>NC_140350.1:1474021-6274021 GCF_963514085.1 Chelon labrosus | reverse complement strand
TGATTAACCAGCAAGGCAAATGAGATGTTTTGCTCCAGTTTGTATGCCTAGGTTTCATCATCACACTAAGAGAGTGGGTAAACAAAACAGTCAGGTTATTAACAGATGGATTGTTGTTTTGCTTCATTCATTTTTTTTAAACTAAATGATATCAAGCTTGGATATTGTAGATATTTGTTTGCCTCATCCCAGCATGTGTAAACCATGCTTCCTCTGTGTGTTTTATGACAGATTGAGGCGTATCTCTTAGTTACCACTACTAAGGCCACCATCATGCCTTTTCCCTTTTTCTGGGAAGCTTTTATGAATCCAAGGACACAAATTAAACTTCCCCTGGTGTCCTGAAAGTGGATTTTACCCTGAACATGCAATCAGACTGTTAGGTCTGTGTAATTTTTCTCCTTTTGTTATTGTTTTGTGCCCCACATCCTTCCACAATACTGAGCGTTAAAATGCGAAGAGCACAGGGCTGGACCTGCTATACTGCACGTTGTATGGCTTGTTATTGCGCTTGCAAAATGTTGAGCTGCTCAGATTTTGAAGTCTGTAGCCTCCCCGAGGTGACCCAGTTTGTGTCCAGCCGTCCAGCTCATTCTGAATATTTAACAGTACCAATAAAAACATCACCAAGGACCTTTATCCAGAGCAGTAGAGACATCATAGAACACACAAAACAAACTTGTACTTTTTTCTTAACCTAATCAAATGATTATTGTCACACAGACCATCAGGTTTATTAATTGGCTACAGCTAACATTAAAGAGGGCTTGAAATGAAAGAAATGTCAAGAGCATGGCTTTAGTAATGAGCTATTTAATGGGGAATGGGATAATACTGTGGGCACTTGACATGGCTCAGCTCTTTATGGGCTGATTCACCTGCTAAAACATTTAAAGAGGAAACAATTCTACAGTCACTTTTGGTCAACCGGGCAATCACAGTGTCTCACTTCCTTTTGACACTGTATCTGCCACCAATTGTCAAACACACAAACGTGACTTGGAAACACATCTTCAGACTCTTCGTGTTGACTATCTGTAATTTCCCTCTTGCTGACAAATATTTACTGCTTTGGTCCTTTTTGTACACTTCGGCAGTCGAGTGGAAACGCTCTGTGCTAAAGGTGGAAATAATTACTGTTTATTTTCGGCGTCGGCTGCCATGTAATATGTCTTCTGTTTGTGCAGTGTATTGATTTTGGGAGAGAGTGGCAGCATCACATCCCGGCAAATCATGTTATTTCTGAACACATCTGACACGCTTACATCAGTTAAGATGACAAGTTGAGGCCGTCTTCTTACAGTGTGATGTAATGCAATCCAGTGCAGTTGCCCTGATACTAATCATGGTGCAATGAAGCTTCCACTGTTCAATATTTGTCTCTACTTTCTGTGGGGGGGAAATATTGCATCCGCTTTGACCTGAACACTAACTACAGGGTTGACACCAGTACTGTTTTTGATTTCATTAGATTTTGCAGGTGTTGCAGTTATAGTGTCCGCCCCCTTGTAGCTGGCATGCCTCCACACTCCCACAGTCTGCTTTCACAGTTTCCTCTCCCACTCCTCATCACATCACTCTCGCGTTGCAGTTCAGCTGCAGGTTCACAT
Source organism: Chelon labrosus (assembly GCF_963514085.1). Taxonomy (NCBI): domain Eukaryota; kingdom Metazoa; phylum Chordata; class Actinopteri; order Mugiliformes; family Mugilidae; genus Chelon; species Chelon labrosus. The sequence goes on along the minus strand of NC_140350.1, from coordinate 6,272,411 downwards.
GATCGCCAGAACATTAGCTAACTTGTGAAAAAGATATTCACAGCCGCTGTTAACTTGACAAACGAATAATGGCACTCATTAGTGACTCATTATACTGATATTTTGGTTTTAACAAAAAAATAAAAATAAAAATGCATGCAGTATATGGGGAACTAGAAGACTTCAGCTTACTTTGGACCAAATATTGTTTTCTCTATGAACATCTTTTTTTATTTTTGAGCATTAATGTTCCAAATATTATGCAAGGGAACTAGTTTGTTCCCGTCACAGTGAGGTGAAGCCTCTTATTTGCACCTCTGCAGTGGGGACAGCGCAGTGTCACATTGCATAAATAGCAGCTTCATCAAGCCAACGAGCTGACTTCTTTGTAGAAGGTTGATTACTTCAATCTGCATACAAATGAGTGTTCATGGTAATGTTGCCTGAGTGCCACTGTTGCAATCACCTGGAAGCTTAGATTAGTGGGGGCTGTTTTTAATGTACTACAAATATTTGAAAAATGAATGGGCAGGCTAAACGTAGCTGAATTAAACATTTGAAAGTGTGCATTCAAAAATCCCAAAGCCATGATTTGCATAAAGTGATGGTGGCCTTTTCAATCAGTGCCTGCATGAAAAACATGTACTGTGGGTTTAGTGTGCGTATTTATGAAATCTGTTCGTTCGCGAGAGCTCACAAACACTGTTTTTGGAAGTTTCTGGAGCGAGTCCTCTCATGTGAAGATCACTGAACGTCCTTGTCGAAGCAGAAAAGAAGGGATTCCTTTGCGAGCTCAGGGAGGTTTGATCAGTCTTGAAAAGAGAGAAACAGCAAGGTTCTTACCGCTCTGGTGGGATTGCTCTGATCAATGGGGTTTTTGAAGTCGGTGCGAAGCTCATCAAACGCAATGATCTGAAAAATAACAGATGTGTGTGAGTCTGGTGTCGTTTAGAGAATACCACTGACACATGTTGCAGCTGTAATGTATATATATGGTTGCTATCGTTTCACAGCTGCGCTCTTAGGAGCCTGCAGTAGAACGCTGCTGATGGTATCCTGTGCAGCTGCAGACACATGGGGATTTAACGGTGAATACGAATGTGAATGTACTGTAATTACTTACTTAGGGCATTGCTCTTGCCCTTTACACTGTCAATATGTAGTTAGCCTCTACTAAAGAAACCCCGATTTCAACTTCATCCCAGTTTGTCACAGTTTTTTTATCAGTTTGACTCAATTTATAGATTTTTATCCACTCCTAAAACCAGCCTCTGTATATTAAGCCTGATAATGAAGTGCACAGTAGACCCTGAACATTTACAGAAACACAGCTGAGTGACAATTAGCATTTTTTCTGACAAGATTTAAACAATCAGTGAACATCAGGAGTTATGCTTGGGAAGCTTGGTAGATAATTTATTCTTTGCTGAGTCTGTCTTTAAGAGCACTGTGATAAGCTTGAGGAGGATGACATAAAATCTGTGTCTGTCATCTAAATATATTAAACTGAGCACAAAGCAGGAAGAAATCTGTCCATTTATTTATCTATGATAGCGCCCTAACTGCTCTCTGTGAGGTGAGTATGAGCGACAGCTCCCACACCAGTAGCTATAAAGATGAACTAATGGACCTGTATAAAATACAAATAACTGTAAAGGCTCCCCTGATGTCCTAACCATCGGCTCAGCTTCTAAAACAGTGAGCATCAATGATGGCTGGTGACACCAAAACGGAACTCCTCAGCCCTGGTAATTTCCCATATGGGTCTATACGGCTCTCCCTCATCTTCTTTCACATTTAGCTCTGCTGTAAACAGATGCAGTTTCCATGACGACACGGTGAGCCCCTCGGTGGGCACCATGGTAACTATAGCAGTGAACAAAGGTTCCGATTGGTTGAGGGCCACGTATAGTTGGGGTGCTGTACCCGTGGGTGGAGGCAGACTGGGGGAAGGGGTGAACAAAATCCTAGTTTGATAAGCGTTTCAATCACATGTGAGCGCTGAGCCAGACAGGCGCTTCTCGCCGCCTCCTTCACTCACAGACACACTTACTGACTCATATATAGTCTCACCCACTTAGTCAATTGGTGCGTTAGTCATTTCAAGTCTTATATTCGTAATGATGCTTTTTGTATTCCACGTTATTCCTGCCTCTGTGCGAGGAATGTTGAAGGTGAGAAGATCAAAGCTTTGGTGTTTGTTGAGTCTACACTTGTGTAACCGGCAAGCCGAGTCCACCGGTCTCCTGCGATAACTGTGCAAATTCCAGTCAAAATGCCACAGGCAGCGAGATACAGAACAGTCTGGCAGTGAGATATATGATCACTGTGTTTTGCTGCCTCCCTGTACTCATTACATGCAGTTTGCTGAAGCCCAAACACCATGTTTGAGGAGCTGTTTATTGTCAGTGCCCTGGGATCAGAGGTTGCCTTATTGTGGAGGGGATGGAGCCAGCTGGAATGTCTCTATTTTGTTGGGTGTCATAGGGTCAGATGATCCCTGGTTAATTACAATAGGGAGGAACCAACAAGTTACCAGCTCACTTAAAGTCACGATGGGGAAACCAATGAACTAACAGAATGAAGACTGTGGTCTGTCATCCATTTCAAATATAATCTTTATTCAAGTAATTATGTTTGGGCATTTGAAATGACAGGTCACAGAGTGCCATTTGTGGCTTTTAAGAGTTTTTTTCAAGTGTCACATAAGTCCAATTAAACTCCAAGATTCTGCAGACACATTTATGCATGTCATTACCTCCAGAGGACCTGGGCGATGTGTGTGTGTGTGTGTGTGTGTGTGTGTGTGTGTGTGTACTGTATGCCGTGTGCTTGTAAGCGCTGTACAACTGTGTGTAGGTGGATGTGTTTGTCTGCCTGCGTGGGCTGATGGAGTGCGGACTCTCGCAGGCCCTAAATGTGCCCGTTTTGGTTTCAGTGTGTGCAACGGTTCCGGTGTAGACAGAGGCCACTCACCTGCCATATGACAAAGAAGATGAGAGCGGCGCACAGTACCAGGGTGAGCATGTAGCAGAAGGCCGCAAAGGTGAACGCCATGGCTGTGCCAGCCAGCCTGACGACGAGCTGGGTCGAGAGAGAGAAAGGGAAGTTCCTCCCCTACTCTCTGCCTCTGTCTGGCTACAGGTTACTCTCCCTCCTCCTTTCACTGAAGTGGAGCTTATTGTGCGTTTCCCCCTGTGAGTCAAGCCGACTCCATATAGTCCAGGTGGGTGACGCGCTCAGTTTTAGCAACAATCAATAATCAAGCTGCGGCTTCACTGCTTCCACTCAGGGTCCGTCTTTGTTTCTTTTTGTATGTCTGACAGCAGGACGGCTCCCTTTCTTAGTGATTTAGGAAGCACTTATATGTCTGTTCACAGCCACAGTTGTCTGTTATTGGCTCCTCTTTTCAGCCCCTGACAGGCGAAATGTCTGTCTCCTCCTCCTCCCTGTAGTTTCTCTTTACACAAAGCCTACACATCTTTTTATTTTTTTTTTGTCTTTCTCTCTCTCACACAGTAACGCAGAGAGTCTGACTGACACGCTGACAACAGAAGCACAGGATTCTTGTCGATACAAAGCGCAGTTAGAAAAACAGTGAGGGTTATTGACTAAGATGGTTATGGCTTGTGGTAGTTCAGCAGTTTGTTGTATGGCTTTCGGTTCATCTGCTCTGAATCCAGAACACCATTAATGACGCATATTTCGGAGTCATATTTAACACGTTTGTAAACAACCACAGTTGGTAGATTAGCTATGAGTTATTATTTACAGAGACAGTCTGAACTTACTTTTATTACCAAACTGTTGAGAAATTATTTACCTCCCACCTAGGATTCAAGATATTGCTTTGCACGTTAAACAGTTATGTTCCGACAAAGCAAGTTACTGGTTGCCTTGGTGATTGCGTAAAGTAAACATCAGCAAATACTGTAATCAGGTTGCAAATTAAAAGATTACTTAAAAATGCATTAACACACATCCAGGAGGATTTACGAATACACGATTAGAGTAAAATTCTGGTAACAGCTTCAGTTAGCATGGATCAATATCTGGACTGACCTTAATATCGAGTAGAGAATACCTGTGTCTGGTTGGAGACGTGTCTGCCACTGAACAGTCCACTCTTTCCTCGTCTCTGTCAATTTGGGTCGGCACCATGTCAGACTTCTGTGCTCTGCATCTTTCTCTCAGACGCATCCCTCAGATTTCTCCAAAAAACATTAAGATTGGCTGACATGCAGGGTAAATGATTTAGTTCTAAGGGAGGGGGAGGTAAAAAAAAGGGGGGGGCAAAATTTAACCAGAAACCTGCAGAGCGTCTACATGGTGAGACGCGTTTATGCTGATTTTGAAAACACTCCTGTTTTTAAATAAAAAATCTCCACAGCCCTCAGGAGCCATAAGTTAATAAGTCCACCTTTCTATCATGTCCTCCCTCCTTTATTGCCCTGCTTTCTTTTTTCTTTTGTTCTTTCTGAAGATCCCTTTTCTTTTGATCCCTTCAGGAGATTTTGAAAACGGACCTGGATGTGTTTCCTGAGTCTAATGTCTGTGGCTGTCTCTTCCTCTATTTCTCAGTCTGCGAGGAAAATATTTCTATCACGGTTGATGTTACAACAGTCAACCAATAGCATCGCTCTGTCTGCCTCGCTCTCTTATTTGCTCGCTGCTCTCTCCTCCTCCTCCTCCTCCTCCTCCTCCTCCTCCTCCACTTCTCTCCTCCTCTCTGTCTGTCAGTTTCCCTCTCTCTCTTGCATTTATACATTTCCATAATCCGTTGTTCCCCGGAGACTGATGAGGGGGCAGGGCAGGCTGCAAATGTCTGTCTCTTTTTCTTTCTCACTTTCTCTCTCTCTCTATCTCTCTCTCTCTCCAAAGCCCTCAGCCATACATCATTCCATTTATTCTTTCATTTCCACACTCTATTAACATCTCAAATCTTGTTCATCCTCTTTTCTTTTTTCCCTAACCTCAGTCTATTAATGATTTCAAAAAGCAGTGGTGCCATCTAATACACGCGGCTTCCACATTTTTCTATCAAAAGCATCTAACAATATCACGGCTCGTTCTCTGTGTAGACTGGAATATTATTGATTTTATAAATGCCATCTCAAGTCTCCATCCTCTCCCCTGTAGTGTTGGGAAATAGCTTGACTGGATGACTGAATCTGAGCCGATAGTTGCAGCTGAAGATGATTTGAGGTTGAAGAATATTATCTTTGAGGGTCCAGGTGTGGCCATCACCGGCGAGGGTCCAGGCCCTGGGGGAAGCAGCGCAGATAGTACAATGAAGGCGACAGAGACGGGTGGAACCAGTTGAGGGGAAGCTCGTAACTGTGAGGTGGAGTCTTGGAGATAGCTTGGTCTGTCTTTGAGCTTCACCTCCCAAGCGGTGTTTGGTTCAGGATGAAAAAGTGAAGCTCAGCCAAATTGCCAGAATGCAGAGTTTCTCCATTCTGCACAGAGACAGGAAGCTTTTCAGGCTTGAGCAGAACCAAGCTCATTTGGGGGAACCCATCTGCTTGAGGACGGCTATGTAGAAACAGAAAAAAGAGGTAGGTGGGAATGAAGAGAATGGAGAAGAGGAGGAGAAGAAAGAAGGAAGCAGATAAATTAATACATACTGTACTTCTGGATAAAGCAGAAACACAGCAGACATGATGCAAACAGGAGTACATGATACTAGGTAATGTATGATACATGGGAGATGTGTAGTGGATAAAGCCATTCAAAGTATTGCTGGCAGTGTGCTAATAAAGCAACTGTTATAAGAATGAACAGGAACAGCAATACAGATAACTGTCACTGACAATAGTTTTATATTACAGGTAAGGTGACTGGCAAAATGTATAATGTATTATTATTATATGAAGTATCACATGCTGTTATGCATAATAGTTGGTTAGGAAAGAATAACTATAAGCGATGAGGACTGGCCAGGATGTTACAGCCAGGGCCAAACTGAATAATACTTACAGAAAGAAGATGGCAAGGGAGAGATAGAGAGAGAGTTAATAGTAGAAGAGAGTGGAGAACAAGTGCTCAGTGCATCATGGAAATTCCCCCAGAAACCTGAATCTATCGCAGTATAAGTAACCAAACTAGCTTTATTAAAAGGGAACATTTTAAGCCTAAACTTAAAAAGTAGAGAGGGCATCTGCTTTCCAAAGCCAAACTGGAAGTCCTGCTTCCCATTCTACTATGTGAAACTCTAGGAACTACAGAGAGAAGTGGCATGTTCCTGACCTGAAACATAAGGAGATGGATTTTGAATTCTGGATTTTACAGGAAGCCAATGAAGAGAAACTAAAAGGGGATATATATTTTCTCTTTTATCTCTGTTGATAATTCCCATGAATGCTCTTGCTGCTATGTATTTTGGTCAGCTTTTTTCTAATTCTTTCACCTGTTACACGTGTAAATTAAAGGCCATATATTTCCAAAAATAACTCCTAAGTTCCTCAGTGTAATACTTGAGGTCAATGTATCCATGTCATCCAGCGTGAGTATATAATTAGGTGGTGAATTTGACGTGCTTAAGGTCCAATAAAGTGACTCCCCTTTTTTCGGGTTACACTAACAGATATGTTTCATCTGGCTTCATGGGTAAATATAGCCGTTTGTCATCTGCATAGCAAGGGAAATGTATGCAGCCTTTCCTAACAGTATTGTCTATGGGAAGTATGCATAAAGTGAAAAGTATTGGTCCCAGCACAGAACCCTGCGGAACTCCATGATCAAGAATCACTGTTGACATGTACAGTCTCATAAATAAGGTTCAAACCAGACTAAATAATCCTGATGACACTTTCAAGGAAATATATTGTGATCAGTAGTGTCAGATGCAGTATTAAGATCTAACGCAAGTCCAATGTCTGAGGCAATGAGGAGATCAACTTTAACCAGTGCTTCTTTGCTCCTATGCTGTACTCTAAAGCCTGACTAAAAATCATAACTGTTTAAGATATAAAGGGAAGTTTGGAAATAGGTCTGCAGTTGAAGAAGCAGTCTAAATAGAGATCAGAGGTCCAGTGTATCTGATGATTCATCTTTGATAGTTGTCAGAAGGATGTCTTGAATTCTTTTATGGCAGGCTACAATTTTGTGAGTAAATAAACTCATGCAGTCATTACTACAGAGAGTTGAGGGAATAGATGGCTCAGAGCTACAGCTCTTTGTCAGCCTGGCTACCGTGATGAAAATAAATCAGGGGTTCTTCTTCTTGTTTTCCTCAATTACTGAAAAGAAGAATGAAGAATATGCGATTCCAGCAATATGAAGGGCTTTTTATGAAGTTGTTTTTCGGCTATTGTGTTGTCTGCTTTAATGAGTACATTTGCAAATCATACCAAGGAGCTACTCCTTTTTCAGAGGGGCAATTCTTATAGAGTGTTGAACTCGGAGGCTGCGGTGTTATTGAGTTATTAAAAAGATATTTAACTTTGGCAGGTTTTGGTAGCTGTCTTCTGTATTGGTGCATGGCACTGAAGCAAACAATGGAATTACTTACAGTATTATCCGACAGGCATGTACTGTAACAACATTTCTTTCCAGCTGATGGATAGCACACTGTAAATTAAAAATGTTATAAAGAAATGGTCAGACATGAGGGGAGTCTGAGCAATATTCAATTTCAATGCCATGTCAAAACAAGACTAAAGTTGTGATTAAAACGGAGTTGGTGTGTTTACATGGTGAGAAGCCAGTTAAGTATACTAATGAATTAAATCAGTAACAGAAGCTGTCACTGAAACACCATTTGTTGTGGGCTTGGGCTTTAGAGTCTTTGTTCGTAGTCCTTGTTGAAATGCACCAAACTGGATTTTTTTTGTAAAACTTAGCAGTTTTCTTTTTGTTGGTTCTCCCTGGTGCTGAAGTAACTCTTTTTTTGGCCTTGTCCAACACTCTTTCTAGGATGGGACACGGGTCACATTCTTGGCTTTCTTTGATGCAGTTCTTCAACGCTGACGCTTCACTGGTATCGGTTTTTAGACTACCATCACCACCCGAAGCCAGGTTTCAAGCAACAGCTGTGAAAGATAAGAGGAACAAAACATTTGGTAATGTCATACACTGAGGAAGACAGGACCTTTTGTTGTTGATTTATATATCAGGCTCTGTCTATGTGTATTTTTTCAGCAGCTACAAAATGTGGGATAACCTCCCAGAATCACTGAGAGACAGAAGTAAAGCATGATTACCATTGCATATTATGTAATGGTAATCATGTCACTAAACACAGCCAATGCCTGTCATGACACTGAAATTTGGTCTTGTTGGTGACAACAAACTGACAAAGGACGTGAGAAAAGACAGGGCTATAAATACACACAAGGCCTGATGGGGTAAGGAAAACCAGTGTGAGAAGAACACAAATTCACAGAGGTGGGAACACATAAGGGAAGTAAAACTAACAGGAAAACACAGGGACACCTTTTTTTTTCAAAGAAAAACAGGAAGAACGTACATGAAAAGCCAAACTGAATAAAAGTTCAACTAAAGTTTAACATCTTAAAAGGCTACTGAATTCTTTGACCACACACGTTGTCGGTGTTTCAGATTTGGTCCTATACACGTAAAAGGATTTTAGCTAGCTAGTGTCACTGTGTCTGAACTGTGTATCCATCACTTAAAGTTAACTCACCATTCATCACTTACATTTCATTTACTTAGTTAAACTTGAGCACCTTGCTGTCACTATTACAATTTCCCATATTTGAAGACCAGCCGTGCTTTGTGAGAAATGAGAGTCAGACCATCTCCAGATGCTACCAGCTCACACAGATATCCACTAGATTACAGCAAAACAATCGCTGGTCAACAGAGTGATTCCACAGAGCAACAACACCTGCTTTAAAACTTCAGCTCCTGAATGTTTGACCATATACAGTAGGCAATGGATACAAGCTGCAAACACAATATTGTCATATTTTGATATGACATGTTAGCAAACAGTTGCCCCTGCACACATCCAGCAGATATGGAATAACACCATTAATCTTTGTGTTTATGTGCACTGAATGTCCGCTTTCCTTTTAGGTCAGTGTTGCTCTCCACAAGCTCTCTGGGGATGCATTTCAAATGTTTAGGAATCTATATGCAGAAGACCCATGTCATGAGACTTGGTTGCTTGTCAAAACTGAGTAAAAACTCAGTAATTGCCATAAATCTTTATCTTTAAAGATTCACACACACAAATCAATTAAAGATGACAAACATCTTTAAGTAAAACAAAGGCTGTTCAGCTTGACTGAATAATCATTTCTTACACTATGTGCAGCATACAGTATAGACTATGGCTGACTGCTGCACATAGCCGTACATATGGCTGATGGATGATGGCTTGTCATGAAAATATGGTGTGAAAAATGCAATCTGGGTTACAGAGCAGCGCAATGAATGGGTGGTTTTTGCCAGTCTGGGTAAGTGTGTTGGCCATCTAACGGGTAAGCGGAGGTTGCTGGTCTATTCTGGTTCACTGTGTTGTCGGTGGTTTGGGATTCCCTACAGTCTGATCAAAGTGTGTCAAGATGTTATTTTTAATGTAAATTACTCTCTCCCTTGTACATTTCCCTGAAATTATTTGGCTTGTTAAACCAGCAAACATAAAACATAATGAGAAAGTAACACAGACATTTGGCACTGTGCTCTTGAACAGCCGAGAGGGACGTCACTTTTAATATGAGACTACACTTAAATGCCACAGGTGCTGGAAGCTGCCAGGCTGCCCCTGCACTGAGGATTTGGCTCCATCTTGAGCCAGTAGTTCAGAACTGATCAACACTACATGAGCGTTTCTGGAGCAGAAACCACGGGAGGAAGTCCAAGAAGGTTAGTCCTCTGGCCCTCAGAGTGAACACTTTAATTCCTGAGATTCTCTTGTGACAACTATCTCATCTGATCTTCAGCCTGGCAATATAACATACTCCTCAAATCTCACATATGTCAGCAGTCTTACATTATGTGGAAGTGCACCCTGATTATGTGCAACTAAAGCACGTTTTATTGTTTCATCGCTGTTTAAATGAGACCATTGCACAACATCACATTTGTTTAACCCGTAGCCCACAATAGCACACAGCAGACTAGCTGTTGCCTTTGCACCAGCTTTAGGTTTCCCACTGGTGGCAATAATAAGTGACTGCAGCTCCTCATGTATTTTCACATTTGTGTTGTCACAAAGCAAATGCCTGATGCACACACCCCTGTGTAAAACCCCAAAATAGAAGCAGCAGTCATAGGAAAACATACAAATGTTCAGTTTATTACTGTGTCAGTTTTATTCAAAGGAGCTGTTAACTGCAAGCGGCACATCCATGAAGAAGAATGATAGTCTTTCCAAATGTACAGTTCTGTACCAATTTCAGGCACATCTGGAAAAAAAAAAAAATGTTTAAGCGACGATGCTTTTAAAAACAACGCCATGACTTTGTTTATTATCAGCAGTAAAGCTAAGACCTCCTAAATCAAATCAATCATTTTTAAGAGCCAACACAAGAAACAACAGGGCTCCTCCATCCCACATTTTTTCAAGGTACTTGGCAGGTGGATTGTTCCAAGAATGGTGATTTTTCTTTTGACCTTTTAAATTAAACTTTTTCCTCTGATGTAACCTGGCTCAGTTTGTGATTTTGGGTCTACCTACGTCTTATTTTGCTGTATATTACCACCTATTTGTTATAATTGTTTGACCATGCAGCTGATTTTAAGCCTGCAAATCTCCTTTTGTTTGTCTTCTAGTTTACTTTAAAAGCATACCGAAGTATCATTTGAACATTGTTTGGAAATATATTTACAACTGGCACATTAATGCAGAAAATATATTACTGCAGAATAAAAGTACAGTTACTTTTGAAACGTGTCCAGGTGGACCTTGTCACGTCTTCAGCATGTCATGTCAGTTGTGTTGATTGTTAAAGCAGCAAAGGGCTGAAACTGTCATTCATTAAACTCATTCGATTCAGGCCTGTTCCAGTATTTTAATTGGTGTATTAGTGATAATGAAGAATGACAGATTTTAAATTGTCCACAAGATGGCAACATATGAGAAGCAAAGGCAGCAACAGATGGCTATTGATTTACAAATGAGTCACTAAAACTGAATCCTAAAGTTCTTCCATTATTTGTTTGCTGCGCATGTAGATTTTTAGAAAACCCTGTTAAATCATCTAATTCGAGATTAATTATCCACACTGACAGATCAGAAAACAAATATTTTTAGGAGTTAAAAACAAATCAGGCTCAAGGCCTCTGCGCCTAAAGATGTACAGCCTTTATATTGTCAACTGGATTAATAACGCAATAAAAACCGCAGTGGGTATTACAGAGCAGGTCACAGCTGTGTCTGTGAACATCTAAGTGGGGTGTTTAGTGTGATATTGCAACAGTTACAAGCTATCAAGAGCATCCCAAGGGTACATGGTGTGGAAGTCATCAGCTATGCCACTGATATGCTAAGAAATTAGGACAGGATCAATTTAATGAGTCCTGACCTTTTACCCTTTGGGCTCAAATGAAATTTCTTTTTTCCCCCCTAACAGCTTTATTGATTGTTCAAGCAATGAGAATCAAAATAAACTACCTGCACACCCACAAGGCACAGTGTGTCATAGAGGCATTAAGACCTAATGCATAAATTTCACTTTACAGGGCCTCGCCGACACGTTCACAATGACAAACAGCTTTATGTTGTTGTCAAGAAGCTGTCCGGGCATCTGTTGCACGGATGCTGGCAGTAAAGAACATCCTGAAGCGTCTTGTTTAACGGGGTACATTAAATCCTCACCTACCTCCGTAAAACACCGGAACACTTGTTTTTCAAACTGATCTTCATGACATGTGAACATCTGTTAAAACGATGTGATACGGTGTTGTATAAGTAGGTTTCTAAGTCAAAGACTAGCAAGGTAGTCAAGCGTTTCTGTCACTATTATTGCACAAACAGACCAGTGCAGTTCTTACTCACTGTGATGTTGGCTGATACGGCGAAAAGAATATTACACCATTTAGGATTCATTTATTACAGCTTAAAAGTGCAAGCATCTGCCAAGAAATAGCTCTGCATGACCACAATCATGAAATCGTCCTCAACAACCATGGATACACAGGAACAGCAACAGTTGCCGTAGCAACAAAAACAAACCCTCTAAGGCTGCTTTTTAGTCTCTAACCACAAATCAAATGTTTTGTGCCCTTTACCAATCTGATCCTGCAGTAGGATGGGAAGCAGTAGCAGTAACTTGGCTGGATAATGTTGGACACTGTCGACTGTGAAGCATTTCTCAGAATAAAGTCATTGGCCATTTTGAAATAGTTGTGTTATAACTAAGTTGAAACAAAATAAAAAAAATAAAAATAGAAATACATTAAATGCGAGCACACTGACAACTGAACTGAGACTGCAGGAATAAAAGTGCCACGAATAAATACTATGTAATATATATAATGGAAAACTCAGTCTCAAGAAAGACCACCACAGTGAAAATTCATATAAAAAATAAAAGCACTTCTTTATTTTAGATTATTTTATTTTATTATATTTTCAATATTGAACAATGTACTGGTTCGTGAGAAGCTGCTGCCATCCATATTTGTCTTTAAGGTTTTGCATATCAGATTTTAACTTCTCATGAATGATCTTTCAGTTGTCTTCTTCCACAAAGGTCAAAGGTCAGATAACATCACCATAGCTACCAGAACCACACAACTTAAAGCAAGAAAACTATTTGGCAGCACAATGATGTGACCATAAATGTGTCAAAATGAAATGACTGTTTTTGCACACCCATGCTGCTACAACAGAACTGTCCTGCACTACAATGCCATTATGCTCCTATGACCATACTGTCTTTGCACTACAATGCCATTTACTGCACAAACTTGTTCAAATGTCTATTTATTGTATTTATCTTTTTTAGCTATCTTTTTTTAGTTATGTTTAACTCTAGGCTACTTTTTTAACTACATGTCTTGTCTTCACCGTGGGATGGAGGGGAACGTAATTTCGATTGCTTTGTATGTCTGGAACATGTGAAGAATCGACAATAAAGCTGACTTTGACTTTGACTTTTATAACCACTTAGGCATGCACACAACCTGTCCCTCGAATCCGTTTCTGACCGCAATAGTTTATTTATAATACAGAACTGAGAAAGAGAAGCTTGACATTTATAGATAAACCACAAATATGTATGAGAGCAAAAATGACAACTGCTGTAATGAGATATTGTGGTGACACACTTTTAGGGGCATCTTTGCATTTCATAATTCAAAATAGTTTTACGAAAGATTGCATGTCTTAGTGGGAGACAGCAAAATCATTTTCGAACAATATTGTTTCACGCGCTTCGGTGCAATGAGCAGCCCAACAAAATGCATCAAAGCGTTAGAGTCCGTGCCCAGAGGGCACACATGAAGCAGCTATCACAAAAGATGAAGTACGCACTTGACAACAGATAACTCACAAAATGGTTTGGCTTCTTGCTGCAAGAACATATTTTTTTTTCATATAGTACATCAGAAAATTGGGATCCAGTTATTGAGTTACTCCAGGACTACATTATACTAATTACCAACTGTTTAAACAGCGACAAAGATATGTTCACAATCTATTAACTTTGCAATAATAGTAACGCAGGGAAATCATTTTCTGGTTCGACAGCCTGATTAATTCCATGACGCATCTATATACATTATCCCCAAGCAACCCACCATATTCATCAATTGTCAACTTCATACATCAACCTGTGAAACACACACAACTTGATCAAAGCCCTCCAGTACAGCTGTGTTTGAGTATGTCAGTGGTATTTATGTGTATGATCATTATTTCACTTTTAGCTTTGAGGTCATTTGTGATGTTAATAATGGACTGCATCATATTCATTTCTACCATGTGTAATAAGGGCGACACTTCTATCAGTATAATATAGTCTGGTACAATGATCTCATTTCTGACATATCCACACACACTGTACATTGTAAAGGTAGAATATTTGAACTGTGGATTGCTATATATTGTACACGTTTATGCACGTCTCACACTATCTAACTCTCTAAATAGAGCATATCTGTGTATTACATGTGTTATTTGTTGTAATCTATTAAACAACTTATTTTGCCTGTGATGGTTCAGCCCAGGAGTGCTGTCCATTGTGCTGAAAGACACTGACGGTGCGGCGGTTATTCAAGCTGCCTGGCCTGTGACACTGCGATTACCACAGCACGGGCTAATTTGCACACGTTGAAGAGTATGGTAGTGGACTGTATGTGCGTGAATCAGGGGATGGGAACAGTTAAGAACATTTACATCAGTGTCACGGTTTACTCTCAGCAACACCTCCTCCTTTCCTAAGCTAAAGGTGCATTCACCGCCATCTGCTTCCACCTACAGTGGATGAATAAACTAGCTACGCTGGTGCTAAGATGAAAAGTAAAGCAGTGAGTGGTTCCAAGAGTGCGTCAGTGTTTTTTAATATATAGATCGCATTAATGCATTTACATTCAGACTTCTATTTAATCTGATTAAATGTGTTTGAATACACCTCTCCATTTCTATTCAGATGTGTTAAATTTAGTCAGTTAACCTTTTGCTGTAGCCCACAAGCACTGACAACACAGACTGGAGCATCAGTCACCTGACATTAAAAATGATGTTTGGAATATTTCTCATGCTTTAACAGAATAGTGTGTGCCACTGTTAACGTGAGCCCTTTTCTGCTTTAGAGACAATGAACAAGAGGTGTACGAAAATGGTGGTTTAAGAGACTTGTTCAAGTGAAGCATCTCCACAGGTGGGTTTCCACTGGTGTCAGCATTTGGGTTTAAAATAAGTCCTCTTTACAGGAACTGAAGCTCCTCCAGCTCCTCCTTGTGGTGTTTGTGGTGTTTCATCTCGCACTCTGTTTCCTCCCGATCTCACTCTAATCTCTTTTATTTCCCTCCAGTGTTTGCTGTAATCATCCCTTCAGGCCTCTGTTCCACCATCATTACGAGCAATCATCTGCCAATGAAAAATAAATGAGTTTTATCCAAATGAAGGCAATATTTTTAGCTAGCAGTGCGGCTTGAGAGATGACTTTGCTGTTCTGTCAGACTGCTAATCAACGCTCCATCAGCAAGCGGAGGCCATTGCATACATACATTCATTTTTAAAGTTTTTCATTTAGGCGTGATCCATCGTGCGGCAGTTGTTTTTCTGCCAGGGACAACGCTAATGTTCAACAGGCTGACAATGTCAACCCGGCCACACTGTTTGGATCTCCGAGATTAAGAGTCTAAAACACTGCTTAGAAAAAAAAGCGTATTACCATATGTGCAACCAAAAAGAACAAAACAGAGTTTGCTACTTTGTGATCACCTGGCAGGTTGATGGAATACTTACAGCTGTTCACTGACTATGCCAGCGACAGTGCTGCAAATGCAAAATTCAAGCATGATTGTCAGTTTACAGTGAAAATCTATAGGCCATGCTGAGATATCACAGGCATGTTAGCATTCTGACATTAGGCATCAGTAAATAGCCAAGCTGAATCTAACTGCAGCAGAGATTAACAAAGGTTTATCCTGATCCCATCCTGTGAAAGCCTGAAGCTCAGAGCACTACAACTCCCATAATGCAGGTCAACCACATCTTTACTCAACCTTCTCTGCCTGCCTCTACCCTCATTTTTCCTCCACGCCTCCAGTGTATAAGGCAGGTTTGGATCTGATATCTGAAGGCTCAAACCTAACCCATGAAAACCCTTATGAACCTTGCTCAGGTCAGGCTTAAAATGAGACTCAAGTGAAGCATCTCCACAAACAAGTGAGTTTTATGAGTTGAGTTGACCTATATGTTTAAATTTGCTGCCTTGTACGCTGGCACCAGGACAAGACTTATAGATGGTATTTTACCACAATAGTGTGACAAATAATAATGGCAACGTTTATTATTATTTTTACTTTTTTTTTTTTCATGGTCCAGAAATTAGGTTTTTAGTTTAGTATAAGTATTATGGAGGCATTTTGACTACTTATTCTACTTATTCTATATACAAGTCTACTAGTTTGTTGTGCTATTACCTTCCAGTAATTTATACAGTAATGATAAGAATAAGAATAAGAAGTTTTTATTGTCACTGTCTGGTCAAAAACAACGAAATACAGTTCAGCAGTTCTCTGGTTCGGAAGCAATAAAAATAAAAGCAGCATAAAGATAAAAACTATAACAGCGATATACAATAACATCTACACTATATTCTATATAACTATATATGTTCTTTCATGGTATGTGCCTGCAAATAACCATCCAGGCTACAACAACATCAAAACACCAACACACTAAGGACCTACAAGCAGCAACATCTGGGATTTCGGAGCGTCAAAAGGAAAAGGCTACCAGCTGTCTGTAGGGCAGGTTATCTGAGCTGAGCGCTGCCAGCGACAGTGACTAAAAATGTTAGGATTTAGGATGAAATGATCATTCATCCTGGACCACTGATGCGCAGTCAGGAGGACCAGCCGTGCGTGTAGCGCTGCTTCTCAACGTCTCCTCCCCTGTTTCTGCAGTGTTACTGCTTCTCCTTCTCGCTCAATGCTGCCCACCGCAAGAGTAAGACAAGACTTCCATTCGCATAGCACCACACTCTTCTTTCTCGCCTGACACCATCTCTCTGCTTGATATCCATCTTTTTTTTTCTTCTTCTTGATCCGTGTTGCTGTGTGGTTTGCGTCCTCTCAGTCCTTCTCCATTCATTCACGCCTACTCTCATGTGCAATCCTTCCTGGTTCTTTGCGTTATCCAGCTCAGACAGAAGAGCAAGAAAATCTTTTTCACTCAGTTTATTTTTCGGATTTTTTAAAAAAAGATCACCATGAAGCCTTTTTCTAAATGTACAGTTTGAAAGAATTTCTGACTGACACAAGCGGGATGAAATAGGGCAGAGAGTGATTTAATTTATTATTTTACGCATCAACAATCGTACGTATTCTGGAGAGGATAAAGCTGAAAGCGCATTGTGGGTTTTTGAAAAAAGAATCCTTCTTAGCTTTGCGGGAGGTGTCGCGAAGGTGGAAGAAAGGGGATTTAATGAGAGCAACTAATCCGACTGTGTTAAGTTTGCTGAGGTAGGGCACCTGTCAGACAAAAAAAAAAAAAAAAAAAAAATAGCGGAGGAGCACCGTGGATAGCTACGCGTCATTTCCAAGACACCAGCGCAACAAGCCATCACCATTACACCAGCCTGCTGGGTGAATGGCACACGGGGTGTCTTCCTCTGTTGAACTGGTGCAGGGTAGCCACGCTGTGACCAGGATACACCCGAGATTCTGGGCTTTCTGTGAGTATCCGTGGGACTGCTGTGCGCACCAACTGGACCTGTCTATTTGTCTCTCATGCACAGCCTGCTGATGGAATAATGTTTTTTGTGTTTTTTTTCCTGCAATTGCACTGTCCAGCAATCTAGCTGTCTGAGAACTCATTTGTAATTAGCATTGGGGATAGTGTCTTGTCTGCAACACTGGCGTTTTATTGGTATTTCTACCCCAGTTGTTAAATCTGCTGTGCATTCCTTTCCAGATAGTTTCCACTGTGATTATAAAACTCTCTTTACAGGCTGTTAATTTAACATAATCTCTGTTTCCACAGAGCAATATGAAATATAAGTTCATCCCCTGAGGCCACAACTTCCACACTGGGCTGACTCACAGACAACTGCACCCAGGTCAGTAACGCAGTTTCGAACTATATCAAAAATAGAAAAATTAAGCATGTTTTCCTCTATCATACCGAGCCCCAAAGCTTCAGGAGTGGTCTCTGCTTTGTTTTTCACCTTTGCTCGTTTCCGTTTGTTATTTCGAATGACTTTCCTTTGAAAGGCCGTTTCTGAGAAGACTCGATACGAATTGAAACCGTCACCACCTGAAAAACACACGTGGACACACAAACCGAGTGCAGGATTCAAAGTGTGACTCATTATGTACAGGTGGTTACTTTCCGACCTCAGACCTGTGTTTAGCAAACAGGGGCTCGTTTGAGAATTGAATTGCTTTAGTTTTCATTTGAGTCAGGGGATATTTTTAGAGTTGCATAATCTGGGAAATATTTAAGGTTTAATGTGAAATGGAAAAGTGGCAGCTTGTAGTTGAGGAGTAGTTAATGAAGAATGCATACAAGACTGAGGCTTTCAATCAAAAATAAATGTTAAATATCATAAATGCAGTCAGCTGTAGTGTTGTAACAATATGGGGATATGCATCCTTTGAATCCATGAAATGAAAATGATGGAAAAATCTATACCATTCTCCTCTGGTAAACAAAACAGTTCACCCTTAACAGTGTCTGCACCTTGTTAGTTTGTTGCGATCTGGTGATTTTAGCAAGGAATGCACTGAGCACTGTATGCTACTATCAGAGCAGATGGAAAGACACTTTTTGTCTCTATAGTCTTGTCAAGAAACTAGTTTTATTCCTGCGTTCCCACCAGTTGGAGAGCTTGCCTTTGCCATAGAAACGTCACCCACTCAAAATTTGTGCAGGGTTGTGCGCCAGACGAAAGTAATAGTATTTAATTTTATGCATTTGTTGTTGATAGTATCCATGTTGGTATCAGCATATATATATATCATATACCATTGCTATGGAGTATTTAATTCTCTGGAGCATAGACGGCTATTGCCTTTATAGCTGGTTGGACTTTGTAGCGGGAGTTGCCGTGCGTGGTGCTGATCTGGCTGACGTTTTACTCGGCCTGATCAGCAGACAGGTGTTGAGCTGTTGCACAGAGCTGTTGTTGTTGTTGCTGCACAAAATACAATCTGTTAGTCATTTATTTATGAGCTTACGCAAAAAAAAAAGTGACAACTTAATTTCTGCATCTGTGCTGCGCCGCTTCACCCCGAATGCAGCCTTGATGGAAAATGTGCTCTCCTGTTATGCAGGTCAGATTGGAGAATGAAGCTTCTCTCTGCGGCATGTCAATGAGAGCATGTGCCGTACGCGAAGCGTTGTCAGATCCCTTGTGCTGTAGGTGGGCAACCTATTTTTGAGATGGAGATGGTCTTAAAATTTTAATTAGGAAGCACCAGATTATGTTAGAGGGCGTTTTCCCTCTCTTTCTCTCCATTCACATTGATGCAGATGTTAATCTTGCGGGCAGTATTGATGCTACAGTCTCAAAATTGTTCACTCAAGCTGTTAAGATGCTGCTGCCAGGAAAAGCACTGAGGAATTATATTAAGTTTTCCCCTGACATAGTTTAAATAGCTTATGTAAAATGCAGAAAAAACAACAGAATATTAGACTGAAGCGTTGAGAGGAGTGCTGCATTTCCATATATATACATATTTCTGTAGCAATATGCCTTCCTAAGAACAACTTCTATTTTCTTGTTAAAGAAAAGATTATTTTTGGAATCCCATCTAGCTTGACGGTACATGCACTGAGTCAGTTTTTCCCTCGATACTACAGGTGCAGAGGGTAACATTTTTACCGCTGCTTAGCACAGAATGACCACGTTACATGTGTGGGAGTCGGACAGGGTAGTTCAATACCAATGACTCAACGATTAGTAGGTGCCAATGTTTCTGGCTCTCCAAACTCGGGCCGACCAAACTGTTGGTTCCCACCTTTGCATACAAAGGAGCATGACTGTGTGCACTGACGCAATGTTAAACCTCTCTTTGTCAAGGTTACAGTATTTCAAGAATAGAACTCTGAATAATGAACATCTGGTCAAAGTGGCTATCTCATCCATGCAAATTCCTTTCTCTTCTGTCTTTCACAGGTTTGTACGAACCTTCACATGTGACATGCATTGATCTCCAGCATTAGAAGACTCCAAACCTCATCACGCCACCATGTTTCTGCGCAAGCGTATTTTCAACTGCATTCCACCTGTCACGCCGTGCATGTTCATCTCGCTTCTGCTGGTTCTTCTCCCGGGAGTCACTCGTTTTTCCCACGGCAGCAGCAGTGAAGATACTGGCAGCACGTCGGGCAACTGCTCTAGTGAAGATAATTGCTCTGAGGGCGTGGTGCTGCCCATGTGGAACCCCCAGAACCCTGCTGTGGGTGACAAGGTGGCACGTGCCATTGTTTATTTTGCAGCTCTCGTATACATGTTCCTGGGCATGTCCATCATCGCCGACCGTTTCATGTCATCTATCGAGGTCATCACCTCTCAGGAAAAGGAGATCACCATCAAGAAGCCTAATGGTGAGACGACGACTACAACTGTGCGCATCTGGAATGAGACGGTATCCAACCTGACCCTGATGGCCCTGGGCTCATCAGCGCCAGAGATCCTGCTGTCTGTCATCGAAGTGGTCGGCCACGATTTTGAGGCCGGATCTCTGGGTCCCAGCACCATCGTGGGCAGCGCTGCGTTCAACATGTTCATCATCATCGCTCTCTGCGTGTACGTGGTGCCAGAAAATGAAACCCGCAAGATAAAACACTTGCGGGTGTTTTTTGTCACTGCTGCATGGAGCGTGTTTGCGTACATCTGGCTGTATCTCATCCTGTCAGTGTTCTCCCCCGGAGAGGTAGATATTTGGGAGGCAGTCCTCACCTTCCTCTTCTTCCCTCTCTGCGTGCTGCAAGCCTGGATTGCAGACCGGCGCCTGCTCTTCTACAAGTACGTCCACAGGCGTTATCGTGCTGACAAGACCCGTGGCATTATCATCGAGTCTGAGGGAGATGCCATGTTCACTAAAATGGATTTGGAGATGGACGGACAGGGTGTGAACTCCCACACTCATCCCAAAGAGGCCCTAGATGGGATGCTGGAGGGAGTGGAGGAAGGAGGAGGGACGAGCGCTGAGCAAGATCAAGAAGAAGAAGCCCGCCGGGAGATGGCTCGCACTCTGAAAGATCTAAAACAGAGGCACCCAGAGAAAGACATGGAGCAGCTGATTGAGATGGCCAACTACCAAGTACTGGTCCAGCAGCAGAAGAGCCGGGCCTTCTACCGCATTCAAGCCACGCGCATGATGATCGGAGCTGGGAACATCTTGAAAAAACACGCTGCTGACCAGGCCAGGAAGGTGGTGAGCTGTCACGAGGCCAGTGGGCAAGAAGAAGATCCCAACACCATTTACCTCCAGTTTGACCCCTCTCACTACCAGTGCTTTGAGAACTGTGGCTCACTAAAGCTGTCAGTGAGCCGGCATGGAGGAGAGAATGGCTGCACTGTCAAGGTAAGAGAAAAAGTAACGACAGAGGGTGATTCAAAATCAACTTTAACGGCTCAAGGCATAAAATATTAATAATTCAGCATTTTATTACAACTCCAGTCACTAAATATTTAATAAAGTTTCTTTCCTTGTGCCGCACAGGTGGACTACCGGACAGAGGATGGGACTGCCAACGCAGGCTCAGACTATGAGTTTGCTGAGGGCACTTTGGTCTTCAAGCCTGGTGAGACAACAAAGGAGTTCACTGTTGGCGTTATCGACGATGACATTTTTGAGGAGGATGAGCACTTCTACGTGCGCCTCAGTAACCCACGCATCGTGCACCGAGCCGAGGTCTCCGTCTTGGAGCCAAGCTCCATCACCTCCAGCAACAGCACGGTGGGCCTCTCCTCCCACGTCCCTCCAAAGGCTGCCCTGGGCAATGCTCACACCGCCACAGTGACCATCTACGATGACGACCACGCCGGCATCTTTACGTTTGAGAGCAACACCACGAGGGTCAGTGAGAGCATCGGCAACATGCAGGTGAAGGTGCACCGGACGTCTGGGGCAAGGGGGAAGGTGGCCGTGCCCTACCACACCATGGAAGGCACTGCCAAAGCAGGAGAGGACTACGAAGACGTGTCCGGCAAGCTGGAGTTTCAGAATGACGAGACCATGTGAGTGCCAATTCCTCATTTTCATGTAATTGTTGTTGCTTCTCATCACTTGATTAAACATCCCAGCCCACACATTGGTATGTAAAAGTGTCCTTCTAGATTACTGTAAATGATCTATTCTGGTAATGGATAAAAGGACATGTGAGTCACAGCTACGTTCACTCAGAGAAGTTTAGATCTTTCGGAGGGATGACGTGGGAGGATAAGAGGATATAATTGTGCAGCAGATAATGAAACATTGAGGCTGGTGTACAAGAAGAAGAAGAGGAACAAGAAGATGAAGCACTGCACTAGCTGACTGAATACAGAATATAAAACCACCTTTGGGATTTCTGCTGAGGTTATATGGGTGTTCATTGTAATGCAGCACAATAAAAACTCAGGAAAAACAAAGGAAGTGTATATGAGCGGCAGAGCAGAGGAAAGAAAATCAGACAGGTGACTTAAGCAGCAGCGTGGAGGGGATGGGTGTCGGAACAGGTGCATGTGATGAAGCCTGTGTGATTGCTTCAACAAAAGGATCCACGGGCGCACCAGCGGAGAGGCTGATAAAAAGAAGAACACAGGAAGAGAGAGACCTCTGAAAGTGCTTTTCTTTTGAAAGCTGTGCAGAAAATTTGGCTGAATGATGAGCGCGCTTGTAGTGTTCGATTTATGATGAGACGGGCAAAAGACCTGGCAGTTGCCCACAGTAATTTTTCTTAATTAAAGAAACACAAAATGTCCTCATCTGTGTCAGGCTCCTCGCGAAGTGATTTACTGCACGCCGAAGGACGAAACAAAGGAATAAAATGTGAGTCCTTCTGTGCGAGCAGAATTTCAGGGCTCGTGTGTAGGTGTAGTGTGTAGGTCGGCTGAGTGGGAGGAAAGGCAGGTGAATACACGGTGTCAAAGAGAATGCAGAGCGCCCTATTTTGTCTTTTTTTTTTTCGTTTTTTTTTTTTTGCCTAGCAGTGCAGGTTAGATTTGACTTCATTGTTCTTTGTGTTTGGCAGTTTGCTGGTACATTTGTCCGCGTATTTGCTTTGCTCTTCGCACATTAGTCTGTGTGTATTATTACACACAGACTAAGGGCGTGCTTGGGTGATCAATCCACTTTAAACCCACATCAAACAAAATGTCGCTCAAAAGGGGAAGTACAAAGAGCTTATTGAGCAGCCAAAGCAATTAAAGAGAGTGAAGAGGGTTTAAAGAAGTCCCAAAAGTTTTCAACATAGAGCAGTCAGCTGCAGAGGCTTAATGAGCCAATAGTGAATAACAATGGAAGATGAGAGGCAGGCAGCTTGCATCTGCATTCAAACAGAGACTGAGCAGTAGATAAAATCCTCACCGACGGAGCCAAGAGTCTGTTCATCAGACTGTAGCAAGCTGACTGTGACACAAGCATCTGCACACCCTGCGTTATCGGGAGTCATGCTTCTCTCAACAGTCACCGTGCAGCGAGAGAGGAAGAAGCGTGGAGAGCAGGAGGGCAGGACAGTTTGCTATCAGAAAACAGATGAAAAGAAAACCCGGGCGCAACGGGAAATGTCAAAGCTGTGCTCGGCTTCTCCTGTGCTCCTCGGAATAGCAAGTAAGCGAACGAGTACTTTGATCATGGGCTCAGCTCAGATCTTGAATCACAATTGCTGGTTACAGTCGAGTCACAGCTGCTTTCTTATCTTTGAAGCTGAATCAAAATAAATTTTGTAATTTTTTCTTGGAAAAGCATTCTTCTCTAGGCATACCTGAAGGTTTTATCAGAGCTTGATGTCGAGCCGATGGAGCCAAAGTTCCCCATTTTTCAAGAGCCTAAGATGAAGTCAAACTAGATCACATTTTGTTCCTAAATTGTGATACTCAGGTGCTGAAGTCAGACAGAGGATGTTTAATTTGGGACTGAGTCAGTCCTGTTAAAAGATGCAAGTGAGACACATCGCTATGTCTGTGCACTGTCATCTTAGAGCATTTCAGCTTTTGTATGTATGCATCTGTGTGTGTAGTTGTTACTCTGAGCAGATGAACCGGCACGCATTCTGTGTGAAATGTGTTTTGGTGCTGCTTACTGCTCCGCAGGCTGCCATCTTTCAAAGACAGCTTCCTTTTCTTACCCAAGTGTTTCCCTGGGCGTTCAGGACAAAGAGATGACACTTGGCAGCAGGCCTCCGGGCACCTCTGTGTGTGTGCGCGCGCACGTGTGTGTGCGCGCGTTTGTTACAGTGTCTCTGGCTTTGTGTGCATCTTTGTGTACATCTGCCTTTCCCCGTCAATGTTTCACAACACGGAGCAGCAAAAGAGAAGGAAGCCAAGTTGTTAAGCTTCTGACACGGAGCCAGGAGGAACGGTTTAAAATCTAGGCGTGCAGTTAAATAATAATTTACCCTCTAAATTCTGCACTGCAGTAAATAGATTATGCTGTACAGACACAGACCTCTGAGCCAAAATAAACAGGCTGACATAGAAAACCATTTTACATTCTGTGTTTGTGGATTAGAGGGAGATCTGCACAGATCCTTTGATGGCTGTGTGCAGCATAAGCTCATATCTGTTTTTGTTAGCGCCTCAGAATGTGAGGAACTGTGCACTAGTTGAGGCTGAAGTGGATAACGGGGGCAGTTACATAAGCTTAGATGAAAGAGATGCAAGGGGATCATTTCTGAAAAGGGAAATCGATACGCTGATAGTCTTTATTTCTCATGCTTAATGTAGTCGGGATCGATAACATTTTGAACTTCCGGAGAAACACGGCTAAGAGGAGCAGCAGAGAAAGAGTCGGGGAGCATTAGCACGCTCAGAGACGTTAAAACCAGATGCTTCTGTGTATTCATCAAGAGAGAAGGAAGGGTTTGCTCCATTTAAGCAGCACTGGTGTGAGGCATCTATTCCTACAGTTGATGCTCACAGCAGTCTTATCTAAATTCTTGATATAGTTACGCTACACTTTTTAGCTTTTGCTGGTGATGTGGCTCAAAGTATAGGGTTAATTCAGGGTCGATCAGTCCACCACATCACATTGATCTAGACTGAAAAATCTCTGGATGTACGGCTATGTTGTGCAGACGTTCGGGTTTCCCAGAAGATGTTTTTTAACTTTTATATTAAAATATCTCAACATCTACTAGATACAATTAAAGCTGCAAGCAGCATTGAGGGGGCCAAGCAGAAAGTTCAGCAGTCCAGATTGGCCATGTAACTCAATGCAGTTGCATCAGACACATAGCATTAAGCAGTCACAGCAGGTTTCAAGTCAAACAACCCAGGATTGGTTGAGATATAAGGTCACTTCCTGTTTGGCGGCTTCGCCACCGATTTCGATGGGCTGTTACGGGCGAATGCTTTTGCCAGTTGTTCCAGAAAGCAATGCATTGATAAGGCATGGTCTGAAGATGGCCTGTGCCAATTTTGGTGAAGATCAGATGAAATTTGTGACCTGTGAAAACTTTTTGATGTTTTTGATTAAATCCAATATGGCAGCTGAATCAATTACGATGACATCACAAGTTGGCGTGGGTTGGCCTAAGGACGTCTAACAGTATTACCAGACACCATTAGTACATTTTAATTCCAAACACATCAACAGCTACAGGCCAAAATGCATTTTTGCTAATTGCAGCGCTCCCTAGAGGTCAAAGGTCACCAATTGTTTTGAGTATCGTCCAAAATCCATTATGGCGGAGAATCCAATGGGGCGAAATTAACATCATAGGTATCGTTGATCTCGGCATGATCCAAGGAGTCCAACAGTACCAGGTTTTTGAATATCAGGCATACGGGTCAAAAGTTATTAGCAAAAACGCAATTTTGCTAATTACATCGCCACCTAGTGGCCGAATGACACCAGATTTTTATTGCGCACTTCTAAGGGAGTGTCGAAGCGTGTGACCAAGTTTGGTCTTCGGAAGTCAAAGCATCACCGATATATAAGAAAACTTCCTGTTTGGCGGCTTTGCCGCCGACTGCGATTGGCTAACACGAAAAGTTGGCGTGAACTGTCACTGGGGCAACCCACGGTATCTGCGGATATCACAATTTCATTTCAAATAAAAACGCATCAAGAGATATGAGCAAAAACAATGTTTTGCTAATTATAGCGCCCCCTAGTGGCCACAAGACACCAGATTTTTTTCTTGCACTTGGGACAGCGTCTGGAAGCGTGGTACCAAATTTGGTTTCATTGCACCAAAGCGTTGCCGAGATATAAGATCAAATGGAAAACGCCACCTTCGCTGCAAATTTCCATTGGCTGTTACGGGCGAACGGTTTTAGTTCCGAAGACAAAAAGTAATGCGTTAATGAAGCATGGTCTGTAGATGATGTGCGCGAAGTTTGGTGTCGATCAGACAAAATTTGTGACCTGTGAAAACTTTTAAGTGTTTTTGATAAAATCCAAAATGGCGGAAAATCCATCATGGCGGAAATTGACGCCATAGGGTGCGTTGAACTCGGCTTGGTCCAAGGATTCCAACGATACCTTGTTTTCAAAAATCGGACATACGGTTCAAAAGTTACATGCACAAATGTACTTCAAACTTTGACCAGTTGGTGGCGCTAGACCGTGCTTAGTGCTTACATGTAACTCAGTCAAAGTAATATTGAGACTGCCCTTAAGCTATGTGCCAAATTTCACAACTTTTTACCATACGGTTCTATGGGCTGCCATAGACTCCCATGGCGGAAAAATAATAATAGGGAAGAAAACGTATAGGTGCCTTCGCAGCTTCGCTGCTGGTTCATTAGGATACAGAGGATGTATCCTAAAGACCGTAGGGCTTTGAGGGAAATGTCTAAATAACTGTGGAAGGATTTCAATTAAATTTGCCCCATTAAGCCCCCCCCCCTTTTAGGATGAACTCAACAAAATTCATTCCTGTCAGCCATGCTTATGTTCACTGCAGGACGGTAAATGTAATGCTAATATGCTAACCTTAGATCATGTCAAATATTGCACCCACTGAGAAAGTGTATGTTGGGCTTGTCCCTGCAAATGTCGACCATGAGCATTTCCCACTGTACCTCCTCACAGTAACAAGGTGCTGCTATGGCTGCAGACAAGTTTTCAAGTACAAATTATCATTATCAATGTCAAAACATTTTTCTATACGTATGAATTCTTTCTATATAATAACACCCCGCAATAACGTTCATACTTTAACTGCTGTGGGCATGAAAAGCCACGTTCTTCTCTGTGCGTCCGTTTAATGTTCGTATTGCCAGGTTCAGCTGTGGGAATTTGACATACCGTCATGCATTCGCTTCGTTCTCTCTGCTGGCTTCACTTTTGTCAGAGTCTCAGGAGGGCTGGAGCCTCTGCCAGCATGCAGGAGGTAGAAATCAGAGATACTATCCCAGGGTGAACACAGAGGTGGTATGAAATATTTCACACCCTTACCTGTAGGCAGTTTGGACTTTCCAGTCTTCAAGATTTTCCTGTATATGTCTTTGGACTGTGGGAGGAAGTTGGAACACCCTCACAAAACCAACACAGAATGTGGAGGAGAGGGCTGCATGATGCTTGAGTCTGTAGATGACATCCCAGAGCCACGCAGCTGCAGGGATCTTATTGTATCCATTCCCAGGTCAAGCTAAATGAATCCTTATGATTAATTTAGAAACAGAGCGTCTCAGTAAATGCCAGCCTGATTACAGAGTGTTCCACGTACAGAAGAGTTTGTGGTTGCCCCAGGTGGAACAGACATCTCGCTTCAGGGCACAGACAATAAAGTGTGTATGACAGATGCAATAGCAGTATACATTACCCACTATGGCTTCTCAGAAACTATCCCAGGATTGGAGCCAACAGGCAGGCAGCCGATACACACCGAAATGCGATATGCAGCATGCGAGCACTGTGCAGTTTTGATAGAATCCAACTGCGCCTGTAATAATGAGAGTTGACATCAACCTGCAGAGATACAGTCGGACACATGAAGCAGAACTAGATGGTGCTATTCAGGAAATTGATCCTTACAGTGACCATTTCAAAAGCCCACACAGGGAGGCACTTTCAAAGGATCAGCAATCTTAAAGAATAGCTTGGCATTTTGAGAAATGTGCCTATTTGCTTGGATGACAGAGTCAATAGCAAATTGTAGTTTTACTAAGAGGAACGTGCTTGATGTGTCCTTTAAAGTCACTGGTGATAGAGATAGTTTTAGGATGCAGCTAATACTGTTTGTTTGTTTTTTAGATACACTGTTGCCCATAAATATTATATTTATATTTTTTTACCTCTTCTCATGCATCTGAAAACAAAATTATTCCAACTTTATCTGCAACAGTGTAAATACATTTAGAGTATGCTTAAGAGCTGCCGATGGGTAGATTTTAAACATTGTGACACAACCGGACTAACAGTTTCCCCCTACTTCCAGATTAGATGCTAAGCTAAGCTAACCATGCTCTCCCAGAGTGGAATCATCTTAGTATTTAACTTTAGATAGTGAGCCAAACTAAGTTGCTCGCTATATCAGACTTCTTGTAAAAAGCTTCCTCACAAAGCCACTATTAAACAGGATAGTTTACCTAAAGCCTAGCAGTGGTTCAATGTGCCACCACGACAAGAGTAAAAATCAGTTTTCAAGACCCAGAGGTCCAAGGACAACAGTCTGAAACACTCATATACTGGATACATACGACAGGAGAAGTAAATAACATTGATCATCTTGTGACAATTCAGTGTTCTGCTGGGAAACTTTTGGACCTGGTATTCATGTGGATGTTACTTAGACATGTAGCACCCACCTGGACCAGACCAGGCACCCCCACCCCATAGATATGACACTCCTTGATGGCAGCAGCCATCCCCAGCAGGATGCAGCCTGACACAGACACACACACAAAAACAATTTAGGAACAACTAAAAAAACATGAAGAACAGCACAAGGTGTTGACCTGGCCTCCAAATTCACTAGATCCCAAACTGATCAAGTATCTGTGGGATGATCCACAGAGGCCCCTCCCCTCAACCCATAGGACCCAAAGGCCCCCACTAACAACATTCTGTAGCCGTTGAAATATTATATACATCCAAATGAAGAGAAATGGGAGTATATTCTCCCAAAATGTCAAACAGTTCCTTAGACTACTTTATTAGTAGACTCGCTACGTGAATTGTTGCTAACAAGCTGGCATTGTTTCTGGTATAGCTTCGCAAGGCCAGGCTTCGAGACAAACATTTATAAAATCAAATCAACCCCATGGAAGTATTTAAATATGAAATATTAAGTAATTATATTTTACCACAACGGAAATGCATATTTGTGTTTTATTATATCTGTAAGCAGCAAATGCAGGGGTCAGAATCCTGAGGGTAATTTAACAATGGGTACCGCATGATTCTCAGCTTTCCAAATATCTGCAATTAAACTTTTATTAAAGTTAAGACAATGCTTAGTTTCTTTCACAGATGAGCTGCAGGTAATTGTTCGCCAGACTTACGGCATTGTTGAATTAATCATTCAAGCAGGTGAATACTCATATTAGTGCTGGAGATACTCAAAAGTCATTATTCCCCCTTCTTTACGTTAGCACCCTCCTTTTGGCTAAAATTACTACAAGTAAGCATTAGACTCTGGCAGCTGTTTAAATATAAATTGCCAGCTAGTCAGTCTAATGTCTTATATAAACCCAATTCCCTGCTGCTTTTTGACGGCCTTTAACTTCTAGTTAATGGAAGTCCACAAAATGTAAAGTCCGCCAGTTATATTCTCCTTATCTTGGTACACTGCAGCAAGACAAAGAGCATCTGCCTACAGCGTGATGTAATATCAAAATGGCGGCTGCATGAGTACAGTCATAGAGTCAACCTTCACATTTTATTTTAAGGCCTTGCCATGATGCTTCAAAATAAACCTTATATGTACATATACTCTTTTGTTCCCATTGTGAGGACTCTGGGCTACACTGCGATTCTCTTTGCTCCCACTGGCATGACATTTCCCTGACATTAGACAGCCAATGACGTATCGCTGATGTTTAAAATAAACTTCTTCTCTTCTGCGAGCAAACGCTCTTCCTGCGCGTTGTCAAATCCTGAGCGTACATGTGTGGACAGAAATAGACAGCCACCCACATATCATTAGGGAGATGGAGGGAGAGAAAGACTGACTGTGACAGTGTAAGAGAATGCAAGCGGGCTGGAGAAAATATGTTGGTCACAGTTTGGCACCGCAACGTGTCTCTGTAGCACCCAGATTTAAGAGCACAAACTCTGCTTCTAAATAAGTCATAAGGGTTTGCTTTATGCTGGTGCTTAATTTCTACAGAGAACAAGATAATAATTCAATTTCCCATGACTTACGACTTGAAGTGTGTGGGAGGGGTGTGGGCTATTTCTCCACACGTGCTCTAATGGAATTAATGGTGCAGAAAGAGTTCGCCCTCTCGTGGGGCACTGGGAAATATATCCATTTCATTTCTACTTTTATTTAATACGTATGGCTTTGCAGAGCAGGTTTCTGCTAATCTGTGGTAATCTTGAGCTTCCACCTTCTTATCTAACAGATATGTTTCATGATTCATTGTGTGGGAGGTCTACCTTTTGGCTACGCTGGTTGTGTTTGAATGTCTTCAAAAAGCACAGACTTAGCATTAGAAACCGCTCTTACTGGTTGCTCCGCTTCTATTTTTGAGTGGTTTAAGGTGCAGTTACTGCAGGTTGACTCCTATTCACAGCTGCCGTCATTTCCCAAATAAAGCCTGTTAACCAGTCCATCCACCTGCCTTCTCCTCATTCCCCTGACCCCTCTGCCTTTAGGAAGCTGTTGAATGTGAAGATCATCGATGACGAGGAGTACGAGAAGAACAAGACGTTCACGATTGTGTTGGAGGAGCCCATACTGCTGGAGGTGGGACAGAGACATGGTGAGTTGTGGACACAGCTGAATGCTACATTCATTTATTCATTCATTTTCTGGGATAGGAGAGGTGGGGTACACCCTGGACAGGTCGCCTATCACAGGGCCTGAATGCTACAACTATGGAGAATGTTCCTCATTACTATATGTATTGACTATGTCCACTATATAATTTTATTAAATTACTGGGTAAGAGCATTAATTGACAAAATTCTTCTTGACTCTGTGGCCAGTTTTAAGTTTCCAGGTGTGATCTCTTTAGTATGTTTGGTGTATTTCATTGACAGTCTGTATGTTAGAGGCTCCGTGTGTAGACACATATCTTACACAGTTACACATCTTTAAAATATAGTACATTCCAAAGACTGCAATGACAACATTTGCATAATATAATCACATTAATAATACAGCAACGCAACAGATCTCAGATTGGGTTATTCAGATTAAATACTTACATGAAGATGTTCTTTGCTGAAACTGTGTGTGTGTGCATTTTTTTCCAAGTGACATTTTCATGATTGATTTTTCAGACAAAAACTGTGACCCCCGGTGGAGAGTGAACCATCCAAATTGCAAGATCTCCAAATAATTCAGTAGTTGTCACTCCGAGACGCGTGTAAAATTGCTTAGGTCCTGCGGCACTTCTCGGGTGCACACAGACACACAAAGCATCACAAAAATGATTAACAAAAAAACTACAACAGCATATGAAGCTGGTTTTCCGGCTTTGAAAAACTTCCTGAAAATGAATAGCCAGCAAATGTTTGCGATGACCCATAACATGCTGAACTCTCATTACCACTGTGCGCGGAAGACTATGTGAGACCTATTCATATTAATAGAAGTGAATGTAACTGCTTTAATATTTAATACAATAAATAAGTGTAGCAATTTCACATGGCAATAAATAGATATCAATGTAAACTATCTCTCCCTAAATTACATTAATAAGTGATGAACTAAATGAAAAAATATGTAATTAAATATGTATCAAAATGAGTCCTTATCCACTGATATAAATAAATGTTTGGTTAATATTTTAAAACTCCAATCCAAGTGAGTATCTATATTCAGGCTGGCATTTTTATTTATTTCACTGATGACTCTTGTCAATCAAACTCTGGGGACAAGACTGACAATTATGCTTGGCTGCTGTCAATCACACAGCAGCAGAGATTCATAGAAGAAGAAACTGAAATGAGTCAGACCAACAGACCGCAGCACACACAGAAGACTGAGCTTCATTACCATTCACGTCTGTGCCTTAGAACGGTTCTCCTCCTAGAACCATGTGGGAAGCACCGAATGATTGATGCAGTTTGTGCGCCTGTTCCTCTGCTGCAGGGGACACCAATGATAACAAGACAGCGGCGGGACCAGAGGATGTGTCAAAGATGGGCTGCCCCTGTCTGGGAGAGCACACTAAGCTGGAGGTGGTCATTGAGGAGTCCTATGAATTCAAGGTAACTCCAAATAAGTGGCTAATTCATTCATTCATTCATTCATTCATTTTCCATTCATTCATTTCCCAGCTGTCATCAGGCGAGAGGCGGGGCACACCCTGGACTGGTCTCCAGTCTACCACAGGGCTAACACAGAGAGACAGACAACCATTCACACTCACACCTACGGTCAGTTTAGAATCACCAATGAACCTAACGAGCATGTCCGAGCAGGACAGTGGGAGTAGAACTCACACAGACATAGGACATAGAACATGCAAACTCCACACAGAAAGGCTCCAGTCAGCCAGTACCTTGTTGCTGTGAGGTATCAGTGCTAACCACTACACCACTGTACCGCCCTGAACACCCCTTCAGTTCTTTGGCATTCAGAGCCTCAACCTCCAAATCCTTGAACCATTTTACAGACACCATGGGGACCCAAGTAAAACACTGATATTTTGGACTCTTACAGCATTCACAGTTATGCCTCAGTCTTTTGGGCTGGACTGTGGAGGATAAATTTTTAATCCAACTGGAGAAATGTGATAAATTATGAGTTATGTTCATGTAGCTAATGGCTCTGCTTGTAGAGTCATTCACTCGTCATTCCGTCAAGCTTGAATAGTCAAACGAGATCAGAAAATGTTACCGTTTAACCGTGATGCAACTTTAACGTGGTGCTCCACCGACTTTGCATCAATTCATACTAGACAGAGTTGACTGACTTTTGTAACTTCTTCTTAGCTGTGTAGTCCCAGAGGCCAAACCTAATACTTGTATTTACTAGTATATCACTGTGATATCGACATCAAGTGTAAAAGGGTGGTGACGTCCTTTAAGGCAATTTAATCTGCAACATGATACTGCGCTGTCTCTTTTGCTGGCTCTATTTACTGCACTGGTGTAAAGCAGCTTTGTGCTGGCAGATTGCCCTTTTCCTGAGGGATAGTGGGGTTTTGTGTTGCTCTGCATCTGTTCTGGTGACTCACTGTGCACCACAGCAGGAGGAGAGATGCTGTTGATTTCATCTAATTCCATCATCAGCGTCCCAGGTGCCCAATAGTGTTGAGATTATGCTGATACCGTGTGTCTCGTACCTGTGAACGCACCTTTCTTCTGCTTTCTTTCCCTTCGTGGCCGCCTGCAGAGCACAGTGGACAAGCTGATCAAGAAGACGAACCTGGCTCTGGTGGTGGGGAGCAGCAGCTGGAGAGAGCAGTTTGTTAGCGCTGTCACTGTCAGCGCAGGTGAGCCACAGCGTCCCGAAATGTCTCATCTGTTCATTCCTCCGAGATCAGACCTGTGGAAGATAGAGCCTGCAAGCTGGATCAGCCCCACCAGCTGCCTCTTGTGTAGTTTTTTTTTTTAGATACTTAAAAGCCCAAATGCTCCAAATTGCCATTGGCTGAATTTGAAAGGAGCCGAATTTAACAGATCATGAATGAAAGAGCTTACAGAAACAAAGCCCATTTTCATACATTTAGGCGATTCTGTGTTTATTTTCTGCTTCAGTCTAATCCAGACAGTTTATTAAGAAAGGCAGGATGTGCTAAATTCCTTATTCGGCTCCCAATAAGTTTAAATAAAACTAAACTGGCCAGCTCTGTCTGAACAATGAGTGGCTCTGAAGAATTTGTAATTTTGCCCTTTCAAAAGCTTTTCATTTCGCTTTGTTAACCTTTCAGACCTGCACCAGTGCAGAAAACATTTGGGCTAAAAGCTGGCTTAGACACCCGAGATGTGTTTCAGGTTTAGGTCATTCAGATTTGCATGCAGAGTGTACACATATACAAATAGAAAATATGCTCCCTGCCTATGTGTATGTCTTAATCACTGAGTCATCATCAGTTATATTTACACTATTAAAATGATGATGATTTGGAAAGGTTAGCTCCCACACATTAATGAAATAGCTGAAAAATGATCTTGACCGTGTTTTGCTGTCAAAGATATTCTCTAAATTCAACAAAGATTAGAAGCTGGAATGATTTCCTTAGTGTTTTGAGGTATATTGCACAGAGAGAAGTGTGATGGATATATTTTCTGAAATTGTTCAGTGTGCGGTGTTGTGTTCCCTCCGATCCCCAGGGACAGGCAGAGATGTACTGTGATATATAATATGATATTAGACTACCCCCAGCCATGGCCTCAAACCGCAGTTGTCACCATATCCAAGCAGTGGGGTAGAGCGGCTCAGCTAAAAGCAGTGATGTTCCATAACTATATAATGTAAAATGGCACATTTGGTGGAGTGCTGCTCTAACCGGGCACTGTGTAATAACTGGTCTGGATGATCACACTGTGATAATCACTGAGCTGTTCCTATGGATCAGGGGGAAACCTACTGCGAAGTAATGTAATGAAAAATGAATTCCCTCTGTGGCCCTTCAGGAGTTCCATAAAGCTATAATGTCACAGCTGAATAAAATATATATAGTATCTAGATCCTGTAAATAATGGTCTGAACAAAAAAAAGCAGAAGGGGCAATTCTGGTTCTGTATTTTTCTTGTCTTCAAGCATCTCTTCTGTGTCTTTGCCAGGTGACGATGACGAGGAGGAGAGCGGGGAGGAGCGCTTGCCATCCTGCTTCGATTACATTATGCATTTCCTGACAGTTTTCTGGAAAGTCCTCTTCGCCTTTGTCCCACCGACTGAATACTGGAACGGCTGGGCCTGCTTTTTCGTCTCCATCTCCCTCATTGGCGTCCTGACAGCTGTGACCGGGGACTTGGCCTCGCATTTCGGCTGCACCGTCGGCCTCAAAGACTCGGTCACCGCTGTCGTGTTCGTGGCCCTCGGCACCTCTGTTCCAGGTGGGCGTCCGTGTGGTCGATTGGCCCTAACGGTGGACTTGTTCTGTGTCTCCTCTGGGCTTTGCCCGTGCAATAGAAGCAGCTGCTTGGGGACACTTGTGTAACCTCTACCTCCGCCTGTGCTGTCAGAGGAATCCTTGTTGTCTTGCACTTTAACAAGCTGTAAACAAAGAAAAACACTGGTCGCACTTGTTATTCTCTTCCTAATCGTATTCCCACTTCACCGTGTACTAAACACTGCTACAGAGAGACACAAATGAGATTATGAAAAATAGGCTTTGGCAGGTTTTACCCAAGTATTCTCCAAACACTCTCCTTTAGCTGGCAGACTATTTGTGCTGGAAAATGCTTTAGATAAGTTAGAAACTAGTAACTGCAGAAAATAATAAGTTCCTTATGGTGAGGAGAGATGTTTCTTTCAACATTTGTTTTAATATACTTTTACCTAGTAATACAGATTTGCATTACAACCTGCTATCAGTAAAAGCTGTTAACAACCCAGTGTTTATACTCCTCCACATTTTTTGAGTCAAATATCTCTCCCATCATTTCTGAGAAACGACCCTTGGCCAAAATCTTGCATTGAATAATAATAGTTTATGCCGCGAGGAAGTACATTCAGCATACATGCAGAGGGAATCAGCTTGCCTGGCTGCAGAACAAAATCCTAGAGCACCTCAAAAACTGACAAATTAAACACCAGCTAACATTTTTCAAAGGAAGAAAACAAACAACACTCCTCAGCGTCCTCTCCTTACCAAGCAGCCAGAGGTACGGCTTGTCAGCAAGCAGTCATTCCCATTGTGGGACAAATGAAGGTTTTCTTATTCTTATTAGAGGGGCCCCTGATAGCTGACAAACTTTAAATTACAGAAGTGGCAACGTGCTATGTTTTCAATGACGGTATTAGATCTCCTACAGGGGCCCCCGTTTGACACTTAATGTTAAAGTGCTATGGCAGTGGTTCCCAGAGTTTTTCTGCAAGGCCCCGCTTTTAATCGATAATAATAATAATATTTTTGGGCCCCCATCCCACCCCAGTTCAACACGGATACACATTTCGGATGTACGCCCTGAACACCTCAGTCTTTTTTGCTGTCAGTGGCTTCATCCATCTGTAGAGCAAAGCGGCAGCTGTCTTGTACCGTGTCATAAAGGAGAGGGAGAGGGACTTTTTTCTTTTTTGAAGAAATCAACTGGTTGTTATGGCTTGGATATGATGTCTCCAAGTGGCGTCTTAACTTGTTCGGTTTCAAACTGTCAGAAGCTTATTAGAAAGTGAGATACCCATCAGCATTAACTGATCATTACCAGCATTTATGTGCAGGATTTTCCACAACCTGGCAACCTGAAACTTGTTCTTATCCTCACTATGTCAAACATACCTGTATTTAATCTATGAAGTACCTGTAATATTTGTTCTTGTAGGTTTTGGGATGAGAGCACACCATTGCTCTCCATCAGGTACGTTTGATTAATTTGTACAAATTCACCTGTTTGTCTCTCTCTCACAGACACATTTGCGAGCAAGGTGGCAGCCATCCAGGACCAATACGCTGACGCTTCCATTGGCAACGTGACGGGCAGCAACGCGGTGAATGTATTCCTGGGCATTGGGGTGGCGTGGACCATTGCAGCAGTTTACTGGCGTACCAAAGGCAAGCCGTTCAAGGTGAACCCGGGCTCCCTGGCCTTCTCCGTCACCCTCTTCACCATCATGGCGCTGGTATGTGTGGTGGTGCTGCTCTACCGACGACGTCCCAGCGTGTCGGGCGGAGAGCTCGGGGGCCCAAGGACCGCCAAGCTCATCACCTTCTTCTTCTTCATCTCCCTCTGGTTCATCTACATCCTCTTGGCCTCGTTGGAGGCGTACTGCCACGTGCCTGGCTTCTGAGACGGAGGGAAACGCACAGACACGACGCCTCTCCTTGTTTTTACAGTGTACTGAAAGTGTTTTCTCTCTGTTTTTGTCTATTTTCACAAAGGTTTATAACTATTTGTATCATTAGTTCTTATTGATTCTGCACAATATCTGATTGACTTTGAATCTGTGAACTTTGGAACTTTGCTGCCACCCACTATGCTGTGAAGGATAGCTTTAGCCACTGAAATTGAACCTCTCTCTCAAGTTTTTTTTCTTCTTCATATATAATATTATGTTAAACAGGACATATATCTTATCAACATGAATCGCGTCGACCCTTCTTCTATCACCTGACACGTCCTCTCGCTGTGTGGACAGTTACTTGAGGTTTTAGGTGTTAAGAAAGCACAAGACTGAAGCAAGCGTTCAAAACATTCCTCGTATTTTGGTGAGTGGAAGATAAAAGGTGGTGCATGGGACGGCATTATTCAGAAACATTCAGAAGTGAGCAGTAAAGCATATTTGTGTGATGATATTTATTACTCAATCTATACATTAATTATTCACTGTATCTCATGTAAAAGATGAACATTGTGCGTGGGGGTTTTGTGAAAGACTAGGTGTGTTTACTTTTGCACGTTATTAGATTCAAAGTTTCTTGGTAATCTATTTTAAAGTATCGTATGTATTTTGACATGGCTGTTGACGTGTTGACGTGTTCCTGTACATGTGAATCACAGCTGTATCATACTCGTCTCACTGCCTGGTGCCCGTTCCCACAAAGCTTTCTCAGACCGTATAAAGGTTTAAAACAGCGTTTCTTTAATTATTTTTTTTTTATTATTAATTTTATTTTTTACAACAGAAGTTCCGTGGAGCAGAGATCCCACTTTTACTTGTATAAATTCTTTGAGGAAACTTGTGATTTTTGCCTGTATGCGTGTGGTGAGTGCGTGCTCCTCTGCTCTTCCGGCACAAATTGGCAAAAGGCACAGTGCCGTCTCCTCCTTGACTCCACAAATGGTACAGGGTTCATGGCAAAAAGAAAAAATACAAAAGAATGTTGGAGTCTGAGAGCAGATACGAAAAGCGCGCCACTTTTCTTATCTGTCATGCTGACACTGTGAACATTTTTCAACAATATCACTTTTAGAAGAAGCACAGCAGCGAGCAGAGGGGCACTTTTCAAATGAGGGTTAAGGCTGAGGAAGACTGAGGTCCCTGTCGTGGCACAATCACAGGTCTGTCATTTGACGTGAAAAATGTGCTAAAAGTGAAGACATGTGCAGTGTTTCCTGATTGTGTCTCCTTGTGTTGCACAGCAGTCGATACTGAGTTTTGTTTTTTATTTAACTTAGACTCTGTAGAGCCATATTTATTGTAACAGTATTACCGTAGAGGTATTTCTATGATCAACTTTAGTTTTATTGATATGCACGTTTAATGTATAAAAAGTGGAAATAAATGTTTCTGATTTACGATGCCGTAAGATGTCATCTTAATTTGACTTTTGTTAAGGTCAAAATTACGTCGATACAAACGCCAAGACACTTGGAAACTTGAAAACATCTCAGAAACAATCTTCGCCAACAGAAAAAAAAAAAACATAATTTTATCATTTAGTGCAATTTATAACCTGTAAAGGATTATACAGAACATTTACTTGAGTGAAAGTACTAATAACTCCAGTGTTAAAATGCAAGTGCAATAGCATTATCAGCAAATTAAGTATCAAAACTAAAAATACTAATCCAACTATCTTTAACTGAGCATACAGAAAGCTTAATTTTGCTTGAAAATTGCTGCTATTGCACTATAATATAAATGTGATTATTACTAGTCATAATTATAAATTCAGGTATTCAGTGTTCCTGATGCATCAAGTTTTATTCATTCATTCATCTTCTGTAACCGCTTGTTCCTCTGAAGGGTCACGGTGTCTGCTGGAGCCTATCCCAGGTGTCATCAGGCGAGAGGCGGGGTACACCCAGGACAGGTCGCCAGTCCATCGCAGGGCTAACACAGAGACAGACAACCATTCACACTCACATTCACACCTACGGCCAGTTTAGAATCACCAATGAACCTATCGAGCATGTCTGTGGACGGTGGGAGGAAGCTGGAGTACCTGGAGAGAACCCACGCAGACACAGGGAGAACATGCAAACTCCACACAGAAAGGCCCAGTTGGCCCATTCGAACCCGGGACCTTCTCGCTGTGAGGCATCAGTGCTAACCACCTCGCCACTGTGCCGCCCACATCAAGTTATAATGAAGTAGAACTCCACTGGCTGAGTTAGCAGTGCCCTATGTAGAGGTCAGATTAGGGTCCATAAGGTAAATCTGGGAGTCATGAGATAATTAATGAGAGGTAAGAAGATAAACCAAAGCCATAGCCATACAGGTATGTTGTCATTTAGACTATTTTCTCTCTTTTTATTTTGTTTAATAAACTATTTAGAAGGGGCGGCACAGTGGCGAGGTGGTTAGCACTGATGCCTCACAGCAAGAAGTGCCATGGGCCGACTGGGCATTTCTGTGTGGAGTTTGCATGTTCTCCCTGTGTCTGCGTGGGTTCTCTCCAGGTACTCCAGCTTCCTCCCACTGTCCAAAAACATGCTCATTAGGTTGACTGAAGATTCTCCGTGGGTGTGCATGTGAGTGTGAATGGTTGTCTGTCTCTCTGTGTTAGCTCTGCGATGGACTGGTGACCTGTCCAGGGTGTACCCCGCATCTCCCCCGATGACAGCTGGGATAGGCTCCAGCAGACCCCCGCGACCCTTAACAGGAATAGGCGGTTACAGAAGATGAATGAATGAACTATTTAGAAGATTTTATCCATTACTGAAACCATATGAAAGGTTTAATTCCAATAGGTCATAAATCAATAGTTTAGTCTCAGTCATACTGTCAATTCTATATGTAAAATATTTTAACCGTCAAATAAATAGAGGAGCTAAAATTATTTCCCACTGAAATGTAAAGAATAAGGATACAGCAGCATAAAAATAAATACTACTGTACGGGTACCTCACAAGTGAGCTTGAGAAGTATTTGTGGCAGGCCTGTTATTATATTGGATTGTGTTATAAT
This sequence comes from Chelon labrosus, assembly GCF_963514085.1. NCBI lineage: Eukaryota > Metazoa > Chordata > Actinopteri > Mugiliformes > Mugilidae > Chelon > Chelon labrosus. The sequence continues at coordinate 6,232,546 of NC_140350.1, read as the reverse complement.
CATAATCAAGCTCTATTTTCTCTTTTTCCAGCCTTACATCAAAATGCCACCGAGTGATTGAATCCACGGTTGGAAAATCGACGCTAATTAAAATATGCGAGACACCGATCAAACACATTCATGGGGAGATATCTGTGGGTGTTCAGCTGTTGAACTCGCATGTCAATCACGTGATTACGTAATCGCACAATCTGCAACAACATCATACCACTGTACTAGCGTCCACTATCCTTAAAAGCTGTAAGATATGAGGGATGTGGCTGACACTGAGTGAGAGTGTGATTTTTATCAGCTCATCATCGCTGAAAACCACAGTCAAGAGAAGCTGGCACTCCACGGGTGAAAAGAACCTCTGAGCTCCGGTTGGGTGATTTTAAAAGTGTTAGGTTTACGTTTCATCATGTTGGTAAACGCTTGCTCCTCAGCAGCAGAAATAAAGCAGAAAATAATTTGAAAGAGACGGAAAAGGGTTTGATATAAGAAAATAATCTCCTCGCTTTCCATGCTGTGTCTTAATAACTGTCTTTTTTTATTGCAGGCATAAAGATGCACTGATTTCACACACATTACCATGAAATGAAGCCCTGCTGTGGGGGAAAAAAAAAAGATTATTAGTATAACTTTTTGGCAGCACACACAGTCTTTTTATTTTTGTACAGTAACATTCACAAAAGTAAATTTTTCATATTATTCTTTGAGGACTCAGGAAGGACTTGAACTTTCTGGCAGAGTCTGTTTAAAGGTCGCACTTTTTGTATCCGATGGAGGTTGAGGACTGAACAGCAGTAGAAAGCTGGGTGCAGATGAAGAATTTAAAACATCTTGTCCTGTTCATTTTTGAATTCCAGACAGACCACTTCTTTTACCCAAACAGATTAAACAACAACAAGAACATTTTTTCTTTTCTTTCCAGAAATGTCTTTGGAAAACCATTAATTTCATCAGAGCTTCGAGATATTGGATTATGTTTTTGTGTTCCTTATTTCCCAGCTTTACTATTTAACTGCACTGAGAAGGAAATGAGCCATTTACTTAATATGCAGACACATGCTGAGGCTAGATGGGTTTCCCATTTATTGCCAAGAGGATGCTGGGATATGTTCCATCCAGCTGAGAGGGATTAAGCAGATATAAAAAAAATGGTAAAAATGTACGCGTATGCATGTGATACTTTATTCATTTTCTGTAATTTTGTTTGTTTTTTTGTAGAGTCTGCTATATTTCACCACTTTCTCAGTTGTTGCCACCGTGCTGCAACTGTAGCTAGCTGTGGCTGCACTAATACCATGCTGATATTAGCTGTTTAGCAGATAACTATATGTAAATTATGTGTTGCTTATAGTGATGACACTGATCGCATGAGCTCTACGGGCTTATTGTAAGTTTACAGTTTAGTTTTGGTTTTCTCACTGCTCTCATCATATTTCCAGCAGTGATGAGTTGTTTTCTGCAGATAAGCTCAAAGTGCAGCCCCTGATTACTCATAAATAGCTGGTGAGCATAACAACTAAAGATACAAATGTTTCCCTCAGGACTTAGTGGAGCCCAACAAGAGAGCTCAAGGAAAACCAGGGAGCAAGAAATATGACATAAAATGAAGCTTACGCTGCAAAAATTGTCTCTTGTGTCTTTTATGTAAGTAGGTAGGACTTTGCCAGTTTGCATCAACAGTTTTAAAGGGGGTACAGTTTCACTCATCTGGTCCAGTGTGAGCCTTGCGATAGACTGGCGACCTGTCCAGGGTGTACCCCGCCCTTTGCCCGATGACAGCTGAGATAGGTTCCAGCCCCCCACGACCCTTCACAGGACAAGCAGTTACAGAAGATGAATGAATGAATGAATGAATGGTCCAGTGTGGAACTTGCTGCAACCTTGCTGTTCTTTGTAGAAGGTACGGACAGTTCATAAGGAGGAACTGATGTTGTGGCCTTGAGCTAGGGTTAAATCTAGCTGTGTTTTACCCAGGTCTCCAGAAAATACTTTTTATTTCTTTGTTGCAAAGAGTTTGAAAACATAAAATCCTCACCACATCAGATATGACAGTAGCTACTTATCTTAGCTTATTTTAGCACATAATATGAAAATGAGTGAACAGTTAGTATGGGTAGTTAAAATGTTCAAGAGTGACCAACTTTGCCTGTCGACACCTTAAAATATATTATATCTCATTTATTCTTGAGAGGAAACACCACATGTAAAAGGGACAAGTTTCAACTTCACAGTGCCTTGCCAAAAAGTACTTATACTGTACGTTTTATCTACACTTTTGCCCACACATTAAATTAGAGGAATATATCATGTTGACTGAGCTTTAGGAGTTGTATGTGTTACCTTTGGATAGCGCTAAGCTACCTGTTTCCAGCTACTTCTTTGTGCTAAGCTAAGCTTTCTTGCTGCCAGATTTCATACAGCCCCTTTAAGGTTATGGAAAAATCACAAAAGTCACAAAGAAACCATGTCATCCTGACTGTCCCGGCTGGTTTTGTTAGAGTTATAAACTCAAAAAGGAAGTGGTTGTGAATTACCAGTACTCTCAAAAACAAAGCTGAAAGAAAGGCAGCTGGACTTATTTGAGTTTTCTTGAAGACATTTCAACAGTTTTAGTTTGTTTTCTTTTTTTTGTAGCCTGACCTGGATGACTGGGAATCTTCAAGGACAGACCACCAGACAGAATCTGTTAACACACAGTCTGTTTTGTTTCTTCAACAGGCTTACAGGAGGTGTAACAGAAACCTCGAGCTGTATTTAATTGTGCCACATTATGTGGTTTACAGGGGGTTTTATTTGACACATATAAAACATATACACCTTATCTAATTTACACTGCAGGTGTTAAATGTGATAAGTCAATCACTATTATACTACCACATGGAGCAGGTGCAAGCATATCCCGTACTCTTCCTCTGGGATCTAAACTGTTGTCTTAATTGGAGAATGTGAAAGACTTTACACATTACAGTCCCAGCTGTGAATGAGCCTGAATGCTGGGTGGAGTGACTCCAGTGTTGGCAGGGTGAGACCAAAACATCACTCTGATTGTTTTCAGATGTGGCTGGTACAGAGATGCACTCCTAAACATGTGAAAACAACAACAGAGGGATGGACCAAGTGAGGAACTAGTTAAAGCGAGGAACATATATAAAATAGAACAGTTTATTCCATTAAATCAGAAAGTGCGGGTGTCTCTTTCAGCTTTCAGCCTTTCTCAGCAGCTGTGACAGCTAACACTGCTAAAATGAATCTGGAACTGGTGGCTCCCATCTACTTCATGATTTCACACAATGACAAAATAATTTCCTGGTCAGCGTGACATCCCTGTCAATCATCTCCTCTACTTGTGAAGACACAAATGAGACTTTTTCTGTTTAAGCTAAGACGACTTTGCCAAAAATATCATAATCACACAGCTAATGGTGTGAGTGCGTAATCGCATATTTTAGAGTAATGGAAATCAAACCAACAGAGAAAGAGTGGACATGACAAAACTGATCAAATATGCAACATACATATTTGATTTTTTGTACTTAAATGATTATATAAAAATTATTGATATGTAACCTGTCAATTGAATAACAAACACAAAATGTGGTCATTTGATATGGAGTTAATATATTTGTTCAGTCAAATTACTTGTTTATTTTTATGTTACATTTATTGATTCTATTGATTGATTTATTGCTGAAAGAGTTAAACATAACTAATAAAGAGGACAGATTCCTCAATAAAAAGAGCTTTTAGTAGAATATTTTGCTTACTGGTAATGGAATATTATCATATTAACTGTGGTACAACCATATTTAGTTTAATGCTAGAGCTCAATGCTCTTCTCAGTCTCTCTTGTCAATCTTAAAACCAGAACAGACACATGCTGAAGGCTGATCATGTACACAATGGTCTACAATATATGTATATATATATTTATATATATATATGTCTTTATAAATTTGTGCAGTTTATTGCAGTAATTTTATAAGAGAAATCAGGAGTGATGAAGGTAAAACTTTTAAGTAGGCTTACTTAAATATAGAAATATTGGCACTGAAAGCTAAGTGAGTATGATTAACTAAATGCAAATAAATGATCACAATGCAGAAAAAAAGGCCCTTAGCCCTAAGGGGCTGTACTGTATGTGCACCAATTAATAATACATTTGATTTATTTTCACTGATATGCACAAGACTGTAATATTAACTTTAATGCAACAGGTCAGGGTGTTCCAGTTTTATCATTGTTTGAGGGCAGTAGTAACACTGAATCAAAAGTAATACTAACTTAATGTATATCTCAAATAAAAACACACCAGAGGAACCACATTAATGCAGTAGAATATAAAAAGTGTGTTTCTGTTTTATGCAGATATTTGACCCAGTCACCCTCCAAGTCCATTTGTCTAAGCAGTCCAGTTCATTTATTTATAAATTACTGTATGGTATACTTTTTTTTAAAAAAAAATATGGTCCATAAGTAGGAAATGAAAACGAGATCATGAGGAGACACGGCCATGATTAAATCATCTTTCTAGGAAGCAACACCTACAATATGTTAGCATAGCTTGTTCATGTTGATTTGTAACTAATAGCCTAAAGATGAAATTGATTTAATTCCCTGCCATCTAAAGTTTGGACAGAAAGAAAAAAAAATGCAGAAGACACTAAAATAAAAAAATAATAAATAAAAAATAGGTTTGCATCTTCAATATATTTGTTATATTTTGTTTTGTCTTGAAAGCCCGTTCCAAGATAAAGTGTTTCTGCTGTTTTTCCAGAGGCAGAAAGAGGGTCCTACTGAGCATGCGCAGAGCAACACGCATCACTCTAGCTTGTTTATAATTAGCCTATTAAAGCAGACCATATACAGCAAAACAGACCGCATATATACTTATATACACGTAGTTTAGTTTATTTTTAATTTAAATTATTATTATTTTTTTTTTGGGTAAACATCATCCGCTGTCTCTTCCTCCCCCACCAGCCCCGCACGTGCTGCGTGCTCGCCCCTGAGTCGCGTGCGTGTCGCCATTGGTCCGGGATGATGTCATCCAGAGCGGAGACAATAGAGCCCTCCTCCCCGTCACCGTCTCCTCACACACAGCGCAGCTCGGAGTGACACACGCTCAGACGTGACGCCAGCTGAGTTAGCCAAGCACTTCTGATCACATTTATTTATTTATTTACGTGTATGTGTGTTTATTCCGAGTCCGACAGAGCTGTGTATCTTCAAGTCAAACGTTTTCTTTTTTAAAGAACATTTTATTTATTATTGAAATACATGCACAAGCGAGCAGGCAGGGAAGGTGTTACACATCTGGATCCTACCGACACGTCGGGTCGGGCTACTCGCTCCACTACAGACATGAGGATTTCTCATTCCGCCGCGCACTAATGATGAACACACTACGGGACTGCCACTCTTGATGTAAGTGATGTTTCTTTTTAGTAACGTTACTCATCGTGGCGATCGGTCCGGTCGGCCTGCAGCCTGTGATAGTCCCACCATCATCAGTAGCCAGTGTTCAGTGCAGCGGCTTTCACAGCAAAGCGCTTTGGTCAGGTTTAGCTTACAGCACAGAAAAGAAGAAGAAAAAAAAAAAAAGAATTAGAAAAAAAAAAAAAATCTCCTGGATGTTTTCATGCTCTTCTTGCGTTTTTATTTGCAGCAACATTAAAAAACAAAAACAAATCACTGCATTTCTATTTCTCGTTGCCTGGAGGATGAGGCAAATATGATTGTTTACCACAGTCATTTATTGACTTAAATAGCTGCAGCCATGTGAAGCTGCCATTCATACATACGTACTCTAATTATATACACATCCACTTGATGAGAGTAAGAGTAAAAGTGCAGGCCTGCAGGCTCGGGGCCCCGTCGCCCACATCAGCTTTATTTCTTATCATGGTAAAGGTTCAAAGACTGTGCTACGAAGATACGATTAAAAGAATCCAGAGGAATTGGGCAGTGCGCCATCTAGAGACTGTATAAACAGGAACTAATAGATTTTCCATCGCAGGCCTGCAAAACAGCCTCATGCATCAACAACAATGCAGAGGAAGAATGTAAACATTGGCAGGTTTCTTCCGCCTGTGCTGATGCTGATGCTGATGAGATGCAACAAAGGAATGAGGAGAGGCAGAGCAGGAAGGATGTGCAGCACGTTTTGATACTGTCGATAAATCTGAATAGCAACAGTCAGTGATTTGGATCCGGTTTGAGTGATGAAGGTGGCACGCATGCTATATTTGGAAATCACTGGTACAGTCGGTTGAGGAAAACTGCTTGAACTACACCAGCAAGACTCACACAGAAGAATCACTGCAGTGCCACGATCAAGTTGTGCAGGGATAAATCAGTTTCAAAAGCAAACCTGCTCCAGGCTGTGGTTTTTATGTTAATACACTTCTTTAATGTGATAAGATCACTTGCTATTGATCACCCGCCTGAGCTCCCGGTTTAAATCTACTTTTAGAGACTATAGAGTTGAATTAAGGTTTTGATCAACTTGCCCATATACATTTCCGGTGATGGTGCAATGTTTCAGTCTAACGATGTTGAAACTGACTTAGACTCTCTCAGCATATCTCAGCGTGTAATGAGAGCTTACACTCTACAAGATCAATAAGGTAAAATTAAAAATATATATATAAAAGATTCAACCAGTTCACAAGATATTTATGAAACATGTAGACATGGGTGTTATTTGAAATGGGTACCAAGAGAGGTGATGATCAAACACAGAATAGTATTAACAGTTAGCAGTAAGAAGGTTAAGGCCCTGCAGGAGTTTGTGCGTTATCCTAGTTGTTCTGTTTAACTCCATATTCTTTACACAAATACAAACCAAGAGGGCCAACATAGAAACAGCAGGATTTATCCTTTGAGGGATTGCTGACCTGTCCTGTTTCACCGCTTGTTGCGAGGTGCATGCTGGGAGAGCCCTCCGTTCCACGTGACTGTGGCTGTGTCCAAAATCGCTCACCATCTACCTCATCCATAGCGCGCTTTGTGCTGTATATGCTTTATGGTTATGAGTGTGAACTGGATGTAACATATAATGTCCTTGAAGAGTTTCTGCTGATAACCCCATAATGTAAATGGCAGCTCTGCGGCTACGCGGTCAGTTTGCTGAACAGTAAACAAAGAGTGAAGCATTTAGTGACGATGATCTTGAGCTTGAGTTATTATTTAATGCTTACAAAAATGCTTGTTCCAGTTTCTCCAATTTAATATGTTAAGAGCTCAGTCTGTGCATTAGGTGTGAAAAGCCATTTGTCATTTGAATTTTAAAATTAAAACAAGAAAAGAATAAAATTAAAATGCAGCTTCACTCGGATTTAATGTGTAAATTGGGTGTGTCATCAAAATTAGTAATAAAGAGCACTGTTAAAGGGCAAACAGGTCACAGTGCTGCTTTTGTGAGTAATAATCTACAGTATTGGTAAGATTAAAAAAAAAACTGATCAGCTCTAAAATGAATATTAGACTTCAAATGTGTGATATTGGATTTTGTGGGATAAGAATGACTCCAAAGATAGCTTCAGAATCACTCCCAGCGTTAATAATGATGGAGTCATTAAGCACTCCTTCTTCTACATGTTGACGCTGCAGGCCGGCTCTGACGCCGAGGGGGGGTCTGCGACGGCCTCCGGGTGTCCTCCTGTGTTGTTGTCTTCATGCACACTCATACTTTCTCCCAGCCTTTCTTTGAGGATATGAAGACGGCCTGGCACAGATTCCAGAGGGGGAAACAGAAACAGACTGTTGTTACCACAACTGCAACCAACAGATGTTGTTGTTGACGTTTTCTGTTCAAGTTGAGCAACTCCCTGTCAAATAGAATAGTGTCAGATGGTTTTTTGGTGTCTGTTCGTCTGAGGGGAAAGGTCTGCAGGGGACAAATGATCTGAGGAGTCTCTGGACCTGTAACACACCTGGGGAAATCCTCCTGTGTATCTGAAATCTTCAGCTAAATCTGTGAATCACCCCCCTGCATCGGATCAGCATACACTCTGTAACAAACGATCAGACACACTCGCATAAAGGCTTCCCGTGTGTAACAATACACCACAGTTGTACAGTTCCTGCCTCCGCCAATTATGTTTTTAGTCGCCCATCTGTCTTTTTTTGACTCTTTGCAAGCTCCAATATGAAAGTTACAGTTGGGAATGACATTCGTTGGCTGGAGACGAGCACATTTGGTGCAGTTTCCTCCCCAACGCAGGCAGCGTTCCCTTTAAAGAGCCCGTTTATAATATATTCAAAGCATATTACTGTTCTTCTTATCTTTACCTGACAGAGGGCCCAAATCCCAATCAACCATAAAACCTTTCTCTGAGCCGCTTTTGTCAGCCTCTATTTTAGGAGTCTCTCAGACAGAGGTTAAACTACTGCCTCATTCATTTAACATTAACAGCGTGTTGTGACACTGAACTGTTTTTATAAGTTCAAGTCAGTGAGGTGATAGAGTTGTTGTCTGTAACTGATTAGCGCTGGTTTTCTGCTCGATTACAATATCACATTTTTAATATATTTTAATCGGTGTGGACAGAAACCCTGGGCCACCCTGTGTTCCTATTGCTCTGCAGCCAAAAATCCCATTCTCCCGCATGTAAAATAAGCTAAAAATAAGAACTGCTTCGCCTCGTATGCGTGGGGAATTTAATGCTATATGTCCTGTCAAGTCTTTGTTAAATCAGTTTGACTGAGCTGAGGAGGAGAGGAAGTGGCTGAATGTCTCCCGTCGTGCTGCTCACTGATTGGCCGGTTTGCTTCCATCGCTGTCTGTCCGCTGACTGTGGAGTTTAGGTGATGTAATTACTTTGACTTCCTCTCGCTAGCCTGTAGTGGTGTGAGCTCTGATGAGACTGTGAAAAATTAATTTAACACAGGCTAGGAGTAGACATAAACTTACATGTGATTTGCCAACTCATCCAAATGAGACTGAATAAAGGAAACAACAGGAAGTATCGTTCTTAACACACGGCGATCAAAGACTACCAACAATCCTTATGTGTCATTATTGTGCCATTATCATGGCACTGTTGACAAAACACTCTCATTTAGGCATCTGAGTCACAACAAAGTCACCACATATAACTCAGCTGCCAGTCATTTCCTTTGTCTAAAGTAAGTCTTACATCATTACATGTGTGACTTAAGCCTGATTGGAGCGTGAGTCATGGTGACTTGAACACATCTTTAAGCCTTTCTCTGGAAAACCATTCTCTTTATAAATCAGTTGTATACTCTTTTTCGTTTCTGTTCTCCTGCTGCATTTGACACATTTAACATTAAGTTTAGACGACTCAGTCTTCAAATGATTAATCATTTAGTCCTTATGTAGATAAATCTGATTTTATTTGACCCTGTCAAAACTACGGCGTGTGACATTCACACAAGGATCCTCACTGCCTCAAGTTAACTAAGTTTGGGGTTAAACGTCTCATTCAAAGGTGATTCTCTCCAGCTCTGGTCAGGAGCTGCCGGAACAAAGTGCTTTAGTAGCCATTATCGTTCATATTTGTGATGTGCAGAAGGAGCTTCACTCTCCGCTGCATTTCCCCATCTACAAGCCCCTCTGCTGCTGTTACAATTAACATTTTCACCCTGGGGGATGTAGCAGGGGAGACCCTACATGCTGCTGTGACACGAGTGTCAAGATGCAGTGACAAAGCTTATCTAGCAAGCAGACTTTTGTGGTTTGTGTATTTGGTTTCGGTGCTGAGTGCTGCTCTCAAAACGCTAAAAGTATTTTTATTGTTTAGCAATGCCACAGACAGGTTATTTTCTGAAATCTTGATGAGCCTGATAATCTTCTGTCTCTCTGATGATTTAGTCCAGGAGACATCTGTCCAGAAGAATGATGATGATTTGCTACAATGGATGCTTATTTTGTGCTTTGATTTGTTTTCCCTTAAGTTGCTCAGTTTAATTTGTTAAAAACTGACTCGGCTCACACAGATCATTTTCTCCTCGGCCTGTTGGTTGCAGACAAGTAGCATTTGCAAACAGAAATATGGCAGTGATCATTCATACTATAAGTTAGACTCAGGTCTGAATGTAGAATGTAAAGTGTAAGATGCAGAATAACTGTGAAAAAACACATCCACATTTAAAGAACCAAAAATTGGTGGTTTCTCTTTAATCTATATTTTAAAGGAATAGTTCAACATTTGGAGAAACATGCCCATTCGATCTCTTTAGGATCGAGCACACTCTCATGTCTGTCTATTAAAACTAAAGCCAGGGCTAGCATCAAGACTGGAAGCAGGGGAGAAAGCAGGACTGGTTCTGTGGAAAGGTTAAAACGTCTACCTCTCTCTGCCTTTTAAGCTCATTGATACGCATGATATATCTCGTTTATTTACGCTGTGCAAAAACCGAGGTGTAACAGTTACGTGTCGGCTAGACTTCTGGAGTCTTGTTGGACAACAAGAACAACCAACCCCTTGTTAAACTGAGAGCAGTATTGATCATCTTGTGTCTCAACAAGAAAGCAAATGAGGTTATTTCGCAAAATGTCAAACTACTCCTTTAATACCACAAACATTCTTTTTATTGAATGGATTCACGTGTTGAAAATCAGCAAGCAAGACAGGGTGACATTAGAACGAATCCAGCAGCAGTGTCCAGAGGGACAGGTGATGGCTCAAAGATGTGTTCAAGTCACTATGACTCACGCTCTAATCAGGCTGTTATCTTTCCATCTTAGGTGCGTGATAATATACACACAGAACTACACGTTGGTTTTTATATTATTTGAGCCACACCAACACTACAGCACTGCTCTCTATAGGAACCTGTTCACTAGTTTCCAGTCACATCTGCAGTCCTCACCTTAACGCACCTGCACGTTAGGAATCCCCCGTAGAATCTGTGCCACCGGCTGCTCGACCTCCAACGCTGCTAATCGTGCTGCCTTCTCCCTTCGTGTCCGGCGCCCCTAACTCTTTCTAGCCATCTGTCAGTTGGCGTGTGAATGAGCATTTAAAGAGTAGACCGCCTGTCATTTTGTGCCAACTCTGAGCTTAACACGCGCAAAAAAAAATGATAAAAAAATGCAGAGACGTGGATTGTCCTCTGACTGAAGCGGCCTGCTCATCAGCCTCTGGAAACAAGTGACTCAGATGACTAATTTTCCTGCCATCTACATGCTCGAGAGCACTCACTGTGATGAAAGGGGGGGAAAAAAATCATGCAGCAGAGATATTCTCTAACTCAAACTCAATTTTTACAAAAAACATTTTTTTCGTCTCTGGTGTTGTCCAGTGTGCTGCGTGGGTGTTTGGCCGTCAGGTGCTTTTTGATGAAGTAGCTGCATAAAAGCGGGGCGGAGACAGGGAGTGGAGAGATTGCCATCCATCTTGCGCAGCCAGAAAACCATCTGTTCCCCAAAAACACCGGCCCACTCAACAGCCTGTCCCCAAAAACACTCACTGCACTGCCTCTGCAGCCGAAGATGGGCCGTCCACCAGGGCTGCCTAAATCAGCACTGTGACTGACTTTAGCGTGCGCAGCGACGGTGGTTCAGCCTTACACTGTCCTCCTGCCCCATCATGTCGTGTATATATGGGGTTGGGGTTAGACTTCGGGTTATCTGTGTATATTCAGGTGTTTGGAAGAGTTAAATTAACTGGAAAAACACCAGCACGTCAAGCTTCCTCCTCTCTGTAGCTCTTGCCTGTGCCTGTTGCCAGCTGTTATCTTTCTTCTGCTGGGGGGGGTTTGAGCCGAGGGAGGGCGTCATGATCTCCCCCGTAGGCCCTTGCAACTCTCACTAACTGGAACAGAGTGACACTCTTCTTTTTATATATATATATTTTTTTCTTTTCATCTGTCCTGCTTTGAAACCATTACACTTTCATGTGCTCCAATCCAAAAGTCGACGTGATAGCTTAGCAAACGTTAGCCGTTCCCCTAAATACTCACACCTGATCGTGTGCACGCATTTGCATTTCCCCTCTGTGCTCTTTGATCAGTCTTGTGACGCTTGTTTATAAGATGAAAACCTTCATATAGGATCGTCGGTGGCTCAGCTTCTCTGGAAGGAGCTCATAACTTATTCACATTTTTACAGTCAGCTTTTTATCTGTCATCAGATATGTCTTGCAGATATATTATGAGACCTCCCATACTGAGTTGTCTAAAATTGAATATGCTGCAGGTGCTTCTTACAAAGGGATGACTTACCATTAAAGTTTGTCTGGTGTCAGTGAGACATTGATTCGGGGCCATTAAATTGATGGAAGAGTTCCTTTCTATCGCTATCTCTAGTCAGCAATAAAGAAGTTCCTTCTGTGCCTATGATCTGCCACTGTACAATAACATTCTGCTCTCTGTTTCTTTTTGGCTGCCGTCTCAGAGGCAATATAAGTATCTGGCAACTCCAGCTACCTGCAAGGGGACAACAATGAAAGACTGTGAAATCACAAGCTGTAAAGAACAAGTCTGTTTCTCTGATCATACAACTGCCAGTTTCCCGACTTGACAAGCATCAGACAAGCCTCCCCACTTTGTTCGCTGCACTGTTCGGCTGTAGCCTCCGAGTGAAGCAGACTGGGGAGGCTCAGTTTTTGGAAAGGCGACACACAACAGTGTGCGCGCCGTGCTGGCAGAGCAGGTAGCTCGCAGACTTTTATCAGATTCAATTAACATGTGAGGCGCACTGACTAATTAGGACCAACCAACTGGAGTGATTTCACATAAACACAGTTAATTAAACGACATTTCGATTAACCTCCTAATCAACAGTTCTCATAGCCTTTAATAGCTTTAGTCACAGCAAAGCATCTGCCTTCGAGTCCAGAGACAATATCTGAATTCATAACTGCTTTTGCTGTATTATAATTTCTGTAATTGCCTTAGAGTTACAGTCTTGCTGACAGAACCACCGGTAGAAGAAGAACTAAAATCCTTTACTTAAGTAAAAGTGTAAGCTTTATTACATGTATAGTACTATTATTATTACAGTATCAAAGTAAAAGTACCTTTTCTGGGGAAATAAATTGCAGTTCAAGTATTATTTAACTGCTGAAGGCGGCCTTTATGTGTTTTTAGTAGTTCTGACTGCTTGCAACACACACACCACAAACAAAGATGTACTACATAAATCTGGAAATCTTTATCGTTTTACTTAATTTCTTTTACATTTATTGTAAATGCTGGATAATCTAGGAAAGTCTAAGAAATAACAACCAGACACAGCATTTTTGTATGTGCCAAAATAATAGGTTTGGAGCAACTCACTTCTTTTTAATAATGAACCGTATCTTAAAACCAGGACTTGCATTTTAACATGTAAAATCTTAAATTTCAGAGAAACTAAAGCTGCTACATTAATGGATTGAAATAAAAACCTTTTCCTCTTAATGCACACTGATATTGCGATTTGGGTTTTGCCGATGAGCAGTCACAGCCACCAAACAAATGAAGATAATGCGGAATAATTGACTGAAACCGTAAGAGATGGTGTAATGTTTCCAGAGCAGTTTTTTTATTGATAGTCTGCTGTGCATTGTACTTTATTCCTGCCTGTCATGTCAAGATTAAACTGTAACAATGATCGCTGGTGTGCTTTAATATCTCTGTGACTTAAGCTATGACTGTGAGTGAGTGAAAATGCCACTAGGCAGCCTGCACTTTCCAGTGTGTGAGAGAAAAGTGATCAGAGTGATAGTGACTTCCACCATGATAAAACTGGGTCAATGTAACCCCCACCCCCCTCCACCACAGGCAAGGCTGAAAAAGGAAAAAAAAAGAAAGATGAGGATACCATCACCAGACTCTGTGTGCGGATATAAGCATGGGGACACTGGAGCGTGGTTTGATTTCTCTACGGGTCGGTAACTGTGTTGTGTTGGGTCTGAAGGCATCCCCGGATTCTTTGGACGTGTTCCTTCCTCCCCTGTAGTCTGTGGTTTACAGTGTCACGTTGTAATCTGCCCCCCTGTGTTTTTATCTCTACCCACTTTTTGTCTCTGGTTTGTCAGCTGGTGGTGTCCTGAGTATCTCGTCCTCCCTGTACCCAGTTTAACTTGCTGTTCTCCTGCTCCCTGAGAGATTCTTGAAAATATTTCTTCAAGAGCCTAAAATGAAAATCCACTGTAAAAAAAAAAAAAAAAAAAAAACACTGTGTAAACAGCTACATGTGATGTGGCAGTTTGTTGTTTTGAATATAATTCAGCCTCCCAGTGCAACAATGTTTAGTATATACAGTACAGTAATACAGTAATGTTTCTACTAGACCTAGTCCTTCGATATAAAGTAGTTCCAATAAAAAACATTCACTGATGTAGGTATCCTGGACAAATCAAATTAAAAATGTCTGCATGGCTAGGTATCACAAAGATCCACGAAAAAAAAAATGCAATTTATAATTTGAACCATTTAGTTTTTTCTACAGCTATGCTATAATTGTATAGTTGTATGTGCACAGTGGCGCTTTGAGCTAAATGCCAACAACATTACCTGATGTTAAGCAGGCAAGTTCATCGAATGACTTTCCTGTGTTAGCATGCTAACATTATATATAAGATATTCATAAGTCAAGGTAATGCAAAACAATATTTGAAGTTTACGAGTGAAAGGTTGACAGGGTCACCAGATGCAATTCAACCTGCGGGGGAAATGAATGTGGCTACGTTTACGTGGACACTATTTCTTCAACCTGACTGATTTTGATTACAGCTAGTTTTGCTACCTCCATGGTTGAGTCCCTCTCAGAAACTCATCGTGTCATCTGATGTTTAAATGTATTCATTCCAGCCCGAGAGAAACAATCAGATCTAGCTCTATGAGTTTATTAGGTGTTAATATTGTCCTATTGATCGGATTCTAAACAAGTTACCATCACCAGACTTTGTGTCCTTCAGATCAGGTCAGTGTCTTCTGATTGAATCGGTTACTTGAGGCATTTTTGTTTCGACTGGATTATTATTCTACTTATTCTATACGTAGATGCTGACCAACTTTCAGATGACACTTTCATCTATAGCCGCTATTATTTCTACAAATGAAATGTCCTTTTAAATGTAATAACATTGTCAGTAATCTAAAATCTAGCCGTATGTCTTGGTGACAGCCCATCACAAAGAACAAGTGCTCCTTAATAGATTCCCCAGTTTATACCAGCCTCACAATCACAAGGACAGAAACTCATCAAACTCGAGGCAGAGGTACAAACAGCCTCCAAAGACTAGAAAATTAAACAGACAGTAAACTTTCGTGGCTGAAGTAAAGTGCCTCACCTTTCCTTTCTAAACTGGGAAATCTCTAGCTCTGTACTTTGTCAGCCCAACTGTGCTTGGAGCTCAACGCTTGCATTAGCATGGTAACATCCTCCCAGCTGACCAGCACCAGCATCCGTACCACCATGCCCCTAGTGTGGGAAAAGGAAATTAAAGCCGTTCATCAACCAAACAACTCGGTTGGGGGGGCGAACATCACAGGCTGATTGTATTTAACAGTGTGTGTACCAGAGGGTGGATTTTCAGCTTAACGACAATAATATTTCATCTTAATGTTTGAGAGCAGCCTTGTAATGGATGTACCACGAGAGTATAAAAGTTCTGTAGTGACTAAAGCAGCCTGTTATTACTAACATTAATCACAGAGGCAATTTACAGATACAAACACACTTTCACAGGTGTTTGATTATAAAGTGCATATTCACAAGCTACACTCTTTTATCCTAATCTCTTTTTGCTCTGTCATGCCGTGAAAACGTTCTCTCCAGCAGAGTTGTGTTGTTGTGCATGTGATGACCTTCTGTTTATACCACGGCCTGGACAAATGCTTGTTTTCAATTGGCCCAAAGGATGTGGTTAATTTAGCTTATACGTACCAGAGACAAAATGAACAGACTAGAGGGCTCGGGGCAGGAAGTGTTTCTTTTCTGTTAATCACACGGTTTTGAACAGTCAACAGGCATTAAACAGCATTCAGAGTAAAGAATCCCACAGAGTCATTAGCTAACTGTGAGTCCCTGTGTGACAACACAGTGCCAAAAGATTTATTGTCCCATGATGGGCAAGATTACAATGCAGCCTAGAAAGCACTCATGGCTTTGACGGTATCCCATAGTGTAACATTCACAGTCCATCAGTGTTTCACAGTGTATTTAGATATTTTTAACACCAACCCTGACTTGGCCTGGTTTATTATTTCATGTGTTAAGAATGAAGACTCCTCAGAGGGATAAAAGTTGCTGAGGCTCATTTGATGCAGCTTTTGTGACTGAGCTTTTAATAAGCCTCACCAGCGCCAGGATTAGCTGGGATTATGTGCTGCTAACAGCAAGCAGGTACACACTTCTGCACCATTCACATCCCGAATTGTCTAATGACAAAGCTATTAAGGGGAAACTTTAAACTCGAGTCTCAAATTCCCGTAAATATAGACGAGCATTAAGTGTCTGCTAGTGGCTGTGGTATAAGTAGGGACAGAACGTGAGGTCCATGTTCAAATGGATTCAGCAGATGTACTCTCTACTGTGATATCCATTCACATCTGACATGCACCTCAGTGGTTATTCTCTCTGTAGAATTTCTCCTTCGTTTGCAGCAAATTTGAGGGAATACATGTATGACGTGTTAAAGGTCAAAACTAAGATGTGAAATTGATTTGTGGTTGGTTTTGCCCTTGGTGTGTTTTGTTGTGGAAAAGACACCTTGCAGGTTTCTTACAAAAATATGCAAAACATAAAAATCTGTTCTTGTGAACGTGTTTTGTCATTGTTGTGGAGGATTTGGAGTTTTGCTTTACATTTCATAAATAATTAGCTTCATTCTTTTTTATAATATATTATCACATATTGTAACATACAATATCAAAAGAAGCTATGCTCACGATTCTGTATAAATTGCATTATATAAATAATTCTGCAAGGCAAAGGTCCTCATTTCTGTGAGCATGCCGTTTGTGATGAAATGTAAAGTGTGCTCCACATTTTTAGTGCGTGTGAAATCACAATAATTGCCTGACTTCTCTCTCTCTGTTTCTCTCTCCTTCTTCATTGGGCAGCTTTGCATAAACCCAGATGCCTCCCCTCCCTCTTGACGAGCGTATAGTGGTCATTCAGCGCCCTAAAAACTTAGCTCTATGTGAAGCCTCACCACAAACCATCCCACAGCACTCCTCTCAGATAACAGCCTCCTCCAATGGACAAGTCGCCCACCCTCCTCACCTCCACCCTTCTCAGTCCCATTTTTATTCACCTTCCTGCAAATCTCTGACTCTGGAATGCAAGCGCAGGTCCTCCCGTGTGCAGAAATTCAAGGGCGACCAGCCTGTCACCCCAGCGGGTGTCACAAACATCCCTAGCCACTGCCACAGCAATGGCACAGTAACTCTCGGCCCTCGGCTGCCCTCCCACACGCATACCATTGATATCAGGGTGACGGTGGACAAAGGAGGACGGGGAGGAGGATTCAGCCACTCATTAGGGCGTAACGGGAGTGTAAAAGGGGGCAGAGGGAAATGTGTCTCATCACAGTTGGACCAAGGACAATGTGAGAGAAAAACAGGAAGTGCGGGGAGATCAAGTGGAGCTGAACACAAGTCACAGCGAATTCGTCAGCTGTCATTTTCCCCTGGAGGGGTCCTACAGTTTGTCCCCGCTCAGTCACAGCAGCATAAATTCAGGAGCGAAAAGGAAAAGGAAAACACTAGTTTTAATAACAGAAGCGATCATGAATTTCCCTCTATAAGTCACAAGAAGAATTCCAAACTGGGAACTGTCCATCAAAGCCAAAACAGTCACAGTCTTCCCTACCACCACAACTCTGTCCCCGTGCCCCATGCCTCCATCCTAAACTCCAACTATCCCTCGTCCCCTCCCTCCCAACCCACCCATGTACCAGTTTCCTTTCAGCAGCTCAGTCAGCCTCATCTGCCTCATACCAGGGATCACCGCCCTCATATTCTTCATGGTCTTCCACTGTCCCCCTGCTCCTCCCATGCTGGGGGCTTCCCCAGCCCTGACCACACCTGCACCATCGACTGCACCCACCCATTCAGTTGCGGCTGCTGGAGGCTCGTAAGATGCAGAGGCTGTAAGGGACACTCTTCTAGCTTCCAAGGAGGTGGAGGAAGCACTTCCACCTCGTTTTCTTGTGGTCACAATGTCGGAACAGTGAAGAGAGGCGGTAAAGAAATGGGCCTGAAAAATCTGGGTGGGTGTCTCTCCACCGCCTCCACCTCCAACACCTCCTCTTCTAACAGCACTGCGTCTGACTGCCGAGCAAGCCTGTTCAAACCCGTCCGCTGTCCCTCCTGCTCTGGTGAGGCCGGAAACTTTGAAAGTCCTGCTATCCTGCGCAAAAAGCTGGTAGGAGGATGCCTGCCCTGTACCCCACTCTCCTCTTCGGCACCCCTGCGGGCGATACAGAGCTGCGTGACCGGCTGCAACCCCAAAGCTTCTCAGACAGGCAGTTCCACCTGCAGTTACTGCAGCAGCGATCCCATAGTGGTGACATTCAACCCCCGCAGAGGCAAACCTCCAGGAAGAGGCATCGGAACAGCTCATCCAGTGGCTACGTTCCAAGCCGATGATGATGACTACAGCGTGCGTACTATCTGGCCTGAAGAACTGGCCAAGAAGATGACCCATTCTAAATCCCAAAAGAATCACTGTACCGGGATGGGAGTAGGAGTCGGGAAGACCTGTGCAAGCCAGGCTCAGAATGCCAGTAATGGAACAGGCCTTGTCCTCTTAGACTGTCAAAACCTCCAGGATTACTCGCACACTCAGCTCACAGACCACGCTGGCCGGCGGCGGCTTCAGCAGGGCAAAATGGCCGCCCTTGATTTTATGGGGCGCAGGTCAGGATCTGGGTATGATGACGGCCGCAGCTCACTGAAGAGGCTCTTGAACAAAGCAGAGGATGCAGGAATGAGTGACGGTCCCGAGCAAGACGAAGATGTAGCATATTCCCCCTCTCCCCGCTCTCCGTCCCCACCATCACCTTTGTCCTTTTCCCCTCCACCGTCTGCCCCTACCACACTCGTCAAACCCAAACCCTGGCAGAGAGACAGAGAGGGAGGGCACTCTCTGCCGTCAGCCCAGTCACTTCACCTGGCCTTGAACTCCCTGAACAGAGAGCAAGATGAGGAGAACAGCAGAAGTAAGAATGTCTTACTGTTCACCTTTGCAAGTGGTAACATTTGAAGCACATTTTTATGGGAAGAAACTAAATCTCAACCACTGATATAAACCCGGGTTATATTAGCTGCCATATTGTTGTCACCCAATTTCATGCTCTGTGGCAGATGTTCTCAACAACTTCATACAAAGCAAATAATGTGTGTCCTTGTTTTCTCACCCTTTTCCAGTGCACCTCTCTCTTCCACTCTCCTCTTCACTGCCGGCTTCTCTGTCCGACGAGACCGTGATGACTCCTGATGCGGAGAACGCGGTGATTAGTCCGATTCTGCCCTTCCTGTTTCTGGGCAATGAGAGAGACGCCCAGGACCTGGAGCTGCTCCTGCGCCTCAACATCGGCTACGTGGTCAACGTGACCACACACCTGCCCCTGTACCACGTCAACTCCGGGCTGCGCTACAAAAGACTCCCAGCCACCGACAACAGCAAGCAAAACCTTCGGCAGTACTTTGAAGAGGTTTTTGAGTTTATAGGTGAGAGCCCCGCCTCAGGTCATTGACGTGTTGTGAGTGTGTATATGGTGTCAGCAAAGATGAGGCATTCAGAGTGAACCAGGATATGGTAACTTAGCACAAGAGCTGCAGATGCGGTAAGAGGGTTAGCCTCAACCAAATTAAGCTTCTGGGTCTTCTTAGCTGCTAGCTAGCCATCGGTAGCTTCGCCTAAATTAGACAGGCCTACCTTAAGGATGGAAGCTGGGCAAAGACTGTAGACTTGCCACTTGGTAAATCATAAGTTTTTGCTTTTAGGTGAATTGTAATGATAGTAAGTAACTGCGATCACAATAGGACGAAATCAGTGTTCTGTGTGGACTGTTTCCTGGTAACCAGATTTTCTTGTGTGATGAGTTCCACTGAAAAAGGAGAAATAATGCAGCAACTTTCAAAGGGATCCTCAGCTGCTTTCAAAGCTGTCACTGACTAATGTGTGAGCCACTGAATTCCTGACCCTGTTCTTCCCACCTACACTGTGACTCACCTACAGGCATGTAGAGGAGATTTATTCATTGTTTAGAGTGCAATGGTACTTGCCGCAGGCATTACTGAATGTACATTTGAGATTTGGGTGACTGTTGCACTGACAATAACGGAGCATTAAGTCATTTGTTAAGTTTGGAAGCAATACTGAGCCCATCCATTTTGTCCTTCTCATCCACAGAGGAGGCATATCAGAGTGGACAGGGAGTGTTGGTGCACTGCCAGGCAGGCGTGTCCCGTTCTGCAACCATTGTCATCGCCTACCTTATGAAGCACACCCTCATGACAATGACAGATGCCTACAAATACGTGCGGAGCCGGCGTCCCGTTGTGTCCCCGAATCTAAACTTCATGGGCCAGCTTTTGGAGTTCGAGAGGGACCTCAACTCTGGGGTGACTCCTCGTATCTTGATGCCTAAACTTAACGGCGTGGAGACGCAGGTGTGAGAAAGACCAAGGGACAGGTGTGTGTAGAGTTACCGCAGGTGAAGAAGGAGAAACTAGAGAGATAAAAGTGGCATTAATGAGCATGACAGAAAGAGTGCAGCACATTTGAGAGGAGAGACGCGATGAGAAATATTTCAACTGGAAAGCGTTGGTGTGTTTGGCAATTAGTGCACTTTTAATGCTGTGAAACATGAGACAAAGGACTGGGTGGTTCATTTGTTTAAGTGATTCTTAGACAACTTGATCCTCATCCGGGATACTGTTTATAAGATAATGTGCCAATATTTTGTATAGATCTAACATCACTCAGATATCTCTTTTTTGTTCCCATTGTTTACATTCACAGCCACACAGAAATAGTGACTTCATAAATGCATGCAGAACGTAAAAAAAAAAAAGATCCACCATTAATCCTTCATGTACAACATCACCGCCCTGATGTTTCCAACACATGTAGAAACACACAGGCACTTTATTTCCCATTCATTCGTGTGTTGTAGTTTTTTTTATTTCCAACTAAAATTAGTTAAAATGTCACAAGGATGAGAATAATATGTCATAAAAACTTCAGTCACTGTTTTTGGTTAATGATAACATGTCTTTTTTTTTTTCTAATTTGAGAACTGTGCAATAGCGTAGCATGGACCTAGTCAGGAAACTTATCACAACAGGGACAAACAACTCATTGAAATGTGTTTTTATTCCAGTGAAGCAGCCAGTATATTAGCAAATGAAGAGAACTGTGCTACAGAGTAGCACTAGGATTTGTGAAAACAAAACTTATATACATTTAAATAGGCAGTTTAAAACACTGAAATAAGCTCATTGTAAAAGCATTTACAACCAAGTTATGATGGGCTTTAAACAACTGATCTTCTCCAACTGTGCACTGTGTATTTTATGGTCAATTCATAAGAGAGATGCATTGTTTGTATTAAGTTTTATTACGTAGAATGGTTTGATGTCTGTCACAAAACAGTCCTTTAAAGAGCACATGGCAATTTTATTTAACATTAACAGGCGACACATAAGGTTCTGGTCCTGGAACTATACTACTGTGTTTTATAACTCTTCATTTCTGACCTTGACTAGCTTGTTGCAGTTTTGAAGTCTTATTATTGCTCGAACAGAATCACATTTCCAGAATGGGGCTAATTTGGAAAGTGTATCTTCTCATAGCTTACAATAATTTGCCAAGTCAGGAATAGTTCTAAAAGTCTAATCTACTTTTTATGTAATTGTTTTCAAGCCTTTGTGAAGGAGGAATATTAGTCAGAAACGTTGAGGTCTTAGCTAATTTCGGTGTTGTCCCTCACTCCATTCTTTGCCTTATTGTCCATATTTACAGCAACCTCCTCATGACTATGCATTATCTAATATTTCAAGCCTGAGTTCCTTTTAGCACACTTTAAATTACGGATCCTGCGCAGCTGATGTGCACACTGAAACTTCAGGGCTAGGTTTAGCAAACAAAATGAGAACTGCCTCTTAGGAGTGATTACACAAATAGTTACCAAACCGTCTTTCTTCACAAGTGGCTAATGAATCAACTACAGCGCACAAAGTCGGTGCAGATTGCCTTCTGTGTTGTGCAGCAATCTGGTTTCATTTGGGGCAACAAATGGTGTGAAGCAACGTGTTACACACTGCAACTCATTCAGCTTTGACAGATTTCCAAAGCATCGCGGCTTCCTGTTCAAACCCCATCAGTTAATTCACTTTAAAGGAAAGAAACTGTGATTAGAATTGACTGCTGTTTCCTTTGCACACTTTCTAACCTGATGCCATATACACTTTTGATAACATGCTGTCAATGTCTACACTAATTCTTCTAGTTGCTAGGCAGTTTAAAATGAAACCTACTTGTAAATGAAGATTCAGTTTCTGTAGACAAGATGGTAGGAAGAGGAGACTTGTAATTTTTTTATTTGTATTATATTTTCTTAGATCTGTTATGACAGAAGGCAAAAAATGATTATGCAGGCTGACAGATGACTAGTGGGAAGGTTCTAGTTTTCGGCATCCATAAAAACCCAAACAAATCAGTGAATATGTACTGCAAGAGTTCATAGAACTGAGGCGCAACCAAGCTTCCCTTTTCCAGATTTAACCAGTTATTTAAAAAAAAAAACGCCCTGATACAGTTTTCTAAAACCAACATGCCTTCAGTTCAGCCTTGTGTAATTTGGTCCTGCTGTCAAGACTTTGTGAAATTATCCTAAATTTTTGCTTGTTGAATTTATTTTCTGTCAAAGTGACTTTGATACAGGCTCTCTATTTTTCTACGGTCAGACTTCTTCATCATAAGTTTTTTTTTTACATGACTCTTTGTTTTATATGAAAGGCCGTGTGGACAGAACGACATCTTCCAACTCTGCCGCGGCAATGCGGATCTACAGCCGTGGTTTGCGTCGCAGTTATTACACTTCCACCGTCACCAGGCCCCCGAACGGGGGTCGATGTGCCGTATTCCTGTTTGTACCTCTCGCCTTTATTTCAGCTGGAGAGACTTCAACCAAACATGCTGTTCACTGCTCCCGCCTCTCCAGCTCAGCTCACAGTAGGTGTAGTGTTAACATCTGAAGAGGGCCTACTGCTACTGCTCCTTGATTTTTATACGGACTTTATATGCAAAATGGCTGCCGAAGCAATTTTCTTTTACTCCACGCTGTATGGACTTGCTGTGCAAGTGCTGAGGCACTGCTGACCTCAGACGTTTGCCCCCGAGAGACACATTGAAGGATATTCACCGTTTTCTCTTTCATTCATACGAACTAAAGGGCCAGTGTCTCTGTGGGTGTCAGCGAGTGCGCGTCCAAACTGTGTTTTGCACTTGAAAAGAGGAAAGTGTGTGTACGATAACTTTTCGGAAACGTTGTATATCTGTGTATTGCGTTTCTTTGTGGGAACTTAACTATTCCTGTTTGTATTTTATTGCTCATTTTTCAGCATTGTGTTATTATTCCCTGTACCAAATACTGAATTTAAGGAATGATGATGACAAAAGCAGACCACCTCCCTCCTTCCTAATGGGGGTAAGAACTCTTCAGGTATGACTATCATAGTAATGCTGTGCTGTTTCCTTGTCCCGCCTCCTCCAGAGACCCAAAAGCTCATGTTATCTAAACCTGTGATGCTCTCCTGTTACCCCCTTCCCTTTTCACAGTGAATTCTTTCTCTTAAGCAAATGTAATATTTTCATATTGTAATATCTGGTCCTTGGATTTAGACAACGTTTTTACCTTCATGTACCGACTATACTCTTCATAACTCTTTGAGGTGCACTGTGACAAATACGATGCTGCTATATCACAAAGACTTTTATTCTGTGCGTCACATTTAGCGGAGGCCGAGCGATGACTAACGCTAAAGGTGACTGCTACGAAGTGGGCTTGAGTACAGAGGCCCCCGGCTTCCATTGTCTGAATTCAGACCAGGCTTCTTTCTGCTGCCTCGGTGCAGTGAGAGTGAATTTGTGCACAAGATCTGTAGCTGTTCCTGTTGGTCTTCCCTCTGCAAGCACAGCAAAGGAACGTAAAATGTAGCCATGAAGTATTTGTAAAGGCCATGTCACTGCTCACTGTGGTTAAACAAGACTGTGATGTTGCTTTTTTTCCCATGCAATTTTGACATAAATTGTGTCCAGGGTCAGTGAGTCATAATTGAATTTAGTTAGAAAAATGCCCAAATATACAGAAGTAGCTATTTGACTCTTCTGACCAGTCTAGACTCTGAACTGTCCAGCTAAAACATAAATCCTGCCACTGAAATTTAAGGATGATGCATATTTGAATCTAGCGTTTCAAAGCAAAGTACCGTTTTTTATTCTATGCTGCTGACACCAAGCATATAATGTAGGAAAAGCACAAGTTTTAATTTATGCTTCATGTGTTATCCATGGTAGGGACACAGAATTAAACACACGTTTGATAAATTTAACAAATAAAGTCAACAATGTTGATCAGTCCACTTTGGTCCATGCTGAAAAGAGCATGGCAACTTTTAGATGTACTGCTACTAACCTTTGTTCAGGTATTCATGTTCCCCAGAGGATAGATCTGATGATCCTCCAGCATCACCATAAGTTGGTGACTCCAAGTAAATTATCTCGACTTTTGAATGCATTGCCATTCATGGTCAATACGCAGAGGAAGAATTGTCAGCAACAGTTTTAATCTGCTAGCAGATAACCTAAGAACATCACCGTGCTAGCATTATCATGGCGAGCCCGTTAGCATCTTGACATTGGCAGTTAGCTCAATTTAGACAAACAGACGTCTCGAAAAATGTACAAATCCCCTTGTCAGGTAAACTCTGCTCTGCTACACGTCTGCATGTTTCAGTTGCAGGGTTATAGTTGATTTTAGCTACATAAGATCAAACTGCTCAATCATGCTTGTCAGTTTTTTAAGTGGTCGAGCAAATAAATAGTGTCCCTAAATAAATTTTTAGTGTGAAGGGCGATTTCATTGGTTTTGACTTTAAAAGCATCTCTCTACAGTATTAGGGCAGCATTATTTTCTTCCAATTAATATGCTGATTAACATGCTAAGCAAATCCGGAAAATGACAAACAATAAGTCAGATAATAGTTGATGATTATTGTTCTGTAGATCAACTAATCCTTTAATCGACAAGTCATTTTGAGCTCTGTACAGCATATGAGGTGGATCTCAGTTGATCTAGAAATTGACCATTTGAATACTGAGCAACAGTAATACTATTAAAATGTCAGTAATAATCCATAGGCCTTGAGCAAGATTCATTTGCTGCATTTTGCACTCTGTTTTCCTTTGTGGTAAACCGCCTGCATCTTATGAGAAACAACATTTACAACATGTTTGAACTTTGTTTCATTTGCTTCCTTATACGACTACATATATTCTTAGCATAAATGTGGTTTGCAACTTACACAATTTGAGAATCTAGACTAGATCTCAGAAATAGTCCAAAATATGCATCTATAAATCATAGTGTAGCTCAAAATCATATGCAAAAAAAGTCAAGTGGATTTATACTGAAGTACTCTTCAGAGAGTCAGTAGCGAGGGAGTCAGCCAGTATCAAGATTATTAGCATCTCAAATACACACAAGCCTTCCGCACATCCAGGACAACCCAGAGAGGATTGAAGTTTGGAGGTCTGAAAAGTGTTAGATGTGTAAATGTGGAGAACTGTGATGTGGAATACTTTGTTAGCATGAACTGCAATTCAAGCCTAACCGCTGTACAATACGTATACACGCACACTAGCTGCTTTAAAAGGTCTGATGAAAGTGCTCTCTGGACGTAGCTGCTGACAAACTCAGTTCACACATGGACTTTCTCTTCCGTTTCTCACGGATTTGATCAAAAGCAGCTCTGATTAAACTGGTTCCTGTGTTAGTGACATGATTGATGACTTCCCATCAAGTGATTTAATTGCTGTCTTGTCTCTTGTTGGTTATAGCTGAATATGATAATGTTAAAACCATAATAGCATCCTAAAGTGTGCAGTACAAAACCTGATGGCTGGATTGTGAAGTTGTTCTCCATGTTAATTTCTAGTAAACACTGGAACTGGCTCTTTTAATAATAAAAGAAAAGTCTGAGAAATAACATTTTCTGGGATCGTGTCTTGTTTCCATTTTCTGATATTTTGAGGGAGTGCACTGAAAGCTCTGGCGGACTCCAACATCCAGTGAATCCGACGCTCACCCTGTCGACTGATCACCAGCGCTCTCTGAGTGAAGCCAGTAGTGTCTGTTTGGAAAGTATTGAGCAGTTCTGTTGCCGTCGATACAAGTGACCAATTGCAATTGATGATTCAGATGATCACCCCACCCAGATCAGCGTTGCTCATCATTACATAAAGCTGGTCTGGGATTCACAGCTGAGTGATGGAGCACCCGGGGGCAGATCGATCAGAGCGAGAGGTTAAAACAAACTCAGCGTGTGCCTGTTAATAACTACTTCGGATAAAAGCAGCGCTGAGCTGACTGCATTTAACTGCGCATTTCACAATGAAGTTTTCCTGTAAATACAATTTAACCACGCTGGATGCCTCGTCATCACTTTGGTTGATATTATTGTGCTAAAGTTGAAGCCCTTTAGATGTGTAGATATTTATCTATCATCCGTTTTGCTCATTTTAGAAAGACAAACACGATTCTATGGAGGTTCATACTCACCAGAGGATGCACCCTTAGTGTGACTTCACCAGACTTTTTCCTCAAACACCACCATGAGGCTCATACATGCTTGTACATGCACCTCAACAACAATAAAATGGATTACCATGAAATCTGGTACTGCCGTTCATGTTCTCCTGTGGACGAACCCTAATAACACTGGATTACACAATGGTTTATGACCAAAAACAAGATGGCGGAGATGGTAAGGATCACCTGCCAGAAGGTAGCATTGTCAGAGTTAGCTCATTAGCAGGCTTTTTGAGCTTTTTGCTCTAAACTGTGCTGATACAACCAAACAGGAAATATACTGGGTGACTATAGAGCATTTGAATGTGTTAGTCATTCAGTGTTTTTATACACATACAGCCACATAGAATCGCCGGCTGGTCTGTAACCGGTCCGTTACAGGGCTAATGTAGATGCGTGGCCGAACCCCGCTGGGTCCGTGGCTGGAATTACACATCCAGCGACTAAGTGAATACAGTCCCAACTGGTTACGCTTCATCTACCTACAAGGAGGAGCAGTAATTATAGAAGCCCAAATGGCTTACTGCCACCAGGGGTGCTGCACATATTAAACTGAATCTGTGCCATGAAATCACAAAGGACACGCTATTCAACTGAACAGCATGAAAAATGAAACAATACGAGTGTAATTAATGACACGGAAGAATTAGAAGAAGAAGAAGTAGCAATGTGTGTAACAGTGTATATGCAAAATCTGTGCAGCTAATCTGGCATTAGCAAAACATACTGCAGAAAACTATAATGTCTCTGGTCACCAGACAGACCTTTCAGACCTTTCATAAATAAGCAAACTGTACAACTTAACTAAAGTCTAACTAACATTAAGAACATTAACTTGTTCTAATACATATATTTAAATGTGTGATTTCTATGTAATGAAAGGAATAACTTAATGTATTATGTACACTGATATACAAGACGGGATTCATATTTAAGAACTTGTCAACAAGTACAATAAATGAAAAATACTGCTACATGGATAACTTTTTTTGCAAGATATGTGCAAACTGCAGAAAATGAATCAAAAAGGTCTGAGTAAATGAAACAGGTGGTCATTTAACTAGAACTATCACAATTTCTGTTCTGTGTGGAAATCATCCGGATTTTTTGTTTTATAGCAATGAAGCATCTGGGCCGTTAGAACATCTGTTGTCACGTCCAATATAGTATAAGGCTCTCTGCTGTGAATTATTAATTCACTACACTGTATTTATGAATAAGAGATTTCTAACTGCCATCATCAATCTGCTGGACTATCAAAGTGCAGGCACTTTACACAACAGCTCAGCCACTGGTGCATGAATGCCTGTAGCATATAACTCAGTGGTAATTGTAGTAGACATTTTACTGTTATATGTCTATAGAGGCCATGTCTGGTTCTGGAGAATATTTAGATGCAGCAGCTCTTTGCAAAAAATCTCAAGGCTTCTAACATCAATGTTCACGCAGATAATGAATCAAAGTTTTTGTTATTCAATATCAAAAACTGCAGCTAGCTGGATGTGTGCTAGTCACCGAGTCCCATCATGGAATCAATGGCCCAAATGGCGTAAAATGAAAATCTTTCACCAACACTATTTCAATATTTATTGACACGAAGCTCGAGGCAGATCACTGCACCACATGCTGCACGGATTCAAATCAAAATGTCAACAGTGCATTGACCAGGTCATGCAAGTTTGAGAGGGCAGTCATTGTTTGACCTGAATTACACAAATAGATAACAAGATGTGTTTTCTGACTGAATTCAAGTGCATGAAATCAAACTGTGGTAAAGACATCAGACAGGTTTGAAGTCTCTAGACTCGAAGGTCCCGGTGTGCCACAGCAGTAATTAACTTCACCTTAATTAAGCATTATTAATTAAGCAAAAAGACATGTAATACGACTCCATTAATGGTCATTTTTATACCACAATAGATATAAGATGAATATACTAATATATTAATGACTGATTTTGTGAAATTGGTTTATGGTAGCATTTAGAAATTTCATTTATTAGGACCTCTTTAAATGTCTTAAAACTTACTTTTATTCTTTGGTATTTAATTTAATGTTCCTTCTAATGTTTCTTGTCTTTGAGATGACTGTGTTTATTTCTGTATAATTTTGTAGCGGTTTCTACAACTTTTGTTGCTTTTAAATGTTCTTTCTTCTTGTACATCAGTATCACTTACTTTACTTTTCATTGTGACTGTATTGTGGCATCACATTATTAAGTGACTTATTTGTTGGATGCTTTGCACCTGCACTAATTACAACAGAGAATAACCTGCAGAGACGGGAGAAGAGCTCTCGTGGACCATCTGGATAGCGTTTTAGACACAGCCCTTGCAGTCATGTACTGGCTTGTACCTGCTGTCACTGTTTTTCAGAGTTTGTGCCAAGACAAAAAAAAATAAAAATCCTGGGATTAAAAGTGGTCTTCAAATGAGAGGCAAAGTTGCCAGATCCCTGCTGAAATAAAACGTGGGTTCACACCTCAGATGTGTTGCCTGAAACCAGTTTAGAATTTGCTGCAGTGGAAGGGCCTGCGGAAAAATACATACACAATAAATGATCTGAAACAGTGAAATGCTACAGTAATCTATTCATTACTGTTTCAGAACTTAGACATGTGGGGGTATATTTTTCATTTTATACATAAAGATGACTTGTTTATAATATAATAACGTCATTGTTATCGTTGTTTAATCTGTTGTAAAGCACCTTGGTTCACCTATCGGTCGATGTAAGGTGCTATATAAATAAAGTACATTTACATTTACATTTACATTGTAGGCAGATTTTAAGACATTTAACATGGCTGTTAGTGTATTTATCCAAAACTACCTGTTATTAAGCATTATTATTAAGCATCTACATTTATTAAGAATAAGTTATTCATCTCAGTTCTAAAGTGTCCTGTAAGTCAAGTGCAAATCATTCATAGTAGGGTTTGTTGGTGATGGTACATTCTTGAAATTGCACGCTTAACCTTACTCTCTTAATACAAGTAAAAGGCATGGAATTAACGAATACGATATGACAGCAATGTTGTACTGTGTTATTATGCATTCATCAGCTGATTACACTGACTCCTTTATGAGTTATGGTTGTTGAAAAATGCATTAAAACAAGCAGTTTAGAATATATTACATAAGTCTTATGTTAAGTTTTAAAAGTTCAAGCCAAGTGAAATGAACAGTGCATGCTTATTTCAATACAGATGAACACACACAGATCACATATACAAAGTCGACCGGAGGTCTCTAGATCCCTGAAACAGAATCAAAAACATTCTGCCTCCTGCTGTCTTGTTTCATGGTATTATTGGCTGGAATTAAAGGCGGCCACTGATGTGATTTTAATAACATTTGTGCTGACCTGCTGGGGAAGCACGCTGCCTTCAAATGCTGCTGTGTTTACCGTGTCCATACGAACGCCTTCATCTTGTGGTATTCGCAGAAATTGTGAATATGGACGTTTTTGATAAGGTCCGAGTTCGCGAGTCACATGCACGACTTTCTATGTTGTGACCACCAAGTGACGAGTTCCATTTAAGAGGCGGCAACATATAGTACCCAGTTGGAACTCAGCCATCTTTAATGTTGTTGGTTACACCTGTGCTTTTCCTTCTTGCAACATGAAAAACTGTGAAATGGTGCAAAGACAAAGAGTAGGCGACTTTTTACAGTTTGTGTTACAGATTTTATAAATAGGAACTACGCACTTTCAAACGTCATTTGAAAATAATTGTGTCTCTAGACAGTGGGATATCAAGATAGATAGATACATATATCAAAGGGCCACTTTCTAACTGCAATGGACACTTGCATTATCTGCATCTGTGGTATTGTTGCAACTGTTCAGTTTGTCTATATTTTCATGTCCATGTATTCTGTGCATTCTGTGACACAGTAGATTGTAGTGTTGTAGTAGACATACTATAGTTATAGTGGAGTTATTGTTGTTATCTGTTATTTTTATATTGTGGAAATGACAACAAGAGTAAACTGAATCTTGGATATACAGTCCACTCCACTTAGAGCTGGAGATACATTATGAAAGATAATATTTTACAAAATATTTTGGGGGCAATTTGGTCGTTCCCTCAAAATCCAGTGTTGATCTGAAACTGCTTTTTAAATATTTCTCCTGATTTTCCTTGATAGCCTTCCTGCTTTAACCCCTGACAATTGACCTTAATAAAAAAAAAATTCTGAAATTGTTTTGCAATATATATTTTCTGCAATAATAAGTTCAGATTCGCATTGGTTTTAATATACTGTCACCCTCTACAGCTTTCTATGCTGTGTTTGTGCTAATCAGCTACTTAAAATGTTCTGTGTATAAATTGAGTATAGCGTTTACCTCATCATGAGCAGGCCTGTTACTGCTCGAGTTTTCACACAAGAGTCCAAACCTGTCAGCATCCTCCAGCAGATGGAGTCCTTAAACTGCAGCCGCAGCACATCTATCCAAATCCAGTGTAGTTTGCTCTGTCCACATGATGTTCATCTACAACAGGGCAATCAATACTAAAATCAGTCATTTGTCCACAGTAAAAGGAAAATGCTGTTCAAATTAAAAGCATGTTGATTGTGCAGCTCTTTTTAACACACTAAAGGTAAGGTTACATTGGCATACCTTTCACAGTTGTTTCATTTTTACTTCATCATGCAAAAAAATATTCAATGTTTTCCCTTTTATGTATATATCTTATATATTTAGTTAGCCTAATCCATTTTAATTTGACAAAAGTAGTCTTACTGGACAGTAATAACAACGTGGACTGATAAGAAGTGGTTTGCATTTGGTCCGTTGGCTCACAAAAACCTTCACATTCTGTAGAAAACTTTTATTGTTATTTCACTACGTAAATTTTACACAAATAAAAAATAATTAATACGGCAAGCACGAAGGGCGAATCAGCAGGAGGACGGGCCGCGAAGCGCGAAACGCCCCTCGATACCAGAAATTGTAAAACTGAAAGATATGTCAGCGCCCATAAAGAGAAGTAACAGCATCACAGCGCCATTAAAGTCAATGAAACGTTAGCTTAGCAAAGATGGCGTCCAGCAATGTTAGAGATTTCAGTTGCGTTTGTCGGTTGTCTACCTCTGTACTCGATTTTATCTCCTATTAATACTACACGAGATGGGGTATTTTATCGCATTTACCACTACGTATTTTTATGGAACTGATAAATGTGCCGCTTTTGCTTTAAACAGCAGTACTGTTTCGACACAGCTGCTGTGGGAGTTCAACTGACGGAACTCTTTCCTCCGCAGGGTCTTTGGACTGAGAGACTCATTAAAGTCTGGCTACTGACAAAAATACGTCCACTCTTGTCGTTTTATTTTTATTCGTGTTCTTTTGGTATGCACAAAATTAGGCATTCATTTAATGTGTAGCATTTATATAAAACGCAAAATATCCCAATTTAAAATGTCATGTAAGCTACTACACCAGACCGCAGCAGTCCCCATAGCAACAGAGGAGATGGGCATCACAAAAGGCACATCAGGATTCAGGCTCGTGGAGTTCAATTCTCGGGCTATATGTAATATTTTAGCCCTGAAGACCAAAACCACACAGACCATCCTGCTCCATGTCATAGATTGAAACCTGAAAGATTCCAGTTGGCCCCAATTTCCTGAGAAAAGAGATGGTACAATCCGCCCACATAAGAAAGCCTTCACTAATGATCTCCCCCTCCCATCGTCTGGCAGGTACCACTCGCTGCAGAGGGGGTGCTCCTTTGCATCCACCACAAATCTAGAGCTCATTGTGGCAGAATTGCAGTGCACTGGACTGTACAGAGCAGGGTACCATCCAGGCTGTTGTCTGTGAGGGGTGGGGTCCGGCTACACTGATACCACCTAACATAAGCTCACAGAGGGACACATAGAGACAGAAAAAAAAGAGAGAGAAGAGGGGGGAAGACTGCACCTGAAGAGGAATATAATACGGGTAAGGAGAAAAGGGGGTGGATGGAGAGAGAAGGAAAAAGACAATGGGGAAAGGTCCAGAATGGTTCATAGATTCTCTCCTTTGCTGCTCTGTTTTTTTTTTTTTTTTTCTCTTCTTCCTTGTTGACATGTGACTTGATTCCTTTTTCCATCTGTGGCATATTATTTTCAGTCATATCCATATTTAGCCATCATTTCATAGATGTCTGAATGGATGCAGCGGCTGTTTCATTCTTCATTTGATATTTCTGTGGTTATTCTTGCTCAGACAGGGAGAAACTGGGGGCCATGGTGAATATAAATCTGACCGTTTGGCCCAGTTTGTGGGTTTCTTCGGCGTTTTCGAAAAAAATATCCAGGCTTTTGTTCTCATGTAAGATGACATAATGTGGCGGCTGTGTCGATTCTGTGACACAATATTGCCTGACATATCCACATCATTACTGGAGACAGTCTGGCCTCATGCTTGCTTTGCAGTCGAGGCTCCTTAAATCTATATACAAGCTGTCAAATACTACAATTTTGCTGCCAGATTTTCTCTTATATTACATAATAGTGGCACATAATATATGTGTCTCTACAGTAGATGTTATATGTGGTGTGTTTCATCATTCACCTAGAATGAAGCAGTAAAAGGCTACTTTTTATCAAGTGTGTAACCTGGATATAAACACTACAACACTACATTGCAACCTATTGACAAGATTTCTATATTCTGGCTGGCTTGGTTATTCCTGGGGAAGCAACACTATAAGAGAACTCATTTACATTTTTTTTTAAAGCTCATGCAAATATTTACTGAATGTGTCTTCAAGCGTGTACATGTTGCCGTGTTTGTGGCTAGGATGAAAGGAGACACCCCAGTGAACAGCACCATGAGTGTCGGCCAAGCCAGGAAGCTCGTGGAGCAACTGAAGATCGAGGCTAGCTTCTGCAGGATAAAGGTGAGACGTGCTGGCCTCAGAGGAGGATACGAATCAAGACAGTGCAATGTTAGAAAACGGCTGTGGCTAAATAAAGCACCAGAACCATTCATTCATTCATTCGTTATCTATAACCGCTTGTCCTCTAGAGCGTCGCTGGGGGGCTGCAGCCTATCCCAGCTGTCACCCTGGACAGGTCGTCTATCACAGGGCTAACAGTATGAAATAAAATATAACTCTAATCTATATTTAAAATAACATAAAACAAGATTTTTATCTTAAACCAATCAAGTGCTAAATTAATCTTATATGTGATGCAAGTCAAGTAAATGTACACGTGTTGCACAAACTAACCTTGGCTTTAGAGTTGAAAGGCGAGCACTGAAGAATCTGGACAAGTGTTCTGCATCCACACTGGTTTACAGAAGTCTTTTTTATAAGGACACAGGTGACCTTCTCAAATGCACTTAAAGTCAAGGCTTTCTGTTGGAGAGTTTCCAAACGGTGTTGGCTTCGCCGATGTTCTCAATGGCACCTTGAAGACACCTTTAGAAAGAGAACTCCAGCAGTCTAAAAATGAAGCAGTCATTAGCATATGATATTTATGATAGTTTTAGCCGCTGTCACCTTTTGAAGAACATCACTTGATACCAGACTCGTCCATGAGGGAAATCAAAACACACAGGATGTAGCTGCTTTTAGCTGCTTAATGTAAAGATTATTCAAATTTGAGCTATTCGAGAACTAAATAAGGATTCAATTGAGATCAACTGTATGTACAAATCTAATTAAGCAATAAGTGTAAAACTCATTCATTCCAATGCTTTGCCCTATTTTCAATTCTGAACTCCTTTTTTTTTGTTGATAGTTTTAATGATGGACTCAATCTGTTAGTAGACACTTTAAGATTTCTGCTTCATTTCCATGTTTGGTGAAGCCAGTTTTGATGCAGTTTAATTTTGACGGACAGGCATCATTTAGTTTTGAAACAAGATTTCTGTTTTCATTTTTCATTGCATCTTTATTTCACAAAGGCAAATTTGAGATGAGTGAGTGAAATGGTCACAATTTAAAAACTGAAGGCTCTGTGTGTGCAAGGACCTGGTGAGGGCGTAGGAAATATCAGGAACTGCACAGTATATACGGTGACATGGATGGACCGCAGAAAGAAGCGGATGAATCAGTTCTCTCAGTCCATTTGGAGGGAAAAGCATGCTTGGAAAAAAGACAAAGAACAGAAAACCGAGGAAATGAAGTGGGGAAATAGCAGCAATCATTAGCACAGAAAAGTAGAGAAAAAGCCTTGGTGGGTTTTGCGAGGGTCAGTTTATCTGAACGACTGAAGTACATCTCACATCATACACAAGAAGGAAAAATCAGATAAAACAAAAGGCCAAAAATGATGCTCATACTAATATATAAATATACTTCATGTAATATGTATGTCAATGATTATGCTCATTTACCAGAATGAATCTGTTCTGCTATGAGAGTCTGACCAGAGACTGATCGCTTTTTGTGGAATCTGCTAATGGATGAAAACATTAGCATGTGTCCACAAACCGCTCTAAACCACATCCCCTCCACCCGCAGGTATCGAAAGCAGCGGCCGACCTGATGGCGTACTGCGACGCGCACGTCTGCGACGACCCCCTGATCACCCCCGTGCCCACCTCAGAGAACCCCTTCAGGGAGAAGAAGTTCTTCTGTGCTCTGCTTTGAGACAAATCAGGGATTGCTGCGATTAAAAGTACAACTGTACAGTATGTACATGTATGTACAGTGTGTACATGTACTCCCGATCTAAATAAGACATTCATGTACTATAGTAACCTTGCATTAAAGCTGCCGATGTACAGTACATAAACAACTCCAAACAAATAATGTCTTGAACTAAAATTTAACTGAAAACATCCGTCTCAAGGTTAGAAGGGAAGACAAAAACATTTAATCGATTAAGTGTCAGAGATATCGAAGCTATAAAAAAAAAAAAAAAGAAAAAAATAATAGCTATCATCAAATTGAAAAAAAACAAACATACATCTCATGCTCAAATATATTACAGGTAACTGCCAAAGACTCGACCAATGGATTCATACGGATGCTGCAGCTTTTGAAACTTTTAACTGGGACTCTTAAATTCTGACATTAGGTCTACGGAGTTTATAAGGTGCAGCTACATGTCTCGGATGCTGCCCTGATCCCACAGGGCCCAAAGATGTCCCCGTATAAACTGTCCATACGTTTCAGATCTGGCAACCAACAAAAGCACTGACCGTATGTTCAGAATAGAAATGCTTCACTTATAGCTGCAGCCCATCTATTGTCCCTATATTTATTTTTTATTCTGTCTTGGCAGTTACCTGTATCTACAACAGCTGTTTATGAGTGGATTATGAACATAGCTGATTTCTTTAGAGGTTTTATTAAGATTTTAGCATTTTTGCTCATTTCTATACTGTAGTATGGATGTGGACGTGTGCGTGTTGGCATAGGTGCTACTGTGAAACTTAAGCAACAAGTCCGAGCATCTGATCACTGTCAAATTTTATAGTTAATAGCACACAGACCCCCTAAAGAAAAGAGAAAAAAAAAAAAAAACATTCCAGGGGTTATTGACATTCAATAAATGATCAAAGCCACTGAAGCAAAATCAGCTATTCGGTTATTACTGAATGTCACATGAACAGTTTTCTATTTCTTTAATGTAATAAATACAGTCGTTATAATGTACGGAAGGGTGTACGTCATCATTTTAACCAAGGTTTTTCAGAGCAGAGAGGTCCTATAGTGGTTTCCATAAAAGAGGAATTTACATTTAAAATAAATGTCACATTCACTCTAGTTCCTACATCTACTTTTTTTTTTTTTTTGTCGTTACAAATCACGACCCAAGAAAAAGGAAACCGCTTTCCTTCTGGCCTCTTTGAGGTAGGAACCTCTGCTCTGAACCATTTCAAAAACCAGAAAATGTCTTTTCAGTAACGCGCAAATATCAACTTTGGAGCTTTGGCCGAAAAAGTAACCATGGAATATAAAGCATTGAAATAAAAACCTGTCATCGAAGGTTATGTCTCTTGCAATTTTCTTTGATAAAAATAAAATACGTAAATGATATATAAGACGTAAACTCAGATCTGATATTTTTATTGTTTTATAATACAAGTGATATAAAAGCTGAACATTTAAACAGTGTTTTAACAAGGAGCTGCTACAACGGTTACATCCTACAGCAGGTGACTGGTGGGCATAAGCATCAATCTGCATGAACGAAGAATAACGTGAATCAGTCTGGACATGCACTAGAGCAGATCTTCTGCTTTGACTGAATTAAACGCGTGCATTTAAGGCATCTCATGTTTAGAAACACAGCGAGACGATATCAATCTTAACTATGAAGACCTGGCCTGAAAATAGGATACTGGTGCTACAAAATACAGCATGGATGGCAGTTCATCTTCATTCAAAGATACTGTACCAAACACATTTCATGTTTAAGTGTCGGGTAATGGATTGGATAATTTTTTTCGCTCTTCTGATGCATCCCATCATAAAAGTAAAGCATATCAGTTCCTTCAGCTAGTGACTGCTAATGGACAGACATTGTGCTGATTGGCATATAATGGTCTGAATTAGGATAACAGGCATGTGAGCCATTTTTTTTTCATGCCAGCAGTGTAAGCAAACCAAGCAGGCACAATAAGATAATGTATTGTTACTACTAACAAAGCTGATTATAATCTTGAACTAATCTAGTAAACACATGTTGGCAAAGTTGTTTCATCAGCAACAGAGTGACAAGTTTTTTTTGACAGGATTTGAGTTTGTTGTATTGGCATCTTTATTTGCATACAATTCCCACTTCAGATCAAAACAGGCTTAGACAAGACTGAGTATGTGCTGCTCCTTCATTGGAAAAGTTAAAACAACAATTTTATACATTTTAAATCTGCGCCATTGTAAAGAGCAGCGTCAAATCAGTTTTGGGGGCAGGGGTTAGCCTTTATATTTCACATCAATCTGCAAGACACTTGAAATTGACAATCCACTCCTTCAAGAAACCTTTCAATATTGTTGGCTGACTCAGAGTACATGGTATTTAACTGTGATATTATGTGCCATTTAAAAACAATATAAACACTCTTGCTCAAACCTTCCAATGGCATTAAAAACAGGCAGACGGGGCA
This sequence comes from Chelon labrosus, assembly GCF_963514085.1. Taxonomy (NCBI): domain Eukaryota; kingdom Metazoa; phylum Chordata; class Actinopteri; order Mugiliformes; family Mugilidae; genus Chelon; species Chelon labrosus. Next base: position 6,194,708 of record NC_140350.1, on the reverse strand, counting down.
GAAAGCTCAAGACTTGAGGGTGACTACAGGATTTAGTCTGGACTGGACTGGTGAATCAACCACATTGCACAGTAAGACACATGGGCTGAACTGAACAAATCAAGATGGTAAAAGGCTTAAACACGGAACAAATTAGCATTGTAGAGCTTTAAAAGCATGAATTTTTAGCTTGTTGTTTACAATGAATGAACCATAAATTTAAAATGTAGCCATGAACAGAAAGTACACACAGTATTCCTATGGTCTAGTGCATACTGAAAGCTACAGGTATGTGGGTAGCTTCCTCTGAAAATTGAAAAGGATCTTCTTACAGTAGACATTTGGACTTATCATAGAGACATAACACCATTTATAAGGTAAGTGTCACAGCCCTGCTAATGTGGATGACTTACTGCTAACTTAAATAGAAAGGAGTCATCATTACTGTTATTAGCTACGCCTCGTTTTACTATGACAAGCCAAAATGTGTGTGTAAATGGGGCTTTTAAACTAAATTGATTGACATTTTGTCATTTGTCACAGTCCACTGTATAATTTACTAATCTAATTGTTGAAAGAGAGAATCAGTTATTATCAGACCTACTAACTAAAGACCACGAAAATAGCTTGTGTCAATAGATCTCATCACTGTGCACAGTTCATATATATGTTGTAAATAAATTGAGTTAGAATCACAGAAGAGGTAATGTACAGTTGGGACTTCCGAAGTAGAAAACAATGACTGCATGTTTATAAGAAGGCATCACACCATTCTTTAAGACAGCCATAGCAGTCACCTTGTTGTTTGGCATTTGCCCCACAAGTGTCCTTCAGCCAGTCTCGGAAAAGCTCCTCGTCTTTCTTTAGCACCAGAAACTGCCCAAGGACAACATACGCCTGAAGAGGTGAACACACAATAGAAAATCTAATTAAGGTGCCAGCACATCAATGCCCTGCTGTCAAGCATTCTGTGTTTCGAATCAGAACTTGAAAAACTGCACAGACAACCACATTATGGTACGATGGATACACAGAAGTGGGATGGCACTTTGATGACAGTTGGAAAGCAAAATGACACTTCACAGATAAATATAAAAATAAATTGCACCTGGTACTTCCCCCCCATATAATAGTTAGTTAGTTCACACTTTTATTCCACTCCTCAGTAGGGTTGCAAAATTCCGGGAATTTTCAAAGTTGGAAACTGTCCATGGGAATTAACGGGAATATATGGGAATTAACGGGAATATATGGGAATAAACAGCAATAAATAAGAAATTTACAAAATTGAAGGTTGGCCCTTAACAGGGAACTTAAATATAGTTGGGGGGAATATATTGTAGCATAGTCTTGGCTAAAACAACCAGATTTAATGCAAGTACACTCCTCCACACAGCACTGCTTACTGCAGGGCTATTGAGGCCACGCCCCCTACATGCACTTAGCATTCCTCCATCACATGGACAGGTGATTTCTTGAAGCCTGGAGGCCACACTTTTGAGCTCAAAGCACAAGACTATTGAAGCCACACATTTGAGCCCGCGGACTATATAAAGTCAAGTAAGTTTTGATAATATCATGGGGTAAATATACTTGATCTATAACGTTATTAATGTTTAACTTGCAAATATTAAATAAAAATGTATTAATACAGTAGCTAACTATCTGGTAAGTTAGGTGCTAAATGAAAGATTAAGAGTATGGGCAGCACAGCCAATGGTTGTTATATATGACAGGGGCATTCTCTCTGGAGAAGAGATTGTTGAAATCTCGGCTGTTGAAATGTCATGTTTTTGTATTATTTTGCATGGATGTCTGCTTATGACAAAAAATATTTACATTTATGTTTGGATATGATACAGTTTGTTTAAATTACCCCCAATTTCCAGTTAATTCCCATAAATTCCCAATAATTCCCATAATTCCCATGGACAGTTTCTAATTTGGAATATTTCCAAAATTCACCAGTTTAACTTCCCATGGAAATTTTCTGGAAATTTACCGGAAATTTTCCACCCCTTTGCAACCCTACTCCTCAGTCATTAAAAAGAATGCCAACTAACCTGATCATCAAGCTAAGCTTATTTAGATTTTTAAAATGGTGGTTCTGTATTAAACGCTGATTAAAAACAACATTGCATTTCTTTGAATGATCTAATCTTTTACCTTGTCAAAACCCTTTTCCTGCAACCTTTTGCCAAGGACATCGCCGATGCCTGCAAGAGCCATCACAGGCTTCTCACCCATGGGCTCAGCCACAAACTCTTTGTGCTTCTGGGATGTTGACGACATGGCTGCTTTGAAGGCTGTGACTGAACACCAACAACTGAGCTGTAACACAAAAAACACAAAGGGAATTAAAATACAACATAACTACTTTTTACTTGAATAACTGGAAACTTGTACTGTTAAACAGTTAACAAAACTTTTATTCAGATAAACAGTATAGCTGCTGCAGCACAAAGAAAGTGTATGTATGTATGTAATTATGTATGTATATTCTGTCATTCTTGGCTGCAAATTTAGGTTTATCCAAATTAAGATGTATTGTCCTGATAAATCATCTGAAGCCATCATCTGACGCTTTAATGCCTTAGTTACACATTATGTTAAAGACTGCATATCATAATGTAATCTAAAGTCCAAATATGATGATATACACACTAAATACAACTGACCTATCTCGATGTTAAATCAGAAACAGAAACTAATTCTAGGGGCGTCGGTGCACTTTCATTTATAACTTATCCACCGCTTGCTTGCACGAATGAACTTTCTGGGCAGTATGCAAACAGCTAAAGGCCGAGAGAGGCCAACCTGGACAACCAACGCCTGTGTTTATACGATGAAACACTTAAGCTAATAGTTAGCATCAGCGCGATACGCTCCCAGTGATGAATTGCGCGCGCAACACATTTTAGCGCTCAGTGTTAGCACAACGAGCTAACGTTTACTAGCTCCAGCTCATGGTATTGCATATTTTTCGATGAGTGACCACTGCTTGTTAGCAAGAAGTGTTTGCTAACATTGCGAGATTATACACTAATCGCTGGAATAAACTATTTAAGTTGAAAAGGGGACAGTGGCTCATAATTTAGGCGCCTTCCAAATAGCCCAAAATGACGCTACTGTGGCTTCAAATGTGTCTGTTTACTTATTCTTAAAATGACCGCCTTTTAACATATTTTTTCCAACGGCAGAAGTTTAGCTAATTGCAGAAATATGACAAGGCTGATTATTAACTCACCTTTTAAGGTCCCGTCCAAAATGATAACCACCGTGCGTTGCTGGAGCAGAGTATGGTTTCTGTTTCTAGTAGGTTTGTAGTCCCAGCACCGGCGACCACAATGCAATGCGCCTGCCTCTTGCGCCCTTACGTCAGGTGGTGACGTACGATCAGGATTTTTTTTACCCTTTTCACGGACTCGCAGGATCACAGACTTGCACTCCTACGAGTCAAAATGATAAAACTAACTGCTGTATTATAATCAGTGCACATTACAGAAAACACTGATTATTGCTTTCAGGGTAAATTTTTATTTAGTCATAAGTAATACTATACACAGATGGATCCACTGTTCTCAGGGTTGCCATTCATGTTGTAGTTGTGCGCATTAATTGACCTTCCAGCAGAGATTCTGACACTACCATCCACATAGCATTTGCATCCGTCTTTGGAAAGTGGAGAAAGCTTGTTTGAACAGGTTGGTTCTAGGCTGCATCAGTGCAAATCTCACAGTAACTAGGGTGTGCTGTTTGGTATAGTAAGCTGGGAATGAGCCTACAGCTCGGACAGAATGTTGGAAGCCAGACTGCAGGTGAGTCCAGTGCCATCAGGCTCCACATTGATCTTCTTCACAACTCCATCTTCCACCAACATGGAATATCTGACACAAGATGAAATACACACTTGATTAATTCAACTAAGGAAAACCAGAATCATTATTATCAGTATTTATATCCTATTAAAAAGACACAGAGCTAACTGTGATCTGTAGAAGCCTGAGTGAAAGGAGTGGCCTATTCTACAAATATTTTTATTCGTAAAAAATCTTATGCTTCATTGACCATTGCACCATAAAGAGAATTCAGCAGTAGAGGTATAAAATCAAAAAAAATCGAAATGAAAAGTGAAATAACTCCTTTATCTCTTTAGTGCTCTTTGAATGGACCTTTGACACCAATAAATAATCAATTTGCATCATCATTGATAGTGAGATCATTAGCAGAAAGAAATGTAACTGTCATGAAAAGTACATTTTACATTTGAATTGTAAATAAAAATAAAAAAGCTTAATGATAAGTCACATTGGCTGTTGAGCTCGGAAGTTTACACTCATCGTTTTCTTCTCTTTTTAAAAGTAACACTGCCAATTGAGAGCATATTCGAAGACAATCGGCCAGTTGTCAGGAGACTACAGCCTTTAGGTCTTATCAGAATACAAGTCTGGTAACACACCATTTGGATTTCATTATGGGGACTGTTTCAACCGATACAGAGTACAAAACACCTCACACAATTGCATAATCCTGCAACCAATCAGAGTCTTTCGGCTGTAAAAAAAAAAAACTAATCTACAATACTCAGACAATATGAATGACTATATTGCTGTTACTCTTCTGTCCATCATCTCATAAAGCCCACCCAAACAATAAGTCTGGCTCAGGAGAGATTTGCCAGAGCATCAGTTCCCCACAGAGTGACCCCACATCAACTTTTCCCAACAAAAGGGTGTGTGTGTGGGGGATGTTCAGGCTGGTTTCCAGGTCAGCCACAAGCCACCTGTTTATTATTGCCAAAAGGAAACAGGCAAAACAATGATTACCTCTTGGAGCGCTTGTTCCCAAGAACCTGCACAATCTGATCACTGTCCAGTAGCAAGTCAACTGCCTAACAAGCAGAGAGAAAGACAACAATGAGAACGTACAGTTATAAAACTGAAAACAGAACTGGCATACACCAGATATTAAGTTTTACCTTTGTAAACGCTCCAGTGGGATCAGCAAGCATTCGAACCTGCAGAAATTTTTTTAACATATCTTTAAGAATCTGTTATGTCATGTACCTTTCCATCTTCTTAGCAAGGTCAGGGTGATGTAAGTTTTAAAGTTGTAGTCCATACCTTGCCATCTGCTCCATGCTCCTTTCCCCAGGCTGCCATGACAAATGCGTCATTGACAGAAACACATGCAACCTCCTGCATACCTTTACTCTTCAAATCCTCCACCTGCTGCACAAATCCTGGGAGGTGAGTCTGAAAGCACCAAGAGATACATAAGGTTGACTGATGCGAAATACCCTTGTGCACAAGACATGGCTAGCCTGGTTGACAGTGTGGACTCACCTTGGAACAGCCAGGTGTAAAAGCTCCCGGTACAGCAAAGAGGACTCCCTTCTTCCCCTTGAAGAGCTGGTCCATCGCCACCTTGTTCCCTGGCTCCCCCTCCTGGACCTCCACTGCGGGAAGATGCTCACCTACCTGATGGGGTTGAGATGACCAAAAAGATATAAAAACTTTTGTCCCTACTATTACTATTAAGCAGTATGCGGTTATTATTATCTCAACAATCAGCATAGCTACACAGCCACGAAGTAACTTACAGTTTATACAGTACAGGCTGGTAGTACTTTCTGTAATGAGCCTTTTAAATGCTGCCAACACTTCACATACACAAAAGCACTGCTATTGTGGTGACACAGTTGCATGTATTATATGCGGCATTGCTGCTAGATTTTGGCTGATGCTTCATGCAAAAAGTCATTTTTTACAATGATAGTAGATCACAGATGTGAATGCATAAAGATTTAACATATTATTGTCACAATTGCATTTCATAGCAACAGATTATTATTAACAAGGTGAATGGCCGCTACTGGCCACTGGAGGGCGACAAACCATCACATATGCTTCTGGTTAAAATGGCCGAATTGCTAAATTTAAAGCCGATAGAACATATTAATTAATTGACACACATTTCCTCAATGAGTGCTTGAAATATGCTCAAACACGCTCTTAAAAATATACACTGAACTTAAACAATAGTATTCATTTTTTTAAATAAACCAATACTTGTAAAGTTGCGCAGGGCAGCTATGGAGAAGTAGAGGCACGCCTCTACTGCTGCGAGGTTAACTTATAGAATGTATACATAGACAAACACATAGGTGGAGCTAATGCACATTAAACAAAGTGTCCAAGACAGTCACAGAAGAGTAATGTTAGCCACACAGGTTTTTAAAAATTCATTATCAGTGTCCGTGTATAAGAAACAGACGGCATTCTAGGTTTACTTTAAAAGTAAGCTACACCCTAAACGAGTAGAGTAGGTAAAGCTGCAGGTAAAGTACCGACAGGACGGTTAGAAACTAACTCTATAATTCTTTGGTAACGGCTGTCATGGCGACGGCTTTCAGGGGGCAGATAGCACAGAGAGCTACAGAACACCAAAGATGTAACCGTGTCATTTAGCTTCTTTACACTAAAATACCCCCACGTCTTTGCCAAGGACACAGAATGCAGCTAACGTTAGCTCGGTTCTTCCGAGTCTTACCTTAATGGGCATTCTGGAGATTGGAGAAATGTGCAGCAGCCTGACGCACTGGACGACACGGGTGCTTTTAATGAGGGAGGATGTGATGAAAAGCATTGTGGCTTGCTGTTTTAGCTTGCTAGCTAGCGTCAACTAGTCCCACGTCGGGTCTGCGTGTTGCGCTGTTCCGTGTGTTGCGTAGTTTCCTTTCAGTTACACCAGAAACTGAGTGTCACTCTACAGCGGTGCCCCACATTAGTTTGGCTGCTGAGACTTAACGTAGCTGGCAGATTCAGGCCTGCTAAGTCTTTATTACTGCGCCATCTGCTAGCAAGTAGCCATATGTCTGATGTAGTGTTACTTGGACTGATTGATAAATCTGCGGCAGAAGCCGAAAAGTCATTTGTCTGGACCGGGAAAAATATAAATATATATATAATTATTAAATATAAAGCAAGGAAAAACGACTCTAAAGTGAAGGCAGTGTAAAATCATATAAGAATATTAGTAGTTATGATTTAGATAGTATTAATAAACCGTTTTCCTGGTATTTGTTACGCAAGGAACGCATATAAGGATGGCTCAATTCCATTTAGTGTCTAAGCAACTCATTGGAGCGGAACCACGCTGTACAAACGCGAGACCTCCCCTAAATGGAATGCAGCCATCCTTAATATACCAGTGACTAGTCTGGGTAACTGATAGCTGCAGTCCAAGTTGAAGGGCAACAACATATGGAGTAAAAAGGGTTTTAACTGCATAGTCAGAATTCAATAACTGCATGGATTATTTTATTCTGAAATATTCCATGCTGCATGTGAAGGACATCAATAGTTAAGGGTGTGTAGCAGTGTACAGAAGAGGACTAGGGTCAAAATTCTGAACAAATGAAGTTGAATGTTTCAAACGGTCTTCATCACAGTACCGTTCATCTAAAACACACAAATACACATGCATAAACACCCACAGGGAGAGATGAGACCAATGATGTGTGGTGATGGTGTGTCCATTTATTACACAACACAAAGCACCTACAATAATCCACTCCCTGTTGCGTCAGGCAGTGAAGGATCTCACTTGTTTCACAGTGATTTTAATGTGGACATGTTTAGACAAGGACATCAAACTGCTCTATCTAAATGAACAACAACAACAAAAAAAAACCTACACACAGAAATTCACAGCCAATATCACACACAAAAAATAAAGCAGTGTCAACAAACAACAGTAAATTGAGTAAAAAATAGAATTTAATCATTTAAATAGTCTTTCAAAATACAAACATTGATTTGAACTTCTAAATAATAGAACGTTTAGTAGCTATTCTTCATTATAACTGGCAATGTTAAATGTACACTGTGGCTATACAAGGAAATGTGTGAGGTTTGGTAATTTATTGTATTGCTCATTTATATTAATGCGCACGTATGTAATAGTCCCTAAAAATGACTGTATAATTTTTTACAGTGACATCGCAAGTGACCCTCTCTCCACCCTAAACAACCGTACCTTAATCTGTGAGCTAATGAAAAAAAATCTACCTTTGCATATATAACCATATTAATACAAAGAAACCTTTAACAGCTCTAATTTGACCCTCTATTTGTTTGCTTCAGACATTTGATTATAATTTCAAATTTGGTTAGAAAACATCAGACAGCAAAATAAAAGAGAAACGTGACAGCTGTAACTTATGAAAACAAGACCAAACAGGTGAATCAGAGTCACATTTAGCCAGATATTGCCTGCTCAACGGTGCTAGCTGTTGCTAATTTAGCACCTGTGTGTTAGCAGTTTTCAGTTCGACCGTACCAACTGTATGAGACACTCTGCCACACAGACCTTTAAGTTATAAAAACTGAAGCAAACTTGCACAACATTCGTTTTACCCAATATCCAAATTTAAGTTGCGTTACACGTGTCTCCACAATTATTTGGCCATCTGGCTTACTCTGCCTCCTGAGGTAGCCTTCTGTAGCCACACCAGATCTATTGAGCCATGTAAATTGATCCCTAAAATAACAATCAGCCTCAGAAAACACACAACTGTTTACATTTTAAAAATTAAAACAATTAGCATTCAATAAATCCTGAATGGAAAGCTTCGTTTCGATACCAAACCCACAAACAGTGTGTCACAATGTCAATAAAATACCCTTAAATCCTAGAAAGGAAACTGTATGAAAAAGCAAGTTTCAAGTCTTTACAAATTTCAGTACACTGTAAGCTGCACAAATGTCATTGCAATGGGGGATTTATATCACAGCTGCTGGCTTTATTATCATCAACTATAAATTGCATGTTTCTCTTAAATGGAACTGTACATGGCTAAAAGATTAATGGCCCCTTGGCCACTAAATATTATTTTTTTGGGATCTGATTTCATTATCAGATACTGTAGTTTTGCATTGCATGTAAGCTTACGTTAATGGATCACTTATACTGTTAGTATACAAACCTCCAGGAACAAATGAGTACAACTTTCAGGGTGTTGTCAGACCAGGTTTCAACATCCAAGAGGAAGATGTTGCATATGTTGCATTTCTTGTTGCCCTGAGCCCATTTCGGGCGCTTAGAAGTTAAACACGTGCATCATCAAATCTCGCACTGAAACGACGCAAATCTTCTATGCAACGTTCTTCACCGCTGCAGAAAATGCAGCAAAATCTCACCAAACGGGTATCAATCTTATAGTTAGTGTTACACATTATAGTCCACAAATGAAACAGGACAGACTGTTATTTTCAACACACAGTCGCTGAAGTCAAAAACTGTGGTTCTAGTGGAGGGTAGTATTAAAAAAAAAGCATGTGCATGTTCTTCTCAAGTCACTCTCGTTGCCACACTAGCTTTAATGTCGAAGAGTCACGTTCATTTCTTATCTTGGCATAGCTCATTGGTTTTGACAGCACAGAAACTCATTCGTGTTTGTATGGAAGCCATTTTTCCGTGAACAAATAGGTTTAACACACTCTTTCTGCACAGTATACAAGAAGAGTGTCAACATCCCTGTGCAGGCTCGCGTAAATGTCAAATGATTCAACACTGTATCCTCTTAGAGTAATTCTAAAGTTGAACAATAATAAAAACCAATAGTCTCTATTAACTACATAAAACTACAGGAATTCAAAGCAACAAAAGTCAGTACAACCTTTCATTACTGAGATCCAAATATTTTATTTTCTCCAATACTCCATACGTCCACTTATTTATTTATTTTTTTGGATGACTCAATCCTCCTCGGCATGGAGAATAGCAGTGCTGCACACATTTCTGGAGAGATGTTCTGCCGTTCTTCAGATGTAAAGTAACTGTAAGGTGATATAATTCTGAATCATTTGACATTTAAGTGACATTGCAGAGGATGTACTTACTTCTGCTGCATGCTGTCTGTATCCAGTCTGTATACTGTATACCCTTCCAAGTAAAGCATTACATGGGCACAATCTACATTTGCAGTTTTTCTGGACTATCAATTGCACAACCTTTTATAAAGAATTCTGCACCCTGGACTCCACTTCTACCCCAAAAGTGCTGCTGCTTTACTCTCTTAAGAGTTTATCAATCTACTCCCCTAGCAAGCCTGACCAACAGCAGTTTCTACTAGAAGCTAGATTTTTCAAAAATGATCAGCACTTGGGGTCTTAAGAGTGAAGAACGGCTCATATACACGAACAGATCTCTCGCCATTTTATCCTCTATTTGAATGTGACAATAACCAAGTCATTATATTGCTTTTAACATATTGCAAGTAATTCCTATGATTTGCCTACAACGGCACACTAAACTATAGTAAATACAAGCACTTCATGTGCATTTCAATCTGACCCCGTACCGGACCCTTGAGCCTTTCACCAGATATGTTTTTATGGCTTTTCATGAGCAGATGTAGCACTATTGTAAAAGGTTCAAAAGCTGCAGTCTGTTTGTGGGGTCTTAAATGTTGTTCCTCAGTGGTGGAGTAACTGCAGATCGATGCCGGGATGAAATATGCCATGAAATAGTTAAAACAGTGACGTACTCTGGCATTTATGTGAAAAGGTTTCACTCGTGGACCTTGGAGCCTTTCTCTGAAGTTTGGCAGTTACATCCTACTGTACATAGCCAGTTCCCATTTAGAAACAAAAAGAAATTAGGATTTCTCTGTATATTTTCTTTTCTTCCTGTACCCGAAAGGGGAGAACGATCCTTTCCTCATTATTAATTTTCTAATAAAATCTTTCCTTTTTCAAAAACCACTCATCCACTCTTGAAGACTAGATCTCTGTTGGGTCTTTCTCTGTATCCTCTTGAATTCTGCTGCTTTGCTCTCTAGGGAGAGTCCATCATGGCTTCAAGCATCTCCAGGAATAGTTTGTGCATGGGTACACCACCACGAGTCTTGATGCTGTAGAAGGTGGTAAGAGCACGACCAGCAGTCTGTCGGAGGAGAGGCAATGTTAAAAGGAGACGTCCTGCCCGCTGGGGGTCGTCTGGGCGCCGCTGACATTCCAGCTCCAGCAGGGCCTGGTGGAGGAGGTCCCGCAGCTTCTGCACGGCCTCCATGTCCTCGATGTAAACAGAGTCTGACACAACAACAGGGAGCATAGGGTAAGGCATTGTTACGGTGTTTCAATCTTCTCAGCCTTTTCACATAAAGAAAGGCAATAATTTACCACAAACAAAAACTAATGGCAGCTTTCATTTACAAAACAAACAGTGGACCTGCAGTGAAAGCAGGGCAGGGGCTGTTGACAGTCATCTTGAGTGGAACTCTAAGGGATGTCTACGTAAAGGTTATGAGTGGGGTAAACTTGCCACAGCCACTCAGGTCATTTCTCGTGGACAGTGTGTGGGTTGGCAGATCTGCCTACCCATTAGAGGGTTACTGCCCCTAACACTGTCAACAATACTGCAGTCATGGGTCTTTCTCTGCTGACGTATTATCCTAACATGTTAAAAAGACGTCTGCACTCGGCTAATCTAACATACTTATTGCTACTGATGCTACTTACAGTACCAGTTAGATCAGGACTCATTAACCAAAAGGTTTATACTAAACAAGTACAAGAAATTCTCCCAACTGATTGGGTAAACCTAGGTAAAACTAATGTGATCTCGTGACAACACATACATCCTTCTTGAAGGTTTCAATTTCACTTTTTAAAGAAACTGATTTACAGAGCTGTGGATTCAGTGTTTTGATCATTTTTGGTAACTGGGCCGTGGTGTTGCTGAATTACACCGTGCTAGAAGGATTTTATGAATAAGAATGGAGCATTATAAGCACAACTCAGACAATGCAAGTCTACAGTAAAACAGACCGCAGCCTCCAAAACAGTCCAACACTCAGTCAACACTTCTCTAAATCCATTTGAATAAACAAACTAGTTGGTGAATACACCTGCTTATGAAGTGGTGTTCCCACAAATAATAAATTAGTTGGGGCGAGGAACACTGTCTCAGAACTGAGCCTAAATCTACCTAAAGCTAGAAATGAATATGGCAAACTATGAAAAAAAAAACAGCTAACCCTGACATGAGTAAATGGTCTGCTAAAATACTGAGCACAGTCTATATGTCTCATCACTGTCCGGTAACAGTTGCAGTGTGCAGTAAGTACCTGAGTTAGTGAGTGCGATGGCTTTTAGCATGACAAATTCCTCCCGGTCAACGTTTAGTGCCCGGAAACGGCGGGCGAGTTGGCTAATTGCTGCATTAAGCTCCGTCAGTCCAGCAACACGTGACATCTCCTCATCAAGGACAAAATCCTCCGCGAACACCACCTCGTCCTCACAGCCAAGCGAGCGATACGCTACGCCCAGCACGAGCACCTCCAGCCACACTGACTGCAGCACAGACATCTGGTCAGCTAGAGACAGTGACAGGAAACCTGCAGGAGAAAAAGACATATCTTTAAATACAGAGGACACAACGGGTAACAATTTACTGGGGTCAAATGACACAGAGTTGTGGCTTTAGACGTATTTGGTACAAATTAATTACAATGTTCAGCCTTACGAATCAGACCGATACAGATCATTCATCATGATCATCACAATCAATATTCTAGTCATAATCTGAGTGAAAAATGGCACAAGATAACATGGCTAACTGGAAGTCTCTTTCACTGCTGGTATGCTTCGACCGCCTCTCGTCTCCTTCTTTATTCTCTGTGCCCCTCTTACCAGGAATGTGTTTGGCCCAGCCGATGATCACAACTAGCTCACGGTCAGCAAGGTCACAAAGGGTGGTGAGCGTACGCTGGGCTGTGTCAGGCTGCAGAGGGTCAGGCATGGCAAATAACTTTTCTGGCTCTGCTACTAGAAGGTGGGACACAATGATGTTGGAGGAACCTATGTAACAAAACAGACGCAAAAATAATAGATTAATGGTCATATACTGTACATCCACAGATACAATGATACCTAAAACATCAACTCTGTCATTATCTGAAGAAAAACATCTTACTTTGAACAACATGGTTCTCGTCACTGCTGTTAAATGTCCTATATACTCCCACGCTGTTAGTGCTGCAAATGTCTGTATCCTTATTTCAAACACAGGCTTGAGTCTTGCCAAGTGCTTAACTCCAAATACTGCATAATTATTTCGATGACCATACATAACTTTACAGGCCGATTTGTGTCCAATCATCTGACATAGAAATCCTACCTTTTTCACTCTCCTTGGTCAGAGGTAGAGGGGCACTCTGGTATGTTGCATTCTCCACTTCTGGGCGCCTTTTGTACTTCTGCCTGCCGCCTCTGACCCTGTCAAGACGAACTCCTACATTGTGAAAGATAGATTTAGATTTTTACCAGTAAGCCCAGACTAAACATGCCATATTTAAAAAATTCATTCAATCTTTATTTATTCTCGGAGGTTCATTGAGGGTAGTCCTCATTTTCAGTGAAGCCGAGATTACACAGTAACAATGGGATAACAATAGATATAGTATAATAATTGTGGAAGATGGCCAAAGCTTCTGTAACACCATGAACACTTACCCTCTTTCAGCATGCCTACTTTGAGGCACTTGGTAAAGCGGCATGCCTGGCAAGCCTTTCTGCGCCTTTTGGTGATCTCACACTCATTTGATGCTGGACAACTGTACTCGATGTTTCCTTTATGGAGGAACAGGAAATGTCAATTCATATTGCACTGGATGATAAAGCAATATAAAGGTTTGTACATCCACAAATCTTTACAGCATTTGGTATGATTGAAAACAACCTTCTTCGGTTTCATAAAAGGTCTCTGGCCTTTTAAACAATCCAAAGCAGCAGTCACACAGGCCAAACACCAAGCTTCCCAAAATACATACAGCAGATCAACTGCCAAAGGTTTTTGTTTACCAGACCACTATAAACTAAATGTGGTAGTTACAGGTACCAGGTGACCATGTACTGAAGCATGATAAAGAAAAACAACATTAGTATGAGATGTGGGTCCTTAGTTACTCCCTCCTTCCTTAGACTTTTTACTCAGGCTATTTCAGATTGGTACTAGAGCTAAACTACAATTTTATATGGCAAGTACCAACAATATTAAAAATAATCTTGTTATGATCCCCAGTTTATTTAACCCTCTAAACTAAAGCTAACCAGACCACACCACACTTCATAAAGGTGCAACAAGCTACCTGTTATTCTCTCTGAAAATAAACAGAATGTACACCGATCAGCCACAACATTAAAACCACTAAAAGGAGAAGTAATTAACATTGACCATCTTGTGACAATACAATGTTCTGCTGGGAAACTTTTAAACTAGGGATTCATGTGGATGTTACTTAGACATGTACCACCCACCTAGACCAGACCAGGCACCCCCACCCCATAGCAATAACACTCCTTGATGGCAGCAGCCATCCCCAGCAGGATGCAGCCTGACACAGGCACACACACAAAAACACTTTAGGAACAACTTAAAAAAAAAAACATGAAGAACAGCACAAGGTGTTGACCTGGCCAAATTCACTAGATCCCAAACTGATCAAGTATCTGTGGGATGATCCACAGAGGCCCCTCCCCTCAACCCATAGGACCCAAAGGCCCCCACTAGCAACATTCTGTTTCCAGACACCAAAGGACACCCTCAGAAGGTCCATGTCCATTCTCTGATGAGTCTGAACAGTTTTGGAGGAGCAAGGGAGACCTACACAATATTGGGAAGGTGATTATGTTATACCTGATTCAGTGTATGTAAAAGATTCAGAAGCAATTTTCTATGAAAGGCATTTTCAAAACAAAAGAAAATCAAAACGCTCACCTTGAATGGTTCTCTTGAAGAATGCTTTGCAGGCCTCACATGACGCTACGCCGTAGTGGTACCCCGATGCCACATCCCCACATACTAGACACAGCCTCTTGGGCAGCGTGCTCAGGGCATACTTGCATCGCCCTGCTCCATTTCCAGTGGAGCTCTCCTCTGCCCCGTCACCACCCTCGTCTTTGAAATGGCAACGCAGAGCTGGTGTGTACAGTGGCGGGGAGTATCGTTTAGTGCCATCTCCTCTGGTTCCTCCACCTCCGCTTTGAGAAGAGTCTGAGGAGGCCCCGCCTGGGCTGATCCGACCTCCCCCACCTCCCTCTGGACTGCTCGGTTCTGCCTTTATGTAGACATCTGACCGACGCTCTCGGGAAGACATGATGCCTGGAGAGCAACAAAAAAAGGAGAGGTCAAATAAATAACAAGGAAAGGTCAAAGTAAATAATGGTGTCGTACCTTATTCCTACCATTTTTAGTTTTAGACTAATCTTGGCGTCGTTATAGGCGGATGCCTGTTGCAGCAGCTCCTGAGTTTGTGCGTGTTTTGTGCTTTCTTTCGTCACTTTATGTCGGGAATATAGTGTGTGAAGAGTTTTTGTGAGCCTCAAAATTTTTCTCTTAATAGAAAGTGAATACAAGGAAGAGGCGCTACAAGCATGCCTTACCTAGGATTATCACGGGGAACGTTCAGTCCCTTGCAAACAAAAGCCACAGCGGCGCTGATCAACACCCAGAGGGAATTTCAGGAGTGCAGCTTATTGAGATTTATGGAGACATGGCTGCACTCGCACATCCCAGACCACAGTATCGCAACACCTGGCTTTGTAACTGTGCGGGCAGACAGAGACGTGACTACTAGCAGTAAGAAAAGGGGAGGCGGTGGTGTAATCCCGGACACATCTGCGTGAAGGAACGTCTCTGAAGCCCAAACGTGGAACTGCTGGCTGTAGGGTTGTGTCCCTATTATTTGCCGAGGGAGTTCGCGTCCACCATTGTGATCACCATGTACATTCCTCAGGTCTGGAGACAAAGAGGAGGTAAGGAGGGTACAGCACCAACTGCGGGACAAGCTGAGGGAGTGCAAAGACTCCTACAGGAGGAACCTGGAGGCCAAACCCCAGCAGAAGAACATGAGGGACGTGTGGTAAGGATACCGAGGACCTGTGCTAGACAGATGTCTGCTGTTCTCCAGCATCTCTTTCATCTGAGCCTCAGCCTGGAGAGAGTGCCGCTTCTCTGGAAGACCTCCTGCCTAGTTCCCGTGCCCGAGAAGTCGTCTCCATCTGGCCTCGATGATTACCATCCAATTGTCCTTACAACAAATTGATCAGGAAGGCTGGCTCCTGCAGTCAAGAAACTTTTGAAGTGGCGGTGGAGAGGAGGACACTAAACAAACTGTTATCAATCATAGATAACCCTGACCACCCTCTCCACCACACAATACACAGACTTTGTTGTCTCAAACAACGGTATAGGAAATCTTTCCGACCTCAAGCCATCCACCTGTACAACTTCTCATCTGTGTGTGACAGATGACACTCTGGACTATTGTTTTTGCACATTTGCACATGGTTGTTTGGTTATTGGTTGTAAATTCATAAAAAAAATAATTTTTTTCTTTCTTTTTTTAAATATTCACTTTAATATTCACAACTATGTTCTAATAGAACTTTGATCTCAGCACTGATTTTCATAATTACTCACATCAATTCACTTGTGTCTGAATTAGTTTTCCTGTGTGTCCCATGATGGGCTCCAGTCCCTGACTTCAAGCCTTTGTACCTTCAATTGTTGTTTGCACTGATGCGTGGAGATGTGGGATGGTTTGAGTGTAAACATAGTGACTAGAAGAAAACAGGCAGCAAAAAATATCTTAAAAAGATTTCAAATGCCTTAATTAAAGCGGCAGAAAACTAGAATGAATGCCTTGCGGTTGTGTGCCTCTGCCAGCCAGTCAAGTTGCAATTCACATCCATGTCTGTCCAGACTTAAGTGAAACTATATTTGTTGTGAAGACTTTGAAGGGATTTAATTAAAGGTATTAAGTTATAACTAAACTGACATGACCAGTTCTAGTCTAGTCTATTCTATTCCAAGTCAAGAAACAGAATGCTTTCACTTAGAGACTATTTTTACTGATAGAGAACTTCATCACATGCAACAACAACCACCTGAAGGCCAGTATCAGTAAAACCAGCGAGCTTATGGTGGACTAACAGAAGAACAGGAGTGCAGCTGGCCTGGTTGTCATCCAGGGAGAACACATAATGCCCTGGGCAATGGCTGTAAAGCCCCACTAATCTTTACTAAACTATTAACCAGTGAGCTTGTTATTACTTCATACTGAGATAATGTTCAGTTTTCTTTTTTGGGGCATGGACTGTGCAAAGCACTTAGATTTTGCATTATCAGCACACATACATCACAAAAGGTCTGCTTATTCTCTTCAGCAGAACTAAGTGCCTGTGTTGTCACACTTTTTAAGCCATCAAAAAAAACTCACATTTGCCATAAATGACCCTTTCATGCCTATAATAAAACCATAAAGTGCCTCCACCATCCTCATTGTGTTGAGTCTTAGTCTGTCACATTTGTAGTCATTAAATTAGCCAAGGTGACTGGATGAAGGTCACTGGGCACACTTCCTTATTCAGACATGTAATTTGCGTTCATGGAAGGCAGTAAGAGTACTGCAGTAACCTGCATGCCTACCAAAGGCTTTATGTGATTCTCAATCAAATTACAGAAACATAAATGGTAAATAATTCATGCTTACATTTATGAATCGAAATACAAGCTGATAAAAGCCCAACACTGTGGCCAATATACTGTAATGCTTATTGCTTCCACAACTTCTCAAAAGTCAAGAAATCTAGGGCATTATTTCAGAATTGCAGGACACAGAATAAGTTTGCAAGCACTTTTCTTAATGTAAACTATTAAAATGATCTGATCTCAGAAGGACTGAACAAAATATACTGTACAACACACGTGCTGTGTAGTCCTCAAAAATATCTACATACATTTCACTTTTTACCCTTGTAACTGTTCCATTTCAGCTGATAAGCTGAATGTTACAGATATGAAAATCGAACAGCAGCAAAGTTTATATATCACAATACAATATACAAAGGCTTTGTGATTAAATTGAAGTCATTCAAAATGATTCCCAAAAGTACAATATGGAAGAAATAAAAGCGTTTCCAACATAAAAATGAAAGCGGAGATTTAATTTCCTGAGTGAGTGTACACCTCCAACCCCAATGCCAATCTGAAGAGTTAGATCTTCTTAAGTAATTTTGTTTTTATGCTTTTAAGCGATGATTCAAACTTCCAGTGCTTTAGTCCTAATCCCAAATGTTTCTGTATCAACCACACATTCCATCTTTCACAAATGAGACAATCTTAAACACAACCAGATTTCCTTTACACGTTATGTCAAATATGGGCGCTTCTGTATGGCTTCTTGCCTTCGAGCTACTGAACAAAGCGATGGGAGAACATTTGTGTGAGCAAAAGTCCCCACCACTCTGCCCTGCCTAATTCAGAACATGGCTGTTGTATTATAAACATACTAACATCACCAAATTGAACAAAACTGTACCACCCCTGTAAACAGAGATAATAGTGAATTGTAGAGCCAAACTAAAATATGTGCATCTAGAGCTGTAAATTTTAACCAACAGCATTTCAGTCATGGGAAGAAAATCTGTGAAATTTCAGGTCATGAATTGTGGTCAGTGCCATGTCTGTCCCCAGGCTTCAACTCATCAGTAAGTATATTAGTAGGGCCTTACTTGAACGACCTTGCCCCAACTTAATAGACCACTGCGTAAGGACGGTGAGATGAGATCTCTGCAGCCTAGAAAAGCCTAAATCCAGACCTGAAAGTGACTTGTGACTTGCATACATACTGACAATCGCCTTTAACTAACAAGCATCTCCCCCCCTTCTTTTTCTTTAATTGTGCTGGTGATCCATTTGCAGCTTCTAAACTTACAAAGTGTTGCAACATTTTAAAAGCATTATTTGTGGTGGTGTCACTGCTCCGATCCCTTGCCCTGCCTACAGTCACAAGTTACAACCTGTGGGACTTTGACGTAACTGATAAAATGTTCTTTTTGTGGTATTTACTTTACAGTATATACGGAGAAAAGATTAAATACTGACATTTGCAGGGATTAATGGAACAAGTGATCCGGTCATTAATTTCCTGCTTTATTTACTTTCTTAGTTGCAGATGAAGTCTCTAAACACATTAATTATCAGTCAACAATTTGTGACTTTATGGGATATGATCAATAACTACCCAGTACTGACTCTTGATCTATGCTGTGGGCTGCCAGCAGAGCCATTAATGTGTTTGATATATTTGATAGATTATCCAGTTGTTGACAAGAGATGTTTATAATGAAGGGCTCTAGTGACAACTTCGAATCCAAGTACATTTCACAGTAAACTACAATCCCCACATATCATCCATAATATGTCACGACATGTGAATTAAAATGTGTTGAAGGCAATCAAAGCTGTTCAATATCAGGCACATAAACCACGTTCAACAGCTAAGGAATAATGAGAATAGGGGGGAGGGTCACATTGCATATACACTATGAGGAAAGTTGAGCCAAACTCTCACACAGTGTATGGCATGTGCTTTTCATCCACACCATATGTATGTTATTTATGTTATATTAATACGATGAATTGGGGCAGCAAATGGTACGAGACAAGAGAGAAATTCAATACTTGCTCCATGTATACTGATGTCCTTATCATATTTATTGCTCCAGCAAATAACCCAGTCAGTCCTATAGTTGCTGGCATACACTTTCTTTGGAGTTTGCCCTCTCTGGATATGAGCACTATTTGGCAAGCAGCAAGGAGGTCACAGTAAACCTACCCTGTTTAAAGTTTAGCTTACCTGGAGTGCGTTTGAAAAGATCAGTGAACGGCTCAGTCATTACCATGAAAACTAGTGCCTGAGCCTAGACAATCGACAACGTGAATCAGTTTTCCTCAGGACATAAGCAGACCACCAAGTCTCCTACCATGTGCACCGCTGGCCACTTCGACATCTGCTTTGCCAGATGAGGAACATCGATTTCAACAACACAAAACGTTAAAAAGCAGGCGATGGTAGCTCAATGGTTACTCACTGGTTTGATTAAAACGGGTTTAAGAGTATGTACAGCATGACTGAGGTGGTTAAATTCTTTTGTTGTTTACTAAACTCGACAATAAAATCGTGTTGTTTGTACTGTAAACTAGTGTCAGCATGTTTGGAGTAGCGTTAGCATTAGCTAGCTTCAACAGTAGCAGATACATTATGGCAACTGTAGGTTAGCTGCCCTGAGCTAACTAAGCTAGCTAGCTAGCTAGCGTTAATCCTGACAGACCAGCTCTCCCGGCGCCGAGGTTTATTTTTGTCACTCTAACCCGGACTAGGCTGCCTCTTACCTGACAGCGGTGACTAGTACAGCACTTATCCTTAAGTCTCCCCACGGCGTGATATCATGGTACAGGGTAGAGAGAGAATCAGTTTCCAGACTGCCAGCTCCTTGCTAGCTCGTGTTGGCTGTGTGTTGAGATGGGCCGGGCTTACAATCGGCTTTCCCTAACAGCTGGTAAATGATAAAGGATGGATCTAGTGTAGCAGTCAAGGAGGAGTTTAGAAACCGTTTAACTTAATTTGACAAAAGCGGGGTTCAATTACCTGGCTAATGGCAAGCATTTGTTTTTATAGCCTGTGGACTTGAAGTTTGTAAGGGGATTTACATTTGCTCCATATAATGGAGGATCATCCCAAAATGTAGTTGTTAAGAGGTGGCCTATAGGAAGAATATGTCATTCACAACTGTAAACCTGATACTGACATCTCACTGATAAGGCGATGGGCATGGTTTAAATTAAGTGAATACCACAGACGAGGACTTTCTGAGTATATGTTTTAGCATTATTTTGTGAACTAATTTATATTGCAGCATGCAGCTTTTTCTTTCCACAGCATTCTGCAATCAGAAAAATTTAAAGCAAGGGTCACTGGGTACCTCACATTGATACCTCACTTGCTCCTTATACAGGATTGTGGACATTATCACATCGATCTATACCACTATTCCTCTCCTCTGTCCATTACTTGCCCCTCATTTTTCAGTGCACAATCACAGCCTATTTTCTCATGTATTGCTTTCAGACAGTAGAGCAATACATATATACACACGTGTGTGCTGAAGGTAATGATCCTGCTTTTGCTGCATTTCCTCTTCCATATGCATAATGAAGTTAGCATTGCTAGCTAAGGCAGGTGAGGCTCCTAGCTGTACATAATCCTAGATGAATAAAAGTGAAAAAAAAAAATGTGGAAACAGCTTACCTGTTTGGTGAACTGGAGTTTGAAGCCAATATATCCCTCGCTCTCTGTGGTGGCTCAGTGATATGCTATTGCGGTGGGTTGAAGTCTGTGGCTATCACGACACCTGCAAAGTAAGAAAAAAAGGCCATTGAACTTACAGCCAAGCCGAAGCAATCGCCTCTCACGTTAACCTTCCATTTGCAATTGCAATGGTCCAAGACCGACAAGTACACTGCGTCCAGCCTAAGAATGACCATGATGAACGAGAACTTGTCGTACCTATTAAATGATTACAAGGCTCTTGACAGTAATAACAGTGCAAATCTTAACACATGTCACAGAGAACATGCAGTATACAGTGCAGATACTTTTGTTCCTTTTGTAATGAGGCAGGTGCTCCTAAAACTAAAAAATCTCTTTCAAAGAATACATAACCCACTCTATCTACCCAGATCTCTGCACGCCGCTCAAGTACCCTCCCCCTTATGCTGCGTGACACACTCCAAAGGTCACAGTCACAGGAATGCTTGAAGGACAGACGGAGTAAAGCCAACACCTTGTTTCACAGTCATACAAAGTCATAAGCTGAAGTTTGGTGATAACTCTTTGTAAATAATTAAAGAGACTAGCTTTAAATTCAAACAACGCATGGAATATCATTTCAATTCATTATAGGGAAATAAAAAATATGACTCTGGAGTTGGACATTAAATGGCAGATTTAGGAAAGAGGACTTTTTTTAAAGCAACTTCAAGCTTGAGCAATGGCACTGCAATATGTGGTAACAAACTAGGATGCTTTGCTCGTATGATTTTGGAAGTGATAAGATATGACAACTTCATTCAAGTGACTTCAGTGAGCGAGGATTGACTGTTTCGGCGTAAATTCAACTAGTTAATTGGAATAAATGTATTTCTAACTGCACTTTGACTAAAAAGTCAAACATCATAGGTGGTTTGAAGCTTTCTTATCATCTGTCAGGGGCCACCAGTGATCTCTGTCACTGTCAATGCATCACAGACCGTGAACTCAGTTTGACGGTTTTAAATGCGGCGCACCGTGGAGGCGGCGAGAACAGCACCCAGGGGTGACCTTGCCTACTGATCTCGGACCGGTGAAAGGTTAATTGCCAAAGTGGATTATGCCTCAAGATCAGTGATCTCAATCCCGGTCCAGCAGGCTCGGTGACTTAGGCTACATAGTTCAGTGTGTTAAAGCGGAGAGGAGTATAACTTGGGGAGATTAAAATACATAGCGGAAAAAGAAAGTGTGAACAGCTTTGGAAGAGCCCGGTGTTATCTGTCCATGCAGGACTTGCATTTTAAGTGAGGACATGCGGTGAGACAAAGAAGGACAATTATCCGCTGCATCTGATTTAAACATGGTCCTGCAATCTTCATTTACATCCAGTTTATTTGGACGTGTCCTGTGGGTTTCTGGGTGACTGGAGCGTTAACCATTACGCATAGCGGTAAAGGATTTATCAAGATGTGAATTGGTCTAGGAGGTCACATATAAGTGGGTTATAAACTGGACAAGGAACATGTGTTGCAAATTATTACACAATGTAGGCTGCAAACTATTTATTCAGCGGCTGGTGCCCCCTAGCCCCAATAACGTGGCCAGGCGAACTTACAGTTCTGCCAGGCGAACCGTGCATGCACATCAGGCTACTGTTGAGACAGCTGTCATGTCTGAAAAACGGATTAATAGTAGCCTAAACCCACTATGTGCCCAAGCTCTGCTCTGCACACTGAAAAAAATACACTTACCGGGAAATGCAAAAACATCGCAGGTTTGCCTTTTAATCTGGAGTCAGGCAAGTCTTTGCGACTGGCAGGTCCACAGTCGGTTGAACTGATTTAATGGCGCCGTCAGAGACTCTCCGGGTCTCTCACATCGCATCACGACGTTACCGTGTAGTGAGGTGATAACGACGACCGGCGACACAGTGTCTCACCCGGCTGTTCGGTTCCGTACACTGCTGTTACAAATTCCCGTCCTCGTCTTCCACAACTGAGGTTGTATTTGAGTATCAGCGTCAAGACTTCAAATAGAAAAAAAGAACATCCGGTGAGAAAAAATTCATAATAAAACACAGTCCGCTCACGAGCCATTCTAGGTTTTCTCAGTCTTAACGACACCTAAAAGCGAAACCGAATTTAATATTCAAGAGTTACCCTCGACTGCACGAATGCGCTTCACATTCCCCAGAAACATGCAGCGGCTTATATTTCTCAAACAAACCTAAATCGCAGTTTTATTTTAACAAGCCGAAGCAGCGCGACTTCCGGTTTTCTCTCTAGCTTTCTCGCGCTGGTTTGACGCAGTCAGTGACGTCTCTCGATCTCGTGCCTCCCTCTCCGTCCTCTGCCTCGATTTGCGTCCGCTGTGTCTCCGTTACGTCCGTACGAGTCTTCCACCGGCGTCATCGGCATTACAATAAGGGCCTGCAACTCGTGAAAAAAATATGACCCGGTCCACGTTAATCCTAATGTGGCCCAGGTACAGTCACTTTAGAGGGTGCTGATTTCAGATCAGCCGTCCACAAAACTGCTGTGGTGGAGAAAAAAAAATAAAAAAGCCTGGGATGTTCTCGTAGCACCAAACCTTCTCCTAATAAAAACCAAAAATGAAGTTCATTATTATTAATATTAATAATACGTTTAAATATAAGCTTTATTACTTGTTTATTATTTGTGCAATAACAGTTTTAAAAAAAGGAATGCTGTCTTAAAACACCATTAAATTTGCGTTGTTCTTTTAAGATAAAATAGAACCAATAAACACATGCTTTTTTAAATTTAAAATCTAGGTGACTGCTGCACACAGACCAGGCTGCATGTCTTTTTCAGCACACCTCTATGGAAACTGTAGTCATGCTGTCGATCTCGTGACACTGACCCGGCTCCCTCGCCACTACACTATCTGGATAGCGGCCAAAGAAGAACAGATCAGGAGATCAGCGCAATGGGATGAGAAAGGGGAATAATTAAGGGATAGTAGATGCTGTTGTTAGCAGACCTTGCACCCTGCCTTATTTAGAACAAGCTGGTTCGTTTTTGTGTGCTATTTCTTTTAACCCCAACAGCAGATCAGTGATTTTAGGTCCAACTTTGAAGCCTCCTCCTTCCTTCCCCTGCGCTCTGCAAAATGCCTAGTAACAGCTGACACCGAGGAAGGCGAGGAGTGGTCACTGAAGAGTTCAGCTTGTCCTCTGAATTAGAAAAAAAAAAATGGAAGAAAATCAGGGAAGAAACTGAAATGTAGTTGCATGATACGGCTTTAATTATAGATCAATGAGCGTCAGTCTGGTTTGAAACAATAACCGTGACAATCTGTGTCAGGGGTGCAGGGCAGCAGTCTTGATGTGGTCACATGTGTGCAGCGGGCTCGGGACAGCTATTTTGTGTTGCGCGCATGAGAGGAAAAACTGACGGCGGTGTCACTGCGACCTTGAAACAAGGTCATTCAGTCTCTGCTGCAGACACTGCAATTCTGCGGGGCTGCATCTCACTGGTGCAGAGTCTGCATTATCCGGTTGGAGGCGAAACCGGCCGTGCTACTGTATATTCATTAGATTAACACAAAAGAAACAGGGAACCAGTTTCTGTTTTTGTGATCCACTGCGTTATGTTAAACGTGCATCTGTCTGACAAGAGACAGTGCGCGGCTGCTGCAATGTGCTGAATGCGCGAGGCGTGGAAACGTAAAAACGCACTGTGAACGGCAGCTGGGGTTCCGGTGGTGCTCCAAAAAGCA
Source organism: Chelon labrosus (assembly GCF_963514085.1). Lineage (NCBI taxonomy): Eukaryota > Metazoa > Chordata > Actinopteri > Mugiliformes > Mugilidae > Chelon > Chelon labrosus. Next base: position 6,169,828 of record NC_140350.1, on the reverse strand, counting down.
GGTCCTGACCTCAGACAGGTGTCAGCTGATAGGCTACATAAATACCAAGGGGACATTGTGCCTGCAGTACACAAAAAGCACTGGGCACTGCATCACTGAGTCACAGATAACACGGCTGATAGAAATCAGCCTCCACCTATAGTATAAACACCCTCATCAGAATGTAATCATTATTACCCTGGTATGTACTGGACTGAATACACAGATGATGTTTTAGGATTTAACTAGAAACAGCATATGCTGGGGTTCACTTGTTCATCATAGCTGAACAACCTGAGGACACATATGAAAACATTCGCATTAAATAGCACGATGTATATTAAGCTGTGTCTAAATGATTACCTAATCTCCTAATTTCTGTAAATATGAACAGCAAACATCAGAGAAGCATGATTTGATAATGTGTTCAGGTTTTGACCAAATGTATGTTACTGAGCAAAATACTGAGCTTATTAAGGAGCAGCACCAGGGTTTGTCTCTAAACGACTTAAGCACTGCAGCCTGTGTTTCTCATCCATTGAAAAACATACAACAAAGTCGGGATATAAGTCCAATATAAATACAATTAACACAGGGGGACTTTAATTTAGGTGGAATGTCCCTTTAAATCCAGGTCAGGAGCGTACCTTGGAGCAACGAGCACTGCCCCATCATTCCCCCTCTAGCGGCGGTATGGTCAAACTGCAGCGGCGATGCTGATGACGTTAGAGCAGCAGTGGGTGTCCTCCACTAAAAGGTCACCCACTGTCATTGAACATCATCTCCCGACTTCTATGGAATTATATTTGTGCCAGTATCCTGAGCGAGCAATGATATATTCTGAGCACACAATGAGAGATTTTGAGCACAGAAAAATATATTTTGCAAGCACATCAATTATATTTCAAAAAGAAATTACACTTGAGCAAACAAAAATATATTCTGTGCTCCATAAATGTGTTTGCATGTTAGTTTTACTCATAATGTTCACTCACAAACTCTTTCCATGGTGCACAAACAGACCGCTGCGCTCGCTCGCTCCCCCCGTCCCTCTCTCGCTCAACCTCTCTCGCTCTTCGCGCTCGGGTTTGTTCTCTCCGCGCGCTCAGCTTGGCACACACGTTATAAATGTGCCACAAAACCAACCAATCAGAGAGCTGGCGGAAGTACATCCTGATTGGCTGTTCGCTCTCCAATTAGATCGCTTGTTACATTAACCCGGAAAAAACAAAGGAGATCGCATCAGATGGACTCGGACTGGATGAGGAGGACTTCTTTTAAAAACAAATTTCGGTCAGTATTTATTATTATTATGATTATTGTCTGATGTTACGTTAGGGTTGCGTTGTCTGGGCTTACATTATGTCCTCTTATTTTGAGACATTAGCTGTTGTGTGACTGACGAAGACTTTTCCTTTCTGTCCTGGACACCATTAGATAATGTCAAGTGAACAACAACAACCACATGTAAGTAGTTTGTGTTGCCTTTGTTATAAACACAGTGTGTTATAAAACATTTGTAAAGTTCTGTTTTTACGTTAGTTTTAACCATTGTAAGTTTGCGAACTAGTTAGCTATTTTGGTCGGTACTTTGATGATGATGCCTACTACACCTATTATTATTATCCGACAGTTTCAGATCAAATTAATTTTGCTAGCTGGCAACATAGACAGCTAAACTGGCGGCTAACAACCACTAGCCGTGATTTTAAGGCCAGCCGCCAGTCTCATGTCTAATTACTTTGAACAGAAAACATGTTAACGTTACATCATGAATTGATTTAGGGTCATGGTACAGTTGAGTCAGCAGCCAGAAACCTGGTGTCTATACTACTCGACACTTGGGCCACAAACGGCTCAACAAGGCCCACAAGGCAGGAGACAGAGCAGCCCGCCCCAGCCCCTAGAAATGTAACTGTGCAGCAAGAAATGACAAGGTTTGTTATTTAAGCCACACAACGTCATTCTCATTTGTACTGGGGAAAAAACATTTTGTTGTCATTTTTAATCACACTCAGACAGGAGTTTGGTTTGTGATTACATTGGAAAAAAATATAAATATGTTAATCAGAATTTGAATACAACACTTACTAAACTCACATTTATATTTTAATCCACAGATCTTTTCCTGGATATTTCAAGTCAAACTATTATCCGCTGCCAAAAAATACAACCCATACACCGTTACCAGTAGAGGAGCTTGAACTCCTTCAGGCGGGCATGGGGAGACAGACGGTGAGCCTTCCTGAAGATGGTGACCACACAGAGGTACAGCTGTCAGTCCAGTTGTTTAACTTACCATTTTGTATGTCATTAATAGCCTGAGTTTGTACACTTAAAGATATTTAGCCAAATCTGCATTCGCTCTCTTCATAGCCTGATGCTGATTTCACGATGATGAACTGCCAGCCACATTACAGCGAAAAGGGGACATCTAAGGAAAGAGCTGAGAGGAAGATTATCAACTTTTTTCTTAGAAGAGCTTGAAATGCCAGGTATGATGTACTGTATAGTATACACATAGCATCATTTAATGTACCAAACGCATACATGTTCTTGGATTTTTTTTTTAAACTCAGTTTAAACTGTTTCTTAAATTCATGTTATTTGAAAAATATATTAATCACAGATGGGGAGACAGACAGTGCAGCTGGTGACACAGAACCTCTTGCAGTGCCACATGTGCTCCAGTGGATGACCAGGCAATCCCACATCCCCATCCTCCCTGATGAAAAGAGACATTTCAAAATAGCATGCAACTTTGACCATGAATGCAGGGAAAGGCTTGGAGACCACTCGGTTTGTTACCCAATAATGAGTGCATGCACTCAGACTGTGACTTTTCCAGTACAGCATCTTCGCACTTACACTGAGTTTAGAAGAATCCTGAGTGAAGCAGTGCGATATGGTGGTGGATTCCACAGAGTTTAACAGCTCTAGCTTTACTCAAAACAAGAAGTTATTAATATGCCAATGGCTGTTTGATCTGAAAACAGACAAGAGTTACTAAGTTTTGTTATTCATTTATTTGTTCATTTTTTTTTCAATACCTCATACAGCTAATGTGTCTATTCATGTTCTAATGTCAGACACCTTGTGCAAAAATTGTGCGTACAAGTCACGACCATGTGACTGAGAATGTCCCAGAGGATCAGTAGTTCTCTGAAGTTCCTCCAGGGCATCGTCATCCAGTGGGCATACGATTTCAGGAACCACAACTCTCCTCTTGCAGTACAACACTCTCCCAGTCAGTGCCTGGGTCTTGAAGTCCCTACAGATCCAGAAAGACCAAAAAAATAAAAAACAATATGTCAAAACTAGTATTAAAATATTACACTGCTGTGTGTATTTTGTTTATAAAAATAAACAACTGTTCCATAAAAGTGTATCTGTTTATACTCAACATAGAAATTAAAACTACTGGTTATTGAACTGTTGCCAAGGATTTTAGACATGTCCCTCTCACTCACTGCAACCAACAAAGGCATCATGGTTTGTTAGTGAAAATTATCTGCATCATCTACACAAATCATGACAAGCTCATCATTAGACATAATAACCATGTTGTCAGAAAAGCAAACTTTTCAGAGCTGATAGTGACCGAGGGGAATGCATGCCTACAAATCATATTTGACAGTGCAACATTAGAATATCAAATCTTATGTAAAGGTAATCAAGACTATTTCCTTAAGTTTAGTTTAGTTTATTTGGGAGGGACAGCGCATGTTACTGAACATTTCAGTACTAGGTATTGAATGTAAACACACATCTGATTATAGCCAATGGCTAATTTCCATCTGCAGTCCCTATACCTATCGTACATGTTTTTTGGTGGTGGGGGAAACCGGAGTGCCCTGAGGAAACCGACGCAATTCGTAATGCCCGACATATCGCCAAAGTACCTTCTTCAGGCGTTATATGTTGAAATAAAATGACTGGTTATCTAATTAAGATGTCAAACTATCTTGGCATTAGCCGTTACTATTTTCTTGACATAACATAAGCTAGCGAAAGGTTTGCAAACTAGTTTTGCTAGTTCGCAAACTTACAATGGTTAAAACTAACGTAAAAACAGAACTTTACAAATGTTTTATAACTCACTGTGTTTATAACAAAGGCAACACATACTACTTACATGTGGTTGTTGTTGTTCACTTGACATTATCTAATGGTGCCCAAGACAGAAAGGAAAAGTCTTCGTCAGTCACACAACAGCTAATGTCTCAAAATAAGAGGACATAATGTAAGCCCAGACAACGCAACCCTAACGTAACATCAGACAATAATCATAATAATAATAATTACTGACCGAAATTTGTTTTTAAAAGAAGTCCTCCTCATCCAGTCCGAGTCCATTTGTTTTTTCCGGGTTAATGTAACAAGCGATCTAATTGGAGAGCGAACAGCCAATCAGGATGTACTTCCGCCAGCTCTCTGATTGGTTGGTTTTGTGGCACATTTATAACGTGTGTGCCAAGCTGAGCGCGCGGAGAGAACAAACCCGAGCGCGAAGAGCGAGAGAGGTTGAGCGAGAGAGGGACGGGGGGAGCGAGCGAGCGCAGCGGTCTGTTTGTGCACCATGGAAAGAGTTTGTGAGAGAACATTATGAGTAAAACTAACATGCAAACACATTTATGGAGCACAGAATATATTTTTGTTTGCTCAAGTGTAATTTCTTTTTGAAATATAATTGATGTGCTTGCAAAATATATTTTTCTGTGCTCAAAATCTCACATTGTGTGCTCAGAATATATCATTGCTCGCTCAGGATACTGGCACAAATATAATTCCATAGACTTCCCTTTTGCAATACCAGAACGCTGCCTTTTCTTTCTGCATGTGCTGCAAGGGAGTGTCAGATTTCCTAAAGGCCACATCGACACTCGACGTTTCTGCTCCTTTAAGAGGTTTTTGCTTGCTCACCACGCAAACGTGAGGTCAGGTGGACGTAAATGCAGGATGCAAATTGTCTCATTTCAAATAATCCGGTTGGTGGCAGACACTTAAATGGAACCGAAATCTCAGTTAAAAACGTGACAGTAAAGAATGCTGCAAATGTTGGACAACTAACGTGTGTGCCATCTGCTGGTTGTTTTTCCAACGAGAGGGAAAGCATTAATTTACAAGCACAAAATGGAGAGGGTAATTCTATAGATTAGTGAAAATGTTAAATTTTATGTATCAGATGTTCTGTTACATAAAGGCACTTCCGTTAAAAATGGAAATACAGACAACAAAGGAATTGCAGCCGCACTCCGCTGCGGTGCAGTGTTTGTCCTTGGTGCCATTTCCAGATTGAAACAAGCTAGGGTTTCCACCGGAGTATCACTTACATGGATCAACTGAAGAGGTGCAGCACATGCTACAAGGGCTTCACTGACGTCTTGAAGGGCATTTATATGGGTCCTCCATAGTAAAGTGTGCTATTCAGATCTCGCAGCATATGCCCGACTTGTCTCCATCAACCAAATATGGTGCACATGGAGTATTGAACCCATCCTCTCATACAAGAAGTGAGGCACTTTTCTGCCTTACTTTAATCTCCCAAAATTAGAGAGTGCACACTTCTTTATTTTTCTCCCTTTGAGGTGTGTGGGTTTTTGTTAAACCTGGAAATCTCCTTGTTTTGACTATAAATTAGTATACTTTAATAAACTGTTGTGCCATAGAGATTTTATTTGACAATAAAGGTCTGTTCCTAGAAGAAACTCAAACTGATAACAACAAGTGGCAGATTTTCTCAACTCACGGAAGTAAACATGAGGAATTTGAATGAAGAAATGTCACTTCACGATGGGTTCGGTGAGAACTGTATATTGAGCTTGTTTTAGCAATGCAAACAGCATGTTATTTCCGACGCTATGTTTTGAGAAGATTATATATTTCATTCCACTTGTGGAATAGAAATATAATGAGAAATGACACACCTACACAGTATTTAACTCTGGTTACACAGTGCTCTCATAGGCTGTAGGCATAATAAAAGATCAACAAGGCGGATTTATGCACATAATGTGGACAGGACAGTTAAATACAATACAGTATTTTCACTTGCAATAAGTTAAAAATGCAAGTTCTGCGCATGGCTTGTTGCTGGATCCTGGTTTTCAGTGGCAGTCATGGAGAGACATTGTAAACCCTGACTGTATTCCTTAAGGATACGAAGGTGCCCTCACCTCTTCAGCCCCTCCTCTCTAACTTCTACAGGTCAGAGAGCATCCTGACCTACTGCCGCACTGTGTGGTTCAACAGCTGTACAGAGGAAAACAGGAAGGACCTGAGGGCAGCAGAGCAGACCTTTGGCCCACCACTACCCCTCCTCTGAGACATTTACACTGACCGACTCCACAAGAAAGCCATGTCACATTTCCAGGGACTACCCCCTCCCTGGATGCAGACTGTTCACCTCACTGCCTTATCAAATCCAGTTCAAATCAGTTTCTTTTAATTACATTCATGTGTGCATTTACTTGTATATCACAGATTTTTTTTTTGGTGTGTTGCTGCTATAGCTTTTATTTTTATGCTTCTGAACCAGAGAGCTGCTAAAGTGTATTCCATTGTTTTTTATCTTGTACAGATGACGGCTGTGGCCAGATGTATTGTCTTTTCTGGTTGCGCATCCATCCCATTCTTGTGATATGACAGGAGCTCCAGGAAGTCACTGCATTTGGCTGAAACGTTGACTCAAGGATGAACTGATCAGACACTGATGGTCTAAGGTCGAAGGTTAATGTCACTATGACCTAATAAAACATGTGATATCTCAGGAAGGCCTAGAATGGATTTTTTTTTTTATTTTTTTTTTTATTTGACTTAAATGTCATAGCTAAGAGACAAACACTATTTAAATGACATACATTTTGTCATTTTATACAAAGGGTTCTTTAAATGTCCCTCCCTGTTCAGATGTTCCAAAGTAAGTTAAAATGTCAAAGGAAATCTGGTGTCAAGTCTGTGACCCCCTGACAGAACATTCGGTACCTGAACATTTAGTTTCTTCTTTGGCCATGTTTTTCCATTCCTCCAGAGCAGTTGCCTTCAGTTGTTCTCTTCAGTCTTCTTTCAGCAGGTAAAATGCTCAGTGAATTTTAAATGTGGTGACGGATCGTGGCATTTTTAAAAAAAGTAAAATGTTTATTAAATTCATGTGGCCTTGCAAAATCCTATAGTTCTAATCCCCGTGTGTCCTTTAGTTGTACATTTTTGAAGTGTGGCCCTTAAGGAGGGTACATACAGCAACCACATTTTTATTCATTCATTTGTTTGGTATACAATCATACTATATGTAGTTAGTGGTTCTCCATAATAAAATACAGATCTTGCAAAATCTAGCTTAGGTGTCCTTTTTATATGTTTATACATGCTGTAATTCTCCAAGAAGCATTATTTTAAGTACCCTCTCAAATTTTCTGACAGCCAAAGCCAGAGAAATACCCCGACCAGGCATAACATTATGATCACCTTCCTAATATTGTGTAGGTCTCCCTTGTGCCTCCAAAACAGTTGTGACTCATCAGAGAATGGACATGGGCCTTCTGAGGGTGTCCTGTGGTGTCTGGCAACATAACATTGTTAGTGGGGGCCTTTGGGTCCTATGGGTTGAGGGGAGGGGCCTCTGTGGATCATATTACAGATACACTATATTACCAAAAGTATTCGCTCACCCATTCAAATGATCAGAATCAGGTGTTCTAATCACTTGGCCTGGCCCCAGGTGTATAAATTCAAGCACTCAGGCATGCAGACTGTGAAACAAGACATTTGTGAAAGAATGGGCCGCTCTCAGGAGCTCAGTGAATTCCAGCGTGGAACTGTCATAGGATGCCACTTGTGCAACAAATCCAGTCGTGAAATTTCCTCGCTCCTAAATATTCCACAGTCAACTGTCAGCTCTATTATAACAAAATGGAAGCGTTTGGGAAAAACAGCAACTCAGCCACGAAGTGGTAGGCCACGTAAAGTGACGGAGAGGGGTCAGCGGATGCTGAAGCGCATAGTGCAAAGAGGTCGCCGACTTTCTGCACAGTCAATTGCTACAGAGCTACAAACTTCATGTGACCTTCAGATTAGCCCAAGTACAGTACGCAGAGAGCTTCATGGAATGGGTTTCCATGGCCGAGCAGCTGCAGCCAAGCCACACATCACCAAGTGCAATGCAAGGCGTCGGATGCAATGGTGTAAAGCACGCCGCCACTGGCCTCTAGAGCAGTGGAGACGCGTTCTCTGGAGTGATGAATCACGCTTTACCATCTGGCAATCTGATGGACGAGTCTGGGTTTGGAGGTTGCCAGGAGAACGGTACATTTCAGATTGCATTGTGCCAACTGTGAAATTTGGTGGAGGAGGAATTATGGTATGGGGTTGTTTTTCAGGAGCTGGGCTTGGCCCCTTAGTTCCAGTGAAAGGAACATTGAATGCTTCAGGATACCAAAACATTTTGGACAATTCCATGCTCCCAACCTTGTGGGAACAGTTTGGAGCGGGCCCCTTCCTCTTCCAACATGACTGTGCACCAGTGCACAAAGCAAGGTCCATAAAGACGTGGATGACAGAGTCTGGTGTGGATGAACTTGACTGGCCTGCACAGAGTCCTGACCTGAACCCGATAGAACACCTTTGGGATGAATTAGAGCGGAGACTGAGAGCCAGGCCTTCTCGACCAACATCAGTGTGTGACCTCACCAATGCGCTTTTGGAAGAATGGTCAAAAATTCCTATAAACACTCTCCTCAACCTTGTGGACAGTCTTCCCAGAAGAGTTGAAGCTGTAATAGCTGCAAAAGGTGGACCGACATCATATTGAATTCTATGAGTTAGGAATGGGATGGCACTTCAGTTCATAGAATGAGTAAAGGCAGGTGAGCGAATACTTTTGGTAATATAGTGTACTTGATCAGTTTGGGAACTAGTGAATTTGGAGGCCAGGTCAACACCTTGTGCTGTTTTTCTTGTTTTTTTAGTTGTTGCATGAATGAATTCCAGGTCCAATAGTTTCCCAGCAGAACATTGTATTGGCACAAGATGGTCAATGTTATTTACTTCTCCTGGCAGTGGTTTTAATGTTGTGGCTGATCGGTGTGTATAACTGATAACTGATGCATTGCTGTTTAGTAGTATATTTAGTGTTTTTGTAGTATATACAAAATGATGATCCATTTTTTAAAATTTATTTTATTAAGTAATATATGTGCATTGGGCTAATGAACTTAAATAAATATTTTGTCTAGACACATAGAGCAAGATGTTTTCTAGTACGTAATAAACCAAGACATTACAAGCAGTCAGCTTCCTCAAAAACTGGTTTGGTATTTTCCTATGAAACAAATCAACTGAATTTAATATCACAGCTATAAAACTATAACTATAAAAAGTGTATAACATAAAGATGGATCAAAGAGTTAACTGACTTTTTATACCAGAGGTATGAGGATGTGTTATTTACTAATTCAACATGAGGTTTTGTCATGTTTAGCATAAGGACTGGAACAGCAGCTTTGGAAATCAGCAATAAAGTGCTTGTAGGCACAGTTCCTTTTAAAAAAAAATCTTTATTACATATATGCAATACAGTAGGATTTAGTGCATTTGGACATCAAAATGCTATTATTATAGTTGGACATAGGATTAAAAATAAATTTGTTAAATACCAAAAAATGTACAAGAGCATGTTTAGTACCCGTTTATTTGTTGGCAGGATTCAGGAGTAACTCTCTCAGACCAAAGCAACCTCTCTTCACAATGAGCTCCACGCTGCTGTGGCCAGCTTAACACCACATGTGTTTTTAGTCGCACTGTTTGGATTAGTAAAAAGCAGGTATTCTCACTTTGGCATAGTGCACTTCATATCTTGGCCCAGTAGAGAGCAGTAACTCCTCACCAAGTAAAGGGAACATTGGCATTAAAATCACTTCATTGTCTTTGACTGAGGCATACACACTCACATGCTAAGAGCATTAAATGCAAACCACAAGTGGCTAAGGCTTCAGCATCATGTTTTCATCTTAACTGTCTGCAAGTAAGCAGTATATATAGGCAAAGAAATTGCTACTCTGAGAACTCCTCTGTCAACGATGCTCAGTATTTCTCTCTCTCAGGCTGATGCTTGTGCTAGCAGTGGAGTTTCTGTAATCACATTCAATTTTAAGGCTTCACTGGTAGATCTGAAACTGGTTCTGGGTTTCCATTGGGCGCCTTCTTGGTAGGATTGGATCTGTTGATTTTGGGGCTTCTGTCTGGAACAGGCCTTCTGTGGCGCCTCCTCTTTGGCTGACGACCGCTGGGTTTCGTTGGATCTAGGAGAGGATCCAGGTGTAGTTTGCCGCTCTGAGCATCTGAAGACTCATCAATAAATGCGAGGTTCTCCCCAAAGTAGTCCAGAGGCTGAGACAGATGGGGATCCGGAGGAGCCTCCTCCTTTTTAGGCTCTGCATTTTTGTCTTCAGGCACGCGGTCTGTCTGAGTGGCCTGAGAGTCTGTTTCTGATCCAGAGCCGGATTCGTTAGAGGTGTATGAGGAAGATGTGTAAGATCCAGACTCTGTGTGACTCTCATGCTGCTCTTCTTTATTTTCAGGTGCCCCTGTAGCTGACACAGAGTGACCATGGCTGCGTGGGCCGTGGCGGCGCTTCCTCCGACGCCGCTTGAAGGGGTCATCGATTTTTCCTGGGATGCGAAAGTCCACCGACATATTCTGGATGTTCTGAGTCCAGTCAGTGGCGTGGGCTCGTAGCTCTTCCATCTGGAAAAGAGAGGGATAAAACCAGAAATGATGGAGAGGAAGTGGTGGAGACCACACATGGGAATACCAACATGAGAGGACAGGAAGTACCTCAGCCCTGGTCTTCTTAGACAGAACCCGCAGCCAGTTCCCAATCATTGACAGGATAGACGCAAAGTATGCAAGACCCAGGAGGATCCAGAACCACACCAGAGGCTTGTACCAGTGGTCACTCCCTTCCTGTCCAGAATCCCCTTTGACACAAAGGCACAGCATTCAGAAGAATAGTGTAAAGCCAACACATTCATACATTCATCCGTGTACGGAGTAAATAAACAGCTAAGAATGGAAATGCCATACAGAAGATTAGATAATCAATAATTCATCGCTCACTAGAAGATCGTCATGAATAATTTGTGACGTCTGTGCTAAGTGAGCTTAATGCATTACAACTGACAGTTATATTTATGGATGGCTAATTAAGTCACACCAGCTACTTGGATACCGATCAATAAATTCAACAAAGAAACATGAAAAAGCAGGTACTACGTACAAATTTCCCAGCAGTGGAGGCTATGGCTGTATTTCAGCAAGGTGGCAATAAATGTAAGCATGTACACTGACGAAAAAGCTATCGGCTGTGTGCACGAGGTGCTCTGGGTGTTAAAATGCAATCCTCTAAAAAGGATTTGGGGCATAAACCATACTTGATGAAGGAAGGTGGATGAAGTAATCATAGTATTTAAGCTTGCAGCGTTAAATGTTGTAGTCAGTGTCAATGTATCAATAATTATTGAGTAGTATAATAATCCACCTGCGCCACTTTGGAAGAAGCTGCTTTTATGCATTTGCACTGCAAATAGGAACTTGGAAGTGGTGTAACAGGTGGCTGGGGGATGTGACATTCAACAACATTGAATATAGGCTCGATGAAAATCTATGGACTTCACTATCAGTCCATTTCTCTGTGTTATGTTCCATTTTGTAAGGTTAGGAGCTGTTTGTTTGCACAGCAACGTTTTTTTTATTTTACTCTTTGGTTGTCAGCACCTAGTCTTAACTTCCGTCACTCAAGGTTCCTCTCGTGCTTGGACAGTTTAAAGAACTAGGATTGTTCCTGCAATGTGTACACCCAATAAAAGGGTACTTTTTAACTTTATAAAAAGCTCCTATAGTCCAGAACTGCCAAATGTTGCAAGGAAACAACTTCAGTGGCCCTCTTATTAGTATACCTGCCACATAATCGCCAAACCCCACCGTCGTCAAAGTGATAACCACGAAGTAGGCCGACTCCAGAAAGGACCACTCCTCCACCCTTTGGAAAACCATTATAGGCACTGCAACAAAAAGCACGCAGCCGAGCAGAATGGACAGGACAGCTGAGATCACACGCACAATGGTGGGACTAACCTTCCATTTCTGTCAGCAGGAGGGAAACAACACAACAGGATGAGACATGTGGAGGAAAGTACATTGTGAAATTATAGAAGACATCTGAATCTTTGTTTAAGGGCCTGACCAGGAAGAGAGTCTCTATTTTGGCAACAGTTTTCCTCAACCCAGTACCCAGATGGTCTCCGACTCCAGCGAGCAGGATACCAAACATAGGGATTCCAACTAGGGCATAGAAAATGCAGAACAGCTGCCCTCCTTCTGTCTTGGGGGAGATGTTTCCAAAACCTGGACACGTGCGGTCAGATGTGGAAGAAGTTGATTTGAAGACAAAAAAATGTAAACAGATTCCTATCACACAGACATTATAGTATTAAACTGAGTGCCCTTGAATTTTGGACTGGATACCCACCAATGGTTGTGATGATTGTCCCTGAGAAAAAAAAGGCACTGGCCAGATCCCATTTGCTGACAAAGCTGCTGTTGCCATCAACATCAACACCGGCACCGACAGTCTCTGCCACCTTCTGAGATGGGACATTGGAGAAGGGTTTATGGGTTAGTTTATGAAACACTTCACTAATTGATATTTAATAGGACAAACACTGAAAAAGATAGGTTAGCAAACACATGAATAAATGAAACCATGATTGCAGATTGTATACATGAGCGTATTTCTGGCACAGTGTAGAAAATGCATGTATATGATCAAAAGCAGGAAGTGAGTGTCTAAGAAGTTACTGCTGATATACCACCGTGACGACTCCATTCTGCTCCAAGTGTATTGAACCACTGCCAGCACCGATAATCTAATTCCCTAATCCAATTATCTGTTTTGTGTCCATTGGTACTGGAGGACATTTGTTTACTCTTTATTTTAAACCTGAGTATGATGAAGTTGTGAATTAACATGGTCTCAATGGTCTCTGCAGACATCATTCCGTCTAACAAATAACAACTTCACAGTCGTAGAGACAAGCCACCAGCTACAACATCTGTCCCAGCGGATTTGGGAGAAATAGGCTGAACTTGTAATGCTTTGCAAATCTCCTAGCTCTCAATGGGCAAGAGGCAAGGTACAGCCTTGACAGAACATAGATAGTGATAGAATCGCCAATTAACCTGACACGCATGTCTTTGGACTGTGGGAGGAAGCCAGAGTACAGGGAGAACATGCAAACTCTACACAGAAAGTGGCCGGTGGGTTCGAACTCAGAACCTTCTTTCTGTGTGGCATGAAGGTCCTGGGATAACCACTACACCACTGTGACGCCTAAACAAATCTCTTCAGAAAGAAAAGGTGGATGCTCATGAGTCTGGCACACTCTGAAATGGTTTCCCAATGATCCGGAATGAATCTATGCCCTGAAAGGAAAAAAACATCTACAAGTGGCATGGTCTGGGATGACATGACCCAGCAAATTCAGCAAAAGGGCAGGCAGTTGGATTCAAGAAGAAGTCTCCAAGAACCTCAAAATTTCACAACAGGATTTGCAAGATATCTTTTGCAACTGTGGTAACCACCGCAATCAGAAAGATATGGCACAGATCTCATCTGCATTCGAGGAAAACCCCATTGCTCTCCGGCAAGAACATTAGAGCAACACTACAGGTCTTTTTGAACACTGTGTGGTTGACATCAATCATAGTTGTTCAGCCACAGTAACAGTAGACACGTTTGGAGTAATCTTTTCAGGAAAACAACAAACCAACATGTTATAGGCTGGGTTTGTTTAGGCGCTGGGCCTCCTGCATGTCATTGATCTAACTGTGAATTCTATCACAGACCAAAGTACCTAAGGATAATACAATCTGTCTGAAAGTTATGAGACTAATGTACGTAAGCACACTTGCAAAAGGCCAGAAATTGCTGACATGGAAGTAACTGAGGGTTATGGAATGACCTGGTTAAAAAAAAAAAAAAAAAATCAAATATCCTTTTTGCATGGATGAGAGGTAAATATTTTTTAAGCAATACTATCCTGAAGAAGTATGAACTCACATCTACTGATGCAATGTTTATTTAGTAAATAATTGAAGAAAGCCTGTTTCCATTCATGTACCTTTACTTGAATACAAATCAAATGTTTGCTTTTTAGATATGTCAAGCTAAGAATTCCCACAGGATGTACTTTCCTATACACATGACCATAGTCACACCTGCAGGGCTCCTCAAAGCAGTTGTGTCCCATCACCATACACGTGTTCAACTACGTTAACTGACAGTGGTAGAAAACACACAAGGTCTTCAAGGAAGTACCACGTGCCACTTTACTATGAGAATAGATGGAAGAAGACCTTTTGAAACATCTGACTTGGGTTCTTTGAAACCTGAGCCACGGTGCCGACTTCATGCACAGAACAACATCTGAAGAATGACAATGTAACAGCTGCCCTACTCACTCATGGGTAAGGTGGCTGCAGTTCTTATGTAAGCTGTCACCAAGCGCATTGTATTGTGTTGTGTTTGTCCAGTGTGCTATAGTGCAAGCTCACTCATAGCCTACCCCCTGTTTCTCTCACAGTGAAGCAGATTCAACAAGTTAGCTCCTGATAGCCAAAAGAGAAATCAGCATCTCCTTATATCTGTTTAGCTTAATGAGGGTGTGTATGCTGACTGCACAAGCCAACAGCAGCTAGCTAACACTGCTACCGCGGACTCTTCACTTTGATGATGTGCAGTACTGGTCAGCTGGCTTGGTAGGTAGCATTAGCAGCCATATTTAGTTTCTAGGACATGAGCACCACCCACGTAATCAAAACTTACCTAAAAATATGTTGCATACAGTTTGATGCTTGTCATCCGCCCCCTACTTATCCATGCTCTGCAGTCAATAGCAGACTTTTGGCAGCCATTTCCAAAATGTCTGCTTTCATGTACTGACTTTTCAGTTTTTTGCAAAGAAATCTTTGATAATTTTCTAAAAGGTTAAGCTAGAATCAAATTAAAATTACTGCTGATATTTCAATATGAATATATGCTTAAGCAATCTGTAATTACTTCATACTTTATTACATTACATCAAATTTGATGCATGTTGTGCATCAAATTTGATACAGCAGGTCTCTTTGGTACTTTAGTAGGTACTATATTGCATTTCATGATGCATTATGGCTCCCAAAATTACACTTTTCTGATTTAATTAAACTGATTTATTTGTTTAACCAACATGTTATCTTAAAACATGCATTCTTTTATTCCATATTAGTGGAATTTTTAGATATTTAGATGTGATTTTTCTATGCAACCTAACGTTGCAGCGGTTCCCTTGGTAATTATTGTCTTTTGTCATCCTCAGTTTTCACTAACACAATTAAATGACCAGCATAACCTAATAATATAATATATCTATATACAGAGTTTACCAATTTAGAGAAGATGTTCAGAACACACAAACATTTGTTTTTCAGGTCCTCTCTTCCTGAACAAGGAGAGAAACATTTTTTTTTCCTACCAAAAGGCAAAAGGCAAAAAAAATGAAAGAAAGAAAAAACTGTCATAAAAGGGACTGTATTTGTTGTGATGATTGATTATCAGTTTTTGCTTCACCAGTGTTAAAGCTTTAACAATATTAATATATATACCATGGTATTAAAACCCAATGCAATCAAAACATACAGTCATTTTTCTATTAAACTAAAATAAAAACATTTTACTAATGTCTGGAATAGTCAGTGATTAGGTACAATGATACAGGTGCATGCATCGTGTGATACAAGACAGTAGTGACTCAAATGGGTGACATACTGTATCAAAACACTGCATGCGTTGAATGAAGCATCAGCACAGCAGGAAAGAGTCACCCCACAGTGCAAAGTAAAGCTAGGCGCAAAGCTAGGCACAGTAAATATGCTTGTCTTCTTGGCAAAACAAACTTGACATTTAGGTCCACTACAGCCTTTTTTTCCTGTTGTATACAAGTGAATTACCCAGCCCTTTTTTAATGGCCAATTTTTCAATCTAGTTCAGCAAAACCTCCTACGATTGACTTTAAAGGGTCTATCCTAAATAGTTTCTATTTGATTTGCTGTTTGCACTTTCTAATTAAGATGGGTGTAGCATCAAACAATGAGCCAAAGCACCTACTTCTTAGAGCAACTTCCTTGAGCAAGAGAGCAATTTACAGAGCAAAATAAAATAGCATTATTAGAACAGAATAGGTTCAAAAGGACTAGCCACTGGTCCAGACTTTCAGTCCAGACTTGTCCGAGTACATGTGTTAGGCCCCTACAAGGTCAGAGATGTGAGACGGAGACATGACAACATGACTGCCAGAAAGATGAGAAGGTAGTGACAAGACCAGTGTCATAAATGTTGACGATTATGAAGTAAAATGTGGCATTATGACATGACAATAACATGCATAATAATGTTTGTATTGTGAAAATGAATGTTGAAATAGCATGGCATGTAGAGTTGAGTTCTGATAATATAAAAACATAATATGTCCAGTATGCTTTTTTCAGTTAATGAGTAAACAGTTACGTGAGGAAATAGTTAAAACCACCATGTGTCTTATCATTTTCCTTTAAATAGTCATGCAAAAGAATAAAATACAGCCTCCCCGACTAAAGGATGACTCCATTTACTTCTCTTGTGTCCTTCAGCTGCTTAAACCTTTCTGCAAATGTCAGATGCTGCATCTGTAGTTCACTTTAGGAGCTAAAACAGTAATTTACAATCTTCATTCTGGAGCGAGGCAGGCATCTCGGGATCACAACACGGTTGCCAAGCCGGCTCATAACGCTCAACTTATGCACGGATCAGCTTTCATGCACCCACACACAAACTAGAGCGGACCCATCCCTACATAGCTGCTCTGACCACACCTGTTATCCGTCCTCCAGCCATTCTGCACTCATCGGCGGGGGACTCCAAGAAGCTACACTGACCACACCGCCACCATCTGAAGGGTCATCCTATAAGGACCCGCAAAACTGCTTCAAAGGACAGTAAGTTATATGGTCAGAGTCAGCCAAGTTTCCAGTAAATAGAAAATATGAGGCAGAGCCAGATGGATGCCGGACGCCCGGCCAAAAAGTATTTTTAGCTATGGGAGGTGGTCCGCCTCAATGACTGAACCCCTGTTAACGGATAAATAACGAGCTATGACAGGACACTGGCGCTTCTGCATGGTTGATGTGTGACTGAAAGTCTAAAACAGATACGGTTTGATTCAGGTTTTTAATTATAGTTAAAGACATGAAATGTGCACAACTCCCAATCCCAACCAGCTGCCCAAAGTCTTCCGTAAATGAAAAAAAAAAATAACAATCGTCAGTATTATTAGAATGATAAAATACTTTTAATTCTGTTACCTAAGATTTTTACTTTTTTCCCCCTTTGAGGGTCTAAAAAAATCCTTAAAATGATACTATTAGAGACAGAAAACTGAATAATATAAGAGCCCAAAACTCATGTTAAGTCTATATCCTTTGATGAGACATCACAAATTATTTCATTTAAAGGGGCCAAACAGGTGCGGAACCACTGCTTTAAGGGTTATAGTGTGTCACTGCTATGTTCAAGCCCATTTAATATAAAGACTGCAAACAGATGAGGTCACATGAGGTCATCTACCCACGTGATACACCCTACACTAAAAAGTAGAAGCGAAAAGAGAAGAAGAAACACTGCCATATGACAGGATCTGCTGTACCTCTATAAGCATCTGGAGCTCTTCTGAGTCGACGCAGGAGAAGTTCATCAGGAACTCCTGCCGCTTGCTCTGCAGCTGCGAGTGCGTCTCCTCCTCGCTCGGAGCCTCCAGGGCGCGGAACACCACAGCCCCCAGCACCAAGTAGAGAAGCACCCCCGACAAGATGCCGAGCAAAGTGGAGCAGCGCATGGCTGCACCTCCACTCAGTTCGAACGCAGGCTGCTGCTTCTCTCTGCCACCCTCAGCGCCGGCGTGGTCCGGATCCCAGCTGCTGCAGCTGAAACATCAACAACCACACGGAGGCACACAGGTTTAACGCAGACCACAGCGACTGACAGCCCAAGATGCACACACGCCTGCAGCACGACCAGTCGTTAAATTGACTCAAGCCTCACCGTATTGCTGATACACAGCAAATGCAACATCCAAGGATAAAACGCCTGTCGTGTGATCTCCCTTACTCTGAACAGATGTGACTGCCTGCATGTTTGTAAAACATTTATTATCTATGTTGTGAACATGAAGGACAGATGCGGCCACAATAGCTGAGCTCACCTGTCACTGCGCCTTAGTTGCCCACGCCTTCGTCTTCTCCAGTCCCTCTTCGCACCAGGCCTGAGGATGGAGTCCCTGGAGCCGTACCCGCTGCGGAGCCCGTCACCCTCACACTCTGAAGGAGGGGACACTAAGTGGGGCCACAGACACAGATTTTCATTTTATTAATGAGCGAAGAACAACAAGAAACACATGTGCTGTCAGTGATGGAGCTGAGGCAACCATCAACCAGAGGCAAGGCAGCACACAGAGTGAATGCCCCGCAGAAGCCCAAACTTTGGAAGAAGAAAAGCTCTGGGTGAAAACAGCGCCTCGATAAGGATTCAGTTCATTTAGGCGATGCTGATTACAAGCTAGGGGAGAAATACGCTGAAGTGCATGTTTGGTGTGGAAGTGTTGGTCGTTACAGGCTCAAGCCAAGAAGGCATTCTCATTTAAAGCTGAAACTGGAGCCCAGGATCTGCACTGATGCACCTTCACCTTGTTAAAGCAATGGAGCTGGAGAACCTGATAGACATGTCTGACTGTTGTCCAGGAAATTGGGAAATGATCCTATCATTTAAATAAACAGTACGCCTACCACTTTCTATTCATTTCGCATCACAGGATAGCGAGCCAGGGGAAAAAAGAAGAAAAAAAGAAAACGCTCCCATTTATTTTCTGAAAGTTTGGTGACTGCAGCTCTTTAGTCAGCAGAACTGTTGGTCTCGATCCAAAGTGAAAGCAATAAACTGTCACACAGTGGCAGCAGAATATACACTTGCACTCCAAACTGTTTTACAGCAGCTAGGAATACAAAGGGATTGTCCATTTACTGAATTGAACACATTACAGCCACGAGTTAGCGGCGTGTGTATGTATTACTAAAAACACTAATTTCTTTGTGCAGTTCATGCATTTGCAAAATAGCCATACACACAATTAATGCACATTATTACAGAATACTCTGGTCCACCTGCATAATGAAAAAGAAAATTGACTATTAATAAAAACCAACGCAGTCCATCTACTGTGTACACACCTCTGTCTCTAACACCAGACTGATTATGCACCACTTGACAAAAGGAAACTGCAATGTGCATTCAAGTACCAACTGTGCTGCAGCCGGAACGTAGCCATCCATCGTTGGTGCCTTTTTATCACCACTTAGAGTCCCTCTGGGTCCATAAGATTCATAGCACTGACCAACACAACAGACAGCCCAGCCCAGCCCGAGTGTGCTTACCTCAAAACGAAGGCTCATAAGAATCCGGAGTAACAGGCGACCCGCGCAGAGTGTTTCATGAGTTCAGGAGGCAGCGTGCGGGGAGCGTGTGTGAGCATGAGTGTGTGTGTGTGTGTGTGTGTGAGGGGAGGGAGGCTGGTGCTGAGCGCAGAAGAGAGGAAAAGATACTCAATCAAACTGACTTTATACAGAGAGTGAGAGAGCAAATTAAAGACAGAGAGAGGGAGAGAGAAAGAGAGACAGAGAGAGTGAGAGAGCAGCAGCACAGATGAAGGTAGAGATAGTGATGAAGCTCTGGTATGGGATTTATTTGCATCCGTTCGGTTAGTTTGTTTTTTCATATGTGGGTTGAGCTGCTCAGGAGCACAAACTGCAGCCGGTGATGTGTTCCTCCTTTTTTCATGTGAATAAGTGAATGTGCAGTAGTAGTAGTAGTGTGAGTCATATAATTGCATAGCCACCCGTATCATAGTGGGATCAATTTTTGAGATTCACTGAGGTCTGATCGGTGCCGACTCTGCAGGGAGAGGCCAGCTCAGCCACCCTTCACCCAGCCCTCAATATCCCATCTTCCTCATGAGCAAGAGGTGCTACTACTCTTTCTCTGTCTGTGTGTGTGTGTGTGGGGGGGGGGGGGATAAAGATAAGGTTTCCCAGGCAAATCCAGGACACTGAAATCAACCCTCACACATCACAAGCCGGGTCTAGACATCGCTGTTGCAGATTTCCGCTGCGTGGTGTCAGATTTTATTATTCCTCTTAGACATGTATCCTGATTGAGATATCACCTTGAGGTAATAGTTAGCCTAATGATATATTCGTATATTTGGAATAACTGCAGGTACTTTGACACTGTTTTAGTACATGCCTCCCTCAATGCTTTGGACTACAGACTGTTTAGCCCATGTGTCAGATACGCTTAATACACAGTACCTGTCAAACGTCTGGGCATACTTACCCAGTCAAACGTTTTCCTGTATCAACTTTCAAGCACCAACTGCTTGCCTTGATTATATATTTGCCTTTGCACACCATTTGTAATATCTAAACAAGCTTCACAAGGTCATCATCTGGAATGGTTTCCCATTAGGTTGTCAAAGTTTAACTGGTGGATTTTTATTTTATTATTATTTTTTTTATTATTATTATTTTTTTGCATTGCCGAGGAAACTGATTTATTTGAATTCATTTTCATTCAAGAAACCCATCCTGCAGAGACACGCCATCAGGTTGGAGCTTAGTGGGACCATCATTTGCTGTTCAGCAGGACAGTGACGGAAGAAGAAACGAAGAAGAAACAAGTGTCCAGGCTCTGTGAGGGCTATTTGATCAGGACGCAGAGAAACAATCCCCCAATGAAAACCAAGATGAGATGATTTAGAATGAGTTGGACTGCGCTGTAAGGAAAAAAGCAGCTCGGCGTATGTGGGAACGCCCTCCACACTGCTGAAATATCTTTCTAGGTGACAACCTCATGAATCTGTCATCTAGACAAACTGTGTCTGTGCTGCGTGTCTGATATTTAATGCATTCAACATGTAGGATAGCGTCCAATAGTGTAGTGTCTTAGCTAAATGCTAAGAAAGACAATGCTAATCCAAAGCTGGTTTAATACTTTACATTTTCAACGTCGTACTTTAGCGCATTAGCAAATGTTTGCACATGTTATTTGCTATAGGAAACCTCTAGGGCCATCCTGCTTGCATAAGCTACAATAAAAAATGCTAGCTTAAATTTGTTGACATCTTTGGCACTGCTGCTAAAAGGAGACGACCACTAGAAAACAAACATAACGAAAACCTTTTCAGTAACTACATATGCTATCAAGATTCATTAACTGTTTGAGGCTACTGAAGGGTCACTTTTTGTGTCATGCAATGTTTTTCTTCACTGAAAACTAAAACTTAAAGGCGAGGTTTTGAAACTTGATAAGCCTTAGCTTAGCTTTAGCGTTGCTCCATTGCGGATGAGCCATCATGATCTACTACACAAGCATTTCAGAAGAACGCACAAACGCAATCTTATATTGAGCTTCTTGACACAGTTTGTAAGCTCAAATAGTCCCTTCATATGAGCTGAGTCTGAGATAGAACTTGTTTCGGGATCAAACTTTTGAATTTGGATCACTAAAACCACTCCTGAGATGATCAGTTAAGTCAAAAACATTTAACCCATTCCATAAAGTTCCCTCTCACCAGCAGTGGAGGGTAGTTATTAAATATACTCACAGATTCAGGGGTTCACTTGTTGTTTGCTGTTAGCCACTTGTGTAAAAGGTTACCTTATCCTTTCATGGTGACCTTGTAAAGTTATTTTCCCCTCCAATTCCCAGTCCAAGTTCCTCCCTAAATAATAACTCACTTCATCCTACACAGCCTGATTTATAGCTCTGGCACATGTTGTCCTTTTTACCCTGGATGCCCTGTGGGTAATCTGCTGAAGTCCCTGGCAGCCACATCTGAAACCAACTGAACAGAAATATATTCTTTAGCACTAAGGGACAGAAAGAACAGCGTGTATGTCTTTGCGCAAGCAGGCTCAATTTAGGACTGTTGAAATCAGCTTGAGATCCAACCAAACATACAATATGATCAGGCATAACATTATGACCACCTTCCTAATATTGCGTAGGTCTCCCTTGTGCCTCCAAAACAGTTGTGACTCATCAGAGAATGGACATGGGCCTTCTGAGGGTGTCCTGTGGTGTCTGGCAACAGAATGTTGTTAGTGGGGGCCTTTGAGGGGAGGGGCCTCTGTGGATCATCCCACAGATACTTGATCAGTTTGGGATCTAGTGAATTTGGAGGGCAGGTCAACACCTTGTGCTGTTCTTCATGTCTTTTTGCGTTGTTCCTAAAGCATTTTTGTGTATGCGCATGTGTCAGGCTGCATCCTGCTGGTGATGGCTGCTGCCATCAAGGAGTGTCATTGCTATGGGGTGAGGGTGCCTGGTCTGGTTTAGGTGGGTGCTACATGTCTAAGTAACATCCACATGAATGAATGCCAGGTCCAAAAGTTTACCAGCAGAATACTGAATTGTCACAAGATAGTCAATGTTATTTACTTCTCCTGTCAGTGGTTTTAATGTTATGCCTGATCGGTGTTTGTACATTGTTTGTACATTTTCCATATATATAACGTGAGAGTTGGTGTTTGTGGGAGACATTGCGACAGAAAAGAAGGAATGCCATTAACTCGCTGCTCTGGTGGTCCATGGGGAGGATGTGTGCAGCTGTATTCTGCTGTGTCACCACAATACCGTTCTACCACAGAATATGAGGAAATACTCATTCAGACTTTGACTGTTAAGTACATCCAACTGAAATCACACCAGAGCCTCTGTTTTATTCGTATGTTAAAAGTTTTATTATTAAAAGCAAGAGAAGGGGACGTATATGAATACCATGCATCTGTGTTGGGAGCAGCTGGCAGATTGAGCCCCAGCAGGGGAACAATAGAAGGGAGGAAAAAGATTAAGTGCTGTAGGTTTCATATGTCGTCGGCAAATGGTGTGTTCTGATTAGCAACTAAAGGTAGCAGGGTAGCTGCTTAAGTTGCTCGTGTAATCAGTTCAAGTGCAGGAGAAGGAATAAAATGATTTGAGTTCTCTTTCTGTGCAGAAAAAATGTCAGTCTGATGGATTTAGGTAAACAACAGGTGACGTCATCATTAAACCAGAAGAATGAAGAATAAAGTTCCCCTGTAGGTTGCTGTCTCACACAGTCTGAGATGCACAGAGCAGACGAAGAACAATTTAAGTATCTGCAAACAAATTATAGATATTGCACTTTTAAACGCCCTGAAGTCAGCTGTTTTTGGATCTTTGTATTCAGATGTTTCAGACCGAATTTTTTTAAAGCGTCTTGAGACAATTCGTATTGTTATTGACGCTACATAAATAAAACTGAAATGAATTGAATTAGATGTGGTTCTTCTTTTCAAGTATGGTTCCATGACTGAATTCAACCTAAATGGATTAGAACACCTCTTTTCAGAGAGCTACCCAGCAGGGTACACCCTGGACAGGTCGACAGTCTGGGGCTAACACAGAAAGACAAACGGCCGTTCCCACTCACATACAAACCTACAGTCCGTTTGGAATCAGATCAGAGGGAGGAAGCTACAGGCACAGGAAGAATATGCAAGCTCTGCATATGATGGCAACATTTCTTTTTAGAAAATGAATGCATGCAGCTTATTTACATGTATTTCAAGTGTAAAATAGAAAAGACCATGGCTTATTAATGAAGGAATTTATAAACACACCGTACAACATACATATACCTTGTTTTTCTTCTGTATAGTGTCAACATTCAGTCTAAATTTACACTATAAGATCCATTTCAGTGCAAGACATAGTAACATGTTCTTTTAAAGAGTGCATGTTGCCAGTGATCAGGTGTAAAAAAATAAATAAATACGGTGAGCGGTACACCACTGAAGCTGTGTTACATTACCAAATATCCCGATGCATTTGTGGAACTATGTAAAATGAGATGACCTTGATCCTTCTCCATCTTTTTCCTGCCAGCACCTTTACCAGACTCCATCCGCACTTGCTGAGCAGCAGAATCTGATTTATTTTATGCACTCACCGAATAAACTGTTAAATACATTTAGCAGCTTCAATTCAATCTGCGTGAGAGCTGCTCTCTCTCTGTTCCTACAAAAACTGAACAGTGTCCAACTGCAGTGAAACAGGTGTCTTATTACTCCGGCGGCATAAATCTGGATGACACCACCCAGTATGAGGAGGGTTTACAGAAACAGATGATTATTCATTGGGAGGAAGAAACAAAAAATGCAGCAATCAGTGTTAAATGGATAGGCCTTCGGAATACGAGGAGACAACCATGGTATTAATTGCAATGCTTGCACAAAATGTAAAGGCGGAAAAACATATTTTCTCTTTTTTTAGCTGGCACTGTTTACTACTTATATTGGCACGCTTTCCATTCATTAAATCAACCTTGGAGTCAAGTTACTCAAACATTCACTCAGGCAAAGAAGTTAGAAAAGGCAGATATGCTTACTTCTTGTTGATGGATGGTGACAAATCCAAGTATCCTTTTAATTACACGCCTGACTTCTTTGGAGTATGAAGGTAAATGAATTAAGATCCACCCAGAAGACGAGTTATGGAAGCAGATCTACTCAGGGGCCAACATCAGAGAAGAATCTACGCTGGAATAAAAATGCTCCAATTGATTGAGCTGATGATAAATGTGCTCACAATTACATGGCGGCCGTAAATAAAAGGAGGAAGGAGGCAGGGGGGCAGTCAGAAACGTGAGGAGGAGGAGGAGGAGGCCCACACTGCTGTTATGAGCACTTTATTTTCAATTAAGCCTCCTTGCCTCTCACTTTATGCAATTTTTTGATGATGCAGGGACTTCTTGGACTGGAAATTGGCTGGTTAGCAAACGTCTGCAACTTTGGTCATTTAAGGGAAGATGCACTTTCAGTATGGACTGGTAAAACCGATATCAGAAATGTACATGTTCAATATACGTGGGGACAGAAGGACTAAAACACTAAGTCAGAAAAAAAGATTTTTATTCATTGTTCAGCGGTTATTTGTATTTTACATTTAGTAACTCTTGTTTTCTAAGTACTTAAGAGACCATTAAACCTTCCACAATAAATTTCTTCAAACTACCTGTTAAGTATACAGTAGAAGTAATAAAAATGGTCGGAAACAACTTAAAAGTACGTTAAGAGCCACGGTTACGATCAAGTTGCCACCTTTGTTCTCGCTCTCTCTATATATGTTCTTAAATGCATACCCTACTGGTTGGCTGGCATCTCCCCAAACAGTCCATTACTTTTGTCCACCAACTTTTTAATAACTTTTAACATTTGTCATTGTTTTTATTTATAGACCACGGTGTAATTTCAATTCACATCTACCCATCATTAGGCTTGAGTATTGCAGCAGCAGCTGAAAACACCTGTGTGTGTGTGTGTTCAGGGCTATTAGAAAGACGCTGCATATCTGGGAGGCTCCAGTACACCGTTACACCTTCAATCGATCCGCCAAGGAATCCACATTACACTTTAATCTAATCCAGCCAAGTCCTGAAAAGCTTTTTAACAGTGAGAGGAAGTCAACATAACTAAGGAGGATGCAAAGTGAGGAAGATTGAGAGAAAAAATATTACAGGCTGACCGACAGCCAGCTGAAAGATGAGACAAGACGGCATGGTTGTTCTCATGTTCTGAAGTGACCAACAGCAAGAAGATGAATCAGAGCATCCCTCATTGTTTATTTGACATTAAAATCAGCAAGAGAACAAATTAGGCTAATAACCTTTCCTAAAACGTGATTCCCAGAAGTTCACAAGCAAATTACTGCATAAAAGGGATACAAAGAAACACTAAACACTGTTTCAGTTTATTGATAATAGCAAGACAAGAGTCTCTGACATTATTGACGATGTAGGAAACACCGAGATGTACTCTGAAAAATACTGCCTGCTCTTTTATTTACACTACATTTTCAAATAACCATGTTTCTGTGTGAATGAAAAAACATATTTCCCAAGCTAGGAAAGTGTGCATGGTTCCTTTACAATTGCATCTTTCAACAATGATCCTGACAATACTGTATCAGACGGAGATGCGTTTTATTTCGACTGGTTTAAAATTGCTCAGTAGAAAAGTTCACATTAACGGCTTTAAGTAGCCATTTAATTACAAAGCCTGAAAATAATCTGTCATTGTGGCGCTCTTTTAATACGACGTTTTCTACATCTGTTCATCAGTGGCTCTTCAAATACATGTATAAAAAAACTAAATAGCTGTGTAGTGAGCAGTTGTCAATTGAAATAAACTGAAATGCTAAAAATAAACTGCTTCACTGTGGAATCAAGAATGACTGACTTATCTAAGCCAGGGTTTAAAAACGAACCCCCTTATAAATAGATGCAACAACATGTGGAATGCATAAATTAATCTTAAATGTGATGCGTTCAATGTCAAACAGCAACTTAAGGTTCCACAAGTAGCCTTGCTGGTGAAGTAATTCCTTTAGGATTGAGTTTGCATTTTCCCGTGAAAACCTGACGTTCTTGTCAGAGCTGTGGTCGAGGACTGCAGGTGTGGAAGTTGTAGAGGGATCAAAACAGTTTGATCATGCTTTCTCTGGACTTGCCGACTCCCACCCACTTCACTGAAACGAGGAAAAAAAACAAAATGAGACTGGCGAGTTTGGCAACGCAACGAGAGCTTTGGCTCCAGTTTCTCCATTACCGTAAAGTATCTCTGTACAAACCTGGCACTTGTAGGAAGTTCTCTATGAAGTGAATGTAATCTTGTGCCTGGGACGGCAGCTCCTCAAAGCTCCGAGCTGCCTCAGTGCTGCAGCACCAGCCGGGCAATGTCTCATACTCCACCGACACCCGTGTCAAAACGTCCATGTTTGCTACAACAGGAAGAATTGAACAGATTCATCAAAGGGCTGTTCCCTAAACAACTGTCCTTTACTGGTATTTATGCAAGAATGGCATGTTTATTTTGTGATATATTGAGATGCTCCAAACACTCATAACTGAAAAAAGCTCAAACATAATGCTCAGACTGGGATGAAGAAAAAAAATCCAGCACATTGACTACAAAAATGGATGAGGGCTAAATCAGTGTAAACATGCTGTCTGGGTGCAGCTGCAGTGTAACATTTAGAAGAGGAAACTGTTCCGCCACCATTCGGTTCATTAGCCTAACAATTCAATTTCCTTCATTTGGCACTATAAACAGAGAGATAAAGAAGACAAACGTGCCATCAAGTGTGCTGCAAAACAGATTTTGAAAAACCTAAGATGCTGCATTTCCTGCTAGGAAAAGCTGAGCCATGAAAAATAAAGACATTAGGGAGAATTAAAGCTATTTTGAATCACCTGTACCCAGATTCTTTACAGTAACGACGTTTCTGGCAATCAAACTTGTAGTGACCGAAAAATGACACTCACTGCATGACAAATTAAAGTTATCTAGTACAGACAGAAAAATAACTGTCAAGTTAATTAATTGACTATTTGATTTTGATGCTATATATATCCATGTAAGACTTTTCTTCTGTGGATCCATACAGTATTTACCTGGGAACTACATACCTGGGAAACTTGGCAGGGACTGTCCGTCGATCTTATAGGCCACACCCACTTTAATCTCAGGCAGTGTGTCCAAAATGTCCAGCTTTGTCAGTGCAATTCTGCAAAAAAGAAGTCACTCTGTTCAGCTTCAACAACAACCAACCTAACAAATGCTGTTAACATTCTGAAAGGTTTGGTGGTTCCTTACGCAGAGAAGCCATTGACCATGTGGGCATATCTGACTAAAATCAGGTCCAGCCAACCACAACGCCTCCTCCTGCCTGTCGTCACACCAAACTCTCTCCCTCTGGACTGCAACAGTTCTCCGATCTCCTGGACAACCAACAATAAAGTGCAAATGTCAGATGAAGAGCTTAAGGGGGTGGAGCAGCTGTTGAGGAATTTAAATGGGCAAACGCGTTTATTTCTAATGAAAATGCTGCCGATTGTGTTTTTAGACCTTCAATTATGTAGAAAATGTCAAATGAGCATGTGTTCTTTTCCATTAACATGCTGCTTCACTTTCACACATACAACCGTACTCCTCCACAGTGGAGCTGTTCAGTGTCTCCTTTTAAAGTGTACCATCAGTGGGATTACCCACAAAGGTTTTACCCAGCAATCTGAGACATCTGAACTGACCTATGTTTGGCCACAAGTCTGCCTCTTTGACCCCAAGAGACAGCAGCTGACCACAGAACATGAACATCTCATGGCAGAAAAGACAGCCATGCCAAACAGTTCCAGTAAGGCTTACTGAGTCCGTGCTTGGCTCGTAGCCTGAACTACAGTAACGCAACATCAATAGTAATGTAACCTAAAACAGAGAGATCTTTCTGATTCTTATCATGTATTGGGTCAATCTTTTTGGTTTGTGAAAAGTGATGAGGACTTTAAAATGAAAACAGCTGCTGCTGAGTGTCTGTGAACAAGTGTGATGGTTTTGATGCTTCAACAAAAATGCTGACAACTCTTCAGCTCGTGAACATTCATCTCCCATTAGCAGGATCTTTGCTATTAAACTATCAATGAGTCTTTTTACTCACGTTATCCTGCTCCGTCGGGAACGCACCAACGCCCACCCGTGTGGTGTATGCTTTAACGACGCCGTACACTCGCCCAACGTAAGATGGAGGCACTCCAAGACCGGTGCACACACCTCCAACGGTGCAGTTAGAAGACGTCACGAAGGGATACGTACCTGAACAGAGAAACATCTGTCAACTTTAGGAAACTTCTTAATCGGTAATCAGTTGTCAAAAAAATTTAAAAATAAAAAATTCTCACCAAAGTCAATATCCAGGAGAGCAGCATTGGCTCCCTCTACCAGGATTTTCTTACTGGGTCCGGTAAGAGATTTGTGCATGAAGTACACACCATCAGTCACCAGAGGGCGCAGTTTCTCTGCATATTCCTGAGGGTCACACCAACATATTTACACCTCCACATTATGTTTGTTAAAACAGCATCGACAATCATCCATCCAACTACTTTCTTTAGCAAATGTTCTGCGTATATCCCTGTAAGATGTTGTATATTATCATGCAGGCATGTTCTCATGTGAAAGGAAAAAAAAGCACACCATTAATAATGATAATAATGTGTTCCCTTTAGATAAGCTGGGTCCCATATTCCACATGCTGGCTCAGGCTTCCTGGTCTACGTCATTAAACACAGCCATTGTTTATCTTAGTAGCTCCACCCTTGAATTTCCTGCACCAGTGATGTTATACAGAGAATATTTCTTCATCCTGGAAAATTCTTAAAGATTTCACCTCAACTGTTTACATGGACACTAAATAAAATTATTTGATAAAATATGTGTTTACATTCCACAAGAAAATCTAAATATAACTTTTTTCCACAAGCGCAAAGGAGGACAGAGACAGGCCTACATTTCCAAAGGCACTACCCACGTCAATTCTGGTTTAGTTCTTGTTTTCAAACACTTGTTTGGACAACCGTTAGCAACCACCATATTCCCGTTCCTCCAAGAAACTTAAGCCACCTGGTGTTTATCTCTCCAGGAGCAAACATGTGAGGAAAGACTGGATTATTTTCAACCAGATAGAACTAGTCCAATCAAGTGTTTACACTGTTATTAGGTGTTAATGTTTCCATACATTTATCAAAGCTTTACACCAACCCTTTCAAACTGAGGCATTTTTTCCTCTGATCATTGATGTCCATGTAAACTCATTATTTCCTACAATAACATGACTAATGCCTTCGGCGAAAAAGGCAAAGTCTTCCAGTAACACAGTGGCTCTGAGTGATGAGGTGTCCTCACCTTCAGCTGCTCCAGTTCACTGTCGATGTTGACATTGAGGTTTGGATACATGGCCAGGAAATGTTCCGCCAACATACGGAACCTGTAACGCACAAGGAGGACACAGATTAGACTTTGTAAAACACATGTTCGTGCAAGTTATGTGCAGCCCCTGTATGAAAATGCGCCATCATGCATGGCATATGTGAAAGATAGACATGAAAGGAGGGTGGCAGCAGTTCTCAGATGTGTATCACAGATGGGTGTTGCCACCTGCTGGTAGGAGAAGATACACTATATTGCCAAAAGTATTCACTCACCCATCCAAATAATTGAATTCATGTGTTCCTATAACTTCCATGGCCGCAAGTGTATAAAATCGAGCACCTAGACACATACAGACTGCTTCTACAAACATTTGTGAAAGAATGGGTCGCTCTCAGGAGCTCAGTGAATTCCTGCATGGTACTGTGATAGGATGCCAGCTGTGCAACAAGTCCAGTCAAGAAATTTCCTCCCTAGTAAATATTCCATTTGGTGGAGGGGGGATTACGGTGTGGGGTTGTTTTTCAGGAGCTGAGCTTGGCCCCTTAGTTCCAGTGAAAGGAACTCTGAATGCTTCAGCATACCAAGAGATTTTGGACAATTGCATGCTCCCAACTTTGTGGGAACAGTTTGGGGATGGCCCCTTCCTGTTCCAACATGACTGCGCACCAGTCACGGATGAGCGAGTCTGGTGTGGAAGAACTTGACTGGCCTGCACAGAGTCCTGATCTCAACCCGATAGACACCTTTGGGATGTCAGTGTCTGACCTCACAAAGTGCTTCTGGAAGAATGGTCAAAACTTCCCCATAAACACACTCCTAAACCTTGTGGAAAGGGTTAGGGTTATGTAGTTATATTCCAAATCACTGATAAGTCAACATGTAGCATTTCCTTTTTTTAAAAAAAATAAAAAAACAAAAAAAAAACTTACTTGTCCTCAAAAACCTTGAAATCTGAGACGAGGTCACAGACTCTCAGTCCATTTCGAGCAGCCTTGGAGGAGTAGGCAGGACCAATACCCTTCTTAGTGGTTCCCAAGCTGGAGCACAATAAAAACAACATTAATAACAATCATTAGTGACCACAGGAAACAGTTCCAATAAAAAATAATTAAATGAACAATTGTTTCTTCAGCTTCATGTGCAAAGTGCTCCGGCCTGCTGTGGAGTGTCAAATCTGTCTGACCAGTTTTGTTCATCTTTATAAATGTTTGTTTTAAAACGCGTTGTTTTGCTACGGCCATGTTTGAGCTGCTCATCATGTCACTTGAAGTTTACCCCATGTGGGGAAACCAAGTGCATAAAGAGACAGAAAGACAGAAACCATCGGATCAATGATCATACAAGATTATTAGTTTACTCTAACTGAGGTGGTTACATGAGGCATTTTTATTCTGTGGTTACTATATTATGATCCCGTTAAGTGACAATGATTTTTAGATGAACTGTAGTGTCTATATAAACGTAGCTACTGTTGTAGAGCACATTATTATATATTTTAGATGGTATTAGAACTAAATTAGAGTAGAATTACTTTTTCCCTTCTTGCTGCTGCCGTTGCTGCTCCTGGATTCCATCAACAGCTTGATGGAAGTTGAACACTACAGGTGGACAGAGAGGGCCGTCAATCAGAGGTAGCATCTTATTTAAAATATTTAAATGAGGAAATGCTTACTTACCAATGTGAGCTCGGTCAGAGATCTTTAATCTCTCCTCCCACCCTTGTAATCCTAAAGGAAATACAAAATTCACACATCACAATGTGTTCACTACAGCACACATCTACTATACCTCATCTGTTTTCCCATTCAGATTATTACCGGTCAAGTGAATAACACTGATTATCTGGATGTCATGGCAACTTTAAGTTCGTAGGATATATTATGGAGCAGGTGAACATTTTGTCTTCCAAGCTGCTGAAGACGTTAAAGCTGGTTCTGACTGAAAGGTGTCAGAATACACAGTTCATTTTGCATGAGGCTGTGTAGCCACAGGCCAGTAAGGGTGCCCATGCTGGCCCCTGTCCACTGCCGAGAAAGCAACTACAATGGGCACTCGGCCTCAGAATTGGACCATGGAACAATATCCGATGAATCACTTCTCCGTTTACGTCACGTGGACTTCACTGGGGAACATGCGTCACCAGGATGCCTTGCCATTGCCACGGGGATGTGCTTGGTCTGCAACAATGTTCGGGATGTGGTATGTATCAAAGACCCATCCCACCAGGACATTATCTGTTTGAACTGATGTCCTCAGACACACATTCCAGGACTCTGAAAACTTGGTCAAACAGCCTCTAGGAATCTGTTTATACAGAGACAGTTTTTCCAGAGCCATAACTGCACTGAATGATACTCTAGTCCTCCATAAGAGGAAGGGGTCACGCGATAATGTGAACGTCTTGTGTTGGTGTTTTTTTAATGTGTTCAAATTTGCGTTTAGAGTCTGAATTATTTACATTTACAGTTTTGGTTGTCATTATATGTCATGGCTTTTCTTGCGCCGAACAGGACCACATGTTTTCCCCAATTTCACTGCACATGTACAATGACAATAAAGACATTCTATTCTATAAATGCCAAGATCCAGGTTTCCCATAAGAACACTGCATCATAACGAGACCATCAGCGTTATTCACTTCACCGATTGGTGGTTTTAACATTGTTGCAGATGGATGTATTTCCCAACTGCCATGTTACCTTTGCCTTTACGCAGGTTCTTTTCGGCCTCCTCAAACAGACCGGGCAGGTGTATCACCACTCCGTTACCTGCGATGTGAGATGAAACAGTCCTCATAAGAAGTGGCTTCATGCACGCGTGCAACAAACAAAAATGTTATAGAAATGTTTTCTCTAATCTCAGTTCCTTTTTGTATTACAGTAATGGTAAACACGGCTACTAAAAAGAGGACATTCACAGTAATGAATTCATGTTTAAGTTGCAATTACAATAGGAGAGGAATGTTATGAAACAAGACATGGTGTGACACATACTATCTTCTCTCTTTTAGAGGCTGTCGCACTATTTCCACTGAGGGGTGTTTCCATTTTTGAGTCTACTGAAGTAGAAAATCGGGGTCACTTCCTCTACAAGACAGCTGCCTGCCTGACCCTAATAAAGGCCTCATACTAATGTTTTATCGTTTCATTAGGACCTTTACCATTCCGCCACCTTCAAGCCCTTCAAAATAAACAGTGATTGTCTCGTACCGATGAAGGAGACGGCCTTCTTGTTGAGCACGCCGCTGGGCAGCAGGTGGAAGTCGTACTCCACTGAGTCCACCACCACTGTGTGTCCTGCGTTGTTGCCTCCCTGCAAACAGCACAGAACATTCAACTTGCTACAAGGCAGCTTTCTCATGAGACACAACACTGGGACACAACACTGTAAACAAGCCAGGGCAGTGACAATGTCACGCTCTAACTGTGGAGAGAGGGGGTCAGATGTTTCCACTCCTGCAATGAGCAGGTTTGGCAAAGAGGGAAAAAAAAAAACAGATTCACATTATTGCTAAATGTCACCGGTTTGACCGCGAAGAGGAACAGCCTGGTGAGGACAGGCGGCCAGAGGCTTACATAACGGTACATTGACGCGAAAGCCTTATCAGTATGTGGAGGTCATTTGCTGGGGTCGGTGGACACAACAATGACTCAAACACGTTAGCAGTCCCTTCTTGTTAGCATCCGTTCAGCACGTCCACATCCGGGAGGTCACACAAGGTTTTTACGCCGTTAAGCAGGTCATGAATATTTATATCAACGGCAGCGACTTTCACCAAACTCCGTTGTCGTTTCTAAAGCAAGAAGGGGTCAGTTTGAACGTCAAATGTGAGGTTATGTCGACGGCGGAGCTGCGTACCTGGCACCTGCATACAATGTCCGCATCCATGGCGAGCAAGTCCACAACTTTCCCTTTGCCCTCGTCGCCCCACTGCGCCCCGAGGACAACGGTCACTTTGTTCTGAGGCTCCTTCGGGATGCGGAGCGAAGGGTCCCGTGGGACGCTCTCCCGGGGTCGCTTAACGACCGGCTCTCCGTTCAGGGAGACAGTCCCTCGCCCGTTAACGTTAGCCATGGTGCTGTCGGATGCCATGCTGCCCTCCTTCTGCAAACCGGAAGATCGATTTACCGCGTTCCCGTTCTAGGGGAAGTGCTGCCTTCCCCCCCACCGCTAGATGGCAGTAGTTCCGTGAATGGTCTGAGTCATCCAGTTCATAGTTTACCCCATAGACATTTTTACAGTGTATGGTCTATCCAAAATAAAAGGCTGACAATGGGGCAACTGGACTTGAAGAGGTTTCACTCATTCAGGTCGCTTTTTTTTTTTTTTTTTAGTTTTGATGAACAACAAAACTGAACTGAAGATGCTTCTTGGGTGAGTGGCAAAACATCTTCAACAAACTCTGTAAGTCCAGCAGCCATTGTTTCAGATTTTTTAAATCCACTAGATGGCAGTGTTTTCTCTTGTGTATTTAGTCCTCCTGAATATACACAATATGACACACACATATCATACTAAACTTCATTCATTCATTCATTCATCTTCTGTAACTGCTTGTCCTGTGAAGGGTCGGGGGACTGGAGCCTATCCCAGCTGTCATCATAGCAAACTTGATTGTCTTAATGATAATATACATAATATACATATACCTAGTATATACAGTCAATGGTTAAATCAAAGACAAACACAAGGCCCGATTCACAAAGATTACACAAATATAAGATGACTCACTGACCAGCACTTCTGCCTTCGCTTTAAATATCCCACACCCTTCAGCGTTCTTTGCATTCTTTGCATCGAGGAGATGTTTTTAACTGCCAGGTGGCAGCAAAGGCAGCTTTTCACTCCTCTCCCATTGCTGTCACTGTTTTGTCCTGCTCTGTAATTCAGTTCAAATACACTTGAGATCAAAACACACCAAGTAAACTGGGTCAGTATGTACATGTGACCCACCCAACAACCTGACTGGTTTATTTTCTGGACCAAAAAAAAAACAAAACTCCTGTCTCTCCCATAACAGGTATCTGATTACATGCAGCACAGTGTTACCAGTTTGTTTTTATCTCTTTTTTGTTAAATAGTTATTTGTAGCTTAGTAAGTTAGAACCTTTCTGAAGAAGCGAGGCAGCTGCACAGCATCCTGATAGGCTTTGTCAGCCGAACAAGCTTTGCATGGTAGCTACAGAAGACATCACTACCACGGAGGAGAAAAAGACATCAGCTGATCCAGGGAGAGAGATCTGTGCAGAGGAGAGCTGCAGTAGGTGGTTACATGCAAGTAGGAAGCATGGACTAATTGGGAACATAAAACGGTCTGGAAGATATAGATCCAGCTGGTGAAAATGTCACCCTGGTCCATCTAAATGTTGAACTGGGATATTGGGACAGCTGCTCTGCCTGTTTCACAATCCACTGGAGCACATCCTGAGCTGTTCTCCGTAAGACTTGGGAGAGGTGAAGTACAAGTGGTTCTATGAACAGTTTTTAAAGGCACCAGAATGCAATAGAGTTAGCATCAGCTCAACAGAAAGGCACAAATCAGTCTGGTCAGAGAGGGAGAAAAACCTCAGGGAGATCTCAGGGCCTCATCTGGGCTGCTTGTCTCAGTTCGCCTGAAAACTGACCTGAGGAAGTAGGCGATATTCTGTTCTTAACGCGCCTCTTTTCCCTGGGAAGACTGGACAGAGGAGAGTCACCGATATCTCAGACTTGTAAAGGCATGTAAAAGATGTGAGTGGAAGGCCCGCCACAAGCCCACAGAGATGGGCTGCAGGTGGTCTACGGGCTATTCTCTACATCAGACATTCCGTCTTGCTGGCATCAGAAGGCTAAAGAAAAGATGAGCCAGTGTTGGGGCTGATCAAGAAGGGAGATCCATAGCAGTTGCATGCTGTTTGAATACAAGGTGGGAACTGATCGCTCCTGGTTGTAACACCCACGTCAGCATGTCTGCTGATCCAAAACCTGAAACAACGTACGACCCTGGGTTCATCATGGGTCAAGAATCCAAGTCACACCATCTGGTATTTCAAAGTAAACTGGTAAAGTAACTCACTAACCTAGTGGGAATCATAGCTGATTGTCTTTGCCACTTCCAACCCATAAGCCTCCACAGAATTGGAAACAGCGGGTCAGATTGACGACTCAGTCTATTATCAGTGAGCTGACACAGTGAGGGTGGTTGAATTAAACATGAATAAATCTTTCTCTCAATGGATATCTTCTGTGTTGTGATCAGGGTAGCAGCATATGAGCACCTCCTCACTCTGTATCATGAAGAACACTCGTCCAGTATTAATGGCTGCAGCATTTATGAATACACAAACTAGCTGATTAGAATGAATGATGTTTTGTTTATCTCGCCCGATGACAGCTGGGATAGGCTCCAGCACCCCCTGCGACCCTTCACAGGACAAGCGGTTACAGAAGAAGAAGATGTTTTGTTTATTATTAATCCTTAGTAACATTTAGCAGTCCAGCGGACATGTGACATTTTTAAAATGGTGAATTATTAATGTCCACTGAATGCAAAAGTGAAAGCGGGATGGCCTTTATCAGTCAGTGTTGTTTGTTGAGGATTTTGTAAGCCCTGGATTTGTTTGCAGGATGAATTTCAGTATATAACAGAGTGGCAGATCATGTGTTATTAAAACATTCACTGTGTTAACTTCAATTTGAAAAATTACTCTGTTTATTTAGAGCATTAGAGATTCTATTTATGTGAAAGTAGACCTAATTATACTGAGTGTGGGTATAAAACAGACACAGTTTAATGTGAGCCTTCTCCACCCAGTTTAATTTATAGAAGCCAAGAACTATTACGATTCTGCAGTTCAATGCACGTTGATGTAACTTTTGCCTTTAATGATCTTGTAATTATCAGTGTATCAAAATTATGTTCACATCATCTTTTTTATGTACCTGCTCGATAAAAGGTGTGTGTTTAAGTTGCACAAATAAAACTGAGTTGACTTTCTCACATAAATCAACAGCAGAAGTGACAGACTCGAAGTGAAACAAATTCAGATTTTATTAAGCATAAAAGACATTTAAGAACAATTGTTATTAATGTGAACAGCACAACAATTCACAGTCGGGTCATCGTCGCTGGAGGTCCGCAAGGCCTGAACTGTCTGGTGCGTATCTGTGCACGTTCAGTGGGACAAACGCAGCAGTGGCCTACAGAACTGACAGGCAGATGTTAGATTCCCTGGCTGTCAATTCATAGGTCATCACCTTGATCCCCATCACTCGTCAGTCTCTTCAGCGTAAAAAAACTCTTCATGATCTCCCAGCGAGGCACCAAGGAGCACAAAAGCAGATAAACAAAAGCAGGCTTCGCGTCGCGTTTGGTGAGTCTCTGCAGGTAACAGCACCTCCACTGGAACACACTCAACTTCCACATGGAGTTGCTGTTACATCCAGCAAACACCAGAAGGAAGCATCAATGATGACGGCGTCCACTTCCCTCCGCATGAAACCGCAGTTAAATGCTGTAACCGACGAACAAACCTATGATGAGATCACGCTTTCAGTGTCCTCGAGGCCGTTTGGAAGTCCTGGTAGTGAGAGAGAGAGAGAGAGAGAGAGAGAGAGAGAGAGAGAGAGAGGAGCAAAAGGAAGCACAGAGGTCAACTCAGGGTTTCGACTT
Source organism: Chelon labrosus (assembly GCF_963514085.1). Classification (NCBI taxonomy): domain Eukaryota; kingdom Metazoa; phylum Chordata; class Actinopteri; order Mugiliformes; family Mugilidae; genus Chelon; species Chelon labrosus. Next base: position 6,132,240 of record NC_140350.1, on the reverse strand, counting down.
GGAGGCAGCGGCTTTAGTACGTGAGGAGTCTCCTCTCATGAGTGACTTTGACCGGGCTATTTCCTCCTCCCAGTTTTTATAGCCTGAAGTAAACGGCATCATTGCTCACTCTCCTCCAACAGCACGGCCAAAGGGCCAAGGCCTGTATAGATAACAGAGATTTTATGGTAGCTGTCAACATGAGGGCGCCTTTCAATATGCAAGTATGGGTGTGTCTGACCTGTGTACCTGCAGGCTCCGAGTTTCCTGATTACACTGACATTTGTCTTCATAATTATTAAATAAATGGCTTCGTGGCTGGTCTCTAATCCAACAGTTTAAAACTATTCTATCAATTCTTTATGTTTTTCTGTTTCATGTGGGTCGGTTTACAGCTCTTTAGACTTTGCCTTGCAGTAAAACTCTGCACAGAAAAAAAAAGACAGAACAATAAAGCAATCAAGTGATTGCCGCCTCTCTTCGACAGTCTATATTTGTACTTGGTTAACTTTTATGAGGTTAATTCATACTGCATCCAGTGCTCTCTGCCAGAAATTTTAACACTATTTGAAAATTACAGTTATAGTTTGTCTTATTCAAAAAAAAAAACCAATTATTGAGTACACAAACGTGAACATTTAAAGATTTAGTTGTGTCAACTAGGATTTTAAAAGAATAAAGATTAAGATAACCAATAAGCAGATGTTTTTGTCAGTTAAAAAAAAAAAAGAAGAAATACTCACTTTTACACTGAACGTGGGGCTGGTGGATTTCGCAGGCGAGGCCAAAGGTTTGAAGAGCTGTGTCATGAGGTGTGGTGACACAGGGACCCGGGTCCCAGAGCGGCGGACATGAAATTCAGTTCAGGAGAGCAGCAAACAAGACGAGTGAAGACGCAGACGCGGCGATACCGACAGCGAGAGGCTTCTAGAAGAGGAGCATGTCTCGATGTAAATGTCAGCAATGACAGCGAAGCAATGGCAACGAGGCAGAGCAGCCAGTTTAAGGGATCAGGAGTTGGTGGAAGGTTAATTATTACACCCGCTGTCAATATTTAACAGGCCCAGCGCCCTGCCCCTCGGTCCAACATCCTGATTCCACACTGACTGACACGGAGGGTAGGGCCAGAGTCGAGCACATCTCTTTTGTCCCCTGCACAAAATATGTATTCACCACCTCACATGGCCTGCAGAAAGCCCTCCGAGAAAACACATAACGATTTAAGAGGCTTATAAATTGAGTTTTAATAAAAAATGAAAAATAAATAAACTCCCTTCGGCCTCCATTATAAAGGGCACTGACATTATGTTATACATATTCAGCTTTCAGGGTCAGGATAGAGTATGTTTACTGCCTTCGTACACCTACACACATTTAGCTGATATGAAACTCAGAAGGATGAAGCAATAGCACATGAGGAAGCAAAAGCTCATGGACTGTGGTCACGGAGCGAGATTGAACGACAGCACAATAAAAGGCTGATTGAATGCTGTTAAACATTGGCGGAGAACACTCCAAGCATAGAGGTTACTAATAATGTCATAAATAATAAGCACTGGAAGAATGCTGTGGAAAAAACACGTCAAGCGTTAAATAATGTTGAATGATACCTGCTGCGTAGTTCTTAAACTTTAAGGCGGCTGTAAAAGAAAAACAGCACGTGACACATATCACTGGCAGTAAAGCTTTGCTCTGCAATTAACGGAGCTCCTGTCTCTTAACATCTAAACTAAAATTTATTCCCATGAATCCTATATTTCTGAATCTGCCTACACTGAATATCGAATTAATATATGTCTCAATATCATCATATTTACTGGTTTGATTCTGTTTCACTGTTGTCATGTCATTACTTATCTGGGGTCTTGTTTTAGTGTCTCCACTACACAACAAACATCACAAACTTCTTCAGCAAAGTGAAATGAATGCATAGTTTGTAGTGAAACATGCACATTTTTCCTCCAAGCAATGGCATTTCACGTTGTTTTCATTCATGCACTTGAGTTATCTTATCTCAGAAGTTCAAGGGATTGGTAAGCCTGAGTGCAGAGTCCAGTGTCTCTAAGACAGGGAATATGTGCACAGCATTAATCTGCCTCGCCGATAAAGCTGTTTCTTGTTCTGACGGTACCTGAGGTCATAATCATTTAGATCAGATAGCAACGACAATTTGCTGAACATAAAAAATGGTCTTGTGCACAAGGTCACCCGCAGCAGAGGTTGATCTGGTCACGCTGTGATCTTAAGAAATAAAACATTTCATTTGGGTTGCTGATGTTCTCATTTCATTAATTTAGCTCTAAAACAATCTGCAGCTTCAATCTGGTAACTTCCCGTCACCTTAAATCAATCAGTTTTCTTTCACTCTGCATAGTTTTACGATTTTCTACATTATCTTTCGTCATTTTTGGCAGGACTTTGGTCCAGTTGAGTTAAACCTAACCGAGAAGCTGAGGGCAGAATAAAAAAATAAAAAAAACAGTAATGTGTGAGTTATTTTTAAAGATATGGTTGTGTCAGTCATGTGACTTCAAACCTTCAACCTTCAAGCCACACATTTCCACACAGTCATGGCTCAGATGTCTGATGTCTCTCCTATGCTGAACGACATTTTCAGCTGAGCTCGATGAATCTTTTAACATTTAGTAAATTAGTATAACAGAACAATCCTACAGTGTCTACATATGTCCATGTTCAGACACAGTCCCTATGTTAACTGAATTTGAAAACAGAACTCAGTAAAACTGGTGTATAACAATGAGAGAACTGTGTTTAAGGCCCTGAAAACTTGTTGCCTCGGTCAGCTTGTTACTACGAGTCATGGTATCTCCTATGAACCAATTATTTTCTGTCAGAGTTGAAACAGTTTCGCTCATATGATCTGAGTCATTTCATTTTTTTCCCTCTGTTCTCTTCCTGCTCCTTTGGAGTGGGTGGAGAAAAAAGGTGGAAAAACGATGATGTCAACTCCGCCTGAGCACCAATCAGGACACGAAACCACGTTTGAATCAAATCTGATGACACACCGCTCCCATACAGTACGGTAGCATTAAAATCATAGAAGTAATATCTAATCCACGCAAATATGTTTTTAAACGTTGCATGTTGCTTACTGACATGTTACATGTTGCTTTAATTTTGAGGAGAAAATATGTTATTTGAATGCAAGCTTTCGGTGGTTTTAGGTCTGTAATCTGTAATCATTTTGGCTGCAGACTTTTTCTGTTCATCTTTCACAGAACCCCTTAATGAACTGTATGGAGTCAAAAATATTAAGTGTATTAAAATAGCCAGAGCCACTTAGCATATATTCACATCCTTTTAAGAATCATGTAACACAAAATACAAATTTATTTTATTAAAAAACTTTTTCATGTTGAGCCTCTGGCAGTACCTCCTCTCTTTTTCTTGGGCGTCTATCAATACCAAGTACATGAACTTTGGACTTCTACTTGGTAGTTCGGACTTGACAAGTTCAAGTGGAACAGCGGCTTACTTGACGACTCTCCTTAAATGATACCTAGCTGTGGACTCAAGTTAACTCCCAATGCTTCCTCGATAAAGAACACATTTAGGTATTTGGACTGTACACGGCCAGATTCATACTTCAAATTGGAACAGTAGTCAGGTAGCAAGTGATGATGCATCACAGGTCTACAGGAACATGAGTACAGACAAGAAACTATACTGATAAACTGAGTCTCTTGTGTTTGTCTTATTTGTCACAATCAGCTGCAGGCACAGGACTTCACCCTTGCACCCTGGCCCTGCTCTTTCCTGTACACCTGTGGTTCATCAGCTCATTGCTGCCAGTATTAACCCCAACCTTTCCTCCAGTCTTCACCACATCGTTCTGTCTCTGGCCTCTGTCCAGGATGAATCTTTCTAGCACCAGTCTCATTGTATTTATCTGTTTCTTGCTGCCTGTGTTTTCCGTGTCCTCAGATTTACCTCACGTCCTGGCCAGCAACTCTTTCCATGCCTGCCTCCCACTCATTTGGCCACACATACCACTCCCATGATCTCCAGCCGCAGCCTTTCTGCCCTCTCTCCGTCCGCCGCCATTTTCTACTCCACGCCAAACTCAGTGTTTCTCCTGCCGTCATCTCCACTCAGCTCTCTGTTATTCAAATAAACCTAACAACATCCCTGCGTCTGCATGTCTCATTTGCTGTCCAGAGACTGCTGCGTTGTAACATTTAGTTACCGCCATTTGTTTGACAAGGCAAAACTAAATTGTATTTTAATAATTTTATTTTAAAAGACAACAGACAAACATGCAGATAATGTGAATTGTGGATAGAAACTTATGAACTTCTAAGTTAGTAAACTAACTCTGTAAGTGTTAGCTAGCTAGCTAAAATGCTTTAGCTAATGTTACTGTAGCTAATGGAACTACTGTTACAGTTTATACATTGATGCTAGCAGTATGCAGTGCTAGCATATGTAGACTAGCTAGGTAGCTAGGTGAAAAGGCCGGTCTTGTTTAGCCCACGTTAGCTAGCCACAGTGGAACATTTTATTTTTAAACTCTACTTTAATACTGCTTTTAACAATACTTTTAATTTTTTTTTTTTTTTACCTGTCTCATAACCTTTTACAACATTTTGTCACTTTCAGGCCTCCACAGCTAGATGTTTCATGGTGAGCATCTTGCAGCACAAACACTAACACAACAACTGACATGAAATCTAAATTTAGCAACAGCGATTTATTCTTCAGTGAAGTATTCTTCATAAAATAATAAATTTGAAGTTGCTGAATCTGCGTTGTTCAGTGCACACACTGCATCCATGACTGAGTCATATTTGATCCTGATAAACCATTAACAGCATTTTACAGTTCAAAATGAACACTGTGGCCAAGACCTACAAACACCTGTAAATCCACCCAGCTCCAACAATCTGAGAGAACGCTGTAAATTTAACGGGATGTTTTTCTGTTGTTAGCAAATCCATTACACAGTTATCTTAATGTATTCATCCATAAAAGCAGCTTTGAATTTTTTTGAATTGAAGTTTGAATATGAAAATCCAGTCATTTGCAGTTGAGGAGAACGCCGGATGAAAATATAAATTTGAACATGATTTGAATTAAAACCTTAGAGTACTATGCCCCTCCTTACTTGCAAATGAGAATCTGTGAGGCTGAAGCTTTCATCTCTGTCGGTGCAGTTTTGCTTCTGATTTCTGGATGCAGACACATTGAGATCACATTGAAAGAAATAAGAGCATGATGAAAACTATAAATAAAGTCTCGGGTGAAAGCTGGAGCTAATAGTATTTGACACACAGGCTCAGGGATGATCTACGAGCTCCTACACAGGTAGAAATCAGCTTTTGGTAGTGAAACACTGCAAGCTTTCCAGTGTACACCAAGAGGTATTCTGATATTTAACGCCCTCTACTGGTGACTATTGTGCATTGCATAAACAGCAAAAGGCCTCTGTCTGGCTCAGCACAACTTCCTGAAATCAGAAACCTCTACTGAGAGCAGAGATCCATACTGTATGAGTCTACTATCTGCACACTCTGTAGTTTGACTTTTACATCCATTACATTTTAGTAGACGCTGCCTTCACCAATTTATTTCTCAAACTATTTTTTAAAATCCTAAACAAACACCTCTCTGAACTCTCTGAATGAGCGCTCATCAAACAGAAGCGACCCCTCGTTTACTTTTCATCCCACATTCTGAAATCTGAGGCTGTTATTTAGACAAAATGAATATTTTCTGTATTCATGAAGGGAGCCTTTAATAACTCATTTCCCTGAGGCCTGATGAAATCTGCCCCCTGTTAAACTCGTGCCTGTTTTCTCTTCTGTGGCGTGCGCACTCATACTCATTCTGTGAATTCATCTTCTTGCTAAAATGTGTAATTTATTCCTTTGCCTCCACGTCCCTTTCTGGTAAAAAAAAATATTTTTGTTCATGTCTGAATGCTTTTTATCGAAACAAAAATGAATAAACGAGTCAAACAATACTGCTTTGTCTAGGGTTTTATTTGGCCTTCGGAGCTTTTATAACAGCCAAAAATGTCCCCCGCGGACCACAGTTTCCTTCGCTGCTGATCGAGCGAAAATGTTTGGGGAGTTTGGGCGGAAGAATTGGCAGTGATTATAAATGGCACCAGGTGGAGAGCTTTTGTACCAAATGTAGACACCCTCTTCGTGGTGAGAAATGTCAGCGGCACCTTGGGAGAGCTGTAACTGTTTAGTTGTTGGCGTTGTCAAAACCTGTATCACCCCCATGCAGGTATATTAGGATCTACTTGTGCAATGAGGCTGTAAAATCATACTAAGCGCCTACTAAACAGCTCAGTAGACAGGCTGTTGGTCATTAATTGCTTATTCAGTTTTCTATAAAGGACACTGGAGCGCTACAGTATGGGCCCGAGGAATGGACAAAATGAATGCAGCTGAGCCCAGCCTCCAGCAAGCTTATTTTGAGTATACAACAGCTTTGTGTCAGCACACAGCCTGCAGAGAACATCATGTAGGTCTCTTTTATAGTTGCTTCTGTCACACCAGGACACTAATACTACTCTATGTGTTGTGATCAGACATCATGATAAGCTGTTGTGTTCCTAAGTATGTCAGAAGGACAAACAAGAGGAGCATTTAATGTTAAATCCTCCTTCACATCCACTGAGCCCGGCTCATCCTAGCTCCCGACTAATTCGAAAATGGTTAATGCAGTGGAGGGGTGAGTGGAGCTGAGGTCTAGACAGACAATTTGGGAACTTTGAGGACACTCACCTGTCACTCAAAGTAGCCACGTTCTTATTTATGCATAATTACTGATCTAATTTAAAAAATACACCCATACAGTTGTCACAAGGGTGAAAATTGGACATAGAGACCAACGTGTTGATGACTTGGGTGAGATACAGAAGAAAAGGTTTTTGTTTCTGTCACCTCCAACCAGTCTACGTGCTTTTGGTTTTTATGCACCTTTCTGATTAAACTCCACAGATTGTTGGAGAAACACTCAATCAGCCCCTCTGCCAGCTACAGTCAAGACACAGTCAACTGAGATCACATTTTGTTTCCTAATTCTGCAGGACATCAACTGAATCTTCGGACATTCACCCGAAGTATTTCATGCTCCACATTGCTGCCACGCGTTTGGCCCCCCACTGAAAACCGGCATCAGTAAGCAAGTGTTATAAACCAAGTGGTCAGTGAGTGTATGTTGGCCAATAAGGAACAGGACACTGGAAAACATTTACTTGTATTATACATGTATGTGTAAAATTTCATATTAAAAAAAAATAAAATAAAATAATTACACTAACTTTTACTGTCAGCAGCATTAAACAAATACTAGACAGAACCTTTTTGCATGTTCATTTGACCGCTTTATTAATCTGATCCAAAAAAACAAAGGGTGCACATCGCTGCTACACACAAGGACACAGTAATGGATGGACACAAAATAGAGAAAATCTTTCAAGCAGAAAAAAAAAGAAACCTCTTATTCCTCATATTTAAATATAAACATTGCATGACTTGGCTGTTTTGCAAACTACCACTATGAGAATTTGATTTGGTGGAAATGTGTTTGCTACAACAACCCTGTTTCCCCCAAAAAGTTGGGAAGCTACAGTATGTAGAATGTGAATAAAAACTCATGTCATCATATTTAAACCTTATATTAAATGCAACTGCTTTTGGAGGATATTTTGAATCTGATGCCAGCAGCAAGTTCCAAGAGAGCTGGGATAGAGGGAGAAAGCTAAATATCCTTAACATGACTGGATATAAAAAGAGGATCTTAAAGAGGCTGACTCAAGGAGGGATTCACCACTCTGATAAACCGACTGGGAAAATCTTTAAACAAAAATAATTTTTTAAGGGTTTCAGTGTCTACTGTGTAAACAATCATGGAAATATTCAGAGAGATCTCTGTAAGGAATGAACAAGGCTGAAACCTAATGCTGAATGACTGATTCGAGGCCATGAGGCAGCACTAATGGAAATCAGTGCAGGGACTCAGGAACACTTTCGTCAGTGATCACTGTCTCTGCATCCACAAATCCAAGTTAAAAACTCTTTGCCATGCAAAGAAAAAACACACAAAAACAAGAACCAGACAGCTCCGGGCCAGAGATCATTTATCATGATGAAGTGGAAAACTGTCCTCTGATCTGACAGGTCAAGATTTTAATTGCTTTTTATAGATGCAGTATCCTCTACGCTGAAGACGACCAGGATCATCCAGCTGGCTTGCTATAATACGGACTGACTTGCACATCTGTGAAGGCGCTACTAATGCTGAACGTTCTGAGTTTTTGAGCAAGACATGCTGTCATCCAGATGTCATTTCAGGGAAGGCCTTATTTCTTCAAGAAAAAGACACATTCAGCAGTCCAGACATGTCACCCATTAAAAGCTTTTGACACATTATATAAAAAGAATAGGAACACAGTTTGCTTTCAGATCTGCATCTCTCAACGCTCAGTGTTGGGACATGCTCCTTCCAGCTTTGATGCATGCTGCTGCCATCAAATACATATTTAGTATCCTACAGTTCAGTTAGGGCAAAATGTGTGCTAAAGCTTAGATTAGCAAAGGATTAATTAATACAGGCTTTCTGTTTAAGGTTTTTAATTTTTTTATTAATTCTTTATTCCCACTACAAGACCTACAAGAAACAGCAACTAAAAGGAGTTGACAGTAAAACATTCATCCTAACAGTCAAAAGGATATAAATAATCTTTTTTATCTTTAACCTATGATGACTTGACATTAGACAATTGGACAAAGAAAGAAAGTAATCATTTGTTCTTAAAAAACAACGTTGGCTGTAAGACTTTATTCAGCTCTGACACTAAAAGTACAGTGAAAAACCTAAAGGTTGCTCTATTGCGTGTTCCAATTTATTGTATTGAAGTAGAATTAGTCTCAGTATTGGGGGAATATCATGACACATAAAACTAAGTTATTTACACATATCTTGATCACTTCATTGTGAATTTCAGTAAGAGAATCAATGCTATTCACAGTCCTTCTGTTACCGTCCACGGAAAATAAAGTGTTTTAGAATCAGGTACAGTACACATTAATCACATTTTAAAACAACTGAAAACATTTAGCCAAATATCTTGACACTTATTTTAAAAAGCTCTACCAGACTCTACTGTCTATGATTCCTCTCTGATTGGAGTGCAGCCAGAGAAAAAACTGTTCTGAAAACTCGTCAGAAGTCGTTTCTTCTTCTTGAGGAAGCTGACTGTTGTTCTGTCCTCCTCTTCGTCATCCTCCTCTTCCTCCTCTGCCACGCTAGGTTTCCTGGTCAACTTTGGGTCTGAAGGGGTGTGTCCCATGTCTCCAATTTCCTGAAGCACCTAAAACGTTACGCATAAACACATGACCATTTGATCTGCATTACCCATTTCAATATCATAGCATATAATAAACTTATATAGGTCATACTTTCTGGATGATTAGCAGTCATTCCTTGTGCTGCACAGTCAATAGTCATCTTACCTTCTTTGTAGGTGTGCAAGATGGTGGCTTGAAGAAGGTGGTGTTGTCAGGGCTGGTGGATGTAGGGTCCTGAAGAGAGACTGAGTCTAGGGACACGCTCTCTGTGTGGCTTACATCCTGAAATGACAGAGCAAATCAAAATATCCTTTAGACTGGAAGGAAGGAACAGGATGCTGCTATGTGACAAAATATCACGTGTCTGGCAACAGACTGTTGTTAGTGGGGGCCTCTGGGTCCTATGGGTTGAGGGGAGGGGCCTCTGTGGATCATCCCACAGATACTTGATCAGTTTGGGATCTAGTGAATTTGGAGGCCAGGTCAACACCTTGTGCTGTTCTTCATGTTTTTTGAGTTGTTCCTAAAGTGTTTTTGTGTGTGTGTCTGTGTCAGGCTGCATCCTGCTGGGGATGGCTGCTGCCATCAAGGAGTGTCACTGCTATGGGGTGGGGGTGCCTGGTCTGGTCTAGGTGGGTGGTACATGTCTAAAGGCTCATTTAGAGTACTGTGGGACATGCTGTAACCTTCTGTGTATAGTCCAAAGGTTTCCCATCAGAACACTGTACTGTCACAAGTTGGCCAATATTAGTTACTTCTCCTGTCAGTGGTCATAATGTTGTGGCTGATCAGTGTAGCTGTGTCATAAATGGGGTAAACTATTGCTAATGAGAGTTGAGAATAATGAGGTAACTTACCTCAGCAGGCGCATGGTTATCCAGATTTCGACATTTCTCATGATCACATTGGCAGTTCTCTCCACATGTCATCTTTCCTTTGCGGCATCTGCACTGCTTGTTGCTGCAGCGGCCTTTACACGCACACTATAGAGAGAGACACAACCCAGCATCATAAATAACTCAGCTATCCCAATCTAAAAAGGCCATTTGCAGCCCAGCACATCCAGGGAGAGCTATAACAAGCAGAGATTTTCTTTGGATGACACCTCTGCTTTTCACTTATTCAGAGCACTCCACTCCATTTCAGTGAAATGAGATCAGATGGTCTTTATCCATCAGAGGTTGGACTTAATATCCTGCATATGATTTCTTCTCACTCTGTATGATCTTTCAGTGAGTGGTGTGTACAGTCAGGCTTGGTGAGTTTAATACACTACTGGTCAGTTTGACAATAACCCATATTCCTATCTCTGTCTTACCCCAGTTGTTTTTGATTTCTTTGAGTTTCTCCGTCCCTTCTCCGGTTTCTCAGGTCGCCATTCATCTTCTTCATCATCTTTCTCATCCTCACTGGGAGACATCAGCTCTTCGATGTTGATGGCCGTACTCAGAGGTGCTTTGGCTGTGGTGAAGCGCTTCGTTTTAGGCTTTTGTTTAAAGAGGGACACAAAGAGAGAACAATCAACAACATTTGACTTAAAACAATTACATCTCTATAATTTCCCTACTAGTTAGCCTAGCTTGATAACTTTGACAGAATTAGAATTATGACTGTCAGTCATTGGCCCAGATGTGAAAAGAACTATTCATTCTTAGTGGAATGATAAAGAATAAAACAGTACCAGCAACTACAGGGAAATAACATAATTAGCCAAATCTGACAAGAATTTGAAGCAGTGTTGTTAAAAACAACAATAAAAACTGAAAGGAGGTGGTACAATTTTGGCAAAACTTACTTTTGGAGGGACATACTCAAATGAGTCATCAGGGCTCTTTTCACTGTTGCTCGTAGGAAGAAGGATTTTCTTCCCACTTGCCAGGTGGAGTAAAGAGAGTTTCTGAGGAGGACAAACAGATGGCTGAGTTTAACACTTCACTAAAGACAAAGGCAGCACTTCACTTTTAGAACTATTTAAAGTCCCTCTATGGGATGAGAGAATACTATTCAGTCGTGTGTGGTTTCCAACATATATAAACATAGTCACCTGTCTGTATTGCTCGTTCTGCTCCAGCAGTTTCTGGTTCTGCTCACTTAATTCTCGTAGTTTCTCAAGCTCTTCTTCCTAAAATGATGTTAAGAATGTATTTACTGCTTTTAGAACATTTCATAAAGCAAGGGGAAAAGTGGACTCAAAAGTTGATTAAACTCTCAGACCTGCACTTTGAGACGCTGAAGAAGCTCCTTCTCCCTTGAACTCTCTTCATTTTTCTGCTGTGTCTCATCTGACTCTGCACATATGGGTTTGTTCTGTAGCTGGTTAAGAATGTAGAGAACCTGTAGAAAAGAAAAAACAACAAATGTGAAATAGAAAGAAAAGGGCTGTAAATACATATCCAGTGTCTGAAAAGAGGTGAGTGGTATACGAATACAGCACCTTCTCTTGATGTCTCTGCTCTAGTTCCACCAGCTGCTGCTGGTGCTCCATGTCCATGGTTGACATCACATTCCTCTCATCAGCCATCATCTTCCTTAAATCTTGTGCATTTCCCTTCTCCTGTTTCAACTCACTCTCCAGCTTGGCGCTGGCTGTTTTAGCAGAGACAAGCTGAAAAAATAAATATTTTATGACATTTAGAAACACGAACAAACACCAGCAACTTATTATACTCTTAATGATATATTTGTTCACCTCAGACATCAGGACTCTGAGGGCACACTTGGCATCGACAATGCTTGTGATGCCATCTATGCGTTGTTTCAAACGTCCCTCACCGTCAGCTGCGAGTAGTTTCTGCTGTAGATCAGCAATCTGGGCATTCCTGTAATGATACAAGTACGATGACATAAGTCACTTAGCACATCTTAACAAAACACTTCATTTCTATCTTAATAGCTCAAATTTGACATTTCCCTCTCATACATTTCCTTAATATTGGCAGGTGTGACACAAAAATTGTCGTAAGAGACGCAATGCCAAGTCTGGCACAGAACAACAAGGCAATAAGTGGATTTTTTGGAATAATAATGCTTAAATGAAGTACGGAAAAAGTCACAAATTCTATCATTTAGTAATGTGAGCTCAAGAGCAATATTTGCAAATGGCCACTTTTAGCTAGCATCAGCTATTACCCAGTATCATTTGGCAAAAAGGAAGAATGCAATTTTACCCATAGGCTAAATTTAAGATAAAATCAAACACACCATTTTGTTCAGAGGCTGAGCTGGTTTTCCTGACTCACCTGAGGCCCATTTCTGTCTCCAGATTCTCCACCTGTTTGGTCAAAGGTGTTTCCAGAGCCCCTTGGGTCTCCAGCTCAGAGATGATCAGTGTCCGACGCTGGATGGAAAGTTGTCACAAAACAAACCAGTAAACAATTGTCCTCTATCGGTGCACTGAAGTTCACACTTCTCACCAACTGTGTATTTCTTAGCTGAATTGGTTTCCAAGCTCACCCTGATTTTAGGAGCAGGTCTCTCCCCAGCCTCTATCTGCTGTTTAAGGTGGTTGATCTCTTGTGCCAAGACCTTTCTGTCTTCCAGCAGGTCATTGAGGTGGCGCCGGGCCTCCTCTGTGCTGACCATCACCTCCACTTCATTGAGAAGCCAAGTCTGATGACATAAGTGAAAGGTTAGCAAGACAACGGCCAACAATATGATTATGACTTTAGCATCTATTCTATTCTCAGTATTTTAATATTTAATACATTTCAAGTATTTCAGCATATTTGTTACTGTTGCTCAGCTTCTTAAGCTCAGTAAACTAAACAAATCAAATATAAGTCGCTGCAACAACCAGTAAGTCCTAGCAGCAGGTTTTACTACCTTAACTCTAGCAGCAGCTCCTTCAATGCCTCTGTTCTGCACATCTCTGCGTTTATCTGCTACCTCACTTCTCTTCTGTAGGGCATCTTTCAACCTCTTGTTTGCAGCTGCAGCCTGTAAGAAAGTGAAACAGTTCCATTACCAGGGACCCATCTACTCCATGAAATTACAAGTTTCCGATATGTCCAAAAACAAATGCACTGCAACAAACAGAAAAGGCCTTACCTCTTCAGTTTTACGACGCAGGATATTGGCCTGTTTCTCGAAATCCCTCTCAAGTTTAAGCAATTCATACTGGCGTTTACGATCCTGTAAAGCATGAAAAATAAACTGTGGGGTTCAAGAAGTACCTACAGAGTTAATGGGTTTACTTGAAAAATGGACATTTGTAGTAGTGAGTAACTGAATTAAGCCATGCAATATCTCCAGGAGAACTTTATCTCCACATACCTTCTCCTTTAGCTGCAGTACCTCCCTGTCCTTCTTGCTCTTCCAGTGTCTGTATTTCTCTGAGTCATCCCTCATCTGCCTCATTAGCTGTGTACGCTGGGTCTTCATAGCCTGTGAGAACACAGCATTATTTGGCATCTTTGGCTGAATCATATTTTATTAACTATTATGTAGTCTATGCTTACTATCAGACAGTGAAAACAGACAGACATACATGGGGAGAAATAGAGAAGTCATAACATGCAGTAAAGATAAGGCTGGCTAGGAGTGCAACTGGGAGCCCAGCTGCTCCGGGCAATTATGCATATTTGGTGTATACTGTACGTGGCAACTACTGGTCTTTATTGTTTTAATGAGACTCTGCAGGCTGAGTCTTATTAAAACAGCAATCATGAAAGTAATAGTAATATGTACAATCCCGTGAGAGATGGGCAACAAAATGGCACAAACTCTGTATTTTATTTTGGTTAAAGTCTGCAAAAAATGCTTGACATTAATGTGTCTCCAGGTTAAAAAAACAAATGACCAGGGAAATAACCTTCTTCTCAGCCTTAATTTTCAGGCACTATATATAGTATGCTAGCTGGCAACAACACAGCCTATACTGACAAAAACATAATGACATCCAATAATGTACAAACCGCATCATCAAAGGCAAACCCAGTAGATGTCAGAAAAATAAATTACCTGTATCTCCTGCATGAGCTTGCTAACTTTCTGAACAGAGGATTCTTTGAGTTTCAGCATTTTGGACTGTTCAGTCAGCTTCTTCTTCATGTCTCCAAGCTGGCCCTCAAGCTCCTGTAGTCTCTTCCTCCGCTGCTCGCTGAGCCTTGAAGAATGTGGAGTTGGCAGATAAAGGAGTGTGGGCTTATGAGATTACTTTTTTTTTTTTTTTTTTTTAATCGAAACAATTAACTTTGTATCTTGGCATTAATATAACAGACACAACCAAAGAGCCAAAAAAAGCATTCATACTTGGCGTGGTTGGTGTCTTTCTTTGCAGACTGAAGTGCCAAAACGAGCTCTTCTTTCTCCTTCTGCAGTGAATCCACTGCACTCTGTAGAGTATGTACATTTTTCTGTAGAACAAGATGAAAATTAAAACCTTTACAGTTTCATGACATTATAAAGGATTTATATCAACACTCCACAAATAATCTAGAGTATGGTACTGTATCACAATTAATACAAGAATTAAGGAGTAACAGAGTGTGACTTCAATAATAAAAGATTACTCATTTAATAGAAATTTAGCCTGGAACTGAATTGGTTTAAAGTATTTGTGAGTCAAAAATACAAAGTCCTCTTGCCTGGTGCTCTGACTGCATCGGCTCCAACTGGCTGTCGTTCTCACACATTTTCTTTACAAAAGCCTCTTTCAAGCTTAACACTTTGTTGAGCTCAATCAGCTCCTTGGAGAGCTGGGCTTGTCGCAGTGCATGGTGGGATGTAAATGCCTCTGGGGAGTCCTTCAGGCCAGTGGCATCCTGTTAGGAGTTAAAAATGGGATGAGGTCTTTACTCTATGACCAGCTAATGTTTCAGAGAAAAGAGGTTGCTGGATTACATTTGATTGATACAATAAAGAATTTCATAATCATCATTACAGTATGCATGTTGACAAAGGAAATGAAAAGAACAAAACATACTGCTGGGGAGTCATCTGCTGAATTTTTACTGCCATTTCCAGAGACCTCAGCTGCATCCTCTCCTGCAGTCATTGCATCGATGGAAGCGGCAATGCCTGCGCTCTCATTCTTAGAAATAGACAGTAATCCGTGAATGTCAGTATAGTTAACACCAGCTGTAACATAAGCTCTGATAAATACTTGCACTGCGAGTATAACAATGCAGTTCTAGCTTTACTATATGTTACTTTGGCTTATAATACAAGCTAACTCATGTACCTTGAGCTCCAGGATGATGTCCTGCAGGTTTTTCATCACCTCAACATTCTCTTTCAACTCCTGGTCTTCCAGTGTCTCCAACACTTTCTCAAGATTGACTGTACATCTACAGATAAAATGAGTGTGGCTCAGTGCGTGTCATTGAGCTCAACAAGGAACTGCTATAATCCTGAACAAATAGTTTTCAGTATCTTTTTTGAAAGCTTTGTGAAACCAGTCCTGATGATCCACTGGCTTGATGCGTGTGCAAACTTACGCTGCATGTTGCTGCAGTTGTTCCATTTTGATTTGTAGTTTCTCGTTTACTTGTTCTGTCTATAAAATGAAGCAAAAACTGCATGAGAAACATGATGAATGACAAAAAGAGATCCAGTAAAAAAGTGAGACTGTGTAAATTCTTTGTTTGTTTTTTGCAGTGCAATGCCAATAGTTGTTTTTTTTGTATATTCTTTGGGTACAAATGAACAGATTTTTACCAACAGTAATATTTTCCCCAGTTGTGACATTTTTGAGATGATTAGTGTATGCTGCTGTGGTTCAGCTCACCATAATAATCTTCTCAAACATGAATGCTGTCTGTCCAGCTGCCTCACTCAGCTCTCTGCTCAGCTTACTGTTCTCGTCCTGCAGAGCACGGTTCCTTTCCAACAGCTTACTTACATTCTCCGTTGAATCCGTCCTGTATATGCGTCACATTAAACAAACTGATTAACCGTTATGGCCTTTCACTATGGGAAACATTTACCCAGGGTACATTAATATGATTTCTTACCCAGAGAGCACTGGAGCTACTCCTCCACAAGCATTGAGCAGCATCACCTGCAGCTCTTGAACCTATAAAGTATACAAATCAAAATTATTAGGGCATTTATTACAATTTAAACAGAGCAATTCATGAGTGTATAATAGACTTGCTTTCTATCCCATCAGTCTTTGAAGTCTTTCTCAAACAGTACTTAATACAAGGACAAAAGTGGTGGTTTGAGTCTTGGCAACAGTGCTACAAAGGAGACATTTCTTTTTCATATGTGTTGAAGCCATTATATATTTTGCAGTTATCTTTCATTTAAATCACTGTTTTACCTAGAGGGAGCACCAGTGTGGAAGTGCATATAGATAAGCTACAGTTGGGGGAAATCAAGTGTGTGTCTGAGGGGAATCAAACTGTTTTTTTGACCGTGTCAACTGGAAGCTCGTCAGAATGGCTGGCATGTTAAGTATATGGATTTGGGACAGTGCTGTAATATTTTCAACATGGTGAGAGCATCTTCTGTGTCTGAAAATAAATGGATTTCAAGAATCCAAATATATGGAATGCACTGGATATTGTTTATTGTTTATCCCAGAACACGCGTCCGAAAAAGTTCACCTGCACGCCACCTCAGTGGCTTATTTAAGTTCGTTTAGTTTTCTTTAAGTCACTACAATTGATGTACCTGTTTCTTCAGGCGGTTCATTTCTGCTGCTCTTGGGTCAACATTGACTACAGGTTTGTTTTTAATCTTGCGAGCTCTGTCAGCATATCGCAGTGTGTTGATGGTTTCCTCCATGTTTGAGTCTGCAGGGCTGATGCAAGCAATCATCAAAGTGTGGCTATTGCCTCCCAAAGAATCTGAGGACACACAAAACAGTTCACAAAAGTATAATTATTGTGCAGTTCTTTAGCATGTTGTGTCACTGCTGCTTTGAATATGTTTATGTTTTAAGTAATAAAACACTGCACATCTCTGCTGAACAATGCTATCAATGGAGTATCAAGATGTTCTGATTTTGTGATAACAGAACAGAAGCAGACATGAAAACCTTTTCCAGGATGCATATTGTATTCCTTTCAAGGTCCTCAAAGTGATAATGGTATCCAAGACTGACCTAATGATCACAACGTAACTTCTGAACACTAAATCAAAGCCAACCTTGTAGCAGGCGGGTGAGCTTGGAGTCTCTGTAAGGAACAAAGGTGTTTTTCTTGCTTTCATCTCCCAAGGCACTGATCACGTTACCCAAAGACAAAAGGCCACGATTGATGCTTATGCCTGCAGAGAAGAATGAACACCATCACAGGACAGAACTGGCATTATCAAGACTACTTTAAATCAACAAAACAGCAAACATACATTATATGCTATAAAGCAGCACACATTGTCAGTTGAATCATTACATCAGTAGTCACAGTGAAGCTTTTAACTGGATCTAGGGGAAAACTGATTTTGGTTACCTTCTTTTAAACGATCTCCCTCCGCCTTGGTTTTCTTTTGTCTCTCAGAACCTGCCAGATCCACAAGGTGCAACTTTGAAACAACTGAATCCACTCTGCAACAGAAGATTACACAAGTATTAATATATATTGTGTTTTGCTGATTTTTGTGACAGAATGTGGAGCAGCTCATAAACACTAACCCAATGTCATATAGTATCTTCACAAAAACTGTTTTTCCATTCCATTCTCAAAATCTAATATTTCATTAACTACCTGAAAAATGTGCATTATTTAAGTTCTAGTGAATCAAAAATATGAGTAAATCCCTTATTGGAGTACTGTCAAGATGTAATTTGTTTGCATATTACAGAGTGCAAAATGTGTGTTCAGAGAAAAGAACAGAAAAGCCAACCACACTGACTTGTCTGCCCCCCTGCGCTGCTCCAGTGTGATAGTGAAGATGGCATGGGAACGTGAAGAAGCAGCGTTCATCGCTGTGGAGCCCACAGTACGAGCAGAGTTTCCAAGCTCCAGACACCCAACCATCTCATGGGCAGAAAACACCTGCCTCTCAGTTAGCCCGACGATCTATAAAACAGGATATTTCAAATACAAACAAAAGCAGGGACCAAGAATTATACGAGTGTGTCCGCGTGTTTACATACGTTTGTAAGAAATGTGGCAATACATGACACAGGCGCATCTGGAAATGCCCAAATTTGTCCTACCAGGACATCTATATTTTTACCTTGCTGCTACAGATAAATAAAGACTGGTGAAATTATTTTCTTTTCTTTTCTCTACAAATAGTATGCTAGCTAACAATAGCAGTCAGTCTAAACTGAGACCTGGCCATCTATGAGCAGTCAAATTAAGAACCCCCCGACTACACTGCATTCTTCTGTTCTTTATACACACACTGTATAGGGTTACAGGAGGCTTTGAATTTCAGTACTATTATTATCTGCTTTGATTCTGCAAAGCTGATGAGAGCACACAGACTTACTGTCCTGCTTTGTGCTGTGGCTGACAAGGATCTGTGCCACTAGGTCACTAGATCTCTCACTAGTATGCTCTTCTTGTCATTTTGCCATTCCAACTGTGCCCAAAAAACAAAGAATCTGTTTTTTGTTTTTATTTTTGGTGCAAATAACCACAAAACAACTCTCTGTGAAAGAGTATTATTTTGAAGCGGTTTGTTTTAAGTGTCTACACTGTTGCCATCTATGCAGTACACAGAATTGTTTTCCCCAAATTGAAGCCTTCTCTGGTTGGCATATGCCCGGTCTGGTGTAAATGGCTTTTCAATATGTCGGCCACTCACCTTAATACCATCTTTAGGGTCTTCCCGAATGCTGATGGCAGTTTTATCTTTAGATGGACACAACAGGTCCAATATATCTTCATTGTAGATCTACAATCAAAAGGCAAAAGCTTGACTGAATGACTTTTAAAGGTGAAGTTCAATGATAAAACAATTGCTGGTTGCCAAAGACAAAAGTTAATTTCTCATTTACAGAAAAAAAGTTATTTACACAGAGTTAACAACATGACCACCAACCTCCAAGTAAGACACAGCCAAACAGAAATCACAGTCTGCCCTCTTCTCCCTTTCCTCAAAGATCCTTTTGATAACTCTGGGAATAACTCCAACAGAAGGGTCATTCTCTTGAGCTGATGAGTATGTTCCTCCCATGGAGAAGGTCTTTCCTGATCCTGTCTGACCATATGCAAGAACTGTGGCATGATAGCCTGGCAAAAGAACAATTTTAGAGGTTGAAAATACGCAGACAAAAAACAATACATTAACATCTTGGCTAATAATTATGTTTTACTGATGTAACATTTTTGTGCAGCAGTAAATAATCATGTTAAAAGCTATACGTACCCTTGAAAAGCCCACGCAACAAAGGAGCCACAGATATATTAAAGATCTCTTCTTGTTCGACACTGGGGTCAAATACATAATCATAGGTGAATGCCTTCTCCGTGCCAACAATCACCTGGAAGAGGAAAAAAAGAAACAATGTCAAAACTTTTACAAAAACCATTAAGTGAGGGTGCATAAGATTGAAGAAAATATGTTATATCCACTTTGATGCAAGTCAAGACATTGATCTAAAGCAGAGATTGTGAATTGTTCTTGAGCACACACCTGTGGCTCCCCAGGAACGAAAGTGAGACAACCCTGACATCCCTCATTAATTTCTTTTGGTACCAGCGGGCGGCATCGCAAGGCAACCCGCACTGGAATCACCTTCACATCCTCACTGGCCATGACGCAAGATTCCAAAGGATACCTGCAATAAAATAAATGGAAGAGATCAACATTGTAAAGAGGGGTAATTTGAGGCTGTTGATGTGGACAGATTATATGTTATTACTTTGTTAAACTATTGTTTTTAATTAAGACAAAACCACAAGTCCACACTGGTGACAGTGAATACAATGACAAATGGTCAGACATTAAATATACTGAGATTTTCTAGGAATAACACAAAAATAACAGTGCATGAATACCGAAAGAGGACTAAAGCATGTAACTGATGTATTGAAGCATGCTGGATTTGAGTCTGAGTGCAAAGCACAATGGTGTGAAATTATGTGAATTAGAGTATAATTCATCTGAAGTATAACAATATCATACCACCAGACAAAATCCCTAATTTCCCCACGGTGATGAATAAAGTCCTATCTTATCTTATCTTAAAATCAGGTCAGAGTACACACAAGGAACAAAAAGAACAACAACATCGTCTGTGTTTGTTTTTAGTTACAACAACTATTAGTTCATGCATTAAAAACGAACAAAAGTGAAACCAGCCAATTACTACAGAGGCCATGACTAAAGCGCTGAAATGTGAGCCATAAAACTTCCAGTTTTTCAAACCATAATTTTTAGTTTTTAGTTTATTTTATTTCGAACATGTGCGAGTAACATAACAAAGTAAACTGAAAACAAACAAATCCAATAAGAATAGTCAAAACAACAATAACAATAGTCAAAACTAAAATAATAATGTGAACCCAACATGTCCAAAAAGGAGTAGGACTAAGCTTATTTAAACCTACCCCTTCTCCACTACTCAACTACCAATCTTTTCCCCCCAAACATATATATTTACATAAAAAAAAAGAAAAGAATTAGAAAAATGATCAAAGAATGAATTTACATATGTCTCCAAACTAAATGTGCTTTTTGAATGACGATTTCTATTTTTGAAATTTCTGATAATATCCTCATGTCACCACCATGGACATCTACGTCAGTGTCCAATGACTCGCTCTATTATTAACCATCTATGGAGCAGGTCCCTGATTTGTATGTGGATGACATCATTACCTACAGTCCTTATTCTTTTTAGAGAGCTAAAAAAAAAGTTGCTCAATAAGCTGCTGTACTATTTTAGGCTGAATCATGCGTTTAACAATAACTTGTGTCCGAGCAGCTTGCTATCCGTAACGTGCATTTCAGTGAGACGCACAGAAAACGCTTTATCATCTTTATGGTAAGCGGCGTAATTTATTATATAACTGAAAACAAGACAAAGCAAAACTTTGTTGCGAACAGCTGGCACATAATTACATGAATTAAGGTTGTCCGCTGCTTAACGTTAACTAGCTAGCTTAGCAAGACGTTGGCATCAACGTTACCTTTTCAAGTTTCCTCCAGGGTTCAAATATACGAAAACGGCATTCAGTAGTTCTGAATGACAGCGTGGAACATTAACATCGGACTCTTCATTAAACGTTTAGTTTAAACTGTTGCTTGTTGTTGCGGCTCACTTGATAAACCTTAGTCCTTTTCCGATTAATTTAGACCAATATCCATGAAAAGAGATGTTGTTACTGCCCGCCACTTTCAAACACTTAACTCCGCCTCCTCGTTCTTCTTCTACTTCTAATTTCATGGCATAGTCAACGCAGAGACGAGCGCTACTGACCTCTACAGGATAAAAGAGAAAGTGCAGTAATTGTACAACAGTAAAATGATGCATTTTCTCTGCTGTACCCATTGACTGTATGGCTATACCCTGTTACTGAAACATAAACAAATTGCAGAAGAGGCCAGTAAACAAATTCATCCAACTTTAGCAGTTGATTTCTAGATCACAGAAATAATAATAACAATAAACAATGGTGTGGTAAGAGCGAATAGGGCATCAAAACCACACTGCGCTCCAGACAACATCGTATGACTATAAGCTGGTGTAATTGTGTTAGGCACATGTGCCAAGTTAAACAAAGAATAGCTCGGTAGAAATTATTTTCACAAAATAGAGGAGAAAGATATAGCTGAAGGGAAGCTGAGTGGGTGACATGACATCCCTCTTGATGAGATGAGTTTTCACCCTACAAAGGAAAATGGGGAGTGACTCCTCTGTTCTGGCTGAAAGAGAAAGGTCATTACACTGGGAGCCAGAAGGGAAATCAGCTGAGTCCAGATAAAGTGATGACAAGGTTTCTGCAGGGAAGAGAAAATGAAGCAGAAGTCAGACCATCAACTCGGACAGCATTTGAGTTCATGCTCCTCTGATGACACTTCTGATAATGTGCATAAACATTTGCATAAATTTTCTCCATTTGCACAATAATGCAAAACAATTCTGTTGTAACCCAACTATGGCCTACCAAGGCATCAGGGAGTTTATTGAATGTGCAAGGAAAATGAGAACACACACAGCTCTGTTGTAATTGCACCCTATTATATCTATGACCATTAGCAACCCTGTGGCCTTGGGGAACTGCAATAACACTGATACATCCTATCATCTCCAAAAAAAAATAGATGTCTAGTTCAGCCACCACCCTTCCTGATGCTGACGCTGTTGACCAGAGTCTCAGTTTCACCATGTGACTGAATAGGCTATGGGAATACATACCAACTGTAGTCTGCCAACTATCATAATGTTGATTTATCATCCACTATTGAGCACACAAGCATGACACACTGACCCTGGGACATGGCTGGAGAGATTGGCCAGCAGTAAGTGTTTTGAACGTCTTGAAGCAGACTTCAGAAGTAATCAATATAGGCCATTAGCACTGATCCTCCTCCTGCTGCTCCTTTAAAAAAAAACTTTTTGAATCATCATCATCATGGCTGACTCTCTGTCTTCATTCAGCTGATGTCTCAGAGGCGAATGAGTCCTTCCACGGTGGGAAATTCCACCACAAGGCCTAATAACAACATGCCAGATTATCCCTGCTCCCAAGAATAGAACACACAGAGAGTGAACGGAACAAAACAGTCTACATATACATGTCTATATACTGATAAATGCCCTTAGCTCAGCCTGTGAGTCTTGCTTAAAGCTATCTTGACCTTGACAACAGCGCACACACATATACTGCAGATGAAAGGGGAGGAAATCCAGCTGCTTCCTCCTTTCCTGTTGGAGCCTCAAAAGATAATCTGGATGTGGTGGATTGCATTGCAATGAAATCAGCCATGCCTAAAATCCATTGGTCGCATGAATGGGATTTTGAACAAAATACTGATCAGCTGCACTATGCCATGTGAACATACCAGTTCTGCAAAGCTGAGTGCTCTGTTATGGAGTTTGCCATTAACTGCAACATATAATGACAAAATCATTTTGGCCTAAGTAGCTTAAATATTCATTAAATCTGATGGGTAACAATTCATTTGATTGGACTTTGTAATTGCAGTATTACCAGAATTAAACGATGCACTCAAATTTCACATCAGAGCTGATTAATTATACGCTACGATTTTCCACAGCATACTCAAACTAGGACTGAGGAAAATGTCGGCACCATTCTGTAGACTTTCTATAAAATGAAATGCAAACCCTTGCTGTTTCTGTAACAATGAAAGATAATCAGCTGATCATTTTGTAGTTTCTATTTCATCCACACTGTAAAACAATATTAGTCATAGCACTGAAATGTATTCAACAACCTGCACACACAAGGACGGACATAACCCCACTGCGGCGGCATTAACATGAATATTATGAGCAGCAAAATGGAAATGTCTTGGTGTTATGGTGTTATAAAAGCCACAATGTCTCATTTAAAGTACAATTTTCAGGAAGTGAAAGGACATTTGTCAATCGGTGACCATGCCAGTGTCTGTGAGGCATGTTTTACGATAAAAAAAAAAAAGAAAAAAGCTAGAGGTCAGTTGTTCATGGTTGTTTAAGATGACTCTCAAATACTGTGTCTGCACAGTGAGGCCAGTTTCTAAGTGTTACGTAACACCAAGGTATTAAACCTAGAGGTGGGTATGTGTGGCCGTCTATAGGTGGCCTATTTTGAATGTATGAGAGGAAGGGACAACTCAGGAGCTACACTGTTGCCTGATTAAGTTCTCAGGTTTAAAAAGAAGCATTTAAAACAACTGTCAGTGTCATATATGCCTCAAATAAAGTCTATATTACAGGAACAAACTGACTTCAGGCATCACATGTTGTCTCACATGACACTAAATGGCGGGCACAGGTAAAGCTGTCTAGATAACGCATTTTGAATGCATGGGGAAAATTTAAGGGTTACATGTTTTCTTGATTAATTTAGTAAGGTGAGAATAAAACATCCCTTTGTCCTCTCTCTTGACTCTCAAATACTATGTCTGCACATGGAGGCCTGTTAGGCGAATGCTCGGTCGGCAGAGCCAACAATAATTAGCTGTACATTTTAAAAGAGTCTTGGAGCCTTATGCTGAGTCAGTCATGAGGCACTTTATGGGAGGGGTGGCTGTGGGTTACTACTCTGGTCCAGATGATAAACTCAAATATGCCGGGCCTTGACAGCAAATGGGGGAGAAAAGACAAAGCAAAGGGGCACTGAAAGCACATTAATCTTAAGATAAGTTTAATATAAGCAGAAGCACTATATGGTTCTAAATTATTACAGACATCAGTTCTCCTTGCTCCGGTCCTTTGGTGAGAATCAACATAGAGAATAGCTGAGGACACCACAGGCTACTACACCCTATCACCCTGTTCTCTATTGTCAGAAAGACAGAGAGCACGCTCCCCTGAGATGATTTATTGTGAAAAGTTTGAAGATTGTTTAGACTCTGCAGACTGGCTTCAATATCTGTTATGCTCCACAGACCTTGAAAATGGCTGACTTATCATCTTGACAAGTTTCTCCAAAGAGGTAATTAAAAGATAGGATCAAAAACAACTGTCAGTGCCATTTGTGCCTTGAATATAGTGTTAAAGCATTATTATATTACAAGAGCAAAGTGACTTCAGTACTCAGTCATACACGTGCTGTTTCAAATGTATTCAAAACTTAAAGGTGGGTGCAGATAGATAGATAGATAGATAGATAGATAGATAGATAGATGAGCATTTAAACCACCGACTGGGAAACTTTTGGACTTGGTATTCGTGGAAAGGTGGTCATAATGTTATGCCTAATCGGTGCAGATAGATAGATTTAAATAAATTTGATCATTTCACTGTATAGATGTTTAATTTGGGAAGGAGATCAAGATGTCCTGCCCCTGTTCCACCCACCCAAGCAATGTCTTGCTCTGGCGGACACAGTGTTTTCCTTTTCCAGCACACTTAACCCAACATCTTGAGTCAGGGCACGGTCATCACCAGCTAATCCTTCTATGAATTCATCTCTGACATTTGGACACTGCTCTCATTATTGGTAAATTCATTTCTGACTAAACTGTAACAGGCAGACAGCATGGGGGAGATGAATGGATGCGGGTGGAGTTGGAGGATGATTCACTGTGGGGTAGACCCAGACAGCTGACACGTGTGACTGGATTTATTTACTGTTTCAAGATGTTTTCAGAAAGCAACAGAATTTCTACCAGCATGTGTGGAACGATTCATGTCCGCCACAGGAAAATAAATCACTTTAAGAGGAACACATTCAATGAAAATGCCTCGTCAAAGTGGTCTTTATCTTAACACACAGAGCTGTGACATGCAAAGACACTGACAAATCCGTTTATAGCAGTCGTGGAGAATCACCACTCTGCTCCTGTGCCTTTTATAACTTGGGACACCGTTACTTTTTTCCGTGCACGCACGCACGGACGTCGTGAGCGCGCATGCTCCCACAGCACCGCACATTTCTCCTGAATTGCACATTTGATACCCCGAGAAGCTACGCATTATGTGTAGCAACTGGGCGCAGCGCATTTTCTGAATCCGGTTCCGGCGTGGCGACGACACCGATGTCCGTGCCCACAGACTGATCACAGGGCTTTTACCCGAACAGCACTGAATTGTAGCAGCTGAGAGGCGGATGCGGAGCGAGGGTTGCCAAACCCAAAGGATTTCTCACGATTCCCGGACTAGAATGCTCATCTATATGTGTCCCCATGAACGGATGACCACCTCTAAACAAACCTATACTGAAAACTTTCAGCTCTCCATTTGACGCGGGGGTGTTATTGAGATTTTTTTTTAATAATCTGGTCCAAGAGCAGACATCATGCAGGTGCAAACTGTGGGCCAACGTTACTGAAATGACTTGCTCGGCGCTGACGCGTTTCGTTGTGCCATGCCAACCCCGCATTGTCAGATGCCATTTTACTCTGCGTTACCCCAGCGTCTGGAATTCCAACATACTGGGCCTGTTGTGTAATTAGAAGTTCGTGAGGCTGTAGCAAACTAGCTGGTGCAATGAGAAGCTACGCTGTCCACGACATTGTGCGCAATTTGTGCTGAAGCTTATGGGTCCTGCGTACTCTAGCTCCCGGCTTCCACTTGGAGAGGTGTGCTGCGGGGGTACGGCGCACTGGCTGTCGGCTTCACATCTGGACCGCCTGGCTACTGTCATCTGCGGCCTGTTCGGACCGTGCACTCCCTGAACTTGTATGTTTGAGGGGAACTGACTGAGATCGCCTCGGATGGTGTGGTTTTAGGGAGAAGGGGTGAATATTATCTGTGATCCACTGGAACACTGTGGTCCAAAGCTAGACTGGCTGACGACTCAAGGCAAAACGCTTATCCAGCCATGGATTTTGCGTAGCGAAGTCGCGCATTTTTAAAGGCAACGCTAGGGTGACATTGCAGTCTTCTCGTTACATCGGGTATTTCGTCGTCCGACAAAAAAAATAAAAAAATTAAAAAAAAAAGAGTGAAAGTGGAGTATTGTCCGTCGTACGTATCAACGCAGTGGGATTTCTACGTCTGGTCGGCGTTCCCCCCCACCCTTCCCGCGGTGACGGTTATGGGTCGGAAGCGGTGTGTCGGTGCAGATTGTTCCAAGATGGCGGCCGGGTGCTGCGGGGTGAAGAAGCAGAAACTGTCGGGATCGCCCGGGTCGGGGGGTCCCGGCGGGGTGGGGGCGGGAAGCGGGGTGGCAGGAACCGGACATTGTGGCTCGGAGTTGGGGATTGGCTCCTCCGCGACAGTTGCAGCAGCGGCGAACGTGAGCAGAGCTAACGGCCTGGGGGGACCCGGGGGTAACGTTAGCGGCAGCAGTAGTAGTGGTAGCAGCGGCACAAACGCTCTGTCCCCAGCCCCGGCCGGTTACACTACATCCGGCCTCTCCCCGAATCTTAGCCCAGGACCTGGTTCGGGAAGTGGAGGCAGAAAAATGGTCGTCTCAGCGGAGATGTGCTGCTTCTGTTTTGACGTGCTTTATTGCCATCTGTACGGATACCAACCTCCGAGAACACCCAGGTTTACAAATGATCCCTAGTGAGTATTTCTGTCTTTTGTTGTTTTGCTGCATGTCAAAGCTAACTGTTGTAGTCTCCCAATAATTGCCTGGAGCAGCACTCTTGGTGGGTTTAGCTTCGGGTTCTGCTTCAGTGTTAGGATCACAAACTGTCACATTGAACCTGCATTTAGTTCTCATAATTATAACACGAAAAGCGCTCGATAAGAGCTTAAATTGGCCAAGTTGGAACTGGGGCCTTGTCGAAAAGACTATCTGCACTGGCCTGCAAATAAACTAGCCGAACACAAACGTTAACCAGATTTAGACAATATGTTCATTAAGCTATAGTTTATATATCAATGACTGATGTGGCATCCATGTCACTTTTAGATTTCCCGTCCGTACTTGGCGAAAAAACTGTTTTCGATACTGTCGGTCCAACTCGAACAACACCAGCTAACGTTAGCTTTGGGGGTTTGCTACTAGCGTTAGCTTAAGTCAGCTAGCCGCCAACATTAAAAAGAAAAGAGGGTGGAACGAAAATACCAGCAGTTTGTTAACTATCGGTTTATTAGCACTACATTCACTGGGTAGGACAGGCAGTTTAAGGCGTAATGATACAAAGGTTAGTGTCAGTATTCGTAATCTTTTGCATTACCTTCAATGAACTCTGGTTTGCCACATACTAGGTTTAGCTTCGGTAGCTATAAGCTACATTAGCCTCGGAAAGAAGCATTAATGGGCTTCTGTAAATTAATTTAATGGCAGATGTTTTCACAGTCTCGCTGGTATCAAAACAATATAACAGTTGAGATTACTGGCTTTTTTTACAACAGTTTTTGTTGTGTATGGGTGACAGCACTGTCGAATTCAGAAGAAATTACAACTGAGTTTAGCTTCAACTAACAAAGAAAAAATGGTTGTTGCTAAGTACTTAGCAGCCCTAAGCTTTGCTTAATTCAACTAGCGTTAAAGGAAGAGTAGTGACAGTATTAAAAAAACAACCAAACAAACGACGTTTGACCATTTGAAGAATTTGCTTTATTATATCGGAATGGCTCAAATAAATGTTTTTGAATGTATATTTTCTTCCTGGAACTGCACTCCTTCGCCCTCCACCGAAACATTTTGTCCGCTCCTTATATACGACCGTTGTAATGTGATATAGCTTGTGACTTTGCGGCCGTTTTACTCTCACGTTGAAGCTGTAAAATGAATGTTTGCACTGGCATCCATCGCTAAAAGCTCAAGTGTACTGGCCTGAACTCGTTAAAACTTATTGACACGGATTAGCGTTTTAAAAATAATAATGGTAATAGTAAATACTCAAATGAGTTGCAGTATTGTGTTGTTTTCTAGTGTCATGTGATACTTAACAGAGAAAGGCATTCTTAGACTCTACAATACACGGTTGCATACAAGTTAAATGCTTGTGGGGGCCCTAAATGGTGTTTATTATGTAAAGAGGTCCATTTGGACAGTGGTTAACACCGTACCTTTTTTCTGCTTATAATAGAGGCCATGTTGTTTATTGAGTCAGTTGAAATGCTGCTTAACAACCAATCAAAACCTATAGTGATGTGGTAATCGCTTAATAACACTAGCCTAACTAAATGCATGTCAGAAAATCAGGAATCCACACAACTCTCCCAATCTTGCTTATTACTAGCCTTGCAAGCCAGATAAGTGTTTCTACTAATAAGACACAAAGAAAAAAACATTTGGCATGTCCCTGAATTAGACTTTCGGCAGAATGCAAATTGGGTGTGCCCCCATTGGTTGGTTAATTTTAAAATGCCTTTGGGGACCCCTGGCCAGTGTCCATGCTGACCGCTAAACCCGCGTAAACACTAACCAACATCATTTGGGTAATCAGGATGAGTGCTTCGTTGCAAGAGGGTGTGAAGACTTAAAATGCCTTGTCTGTAGTAGGGTGGAGATTTTCTCAATCCCCTGTTACGTGGGCTTTTTGTGACAAGTCAACTGTTGAGCTCATATGTAGCTTAATAAAAGTGAGTGCTTGTTGTTGACTTAATATATAAAATATTTCTATTTTCTACACCTGAACAAATTTACTGATGGGAACATGCCACATTTAAACCACTAGAGAGTCCAATCCCATTTGAATTTACCTCCAGTCTGTTGGTCTTAAATGCTGAACACTGGGTTTGGGCCTGACTTTCATAACATGCAACCAGGGTCTAAGCCCAACCAACAGCTCATAGCTTGGAATGTCACGAGCTAATGCCCACCAAATGCGAAATCTCCCACAGGTTTGAGAAACTCATGCTTATGGGGTGTAGTGTCCTCAACACGTCCTTCACTTGGGGCCATTGTCAGATTGAATTATTGAAATGGTCTGACTAGCTGCAACATTTGATATTGACCCAGTGCTCTGCAAAGAGCCTCAGATTTTGACGACTTTGTCGCATTTGACACAAGACAGTACAACAACAATTTATAGGTAATCTGTGGAACATCTGCCATTTAATTTATTTAGTCATTATAGTTCTGTATTCCCATTTCACAAATAATTCTCAACACCATTAGACAGTTTTTGTTATGTGTAGTCTATTTGCCGAAAGTATTTAATAGAAACAGTTTTAAATGTATGAAACAATCAAGAGTTTACAGTATTTATTTTAATATAAAAAGCTCAAGACAGTAAGCATTAAACAAAACTATTTACAAATGAGTATCAAGAGTTGAGTATGATTATTTTTCCCTGTCGTTTGATTTTTCAAACGATTTTTTCCCCAAAGAATTAATAAATAACTAAAGTGATGTTGCGACAGTGTGAACGTGTCATGCTGAATTTCGATTCAGTCAGTACTTGTAAAATTGGACTTGTGCTTAAAAATTTTATCTGCAGCCCTGCACTGAGATGTGACGTGGCATGTGGTGACAAGACCAAAGGTGGTCATGTGACAACAAATCGATAAACCAGATTGACATAACACTGTGAAGATTCAAATAACTAAAAAAAAAACTCTGTGAAGCCTTAGGAAAACAGTTGCAACAAAGCTTGAAGTACGTTATGCAGTCAGTGCAGATGTAAATTTATTAGAATTGAAGGCTATTGTTTTTGTTGGAGATGACTCAAATGTGTCCAATGTAGAAAGGGTGTTGGTTGTTATTTACATATTACTGCCTGTCTATCATGCCTTGTTTTGTAAAAGCCTGATGCACCACAATGCCTCCCAATTGTTTTTCATATCGCTTAAGTCAATAAACATTTTTTGACAGCAGGTTTATGGTATTTTATTATTGTCATTCACATTCTCCATTGTGTGATCAGTTTGCTTGATTAGTCTTTAAACATGAAAGCTGGAAAATGCAACTACATTAAAAAGGTTGGAAAAACTGAAAGAAAAAGATTTCATGGGTGAACAGATGGCCCAATGCTATGAACAAAAGCCTGCAGTATTTGATGAAAACTGATCCATCTTGATGTGAAAGACCATACACCCCCACTCTGGCAAACTAGCCAAAATAACTAAGCAATATGTGCTGGTAACCAACTTTAATACATTACACAAATATACATCTGGTGTGCATGTTACTTAATGCTTCTGTTCTTTCCTGTTTTTCAGCCCGCTGTTTGTCACATGGAAAATAGGCAGAGACAAGCGGTTGAGGGGTTGTATAGGTACATTTTCTGCCATGAATCTGCACTCAGGACTCAGGGAGTACACCCTAACCAGGTGAGCAACAATCCTGACTCATTTGTCTATGTATCACAGTTGTAGACCAGGTGCTGCAACTGAGCAAGATTGCATTGAAACAGCACAAAACCCTTTTGAAATGAAAGCGAACAAGGACCAGTTCAGAATCAAGAGCACTAACACTGGAAACATTATACAAACAGTAAATTGTACACTTTAGTTGTGTAGATTTCTCAAATGATGTGTGGAACCTGTTGTTCCAAGGTTCTAGGTGTTCAAGAAGAGAACATCTTGAAATCTGTTCAGTGAAGGTTTTCAGTTGAAATCTATTATAAAAAGAGAAATGCTGTATATCCTAATAAAAACAGAGAGGCTTTCCTTTTGAAGACGAATCAATTCTGTTAATATACTATGTACTTTGTGTGTTGTCTGACTTTGTTGTTGAATGCCAATTGGACTGCTTGACTTTGGTGGACAATCTTCTGCTTTAGTGTGTCAATAAAAAATATATTTTTATTATAGACTTATAGCGAAATATCTCAGTGAGGTAATTATATGCTGTTTAAAGGAATTAAACAAACAACAGAGTACTGACCGGATAAAAACGTACTGGAATGATTGAACATTTGTCAGTGCCTTCTTAAAACAGGTGCTAATAAACAGCAGCATAATATGTAGGTTGGCCCAAAATGGTGTACTGAACATGAAATTTAATGGGACAAAAATGGGAAAGGGATAGTCAAAGTAAAAAAAATAAATAAATAAATGTGAGGTTGAGGTGACAGTTTAATTTAAAATCTTCGCCATGAGCGAACACAGTAAGACACAAAGTGTGCAGCAGATGAAAGACCTATCAAGCTGACTTGGTCAGAACTGGTGGTCTCATGTACAAACAGATTTTTATCCCTCTTTGGTCCCAAATTCTTTCTGCAGCATGGCAAGGACCCCAAACATACCACCAGAGTCATAAAGAACTGCAGCAGATGGTATGGCCCCCACAGAGCCCAGATCTCAACATCTTCAAGTCAGTCAGTCTATGGTTACCTGAACAGACAGAAGCAGTTGAAACAAACTAAATCCACTGAAGAACTGTTACCTGCCAAGTACCTTGAAAAACAGGCAAATATTGGTTTGATTTTTCAAATGTTTTTTGTTTGCTGCACTTTGTATAAAGGTAATTAATAAAGCGTACATTAGCAGCCTTGAGTCTGTAAGCTGCATGTTACAAGGGCAGTAAAAAAAACTGATTCTGTCCTAGTAAACGGGACCTTCTGTAAACACCTGGTGGGGAAATGCCTTCTCTTGCATTTCCTGACCTGTATCCAGCCACAGCTGACATGTAAACACACACTATGTATGCAATTGTGTGTACACACACACATTACAAACAGCATTAAACTGCGGTGGCAAGCCATCATCAGAGGTCATGCTACGAGAATGCCAGCCTCTGTATGTCCGTGGGACAACCAGATTAGTGGGAATTTTGACTGAGAATTTTCCTATAATGAGGAGAAGGGTTATTGGAGTGCATTGTATTAAGCGCTGCTGTGTCTGTTTCATACTAACACTGAGAAGTCAGGCATTTTAAAATCCTACACATAGTAATCAGCCCTTTAAAACTTGATTGAGATGACCGTTTTCTGAAATCGGCTCTCCTAATACTCATTTTCTTTGTTTATTCTGTCTGCAGTGCCCTTAAAGACAGCCGCTTCCCCCCTATGACAAGGGATGAGCTGCCTCGCCTCTTCTGCTCAGTGTCTCTTCTCACCAACTTTGAAGACGTCGGTGATTATCTTGACTGGGAGGTAAGAGACGTGCTCTGCTAGAACGCGGCTGAGCGCAGTGATTGCCCCGACACTTAAAATAATAACTTTTGTCATACCTTACAGCTTCAGTGCTAATTCAGAGCTGTCTCACACTTTCTGCTATAAATACACACCAGTGTGTACACAATTCTGTGTGGTTTTCACATTGTACCACTTGAAGGCATAACCAGTATTATTCTTAAAACTGAAAAAGTAATATGTATGTCATCATTAGGAGGGAGAATCTTATGGGATACTAATAGCTTTGCATGTCAGAAATTGTGCTTCAAATTAAATTAGTAATTTTTGCAATTAGGATTTTTGGCTTTGAAAATGAAATGAGTTTGATTGGGTGCTCTGTATTAAGTGTGGGTTTTCTGGTACAGCAAAAGATGAAAGATGTGTATCAGCCATCCTCTATGAAAGGAAATGGGAATTAGAGCTACAGTTCCATTATTACTTTTTAATTGTAACCCCTATTTCATCTAGAACTTTCAGAATTAACGAAAAATGTATCTATTACACCTCTTTTAACATGATTGAATCCAATGGAATAGTGAAAATAAACTGGAGAGCCTACCACATAGTACATTAGTTTTGGAAACTGCCTCACAGTAGCGTTTCAGAGTCATGACTTGCTGTGTTTGAACATATTCTTTGTTGCGCCTGTCTTGGACTCTAGGTGGGTGTTCACGGTATTAGGATAGAGTTTTTCAATGAAAAAGGATCAAAACGCACCGCCACCTACCTACCAGAGGTTGCAAAGGAGCAAGGTGGGATTTTTTTTCTGTCTCTCTAACAATCCAGCATGATCTCCTTCTAATAAAAACAGTGGGCATGTGTGGATATACAGAATTGTTTTAAGAGATCTTACTACTTCTTTCTTCTTTTTTTTTTTATTTAGGTTGGGACCACATTCAAACCATAGATTCCTTACTACGAAAGGGAGGTTACAAAGCTCCCATCACAAACGACTTCAGGAAGACCATTAAGTTAACCAGGTAAGATAACATTTATTGGATTAAATTGTCTGTGCTGATGCATTAATGTCACTTTCATTTAGATATTTTTACCTGATGGGAGCCAGGCCACACAATACTGACAGAACAGGGCTCTGTAAAGCTGACAGGAAACTTAGAAGAAGTCTGTGACCAGATATGGTCATCCTCTTGAGATTGTTCCTCAGTCTTAGTCAGTGGATTCTGCGTGTGTATAAAGTCACATAAAACCTGCGGAAGATGTGTAAGAAAAAAATAAATAATAATAAGTGATGCCACTGGAATAGGAGCTGAACACTGAAGACCTGGACTCACCAAAATGACTTAAAAGAACTAGCAGCGACAAAGGCTAACTGTGGTGTCGCCTCGTGCTGTCTTTGTCTGGGCCATGTATAAAGTTGCACTTGAACGCACCGCAAAAACTAAACTAGCATGTTCCGTACCTGCGCTATGGCAAAATAACTCTCCATACCAGCAGGTGGCAGTAGTCTCTATTCAGCATTTAAAAAGGGGAACCAGAAGCGCTAGGACTTGCTGGGAAGCCTCTCTTGAATCATGCATATCAGTTGGTGTACGGTTTCTTCATTCCAGATGGCCACGTCATTGAAAATATTTGCATAGTGGAGTGATGAAAAACCAGAAGACCCTTCTGTGTCCCCTCCTGACTTTGTCGTTTGTTTGCTCTCGTCACTTCCGTTTCTCTTCTCGTGCACTGGTTTGCTTAGCTGAACAGCCAATAAATGACTGATTCCACATGCTCAGTGGGCCACACCGACGCCAACAGGGGTCCGACTAGTGCCAACAGGCGACCATCGGCCTGGAGTCTCACAGCTCTTAAAGTTGGAAAGTGAAGGGAGAAATCAGTTGGTGCGGAGGTAAACAGAAGTGATTTTACCAGACCTTTGTTTTATCCAGAGGCTACATTAGCTTCCTTTAGCATAACAGACCTACACCTCAAAAGAAACTTGAGTTGCATTGTGGGTTATGTAGGAGCCAGGTTGAGCAAAGAAGCCGTCTCTGGTTTTGTTACATCGTTCTTTGAGGGCTTTTATGTGTTTCATTAGTGCCCATAATCACAGCTCGCCTAAGCCAGGATTTCACTCAGCTAACCTTCACTAACACACCTGTTCTCGTTCCTAGGTACCGTAGCGAGAAGATGACGATGGGTTATGCAGAGTACATCGCCCACCGCCAGCACCATCACTACCAGAATGGCATCGGGCACCCTCTACCACCCTACAACCATTATTCCTGACAGCGAGCCGCATGACCAATCATTGGACCTCTCCGCGGACCTTTTCCCAGGAGAGCCCGCCCCCTCCTGGTCTAGCTATTTCTACTACTGTACCATTTTATGATGATAGTTTCCGTTGCCATGCTGGCCGTCTCCCAGACGTTGACATGGCAACGGGTGGCAACGAAGCATCATTTGATCATGGCAAGAAATCCACACGTTTCTTTTTCTTTGCCTGTGGTTAAGTTTTTGCAGCATATGTATACCTATATCTATAACCCCCTTCATTCATATTTTTGAAAATTAAACAAATATTAGATTTTATTAATCCTTTCAGCAAACCTAATCAGGTGTTTGATTCTGTGGATGGAAGGAAGTCTCTTACAGTGGATTAGTCTTGCGCTTACAATGTTTAGGCTTTGCTACAATTTTACATTTACTAAGACAATTTTTCTTTTTTCCTTATTTTCTTTACATTACTATCAAGACATGTAACACCATGTAGCAAGGCAACTGCAGTTCTCAAAGGCTGTGTCGTCTCTACTCTTGATTCCTCTCAAAAAAATTGAGCGTTGAGGTTGTTTTCGCCTTGTAAACTCTTGTAGTGTTGTAGTTGGAACTATGTATGAGGATATGTATACTCCAAAGTATAGATAGTAGGATTGTGAAGCCCTTTGACCAGCCTTTGCTGGTAGTGTTTATTGATTGGGCTCACAATTGTGTGTGTGTGTGTGTGTGTGTGTGTGTGTATTTCTGTGTGTGGATATAGACATTGGTCTGCCACAAGATAAAACCCGGTAGATTAAATTAGAAATTGGATTTTACCTAAAGATTCCCTTCAGATAATTTTGGAACCTGCCCCCTCACCCTCCTCTGAGTATTTGTCGTGTTTAGTGGTGGAACCTTTAACTTTTTCAAATTTAAGGTAATTGCGGAGGAAGCCATTTGTCAGGAGATAATCATGTCCGTGCAGGTGATTTGTTAACTTTGTAACTTGAGCTACAAGAGAATCTGATTTCCCCGTATTGGAGAGGGGGAGCAGGCGTAACAACAGGTCCCTAGGAAAAAATAAATGCATGAACAGTGCTTACACTTAAATTTAAAGTGTCTGTTAGTTTATGAGTTTACTGGCAGGGAGTCACTCGACAGGGACGTATTATACCTACTTAAAGCCATATTCTCTTTTTATTCCACACTTGTGTCGTTCAGCTCGAAGTGTTTGCATTAGGTAACCTCTGGTAGATGTGTTGCGTGTTCGGCCTCTGAATGCAAACGTACGGCAGCCGGCCTCGGGCCAGGCTGCATCACTGAATGCTCGTCAAACCCGGCGTTTTCAGCCATTTGTCGGATGTCTTGTATATGTCGCCCGTGTCGTCGTGGAAACATTGTCTTGCCTTTTCAGATTATAGCTAACCATTGTCACTCGTCCACAAAGAAAGATGTATTAAAATAGTCATTTTTAAATGATGACTGCTACTTGACGCACAGAGGAAGTGATCATACATGTTTGTGTCATTTAGAAGTGCATGTCATAGTGCTGTTTAGGAAAAAAAAAAAAAAGAAGCCGTGGCAGTAATGCAGCGAGTTTAGTTGTTGAAACCGCACTACCACCGTTCTCCTCTAATGCTCTGCTCTTCAGTGAGATCCCGTTGACTTGTGTGTGTGTGTGTGTGTGTGTGTGTGTGTGTGTGTCCTCGGCACAGGGAATGTTTTGATCCGTGGTCTGTTTTGTCAGCTGTTTGGCACTAAATTGCAGCAAACACAGTTGAATTAGTCGGAGCAGATTCTCAGCATGGGGCCGGGCGGCTCCCGGTTACATATATATATATATATATATATATATAAAATAAATACAAGAAAAGCCAGGGCTTTGTAAGGACTTAAGAAGCCATTCCCCATTTAAATACTACTTGTTGTGAGTCACATCCACACACACTAGGCTAGAGGGATTTACTTTCCAGAATGTCTGAACTCTTCAAAGGGTCACCACACGATCCGTTCGTTTTGGGGTTTTAGTTTGCCAACTGGGATTTTTGAGAGGTTCTTGTTACTTGACCAACATCTTTCTTCGTAACAGCCTTTACTAACTGACAGGTTATTTTTTCTTTATGCAAAATGTCAAGGGCTTTTGGCACTCCATCCACAGTAACCCGAAATGACCCAGATTTCAGTTGTGTTGCCTTAAATGAATGATTTAATAAACGATGGACCAGGAGATGATGCTCGGGACTGTTCCTCCGCCCATATATGTCGCAGTTCCATCTTCACACCACAGCAGTATAGGAAAGGCCCTCAGAAGATGTTTTCCTCCGTTTCAGTACTAATGCGTTGTTAGGCGTGTGGTGCATCCTGTCTGCTCACATCTTACCCAGCTGGTCATTTCCACAAGCACTGCGCGTACTTCATAAACATACCCCCTTAAAACAACATCGGGCACTGTGTTGCTATTTCCCCTAATGTTTAAACCCCGGGGAGGAAAGTGTTATGTCTTTAGGAAAATGCACCCAGACCTGAATTACACACTACACAAAGGAGAGGAACAGTCAAGGATTCATTTCCTGGTCCATTGAATACAGCACAACCTGAATTTTTCTGCTGCAAAACCAAATTGACCATGCTCTTTTACATATATGTCTTTGTATACACATGCAATGTATTTGGTTGCATGTATGTATGAGTATGAGACCTATGGTTTTTATCCATGATATGCTTGATCTATGGCTTAGACACTCTTATTAACCATTAAGAGATTTAAAAGACAAATATGGTGCTATCGGACCTCATATTGGGGTGGTCACAGTTCGTGACTGGTCATGCGGACTCATCGATCATATCATACTTAAGATGTTACATGTAAGGTTTTCTCTTTAGTACACTGCTGTGAAATGAGTCGTGACGGCACATTTTTGGCGCTGAAGGATGACCGTCACGAACAGTAGCCCCACGAACATCTGCTTTCGTTTTGTTCAATGTGGGCGATTTTGGGATCAATTCCCTATGGGAAAAACACGGAAGTGATAATGAGGAATTCCCAGCTGCAACATGTCATAGGAGCTATGGAATGTACTGTTAGTGGTCGTTATTACAACTTAACAGCGATATATTAAGAGAAAATCCTACATGTGTTAACCTTTACTATCCTTGATATATGCAGATCTGTTCAACAGGTGTTTATTTTTTTTTTTTCCTACCAGTGCAAGTCAACACCCATGCAGGTTTGAAAGGACAAGAAGTCACACGACAACCTCCTCCCCCCCCCCCCTCACTAACCTCCTTACTCCCTACACTGTGGCCCAACCTCATGGCCTAGTCTGTCAAGGTGTGATGCGTGTCGTTCAGTAGGTGGTGGCAGTAGTAATAGTATAGTAGTAGTAGTACAAGTGGTCGTTGTCTCTCCTGGAAGATCGGATGCTGTTTTTATTACGGAGCACATCCTCAGTTTTCCTCCTAGCTGCTGAATCGTTTGACCTCCTCTGAAAGGGCAGTGAAAGGTCCCGTCGTCGAGGCTCTCGCGGCCTCTTTTAAACCACGCTGATGGCGAGCATCTCCTAGATACGGGACGAAGAGTTTTAACGCAGAACGCGCAGAATACGATCCCGCTTCTGTACGGATTTAAGTGTTTAAAGCATTGATACCTCATGGGACATTATGGAACGACATTAGTAGTTCATTGTAGCAGATTGTGTTTTGGTTCCATACCAGGGTTAGAGTTCAGCCTCAGCATTCCTTGTGCGGTCATTCTCATGTTTCGTGGAATGCTCAAGCTCGTGTTACCTTCGTATGTCTGACTGAACCAAAGATGCCAGCGGCCATGCCCAAATGCTGCTCTTCAGGCCTGGCTTCCTGTCCTTCCAAAAAACACCCCTGCAATTGACAAAATGTTCTTTTATGTCTTTTTTTTTTTTTTTTGTGCGATTTCTCAACTGTCTTGACTTATGAAGCAACCCAGTTCTTCAATGAATTTTCAT
Organism: Chelon labrosus; assembly: GCF_963514085.1. Taxonomy (NCBI): domain Eukaryota; kingdom Metazoa; phylum Chordata; class Actinopteri; order Mugiliformes; family Mugilidae; genus Chelon; species Chelon labrosus. Next base: position 6,093,275 of record NC_140350.1, on the reverse strand, counting down.
TGAGTCTATCTATGAAGCCGTACATGGCATCAAGGATGGTAAAAGTGGTTGCAAATTGTTGTTACTTGTTTTGTTTATTATTATTAGTATTATTATTATTGCTATAATTTTCAAAAATGAAAATCCCATGGTGTGCCTCCTAGCTTTATGGGTTTATAAATGTTTTTTTCCCTAAAGACCAGCAGTTATACTTTGTATAAAAGATGGATTTTTCCTTATTTTTTATGCCATTAAAGATGAAAAAGCCTGTTTTCTTTACTCTGGACCCAGTAGCTGCACTGGTTATACAATCGCACTGATAGATGAGTAAAAAAAAAAAAAAAGAATAAGTGAATCAATAATAATAATAATGATAATGACAAATGAAATAAGAACTCCAATAAACTTGTGTTTGAAACTTTTATTATAAAAAAATTACATAAAAAAAAACAAAAATAAAAAAAGAAAATGACTGTTTTTGTACATCAAAATAAATTCTTTTCAAAAGAATATTTTGGATCTAGTTTCAAAATTATTTTAGTGGTTTTCTATGTTCTGAATTTTTGAGACACTGACTTCGAAGACGTGTCACTGTACAAAATGACTTTTTTCCGTTGCAGTGGCCTGATGGGCTGGGAGGGTTGCCTGGTGTAACTCCTCATACCAACTTTTATTTCTTTTCTTTTTTTTCCTTTCCATTTTGGATCTTTTTTTTTCTCTCTCTCCTCTGCTTTAGTAACTTGAAAAATGTTGATGGAATAATATGAACTGGGAACTTCAAATCCATCCCCCCTGTAGAGCTAGACCCCCACCTCCTTTCCTATTGAATTGCTGTTAGTGTGACGAGACTTGAAACGGGCATTTATTATAATAGTATGACTCCAAAAGAAAAAAAATAAATAAATGAACACACAAAAAAAAAAAAAATTTGCAAAAACTTGCAAAATAAAAGTGTGGGGAGGGTTGAAAGAATATATATAGATGGGTTATCTGAGTATGTAAGCAATGGCTGTGAAGATAATGTAGTTTTAAACATTGTTATTACCTTTTAAAATCATTTATTCAATAAAAAATACAAAATCAACTGAAAAGAGAACGCGTGTCATTCTGTTGTGTTGCAGCACCCACAGCTCAGCTATTACAGAAAACACTATTCACGCCGGATTGTCTTTTCAGAATAAGAGTATTATATTAGTGTGTCACATATATAGATAACACCAAATCAGTTTCAGCCACCAATCAGCCATTACGACCACTGACAGGTGAAATGAGTGATGCTGATCATCTCGTTGTCATGGCACCTTGTCAGTGGGTGGGATAAATTTGTCAGTAAGTCAACATTTTGTTCTCAAAGTGGATGTTCGAAGCAGGAAAAAAAAAACTATTGGAAAGACTGGGCCACTTTGGCAAAGGTAGAGCATCTCCAAAACTAGTTCTCGTGGAGTGTTGCTAGCCTACAGTAGTCAGCACCTATCAAAAACCATGGCGGCCCCTCCTCTTCAGAGGCTCTAGTCCATGCCTTGACGGGTCAGGGCTGTATTGGAGGCAGAAATCACTAGGCATGTGGTCATAATGTTATGGCGGATCAGTTTGTTCGGTCACTTGTAATGAGCACGTCTTTTGATTGGCACAATCCCGCTGAAGAATGCGTCGCCGTGTGGTCTTGCTGCAGCCTAAACACAGGATGGAGAGCCAGTTTTACCGTCAGCTCTCAGAAAACTCTCCAATTAGCTTCTTGAAAGACAGAAGTCGCAGGCAAACAGAGAAGACGTGACCAGTGGACCAGTCCTGCTGGAGTCATTTAATAGCATGCGCTGATGTTTTCGTGCTTTTCCACAATTATCTTAAATGACTTCGGGCATTGCACGCGTTGATTATGTTTGGACTGGCAGTGGAGCATGCTGGGTACACGCTGTGGCCGTGGGCTTTAATGAAGACTTGATTTTCTGGCTCCAGTAACTGATAGAGGCGGCCTGGATTGACCCAAAACGGGGCTCATGTTCATCTTTTATTCTTGAGAAAACTGGGCATTCTTACCGCACAGTCTTTGTTCTGGTAACAAACCCAGTTTCTGCGGCCATGTTTAGCTCCCTGTCTCGCATGGAGGTCGTGGCCGCGCCTTGGAAAACGGATCCTCCCGTGCTTGGCCTGCCTTTCGGCCCGTTCCTCCGCCGAAACCACTCAGCGCGGTTCAGGAGCAGTCTGGGCAGGTGTATCTGAAAATACTTTGCTGCTTGTTACATGATAGTCGTGGGCAAAGTGCTCAGAGGCAGTCGAGTGGTTGAGCCTGCAGTCTGTGTGTAACCAAACATGAACCCAGCACTGGCCTGAGATCAAATTCAACCAGCACTTTGCTTTGTCTCTCGAGCCCGGCACTGCTCTTCCATCGGTCTGAATAAGTGATGCTGAGGAGTGAACTTAAAAGTGTTGCTGTTAAAGCAGTTTACACCTCCACTTTATTTCATCAGGGACTTATATTTGCCTTCCTTGCCGTATGAGTTATAAATCCTCCTTGCTGCCGCGCCGGCTGATCGACCTCCTCTCCTGACTTCAATCATGAGGTACCACAATCCTGTGAAATCTCTCTCTCCAGCTCACTTCAGCCGATGCGCTGCACTTAGAGCTTTTTTCCCAGTCTGGCCTCAGCAATGAACGCTGAACCACAGCACACTGACAAAAGAGCCCATATGAGTCAGCTAGCAACTCAGTACAAAGGAGTTTTGCAGAATACTTCAAGGTTTTATTATCTTACAACTAAGACGTTTGACATTTCAAGGAGAAACAAGGTTTAGTTGAGGTACTGCAGAGCGATAGCTGAGAACGGTGGTACCACTCTCTCATGTCTGTCAGTTAAATGCAAAGCTGGAAGCCGGTTAGCTTAGCATAAAGACAGAAGAGACTGGCTCTGTCCAAATGTAATGAAAAAAAAAAAAAGCACCTCTCAGATCAGCTACTGTGGAATCATGGAGGCAGGGGAAAGAATTTTTCAAACTAAGCCCCGTCATCCTCCGCATCACCCACCCTTTAAGCTGATAGCAGCGCAGTGAGGCTCAGATAAGGTCTAGGCCACATACTCTATACAGTGTTTCAGATCTGCACACAATATTTTTATTTATCCTTCAAATGAGAATTTATTAGAACAAGAGAACATTTTTTGTTTACACATTGAAGTGTTTTCTTCAAGTACTTTAACTGACCTTTTGGGGTTTATAATCATATTGAGTCTATGTATGCAAAACTGAGCACGCATGGGCTGGTCTTAAACGCTGGTTCTGAAAAGGATTTTTAGAGACTGTGCCACTTTATGAAACATGAGTTGAAAGTTAGCGTAAAGCTTTGACGTTGGAGGGAATCCAAAAAAGCTGAAAGACAGACTTGCAGAGGTCTTTTTTTTTTTTTTTCCCCCACCACTAATCCAGTCAGCTTGTTCGGCTCTCCTGTTGTCTGAAATGCACTTAACCTGATCTCATGCAAAGATTGACACCAATCGCGTGCCCGTGCTCTGAATATTAAAACGATCCAGCGAATGAGTAAAGCTGCGTGTTCGCAGTGCTGAGGCTCCTTCCTCCACTGTCTCCCAGATTACTGATTACTTGTCTGACAGGCCCCAGTTTGTGCGGCCGGGGGGCTCCCTGTCCAACATTGTTGTCAGTAATGTGGGGGCACCACAGGGGACTGTCCTGTCTCCATTACTGTTCACTCATTACACTTGAAGACGATGGTTCCCCACTATCCTTCCAGTTTTTAATGATACGTTGGACAGTTCTTAACTCAATTTTAGTAGCTTCTACAATCTCCTTAGATGTTTTCTCTGCTTGATGCATGCCAGTGATTTGACCCTTCTCAAACTAACATCTTTTCCACGACCACAGGATGTGTCTTTAGACATGGTTGTTTAAGAAACGAGAAGCTAATCATTGATCAGCTGGGGTTAAATAACTTGTTCCCAGCTGAAAGATAATCACCCATGCAGTAATTATCCAATAGGAGGCTCCTACCTATTTGCTTAGTTAAATCCAGGTGGTGACTTTTTTTTTTTTTTTGGCCAGGCAGTGTATAAAAGTGTTTCACATGTCTATATAGATAAAACTGAATCTGTTGTCTGACAGATTTGAATTTGTTCTGTTTATTGGTGATTTTTTCAACCACAAATTATGGTACAACAATCAGCCGTAACATTATGTCCCCTGACAAGTGAAGGGAGTAACACTGATGATTTCATTATTACGACACCTGTCAGTGGGTGGTATATATCAGGCAGCAAGGGAACATTTTGTCCTCAGTGTTGATGTTGGAAGCAGGAAAACAGGCGATTTGAGCAACTTCGCCAGGGGCCAAAGTGCGATTGCTCCAAAACGGCAGCTCTTGTTAACGTGTTCCCGGTCTGCAGTGGTCAGTACCTATCACAAGTGCTCAGAGGAAGGAAAAGTCAACCAGCGAATGAGTCACGGGCTGCCAAGGCTCACTGATGCCTGTGGGGAGTGAAGGCTTGCCCGCGTGATCTGATCCACTGCTACTTCACTACAATAAGAGATGCAAAGAAGTAATATCTGTTATCAGGTTTAAAGTGGAAGGTCACGGTGAATTAGATCAGCGGTGTGGTTAAATAAACATTCAATATACACGGTGAACCCTTTGGTCAACTGAAATCACTTTTATTGTCAATACAGCACATACACTCGAACCGACAGAAATACAAAAGCTTCTCTTGTCCCTTCTTTACAGTGCAGAACAGAATATGCTACAGTAAAACACACACCCCTCACACTTGAAATGACAAACCATGACTGACATCATCTCAGTTTAACACTTTCTTTCATATAGTTAATCAGTAAGTGACCCATTGTGACTTCATGCAAATCATTTATTTTTTCATACAAAGCTGAGTGGATTCAGGATTAACTCGACGTTCAAGCAAGTGTCTAGATGCACGATTCCAGCCCAGACACGTACACTTTCAGCACCTCTTCCATCTTGGCAAGCAACGCATTTGTCCGAGCGACGCGCTCAAGGTCATCCCTCGCTGAATGTGGTCCGACGTCGCAGCAACACAAAACAGACGGTGACGCAACCTCCGAGGCAGAGGCACTAATAACAGCCCAGTGCAGACCCCATGCATCCGCTGGCTCACAATACATCCTCGCGTCCCCTGATTATCGCAACTGGAATGATCTGAGTAGGCTGGAGATAGAAAGGCGAAAAAAGAAGTCGCTCGCGACGATGTTTTCATACCCTGCACAGGTGTGGTAGAGTGGGAGCAGAGGAACGCCACAAAGCTTCTACTTTCAGTTGTGACCACAAGTCAAACTAAAATCCTCACGCTATCGACAAACGGCAACTTTGACAACCGCTCACATTTGCGACTTGACACAACTAAAATGGCTACTTTGACTACTAACATAGAAACTAGCATAACTACCACATAAACAACTGAAAGTGTAACAGATCAGTAGTGACATTTGGGCGACTCTTTTTTTTTTTTTTTTTTTGCTGTCCTCAAAATGTTACATTTACAACAAGGCAACTTGAGAAATCTCCAAATTCACGTACATATATTTGTGGAAATTATATTCCAAAAACAAAAATGCTACAATGCTAACTACCAGCCTGTTACATCTGTGCATGCAACTACAAGCCTACTACAACACTAAAAGAATGACACGCTGATTCACTGGCCCTGAAATGCTCACATGTTTCAGTAAAACAGATGGTAAGTCTTAAAAGATGCATTAAAATGTTGACTTTAAAAAAAATAAAAAATAAAAAAATCTCCATGGTGAGAGCAGGCATTTAGAGTGAAAGGCTAGCTCTGAGTGCGTCTCCGAGGACATTCAGTCGACTTTCTTGCTGCGCAGTCGGAGTGCGTCCAGCGTGTATCTGCAAGCGGACCCGCTGTGCTGCGAGAGGAGAGTGAGGAGCTTCCCGTGGATGAGGGTCAGCAGGGTCTGGTGGCCCGTCGCCCAAATCCGATACCAAGGCCCGTAGAATGGATCCGACACCGCCGGGCACAGCATGTTGTTCAGGTTGACCTCGGTCATCTGGATGAGAACGAGGACAGACGGGTTGGGTAAACACAAAACCTAATGCGACGCTAACAGCAAACTGAATAATAAGCATTATCCAGATGGATGATGAGTTTTTAGCAAATGTCACGCCTGACTTCACTGTACATATCTTTCTAATCACTCAGTTCTGCTCCAAAAGCGACCGCTAAATCGACTGAATGAGCATGTCCTCTAAAATCCTCCACAGTTTATTACTTGAGTGCAGAAACAGACTTGACTGCTGAATCATTCTCATCTTTTTATCACTACATTTTCAGTGCTTTTAAACATCGCTGCTTAATATCTGCACAGAGTGGCAAAAAAAATGACAGGGAGGCAGCTGAAGAGTGACATTATTAAGGCTTATTAACATTCAGCATTCAGAGATTAATGTCTGAATGATTTTGCAATCAAGCAGCCACTATTTGGCTTCTATGTGCATCTATTAAAACCAGAAACACTTTTCTAAAATGGATTAATTGGTGATCACATCCAACTTGTGCTGCTTATTTAGATTTACACTGAGTGGACAAAATAATACCAGCAGTCACACAACAGGAGATCGATCGTGAGGTAACAGGGTGCAGAAATGAGAGCGTGACAGCACAAAGACAGGAAATCTGAACGAGCAGTGGTCTAAAGTAGACCAGCTATTAAAGGCACAACAACAACAACATCGACCTAAATGTATATGAATATAGATAATCATCAATACTAACACAATTAAATACATAAAGCAAATTTGGCGAGGATCTAAAGTGAGCAGTACAAATTAGTAGTGCTTAAAAGTTTCAAAGTTTAGTTTTAATTTTTGTTCAGTGTGTGTAAACTGTATATGTATGCAGGCATGTCTGCATGTGCAAACTACACTAGTGTCTCTGCAAGTACAACAGCTGCATGTGCGCATGCTTATGCTCTGTGAAATTCCTTAACGCATGTCTGTGCATGTACATGACGCTTTAAACATGCAAGCACAAACTCCTGCTAGAGCGTGACTGCATGGGAGGTCTATGATTCGTCTCCTGCACGACGTGTGTTTTGATTCAAGCTCAAACTATCCTCTGACACAGTGATGATACAACACCAAGTCAACTTATAGCTTATCGTTGAATTTAGCACTTTTTATCATGTTGGCAAGGGGGTGCAGTGGTTAGCACTGTTGCTAGCAAGAAGGTCCTGGGTTCAAACCTTGCTGGCTTTTTGCATGTTCTGTCTGTGGTTTTTCCTCTAGGTGCTGCAGCTATGGACACTAACTGTGGACACACAACACTGAGCTGAAAATGACATTTTAATTAATTTAATATTAAAGTCTGTGTGTCTACGTAGTCTCTCACACTCAGCCCTGCAGGACTGTCTATAATGCTCACACTACAAGTGAAAAAAATGACTAAACAGCCCAGCGAGGCTCTCTATAATGACATGTTGCTACAGTGCAAGATGAAGTTATGTTGTCATCTGTTTAAAAATGAACTGGTGAAATAAACACACATGATTGGTGGACCCTTCACTGCGTCACAGGAGTGATATTCTATTGAGCAGGATTTGTAGCTACTTGATTTTTTTTTTTGCAGACAGTACTACAAGAATGCAGATTTTATAAAGTGAAATGTCACACGATGCCCAGCAGAGGGCTCCATCTTACCAGGCCAAGCACCTGCAAGAAGGAGAAGTGATAGAAGAACAGGATGCCAGATGAGAGCAGCGCCCACCACATGTCCCCCAGAGGCTCGGGCTTGTACACACCTGCAAAGAGAATCGGTTCAAATCAATTCTTAAAACGAGACATGAAATGCGTCTTGTGCGCCACCTCTGACCACCCGTTTACTATACATGGGGAAAAGGAACCAAATGCTGTCTCTGTACACTTCCCTATTGATGTGTGCATTGACACGGTGCGAGCACAGCGACATCAGTAACAGGATGTGGTGTCAAACTCGCTTTTCCTGTTTCCTCATGCCTGGTATTTGCCAGAGTAATACAAGAGGATGGCATCAAATTGCTCTCGTTGTGTCGGTTAGACTGTGAAATGAGTTACTTCCTTTTGTCTGCCTCCAGAGTTGTGCTACTAATGAACAGCGAGGCACTTCTCCACGAATTTAGAGTACTGTGCTACCGCCTAACACTGACTAATCTTGCTGTACAGATAACTTCAACTCAGTAATCCCCGAGGGGCAACTTAAAAAAGGCAGTGCAAAAGTGCAAAATGACTATGAGTAGTGTCCACATTAACAACTTTTAAGGAAGATCAATAAATGTATTTAAAGTCTTAGTTATTTTTACACTACTGCCCCAGTATCTGCCACTCGGTGGGGAAATATAGCATGCAGCTGCAGAGGTGGAAATGCTGGTGGTCAAATCTGCAGAAAGAGCGAGATGTATTTTTATACTTTAGAAGCCTTACAGTGTTTGCACTGTAGGCTCTAAGTGGCCTCTGCATCCTGCAGCTATAACCACTGAAGAAGCGGGGGCCATTCTTTTGCCACAGAGGAGCAACAGTAAAAAAATATGTATGTATGTACACATATACATGTATTTTGTAAATAATAAAAAAAAAATAAATACAAGCATTTTATAAGAGTCATCAACAAATTTTTGTTAGGAATAAACAAAGCGCTGACGTGAGCGATCATGCTTGACCTGACAAAGACAAAGCAGGCAAAGACAAGCCCTCCAGTGTCTCACACGTCACTGACGAAAAGGGAAGGCATCCATGGAGAAAAGTCGTCATGGTGTTATGACTTTGCTTGGCTGGCATGTGGGAGCCACATCATTGTGAGGAGAGAGAGAGAGAGAGAGAGAGAGAGGACGTGGGTTTAATTAGTAAATACCAACACCTACCTCCTTTCCTGAATAGATACAGGGGCACCAGGTACAGCATGGAGTGCTGGATGTAGTAGACCTCCTTCTCAAACGGTAGCTGAGGAATAAGCAGAAAGTATTTTAATTCTTCACAACACGCAGGAATGATTGTGGAACTGCAGCCTAAGCAGAAACTCTCTTCTTTAGCAGAATTGCTTTAATGTTGAAAATTAAAGTGCTTGAAGCCCAGGACATTTGGACTCACTTTGACTGATTACAAAGTCGTGACCTAGGATCAACTGGTGTAGATGGACTCAATTCTTATCAGAATGTGAGTCAGGTAACACGCCGTTTGGATTTCATTATGGGCCGTGTTTCAAGGGGTGCAGAGAAACAAAAATACCTCTGCATGTAACCGGATAGTCCTGCAACCAATCAGAGCCACTGTGTTGTAAACTAACTCAGCTGCACGGTGCTCAGATGACCTGTACGACTACATCACCGTCTCTGTCCCGTCCATCACCACATGAAGCCCGCCCATACAGTTTGTCTGGCCCAGCAGATCTTTGTAGCGGTGTAATCAGTTCCCAGAATGTGTAGACGGGGAAAGTCAGATTGCCTTTCAGGCTACACAGGAACAGAATGTGCATGAAAGCAAACACACACTGGGGATATTTGTTCCAATAAACAATGCAGAATCTTTGCCCATATTCAAACAAGACAACTGTTTTTAATGAATAAATCCATTTTAGACACATGTTCCTATAATATTTAATACATTTAATGTGTAACAGTGTTTTTAAGAGAAGGTGTAACTATGTATATCTGATGCAAATCCTTTATTTGTTGGTAGGGTTGTGAATTCACACCTCTGCGTGATTGGACAGTTTTTTCCAATATTAAAATTAGAAAGCCAACCAGACACAAAATGTTCATTGAATTCGAAAACCCCAAAGCAGTTCTGTGAAAATGTACTTCCTTGTTTGCCGTTACTGTTTCTAATCTCAGTGAGTCACAGCATTACATTTCATTTGAGCAGAAAAAGTCGTGTGAGGAAATATCCAGTGTTTATTTGCAGATTCCAACTTAACCGATTACCACGAATGCTAAATAAAATGATCTATAAGATACAGCACATGCCTTTATGTGCCCCAAAATATGAATCTGAATATTTTGACAAGCTCAAAGTGGTTTCGTCAACTGCAGTGTTAAATCCACTGGACAAATGACAAAGAAAACTTTGTTTCTTTCACCTAGTCACCTGAGTGCCGTGGAGTTGAATTTGTTTTCAACAAAGGAGAAGTGAGCTGTTTAGAGTCCACTATCATATCTGTTGTAGCTGTAGATGTTGACAACAAAATAACTTAACAGAACAGATAACAGCGTAACCACATTTGTTTAGAACACTGAATGTCAAATACTTTGTCCCCGTGACTTTAGGACTATCCAGTTGCATGTAGAGGTATTTTTTCTTCAGCATCAGTTGAAACACTTCCCATAATGAAATCAAAAAGTAGTCATACCAGACTGATATTCTTCAGTCCACATTCACTGATCTGAAGAGAAAAAGATAAGAGATCTCTGAAGATCACCGGTTACTCACCAGTCGAGTGTTGACAACAGGGAACATTAAAGCCAGTAGCGCTCCGTTCAACATGTGGACCTGCAGCCTGGAAACATGACAGACACCAATGAGCCAATGATAATAACATAACACATTAGAAAATGTCATTAAAAAGCATTTGATAAACTTTCTCCATCACACCTGCCTCTCCCAGGGAAAATTTTGAGTTCCACATTTCATGCATCATAGCCTTACTGAATCAATTAGTGCTGATGTAAGCACAGAGGAACAGGTGGAGGACAGGGTTAATTATGTGCCGTGTTGCTGAAAGCCAATCAGAGTCTTCCCTGATGCTGTTAGCAGCAGCTGTCTCGTATTGTTTGGCAGGATTACTTCCTTGTGGGAATGTTGATTTTGAAAAGTCAGGTCAGCGATGTTTCAGGGAAGTGGAACCTCTCACCTGATGTCAGTGCTGTAGAGACTTATCATACACGGTTGCTGCCATGATTCTGACAAATCAGTATTTTTAGCTATTCATTCATTAATAGTATCTCATCTCATCTTCTGTAACCGCTTGTCCTGTGAAGGGTCGCGGGGTCTGCTGGAGCCTATCCCAGCTGTCATTGGGCAAGAGGTAGGGTACACCCTGGACAGGTCGCCAGTCTAATCGCAGGGCTAACACAGAGAGACAGACAACCATTCACACCTACATGCACACCTTAGAATCACCAATTAACCTAACCAGCATGTCTTTGGACAGTGGGAGGAAGCTGGAGTACCTGGAGAGAACCCACGCAGACACAGGGAGAACATACAAACTCCACACAGAAAGGCCCAGTCGTCCTGGAGTCGAACACCAAACCTTCAGTGGCGTGCTAACCACCACTCCACTGTGCCGCCAACATTCTTAGTATCATTTAAAACTTTTTTAATCAGTTTTAGCCAGTGGTTAGCACATATCCTTCTATAGCTGCTGCCATCTCACTCTCCATTCAGAGCACACACAGCCTGTCTACTCCTGCAGACAGAGGGAGTGTGACGCTTGTTCACTTAACTTGCACACAGCCAGGTCTAGGAAAAAATGTTTCTTTTAACCGAGATTTATTTCAAGAGGCGCCGGACCGTGTTCAGTATCAAAGCCCATGGAGCTTATGTGTCAAAGTGTGGACCGACATCTATCTCCTCCGACTGTTGTTTTTGTTAAATGAGCCACAATAACTGTTGTGACAGCCAAGGACAGTGGGAAAACAGCAGTGCCGTAGGAATGTCAGCTCAAATAAGCCAGGCTGTCATTCTGGGGGGGCCTCTGGACCTTTTTGGCAAAACAGTCTCCTTCATTCAAATTCAAATTTACTACCTTTATTGATCTGTTGTCACCTTTGCACATAATTTGAACTAAATTCACTGAACTTTTGAGTAGCTTTAAGCACTACTCTCTGTCTAAATCAATACTCCTCCTAAATCAATAGGAGACATAGCCAATTATTTGATATACTGTATAAGGGCTGGCACAACTCAACTATACAAGTATAATATGTTGATCTGCATGGAAGAGTCACAATGTTTACGCCCAGACAGTTCTGTCCGATTGGTATCTGGGAGTCGCTATTGCATCCTCATCAGTTGTTTCTCAGAGAAGAGCTCTGGAAAGACTCTTTCCAGTGCATTACAGGTTGTAAGCAAGTTTGTTTTATGTGTTTATAGACCTATAAAACTAAACCATACAGATTTCCGTCAACCATTAACTGATAAAAAATACAGGTACATTTCCTGTTTCAATCTGCACAAGTAACTGAAGTTCAGTCTTTGTCAATTAATTTATTAGTCTATGTCTGTACATGTATCCACACATGATTATATTAATAATATAACATTAACAAATAAGTATCCAGAGTTTGAAAGTCTGTATTTTAAAATGCTAAAAAAGTTATTCTGCAGTCACAACATAGTAAGTTTGCTTTCTCCTCACATACAGTCTGTAGCTTTTTAGCCTGATTAACAAATACAAGGAGATGAAACCAGCGGGACAGAGTCCAGACAGAAGCACTCTCTCTTTTATGGATACAGACGCCTATGTGTTTTTGCTGCTGATTTCCACTGATATACGAGCTGCAATTAGAATGCAAAGCAGGAAGAGACTACTGAATGTGAACAGGCAAGTAAAATGCTGTTTATTCCTCTCACGTCATAGTTGTATCTTTACTTTTTTTAAGGTCACAAAAGAGAGTTCTGATTTTGGGATTTTTGGATTATTCAATTCGATGACAAACTGAAATGGTGTCATTATGGGAAATCTACCGAACCACTAAACTTTTCCTGGAGGACCCAGTTGTGATCGGTGGAAAGAAAAGCCTTTAAAATGGAGGTAGAAGTATCATGACTAGTTACTTTTGAGGCCTAAACAACAGCACACCAAACTGCTGGCACATAGAAACCAGAAGCGCAACTCTGAGCTGGGAGGCTAAGAAGCTAGAAAGAGCAATGAACTGCCATACAGAGCAGGCCTATCCTGAACTTCACTGATCAGTTGGTCTATTTACATATTTATTCTATAGAATAAAGAAGAAAAGCCTTCTGGGGGCTATTTAAACAGTGACGTTTATTTTTGTCACTTCTGCTTACTAGAATGTGCACAGATGGCCGACCATGGCTTGGCGCGTCATGGCCCTTAGGGAGGTAACATTTCAGTTGGCAGAGAATAATTGACACATGTCATTTATTGGCATTAAACATTAGGAGCCAAACTTGCTGAAGTCATGCTCTCACAACCATTCTGACAGTTTGTACTGGTCTCAGACTTTTTGCAAGAGGCTTGGGTTTTTTTGCATAATGTATGTGATGCAAGAGCACTGTGTGTCAGCAACACACAAGGTGCACTTTGTCTTGAAAATTTCTGGGGGTGTGTGTGTGTGTGTGTGCAGACAATTCAAGAAGCTTTTTATGTAATTGATTTAAATAGGTCTAGAAAGGACATTGTCAGTTTCTGCTTTAGGAATTTGATTCTGAAGCTCGGTTCCTCTATCTCAAATCTTTGATTCCATTTTAATTTATCTATTTTGTCAATAATAACTTCAGATTATTCTGTCTGACTTTTGTCCTTAACAGGCTGTGTTATCTTTGAGTTGTTGTAATATGGTTTTGTTTCTTTTTCCTTGTTTCAACTGTGTTTGTTAGGAGAAAGTAGTAGAAACCTACAGAAATATAAAATGTAGTAGCAGCAGGATTATTACTTCTGTTCATTTCTCAGCCACTATCTGCTTCCTTTCTTGTTGTCACTGCTATATTTATCTATTTTTGTCGTATGAGACTTGTGAACTCATTTTGCTAAATTCCTCATAGCACCAGAAGCTCTTGCACCTCTTGGGCAGAAATTCACACTCTCTCTTTCATCATTCCTCCAGTTGTAGTACTCATGCAGATCATGGTTTCCAGTATCTATATACACCAATCAGGCAGAACATTATGACCACCTTCCTAATATTGTGTGTCTCTTCTTCTTCTATCGCCAAAATAGTTGTGACTCATCAGAGAATGGACACAGAGTGTCCTGTGGTGTCTGGCAACAGAATGTCATTAGTGGGGGCCTTTGGGTCCTATGGGTTGTGGAGAAGGGCTTCTGTGGATCATCCCACAGATACTTGATCAGTTTGGGATCTAGTGAATTTGGAGGCCAGGTCAACGCCACGATTTTTATTTTTTAGTTGTTCCTAAAGTGATTTTGTGTGTGTGTCTGTGTCAGGCTGCATCCTGATGGGGGTGTTTGCTGCCATCAAGGAGTGTCATTGCTATGGGGTGGGGGTGTCTGGTCTGGTCTAGGTGGGCGCTACATGTCAAAGTAACATCCACATGAATGCCAGGTTCAAAAGTTTCCCAGCAGAACATTGGATTGTCACAAGATGATCAATGTTATTTACTTCTCCTGTCAGTGGTTTTAATGTTGTGGCTGACTGGTGTGTGTATATCTATATACAAGGTCCAAAAAGACTAGTTAGTGACCAGGCGAGCGTACAGTCATCTTGGATGATTGCTTCCAGCTATTCTAAAACTCTGACATGGCTTTTAAGAACTTAAATAAGTGGATTATGGTCATGAGGATCAGCAGATCTTGGATGAGTCAGTTGATCTTGGATCTTTTAAGCGACATGCAGAAAATGGGCCCCCAAACCCCTGATCATATTCTTGTGATTTAAGCATCTGCTATTATTAATGGTTGGGTCTGTCTGCATTAGCCATCCATGGCAATAACTCTTTATCTTGATCTCATCTTATCCACCATTCTGCACTGGGTTCATAGCAGCATGTCACTGATATCAGCCTCACCGTTCACTGTTGGATCCACTACAGCTGTATCAGAGCTTTACATGCATCCATATGCTTTTCTGACAAAGTAGCTGCTGAAGAGGTGCTGCAGTATTAAAGAGCACTTGATTTTACCATGACAGCCACAGGTGTCAATAAATCAACCAGGACTGAAATCCTTAAGCCTTACATATTTAAATGAGTGTGCGTGGTTTGTTTCATGCTATTATCGTCGTAACTGATGGCATTTGCAGAACAACTGGTGTGCAGCTCCATGTGCATTTCTTCCACATAAAGTCCCATTACAAATGTCATCACAAGATTTATTATGGTGTACTTTTTACATAAATCAAATGAAGTGCATTGAATGAACATTTCACCAGTGGATACATTGTAAAGCATGTGAATAGTAATTATTATTTCTAGTGATGACAATATGTTTTCCAAAAATTCTCATTACAGTGCTGCATGTTTCCATTTCAGGTAAGACACGGCTGCAACAGCTTGATAAAACTGCTGTCCCTCACCGCAGTTGTTTCTTGTGCGACTCCCATGGGCTATGGCAACGGAAAGTGACCCTGCTTGTAGTTATTTCTGAGTAAATCCCACTGGCAAAAACACAGTCATGACTCCTGAATAATTAACTGCCCAGACCGGAGGAGTTATGGAGGACAGGGGACTATAAATCCAAACAAATGCAATACAATAATGCTCTGTGAAAACCCAATTTACCCCGCAGAAGCATCCAAGTAATTACAATCAATGCCAACGACAAGGGCATTTTATATGGAAATTAAATCCATGTTTAATTTGATTCCGTCTGCACAATCAGTTCATATTACAATGAAGATTTGCATTCGTGACAGTTAGCTCCTATGGTAGCAGCTTGAAAGTGAGTGCACATGGCTGAAGGATGCAAGAAACTGAATTGCCTTTGTACTGTAATGTGTACTCACCTACATACAACCATGGCTGTTTTACTTGGTGGACAGGCCAGCAGGAAGATCTGTTAAGGAAAGCAGAGAGAAACTCATTTTGTGAAAGGTTGAGTGCCGCAAGTAGTAGAAAATGAAATCACACCTCTAAATCTGTGCTAACATAATAAGAGCCTTCAACAGAATCTCCTGCAGGCGTCAGTAAGTCGCTTATTGCTTCAAATCAAGAAAAACTAAATACAGGACTCAGGAAAGACACACAAGAAGAATTGGAAAGTGCTACAATGGCTGCCAGATGTTGGCTTTAATGTATCTCACTGAACTGCCGATGCAAACAATCTACAACCATTGTCTACAACTTATCAGAGAGAGAAGAAATAATCAGTTTGTGTTGGAGAGCAGCATGGATACAAGTCTAGATTAAATTCAAATCAAAATCCAATTTAAATTCACAGCTACAAAAGTAGGCTGATGATATTTTGTTTCAAATCTAAAGGAGAAGAAAGCAGTTGAAAATGATTTTCTAACACCTTTCCATTGTCAAAAGACATCTATATCAAGCAGCTGGCTTTGTTCCTGAATGAGAACATAGGTTACATTGCGTCTAGCAATCTGTGCACTGTGACTGGCCTCTGGGGCCTGGACAGTGCTGGAAACATGGATTGGTTCAAAACACCATCTGACACAAGAAAAAGTTGGTTTGCCCGAAGGCTGGGAACAGAATTACAAGAAAGCTATTGACCTGATATTTGTTGTACAACTACCCACTGGTCTGTTTTCCTTTTTCTTTTTTTGGCATATGTCTTAGAGATTGATCTGCTGCACACCTATCAACTTGGATTATCCGCAGTATGAACACAACTGAGAGGAAGCAGGTTTTTCAGAGACCCTCCAATACAGAAAACATGTAGCACAGTGTGGGATTCATTTAAAAAATTTTGAATTTCTGTATATTTTTCTCTCTATACATCTTTCATCTTTTTCATCATTTTTTTTTAACATGCACTGACTGCATAAAATGTATTCCATTGTTAAAATCTGCTTGCCAAGTTCAACATTAAATTAGCAAGAAATTACCAAATAAATGATCAAAAATCAGTTGTCTAAAGTGCATTAAGTTTTTATTTTTGTTTCATTTTCAATGTGATTTAACAGCGCCAATTTAATGCCTTACTTCTTCATTTGCAGGCTAGCTCAGGAACTGCTAATGCCTTTAGCCAGAGCGGCAACCATTCAAATGTACAAATGCAGCTGCTGTGAATAATCACTGCTCTTCAATTAGATGCTGAACAACAATAAACCCAGCCTAACCTGTTGACTGGCTGGGTGTGTAGAAAAACACGTTTTGTTAACGTTTCGGCTTAAGAGAATAAAGAGGATTAGTTACAGTGTCTGTATGTGTATATACAGTATTTGCTATGCTCTGAATTTTTTACATTCTACAGGAGTCGTTCAGTTTTTTTTTTTTTTTTTTTTTTAAGAAAAACAATGATTTTTCACAGCCTGATCTTCACAGCACATATTTGTGGAAGTGTATGATGGCATGGACAAAGGAGCATTCTAAGGACCTCAGAAAAAGAGCTGCTGTTGCTCATCAGGCTGGAAAAAGCCACAAAAACCATCTTTAAAGAGTCTGGACTCCACAGTCAGACAGATTGTGAAGATTGGGTTCTCTTCACTGAGGTTTTGAGTCATTTTCATGCAGAAAGCGGCAGTGTATGTATATTTATTAAGTATATATACATATGCTGTATGTACAGTATATCTTATCAAGATTCAAGACTCCCAGACTTTATTGTGCTAGTGTGAGCACAGTGAAATTGCAACTGCATTGGTTTCCAATGGTTCATTAATATTTAAGACCTTACACTTATGGATGTATGTACATATGTATCTTACACTAATGTGTTTATTAATTATAGTTGAACGAAACTGAAAATCAGTGTAAAGCAACTATTTTCAATAAGTACATGGTGTGATATGCTGTCAAAGGATGACAGGTATTATGTTGTACCCAAAACATATTTTGCTCTCACACTATGAGCTCACAGTACAGAGAAGTGAGTACATGCTGTTCATGACAGCAGCGCAAGTCTGGGCTCCAGCAGTGACATCAGCTCTGCATCCTTTTTACTAGACACAGGAGAACAAACATGGAAATCGATTTCCTGCAAATTATTGAGCCAGCTGCTTTAGTCAATAAGGACCTTCCTGATTGGTGGTGCTTGTAGGTACACAGTGAGACTGAGCAAATAATCTTACAGTAATGACAATGCTGATCAGCCAGTATGAGACTATGGAAATCTAGGCCTATTCAGAACAAATCAGGGAAATCCACTCTGAGTGTAGAACTAGGATTAATCCCTGTGTGGGATGCGGGCCCATGAACTCATGATCTTATTTGCAGGTGAGAGGGACTACTTAAGTGTAATCCAATACTGTGTGCCGTTTATTTGAGGAGAAGTTACTAGGCTTTTATTAGATGTTCGTCTGATCCACTGTGACATCAGGGACTACTAAGCATGCAGAGTGGCACTTCACGCAAGTGTCAGCTAAAAGGATTAACACGCTGCTTAAGATAACTTTTGTTAAGATGACATGTCGTCCAAATGTTTAAAATATTCAGCAGCTGTCTTTGTAATGACGTGTTAATTATGACTATGTCAGATTTTCACTAAAATCTTTACTTTTTGATTCAGAGGTGTCTGTCTCTTTCATGAAAGGGGAAGAATAGGTCCAAATACAGTAGGGAACATTGCTCTCAACTGTGCACTGATGTTAATGTGTTCTTTGACTATTAATTAGTGGGGGTGCAGTGGTGTGCGTATGCATTCAAAATCATTTTTTAAGCAAGTATTGGCCAGTTCTGTATGACATTTCTCCATTGCAGTATGCTGTTAGCCCCGGTTATTGTTCATGATCTATAGGGTGCTAGATGCGTTAGCCCTGAACGCTTAGATTATGTGCCAAACTTTATCAGATCTGTAGGATGCGTCAAATACCACTGCATGCTGAGATGGTGTTTTGATTGGCCTCCCTGCAGCCAGAATATGTGACTTCTCTTCTCACATTTTACAATTAGCAAAACCACAGCGTTTTTTTTTAACAAGATGGAAAGTGTTTCTTTGGGCTCGTTCTAAAGCTGAAGGTTATACTGACGTTTACACTGATGGCTTCAATGTAATTTCACGTCATTATGAATATATTGCTCTTATTTTATGTATATTATTTATAGAGTCTTTTCTTCTTGAATAGAAGCAGTATTTGTCTGTCTCAACTGTTACTAGCAAGTATGGCCAATTAGGTATTTTGGAATAATTTTGTTTCTGAACAACAACAACAACAAAAAAGGGTTACACTATTTATTTCCCTCCGTTGTACATACTGAACTGCGACAGGTTCAAGCAGAACTGTCACTTCTGTGTGCTGTTACACTCCTAATTAGAACGCTGACAGGAGGCGTCTTTCTGACACGTGTGAAGTGTTGAACAGCATGACTATTAAGGGGTGAAACATACACTTTTTACACAGAACCCTTCCAGGGAGCCTGTTTGAAGTGACAAAGAGAAGATGTGGTGAGCAGAATGAATTTGTCCCAGCATAACAAATTGTGCTGGTAAAACATTTATCGTGTTGTTGGGATTTTGCAAGAAGAGATTTAATTAATACGAGAGACTGTCCTGTTTTTGTATGTGAGGAATACACCAGGTCTATTCCTCAGGTGTACTGATACTCCCTTGTTGAAAAGCTCTGCAAAAACTTTTCATTGAAGGCGCTCTAGTGTTTTCAGGTCTGAGCGTTGAGGGCTCATTGAGCTTTATCATACATTTTGTTGCAGTGGGATTTCTCTATTACCTTGACACAGAGTAGTCTGTGTTACTATAGCAACCTAAAACACAGGGCTTTGTTGCATTTCCACTCCTCAAAGTTATCATTTGCATTCGCCTCAAATGACAAACATATAGTAGAGGACCTGATATTTGAAATGCAGTGGATATAACACATCCACGCACACCCGTTGAAACAGGTTTTTGATGTATAAATAACAAGAGGCAAATTCGTCAGTCTGTGGAGTCAGTGACCTTGGCACACCCTGACCTGGGAAGATTCACCCGCTCTTCTTTATGATAACGTTCCTAATTGCGAGTATCTCCTTTGCATGGCCCTCTTCATGTTCTCAGACATTTTGTATAGGGTTTAGGTCTGGGCACTGGCCATCTTTTGTTGCTTTGCATGTGTGTCTGGGATCACTGTCTGAAAGCTGAACGTTTTCTTAAGTTTCAGTAATCATGCTGTCCGGATTGTGCAGTTCCCGAGATCGACCAGTGATTGCCAGTAACTGATGCTTTTGCCAAATTCAAGATGCATTCATTAACTTATTATTATTACACTTCTATTCAATTTTTGCCCCACACATAGGCATTTGAGCAAAGAACTGTGTCAGCTTTGTGTACGGTGTCTACACTGAGCTATCACACAACCAGTGAAAACAGTGGGGAGGATTTCTGTCTGTTCGTGTGACATTACATTTGAACTTAAACTAAATTTGCAATAAGATGGATACAGATCAGTTACCATTTATCCTCTCCAAACATTTTAGGCCATCAACGTGGATATAATAATGATAATAATAATAACCACAACAGCAAAGTGATAAAATGTATTTGGTGTTTCTGATATTGTACCCCCACTGCATTGGGTATTGGCACTCTAAAAGGGTGATAATAGGACTATTGAGAAACTTGCCCATCCCTTTTGTTGACTTGAAATAATATCAAACTAATGTGATTAAAAAGACAAACATTAAAGAAAGCATTACACTCAAGAGTACTCCACCACCACCTCAAAGATCAACCACCTTTGTTATCATCCCTGTACCCTAGCATCTGCAACACGCATTAAAAATCCAGCTCATAGACTCCACATGGATGATCTAACTTATGAGAGTCAAGCCAGCCCTGACAATGTTATTGCAGCATTACAGACGCTATTAAATTAATGGTTGTTTGTCCCTATGAAATACAATTTAGCTGAAGGAATAGAGGGCTGAAACCATCAAATTTCCCATTTCCTGTTGCTGGTCTCCTTACTGTCTGCTTACTGTAAGGCCTGGGCTGACGAATGAAAACAAGAAGCAGCGTCATACGAAAGAAGACCTGTGTTATCATATCTTATGAGATGGTGGCCACAGCGAGATGCAAGGAAAGTAGGAATTCAGGAAGACGGCAGACTAAGGGCCCGTCCACACGGAAACGCAAAAACGCCGAAACGCATAAGTTTTTCATCGTTTTGGCCTTTCGTCCACACGTATCCTGTAAACGCATTGCCCTAAAACGCACTTTTCTGAAAACGGGTCCCAGGGTGGAGAAATTCGAAAACGCAGCTCTTGCGTTTTCATGTGGACGGCGAATACGGGGAAAACGATGACGTCATCGCCACACTCCCGAGCAGCCTTCCACCTCCCGCGAGACGTCTCGTAACAACATCAACAACAATGGCGGACTACATGCTAGTTTTCATGCTGGAGAAGATATTGAGCCTATTAGGGTTACTAGGGCAAAATATCATGCTCCTGTGCCACCACGCTGAGCAAAAAAGGCGATTTATAAACAGCGCTCAAGATTTATGCGCATGCTCCGCATCTTCCTCTCCATTTTTGGTGAATTTCTGAAACCGAAACAGCGCCACTTATAGGCCTGGAATATGAAGTAGCGTTTTCGGTCGTGCTGAAACGGATCCGTGTGGACGCGGATTTTCTTGAAACGATGATCGAAAACGGAGAGGGAAAAGACCGTTTTCGTACGTGTGGACGGGCCCTAATACAACCATCTCTGGAAAAAACAGTGCAACGCTATAAACTACAGAAAAACACTCACAGAACTTTCAGAAATATGCAGCTCATGGTGACTTGGCCTGATAATAATAAGCCAATTAGTTTCAAAGTGAAAGTAGAGCTGAAATGGTTTACAAGGAAATAGCAGTGGTTTATTTGTAGATTGAAAGACCTCATTACTGATAAACCACATTTCCTTTTTACGAGTAGAGTCATAAAATGATCACTGTAAAGAGCTTTCTGCGTTATCTAAATGACTCGGTCAACAATATGCTGGGCCGTGTTTATGTCTTCAGCCAGTGAAATAAATGGGGCTATATGCGACAATGACGGTAATACTACACGTCAAACTGTGTGTGTCCATCCAGTGTTGCTGCAGAGGTCTGTTTTGTAGGGGTGTGATAAGTTGATGTATCCCTGCAGTCCACAGAAATATTCAACATTAACCTAGCTGCTATGTATCGCTGTTAAAAAGATCAGTATCTTCAGTCGTGAAGATCTACAAGGAAAGAAAGTTCACTTGATAAGAGGGCAGTTTGTACACCTTACCCATCAGCCCTCAGGAAATATTTAACTGCTAGCTCTAAGGAGAACATTGGAGTAAGTGATGAGCCACTTGCACAGCACATAAACTCTACGCTGTACATCAAATTTCACCAACATTTATCCGTGAACACCTATAATGTTCGACAGTATTTCTACAGTAGTGTTAAATACAAATATTCATTCATTCATGAATAGCATTGTTCCTGGCATATTCAAATCAGACTGGACCGATATAGAGAACAGGGCTTTCGGGTTTCAAACTGTCGGTTGCTGGGGCGTGTCAACGTAATCTGTCATGCAGATACGTCCGTTTGCGTGAAATACACTGGTAAATGGCAAAGCCTTCAACTGAAAAAGCCCACACACTATCGCCGAAAGCGTGAGACATCTATAAACGGAATCCTGATAAAATGGACGCTTTGTAAAAATAAAACGGCCTTCCACAGCCACGCAGCCGCTGTGCACGAGCACCTCAACAGAGAACGTCCTGGGGCTTTCTGACCTTAAAAAGACAAGTCAGAAGGATAGGAATTTGCACCAATACTGCGAGTTTTGTCTCATTCTTGGTCATTGGCCAATGCCTTGGAAGTGTCGTTGCACATTACCTCAGCATGAAAGACCAAACTCTTCTTATTTACCCGACACACTTGAACATCCTGACCTCTATAGTCTGGAAATATGCTGCTCTCTACTTCAAACCTGTTTCAGACTATTTTGCATTTCTGCCAACAATACTACAGAGTACTTTATTTGAATTGCTGTCAAAACTACATATTACTCTTATACTTCTGAATTTGTTCACTTGGGTTTATGCAATACTCTTTATATACACTGTACTCTGCACGTAATATTTGTAACCATAACCACTTTTATCTGGTCAGCACCATCTACTTGCTGACAGCAGCATATAAACTGTACCTCCTAATACTTCCTAATTAGGTCTACGTTAAATCAGTTTTCATTTTTGTGATGAATAGTATCATAAGGTACAAGTTAAAGTCTACTGGTAGAAGTCATCATTATTCAGAGGTAAGTTGACCCAAGAAACTGAAAAGAAATCATTTCTATTTTTCCTAAAATTACACCCACAAAAATCAGCACTACGCCCTCAATATGCCGACTGGTCCATCGCCTCCAAACTACGTGATGTCTGTTTGTTTAAAGAGCCCCACCCGTATCCAGTGGACTCTGGGAAAATACGCGACAGTAAACCGATCAGTCAGTGATCAGTGGGACGTCTCTCAGTGGGGCGACGCGACTGCTCTTGTACCACAGGGCAGAAAACACACCAGACATCTGCGTTGTCAGATGTGAAGCATCCGCTCATCAGTCACCACACGCCGAACCCCTAACCCCCAGCGGGGACTCTCTCACCTCGTAGTGCGCGGTGCTCGCTCGCTTTGTGTTTCTGATGTGCGCAGACGCTCTGTGCATGGCAAATCATTATTTTTCCACGATGAATGTATTAATGAGACTGAATTTTATATAAAAAAAAGCAACGCCTCCCAAGATTACAGTGGCGTGTGTGTGTGCGGTTCAGGACAATCCGAAAAACCACATCAGTATTCAGTGTATTAAGTAATAACATCACTGATCCTGTGAAGTTTGTAAAATGTGAAGGATTCCTTAACAGTAGCCATTACTAAGGAAATATTTAGCTAACAGGCTGCTGTAAACTAACACTGACAGGAAAGAAACCTGTGGCAGCTCAGTCAAGTTGATGCCTGTGCCGACTACCCAGCAACTGTAATAACTTCGACAATAACAACAACACTTGACTCTTCACATCTCACTAGACATCATGGGAAGATTACAGAACCTGACACATTTCATTCCTTAAAGTGTCTCATAAAACTCCTCACTGTTCTGGACTCACTATTGTTACCAGATCTTAACAAGGCAGCTTGACGATCCACGCAGTCCTAATTAGATGTTCTCATCTGAGGTTTCCATCGCATCTGACAGCGATTAAAGCAAACCAGCCACACCCACATACTGCTGATCCAACATGAGGAACTTGTAATGTCGGTGTGTTCGGGGGAAACAAAGACGGATCCGAAAAAAACAATCACCGCTGCTCAACTGTCTAAAATGCAAAACTTATTACGTCACACTCAAGTCATCTAGAAGAAATCCTAAGAATGCACCAACAAGCCCAGAAACATCACCGCTAACAAAGCAAGAATGTGCAAAACGCTTTCTGCCCCACCTCGCCGTGGCCTCATTACCTGCAATACCAAACACACTGAACCAATCCCTGCAGAGAAGGCCTAGCTGTAAAACTAGATTTTTGAGTTAAGTGTTACAAAAGTGAATCAGAAACAGTGCCGACTTCCTATTTAAAATTATTTGGTTTAATTTCCTGTTCTGACCACACTCAAGCGTCAGCAAGCATGAAGAAAATCACAGATATCTTGACCCTAGTCACCGTAAATCAAGGACATGCTGCTGCCATCAGTCAGTTCACTGCAGCCTGTAATTCATCAGTGTCCAATGGTTATCACACTCCCGTCACGCAATTCACAGTGACCTGTTGCCATTACTTATGGCGTGCAATCTCATATCATGAAGGCCAAGCAACAACTAAGTGTAAATGAAAAAGAGCGCACTGTATACTGTAACGTATAAACGCGTATAAAAAGACCTTGCTGACTTTGATTATCATGTTGTGTGATTCAGACTCTAAACTATCTATCTAACCAGTGAGAAATAAAATTTACACAGCTTTGAAACTGCTCGTAACCCCACCTCATCCAGTCATAAACAACCATAACATAACATCAGATGACGCCCAGCTCACGTTGCACACCTGAAGGCATGAACTTGAGACATCGTGTCTTCCCCCCCTGCACAACAAGGCCGACTCTGAAACACAGGCTCAAACCCAAGTGTTTGAAACGACAGCCTCTACTGCGATGTGCACGTTCATTTCTTCTGTCTCTGTGTAAAGAAACTTTGCATATACTATATATATATAAAAAAAAAAAAACTCATCTATATTGTCCTTAGTCTTGTTTTTAATGCTAGATCAGCCAGGTTTTACTTTGTGACAGCTGTTTGATTCGGCAAATAGGTGTATAACTAAACAAGGTAACAACCCAAGTAAACACAACCTGTCACCTGTTCACACATCAGAGTCAAAGGCAAACTGAAACAGCGCGTTTGTCACATCTTTGTAGTGCAATCGTGTAGCTCAAGGAAGGAAGCACAAAGTAAGTTTGTAATAGTCATCGTGGTTGAAAGTGGGTGTGATCAGATCAGTATTTAGCTGATGAAAACGGTGCCAACTTCTCAGCCCGTAAACCACCAGTGGAACCTGTCAGTGTGTGTGCAATTAAAGCAGTGTAGTACATCTTCAAATAGGTTTGATGGTGATGATTAACTTCCCCACAGACATGGCTCACCTGAATCATGGTGACGACATGACACGGATTCAGCAGGTAGATCACAGTCTTGGTCGCGAACTTGAACCCGACCTCCACTCCAAAAGTCATGCAAAGGGCAACCAGCAACAGGTTCTTTCCCAGGCTGTCCTCTTTCGCCCTCACGCCGTCTTTCCCGACCGCTCGAAACTCTTTGGAGACGTTTATCTTCCTCAGCGACACGGCGATCTCCACCAGGGAGATGAGGAGGATGATGAGACTTTCGCCGATGCGCTGCTGGGGCGTGAGGAAGGCAGCACACTCGGGGCCCCCGTTGCCCTCGAACTTCGGGTCCACCCCGCCGTAGACCCAGTCCAGCAGGCTGTATATGTTATATCTGGACATATTCCTCTTCTCGTGTTGGAAAAGATACGAACAAGATGGAATAAAAGACGTCACACTGACTTCTTGGCGAAACATGAACTGCAAAATTTCCCTTTCGTCGTTCGCCTTGAGAGGTAGACATGTACCCACCGCCTTGGTGGTTGTGAGCTAGCTAAACCGACTCTACCTCATCCACACACGGAGGAGGAACTTCAGTTGGTGACTGCAAGCAGTTTGTAGTCAAGACTACCGGTAGCTGGTGGTGGTGGCGGTGGTGGTGGGCAGTGACAACGAGCCTCCTCTCTCACGACCCTCACACGCGTAGCAAACAAGCTAGCAAACGTTTCCTTTCAAACTAGCAGCGGCATTATATGAAGCAAGCAAGCATGCTGGCTACAAGCACCTAGTCACATCAACCTAGAAAGCCGTTTATACGAGGACGAGTTAGCGTGTGTTAGCAATAACGCGGACGCCGCATAGGTAGCTAGCTAGCCCAGTTAACAAGCCTGACTGAACATAGGACGGGCGTGGTGTTTTAAACCCCGGGTTTAGTCTTGCAGGCTCAACACAAATTTCAGGCAAACTCGAGTGAAGAAACTAGTGTACTTGTAGTAAAGTGACGCAGAGAGAGTTAGTTTTCCTGCTTGTTGAATTTCCATACTAGTTAACACATTTATAAAGCTCGGGCTTACTTTGAAGTAGAGGTTGTGAGGTTGGCTCTAAAATAAAACGTTATATATGTTAGTTTATAAACTTTAACATATGAACACGCGTGATATGAACAAGTTTCGTATGTCGTGCAATGTAATTATAGCAAATCTTAAGTATTTTTGCTAATTTAAGAGATTAGCTTTGTTTAACGCGCCTCTCACGCTACCTGAGAGTCTAATCTGAGGGTTCCAAAATCACTTGACGAAGAAGACACCCGTGATGCTAGGGGACGGTGCGTTCAAGAAAAATCCGGACTCTTCCAACCTTCCTCCTGTCGCATTTGAGTAACACTGTCATTTTCAGTGATTACACACCATGGAGATGTTTCTATGCTAAACCTCCATTTCTTCCACAGCACGTGTCAAGGTTTCTTAAACTAAATAAAAATCACTTTCATTTTACCACATGTGGGAGTAATGCAATTGGATATTAAAAACATGATTATGACTTTGATTAAATTTCCTTCTCCACAGGGATACATCTGTGCTAAATGTCATTTACTTCAATGGAATTCATAATAAATGATACTCAGATGGGGTTCTTGATACTTATTATCAGCAAGAGGACTTCTGAAGATATACTATCTGATGTATGTGGTATATAAATATATATACACACACCGATAAGGCATAACATTATGATCACTTTCCTAATATTGTGTTATTGTGTAGGTCTCCTTGTGCCTCCAAAACAGGTGTGACTCCTCAGAGAATGGCCTGTGCTGTCAGGCAATAGAATGATGTTAGTGGGGGCCTTTGGGTCCTATGGGTTGAGAGCAGGGGCCTCGGTGGATCATCCCACAGATACTTGATCAATTTGGGATCTAGTGAATTTGGAGGGGGCGGCACAGTGACGAAGTGGTTAGCACTGATGCCTCACAGCGAGAAGGTCCCGGGTTTGAATCCATGGGCCAACTGGGCCTTTCTGTGTGGAGTTTGCATGTTCTCCCTGTGTCCGCGTGGGTTCTCTCCGGGTACTCCGGCTTCCTCTCACTGTCCAAAGACATGCTCATTAGGTTCATTGGCGATTCTAGATTGGCTGTAGCTGTGAATGTGAGTGTAAATAGCTGTCTGTCTCTCTGTGTTAGCCCTGCGATAGACTGGCGACCTGTTCAGGGTGTACCCCGCCTCTCGTCTGATGATAGCTGGGATAGGCTCCAGCAGACCGCGCGACCCATTCACAGGAACAAGCGGTTACAGAAGATGAATGAATGTCATGTTTTTGTACAGTGTCCTTGTGAGTCTTGAAAGGCGCTTGTAAATAAAATGTATTATTAATGTTATTATTATTATGTCAGGCAACACCTTGTGTTGTTCTTCATGAGTTGTTCCTAAAGCATTTTTGTGTGTGTGTCTGTGTCAGGCTGCATCCTGCTGGGGATGGCTGCTACCATCAAGTAGTGTCATTGCTATGAGGTGGGGGTGCCTGGTCTGGTCTAGGTGGGTGGTACATGTCTAAGTAACATCCACATGAATGCCAGGTCCAAAGATTTCCCAGTAGAATATTGGATTGTTACTAGATGGTCAATATTAGCAAATGTTCACAAAATGTTTTGTTGCTGCCCATTTAATTAAAAATTGTCTTAAAGCCCACCACCAGATAAGATGCAAAACTCTTGAATTAAATGAATGAAAGCAATTTTGAGTTGTGTATTAAAACACATTTTTTAAAAAATCATTTTATGATACATATCCCAAAGCAGGAGTTCCCCATAACAAGTTATATGCTAGTAGAAGCTCATTACTTTTGGAAGAAAGCAGCCATCATCTTGACTATCAAGAGACTTGTTACTTGCTCAGTTTCTTTCTTTTCTTCTGTCCTCTGAGTCCCTACAAATACAGTACATGGTTTTTGATTATAATATTTCTTTTGAAATAATTTCATGAAGGACCAGGCAGCATGGTTGAAGTGAATTACAAAATGCACACTTTCCAACATCAAACTCCACAGAGAACCCATTTACAAGCTGGTTTCCCTCCACCCTTGTTTGGTATTGTGTTTCCATCGTAGCAGGGGGTAGTGACGTATGTGATCTCCACACTAATTGGTTTGGAATGCACTTCAGTGAAGCCAATATGTTTCACAAACACAGCAGGGGAAATGGAGCAGGGTGCTGGGGGTAGGACTGACACAGGCTCGCGGGGGAAGAGAAAAGAGAGGTGAGAAAGCTTCGGGATGTCACTAATGTTTCCCCTAAAAGTGCCAGATTTTGTTGGCCAGCGCTCGGTTTTTGAAATAACCACAAGCTGACATAATTCCATTAGTGCAGCGTTTAGTGTAGCACTCAAAGTGGCGCGGGGCCTGTTTGAAAGCAGAGTGCAAATGACTCTGTGTTGAAACGTTGTAATTGTGGTCAAGACTTTTAGTGTTCAGTGAGGGAACAAAGTAGCATTAAGGTTTGATTTGTAGTGGTGCCTGAACTGAGCCTGAATATTTCATCAGTTTCTTGCCTAAATAAGAAATGTCTAACAGAAAAAGATCATTTCTTAATGAAGACTTCATAAATAAGTGCACAGGGCCTCATGATAACGGGTGAGTTAAACAATGATGTAGATGCATGAGTACAAATCAGTCTCAAAATTAATCTTTCCTACAGATGGCGTCACTATAAATCAAAATTTAAAATCAGAATATAAATGTTAAGATCTGACCAATTAAAAGTGACTTTGTTGGTCACATTTGTCCAGCTCATGTTTTGTTATTGGAAAAGGCACTGCGAGAAATGAACGCAATCAATATGGAGGACTGCAAGTGGGTTGCAGAGGTGCACCTGGCCTCCTTTATAGAACCTACTGACATTTAATAAGAGATCTCAGCAGACACTTCCTCACCCTTGCTCACACCGCTGCCCAGAAAAATAATCTGGACTCCATTTTCTACGGTTTTAAGAGGGTAATACAGTATGTTCTCTCAGTCCCACAAGGAAAAAAAATACTCTGAGTCAGTTTACTGGCTACAAAGTCCAGGCCTCGCTTTGGGATGTGGAGAGGAGCAGGGAAAGGGCTAAAGATCAACTGGCCGCCAAGCATGTGATCCTGAGGGATAAAGAGTGCGCTGCTCTCCTGGCTCAAGATGCTGAACTCCTCAAGAAAAAAAAAATAAAAAGAAGAAGAAGCTGCCAGATTTGAGCAACTTTCAGGTTGAAAGAGGCCAATTAGTCTAAATCTGTGAGGAGCGAGCTAGAACAGCTGGACTGGGAGGAATAAGCAGAACAGCTAATTAGTTTTCAAAAATGTTAACATACTTTATGTTTTATATATTAGCTCAAGGTGCAGTCTTCATTGTTTGTCAGGGAACAGAGAAAGATCAGATGAAGAAATTGGAGTACCATAGTTTAGTCAACTTAACTCTAAAGTTGGCCATTTTCAAACCTGATTTATCTTAGTGTTGGACACAGGAGCTTCCCGACATGTCCTGAGTCCCTGGTATAAAGTTAATTATTAGTCATAATAATATTTAGACTGAGTTATTGATAGCTTTGTATATTCAGTTCAATTCGATTTTGTTTATATAGCGTCAGTAATACAAATTGTCTCAAGATGCTTTACCGAACCTGTGAGACAGAAAAAGAGAGAGAAGAGAACAGCAGGAGGAACAGGATAAACATACATCTGTCATAGATGGATAAATCTGGCTAAAGCGTACAAGTGGAATCTGGTCGTGATACAAATACAAAACATAGCTGACGCATGTTACGTGATGATGAATATAAATAAAGCTGTTAGTGACCGCAGATGTTCTATTACAGGTGTATATCCACAACAAGGGTAAAACTGTCTGTGAAAGGGTGTCATTTTTAGGTCCACGCAGAGCTGCATGTCAGCTTTAAGCCCCGAGTCAAACCAGCAGCATTAGGATTCAAAGCCGGTTTGACTGTCTACATACTGCAAAAAATCATGAGCCATCACAACTGAATCAACGTTGTGCTCAAATATGAAATGGATTATACTGTATCTGACAAAAACACACACAAAAAGAGGTGGATAAAAGCCATATCACACTTGTCACTGCTGTTTGTAATGTTTATATTTTCCTGTTCTGTGTGCCGGATGGTGAGTGTGACTGGTTGTCTGTCTCTCTATGTTAGCCCTGTGATAGACTGGCGACCTGTCCAGGGTGTGCCCCACCTCTCGCCCGATGACAGCTGGGATAGGCTCCAGCCCCTCCGCGACCCTTCACAGGACAAGCGGTTACAGGATGAATGAATGAATTACACTGAATTACAGTTTCTTACCTCTTTCAAAGGATTTCTTGTCTGTGCCACCAGGGGGCGATGTTACCATTTTCCCTCCTTGTGTGGATCTCAGCATTCATTTCCATGTAAGGGGCTCCACTTCACTGCAGTCCCAGACTTCTTAAATACAGACCAATTGGTTTTGCAGCGGTGGCTCTGAAACTGTTCAGTGTGCACTAATATAATAGAGTGCCAACAGTATTTTATTGTCACAGCATCATTTTCACATTAGAAACACAAGAAAGCTTGGAGCCAAATCAATACAGTGCAGCTGCCAAACCGCTCTTGGAACTGCAAGATATATATAAAAATCAATATACGTCATTATCATTCAACACAGAGCGTATTTGTTTAGATTTTGTTTCCCTTTCTTTCACTATGTTTTCTTTAATTCTGACCGGCTCTTTTATGAACTTTAAATCCAGAATCTATTGTTTCGCTGTGTGTGCTGCAGAGGAAGCTATATTTGGGCTCCACATTAGAAAACAGAATAATACATTTGAAGCTGTCACATTAGCATTTGTGTGTATTTCCGTCATTCATACATTGCATACATTTAAATAACTAATTTCCAAGAGGACCTGGTTGATTTAAATACCTGGCAGCATTGGGTTTGATAAGAGAAAAAGAACAGCCTACTAAAATTAGACAGGGACAGCTGGGCCTGAGGTGATGGCATCTACATGGACAACAGATAAAGTATTTTGTGGGTCTGGGTTTATGTTTGTCAGAATGGTGCGAAAATCAATGGCCTCCTTAGGGGGCGGCTGTGCTCTCATAGGCCTGCTCCTCTCTTCACTGCAGAGCAGGAATCAGTCAAGGATATTAATCTAAACATCAGTCATGCATGGGGAACACCCCATGAGGAGAATAAGCTTGCTCATCCATGCATCTCCTGGGGGAGGTGGAGGAGCTTTGAGGAAGGAGGAGTTGAATGGGTAAGTATGCCAGGGTATCATCTCAGGAGATGGGATGCGGGCTGACTTCAGGCACACAGACAATAAACCCCAAACTGAAGAGGTTGGCACCATCAAAACTGGAATTTGTGCAGAGCTCACCGAACCGCAGCATAATCTGCACCAGAAAAACGTCAGAGCATGGGAAAGCCACGGTCCAAACAGAGACAGGAAAAGAACAATAAGTGTCCACTGAGTGGGAAAAAAGAGAGCTGTGTTTCTGAGTTGTTAATGTAATTCATCTTATTGCAGCGTAATCCTCCAGCTTGTCTAAAAAGCCACACAAGTAGCTTTGCGTTATAATTCAGGGCCAGTCCATTTTCCTTTTAACATGCTGTATTTCTCTCTGCCATTATAAAATGTCCTCTCTTCCTCCGTGTTTCAGCTCGTACTTGGTTATCTTGCCAAGGACAAGTGCAGCTGTTGACTTGTTTCCTGCATGAGGATACCCCATACTGACTGCAGGGCATCTGAGCTTTCCACTCCACAGCTAATCTAATGTACCACAACTGTCAAGTGGGCTAACAGCTACATGCCAGCACAGTCTATTTTAACTTGCTAATCGATGCTAGAACATAAGCTGAAAATCATGGGTGGAATTTAAAATGTAGCTCCTGCAGACACAGAGAGGCTGCACTCTGTATTCACCGCCACGGCTGAATATGTTACGTTAAACCCATACATCTGGTGTGAGGATGTTAAATAATTGCAGAGGTTTTGTAAAGTCACAGCACCAGATCTTGTTACATTTCCCCGGTAATATACATTTGTAATTCAGAAACTCAGAACTTCCCGTGTATTCCGAGCTACTCTCTGCAGGAGTGGGAAGTGAAACGCAAGACAACTTTTCTCAGAGCAAAGTTAAGGACATGACACAATTACTTCCGAATCCATTTTTCTCAGGACGTCCATGGTCTGAAGCTATGTGAATGGACTCCTCTTGTCCCAGCAGAATCAGAGTACAGCGTCGGAACGGAGAGGCAGACGAACAGCCTTGTCGTAATGTTTAGACCAGTCAGTCTGCTCTTGCATGCTTGAGAAATCATCTGAGATTCTTGAGGCAGTCTCTTCCCAGGCAGATAAAATGACAACCCAGCAAACGCACTCATCTGCTCGAGGGGCTACTCAGAAAAATAATTGCCACATTTTCCTCCTTATATAAAGCAGGTTTTTTTTTTTTTTTTGTTTGGGGGGGGGGGGGGGAGTGAAATGAGACTAGGCACTTGTATATAATGGACAGTCCCAGTTCATTTAGTGCAAGGACATCCTACTTAAATACAGAATTGGCAGATCTGAGTCATCAGTGCATGTCAAATTTCTGTCAGTGTTGTTATTTGCAGGTATTAAAGTCTCCATGAAGCAGCAACCACATATTTACAAGTTTCCTGTATTAAAAAAAAAAAGCAGAACTAGGGATGAAAGCCCCTCCTCCAAAGTCCAGTGTGTTCTGATTGGTCGGTTCCAGTGGCTTGAGCAGGCACCCCTCTGTACAAACAAGATTAGTGCAGGATAAGTCATCAAAATTTTTATATCGATTCCTGGGCAATTACAAACCCAATACGAGGAAATACCACAAAGAATACCTACAATATATCATTGTGTCGTTCTTGGGCCGGATACCCAAGAATAGATGAGCTATTGTGCAAAGCATTTGTAAAAAAAAAAACACTTCCACTTTTATGAGGACTTTAACAAAAACTACAGTATTCAATGGACACAGGGCTGAGGCTGGATGTTTATAACCTTGAACCAAAATGGTGGAGGGCATTAAAGGTGAAATCAGTCAAGATTAACTCTTAAATAATATCTCAGACAACTTTAGCAAATGCATGCTCTTGGGATTTGAACAGAGCAGTTACACGTAGACAGAAATGTACATGTAAAAAAAATCAGCTTCAAACAGTCTCTTTATTATTTACAAAATTTCTAAAATGCTATATAATTAATCAGACTAATGTTGCGTTGTACATGTCTTAGGCCACTAAAAGGCATGCCAGTTATTTGTCCTGGCATTTCAATAATTACATCCTTCATTGTTCTACCATAATGTTTAGCTTTTTCATAAAGTGCACATGTTTGATGAAAAAAGAGTGCTGATTCACATGATTCACATGTTCTTCAGAAGAGCTTTTGCTACTTTTCTAAGAAGCACAAGTCATCCGACACTACTGCATGTAGAATAGCAGAAACAAGACATGAATGAGGGCAATTTAAGTATTATTTTAACTTGAGCGCAAAACAACCTAGTTAATTAACAACAAAGCTACAAAAGCCCGCTCCAACAAACCCTTCAGGCAAAGCTTGTGCCTGCAGGGTTACGGTACCTGAACTAATCGCTGAAAAGCAGAAAGCTGCAGGGGGCCAGCGGTATCTTCTTCAGTAAAAACTTCATAGCTGAGCCGAGGTGCTGTAAACGAGGCGAGCGCTATTACCGCAAGGTGCTGTGAAAGTAGGGGGGGGAAAGAAATCAAACGTAAAAGGCTACACCTATCAAAATTATACTACAAGAATATAAGAAATATAAGACAAGCGCTACCTTAGTGTATGTTATAAACAGATCACATCACTGGGTAAGCAGCACAATAGACACACACACACACATTTTACTCTCTCTATATAAGTATGAGGTTATTTCATTTGTTGAAATGACAAGTGGCTGACAGAATAACGTCAAGCCGTGATAGGCACAAAGGTCAAAACAGATACTGGACCTAGAAGAGACTAAATTGTTGAAAACTGTTAAGTACAGATGGGATTGGGACAATTAGTGAACAAAAAAAAAAAAAAAAATCCACTGAGTGAAAGATTCAAGATGGCAAGGCAGCACGCTTGCTCACGACGTGGTTGCCATTAAAGATAATAATACAGGCTTACATGTGGCTGTCAGAGACATCGGGGTGAATAAATGTCAGGCTTTTAGAAGTTGAAAGACGTTGAAGGAATAATTAAAGTGAGTTCACATTAATGCAATACCTGTGGCGTGCTTTTCACAGCTCCGCATGTGTTTCTAAAGTACTGTATACCATTTGACTACCTTGACAACTTCTTTCCCATGGAAGGATTAGTACTTTTACAAGTTACTTATGTTAATGTGTAGTTCATGTTTAAATTATTAAGAACAAATTTGATTCAGTCATAGATTTTGGTCAAAAGATTACAACAAAAATGATCACATTTGCATGAAGATAAAATAGTGTCAGCAGTTCCGATTCTTTGAGTCTCAAAGAACTTTTTGAGAATCCCTTTAATGCCTCTAGCCATATGTCAAGGTGGGTGGACATACACACACTATGTCCATAATGACTGGATTTAGCATGAATAAAAATGAGTCCAATTACATTAGGTAATGTCAATTAAGATTAGATCATATTTCATAGTAAGTTGTAAGGTAAAATGACCAATTTCATAACTTAAAAAATATATATATATTCATAAATAAATTTACATTTAATTATATTTGAAGTAAAAAATATATTTGTATTATCAGCAGTTTCCCCAAGATAAAGAGACAATTAAATTGTAATCACAAGAAAACTGCACCATTATCCTGAGATAACAAGATAATTTACTCTGTGCTAGGGTAATGAGATTGTAACCATGGCCACAGGGCTTCCATACCTTTCACATTAAAGCAGTGGAGTAAAATGGGACACACTTCCCTTAATTTGATGTTGTACGTGTTCAGTATGAACTGCTCCAGAAAACTGGGGTAAAAATTGGCATGAATTGGCAAGAAGCACAGGTTTGGATAATGAAATGAATTATGAGTGTGTTCCACTATTTGTGGTTTGACGTCATTCTAGAACACTTTTCTAAAATCTAAAAACACACTACCATCATGGTAATACACCGTGCTTCGTCTCAGCGAGTGCCAGTTCACTAATGCTGCTGTTTACACTACACTCGTGTCACTTTTCCTTATTCACCTTGCTTAACTGCCAATGGTCATATCTTCAGGCTATGAGTTCACAAGGGGTGATATGTTTTTCTGAGGTTGTCAGAAATGGCTGAGTTTAGGAAGTACTTTTTTTGGTGAATGGTATGTTAATATATTGTAATTCAGAGGTTCAGTTCAGATTTCTTGTATGTCTGAGGAGAATACTGATATTCCCAACGGCTTGTCCTTTCACTAAACCTTTGCATTTCCTGAACCTCTGCTGTTAATGATCATGACTATGGCTGATGTATCAGTTGAACCTCCCTTGTGGTAAACACTGACTGCAAATCAAGAGGAGACTGCTGCTAGGCCACAGTTGCTATCTAAAGGCGAGGCTAACGGTTAGCAAGCTAGAGCCTGGTAGCTCTTCAGTTTGCTTGCCTTCAGCTGACCAAATTTCCTGGATGGTTTGCTGGGGTGTTGCTTTGCACTCTTAGCTTGAGTTTTCACCATTCAGACTCTTCATCGTGCTGTGTCCCTTATCAGCTTCAACAACAAATTTGAAGCTGAAAGCTGCAGCCTTGACCAATGATTCCATAAACTAGGTAAGCTAACTATTCAGTACCTGTGTTAGTTTACATAGTCTTCATCCTGTAGATCCAAACAGCTGCGAATGTCAGCTGTCACTTCCATTCTGATAATTTTGCTATTTATAGAGATCAGTTATTATGTGTGATCAAATATTATATAATATTGTATGAGCTCACTAGGTATTGTAGCAATTTCCTTCCTCAGTTGTTGCTTCTGTTCAGTTTAAAATATTTTGGCATTGTGGCTGAAAATGTGGCTGTTGTTTACATAT
Organism: Chelon labrosus; assembly: GCF_963514085.1. Taxonomy (NCBI): domain Eukaryota; kingdom Metazoa; phylum Chordata; class Actinopteri; order Mugiliformes; family Mugilidae; genus Chelon; species Chelon labrosus. The sequence continues at coordinate 6,056,890 of NC_140350.1, read as the reverse complement.
GGTTAATTTGCCTGATTATTTAAAGTTTTGCTTCATGGTAAAGCCAAAGCCTTTTGTGACATGCAAGCATAGCTGTCCCATTCACATTTAACTCACAAACACCCTTTTTAGCTGCAAATAGAAAATGACTTTCTATTTCTACTGCCAGGAATCGATTATAGCATTTATAATTATGATTTTATTAATGCATTATTACTTGTAACCACAAAAGATTGTGTTTTTGTTACCTTGGAATGACTCCTTCATACACAGGGGGCAGGTCTTCTTCCACTGAGCTGACCATGGTCCCCAGTCATGAGCAAACCAAACACTGGCTCAAGACAGTGCCTTCGTTCGTTTTTACATTGAAGTTGTAGCCACTGCACATACAGAGGTAGGCCGGTTCCAAAAAAATATCCAAGAAGCAGCCTCTGTTTTTACTTCAGCTATGGTTCCTGTAAATGAGTGGCTTTATAAATCTTGCCTACAACTAAATACAATTAAAACTGTTTGTATGATGTTCACAACCGTTGGACATCAAACATTCAGGTGTATTTTTGTGAGGACAGGAACTAGCAATTGTCTCTGAATTCAAGTACCTTGGTGTGACACTTGATTCCACACTATGTTTCAAGAGCCATATTAAAATAATAGAATAACCGCCTGTCCTCTGGAGGTTTCTTGTTTGATGCACAAGGTGTTACATGAACTTTCCTAAAAAAAGGGCTCACTGCGGTCTCAGGACCAGGGCCTCCTCTAGAGGGGACTGTGAGTTCCCACACAGGAAAACGGCATTTGTACAAAATGCTCTTTCTGTAAAGGCCAGCAAGATCTGGCACAGTCTTCCACTGTCCATAAGGGAGTGTCCCACATTACAAAACTTCAAAACCTACATCAAGCAGTGATTGAAAGCAAATCAGTCTTGTAACCACTGACATTTATCTTTTTAGTAATGTACTGTCCTGTGATTATGTCTTATCACGTTTTTGTGTTACTTGCCTAGTGACTACGGATGTAAATCAGCATTGTTGCTATAATCCTGCATATTTATGTCTATTGCTGTCACTATTTGTAGGTGCTGTCTTTGGCAGCGGTCACATGGCACAGCTGTTGTCTCCCTGTCTTGGTGGATTCTATATAATCTAGAGATTCCTTATTCATATAAATGAATTCTGTGTCAGATCAGTAGCTGAAATGTTAAGATGTGTTTCTGGACCTTTTGAACTGCATCACAAATGACCCCCATGGTATCATCCCCTGTGCAGAATTGTGTGAGACCGAAGACTCCCCTGAGTGACTTTTGATGGCGCAGACTGTAACTTGGTGCTTTGGTATAATTTGTAATGTTTTTCATTAACTGAATTCAGACATGTTCTCAGTAACACGAACAGACCCATGAAAGCACTTTATTCACTGTAAAGTACAGCAATCCCTGGACAAAAGGTTGGAGACAGTCTGCCAGTTGCCCCACAAATAAACCCTCAGTAACAGAAAGGTGGACACTTTTAAAATGACCGTTAACAAAGGTTGGAACACAGGGGAAAGAGATTTTTATGCCTGACAGGATTTCCTTGCCCCCTCCCTCATACTGTCAGCCGGTGGTGATCAGGTGTCGGCTTCCTCCTTTGGCACAGCATCCTGTTTTCACATCAGCTTGAGGGTCAGTGCAGTTTTTTTTTTTTCACAACACTGACTTCATGTCAGAGATAGACGCACATTAACCCTATTTACATGTTCAGTGCTGTCTTCTGTCAGGCTTAACATAACCACACAGGTCATCACTTTGTAACAATTACACACTTAAATGATTGCAATTTTCTTTTCCCCGTGCATGGACGACTCACGTACGTGAAGGTTAATTTGTTATTTTCTTGAAATAAAAGAATCCCTTCTGTGAAGAGGCTGCTTATGTGAAAAAAAAATATATATATATATTTTCATCGATTTGTGACTGATTGTTCTGACCCAGTTTCATTCATTTCATAGAGATATATATTGATATCACCTTCATTATTTCATGTGCTCTCTTTATACTTTATACCCTTTAAGTAACATCTGTGGTAATACCTTTATAGGTTATTTGGTATGCCTTGACTACTATCTTTTATCAACAGTTACCTTTATCATAAATTTGAGTCAGTATTATCATGTTGTCAAAATCTTATACTATTATATACTTCTTCTGTGTTTGAGATCAGGGAGATGAACATAACAGTGGTGCAGCACTACATGCTTGTAGAGCTGATATGAACACACCACGTGCACAATGGATCGTTCCATTTATCATAACAAGCACATAGCAAGAAAACAGCCGTACATGTCCGTGTTGCGGTGGGCTTTAGAGAGCTCCTTTTCCCCGGAGTGCTGAGAAAAATGAGGTGTATCAGTTTTAAGCACAACAGCGTTCCTGTGCAGTCGAACGCACCTACAGGGCTGCGAGGACTGGACCGCAGCCAGACGGCAGCAGTAACCTTCAAAGTCTGCAGACAGCAGTGCAGCTATGTTCATTCCAAAGTGCTCTGTAACTTACACATTGTAACCCCTCTGCTTTGTTAGTTTCACTGCACAGGCTTATGCAGATTTCACGTACTGATTGTGTGATCTTATGTTGTGTATTTCACTTAAAGGAAGGAGAAACTAGTTTAGCAGCAGTTTAAAGTGCTAGTGATATGTTGATGTTATTGATGTTGGTTTGGATTTGATTTGTCAGTTTCCTCATAGAGCATGGCTTTAAAGATTTACAGGTTTTGAATTGTTGCTGCACCTTCTGTGCCAAAGTTCACCAGCACAGCCCTTAAAACATATTTATTGTGTACCAGTCACTTCAATTGGGAAGCTTGTTCTCTTATAAATCCTACGCTTTAAGATGCATTTTTAGAACTAATATTTTAGTTGTCAGTCCAAAAGCCAATTTGCTAAATTAACTGCAAACAAACAGGGGTCAAAATATTAACTGACTGCACCAACGAGGCAAAACATTTAGTATAAATGGTGATTTCGTGAGAACGTGTAGATTTTAGGCTATGTTGAGCCTTTGTTATCTTACATGTAATATTGTGTGTAATGCACTGAAGTCTCAGGTATTGAGGGTGCATATTTCTGTGCCAATCCCTACCCGAGATATCGCTACAGATTTCAGTCGGCTGTGCTTTAATTTGAGTGTGTGCAGTTTGTTTGTTCCCCGCAGGATGTCCTCGCACTGTACTGCTTGATTTCTCCCTAATAAATCACAACGTAAAAAGCACAGACAAAGAGACTCACAAAAAGACTTGTCAAATGAGCCTCTGAGGGAACATCAGATGAGTCCGCCGTGTTGAAAACGCGCACCTTTGAGGCTTGAAGAAGGGGCCGTAGAACTCCGAGACAAAATACATCGTCCTTTTAATCCCCATTTCCATTTGCTACATCTCATACAGTAAGCACATGAACGAGAGAAGGGCAACATACAGAGTCCAGTCACTGAGCATACAGAGAGCGACTTCCCAACAAAAACACACAAGTCCACAAAGTTCCCGGAGCTGTCTTTGTGGAGGAAGTCTTTGATCTCTCAATGCGTAGGGACATGCAGTGAAATTGCTGGAGAGAGAACACAGTGTGTACGACTCCGCTTGCAGACAGCTGCTAATTCACAGTTTGAAAAGTGCACACAAGGTACTGATCCCGTAAATAGCTCGATGAATATTATCTCTACTGTACGTCTTTATAATACCATAACACGTAGTGTTACAGAGCTCAATGTAAGACAGCAGTATTTATCGGATGTAAAAATAAATGACATGACATATCAATATTCACAGAAAACTATTGGAATCCATTTCACAATATCTACAAATTCACAACTTAGTAACACTATTCTGAGCAATTAGAATTGTTGCCATTTAGTTGAATAATCTGTTCATCTATTTGTCTACGGCTTTCTACGCATCAAGAGGTTTGCATCAATGCTGTAGAGCAGTTTATGTTGTATAAAACATAGAATATTTAATGCTGTACTGAATAGCATAAATATATTCATATAGTAATATAGTCTTAATATACTGTATCTTATAGGATGACATGTTTCTGCAGAAGTTAACTCTGGCCCTGTGAGGATAGGATTTACCACACACAATGGTAAGCAAACCTAAATGGCAACAGTACAGTGGAGTCCTGCTTATCAAAACCACTCAGGAATAAATACAAAATTACCACAAGTGTTTGTCCTAATATGCTAGATGTACATGCATACCCTTCGAAATACTACTTTACTACAATTTCTTCTTTCTGAATTGATCGATCATCGATTTTTTATTTTTTTATTTTTTATTTTTTTTTGCACAGTTGCAGGTTTTATTGCCAGCGGCCATTCGGTTATCAGTCGGAGCAGTTTGGATGAGTGTAGTTCTACTGCAGGTCAGCAGTAGCCGTTACGGTTGCACAGCTCTGGAAGTGTTTTCCTTTTTTTAAGTTATTCACAGACATTATGTGTGAATAGAAAAAAAAAGACTAACCCTGTGTATTGCGCTCAACATGAAAATAAAACGAGAATGTCACTTTAAGACTCGTCAGGAAGTGCATCAAAGTCCAGTTCCCAGTCATAGGCAACATACAGAATAAATGTAGCCACTCATAAAGTGTCATATCAGTCGTGGAATGGACAAAAATCTGAATGAAGCTCCTGGTAAACCATTTCAAATAGTAAGATACCGATAAAATCCACTCTTCCTTTATATTTTCTAAATGTACTCAACTTGTGTGTGAAACTTATGCTATCCTGCAAGCTACTCACAAAACTCTATTGCAATGTTAGTGTGATTAAATTGTATCTGTACACTGTACACTTCTGACGCACAATACGACATTATACCAGAAACTGACATGACTAAGGCTCGCAGGCATGTTGGCAATATTTATTACTAAGATGGCTGTGCTGTTGAGCGTACGACTGTCTCTGAGGCATGTTCCTCCGCTGATGCAGTTCGGATATTCAGCAGCTACGGCTCACAACGGCTTACCTACAACGCCGCTATCGCATTACTCAAAGAAATCATACATAAGCATTAGGGGTGTGTGTCATCAGGGCCTGAATTAGCAGCAGCCAGCGGGCCTTATACACCCTCAGCAGATGTGTATGATGAATCAGTTTGTCTGAACAAGTCTGAACAAGAGACAGTGTTAGCGGCATAATGTCTGCCTGTGCTGTACTGATAATACGCAGTGCTTCACTTGGTTTGTAATTTCATTTTTTTGAGTTAATAGCGTCATGATTTCGGCAGAATTTAAGCCACGGTTTGTGTTTCTAATCGTGTAATGTAAAATGGTTTACCAGGAGATGCTTACACTGTTCTGTTTGTGTTGCAAATGGAAGCAAGACCAATACTCTTGACGCACGTTTTGATTGGATGAAACAGTAAAAAGATTCTGTCCTTCTCAAATGTATAATTAAAATCACCGCCAGAGCAGAGTTGGTGGGAGTGGCCCCACCTACCTACCAATCACAACATGTAATCATAACGAAACGAGTGAGAAATGAAAATCCATTTCATCGTTGTTAAGTTGTGATTGTTTTTTTTAAGGATAATGATCAGCCAAACATAACAACAACCCTTCATTTTTGTAATAAGCTCAACCTGCAATTAAGTTGGAAAGGATGGGAACTAAATCATAAATTGTAGCTGGCATGGCCTTGCATCTTTAGACATACATGAAAACGCTAAATGAGATGAGCGTAGCGGCCGCTCGGTGTGTGTGAGTGTGTGTATATAGTGAATGAAATCTAAAATCTGTGTGTTACCAAATGAGGGTAAAACACTTTCAGAACTCTGTGCCACCTGAAAAGTACAAGCATCACATCAATATGCACAAATAATTGGGCTTTAAGTGTGTTTATACAGATGCTGCTGAGTGGAAAACTGATGAGTAACTGGGGTGAACTATGGAAACACCGATCCTAAGCGTGACAAACATCATTATTGGAAGATTCAGACATACACATGTACAGATTGTCATGCATAAACCTATGACTGATACATCGTACATGGTTTGTGTTGTTAACAGATCTTTACAGAGGCCACGACACCCGTTCCACTTATTCCCCTCTCCTAGGCGTCCCACTGACGATACATTTCGAAGAGATTGACCGCACGCCAGGGTCTCAAGTACAGTGGTCATCGGAGAAAATAAAAATATCCAGAATGCATCGAGGAAAAAAAGCAACCGAAACCGCTTGAATGAATGATATAACATCTGTATAAACACGTACCAAGTTCAACACATGAACACACAATGTCACACAAAAATACAAACGTCACTAAACAAGCAAAATTTAGAGACACTTGCTGCTGTTGGAGACGAATCTGATCGTCACACGTTGAGATTGTTTGGACTTGAGATGTCTTTATAACAGTTACGTTTCTGGATTTATTGTTGGAGAAGTCAGTCTTTTCTCTTATGGATTTGATCGAACATGAACATATAATCGCCTCCAGGGACAGTGATAGAGTCTCTAAAATTTGCTTAGGAACTCTGCATATGACAGTGACAAATTGGCCTTTGTTGTGTACTACAAAAACAGCAATACAGAATATGTAGACAATCAAATCATCACCAATATACTTCACACAACAAAGTACAGCATAAATCAACTTCTTACTAATGACCATGCAGAAATGCATGGAACCGAACAGCTACTACAGTAACTGATGCAAAAAAGAAACAGTGAAGTAAAAGGCTTCAGGATGTGCGCCCACAATCCCCGGAAAGAAACAAGAGTGTCTGGTGTGATTTCATGTGTAACACATCCAGTGTTGATTGCATTTCCATGGAAAACATACAATAAACTGTGATTTAAAATTCAGTCTGAGGTAATGGTGGTGGCTTGTTATGACTGTTCAGCTCATGGAGACGGCGCACCATGAGCCAAAACCAGAAATGCACACGATAATTGTTGTGGACTATGCTGGATCCTTTATTCTCTCTGCTTCATGAATTCACAGGCAGTGGTCTGTTAACCTCCCATACTAACAGGCTAGTTTACACTCCTGGCTGTAGGCTGCTGGTGGGCGGGGCTCAGCCACTACTGCAGAGCCTGTGGACACCAGTAAATGATTGCATGTAACATACACACGGACCTCTGTGTGTATGTACGTCGTGAATGCAAATGTAAGCATATCCAAGCCTGTTTCTTAATGATGGGTGTATTTACCAAGGCACATAGCTTCTCTGTCACTGAACACACTCAGCCACTTAAAACAATAAGAGCCACTGAGCTAGAAAATGCTCATACAGCCCCATGAGAACGCGATTCCAGATGATACTGCATCGAGACTGTTGAAATTCACCGTGAGCTGAAGGCCAGACACTGACAATTATTAATGATGTTCCTATGGAACTATAGCGGCCCCCAGCTAACAGAGCATGGCGAAGCGACCAGCGAATGGCTCTGCCGCCGGTTTCTTATGCATCACCGTGCGTCTGTGTGCATGCATGTTGCCAACTCGATGGATGTGTCAAAGCCTTATCACTGGTAATGAGCTACAATGGGAACTTCAAACGCATGCTTGCTGTAACTTATTATAAGCAAAGCGCAAACATGTCAAAACATGGTGAAAACACAATTTGACTACTCCATGAAACAGCAAGCGATCGAGATACAGTGAAGGATATTCACGACAGGGAACAGGGCCAGAGCTAAGTGTGGAGGGGAGAAAAGAAATGCTACACAGACACAAACTGACGTGAGAATGTGCTTCCTCCAATGTCCACTACAACATGTAAATCTACTGGATGTTCACATTTGCCTTCCATCTATACAGACGTGCAAAATATCAAACGTTTAAGAAAAAACAGACACACTAAACATGCGCGCACGCACATACACACACGATAAGATGTAATGGACTTGGCCTCCTGCAAATCTGTCTACCCTTCGGAGCGGAACAAGATCAAGCCTAGCATTTGGTCAAACTCAGTTTTGGTTGTTTGCCTTCATGATGGCAGGCTTCCTGTTGACATACGTGGCCCAGTAGCCTAAGTTGAAGATGAAGAAGAGAACTGGGAAGATGATGCGTGATATCTTGTCCACTTTGCTGACGCGGTTGTAGGACTTCTTGGCCTCCGTGTAGGGGTCGTCCATTTTATGCAGGTAGGGGTGTTTGGCTGATGCTCCCGTGGCACTCTTGGAAATGGTCGTTAAACCTTGGTCTTTAGCTACGTTGATGGCATAGGTGGTCCCGACAATGTTGAAGGTGTTGTTTGCCTTTTTGGACAAAGTCGCAGATTCTCTTCTCTGAAAAGGAAGAAGGCAATAAAGTAAAGGTTGTCAGGAGAGAAGCACCAGACTCAACAATACTTCCATTTGAACTCATAAAGAGGAAATAGAAGCAACACCACGAGACACGACACACACAAGAACAAAACAAAAGCCTAACCATATCTTTAATCCTGGCCATGTTAGCCTGAAACGGTTCCTGAAAAGAAAAGTAGAAAAGAAAAAAAGTTTACCAATTATATTAAAATTACCCAACTTACATACTCTATTCATCAGTATCTAGCTGGAAGTACTTTTGAACATTTTACACTATTGATGTTCTCTAATCAAATCTGCATCATACAAATCTGGACGGCCAGAAAGAAAAAGGCCTTGATACAAAAAAAAGAAGAAAAAAATCATGACAAAATGATCAGGCTGGGAAAATTAAGAGTGGAACAGTTCTGTTTTGCATCGCTGAAGAACCGGGCTGGACTGGCATCTGATGCTTGCTAACAGTAGCAGTAGCAGCACAGAGCAGGATTAGAAACAAAGCAAAACAATAGTGCCTGAAAACATGTCTGACAGACTGTATCAATGAGAGCAGCCAGGCCTCTTCAGGCAAACAGCTTGCGATAAAACAAACACGACAAAGGCTGCATGTGATAAAGCTGGCTGAAGAGACTGCTGTCTCTGCACCACTAGAGAGAAATCATTAGACTGCCTCTCATATTGAAATCTCACAGGGACACAGAGTTTTATTTGTCAAATTGGTGCTCTTAGATAACTAAACTCGCATCGCTGGAGGATCCTGTCAGCCTCGCAGAGTACATCGCACAGCAGATGAGGGAGAACACGCTGGACACTAGGATTGATTACTGGCCAGAGCTTCCTGTGTGGCATTCAGCGCGTGAGTCTGTACCATTGTAATTTCCCCCACGCCGTTCATCCCCTCTGTGGCCACCTTAAGATCTGCGGCAAAAAACAGCAGTGTGTGTCATGTAACAGGGAGCCTCACTTCACAGAGCTCTCTGTTTTCTCTCCAGCTTTGAGCCCAGTTTTAATTTTTGCTCTACTTTTTCAGCTTCATTTAATTTCCCTTTTCCTTCCTTTTCCCTTCACTCCGTCTCTTTAATTAGCATAACTAATGTCCCCTCTTCCAAAATGCTTCACGGTGGATCTCTTTCAGTGCACAGCTCATCACCAAATGGTTTGTTTGGTCTTTATCCTCAATATTCACGTAAACTCAGAAATGGAGACAATAGCGCAGTTTCGCTGCACATACTCTGTATTGTCAGATGCTTTAAGTTTTCAGACAATCGTCCAAGGTGATGGAAAAAGCACGGGCGAGGAGATAAGTCTGTTTTCTCCTCAAGTGAGTAGAACAGGATGAGCATGATCCTTCAAGCCCCTCTGCGACGACGGCGAGCTAACAAAGCTTGCTGACAGTTCATTGCTTTGAACTGAGGAACGGTGACCCACTGCCTGAAGGGTCTGCAATCACAAGTCAGTTTGAACAGAGAGAAAGAAAGTCACACTGATGCCCCCAGATAACTCGAAGCTTTTCCATGATATCGATTCTTCCTACTCCATCACAGTTAACAGCTTGCGTCAGCAGGAAAAACAAATGATGCGTCATATGACCTTAATCATGGACGCCCTAACTCTTCTTCTCATAGGACCGCACGGTAACCTGACTACCAAGCTTGCGAAGTAATTTTCTGTTATTTAGCTGGGCTGTCCTCTGCAGTAAATTAGATGGTCTAATTATTGGGGAAACTGCATGTGGCATTGGGCTGTATGCATGTTCCTACAAACCTAATGTGACACAGCATATAATTTACTTCCGGCCAAAGCGTCTTGTCCACTGTTCAAAGTCATTTAGCTAGCTGCAGGCAAAAATACCCCCACAAGTACCATGCATTGACCTTGTCTTTGGAACTTGTGCAAATTGTTGCATCAGAATTTCTTTATGAGAGTGATTAAGTATCCTTAGGCTAATTGTGCCTCGCTGTGTCCTGCTGTTTGGAGCTCAAGCGTGTGCATGTGTGCGTGGAACTGAACCCCGTGACAGTCTGTCCCTCTCTAAGACTGAAGATGAGGTGTTGGCATATTTAATAGCCTCGAGTATGTGAGCATTTGGGTGTGTGACTGCAGATTGCGTATAGGGAGCCGCAATGTCCCTGTGTGTGTGTGTGTGTGTGTAGCTTTGATGTGGCACTCGCTATGCCAAATTGTTTTGGAAATGTGGTCGTTGTGGAGGTGGCCTCAGCTTGATCTCGTCACTGCAGGTTGTGATACAGATTACCTGTCAGCCAGTGTTAATTAAACACAAATAAAAATCCCCAAATCAATGAAGAGCTGCTTCTGACAAACATTTATGCATCCCCTCCACCTGTTTTTTGTTTCTCCTTTGTCTGCTTATTATTAACTGACTCTGACTCTTTCCCTAATGCATCTGCTTTTCTGACTAAGCTAACTTGTTAGCCTAATTTGTCAGGCTAGTCACACTACCCCATGCCTTAGGCTCTCCTGTGCCTCCCCACAAATGTAACCACAGTTCACGGTGATGCAGGCTGCAACAACTCTGATGTGTTTCTCTCAGTGGCCGGACAAGCACAAAAAATTCACCCATCTTCTGCCTTGGTTAGTTCTCAGACACACCATTTGCTCCAATGCAGCGATTTAAGGAAAATTTCGTTCAACATTTGACAGCTTCAACTCCACCACTATCTTCTCTGTTCCAGTCGCCACAGTATGAAGAATGGGAACAAAGCGATGCAGACACACCAGCGCACAAGAGTTTTTGCTCACAAAGGCATAGGCTCAGTGTAGATATAAAACCCAGCTTTATACTTCTAGTGCAAAACCTTGCATCCAGTCATGCCTATGCTAATATTTCAATCAAAGTATGGTTAAAGGGGAATTACCGTTTTTTACAACCTGGACCTTATTTTTGGCATAGAATACGATCGTTTACTCACCCATATAACTTTGGTGTCATTTGGAGTCGTTCGGACAATATTTAGATCCGCGTATATCCATATAGTGGGAGTGACTGGGGCACCAAAACGCAGCCTCTAAATAACGCATTATCTACCACGAAACTTGTTCATTTCACCAATATTTTGTTATGATGAACTAGTGCTATTCCCCGTTGAGTCTGGAGTTACCTGGTATCATCATCTGGGGTCTGTAGATTGACCTACTAACCTTACCGTTTTTAGCCAGAGTATACGGATGAGCTTGTTGAAAAGAGAATGCGGAGGCAGAGAGAGGAACAACTAGCCAAAGAACAACAAACCGCTACACGTCCGCGAATAGGTAACAAGTAACTCCGGACTCAATGGGGAACAGCACTAGCGTATCATAACAAAATATTGGTGGAATGAATGAGTTTCGCGGCAGATATTGCGTTATTTAGAGGCTGCGTTTTGGTGCCCCAGTCACTCCCACTATATGGATGTATGCGGATCTAAATATCGTCCGAACGATTCCAAATGACACGTTAGTGTGGGTTAGTAAACTATCGTATTTTATGCTAGAAATAAGGTCCAGGTTGTAAAAAACGGTAATTCCCCTTTAAGGGTGATTAATCAGTAACAACCACTTCATCTTGCTATGTTATTCCTGGTTGGAACAGTCAGATGAAGCTTCCAAAGAGGCAAATGTTCAACGCCAAAGCACAAAAAGCTAATGCCACAAGCTCAACTTTGTTTTGTGAAACTTCTCGTGTTAAGTTAAGTTTTGTTTCCCTAATAGACAGCGGTAGCGAGTCCTCCGTTGTTCAGTCGAGCAGAATTGTCACACTGACATGCAGCTGCTAGGAGTGACGATGACAGGTTGCGCTCTGTAAGAAATGATTGTGTTGAAATGTGTGTAGATGTAATCTTTTGTGCTGCAGCTGCAGACGCACGTGAGACGGTGGCTCCAGCAGAGAAACACACTGCAAAATCAGCCAGTGCTGCTGCCTCTGCTGAAGAAAATAGCACATAATATCTAACGCAGTGGTGTCACATGGTGCCAAGAATACGCAGACTTTCATTCCAACCAAACTCCCCACCGTCTAATTTCTGTAGTAAGCACACCTTACACCAAGAGAGAACTAATTAGTGGTAGATTGCTTGTCGAACAGAATGTTAGGTGACAAGAATGGAAGAAAATGGCACAGAAGCACCATGACCAGCAATGTAAATTATTGCACATAGACTTCTCTACAGCTCACCATTAGAGACCTTAAGAAGAAGAAGCCTGGAGCTGATGAAGTCATTGTTTGGTTCCAGTAGGAGCAGCGGTTGAAACCCTACCTCTGATGACTGGGGACTATATTTGCAAAAACCTCTGTAAAGCAAATTTGTCCTCCTATAATATTGTTTTCCTTTTCTAAACATGTCAAAAGGAAAAAAAATATGTGAAGCGCAATCGCTTTGCTTTCCAGTAGCTCATTCTAGCAGGGAGTGTGTGCCGTGTTTCCCCTCTGTGACCCCATTCTTTTTTATCTATCATGACAACTGCATGCTCAGCACAGCCCCTGAGAACGCAGCCCAGGCTGTTGCCATTAGGACAAGCCATCAAAAGGGGAAAAAAAGAAAAAGAAAAAAAAAACCCTCCGCTCTGCAGCTATGTAACGCTGCAAATTATCCTCACCGACTGCAAAGTTCCGTGGCAGCAATATGCATTTCTGCCAATCACTCCGAGGACCAAATGTCAAGCGGCATGAAAAAAAGAAAAGGCTGTACTGATTGTGTCAAACAGTTTGTACATTAGTCGCAGAAAATAGATTTGTGGCACTGTCTGTCACAGAAGAAATACGTCTCTCCTTGTGTTGTGTCTGATGCTGATGGAAGAGCATTTACCTAGCCACCATTTATCACGGCAGGACAGTTCCATAATATTTTATATGTGAGTCTTATATTTTACATGGCCATTTTACTAATGTTGTTTTACTTTTGACATATTGCCACCGATAATGGGTTTTAATCAATTTGAAATAAACAAATAGGCTAAGGCATAGTTACAGCATAATTTGCATTTTGCCTGTCTTTAACCAGTGGCGATCCTAGGTATTTGCAGGCCCAGACAAACCCCCAGTGCCTCAGTGCAGTTTATAAAAAGGGGTTTTTGATTGTCATTGCAAAATATACCGAAAGGTAGCCACCTTAGGGGCCTCCTTTCTCTTTTCTATCACAAGGCCCAACGGCTTGGCTTGCCTGTCCTGATGGTCTACCTCTGGTGGTTGTACTGTCTTTTTGATAAGGGCTTTGTCAAATGGGACATACAGATTGGCTGTCCCTTCTCATACTTCTGCTAGCTACAAAGACAGTAGCATGATTATATTCTTTTTCTCATTTTTTTACTCAAAATGTCAACTTCTTGAATACATTGGAACTTGTCCAAACCAACAACCTACTGAACAATCTTGACCACAACCTTATCAACAAAAGACACACATGGAGGATTTGACTTATGTTTGTTAAAAGGTTCAGTGTGAGTGTCCTATTAGCGGAAACGGAATATAGTATTCCTAGTTATTCTTTCTTTAGAGTGACCTGGGATGAATCGTTGTTTTTTTTAGAACCTTAGGATGAGTCCTTACATGGTGCTTGTCATATTTCTACAGCAATGATTAAGCCCTATAGCTCCAATGAAGTGGTGGCCACTGTCGGTTCTCCTACATGCAGTCTACAACCTCACCAAGAGGTGGCACCAAGTCCTACACACTGGTCCTTTAAGGAAAATCGAGACAGAACGAATCTGTCTGAATTTTCACTTGCTGGGAGCAATTTTATATACATTCACCTAAAGGTTTCAAACACTTACCATATCCAACATGAGTGTCCGACATTATAACACCATAAAAATGACAAGGACATGTAACTGATCTTAACACACCCAGACAAACCGCCATTATTAACTGATAGATGTACATCTAAAGAGGAAATCGTATTACATTTTATGGTGGATTTCTCATCAGTGTCAGTCAAACAACAGCATCCACACCTGATTCTGTTATTTATGTGACACACATGGAACGAATGAAGCTTTGAAGCAAATGCTGTAGCTAAATTGTGAGAAACATGGGGGTTTCATACATCCAACACAACACAGGACCAAGTGCTTAAATTTTCCTCATTGCATCTCTGAGCCTGCTGTGATACCATCCCCTGCCGTTAATCTTTTTATGTGATGTGATCAGTTATAAAACATCACAGAGAGCGTGATAATTTTAAGCTTTGGGGTTATCTAGAGACACACATCAGGCCTTATTTAAGTGAGCATATCACAGTTTCCAGAGAAAAGCAACTTGCTTGGACCCCTGCATCCACATTTGGCTGTACCCTCAAAATAAAACCGTCATCCTTTAAATGGGGTCAAGCACAGAGAGCAACTCTGTGCTAAAATACTTGGTACAAGTCTTTAATTCACTGTATTCTCAGCCCCTGTCCACTATCCTCGAAGCAGCCAAGACTAGTGACAAATTAAAAATCTGTAAGTTGTGATTTATTAGATTTCTATAAAAGAAAGTCAACCTTGGGTGACTCAATATGGCACACTCACTTTTTAATCAGTGCGCCCTACAAGGATTAAATCTAGATGTAAGGAGGCTGTTTTATTCTGGAGAGAATGGGTCTTGACTGACTTCAGGGTGAGAGTTGAACATATGCTGCCAGCGTAAATCAGGGCCAGTGTCTCAGGGAGTTTACCTCTGTTTCCGCTCTCACTGTTCCGCCCTACTGTCCTTGTTCCATTTGGCTGGTGATGAATAAATAAAAGCTCTCTTTATAGTCTTTATAGAGTAGTCCGGGCTGCGTTAAAGAGAGGGAACTTTCTATCAGTGTTTCCAAAATGCCATTTACCCTCACCGCTCCTCTGGTGTGGAATGATTTTCTGAGCAACTTGGCGCACTTTAACAATGTTATCAAGTCATTAATTTGGAGAGTAATAAGCAAGAAAAAGCAGAGGACGACCATCTTGCACTAACGTGTCGAAGTGTGTTTGTGCACTTGGGTGAATCGAGAGTGCAGGTGCGACATATACATTAATAGTTTTAGCAGCAAACGAGAATCACTCACCCTTATTTCCATGCCCTCTTTTTTCCCATCCCATGCCCAGCTGCGCTTGGTGAAGTAGTTGACTGTGGCAAACTCAATCAAGGCAGAGAAGACAAAGGCATAGCACACGGCCATGAACCAGTCCATGGCAGTGGCATAGGCCACCTTAGGAAGGGAGTTTCTAGCACTGATGCTCAGGGTGGTCATGGTTAGGACAGTGGTGACCCCTGAGGATAGAATGAAAAAGATCAGTAAACAGGCTCTTACTTTTGATGAAAGGAAAGCTTTTTACAACTTGAGTCTAATTTTGCTTTGGGCTTTGCCGTCATGGCTCTCAGTTCTCATAACTTTTTACTTACCAGCTTCCCTCTAGAGATTTAGGAAAAAGAGAAGGCAGTGTGCAGCTTAGAAAATGTGTCTACCACCACTACCAAGCAGAAACTTTAGATGGGTCTAAATAGTTTATTTCGAATCAATATTATAAATTGCTTTTTGGGCTTGAAGTTAGATTTAAGTTTAAAGTTACAAATTAAAACTGACGGTCCGGTCCACTGCATTGCAGAGCGTTACATAATCTATTATATGAAATCAGAAAGTTGAGCCTCATACTGCTGACACAATTCAGTGGTGCATAAACATTGTGAGTACACTGAGTCAGTGTTGTAGGTTCAAACTCAGAGCGACTAGCTTCTCAATGCAGTGTTTGAGCTCTAATTGTTTTTTGTTTTTTTTAACCAGTTTGACGCATGTGTTTCTGGCATCAGCAGATCTTGTAAAATGTAGCTGCAAAGTCCAAGCTATCTACATTAAAAAATAAACTGCAAACAATAGTTAATTAAAAACCATGTCGACAAGACCCAAGTTGTAAAAAGATCTAACTTTCCTTTTTTTTTACAAAGACAGACAGGAAATGGCCCTGCATACATTTAGTGCAAACCATCTCAGTGGCAGGATTATGAGCAAATGTTATCCATAATGAAAATTTAAAATGAAATCCTATGTGAAAAATGAACAGCAGGCCTCCACCTAGTGAAATTAATTAATCTGGAAATTAGTCTCCTGGAGTAAAAAACGTTGCAGATCATTTCACATTCCCTCTGGGGATGAAAGGAGGCTCGGGCAATGGTCGCCCATCCAACCACATGAAAACAATCATCTGTTCCAGCCTATCTCATCTGATAAAAGACGGATACACAGGCTCTAAAAGGGTACACTGTTAGAGAACGGGGAGGTCAACTCATTTCAGAGAGTCATGCGCGAGAGATTAGAAACCGAGACAAAAAGACTGATTGGTAACTATTCCCTTCAAGGACAGAGATTGATTGATTTTCAGGTAATGCAGTTCGCATAACGGGGCTGTATTGCAGCATTTTGACTGTGCGCCATGTTTCAGTTTAATTATATTCATCTGCACAGAGAGTAGGCTTTGCTGGCACAGTGATTAATTGCTGTCGGATAAATTGAGGACATGAAGGTGCTTTCAGTAACAATATTAACAATCTTAAATAAAATCCAGATATAAATCAAGAACTATTTCACTACCGTGCCTGTAAAATACAACATAAAAGCCTAGCAGGGAACAAAAAGGATAAATCAGTGTAGTTGCTAATGGCTGTTATAACAGAAGAGGACACATAAGAGAAGAGAAAGTTATTTCATTAGATCCGTCTGATTCTTAGAACAAAAAATGCAGCACTGGAGCTGTGTCCTTAGTAGTAAATGTTTCAGTCATTCCCCTGGAAAAACGAAACTGACTACAACTACAATCTCCTAATGTTCTCTGAGGATTGGATTTCTTGTGTAAATGAAATGATTTCCTCTCTTGATAGAAAATGTACTCGAGGGCGTGTGTATGTCTTTGTTTAGAAGTGAAAGAGATGCGGTGTTTACTGGACACATAGGCTACAGTTTTCCTATCTGACCAGCCGTTCACATTGCACGTTACTGCACGTACGCGCATGCTTCAGCCCCAAATCAAAGCGCTAATTATTCAAGAACTACAGATTAAAGGGCACTTCACTCACATTATTCGAGGGGAAGGGAAAATCATTTCATCTTCATGGAGTGCAGCGTGATCCAAGCAGACACAATGTTCTTATGATGAAGAGCAGTGGATGGACGAATTGAATGTATCATTATTCATAGCACATTACAATATTTATTAACATTTCGTTGTTAGATAGAGCTATGATTTGGTCTTCTGATGATAAGTACAGATGATCTGATTTCCTGTCATTTCTTTGTATATTTTTATAAATTATTTTGCAATTAAGAATCCATGGAAACTTAAGCGGGATTCTCTTGGTTGTTAAAAGAGATAGCCATGGTTCTCTCTAAATAAGCTATTGCTCATTAAGTAGTACCACTTCAAATCTGAGTGGTTGTTCAGATCAGTTAGGTATTCTCATCCAGATGCAGCAGATTTTCCGGCTGGCTGGGAATCCACCCAGGGATTCACTACTTGGATGGGGTGGGTCGACCCACCTCC
Organism: Chelon labrosus; assembly: GCF_963514085.1. Classification (NCBI taxonomy): domain Eukaryota; kingdom Metazoa; phylum Chordata; class Actinopteri; order Mugiliformes; family Mugilidae; genus Chelon; species Chelon labrosus. Next base: position 6,039,144 of record NC_140350.1, on the reverse strand, counting down.
AACTATCTCTGATTAATTAATGTCAAAAGTTACAGAAATAGGATCAAATCAATACTCTGACAAAAGGTTTGGGGAAAAAATAATTACTTTCCATGCTCACGTGTACCTGAATGCACCAAGCTATGTTTCTGCATTTTAAAGTAAGTGGTACTGGAAGTTTTAATGCACCAACTTCTTCTTCTCCTCATTTGTTTTGCTCTTACATCATAATTTAAAAGCCCCGCCCTTGCAATTAGTCTGACCTGTTAAATTAATCATTCATTTGAGCCAAAACACAAGATGGCACTCACCAAATACAGTGCGCGCAGGAACCGATTCTCTGTTTAGCCAGAAGGAGACTTGAGACAGTATGACAGTCATGATGCAGGGAAGGTAGGTTTGAATCACAAAATAGCCAATTTTCCGTTTCAAATGGAAATATGTTGTCATCACTACATATTCTCCTGGGGACAGAAACACAGAGAGAGATGGAGAGAGACACACAGGGTTAGCATTATTAATAGAGCTGTGCCCATTAGGGAGAAACATGAGCTGAAGTATTCCAAAAGAAATTAATTAACTTTAACATGTACACTTGCATCATCAAAGTAGCTCATGAGGATTGTGCCCGGGCCCCTTAGATGAGCCACTAAACCATTATGAAAACATAGAAAGTTTTGGTTAAAAGATGCTGTGTTCTAGGAAATATACCACTGAAGATGTATGCGCACTTTGCATTAGTCACATAATTAACCTCCATCCATTCAGAGAAGCATAAGAAGTTGCATGTCAACTGATAGATGACTAAACTGACTTAGGCACCTTTGGTGCAGATTTGGTGATGCTGTTCTGTTGCAAAGTCCCTCACTGTGGGATGAATAAAGGATTATCTTATCTTAAAGTACTTACTGAGGAGTCAAGGAAAAGAAGCAACCTATGGGCTTGTCCAGAGCTTGCAATAAGATCCGATCTGGGCGTTCCGATCACATAAAAGACAGATGTGAACACCCTCAGGATGGATCGAGATTGCATTTGAGAGATCCTATCTGTGACCACATTTGGAGGTGGTCTGGGTCACATGTGTCCGCATTTTCTTTGGTAGTGTGAACGCAATTTGTCCTGAGTCACATTAAAGACCTCCTATACTCAATAGGGGTCCTATATACATACAGGAGTGTGATTCTGTGTTACTATTGATGTACTGATGTATGAGGAGCTGCATGTGGTTAAGTTATGTATTTCCTCAGTCACTGGTGGAAACTTCCAGGGTTGGAGGTATAATCTGAGTTTTGTGCAGGTCTAACTAACGTCAGGGCAGAGATCAATAAATAATAACTTAACGTGTGCGCCAAAGTCATGGCACACACTCATAAAACAGCGCTGTTCTTGGTTCTGGAGCAGCGGTAGAGATCCATTAGAGACAGCAGCTGTCTACTGCACCTCAGATAATACCAGTGTTTATCTGCATACAGAGTACGAAGCTGAGATGCTAGAGATGCATTTTGGAGACGCATGTTAATGCCAGGTCTGAGCTCACATACCTGTGATAGCCACTTGCAATCAAATAGCCCAGATCGGATCTTAATGCAACATCTGGCTCTAAGTCAAGGTGGAAATGTTTCAAATGTCTGTGAACCTCTCTCAACATCATTAAGGACACAAAGATGAAATAATTATTTCAAATATTATTTAAGATGAGCAACTGATTTTACTTTCACTTGAATGGATATATTGGAATAGCTCCATCAAACATCTTCCTTTTAAAGTAAATAGTCATCTTGTATCTACAAAAGGTGGCTTTGAGAAGTTGGTTGCTTTATTCTTCCTCTGTGGACACATGTAGTCTTACCCAGGGGAACAGTGTGCGCCGCTTTCAGAGCCTGACTCTACAGCCATTGATTTATAAACTATAGATTTTCAGTGGCACATTCCACTAAACACACATTTACATTTTCCTATAGATTTCTAGATGTGAAGAACCTGCGTCAGCCCCTTGATATTTGTCACCGATGGCAGCAAATGAACAAATTCACAGCGCCTCTAAGCGCCAGCTCTCATTGCCATGCCTGCAATCTGCGTTGCAAAGATATGAGAAAAACAGCCCTCCGTTCCCCGAGGTGCTTTTTCTGAGCAGATTCTAACCGGAGCTGAACTGGCTCAAATCCTCCCACTTCCTCTGCTCACTATGGTTCATTAGATTTAAAGTTTTTAAAAAAAATTAGATTTCCTGACACTCATGAGGTGAAGCGTTTTATTAAAGGAGTCCCATTGACTCCACCTTGAATTGAGGCAAACTCCAGCTGATCTTGATCCTTCAAAGTGCCTCAGCTATTCTCTTGACGTAAGTTGAACCCATCCAGTGGAATGACAATAAAAATGGGTTTAAGGACAGCATCCTCTGCAGAGTTCAGCAAGCGCTGTTATTTCAACAACACGCTTGAAAGCAGTAAACAGAATGAGTGCCATCCAGAAAAGTAGTTTCACGGCCAAGTGTAGCTGAATTCTGACAAATCTCTGTAACTCTGTGGCTCATCTCCTGAGAGCTGCACAAGCAAACAGCTTCAGAGATAAAATAGAACACTAGAGTTGTAAACTAGCTTTTGTTGTCTGCACTGTTACACAAGCCTGTGATTGATTGCGTTAGGTTTGCAATTTGCCTGATCGTGTTTCAAAAGTTTCCAAAACTCTCCTTTATGTTAACGAAACACAACTTCCTGTGCATTATAGTCACTAATAAATATAATTAAGATACAACACACAAGCTGAGGTTCATGTCAGCACCCAGCCCCTGTCTTGTCGTTTCTTCTCTTTACGTTAAAGTTCAGCCATAAGCTTTTAGGCCTCCAGAAATAACAGTAACCAAAAAAGCGTTTTTGTGTGCGACAGATAAAAGGATTCTGCCACGGCTCTGACAAGGAGATTTGAAGATCAAATGAATATGTAATCAAAAACCGGGGCTGGGAGATATTTTCTTTAATTTCGTGGTTATTAAAGTTGACTCGGGGGTTATGGCCCAAAACGTAATGGAAAGAAGACTCTCACCTCTGGCACACCTTTGCGTATTATCTCTCTAAATGTGCTGAATAGTTTACCTAAAAACTGAAAATAGTCATTGTTGGGGTTTTTTTTTTTTTTTTTTGATGGACCTGTGCTAGCTGAATTGAAAATGACAGGAAGTGGGGGAAAGTGCAGACTGCTGCTACAGAAAAACACTCAGGAGTGGCAGTATATGTCAAAAGAGAAAATGAAAAATATATGCAGGAAAACTATTAAGAGTTTACATTTTAAGGAAGGAAGGAAGATAATTTTCTCTCACTGCTTGCATGAAAATGGAATTCGGTGCATTAAACTGCTATGAAATTTTGCTAGGGTGACCAGCCTGTGCGTACCGCAGGCAGGCAAGATCAACGCGGTGTGTTTTTTTGCCCTAGGCTCTAACCTTTCGCCTGATCCAACACACCAAATCTGATTTAATTTGAAGTGTACTTTATGCTGCTATCTGGGCCAGGAGTGGCGTATAGACTACCTGTGCTGGAACTGATGGTTTCTTTGCCAATGACGTGTCCCAGTAAGTCGTACTGGTTCAGCCTGGAGCCGTCCTCCGCCACAGCGACAGACTTTTCGTCCCCCTGGGTCCACAGGTAGATCACCTCGTTGTTGGTGTAAGCGTCTAGGCAACAGGGAGAAAGTAAAAAAAAAATAAAAAAACTGAAGAAAACAGATTGGAAATCAAAATACATGGTAATTTGTCCACGCTGTACAACGGATGATCAACATTTACTTTGGTGAGATAAGCTCAGAAGCAAAGTTGATTTCAAGATTTAAAGGACTGAGTCATTTTCAATATCATAGTGAATGAATCATTCTTAGGTATACACTGTTGACAACACACCATCGATTGGGATGATGCGGATATCAGATTTCAGGTGTTGGAAATTCTCTTTGATAATCACATGGGATGGCAATGTAGGTCAGATTTAGAGACTGAAATATATCAATAACAATGGAACAAGTCACCAGATTTATTTCCATCCAGTGTTTGCATTCATTTTTCACCAAGATCTTGTATTGATGATGGGAGAGTCTGACCACTGCACAAAGCCTTCTCCAGCACATCCCAAAGATTCTCAATGGGGTTAAGGTCTGGACTCTGTGGGGGCCAATTCATGTGTGAAAATGATGTCTCATGCTCTCATGCTCACAATTTGAGCTCCATGAATCCTGGCATTGTCATCTTGGAATATGCCCGTGCCATCAGGGAAGAAAAAATCCATTGATGGAATAACCTGGTCATTCAGTATATTCAGGTAGTCAGCTGACCTCATTCTTTGGGCACATAATGTTGCTGAACCTAGACCTGAGCAACTGCAGCAACCCCAGATCATAGCACTGCCCCCACAGGCTTGTACAGTAGACACTAGGCATGATGGGTGCATCACTTCATCAGACAGTTTATTTGTCTAGCTCTAATATGCAGCAGAGTGATCCTCCTCCTTTAACTGTGTTACTACTTTGGTCCTCATTCTATGCAGAAACACTTTTCTCTGCAACAAGAGCCTTGAACCTACTTTCAATACACAAGTTGGTGTGTTAAATACGTACATAGACGTTTTTAGGCTATTCATCTTTATCAAAGGAACTTTCACTTCAAGCCAGTGTTTGGCTACTGTTTCTGTGTTGACAGTTATCCCCCAGCATCATATTCCTAGCGGTGACTGCTCTTTGAGCCTTCTGAAGTTTTTCTAGGTCAGGAAAGGTGCCTAACACCTACTGAGAACAATCACCACTCTTTCCGTAGTGTGATTTTATATTAAACGCTGTTATATTGTGACCATCTGGACTGACTTACAACTTCCAAACTTCAGAGGACAGGCGTGCGCATCCATCGGGAAATCCTCCAGGTGCATGGGGCACTCAGCATGGATGGTCAACCTGAGGGGGCAGAGGGAGAGAAAATACTCCACCGGTCAGGCTGCAGTGTGTTTCAAGCGACCATTGCGAAAACAGTATGACATTATGCCCTTAAAAGTGCCTACGTCCTTCAGAATGATCTACATTTCTGCATAACAATGACTGAAAAGTCTGAAACTAGACAAAGAGAATCCAATCAAACAAATGAGGCAGAAATATTGCACTTGTCCATTTATCTATTCAAGAAAATTGATCATTTGTACATATCTGAGTTGCAAAAGTATGTGAACCCTTGTTTTCAGTATCTAGTGTGACCTTCTTGAGCAGCAACAACAGCAACTAAACGTTTCCGGTAACTGCTTCTAAATTGGCTTGGAGAAATTTGATCCCATTCCTTAGTACAGAACTGCCTCAGGTCTGACATGTTGGTGGGTTTCCTCAAAAGAACTGCTTGCTACAGGTCTTTTCACAACATTTCTATTGGATTAAGGTCAGGACTTTGACTTGGTCATTCCAAAACATTCATTTTGTTCTTCTTTAACCGTTCTTTCTTTAACGACTTGTGTGCTTGGGGTCGTTGCCTTGCTGCGTGACCCAGTTTTTCTTAGGATTCTGCTCACAGACAGATGTCCTGACATTTTCTTCACTGGTATGAGAATTTACTGATATAATTCAAAATTCATTCATCCATCAATGATGGCAAGCCTTCCTGGCCAAGACTCAGCAAAACAAGCTTGTCCACATGATGTTGTGCCCAACTACAGTTGGGCAGAAATGTTCTTGCTCCAGTTGGAGTACTTTTGTTGGTTTACCATTCCTGTGGAGGGCTTACAGTCAGTTAAATCTCCTCCATTTGGTCCCAATCTGTCTGATTGTGGATTTGTGGCTTCCAAACTCTTTAGAGATGGTTTTGCGACCTTTTCCAGCCTGATGATCAGCAACAACTCCTTCTCTGAGGTCCTCAGAAAGCTTCTTTGTCCGTGCCATCACACACTTCCATAAGCATGAGTTGTGAAGATCAGACAGTGACAAATCCCAGAGTTTCATACCATTGATTGGAAACACTTCTGAACTAATTTGGCCTTGAAATTACCCTTGTAAGTTAAAGATATGTAATATTGGCATTTTTTTCTGAATAAACAAATACACTAATATAACATTTCTGTTTCATTTGTTTGATTGGGTTCAGTTTGTCTAGCTAAATTAGGACTGATCTCCAGATGAAATTCTCAAAAGGTCTTCCACAGATTGCAAGAGATTGGCATTTGCACAAATCAAAATGTAGACACACTGAAATCATCGCCACTTTAATATCAAAGTACACTGCAAGACTAAGGCATCCGAACACAGTATGTTTGAATAACATACTGTGTGCCCTATCTGTCAAACCTGCGTCTCAAATCTGACAACACAGCTGACTGACAAGGAAAAAAAGAATCTCCAGAGTTTATTTCATTTGATCAGATGGCCGAGCTACTACACACACCCTCTAAGTAAACAGAGAAATGGTGCATATTATCTCGCTTGTGCACGTTTAATCAAAGTGGGGATTACATTTTCTGAGCTCAAACAAAACAGCAAGCCATTAAGCCATCCTTCAATGGACAGAGTCCCTCATAAATGGACCACAAACTGGGTTATTGTACCTCTATTGCAGCATTTATAGTCCCTGCATCAATTCAAAACTGGGTTATTTGAACAACAGGGATTGGAATGTAATTAGTTTATGTGTAATTCTCATTTCTAAAACATGTCAGCTAATGTGAATGTACTGTAGCTTCATGCACATCTATTTTTGCCAATTTTTTTGCCAAATTCCGCGCTACTGTGACAAGGAGATTTCCCATACGTGGGATAAATAAATGTCTTATGTCTTATCTACAGTTTCTTGCTTGTATATACTGTATAACATACACTGTTGCCCATAAAGTTGTAATCATTCCGTTTTCAGACACATTCCTCTTTTTATTTCCATTTATATAAATCACATTGTCACAATCAATTCACGAGAAGAGATACAAATATTTTAGTCAAACTTTATAGTCAAAAGTGCGTAATGCATTGTGTGGCTCGGTAGTATGCGCAGATGTCTCATAAACTTTTATGTACCATGAAGAGCATAATAAAACAAGTAATGTAATGACTAGAGTCACTTGGTCTTCACCATGATATAAAAGCTGTTTAATGTTGCAGGAAATTCCACATGTAAAGTTAATCGTAGCCACAATATTAAAACTTGTAAGATCATGTCCTGCTTCTTCAGACAGAAGTTTTCGTTTCTAATTAGCTCTTTGTGTTGTATTTACAGCGTTACAGCATGTGCCCGTTTCTTTCTCCCCACCCTCTTGGCTGCTCTCTGGTGCTGCCTTATTACTGATAAGTGGTCCAGAAACTGCTCAAATTAATGCAACGCAACAGAAATCAAACGCGAGCATCACGCGACTGCATATCATACGGCACTTAAACCCGCAACTAATTGACGGCATTCATCTCATTGCTAGGCTGTGATAGGCTGATATGTGAAAAAATAAAAAATAAAAAAAAAAGATTGGAGACAGCAGAATCACAATTACTTTGATCAAACACAAAATAGAAAGCTGACGTTGTTGGCTGTGCAATGAAAAAATACTTCATTAGGTATAAAAGAAACTGGTCTACAACCATAATGAGACACAGTAATGCCTTGTCATGTGTCAACTGTCTTACAGTTCTACCACGCTGATGTTTTACAGGAATCAGTGTTAATCGTCTTCAAAGTGCACACAGAAAAAAAATAGAACTGACTAGTTCTAGTCAAGAAGTCACTGAATTTCAATACAATTTAGCAAGTTGTAGCGATTATAGGAAAACAACATTGGGCAATGCGAAGTTACTCTCAACTTTGAGGCAATGCAATTGAGGCTACAACCAGTGGGAGAATCTAATACAGTTTATAGGAAACACCGTCCATGACTTTAGTTTCTACCACCAAATTCACCCTGCTGATAGCGGGCTTGAGCCCTCAGGTCAGGACGGCAAGAAGGATTAGCTCCGTCCATGCACTAGCAGCATTTTTATGTTCAGTTTGTTTCACTCTGAGACATTGGGGTGGGAAATATACAAGAAGGTTACCTAAGTAATCAGAGCCTTGGACATCCACTAGTAGCAAACTGTTTAGTTCAAGATTTTGTGGCAATGAGTTGAGCTATATAGCCGTAAACCAAAAATATATGGAAATTTAGTGTACATTTCTGTGATTCATCCTGGACGTGTAGACCATATTTCAGTGCAATCGACTGAGTAGCTGTCAAAACATTTCACTAAAATCCAGAATGCGTCAACGTCATGGTGCCTCTTCTGAAACTCAGGGTTTCCCAAGAGTCAGCATCCTCTGGGGATCATGAATGTCTGCACAATATTCAGTAGAAATCAAAAACTTGTCGAGATATTTGAAAAAGTGACTGACCCATGGGTCGCTGGGATAGCTCAGTGGGTAGAGCTGGCGACCCATGTGCCGAGGCTGAGTCCTCGATGCAGCAGCCCAGGGTTCGAGTCCGACCTGTGGCTCTTTGCTGCGTGTCATCCCCTCTCTCTCTGCCCCCCTTTCCTGTCCACCTTCAGCTGTCTATCATAAAGGCAACAAAAGCCCACAAAAAAAATATAAAAAAAAAAAAAAAAGAAAAAGTGACTGACCCTGCTATCCCTAGCCAAAAAAACCAGATCAGTTGTAAGTTATGAAGAACAGTTTAGTGTTATTTATTAAATATGTTAAATACGCGTTTTAAGGCAGCATTGATTCAACTACAGTTAGACAGAGTGAGTCTTGCTTCACTGGTCCAGTGCACCCTGATTTTGTTAAACACGCAGAGCTGGATATCTCTGAATATAACCGAACAATTGTGTTTGTTTTGGGTGGGTTCATAAGCTGTTAAGTCCGATTTGACGCTGGCATTTTCAGCGTTTCATGAATTATTAGGCTCCATGAGGGAAGCAGACTTGCTGTAGAAACCACGAAGAGTTTGAGTTAAATTGAGGTGAACTGAGAGTGAGTGATAAATGCTCTGACAAAAATAAGACTGCAGCAGCACTGACAGACAATACCAGCTCCCTCAATTGAAAATAATGATGCAGTCCTGCAGAGTGGAGGCCTTCACAGCATTTGTCAGTTCAGATGCTGCAGACGTGCTGATTAAATGGATTTACGCAGTTGTTTAGGGAGAAGTGCCAATCAACGCTGGGTGCTATGGTGACGCACCCCACACTAAACTTCCAGTAAGATGGATTTACATTCTAAAGCCTAATGCCTATGCAGTGTGCAAATTTAAGTTATCAGCCTTTCCTTTGGAGTGCTACACAGTGAATCTAACAATGCAGTTCATTTAGGTCCCTTTCAACTAATCAGCAAAAGCTCTGTATGAAGGTGAAGTAGTGCATGAACTGAGGACAGTGAAAGTTCTTTAAAGCAGAAATTGCATATTAGTCATATCAGACGGTGTTACACTTATCAGTTAAAACAGACAAGGTCTGGAGAATAATTGGTAGCTTTAAACCCATAAATAAACCGCAGGGTCTGAATAAACAAAAATGCTATCCAAAATCAGTGGACTGAGTTCTGTTTGAAAGCTTCAAACAGGATATAGCAACATCATCAGTAATCTGGTTCCAAAAAGGGCTTTTTGTTTTATTTTATGACAGGTTTACCATTCTTTATCATACAGCTTACTCATCTTCTTACCGCACATTGACTTGGGTATATAAACATGTCAATCCTTGTAATGCTGCTCTACAGCTCAGATGTCTTTGTTGGCCTTGGCAGAATTGCCACCATGTCACACCTACTCATGTGGGAATGCAAAATGAAATTCTTTCCCTATTTCATTGTCTGGAAATCAATACTGACCTTGTGGATGAGGATCATAAAAAAAAAATATATATATATATTTCTTTTCAAGCCTTTTCATGGCAATGTTGAAAAGCTGAAGGGAAGGCTGATTGGGATATTTAGATCAGACAACATCAAAGTCTTTTTGCTCTCGTTCTATAAACAATGATATTCATTGACTACAAATGTCTTAGCTTATGCCATTTGAAGTGTACTTTTGGCATGACATTCACACAATGAAAATCATGTGTCAGCTGTCTGGCTCTTAATGGTAAAATGAGCAAAAGTGATCCATGTGCGTCAGCTATCCATAACTTCTTCATGCACCACCATGAAGATTGCATTTCCGTGTTCAAGCAAAAGGTCCCAACAACTGTTTTACTAACTGCTATGAAATTTGCCACAGACATACAGTACATGCCCCCCTTGAGATGAACTGGATGAACTTCGGTGATCTCAGTCACCATCTGCTCGAACCCTCGGGTCTAGAACTGCAATTTATCGATTGTACTGAAATGGTCTATAAAATGTTCCAAATGGTCAAACACATCCTTCACAGTTTTTCAGAGCCACAGGGGACATCTTCAGATGTAGTTCTTGACCGTTAGTTTGACCAAAACACACAAATGTCCAGTTTACTGTTAATGAAATCAAGCAACCATTGGAATTTGAGAAGTGAGAACAAAGGAACCTTTGGGCTACAACAATAAAATTGAACAAGTCAATGGATTAATAATTTCGTCTCTGTTTTATTTATCTAGTACTTAAGTTTACAAGACCTGCAAAATAATGACATCAAAACCAATGTCAGCAAATATGGTGAACTGTACTGTACTGTACTGTATATACCTCAGGGCGTTATTGTACTGAACAGACTCACAGAACGGCCAGCATCCAGCATGATGACCCGGGAGTAATCACAAAAGTGACTCACCTCATCGTGTAGAGGAGCGTGCCGTTGTCAACCAGCCGCAGCAGTTTGTTGGGAGTCGTCATGTTGTGGGCCACCGATTTCTTCCCGTTGTGGAAGAAGGTATCGGGAGTCCAGATCTTACTGGCCAGGAGGTTGTTGAGGGGTAAAACTTGCATGGGCCCGTCGAACTTCAGCCGCTCGTCCCTCCAGCTCTGACGGAAGAAGACGTCGATGGTGTACTCCTGCAGAGAGGAGAGCACGAAGAATGCGTTAGCAAGATAACAGTTCGCAAAAGTGGGACATTGTACTGTAATCCATGTGTCATTTTACGTTAATTGACCCCTTTTCATTTTGGCTTGGCAAAGCAGGATGAGCAGTGGAAATAATAACATTTATCGTGGCTGCATTCCGTTAAGGTGAGCCAGTTCTGGGCCTCAGGTATTGTGTGTGTTCAGCCAGTGACTTATGGCGACGCTTGAATGAGTGGAGCCATTATCAAATAAATATGTTATTATTTAAATCTGTGCATTTCCTGCTTCAACACGTCCACATATTTGCCTTTAGAAGCATCTGCTGTTCTGCCCAGAGGATGCTAAAACTATGTTAAATGTAAAACTGGAAAAGCATCCTATGAATTATTAAAGAGGTATATATTTTTTCATAGTAAACAAAGTAGCAACAAATATGCATACACCATAGCAGTTATTGTGAGGTTATGCATTTTTGCATCATATAATTACAACTCTGTTTATCTTTCACACTTGAAAGGCCAACAATGGGCTAAGAGGCAAATGAGCCTCAGCAAGAAACCCTGTTATACATCTGTTTCATGTTTTATTAATATGCAACAAAGTCTTCCCGTGTTGCCACCAACACATAAAAAAAAAAAAAAAAAAAAACTAAATAAACTAAAGCGAATGCTGGAAGTAGCCGGTCAAAATGAATGTATTTCACATTATTCATTCAATAGGACTTTGTGTCCTAGCAACGGCTTTCCCTCTCCAGCTGGATACAGCGGCTGTGCAAATAGAGAGCAGCCGTTTTAACGGAGTTAGATGGAAGGAAGCTGTCTGTATCTCACACAGCAGCACACGTTATTGGTGATCAATAAAAGCACAGCTGCATATGTGCTTCTGTCTGGTACAGCACTTTGTGCTTAATGCTGGTATGGTGATAGGGGCTCGCACACCACAGTGCTCACCAGTGAACTGTAACTGGCTGCTCTGCGAGGGAAAACCTGATAAAGTCATTTCTCTGGGGCTTTAACAACAGGAAATCATCATTCGCATCTGAAGGGGGATAAGACTTCCACTCAGAAACATCAACAGGGCTCCTCTAAGCTGGCTGGACGCCTCTTAATTGATGTAAGTGACCTCCTGATGGCCCGTAAACCTACAGAACTATTAAACAGTTACGCTGCAGCTGTCCTCACAGCGGTGCTCTTAATATATCCCACAGAGATCCTCAAAGACACGTGAAAGCACAAATCGGACAAACACACACCTTTCCCTCAACCGCATTCTTCTTACTTTAAAGCAGATCTTCATAACTGTTCTCATTTAATTGCAGTCTCAGCTCAGTAATGTCTAAGATCTTGACAAATCTGATAAAAACTGAGGTCAAAAAGTAATTTGTCTGTTTCACATTAATTATATCACATTCAGGTTGGTCATAAATTAGGTGCCCGGTACAGGCAACTAGGGACTTCCCGTGTCACAAGAAAGACTGATGACCACACACGCACATGGACACATGCTACACACACTGGGATTTATGAGACCTTGTCTTGTGCATCTTTTTACCTCCAGGAAGTTTGTTCTATCGTTCTATCATTCTTTTCTTTAAGAGATGCCAAATCTGGCCAGAATCAGAGTACGACATCCATTGATGAATAAACAGATAATACTGCGCTTGGCCCAGCTGGGGTGAAGCCATCATTTGTTTCCATCCGTTGGACAGAAATCTCCTGTAAACACAGGGAATTCATTTGAAGATCGAAATGAGGAATGAGGAAAAGTATAGTCAATCTCCACACAAGGCCAAATGGCACAATGGGCTCAGATGCCAGCTGGTGTTTCTCCAGGGACCGAGTGATTGATTTCTCCTTGACAGAGGAGACAGAGCAGAGCTTCAACCCAGCAGTAGATTTCAAATGTCTTTTTTATCGCAGTGAGAATCATGAATGGATTTGCTGTTGCAAACAACTGTAATTTAAATGACATTTTGATACACGTTCATGACACCGCTGCTCAAGATAGATTTGTGAATACAGAATGACTCTTCACACATACAATAATATACTGGTCCTCTTTATATATCTACACTTTACTTCCGGCATTTTCCCATTATTAGAAAGCAGAGAGGCAGAAAAAATGGGGAAAAAAATGGAGAGAGAGGAAAAGAGCAATGACGTGCTACAACTCAATGGATTCAAAGTGGACATTGCAGATAAGCTATTTACTGCATGTGTCTTACAATACTGGGTCAACAACATCTGCTGCAAATGCACACAACTGTTTCGTGAAAGAATCATTTGTAGAAACAAACTCCAAAAGTTTTGCTGTCCGTCCTGGATGGATGGATGGATGGATGGATGGATAGATAGATAGATAGATAGAGCTGTCTGTTATTGGACCATCAATGGATAAACCACCACAAATGGGTTTACTTCCAGAATTCCTTTATCTTAAGCTATGTGACAGCATCCCCTGAAGACACTAAAACAATGACAGCTTGTCGGATGCACGCTGGGGGAGCATAAAGTCAGATCAGGTTACATTTAATGGGGTCGACTCAGTTCCTTGATTTACAAAACCATACAAGAATTCTTCCAAGCATTCTTGTATATTTGGATTCGTGTAAAGATGGTTCTTTTTGCCACGTGCTGTAGAGCCTAACGAATTGAAAAGGAATTAGGTCGGACAATCTGTTTATTCACATGCTTCGTAGTGAAATTATGAAATCACCGTCTTATGTGCCATAACTAAATGTGTCTTTAACGTTTTCAAGTCGAGGTTAATTACCGAACCCTTGCAGTAAGAACCGTGGGATTGTCACTGGAAAACGAGGAACAAACAGATGAAAACGAGAGGAAACAACAAGCATGTCACACACACACAAAGACATGTCTCCTTTGCTCACATGTGAATGTGTGTCGCAGTGGGAGAGGAGCGGTGCAGAGAAAACCAGCCAATGGCAGGGCTGAAAGTGATGAGAATGAGAGGAAATGAGAAAAATAATAGGAGCAGCTGATAAGGCGGCAGTTTAGGTAGGATGTACATTAGACTGGGCTAAATGAGTCTAGACCCTAGAAGACGACAGTGTCTGGCTCCCTGATAATGGCAGGAAAGGTTGTGTCTAATATCTGATAGAATATTAATGCAACCTTTTAATTAATGAGTTCATTAAATTCTAAACATTTAGTTATTACGTTCCATTTGAATAATGTCGCCAGCAACACAGGCGTGTAAAACTTATAGGACTTGTTTTAATCACGTGACCCTTTGTGGTTTTAAATGTGCAACATTTTTCTTTGTGTTTCAGTGAGTCACATCATGAGCCCGGAAGCAAGAACAACCTCCATGCTCATATATTTTTTTTTTTGTGGTGGAAAGTTGGTCTGGAGCTTCTCTGTTGGGAGCTGATTCTGCCCCGGCAAAGATCAGCAACAGCAACAGTGAAGAAGTCATTTTTTTTCTCTGTGTCAGCTGAAACTTGTCCCATAATGAAATCCAAATGGCTACGCCAGGCTATCATGTCATCCTACTACACCTCAAACAGCCTTCACTTTGTTTTTTAAACCCATGAAAACGCAGCCACTTGAACAAATTACTCAGTCCAGGACATTTTTGAGTATTTCCACACAGTAACTTATTGTCCTCCTAGATTAGGTGACTGGTTCGACAGCTTTGATTTACTACATCTGACAAGATACTATATTGTAAAAGGGAGCTATTAGCCCAATTTACTGTGCACAAAGTGTTATGTGATATATGTCACGATGTCTTGTTTTTGACAGTATGTAGAAGGCCCAAGATGAAATTCTGGTGTGCTGGCGTGGTTAATGATATACATCACTTCCTAGATGTAGAATATCTATTGAACCTGGCATTTCTAGATTTCACTCTCTGGGCGTAATGATCAGCCAGAGACTTGATTAATGTCTTAATTACAAGTCTTTCTTACTCTCCCGTCAATTATCCGCTCTCATTTCGCTTCTTGTGCGCTGTTCACCTTTCCCTGCTGGGAGTGTAACCTGTGTGAGACTTGCAATGAGCTGTGAATCCCATACCAACTCCAATTATCTCCAGAGTTCACAGGCTTCTGCAGCTCTGTGGCGTAAACATGTTTTAGCGCTTCCCGGTGTCGCGCCTCAGACATGAACGCTTTGTTCCACAAATACGTACTCCGATGTGTTACATCGGAGTACATATTTGTGGAGCATGATGGCTGCAAGACTCATCGTTCAATTTTGGAGTTTCGCATCTCGAAGAGATTGATTTATCGATCTTGTGCAACCACATCTTCTAAAAACAAAAAAAAAAAATAGACAATTTGAAATGTAATTGGTGTGTGGATTGTGTTTACTAACAATGTTTTTTCATTCTTGTAGTGCAACTAGTGCTTTCAGTGCACTGAAGTCATTAAGATTGAAAATAGGTTTACATTCTATATGATATATGTGACAGACCTATTTTAATCGCCAAGCTTTGTATTTTATGCTTTTCACAAGTCATTTTACACATGCCTACCGGATAGGCTGCCCTGCATTAAGGTTTCATTACTGCAGTAGAGAATATCCCGTTCCACATTTTTCTTCTTCTATTCTCAAATAGTTTCTCAAATATATTCGTTGTTGTCTCTGTGATTGCAACTGAATAATCTTTTCTGTGGCCAGAACATAAACGCATTAAAACAAGGCCAATGCAATAATCAGAAAAGTGGAGAACCTCTTGCCCCTTGACTGCTACATAATCGTAGGGTGCCGAGGTCTTCAAGTCCTATTATCGTTTTCATAAAAACATCGAATTTAACAGTGCAAAAAGGCAGTGTCTGCTCTGCTTTCCAGTTGTTCCGACCCTGCACATGAATCATATTTTGACGCCCGGGAACACAATGACCTGCATGTTGAGCTCTAAAAAAAAAACAAACCCCAACCCTAGTTTAAGAGAATATTTTAAGGTGGTTCGAAAACAAATTTACATTCTGTGTGCTCTCTAAAAAGACTGTTAACTTGTTCTGCAAGTCTTTGAACAAGGGCAACGTGATTGATACAGAATCCAGGAGTTCACCTTCAAATTTTAGTAGCATCCATCTGTTCTGTCAAGACCTTGAACTGATCAGGCATTTTGGAGTTTGAGTTTGCTGAATTTTATGCTGATATGCTCTGGAAATCTTATATACTGTGGAAATGTTTACCTCCACTGTGTGCAGCTGTGGTGAGATCAGGCCATCACTGATGTCTTTGTCAAAGCAAGCCTCGGCGCAGTACATGTGACAGCCTAAATCTCTTCCCATTTCATCGGCGCGGGCCTGTCAAATCCCACCATGAAAACAGGTACAGTGCAGTGACACCGCGTGCATGTGAATGAGATGTGACTCTATAGACTGAGAGGTGAGGAGGAGGACTAAGACGAAAGACTGAGGAAAAAAATCAGCATGCGGAAGTGAAAATGGGGAGGCTGGAAGAAGAGAGTTACACCCACCTACTTACCAGAGATCAGCATCAAGACTGTAACCCACATTCTGGGTCTTGGTGTGACAAACTCCAGAATCGTTCCATTGTAGACACGAGTCTGAACAACGTGCCTTGTTATTTGGCCTAATATTTGATTTTCAAGTCGGTTATGCACTTAGCTCCTGTTGCGATGTGGGACGCTGCGGCAGATGTGGCGTACTGGGGCCCAAGCGAAGACTGAACGAGAGGCCCCAGGGCGAGCGAGAGGCCGACATTTCTGGGACACTTGATGTTACAGAGATGGGTAATTGGACCACTGGATGTACAAAACATAAAATATGAGATGCCTGTGTGTGCTCTGTCTAGTAACATCTCCGCTTTAACAGTTCCTCAAAGCATTTAAGCTCTACATTTTCAGTCTACTCCAGGGATGGCAGTGTTTGTCAGTTGGAAATATCTCAATATTAAATGGAATGACATGAGATTTGGTACAGACAGTCAGTGTACCAAGAGGATGAACTTCAATCTGACTATATAAAATGATTAGCTATCAAGCAAATCATGTGTACATCTACAAGGTTCAATGTTCCCAGATGATGAATCCTATTTCCAATTTTGATCCCTTTACTTCGCTTCTAGCACATGGACAAAAGTAGTTTGGAGTGAAATACCTTGTTAAATAATGCATGGCTTGGTATTAAATAAATTAGCCACATTCTTGTTCAGGTCAGCAGGGGTGATTGTGGTGATAAACCAAATTTTGAACTCATTACGACAAATCTGGAGATAAACATACGCTATCAACATACAAAACAGCATTTCCAGAATCATCTACACAGTGTGTTCATGTTAACTGATAAACTGTTGCATGGTAACGTGCTAAGCTAAGGTGGTAAACATGACAAAACATCAATTTGTTAGCATAATCGTTGTTAGCTTGTTAGCATGATGACATTAGCCTTTAGCTCAAAGAACTACATTAGCTTACTACAGAACCCTAGTAGGCTATCTGGTAGACTTTGAATCTAGTTGCTAATTTATCAAAAATCAGTCTAATTGAGTTAACAAAAATAAAAATCAACTGAAGAGCTGCAACAGTTAGCAATGTTTAATACAATGCTTTAGTAAACCTGACAAAGCAGCGATGCTTTGAGCAGTACAGCTGATTCTCCTCTTTGTTTTAATGACTAGATATCTGCCTAAATAATAAGATAATCTAAACTCTAGCGAATAGTCTTCAAAGCGGAACTTTCCTTTAGTGAAGACATCAAGGAACTATCTTAAAAAGTGCCTTTCCACCTCTGAAATACCTCCAGGATTAGCCATTTCCTCTCTAGTAACTGACCTAGAAAACCGGTCCATTCTTTTGTTTCCCAGAAGTGTTTACTGCACTGCTCAACCCTCAGAAGTTGTTCCACTCAACACAACTCCACTCAACTTAGTAGCCTGGAAACTCACGATACAGAAAACACAATCACACAATCCTGACCTACCGTAGATAGGCCTTCATCGGCTCTGAGTACCCAGAAGTGGGAGTGTCTTCAAAGCCCAAATGTACAACCTTGAAAATAACTTGCCCCTCAGTACATCACCTTTTTACCTAATCTAAAAGCCAGGCCCGGTGCTCCGCTCTCTAGACGCAACAATCTTCTTTATTCTCGAAACTAAAATGAAAAAGCAAGCCACCCTTCACACCCACATACCCTCAGAGGGTACACTCCCCTTTTAGAAACAGGAACCAGTTTTGGCAAACGTCAAAGTCCATAGTCGAGACCTGCTTATTTACCACAGTCTACTATCCACATTTGCTAACTATAATTGACGATCTTGGGAGTGCTGATCTGTAACGTTTTATTTATGCGCTCCCATACTATAACCCAGGCTTTGCAATGCACATACAATGTGATCACAGAAAGTTTTAAATTTACAACAAGCAAGTTGTCAGTGTGAATAAAAAGAAATTGTGCTTTATACTGCTCATATTATATCACAGATGCAAAGGATGAATAACTATGTAATATATTTTCAAAGCATATACCTACAGACTTTTGTCAGTGTGATGCTTTCTGACAGCTAAAGCTTTATCGGCTTTTCAGACTAGAATATGGAAGAAACTTTGAAAGGAAATACTTGAAGCCTTTACACAGTCTTTATGCAAGTGTGGAGCAAGGAAACTCAATCTAGCCTACGGTCAAAATGAGCCTTGCCTGCATAATGATCCAAAACTGACAAGGCAATGCAGAAATTATAAAATAAAAAATCCAATATGCTGATGTTGATGTTTTCACACCTGGGACCAGTCATAAATCCTTGGCTTCCATATTACATTCACTGGCAGGATGGAGGCGTGGAGTGTGCATGGACAGCAGGTGTTTCAGCTCTGACAGGAGACAGAAAAGAGCACCGCTGACCTTACTAACCGTGGATACGACCAAAACATTACCACAAGTGGGTTTCTGCGTCCCATGCTGTTTTCCGTTGATTCATGTTCCTGCCAAGTGGAGCATGTGAAGAGAGTAAAAGACTGGATCCAGAATGAGCTCTGAGAGAGCCTGAAGGTGATACGCGCTGAAAAAGATAAAGCACTGCCTATTGTTATAAAGTAAGGGAGCCAACATTCTCCGACAAAGCCCGCTCAACGCACCGTGATTTGCACATTGTTTCCTGACAATGGCAGGGATGATCTTGTGGAGGTAGAATTCAACCCTGGAACTTTTGTTTCTGAGAACTGGTGAAAAGGTGTTTGTAACACACAGTGCAACACATCCAACTGTGACAAATAAGGAACTATTACATAAACTGTAAGAGAAGAAATAAACATTTAACAACTGTTTCTTTGGCCACATTGGCGCATATGCACATCAAACCATTTTAGAGCAATATCATTATTTGTTTGTTGTTGTTATTATTTATGTCTGCATGGCGGATTTATGTGCCTTCTCTTTTAGCTCCATTTTTCATCCCTTCCAACTTCTGAGTGAAATAATTGTGAGTGAATTCTTATCAAAAAAACTGCAGCATGCTCTGACTAAAATTTATGCTATATGAGCTATAAAGCTCTGTGAAGGGGAACTGCAGATTCACATGGTGCCTCTCTGTAGGTTCATGACACTCTAGCTTTCATTTGGTACAAGAGGTCTCACAGCCTGGCGTAGCCAGATTCAGTTCTTATCAGAATATAAGTCTGGTAAAACACCATCTGGATTTCATTACGGGACGTATTTAAACCGATACAAAGAAAAAAAACAATGGAACCTTAAAGTTATTTAAAGGACCATCACTTGTTTTGAAACACGTCTCAAAAATAAGTAAAAAAATCAGCTTTTGCATCAGTTGAAAAGATAAAAGATGGTCATTTGAAGTTATTTAAAGATGAAAGATGCTTCTTTAAAGTTATCTAAAGCAACATCTTTTATCTTTTCAGCTGAAGCAAAAGTTGATTTTTCTGTCGGCTGTGCTTTGATGACGCATATAACTAAGTCACTGTTACTCCTCTGCCCATCACCGCATAAAGTTCACTCAAAGAATTTTAGTGGACCAGCAGATCTTCATAATGAATTCCGAACAGAGCGACCGCTAAGGTTTTGTGGGTTGAGGAACTTCAGGCTGACCTCCAGGGAATCCTTCCGAGCTATTTAATTAAACAGATATTTTCGTACCAAGTCAATGCCAAAACGTGACCAGAGGTACTATAGTACCAGAGGTACAGAAGGCACAATAGTTGCCATAAGCACTGAAGATACAAGACAATGACAACATATGGGGTAGAAGGTCTGCTACTAAATGTTTGCTATGACACGGGTGAAAAAATAGACTCAGCAGTAATCATATATGGAGACATTTTGCATATCAGTCTGACGGATCCAAGTTATAGACACCCAAAAGCCTTTAAGCACTTCATCGCAGAATCAGAATCAAGGTGCATCTATTTAGGCAATTCTCCACACAACACTAAGAAAGGCTAACCTTTAGTCTAATTTGTTACTTGTTACTTACTTCAGCTTGTTAAGTCTAATGCAGTGGTAGTTGAGCCATAAGCTAGGTGGCGCTCACAGTGTTAGCAGGCTACCACCATTACTGTTTAGTTTATACAGCCATGGGATCTGCACGCAATTGTGCAATAT
Source organism: Chelon labrosus (assembly GCF_963514085.1). Taxonomy (NCBI): domain Eukaryota; kingdom Metazoa; phylum Chordata; class Actinopteri; order Mugiliformes; family Mugilidae; genus Chelon; species Chelon labrosus. The sequence goes on along the minus strand of NC_140350.1, from coordinate 6,018,679 downwards.
ATATATTTTTTTGAATCACATAATATATGCACAGTTTGATTGATATTCTATTTGGCATCGAGAACTGCAGAATCTCACTTGTGTTTTTAGCGACCATCACATTTCTCTGTTGGTTACATCGCTTTATGGTACGTTGTTAGTCAAAATATCTATCATATCCACATCAGTGCACCATGAGATTGTGGAAATACTTTCTATCTGGGTGACACTTGTCAGCTACACTCCTGGAACATTGTTTCTGACTCAAGAGTTTCACTTTAGTATATGTAAGGTAAATGTGATGCATTATTAAACACTGCGACGTCGGTGTGCAAATGGCTTGGAAACAGTGCGAGCGCTCTGAACACAACAGTACAGAAAAATGTAACTGTAACAATGAAATAAAATGAGTTTCGCTTCTACCCTACACTGTAATTGTCTTCATATAAGTCTGTGAGATCCTCAGGAGATCCTTATCACCGCATGTGGAGTCTGAGTCTGACAGCCTGAAGACGAGCTCCTCCGGAGAAGCTAAGAGTGGAGACGTCTTACAGCGCGGAGCAGCTCTCTGAAGAGACCGAAACCCTCAAAGTTCTCCAAAATGCAGTAATCTGGCTACGTCATACAGGCTGTCAAGCCAGCCGAGTGCTGAGCCACAGACACCACCCAGAGCTCAAAGCGGTCAATTAGAGCTGCATGATCAAATATGTCAAATGCCGCATAAAGTCCCAAGACAAAGCATGAAGCATCTCGGAACATCTGCCGTTTGAAGGAGGTCATCCAGGGCCTCTAATGGAAATTTCCCCAGAATATGTTTAAAAGGAGAGCACTTTGAGAAGAAATAACTTTATCCAAAGTGGTTTAGCTATCGTAAAATAGTTTCTTGATATTAAGGTCATATTTTTTGTCAGACTGCACTACGGCTACTTTACTACAGCTGACAGTTCGAGCTGCAAAGTGAAAGTAACAATTCATTTTTGTTTTAAATCTGTAATGTTAACCACAATTAAATCTCCAACTAAGATTTTATCACTTTGTTAAATAAATAATATTGTCTGTCACCTTGGATGGTTTTCATATTGTTCAGCTCAAAGGCTGACAGAACCAGCATGTTAGAAAGACAGCTGAACTAGAACAGTGGCAGTAACAAAAAAAAGTGAATTACTAAGACCAACAATGTCTGCCATTATCTGTAAAGGCAACACGAAGCACATCAGTGGAACAAGCAGTGCAGGAAACAGTTTTCTTTGAGCACAAGTGAAACATGGGTAAAGCGGTGAAAGCCTGTTTAGATCCGATGATTCACATGTCTGGTCAAAGAGAGGGGGAAGGAGGAGGATGGTGCTCACCATGTCTGTGTCTGACACTGGCCCGAAACTCGTCACGTAGATGTTTGTCCTCACTTCTGTCACACTCTCTGCGGGGAGAGACAACAAAGTGGAGAACAAATTACAGTGAGGTATAGAGAAAAAGCTGCAGCGCTGTCTTTGTCAAGCTGATTGCTTGTGTCTGTGACAGTGAAGTCTGACTGTTTGCTTTTGACAAAGCTGCTTCACAAAAAAACACCTCTACAAAGTTATTAACACTCACAGAACGGCTTCAAACCGAGGAGAAACTGCAGATTTATGCACGCTCATTGAAGATTCAGTTGCGTGTATTATTGCTTCCTGCATGATTTAGCCAAATCCATGTTGTGGTTGTTGTGCCTCAGACTGCGCGTTTAAGAACATAATGGCTGGACTAACAGTATTAGATACTTCCTCCAACACAGATTAACCCTCTACCACACAGCACTGCTTTTAGCACTTCCGAGAATTTGGCCCAGGAGAGCTTTTTCGTGAGCTCAATTCCGAGGCAAAATGTTGTTGTGAGCAACTTCACAGATGCTCTTGAAAGTCTTCCGTTCTGTGCCATTTTTTTTTTTTTTTTTTTTTTCTGTCTCCAGCTAGTTTTGTCCACTTCAGCATAAAATCTGCTTTGGACCTTGCCCAAGTCTGTATCTTTGGAGAGGAGACATCCGTTTTAACCCAAAATAATTTAGTTAGACTGCCCCAAAAACATTTAACGGTCCCTAATGGACCACTGGCTCAGGAATAAAAATCAGCAGCTCAGCATTAAGCATGCGGGTCGGAGTGTATTTCCTTTATTCAAATAACGGGCACATGTTGTTGCCGTTACACAATTCTATACACACATTATAATCACATTAGACATGATGGAGTCTATTGTGGTATGAATCCGGCATGACTGTTACAAGGCGGTTATGCTCTAAGTCTTCCTGGGGCCAATGTATTCCTTCCATTATAATTACATGTATCATTGCACATTACATTACAATACAAGCTCTATAATTGCCTTTGTTCTGTCATAGTGATTTATAGATGGTTTCTGATACTGTAACAGTCAAATTGATCATAATACAGGGAGTGATACAGGGGCTTTTAAATGTGATATTAATAATGTGATGTGGAAGGTTTGTTTTGAAACACTTCATATGATCTTTTAATAAAGCATTAACTAGGTCATGATGTGTAAGTCATGCCAGATCAGTGTTTGCCCTCTCCAGTGAGGGCTGAATCAGCTCCTCTGGGACAAATGTGTAAAACAGGCTCTTGGGCCACTGGCGAGACAAATAGCTGCTCCCAGTGGTGCAACAACTAGAGAGGGATGAGGCTTTGGAGTGAATGGATCCTCAGCTCTAACTGTGTCCCAGATCTAGGCGACCACCCACAGGTGAAGTCTCTAATCCTTTGGCAAAGGCCCCCCCCGAGAGTGAAGATCCACTTTCACATTAATCATTCCCACGACACGAATAGCTCTCACAAACACACGATTATCACAACACCGCGTCAGCACTTTGCATTTCAGACCTGGGCATGGGAACAGAATGGGGTGCTCCGTTTCTGTTGACAACAATGCATCAGAGCGTAGGGCAGAGCTGATAGATGCTGCTGAAAATAAAATGAAATAGCGTTTTTCCAGATCCTGTTCAGTCTGCATGTCTGAGATGGTCCCACATGACAGTTTCTGAGACGGACTAGTGAGGCATGGGGGTGGCCAACTGGAAGAAGATTGGTATTCTGTTTCTTGTACAGGCAGAGGCTCTGGACTTTGACTGAGCATGCTAGTTATAGGACGGTCTTTTGTCTCTCTGCAGAAAAAAATATATAGAGACAGATGGTACTAAGTTATCATATTTTTATTTCTATCTTTTTTACTTTTTTATCTATTAAACTGCCTGCTGCTGCAACAGAAATCCTCCCTCTGTACGATAAAGGGTGTTATTTTATCTTATCTTTTGATGAATATAGAAATCTATTAAGAAGAAATAAAGGATGATAAATGTAGCCTGATGTCTAATGTCCCTAATCATTAACATAAAGAGTGGCTACAATCTGGGAAATTCAAACTGATCTGCAGTTCATTCCTCTGTTAAACATAATGACATCTGCCATATTACTACATAAATACAAGTATATATTGACACCATATATTTAGCCTCTGAATCAATGACACTAGTGGCCTAATAAAGTCATTTATATTTTATGCCACCATATATTGTAACCATCAGGATAATTTTAGCTATGGTCCTGGTCTGATGGCACCAGCAGTATTTCTGGAACACCTGTTTGGATTCCATTTTCTCCACATGGAACTTTATTGTCAGTCACTGCTCCACAAAGCGAGGCCATCATGACCGTAAGCCCTGACTGGTGCAGGCCTCATCATCTCATTGCCCACAGAGATGGTAACCTCTGTGCAGAGGCAGAATGTGACATTAATGACCGGTTGCTGCCTCAGAGTCCAGGTCGTCCAGCCTGTTTGGACGACCGTCCGTTGGGCACCCTCATGGCGTCGGCAGCAAGCAGCAGAGCAGAAATGGACATTCCAGCTGGCTGGCTGAGAAAACGGCAAAGCCCGCTTGAGCTTGTGGGCTCGCTGCTATGCAGTTTACTCTCCTTGGGGGATGAATATTTGGATGAAATGGCACCAATTAGTGGGATTTTCACTGACATATGCTATTTGCGAATTTGGGCATGATTGAACAAAGACTTCCACCCAGGGGAAGTCACAGAGCTGCACGAAATGACCTGACTTCATTGTGATCCTGGTGTCATCTATCCAAGTTACCATGACTCATTCAGCCCACTAGCAGCAGATACTGACTTGACTGATGAGGTTAAAAGGAAAAAAAACTACTACTGACCAGAAAACATTTAGCAGCACCAGTACGTAGTTTAAGACAGTGGGATATAATATTGTTCTCACAAATCTACCAGTCCAAACTAGAGCACTATAAAATGCTAGACCACAAAATATATGTGGTTAGTGCAAGATTAAAAAATGCTGCGATTAATGGATTTTGTCACGCCTGTAATTATTATTTGTGTTTCTTCTTTTGGTAGATAATCAGTTTTGTAACTACACTTACTCCCCATTATGTTGGGGATGCGAACAAGAAACATAATGTTGCACTGTGATCAGTGATTCGTGCCATGGGTAACAACTTGGGCGGTGATAAAAGTGTGGCAAATTGGATGCTAGGAGTCCTGTTTGCAGAGTGCCTGCAGATTGCATGGGGGATCAGAAGGAGCAAGCTAACGGCTTTAAAGCACCTTTCTAACCTTCATAAGCTATGTGTCAGGCACTGCTGCTCCTGCAACCGCTGACTGTGCTGATAAGTGGGGCTGAAGCAACATGGCAGCTAAAAGTAATATCTTGTAATTTTCAGAACACTGGAATGCTCCTGCACCCTTTTGGGCCACTTTTACTGAAACCACGTTCTGCGAAACTAAATGAAGCCACGTTACTAATGTATGTGTATTCAAGAGTGAACTTAAGAACGATACAGATTTTATTGCTTAGGCCGTGTACTTTCCATTTGATGTTGTTTACAACAGCATTATAAAACAAGTGCACATAATTAAAACACAAGCTGCGTCTTCTGGCATTATTTTCACACTGGCTAAAGAATATCTACGACACCCTGTAAAGCCTAATGTGGATGTTTTCCTATCCCATCAGTCTGTATCCTTGTTTAGCAGTATCACAGCAGTCTGATGCTGTGCAGATCCTCGCTGAAATCTTTATTTTTTTTTATATCTATGTAGGTGCCTGTGGTTTATCTAACATGTCTTACCTCCGAGCCCAGGACGAAGCCTGTTGTCATATCCATCCAGCAGCCTGTCTAGGATTCGGGTGAAAATGGTGATATTGTCTTTACTATCATCAGGCAATGGTTCTCTGTGTCCAACTACTGCCCTGCAGGGAGAAACAGAGAGAAGGAGATAGAGTAAAAAAAAAAAAATATATACAGGGAAGATATAAACAAAGACGCTGACACTGAGACTCAAACGCCTTCGGTGCACAACTGAGTGAAAACCTGCTGTTTGTTTGCTACAGCCACAGTCAAAGCGATCCGCGTTCTCACAATGAATGTACAAGTCCATGTGTTCTGATGGTTTACCACACAAATGAATATATTAATGACTTATTATTTATTAGTTCTCTATAAATTAATGAGATCTAACTGTTCTCAAAAGCTAAATGTTGGAAATTAGCTTGTTGAACATTGTTGAAATATTGTGAATTCCACTTGGACATGGTACACAGTGTGACTACTGTAATTTCACTGAGAGTGAAATCAGCCTTGAGCCATTTCACTAATGTTGTCTGGTGGTGGTTGTCATATTGTGCTATCTTCATTTACTAGAATGTCTAAAACTTGTAGATTGATGGAAATTAATAGTTTCCAAAAAAAGGAAATACGCTGCAGCGTTTTGTTAGAGAACTCATCATATGCTATCAGCCTCTTATTAATTTACATGGCCCACAATCCCCTGCAGAACAATATTGTACTGAGATGAAAAGGCCACTATACTGTAGGTGGAACAGTGATGAGTTAATGAGTACCATCTTTAATTAAACTAAAATCCCCCGAGGAGCTGACCTATAATATACTACTAATCCTCATCAACCACCACTCCGCGTCCAGATGCACTCTCGCAGACACGGGTCCTTGCTCTGCGCGGCAAAAGGAGCTTTAAGGAATTTGAGGGTATCCCAAATTTTCCCTGAACGCTTCTTGGAGGGAATCCCGAACTTTAAACAGCAAATCTGCCAAGGCTTTCTATAGCTTAATGTTTCCTGTAATAACTCAAAATAAGAGCCCTCCTGAGATACAACCCTGTCCATAAAAACGCTTACTGGGTGAAGGTCACTACTTGAAATCTACGCAACTATGATTATTATCAGTTTGGGAGCAAAAAATGGCATCCCTGAACACTCTGGACACAAAGTGCGCCCAAATTTTGAGTTATCTGGGCACATGACATCAGCCTAGCTAAGTGGCCATTATGAGGGCATATGTGGGCATTATATAAATATCAATTAAGCATCTGGACTCCCTTAAGTTCCAGCTCATCTATATTTTAATGATTGCTGTGGTGTATAGTAAAATTGGGATATCAAAACTTATGAAGGTGTGCTTTAAAGTCTACCGGTGATACTTTATAATGTATTGAATTCATACTCCTCTAGTAACTATTAGGTCTTTATGCCTTATACTACAGTGTTGGGTTGACTTTCTAATTCTGTGGTCCTCTTGGGTTATCGTGAAATTCAAATCAGTTTTGAAACATTTAAGATAATTTATTGCTCAGTTGAGCAAATTTCATAATTAGTGTTGGAGTCATTCACACTCATGAGGAATTCGTGGGAAATGAGGCATGCGTGTGATGCAGCGTTGCACTGTGTAATATTGTCTCCCTGGCTGAACAGTAAACTGCAAATGAGTCATTCTCGTAACACTGTATCAGAGCCGTGGTAAATTACTGCTGGTGCCATTGTTGCTTCACAGTGAAAGCGTTTGGCTAAGGGGAAGACACCTGGAAAGGCAGGACAGCTATTGTTAAAAATAAACATCTAATGGTATGTGGTTGCAATTTGTCTACCTTAAAGGTAATCCAAACACACATCAACGTTTCTCATATGAACACAAATGGCGGTCGACCTGCTATGCCAGGTGCTCACTTGCCATCATGAGCAACTTCAGGTTCGGTGCCTCGCCCAAGGACACTTCAACAAGCTGCAAAGCAACTAACTTTGTTCCTGGATCCTGACCTAGTACATAGTCTATGGAGATTGTCAGTCATCCATATTATGGTATCTTTAAAACAAAGATAACTCGATTTGTTTGAGGTCTCTTGAAGATGCTTCATCACTCATCCAAGCGGAGGACACGTTCTCTAAAAAGCCAAGGTGCACCATCAGGTCAGGCAACCCATGCAATTATTTGGGGCCCCGTGAAACAAGCGAGAAAGGGGGGCCTCAGATAGCTACCTCAGCTACCTTTGGGCAATTCATTTTACTGACAACCATGAACCCTCTTAAACGTATAGAGCATTACAGTGAATTAACAATACTTCATAACCGCCCCTAAGTTTGGCTTGTGAAACCATGCAAGGTGCTTGCCTGCTACCAGGCTCAGTGTCTTGCCCTAGGACTCTTGTGCACGTGGCGGGGATCAAACCACTAACTATGCGATTGGCGTTCTACCACCGGACCCATAGCCGAGAGTGAGCCTGTAGATGTTAGGATTTGCATGTGACAGATTGCACACCTGTACTGTGAACAGATTGCGCTCAATTATTTTTGATTGGCTTTATGAAAGTCTGTTTGTTTGGCTGCACTGCCAACAGACAAACCAGTTGTTGTTGTGTCGGATTTATGACAATGCAGCTCCAAGAGAGTTTGCTGTCTACCAAGGTGAACCACGGATGCTGGCAAACCAAGCAGGAATAAAATCTTTAGGGCTAGAATTTAAGGAAGAAACTACCGGTGAGTAACTCCAAAGTTCACTATTCTGCGACAGAACACTAACCTCACGACTTGCACTTCATTGAGTCGGGCACAGTTTGATCTATTCTGGCTGTCAAGTAGGTGCCTAACTGTATAATTAAACTCTGGAAAGACTATGTCAAAATATGACAGCGTACAACAGTGTACTCATAAATATTTGAAAAAAAAAAAAGAAAGAATGCCGTATATTTTGGGATTTTTTCATTCACACACTTTATCAAAAGTTGACAGGCATGCGTGTTTGAAGCATCTCACGCACACCGAAAACACTGAATACAAAAAGCTCTAGAAAAGCTGGGGCGAGTTTAACTGCAGCAGGTAATATCTCACTTAACATGAATCATATATCAACCAAAAAGCCTATGTGGCCTCTCCGGCAGCACCGGTGGAAATTCAAAAATTAATGAGAAACCTTTAGTCCCCGAGAAACCGTTCCAGCAACGTCTGCTCCACACTGAAATATCCACTTTAGAAAAACAAACCTCTTGTGTAGCATCTGTGTTTAACTGACACACACACACACACTGTCTGTGACACACACAAACGTCCTAACCTCTTCCAGTGGGGTCCAGCTGTTTAAATTCACGATTGGGACTTAGAAATGGGACATTGCCTTTGAATTCGGCTGCATTTTTGTTTAAGCTCCCAGCTTCACAGTCATGCCAGCTGCTAGTTCTACTTCTTTACTCGCCTTCATTAATCTTAACACTTGCATATAAGTCCTTCAGAAGTAAAAAAAAAAAAAAAAGGAGAAGAAAAACAATATATTCCTGAGCATTTCACACTTTGAGAAATTACTTTTGAAGAGGACAAAATCCGTCAACAGACTTGTCTGAATTTTGCCTTAAGTAGAAGAACTTGCTCGATGACTGGAAACTATAAATGGCATAAACGCAGAAGATGCCAAGACAAACATTTACAAAGTTTTCCGAAGCTGTCTAATTTCAGTGTGGTCACACCCTGCCTTTTATTAAACATTTATATTGGTGGTGGGCTTAGTATATAAATAATGTGCATTATTAATAACTGCCAGGACGTTTGATTGCATTACTATCATTATTCCGCGTGGTTGCTCTGAAGCAGAAGTTTGGTGGTTGAAAGTGAATTGTGACTATCTGATCATGAGAAGAGAGATACTTGCCAATGCTGTGTGAGGGCGGTTGCTAAAGGGCTCCAATTCATCATCAAACGAAAGAAAAAAAAAATCAGGATTTATTTTTGACAGACAAATCTGTAATGGACTTAGTTCCTGGATCATGGTATGGGACACAATAGCTTTATCTCCAGGTCATGGTATGTCTAGAACAAAGCTAAAACAAAGGATGTGTTTTGAGATTCCTTGAAGATGTGTCACCACTGTGGTCTCTTCAGTTAAGGAAGCCATATTTAAGGGCATCTATGTAAAACTGGAAAACACCTTCAGTAAAAAGCATGGCTGCACCGTCAGGATTGGCAAACCAAGCAATTGGTTGGGACCCCGTGAAAAAAATAAATAAATGAGAAGGAAATCCCCGACATGGCTACCTTTTGGCATATTTTGCAAAAACCATAAAGCCCATTGGCAGATGTTGCTAATTATGGGCTGAGGAGATAGCAGACAAACGTCTTTGCCTGTGGCCTGCTAAGATGGCCACTGCTAAACAAGGAAGGTCAAAGCTTAATTTACAGCATCGTGTCACTTCTGCACCTTAGCAATAGCGTAGCTCTGGACCCGGTGCTGTACCCTACGGCGTAGCCTGACTTGCACAACCCCAGAAATGTACTTGTCACGGCGACGCAGACCGCCAACCCTGTGACTGGTCCAAGATGCATTTCCTTGTTCCTGTGTCTGAGTGGGCAGACAAACTCTCCCTTGTTCAGCTTCCTACAAACCATCTACTCAGACGACTTCTCAATGTTGTCTGAGTGATTGTTGATACAGTACAATACAGTTGATTAATGGAGCATTTCAGTGGCGTCTTGTAACGTCTCAGAAAAACGTTTCACCCGGATTCACACTTTCAGTCTTAAGAGTTTCAGGCTTAGGGGGCTAAAGAAAAAATAAACTTACCATCAGAATTACATGCTTTAATTCAGGGCCTTCCCTTAACCCGAGTGTAGGCTTCATGCACATGTAAAAAGTAGTCACTAGGAACTGAAGAAGCCGCTTGAATTAACAATGAAAAATCAGCTCAAGTCCAGTTTCTCTGGTAACTTCACTGAAACTGATCTATTTTCTGCTAGAACACTGAGTTTGGTTCAACTCAACTTCAACCTGAGCTCAAGTTTAATTAGAAACTTAAAACCGCTGAGTGGGAGTGCGGTGCCTTCAAGTTCACAATGGTCCTTTTTTTTTTTTTTTTTTTCCACCAGCAGACAATAGGGAAAGCTCAGGTGTTACTAATAACGTTAACAATGGCCCTGTTCTGCTACGCTCCAGAAAGCAGTGGGACGGTGGCAGGACCCTGTAACTGAAGCAGCTAAATGGAGTTTCTGTCATTGTTTCTTTTCCAAAAGGCCCACACGTAAGAGCAGTAGTCACACTGCACTTTCCTCTAATAAAAATGCTGCACGGCATTTTCCATGAAACAGCCTTCGGCCAGAAGTATGTGGACATAGATTTTAACCAACAAAAGCAATTATTTTCCCCATTTGCGTCATTACTCACTTATATTAAAATGTTAATTAACTGCTGTGCTTCATGTTTATTTAATTTGTGAAATTAACAGTAAGTCAGGTCATTAACTTCAGGAGCCAGAGTGTTACGGTAGTTTAATTGTTAATTCAACTTTTTCTTGCTACACAACATTACGGCGCCTCCTGCCAGTGACTGATGACCGGCTATGTGGCACAGGGTCAGTCGTCACTAGAGGCAGGGAACAAGTCTTTTCGCACCTCTTATCTCTGCCGTTTATTTTCAGAGAGCGTACTATCCACAAAAGTGACACATGACATTTTCCAGCGTCAAAATTGACAACTCACAATGAGGAAATGACTGCCACATATAACAGCACGTCAGACTTGATGGAGCGGTGAACAGTGCGCAGTGCTGACCTGCGGCAAGTTTGGATTGAGAGACAATCAAAAATATACTTTTGTTACAACTTCAGCTTGCACATGCTGCATGTACGTGTGCGGAGAACATTCTTCACGGATTAACTGGTGTTGCTATAGTTTTAAATATTTAAATCTTATAGTAAAACTATTAAATTATATTATGTTTTTTTTTTTAACTGATTTGAACTAAACTATGATTGTTTTTTATTTTTAAACACTCACTGATTACTTTCAGCCATTATCATTACATTAAAAGCTTTAACTTATGCTTTAAATGTACCATTATTCTATTTGTATTACTTACATGAAAGCAGAACTAAAACCATCAGCTTCATGGTCGGCATACACACAACTATAAGTCAAAGATATTACATGTCCTGGAGCACATGGATAATTAAGCAACTTATTACTGAGCGCACAAACTTTTGGGGAAATTTATTCCCTCGGAAGACAGCACATAATGAATTAAATTTTACTCAGTGAAAATAAAGTTTCTTAATTAACCATGTTCTCTTAAAGTCTTTTTAATTAGTTATTTCTCAGTGCCATTTCTGAAAGGCACCGGATTTGCAGTTTTCTTCACTTGCGATGAAGGAGACTTTATTCTCTTCTCCACTGACAAAGATGAGAGGGCGCGAAAAAATTGGAGACTGTTGATGAAGGCATCAAAGTATCTGTGCCGCCTATACTTTCACACCACAGATGTTTCGGATAATGAAGTGGTCAGCTTCTGCTGGGGAGGTGCTGTCCTGTATGGGTGACTGGCAACTTAAGAAGTAGAAGGTGCTGACTTTGTAGGCAGGTGGGAACTTATATGTGTGTGTGGGCCCAGCAGGCTGAGTTAGTTGGAAAGGGCACGTACTGAATGAGTGGACTGGCACCAATCCAAGGGTAGTAGTGCACTAAAGCAGTGTGGCAGGTGAAGGATGGCAGGGTTGGCCAGGGAAGAGATGGAATGGTGGTCTCTGAGGGTACACTGGCAGCCGGCAGGACTGGGGTGAGATGGAGAGCGGGATGGAAGGGAGCAGTAATGAGAGCTGTTTGGAGGTGGCAGTTAGGGATGAAAGGTTTCATGAGCTGAGAGAGTGGCGGCCTGAGTGAGGAGGACTAACTAAAACTAAAATATGAGTTAATTTATTCCATATTAGTGAACTTTTTAAACTTAATGTGGTTTATTTATTAATATTTTACACTTTATTAATATGGTTATTATTACACAGTTAAATGACTATCATAACCTAATGTAATATACTGTATATTGACCAATTAGGAGGAAAAGTTCAGAGTACACATTTGTATTTGAGTTCAATAACTGGCCTCATTTCACGAGGCCAGTTATTTTATGCTACAGCTCCTGGTGCTTCAATATTTTAGGCACTGGAACTATTTGATTAAATCCTCTCTGTACACACAGCAGGGCCCGCATTTCATTATTAGCTAAAGAGCTCTGACGTAACACCAGGAGAGGCCAGAAGAAAGGGTGACCAATTAAGATCTCACTGAAAAACTGTCATTAAGCGGGTGAATGCCCCCCTTCCCCCACCCCCCACGTCTGAACAGCACAACCAACTTAACAGCCCCATGAAATGGTATTACGTGCTTGATGTGATGTATTCCCGTTTCAAAAAAGGATGTCCTGGAAACCCATTAGGAAGTGAGGGATGAATCTGAGCTAATGGGCTTAGGCAGGTTTATTAGATAGAGCGGTCAGAAAGGTGAGGTTGCGCTAAAAGTTTGTGAAGGCTTGGACTTTTAAGTCACACACACTGTTGCAGCGTGAGTCACCGCTGAATATACCTAAACACAGCCACACAAACTAAGGCCATGTCAGTCCTGTTGTGGTCAAAAAACCCCCACATTTTTCTCTTGCAGTTCTTGGTGTTATCTTTCTCAGAACACAAGGAGACCAGCAAGTTGCTGCATATATGCCAGTTCCTGGTCGACTACTTTGCAACATGAAAACTATATTTCTACTTTTTGCTTCTCTGCTGTCGCAGAGATATTACTCAAAAAAGACTTTCTGAATTAAACTTAGCAGAGGAAGCATAGCCCTATTATTGCGGGCTAGGTTGTTTCAATGCAGGAAGTACACGCCGTGAACAGTACGTCTTTGGGGCATGACTGCAGACGCAGCAATATCTCTGGATGTGCAGCATCAATTTTGATCCTTTCATAAAAAATAAAGAAAAGTGTTGTAGAGTGCAGAATCATTGGTCTGCTCTTTTAAAGTTAGTAGCTTTGAAAGCTTTTGAATGCAGATAAAAGAAAGGGAGGGAACAAACAGCCTCTCTGATTAACTGCCATCCCCACAAACTTTTAATCTCCTAAACATTTGGCTACTGCCGCCGCTGCCGCTGCTCGTGCATCTTGAATGGAAAAGCGGGCACCTCAGGAAATGCCTTTCTCACCCAGCTACCTTGTCGCTATCTTAAGTGCGCGTCACTGGAGACGCTCGGATGACTGATAAGAATCCTGATATCCCACCACCACTGAAGTGCCCAGATGACGCACTCACTGAACTGTCTTTTCTGCAGAGAGCTGGGGGCAACCGAAAATCGAATGGAGGGGATTAGCGAGGCTGCTCGGAGCTTTGTGGAAAAGATATATTGGAAGTTGATGATTTTCCCTCACTGTGGTTATAGGGGGCACTGGTTTATTTATTTAAATACGTGCCAACAAATACCTAATTCCTGTCACTGAAATCCCACAAAGCAGGGAGAAGGCATGGAGGAGAGGGACATCCAATTAACACACTGCTGATTAATAAACACTAAATTTGATGCTCGAATTTATGCATGAGGTAACCTTTACAGCACAACTAATCTTCCTCCCCAGATCCTCCCACTCACGTTTTCTCCGAGTCTACCAACAATATATTGATAATGTTATGCAGCAGCACATTATGCAGCATATTGTCTCTTACTAATGGAGGCCTTGTATCATTCAGAGCCTTTACAATATGACTGATTTTTCTTTGTTTGCTTCTTTATTCTGCCTTCCACTTGCCTGTTTTGAGAAGATAATGTATTATGCACCAGAGAGAGGCTGGAGTGAAAGGGTGGGGGCTGATGGGATGAGGTAATAGCTTTTAACATACAGTACAGTAGCTTTGGCTGACTCCAGGGGCAACTGCCTCATCTGCGGTTCCCCTTGGGAAAAAAATTATACTTGGTACGTCCTTCATCCACTTTGGTTTTGGTATTTGTGAACATCTTTTCTGGAAATTTATTTCTTGTGGAAATTGTACTAAAATGTGAAACCACAGTAGAAAATAAAGCTGTTTTTATATGATAAAAGATTTCCGTGCATATACTGTGAATGACAGTTAAGTCATTTATCATCAAATGAAGTAACATACTGGTGACTGATCCTGATTTGTGCTGCAAACCATTTAAAGCATTTCACTGGCAAAGCAAAGGTTAACTTTTATTATGAAGCAGTCACAGCAAATGAAATATGTTTTTTTTTCAGAAAGCTTTTTATTGTTCATTAAGAATACATCTATGAAACAAGGGTCTTGGAGTAATGCAACAAGAAGGAGCAGCCACCTCGAGCTTTTAGATGAGGAGCTGAAGGTGACACAGTCCCAGCTTCTCATCGAGAAGGTAACCAACCAACCAACCAACCAACCCTTTTCACTGTCCTCTGCAGTTTGCAGACTCATACCACTAGAATTCTTCAACCTACAGCATTAAGCCACTTTAATGGAACCCACCAGTCCCTGCAGGTGTCTCCAGATCAACAGGTTGGAAAAGTCTCAGATTACAGACTTAACACACCTAAATTTCAAAGGGCTGTATTTTCTTTTACAAAGTTATTTTAAGACACTTCCTTCTGGACAGATTGCCATGAAATTCTGTGCACACATGCATTGTGCCCACAAGATGAATCCAAACAATCCATGACTTTTCGTCTATGTGTGGCTTCCTTTTTTGGTTATGACTCTTTAAGTTTTCTTCTTTTGCCATCGTCAATTAAAAACACATAATCATCTGGTTTATGACCAAATATCTGCCAAACAAATGCTGTTTGATATTCTGTGGAATTCGGCCTGCAGTGTAGTTTGGGAAAGCAAGCAGACTCTGAAGTGCGTCCGTAGTAAATAATTTTACCCTGTGGAGGGCAGTAATACACACCATAGCATCAAAACTTCAACAGAAGAAGAAGAAGAGGAAGCAGAAGAAGAAGAAGAAGAAGAAGAAGCAGAGCGGAAACCATGAGTAGAAGCAGTGTAAAAACAATGGTATTTGAATCAGCAAGTTCTGCTTGGTTCTAGTTCTGCTAGTGCTGCACACAGGTGAGAGCAGAGAGCCATCCTCCTCGCCAAAGACACATTGCAATAGAAACAACTGAACAACTGTACAAACAACACACTTTCAACATCAATAACATCATGGGTGGCTTATTGTGGAGAATATTCTAGGCAGTATTTGTCATTGTTTTGGACTGTTACAATAACAATAACCAGTCACATTTGCATAAAGCTAGAATATTTGTCGACTCCAATGTTAATAATAGTATTAAAAACCTATTTGGCTATTGACAGCCCTACTTCGCCCTCCAGAGATCTTCCTGAGGGATTCCCAGACACTCCCCTGCCAGCTGGGCTGGAGTCCCTCCAGCATGTTCTAGCTTGGTCCCCGGGTCTTTTCCCAGTTTGCCGTATTTGGCAGTCTTTCTAAGACAGGCACCTGGGGGACTTTTTTTAGCAAATGCCTAAACCTCTTCCCCAGATCACTTTGCAGTGTGTGTTTGCGGTAAATGCCAAGTTAGGTTACGTGTCCAGCGGGAACTTTTCCTCAGAGCTCTATACTATTGTATTGACTACAAGAACAAACTGTTAGAGATTTCAGACTGCGCCGAGAGACATGCATCGGATTTCCTGCTCAGAGCAGAGGAACACTGAAACTAATTCAACATGGGAAAAGGTTTTCAATAGTTGTTCAGCAATAATGACAGCCATGGCCAGTACTTTCTACCCAGCATCTGTTTAACACTTCCAGATAATGCGAGAGGTGGAGGGTAATTTGGAGCCTCCTTAGCCCATTGATCACCATTTGAAGCTAAAAGCTGGAGGTGTTGGTACAATCTGTTCAGACAGTGGAACAAGAGGGGGAAAATAAAATCAATTCGAAAATGTTAATTTCTAGCTGGTACCATAGCCTAACACTGCTGTACCTTGTACTTGATGGCTTAGAGAACAAAATGTCCCATATGTGACTGTTTGTGGAAGTTTGCTCGATAATTGCTTACAGTACTTTGCAGTCTCAGCTCTACATAGAAGTTCTGCTTGGCAAAGTTACAGAGATGTGCGTGTATAAGAAAGACATTTCTTTAGTCCACTGAGATGTCACACAAATATTATACTGTGATTGAAGATAGATTGATGAGAATGCCAAGTTGTTTACAAGTGCATAAGACATGATTTGGTGCATATTTCAGACATTAGTCAACAACACTGGTCCTTCCTTTAAAGGCCGTGTTCCTCTTCGCCATTAAATACACACACACATCCATTCAATAAACACACATTCATTTGATGCACACACATCCTGTGCACTCCACACGCAGTCACGATTCCCCTGGTCCATTGCTAAAAAAACCTTCGTCTTACTTGATCCCTGAATTTAACAGTTTTCGCCTCTCTTGTTGTCCTTGATCTTTAACTTGCTTTAATCCGCTGCCATGACAACCCAAGGTCAGAGGGAGGGCAGAGAAATGTCTTTACGGTGTCTTTGTCAGGCTGCAAACAGAAATCAGACCCGCCATCCGAAAGGTTTTTAAGTTCCACACAAAAACCAAACAGGAGAAGCGGTATTTCAAAAATAATGAGCGCTAGGTCGGCTTGGTTCTGCGTAACTGTCATAACAGTTATTTCATTGTAATCAGATTCGAAAATGCAGAAGAGGCTCCATGTGGAGATCCACGGCGTGGTGTTCCTGCTATGAAGTCATTTCATATTACGTTTAAAGCAACAAATACATTTTGAAATACCATGTAATACTGATTATGGTCATATTGTAAGAGGAGATGGATATTTTATTTGGGTTCTCTCCGGGTACTCCGGTTTCCTCCCACCGTCCAAAGACATGCTGGTTAGGTTCACTGGTGATTCTAAATTGGCCGTAGGTGTGAGTGTGAGTGAATGGCTGTCTGTCTCTGTGATAGACTGGAGACCTGTCCAGGGTGTACCCCGCTTCTTGTCTGGTGACCGCTGGGATAGGCTACAGCCCCCCTGCAACCCTTCACAGGACAAGCGGTTACAGAAGATGAATTAATGAATGGATACGACTACACCCTCCCTACAACAGGAGAAAATGATCTAACATATCATCTGTGATACCAACGATTGTGACACCAACCTCATTTCAGGGGCATATTCAGAGGAAACCCATGGCCTGTGGTGTCACATGCAGCACTGATATCTTCAGGTATTACACCAGTACCAGTGAAGATATAATTTATAATTGCCAGCATGCTCCGTAGTACTGCATAAGTGCTGTAACCAGACTCTTTAAAAGATGTGGCTATTTTTCATGGGGTCGATTTCACATGGTAAATAATTTACTATAAATCTGTAGAGCCAGCTTAAAATGCATGAGGATGTCAGTCCCTCCTTTTTAAATTCAAAATCTCATTCAGCTTTTTAACAAATACAGCATTTTATGGCATTTTTAGAGGAGGATGGACAATTGGAACCCAGTACATCAAACAGGACTATGTTGAGTTTATTCTAACAGGTCTAAACATAAATCGTGGTTACACAGGAGAAAAAAAAAAAAAAAAACACGCAAGGGTGTCTATTTCTTTTCGTATTGCCTAAATTACCTCTAGTTAATGACCCTGAAGCCACAGGTAAAAGGTACATACAGCAGTAACAGATTTTTTACGACCAACATATGTGTCCCCATCTGGCTGGGCGGTGTGTGTCATAGTCTTCAGTCCTCTGTGGCACACAAAGCTGAAAATACTGGAACCACTCCTTCTCGAATCCTTGACAGAAGTGCTATCCTTTCATCATTTTCCATCCCAGCAACACATGCACTCAATGCTCTCTCTCCGTTCAACTTGATTTCTTTCTCTCTTTCCTTTTTCCTCCTGGCTGACTCCAGAAGAAACGACTCCATTTGCAAGGTCTAAAGAGATGTAAATGTTATTCACTCCGTTGAACTAGTGTATATTAGTCACAGGTATGGTGTCATGTATCAGAATTAATCCATGCAAGTGTATAAGTAGGAGGGTACGTGCGCTTGATAAACATTTCTATATTTTTCCTCGGCGTTGTCAGAGTAGTTGCTGCAGCAAAAGCCTGTCCTGTCCGTGGCGACCTGTCTCAGTCACAGCAGCCAAGCACTCTGCAACATTAAGGGCGTTCAGGTGACTTTCCATACAGTCATACGTCTGCAGTACCCAGATCGATTTAAGGAGTAGATTGAACATAATGGAATCTTAGTTTGAAGGTCACATTAGCAAATTGGTGAAGAAATAATATTTCTGACATTTATTGTTAAGAAAATGATAAGGACTTAATTCTGGAGGGACCTGATGTGATGTACATGTATGCAAATATGGGTTATATGATCCACAAATCCAAAGGAAAAATTGGATTTCCAGCCTTCTTTCAGTGTTGATTGAGCGGTTTCATGCCCAGTTTGAAGGTTATTCATTTTATTTTGCTGATAAAAACAGATTTGGGTGGGTGAACAAAATCTGAACTGGTTGGTGGTAGTATTTTTTTTTTATTCTTGAGAGCACTGAATGTGTACTATGTTTACTACTCCTGTGCTTTGACTGCTTTTGATGAGCAATCTGGGTGGCTTAAGTAAGAATTATAGTTTAAAATGTAATATTTTGGGCAGTTTTGTTTGCGTATCCACAGTTTTTGAACAGCCCTTGGGCTTACTGCTGTGAGCTGAAATTAAGATGACCTCAGTGAAATCAGTGTAAACAGCAGTACCCCATCATGGACCGGGAGGGGACCAAAAGTGGCCAAGGTTATATACAAATTTAGCTCCAGCTTTAACAGAACGACATGAAATCAGCGAAGAAAAATGCAAATACACAGATAGACTGCTGTCGGTGCTTATTCCCGCAATTTGGGTTCAGTTAAACCATTGTCAGCCTGACCTCAACAGGAAAACCGTAATGGTAAGTGACCTCCTGCGACTTGTTGCAGATGGAGAGGTCTACCTTGTAACGTTGATTTAACATTATGAAAGCATCTATTTTAACCCACCTCATGTTCTTTCTCTCTGAATCTGAACAGATTTAGAAGATAGTTAAAATAATGAAAAGCTTGTAATGGGTCAGCTACATGGAAAAAAACATGGGACGCAAACCTCGGTCTCCAGCAGTTCCACCCATCCATCTGGGAAAGTGGATTTTGTCAGCTTTGCAACACCTACGTGTACATTTGTATTTTTTTCTATGAGCAATCTTATGTCATTTTGTAAAGTCAAACCTATTACGTCTTTTAGGTATGAGAGCATGCTGACTACTGCAGAAGAAGAAAATATGGGGTTTGTTATATTCATGTCAGGAATGCAACAGTCTCCTTAATGAAGATCTGTCGTCTGCTGCTATTTCACGTCAACTTGTTTGCACCAACTTCTCCATCTCAACTCCGCCTTAAGATTTATTTGCAATATGTCGATTTGTGCATTTCAAGATGTACACACATAGGCAGTCCCACCTCCTCCATGGCAGTATAACAGCAGTGGGCAGCAGCCGACTGCTTCACCCACACTGGGTGTGAAGGAGCGTTACCAGAGGTTCTGTCCTGCTGCTGTGAGGCTGTACAGCCAACAGTACGTTTTTTAGAATCACTATTGTATTTAATTTGCTATTTTTCTATTTATTTAAAGTTAACTTTTCTTGTCTTGTGCACTGTCATAAAACTATATGCTGCTGTAACACTGCAGATATCCTCACTATGGGATAAATTAAAGGATTATCTTATCTTATCTTATCTTATCTTAATTGGACTGTAAACCAATCTAAACTGCCACATTCCACACCTGGGAGGCTGTCAGAAGCTTTCTGGCGACAAAGTAATTACTGCCTTGCCACTTCCAGAAAGACACCCACATAGCCGAGTGGTGCACATCACGCCTCCACCTGCGACACCTCTCAGGTGGTAAAGCTACAGGTACAGCAGAAACTGTGATGGAGGTGCCATCTATCACAGTGCAATCTAACAACTGCGCTGCTGGAAGCCTGCTTATTAATCAGTAATAGTTTTCTTTCTTTGTACAGTCACTGGAATTAATTTTCTTTCCCTACATAAATACTGAGCCCATCACGTACAGTAGATATAAATCTTTCCAACTTATAAAGATGCACTGCATATCATTTTAAAAGTGATCCACTGAAGATAATCCATTTCCTAAACTAATTACTGGGGGCTGCACCCAACATTAGAACAAAAATGACACAAGCGCCCAAATTATTTTTAGTCTGTCCGTGGCATAAATCTTTTCCTGCTAGACTTCTGCCATTATGTTAATATGACATGAATAAATGTAATGGCCTCTGATTGAGCAGGCAGGGCAGTCAAATTACCCAGAGCGTATGTTGGGAAAATTGAACATTTTTCCTGTCGCCCTGCCTTCCTTAAACGCAATAACGAGTTTATTCTCATCCATTAAAACTCTTCTTTTTCTTTCCTTTCAAAACAATATCTTGCAACCGGTTTTGTTGCAACAGTCAATATCTTAACGTTTCTCGAGGAGACCCTGATGTGGATATAAAACACTTATATAGCGGTATATAAGTGCATGTGGTTCGCGGTTTGCGTTTCAATTAATGTTATAGCTCACATTTACTGCAAAGAAAGCGCATTATTATTTATGCTTCCAATATACGAGTGAACACACTCAGTTTCTCCTCCGGCTGCTAAATGCGTTGAACAGAAGGTGAACTGTAATTGTCTTTTTCTCTAAGCCCACACGCCAAAACCACATTATTATAAACCAGACACACGTCCTCTAAAGGCAGAACAGTTCACATGCTGACAGATTCAGACGCCTCGGAATGATACTGCAGACCAAATGCTCTGAAACAAGCTTGCCATTATCATGAAGCTCTATTTATTTTTCCCCAAAATTGTGTCCAACATTTTAACACCTGTTAGAACTAGCTGCACGTGAGCTGTGGTAAAACAGAGTTGTACAGACCCAACACCGCGATTACAGCGTGTTAAATTATTAGTCACTTATACAAGTTTGACATTATTGATACTGGGAGTTATAAGCATTTAAGGAATGAGCTGATAAATACTGTATTTGCAGATAAAATAATTATCTTTCTGTACATGAACTAGCAAATCTAAACATCTCTAAAAGCACAGACTGGAGAATCATCAACCCTATACAAATTATTTAAGCGCCTGTTCCGCCCAAAAAAGCTGTTTGATAAGCTGCTGGACAGTGTGAAATCTTAACATTATGATGAAATATTTGGCAATGGGGGATCTGACTAAACATTTTGACCAGAAAAAAATAATGTAGCCTCAAGCAGCTGGAAATAATAATAAGAAAACTCTCACCTGCTTTGTGATTCCAGCAACCAGAAAAGGGTTGGGGTATGTAATGAATCATACCTAACTCCAAACAATTGTTTATATGCCAACACCAATGTTCTATGCATATGCAGATGCGAAAAGCACATTTAAGGGGCACATTAATCAGAAAGAAATGGGGATTTCTTTACTTGTTTAATTGCACAACTGTGCATTCCATGAAGAAAGAAACATCCTTTCATTTGTAACACTAAGTCTGCATCACATTTTCAAAGGCTTCGTTATGTTTGAGGATACTAATCTGTATTGAACAGCTTGTTTATCCGTAGCTTTACTGACTCACACTCAGACTCTACTTCAGAAGGAGTCGGAGGTGGAGAGTATCGAATGTAATGAAATGATTTTCTCTCATACGCGGCACCTCATGGATGGTGAGAGCAAAAAAATAATATCTAACCATACACAGGTACTGTTTGAGTTATGCCACAGCAACGCAAACACAATTTAACGCAATTTCATGCATGGGCCATTCTGAGAGGCATTGGGCATGCAGCATTTGCGTGTGTTTCAGGACTGAGTGATCTGCGTTCAGCGTGCTTCGGTGCAGACAGCTTCTGGGAAATCTGCTCCAGCTTTTGATTTATGCCTGCTGGAGTTCTCCACTAATTGGTTACTTTGAAGCTCATCAGCCAGACCCTCACTATATCAAAAAGTAGGGAGAGCCAAAGTTTAAAAAAAAAAAAAAAAAAGCAGCAAGACACAGCAAGTATATTGTTATATACTGTATATTGTGTATATTGTTCAAAGATACTGGTACTAAAATATTGACCTTGGTGTTAATGTATGAAAACCATGGACAGGAAAACACGCATATCAGAGAATGGACATGGTCCTTCTGAGGGTGTCCTGTGGTGTCTGGCAACAGAATGTTGTTAGTGGGGGACTTTGGGTCCTATGGGTTGAGGGGAGGAGCCTCTGTGGATCATCCGACAGATACTTGATCAGTTTGGGATCTAGTGAATTTGGAGGCCAGGTCAACACCTTGTGCTGTTCTTCATGTTTTTTGAATTGTTCCTAAAGCGTTTTTGTGTGTGTGCCTGTGTCAGACTGCATCCTGCTGGGGATGGCTGCTGCCATCAAGGAGTGTCATTGCTATGGGGTGGGGGTGCCTGGTCTGGTCTAGGTGGGTGCTACATGTCTAAGTAACATCCACATGAATGCCAGGTCCAAAGGTTTCCCAGCAGAACACTGAATTACCACAAGATGATCAATGTTATTTACTTCTCCTGTCAGTGGTTGTAGTGCAGTGGCTGATCATTGTATATTATATTATTGTTTATTTAGAAAGGTAATTTGCTATGAGGATAATTGTAGGTTTGTGTTTATTTAAGCAATAATCCATTCAATGTGGCATAAATTATCAGCGATTATTGGGTGTTACAGATTTATATTTTTAAATAAATAAATAAATTATACTATATTGATCCCACAAGGGGAAGTTATCTCTCTGCATTTTGACCCATCCAGTCGTTCACAGTAGTCAACAGTCGGAGCAGAGTTATGTGTTTTGAAGTCAGACCCTATAGCTTTTCACAAGACATAACTCTGGTTTTCTGGTAATACCTGGGGCTTTTACTAATACCTGGAGCAATCACTAGCTTCCTATAAAATTTGAATGCAAATGAAACACTGTGTACTGCTCCAGTAAATAGGACGAGCCTTAGATATGACTAGGTGATGGGAAACGTTTCTAGATCTTTGGCTCAAAGCCAGAAAGCTTTGTTTGCACTATGTTTGCAAGATTCAAAGCCAACACCACTGTGTACAGTTGGCACAATGTAAATACGCTGCCATTTCACTAAAAACAATATGAAAACTTTCACACACAAATGATAGGCCATGTGTACTGTTGGCTGCAGACTGAAATAGTGAGTTGAATAGCAAATGGTACATGAGGTGATTGATTATGTGATACAAACTATCAGTCAGTTCAGAGGCCAGTATAGCCTACCTCTTCCTACTACTGAGGATGAGCCACTGAAGGATTAGAGGTTAACTTGTTAATGTGTTAATTAAATTGTAAAGGGAGACTTTGACTGGATCCCTGTTGCTATGGTTACCCACTTTACATTGTGCCAGAATATTAGTTTTTAATACTGGATGGACAGTTTGCCTGGAACTTCTTTGTAGTTGTCCTTTGTGTGGAATGTATGAATGCCCTGCCGCCAATCAGAATGGGGTATTCACTCTCGACACAATACTAGTGCATGTGTGAAGAGCTTAGGATGAATAGCCATGGGTTAGGCTGGTACTAATGGAAATCCACTGAAAAAGAAAGAAAGACTCCATGTTGACATCATTCCTTACAGTGTGCACTTCAGGAATCTTGGCGCCTTACTAAATCATACTAAAAGATGATCAATATGATTTGGTTGGACCAAACAAGGATGTCTGTAACTCATTTATAATGTGTGTTACCAACCTTACCTTTATCAAAAGACTACAGCGTAATTTAGCTGTTGCAATTAGGATCAATTAACTGTTCTGCCCTAACTGACTACTTCTTATATTATTAGACAAAATGCTTGAACAGACACAGGTTTCATCTCCTGTGGTTACTCTCCTAGATGGAAATGTACAAAATCTGAAAGAAAGAAAGAAAGAAAGAAAGACTTTGGCACGGTAGAATGACTCCATATTGACAACGCTGTCTGCTACAGTCTGCACTTTAGGAAATCCACTTTTCTAAGTCGGTTACTTGGCATAGCACCTTCTTTATAAATAGATTATTGACAAGAACTCGAGGTAATTAGAAAACAGATCAATGGAACTTCAAAAGAATTAAGAGCGTCGGAACAAGACGGAGGAGCCAATCTAAAAAAAAGGAATGAATGTAGGTTTTCTATTCAAGGTCTGGACCATCGTTCTCATCAGTTATGGTGATAACAGGACAAGCAAATTCACCTTTTTATCTAAACCACTTATTTTAAGTGAAAACCAAGGTGAAGGCTGAATGGATTTCTCGCAACAACTGTTATAGTCATATGTCAAATCTTATAGAGCTAGTTCCTGGTTCCTGTTTGATCTATGATACTGAACTAATTGTGTGTGCTGCAAAGACACTTGACCTGTCTATGCTCATGGACTCAGTTGTGAAGTCAGCTGTAAGTAAAATGAAACAACACGCGACAGGCCGACCAATAAAATGAATTAAAAAAATATATTTTTCATCCAATGTGAAGGTAGCTACACACAGCTGACAGGTCTTGACAGTTGAATTTGGCTTTGACATTAATTATCCCCACTGAACCTTTGACTTTCTTTTCTTTAGTAGGTATTTGCCTGGTCATTCAATCAGCAAAGTGGCTCAGCCATGAATACATTAGCCTTGTCCGGACCTGTGGCACATTAACCTTGACAACACTACCGAAACAGAATGTTATCTGTTGACCAGGTCACATCTCAAAGTGATGCCCCTTTCTGCCACGGCGTGAATAATTCATGTGAAACAGGCTGAGAATGCCAGGGCAGCCTCTGCAACTTCACAGCCAAGCAATAGGCAAAGTGAACATAGCACTCTCATGCTTATAGCTATTGATTATGTGCCACGTCGGCCAGAGGCTTGGCAATGGATAACAAACGAAATAGACAACAAGACGGCCGGACTGTCCACGCTTGTTAAGGGTTGACTGTAGAAGGGTAAGGCAGGGGGATGGAGTGGAGGCCAGATGAAGGATTGATGGACCTTCGGCTTAACGCAGCCTTCTCATTCATGTGTAATACATGGCTTGCTGGGAATAACAGCTTAATCATGCACCGTCTTTCAGTGTGTAGGAAATGAGGGAAATTTGGTGATGTGCTGAATGACAAACCCTTATATAGAGGATTTGTCTGTTACACCTTAATCCATTAGGAAAGTCTCCTTCCTGAACGGCAGTAAAGCCGATTTGGAGCCTGCTGATAGCATCAGTGGGCATCAGGGAGGTGGCAGTTTTCAGACAGAAGCAGCTGTGCTGATACGCAGATATCTCGTAAGCGTGAGTGTGCTGACGCTCTCAGGATTATTGCTAAACTCTGATGGACACTTAGTATATACTTTTATTTTCAGTTGCAAATTTCAAGAGAAATTCAGTCTTTAGTTCAGGTTTGGATTTCCAGAGAGGCAACACAAAGTCTTCAAAGTGAACAGCTTTGCTCTTTGCATGCTCTGCATCATGTCTGAAATCACTGTAGAATAATTAACTTGTTCATTTGAGAAAATATTCAAGCCCAGGCATAAGATATTGACTTTGTGTCCGCTGCTGAAAAGTGATGACAGTTTCATGTCCCTGAATATGTCAACACTACACATTTCAATTATTCACCTGCTGCTCTCACCACATCTCATGATATTTTATTTATGAACATGCTGAATTAATGCTGATGATTCTACCTTCAATCTTCTCTTCTGGCCTCATGCTGAAGGATCAAACTAAGGTCAAGTACTTTGCATGTCATTTTCTGACTACAATGCATTAATGAACTATTTACTAGGGGTGGGACTTTAACGCGTTAATTGCAATTAATTAATTACAAAAAAATTATCGCGTTAAAAAATTAACGCATTTAATCGCAGTTTGCATTCCAAACAGTGCAGAACTTTTGTCAGTGCAAAATTTCCTTGTACACCGATTACACCGATGCACACGTCAGAGCTCGGCTAACGGCTACCAAAATAGAGGAATCGGATGAAAGTATGTCGCTTGGACTGATGGAAGGCAAATTTTATTTAAAAAAAAAAACTACCTGATGGAAGCCTTGATAAAAGCGTGATTTTGTGCAAATTGTGCAAAACAGAGTTTGCATACCACTGGAGCACCTCAACGCTACGGCACCATCTATATGCTAAGCATGTTGCAGTGAGCACAGAAACCGTCTGAGCTGTTAGCGCTAGCAGTCCCGGTCCAAGTACGGACAAGACGTGTCGGCAGCCCAAACTGTTGCTTTTGGGGGCAAGTATTGTTATGCGATTAAAATGCGATTAATCAAGATTAATTAATTAGAGGTTTTGTAATTACCGGTAATTAGATTAATTTTTTTAATCGAGTCCCATCCCTACTATTTACTATACATGATTTACAAATCATACAGAAATTATCTTAGACACATGTTGTGATATGATTCATAATTGTAGCTGGAATCATAATGTCTGCATTTGATTTCCCCTGAAAAAAATGTGACGTTAAAACAATGTATCTGGAGCACCATAGCAGTTCATTTATAATGTGTGTTTTTACCAATTTTACATTTATCAAAAACTGCAGCTTGTGATATTTTGATATTGCAGTTTGGATTAATTTTCAGTTCATTGCTCTGCCCGGATTAACAACGTCTTGTATTAATTTGAACTAATGTTTGGACACTAGCAACGAGTTGTCACTCATGACAAGAAGCAGACAGATTTCATCTCTTGATGTTCTCCCCTTCAGATGAACAAAATTATGTAGGCCGCCATGAGTTACGTCACTGATTTCAACCAAGAATAGGTCAAACTATGGTTTTCAGTTTTCAGAGGACTGTCAGATCTGAACAGGAATCACGATGCTGACGCTGTCATGGCTTGGCGGGTACTAAAAATAAGAAATTTCAGGAGAAGGTCAAAGTCTGTGATCTTGGTTATCGGCATCATACGAATGCCAGCTGGATCTAAAAGGGAATCTTGGCGCTAATGTCGTCATATGTTGGCGTGTACTTAACACAAGAAATTGCAGAAGAAACTTAAAGTCTGTGCTATGAAAAGTATGTATGCAGACCTTGTTGAAGAGATGGTGAAGGCTGGGTTTAGTTCAAGCTGATCCACCTAGCGGACTGGAGAGTGGAAACTGGAGCTGGAGTTGAATTGTGTTAGTTTGTGCATTGGCAACTGGTTCTATTGTACCCAAACAGAGTAGGCGAATAACAAAAAGCCCTCTGAATCAGTGCTGGTGGAGAAGAAGTGAGCTTAGTAGACCTCTGGAGCCCGCTCATTATCTCTGCTTAAAGGCCAGTAGCTTAAGATTACAAGAGCCAGCACTGGTGCAACACACTAGAATATGTCAGTCATGATGAATGAAGACATCAGATATATCTGGTTCTGTTGGATCTATATGACTCTCCGTTATTAGTATGACCATGTTGTGAAACGAATATGAATATACATTTAAATGACTATTTGAGCAAAAAAACAGCATCATTGCTATGGGGTGGGGGTGCCTGGTCTGTTCTAGGTGGGTGGTACATTGACAGTAACATCCACGTGAAAGCCAGGTGCAAAGGTTTCCCAGCAGAGCATTGAATTGTCACAAGATGGTCAATGTTATTTACTTCTCCTGTCAGTGGTCATAATGTTGTGGTATATAAGCATGTGTTTGAATAGAAAGGCACACTAAGGCAGAGGTGCACATTCTTGTAAAATATATCTCTTTCCCGGTGTACCCATGCACCTTCACCTGGCCACACATTTCTATTTAATGTATGGAATTACAAAAACTGTGAGCTCCTAACAACCAAGAAGAGCCAAGTGGCACAATAACAAAGTAAACTGGGCTAATCCCTGTCACAGCGTTCCGATTTCCTTTCCCGGCCTGCTTTCTTCCAGGTTCGGTGAGCCTCTCCTAGCGTGCAAAACCTTAAAGTGATTTACACTCCGTCACGTCTCCCTGCCACAACATCCTACCTTATCAACAATGCTAACATGGCGACCTGTGCAATCTCTTGGTTTGAAATTACAAGGAGTGTGATTAAAATGTCTCCCAGACGCGGCGGAGTTTTCTTTTTTCCGCTGACTTACACTGAGACGGAGAAATGTGCACAGGATGCAGGAGTGAAAGTGCTGTGAATGGACAATCATAGCTGAGATGGGCTGCAAATGAATTCATCAGTCGGTGAAATTTAGAGCGTTGCAGAGGAGCCACATTTAAATGGGGAGGATGGGTTCACTTTAAATTTGCTCTTTTTCGGGACTAATTGAGGACAAGGTGCCAGGCGTTCTATTTTAATACTCATCCAAAAAGTTTTGTTCTGGCCAGGAAGTCCTTGAGTTTAAAGCCTACAGACACTGCAGGATAAAAAAAAGAGTATTCTTTCCTTGATTAGTCATTGCTGAAGTTTTTTTTTTTTTTTCTGGTAGCCCTGCATCATTACTTCTTGTTATTTAATATGACAGCCTGTCAGTCTTAGACACATTTGTCTTTTTTTCTCTGCCTGCAGTATAGATTAACAGTAATGGTGCTGGTTAGATTATAATATTTACTACAGCAGCAGAGAGCCTGATTAATACATTTATTTTACAAAACATATCACACAGAGACAAGAGAATGAATAGCTTGGGAAATAGCAAACAAATACACCGAGGAGTGATGCAGCATGTTTTTGCGTACCTGGCTTGAGGAAGGAGGTTGAGGAGCAGGAGGAGGATCCACAAGCTCAAGTCCGGTGATTTAGGCGTCCGAAGTGCAGCAGCCATATCAGTTTAGACCGCAGACTCCTGCAGGAGAGACGGGCAGAGATATCATCCGACAGCTCAACGTGGCCCAGCACAATAATCTGAAGTGTTTATGGTTTCATAGGTGAATATTGAAGTGATGGACACCGACTGATTGGCAAACTGTTTCCTCATATTCTTTCAAGCCTCAGTTATAGTTGGTCGCCCAGATCAACCTGCCAGCTCTATTGTGGTTTATATTTGTGATTTACGTGACTGATGGTGTTTGTTTGGTCTTAAATGGATACTCTGACATTTTTATACTGCAGCCCATCAAATCATATAGAGACTCTGTATCAGTATCTTATTTTCCTCATGCTGGATTTACTTAGTGATTAAACATTAACTGCTCCGCTCTTCCACAAGCCTTTACAATTATTCTGCGGCTCGACAGAAAGCAAGGCGGCAAGATAAATGCGCCAATAAAGTTTGATTATGACGATCTCTACTGCTCATCTTCTTGCATCCACAGGTGGATCTGAACGCGCCCTTTGTTTACATGTATCACTTCACGTGTGAAACTAAATCACGTGCACTTGTGCAGAAAATGAGAGCCCGAGAGCGCACGCAGCTGTTTCCATCACCCACACATCTGTGAGGGGTAGACTTGAGCCGTTTGTCAACAGTAATTATGCCAGAATGGCTGATGCTCGGTTTGGGTGATTAACGTGGAGGAAACTGTCCTCTCTGAGTCTCCACTTGCTGATCCAAAAACAAGTCAGGTGGACGCGCAATAAACAGTCAAACAGCTATTCTCATATTAGACAAGCTTCTGGATTATGAATGCACCGATATAGGATTTAAACGACGATGAATAACTATCTGTAG
This sequence comes from Chelon labrosus, assembly GCF_963514085.1. Lineage (NCBI taxonomy): Eukaryota > Metazoa > Chordata > Actinopteri > Mugiliformes > Mugilidae > Chelon > Chelon labrosus. Next base: position 5,988,956 of record NC_140350.1, on the reverse strand, counting down.
CTGACAATTACGCAATAGCTGACAATATTCGGTTCACAGATGGAAAAAAACGAAGATGGAGCAAGTTCTTTTTCTAATCCAGTATCCAGTATGTTCACTGGTTGTAAATGTGTTTGTTATAAGCTTGTTAATATTTTAATACCATGGTTTCCAGGGGTGGGTAGCCTAAAAGTAGCCATCCAAAAAATTACTCAAGTACCGAGTAACTATTTGATCATAATGTCTGATTTATTTTTTAGAAATTATATAATTAGACAGGCAAAAATATAAAATAATGTGCATTTTTTGGTATTTCCAAATAATAAAATACAAAATAAGAGATGAAGAGATGATGTACAACTTTCTAACTCTCACTTATATCCGCAATGGCACCACAGTTTGTGTTGTGACCGCATGGCAGCGTCTGATTGGTGAAACAGAGTCATGTGATTACAGTTGCTACGTCTGATTGGTGGATCTAGTGTAAAGTGTAACCAATCGAGTGTTTCCCAGTGTAACCAGGTACGAGTGGCATTTCATCTTCACAAATCTACTCAAGTAAAAGTTTTTTTTTTTCAAAAAGTTACTCAAGTAAGTGTAACTCGTTACTACTCACTTACCATGGTTTCCATCCTAAGGTTTGCAGCAAATACTTTGTCTGTACATGTCAATACACATGTTAAATAAAATCTAAATAACACATTTACCTAACAATCAAAACTATGTATATACAAACATTTACAAAGATCATTTTTATTTATACTCAGTGCCACAAACCTCTGTGATCTCTCAACGTCTGTGACACCACTCTCAAACTGTTTCATGAGTTCAGCATAGCAGCTAGCAGACAAGCTCATCCACACTCGTCCTCATTTTCGCCGCAGTCAGACTAGCACTATTTTATGAATGAAAAAACAAGTCTTAGAAATGAAGTGCGGGTTGAAGGACAGCACCAGATGTGACCAAAAAGCTAGCTAATGACAGTCGTGGATCAAAAAAAACGGAATCAAACATAATTCAGTCTGTACTTTTTGTGCACAAACTGGAGTACATATGTCTCGCTCCAAGAGAAAAAGGTTGGGAAGCACAGTTTTAATACAGAGACTAATTAATTACTAGACCGCACGATATTGACAAGTCATTAGTACTTGATTTACTACAAGAGCTAACAGTTCTACAGTATCATTCATCACTCATTTTCAGCTTGTTCAAAACAAATTGTTAATAGGATTACTACAACAAGTTGTGTTGTGCAGAACACGGCTGCAGAGGAAGCAGCAGCAGCAGATTGACAGTGGAGGGAGCAGTCAAAGGAGTTCTTCTCAGTTTTATATTCTACTTGTTCAGCAGGTGTTTGGGGAAATTGCTCACACAGTCTCCCCGTACTGGCAGACTGTTGCATGTTAGTTGTCTTGAACGCAGTCTGTGCAATCTGTGAGTTTATTTCTTAAGGGATGTCAACCAAACCCTGGTGCAAACCGTCAGCAAAACAATGAGCAGGTGATAGGAAAAAAGCATGCTCCATGTTACTGGATGATATTGTGTTGTAAAGATTTCAGCCATTAATGTTTCAGACACAAATAACATATGCATCCCTACTCCGGATCTGACTTCTTTAATCTTTTGAGCCTTGGATGGAATTAGGGGGCTCAGTAATGTTCCTTGTTCACTCAGATGGGATGCATCATTTGTTTTCCATGAATTTCACTTCTAATCCATTTAGGTGGTAGATATTGTGAACATGAATCCTTGTTTTGGTTGCTTTGTTAAAGACCTGTACTGTCATATCATTTTGATATTTTAGGTTCTAAGATTAAAAAGAACCATATATTGAGTTACTAATATGTAACTACTACCCAAATGATTAAGCCTAACTCAAACTGAATCCATTAACTATTAAAAAACCCAAGTAAATATCCCCAAACCACATTAAACTGAATACATATACTCTTATTACTGCATATTACACATTCATTCGTTTCATAAATACTTCATACTGTAGTTTTCAAGTTCCACAACTTTGGGAAGTACACTGGCACACACGGACCATTAACACATCACATAGACTGAGGACCCAACACATCACACAACGTTACACTGCTTCTCTCCTCCTTATACCTGCATTCTCTTGATTCTGAATAGCGACTGCTTTCCCAACGCTGTAATTATTAATAATGATCACAAGGAGGCTGCAGTCTGGCAATTTACAGAAAGAACAAATGGCCTCTCATTAAAAATAAATGTGCTCCGAAATTGGTGTACTTGCTATTGAATGCGGCCTAAAAAACATCAGGGGGACGGGAAAAAGGAAGCCAAATGACTGAGGTGGAGCCGTGACACATGCGCACACACACACACACATACATACACATGTAGCAGCTGTGTTGCAGTTAAAAGGCTTTCATTGTGAGCTTCAGCCCCCCTTTTATTTCCAACCATACAGAGAGGAGATCAAACACTTTCCTCGGGGGAATCGGGGATCTCTGTGCTGCTGCAGAACACTGATCATTACAGAAGGATAAACAAATGAATGCACATGAAGATGCGCTTCGGGGTGGTGTTCAGATTGGAGGCTGCATCAATAGTAATCCGGCTTGTGACCATCGTTCTGCACTACATCTGTGATGGAGCCAAGGTCAAACCATTTTAAAGGAGCTGCTTTAATTTCGATTTTATAGATGCTACTGGCAGACAGAAGCATCAGATTAAATCTGGGTTAAATCTGAATGCTACAGGACTACTTTCATACCACACTCAATCCAACTGTACAACAACTCACCTTTCTGGAAAAGATAACTTCATGTTATTCATGTTAATGGACATTATTGCACCTTTTTAATCATTTCAATGTATGATATATATTTACTTAGGTCTCTATTCCTTGTATATTTGTTCATATTCTAATTTTGTACATTTTTGCTTAAACTATTTTATTTTTTATTTTATTTTATCTTTCTTTTTACTAAGCTACTGTTACCAAGCAATTTCCCTTGTGGATGAATAAAGTCTATCTAAATCTTCTAAGTTAAAATTCAGCAGCTCGCATAGAATAGATCAACTGGTCACATGGCGCTATCGTCATTTCCTGTGAGTAAACATCTTGCAGTGCTGGGAACCACGCTACCACCGTCACATTTCACAGACCTGCCAATTGAGTACAGAAGTACGTCATTTTAGTATCGGTGTCTGTGTGAGACACCACTGCAAGACTGAATTAGCACCTAGTTATTTCCAAATGTCTAATGTGCTGCAGAGTTCCCGGCAGTTTGTGAGTCAGGTTTCTCCAAAAGCCAAATTTAAAGTGATTCACAGACGCTTCTGGATGTGACATCTCATGTCAGCATGAACCACTGACTGTACGGTGTAAAAACATGGACAAAGCCTCTCAAAGGATACCTCAAGAGCAGCTTTGAAGCTCAACGCGTTGACTCCACCCAGCTCCATCTTGATGGACAGCCTTGTTAGACAGCTAGCAACCTGTGACAGCACCCACCTGCCACTTAAAGCGGACACACCCTTAATTATGCATAACTCTAAGCTTTAATAAATTAACATGGAGGTCTACAGGGCTTGATTAGCCTTTGGAGGCAGTCTCAAGTGACCGTTTGAGTACCTTCCAAGTTGGCTTCATTTTTCAGCCTCGTAGGTCGCTGCTTGGCACGAACCTCACCTTCTCCTCGAGTGTGAGGTTAAATGGCTGTGACTGCTGCCTGCTCAATAAAACTGCGATGAAAAAGGGCTTGATAAGGAGTTAGAAATGAACATTCGAAGGCCTCAAGGACAATGTGGCCTGACGATTTTGACAATAACTTTATATCAGGGATAGATTTTTTTCTTCCCTTTTGTTCCTAATGGAGCAATAGAGAGATGGCGACTGGGTACTGTGTTAAGTCCCAGTTGCATGGTTCAGGAAATTGCTCATGAAATGTCTTGCCATGATTTACCAAGCTACAATAATTTATTTTATTAGCTTTTTAAGTAGTATATGCAACATGTAGAATCATAAACATTGTCCCTCCAAACTGTAAATCCAAGAGCGATAAGGTGTTATTGATGTAAAGATATTTACACTCATTGCTATTAACCTGTAACTGGGTGTCATTCGGGCCATAAATAAAGCACTGATCCATTAATTTGTTTGCAGTTAATCCGTTGCTTGAGAAATACTACAGTGGGTTGCTTCTACAACATGGGATGGAAATCATTAAGGTGCCAGTGAGCAAGTAAACGATGCGATCTGCATGTGTTTCCATGCCGAAGGAAACATTTTCAAAGTATCACCTATTCCTAAGAGGATACCTCAACCAGAACTCAAGAGTACTCACATTATTTCCCATGAATTCACCCAAAACCTGGGTTACTTGAATAGCCATGTTAAGAGCAAAATTGTAAACGTAGCCAATTAAATTAAGTACAGTTCATGCAAATGATCTGAAATGTTACTTTTCATAATGTCAGCCCTCATCTCCATTTCAACAGATGTCACGCTCAAGGGCATGCCAAGTCCCAGACTGTGTCAAATTATGCCAATCTTGTGTTGCTTAACAAACGCTGGTAAGCAGAGAGCTGCAGACTGCTCTTCCAACAGTCCTTTCTTGCACATATCATGTTAGGTCTCCAGCTTTTTCTTTCCCTCTTTCCTTTCTTTTCTCTCTGCACCTTTTGCCAAAGCGGTTTTGTTAAAATGAATCCCGGATCGTTATCCATTAAAGATTTTATGTTGCCATAAAAACGGCCGGAAGCCTTGTGGTGTCAGAGGGATCATTTCCTTGTCTTCTAATGTCTGGGTGAAAATTGCATTGCTAATTTCCTGACATATATTGCCACCTATTCAGATCACTTCCACTCACACCCATTATTGCGTATGTCTCATCTATGAGGCTCTAAACGTCCGAGGTGCATAAATCTTGTGAAAACACTTAGATCTCTCTCATGTCCTGAGGTCCGCTCATGACACAGTGTAGTTTCAGCAAACACAGTCTTTATGGTTTAAGGTGGGAAAAAAAAAGGTGGGGTTCTCATTAATAAGATGTAGCACACATACTGGTACACTATGAATAAGAATTTTTAACTGGTTTTATTAGTCACTCTCACTGGTGTAAAGTTACTCTCAGGTGCTTATACTTAACTAAGTATCTGAAATTTATGTTTCTTTCTACTCTGGGTCCACTATATTGCACTTTTTACTACACTACATTTATGTGGCAGCTATAGTTACTTTACAGCAGATTAGAACTTCTATCTTCCATCTATCTTTTTAAACAGTGAATTGGGACACCTGACAGTATATAAATATGAAAAAATCTGCTCTTCCTCAGTCAGCAACAATATTTAAATCGGCAGCGTGAAGCAGCACATACAGATTTTTCCGTCCTTCTGCGAGCAACAATGATCTGATGTTGCGCTGAACACAGCATGGTTTCTGCAGCTCTTCATCTAACAGCTCACTCTGGCTGCTCATTCTTGTTCCATTACTCCCTACAAGCCATTTTAGTCCATAAACTAAGAATCTGTTACATCTCCTACAGGATCTCTTTTCTGCTCTGTTCTGTTCATTCAGGTCATGTTTCCTCAACAAGCTCCAATTAGAGCTGCATTGACTAATCATATACACGGCATATAAGACAGCACTCTTTCTAAGTGTCAACAAATCCTTTTCATAAAAAAACGACATACAGACATTAAAAGACTGGCTGCAGGCCGCTGTATACAGTTCTCCACCCGATTTACCAATACCTGTCATGCAAATGAGGGGCTCAGAAGTCCCTGGGGCTCAGATTGTGCTTGAAACAGAGAATGGGAAGGAAGGGGGGGAAAAAAGACACGCTGCTTTTGTTGGCAAATTAAAAATAGCTTGCCTAAGGTGACAGCAGACCCAAAGCGCTTTCCATTTCCTGCTCTTCTAACATTTGTTTTTCAAGTACGCTGTCAGTTTATTTATTTTTTCCCTTTGGAAGGAAGCATATGTAATGAGTAATGTAATCACTTTTGACAGAATTAAAAGATGTGAAATGCCTTAGATGCAAACAAGGTAAATAATCTGACTGGACCACTATGCTGACTGATTTACTAAACAATGCACATAGCAAGAGGTAAAACAAGACGTGTCTGGTTTCCTTTTAGAAATATGTCAGTTGTTGACGTCAAGGTGCAGCTGACATCCAAAAAACCACAAAAGATGTCATCAGCCAATAAACAGTGGCAACTGCAGTAATTGTTGAATTTAGGACACAGCTCCATGGTCATGTAATCTAAGTGGCTGTTAAGTAAAAATAACCCTTAAATCTTGTCACATTTGGTTTGATGTGACGGTCACGCACTGAGCATCAGCCAGGAATCTTTGTAGTCTATTATTTAACCTCGCACACAGAATAGCAGCAAGTTAGTCATTTCTGGGACATTACTTAGCAGTTGTCTGAATTAAAAGCGTCATAGTTCATTGCAACCTTGCTGAGTGCAGCAAAAGCACCAAATAAAAATAGATAAGAAGGGAGGAAAGAGGACAAAACAAGTACTGAAGATGGATCTGTGGTTAAAACTTTCGCTGCTTTTTAACTGAAACTACAGTCACCAAGTAAAACTCTGACAAATGCCTGATTCCCAACAAGCAATAAAAAAGTAGTGGAGGGGTGGGGTACCAATAAAACTAGTCGTCCAAAAGAAATTGATTGATTAGCTGGCTGAAATGCATAATGGGAGGAAATTGTTGTAATAATTTGTAAAAGCAGTAGAGAAACAGCTGAAAAACTAAAATATGTTGCTGAATGTTGGAAATCTTTAGGTTAAGGTAATAGCACTAAAAGCTACAGTGCAGATACGAAGCCAATGCAAAATCCATGGAGCTGCAGAAACCACCACTATTTGATTTAATAGTTGACTGCCTGCTTCCAATGTTTTTGGTCTTTATAGTGAATTTCACCATTGATAACAACATTACAGGGGCTGAATGTTTATATAACTCAAACATTTAAATTTCCCCAACCAGAGGCCCTGGATAAACAGTCAGGTCCACCCCATGCTGCATGCTGGCTTTTTTGCATTAAGATCAAGCAATAGGACGGAGTTCCAGTCTGCGAGGTATGGACTGAGAAAAGCCATCACAACGGCTAAGAGGCAGTACAAAGAGAAGCTGGACAGCTTCTATTCGACTGCTGACTCCGGGCGGATATTCCAAGGCCTGCAGCACATTACAGACTGTAGGACCAGCACCATGAGCTCAACAGAAAGCCTCCTAGATGACCTCAACACCTTCTACACCAGCTTTGAGACCACCAGCTATGGCACAGAGAGGAAGTATACACACACCGGGACTGCCCGATTCCTTTCCCCTCCACCAACCGTCTCATCAGGCCAGGTACACAAAGCCCTGAGGAAGATCAACCCTCGCAATGCAACAGGACCAGACAACATCCCTGGGTGGGCTCCCAGAGTTGGCTGATGTTCTCACCTACATCTGCAACCTTTCCCTACAGGCTAGTGACACTCACTCCAATCATCATGAAGTGTTTTGAGATAGTGTTGCCTACTGGCCCACCAGGGCCATCTCAGACGTTATTGCTGCTGCTCTTCATTATTCCCTCTCCCACCTGGAAAATAAAGACTCCCACATTAGGATACTCTTTATTGACTACAGCACTTTCAACACAGTCATCGCCCACAGTCATCCTCCAAATAAACTATCTGCCTTTGGTCTGCACACCACCCTCTGTTACTGGATCCTATACTTTCTAACTGGCTACTGGCTGTGACTGCTTTGAGTGCCAAGATGGCAACCACTGCACTGAACTTCAAAACTGCTCCTCAGGAAACCCAATAGGTAAAATCATGCTGGAGCTGTCCATGTTCATACACAGTCCATAGTCCATATTAACAAATCTGGGACATGCAGGGTGTCATTGAGGTCACCTGACAGTGGAGCTATGTCTGACAAAAACAAGTAGGGAACCACCATTATAGATGACAAAGGACACTGGTGAATCTCAAATGAGAGGGGACAATTTTTCTCTCAGCTTTGGGACTGTGGGAAGGTGCAATATTATGATCATGATCATTAGGCAGTTTATCTACCAAATGATCAATGTATTGGGCTGCCAGGCAAAACACTTTCCGCTGGGGCCCATCAGCGATAATTTGTCAAGATTTGGGTTTGTTCCTCATAGACATGTAATGAGAGTGAACTAGATCCATTATGAAGACAGCGCCACACGACAATAAGCCTCTGTTGCTGTTTTTAGGGCAGAGAATAGATAAATTTCATTCTGTCACTTTCATCACACTGTGCCAAGGTTTGGCTGACTAATCTTCAGGGTAAGTTGCTCGCAGGCACGGAGAGGAACGACAAAAACTGAAGAATAAAACAGCTCAAGTGGCCCTGATGGTCCCCTTTAATCACAGCTAAACATATTCAATCTCTGCAGAATTTAAGGTGAGGTGGCTCGACAAACGTTTTTATTAGTCGCTAAACTTGGCAGGGATCTCAATCGTGACAGGTCTCTCACTTGCTGGTTTTGCCAGCACCTTCTCCAAAAAGCCTCCGACTACACCTTAACAGGAGTGGGGAAATGTATCACAAATACAACATTTAGTGAAGTTGTTTATTAGCATGGAGAGATGAATAAAATATATACCAGATGGAGTTATTTTTTGCAGCGACAGATTTAGACTCCTCATGCTGTGTGCGTAAATTTACATGACAGTAGAGAGGGAGTAACAGAAATCTGGGTTCTGAAATGAGGCCAAAGTGGTTTAAAGTAAAACACTGTCGCAGTCTTTAAACATTTGTCATTTGATGTTCAGAGGGAGCTTTTTTTTTTGGAAATAAAGCGACTGGTCCGGGTATGGTGACAATTCGGGCATGTGACAATAAATAAAACCTGATACTTGACAAGGCAAAGCTTTCAGGGGCTTTGGACTTGCTCAAGGAGACGAGTGATAAGACAATGAAAGAAGCAGCAGAGGAGTGCAAAATCCTGTAAGTGCTCGCAGGTACTGTGATGTTTAAACTCACTAACATGTCACCTCACTCAAGCCTATAAGACCAAGCTCAACCCTTTTTTTTTTTAACTTCCACTTTCTCATGTAAAAGCAAAGGTACACAATAACCTCACAGATCCAAGAGGCTGCTTTGTGTGTGAATAAAACCCATTTAGCACCTTGATTCAACATTTTTATGAGCCATCAACAGTTCTCACCTGTGCGTCTGGGTAAAATCTATAACGCCTATCCAGTTAAGCGCATTTGCACACATGGAGCACAGCTGGTAACATTCTTTATATACTGCTGAACGCACAATATTTGACATTCATCTATTGAATCTGCAAACTATACAATACAGAGAGGACTGCAGCCTGATTTCAGCAGAGCTCAATGAACCATGCTGACACAATAACATAGGTCATTAAAGAAAGCCATCTTTCATACAGTACATACCATTATTCAATAATACTTTCTAATAATAGTTCACCACCAGCTGGAAGATTGTAACTACCTCCTATATGAAGTTGCGTGCTGGAATCACATGACTGTAATAGCGCAATTGTGCCTGAAACTCATTACGCTGCTGGGAGGTGGAGATTTGATCAGCTGAATAGAATAATCATGTAATTCAGTGTGACTCTTACAATTACAGTCTGGATTCAAGTCACTGCAACCACAATTTAAAATAATAATAAAAAAAAAATAATAAAAGCAGCTGTTAGGCCAGGGACAGGGTGCCTGCCTCGTAGGGGAAATCTGTCAGAGTTCATCAAGGATCCCTGGTGAAGAGCAATACCTTTTCTAGCACTCACCACCTGTGCACATTTATTACCTCAGGTCTTGTTGTACTGTTTGCAGCCAGCCGCCTGAACAATGCAGATTGCAGACCTTCACTCTCAGTTTGTTAATCCTTTCACTGCGACTTCATATTGGCGTTCCAGACAGTAGCGCTTCACATAGTGAAATAGGCCACCTGTGAACGATGCATGCATACATACGCTGGAACTCTTCTTTAATGTCATAGCTGAGGGTGCAAACACCTTGTGTGTGAATGGGAGGAAACTCCGTTTATTCCGAGTTATTCTGAGCTAATGTAGCTTCAGCCTCATTATTAAATACACAGAGAAAACAACAACTGCATTGTTAGTATTGGTTCTGGGGCGTTGTAAGATCCAGGGCGAGCGGAGACAAAAGAAGTCACTGTTTCCTCAAGGCATGAGGATGAGAAGGAAGAAATTAAAAAATATATATATATGAAAGTACAACTAATGTTGTTTGTGTGCGCCGTAAGAGTTTATATCCAGCTGTACTAAAAACTACCGCTATTTTCATTCTGTGTCTTGGAGAAAATACATTAAACACAAACTGTTTTGACTTATTGATCATATAGTATTAACCTGGGCATCAAAATAATGATATTACACATCTATCTTTGGCATCTATTTATGGTACATTTATCATTTTATTATGTGTTCAGGATTCAGGTTTATTTGTCATGTGCAAGATTAACACAGGGTTAACAGGATGAAATGAATGAAGCAGTGAAATGTGGACAAGAGAACTGGTCAGCTCTGCCATAAGTAACACGCACAGTACGAGGGCAGCAGTATAATTACTAACATTTTCAGCATGACACTACAAACCTTATATTACATTTGGAAAAGGTGACAGGTGGTTGGTAAAAGTTAGGACAATAAACATCTGTATTATCACATTTACAACAGAAACCAGAGGATTTTATGACTTTAGACGCGACAGAATAAAAAGAGACTTGAATTTTGACTTGGACTCCAGCACTGATGGTCCGTGACTTCACTTGACCCCTAGTTCTTTCGTACTACAGGCTCCGTTGGGGCGACCGTACAGAGCTGCTTAAACTGACAAGAGTGTCATGGTTCCCTCCCACACTCGTACTTTGATGTTCACGGAAAACAAGACAACAAAACGGCTTCTACAGTAAACGGCTGCAGGCTGCAATCAGCCAACTTTATAGCAACAGATCAAGCAAAGAAACATAATGTTAACCCTTTATATTAAAATGTATATCTATTGCAAGTAATCCAGTTGCTTTGTTTATAAGTGTTATGAAACACTGATATAGAGTAAAGTGTCTAGTAGTGTGGTAGTGAAAAAGTGTCACACTCTTCACAAACAAAGTGGTGTTTACTGCAATAGACCCCTGAGAGTCTCAATTACAGAACATTATAGTCCTTTAGAGATATTGATGTAGACAGTGATCTTATCACGGGGACACTGAGAGACAGTGACCGTTTTCCCATGTAGATATCTCAACATGTCAGAGATAGTTTCCAACAGGTTTCAGGGAATCCTGGTTTCAGAACAACATGTCCATATACTGTATTAGCTACGTTCATTACAAGACATCAAATTCTCTGGGTGACATATAACTCCCCCTTCCGGGAGTTCTGGGACTCCCAGATCCCATCAACACATATGAGACCAAAAACCTGTTGTGTCTATAATGGAAACAATTCCACAATGACCCCCAACACAGATTACTTTTTAATTCAGGGAGATCACGTTCTACTCATGTATTGATGATAAAACTACATACTTATTCAAAATCTATTATTATAAGATAATGTTCATTCATTCATTCATTCATTCATTCATTCATCTTCTATAATCGTTTGTCCTGTGAGGGGTCGCAGGGGGGCTGGAGCCTATCCCAGCTGTCATGGGGCGAGAGGCAGGGTAAGATAATGTTGTAATGTATAAATGTGTGGCCTAATGCTTTAAAGACATCACTTGTGTATCCTTTAAAATGCGAATCACAATGGACTGAAAGATAATCAGTAAAAAGAAAAATCATCACAGCCCTTTAAAGCTGACACACGGGCAAACAGAAACATTATAAATGTTAAAATGGAGTCCACGCATTCATGTGTCTTAGTAGAACATTTATATAGGACAAGTACACTTTATAAAGAGTACTTTCATCTACAGTCCATGTACCGCTGGTGAACGAAGCATTCAATCCACTAGTCAAAGTACTGCACTTAAAACTTAATGTAACTATAATCAGGAAAATGTAGTTTAAGTATTAAACACGAAGTATTCGATGCAGAAACATGTTATCTGTGACTGTCATATATCATTATTATTCGTGCATTAATGTAAATTAGGATTTAACTGGTGTGCCTGGTTTATATACTGCAGCTAACGATTATTGTCATTATGGATGACTCTACAGATTATTTTTTCTATTAATTAATAGATGGTTTGGTGGGAGGAAACTTTAGTCGTCACAGTAGTCAAGCCCACAATGTGCCAACAGTCCAAACCTAAAATTATTAAACCACTTGGTGAGGAGGACATTACCACTTAAAACTCAAAGTTTACTGATACATGCTCTCAAATCTTTTATTTTGAAAGGGAATGTCAGTCTTGCAGCATTAAACCAATTCTAGGCTAGAAAAAAAAAGATGTCAAATGGAACATTTGTGTAAGGCTTAAGTGGGCAAGATTCCTTCACAGCTGATAGCATTACATGGCCAGCAGAGCAGGAACCCCCATGGAGGGGAAATTAATATCTCAGTTTAGACTGACATGTTCTGCATCTACTCGGTGGATTAGGATTACAATTGGAGAGAAAGTCTTTGTCCACTAGCAGGGGGTAACCAAACTGTCTGACAATCTGAAACAGTGAACCAGAAGGGAAGGATCAAGAAATGAGTTGAACAGTTTACAGTATAGTCTGATTTGGTCTGTTGGCCCAGCACTAGTGGCAGCTTTCAAGCTTGAGAGATTTTGATCATAGCCTGTAAAGTTGTACACTGCACAAGCCATCATTTTATGTAACAATAGCTTTGTTGTTTTAAAGATTTTGATTTTGCACAGACTAACTAATGACATACACATAGCATCTTATTTCCATCCCCTGCACTTATTGCACAATTTAAAGCTGAACCATTGACAAACACTGTACGAAGCAGCCTGCTTTATCACAGTGGGAGTTCAGCAGCTAACATCTGTGCCTGTGTGCATTTCTGAAGCTACTTGAGTAAAAATCCTTGCAGAAGGCAGTATTGAGTTTGCATTAACAGTTCATTATCAGTCAGACAGTGCAGCAGAGAGGAGTTCATCAGGAAAAAAAGCGAGCCCCTTTTTTAGATGAATGTGGAGCAGGGATGATGTGGTTAGGTTAAACATCACATTACAGAGACTCCACGGCTTTACTGATGCTACAGAACAAAACCGAGGCTCAGCGCAGGGAGATGTGTTTAGCCAATCATTTCACAGTGACGTTGACACAGCTCAGTTGTTGTGCGGGTCAGTACGGTAACCTACTGCTGTGATGATGCTATGGGAATACAAATCAGCGTGGCCTGGCCAAGCATGCCATGCCTTTCTAGTGGAGAAAGGAGATGAATAGAAACAGTGCAGGCCAGGTATTCAGTATGAGACAGTAAATTACCCTCAGAGAACTGGAACAAGCCAAGAAAATGAACAGCGATGCTGAAAGTCTGGACCCTGTGAAAAGCTGTAATATCCCATCAGGTTTTGTCACAATCCTGCCAGTTGTGTCTAAATTATCACCTGAGGAATCGCATTTGAGGTGATGATACACCCCACCAACAGGCCCTAGGGGAGTCTGCATTATTCATGTCTCAACATGTTCCTCTTTGCATGCCAGTAATTGTTTTATGATTAACCTGCTGATTGCTCACTTGATTGTCTTAAGCATTTTACTGATGTCTGACTGTTGGAACAATTCACTATTTGAGGTCCTTGACGGGCATTTCAACAAATGCACTTGTTATACAATAGGTGCAATCACATAATTCACAGTTAAAATGACATTTCTCACTTATATTGAAACTTGGGTCATCTCTTCTTCACAGCAATAAGGCATGTCCCTGGCTAGCTCGCATGGAAAGCATGGCCAATGCATTTATATTCTCCTGACTCATTGGGTTTCACAATAATGTTTTGATTGCTAGCTAACTTGCTGCCCCAGCAATGAAAAAGCAAGTTACAAAGGATTTAAGTACATTACGCCAAGCACTCTGAGAACAAATTCAGACAGGACATCAGTGTCTACAGTATGTAAAAGATAACGTTAATATGAAGATTTGTGTTTGACGAGTTGGAGTTTGCGGCTGCAGGCCTTTAACGTCGAGATCAGACACATCCATGGCAAAGGTAATGGTCGGGTCGACACAGACAGTTGCTTCCTGAACACTGTAATCTAGGATGTTAAATTTTATTCAAACTTCTTTGGTCCTATCTTTACCCATTGTTCAGTAACTCAGGGTGGGGTTGTTACAAGCTCCAACACCCCCCACCCACCCTCTTGGTCGAGAGAGGTAAAGGACGGTTGTAATCATGCTGTCTTGTTCTCTCCCTCAGGTGAAGCTGATCCAGATTATTCAGAAGGAGCCAATAAATAGGGGGAGGAACGTTGGCTTGCTCTCTCTCTCTTTCAACTCCCTCTTCGAGCCACCACAATTGGAGCTTTAGTTTCTGTTGCAGCTTTTGATTTGCTGATTTGTTATGTTTGATTTGTCTGGAGGCTTTTCTTCTCTTTGATTAGGGTTTAGTTTTGGATGTATAGGGTTAGAGGGGAGACACCAGGTCCTACGGCCCTTTGTGGGTGAGCCTGAGTGACTTTTATTCTTGTCTTTTAGTGATTTTGGCTGGTCCATCAGGTTTATGGTCATCATTTGGGTTGATTCATTGTTGTTCATAAATCAAAGTTTAATGAAACTCCTGTTTGTGTTCGACCTCTTTGTTGAGAGCCAGTTGAAGGGGTCGTAACTGCTATTTACAACCAAATTGACAACGCAGAAAATGCTGAGAGTCGCTCAATATTCAACTAGGATGTGGTAGAACGAAAACCTTCCTTTTCCTCTTTGGCAGAAGACCATACTGTAATATTGGTTGAGCTGGTACAATCTCCTACGAGAAGTGCTTAACGCCTGATGACACTACTTCAACAACTGTGGGTCTTCAGATGGGGAGAAAGGGGTTGTCACCACAGAGAGCTTTGCAAGTGTGCGCAGCTGACACTTAAATGTCCGAATAAAATTTGATTTGACCCTTCAACTGTCATGGCTACATCAAGTAGGTGGAAAGGTGGAGTAGGTGTACAATATTTTTTACTGAAAGTCTGCCTAGTTTGCCGTGAGAGTGTTGCCTTGTTTAAGGGATATAATGTGAAGAGACACTACGAGACAATACATGCAATACAATACTTATGACAAGCCGAGAGCGGCCGAGCTCAAAAACTGAAGCTACTCCAGGACAACTTAGCCACGTAGCAGCGGTTCTTCACGCGGGCCAATGAGTCAATGAAAACACCACCAAATCAAGCTATGAAGTGGCTATGTTAATCACTAAGCATGGCAAACCCCTTTACAGAAGGTGAATTTATTAAAGACTGCATTATCAAAATAGCAGAACACGTCTGCCCTGAGACGACAGAGTTTGCTAACGTTTGCCTTGCTCGTGACACTGCGGCAATGCAGTGATTGCGCGCCCCGCTGGTGAGTTCGACGACCGCTTTTGGAATTTTGCTGCTATCGATAAGGACATGTTGATATTCTCCTCTCCCTTCGCTGTGGACCCAGATGAGGCTCCACCTCACCTGCAGCTGGAGCTGATTGAGCTTCAGTGTGACAGCGAATGCCGCCGCCGACACCAGCATCTCTCTCTCTCTCGTGCCTTTTTACCGGTAGCTGGATAAGGGCAAGTTTCCAGAGATACGCACATTTCCGAAGAAAATGTTGGCTCCACATATTTGTGTGAGCAGACTTTAGCAGTTGTGAACGTGAACAAGAGCCGCTTGAGATCAAGACTAAGTAACTCCCACCTATGTGACATTTTACGCATGTCTACCTCTGTTCTCGAACCAGACCTGCCATATGTACTGAGATCCAGAGCTCAGTTTCACTCTTCATATTAATGTCAGTAAATTGCCTGTTCCTTTGTTGTCACACAGAGTTTCTGTGTGTTTCTGCTGTAATTTCAGACAACTTGTGTGCACTGAATGCCTATACTGGGAACTTTGGAACAATTGTCTGTTGCATATAAATGAAAATATTAAACAGAATATTTATGTGTGCTCTTGTTTGTTTTTTATTGTTGTCAGGGATTGTTGGCCCTCGGACACTTTCACATTACCAAATTTGGCCCTCCTTACAAAAAGTTTGGACACTCCTGCGCTACAGATTAAAATTGCACTTGTTTAGGTTCAGCCGCTGGCTAGATAGTTTTGACTGCTGTGACCCATATATGACTAAACAAAAAAAAATCAAAATGCCAAAATTACATTAATAAATCAGTGAAAACTCATGTCGACGTTATGTACTCGGACTAATTACTGTTTCTCATTGTGAGACGTGGAGTCACCGCTCCATCAAATCTGTCTCCCAAAGGAACAATGGCTTCAAGCCAGAAAGCAATAAATTATCAACCAAAATCAGCCTGCGCAGAAAGCTTACATTCCGGTTCATTTTTATGTTTTGTACCTAATAATAAAGTATATTGCTAACAAGACATTTCAAGAAGAGCCCAGAAGCAACAGCCGCTCGGCTATTTAAACTTTCACACTGTCTAGTTTTGTTAATGAGCTGAACCATCCATGCCACACTGGGGCTTTCAGGCACTATGCAAAATACTTTTTCCTCCAAACTACTCTGAAACCTACAACTTACTAATGAACCATTAATTTAATGTACTGTAGAGGAGAAATCTCCTCATGTCAGAGCTCTAAGTTTGTGTCTTTACATTCAGCCTTTAGGTGTGCTTTGCTAATTGGTAAAGGACTGAATGGCACATGCTGCATGTTCGGTCCACGAAGGTAAAAAGCAACAGCAGACCACTGAAACCAGCATGAGTTATATAGAGAAACTGTCACTCCATTAACCTGGTCCACCCTGACTTAAATCACAGCTTCTAGTGACTCTGAAAAAGCTAACAGCATTAATATTTCAATAAAACAGCCCATTCACAAGACTGGCAGATATTCCTCCAAAGTCGTCAGTGCAACAAGATAAGAAATAAAGGGAGGGCACAGGGCAAACATCTGTCTAACTGCGTGCGTTTTGTCCTTTGAGTCTTGTGGTTTCAGATTTAAGACACAGCGGCGCAATAACACGAGACCGGCTGTTTATTCTCCAGCGGGACTTTCACATCATTTCCATCAATCAAATGTTCCACGCGTCACTTTTTATCACTATCGGAACAAAGATGGTTTGTGCATGAAAATGTCAGGTGTTCTTCATTTATTAGCTGCCACACCAGCCTCAAGGTCTTGCAGGGGGGAAGGCCGGCAGGGTGGGGGGGGGTGGGGGGGGGGGCAATGTCAGTCTGACAGATGATTTGTTGCTTCTGTCCAGGTTGGATTATCTCTACAACTATTGCATGGACTGACATAAAATCTACATATATTTGCGATCCCGTGAGGATGAAGCCTGCTGACTTTAGACATCCTCTGACATTTCCTCTAGAGCCCCAGCAAGTCAAATGAGCAGGTATTCATAGCCCAAAGTTGATGAATCTTAATGACTTTCGTGATCCCTGCACAAACCCTCCGGCGCTACCACGAGTTGGACGTCTGTGACAGTTATTGAGTTAAATTTTGTTCTACAAAAAGTGTCTTAAAAATTTCACTCTGCAATCAATTGCGTCCACTGAGTATCCAAGTTAATGTAACCAATTTTGCAAAGTGTGCTAAAGAAACGAAGCAACAAAGAACAAACTTAGCTCTACATGGACTCAGGAAAACCGAGAGCACAGACCCCATCATCAGTCAAGCAAATACTGTCCAAAATGAATGATCCAAATATTTTTGTCTCAGCAACTTTAAACGAGTTGTAGTAAAGCTACAGCACAGTAGCGCTGACCATGCCCTGAATCCGTTTATGGGGTCATCAAAGTTAGGCATGATGGATGTTCCTTGAGGTTCGCCGGTCAGTTACATATTGGCATATACCTCAAGGTAAATAATGACTTTTGGGATCAAAAGAAAACCAATTTTGAACAAGGACCGCAATTAATTTATTATACCCTGTTTATTTTTAGTAGGAGTCAAGTGGGTCTTACAACATAATAGGGTGTCTCTGAAGTGGTTTGATCAGCACCCATCGATCATACTAACAGGGAAAGTATTCGCAGGCTGGCTGTGGATTCAATGTAAGTAGAAGCTATGGTCATTACTAACATGAATGACAGCTATATAGCCTAAGTGTAATTGGAATGCAAGGTTTCACTCTCTGGTAATAGCCATACAAAGAGTAGTGGGGTTCTGCACGTGCACTCGACTGGCCCCACAGAATAATTTAAAGCATAAATCAAACATCCACGCTGCAGTTCACCTTGAAGCTCTAAAGGTTTGTCTTTGCCACTTAGCTGAAAATTGTGTTGAGTAGGTGTTCTTGTTTTCGTAGCCTATCTAAACAAGGATATACTGTAAGGATTATATAATAATGCGAGATACAAGATCATCCCGCTTTGTGTAGAATGAGTTGCAAAAGCAACATGCTTGTTTCACTTCAGGGAATAAGTGTCATCGGTCGTGTAGCTCATATAGCCTCAAATGAAGTTCAACATTAAGTAAGCGTTGCTGACGTTGAAAATCTGAGTTTTCCAGCCCTTTAGCAATTTTATGAAACCCTAAATGTATGACAGGTTCTGAAATGATCTATTAAATAAACATGGTGAATGCAATTTCAAAAATCCACCATTTCAAATGAAAAATCCGTAGTAGAAATCTGCTTTATAATTAAATGTCCGTGTACTGAACAATATTGTCATTTGATCGAATTTTAAATACTTGATACTTGAATCATCAGTCAGCCAAATAAGTAGGCTCTGGCTTTCTCATATGCACAAGCTGGCCACCCATTGTCCCATATGACACGGAGACATATTTCTAATGGTGTTCTTCCCTACGCTTGCAAGAAATATTTAATCTTATCTCCAGAGCAGATGTGCTGCATCAGAAAAGACCTTACGCTGCAATTGTGAATCCCACAAATCTACACCCATCAAGTTTCATTACCTTCTTTCTACACCACAAAGATGGATGGAAGACACATTTTAAATGTGATCCCGAAATGTTCCTGCGGTTCACAAACACATGTACATACATAAATTCATAGGTTTTCCAGGAGCCTGCACCATTGTATGCTGCTACTATTCCCTGGTCTGGATAATAATCAGCTTTGCCTCCAGTGGGATGAGGCACACGTGACTCTGAACAGGGCTGTGATCTGCTTTTGGTCCTACTGTTAGTCTCTTAGGCTGAGATGTTTGCTGAGGCTTTTTGTGTGGCCAGTAGGATCCCACTTAGTGTGAATGATGGCAGCTGTGAGGGTGCCTCTGGCAAGAGTGTCTCCAACTATGGGTGCTTGCTCTCATGTAACATACAGTGCCAGATGCTCAGTCTATGTAGCACTCCAGTGAGCATGACTGATTGTGGCTGAGGTAAGCGCGTTTCTGGCGAGAATGCTGCTGAACGCAGCAAGGCTGAGTACAACTCTGGCTACACCTATTGCAGATAACAGGAAACATCAGCTAAATGCACCTGGCTACTTGGACCACCACTGCATTAGTCCAACTGTGGCAAGTGTGGCTGGGGATCTGTGACGGACACGATTCTGTATGCTCTGTGTGGGCTGCCGCTGCACAGGCTGACAGTCTGTGGTGAGAGTGATTCTGGTGATCAAAGCGGCTTTGACTGCTGGTGCAGCAAGTTATCACTCTGGTGGAGTTTGCTGGTTGGGCAGAGGCAGTGATGAACACAGCTACAACAAATGTGACTGACTGCAGCTGAGATGAGCAAGACTCAGTTAAGAATTGTTCACGCTACTCCATTTCAAGCACGAATGGCGTGCGGGGCCTGATGAGCTCTGGCACTCCTTCAAGCTGGACTCGCAAGTGTACTCCCGGCTGCAAATGTGGCCCGCATCACTAGCTTCAAGTGTTTTTGTGGCGCAATCAGAGTGGCAAACTACATATGAATAGAAGATGGGTGTTCTTGATTTAGATAGCGCCATCACTATTAGCTTAAAGTGGATAGAACATGCTATAAAACTGAAGTGGTGGGGCTGCAAAATGTAACTGAATGAGGCCTTTGACTAAGGTGTCTTCACGAGGCTTAACCATCATGCCAGTATCCTCACACTTCTCTATTAATCTTAACAACAGACAGGTAACTGGCTAACTAGAATGGGGCAATTCAATTTTGATTTGGTCACTGTAACCAACAATATGGAGCTTATTAACAAGACAACAGATGGCTGTGCTGGTGGCTTAAGAGTTAATGAAACATGTCAAATCCCTAAAAGATATAGATCCTTAAACATTTAAACATTAAATTTTTTTTATTTTTTATTTTTTATTTTTTATTTTTTATTTTGTACATTGATTTATGATTGACTAAGTTTTGTGTAGCTTTTTTTAAGCCAATGGAATTAAAGGACTATTTGAGGTTGACGTGATATCTAAAACAGGGCATCTTGCATCACTTTTAATACTTATTTACACTTTTTTTTACTTAGGGAAAAGTTTTGCAAAATGAAGCACACTCATACTCCTGCTTCATTGTAGATTAATAGGCACATAATCAGAAAAATGTTTGTGTCAGCTTTTGTGTTCAGATTTGATATTGTACCATTTCAAGCAAGACGGCTAACAAATACTTACTAAAGGTAATTGGAATACACTCAAGGTCATGATAATGTCAGAAAACTAGTCACAGAGAGTCACTTTCATTTTGTTCTTCTTCATCTTGTCTCTCGAATACATGCAGCTTTCATTTCTTCTGGTACCATTGGTAAAAAGCAAACTAGTAAGATCACAGTGTGGTCTCAGTCTAAGCAGAAAGCGATGCTCCCAACAAAGAGCCGAGCGCTTTCAATTCCTGAGGCACCGCTCCCAGTGAATATAATGTTGTTATCATTCTCTTCTATCAGTTCAAAGGGACAGGCATGTTTCAGAGTTCTGCGGTTCTGGAGGAATGAATATCACAGAGTGTCCCCAACACACACACACACACACACACAGTAAAAACCCCAATATTGGAAATATCATGGAAAATGACAGTAGTATAAATCACTCTTCCTGACAACGATCCCTGGCTAAAATACGACACAATATGGGCAATATGCTCTGCAGTATTTCATTCTTAATGACACTGGGTAGATCCAGACCAGATCAATAAAGGTATTGTGAGGAAGCGGTGTCTGCGTCCTTTTGTACTTTGAGGTTTCTGCGGTTTATTGTTGAGCCTTTCACTTCCAGCCAGCTTGCATTACTTGGCAATTGTGACTTACTGCACAGTCTGTTAACGTCAGGCAGCGGTGCTTTCATCTTTCTCTTTTAAATACAAGCAATTAAATATAGAAAAGCCGAGAAGTACTCCAAATACTAAAAAGCATTCACATCACAAACAAATAAACACCAATAAATATTTTTGATATATACTTTTTTGATTTATAATTTTTTGCCAGGATCACCATGGATTCAGTTTTCAACATATCTTGGGTGCAAACTGTCAGTTTCAGTCCACTTTCATTTAAAACTTCAATGCCAGTAATATATAACAATAGCTTTCACTCAGTTGGTATTCACTAAAAGTGTCATGCTTCTTTGTTCCTTCTTTCCTCATACATAATTGAAAACCAGCAATCTAACTGCTTGAAAACCCTGGCCATGGCTTGACACACAGCACTAAACACAGAGCGCTGGACCTTGTAGGTAAGATTTAAGGCAGCTACACTGAAAACAGGAGCAAGCATCACGGCGGCAGCTGGCAATATTCAGACAGAAAGAGACGTCACGTTTGAAATAGCTTTTTTTTTTTTTAATGATAATTATGCTTTTAGTTGCACGTGGTCCTGAATTTTTATGAGGACATTAAATCTAATCTCAGCCATGTAAAAAAAACCCTGACTGGAATCAAAGTAAACAAATAACCGTGTCATCCTAAGACTTCTATTATACCTTTAAATATGAGAAACAAAACACAAGGATATTGATCTGACTGACAATGCCTGAAATTGAGGGCAAATTGAGAATATATGGACGTTCTCCATTTAAAGCTACAGCTGCTCATGGGTAGAGAGGGATGACCTCTCTACCCCTCTCCAGTCACTGATAATGATTTACTAGACATCTCAGAATAGCCTGCAAAGATGTGGTCACTAACTGGAAAGGGTGTAGCATGAGTAGAAATGGTCAAACTGTGACCAGCAGGGAGTGGACAAGGACAATAAGAAATGACGAAGATGGTTAATGAAGATAAAGCATATGTTAGAAATACATGAAAGGCTGCTACAGTACAAAGCATGGCTGCAAAAATAGGGATTTTTTTTTTTGTTTGACCACGATCAATATTAGCCAATGAGCCAAAACATTGTTTCTACTCATGGAAGTGTGAATAATGTTGGTTACCTTGGAACACTGAATCATGGCAAGGTCTGGGATATATGAGACAGTGAGTGAGCGATCACTAATATGATTGGCACAGCAGATTTCTGCCAATTCCACCAACAATATGGTTCCACTAACAGAAAACACATATCATTGCTAATCTACAAGTCCAGTTAACCTATTTTCAGCTTTTTGTGGGCTATGGTATGACTTGGATGACTGAGAACCTTCACAGACATATATCATTGTATTGCTGCCCAGCCTTCTTATTATGTGCATCTACCAGAACTGGAAAAGACCATGTTCTCCAGGGTGACCTGTGACAGGTTTTGCAGGGGGACAGTATCACTGCTGCAAGTCATCCTGTCCTCCAGGAGAACTGTGTTCACATTCTTGGCATGAAGTCAGGCTCGTTCAAGGTGGGCGTCAGAGTCCGACAAAGTTGTCACCTCGCCTGTTCCTGATGTTCTTGGATATGTATCTGGGCACAGCCAAGGTCTGACTGTCCAGCTCGACATTCGACATGAGGACTGCATCCCTGCTGATTGCTGAAAAGGTCATCTGCCATTTGTGGGTGGGGTTTTGCTATATGCATTTGTGCACGTCAGAATATTAAAGACACAGTAACACGTGCTATTTCATGTAAAGATGACTTACATTTTTCATGAGCACACAGCACAAGCTGTCACTGCACTGACAGCAGGGAGCAGGTCTTTGAACAGTACTAGTTTTTGGATTGTGTCAGTGTTCATATGTATGCCCCTTGGTTACTGTAAAGGTCTTATACAGGTGGTTTTATTGTATTGGAACAGTTTATGTCTGTAGAATATACTTTTGTGCAGGATGCATAACATCAATAACCTGTGCCAAAGATGTAAAACTTTGGAAATTAATGACATTTTGTTGAGATACATTGTGTCTACAATGTACTTTCTTGTATTACAAAACTGAGATCAAAATGCTGTAAAATAATCTTTAATGGATAACCTAATAGGATTCCAAGTGCCCGTGATGACTGCTTTTATCAAACCTGCTACTTTGCCTTAAAGTAAAGCACAGGGACATGATCCCATCTCTACTTTTTTAGCCTCTTTTCAATGGAAGCCTATTTTAGCACGGATTCTCAGATTTGCTAATGTTTTCTGGCCTTTGAATGACCTCCTCCTAACTTGCCTCCGAACTTAAGATTCCTTACGGCCCCTATATGCAGCATGAAATCCTCAGACAGGAGCATCCCGAACAGTTTGTGTGTCATGGTTAAAGACGAAAGGTGACCATGCTGTTCCTGTCAGGGCTCCAAAGCTTATGAACCAGCTTGCAGCATAGCGACATCGCAATTAAGGCCATTTATCATCTTTGATATTTATTCTTCTTGCATCCCCGCTGCCTTGTCTGATCTCAGAATTTTGCATTCCCTATCCCTGTGGCTCCGTCTGTTCGGGTTTGTCAGCCATTATAACCTTGACTAACAAATTTCCTGTGGCAAATGCTTAAAAATCCCATATTTATTGCCGTTGATCGGAACGATTCATGTTTTCATTTAAACTGTAAAATCCCTTTGTGCATTGAAAAGATGTATTTCGACGGATACATGGCCACCTGCACTATTTTTTAGCATGCCAATGCAATAGTAATGTAAAATAATCTCTGTGAAAGAATTTCTCGCTATGCTTTACCTGCAGTAATTCAATGTGGGATGAGAGAGAGTGGGGGTGGCCAGAAGCTATGCACATTAGAATGCCCACAATCATCTGGCATAAAAAACAATAAGCGGAGAGCTTACTTACACGGAGGAATTCCTTGTTTCTGTGCAGATATTTATGTCAATTTACATTAAAAACATTACATGGTCTATGTTATAAAACAGCATAGAGTCAATTGGCTGCATGGAAAATTCAACGTCATGACTTAAACCCTGCATATTACTGTCTATTAGGGATATTGTGTTTTTACAGTTATTTTCTTGATTATTGACTGATCTATAAAATGACAGAGAATACTACACTGATCAGGCATAACATTATGACCACCTTCCTAATATTGTGCAGGTCTCCCTTGTGAATCCAAAACAGCTGGGACTCATCAGAGAATGGACATGGGCCTTCTGAGGGTGTCCTGTGGTGTATGGCAACAGAATGTTGTTAGTGGGGGCCTTTGGGTCCTATGAGTTGAGGGGAGGGGGCTCTATGGATCATCCCACAGATACTTGATCAGTTTGGGATGTGGTGAATTTGGAGGCCAGGTCAATTGCTATGAGGTGCCTGGTCTGGTCTAGGTGGGTGCTGCATGTCTAAGCAGCATCCACGTGAATGCCAGGTCCAACAGTTTCCCATAGTCAATGTTATTCACTTCTCCTGTCAGGAGTTTTAATGTTGTGGCTGATCGGGGTAAATAATGCCTTAAAACCGAGGTACCATGATCAGATTGTTGATGTATTGCTGAACCAGCAAGACATTCCATTTATCTAGCCATTATCTATTGCCGCGCATCCTTAGAGGGTGCTGCAGCCTATCTCAGCTGTCAGGGGGAAGGAGGCGCAGTACACCCTTGTCAGGTCACCAGTTCATCACAGAGAGACAAACAACCACTCACAGCTACGGTCAATCACCAATTAACTTAACGTGCATTTCTTTTGAATGTGGAGGGAAGCTGGAGCACCTCAAGGAAACCCACGCAGGCGCAGGGACGACATCCAATCTCATTACCAGTGCCCCAGTGGGCTGCCAAATTCGAAACCACAATGTTTTTGCTGTAAGACGATGGTGCTAACCACTGCACCACCTCCCACACTTCATTCATCATCACATAGAATAAGCAGAAAAATATCTAATAGTTGTTTAAACACTTAAAATGTCCACTATAACTGCCTCCCACACTATTTTACATTACAAGCGGGGCCTAAGATTTATCTCAACGCCAGAACCCTTCTTTGAGGCAGGGGAAGGTAAGATTAAAATGACTCTGGGTCATTTGAAAGATAATACAAAGCCATCCCAATCACTTCAAAGTACCAACTCAAAAGGCACTATCTAGATGAGAGGACGCTGTCAGAGTTTGCCTGTGCACTCACGTATCTGATTATTTTATTATTTTTGCACTGTGGTCTGAGCAGATGTCCGCTCAGTCAGAAAAATGTCTAAAACAATACGAGCCGCCGAAGCTCAATCTCACACAGCAGAATCAGTGTTTTTTCTTCATTTTTATACTGTGCTGCAAACACCAGCACGTCGCAGAATAACAAATAACTTTGGTTATTTCTTGCCCGTCCTCACACTTTCCCTACTTGATGGGGTGAAAATGATGACACCCTCAGGACCCAGAGGCACACACAATTTACTCAGGCGCATTAAAAAAAAATCAAAGATAATTAAAGCTTCTCTCTCCTCTTGACATCACAGAAACCCCTCAGGACCACTGCTTGCCAATAATCTCCACTATCTTTAGCCAAAAAACACCAGGTTACCAGGGCAACAGCTGTGTGGATAGTGTGTTCCTCCCGGTGTGTCTGACAAAAGTAGCACTTGAAGCATCACATTTTATAATTGCAATCAAGGTAGACCTGTGACTGAGATGGTCGATGGTGGTTAGAGCAGAATGATGTCTGTTTGGCCAAGTGCGACGGCTGAATTTCATGCACACAGGAAATGTATATTGTGCACAGGAGGTTAGGCTGTCATGCAAAGCGTTAATTGTCTAGTTCCATGCGCCTGCAGCCTCAAAAGCACCATAAGTGCGCCACCATGCCACTTCTGCACACATCACACTTGACTGCAATTTGTGCCATGCACCTTGACGAGAAGTGCACCCGCTGTCTTTGCCAATAACCTTCAAGTAATGTTTCTCCGCTTAATCTGGATCAGGAACAAAATCTGACCACTCAATGTCTGTGCCTCCACGAGACTAAAATACCTTTTAGTCCTCTGCCAGCCTCAATAAAAAGTCCAATATTTAATGCTTTAATTCCTTTTCACTGCCAGGTGATAGAATTAATGCATGACTAAGGAAATTCTTCACTGGATAAACAAAATTTGAAAAGGTTTGACTGTTCTAAATAGAGCATTTATCTTTCTCCAACACCCTCTCAGGTCTTGAATGTGTATAATAATCTGTGGCATTTTAGGAGTTTCTCAGGACCTGCAGACATTCTGCTTCTCTGGTACAGCCGGCCCTAATATCAAGCTTTAGGCTCTTAGAAGATTCTGACATTTGAAAGATTCTGACTGTCAATCTTAAAAGGTCACATGCAGTGCGAAAGACATATATTGTTTAGGAGAGTTGGTGAAAATAAGCAAGAGCAAGGTGGCATTATATTTTCTACAACCTCCAGCAGCTGGATGATTTTATTCCAAGAATAGCTCCGGTTCAAACACGCAGGTTTCAAAGTGGCTCCAGAGCTGAGCATTTTTTCAATTTAACAGTTGATTTGTTGCCTCTTTTTATTCTGAGACTATGATTCTGTGATTCCTACTCCCATCTTTCTAAAAACAACGCCTGAGACACAAAAAGTGGTGATGATGGATGGGTATTGGTGTTACAGCTTGACTTTTCATGAATTCATTTAGAGTCAAGTGTGCGAAGTCTTGCAAAATGTTGCACAAACTAAAAGTCCTTCGTCATTTTCCGAAGGCTTTTCTGCAGACGAACCCGTCTTCTTCAGGCAGTCAGAAGCTGAACGCGTAAAATATACCTTCAAAGAACAAATGTGTCTGATGATTAACAAAAACACTCTTTCTCCAATGGTTTTTCACCAAACAATAGGGGATGCACTTGTTGAGAGCAGTGTTATGCTCTAAATTACAGGGATGTGCACTGGCAAGATTTCTCTGTCTCAGCTAAACTACAATATTACAGTCCCATTTTTTAATAGTGTTTACTTATCAAATTACGGATGTGCCAGAAAATGTGTGTATGAGATCGGTGACAATCCTGGAAATTATCATAAATCAGCGGGCTTCTGGGGGTAACATTATTCCTGTGTGATTGGAGCTTCGGTGATTAATCTTCCCCCTCTCCTGCACGTAGATGGGAGCTCACCACAACACAGAATGAATGAGTACAATTCTGGGAGAATAAGTAATGCAGAAGCACTCCACTGCTTTAAAATATTCCAATTTCTTCACTTCATCCAACAAATTAGGCTTGGTTGCGCTGGATAAGTGAAGCAAGTGTGTCTGCATTTCTCTTGGCCTGTATTAGCCCAGCACGGCCTACTCATTGTCCTGCTTTGTTCCACTTCCCATCATCTTTTCACTTTTTGGAGCCAAGCTGTAAATTTCCCCTAAGAGCTTAGTGGTCACGACCAACACGATCGTGGTCGAGGCTTCAAGACATGTGGAGGGCTCTGGTGATTACTTCTTGTCAGCTGTTTTCATTATCATCGTCACACAGTTGCTCTGTGCCTAAGACCAATGTCTGCTCCACCGGTGTGGCGGATCTCAGTACACTAACATCTCAGAAACAAGCTTTTCTGTAAGCTAGCGCGTGCTGGCTTATTTTTTTTATTTATTTTTTTTTATACTGCAAACATGCAACAGTAGCGGAGTGGAGCGCAAACCCTATTATTTAGCAGTGACTCATTTCCAAAACATGTTGTAAACATTAATTTATGGGCAGAAAAAAAAAACACAGAGAAAAACAAAACAAAGACAGTGCTTTCCCTTAACACAATGGGACACATTACCCTCATTTATTTTGTAATCACTGGAGATGCTTTGCATTTTACTGCATCGTGTCTTACACTGCCTCGAGGAACAATAATGCAAATCCCTGCAACAATCTGCCTCCGTCTTTGCGTTTTATTTGACTGCATCTACTCGCACAATCCCGAGAATAGCAATTACAAACAGATTCTCTGATCACTTCAGATGTAGCACTAAGTCACAGACGCACAGCACATCCATCTGTAGCTCGTGGATGAGACAGCAGCATCTCCTTCAACAAAATCTGCTCTCCCCGACACATACCCTGCTGGACAATGAATCTGAGTTTGCTTCCATTCCACCGTGCGGCCGTTTCCTATGAAAAAAAAAGAAAAGGAGGGGCCTCTCTGCACCGTATGTCTCGACAGATGAAGAAACTGGCTGAGAAAAGTCATTTACTTGTGGTCACACTCACGAGTCTGGGGAGTCATCACATTATGAGCCCTGTGGTGTGCAGACTGAGAGCTGGCTGCCACAGATGACTGTGCATTACATCAAATGAGAGGTGTGGTAAAAGCATTACGTGATGTGCAGAGGTGGAACTCTTTTAAAAAAACGTGGCAACTCTGACAGGCAGAGGACAGAGTGCAGGCTGAATCGTGTGAACAGCCATAACCTGGGCGACGTCCAGTAATTAAAAGCAGAGAATGGCCTGTGACACAGGCTGCTTGACGAGCATGAAAAAGATTATGAATCGCGATGCGAAGTGTCGAGCGTGTGCTGTTTGAACGCGCAGAGGCAGATGTGTGCGTGGAAAAGTACGAACTACCTGACCGTGCACACAGATGCATGGGAAATAATCACCGTTAAGACCACTGTTCAGTTGCTCTATCCAGCATCACTCCTAGATGGAAACCATTTGTTGCCCATATGCGTTGGTCGCTTCACCGCCCAGCAAACAAACTACAATGTAAATTGTGCTCTTCGTCATTGGTGGAGTCTGTGTTGACCCCATTTCATTTTCATGGTTTTTTTTTTAGTGGAGTGATGTACTTCTGCAATAGGAGAGATGTTTTTTGGAACATTTTAAATTATTGAAGCAGTCTGGTCTGATGTTACAGAAACACTGTGTCCAGCTGGGCACTGCTCAGCATGCCTCCATTGACACTATACTGTATATAGGTATATAGGCATGGTCACTAACAGAGAAGGAGGAGGGGTGAGGGAGCTGTTTTTTTAATGAGGCAGGCATGTCTCCTCAGAAACACGGGGCTATATTGCGTTTGAATTATTGAGAGATATAAATGAATAAATAAAACCGCAACATGAAAGTGTTAGGCTATCTGTTTCACTGTCGTCATTCGTTAATCTTTTTTTTTTTTTTTTTTTGCGCCAGTCAAACTTATCAGATCGGAAAAAAAGAAACACCAATCGATATTATATGTTTTTTTTTTAGCTGTGTTGTTAAGAGAGAAGCAGGCAGACGACAGAACCTTCGCTTTAACGATAACGATTTTTTTTAATTTATTTTTTTTAATCTAATTTAATTCCAAGGTTAAGTTAGCCTCGGCTCAACAGTCTTGTCACAGGTTGCGGTAGCTCGTCTCCAGCACGCGGGGGGTCAACGCACGAGGCTGGTGTTATCGTTAAAAACCTCGCGCGCTCCTTCGTTTTAATTGCCCATTAACGGAAAGTAACGGCAAACGCTCGCGCCGTCTTGTCGCATTGTGTTGCCACTCGACTTGTCCTGAGAACTCAAGCTTGAGAGCAAAACAACAACAAAAAAACAAACAAAAAACAAAACAAAAAAACAAACATTGAACACCGCCACAGTCTGAGCTGCCCTCCCACATTCATTAAACGAATACTTAATTCCCAGGCGAAACCTTCGCGGTGGCAGGGTGTACGCATGCAGCGCCGCATCCTCAGCATCAATCCAGCATGCGAGGGGAGACCTGTTAAACCATCAATTATACTGCGGTAGCTACACAAACAGCAGTTGTTGCATGTGAATGAAACATTGGCGCTGAGCGTTTCTGCGACTATTTCGAAGTATTATCTTTGGACGAAAGGCGACAGATCACAGGAGACACGCAGGTAATGAGCATACAAATAATAATGATAATAATAATCTCACCAGCAGCTACAGAGGTTCCTGCTGTATCTTCTCTCTCCCGGCTGGGTTTCCTTGGAGTTAATGAGGTTCTGACGTTTGGTCCGACTGACTCCACCGCTGGGTTTGGATATATGATTTCTTTTTTTTTTTCTTTCTTTCTTTCTTTCTTTCTTTTTTTTTATGTTCTTCAGCTGTGAAATAATAGGGAAATCGGCGTCCTCTCGCAAAGCTCTCTTCAAACTAACCTTCCCGCCCCCTCTTTCTACCCATCTCAGATTGGTGCTGGGCAGAAGGGGCAAACCCTGAACCCGAGGGCTGGTTTAGAGGCGGTGATCTGTCACGCCGATCAATACCCACATGGACGCGCGGTGAACGTTTGCGGGGAGGGCTCACTGTTAACCGAGCAGCCTCGTCAGTGTTGCTCCCGACAGCTGGAAGGGACTCTTCCCCCACCTCCTCCTCCTCCTCCTCCTCCTCCACCTCCTCTTCCTCCTCCCCGTGCGTTATTGCACAACAGCCTCCCTGGAGGAAACAGCAGTGAGTGGGCCCCACTTTTTTTTTTTTTTTTTTTTTTTTCTTTCCGCGGGCTCCGGTGGTTTGAGCACTGACGCAGGTGCCCAAGGTCCAGCCAGGACTGACAGAGATCCCAAGCCCAGGAGCTGCTGCTGCTGCTGCTGCTGCTGACAGTGATAGAGCAATCTCATCTGAGTCACTGCAGTAGTAGGAAATGGGAGCTGATCATTCCCACCGTGTGACCTTGGGGCTGGGTGGTCTAATAAGAGGGACGAGCTGGGGGAGGAAAAACCTAAAAAATAATCTGGGCTGGGGGAAGAGACAAATGAGACATCCCACCTTCGTCTCAAAATGCGCTCAAGGTGCCCTTGCGCGAGGCGCGTAATGTCACCTCTAACCCCTGCTCATGCGGCGGCAAATGGTACAAGGCTGCTCCGGGGCTGTCTCAACTCCCAGGTGTGTTTGTGTGAACAGCAAACAGTGTCTGACCTGATTTTGTTCTCCGCTTTGTACAAGATCAAATATATCACAACTGTCAAGGAGAGACACAAGTGATAGGGGTGACCCGTCAGTCAGCTTTCAGCTCACATTTAAATGACATATGAGAATACTACTACTACTTGTAAAGCAAATATCTGTTGCATTTTACCTCTGCTCTGGCTAATACACTGATGTTTAAACTTTCTGGTTAGATGAATGAATTGCGTCCCATATTTGTTCCCACAGAGTGAAAATGTATCCTCTGCATCCAACACGTCCAGAGAGCAGACAGAACAGAAGTTTGGAGCAGTGGGCAGCCACCTGTGCGGCACCTGGTGAGCAGTAGGTGCCTTGCTCAAGGGAACTTCAGTCAGTCAACTTCAGTAGGACATTTGAACCAGTCACCTTACAGTCCCTTCTCTAACAACTACTTCACAAGCTCCCAAGATATTCCCTCATTTGGGAAACTGGCATGGGTCAGCACAAGATTATAATGCATCTTGATACAATTAGTTAATTATTGTTAATGACACTATGTAAATAAAATGAAATAAATAGCTAAGCCACCTTCTTGATCACGGTGTCTCCCCTGCCTGGTAGGACAGCACACATGTTGCTTACATTCATGTATTTACCTATTAGACAGTCATTTAAATCTAAAACAGAGGTTGCCTCGTTCAATGTAACAAAGTGATTGCAGGCGTGCTGAGTGTTCTTAGCGTATAATTACGTCTCAAAATCCCCATCTTAGACAGAGGTTCATTTCAGCTTTGATTGCCGTACAGCTGTGGCAGTGGTAGTCCTGGTTAACCCGGTCGTTCTGGATGCTCGTGCACGGAAAGCATTAAGCGACAAACCCAATAAGCACTTAACGTTAATGAGTAATATATGAGGAACTTGTGCGGCCAAACCCTCTGAGATTTCAGTTATTATATCAGCTACGACGAGCTCTGAGTCTTCAGATGACTTTAACAAAGCTGCAGCTGTTAGTCTGGAATAAATTCAGTGAGACGGACGATTATAATTTCAAGGCAAACCTTATGATTTCGATTGTGTCACATCATTTCTAAGATTTCAGGTAATAGTTTAAACTATAATCATTATGTACCATGCAACGCAGGCCCATACTTATATGATAATAAACAGAGGAGCACAAAGTGTGATTTCTTGCAATTTCTAGTATTTATTGTTGTGAATGGGTTGGTGACAGAAAAGGGATTATTTTTAAAGCCTTAATAGAGTACATAAACTTTCACCAGTGTTTTTCTGGAAGCTGGATCCCTCTCTGTGTGGTCTACCCTGCAGGCTTGTTGCTTCTTGTCCCTAATTAAGTCTACTTGAACAGGTTTCTTCTGGCTCCCACTGAGGGTCTGAGGTGGGTGAGGGGGGGTGGTGGTGCCATTTTCATTTATCATTTTCATTTATTGTTCCATTGTGAAGCCCTCTGAGACTGTAATTGTAATTATAGGCTGTAATAAACTTGATTTGCTGTGAGCTCCTGTGGGCAAAGAGAGAGAGAGAGAGAGAGAGAGAGAGAGAGAGAGAGAGAGAGAGAGAGAGAGAGGTGCTGGCCAGTAAGCCAGGACTAGAGTCATAGTTGGGGTGCCTATTTTTACGGTGAAATATCATCAGTGCACCCCAAAAGTAAAGGCTCTCCTCCTGGCCGTCTATTTAATTATTTAATCAGTGCTGTTTAAGCTTCTGTGTTCCTTCTCTGTTTCATGTGTAACCACAGCGCCTGTAAGAACCTGCAAACAACTTCAAGTGTGACCAGCTGAAAGCATTTTACAACCATTTTCACTTCTCAGCAGTGTTAAAATGATCTGTGCACAATGTGCCATTTTCACACTTTCTGCAGCACCTAACGGTTAACTTCCTTTCAAAAATTTGATGAGCTGCTATAATCATGTCCTCTAGCTAACAATTATAAACTCAGGAAAGACCAACACATGCATGAGTATGTTTCGGTTACTTTTCTTAATTAGTCCCAGCTTGTTGGAACAAGATAGGGTGGATTAGGGAAAAACTGTACGCAAAATGAGCGTCGCAATTTATTTAAAAATGGATTTGACCATTCAAAGTTCAAATGTTATGTATGTGAACATTCCCGATTCACTGTTGCCCCTCTGGTCCCATCTTCAAAGGTTGTCAGGTCTGTTCTGCTTGGAGGCCAACGAGAAATTTTTATCGCTTGCTAACAACTACTTCTCACGCCTGGAAAGGTGCT
Organism: Chelon labrosus; assembly: GCF_963514085.1. Lineage (NCBI taxonomy): Eukaryota > Metazoa > Chordata > Actinopteri > Mugiliformes > Mugilidae > Chelon > Chelon labrosus. Next base: position 5,955,625 of record NC_140350.1, on the reverse strand, counting down.
GCTGTCCGGACGGTTGCCCTCGGTGTCTCCAAGGTGTGAAGACACATATCTAAATGTCACGTTGATAAGCAATCTCATTGTTACATCCAGTCTTTCGCTTTTTTCCCCTCTCTCTCTCTCTCTCTCTCTCTCTCTCTCTCTCTCATCTTTTCTTTGCGCCTAATGAGCGTGACCTTTTCGACATTTTGTATTCCTGAAAATGAGTCTCCAGGCCGTGTTTTTCCCCCTGCATTCATTATCGCTTATTGATAATTCAAAGAAGATGGCGGGCTCTCTGGTTGTTGTTGTTGTTGTGTGTGTGTCCAGGTCTGAGCCACAGGTGCGAGGGTTGTCAGGGCTGGTAAACACAGGCAGGGTGATTCGCGGACTTGATGCTTTCACTGTCATGAAGACGGAGCGGCGTGTTATGTTCTTGCACATGTCCGCATTGCGCTGTCAGATGTGATCACCGCTGAGTAACTACCGACTGTGGAGCCCCCTTGTGGCAGATTCCAGCTTAAGTAAGCGTGCAATCCGTTCCATTACTCTGCATAAAATCACTATCGTGTGAATGACGTGCAAAGGTGAGGAAACATATGTCTTTGCAGGAGAAGCTTCCCACAAGTTCAGACAGGAACCAGAATTTATGCACGCCACATCAGTTGATACTAATTAGCGCTAATTACCTTCACCACTTAATGCCAGGCAGTTCATTGAAGCTGTCAGCTCTTCATTTAAGCCATGGGCTCCTCTGTCATACAGTGGTTCTGCCACGCTGCTCACCGTGCGAGCCTCTTCCCGTTCAGTTGCCTTGGTAATCAAGTACTGTAGCTGTGGCATGTTTCTGCAGTCTTGTCCCTTCACAATGCATTCCACAGCTCAACAATATGTGTTTGCAAGGTTCCCTCTGAGAGCCGGTTTGCTCCTGCGCTGTATGTTTATGACAGCGAGAGCAGAATCCATACTGCAGAATGCAACTGCGTAAACATGTTTACAGTGATGCTTTTCACTGACAGGGCTGTTTTTGACTGAAACGTGCCACGGAGACGAACGCTGCATATACATGCTGCAGGGTTCTTTAGAATGACTAATAGTTTACAGAGGTAGTGCTGTGGTTATCGCATCAAAATAAGACAAGATGATTATTAACAAGACAGCGATTATATGAAAAAGATTCATGCCTGTTAACAAGTCCTCCCAGCATCCATTTATGTGTGTACCACCCTATGATCCCCCCTCTACTGTAAATGATACTTTTGTCAGTGTACGCTAAAATAACCCAGTGTTGTTGAGGTTATGTATTGATCAGCATCTATTTAACTGCTGCTACAATATAGGTGACTGCTTGTCCATCCATATTCCAAACCTACCCACACTTTTTCCTTGACACTACTGGTTTTCCTGTTGATACTTAGCCTAGAAGCCAGACCAGTTTTTTGTTACGGAAACTTGGTCTGGAGCAGCTCCGTTGAGAAATGATTAAATGTCAGTCAAATGATATGGGTGGGCTTTTTGCGCCAATGGACAGAAGCGGAAGAGTGACGTTGTCATACACGACATCTGAGTGCCGTGGAGTTGAATGTGATTGCAACAAAATGTCTGCCATGAGCTGTTGTAAAAGATATTAACAGCACATATTTCATTCCTCTGATTGGCTGTAGGACTATCCAGTTGGGTGCAGAGGTATTTTTTGCTCTGTATCAGTCAAAACATGAAGAATCCCAGTAGGCTGCTACCAGACTCATATTCCGTTCCAGAATCTTTTTTTGTTTGTTTGTTTCACTTAGCCACCCATTAGGTGATAAGTAAATATACAATGCGACCATGACTGCTGTTTGGTTTCATGCTGCATGCATCAAATGAAAGCCCCTCAGAGACTCGGCAGCAATCTGAATTCAGACCATTTAGCTCAAAATAATCCCAGATGGGACTCTGGCATTTTCCACACAAGATGTGTAGCTGCTCTGAGGACAGGAGGTGCTCCCGGCCAAACGCGCCGCTCTACAGCAGAGCTTCCCAATCCTGCTTCTTGGCACTCGGGGTACTGCTGGTTTTCTGTTCCACCCCGTCGTTAATTGAAGCTCATTGCATTTCCTCAGCGTTCTGCTCCTTAATAAGTCCTTGATTAGATGGCTGAAACAAAGTCCAACAATGTGTTTAAATGGAGCCCCCGGTGCGCACGTTCCCATATGTGTACATACAGCGGGCCCCATGAGACTACGCGAGCGCTGCTTGTCCCAGAAGTATGTTGTAGCCTATTTAACTGTTGAGAGCAAAACAGAAGTTTACATTTGTTCTCAAACATAGTTCTCTGGAGACTGAGCAGTTGAGCTACTGAATCAGACTGACTTAAGCTCCCAGTAGTGTATCTGTGCTGTTTGTTTTTCAAAGGAATGCTCCATTCTAACTGTGAGGCTTAGCACATTCACCACATACATGCGTATTAATGAACTTATTATAACTTAGGTTCAGGAACAAGACCACTCCCATGTCATTCTATTTCCCGTGCTTACCCATACAGGTGTGTCTTAATCCTCTCTCCCCACTCAGCACCCGGGGGTCACAGAGCGGTAGCTTCCTGAGACGTGCGCCCACCCTGAGTATTGCTCCTTGGGTTCCTCTGCCTCTGGAGACCATCATCCATCTCAGCATCCCACCCCTCTCCTCTCTTTCCTTCCATCGATTAAGGTTGAGTCTCAAATGTGTGTATTTCATTAAATTAGGTCATTTTAGGTTATTTTAAAACTGAAATTATTTTCAAATTGGGTTAAGTTCACAAACAAAGATGTGTTTCCTCAGGATTAATTCAAACACATGAAGAAAGTCACATGATGGTTATTACAGTTGTTCCTGAGCTTCCTTATTTCTGGAAGATATTATTACTCTATACTTTAATACAACCTACCCAACACATTCAGGACCTATTGCATATCATGTATATGCAAATATCATTTGAATTAAGTCTGTGTAAGTTATTTGAAATTGCTGCAAATGTTGATCTTTACTCTGTTGATTAATCTATTAAAATAATAAACAATACCTTTCCCCCTTTGTTTTTAGTATGGTAACAAGTGCATTTTGATAACATGAAGTGGCTGAGTGCCTTCATGGTGAAAAATTCACTTTGGTAAGAAATCAGTAAGACAATCCCTTCAATTAAAAACTTGTATAAAGATAACATCTTTCATTTCATCATCTACCAGTACACCTTTCATGTAAATCTATTCTATATCAAGCAGGAATTCATAATAACGCTCCACTCCGAGCTTTAATAAACGTTGCTCTGTCCTCTTCTTAGCCCAGCCTCTCATATTCCACCAGTACTGCTGTGAGAGGCACCTGGGTGCTAAAAGAAGATGCTACTGAATCAAGTGATTAAGCCATCTAACATCTCACAAGACTGCTATTCTGTCAGGAGAGTAATTCTCAAGTAGGTTTTTATAATGACTGTCGATGAGTATGAATACCTTCAGCTAAAATCTACACAAGCATTGGCAGTTTTATAGTGTTTCGTGAGAAGACAATATTCCAAAACCCTCTGCCTTTGATTGTTTCATGCAAACGATTACAAGTCATCCATCTCAAAGCGTGTCACAGCCGTCAACAGCCAGAAATATTCATTCTGTTTCAAACACCCATCCAGACTTCATTACTCACTACATTAAGACTCATCATATGTGGTCATCTTTCTTCGCTCGTGTCTAAACTCCCTAGTGCTCACATTCATGATACACCACAAAGCCAATCTGAAGCTGGTCGACATGTGGAAGATGCGACAACAAGTTGTTCCCAAAGCCAAACATATGTTTTAATGTCATGATAGCAATAATAGCAAGAACTCACAGTCAGATGGAGCGTTCAATTCAATTCAACTTTTGTGTTATCATTCCAAACATAAATTGATCAATTACATTGAAATTCTTAAGAAGCGTCATGGAAATTTATATTAGGAGACGAAAGCTCAGGACAACTGCGCAAAGTCTGCCTCAGTCTACACTAGCTGGGGACAGTCGGCATGGGTAGTTGGCACAAAAATCTGTTAGTGTGTGAGGGGAACAGATCTAACCCGACCCAAGTCATAGTCTGTCACAATCGGGTAGTGTGAACTGATTACTGACCTAACTGCAAACACATATTGCCAACAGCCAATGAAAAAGTGAGAGTGGGACACAGGAAATAGTGCCAGAAGACGACGGGAAGTATTGGGAATATCCAAACAATGATGTTGAACAGCGAGAGCAAACACGCCACAGAAAAGGAGAGATTAATCAAGTTCTGGCAGGAGCACGAGTGCCTATATAATGTTGGTTGGAGTGTTAACCACAACTGTCGCCCTTGCAAGAGTTTGTTGTGTTTAGTTGGCTTTAGTTGATTTGACAAATCATGTAGTCTGTGATCCCTCATCAGGCTCAAGTGTGTGATCTCCAGTCTTTCAGTCATCATACAAAAATCTGCTCTAGCCAGTCTGTTAGTGTGTACTCCTGGTCTTTTTAAAATCTGTAATGACTGTGAAAGTTGTGTAGTGAGTCCCCGGCTATAGGCATGCACCACAGCACTGAAACTACATCACACTGGTTTGAACGCAGAGCGCTTTCTGCGCAGCTACATTAATCTCAGCTGCTAACTGCCACTTGAAGCTGCTGAAGCTAAATAGTATATAAAGGACATAATGAATAATGCACATTTAATGTTAATATTAAAGGAAGGAAATTCAGTTGGCAATAGTAAAACAGTAATGAATACTATTGACAGTGCTCATAAAATTCTAATATTGTTGGAAGAGGAGCTACATTATAAATGTCCCCTTTAATCCATGAGGGAATTATGAGATATATTTCTCATATTCTAGAAAATGTTAATGTAACCAGGAGTTGGGAGAAAAAAAAGATACATTTATGCTTAGTGTTCATTTTTTAAATTGGCCTTTTTGTCACTCAGATTAAAGTTTCTGGGGATGAAGCTCTAAGATCACTTACATCATATAAGAACTTCGACAACGAAGGCACGTGAAGGGTGTATATTCAAACATTCCATAAAGGAAGCTTTGTGATCATTTTTTAATTTGTTTAAAGCAAAATTTGAGTACACTGAGTACCTGTAAAAACCTTGTGTATAGTGTCTGTCTCTTAGATGTACATTTCCAGAGAAGACCTGGTGGTTTGAGCCGCATAGGGCATCGAGGAAGAAGAGGCTGCCTGCCAGTCGGCTCTGCAGGCATCAAAGAGGTTGCAGTTGTGATGTGGGTTTTATGATGTGAAAACCATGCTTTCAAGAGGATGGAATGACTTCTGCCCTGGAAAATATACCCCAGCAGTTGTGCGGGCTCAGATTCTTGAATTAGGTTTTAACGTCTTTCAATTTGCACGAATGAAATAGTTACTAAAATACCTGTATGCAACAGCCCTACACATCCAACTACACACCTTGAGCTTTTCCTTCTAAACAAATATTCCACCGCAGTAGTAAGCAATGCTTTTATTTAACAGAAAATGACTTTGTAAGAGTAGGGGAATTTGACAAATTCCAAAAATGAAGAGGATAAAGAAGCTTATCTAGAAAGAGGAGAGACACAGGAGATCTTGTGAAACACCATCAGAGGACGCAGAGTTTGTCTTTCTGTAGATATGGCTGGCACTGGCAGCATTGGCATTCACTGGAGTGGATGGGAGTAGGAATTCAAAGCAAACCAACAGAAATTAATTATTGATGAGTTATGAGAGACAACCATGCATCATCATGGTATTTTAGGTGGAGAAGCAAATGAGAAAGAATTATTGAGTAGCCACGAGTTGGGTCAGCTTGTGTATCATAAAGAAAAATAAATAAAATCCAGCTCCAAACTCCAGCTTCTAAGACCTGACCTTCTATGCAGTTCCATCATTCAGCTTTCTGTTTATGCTGGAGAGCTCTTGCTTCAGATCAGGCGGCAAAAAAACTGTAAAAACACTCTGTGCCTGCAGCCAAGGCTCAACAGTGAAGAGTTTACAGCTTGGAAAAAAAAAGAAAAGAAAAAAGTGTCCAGGGCTTTCATCAACAGCCAAAGGCATCTTCAGAGGCAGATAAAGAAAAGAGCATTGAGCGGCTGTGCTGGAAGGGAAACGACTTTACTGTAACTGGGAACCAATATCGGGAAAATTCATCTCAAGGGGCAGGTGGCTTGCAGTAATTTATGGTCTACAGATATAGAGAACGTAGATTATGCTATGCACCATTTTTACCTAAACTGCTCTTGTGTTGTAATATGTGTTTTTTAAAAAAGAAATTTTAACAAAATGTATTGATTTATTCCCATTTTAGGGCAATCAATAAAGCCTGTCTGATGAATGGAGTTGGTCAACACAAAGCAGAAAGAGGCGGACGAGGGTCATGACCTTTTCAATGACTGGGCAAGGAATGATAATGAAAGGCTTTGAAGCCTTGATCTCATCAGCTCTGGGATTCTCTCTGGGATGATCAATAGAATAATATGCCCTCATGTCTACAACCACCTTAAGTCCACTGCAGCCTCTTGAATGCGTTGGACATGTCAAAAGAAGCGGCGTTATAATTGACACAGATGAATTTGTGTGACTTTAAGCCCCGCTTCAAATGTCACGACCCAAGCGCGTCAGCAAAGCCTCTGCTCATCCTGGAGGACAGCGTTTCAGCTAACACCGGCCACAATTTCCAAGCTGTCTTTTTTTCCAGCGCACGCACACTCTCGAGAACACGAACAAATGCTGGTTTGAGAAATATTTGTGTCAGAAAGGTCTGCGTAGGTTTGACAGTAGCGAGTGTGCGACCGTGTGCAGCCAAGACAGTTGCAAGGCTTCCAGTGAAGCATATTAAATCAACAAAAGCAACTCAGTGGTAGGTCTTAGTCATGCTGTGGTTTCTATCAGGACAGAAAGCAGAGTTATACTTGCGAACGGGGGTTGCTGTCACTCAAAACAATTCATCTACACCCAGGTGTTCCCGCTCCTGTTTCCGGTTTCTGCTTTTATTTGTTAGATTTGTAACAGTTTTTGATTTGCATTTTCATTTCTCCTCATGTGTAAATGAATGATGGTGGAGAAAATACATTTCATCCATTACAACTATGCAGAATAAACACATCCTCAAAAACCAGACTGCGTTAGCAATTAGCTAATCACTTAATTATGTGGTTTGTAAATACCAGAATTTGGTATTCTGGTATTCTTTGGTAATTTAACCACACTATTAGTGACACAAACAGTCTGGGAGTTTAGGAAATACGCTTTTTCAATGTGTTGCTAAGATTTACAGTGTATGTCTTGTAGCCACCACTAGAAACTGGCTAGCTTAGCTTAGCATAAGAACACGAATCACCTTTTTTTTTTTTACTGGGGATGGACTGATACTACTGTTTATCAGACAGAATCACAAGTTAGGGTATGCAGTACCTTTTTATAGTGTTGGGATTAATGATGACTAAGAAAAAATTGAGAAAATTGAGGTTGTACAAGGAACACAATAAAAGCAAAAGGAGCCGGAACAGAAGCAGCAGCCTTTCTTCCAGATGTGTCCACTGGTGAAAAGTGAGATTGTCTGTAGCGTTATGTAATACTTTTCTGAGCCACAAGAAAGCCAGAATGACCACAGTATTATTCCTTTTTTATTCAGTATTTGAGCTAAGCTAAGTTAGCCAGCTGCTGGCTCTAGTTTTAGGCACATGAGGGTTGTCAATCTTCTCATCTAACACTGTGAAAGCAAACAAACATGTTTCACAAAAAGTCAGTGTGAAATGACAGGCACCTAAATTTCAGTGGCTGTTTATTGGTCAACCTGTGCCGCCGCTGCTTGAGCCGAAGACAGACACCTACAGTATGTAAATTCAGTATGTCCTCAACATTTTTAAAGTATCCGATATTCTGTTTAGTTCACCAGCTCTACTGGAGATTTCACGATTTCTATGTTTGAGGGAAGGCTGTGAAGAACTGTGGAGTCACTAAATAATACAAGACTCACATAGTTGCTGGCTACAGACTGTAGTCTGATCTGAGTGCTTCTTTTGTTTTGGTGGATCACGATGTTTTTTCTGTCTCTGATTGCAGTGGTTCACAGCGTGGGGATACTCTGTTTACCGAGTAGAGAGCTTGTAGCTAATAACACTGTCTGGATCCAGCAAAGCACACTGGAACCATTATTTCTCTTTATATGCTCCCACAAGGGACAATTACCAGGAAACAGAATCAGATTTTCACAGTTACTCGGCTGATATCGTGCACATGACTTGACATTTAAGGACTCTCCGTCCTCTCAATTTGATAAATGAATATTTTGATAATGAGGCGGTCATTCCATCACACTGCGGGACACTATTTCAAATAACACGTTTCAAATTGAACAAAGTAACCCCCTGCTTGCTTTGGGCACAGAGTAGGTGTATTGTAGCAAGCTAGTTTGCCATAAATTGAATCCCCTACCATCATGGGACCATGAAGCTGTGATGTCAAGGTGAGAAATGCAGACTTGCACCTCCAAGACATCCACTACTAATGATCAGATTTTCTTGGAAAATATGTGTGGAGGAGGGGATGAGTAATAGTCTACCCTAGAGGTATCACAGTGGGGAATTTTTCCTGTGGCATGCACTCATGCAGCCATGGCTTTTCTTAAACCCACACTAAAAAACCGCATTATTTAGTGAAGAACAACAGAAATGGATGAATGGCAGATTCTTATTATTAATGGTGAAGGGTTTTCTGCTTCCTCCACTGTAGCAAAGGGAACTGAGGGAGGTGGTGACTCCACTTAGTTTGCTGCTTCCCACACTTGGCCACTTTTTGAGCAGGAGGCCATTTGTGCTGTCAATCCATGTACATCCATATAAATTTAATGCTGTTTTTTACTTTATGTCAGTGAAGTTTAGGCTTATAAGAAAAATTGCACTTATATAGAGTTATAATCAGTTGATACTGTTCCCTGGACTGCTCTTGTATGCTCACAGACTCAGCCTCGTGTAGGCCCAAAGCATACTTGTCTGTATCAGTCTCCTATTTTTGTTTTTAGTCTAAATTAAAAAGCCCAGTACATACAACAGATATATATTACATTTTGTGCAAACATTCATAAACAGAGGACAAAGCCAAAGTGATGTCCTGACTCTTGTTCTACCTCACCAAGCTCACATTTATGGTTTACTTCAAAGTCTCGACAACTATTTAATGGATTGCTGTTAAACTTGGTGCACACATTCATGTCCTCCACAGGATGAACTGTAAAACCTACCACAGTGGGCTGTAGTAAGTGTAGCAGCTTGGAGGACAGTGGCAGGCTTGAAACATAAAAAATGCATGGTGTCCTGGGGTGATGCCCGTCTCTCATGGTTGTTTTGATGGTGGATTGGTGGAGTTATGGTGGATTGATATGTTTTATAAAACAGAACAATACCTCTTCTGAGTTGCAGTCTTACAAAATTCTGCTATGTGGATCTGGCTTTAGACTGTCTAAGGTGATCTTTACTTACTGAATGTATATGAAGATGGGCAAACCATTTGTGGCCAACCCTCCGGGATGTCCTCCTGAAGTACCAGAGGACAACATCCTGGCAGTTTATTACTCTACCTAACTCCAGGCTAAATGAAAACTGGTCAACAAGGTGGAGCTGAAGTGGTCAGGTGACGCCTGGCCGCTAACAACTTGTGTGGGCACCCTCCTGTAACTCAAACTGTATGTATTAATTATTACATATATAATTAATACAACTGAAACATGTGCGTGGCTGTGGCTCAGTAGGTAAAGTGGGTTGCCCACGAACCAGAGGGCACATGGCTGAAGTGTCCTTGACCAAGACACTGAATCCCAAACTGCTCTCAGTGCTTGGCACCGTTATGTGAATGTGAGTGCACTTTTGTGAGCATATGGCTAACTGTGTCATGTGACTGTAAAGTGTTTTGAGTACCAATAGGTTAAAGGACTATGGGGACTAACTCGCTTTTGGAACCACCCTCAACTGGCCATTCAAGGAACTGCAGTTTTGGGCCACACAGATTGACACTTGTATATACCTCACCATTGTGCTTCCGTAGTTAGCAAGTTAACATTGAGACAAAGACAGTTCTGGCCTTGATACTCTGCTTAAGTGTGTCTTAAGTGTGCAGACACAGAAATACAAAGACTTCATCAAGACGGATGATGTAGCACACTAATTTTTCTTGATTTCTAGAACTGACAGATCACTTCATGATATGTCATTCTCCTCTTAGAGTAAAAAACATGTTGCTGTGCATTTCATCCCACGCTATAAGTGCTTTAACCTTTGAGAAGAGTGCAACTGAACAAAAATTGGATATAAATTTTGAGGGTGTGTGAATTCCTATTCCCATTGGTGAGTGCTCACATCTACAGGGAAGCTGTCTGGAATGTACTTTTGGATTAAATGTGAAAGATGATTGAGACTTTTTTGCTTTACCTACTACTCTTAAAGCGTCGTTCTAAAACAGGAGATGAATGCTTTACTTATTTCAATGTCTTGTATTTTTGACTTTAATCTTTTTATAGCTTCTAGAGGAAGATAGGGGATGAACTGAGAGAGAAACAAGGTTGACGTACAATAATGGTCCCAGGCTAGATTTAATCCAAGGATGCTGCTTTCATGGTACACTTTTTATTTTATTTAGTTAAGCCACAGGGACCCTCCTTCCAATCTCTCCTTTTAATGATAAAGTGGAGAGGGTGGTTCCATCTTTCTCGTCCTCTATTATTATCCCTCAGTGACCTCTAGAAAGCTATCCTTGCTTTCATCTCTGCTTGTCTAGATTACACAAGCCCTGTACTTAGCTTTCAGCCAGGATTCACTCACTCTTCTGCAATTAGTGCAAAACGCAGCTACTGTACTTTTAACCAAGCAAGAGCATCGTGTTAGCCTCGCTACGCTAGTTTCCGGATAGTTTCAGAAAGCCCATTTTAGACGTTTTAACTCCTCATGAGTTAGAGAGAAATCTCAGATGTACTGAGTGGAGACCCCGGGGTGTTTTGAAATGAGAGTGAAATTTGACTCGTTTCTTTTATTTGCCTGGTTTACAGTTTTCTTCAAGCAATGCGGAAAGCATATACTGAAAAATGCATTTTTTATGGCTGATGGCAACTGAGGTATGCCATGCGAATGGATAATATTAGAAACACAAAAGTTAGTTAAGGTGAAAGTTGATAATGGAGGTTGTAAAATACTTTCTTCTTAAATTCCACCCTGCAGTAAGATCTGTGGAATTGTTGAACACCAACTTTCTCATCTGGAGTCCCAGCACGGTCTGCTTTTTTCGCAGGAACACTGAGCACAGCTTGATAAGGCAGACAGGGGCTGCTCCAACTCTACGCCTTCTATCTGCAGCATGATCACATACTGTAAAATGTGTTTTCATAAAAAAAAAAAAAAAAAAAAAAAAAAAGCAAACCTCCCATAGTTTACATCATAAGGCTGGATTAGGCCCAGCTGTGGATGCACAATGCTCCCTGCAGCATCGCTGAAGCACCAGCCAAATGAAAGAATACATGTTAGTGATTTCTTTTTATCTAACTAGAGCAAGCCGTCAGCTTGCCCACAGCTGAAATCAGGAGAGGGCCTTGGTTTTTGAGGAAAAATAAACAGCAATGCTGCGAAGAATTCCCATCAGATGCATTTCAACAAGAAAAAAATTATCAATATTAATAATATTCTGTTAGGATTTTAAATCAGTTAAAAGCAAACTGAGAGTGAGGGCAAAAACATACAGGGAATAGCTGACACATCATGACACATCCATTGTGTCATGATGGCAACAACTGCTAGTATAGATGCAAAAAGTACAATTACTTCTACTTCTACTAGTAGCTGTAAAATGACAGTTTTGTTGTTCTTGTTTGCATGCATAGTAGGCCATTGAAGAATTAGGCATTCTATGCGTGTACTGTATCATTTGTGTTTTTCAGCAGTCTCTTGTTTGCACATTGCTTGTTATTTTAGCTTATATGAATTACATACTTTCATAAACAATGATGTATCAAGTAATGTGTTTTTTTTTAGTTGAGCCATGAGGCGTTTGCCAGTTTCTAGCAATCATCCACCAAAACCAAGAGTATCCAGTATTAAACGCTTAAAGAATTAGTTTCAGCGGTTCACTTAAGCTCTAGATTTTGAAGATTTGCGAGTCTGTAAATGTGAGAAATGTAAAATAAGAATTGTTAAATCTGGAAAATAATGTTATTTCCCTGATTTAATGGCATTTCACTTGCTTACGCAATTACTCCTGCACCCCCTAATCATATGCTGAGCTGTAAAGTTTGGGATTAGCCTTGGCCTATTTTCCTTTCTCACACTACAGTACAGAAGCTCCTCCACTTCCTCGCATGTCTCCCTTTTCCCTCTTCATCCTGTTTCTTTTTCGCTCTTTATGACAGTATCACAGCCCTCAACGATCTCGCAGGAGCCCAACACACATGATAATTTAATCGTGTGCTGTGAGCTCTAATACTAAGCTGTGATGAGAAGCACTGCAAAGCAGCAAAGCAGCCAAGCACCAAAGCTGAAGGTATTTTAGTGTAGCGTGTGTGTGTGTGCGCGCGTGCCTTTCTTTCTCTGGCATTTTCCACTATTCTCCCGCTGTTTTGCAAGTCCTTTTTATGTTGATGTTTTATTTCCACGTAACACACTGTCTTCTAACACAATATGTAATGGAGAGGTGAGTTTTCCTTTATACTGCCTCATAATCGTCCACTCAGGTTGATTAAACCAGTTTACCTGGAGACATGTTTCATTGGTACACTTTAATCCATGGTGGCAGTCTGGGTTTGTTGCCTTGTTATTTGTGTTCATGTAGCACCAGAGAGCCTGGTGAAATCACCTTCTATAGCTACAGTAATTGTTTTTCCTATCAGCACCTAACATCCTAAATGAATTAGAGAAACAGCTCTTGTGTAGTCTGCTCCCTCTCTTTCAGGACAGCTGGCGGGACAGCTGTGTTTTGTACTGTCTTTCGGCCAGTTTTGCTACAGCTGCGTGATGGATATTCCTACTCTGTTTTGATATACACCCATCAGCCACAACATTAAAACCACTGACAGAAGAAGTAAAAACATTGTCCATCTTGTGACAATCTAATGTTCTGCTGGGAAACTTTTGGACCTGGCATTCATGTGGATGTTACTTACACATGTAGCACCCACCTAGACCAGACCAGGCACCCCCACCCCATAGAAATGACACTCCTTGATGGCAGCAGCCATCCCCTGCAGGATGCAGTCTGACACAGGCACACACACAAAAACACTTTAGGAACAACTCAAAAACAGCCCAAGGTGTTGACCTGGCCTCCAAATTCACTAGGTCCCAAACTGATCAAGTATCTGTGGGATGATCCACAGAGGCCCCTCCCCTTAACCCATAGGACCCAAAGGCCCCCACTAACAACATTCTGTTGCCAGACACCACAGGACACCCTCAGAAGGCCCATGTCCATTCTCTGATGAGTCACAACTGTTTTGGAGGCCCAAGGGAGACCTACACAATATTAGGAACGTGGTCATAATGTTATGCCTCATCGGTGTATAGGTGGATATATTTACAGATGATGACAATGTGGTTGTTAACGAGCTGAAATCTGATGGGAGTTTGTACAATGCATGATGTACATTTAGAGAAATAACAGTACTGAAAAGAAGTAGGAGGATTCCAAAACCTCAAATGTGAAGATTCACTGCTTTTCTCTTCAGTGCTTGACTGTACACACAGTATATTTGCTTTTAATAAACTTGTGCTACAACATCCACTTGGAAATGGTGTGCCTAGAAGTTTTCACAAAGAGAGAATTTAGACTACGAGTTACATAGATCTAAGTCTATCCTGTGCATGAAAGTGTCTGTTATGGTCAAATTGACTAAAATATGGCTGAGTGAGCCGTTGCTTCCAAATGTTTAGCTGTGCTCACTCCATCAGTAAATGTTCATTGTAGAAATTGGGAAAAACGCAATGAGAATGTCTTCAGTTTTGATTTTAGTGAAGAAAAAAAACTTGCTTTCTTCTTAAGTCACTTCACAACAAACCACAAATCATGACCCACGCTTTCCTCCTTTCTGTCATTTTGTGCCACGGGTCAGCAGGAGTCACTGACTGTTACCATGGAAGCATGGCTTTAGCTCTGGGTGAGCCTGGAGGTTGGGTGACTAACTTCTTAGGCTTTAAGATACAGTGCTGGACCTTTCCTTACAAATTAGAGCTCTTGCACTCACGCACAAAACAAGTTCACACATCTCCGACTGAGCTAATCACAGCCACCTAAATCTATCTTTTACCTCACAGCATACTGTTATTATAATTTATTCTCTTTGGAGACATAGTTGCTCTGGCCAGCTAGCAGCTGGAGACAACAAACTAGGCTGCAGCAACAACAATTATGGTGGAAAAACAAGACGAATTGAACTAAGGCTGTCTGAATTTACCATCTCTGGTGGTCAGGAAGAAGGAGGAAATTGAACCTAGAGGACCTAGTGTCCATAAAAGGTTTATCATTCACCATGTAAAATGGAAGCTCTACGTTCAGGAGGAAGAATTACAGTCTCAAAAACAAACATCACCTTCAAGGACAAACACAGATTAACAGTGGTGTTGATTTTCCTCGTTGGAGAGTGCTAGAAGTAAAGAAAGGACTAGGGGACTGTAGAGAAACTGTATGTATAGTATACGCTGGTCAGCCACAACATTAAAACTACTGACAGGTGAAGTCAATAACATTGACCATCTTGTGACAACACAATGTTCTGCTGGGAAACTTTTGGATCTGGCATTCATGTGGATGTTCCTTAGACATGTAGCACCCACCTAGACCAGACCAGGCACTCCCACCCATAGCAATAACACTCCTTGATGGCAGCAGCCATCCCCAGCAGGATGCAGTCTGACACAGGAACACACACAAAAAACAACTGTTTTGGAGGCACAAGGGAGACCTACACAATATTAAGAAAGTGGTCATAATGTTGATTGGTGTATGTACTGCATGTAGTAATGTTTAATTACTTTCATTGCCACAACCCGGTTGACAAAGGTTCCACGTCGCAGCTTCAGAAATGATTGTAAACTAATCTGAAAGACTAAACTACTGCAGATCAGTCTCTCTGGCCTCAGTTCATGTCTCACTAAACTTTAATGGAAGAGCAATCAAATCTTTGTATCGTTTGATTGTGTGAGTGTTTTGCTCACGGCATGGTTTCTCCTTATCTCTTGTCTTTCATATCTGATTGCATTGGTCACATGCAGCTACCCGCTGTGCCAGAACCTATGACTGCAAATGGATGGTAAAAAAAAACATGCTGTAGATGTTCGCTCAGGCTGTGCATTTTGTTAATTGTTTTCTAATCTGTTTGAGTGTGACTTCTAATGCACAGGGTATACAGATATATCACCCATGGCGTGTACATGCAGTGGGTGACAGCATTTTTCCTCTTTAGTGATGAAGAGCAAAATAAAAGGGTCCTTGATGCTAACGGCCAATGTCTTGTATGAAAGACTGGACTGTTTGTTGCATTTGGGCACAAAGTGACCTTGGCCATGTCTGGAGTAGTGATACAAGAGGATAGAATTGACAGGGAATGTAAATCACGTCCCCCTTTAGCTGATTAGAGTGCCATATGCAGTCCAGCAGGACAAAAATATGGAGGACCACCCAAGTCCTGGGGGGCAAAAAACGCCACAAATAATGAATCCGCCTACCAAGAACAGGTCTCCTGAGAGAATGACAGGTTTATGCGCTGATTTTAAATGGTGTGTGTCCTTCGTAAAGAGAGCAAGTGCAGAGTGCACTCTCGGTGACTTGCCATCATAACCAGCATGACAAACCGAGGCTGCAGCTGGGAATACCAAATAGCAGAAAGGACAGGCTTTTATCACAGATACGCTGCAGAAATGTGGCAGCAGACGTGTTTAGATGGGCCTACTGTACGCTTGCAGCTTGTACCCCATCTTTAAAAAAAAACTTCCTCATACATAAAGGCCCCAGGGAAATTAGAGTGATGAGAGAAGCTACAAGGTGTCTTTTAGCAGTGTAAGCTGGGGGAGACGTGTGAATAGTTACATTCTCTAAAATGAAGGGGCCTCTCGTGAATCTGGCTGCATTGAGGCGGTTATTTAGTCTAGCTCTTCACCACGAACTGTAATTTTAAGAGTGGCAATGAGGCAGCTTTTTAGTACTCACGATCAATTGTAGACATAGGAAGCTAAAACCAATATGCTGCTGCTGCTGTCTGCGCATCTCTCTAAAGGACCACAGTTTAAAGGACAAACTGTCCTAAAATGCAGCCCACAGACACTGTGGCTCTTGAGCATGGAGGTCAAATGAAGAATACTTTACAAATGTGAAGTCATGTTTAGTTTCCCTTGGGGCTGACGCAGTGGTGTCACGAATCACCATCTTCACTCAAATCACTCAAGTGTTCACGTCTCCACATACTTTCAGCCGCTGCACAAAATAAGTAACAGAGAGTAAATACTATCTTATTAAAAGAGACTGTTCTCAGAATCACCATCCTTGGAATAACACCCTCTAATAATGTAGCTCAGTACTGTAGTTTTATCCGTTATGTACTGTTACATATCTAACTATGATGGGATTAAAACCCTAAAGACCTATAACACCATGATGCTTATGTTTCGGGAATAAAATAGAAAATAATACCAGTTTTATGCCTCTGGAAATCCCAGTTCACTTTCATTAATGTTGTAAACTCTAAATGTGCAATCCAATAAAAGGAGAAATATTTTTTTTTGCACTGTGTATAGAAAAAGAGTCTGTTTGATATCTGTAAGCCTAAAGAACTCATTCGCAAGCTTTCAATGTTTGTACAAGGGCAATCCAAAAGTGTTATTACATCAAACTCATGTTATGTAATGTGTTGATTAGGACATTCATCGTTCTGTATAGGCGTGATTTTAGAGCATATGTCAAGCTTGAAGGTAAATAAACCATGAATCCAGTCTTCAAGATGCACACTGAAGCATTTTCACTTAAGTCTCCTTTTATAGTAGCGACAAGTATAATGCCTGATGGTAGTCTTCATTTTCCTAATAGTCTAAACTGAATGCATTTCCTTTAATCTGCCAGTCAAGATGCAACCTTTGCCTTGGGACAGCTATTTTTCTAAGAACTAAATCAAAGTTGTTGCTGTTTTTTGTGGTGAAAATTGAAAACCATAGCTTTTCTCTATTATTATTTCTTTTTATTTATTTCCTCTGAGTCCTTCGTGTCTATCATTTATCTTGCTGAGTGTGTTGCCGACAGAAAATCAGACGTATTCATGCTGCGGGTTAGTGGGTTGATAACAGTAGTACACCTGTCTGTGTGTAGTCTAATAATAACACTTGTGCAACATTAGAATGATCTCCCACACTCTTTAATTGTAATGTCAATGAAAAACAACAACAAAAAAACTCAAATAAATCATATGAGCGACTCCTTTTAAATGTTGTATTGTTTTCCTTCGGCACGTACAATGTACATTTGATAAAAAACAACTTTTCCTTTCTTGCCTTAAAACATAAAACGAACATGCTGATAATGAGCCTACTCTATCTTAATGCCACTTCCAACTCTGTAAGGAAACATTAAATTAGCGCATTGATCATACCGTAGCCTTTACTTCCTCGGTCAATAGAATATTTGATGTAATTGTGAGCCGCTCCTTTGAACAAACAAAGCAAAATCTTTATTCTGGGTTGTATTATTAAACAGAAAAGCACTGCTACACTCCCAATTTCTCCTAATGTCGCTGTGTCCGTCACCTTTGGGATAAAGCTTGCCCCAAAGTGCTTGAGAAACATTTTTAATCAATGTTTTTTTTGTTTCTGAGAGCCAAATTACAACTGGCTAAACATCACAGAGCAGTCTAAATACCTTAAACTGATCCTAGTTTATATCTTTTGTCTTATATATCCATATCTTTTCTATCTGGACAAAGCTCCTTTTTGTATATTAAAAACATTCCATACTGCTGTCTTAATATGTTGTCTTCATAACAGGACAGTAATAAGAGCAAATTCTTCAAGGAGGGGTTTATGCATATGTAGCAACAACGGCCATTTAAACAGGAAACATGCCAGCAGATTAAAAATAAAAGCATAATGATTCTCATGACGGTTTTCTGCACGCATGTTGAAAATAAAAATCCCCCTGACTACACTGAGGAGGAAGGACACAGGACTGAGACACCATCCAGAGGATCAGAGTGGTATTACAGGAACAGTGCAACCACATAAATGAGTAGGAGTGGAATTTCTTCTTCTTTTTTTTCCTTTTTTTTTTCTCTCCTCCTCATTCATCTGCGAGCAGGCTTCCTGAATCACAGCAGTGGTCACCAGATGGTGCTGCGCAGGCAGGTTTGATCCATGTGTTGCTCCCGTCCAGGCAGGAGGATGGAGGAATGAGGAAGTGCAGGGGCACTCACATGAACGTAATCATCATAACTCTGTCTGCCATGCAGACAGCTGACTGATGGCAACTATAAATCCAGCGCGAGAGAAAAGATGCTATTATATATGCTGCGTAGGAGAGTGATGCACTGCACTTTGGAAATTAGAGAGGGCCAGGGGAGATGAGGCTCCTTACTTCTTAATGGAAATACCATATCACCACCTCAGACACTTCATGCTATACTTGTCAGCTTGAGCACCAAATTAATGGATCGTTGTTGTCCACGTCGTAGATGGAAAATGTTTATCAGGAGGTCATTATTTATTTCACAGGAGATTGAAAATCGTACTTTTATTAAGTCCTCAGAAGCCTTGCTAATGACGTGAAGTTAATAATATTGGAATGATGACAGGACCACAGCCTTAGATTTATGGTCTCTTCAGAAGTTTTCTTTGTTTAATTTCATTGAAAAATGAACGTGTATTTAAAGATCTGTTTTTTTCTTTTTCTTTTTGACGCTGTTAAATTATTAATACGTTAAAATGAAAGCAGCGTTTTAATGCTGCTGGTGATCTAGCAATGTGATCCAGGTGTAACCACAGAGCAATGCATCATATGTTGCATTAGCGGAGTCAGTTATATATCAGACTTGAGTGAAGCACCTACGTTATATAAATATAATCACGCTTCTTCTTCGCCGCCGGTTCGCACAAAATTGGCCTTTCAATTTCATGCACCCGAAAGTTGGAGTGTCAAATCTTCATGCCACAGTGGATGTAAATAATGTCTCGATGTGATGAGCTGCCAAACAGCAGGGGAGATCAGGACATTTTCCAGAAGCCCAGAGGTTGGCACTAGGACGGGCGGTGGGAGGGAAAAACGGGAGCAGCAGATGGAGTGTCCCATTAGCAGTTGTCCTGTAAGCCAGGGCCAGCTGCCACTCTCTGGGTCTCTCTCTGGGCCTGTCTTCTCCCCAGAGTCAACCGAGTAAACCTATTTTTGCTCAGGTTTGTTGTTTTGCTGGCTCACAAGTGGACGTGAACGCACGCGTGAAGCCGCGCGTATGCCGACCAAGGAAGAAACCAAGCTGTTTTATTTTTTTACCCCTGATCACACCACATCTTGAAAGTTGTTCCTAAACAAGTTTGAATGCGTTTAATGGTTCAAACCACTAGTTCAGATCCACTGCTCTATAGCACACACAACAAACTAATTGTCACAGTACTGTTTTAGAAATGAGTGCTGTACCATTCCACACCAGTAGACAATGATACATATATGGGAAACAAACCATCAAAGCCTACTCAACCAACTGAACTTCACAAAGACAGTTCCATTTTATTTGTCCTAAGATTTTTTTTAAGCTGTTTCCCCACTGCCCACGATATGTTTTTTCTTCCTGCAGCTCCCCCATTTCCTTTGTGCATTGCATTGTGGGACACTACTATGTGTCAACAGCAGTCAACCCTATTTAGCATGCGTGCTGCGTGCCTGAAGTATGCTTTGTTTTGTCAGTTTTCAAGCGTGAACATGCTACCTATGTGCCATGGAAGCATGTCAGAAGAGCAGCAACGAGGAGAGCTGAGAGACTACATAAAAAGAATGAGGATAATAACGACAGAAAAGGAGAAAATCAAGAGGAGGAAGACAAAAAAGAAAGGACCCGCCGGTGTTTATGTGGTCATCGAGGCTTATAAAGACCGAGCCAGCGGCCCCTTCACGTTCTGTTGTTAATGCCAAATGGTAATGATGGGATTTTCTTTCCCAGACAAGCAGGCTGTATCTACCGCTCACTCCTCTCCACCATTTGAAGCTTGGCCGCACGGTGACTTCACACCATTCACCGCTCACCAATCAAAGACACACACAGATAACAGAAACACTTTTATACACATCCCATTTTTTTTTCTTCACGCAACCTTTCTTCTTCACTCATCTTTTTTTCTTTTTTTTTTTTTTAAATAGCTCTTTGTTCTCTGCCCATGTCTATTTTTATCCCAGCGTTCACGGGAGGAGTCAGAGAAATGACGAGGCTTGGGAGACTTGCTCATCTCCATGGCAACTATATGGCAAGCGTTCATTGTCTCATACGGCCTTTTTCTTTCTGCGTTGCATGCCTTTGTTGCTCTCATCTTATTATCAGATTCGCCCGGGTTTGTATTTTAGAGCACTTCCTCTCCAGGTTTTCAATGGAGGTCTTATTTTTTTATTATTTTTTTTTGCTATGCATGGATCCTCATCTCTCCGTGCTGTCCACATCTCACCAGCTCCCTCCCCCCCAGGAGCGGATTGAGCTGTCTTTTCCTCTCTAAACCAATGGGCGTGCTGTTGTAGAGTAATTCTGTACTAACCCACGCCTCACTCACTCATGAGACACACTTTGGATGCCATTCGTCTTGCTACCACTGTGAGGCCTACTTTCATGAGACCAAAAATCTCTGTGGGCTTTGTTCGGTTCATGGGGGTTTCCCCATTTTTTTTTCTCCCCCCCCCCTCTTTACTGGATCCTGCCGAGAATTGCAAATGCACTGGCATCTCACCAGTCAATAACTGCAGTATGGCACCCTCTTTTGAAACACACGCTGTACTGCTGGTTTTGTTTATGCTTTGTCTAGTAGTGCACATCTGTTAGTTTTAACATGTACTGGATAGTGTTCAAACAGGTTGTTTTTTTGAATATTTCAATAATTTGTAATCCTATCACTGTGCGCACCAAATTAAGCAGCACCAGCGTTGTTCCATCACAGATTTACTGGCCATTAGTCATCTTTTCATCAAAATGTTTTCCACCATTGTGACTCCCTGTCCGTTTCAAAAACAGGACATGCGTTCGATTCCACATGCGGGAATCCTCCAAGTCACGTGGCCAGGCGCAGCAAACATATGCTGTCAGTGGATGCCTCTGCGCTCCGTGGCATTAGGTGCACAAAAACACACATAGAGAGAAGCAGAGACAGTCATAGGGAGCTATAATGGTACCAACATGAAGGGGGCGGGGGCTTCTCAGGAGGCGCTCCAATGAAACATGAGCAGGAGACAGAAATATACCACGGAGGCGAACAGCAGACTGATGCACACCCTCATATTTAATACAGCCTGCGCACAATTAAAGAATAAAAGAATGTGCCAGCGCCCGGACTAACAATGCCAGGTGAGATAATGAAGTTAATTATGTGTTGCCTTTTGTGCCAATCCACACGCGCCGACAGATGCCTGTAGCCCTGAGGAACTAAGTGCTCACCCATGGTCCTCCAGATTGCCCCTAAAAGGAACCCTTTCACCGGTCCGCCCGTTCCCTATGGCAACAGTCGGCCCCCTGTGTGTCACCTGCCAGCGAGGGAGCAGGTGGACCCAGCAGGTCCAGGTGGAGGCTTCACCTGTCACGCTTCCAGAGCTGTCCCACGCATGCCAACACAAACATGAACGGAGGCACAAATAGTCCAAACCTGCTATATTACAAGCAGGTTTCATTACGCAAAACACACGCGAGTAGCAGCACACACACCGACACATGTAAACACGCAGCACATACACTGTATAAATATACATATTTACATATGATTAGGGCGCAATATATATAACTCACACTATAGGCGCTGATTTAAAGGAGACTATCCATCAACTCAGCATCCAAGTGAATCTCTGACACAGCCTCAGTCCCAAGGCCAGCACTGATGAATCTGTCCGCATTTCACAGCTAATGTCATTTGTGGGGGATAGTTAAGTTTTATTGCAGCAATGTATTTTCTTATGGTCTGTTTTTCATCCTAATCAGAGCTATTTATTTGCAACTGTTCCCTGCTTTTACCGGCTCTCTAAGCTTCCTTTGCGGCAATGTTGCAGCTGTAGTACAACAGCACCAGTAGTAGCAGTTTTCTTTCACTTCTTGTAGGACGACCCTTAGTTTTTGAGTGCTCCACCACTCCAGTCTCCACCACTGCCGTGTACCGACATCTCCCACCCACAAAACCTCCCAAAAATCATTTGAATGCCGTGGAGTTGAATTTGTGAACAACAAAAAGATTGGTTGCACGCAGAGGTATTTTTTTTCTCTGCATAGGTTCAAACACGCCCCATAATGAAATCCAAATGGTGTGTTACCAGACTCATATTCTGATAACTGAGTCTAGCTATCCCACGCTACAAAGTGACTTTAGACATATACGTTTAAACACATATTTGTATCTCTACAGGTACAGACACAATATCAGTCCAGAAAGAAAGCTAACAGTAAAGTGTCCTCCTCACGAACAGTTGAAGGAGTGATCTTATGTCTGTATTGCAGGGTCCGGCGAGGGCTGTGTGTGACCCTTGATGTGAAGGGAGTGACAGGCAAGCAATCCACAACAGTGTCTGAGGTCACAGCCCCCCCACCCTGAAATACAGCGCAGTCAATACTGGCAATGAGATGCGGTGTGACTATCAATACCTCGGGGCAGAAGGAGCTAGAATCATAAATCAATGCAGTCTTCCAGGTTCTGATTCTACAAGAGCACATACAGTACAAGGGCAGGGCAAGATGGCACGCCAGGAGTTCAGTGTTTTTTGTTGTTGTTTTTTTTCAAATTAAACTAAGCAGGAATGTTGATTTAAAAAAAAAGTTTTTTTAAATTACTACACTGAGCACATTTACAGTAAGTGTTATGCTTTATAATATTTCTTCTGCTTTAACAGTGTTTTGGGAATTCAGTTAGTACTGCTGACTTATGAATAATTATGATCATTTTGAACAGAGAAATGACAGTGATGGAACATGCCATAATATTTAACTACTGGTCCGATGAACAATACTTGGTGTTTTGTCATTGACGACTGAACTAAATTCCAAATGCCGTTAAAATTCTATATTTTCTTCTTTTACATTGCTTGGCCTTGCTAGCTACCCCTCAGTGGTAATAGCATGATAAATGTGCAGGGCGACAGCTGCACGCCACTTCTGGGCTGACAGTGTGGGACGGATGATGTAGTGGCTTCTAATTCTCTTTACCAGAAGAGAAACCAGTCGTTTTTCTGGACCACTACAGACTAACCAGAGGATGTCAAGGGGTTACTTATTGGAATTACATCTATCTATCAGTGTAGCCATCTATACGGCTCAGAAATTTCCTCCTCACCTTAAAGGCTGCTGTTCATTCGCTGAAACAGAAAGCCGTTCATTCGCTGAAACAGAAAGCCGGCGGACATGAGTGGTGACATGTGTGGACAATGTGATATTACACTTAGTTGCCTGTTCACCGTGCACATCCCATTCTCCTAAAAGGGTGAATATCTGTGCAAGGGCACTGGGGTCTGACCTCTGGTTCCACAGTTACTCTCAGTTGGGAAATCAATGAAGCGTGTGTGCAAAAGGGCTCCCTTAGGACAGTTCACATCTGCACAAATCAGCACTGTTTTGTCACCACCATTTTTTCTCAGCTCTGTCAGATGAGATCAGAAGGCACAAATGTGCCGCATTTAACGCACCTACACCGGATCTTCACACACAAATAACCATAGGATACCCAAGGGATGAAGGATAGAGAATTAGGTCACAAGTCTTGAAATTAAAATTTTGATTGATATATAATTATCACAATTATTATTATATCATAACTAATACAGTGGAATTAATGGCTGCAGCATGATACCACTTCATGTGGATATTGTTGTCAAATCACAAGGCCCAGCACACTTGACTAAATTGATCAAATCACAACCTGCACATTTAAACTTCCTCCAAATATCTGTTCCCTCCACTGCTGCGTGACTATTTGTTTTCCAGGCCCTTTAGTTAGCTCTGGTCCTGTCTTTGCTTGATACTGTACAGTATATGAGTTTCTCCCCTCGGGTTTCTTAGACATGCAGAATACTGAGCTGTGCACATTTAGGTTGACAGATTAGCTTGCATTTGCTGTGACAACACAAGAGAAGGGCTTGGCTCGCCCCAAGTAGTGGCCGCTACTTTCTGTGCTAGTTTAGTGTGAAAGCGTTGCCCGCCGGGATTAATATGGAGGTCCAAATTCTGACCCAGCAGGACCTGTCCACAAGTTCACAGCCCTGTGCCTTCAGATAACGAGGTGAATCATCTATATGGGAATCCATATATACCAAGCAAAGCAGAAAGAAGCCCTGGGGAGGATTCTGTTTCTAAATTAGTGGCCACTGAAGGCTGCATTACGGAAGAATGCATAATCAGGCTTCAAGTGCACTTAATTCAGCACTGACCATCTCAGAGAGAGAGAGAAAGAGAGCAAACAAGTCAGTCAGTCATGGGCTTATTTGTAATATCTACTGTGATTATAATACATGCATCATGTGCTTAATCATGGCATAAATCATTTAATAGCTGATTGAATCAAATGCTCGCTATGTGAACTTGTGTCATGTGATTTTAATCATTTTCTGCATTTAGAACTAGGCTTAAATGAGGTCTGTCATTCTCTCCGTTTTTCCGTCTGTGATGAACAGTCATGTCACACTAATGCTGCTTATATCCGATTAATTTCTTCCCGTCAATGTGAGGCCACCTCGCTAAAAGAGTAGCGCAGCTGCTTTGAGATGGCCGAGGTCCCTTGGCTGAACCCGACCACGCAAACGCACACATGCACCCAGACGCCGTGTGTGACACAAACACACATGCAGACAGGCGCACATACGCACACACACACTTCCTTTCCCCCAGTGTGAGCTGCTGACAGCTGTTCCTGTTGGGAGTCTGCGATTCGGTTCACTAGGGCCAGAACAAAGTCTACACGAATGTAGGAAAAATAGGTACCTCATGAAGATTAGTATGAATGAAAATAGATGTGGGCTATTTCGCGAAATATAGTTCAGGCACAGGGGAACATACTCGTGTGTTTGTACATCTACACTGAGGACTTATGGAAATGTCTTACAAGCCACCAGGTTAAGTGTGTTTATGGAAGGCATTTAATGTTGAGTTGCTCCAGTAGAGATCCCTGATAGACAGAGCGTTAGACTCTGGTTGGACTTGTAGGGCTCCCTGCTGTGCTCCCGTACTGACCCATGAGTAACGGTATGAAACTGTGCATCACCAAAAAAACATCACCTCAGCATACAGTCAAAT
Source organism: Chelon labrosus (assembly GCF_963514085.1). Classification (NCBI taxonomy): domain Eukaryota; kingdom Metazoa; phylum Chordata; class Actinopteri; order Mugiliformes; family Mugilidae; genus Chelon; species Chelon labrosus. The sequence goes on along the minus strand of NC_140350.1, from coordinate 5,930,203 downwards.
CTGCCATGAAAGCTGACATTTTATGTTTATAGAATGAAAACAGATGCAAATACAATTTATTATTATTTTTTTTTTAATAGCGTCCTAGTCTACTTTTTATGAAGATACTGCTATAGATTCTGTGACCACTCTTATGGAAAGGCTTGGCTTTGGATTGTAGAGTTGACAGATGGTTCAGCGCAGCATGCAGTCAGTAGAAGGCTGCAGTTACACCTGCACTGGTAAAGCCTCATCAGAATCAAAATTGTGAATAGACGGCTATTCTTGAATTAGCACAGAATGTGTAATTGTATTTCTTTGCAATGCAGATGACACTGCATCCGCTGTGTCTTTCTGGTTTCAAGAAACTGAATGTATTCCTTGATAAAATGTGAGGTTCTTGTATTTGGCTGGAGACGTATCTGCCACTGTTTCTTGGCTTCTTGGAGGACAAGAAGATTTTGTTAATTTGCTGTCACACTGCAGGACCTGTTCGCACTTCGGTCAGGTGGCAACTTTTATCCTCACTTTGAGGGACAGTTTAAATATTGAATCATGATTAAAAGTTAAATTGAGCATTCCTAAATTTAACAATGAAAAAGAAAAAAAGATTTAGTATGTTACTGACTCCTAACTGATTTTGAGTGTGTTCATGATGAAAAACTAGAAAATGGTACAGTATACTCGCATCAAAAACAGAATTTCACTAACAAAGACCACGCCTCAGTTTATGCAAATAAGCGTAATGATAGATAGGTCGTAAGAAGAATAGATGGAGGGATGAGAAGGGTCAAAGGGTATGGGATGAAAAAGGATGTAAGGAAGTCGAGAGGATGGGATGAAAAGGGCAGAGGGGAAGGGATAAAAATGGGTCGAAGGGGATGTGATTAAAAGAGTCAATGGGATGGGATGAAAATAGTCTGGGGGGATGGGATGAAAAGGGTCAGAGGGTAAGGGATAAAAAGGGGTCGAAGGGGATGGGGTGAAAAGGGGTCAAGGGGATGGGATGAAAAGGGGTTGAGGAGATGGGATGAAAATGGGCTGAGGGGATGGGTTGAATGAAGGGTGTGGAATGTGTAGACTGATGATGGTAGAGGGACCCAGAGCGTGAGATTCATAGTGGGGGCACACTCAGGAAGCTTCGGATCCTTGTCCCCTGGTTCCTATAATGAAAGGTGGAAGAGGAAGAACAGAAAAGAGAGGGATGGGGAAGGTGGGGGATGAACTAAGATGAACAGAGAGAGAGAGGGTGTAAGGACACTTCATTATAAATAGAAAAATGGAAACTGTGAGTGGTGAAACATGATAGGTCTAAACAAACTAAAGAATTTTGATTTATTCTTGTGAAGTTTAGATTTTATTAAATTATATTGTAAATTCCCAGATTTATGAACATTAATGTATGTATTAATTATTACATTAAACATAAATGTTATTCTTTCTTTACAATGGAGTGCATATTGTCTCATCAGTATATGAACTAGATAATAGCTTTTAATTTAAGCCACATTATATATTTATTTTACAAAGCATTTGGTTGAAAATATACAGCTGAGATGAAACTACGCTTAAAATCCATACCATCAATCAGTATAGAAATTGTGATAGTAATTCTCCTAGTCAATATAATAATCAGTAAGTATATAATTGCCATTACTGCGAGTAAAGAAGTGGCAAGTGTAATAACCATCCTCTCCCTCTGTCAGTATATCCATGTATTGATCTCATCACAATCAGTGTGACCAATGAGGCATAAACAGTACAATGGTTGCTGATTACTCACAACTAAAATGGCACTGACCTCACTTTATACCTGTGTTACATACTGTGGGGAACATACTGTCCAAGGTTTCACCTCAAACGTAGTATGGGTCCTCGTGTTGAGAATTTCTAAATAAAAAGATTTGTTTCACTATAAGGGAGGATAATTCTAAACAGTTACAATGTCTTATAGATTACTTTATTGTAACACACTGCCTTTCAAGCTCGTACCTAATCCCATTAGCAAGAGCAAGAGTTGCAAAGTGATGACATCCCATTCATTATCTATGCAGATGAAGAGAGAGGGAAGACAGCAAGAAATCTATGAAAAAATGTCAACAATGGAATTGAAAGTGGCATTATGCCACTATGGTTAGCACTGATGCCTCACAGCAAGAAGGTTCCGGGAAGGTTCAAATCCACGGGCCGACTGGGGCCTTTCTGTGTGGAGTTTGCATGTTCTCCCCGTGTCCAAAGACATGCTGGTTCATAGGTAATTCTAAATTGGCCGTAGGTGTGCATGTGAGTGTGAATGGTTGTCTGTTTCTCTGTGTTAGGCCTGTGATAGACTGGAGACCTGTCCAGGGTGTACCCTGCCTCTTGCCCAATGATAGCTGGGATAGGCTCCAGTGATAGGCTCCCCCCCCCCCCGACCCTCAACAGGACAAGCGGTTACAAAAGATGAAGATGAATATGCCTCCAGAACTACATGCTGGTGTCGAACATGAAATCTCTTGGCAAAGTTAACGTAGTGTCAAATGGGCAGACAATGCTGGCCTCAGTTGTTTCTCTCCCTTTTCTCTCATCCAGTAGTGCCAGGATAGATTTAGTGGTGGATCTGGATACTTGGATTGCAATTTGATGAGCCAGATGATGTGCTTTAGTGGTCTGGCTAGTACAGTGATCTAAATCATATGGATGCCATCCAGTCACAGTGCTTCTAGTGCTTGCTTGATCAATGTGGAAATTAATGTCAAGAAGTTTTCAGCCATGATTGTCGCTCCTGTCTTTTTGATTGCACTTTTAAACGTCCATAGTGAGGTGTTAATTATGGTACTTTGCATTTTCTGGACTACTTTCAGTAAGGATATGGACTCATTTTATCTTGTTTTAGGAGACATATTATATGTGTATATTCTGGCAAGAATTCAGTTCAATTAAATTCAGTTCTATTTATATAGCATCAATAAACAAACCTGTGTCACTATGCTTTACAGAACCCTGAGACTGAAATACCTAGAGAAAGCACTATGTTGATGGTGGCAAGGAAAACCCCATTAGCTTGAGGCTGACGCTGTAGAGAGACAGAAAAAAAGATGGAGGTGGGGCAGAAGCAGAGGAGGAGAATGGAAGTGGAGAGCACCATGTAAAGAAGTTTGAGTGATTTCAAGGAAATGGTTAAAGGCAATGTGGCAACAACAATAAAATTTAGTAAGATGTAGCAATGGCAGAAAAAAGAAGATTGGCGACGCAAAGTGGACAGGTATCACGTTGAACTAACTTCAGTTTTAAGGTGACGTAATCAAGACTCCAACCAATTGGTGTGATTTTCTCAGTTTATTGAACTATGACAGAAACACACTTTCCCAAATGTTTACAGCATGGAAACACCATCTAAAACTTTGGTTCCTACTACCACATATACCCTGCTGATAGCGGGCTTGGAGTTTTGGGTGAACGTCATAGATGGTATTTGAGGTGGGAAATATACAAGAGGGTTACCTAGGCATCCGGAACCTGGAAGTCCACTAGTGACCAACTGGGCAATTGCTTTATGTGTGAACAACAATTTACTTGTCAACAGAACAAAGGTTTCTGCACTGTACATTTCTGTCACATCATATATGTTACACATGTGTACGGACAACTTTTACAACCCAGCTTTGGGAAGGACAGATGACGAGAGCGTGTCTCAAGGCAAACCACACAACAGCTTATGTGACAACAACAGCGACACTGTTTTCAAGTAGACAGATAGGCCGCAGCTCATTGTTCTGCTAGTAGAATCCCATCTAGCGAGGGCATCTGGTTGTAAATTATTTACGTCTGTGATATGAGTGGCCTTTAGTGAGTCAATAGATTGTGTTATGGGAAAAGTGCATGTTTGCTAGGGCATGACAGCATGTAGTGGCCAGGTAATAAACCTTTTTTTTGTCAAGATGTGTTCAACCAAGAGAGACAATTAGAAGCTTTCACAGAATTCATTAGGAGTGCAAGGGCTTCAACTAGTCCAACTTCCCTTTCCATCTTACAGACTGATTGCGTGTGGGATGCATCTGTGGTAACAATTATGGTACACCTCTACTCAAAAGATTCCTTTAAACTGTTTGAATGTGAAGTTTTAGAGATCCAATATTTGTTGTAAGACTGGCGTGTTTCCTTGACAGAACTTTGACACCTGTGCCATTTCAGCTGCTGATGGGATCACATGGCTGAAATATGCGAGATGCAGCATATTGTGGTACACACAGCCGCACAGCACTTGATCCTAAAGTAGTTTGTATCCATGAATAGATCATATTTGTGCATTTTAATTTAAAGATGTTTTTCCAAAGGACCTTTGAAGAACAATGTTGGATCAAAAACTGATTATTTCATTCAGGCTAACTGTCTACTTATAAGCTTTACAACTTATTGATTTGACCATTTGATGTTTGAACCACTTATTGATCAAATAGCATTTTGGTAACCAGTCATCCTGGAAGGTTACAGGGTTAGGCAGCAGGTGCGACTCACATGAAATCTAATGAATATGATAAACCTGCCTACAGCTCTATGCTATAACCTAATTTATATAATCAGCTGCATTTTCAATGGCCAGTTAGTGAGAGTTAATTTTGTTTTGTTGATATATCTTTATCTCTACGGCATCTTTGAATTGCAACCTCAGCCCTCACAAATGCATGTTTGTTGTTGCCAGGTTGGAAGCCTTTAGCTATGGGTAAGATCTGATGTCTCTGCCAGCGAGGGACACATGCAGAGGTTTTCAATGTGTGGACTGCAACAGCAGTGGACATTCAATAATCTTTTTGATTGTGGTTCATTTAACAGCCTACCCGGACGGGTGGGCCCTAGGCTGTCATATTTGTTCTGGACTTTATCCATGACTTGGCTCAATAGGACTCTCGACTATACTGCGCTCAAGAAGACATGATGATGGCGGTTTTTGTAGATCATTATGCGTAAGCCATCTGCCACAGTGGCACACCACTGGTCTCTAATAACCCCTAACCCATTCAAAATGATTGCATCAACCAGGTTCTGGATTACAATGACCGTCCTGAGCTTGGTGTCCCTCTCCTGTGGTGGACCTTGGGTATGGGTTTAGGTAAAGAACATTGCCCATTGTTCTTGATTGTTCTTTAGTGTGTGAGCACAGTAATTTATCTGTCCACCACTGTGGCTGTGGTGGTACAAAGGCCTTCTGGGTTTTTTTCCTTCTACCAGACGGTTGGCCCTGGGGGAGCCAAACACTGAACCTCCATGGAGTCTTCATCTCATCAAAACCTCAGCCAAGAGTAGCTTAACTGCATTCTTGGGACTACCTAAAAATGGGCAAAGCTTGCTGGCAAAGGCAGGAAAAAGGAAATAATTGTTATTGAGTAGGAAAATTGGCATCTTCAAACTTTTTGAAGAGAAGTCAGCAATGCCACATAAAAACACATAAAGACAAAGATTGTATTATGGCCATATTGTATTATTATAGCTCCAGCCCTGACCAGACTAGCAAACTATAAAAAAAAAAAGTGAAGAAATTATAAGTTTGATATGATAAGTTTAGTGTTTAGGCCCTCAAGACGACATTATAGATCCTGGGAGCGTAGGTCCATAGGGTTATAAAATGTTTGGTGTGTGCCTTTGTATTAATCACAGAGAACAAAAGAGACCTCAGAGTCCTTCTTCAGCTGCGTTCTCTTGAGTGTGCAGGAACAGCTTGCTGCAACTCTGAAACATAGCCCTTTTGATAGAAACTAATAGGTGTGTCAACAGAAGTGGACACGTTAACAGAAATATGCAAGTTGAAAGATTAGCCGTGATTGGACGTTTGGCTATAGACGAGGGTTTGAAGGTCAGTGATCAGCTGTGTCTGAGGACATGTCCTGATCTGTGAGCTGAGCATGACTATTCCACAATATAACAATACTATTTATCACTTTTTATTGATTAAAGTTTTGTTCCAACACAAAAAAAAAGGGCAGCCAATTTCTCACAGATCAGTGGTTCTAACCCCTCATGGCTTCTGAGCCGTTTCAAACACCCCATGGGTGTTGATGAATTGCTAAATAGTTATGTCTTTATCAGATCACTAAGGTTGACCTTTAATTTAAGGTATTCCCAAATGTCTAGGTTGTAATACAGAATGTTTTACTACCAGTGTGAAATAAGACACAGTCAGCATTTGAGGTTTTTGATGACTTAGGTTTAGAACATGTGGGTGATTGGAGCATTTAACAATATTATACCTAAAATTTAAATCACTGGCACAACTGATTTACACACGGAGTAAACATCATGCACTTGGCCCCATTTGGAGCAGTCTCATCTGTGTAACTTAACCAGGGGGACATTTGCCAGACCTGTTTTAATCTTTTCTCTCATGAAAGTGAAAACACAGGTTGAAAACTTTCGCCAGTCCGAGTAAGGTTTCAAGAAAGTTTTCGGCACCTTCTTTATCTCATTGTGGTGGCTGAGCTGTAATGGGCTATTACTGCTTCCTGAGGGCAAGAAAGTTGGAAGAAAACAAACAGTTACAGTACTGGATGGTTGGCGATAACTGCAGTTTTAGGCAGGCTTTTCTCCCCCTGGGGTGACCGCAAGCAGTAACAATGGACCCATTCCACACTTGACAAAGGTGAGATTTATCGTTTATAAAAAGTGTTTTGTTTTTTTTAAAGACAATGATAGGAACTGGTTGGCAAATGTACACCTGGTTGACTCCCCATTAAAGGGCAGGTCAAATATTCTTCCCAAGCTCTTCTGTTGAAATGGTCTATCTCACATACAGTGGATAAGGCGGCCCTGAGAGTGTAGGTGTTAAATTCACAAAGTAATGTTCAGACACACAAACTAGGAGTGCCCTTCACATACAGTAAAGGTTCTGACTGCCTCAGTTACACTCAGCCCTCTACCAAATTCTACAGAAAAAGAAGTTGACTGCTTTTACACCTCTTGCAATATAATGCATCATTTTCACTGACATATCATTTTACTGGAAAATTGTCACAGTTTTATTTGCATTCACCACTTCTTTCTTTTTTTTGTTGTAATTTGGAAAATGGGCCTATATTTTTGCAGAAAATAAAATTGAAATTATTTCCAGCAGCGTGTGCCCCGTGGGCAGATATTTATTGTAAAAGGACCGTGGTCATAACACAGTGGTTCAAGGTCAGCATTCAACCGGAGCTGATTCAAAAGCGAATATCAGGCTAAATAATGAGAGCAATAAATAACTGCTCCACATTACTGTAAGGGGTAATAAGTAAGATTTTACTGCCCCATCGTGCAAAATGACCATAATATATCTGGGGTGGGTTGATAGAATTATTGATCAATTCCAGCAATCAACACAACTCACCAGATGCAGAGATTTCCTCTCTGTTTTGGAAATAAGCTTTCTGTTTATTGGGATCTGGAGACATTTCCTCTCTCATGCTTACCTCCATTTTCACCTTCTTCAAGATGGAGGACGACGCTATGAGCAAAAACATCTGGCATCACAAGACATATTGTTCTCACACCAAACTCGGTGTCGCCTTGTAAATTAGCATTGAGTTACTGTATATTGCCTAAACATTGTACTTTTTCTTTAACAACTCCACTCCCAGGTGACTTAGGTGTCTCAAAAATAATTAGGAATGCTGAAAATGTGACTTTATGCCAGCGACGACTGCTTGTAGTCATAATTCTGGAGGTGTGGGTGATGGTGCCTTGTGACTTGCTGACAACAGTGAGAACCTCCTGCCTGAAGACACGAAGAAAAGTCAGAGCAACTTCTAAAACTTTTTAATGTAATCATAGACATTGTTTTTATGTAAGCCTGATCGTAGGAATTGTTAGTTTACCTGATCTTCATATTTGATGGTGATGAGTAAACAGAATCTCCGATTGTTGCTTTATCACATTGATTTTAATTCAGATGTGATTGTTTCATTCAGTTTCTTGAAAAGATTAAACATACGAGAAGGTGAGCAGCCATCTGGTCTGACACATACTGCATGATGTGCAAGCTGAGGAACTGTGAAGTGAAAATGTCTCTGACAAATGGTTGCTTTAAATAATGCTTCAAAGTATCATTTAGTATTTATTTATGTTCTGTGACTTGTCTTGGTAACATGTAATGGCTATGCTCTAATTACCAGCCAATCATGATAGTAGCTAGCTAGCTTAGCACAAAAACAGCAGACAGAGATGTTAAAACAAACAAACAACAAAAAAAAAAAGTTGGGATTTTACCAAGTTTACCAAAAGACTGAAGCCAGTATGGAAGTACCCAAAACAAATCTGTTTAGATTATATCAAGGTATAATTATAGGGATAGTTGCTTTGAGGGACAGGTGGGCGTCATCACAGGTTGCTAGCAGTCTGCCTAGGAGTCACCTCGACTCAGGCTCCATCTATTGAATATTTTTCAAATAGCAGGGATTTAAGTGGAGTAAGGTGTCACGCCTGCCGATATGATTTGGACACTCAATTTCAGACACAAACCCAAAGCCAGTGGTCGTGGTGATTTAACCGGTTTATTGTAGAAAACATAGTAAGCAAGTGGGAGCAGATTAGCAGGTCTATGCTGATGGATCAGAACCAGGTTGTGGGGTGTCCAGGGAGAGCAGGGGTAGAAGTGCAGGGAGGAAGGCTGGCGGAGTCGTGGGGCTGGTGAGGATTCCTAGGAGAAAACGACGGAACTGGTGAGTTGATGGATCCGAGAGCTGAAGAAAGGGAAAACAAAAATAAGTAAGGCAGCAGTAGAATAAACAGCTAGAGACATAAACCACAGCACTATACCACAAAGGTAAGCAGACGATCTGGCGACGAGTGAAGGACTGAACCAGGATTATATGGACAAGGCTGATGAGGCTCCATTGTTTGCAGGTGTGCATGTAAGTGGCTCCAGCTCAGCCCAGCTCCAGACCAACCTCCAGTGAGAAAAACAGAGACAGACACACCCAACAAGAAATATAGGAGATCCTGACATAAGGCACAGCCATGATGGCGGCTGGAGCCACACCATGCCTCAAAACTGCACTCACATTGATTTATTCATCTATATATTACAGTCAATCATCTAATTGCATATTTTTTTATTAATAATACATAGAATTATAATTTTCTCTTTTCTTCTTTATGAGGGAGCTCTTTATCTGCATTTAGCCCGTTCCCACACAGCAGTGTGCACACTCACGACGGTAGGCTGCGACCTTTACAGAGCAGTTTAGGGTTTAGGTGCTTTGCTCAAGGTGCCTCCGCCATGGGGAGACCTCTACTAACCTCTACTCACTCAAGGAATGAGCTAGAAGTAATGACACATAATGTTATCACTGGTTAAAATTAGGGTCCCTAGCTTCTCACTGTATCTCCATAGTTACGGACTTCTAACTCCCAGCAAAAAAAAAGTTAATGCTGTGTACTTACATTCTTTAGATCTTTTCACCCTAGAAATGTATATGCTAGCTTAATTTAATTTACTCTAACGTACTGTGGAATTCTTTTTTTGTAATGAAGTTTTATTTCTTATAAAGGAAATTTGAATTTTTGGCACTGAGCAGATTTTAGCTCCTACTACTATTAGTAAAATATTAAGTTTTTAGACTGAAAAGACCTACGAATGCTCACTTAATGTCTTGCCTGCATGTCACTATATAAGGCTGGCGTGTAATGTCTGGCTATAAAAAATGATAGTGTCCATCCACGGCTCATTTAGCAAATAAGATAATATCTCTCCCCGTACCTGCCTGACAAAGTCACAGAGCCTCCCACTAATTTGCTTTATGACTTACTTCTCTGTGCCTGTGTGATAAGCTATGATAGTCACCTAATCTTGTAACTTCTGGCAGCTGTGAGCTATCTCATCAATTAAAAACTCCCAGCGGAGGATCGGATCCCAAAAGGAATTACTAAAAAAATTATTATCCAATTATGATCTGCTTACAGCTGTGTAATTACACTTGACCAAGGTTTGTCCTGCTGCGTGACGAGAGGACAAGCAGAGGTCCATCTCTTTTTAATTAACCTGGATGAATGTGGCTCAAAAACTTGGACTGAAGCGTTTTTCCTCTGAGCTCAAATCCCAAATCAACCGATCCACGCGAGGCCCGCATCTGTGACATCTCCTGACAAACATAGCTGATGTTTGTGGATTCCTGAAAATAGCTCTGATTCTTTTTTGTTAAGGGAATGTGAACAAATTATGTGACTGTGTGCGTCTGTGCCTATTTCAATTCATTTTCATGTTTTGTTTTTATTGGTTCTCGTTATGCAAACTGGAAAATATTGACGTTCATAAAGACGTCAGTAATGACAGACAGCAGTAGCATCACAGTGTGCTGATTTGGGTCTTTTCTAACTGGTTTCCAACAAAAAAATAAATAAAAAATGTTTTAACTCATTTTAGAATTGCATTGTAGTGCATGTTTCAGGAAAGAAAATCCAGTACACTGCACACTGGACATCCAGCGTAATGGACAGGACACATGCACATGGAATGTGGTTCAGTTCCTGGGAGAATTTCCTGCTCTTGCTTCTGGTTTAAGAAAAAAACAAACAAACACAAGTGCATGAGAACCTTTCAGTCCAAAATGGACCGAATATACCTACTGCAGATTTCTGAAAGTCACAAATCTGCCGTAACTATGCATTTAACACCACTGCTTACCCCTGCTTATTCATCTCTTCCCTTTGTTTGTGTGTTTACCGGCGTGCTCTATGCTTGCTGCTGCACCTACAGTACCTTGCATCACTACGGCAACTCCCGTCTAAGGACGTAAAAGCTTTTCAATGCATCTCAAAATATTTATGAATCTAAATACAGTTATTTTGCTTCAGCAACTGAGTGCCAGCGGTGAATGCAGCAGAAACCAACCTATAGAGTCATATTTGCAGACTCAAGCATAAAAGTCCATTTGGGCAGAGACTATTGACTCACTATTGGGAGGATGGCTAATGGCACTGAAAGAACATGTTTTTGTGCTGAGATGGACTAGGCTATCCCACCAGCACACCGTGTGCTGTACCACCTATTTTGAAAACACGGACAGGATTGTGTAATCTAAAGGGACAAATAATTATTGCATGTACATGCGCGTTGTGTATGTGTGTGTGCAGCCATGCGTGGTTTTGATCATTTTTCAATCTATTCCTTCTTTTTCAGCTCAACCACGAGGCACATTGCCTAAGGTCTGTTTCATATTGTGAATTAATTATTCTCTGCTGAAATTGTGTTAGTGTGTGTGTGTATTATAGTCTGTGTGTGCACTTTGTTATTGCAAAGGAAATGACAGAGCAGAGTATTATTCCCCATCTACCACATCCAGACCTCATATTTTTGAATGCATTAACTCCATGGCTACCGCAAATGCATCTCCAATGTCAATCACTTTTCTTTGAATTTGGAAGATGGAAAAGAGAGGGAGACACTGAGAGAGGGGAGGAGGGAGGAGGAGGACTTGGGTGGGTGAGGGTGCAAGATGGCTGCTCGTCACTCTTTGTGGCTCCGTGCTTGTTAAAATAATAATAATAATAATAAAAACTAAAAAAACTAAAATGCAGCTATGTGCACTGGAAAGCCTCTGCTCGCTGAATTTTAAAATACCTTTGGCACCATTGTTTTTTTCTCCCTCCTGTGTGTATACAAGCTGCAAGCAGTCACGCAGCTGTTTCCATGGCAATATCTATCTGTGTGAGGAATTCATTAACCCTTTCTCGCAGGAGTTCCGTGCAGAAATCCCACGTAGAATACTGATAGGAAAAGAAGAAGGGATGCTACGGCGCTATTTCTGACAAAACGCTACTATTTATGAGGTGCTTCGTATTTTGGTGGTGCATCCGTGTTTGCTTTGGCGTTGACATTCCTTGTTGCCATGCTATCAAGACCACTGAAAGCTGTTGCACAACGGTTTGACATTTGGATTTAAGGAAAACTGAAGTGAGGACACTTTGAATGCAAATAAGGGCATTACACGAGTTACCCTTTTGGCAGAGGAATCAGAATGATTGCTTATGCTTGCAGCTTGAAGCTGTCCTCACAGGGAGAAATAGTAAGGCTGTGTTTGATAAAAGATAAATCAATGGCGTGGTGGAGTCCGTCTTGCAGAAAGACAGTGCAATATCAAAGATACATGGGGTTTAAAGGAAGGAGGGAGTATATTGCATAGACATGCAGACAGCATGTACCTACTCACAGATGCAAAAACAAACAAGAACACTTATATACACTCACTCTCAAGAGGGAGAGAGAGAGAGAGATAATGCTGTTACTGCCTAAAGACTTTACTGGACGTATGCATCGCAGACGTGCTGTTTTGATATTGATAAACCATTGAGAAGATTAACCTGATGCCAGACCTTTACAAACACTTAATTATTCATTTTGATTGTATCAATAAAAGGCCACAGAGGTCTGGTTAAATATGCACCACCCCAAATGTTCTATAAATGAAACGCACTGAGAGTTGCAAAGGGACACGGGCGAGGTAAGGGACAGAATTACAGATTCGCATTAGTGTTTGTCCTCCATCAATAGCTATTTAGCATCGAGTGTTGCGCCTCGCCCATGCTAATTTTGGTGTCGGCGGGCCATGTGACTGTTTGAGATGTGCACTCCTCCGGTGCAGAGGACAGATGAGTGTTTCAGGTCAGTTCGTTGTGTGCCGCCTGCAGGGTGGCGAGCCTTTACTTTTCTCACTTACAAGAATGAACAGGTAGGGAGTGTGAGGAGCTGCTGGCTTCCTCTGTGGTACATGAAATGACACAGAGACATTATTTCACAGAGGGCGGCGCGACAAAACCAACCTTTGCTTAGTCTGATTAGTATTATTGAGGCCCCCTGAGAATAACCGCCTCATGTCAACGTTTTGATCTCTCTAAAATACACGTAACATTTTCCCTGGCTGTGACTTTCCTGTTTATGGTCAATCAGAACATGTTCGTTAATTTTCAATTACGCTGGAACACTGGTACATTGCTGTGAGCTAATCTATCATCGGAAATGAACAATTGAACATGGAATCCAGTGCTGAATATCTTTCATTTATATGAGCATGTGTAATAATTGTGAAGGATATCATTCCCTCCAGTCGGATGTCATTTCCATCTGCCATCTCGTATCATACTGTATACTGTATGTGATCAGTGTACGCTCACTTTCGGTACACTGATCACTGAAAATGTATGCAGTCTTCTACTGAGAGCCTCATCTGTTATAATGTTCAGTTTTTGTTCAAATATCATCAGAAAGGTGCTAATTCAACTGCGTGAACACCTCTCTCAAATGCTGAATACCATAACCTTCATGAAGCTGAGATTTAGTTCAAGACATTATTTTTTCACTAGTGTGCCTAATGAGCTCAGATGTGAGTGTATAATTCTTGTGGTTCTGGTTTGTTTACATGGCTGTTATGTTTTTTTTTTCCTGCGGCAACCCGAGGTGGACAAAGCCGGAAGCATTAGCATGCGTTTGCTTCCTTTCCTGTGTGCCGTCTACGGCTTGAGTGTAAACAGCGCTCCTCACAAGTATTTGGAACATTGTGGTGCAGCTTAGCCTCATGAGCAACACACTGCACTTTGATTGGGCTTTCGGCGGTAGCATAGCAACAATTGCCTGGTAGCCTGCTTCAAGGTAGTGCTTCAGAGCCGTGTGCCGTTGTGTTTTCAAAGCCTCCAATCTCATCACTGCGGTCAACGAGTGGCGTAATGTACATTGAAGTTAAACCTTTATTTTCTCAAAGCTTTAAGGCGCACGGCTAGACAGCGGGGAGGAGAGCTCTCGCTGTGCTGCTGTGACCCATCAGTGTAATCACAGTTTAAGATGCCATGGCTGAACAGTAGAAAATCATAGCAGAGTCGTATGGTATACATAGATAAATACAGCACCGAAACAACAAAACCTGGCACAGTGTTTGCATAGACCACATGTTTTTAACTTGACTCAGTCCCTCCAGGAGTCATTCTTAATTAGGTCATGGGTCAGGAGGTCAGCTCAGCTCCATTTAGTTTGTACTCACCTGGTGGAACTTCGATACCCTGAATCACCTGTGGATCTTTGAAGTTTGCTGTCAGATATGTGTTCCTTTTTCATGTGTCTTACTTTTGTTCAGTAAAGTCAGCGCAATCTCTCTGCAGGTAAATCTCCTGGTCTGCTTTCTGATGCCTTAAACTAGTAAGGAAACGCCTTTTTTCGCAGAGTGACTGACCAAACACGGACTTACGCTGTCGTTGTTACAGACTATCCAGGCTACTTGCTGTAAATGAAACTTCTACATGAGAGGTTCTGATTGTGTTCTCCACACAGAGGGAGTTCGCCAAATCCCACAACACATTAATGTTAAGTGAACTCTCATCAAGTTACCGCCTTTAAAGCGCACATATCCACTTATGTCACCAGCTGATGGTTGAAGCTGTATGAAGAAAGGATGAAGCACCATTAAACACGTCAGTTAAATATATCCTCGGTAACTTAGAGCCGATCGGGGTGTTTGACAGATATGAGCAGAAAGGGGGGAAAGCAAGTGACTGGAAGGCACCAATGCATTAACCATGTGATACTATTTATATCAGAAGAGCAAGGGTGACCCAGTAACTCATACGTGTTATGCAAGATATGAATGGAGAAAAAAGAGCATGGTACATGCACATCCCAGGGACTTGAATCCCCTCGTCATAGATGCCAATTAGAGCTAATTGCAGTAATCAGGGAATGCTGTGAATGGTAGCACTATTGTGAGCGAGACCGGCTATCGTGGAGGGCAGACTGAGCATGCCCAGAGACTGACAGGATCCATCTAGCATGCTGTCACACAGGTTTTAACTCCATATTACAAACCATTATGTGCTGCCACTTCGCCAGTGTGGCTCACCGGCATAACCTATGAGAGATGAACCGCTTCAAAGTATACACATGTGGAAAATTCAGCAATTATCTAGCGCAAACAGATGCCTAAGTTGGCTAAGATAAAAATAATAGGATTGCTAAGATTTGCATGGGTGAGGCTCAACCAAATGTTTTGCTCATCTTAATATACGTACATATTCATAAGCCTACAGCTGCTAACTTTACATTGGCGCTAACTTTACCATACAGTGGTAATTGTTCGGACCACTGTCTACTGTCTACTAACTGACTGGCTCCTAGAAAAAACATATGTTTTGATGTATGTATTCACTCCATACTGTAAAATAATTCTGTAAGAAAAATAAAAGTCTGGGGAAATTAGATATTCCGTATGTGCAATATATTTACAGCATGTGTAAGGGCAATAGACAGAAACATTCAAACGCGATTAACGGCATGATTTTCATAGTTTACACACAGTTAACCCAACTTAATCACTATATACAGTGATTTAAATGGATAGTTTTTAATGCTCTTAACAACATGGGAGTGGCCAAATATGTCTAATAATATATGTATAACAATACTGTCCAGAATGTTCTCCAGAATAACCTCAAAAACACTGCATGCTCCAAAAATATGTCGTGTCTCCGTGCATTTACTCAGCCTGGTCTGCCTTTGTTGAGGGGGAGGAGGGCTCTCGGCTGTCTGTTTGACCAGAAAGCTTTGAAGCTGAACTTGCCATTCTTTCTTTCTGCTGCCTCCTTTTTCTTCTTCTTTTGGGATTATTGGCAGTTCTAATGCTACAAGGCATATCACTGCCCTCTGCAGGGTAGAATGACGTACTACAACCGCACTTCAGATTCTGCTTGCTTTCCACAGACTTACTGCTGCACTGAGCACTTCCTGATTTCCCAAACTAGGGGTCAGGCTGAGATCACAATAACAGAACGTGCATGTGCTAATCGTGTATTTAAAAGTGCCGTCAAAAGGAACTTTTTGCGTAACTTTCACCGCCTTAATATATCAGTATAAAATTAATGCAAAAAGCTAACATACATTTTTGGCGACAACCAGCAACATGCAAGGGAAAAGATAACACCCAACATGAGACCCCCAAAATACGAGAGTTGAGCTGGCTTAAAACTTTTATAGCTCATCTGTCCCAGTTATGCTTAAACCACTCATATCCGTTTGTTTCACCAGTGAACTTTTAAATCATCTGATAACTCGAACGTGAAAGCAGCATTTGGCAAACTCCTCGGTGCTACCTTCCACTTGCCAACCTCATCACACTTAATGATGAGAGCTGCAAACACACAAGTCACGCTGACCCGCATGTCGCCCGGATTAACAAGGTTAGCAGTTAGGCAACCACTGCAACCCGATGAGAAATGGACTACTTGCACAAGACATTCATGGATAAGAGATGAGAACAGATAACTGGACACATACTACTACACAATTAGCTCCAAAGACTGTAGTTATACGCAGAGGATGTGAGATGTTAGTGAGTTACAATCAGTATTCATATATTTATTTAAAAACTATAAATTGTCTAGAACCAGGTAAAAAAAGCACCTTAAGTAATGGGTGTAGACAACTTCACAAACAAGCACACGTTAACATTTTGATGCAGTCAAAGAGTTTTCAGGAAGAGTTTGATATGTCTGCGCTATTGGTTATAATGAAAAAATATACTGTACATGTCTGAATTACAGTAGTACTTACCAGTGAGAAGAACCTGATGGTAATTAAAGTTACTTCTGACTGATTCGGTGAAAGAAAACAGTAAAAAAAAAAAACTGCTGCATCTCAGTCCTCGAACCAGACGTTTAAGGGGTCAAACTACTGTTTCTGAATCACAAAAATCCTGTTCACTGGATCTGCTTTGTGGCCAACCAACAACCAACGCTTGCAGCTTTACTAAGACTATCAGCTCCTGTAATGCAACAAGTATGGACTGCGAAAGCCAGCCTGAGACTTGCAGATCACGTTATCACCCTTTGGTGCCAGGTCATGGTCGGTCATGGCGCTCTCCTTTGATGTGCAGCATGCAATTGCAACGCCATTCTGTTTCAAATGTCCACATTATGCCAGTGTCATGATTGGGGTGGGGGATGGGGGGTGAGGGGGGTGAAGAAGGTCCAGTTAATAGGCCGCATCTCTTCCAGAAGCTGAAGCCAAAATGCAGATGAATAATTAATCTGCTTTTATTTTGTTGACATTTAAGCAAGGGTGATATATAGTTCAAATCAGAAAGCATCACCACTGCTGTGATATGGGAGGGACACAATGAATTTCATTCATATTATTGACAGCAGAGAATATATTAAAAAGCAACACATGTCTTTGGGTTTTAACATGTTTAAAAATAAAGAAGAGGCAGACTGATTGAGGTGATTCGTCACATTGCTTGAGGCCCTGACAATGATGATGGTGATGGGGGGTGATGATGAAGAGGAGGACAATGATGATGAAGCAAAAGTGCGATGGCCCCTGACACGCCACATTTCTTTTACATGCACTATTGTAGATGGTGTTTCCCTCTTTCTATCATAACAGAAATGGCTCCATGGTACATCAGTCGCTGTCTGCTTTTGTCCCACTGACACCACAGCGGTGACAGCGCTGGGTGTACTCCTTTAAATGAGCCTTTGCGCATAGCCTTCGAATCACCACAACTGCATCAGTGCTGGCTGGGTTGCTTAGCAACTGGACAGCACAGAGATCCCTGAAGAAAACCTCCTCCTCTGTATAAAACACAAGCTGGTGTGATTCTAGAATTGTGATGTGTGCGTGTGTTGCCAATTTCCAGCAAGGATGTTTATGTTGGAAACACAAAAGTGCGAGCCCTGATCCGTGATAAGGAAAAAAAGAAAAAAAAGAAAAGAAAAGAAATAGACGATTCTGCGTGTTCATGTTGTGCGTGTCTTGATATCTGACTGTGTGTGGGCGCCTCGTGTGTGTGAGTGTGCGTTTCAAAAAACTAAAAAAACTAGAAAAAAAAAATGTGGCAGAGTAGAAGAAATGCATGAAAACGCACCGGCACACACTCGCAGCATCCTAATGGGTTTCAGAGAGAATAGACAGCTCATGAACAGCCTGTCGCTAAGGAATTCACCTTAGGTGTCCCCCCCCCCCTCTTCTTCCCCCCCGTAGGACATTATTTTATTTCAACTAAGAAATACCAATCGAAAAGAGGA
The DNA here is from genome assembly GCF_963514085.1 of Chelon labrosus. Classification (NCBI taxonomy): domain Eukaryota; kingdom Metazoa; phylum Chordata; class Actinopteri; order Mugiliformes; family Mugilidae; genus Chelon; species Chelon labrosus. The sequence goes on along the minus strand of NC_140350.1, from coordinate 5,912,215 downwards.
AAAGGAAAAAGGAGGCGAGGTTCCCTCATCATGTCTTTCTGGACATTGGTTCAGTGTTTGGAGCAGGAGACGACCGGAACACATTAACGTCTCCAAACGCCATTTAACGCTGGGCAGCGGAGGCAAGTGGACTTTTCAGATAGGTTTGCATCTTTGCCATGTAATCCGACGTTGTAATACATGCATTGGCGTATCAGGGGCCATCCATATTTATCAGCATCTAATTTTTTTTTCCACCAGAGGAGTGATATAGCCTGCTCTGACGTCTGCATCAGATATTACCCAGTGCTTTTTCAATGTGCATTTTCCCCTCAGTGACTTTGCGCTGATCTACATCATCATCAGCAGCAGCGGCAGCAACGGGGGAGAGAGAAGAAGAAGGAAAAAAAAAAAAAGGGAATGAAGATTTCATTTTTCTTTTTTTTAAACCCACCGCTCCCCTTCAGCCGAACAGCGTTTCCAGCTCAAACAAATATCTTTTAACAACATCACGTTGTGGAATAGTCTGGCGCCAGAGCCTCGCTGGAACCATGCCTCTTCTGCAGATTTGGACTGGGAAATTTCATCCACCAATTTGATCTTCAAGAGGCTGCTGCTCAGTCATTCATGCCAGTGTTTGTTTTTTTAAGGGGAAAGAATACTTGTCATCACTTTTAAAAGTATTGTGTGTGCTGTTTTTTTTTGTTTGTTTTTTTTTAAAGCAAGATGTCTGATCTTCTGGTGTTGGTCGAGGGGCTCTGTGACCTGCACGGATTTCCATAGCTTGGGAAGAAGAAGAAGAAGAAGAAACAAAAAAGAAAACAGCGGGGGCCAATTACAAGATTTTTTTTTTTATTTGGAAAAAAAAGAAGAAACCTAGAAGCCTGTTTTATTGAAGACATCGCATGCGTAAATGTAGGATAGTTTATTCGACATTTTTAAAAGGCAATTATTTTTTATTTGATTGCCACTTTTTACTTTGTGCATTTTTCGGGAGGACCACTGGACTGGTTGGATTATAGACACTACATATATAAGGATTTGTGGAGATGTTGGGTCGTCAAGAAGATAAATTATGTGGAATTTTCTCTGTTCTGGCGGCTTTGTCCTTCGCATGCTTTATTCAAAGGTAAGGAAATGTGGCTTGGATCTTAAAAAAAAAAAAAAAAAAAAAAAAAAAACCCAGATAGACATGGCCACAGGTCAATAAGAGGCTGAGATGTGGCAAATGGCATTAACGGGGTACCCAGGCCTACTTATTAGGGGCATTGCTGCCGATATATGCTCTATTAGACGGAGCTGTAGTGCGCGCGAGCGTAAAAACATGCGCGTGCTCAATATCATGCCTATTGTGAAACCTTCTCCCGATATCAAAATGGGGATATACGTATGTGTGCGATTTTATGGGGCCACTTCTTTCACTGCGATCCTGCACAAAATACCAAGCAGGCTGTCGTAGGTTTAAGTGATGATTAGATGATGGGATCAATCAGCACATCATCGATTGATCACGCTGTGGTAAGCAGCTACAGATGTATACTGTGCTGGATCCACTCAGCCAGCATCAGCCTACTTATTTTTCTAAGTCATACGTATTTTCAGAATCCATGTAATAATTTTAATTGTCCATTTTATTGACCGGAGCCAGATCGAACAAAATCGATAAACAGTCCCTGCAGGTCGTCATCTTCATGTTGCTCAGAGTCAGCCTATGAGATTCACATGAGCTCTTTTTTTTTAATGTTTACAGCTCACATCTTCATGAGCATCATCTCAGTCAGAGTCTCCCCATCAGTTCCTGTATTGTTTTGATGATAAAGGCACTGATGTGCATCCCTTGCGGCCTACTCCTTTTTTTTCCTTCCCTGTTCTGCAGCAGCCTATACAGACTCACTGAGAGATGCACTTCTTGACATTTCGCTTCCATAATAATTTCAAATTAAAACCAGGTGAAAGTGGCGCATGTGTTTGGGGTGCATTGGTATCCCCTCATAAGGATGCTCTCAGGTGTCGGACCAACAAGCCTTGTAGCTGGCCGGCTTGATGAACAGCTGCACTACCTATGAGCTAATTGAACAGTGCTTCCCTGGCTGAGCCCAGGGCTAGTTCTCCTGCCAAGGGAGCAATTTTAACCCACCTCCTCCCCCCTTTCTGCACCCTCCCTGTAACGAGGAACCTCAGCTGGAGAGCTGGTCTCAGTCAGGTGATGCAGGTCATGGCACCAATGTTATAGGTGTCAGTCAGACTAGAGCCGGCTATACTCTCCTCCTGGGGATAGTCTGTCTCCAGACTCAGACCTGCAAGGCCTCAGACAGCATAATGGCAGGCTGTGCTATAGCCCTATTTAAATACACCACGGTGTATAAAACTAGCTGGAGTCGATGTCACTTTTAAAGCTGTGTTGTTTTCAAAGTGCTGACGTCAGTACAATGCTCGACAGGTGTATCATCATCACACCCCCACTACTGACAAGACAAATATGATGTAGGTGAGGCAAAAAGGGGGAAAATGCATAAAAGAAAAACACATTTTTAAATGTTCACCATGACAACAGAACTGACTTAGAATGTACCCGCAAGTTATAATTCTTTACAGTGAGATATTAGTTTTGATTAAAACTGCGTTCTTACTGTTACGTGGTGACAGTCAAGAATGTAAGATTATAACTGAGGTGGTCTAAAATAGAGAATGTGACTAAAGCTGATAAATTATGTTTATTTTGGAGGAAGTGGGATGCATGGCTGGATTTATTAGTATGTTAGGTGTTGGTTAATACATCCTAATTCCCCCTCGCCACAGTGACGTAAGGGCTTTCTCTTCAAGAGTGGCATTCTTGTCATTAATGCTGCGAACACAGAGTACGTGCCGTAATCATTTCTATTCTTCGTAGTACTGTAGGTGTGCTGTGGAGACACAAAATGTCTGTGACAGGAGCATCAGACAGCCAGTCCTGTGTTTGCTGCTTCAAAAATGGCTTGTGGTCTCTGTCCTCAGCTCCTCCACTGGAAGCACCGGAATGTCTGTGGCCAAGACCACCGTGGACAAGTTGCTGAAGGGATATGACATCCGTTTAAGGCCTGATTTTGGAGGTAGGTGCTGTGATTGGATCTGGCGCTCAGGGCTCGGGCTCCGCCGCCAAGGGTATTTTCAAGTCAAGGTTTTGGGCATGATGATATTTACCAGTCATCCTTCTAAAATCTGAGGACCTGGCCGGTGGCAAAATATAGGGAAGAGCTTTGAAGTGGCTGCTACCATGTCATTACTATGCATCCATTCACATATCGAAGATGGCTGCTCCTTGAGAATTAGGGCAACAGATGGTGAAGAGCAGTCAAACACTATATATTATATATTTTTTAAAACAATAGTGACTGTTTTGATTTCTGATTACATGCATTACATTGTTCCATTTGCGCTTATTGCATATTATGAATCTGAATCATTAGAATAATGTTTATGTTGACAGTTGCTGAAAATAGATGACATAAGGGACAAGACAACTGTGTAAGGCAATTTTGTTGATGGCTTTACTGAAGCTATTAATAACAATACATGTCAAGCACTAAAAATAGCCGGACGCTTGATTATTACACGAGCTTTTTGTTAAAGATTGGCACACTTTCATTTAAAAATAAAGGCCTCGCAAGAATTTGGGAGATGAATTTCATGACTTGCGACGGTAGTATGGCATCTACACTCCCTTGCCAGTTCATTGGGTACACTAGAGAAAGTGAATGTAAACAGTCCTGCCCTAAATGTTCCTTTATCACTGTTCTAATGTTCAGCTGGTGATTCAAGTCAATGAGCATTTTGGAGGATGTAGTTTGTGGTGCTGTTAACTGGATTGAATTAAAGCGTTTCTGTTATTTAGCCTCGCCCTCTAACTAAAATGGGGGCTGTCAAAATAATAGAAACGTACATCAGTGCAACACAATACAATTCAATGGTACCACAAAATAAAAACGCAGTTAAATCATATACTGTTAAATACTATAACCTTCATCAAGCTAAGATTGAGCACAGGTTTTCATCAGTGTACCTAATGAACTGGCGAGTCGGAGTATAGCTACAGTGTACGGAGAGAATAGCAAAAGGATGGCTCCTGTTTGATTGTTTTGACACTAGGGGCCCGGCCTGTGCAAGGCCACTAACTAATGACGTCATAACTCAACAATGGCTGACAGTCACAGTGATGACTCCCGTTCAGCACGGTGTACAAGATTGTAGTTCAGCACAAGGTGTATTGTCTCTGGTATATAGCGTACTGTCAAGAACATTGCAAAGCTAATATGGCCAGTTGTTATGGCCGGAAAACAAAAGCGAAGGAGGCTGACAGGGCATGTTAACTGAACGGGGTGACAAGAGCAAATGCAAACACAGTATCTATCATCAGTTAATTTTGCAAGCGCTGTCACGGCTAAAATGGCTTACAAAATTCACATGTTCAAATCCTTTTGTTTACTGGGGTCACATCATGCATCACTCTACACAAACATGTCATTCTTGTCACCATTTTGTGCTTCCAAATATACTGGAACAATTGGTTATTCAACGTCAATAATGAACCATATTTCTTTCTTACTGTAAAAATAAACTTTCTAAAAACAAATCTGGACAACGTGAAACAAAAACATGACAAACGAACTCCAGAATCTCAATGGCAGTCTGGTGTGAATATTGAGCATGGTTCAGATCTGCCTACATTTGCATTTTATTGGCATTATTTGTCTGATGTTATTATTATTAGCTATCACCAGCGTCTTTTTTAAGCACGCTGCAGGCAGCAGCTTGTCCGTCCCGTGACTACTCCACGCTTGATGAGAATCAGAGCAAGCAGTGAAAAACATATAGCAGGTGCGCCTCCTCCTCATATAACCTTCCTCTGGTTGGGTGCACTGCCAAAAGCAGATGCCTTGGTGAAGACTTATGTGCCAAGATGCGTTAGCCTGATGTTAGCCATTGTAAAAAGAAAATATGTTATAGTTGAGGTTAAAGTCTCCGTTCTGTGTTCTGGAGTCCTGCCATTCCTGAAGTTGTTTCACGGATTCAGAGAAAGAAAATGAGAGTGAGCGGGAAAGAAATGTCAGTCATTTTATCGTTTTTCTGGCGGCTGAAACAAACCTGTAATGCTCAACAGACATTTACTGCTGCAGCTCGTTTCATTTGTGGAATTTGAAAAAAAAAAAAAAAAAAAGTGAAATATCACTCATATGCAAACAAAGCAGTGCTTCAAAGTCAACTATTCCGTAACATATTCACACATTCCTCTGCTGCCCCATTTATGTAGCCCCATAGCTGTGTAGTTGGTTTCTAGCAAATGCCAAGTTTTTGTGTTTTTTGTTTTCCTCTGGTGTTTCAATTAGCGCTTTCATAACCGTTGGCAGCGATTTTAACGAATCTAAAATGCTTTAAAGAGAGGAACGCGGCTTTATTGTCCATCTCACCAGCAACAGCTTTATAGCGCAACGGTTCTAAAAGTCAAAGCGGATGAAAGAAGCGAATGGAACAAAGAACTGATCAAATTTGGTTAATCTAGCAGTCAAAGATCCAAAATGATTTAAAAAAAAAAAAGAAGAAGATGGATTTCAAACAGCTTTAAGATAATTGAAAAATACTTCAGTTTGCTATAATATCATACATAATAATTCAAAAGAGAATCCAAATACACGTCTTGTCCATGAATGAATTACCAAACAATCTGAAATAGCCATACATAGCCACATTTTAAATCATTCAACAATTGATTAACACTGATCATGCAGCAGTATTGCTTTCATTTATATCACTGGACATTTCTAATTCAAAATTGAATGATCATTAATATCCACAGTGTGTTGGTAACATTTTGCTGGCTGCTAGTTTCCAGAAGACTGTGAATGTGCTGAAGTGGGTACAGCAAGTTTTAAAGAGTGAGCATCCCAGGCAGAGAGTAGCTGAGCTTCACCCTCAGGCCAGGGAGCTGTAGTCCATCATGTCTTGATATTTCCAACATCAGTCAGCTACTTCTGCCTTGACACAACTGCTGACGACCTTCAGTGCTGGAGACTCAACAAAGAGGGTTTTAATTTGGCACGATCCAGGGAACCGAGCGCGGCTCCTAATAACTTGGCCGACACCCGTGTTTGAAACAGAAACCAGCCCAGAGGTGTGAGTTGATGGAAAGAGATTGTGGTTAAAGAGGTTACCAAGAGCAATGCCATATGGTTTTGCTGCTGAGTCTTGATCTTACCATCAGCGTATGCAGCCAAAAAGCCCATTCTGCAATCTTCCACTCATCTGTGAGGCAAGTTGAAATTCAAGATAAAAGCTCTGAAATGGTCAAGATGACAGCTATAACATTATCCCGCAGTGTAGAGGGAATCTAATTGGAATCTTCTTGCAATTTACAAATTCTTGCATTAAACTGGTGGATTCGTGCATCCTCTTCTCTGACTAATGCTCCGATTCCTAATGGTGTATATCTTTGGTTTGTAGCATCCTAACAAACTGCTCATGGTCACGCAGCTGAATCATCGACCCCAACTTCCACATAAACTGAATGATGCATTACATAGATTTAAATTTAGTAAGGTAACCAGAGCACTGCAGACCCGGTAAGGAGAGAGTCGTGTTTTTGAGGAAAGCACATGCTTTTTTTTTTCTTCATCTGCTTTGAATCATTCAGCTTCTATATAAACGATAGGTCATTCTTTGTAAAATTAAAACAGAATGATTCCAATTCCTACCACTTAACTAAACGTGATTTAAAACGTGGCTATGTCGAATTGCTGCTGTAGTGAAAGATGGGCTGCAATGGGAGTTAATATGCCTGAGTTTGTATAGCATAGCGGGCCTTTGTCATTAACTTGAGGTTTTCTGCTTTCAGGTTTCACTCTATTAATGTACAGTGATTTTTGTTTAGAGTGAAAGCCGAAGCCATTGTGGTCAGTTTTAAAGATCCACTGTTGATCGCATTGCTAGTCGATCGCATTTCAGTGGCGTCTGTAACTACGGTTTGCATTCTTACTGCCTCAGTGGTCATGAGGTTCATCCTCTCCCATAAAATATTGAACCACAATGAAATAAGGGCAAAACCCATTTAAGTTAGTCAGCCTCATGTTCTCGCTCACTAATGGCTCTTGTATTCTAGCTTTATTTTTATAGATATTCAAGCAAGCTTTGACCAAGGAGGATGGGCAAATGGTTTTTGATGAAATGTATCCCATATATAAACAAAAGAGTTGTTGTGATTTCAAGGTATAGATTGCATTTGGTAAATTTCACATGACTTAAACATGAAAATTTTATGTTGGGGCTGAAGATCCTGGGGATTATTGTTTTAAGTGACGATCGTGTCACCTGCTTAAGCATATGATTCAAGGAGAGGTGTGAGGATGTGTTAGGATTAAAAGGAAGACAGGTCTCATGGTGATACGGCCCAGACTGGGAGTGTCAGGAAAGTGAGCTAAACCTTGGACAGAGTGTAAGCGGAAACTGGGACGTGCAGTCTTGATTATGGGACAGCAGACGAGGCCACGGTCAAGAAGAGGTCTTGGTAGTTTAAAATTCTGCAGCCATTCAAGGAAGTAAGGGGAGACTTTAGTGTGGCAAATCTGCACCGGCTGTTAGAGCACTGTGGCGTTTGTGTTGAGTCTGATGACATTCTCTAATGCCAGTGTTTTTCTGAAGGTGTAATGACGATGCCTTCTGTTGGGGGAGTCCCCTTCTCTGACTTTCAAGAAAGTGCTCTGCTTCTTAGGGACTAGGCGGTGACTTGGAAAAAAAAACGCTGGTTTTCTTCTCAACTACAAGAAAATATGGACATGTAATCCAGCATCCATTCATGCTGGTAAGCACTGACGGATGTTGTTTTTTGTGGATGTTATAGTCAATAGCAAACCACCATATACCAAGATTATCAGAGGTTCTGGGCACACTTAGTAAATAAAAGGTGAGGCTACACCTCATTCCAGACTTGAGTCGTGGCATGAGGGACCCTTACATGAGGAGAAAAATATAGAAGGGATGAGGTATCTTTAGTAATTTAGTTTGACTAGGTGTGTGCATTTTCCCAAGAGGATGATCCACAACATATCAGTGAGCCCAATATTAAATGCACAAGGATTTGTTTAGGAGCAACCACTTAGTGAAGATGTAGCCCATCTTGGTGTTATAGATAACCAATCTTCTGCAGGTTTTCCATTAAATCAAATAATTATTTCACTCATTAGGAATCTGCATTAACAGAATAAAAGAACACTGGTAAAAATCACCTGCTGAGGAAACAAATGGTTAGGTCTCCTAGGCCTGGTGTTTGTGTCAGTGATTTTCCAGTGAACAACAGCAACTGTGTCTCAAGGTATTCCTCATGTCCCTGTGCACCTTTACTCCATTTTGATTAGCAGGGTTTCCAGGTAGAGAACCTTGCAAAGCTGGATCAGATGCTGAAGAACCTTGTAAATACTGGGCTATACCTGAAAACAGAAAGATTTGTGGGACAACACAGACGTAGCAGCCATCGAAGAGACAACCGGTCCCAAGATCCTACTTGACCTGTGCTTTTCGTGGTGTCTCTGTGGACATGCATGATATGAACTGTGAAATACCTGTGAGCCATCGCATCCTCTCCTTGGCCTCAGGTGAGATAGAGCGCTGAACCAGCACATTTAGGTGCACCGGTACATGATACAGAGATAAAGTACAGGAATTGCAACTTCATTGGATCACTTGCTATATACTCTCGCTATGAGGTTTTGTGCACCTTAGACAGTGTGTTTGCTGTGAACTATCATGTACGGTTGTACAGCAGAATAGAGACTTGATAGAAGATGACCATAGGCTGTCCTATACTGTGTACTTGATGTATGCACAAACATTATCTGATGGACGCACCCTGTGGGGGACAAGCATGACTGTACCTACCCTGCGATTGATCGCAAATCATCGAGAAAATACACAAGTATCATACGGATACCTTTCATCTGAGAACACTTGCCTGTTGGTGGCCCAACATAAACAAGGAGGAGTGAAAAACAGTCCGTTGAGTTCAGCAAATCACTTTTGGTGAAATTCAGCAAATAGTTCCTCAAGGTCAGCTATCAGTCTGTTCTCTGTGTGCATTGGAAGAAAATAAATGGAGAACATTAGTTTTGCTTTGTTTCACAGAACCATGATCTGTTATTGCAGTGTTACCTAGAGTAGCCGCAGTACTGCAGTACCACTACCTAGCTAATGTCCATGTTTGTCTGTGTTGTTGTCTCGGCAATGGACGTTCACTACTTTGGGGGAACTAGTTGGTTTGACGGTAGAGTTTAAATATCAACAGTCTTTCTCAGAAGTAACTTTCTGATATTTATCATGTTTTCTGCACCATCTCATGCTACTGTTGACCACAAGCTGCACAGACCTGTCATAACAAGAGATCCACAATAGTTCCAATCGCGCACAAGGGAGTGCTAAAAACCCCACTTGTGTCCTCTTCACTTTACATCAAATTTGCAGTCTTGAATTTTACCAGAACTAGAAAAGGATGAATAGGATCTTTTATGCCAGCAGTGATGGTGCCTGCAGTGGTTGCCATTTTGAGTGTAATTTGATTGTAGTAGTTTACACTTATGTAGATTCCCAAAAATCTGTTGCACAGAGGCTTCTGCTAGTTTTTGTTACTTTTATCACTGACATTTTCCTCCTTATCATGAGTACAACCATCTATGACTACATTAAGCTGGTCTTTGGGCATATATACTGTATCTTGCCTCAATATATACTGTATGTCACAACTAGTCACACAAACCCATAAATTTCAATTAGAAAACCATTGAATATGTGCATATCTTTCTCCGGAAAATGTTTATATTTCCATATCATCTTTTCATGCTGCGTCTCATTTACACAGTCTTGCGTGCCTGCACATACATGAAGCCGTTCAAGAGGGCTACAGACCTTGCGCGTCTCGGCATGAAATGATTACCTCTCTGTCAAGCTGTCTGCCATTTCAGGAAAATCTCGACTACAAACAGGGCCTATCCTGGATAAGACGGTCCACCTTGGTGTCTGCAAACCCTTTGAAAGGCACAGGGCAGATTCTGTGACACGTGATCTCAACATGCTGTGTGATGAAGTGGTTTTCATAAAAGCAATGACCCGTAAAATGTATCTGAATAAATTTATTAAGTGGAGTAATGAAATACATGACCTAGCTAAATCAGTTTCATAAGATGCCAGTTTAACTATTAACCAGTCCTAATGCATTTACAAATATTAGCAGTTCACTTTATTTTTAGCTTGTGATAAAGACAGGCATGCACAGTATATTGATCATTTAACAATCAGATTTACAGCATATTTAGTGTTAGCTACATCAAAGCATAGCATTTGAAGTTCTTCTGATAAATGGTACATTTGTCTTTCTCTGTACAGTTGGTCTTGTTTCTAGAATTAAGAAAACACTACTATAGCCACGAAATGGATGCCAACTACTTTCATTGAAATAGGCCACCTGGTTTGTGTTAACATGCATCTTTTCTACACATGGAAGAATCTGTGCACTTCCGCGAGCAGGTGTCATGGACCGCTCTGAGTGGACTTTGTGCTGTCGGTCAGGAAAAAGGGCAGGGTGATCTGACACTGCCTCTGCTACCACTATTGATTCATACATGAGAACTGGAATCATGTTGAATAATGGGCCACCAGCGTGCGGACCAGGTCAAGATTGCACCGAGAGCAGTTCACTGTATCGATCTCCATCTGAACTAGAAAAAATTAAAAAACAAGCAAACGCCGAGTCCGTCGGAAGAGATGAGAGGACCCGGCTCGGCTCTCACCTCATTCTCACATTCGTCCTTCTGGAGGACATATTTCACATCAAGCTGTCATCGTCCCGGGAATGGGTTTTCTGATCACAGCTTCCACCATTAACAAAGCATGAAAGGTGACATGCCGCAAAGGCTGCGGACGTGCCATTCTTCCCGCTGAGCATGTGCAGGACATTTCTGAACTGTGGTGAAGCAAAATGTGTTAACAGGGAATTTATCCACGGCCAGCACTGCAGATTTGATAGATGCACCGATTTTAGTTTTTATTAATTTGAAGTTTCACATGGCTGGTAAGTGCTGATCATGAAGAGCAGCTGAAAACCCACCCACTAAACACAGTCGACAAATGACCGGGAGGGATTCTGAGGCAAGCACTTTTGAAACGGATGACTTTGAGATGGGCTTGTAATCATACAGCGAATGTATTTTTAAATCACCATTCCATTGTAGAAAACACTTCAGCATATCATACATAACCGGGCTAAAGAAATTAATAGTATTAGCCAATCCAGCAGAGTCTGATTTCCTACCGAAATCTGATTTTCATTAAAAGCTTTTAACTGCCGCAAATGAACATCATTGTGTAGATCGTTAAACGGGAGTTGCTTCCAGTGTCGAGCACATACGACAGCATTTAATGGGATTACATTAAACTGCAACTCGCAAGACATGAAACGTTAAATGAGAAGTCACTCAGCGAATGGTTTTGAAGCTCTTTAACTGATTGAAGTACACATACATCTTGCTGTGTTTATCGTGCAGGAAAACCAGACACTTAACCAGCGCTTAGCTGTTTTGGTGGGTATATCATGAAAAACTAGGCGTACGTGTTGGTCGATAATCAGTAGTAAGCATCAGCTCAGTCGGTTATTTAGTTTTACTTCTCTCAACCAGGATGTTACATAGTGCTATCATTCCAGCTGTTACAGAACAGGTAAGCCCATACATATGTGCAGTATTCTGACCACATGGGAAGTTTCTCAAAGTGGAGCAAAGAGTTGTTTTTATGATTATTTTTTTTATATATATTACAAGACATCTAGAAAGGGACGGGATCTCTATAAGCACTTTTAATGTCTACCGAACTCTTAAAGTGTACTGCTCTGGAAGTCATATTTGCAGTGTCTGTACTGTAGTGCACAGGGCTGTTTCATACTATTCAGCTTCTTTGCAGGGGTTGTTGATTATGTCAGCATTTGCATTGTCTTTCTGCCCTTCCTATACCGAACATAGAACATAATTTAGATTATCAGCACAAATACAGTTCTGAGCTTCCCCCCTTCCCTATTTTGTCCTTGTCTGGTGTAATAAACAGTGATACCGGCTTATTGAGTTTTAAATGTTATTCTGAGGGAGAGCAAATTTCGCCGATCCCGCCGTAGATTTGCATGAACAGGCTGACAAAGAAGCTGGAGAGCCTGCAAATGTCTAACAGAAGGCGCTGTACGGGGGCAGTTTATGAAGTGTTGTCCATTATAGACGGGCCGGCAGGTTTTAGAAATCCATGTGACCGGTGAAAACAGCAAGGGTATGATTCCTTCTGTGATTGTTTTGGATAATGTCAAATAAAGGTTCATGTGGAGACGCAACATGTTCTTTTTTTTTTTTTTTTTGCACAGGGCGTATTAATAAATGTTCCCTTGCGTACCTTCTAGGGAGAAAGGACAGAAAGGAACATGCCCTGTTCTAGGACTGTAATGTCACAGCATCATATAGCTCCACCGGGAATAAGAGGGAAGGCACTAAAGAGGTGACTGTGAGAGTCCTCGGGGGGTTCACTGAGGTCGTGGAGCATTTTGTGTTTCACAGTGCTATGAAATTAAAATAATCAGGTTCATCAAGTCGAGTTTTGGTTTGGTAGTAACAAATTGAAATACTTACATCTTAAATCTTATCTCTTATATTAATTTATCATGTCACCAGTACTACCGCATATTAACAAACATGAAAGTATACGGAAAGTATATATTTAATCTCTCAATTTTCTCCCATGCAGTTGAAGTTTAAGCAGGAATCCCTCCCCAAGACACATCTTTGGAAGTTTCAGCTTGTTCCTAAGCAGAAACATTTATTCTCTTTACGTCGTCTGCATTTACGGAGGTGCTAAACCCAAAAATTTATCTGGATCACAAATGGACATAGAAGAAACTTACCATTTTTTACAAGCTTGACGTTATTTCTGGCATATAATACAATCGTTTACTCACCCATATAACTTTGGTGTCATTTGGAGTCGTTCAGACAATATTTAGATCCGCGTATATCCATATAGTGGGAGTGACTGGGGCACCGAAATGCAGCCTCTAAATAACGCATTATCTGCCGCGAAATTCGTTCATTTCACCAATATTTTGTTATGTTACGCTAGTGCTATTCCCCGTTGAGTCCAAAGTTACCTGTTATCATCATCCGGGGCCTGTAGATTGACCTACTAACCTCTGACCTGGATGATGTCATCTCTGAGTGCTGCACGCACCCCGCGCACCCCACGCACCCCACGCACCCTCCAATTTGCTACTGCTAGTTTTTTGCCACATGGCTGAATATTTTTTCGATTATGAGGTTGTGAACAACGACTTTGTTTATGATGGATGTCCTTGCCGTTTTGAGCCAGAGTATACGGATGAGGAACTCATTGAAAGGACGATGTGGAGGCAGAGAGAGGATAAGCTGGCCAAAGAACAACAAACCACTGCACGTCCTCAACGGGGAATAGCACTAGCGTACGATAACAAAATATTGGTGAAATGCACGAGCTGGGCGGCAGATGATGCATTATTTAGAGGCTGCGTTTCAGTGCCCCAGTCACTCCCACTATATGGATATACGGGGATCGAAATATCATCTGAACGACTTCAAATGACACCAAAGTTGCATGGGTGAGTAAACGATCGTATTTTTATGCCAGAAATAAGGTCCAGGTTGTAAAAAAGGTAATTCCCCTTTAAGCAGCCTTTATAAATGTTTCCAGATCGATTAATACTGTGCCTTCGTTTTAATGTTTAAAACATACATATTATTTTTGAAGTTTATAGAGTTGATGGGATCAGAAAAAAAGTCTCATAGAATATTTGTTATATTCGTGAGTTTGAATGAACCAGAGGGATTTCCATGAACAGAAAAGATTATCTCATATCACTGACAAGCTGTTATTTGGTTTGGATTCTGTGTCATGTTCTGAACACATCAACACAAAATATTCAACTTTCAGTATATTGTTTATTTTTTTATATATTGGAAACCTGTGATGTACAGCATGTGAAGAGTCAAGCTGCTTCCATAGTAGCTCACAACGCTGTACTCATGTTTCTCTGAATCAGGACAACTATCTTTCAAAGCTCTGTAATGACCGGGTATAGGAATGTATGAAAATGCACTGTAAAGGAATTATACAGGAATTTGCGGATCCTGACGAATTGAAAGCATAAAGAGGTGTCAGGACCACGGGGATTAGGAGAACTTGACTCTGTTCGTATGGCAACTGGTAGCCTTAAATATAAGCACCTGATCTCTGGCTATAGGGGGCATTCATTTCACCAGTCTTTGGCCTGTCAGCAAAGTATGGTCACCTGTCCCTGTCTGCCATATGCTGCCTGGGTTTTTACTGATCTCATTTCCCATTGACCCAAATGAGTCGCAGCTGCAGCTTGATCTTGTTTGTAATGGAAAAGCAGTAAATGTAGCCATGAAACTGTGGATCAGTTGCAGCGGGACTGGTGAGCAGAATGGACACTTAATTGACCGAGAATAAAAGGGAAAGCCGGGACATGTAAGCAACCTCAGGAGCCGCAGCACTCCATATTCAGTTTGTAATGTCCCGTATTGTAATGTTCGCGTAATCGATCTGAGGCTATCCTTTGTGTCCTGCGAGATAAGAGGCTAAACGCTGTTCACATACGTGCGCAGCTATTTAGGGAATTCATATCAGCCTCCGTGTACACAGCCACTGATTGATGTGTGCAGGACATCAGTTGCAACCCATATTTTGGCATCTACAGCTATTAAATGATATATGGGAGCAATTCTATCAAGGCCAGTGGACACTTTTGCAATACTGAGGACGATCTCTTAGTCTGTGTGCCGCCACATGTCAAATGGTGGGCTGTTTTGCCTACGAGCTGATAGCAGAGGCCGTCGTAATTCAGTCTCAAAGTAATGCCTATTCAGCGCAAAACAAGAGTGTGTTGTCAGAATCCCAGGATGGATGCTGGGGCATGTACAAGTGATATCTATCCTGATGAAGAGAGAATGCCCGGTGATTTATTACAGAGGAAACACGGGAAAAATGCTCAAGCTGGGCGCTTTTTTCCTTTTCCCTCCGCTTAGATTTTCTATTTGAATTAAATGAGGTGTGTATGTAGGCAGACAGGAGGGAGGGGGGGGGGGCAAGGGTGGCGAGAGATAGCACGCAGGAGAAAGGACATACTTCATCTTCCCATTCAAAGTGTTGTTTTCAGCAACTTTGAAATGAAGGAGAAAAATGCTGATAGAATTGCACTAGAACGTATCGCAGTGGACTGCAAAGTACAAAAACCCTGGGTCAGGCATTGGTGAGGCATCCTGCATGCAGGGCATTTTTTTTTGTTTTTTTTTTTACCCCTGCTTTATTTATTTATTTATTTATTTTTGATTCTCCTCTTAAGGTCCCCAGTGAGTCGCTTTTTGAACTTGCCGTGATTGATGAGAGGTGCGCCCTTGACAAGGCCAGGATGAGCCGTCCAAGGGCAAGATGCGGCTATCCAATTGTTTCACGTAGATAAACAAGAAGAAAGAAATGTCATTTACAGCATCCGGAGATAGATGCCGCCAGCCTCACCACCAGGAAGCACGCTTAAAAGCCCATCTCATTATTAAACTCTAACGGCCGGGCTGTATCAAGCGGGTTTCGGCATAAAAATGATGTGAGCACCGCGAAGGTCTTGGGGGGAAAAACAAGGTGGTAGAGTGATGGGAGACAATGATTAAAAGTAATAGATATCTTTGTTGTAGTAAAACTTACATTTCATTCAAAGATGTTGTATTTTGGAGGGAGTTCTCAATATATACAAGGACATTTTGTAAATTTGAAAAATAATGGACTACCCATCTTTTATCAACATGCATTGTGTCATGTATAAAATAGAGAGTAAATCATAAAGGGTCCTACAAATGGCATTCACTGAAAGACCTGGACAAATCCCAACCATTAAAGTCAAATAACGTAATGCCCCAATAAAAGTCATCATTCATTTCCCGCTTTCAACCCCTCAATGCAATGCATCGCACTTTACAGACACCCAAATGACGCTGAGCAACAGCTGACGGCGATGATGTAAAGTGATGACGGCGAGTTTGCTGCTCACTATTGGGGGCCCCGTTATTCAGGGACTAGTGAATGAGCCACCGAGGTGGCGATTTCAGACACGGCTCGCGTCAACTCCTCCATTCAAATCAGTGCACTGTGTTTGCTGAACTGCAAATAACCATAGCAACAGTCCTTCTGCTTCAGGCTACGTAGAGCATGGTATAACCGTGATAACGCGCTCTCAGGTGTTCTGATATAGGGAATAAGCTCACCACCATTTTGTGGATTATCACTTGAATGTTGCTGTTCTGCATCAGTGGTTATCTGCTGTGGTGACCTTCATTGTCAGTGCAGCGAGTGAGTGATGTTCCAGCGGTTTTAGTTGCCAAACGTTATTAATTTGTCCTTTAAGGTGACCGGGTGGAATTTCACTCTCACAAGTAACACCAGCGTATGGGATGGTATATAAATAGTGTGCAGTTTCTTGGACGTTTTGTGTGTCCTGTAAACACATTTTTAGCTAGAGATTTTGCGCAAGATGGTTAGGGCTAAGGACAGGCCTGGGCCGCCTTTTATTGAGATTACCCTGCATGAAATAACACATCAAAATCACAAAACGTGTAACGAGAGCATACAACATGACTCTTTATGTTAACTATACACTGGTTGGTAACAAACATTTTTTAAGGTATTGCAGAGACACTTTTAGAGCTGCACATACATAGTGCATGGAATCTGTTTGATATACAGTATAACTGGAGTAAAGCGTATATGATCGATTGCATGTCCCATAACTGCACAACAGTAACAGCTGTGTTACATGCATTCATTTAACACATGCATGCTCGCAATTTAGGGTGATTTCACACCAGCACACACTGCCACCCTTCCTTTTGATCCCATTTTCTCCCCCATTTGGTTTCGGTTTATTTCGTTTTCCTCCGTTACATTTATGTTTTTTTTTTCCCCGGTTTGTCATTTAGAGTCTGTCATCTGACTCTTGTTTGTCACGTTGTCTTTTTCTCAGCTTCTCTTGAGATCATTCTTTTTTTTTTTTTTGAGTTTCTTTTTTTAATCTCACCTGCACAATGTGACTTTCTCTGTTCCTTTGGTGTTGCATTGTTCCATGTGGAAAATTGGTGGACTAAAAGCTCTAGACGGTAGGGCCGGAGAAGTGAAGAATACCGAACAGTGAGATTTCACATGTGAGAAACATGTCTGATAAGTGAAACACACTGCACTTTGTCATACGCACTACATATCATGCCTTCAAGTGGAACTGGCGAGCTTGTCGTTACAACATGCAAAGTCATGTGCACAAAATACTTGGCCTTCAAGTATTGTGCAAGTTTCCATTAAGAAAACATTGCTGCTTGGCAACTGTTGCCGTCTAGAAGCCACTGACACTACCAGTTTAGCAAGCGAATGATCAAGCAACATTTTTTTACTACAGTATATTAAACATCCACATCCATAATTTCTGTAAACTTCAGCAAACACATGCAACTCATGGACTTCCTATTCCGAGGTTGTGATCATGAGTGGAGGTGGCACTCATATGGACTTTTCTCGTAAACACAGTAAACATGAGATTCTACGATGCATGTTCCAAGGGCCCCAATATCTAACACATTCCCAAAACATCTTTTGGTTGCTGTAATTTTCAATGCATCTTAAGCAAAACAGCAAAAAAAAAAAAGAATCAGAGGTAATTTAAAAACCTATTTGTCAAACGGCTTGTTCGCTTGCATGCCCAGCAGAGTTAGTGTAAGGGTCACAAATTAATATATTAATAAAGAACTAATTCACGAATCCTACTCTCCTGAGACACATTAGCCATGATCGGTGAGGAGGATCTACACATAATTACCACAGGTTAATGTAATTACGCAGACAGCTTCGTAGGACTTAACCAACACATGGCACGCCACTGAAGCAACTGGGATTCCCTGCACATGTAGGGTTACTCAGGAGATTAGCTTTGAGACATGGCATCGGCTGAAAGAGGCGAAGACAGATGTCCTTTTGGAAAAGAAGAGGGAAAAAAAAGGGAAATCATAGTTTAATAGTGTACATATCTTAAGCTTCTGTGCTCGATTCAAAATTCAACTGGAACATGGAAATAATGGCATTGATTAAAACTGTCAATGTGTGATTTGCTGAATAAATTAGGTCCTATACATCAATAAATAATAAGCTGGACCATAGAGAACTACTGAATGAATTATACACTTCTTTAGCCAATAGTTTGCTAATGGCTTCGGGAAAAATATCCTGCAATTTGTCCTCAATTCCGCCTTTTTATCCATGCAGAACAAAATGAACTTTTGCGAGTCTGTATATCTTTTCTCCTGACTTCTTTTCCCCTGCTGTGCAAGCATTGTTGTGTTGGGAATAAAATAGAGATCGGCTCAGATGAATATGATTCTCTTCAAATCCATCTCACAGTGTAAAGAAATTGGGGGTTAAACCAAAACACCGTTGGACTGATTGTGTCACCTCTAACACATTTACAATTACACTTTCTTTAAAGAGTGTTTGATAAACCGACTAAACGAACATCCACTAAACTAAATTCAACTAAACCTCCTCTTCATTCCTTTACAGCGCTGTAATAATGTTCCCCTCGGGATTGTAATTTATGAGTCTGAAATTCCACTGGTAAAACGTGCAGCGTTTCATAATTCACTGACAAAATCTGTGTATATAAGTACAAGGCATCGTTCATTTTCTGCTTTTTAGTGTGAATCTAAGTAGGTTTCATATATCAGGTCTAAGGTTTGTGACAGGATAGGACGATAAGATGAGGCCACCTTTACTTATCCTCTGTCTCCCTGGCTTCCTGTGATGTACTGCCTCTGCTCTCCTGTTTTACCTCATCATTTTCTTTTGTCTTCTCCTCTGTCCTGTTTCAGTCCTCGTGCCAGAGCTGCTGCTTTAATGATTCCCCTTAATCCACCACCAATCTCACAGTGCCTTAACGGTGCACCGTGCTGTCGGAGCCGCTTAGCAGTGCAGCCAATTTTACAGTTAGATTCTTATTATCTGGCTATGAAAAATGCTGCATTGGTACCGGAATGCTTTTATTTGATCAGGGCGGTCTAATAGTGAATGGTGTCTCAATGTTGTATTAAATAACACGGCATTCTGAATAAGATTATACGCAGTATATTTATGACACAGCGCTGTTAAACGTTAGAGACAAGTATGAGCAATGCTCATTTCAAAGAGTGGGTCGAATTGTTTTAGATCTTCCTAGCTTAAAAACTCATAGGAACAAGCCTGTGCTTTTGTTGTTGGAAAAAAACAAAACGCAACGGCAGTTTTGTTAATTATGTAATACTGGAAAAAATAATGAATGGATGTGGAAAGATTAAACGAGTGAAGTTGGAAATATTTGACACAATTGATTCGGCCCCGAGCCAAACATTAAGCAGGACTGCAGAGTGAACTGTTTCCTGTTGGACTGTTGAGCACTGAAATCACACCAGGGACGTTAATACAGAAATATCTAACATAGCCTTTACCAGCGTCAGCCTCTTTTTTTTTACTGCAGACTTCAGTAATTAAGCAATGAGAGTGTTGTTCTGTTTACTCCTAGACTGAGAAGACAAACATAAGAATGTTTTTCTTCATTTCTCAGTTAAAAGTTATATCTAACGCCATACAGCTTAAAGGCAACATTTGTTCCCATCTCAAGGCTGAGGTTATGGTTGCATGCTGTTGCTGCCGTAGCTCTCTGGATTTCAGCGGAGACGCATTACGGCCTTAGGTAGGCTGAATGGTGATCGGCTGAAAGGTCGGCTTGAACCGAGTGAGTGCCTCCGCCAAAACTCAAACAAAGAATGAAGAAGCAGGATAGAGGCACAGGCGGCTTCAAAGACTCAGTCATTCTTTTCCACGGCAGAGGCTAAAAGACCAATAGCCGCGCAAACACGGACAAAAGTAGCCCACATTTCCGTTTGTCCCACATACTTTTGACAGCCACAGCGTGTAGACACTCATCTGCAAAGCCCTGCGAAGCGCCAGCGCTGGAGCCTTTCGGCCCGATCACCTCCGTCTATGTGTGCGACCCCTCACCGGCCTCATCAGTCATGCGGATGCCTTAATTAGTACAAACGTAATCTGACGTGTTTAAATTAAGACACGCCTTCTCCAGGCTTTCAATGCCACCGACAAAAATGTGCAATCTGGCCTTACATGATGACCTAATTAATCATCCTTTCTGTCGTTGTGCAACAGACACACATCAATTTACATATTCAAGTCAAACAGAGTCTTTTGATTTTTACATGCAGAGATTGCAAAAGTAGACCAGAATAAGAAGCTTTAAGGGTTTTTATGTGGAGGATTTATTTATATGATGACATACTTTAGTACACTGTGTTGGAATGTAGGTTGTGTTATGTCCATGTATGAAAAGTACACAGAGAGATGAGTAAAGCAGAAAGCGAGCAACGGCTACGGGCTACGTTGGAGGAGAGACAATTACACAGACATTTTGTTCTAAGCCACAATATATTTGTCTGAAGAAGTGTTACTCGTTGGTAAAAACAATGTTTTTCAATGTTTTGTGAGACAGCATGCTGGCTTAGTGGTTAACACTGTCGCCTAACAGCAAGAGCATTCTCGGTTCAAGTGTGCCAATCTGTTCAAATCTGCGATCTTTCCGTGTGCGTGCTCCGCGTTTGCTGTGCTGGCTTTGCGACCGCGCGCTCCAGTTTCCTCCCACAGTCCTGAGACATGCAGGTTAGGTCGACTGGAAACTCTACATTGCCCGTGGGTGTGAATGTGCTCGTCAGTGTGTGTTAGCCCTTTGATAGACTGGTGACCTGTCCGGGGTTTCCTCTCACGCCCACTGCATGCCGGGATACGGACTCCTGTTCCTCACAGCCCTGAAGCTCAGACAGAAAATGGTAGCATACTTATTTAATTAGGAAATGTGCTGCTGGTGGAGGTTTGCTTATACGAGCCTCAGCTTTCAACATGTTGCAATCATCACTTTTAACTGAGAGCAGCCTATATAGCTCATACATGGTGATCAAAAATCACTTCATTCATAAAGATAATGCACATTCACAACCTTGTGGACTCAAGATGCTTTTTATGTGTTTGGAGTCTTCTTTGTGTCTCCATATTCATTCTGCAGCAACGATACGTCCACCGTCATAAAGAACTTCAGTTTTCAATCTTTTATTTTTTTTTAGGTTAAGCATCTTGTTGTTATGTTGCAATCAAGGTTTGTCATTTTTAAAGTTGTTCCCATCAAGAATTGGCATAATCTGATCACCTATGCAAAAATCACCCCCTGCAAATGTGTAGGGTGAATATAATGATATGAAAACATTTATTTTTAAAAAAAATAAAAAAAATATCAGTTTCATTAACACTGTGTAAGGTGTATTTTTGCAGACTTCTGTAGATGTCTATCAAAGACTCGTTTCGTGAGCAAAGGTGCCTGCCTGCAGTTTCTGTCGTCGTTTCGGCTGATAACCTGCCATGGAATAACTGAGACCACTGCAGACGATTTGGTGCAGAGCAACATATTGTCGTGTTTGTTAATTTCTTGAGAAAGGGGCTTCATGAGAGCTGTAGCCACTGAAAACAAAAGCAAACACAGATTCGACTGGATAAATCATCATGCTTCTCTTGCAGCACTGTAGGGAAAATGCTGCACAGTTGCTATGGAACCCTCTGTTGCTAGGCAATGGGTTGATTATCAGAGTTTATACATATATGAGACAGTGTTTTCTTTGCTGTCCAGCAAATTTGTTTCAGAAGGCTTTATAACTGACAGGATATGTGGAATAACATGATGCTTTCTTCCATTTAAATGCAGTTTATCCAGTTTGATGTTCTTATGCTCTGAACTGAACGAAGGATTTCACTAGTAAACACAATCAGTTGTTCTCCTTTCTATAGAGACATACAAACCTGTATTTCTTCATTGGAGAGACTATTTAGCTGGATTTCTTTATGTGCTGGTGTGATGAGATCTACTTATCTTTTAAAAATGTGCCAGAAGCACCTAATCAATCCACATATGCCAAAAGAGTTATCTCAGCCCCAAATCTCAGCACCTGTTTGCTTCATTTATCAAATTATCCAAATCCATGAGCAGAGTGGAGGGGGAGGTAATATTTTCCTGATGCCCTCTTGTGGTTGCTAATAGAAATCAGACTGATTCAGGTTTTTATTGGAGAAAGTAGCCCATTGTGTTTTAATTGCTGATTGCTTCCTTCTGTGCAGATTTACTTTGTTTTCAGACACATGCTCAGATTAAAGGAGGTGCTGCTATCACTAAGTCTAAAGCAGACAGAGCTGATATTACCGTGCTGCAAGAAAATGCAACCTAAAGCATAAGCACTGGATCTCAGCAGGGAGGTCTGACTCTGCATCCTCCTGGCTCAGCTTCTGTCTTGATCACATGCACACGTTCTTTCTGTGGGTGTAGTCTAGTCACCATTAGTAGTCTGACAAAGCATTTGCACAAAACTTTGTTCTCCCTGTGCCCACAACCACCCCTAAACTCTGAAGTCTGATAAAGTCAGCAGTTATTCAAGTGGCAGACAAACAGAACTGTATGTACAAAGATGCTAATGTTTGTACACTTTTGCTTTAGAATAACTGTACTCTAGATGGAGAATAACACGTCAGACCCCATTCATCAGTTTCACAAATTTGATGAGGCTTCGCTTGTCAGTAAAGGAATTATACGGATGAACCATATTAACCATCACGCAGCAAATTATTTTGTGCAACCTTAGTTGGGTTAGTATTTCACAATAAAAGTTCATGGATTTCTATTGCAGTTATTTTTGTTGTTGATTATCCACAGCATCCTAACGCAGTTAAATGCAGAATTAAAACAGTAAGTACGATATCTTTGAAGAGCAAATACATTGCATGCAATAGGAGATTGGGTGCTGCTGACAATTCACGGAGGCACTCAGTGATTTTTGCCAATTTGGCACTCACCCAGCTTAAGAGTCTTTGACAGACCGCATTTATTAGAAACTGTGACAACACTTAGCAGCTTTGTTTCTACAGTCTGGTTTGTTGTTTATACATAACTGTCCAGTTTTTTCATTTTTTTTTTAATAAAATGCTTTATTCTCTTTACAAAAATTAATGATTTCTTCGCTAAACATTTGTCAGATTTCTTCAACAGTGACAGATGTCCTGGGATATGAAGGGGATGGATATCCCAGGTTCAGCCTTTGTGGTCTTTATTCATTCATTTAACCTTTATTTAAATGCTTTATCTTAATGCTAAAAGTACATTTAAAACAGAATAAATAGCATGCAAAAATAATTTTGAAGACCAAAATAGTTTGTAATCATCGTCTTCAATTGACTGACAGGCACAATTGTGTTGTTTTCAAATGTAAAAAATGAAAAGTAGTTTTCCCAAAACTGTAGTTTACACACATGATTCCACTTTAACAGCTCAAATAATAACGTTACCATTTGCCCATCATAAAAATGTAATGACCATTTGGGAGGTCAGTCCCACAGGAACGTGTGCGCCTCAGCGGAAGTCAGGAGATGCCTTTTAATCTCATGACCACTCCCCGGCAAGCAGTGAGCTTGTTCTGATATGAACCGGCGTGACCATGGAAGACATTAAATGGGGCACCCTCACTGGCCGCTACATCGGTTGAGCTTGTCTGCCCTGAGGCGAGATAAGACTGTCAGACTGGAAGCTAGACTGGTGGTGACACACATTGTTGGAGATGAGAGCATACATAGATAATAAGTAAAGAAGAGGACGGTGAGGATAATATATATATATATATATATATATATATAATAACTTTCAGCGAGGAGCAAAAACGTGACAGTGACTATTTATGAAATCTACAGCTGTTATGAAGTTCCAAACCATTTTAATAACGCATACAACTCTTGGCAAGAAGGCAAATAATTGCTGAATAATCTCTGAATGTTGAACTGTTCCTTTAAATAAATTTGGTCAAACATTACTTGAAAGAGGAGTAAAGGTAGCCAAATATGCTTCCCAGGTTAACCCGAACAAATTCCCACAGGTGAGTATCAGGCAGGCACCACCCACAGAAAATCCTAATAAAAAACTACACTAAAAAAGTCATTTAGAACTGCCACTCCAGTACAATTGCCTTTGTTTTAGCGTAGATTCTGAAAGAAAAACATTCCATGATGTAATTGCCAGTTTGTAGATGATGGTCAGCTCTTTGCAGTTCACTAACTCGTTGCTGTTGGATTATGTGTCTGACAGGAAGGATCAATTTAATAATAATCACCTCTGATGCCAGTGAAAACCAATGGAGGCTGTAATGGATTAACATCCTGCCTTGATGCCCACATCCAGACTATAGAGAATATAATTTTTCTGTTGTTTCCTGTGGAATGGGAGTCAATTAGAATCAGAACAATCTCCAAATACACTATGGAGGTTCTCTTGGTCAATTTCTTCATCTTTCTGCTCAACATTATATTATAAAATAGTATAAATAGGGGATTGTATGGGTAATATGTTGTTTTCTTGAGAATGTGAATGACAATTCTGCAATTTGACATTTTAATTCATCAGAGAAATGAGATATATTAATTAGCGGTTTACTTACAGGTGCTGCTGGTTACGCTAAGCTAACTAGTTAGCAGCTTTAGCTTTATATTTACCAAACAGACTTCTGGTGCAGTTTGGTAAATATATTTGGAGTTGAAAGTGACAAAACTTATTTACCGATTTGTCATACTATTCTGTTAATGAATTTAAATGAATCATTGTGAAAGTATGTCTACCCTCAACCCATAGGACACAAAGGCTACCACTAGCAACATTATGTTACCAGACACCATAGGACACCCTCAGAAGGTCCATGTCCATTCTCTGATGAGTTACAACTGTTTTGGAGGCACAAAGGAGACCTACACAATATTAGGAAGGTGGTCATAAGGTTATATATGTCACTTACATGAAAGTGATGCGCTGTTTCAAATTAAACTACCCAAAACAATACTGATGTTTTATTTAAGTTATAATGTAAAATGTGTACAGTTTATTCTGTGCAGGCAGAAAGCAGCAGCTGGAGGCTTTTCCATCTATACCAGCCTTGAGAATGAGATGTCCCATAAACAAATTTGGCACAAGCGACCGCATGGACGCAAGTATAAACTAATTAGAACTGGGTGGTCAAAGATCACTGTGACTCATATGCAGATGCAATGTCTCAGGAGACAGACACAAAACTGGTACAAACATTCACTTGGAATCAAAAAAGAATAGATTAGAATTTGGTGACAAAAAGTCAAGGTTACTGTGACCTCACAGAAACACTGTGTTTTATAAAAATAATAGTAAACATGGGAAAAATTAAGTGATCACATTTTATGTTCAGTGAGTCATAATCCATCTTCTTTTTGACATTATAATGTTTTTTTTACTAAACTGTAAAAAAAAACTAAACAACATTCACTTCTTAACGAGTTGGCGAAGGCACACAACAGCAAGCTGGTAATTTCAGTTCTTCCTGGTTACTGTTTCTTTGTTTTTTTTTTACCACCGACTACTTAACCACCCCTTGCAATCTGTGCTCATAGCAAGCACGCACATGAGGACATTCATGCTGGCAGAGCACGTGATCATTACACTGCCATGCTAGCAGTCATCAAAAACACCACAGGGCACCTTTAATTTAATAAAATTCTAGTAAATCTGTCCTCTCCCCTGAATGCTGTCCCTGCACCCAGTACTGAGGGAATCACACAAGGCGAAGCTGGTAGGAAATTAAAGATCAGCACATACTGTTTCTTGCCATTCTGCTTTTATGGACCACGTCTATCCCATCCTCAGACATCTGCTGGAAGCTGCTCCTACTGTGATGTTGGCAAGCATCTGTCAGCAAACCGCAGGTTGACACGTTGAGTGGCTTCTCGGAAAAGTAGTAGAAACTGTTTACACACTTTTCGTAACTGTTCGCAGACAATACAGTTTGCCGCGGGACGTTATAGTCTCCTCCTCTAACTCACTGCTTTCCTTGGTACAAAGTAAAACTTTTGATAAAGTGGCAAAAAGACAAACTAAAAGGTAACTGCAATTAGCACTTCAATCTTCAGTTATTTATAAAGAGTTTCAATCTTTGCAGTTGAGAAAAACCACAAACATTTTGTCAAAAAACCAACAGAGATGCTTATTTAAAGATCAAAAGGTTTTTTGTTTTTTTAGGGGCAGTGTTGTTCTTCGTCCGACTTGTGAAGTGCAAGTGCAGGTAACGGTTTTATTTTGAGAAAGCTGAGAAAGTGAATGCCTCTGTTTCACTGAGGCAGAGGCAAACTATGCAGAGAGAAAGAGAGAGAGGGTGAGAGTTGGTGCTTTCTGTTTTTATCTTGCCAACGAATGTGCTTTGACCTCTCTGGGGAAAACTGTTACTGGTTGCCTTCACAACGTGCAATGGAAAATGGCCCTACTCCCCCCTACCCCCTTCTTTTTTTTTTCTTTTTTATAGAAAGAGATGGGTCAGGGAATATGACAAAGCTTCAGGCCGTTTAGTGTAGTAGGACAACTTAGGGAAGAAAAAAAAGGTTTACAGAATATAAAAGAGATGATGTGTAGGCCTTTTCAGTCGAGCGCTTTGCAGGTTAATATTTTAGAACCAGCATTTCAAACAATCTAATGAACAAGGAGGTCCTTCCTGGCCTTCTATGAGATTATATCAATGGATGCCACAACACAGAGCTCGGTTTTATTTGGAGAAAAGCTTGCAAAAAATTAAAAAATAGCAAATTATGGAGAACTGAGCTTACTTCTCTACTAACGCGTGCCGCATCCACCTCTTAACATATGCATGAAAAGCCCGCCACACGGCCGTTTCCAAGCCTTTTGCAATGTTTAGCACATGTGGAAAAAAAAAAATTCCATTTGCCAGTTAAATGGGTAGATTCATGCGTTGAGATGTGTAACAAGATCAGTCGTGAAGTCAGAGATGGGGACTGGTGACTTAAGAGTAGAGTGGTCAAAGGCATTAAAGGAAATATTGGCAATAGTTTTGGTGCAGACACAGACTGAAGAAGCTTTGTGGTCCCAAGCTGGGTCGAGTCCTCGCAGCGTGCCCTGCAGGAGGCTGTCCGAGTCTGCCCAAGCATGCAGACTACTGCGTGTTAAACCATTTGTTTAAGTCATATTCAACAACGGCCTCAGCTTCTCAATTGCTCCGGGTCAGTGAGCCTTTCCTTATGAATTGTTTGGGGTGCTTGGACACTGTTATACTTTCTTTCAAGACTGCTTTTCACTTGCTCTGGAGAGCGAGAAGACACAGAAATGCACCAGTTCACTATACAGCTAAATATTTAATAAGTAGATTATAGCAGGAAAATGAACAGAGACACAGATTCTTGGTCCGTCAGTGCCAACTGCTGTGTGATTTTGCATAGCTGATGGTGTTTTACTATTTA
The DNA here is from genome assembly GCF_963514085.1 of Chelon labrosus. Lineage (NCBI taxonomy): Eukaryota > Metazoa > Chordata > Actinopteri > Mugiliformes > Mugilidae > Chelon > Chelon labrosus. The sequence goes on along the minus strand of NC_140350.1, from coordinate 5,884,726 downwards.
ATACATGAGCCTAGTCAACACACTAAATACTAGTAGAATTTATTTTCATTTTCTGTTCAGACAGATTGTTCCCAGTCAAATGTGCTCATTCCAGTTTTAGTTCCTACAGTAGCTCCACGCTCTGAGTAATTGAAGCCAGACATACAATTTATGGGTCTATGCTATTATTACAGAGATAGACACTATAGTTAGTGAGGGTGAAGTGCAGACTGACAGCTTGGATTGAACCGTATTTTTAGCCACATCCAATAATCAGAAGTATAGTCATATAGCTCTTTTACGCGCTCAGAGTCGTTATTTGAGGATTTTGATGGTATTTGGACAGATTAGGGTCGCATTAGTGATTTTTATACATTGTCAAAAACCCTTACGGGGTTGTGAACTGCGCAGCGTTCAACCCATAAACACTGCAATGGCTCCTGCTGTCTGCATCAGCTGTCAAGATTAGCTTTTCATTCTTTACGTGTTTCAAAGCCTGGTATTTTAAGATGAAAACTGTTCGGGTCAAAGAGACAGAGGAAAAAAAAAAATCTGTCTTGTTAACTTGTGCAGTATGTCCATCAGCTGGACCTAGAAATGAATCATCCTGTCCTCTGTGAGTCACAGCGGCTCATAACTGTCTGTACCTTGTCCTAAAATGTTCAAATTAAATCCAGTTATTACCGCACTAGACTTACCGCCTCATGGCCATAAGCTTTTGACCAACTAGTCAAGTGGCTTTTTGCTTCCATGTCTAAGATAAGTGAAGACTTACCAAATGTATTTTCTGCTGAATATTATGATGTCACAAGGAAATTGACCTCGGTTTCACCATTTATCCTGCCCCATTAGACATTTCTGTGGAACAATGAGATGTTGAGGTAAGGATGTGTTTTTGAGGTCACAGTGCCATTTTACATTTGCCTACCAAATTCCAACCACTTAATCTTAATTTAGTCAAAGTGAATGGTTATGCCAAGTCTGAAGAAATGCTGTCAAAGCGTTTTTGAGATGATGTCTCTGACAAACGGACGGAAAATTTGAAAAGCAAAAGGTCTCAGGTGAAAACTGTCACCGGCACAGAGACAAAAGAAAATGAATAAATGCTTACTGATGACCCCTACCTGAGCCTTCAGTGCTTCTTGAACTTCTAAATAGCTTTAAAGCTGTATTCAGTTTTGGTTGAGATAGCTAGCAGCTGTTGGTAGCTGATGAAACCACACTGCGGACAGGACTATGTAGGAAATGTCAAAAAAGGTTTGCAAAACAAACTACTAGGATCCTCTGACCTGGATGGTAGAAAAACTGATCAGCAATCTTCTGTCTTGTTATTAATTTGGAAACAGATATAGAGTTACAACATGTTGATATACAGTCTGTGATAAAGTACACTGCAGTGGAGTGTGTGCAGCTGATCCTGTGTTGTTTATGATTCCTATGCAAATGCCACTTCGTAAAAGCGCGGCACACCACCAGAAAACACTGATTCAGCTCTGCCGCGTGAACCAATCGCTGAGCCGTTTTCTGTGTCAGCAGTTCACATTCTGTGGCCTGATCAAGCAAACTAAAGGTGACAAAGTTTGAGGAGGAAGGGAATGGGAAAGGGTGTTCATGTGTACGTACAGGAATAGAAAGAATCTGCATTAATAAAACACAGAGAGTCAGTGGCAACAGATCCGCTCAGTCCCAAAGGCCACTGCTTGGGGTAACAGCTTCTTAAGTGGTGGCTGCTAGGCATCAAGGAAAGAACCGACTCAGGGAGAAAAACAAGTATTGTATATTGCCCTCTCTGCAGTTCTGCATGTTACCTTCTTCAAGCGGTGTGGTGCGCCTCGGCCAAAGAAGAAATCTGGTCATAGTGCGATGTTTAAGCTCGTTTAGATAAAATTTAATCAGACAAAACTAATAACGTTTATGTGAGCTTGAGGCTCGGGGAATACCCCAGCACATGGTGCATGGTAATTTGTCATGGCTGTTGTTCAGAGTATATTGTAAGACACAAAACACACATGTGGAGTCCAGCACGTCTCTGAATTTGAGGCAATATCATGTGTTAATGATCGCATGCAGTCTTCTAGCATCTCCCTGATGGTTACAGTGACTGCGGCCACCGTGAATGGATAAACCTTGTAAACCTAACGCTGTCTGAATACTGTGGAAGTGGGCTAAGTGTTTATACATGTACGTGAGCCGAAGTGTGTTGCTGTTTACATGTCTACAACATGTACCGTAATCATGTAAATGAGGCACGCTCGGCTCGTCTTGTTCCTTTACAGTAATGGATAGCCTAGAAATTAGTATGGATGGGTGCAGTTTCTCTGTGCTGTTTTGTAAGCTTATAGAGTCACTGATCTCTACATTGTTCTCTGTGTACCCTCTCATTGGTGTACTGTACTACTACTTAACCCACGTATCCGAGAAACAGTTTGCTTTATCGACGAGGTAGAACACGTGCAAGTAATGCTAATAGTAATGCTAATGCTCTCACTGGTTTTGGTCTTGTATTTGGGACTACTGTGGGAATGGAGAAGTGAAAGGAACCAGAGTTAGAGCACACAGGGCATCGTCAAAAACTGTCTTCTTTTTTTTTATTAGTTTTTAATGAATGTAATACTGCGGGAGTTTTTCATCGCGTCGACGAGGAAAAAAAGACAAAGGTGTTGCTTTTTTTGTGGTTTTTTTGGTAATGCCAAGTTTCCCTTTGCTCCCTCAGGTCCTCCAGTCATCGTAGGAATGAGCATCAACATCGCGAGCATCGACTCCATCTCAGAAGTAAACATGGTAAGTTCAGATCCCCTCTGCCTCAACTCTTCGTTTCTGCGTGCCTTCGTCTCCTCACCATGGGAGACATGTCCATTTCACCTGCACCTTCATAGCTGCAGTCCTTGTCGCTGCTAACTTGACTGGTGACCTTGGGAGGGCTGCTCATGAGGAGCCCTCGACCTTGGTGCCAAAGTGGAGGTGTACAGTGAGGGACTAATGTGGACTAGGTTCACACCAATCCATGCAGGCTGCATGACTACTGGAGGGAGCTGCATCAACGAAAATGTGATCCCTCACTGGCTTCCTGAACACAAGTGTTTCCATTTGTGTTTTGGACAATTCAGTTGGACTGAATGACAATAGATACAACATTTGACCAGGTCTTTCTTTCTTTCTTGCTTGCTTGCTTGCTTTCTTTCTTTTTGTTTCTTCACACGTCCTACTCTGCAGGTAATGCAGGATTTATTCTTTTGCTGTGGCACAGACTCGAGAGGAGTCAGAAATGCAGGCTGAGGAGTGAAACCGGCAGTATTGCTGATGTCTGAGCAGTGACGTCATCCTGTCTCTTAGCGCTGTCTTTATTTCACTCACAGTCACTCACAGCGCAGCTCATCCTCCCACATGGTGCAGCAGCTTTTCTATTTTCTCTTGTTTTCTCCTGCCCTCCCTTTTCCGCCTTTCTGTTTGTCTTGCCTTTTTTTTTTTTCTTTTCTCCTGGAGAGGTCGGGCGATTTTCAAGCGCTCGGATGTTGAGGATATTTAAAACGAAGCCACGGCATGATTGGCTTTGAATATGTTTAGGATTTACTTGACATGTCTCGATTCAGGATAAAATGCACAGTGGAAACAAGGGAAAAAAAAAAATTAAAAATACATAAAATGCTGTTTTTGTTTGTGGTTTTCACCAAATTTGCATGTGACCGAGTGGGTTGATTGATTTGATTATCAGTAGTATGGATGAGCCCTCATTAAGAGCCCCCATTCCTTTGTTCATGAGTGACACAATTCAGTACAAAACACATGATACGATTAATAATGAATTAGACAACGCAAAGGGACACTAGATGTGTTAAATGCATTGAACTGAAATGTAATATATGACTAAACTTGTTATTTAACTGCATGAATCTGAGCTATATTGCAGGAGTCTGACTTTGTGTGTATGTTTCACACTGAACCAGTGTGTTTTTTTTCGTGACACTTTGTCTACTGGGGCGATGATGCGTTAGCTAACAGACATCATATCTCCACTTGAACACTTTTCCAGTTAGACACAACATTATACAGAAGTATAGTGTATTTGTATTGGTCTTTATTCTGCTCTATCCAGGTCTACAAATGCTGAGTTGGGGATTGTTTATGCATTTATTTATTGCTGACAGTCCTATGGAAGCCGGCTTTTCCTCTTTCTCTCTTTTTTCTATATCTTTCTTTTACCCTTCTTTATTTCACATGCATATCCTAGCAAAGCGTTCAATAAAAGGAATTTATTTTTGTATTCATGTCTTTTAGTATGCACCATCTTTGTCTTGTTCTCTGCATAACTTATGGTGCTATTGTTTGATTCTCTTTTTTAGAGACCTGATTTATTTATTTAGTCTGTGGGTTCACGTCAGTTCTTCCTTCCTTCCTTCCTTCCTTCCTTCCTTCCTTCCTTCCTTCCTTCCTCCCAGGACTACACCATCACAATGTATTTCCAGCAGAGTTGGCGAGATAAGCGTTTGGCCTATGGCGAGCTGAACCTCAACCTGACTCTGGACAACCGTGTAGCAGACCAGCTTTGGCTCCCTGACACCTACTTCCTTAACGACAAGAAGTCCTTTCTTCATGGTGTGACAGTCAAGAACCGAATGATCCGACTGCACCCCGACGGCACCGTCCTATATGGGCTGAGGTAAGAGGAGTGGACATCTCTTATTATGGGCATTCGTTTCACGCACCTCTGTGTGGCTGATCAGGTGTCTTTGCACCAGCATTTCTCACATTAATACGTGGCCGATCAGGCTGATATAAATATTTTTTCTTTTATTAAATCCATTTTTGGTTCTTGTTCTTGGTTCTACACACAGTAGCAAACAGGTGGTGTTAATTATGGGTGCATTCAATTTATATTGCGGTAAAATACTGACACACACAGCTCACTCGTGTACATTCTGGGGCCAGCTAGTTTTTTGTGGTTCGCTGATTTAATGACTCCTCTCCAATTTTACTACTTTTACACAAGTCATAGTCTCTCCTTAGTAAATCGATGCTTTTATTGTTACTATACTGTTACTGATTTTGAATCTGTTCTGGGTTTAGGCTTCTGCGTCAATTTGATGCCATAGCTACGGCAACAGCCCAGGCGCTATGCAGACCCTAACACCGTAGCCTGATGTGCACCTCCACAGAAATGTAACTACCTGCCGCGGTGACGCAGACGGCAAGAGCTGTGACTGGTCGGCTAGGTTGTAGCGTATTTTCACTTTAGTATTTCTGGCTGCTTCTCGATATCCGCAATTTGCGAATTGATTGTTTTGGATCAATAAAGATGAAACACATCAAGGAAAAGTTAACTGAGGAGGTTTGGATAACTCATAACTCATCTCACAGTTTCAGTCGCCATTGTTGAAAATGAAGCAGGAAGTAGAAACAAAAATGAACCCCACTGGCAAAGAAGACCAACTAGCATTTGGGTGGCGTTGTTACAGAGCAAGCCAGTCTGTAGAGGCACAAGCATAAATGGCTTGCACCGCGTAGGCTACGTGTGTAGGTTACAGCGCCTACGTCCCACAGTACTTTGAATGAGCCTTTACTCTGAAGAAAAAAAAAAAGTGGTGTAGTATGGAAAGGTGTTTGATGGATTTTAGATGTCTATTTAAATTTTTACTTTTCCAAATCTTTAATAATGAAAGAGGTGGAAACCTCAGAATATATATATATATATATATGCTGGAGAAATATTTAATGCATGCTGAGATGCGATTTACCTCCTGGTGACCCAAAGCTGGATTAGAATATACAATAAATGGGTAGATGGTAGTATTTACAGCAGAAATACTCCATTAAACGTTTAACCAGAAATGTAGAAAAGAATGTATTCCTGCAGGAGAACTTTTTACACATTGCTAAATAGCCATACATAAAGTTGTCATGAATACAGAGGAAAGGAAGATTTCACTAACCTGAGATGAAATTTGGCACCAGAAAAACCTAGTATGTCTCATTTGGTTCTGTGAAAGGACAGATTTATGACAGCAGCCTTATTTTTGGTAACAATAACCAGACTTTAAAGTTAAAGGTCTGCAGAGTTCTGGGTGTGACCAAAGACAAACAATCACAATGTTTTGGAGGGAGTGAAACTTAAAATAAATCAAAGGTTGGCTGACCCAGAAATGCTAAAAAAAGGTTTCAAATTCTCACTCTCACCTTAATGTCCCAGATCACCGAGACAAACCCGACAGTTCAGTCCACAGCAAACGTGCGCGCAGGGACTCATCTAAAAATCCCTCGGGCTAAAAGTAAGAAAGCATCCCGAGGCTTGTTCGAATTGATTGCTGCACTTCTTAACGCAGGTCGTAAGAAAAGGAGTGGTTTGGCGGAAGCAAAAAAAGAAAAAAGCTGGGGACGTGTTTTGTTCCGTGAATAAAAGAAAACGTCGGTGACAATGTTTAGATCAAACGGAGTAATGAATTATTAATGCGGTAATCAGTATTCAGAAACTCCTGAATTACCGAATTGGTGCTGACACATAAGGGTGGCAAAAAAAGTTTTTCTTTTTCCTTTCGTGACCCTTTCTCGAGTCTATTGTCACTCTGCAACAACCTCAAAAAAATAATAAAAAAATAAACCGTGAGACGGTTTTAGATTCTGTGACAACTGCACACAAACTGATTTTAGCCAGAGACCAAGTACAGGCTGTACTTGCACATTCGCTAATCAGGTCCGGGGTAGTATGACTATAATATTATTACTAAGAATAAAGTTCAAGGAATCATTGTGTATATACAGTAGATATATGAACCCTCCATGACATCAACCATAAAACTGCTGAAAAGCCCTTCTGAAGCTCAGTGTGGATGGCATCGGTCTTTGCCATTGTGGCATTGCAAGGCTCAAAGGTGGTGACGGGCTGGTGATGCCCAGGAAAATAGCTAGCAACCTGTGATGGCACACAGACTGTCACTCAAAGAGGTCACGCCTTTAATGGTGCATGGGTCATGTATAAATCTACTAGCAGTAGTGATGAATGGGGCTGTAAATGTGTTTATTTCTGCTGTAGTGTTGGACATTTTAACGTGGAGGCCTGTGGGGACTGATTTGCTTTTGGAGCCGGCCAACCGACCGCGTTGGCTTCATTTTTTTAATGTTGCCGCTTGAGGAATCACAATGTACAGTCGGTTTCGCCACAGGCGAGCCAGATCGGATCCTCTCGCTCGATTTCTGCTCCTGCTTTTCGTACTTCATTAGCAGGAATAAACTAATAATTGAAAACTCTGCCCTAATCCTATTAAAAATGTAGCTTTGATGGTTTTTAAATGTGTGCACGATGAAAAACTTTGTGCCGCCGCCAATTACAGCAGGTGGAGACACGGGAGAGTTTCATGCCAAAATGGTAGCAAATTACACTGCACCACCTGATCTGAATAAACATCCCCAGCTGCTCCACTCAGCACACTTCGGCGTGCACGTCCCTCTGGAGCCAGAGAAGTACCAAACAGGCCCTAGTATAGTAAAATGGACTTGGAGGAAAATGGCATTAGTTACATCTGCATTTGTCCTAGCTTTATACATGTATAAAACAGAAAGCTAAAGCCTTCCATCCTGGGGGCACTAACATCAGCCAGTTCTCCAACATCTCATCTTCAAACATACAAGGGTTTACTGTTAGAGTCAGCGTGTGTGGCAAATGGCATCAGGCCCTTGGATCTGTCCTCCAGACCATATTTTTCACCAGTGCACAGTAATTAGAAACTGTGCATAATCTACATGCGGTGGTGATTCCAGGACCGTTACAAGCCTCCTGTAAGCATGTAATTACATCGCTTTGTTGAAATGTTTGACTTTGCCCAAGGGTTGTGTGGACATTATTTTTCCAGAACAAAAGACGCAACTTTAACAATAGACGCTTGTGTTCTCAGTTCGTTTGAATGCTGCGTCTCTCGAGTCGGACTGCTCGAGGTTTTTTGTTGCCTTTAAATGCATTTTCTTGTAAAGACCGCTTGTTTGAATCTATCCCCTGTGCTGCTCCCAAGAACAGCAGAATACAAACTGTGGACAATCACATTACACACGCTGCTGCACCTTTGCCGTGCTCTATCCACTCACTGTGAAATGTGCTGGTGTTTGCTGTTTTCTCATTGTTTTTTCTTTTGGCATTTACTTACCTTGATTCCTGCTGCTCGCTCTGATTTTAATCTGAGTTGTGTTGATCAACCAGCTCTATTTTTATACTCATTTTAAGAACAAGCTGACAGTCTCTCTGCTTTACTACTGCACCCTGTTTTTTTTTTGTTTTTTTTCTCTACCCATTGATCTGCCATTGAGCATTGAATGGTGCATTCTCTGTACCGGCAGTCTTTTTTTCTGTCTGGTCAGACTGCACCAACTTCTTTTTGACTGCATCAACTCCTGTATTTTCGTATCTGCTCTCAAACAAATACAATCAGACTATTTTAAAAGTCTGAATGTGAGCTATCATCACAGCAACAGCAAAGACTAACATGCAAAAAAAAATAAAATCTGAGAGACGTCTTTAATAATGTTACTGGAAATCAGAATGAGGGCTGCAGATGTTGTAGTGATCTAGTCTGGCATAGCCATACTCATTTCTTACCAGAATATGTGTCTGGTTACACGTCATTTGGATCTCACTATGGGCAGTGGGGCATGATCAATAAATGCAGAGGAAAAAAATACAACTCCATGGTGTTCAGATGACGTGTTTGATTACTTTGCTGTTACTCTTCTGTCCATCACTACATAAAACCCACCTAAACAATTCGACTGGCCTGGCAGTTCATTGCTGGAGCATAATCAGTTCTCAAAGGAGTCTAGCCAAATGGTCTAGATGATGACACAAACCTGTACATGGCTTGTACTTCACTTGAGTATTTAAATTTTCTTCTTCCTTATACTTATTAACTTTAACCCCTTCACGCCTAGTGTCGCTGTTTCCGCTCAGACTGCAGCCGAAATAACGCATGTAATACTCCAATGTTGGTTTGTGCACATTCAAAAAATTCCTAGGAACCTTTTGCAAGCACTTGTTTCTCGTAGGACCAGTCGGAGTGGTAAGCAAAAATACAAATAATTAATTTCTTTATATAATTGAAAAATTAATTCAGGTGTTAAGGGGTTAAACTGTATGATTGTTTGTATTACTAGTTATTTTTAAAGACATATAATAAGCCTGGGCATTTGTCAACCAGTCTCTCCCAGTTTTTGAATGCACGTCCATTTGAAAAGGAATATTGCATTGGTGTCCCAGTAGTTTTACTTATAATAAATGAAGGATATGAGTAGGTCTTTTACCACCTTCTAATGGCATGTGATTAGGAAATTATATAGGATAAGAGGAGATAAGACTAACTTTATTCATCCCCGTGGGGAAATTAGGGTGTTACAGCGGCAGGGAACAACAGTGCAAGATACAAAAAGGAGGTTAAATATACATATCAACATTCATGAATATCATGAATAAAAAACAAACTCCAATAGGAGTTGCACCAAGTATTGCACTAGAAAGATGTGAGATAATGACAGTTTGTATATACTGTGCTCGTGTGGGTCCTGAAAAGAATGCTGATGTTAAAGAGTCTGACTGTTTACAAATGTAAGTTCTTAGTGGCCGAAGATGTGCATTAGAGGTTCAGAGTTCAGATTAAATAAGGAAAACTACCCCGATCCATTGCACGAGTCGTTCTGTACCTACATGTTGACCTTGCGCTTTACTTTTACATAGAGCCTGAAAGGCAGTGCAGGAGGTGCAGGGGAGCAAGTTGCAAACAAAGTAATTTTAAACGTCAATAAAAGAAGCCGGAGTCAGTAAAAAAGTGTGGAGCAGGTATTTCTAACTTGCCAGTGAGTTGAGAGGCTGAATCATCATTAGCAAACCGACGAGCCAGTTTGATAGTGCGTCGAGTCCTGGGAGCGCTGAGAGCTTTGTTGAGCTAAGCTCTCGCCAGATTGTGTTTTCTCTCTTCCCCTTCCTGCGAATCTGATCTCTTGTGTTCCTCTGTTTATTAAGCCAAGCGTTGTGATAGTACAGTGATCTTCTTTGGTAAGCAAGCTACCACGCAGAGATGGAAACAGGAGCAGACTGTGTAGGCGTCAAAACTATTGCTCACATATCTGAGAGCCTCCGTGTCTGTAGTGCCGAGCCTCTGGGATCCACCTCCAGATTGCTTTTAGTTGTTGTGTTATGTTGGCATGATACATGGTCAGACATGCCAAGAGTGGACTATAAAAATCGGTGGAATGCCCCTTAATATTTTTTTGTAACTCCCTCAGGCACGTCTGCTACACGGTGCTTTGTTCTGTTCATGAATTATATTTGCATTGAGATAGATTTCAATAAGTTACATGTGCAGCATAAGTCTGTAATATTGGCTCAACCTGATATATAATTCTCTTTCTAACTCTATAAAATTTGCCTACATAGATATCTCTGAGGGACAGTGGCCAGTCCAGTGAGATGAAAAAAACAAAACAAAAATGAAACGGATGTTGCCTATTACTTGAAATCCACAAAGCACAGCATGCAGAGTGCTGAGTGTCGAGCTGCAGTGTCTGCTCAGGTCTGAGGCTGCAGACCATCTCTGGTGGGACTCTAAGTTGCTGACCTACATCTGCTGACATTTCCAAATCCCAAGCCCTCGCTGTGAGCTGTCCCAGCTCGTGCCTACTCAGTGGTGATTCTCTCCTGACTTGTTAACTGTCACATATGAAGTCAATTTTGTTTCGAGTGTTCTCGTGTCTAGTTTTTTTTCTTTATTCTTCTTCTTTTTTGCCAAGGGGTAAAGAATTCATTTATGTCCGTTACTCCAAGCTGCTGCTGCTGCTGCTGCTCCTACGGCTGTCTGGATTTCGCTGCTTCACCGTGCTGCTGTACCAGGGGTATTGTCTTCTGAGAACAATAACAGTGTCTTGACAGGATATGTCTTTCCATTAATGATCACAGAGGACTCAGGACCTTATTTCAGCTTGAGGTTCCAGGCAGTACACTGTAGGCTTTTTCTCCATATTTTACTTTTGTTCCATTTCCTGCAACTACTTTTTGTCTTTTGGTGGTGCACCTGGTTTAAACCTACTTCACTTTTTGGACCTTGATAGCTTCATGAAAGGCTGTTGTTATAATGCATTGGTAGTTGCTTACTGTAATTTCCAGAGTTAACTTATAGGTTTCAAAAATGTAAGTCAACTTGAATGATGGAATCATAAATGTATACTCTCAAAGGTTTAAAGTGTCTGGCTGTTTTACATTAGATATTTCTGTTTCTTGTGCATTCTGTTCTTGAACCAATTGAACATTTAAGTATACATTTAGCTTTAACTTTAAGCTTAGTTTGAAAAAGGCTCTAGGCAGACGCTCTAGCTGCAAAACCACCTGAGACGACAAAATAAAATACGATCTTTACATGTCACAAGCAAGCAGGTTGGTGAAACCTGGTTCTGTTTTATTGTGACAGTGATCTCCAGTGGCTCTGGTAAATATGACTGAAACAAAGAAGGGAAGTGAGGTGAAATAAATACAGAGCCACAAAGCCCACATAGAAAGGTACTTAGGGTGGATGGATGGATCCACAGAACACAACACAAAACCCTGTACTTCAGCATGAGAGACCTCTGCTTAGTATTCCACTTCAAACGTAGTCACCTTCAAGTTTATTGCGATAAAAGGGACATTGTTGGTGTCTCGTGTCACATTTTAATGAAATGTATTTAATGAAAAAAGACAAAAACCAAAGGCGCTTGATGAAACAAAAACTTCAGTGAAACATAATCTATGACAAAGTGAGCTACACACAACGAGACAAAAACTATAACAAGACATGAACGATGAGAAACAAGAATCACGGCATGAATACGAGGCATGAGACAAGTACGACCTAACAGAGAACAAAGGGGAAGGCAGGGCTAAATATACACACATGACAGGGGGGGGATGACGAGAAACAGGTGAAACAAATCAAGACGGGGAAGACAATCACAAAGGCAGGAAGATACAGGAAGGGACACAAGACAGGAAACCAAGAACTTAACAAAATAAAACAGGAAACCGAAAACAGAAAAACTTAACACCAAACCATGACTGTAAAAAAACAAGAACTTAACAAAATACAAAATACAAAATACAAGATACAAGAAACAGAAACCCAGGAAAACTAATCACAAACCATGACACTGTTGTAGCAAGTCTTCTGTCTTAACCCAAAGCCTGCTCTCTCTCTCTAAACTTAACAAAGCTTTGTCTGTAACTACACCAAAGCAAACACTCATATTCAGAGGGCGGGAACAGACATCCTATATGGTTATTCAAGTTGAACGTTGCTTTCTTTATCCAGCCGTGCTATTAATAGTAACTTTGCATTTCCTCAACTTTTGGCCTAGGGTCATGATTGCCAAGTGACCTTTCCTATTAATGTAATTATGCATGATGTTATCTCGTCACAGTGTGTAACAGCAGTAGCCCTGCCGTACCCTCTCAGCAGAGGAGCGCTGTGAGGCAGCAGGGGAGGTGCAGAGCTGAATGCAGCTTCAGCTGCTTAATGCTTGTGCAGCAGAATGCACCTTAAGAGTCATTGTGAATTATAAACGCATACCTGTCACACACTTTGTTTATGTGTAATTTCCTTCACCCTTTATATGGGCGCAGAAGTCTCACATGCATGTGTGTTAATCTGGCCGCATCAGCTTTAGCAGAACATATTTTGTTTTCCAATTACCTGTCAAGAGAGCTCTGTTCAGGCCACGGTGAGCAATTTACAGTCTCCGTTTGAGCAATACCTTTCCAGCAAAAACTGTTTATTATCTACTGTATTAATAAGTCCTGGTATATTTGAAGGTTGTTTGTTTGCTCACTCAGTTCATGTAAAACCACAGACAGCGGCTGCGGCTACCATGATAAATAAAATTTTTAAAATGTGTTGCACCCTTTAAAGCTAAAACTTCCTGTAAAACAGAGACACACACTGTGCACAGACTTCCTCTGTGAATGTGCTTCTGACACAAAGACGATGTAGTGAAAATGAAATTTCCTATTTCGTTTACACAGGAGTGCGGTAAGCGAATGAAAGCCGGTGTGATGAACACATACCAGCTGGTATGGACAGCAGAAATGTAATTACTAAAATGTGCTGCACTAGTAAATATCTCAGTTAAATGCCAAAGACCCCTACATGTGTAATTTGTAGCCAGAGCTGTTTTCCTGGGCTACAGGATTTATTGTCATTAATAAACTGCTATGCATACATCTTCTCTAAAGCTACCTGGCAGAAATGCGTATCTCGGAACTGGCAATAAATATCGTACATAGACAAAATCCCATACAGAGGCTGAGCGGCCGGTGATCTCCATGAAAAGAAATAATTCCTCATGCATGCCCGCACAGGCTTTTCATGTCCTTCTCAGCTAACACTAACCTCTTCCCCTCTAGGGCCCTTGCCCACCAGCCGAACCCTGTGACACTGTTAAGAAACCATCCCTTTTAATATCAGTGAGCAGTGGTTTTCTCTCCCTGCCTCCTGCTATCCGCTGCACAGGCAGTGTCTCCAGCTCGGATGACCCTTAAAAGGTTTAAGAGGTTAAGGAAAATAGCCTACACATACATTCAGACCCATTAAGATAGTACTGTATTGGCAAAACGTCTTTGTGATAATATAAGCTTCAAAGCTCACCATGAATTATTGAACCGGTGCAGTGCTTTCATGTTTTCAACAAACAACCACCGAATAATTACTTATAAAAGTGCGGTTTGAGTACGTAGTGGCACACAGGTGATTTATCATACTGTGCAACATGCTGAACCATGAACTCTTTTTTAACCTGTTCCCCCCTCCAAAAAACCCCCCCGAAAATGATGTAATTGTCTGTGTTGTTGACCACAAACAGGTCTTCATGTCTCTGTCCTCTCTCTTTTTTTTTCTTTCCTAGAATAACCACTACTGCTGCTTGCATGATGGACTTAAGGAGGTACCCCCTTGACGAACAGAACTGCACCCTGGAAATTGAAAGCTGTGAGTAACACAAAAGAACACATGTGATTTCTCCCCAAAAAACAATGATAACTCATCATAATCACCCCTACATGCCGCAAGCCGACGGAGTAATCACTAGAGCTGTTTCACTGGTTAACCACCACCTTAAAATCAATGCAGGTTACCTCTGAAAATCACATGTAATTACGCTGTAAGTGAATTCCCATACTCGTGCGAGTTAATTTGAAGGAAGCGTTAGTGAAATATTTGGTGTCTTGGCTTATGACGGTTTACCTCTTGGATTCGATTACTGCCTTGAGAAATAAGCACTGATTACTGTTCCATCAGCGTGACAGATGGGACAAATTTCAGTGGTGAAGGCAAAATAATAACATTAATATTGAAAACCTTACTCAACCAAAGATTTTAATGAATCATTTGCACATATAACTTGCAACCAAAGCATCAATAATATTTAGAAAGTAATAATTAGTTATTGGTTAGGTGCCATTAAGTACCCAATTAAGACTAAGAATGATTAATTTAGCAATTAGGTGATATCCATATACTTGGTTCAATAAGAGTGTATCTAACAGTTTATAGTCATATATATATAATAACTTATCATTAAGCACTGCATCTTAAAGGAATAGTCTGACATTAGCTTTAGCTTTCTTGCTGAATTAGATGAATATGTCCATGGCCAGTTTCGCCACTCACAGCATAACTTGCCTCGGGTTCCCTCCCGTCGCCTCCTGCTGGTGTCAGTGTTTACAACAGTGTTGAGAAGATGAAGCAAAACTATCCTTCTGGTGACAAAAAAAGTGAAGAAAAAAAAAATAACACACAGTGAGAGTGAATTGTTGGAACAGCAATCAGAAAAACTTGTGTTCTCTCTTCCATGTTTGATATCCGTAAAATAACAGTGCGTCTGTCTTGCTGACCGAGCTGGGCAGTGTCTCTCTTGGTCAGTGACAACAAAGAGACACAAAACACACAAGATTTTGTAGTCTGTCCGTGCCCACACCAACTTAGAACTAAAAGATATATTTCCATTGTAATAATCAGTGCGCTGTCCAAATGCGTTATTGGTGACATTAGCATATAAAGACAACTGCCATAAAGCAGTATTTCCTTTGACGAATTTAATGAAGCCGTACAAAAACTGAACCTCCCTCCTGTCAATAGCCTCTCTTTCTCCCTGTTGGCTCCGTGGTCTGCTGTCAGTGCCAGGACTCAGTCACATATGTGGAACAGTGCCAGTAGAAACATCACTGTTGACCCTACAACCTCAGCTTCAGCCTCCAAACAGAGGCAACTGCCCATTGTACACTGTATATCCAGCACAGTTTTATTTATTTATTTGTCATTTCCTGTCTAATTCTTTGATATTTGTATATCTTTAATCCTGTTGGGTCTTTTTTCAAAAACTTCCCTTATCCCCTTTTGCATATAATAGCCTTGCAGCTGTCAAATAGTCCATTTAAGAAACCAAAAAGTGAATTTCAGTGGTTCTGACAGAACTTAAATAAAGACTAATGTACAGAGTGGCTTTATAAAATATTTCGGTGCTTAATTTTATAATAAACTCTTGCTCAAACAATCAGAATATGTTGGGGGGTAAGTTTTGTAACATCAGTTTGGAGCCAAGCTAGGTGTTTCCCCTGTTTACAGTCTTTATGCAATGCTAAGCTAGCCATTAGCTGGTGGCAGCATCATTAAGCATATGGATGCGAGCATGAGGAACATCTAATTTAACTGTTAAATGCAAATAAATGCAATATTTGCTGTTTTTTCAAACCGCAAGCAGACATTATAACCATTTATTGTTGTCAACATCCCTTTACACTGACTTTCACTTGGAAAAAATAAAATCATTTCAAGCATGTTGGCATAGCTATATTTTCATACAAATATTCCAGTTTAACATAATTTACAAAATGTAACTAGATTATAGGACATAAAGATCTTTTTGATTTGTCACCTGCTTACCACATGTATCTGTGAAGTCTCTCTGCACCTACATGTAGGAGGAGGCAATAAAAAAAAATGCAGACTTTACACAATACGGCATGATTTAAAACGTGTCAATATTTATTTCATATATTTTTTTCCCCCAGCGGTTTAAATCGGATAAATCATTATGCAGGAGAAAAATGTGCTTGTGCTGTAATTAAAAATTGTATTTGCTTGATCATTTCCACTGGCCACTCCATCAATCAAAGCCTCTTGTTCAATACAGTTCAATATTTTGTGGTTCTTGTTGTTCGGGATAAAAATGCAGAATGTTTACCCTCGGGGAGGGTATGGATAGGCCATGAATTAAAAAGTTGCAAGAATATCAAGAATCCCTGCTGTTTATGCTCACGTTATGCTATGCACTAGTGCATACTACACAATAACCATCAGTTTGATTGATTAGGTAGGCAGTTGTTTCAATTTCATGGACAACGTCACATTTCCCTACCCTATAACCCCAGAGAGAGATTTAATGGTAATGAATCCTGTTCCCTTAGTGAGTTTAATGCCATCCAGGTCTGGATGTGGATTACTAGAATGTGAAATGTAGTAACACTTCCCGGAATGAGAAATTGCTCTGCAGTGAATGCACACTAGCCTGTTGACATAAATCCACTGCTGTGGTCACTTTCAATTGCACTGCCAGCTGAGAATGTGTGGGAGCGTCATACCGAGTGACACACGTTAATGAATATTCATGCAGGTAGTAATGCATGCAGTGATATAGCTCCATGGTCTGGACAGTGGAGAATGTGATTGTGGGCCAAGAGATGGATAGCTTTAAGTCTTTGTCAGAAATCTTTGAGTTTTTGTATTTGTTTCTGCAGAAACGTGTCTCCTTTAACCCCTTCTCATCCCACTCTCTGGCTGCAATGCAACTTTTAGTTGAAGAACACAATATCTTATTTGATCAGTTGAGGAGATTATATGAAATCTATGCCATAGAGTTATAGATTGAAGGTGCTACTTCACACGTCACTGGAATAAGAAAGCTGCTGTCATGGTAGAGCACCTTTTAAGATGGGATAGCTCTTTTGAAAATGTTCTTGTACAGCCGGACTAGCCGTCAGCCAAAATAAATAAGTAAATCAAATTTATAATATTGCAGGCACAGCATTTTCCAATTTTCCAGCATGACGAAGTAGCAACCTCCAAGGCTGAAAAATGAAACCACGGAAGTGCCAAAAAACTGTAAAACTGTAAAACCTCCATCCTAATAAAACGGAATTACACCTGTGTAAAGCCTGATACCAGTAACAGTACTGGTGTCTAATTCATTACCCCCATTCGTGACAACTGTAGGGTGGTGAATTTTATACGGCCAGAGACACCACACTGAGCTACAAAACCACTCTTCAGGAATCCTGTGGGTCACGGATGGTTTATCCATCTTTATATACAGCCAATGATCCACACACCCATTTCCAGTGGCTTCCTACCAGGAACATATCATTTATATTTAAGTACAGTACATTTAGGTGTGATGATACCGAAATATACTAAAACATTGAGATAGCGGGATATGAAATCCGCAAAACCAGCTCCAAATGGTAGCTCCGAAGAAAGTATAGCATATGTATTTCTTTTCTGCCATGTTTATGTCGTATGGGAAAAGTTAAAAATATATTTTGTCCTTAAAAAGAGATTTTAACATATGCAGATAATGAAATAATAAAAAATCAGGGCATGGCACATGTAGTCAGATGAAAATGAAATGTGCCTTACTTGTTAGTGCTCAAATGACTCAGAACTGTAAACTGATTTCTTTTTTTATGATGATCCAAATTGAGTCATTGCTGAAATTTACTGATTCCTAGAAATCTACAGCTCTGAATGACTTTAAAGCAACACAGGAAGAAACAAGTGTTTGGTTTGTCAAAGCGACCTTCACTTCTACTCATGTAACCGACTAAATAAAGAAACATAGTTAACTTTAATGATTGTCTTCATTAGATTTACACTCCATGCTTTGTTTCTCTCTCTTTGACACAGACGGATATACCACAGATGACATCGTATTCTTTTGGCAAGGAGGAGACAACGCCGTGACAGGCGTGGACAAGTTAGAGTTACCTCAGTTCTCCATCGTGGACATCCGCTTGGTGTCCAGGGAGGTCAGGTTCACTACCGGTAAGACAGCGTCAGACCTTACGAGGCGCGGTTCAGAAACACCTCTGCGTCCGTGTTGCCACTGTGGGTTTCTTTGAACGCGGGCATCAGCGAATACGTCATTGTCACCGTGGGGAATATAATTATATCTGGTCATGCAGAAAGGCAATTTCCTTTTCAGCAGCAGATTGTAGGTGGCCACTTTCACATATTTCCAAAATGTTAACAGATTTAACAGACAAAGTGCAACTCATGTAGCAAACTCACAATCTATTTTTATATTTGAAATAACAACACTGATTCACTGACATATTTCATCATTAGTGTTTCTGTTAGAATCAGAACTACTGCAAGTAGGGTTATGTCGACTTCACTATGTTTTATAAGGAAATGCTATCATTTGTACTAGACTGCTTGTAAGTGTAGGTAGAAAGTTAGTTATTTTCCAAATTTAGTTTTTAAACGTCAAACATACATAACACTTACATAATTGATTAAAGCACCTACAATTGTATTAAAAAAATCTAGTTGTATAATATGTACGAGTGAAATACTGATATTACCAACAGCATCATCTTTTCATTATGCGTTTACATTTCCTGCATTGCTACCTGGTCGTTAGCTTGCTAGCTGTTATGATGCGTACACAGTGCGAGTGACAAAAGCTACAAATTGGTCACCGTTACTTAACATTTTTACTGAGCTGCCGTTGGAGTGTTACATAGGTGCTCGGAGACATCATCGATGAGTGGGATGGTGGGGAGGGGGTGTTGGAATGGGCATAAACTGTATATACAACATGAGAATAGGTGAAGCAAACACATATGACAGGCTGACACGCCACGGCACCAGTGGAGCGACAAAAAAAGTTGAAGCCAGCTCGAGCTTCATGTTGCGTGTCTCTGCATGTGCCGGTGCTGCGCCTATAGCAGCAGGTGCTGGATGTCAGTTTGTAGCTTCATATCACTGGCTTCCATTGAAAATGTACGGTAGCTTGTCGCTCTCTCCCTGCTAGCGTCAACACCTTTTTAACCAAGGTGGCTTCTGGAGGCCAACAGTTGCCTAGAAGGTGGTTTTCTTTCGACTTTCTTGTTCACGACTTATAACCAAACAATACATTTGAAGGCAGGGTTTGTTAGTTACCTGGCTCCAGCTTCCAGTCTTTATGCTAAGCTAAGCTAACACTTTCCCGGCGCTGTGATTGGTTTTCAACATACAGACTTAGGAGTCATTTAACTTTAACCATAAATTAAACCGTCTCAGCTGATGAAGTTGTAAACATGTCTTTAGCCATGCTTACATGAGATGTGTGTTTGAGGTCAAGACTGACAAACATAATAAATGTTTAAAACCTTTGCGCAAATCTAACTTAGTTATCTTAGTTATCAGTTCTTACTCCGGCTTCCCCCCGTACAACTGCACAACTCTAAAAGGGTTGACAAAAGTCAAGTTTATGTGTAATTCCCACGTTTGAGTTTAATGAAATCCATGAACATTTGTTGCCACCATTAATCTGACATGTAGTTGGGTGATCTAAGGCGTTGGTCTCAGGCTTGATTAAGTATGTATGCTAAGGTATTGACTGATTAAAAGATTTACAGGAACCTGGAGATGATGAGGTCATTCATCATTGTGTGTTCCCTATAGCAAATTGCTTTTTTTAGATCAAATCCCTCAGATTTATCTGAAGCAATTTGAAATAAAACTGTTGGAATACATATAGTGCAGATTTTAACAATATTTACAGGAATTTGTATAGTATCCAAACCTCATAAATATATAGCTATATACAGCAGAGAAACCCTGCATGGATGATTTTATTGCATTTTGCATCAGCATTGTGTTGGTTTAATTTACAGTAAATGATTTACAGCCCTGCAAAAACATATACTTTCATTCCCCTTTCAGTGTATATGCATGAGCTGCAATTATCCACCTTTAAAATGCCCTTTTGGTAGTGTTTAGAGGACAGAGAAAGTGGGAAAGAATAGCAGAGCAGCTCACTGTGACAATTCTCAGAGGGATGCTGGAGCTGCCTGCTGAGATAGGGGGTTGCAGAAAAATCTGCCGTGTTTGCGACTTTCTGCCATGTTTAATTGGAATCGAACTTGTCCCTGGAAAGGAATCCATCGCTTTGGGGAAATTAAGTGCTCCATCTGAACAAATGGAGAAATGACTACCCTGCGCGTTGTCAAAGTGCAGACTTCGGAACTTAAGTTGTGCCAGTGCCCCCCCCCCCCCTCCCCCCCCCCCCCCTTTTCTTTTTTTTTCTCACTGATGTATTTTTTTCACTTTTGCACTGCTCTTTTCCAAACTATCACTCCATCCTTTCTCCTTCCAGGTTCATATCCAAGGCTTTCGCTGAGTTTCAGGATTAAGAGGAACATTGGATATTTCATCTTGCAGACCTATATGCCCTCCATCTTGATCACCATCCTCTCCTGGGTCTCCTTCTGGATCAATTATGATGCCTCTGCAGCTCGGGTGGCCCTGGGTAAGGCACAGCCACTGCTGCATTATTAAACTTCTAATTGTTCCCCATTAGATGCAATTTAGTTTCACAAGAACAAATAACATGCAGCTGTCACACGCGTTAAAAGTGTCTAAATTAAAACTAAATACAACAGGCACACCTCTTCACACTGAAAACAACATTCACTTATCTCTGTTTAGTCACGTTACTATGGAATTTCTGCTACTCCTGCTACTCAATGTTCTCACAAGTGATCTATTACTCGGTAAAGACTCAAAGCAGAAGCAATGGTGGACGTGTTAAACAGAGAGATCAGAATTATTTCAACGAGAGCATATTATGAATCCCAGTTGGTTACAAGCGCACCGAATGTCACATCACTGTATCTAAAAACACATGCCACTAGCGACTTTAATAACATTATTATAAGTATCTGTGGGATGATCCACAGAGGCCCCTCCCCTCAGCTCATAGGACCCAAAGGCCCCCACTAACAACATTCTGTTGGCCCATGTCCATTCACAGATGAGTCACAGCTGTTGTTTTGGAGGCACAAGGGAGACCTACACAATATTAGGAAGGTGGTCATAATGTCATGCCTTTTTGAATTAATATATAGTATGCAAAGAAGGTCAATACTTGCATGTCTAATGTTGCGTTCTTTGTCTTTGTGTGTGCTACTGTACTCAGGTGTGACAACGGTGCTTACCATGACCACAATTAACACCCACCTTAGGGAGACTCTCCCAAAGATTCCGTATGTGAAAGCCATCGACGTCTACCTCATGGGCTGTTTTGTGTTTGTGTTCCTGGCCCTGCTTGAATATGCCTTTGTAAATTACGTGTTCTTTGGCCGGGGCCCTGCGCAACAGAAGAAAATCAATGAAAGGCTGAACAAAGTCAACAACGAGCGCACAAGATACGAGGAGAAGCGCCTGAGGGAACAGGTTTGCATCTTCATCTGCTGCCTCTCTTTTGCTCCCTACCTGTCTGTGTCAGTCAGAGTTCAAGCACAACAGCAACTGCACATAAGATTTCTGGCCATTTGTCCGCAGACACATAAACACTAGTCCCTGAAGTAATCTTCCACAAGCATACTGATGCCACCCCAGCCTTATATGCATTCACCCACCATCATCCATTGCTTCTCCCTCAAGCACTGGCTGCTTTTATCGAGCATAGCCTTTTTCATTGAGATACCTATTCATCTAGCTCAACAGGGGTGTAAACATTCTCATTTCTTATTTAGGTTGTTGTCTATGTTTATGCTGTAGGCTTTATTCACTCTCACTCTGCTAGCTTCTATTTTGTTTCCCTATGAAATCGGACTGAACATCAAAATGCAAGCTAAGGAAGGATTGGCAACAGTTTTGCAGTAACAGACGCTAAAATGGTCAGACTGAATGAAGCCCCCTCTGTTTTTTTTGTGTGTGTAAAGTACTAAATGCTAATTCAGAAGTTGTTCCTGTTAACTTTATGTCCTATGCATTGTGTAACTTTCAACAAAATGTGCTTATTTGCCAGTATTTTATAGCCGTTTTAATGTTCTCTTCATTTTTTCTTTCACATTGCAAGGACTCCATTTCCGCGCCGTTTCAAACCAACACCTTCAGGTCATTTACACAGCGAAGAAATCTGTATCTCGAGGAACAAAGAAAAGTTGGGGTACATGTATTTAGCAATCATATCAGCTGTAGGCCAGCCCTCACAGTAAAATGAGATGATTAAGGCTGTTCAAATTACTTGTCACTTTTTTTGCAAGTGCAAAAATAAATAGTACATGTCTGTATAAAGAAAATACTTGTTAACTATTTATGTTGCATGCAAGAAATGGCATTCCATATCATCCCTACATTTTGCTGAAGCTCGACAGCTTTGGGGATAAGAGGGGGGGTTAACGTAGCGTCAGTTTTAAGGGGATTTGGGGCCGCTGCTGGACGTTTCATCCCGCAGTGACCATCTGTGTCCTTTCCCTTCTCCTCGCAGGTGGATGCGTATGGAAACATCCTCCTCACCACGCTGGAGATGAACAACGAAGTGATGCCTTCTGACGTGGGGAGCAGCGTCAGTGACTCTCGGAATTCGGTCATGTCCTTTGACAGCTCCGGGGTCCAATTCAGGAAGCCCATGGCGCCTCGAGATGGCTTCAGCCACCACTCGCTGGACCGGAGCGCCATGCGGAGCCGGGCCAACTGTCGGCTACGACGACGCTCCTCCAAGCTCAAGTTGAAAATCCCAAACCTGTCAGATGTTAGCACCATTGACAAGTGGTCCCGGGTCATTTTCCCCATCACCTTTGGATTTTTCAACCTAATCTACTGGTTGTACTATGTGAATTGATGTGCATCCCACTAGGAATCATGGGCCATATTTTGAGAGCACATTAAATTGGCTTTGATACAGTTCCAAAATATGTATACACATATACAAGTTGAACATATGTATATGCATATTTCTATATATTATATTTATATATACACGTGTGAAATCTGAAGGACCTTTCTGCTGTACAAAGTATTAATAGGATGACTTGAATGTTTAAGAATAATTGTGAGAGAAGAATTTCAAGGCTTTGAGTTTCTTTTTCCTCCTGAAACAAACAAACAAACAAACAAACAAACAAACACGAGATCCCGTCAGGGGTTTTTGGAACTAAAGACTGCATGATATTTTTGCTAAAAAAAAAAAACAACAACAACGAGAAAAAAAGAGAAAGCGAAAGCTCTTGAGAGAGAAAAGATGTCTCAGAGTCCCATTGACTTTTTATTGATACTTATTGTAATCAAAAATCCTCTACTGCAGCTCATGAAATCAGTGGTGGCTTGTCTGTTCAGGCATCAGCTGAGTGAGATCCTTAACACCCCCCCCCCCCCCCACCCCACACCGATCCCCACCCCCTCCCCGCCGACCTCACCCATCCACCTCCCCCCAGCGACCTTATTCCCCCTCGCCATCACCCATGGATAACATGCACGGAAATCTCCGGTTCTACTATGTACAGCAACCTTGTTTGGATTATGTGTTGTTCCTTGGGTTTTTTGAAGTGATATCGTTCTCTTTATCAGACATCAGCTCTGGCACAGCGGTCTCCATTAGAGGGCCGCGTGGATGGGATGTTTGACCGCCGCATTCCCGCCCAGAGTCAACGCAAACTTGTATTCCTTTTCTCTTCTCATGTTGTTTTTAGAAACATGTCCTCGGGGTGGGGTTGGGGGGGGGTGGGGCTCTTTTTTCATTATGGTTAAAACAAATACTGATTATTGTAGATATGATTTTGTCTTAAAAAATACTGTGATTTCAGAGAGTGTCAGAACATGTTCTAGAGCTAGGGCATTATGAGATAAAAAGAGTCAAAGGTATGCATTACTCATTTTGATTGTTTGAAAAAAAAAAAAGAGACATATTCTGTACATTTTATCATTCAGTATTCTCATGAAAGTATACTTGTGCTGTTTCTTTCCTCCTAACGCCTGATCCACATGCTCTTTAGGTGCAGAGTTCATTGACATCATATCCTGCTTTGTGTTTGCAAAAACGAAACGGAGGGTCGCTTTTTGTGATTTGTTTGGGGTTATTCCCACAGTGGAGATGTGAGAACATGTATATTCAAAAAGAGTCAACATTATCCGCCCGCGGTTTGACCAGTTGTCATTCAGTATACAGTACGTCGTTCGTTGAGCATTTCTTCAGTGTCGGAGTCGCACTTTGCTTTGTGAAGGCAAGATTATTTATTTGGGGGTAGTGATGAGCGGCCCCTTGGCAGAAGGCTCGGGGAGAAAGGATTTGACATTTTACACGTAAACTCAGTCAGTGCCATCCCACAAACGCCCGAGGATCAGAGACGACAGCCTACTCATGAATGATACAGTGATTCTCGGGGAGAAAAACGCCTGAGAAATAGCCATGAATTGAACGAAACGACGACCAAAAGGCCTATAATCCATACGCATTATTGTGTTACACTGCAGTTCCAGTGCTCAGGTTCATTTGCAAAGTAAAAAAAAAAAAAATATATATATATATATATACCAGAGGACTTTATTTTGTTCATTTATTTTTAGGACATTAGACTGAATTATGGTGTTTATAGATTGTTAAATCCAAATCAAGTTAGGTTTCCATAACCACCAAATACAAACTCAAAGCCTTAGATGAATGAGGCAGATGGACATTCGACTCTATGGGAAAGATGAGAAAGAGCAAAAAAAAAAAAAAAAAAACTATCTTTTTGTTGTTTAGCTTCAACTGAAGTGCATTTTACCATCTTCCTCAGTTCCGCCTCTACTTCTTCATGCACATACAGGCAAAGAGCAAACACCAAATCTACCGCTGCAAAGTAAGAAGGGCGGAAGATGACCACAAAAATGTGGACACGCGAAGGAGAAGATGGAGGGGCTGCAGAGTAATGAGATGAGGAGGAGAGTTTCAATTTATCATCAGAAATATCCACTTCCCCTCCCGAGTGCGGGGTGCAGCATGCATAAGATGTCTTCAAAAAGGAATACTGATCAGAAACCAATTTGTCTCCTTAAGTCATCGTGAAGTGCGTACAGTGATGTGGCCCGAGCTGTGATCCGAGTTCGGTATTTCTTTTTGTCTAAATTTTATGCATCGTCGTCACATTCTCTAGAAGCGAAGGGAGAAGAGAGATCATCTTTAAATATCCAGTTATCCATAAAAAAAAAAAAATATCTACATGAAGTATGTAGTACAATGGATTCAGCAGAAAGACTAAGTGAGCAGAGTTTTATGTTCTGTGTCTGCAGCGGAGCCATCTGTTGGCTCAGTCATTCGTGAGTTCAAACATGTTGCCAAAATAGCGAGTAATATTAAATATGAAGAAAATAAAGTCTGTTATTCATGGGAAAGGTGACAATCAGTTAAAAAAAAAATACATGAGAATGTTTCCACCTCCGAGCTCTGAAGCAGGTTCTTTTGTGATGCGGAGAATAAATACGGTACTTCACATTGTAGAGTAGTAAACGTAAAGGCTGGAATGTCAAATTCAGAGTTCTCCAAAAGTTGCCAAATTGAAATGAATTGAGACTGAAATGCAAGCTTGACAACAGATGTCTGTTTCAGCACGCGGTACGTCACACCTAAAAAGAAGCCTGTTTGGCACAGATTTAGCAGTAGACTCCAGTAACTCTCGATGGACGGTTTAGAGCGAACAGAAGCAGGGACGTCGTCCTTTTAAGTCCTCTCATTCTCCTTCATTGTTAAAACCGAGCGCTTACATTACCCCACAATGACACTTGATATCACTCGGGGCACAAAGGCTTTATGGAGCTTTTTTGCACATATGCAGTAGTAACTCCCCTTTGAACTGACTTTGATGTGTGAAACCGTTGGGGTTGCCCTTTAACTCATGACATACATCCCTGTGATACGTATGCTGCAATTTTAATAACAAAGTCCTGACATCATCATAGGCGTGGTTCTCTTTTTACAATCAGACGAAGAGCGGATTTTGATTGCGCTCACCGAGTACAGATTGCTTCATGATTGGTTAAATATATATGTTGTTAGATGTGGTCTTTGGGCAAAGGGGTACTTCAGATGTTCAGATTTTTAAAGAATTAAAATAAATGAAGGTGGCGATGAATGAATCATACAAATGACATACACTGTTTTTTTTTTTTTGTTGCGTCATTTCATCCTCTTCTGCACACTCTTAACAGCTTGTCAAACTGTTCAAATGGAATATGAAGAGTTCAGTCACACTATGAGGCCAGAGGATGCTATTTGTTCCAGTGCAAAGCATTATTGTTTGTATAAAAAAAAAAAATATGGGCAACCATGAGTGTTTTCTAAGTAAATCAATGGAACGTGTTTGACTAGAAAGGCGCCTAATCCATCGACTCAGTGGTCTCAATGAGATGCACTTACTTTTTGTAATGTAAACTAACACAAGTATCAAATTCTCGTTCAGGTTGGTTTATTCCCAGAAATGAATTCAATCATGTCTATTAAGTTTTTTTTTGTTTGTTTGTTTGTTTTTGTTTTGTTGTTGTTTTCTTTCACATGGTAGTTGCATATCTTTAATGAACTCCAAACACACACGGAGGAGTCACATTAGCAGCCCTTGCATGCTCGCACTGAATATGTCCACCACTCATTCCAGTCAGAACATGTATTACCCGCTTTCTGGATATAAAATCTGCACATTCGTCCCAAAAGCTGTGAGGATCTTCTGTTTCTATGCTTTTACTTTGGGATATTTGCTTATTCAAGAGAGAAAATACACTTTCTTTGACACATATGTTCAAGGAGCAGAGGAGGAGGAAAAAAAAGTGTTGAACTGATTTCAATGTGAATTTTCTTGCCTCTAGTGTATATGTGTAATTACATGTGAATTGTACTGTAAATATGATATCTTTCACTTAATAGTTCTTAATGCATGAACAAAAACATGGCAGTTCGTAATACCAGCTAGCCTCACTGCTAATGGCATGGACAGCTTCTCTAGCATTGGCATACTTCTGCAAACGAAACCTAAAAAAAATGAAACACAAGAAATACACGGTGTGGACAAAATAATGGAGAAATCAACGCAGAGGTCCTCTCACAGTGAAGGAGTTTCTGGTGGCTCAGAGCTTGTACTTGTTCACGTGTTCCCTCAAGAACAAAGGCTAACACCAACGCTGGTGCAGATGCCTGGAGATTACAGTACTCCTTGGTGCACTGTCAGCGAATGGATATATGAAAAGTTGAGCTTTTCTACTTAATATATACAATCTGACCTTTGGATTTGTTGGGGATTTCAGCACAGAGTACCTGCTGCATGTCAGCGTCAACAAATTACTGGGATCCGCGAATCTACTCAGAAAATGATGGGCATGTTCGGCTAGCTGACTTATAGAGGCTAGAGGAGCAGGGTTGCCTTAAGAAGGCGAGGGGGATGTTCTTTCCTGTTCCTCAATAAGACAGTCACGCGTGCCCTTGAGCAAGGCACTTAGCCAATTGCCCAAGCTGCTCAGTTGCAGAGGTCTGTGCAGGATGGTAGTGAACACCTTTAGCTATGTGAAGGGTACCGACAGAAAATAGTTCCACAAATGTCCTTTGGTTCGGCCTGGTCTCATGTAACAGCACACGAGCAACACGGCAAGTCACGACCTACCAGTGCGCATTCTGTGTTTTTGGTGTGTTATTTCACGCTGTGCGATCTCAACGAAGGATCGTCTACCCCTTTCCTTAGACCTAAACAACTAGCATGTCATTTAATGCCATAAAATGACATTAGGAACGCTTAAAATGCATTGCTATGATGCAACATGTGCAGGAAGTGGCTATTTATATGTAATTCCATGATATCTTGTAGTTTGGTTCTGCACTAGTAAATTAAAGCCGATACTGTTTTGGTTAGATAAAGTGTCTCTTTAGTGTTTATAGAACACACTATGTTAGATGCCATTTCACATTTAGCCATGATTACCAGCTTGGACCTAGTATCAGAAACATTTTCTATAATTCCATTCTCCGATGACTCCGGTCTCCACGTTTAGGACGCTCCACTGAAATTGTGAACCACAACCAACTCTCACCCACCAAAACACCAGAACACGGCTGACAGCCTCCTCACTGTTGGAAGAACTGCCGTTGGTGCGTTCATTATTTTGTATGTACCTTGTAGGTTTTGTTTTGCATGACCTGAGTTTTCGAAAGGTTTATTTTCATATATTTTTACTCCACACCATCCGATTCATCTCCACGGCCAGGAAAAGAAAGATCCAGTGTTTACATGCTCAAAATTGCACTTGTTTTACAGCCAGCTCTATAAATCTTGTGAAACAAACTGTTTGTAAAACTGGAGGATAAAAAAAAAAGAAAATGTAACCGTAGAACGTACATGGTGTGATTCGTGCGAATCATTAATATGTACTTCTATGAAAATGTATTTACTGTAAATCACACAATTTGGAATAGATGCACCAAGTGCATGCTGTAGTTTTATCAGGTTGAGCATAAGCATTAACATCAAACGCCCTTCAACTACAAAGGATGTAAAGGATGCTCGCCAGTAGCATCTGAACGTAAGCCATGTGATTGCACACTGAGTGGGTGTTCCCTGTATTTTCTCTTTAATAAGCCGCCTCTGGTTATAGTCTGCTGTTGATTGCTGTATGAGGATACTCGCAAGAAGCTGTGCTGTTTCCCAGTTACTCATCTGTACACTGTAGCTCCCTCTTTGGAAGAGCTCGCCAGGGAGAGATGTTTAACCAGTAGGCAAGAAAGATTTTCCAACACTTTCTAAAAAAAAAAACGAAACGAACAAAAAAAAAAAATATTGGCAAAGAAAAGAAAGAAACCCACAAAATCAACAGCCCATTTAATTTATTTTTCAGTATAAATTAGCAAATGATTTTCTTCATTTCCGTGTTCATTTCTGATTTATTGTATTTGTTGCATTTGTTATGGATTGTTATTCTTACTGTTGTTGTTGTTTTATCATAAGAAGGAAATGTAATTCGTCTGATATACTGGCACTGGAAGAAAATTGCATTTGGTTTTTTGTACTGTAATTGTTTTTGTTCACATTGGGCGCTTATTTGATTCAGTTGTTTAATAAGGTGTTTGATTTCATTTGGAGTATCAGTACTCATGGAATCAACATTTGTGTAGTATGAAGTTGTATTTTTTTTTTTTGTCAGTGCAAATTAATGTTATAGTGTCAATCAGCTTTTTTAGGTGTTTGAACAAAATGTGTTTTTTACAAATACAAGGTGTTCAAGTATGTGGTATAAAAAGGGTTATCATTCAAACAACCGACTTTTTACAAATAAAGGCTTATACAGTAAAGAAAGCTAATGTCTTTTCATTTGCCCTTTGTGGACTAATATGCGGCATTGTTTCATTTGACTTCTTATTAATTTCTTTTCAGATATTAGTCCCCAAAAGGTAAATAGCTCTCATTGTTGCAAAATAAGAGGATAAAATCAGGTATCTACCATTGCTATTCCAGGTTGTTGTCAGAGCTCTCACCTCTTAGTTGGTGTCTTGCTTTTGATAAGGACTGCTGGATATGAGGACAGTCCGAAAACAAAAATTTCAGAAAAATCAAGAGTGTCTTCTTTTAATTTGATTACGAAACATTGCGCGTTTATGAGAATATACCTCCTTTCATACCCTATTTCCTGAATAAAGACGCAAAGTGACTCCTTCTGACGAGTGTAATATTTGCCCCTTTTTCAATTCAGGAGCTATCACTTATGGATCGTAGTGAGTTTTATTTTTTTACATGGTCGGCAAAATTAAAATTATACACGGCGTCATGGAGGAAAGCCTGTCTGGGGCACGTTGACTTCTGCGTGTTCAAACCAATAGATCATTTGTTGTGTCGGGCAACTGAAAGTGAGACTTTTTGTCCTCCGGTAGAGGACGTCTATATATGGTCGCACATTTTTTCTGTTTGTTTGTTTTTTTTCTTTCTGCGTGCTCTCTGGGTTTGAACCACAGCAAATGTTTAGGCTGTGAAGGTTAAAGAGAACGGCCTCTGAATGTGACTGCAGCGGGAGCGGAGAGCACCGTAATGATCCAGGGAGACATCTGAAATATTAGGCTACACGGATGCCTCCGAGCTTCAGGAGACGATGCATTGCTATCCAGATTTAGCTTATTGATTTTATAGATCAGTTCATTTCGAAGCGGAGGTGGTTTGGGGACACAACCTTGGCCTCACTTTTGCGTCAAGAGGCAAGATGTGTGGTCTAAAAACTGTACACGCACCAAACACAGGATTGGAATATGCTACCACCTCCAAATGAGCTCACAAAGCTTTTCATACATTGGACAGGCCACTTAAAAATAACTAATAAGATCTGATCTGTTGAGCAATGTTAGTAGTCACACCCAGAGAGCACAGACATGTGAGGAGTTCGTCTGTTTCCTCCTACAGCCCATAGTCACGCAGGTTAGGTCCACTGAGACTCCAAATTGCTATATACGTGTGAAGGTGTCTGTTGACATGTGGTTTAGCTATGTGACAGACTGGAAACATGTCTGAGCCCCAGCCTGATGCTCAGTGCATGTTGGCATGGACCCCAGCCCCTCCCTTGTGACTCTGGACAGGAGAAGCAGTTTAGAAAGTGGATGGACGCTTGTAGGTTATACATCAAGCGCTCTAATTATACATAATTATCTGTGTAATTCAAATGATAAATGGCGAGTCCGACTTGTCGTTACCTAGAATCAACACATACCAGGGTGTGTCGCTAATTGTGCATTGATGGCTTTAAACAGTCGTCAGTTCCACGCTTCATTAACGATTTTCGAGCGGTGACATCCCCAGACACTAATACATCAGAGCTCTCGTGCCCCCGTGTGAAAATGGTGCACGTATGGAAATGGCAAAAAAAACTGCTTGGTTTGCAACATTCTGCATTGACGACATAAAAAGAAAGGTGTGACATTTGGAATATCATTAGAAGATGGATTTGGGAAAGTGATGAAGCAGTGATTCAGTGATGCAGTATTATTACAGTGCAAAGTTAAAATTAGTTTTCCAACAACGACTTAACACCGCGCAGTTTTAAAATAGTAGTAATCCAATAAGACTAAAACTAGATATATGCTTCGCCATCACGATGCAGTATTGTATCTCCGTTGCGTACGCTATTGCCTGACTTGCAACTCTTCAGAAATACAATTACAGGTTGCGGCAATGCAGGCTGCAATGACTGTGATTGGTCTGAAATGTCCCCGTCTCTAAGAGGCTGAACAGGCACAGAAAATTCTCCTTTCCTCTGCCTCCTACGAACCGTCTACACAGACGTCTTCCCTCTTTTCTGTGCTGCAGTGATTTCCGTGTGACTCTGAACAACTCGACCGTGAGCCGCTCAGTTGCAGTCACCATTGTTTGTATGTCAACATACTAGCACACAAGTACAAATACTTAGATACGTAGACACTTCGGTATAGATCCGTTGCAGCTATAAACTGAGCTTTTGCGCTAACAGCAGCGATTTGGGCTATAAGCTAGCATCAGCATGCAGGGATATACACAGTGACAACGCTAAGATGTGATGTTTAGCAGGTATGATGTGTTTTTATGTCCACCATCTTAGTTCACTGTGTCCAGTGTGGTAATACCGTAGGTTGCGGGATACTGGGCCGTTGCTTGTGGAAGTGTTGACTTTGGCAGTTGGTTGCTGCCATCTTTTTTTCTTTTTTCTTTATTTTTGGGACCAAAAGTGATTATAGTTGGATGAAAGGGAAAAGACTAGGGAAGAGTGAGGCATGGATATGCCTTAGAACCCAATGACATCTCGAGAATGATCCGTGTTGCCAGCTACAGCTGATGGTTTCCTGCCCAAAAGTTCAAAAACCACCCAAAATATTAGATAAGTATTTTGTTTAGCACTTCCTAAAAAGCAAAGCAGCATAGATTTGATACAGCAACAATCTGCAGAAGCCAACCACCAAAACTACTCACATCTTGTTGCTATGAAGCCGTCTGATGTCGTCATGTTATTCGCTGACAGGCACATGGAGAGCTTCTGAGTGACTGAGTGGCCCAGGAATGAGTGAATGCAATTTGGTTTTGTGGTTTCGTTTTCAAAAGTAATTAGAAAAACAACAGCTTGATCCAAAACCGGCTCAAATTTCTGGATTTTGTTCACCTTCCCAACTTTACTTTTACCCTCGAAAATAAATTTCAGCCCAGTTGGGCGTGAAACCATCCGATCTGGCAACACGGGGAATCACTTCAGACCGGATATGTCAATCAAGCCTAGCACTCCAAACATACCTCTTTTGAGTCTTAATATCTGCTTAATTATGGAATTATTCTCAAAGGACCACCAGCACACAGATCAGAAGAAGAGAATTTAACTAATGACATAATCATTACTTGTGGGAAATGATCATTGACATAGAATTTGATGAAAGAAGCTGATTTTTTATTTATTTTTTTCAACCAGTGTATTAGAGTCAGATTTTTTTTTTTTTTGCAGGCTCAGTGGTGTTTCACTTTAAACCATTTTTGCACTGGCTTTAGACCCTTTCTGTCGCGGGATGAGGCTGACATTTTGACTCGTCGCAGTAGGAAAATCCCAGGTGTTACTGAATCAGAATCAGAATACTGATGCCAAGCATTTGTGGTAGCTGTGACAGGGAGGAAGACCAGGAGAATGAGTGAAATTCAGGTTTAAATGAAGGGTTCTGATTTTTCACATACACTGTTTGTGGGTTTTTTTCAACCACTAAAGAAAGAAAGTCGAAAGCTATAAGGCAAACCTCAGAAATGCAAAGCAGCCACCCACCTACCATTAATATAATAGCTTCAGCCTACTCACTCTTGTTTTCCCCCCTTTTTTTCTGCTCCATATCAGTTCTTTTTTGGGACATAGCCATTTCACAATAAATAATACATAGGGGCAAGGAAATGCATGCAGCGGCACGGTTAAGCGGTAAAGAGAGGCTGAGAATCATTCTCTAAATGTCCAACACACACAGTATATACCAACGTATTTCACATTGAGAGTTTAGTCAGAAAAAAATTTAATCTGTGTTGTACGTATATCAAGTCTCTCCTTCTTCTGTTTCCTGTGTCAGATATGACAAAAAGGAAGCCGTTGTTTTAAAAATGTCCTCTGTCAAGCTGTTGATAAGTGACTATGCTCTTAAGCTTTGGAGCTACCCCTGTCAATACCCCAACCATCTTGTAGTTACACACATTAGCGAGACTGATTTGAGGTCAGAGGTCAAACATTGATTCGGTGGAATGAAAAACACTTAACAGATAACCAGGGGACCGCAGAATCAATGCCCCTGATTAAAACTAAAAGTTTCGGTGAAGCAGCTAGTTTGGGTTTATAACAGCAACAAAAATAATGAAGCTATGGTTTGATCATTTGAAAAAATACATACATTTATTTGTTTTTTAGTGGCCTCATCTTGTTTTTGCTACTATGGAGTCTGATAGAAAGCTTCACTTGGATCGCACTTCTTCACATTTTTCAGCCTATGAAGTGAGATTTAGTCAAAACCATCTACATTTGCCTTATGAGAAAAGAAAAATAAGAAGTGACCTTTAACTTTCATATCCTCAAAATTGATTGGGCCGTTGAGGCAACAAACAGACAGACAGAGCTATATTCTTGTTGTTGGTGTGTTGTATTTCATCATGCTTAGCCTCGCCTCGTAGCTGCGACCCGCGTAATGATCCTCCTCTGACACGTCCTCCCTCAGATGCAGATTTAATGCACAGGTTTGTCTCTCCTAATTGATTTCTTTTAATTTACTCCCAGTCGACTCCACCAGGCACTCCAGCACCTGATTACGCCGCTAAGTGAGTTCACCTTGAGAGGGGCGAAGGTATATAAATAATATGCCCACCATGCAGCGATGTGGAGAGATCACCTTTATGAAGTCAAGATCAACGCACGGCCCGTCACAGCTCATTAGAATGTAGCCTTTGGAAAAACAACAACATAACTGCTTCATTTCAACACTGATGTTCAGTATGGGGAACAGATAAAGTGACCCAACCCACCCCCCTTCCACCCCACCACCACCCCCACCTCCGCCCCTTTCAGCTTGCAGTTGAAGGTTTGCTTTGCCCTCATTTTCATCTTTCTTTCAGTGACTCCTTCTGCAGCTGAGTGCATAACTCCACTGAGAAGACGGATACGGAGCCGGCGAAGCCGCTCAGCAAAATGTGCCTTCCATTTCTGCGTTCTATTGTCAGCACTCCATATAAAAAACATAAAATATTGAAAGGGTGCATTAACATGGGTCAGGAATTGATGGCTGTTCCTTGGCGCAGAGGGGGGAAAAAAACTGAATGTGGTCAAAAAGCAGCGAATCATTTGGCTTTGTGCTTTAGAATGCGCATGCTTGTGCTTTATATACGTTTTTAACAAACTGCCTTTGCTAATTCTAAGCAGTGCATTAAAATGTGCCTTCAGTCTTAATGGGATATGATTCTAACATTCATTTATGTGTAAAGAAATTTGAAAAAAATGTCAATAATGCCAAGACAAATGGTAAAGTAGCAGTCACGACTGTAGTGGCCATGCAGTTCTTAAAGCACACAACGGTGCAGCGGCTACTACAGGAAGATTTGCTGTGCTCTCCATTCCTTTTTTCCTAGATTGCCAGGATAGATAATGTCCAACGAAACAATCAATTATTCAGTCAATAGACAGTTACATCTGTTGGCTGACAAGAATCACAAATTCTCTGAGCATCATGTCATGATAAAATGTCAAGCGTCTTCTGCAGAGCGCCGTGTCCATCTATTTTCCTTTCACAGGATGTTCATCAGTGTTGCCATGGAGTTCTTGTTTGGGGCTTGAAAAGAGAGCGAGGAGCCGCGGAAGACTGGAAACATAATGTGTCTAATAAAATATTAAGACCTATCTCTTTTATGCAGTGTGACCACGACTGAACCACTAAATCCAACCCCCCGGGGACATCATTTAGAAAATCCTAGAGTATAGGGAAAAAATAAATAAATAAAAAAAAAGGCTGGTGGGAGGGTAGTGCTATTGAAGGTGAGATTATGGTTACATACGTGCAGGAGAAAATGCAAACACTGCACATTCTGTGGTGAATAATACACCTGCAGCACAAAGAGTTAATTTTCTCAATTAAATGATACTGTGTGGTTAACATCGGCTGCGCTTGAGATCCAACATTTGAATTATCTCATGAATAATTTGAGATCTCTTTCCAGGAATGTACAATTGACATAAAAAGGGAACAGTAAGAATCACTTTGACACATTAGCAAAACAAAAACTTCCTTTCGGAGACTAAGATCTTTCAGTTCCGCAATGTCAAGCATTTAAAAGTACAATTTTCTTGCAATTTGCAACCTGCTTCTCAGTTTATTTCGGCGTTTCCCTTATGTTTGAAGCACATATTTTCGATAATCATGATTGACATTTCAAAATGCATACAGGGACATAATGTGTCTAAGGAAAGTATAAGTCTTCTGTGTGATTGGCTCCTTTTTCAGTGCCACCACTTTATGAGCGACACAGCCTAAATGAAACTCCTGACAAGCTGTAGATTCAACCATTTGATGTAAATATGCTCATCCTCTGTTCCTCTTCCTCAGATAATAGGTGATACGTGTCCTTCTCCAGTGACAGACTCTGAGTTTTAGGGATGACAAAAGTATGAGGAGATGTTCCCTCTGACTGCCCCTGTCCCACTTCTTTTGGGTTTATTTGCGCAATTGTGTCAGTCTATGTGAAAGCCGCGTCTCCTGCTTGCATTTGACGCCAATGTGAGATGATAGTTCAGTGTCACCGAGTTTGGCTTTTAGTGCGTAGGGGAAGAAAAAAAAAAAGCAAACCGCAATGGAAAGGAGACCTTTTCTTCGGTGCCAGTCAGATGACGTTTCATGCTACAGTGTTTTTGTGGGTGCGTGTTCTTGTTCTCGCATATGATTTGGTTTTGAACCATCGCCGGTTCTATGGTTGCCTGGTTGCTGCAGGGACGTCAGGGGAAGCCGCGCTAAACGCCTGGCCTATATATCTTTTCACCAAGTGGGAGAGGAGGGTGAGGAAGAGCGAGGCCTGCTGAGGCATGAGTGTGGCGTCCCTGACTCTGTTGCCATCCGCTGCATCAAGTCCCTGCACAAATACACACACACAAACACACACAGACACACACTGGAAGAGAGAGAGAGAGAGAGAGAGAGAGAGAGCAAAATCACTCACTCAAGCATCTAACAGACTAGTCTGCCATCTAATGGACAATATCTGAGCTGCACCCATGCCTTCCACAGCATTTGTATCTTATCCAAACAGTACTGTAACCACATACAATAGATAAATAACTACAACAATCATTTAGGTGTTGTGTAAACGCTATCCTCTTACAGGTCTATCAAAATGAAAACGGCACAACTCAAATGTGTACTCATTCTTCCTCCAGCTCTGATTCACCCTGGCAGCCTGCCCACAGGGAAACACTGGTCGTGGTGGGTGGATGAATAGGTCTGTGTGGAGGTATTACACCGAAACCTGTTGGAGGTGTGAGTGGGACACAGTAACCTTCGTTTCCCTGTGTGAGACAGCTCTCTACTCTGGTGCTTGCTGGAGGACGGATTAGTCATCAGCCTTCCACTCACATTCAAAGTAGCGGAAGAGTCATTAATGTGATTGGAATATAATTGAGAGTATGGTTTATCAGTCAGAGAGTGGCAGCGAGCTACAGTACAATTTATAGATTTCATATAAAAATGCAGCTTTTTTTTTCCTAATGCCAATGGGGTTAACATTTAATGGTTGGTTCCTCATTAAATTTTGAACAAATACACCGATCAGCCACAACATAAAAACCACTGAAAGGAGAAGTAAATGGCATTGACCATCTTGTGACAATCCAGTGTTCTGCAGGGAAACTTTTGGACCTGGCATTCATGTGGATGTTACTTAGACATGTACCACCCACCTAGACCAGACCAGGCACCCTCACCCCATAGCAATGACACTCCTTGATGGCAGCAGCCATCCCCAGCAGGATGCAGCCTGACACAGGTACACACACAAAAACAAAAACATGAAGAACAGCACAAGGTGTTGACCTGGCCTCCAAATTCACTAGATCCCAAACTGATCAAGTATCTGTGGGATGATCCACAGAGGCCCCTCCCCTCAATCCATAGGACCCAAAGGCCCCCCCAACAACATTCTGTTGCCAGACACCACAGGGCACCTTCAGGAGGCCCATGTCCATTCTCTGATGAGTCACAACTGTTCTGGAGACACAAGGGCGGCCTACATAATATTAGGAAGGTGATCATAATGTTATTCTCCTGGGTAGGGATGTGGAGATGGTGGAGGATTACAAATACTTGGAAGTGACCATCGACAACAGACTGAACTGGAGGACCAACAGTACAGCTGTGTACAAGAAGGGCTGCAGCAGACTCTACTTCCTAAGGAAACTGAAGTCCTTCAATGTGTGCAGCAAGATGCTGGAGATTTTCTACCAGTCTGTTGTGGCCAGCACACTTTTCTCCGCTGTGGTCTGCTGGGGTAACAGCATTACAGCCAGTGACACCAACAGACTGAACAAACTGATCAGGAAGGCTGGCAATATTATTGGCTGCAGACAGGACACTTTTGAATCGGTGGTAGAGAGGAGGACTCTGAACAAACTGTTATCAATCATAGATAACCCTGACCACCCTCTCCACCACACAATCGACAGACAACAGAGCACCTTCTCCAGAAGGCTCAGACAACTTCGTTGTCTCAAAGAGCGCTACAGGAAATCTTTCCTGCCCCAAGCCATCAGTCTTTACAACTCCTCATCTGTGTGTGACAGATGACACTCTGGACTTTTGTTTTTTTCTTGCACATTTGCACATGCTTGTTTTGGGTAATTGGCTGTAAATTTTCAATCTTACCTATATTCAGTTCACCTCATTGCAATATAATTTAACATTTCTTTTTAATATTCACTTTTAATATTCACTTATTCACTTATCTTATAATCTTGTTAATATTGTGTATACTTTTGTACGTTTTTAGTTCTTATTTTTATTTTTATTGTTGATTTTAGCTTTTGTTTATTTATGTATGGTTGAATGCCTGTACATTGCTGCTGCAACAGAGAAATTTCCCAGTTTGGGATTAATAAAGAAACTATCTATCTATCTATCTATCTATCTATCTATCTATTCCTGATCAGTGTATCTTCCATGTCAGTAGATTAATCAAATGCTTCTCTCTCAAACTCCTGCACAAAACTAAAACACCCAAAATACATTAAAGAGTAACAAATGTTTTTTACAACCTGGACCTTATTTCTAGTATAAAATACGATCGTTTACTCACCCATATAACTTTGGTGTCATTTGGAGTTGTTCGTAAGATATTTACATCTGTGTATATCCATACAGTGGGAGTGACTGGGGCACCGAAACACAGCCTCTAAATAACGCATAATCTGCTGTGAAATTCGTTCATTTCACCAATATTTTCTTATGATGAACTAGTGCTATTCCCCGTTGAAGACAGAGGTCTGTTTTGACAAGCTCTTTTAAATTGGATGTTTTGACACATTTTGGCACATCTGGGGAACATCTGTTCACATAAAACATTTCTCAGGTTCCGAGCGATAAAATTCATTAAAATCTACTTGTATAGGCGTAAAGCTGCTCATTTAATCTAAAATGCAACTGTTATGGGATCACTGAACCAAAGGAAATATCCACAGATGAATACTTTCCTTCCTTCCTTCCATCTTTCCTTTTGGTGTCCGCCATGATTCTTCACGAAAATGCAGTGAAAGCAAAAAATAACAATCTGGTGACACAAAGAAAGGGATTCTGCGGCGTGCCCTGGGATCCAGTGCGTAATGGAGGATAGGTTACGTAATATCTCAGTAACCCACGGGTCAGTTTGAACAAGTGGGGCCTCTATCGAACAGCCAGGCTCATGGATTTGAGGGACAGCCTCATGAGGACTAATGAAGCAAATGTGCATTAGAAAGCTTCTCTTGGAACTGAGAAAAGGCCAGAAGGTCTCAGGAATATTTTCAAATTCACACAGAGGAGCGGGATTAGGTGTTACCAGTGGAGTTACAGTATACACTGAACACACTTTACCTTTGTTATTTGTCACAGTACTGTAACAGCATTTAAGATTAAGGCTGTATATAGCAAAGTTCGTTTTTTTGCAGCCTTCTTGGGTGAGTTATGCTTCTGGAGTGAAAAGAGTTTATAAGATTTGGGACGTTATTGTTGTTTGGTGTTGAAATTGGGCAGAAATGGTTGTTATGGACCTTTAGGTTCTTCCTCTTTAGTGGGTATGCTACATCTATAGGTTGCTACATGGTTAGCAAGCACTTACAGCGTTTGCTGCCAAATGCACAGCCACCGCCTTTACCAGTGGCGTTCGAGTTCTAAAGGTCAAATCTCTCATGGTAAATTGTTGTTATGGAAATTCGTTTATCAGGAATGAGTCACTGGAGTCTTGTTCTAAAGTTTTATTTGCAGCAAGGAGTCAATACATGCACTATAGCAAATACAGAATCGACTGCCAATAGTAAGGTGACATTCAGTTTTATACAGTAGGTCCTGCCCCGGACACGCTTACAGAGAGACAGCCTTGTTAGAAATCAGCTAGTCATAACAAAGGAGCTGTAGAGTGGGCGCATCGGTGCCTTTTCTGTGGGACCTTTCCCATAATGTTTAATAATAAGAAGAGAGAAAATATCGTGTGCGACAGTTTAACCTCTGTATTTTTCCAACATTGGTGTTTGCTGTTACACCCCTC
Organism: Chelon labrosus; assembly: GCF_963514085.1. Taxonomy (NCBI): domain Eukaryota; kingdom Metazoa; phylum Chordata; class Actinopteri; order Mugiliformes; family Mugilidae; genus Chelon; species Chelon labrosus. The sequence continues at coordinate 5,844,966 of NC_140350.1, read as the reverse complement.
TGCATATAGCCTTACAGTGGCTCTTGCTTAATTACCTTAACCAGCCACATCTGAGAAAATGTCAATAAAGGGCCTTGTTGAGGCCTAAGAGACCACCTTTCAGCTGCAGAGGCCCACCATGTCTCACCTGTTGCCTTTTTGTTTTTCTTTTTAATTAAATAAACTCTAATTTTGGTTGCATTTAGCTTAAAGCACCTGCAGCCTTATAGGGTTGTAAACATGGTTGTGGTGTCTTGGTATTAGTGTTAATATGAGTAAAGACCTACAAAACATTTCAGTAGTTTCCAGTAGTTAGTTCATACATAGCTAAAGGTACATTTATTTTATAACATTATTTTTTTCATATTATAAACTTCTGTGTCTCTGAATAATTCACTAGTTCAACCCGTAACAAAGCTGCACTGTAATAATACAAGGAAAGCAACAAAAAGATGCAGTCAGCATTTACAGCTGCACGTCTACTGTGCTTGTTAAATCACATTAACCTCCTGCTGAACAGTTTTTAACCAGATCTGCCCCAGTGTTGAACCTAATTGCGCCCCCTAAACGGTTTAATTCACGCGGCCACAGCATCGAGTCCTCTGCTGTCCTCGTGGGCTTTTATTTTGAGATGACCGATTCCTGTTTTGACATAACGGAAATGCAATCTGTTGTTCTACAAATTACACACCACAAGTGGCCCTGCAAAAAAATATAGTGGATGGTTTTTGCAGCACAACCTCACAGCAATCAAAACATGATGTGTTCAAAATGCCAGGCTGTCTCACTTCAGAAATATTTTTTTCATGAATTAATTTTGGATTGTGATGAAAAACGAAGAGATGGAAATATACTGTTCAAGATCAGACGGGTGAAGTGCTCCGAAATAAAACTAAGAAATAACAGTATTTACTGTGTGTGTGCATTCTGTGCATTCTGGCAAGAGAATCATCCCAGATATACTGGGAAGAGCATCCTTTGACTAGTGGAGGAGTATAAGAGACATTGAGGAAACCTGATTACAGGAACTACTTGCGAACAGACCCAAGGGAGCTCCAGGTGGTTACCACTCACAGATGTTCCAAAAGAAAAACCCACCAAAACTCCCTACCATTCACTGAGAACTGAAGGAGACACTTGGATGAGCAGTGAAACATCAAGACGACTCAACAAGTCTAGCCCATTTTGTTTTAGCTTAGTTTTTTTTGGATTTCCATGGTTAACACTGGAAAGCAATTACTAAACTCTCTATATGGATGCTAAACCCAAACATTAAACAGAATATAACGTTTTTGACACGCACAAATGGTTCTGGCCAATGTGGAGTGGTAAAAATGTTGGAAATACACTGCCTGGTCAAATAGAAAAGTCTCCACCAAAAAAAAGGTCACACACACGTTGGACCGCCTTTAGCTTTGATTACAGCACACATTTGCTGTGGCATTGTTTCAATAAGCTTCTGCTATGTCACCGAATGGATGGAAAGATTAATTTCCATCCAGTGTTGCATTCGTTTTTCACCAAGATCTTGTATTGATGATGGGAGAGTCTGACAACTGCACAAAGCCTTCTCCAGCACATCCCAAAGATTCTCAGTGGGGTTAAGGTCTGGACTCTGGGTGGCCAATCCATGTCTGAACCACTCTTTCACAATTTGAGCCCGATGAATCCTGGCATTGTCATCTTGGAATATGCCCGTGCCATCAGGGAAGAAAAAATCCATTGATGTAATAACCTGGTCATTCAGTATATTCAGGTAGTCAGCTGACCTCATTCTTTGGGCACATAATGTTGCTGAACCTAGACCTGAGAAACTGCAGCAACCCCAGATCATAGCACTGCCCCCACAGGCTTGTACAGTAGACACTAGGCATGATGGGTGCATCACTTCATCTGCCTCTCTTCCTACACTGATGCGATGGTTCCCCACTATCCTTCCAGTTTTTAATAATGCGTTGGACAGTTCTTAACCCAGTTTTAGTAGTTTCTTCAATCTCCTTAGATGTTTTCTTTGCTTGATGCCAATGATTTGACCTTTCTCAAACTTTTCCACAACCATGGGATGTGTCTTTCGACATGGTTGTTTAAGAAATGAGAAGCTACTTATTGCATCAGTTGGGGTTAAATAACTTGTTGCCAGCTGAAACATAATCACAGATGCAGTAATTATGTAATAGGAGGCTCGTACCTATTTCCTTAGTTATTTTTATTTTTATTTTTATTTTTTTTTGGCCAAGCAGTGTATAATAGAATACTTTATTGACAAGACTGAAATTGTTCAAATGAAGAAGATGACCCATGTCTTCCACAGTGCTGCACCTATCAGTCAGCTTCATTCAGACCCATTGTTTTGCTACTAACATGGTTCCCTTTTGGAGACCTCTCCCCACATGGAGCTAAAAGGATATATTATTACCATCCACGCAGAAACAGTCAGATCAAGCATTTCTTAAGCAGTACATTGAGCCATATTGGCTCCTTTTTTATTCTGGTTGGACTATTATTATGATTATTAGTGGAATACAAGTTTCCATATAAATGCAGCCACTGATCAGTTAGTCATGAGTCATGCTGTTGTATTTATTTAAACACGGCACAGTTCTGCCCAAATCACAGCTGCCAGGTTGTTTTGTTCAGACAGAGTCTCAGGACACTGAGATCATCCCACTTCCCAACCTATCACACGTGTCTTCTGGATAATGAGCTCTACACGCCTGCCTCCACTTCCCACATGATCCCACCGCCTCCTTTCACCCCTCCAGTCACCCCTGATCAACATTTTCCACACCGTTAATCACTTATGTCAGCTTCTGGTAATTATAGACAATTAATCATGTGTGATTCACTGTCTCTCTCCATCAGCATTGTGCCGTGCGGGGTGTGAGTGAAAACGACAAAGGTGAAACTGGGTTTATTAAGCAAGCGGCAGCACCAGGGAGTGAACTCCCCTATGATAAGCAACATGTTGCAGGGCTTTGGCTTACACTTCCTTGAGGCGAGCGATAAAGGCCAGGTGGAGATTAAATTACATTAATTCCTTCGCCAGAAGCCCTGACCCAGAATGACTTACAAGACAAGGAGGATGAGCTGCAGTGAAACTACTGCCAAAGCACTGAAAAATGAATTAACCATCAGTGTCACAACACAGGGTGGTCCTAACCTGCCATGTACAGTCAACCATCTAAATCACACACCCACACAATACACTGAACTCACTCTAACTCCATTTTCTGCTGTTAACAGATGTTTTTTTCTGTTTTTGTCATGATTTTTCATTTTCATGTGCCCCTGTGAAAAACTGTTAACAACTAAATCAACAGTCTACCCACCCAGTGTACACACCCAGTCTGGCAAACATGGATATGCAAACATGCTCAGTATCAGTCAGTCCATTACCAAGAATACTGTAACCTTGCCTGCAAGACTGTAATGCATTTATCATCTCTCAGTGGCGGGACTGCAAAGTGGAAAGCTCAGTTCTGAAGAGGCTCTGTAGTTGCGAAGATGTGCTCAAATCTACCCTTGTTGGTGCTTCTAAGCATAATAGGTAACGTCGCTCTTCTTGTTCCTCTGTGTTATTATATGATTTCGATTTATCTTTCCTACAAAGTGTGTTTGAATTGCATGCAAACTTGCGTTGTTTTTTTTTTAGGATGTGTCGAACTGATCACAGTCACGACCCCCAAGAAATATGTCAATGTCACGGCGGGTGAAAGTATCCTGCTCCAGTGTATGTACGATTCTACTGAGGCCTCAACTAGCGGCCTTACCATCCAGTGGGATTTTGTTTCTTCGTCCTCCATAAATCCAGTTCAGGTAGATGTCCACGTTGCTAGCGCACCAGAGCAGGCTTTATGTGCTCATATGTGCCTAAACAGCAGTGATTTTGTCAAATTCCATCAGCTTCAAGTTCCTTCCTTCCTTTCGATTAAATCTATTGAACACAGTTTTATAACTTTTTCTCGCGTGTTTCGCTAACATCTAAAAGTCCACAGTGTTTGTTTTGTTAGTGCAACTTTCACTGATACTGCAGAAACACAACAACAAGTTATTTTTCCGAGAGCAGATCAAAATCACTGATTTTAATTATTGAAACGCAACTTTTCATTCTGCGTTAAACTGGTTGGAATCTCTTCAGGCAAGGTATGTACATATTGAACGTTTGGTTAGTCCTTTGCCGCGTTTTGGTGGCTGACCGTTGGAAGACACACCTCGCTGGGACAACAAAGCTGGTCACTTAGACGGAGACGTGACAAATCTCCTTCCTGGGAATGCTAATTTGCAGAGTTTTATACAACTAGATGACTTTTAAAAATGCATACACGATGAGACAACATCATACCTTTGTGTGAACTCACACCACTGTACATTATTGAGTGGGAACCAGGGTGATCATTCCTCCATATGCTTTGACCTTTCACACAAACTAGCTTTAGGACAGTGAGGTTTTCACTGGGGTATAGATTCATCAGTGTCATTGGATCCACCTGATTTGTTGCCATTTGCTTCCAGATCTATTACTATCAGTCAGGAAGGGTCGTCATTTCAGATTCCTACCAGCACAGGATTCAGCCTCCCTCTTCTCCTGGCTCCACCAAAAACGCCTCAATGACGATAAGCAACATGCAGCCATCGGATGCGGGAGTATACTCTTGTGAGGTTCACAACTTTCCTGACGTGCAGGGGCAGTCTGAGGCCGACATCTTTGTTCATGTCCTGGGTGAGTTGAATTAACCTCAGATGATATAGTGTTGGTTACTTTTTGATCATCTTTGTCGTGAACTTAAACACTTCGTACAGTCTTGCACATGTTAAACCAATTTGTGTGTTTAATAATGAGAGAAACTACTTCTACTGCTTTTCCGGTCAGGATTTGTGCCCATTCTCACCGTGCTCAGACTGAGCAAACAGGGAGTGTAAGAGATATCATGCTACTCGTCCACACCCATATGCAGTACTGGCTGAATACTTGTATCATGGCGACAGTAGCCAATCCTTTATTTTACATTATAAAATAAAAACAGTGTTCCTTTTGTGCTCGGCTATCACTGTGGTGTAGAACGAGCTGCTGGTGCTATTAAACAGCTATTGTGACACACGTATTCAAAGTTTCCGGTGTCTGAGAACCGAAAACAAGTGGCATTTTCCTTTTATCTTAAATTGCCATTTCAATAAAAAAATCTTTCCACATGTGAGATCTATTATCAGCGTCGTAACATTAACAAACCTATTATAACAGTGGCCTTGAATAGTGTGAATAGGGAATTACATTCAGTTCGAATCCTCTCATTCAGCGAGTTACCAGGACAACCTTGCAGGCCTCAGTATCCTCAGTAGTTTCCATGGTTACCGCAGCAGTCTCCTCATTGTCAGCGTTGGAAATTAGAGAAGGACTGTGACTGCATCCTTGTACTGCATACAGAATATATATCAGCATCTGGTGCGTGCTAACAGTACATCTTGTACTTCTTACATCTTTCTGCCTTTGCGGAAAGGACCTGAGGGACAGTTTGTGACTGACGTGGTAGCAAGCATGATTTATTTTATTTTTTTTATCATCACTTGTGGTTTTACACCGATTGAACAATCCTTCTTAAATTACAAGCACATATTTAAACTTTACCCACTGCAGTATGATCAGCATCTTATGATGGGTAGTTCAGAAGGCAGGCTCCGTGAAAGATACAGTAAGGATTCAATCTCAGCTCAGGAGCAGAGCTGTAAGGCCACACCCAACGTTTACCCAGCCACGGTGACTAAGGGAGAGCCACATTTGACATTTTGTTTGATTAATAATAAGCGCGAATTTGCTATTTCAACAAATTCAAATCAGTTAATTGCCTTTGTTGAAAGTTCTCCTCAGATGTATTTTCTCTGATTGGTGTGATATGTGATATTTATTTTGAATAAGCAAAAACAGAACAGGGCCTAACTAATCTCTGAAAATAAAAAAATCTAAGATAAGACATAACAAGCTTATCTACCAGTGAGTTCTCAAGGGTTTGGCGAGTTGAAGTCCTTACCCTCTCACTATTTACTTCCTATATTCTCCAACAAGTGTCTCTGGAGCACCAGTACAGTGACAGAAGCGCACACACTCATATTCTTGAGACCTGCTCTTTTGGAAGCATCGCTCACTCAGATTAGCCAGTGAGGTGCTGTGGAGGGAGCCAATTATTGATGGCACCTGGAGAGAGCATCAGAAAAGAAAGCATACGCAGGACCACAAAGCGCCTCAGACAGGAATCCATCCATACATTCTCAGTGTAGTGTATTTGCTGTAAAGTAGTGGTGCAAAGAACATTTAGAAGAAGCATATTTCTGTTTTATCCTACTTTAAACTGCAAAAGAAGGAAATATACTTTTTACTCCACTATATGTCTTTATACAGCCTTGGCTAATTTTGACATTAAGACTCACAAAAACACACAGACGGCTTGACATTTTACCTGGGATCTTTTCAGATGTTGACAAGTTGTCCATGAGAGAGAGAGAGAAGGCAAAACTTCACGTTTGTGTAACAGTTTGTCAAGGGGTCAATCAGAATGTCAAGATGATGACTAATTGTATTTGCATATGACTCATAGGTGTACTGCATAGTCTTTGAAAGCATGCAACTCTCAGGGACGCTGACCTATTTAGTATGAAGCTCTTGTAAAGTGTCAGTGTTTTCTTGATCGGCTTGATGTCGATGCAGATTTACTAGACTAAATGTAAAGCATATGAATAAACCCCTGCATCACTCTTGTGGTCCGTCAGAGAAGCCCTCTACTCCTTACTGCGCCGTCCACGGTGATATAGAATCAGGTCACCTGGTTACTCTGACCTGCCACAGTGAGCGTGGCAGCCCCAACCCGACGTACACCTGGACCAGACTGGATCAGACTAAGACAAGGAGACAGGGAGTAGGTGAGTGAGTGAGTCCTGCATACGCCTTAGCCACGCTCGCCCTTTTATGATTATGTGTGCACTCTGTCTCCTCAGGGAACACAAATGGAATACTGGTAATCAGAAACATTTCTCAGTTTGAGTTCGGAGAGTACCAGTGCAAGGCTTCCAATGCACTGGGATTTGCAACTTGCACCACTGAGCTGAGTCCTGGTGTGTTCACATTTTCATAACCACAAAAGTGTACACTGAGCAAAATGCTAAAAACAACAAGGCTTAATGCATGGATTTTATATTTTTATAGAAGTGGGAGATGGAGTTATTGCTGGTGCAGTGATCGGAGCACTGCTCGGGTGTGTGCTGATCATCCTGGTAGTGTGGTTCATTGCTCACTCGGCGAAGAAACAAAAATACAAAACTGTGAAAGCACAGGAGACCGAGATGAAGTGAGTCTTTAAGTTTTTAATGCCGTGCTATATTTCATCATGCCCAGTTTAGAGGGGGGGGACTGTAACGTCAACCTTCTCTTTGTCCACTAGGAGGAGCTCTCCTCAGGCCAATGAGGCCCCAGATAGCGTTGCCGTGGCAACCACAGCAGGCCACCTCCATGCTGACGAAGAAGAGCCAGAGGCCTAAAAAGGGCCTGTAGAAAACAACTGGATCAGCGTCACTCATCTGAATAACAGGATGTCTGGGATGTTCAGTCTTTAACATGCGTCAGTCTCACATTCAGTCCATATGATGATGCTCATCTTCACGTTTGAAGTTGTGTTGTTTCTATGATTCAGTCATCTTTTTTTTTCCATTTGCCAAATTGTTTTTTACTCACACCTTTGAAGCAGTGCAAATGCACACCTTTTTAAGTGTTTCTAGGACCTGTCTGTTTCCTAGTTAGTGATAATCAGTCTGTGCTGATGACCCAATCATGCTTATATAAGGTACAATATGTATCACTATGAACATAATGATTGTGCACCATACAAATAATCCATGCGTAAATGGTTGCTAATACTGAGGGTTAAACTAATATTTGCAGCAATAATCCCAAGGCATGATTAAGGTTTATATGGTTACTTTTTGAATAAAAAACAATAATAACACTTGTTTGTTTCAAACCTTACTTACTTACTTACCAATGACCTCACATAAGAGCAACTTTTTGTTTTGTGTCAAACAAGCAATTTACAGATCATGATTAAATAAAATTTTGAGATGTCTAAGTCTCAATGAGGATCCCTGAGATTTTGCATATTTATCATATGGATGTTTGTTTATCCCTCGGGATAAATAAAGTATCTATCTATCTATCTATCAATCTATCTATCTATCTATCTATCTATCTATCTATCTATCTATCTATCTATCTATAGCAGTACTGATAATAGCTCCATTATATTCTAATAGAAAAAGGATAAGCGAGAAATCACTTGGTCATTGGTTCGATGTTTTGATCACCACTTCTGTTAATACCTGCAAATGATTTATGGGCATTTTGTACGGTAGAGTGATAATTTATTTCCCCGTTAGGAAAAGCAAATATGAAACAGCTCCTTGACCCAGCGATAAATCCAATATAAAAACTACCTGTCTAAACTAGCTTCTGAGAATTTATGGTCGTTTGGCAATATGTATCCTTTGACTGACCGATCTTTATGGAGTCAAATAGTGAGTGTTCCATCATATGGGTTTACAGCTTACACACATAAAACCTTAGCTAGGACAAGCTTTTTACAACGTTATTTGCATGGGTTATTCATATAGCGCTTTTATTGTGCTGCTGTGGCGTACAGCGTTCAGGCATAACATTATGACCACCTTCCTAATATTGTGTAGGTGTCCCTTGTGCCTCCAAAACAGTTGTGACTCATCAGAGAATGGACATGGTCCTTCTGAAGGTGTCCTGTGATGTCTGGCAACAGAATGTTGTTAGTGGGGGCCTTTGGGTCCTATGGGTTGAGGGGAGGGGCCTCTGTGGATCATCACACAGATACTTGATCAGTTTGGGATCTAGTGAATTTGGAGGCCAGGTCAACACCTTGTGCTGTTCTTCATGTTTTCTGAGTTGTTCCTAAACTGTTTTTGTGTGTGTGCCTATGTCAGACTGCATCCTGCTGGGGATGGCTGCTGGCTGCTGTCAGCGTAAAGTAAAATTTAAGCCCCCTATTAGTTTAAAATTAAGCAAATACCAAGTCATATCTGACAACAGAGATTTTTAAGGTAATTCTCTAAAGAAAAATCATGTTAGGAGGCATTTCCACACACCTAAACAATGACTCACTTGAACTGAACTTTACACAGCTACAATCAGTTAACGTGTTACTTAATATTTCCACTGGTAATGTCAGTCTGGTGGTACGACCACCACTTTGCACCAGAAATATCTAAACAGTGGATGAAAATGTGTTTTGACATGAATGCATAGCACTGATATTAACTACTTTAATCTCTGCAAAGACTTTAGCACATGAGTCTTTCTGGTATTGGTTGCAAGGCATCTGCACGAGAGGTTTACTACGTCAATAAGAAGAGCCCATATGAACGCCCACCTCTTGAGGCATTCCTTGAGATGGACACATATTTAAAAATGATTTGAGTTTGGGACGTTTTCTGACTTTTTCAGCTATGAAAGGTCATGGAAGTTATTACTCGTAGAGGGTTTTTCCTTTTTCCCTTATCTTTTCATCTGCATTTCCTACATTACCACGGCGTAAAATTATAAGTCACTGTCTGGACAGCTGCCTAGCTACTTAACGCTGACGTAATGTCAAGCGCTCTGTGTATACAAATTCCTGTGTTGTAATCACAAGCTCATGAGTAGTACATACTTACAATCAGGTTTGAATGGGCCTCTGTTGCATGCAGGGAAGCAGATAACGCTTCAGTTTTATTGTTCTTTTTAATAAGTCTTCCTAAACATTGGAGAATCTGTCAGGTTTGGTTAACCCCAGGTCATGACCACTGTGTCACATGTCCATTGAAAAGTGAGGGCCATACAGGATTGTCTTGACTTCTGTAAAATCACAAATTTGATATCACTGCCCTTTAGTAAAACTGAGATAAACAGTCCCTGTGAAACGACAATGTCAGAGAGCAGGCTAACACACCACAGCTGTCACACACGTGAAGAAAGCAGTGGTTTTAGACCCTTAACTGGGTGTAGACTGTCCATTTATAGACATCGTCTCTCAAGTCCAACTGCATTCTTTCTCTTAAGCTACTAGTCGGACTGTAAACAATGACTTGAGCACGGAGCAGGAAGAAGCCCACATATCCGTAATCTGTTTTCCAGATATCCCTTGGTTACACCGGAAATCTTAAAACATTTGCCAGTGGCCCCCGGGGCTAAGCCATCAGAGAATAGACGATGAGTTCTTTGATTGCTGACTGCCTGTCTGTAAATCACTCAACAATGTTTAATAACCAGTGTCAAAAGCTAAGATTAGTGTAGTTTTTTTGCACAGTCCCATTCTCCATTACATCACTGCATGTGCATGTGGAAGCTCAACAACTGGAAGCCATTCGAGGATTCATACGTTTAATTCCTGCCAGTGTAATTCAGGAGACATTCACCCAGGCTAACTGTAGATATACTTAAAAAATTTAACAAAATGTTGATTACAAAATCACAACACCTTTCAAAGCACAGTGATCTGCAGTACAGAGAAAAGTATAAAGCTACAGTTTGTACTTCTATCACTCTCATGAAGAGATTATTCAAATGCAAATTTAATTAAGCTAAGGCTATCCAACGATCACAGCAGACCAAGATACAGCAGAGCATCAGAGTTCCAGGAAAGAGGGAAACATCAACACTGAATAACCTCATTCAGACTGGCACAGATGGTCTCAGTGAGGACGAGGACATCCAGGAGGACCCGAAGATTCAAATGGTGAAGAAAGTAAACAATTTCAACTAATGTGGCCACACTTTTAAATATTGGCAAGATCTTTTTATGTCTTTCTGTAACATCCACTACATCAGCGCATCTTCTCTGCAGAGCGGACATATCTGTTCTCATAAGAGGGCAAGCCCCTCACAAGTGTGCAGAAAATTAATTTCTGTCAAATATAGATGGACTGCTTAATTTTAGCTTTGCTAAATGTGATAACAGCTGCTTTGCTTATCCTTGGTTTTAAATTTTGATAGGAAAAATGGGAAATTGTAATTTTGAACTTTTGCATATGCAATTTGTAACACATGCCCGAAACAACATTAAGCTAAAAACTGATGGAGAAACAAGAGCCTGTGTGTAAATGTGCACGTCATAATCTGGATAGTTATTTGTTCATTTTAACAACTGATTCAATTCAATTTTATTTATATAGTGTCAATAACAATGCAAATTGTCTCAAGACGCTTTACAACATCTGGCCTGAAACCCTCAAAGCAAGCCTGAAGGTGATGGTGGCAAGGAAAAACTCCCTTTTAACAGGAAGAAACCTTGAGCAGAACCCTGCCCATATGGAGGGACTCATCTGCCTAAGGCCGGCTGAGGTAGAGACAGAGAACAGCAGCAGAAACAAGATATACAAACATCTGTCATAGATACATACATCTGACTAAAGCATACATGTAGAATCTGATGATGATACAAATATACCAAGCACAGACGGATTACTCGACGATCAAAGTAGCTGTTAGTTGCAGACCTGATGGGCAGACTGATAAGGCATAGAAGTGAAGGGGAGATGCACGTTCAGGACTAGGCCTGCAGGCCAAAGCGGCGTGCAATGCTGAGGACGTCGTCTCTGGTCATGTAGCACCCGCAGAGCTGCCGCAGGCCGGTGAACGACTCCCTGCCGTGCAAGACGCGCCAGTTGTCTATGAAAATGACCTGCAGAATAAAAGAGAGCGTATAGAGTCATTAGATTACATTTCAATCATTCAGTCATCCCAAAGCTTTAAAATTCCTTGACTGACAATTAGATGTTTTTATTTTGAGGCCTAGATGGAGTTTAACTGTCTTACTCTGCCTGGGTTCAGTTTCACCCAGAGCTCATTCTCTGGCCTCCTCAGCTCTGTGGTCAGCTCTCGATGTGCGACGTACCACCGCTGAACAGTGTCATGGGGGATTGTGTTTATCACTGATCGGTCGTAGTTGTTGTATCTGAGGAAAAAAAAGACACAATCCTGCTGTTGATTTCAAGTTTCAAACATTTCACTGAACCCTAAAAATTACATAATAAATATTTAACTATTCTAACTGCTATGGAACTAGTAGGTTTCTCACCCAGACAACAACATACCGTATCTGGTAAACTTCATCGTTCCAGGGATAAACGCTGATTAAAGGGCCGATGCCTATCATGTGGTTTTGGTGGTTGTCGCTATTCTCGATGTAATCGTGTCTGATGGGCACGCGAGCGAGCAGATCGAAGTTCTCCGGTGACTTCTGCCGCAGCTTTTCTGCGCCGTAGAACCCATCAACCAGTAACGTCCTTCCACCAGTTCCTTCATGCTTCAGACAGTGGAAAACCTGGATTCTGCAACAATGCAGGGGCAGTGTTGAACATTTGAAGGTCTGGGTTACTGAATCAGAAAGTCAGGGGGTAAACCCTCAGCACAATATCGGTGCCACTGACTACATTTACATTGATATGCATCATATTTCATTCTGAATTGATTCTGATGTTTACAGGGCCAGCAAATAAATCTTTTTTGATGTGCACGAGTGGTGCTACCATCTGCGTGCAGCACATAATTTGCCAAAAATATAACAGGAAAAGACTTTTTACCCCCAATTTTATTGACAATACTGATTTCTTTTCTTTGATGACCAAAATGGACGCTGCCCACATTGATTACGGCTTCACTCGCCCTGTCAAACACTGGTTTGCACATCTAGTTGTTTTGCTAGAGCTGTGAACTTGTCATGTCACTTTATATTTACCACACATGGGGCTAATATTAGCAGAAAGAATGTATTTATTCCACCCAAAAAAAGAAACAACCAGATCAAGCATTTAAATGGTTATTAAATGCTACTATTTTCCTATTCAGTAGACTGTCAAAGACTTTACACCATTCTTCTCAATCCAGTTGAATTGACTGAGGTCAAATCAGGCCTTTAACCTTATCTGTTCCAGAGGTCATGGCGCCCCAGTGCTTCACTGTGCTCCAAATGTGACGAAATGCAGGCTTCATCTACTTTAAACTTTGTACTGGGAAGACACACTGGTGTTCTTCGCTGCTCCACACACCACATTCCTCACACTACTATTGCGTTGAGGCTGTTTTGAAATCCAGTACATCCATTTCTCATGCACCTACCCACATGGTTCATGAAAGTATGAGGTGTCAGTGTGGCGGTCCAGGGCCATCTGGCTATAGGCGCTGTCTCCTCTGGAAAAATCTGAAGTAAAGCACCACATTCTTCCATATGTAGTCTCCCTGAAGAGTAATAAACATAACAACTAGTAGAATCAATGGGAACACTGCACAGTCTCTACATAGCCATCGAAAGTAAATGCAGTATATTCTCATGAGTATATTATCTGTAGCAGACACAAGGCCAAACAGAAGCATTTAATACCTGATAAGGCTGACCCTCTTGGTAACTGCCTCCGTGGCCTCCACTGTGGCTGGGACATCATCCACAAAAGCGAACCCATACAGAAGGTAGTTCTGAATAAACTTCTTCAGCTCATCGTCGCAGCTCAGAAATGTATCCCATTTGGCCGACGGTACGTTGGCGTTTTTATAGATGTCTGAGTTCCAGAGGATGCGCGGCTGCACGGTGCCCTGCTTCTTTCTTTCATAGGCGTTGTCAGCGAGCCAGCTGAGGCTGTAGTTTGTTACATGTCCACCAGGCCCTGGAATACAGACACGGAAGGTGTTGTTTTTTTGTTCAATATAGACTTTACATATTAACTTTATCATTTAAATGTCTACACACAGATTTAACATATGCCTAAATGAGCAAAGCACATTTAGTGTACGTGCCACACTGCTAACCTGCAGCAGAAGATTAAAAGAGGAACAAGGATATTTTTGCAACTGAATAGAGACACTATGCAACTGGGGGTCAGTGAGATTATAAGGCTTAACTGGGCAAACACACTAGTTTGGATTAGCATTTTTGACAAGTAGCACTGAATACTTGATTTTTTTCTGAAAGCCTTTTCAGTGTAACAAGCTACAGAACTTTGAAGGAAAATAACTGAGAGTCCACTTTATGGTGTTCTGTGGCAGTTATGTAGGTTGCTACACCATCAGGTTATAACTGATTGCAGAGCGGGCCATAAAAACTTGCCGTCTCTATGTATGCATGCAGCAAAATGAACAGCCGGGGCTCAGATCTTTGTGCGGGATAAGGATCTATGGTGGTCAATGTACCATTGTGGATTGAAAGTTTACTTAATCAAGTCTTGGAGGTCTCAGAGTGTTCATGCATAGAAAACACACTTCCCAGGCTCAGCTGCTCAGCTGACCTTAAGTATGCTCCACTAACAGGGAGAGGCATGCTTGGCAGTATGCCTGCAGGAGCATGTGTGTCATCGACTGTCTTGGGGCTGTCAGATCTACATTTGTCGCTTTATGTCAGATACAGTGTCACTCAGGGGTGCGCATAAAAAACACAGCCCACGGGGAGGCATCAGTCAGTCTTTAGCAAAGAACTGCACAATATAATCCAGACAGACATCGCAGTGATGGTATCTCTCCGGTCAAGTTGTGCTCCCCATTTTAAAAACTGAGCGATCCAGCTAAAATATTTTTCTTCTCATGTCAGGGTCTGCCCAAGATTTCACTGAGATTAAAACTATACGCACAGAAGGTGTCAAGGTGATGTACATGAAGGCAGTAGATTTCACTGCTTTTCCACACCTGGCTCCTATGGGACAGTTTATTCCTCTAACACAAAATGAGACACCTAAATCCCACATGGCTTTTTTTTTCCCACTTTGCGTGCAGGAGGAGGCTAAGACAGAGTAAGGGTTGTCTCCAATTAGTTGCTGCTGCCTAGCTCACCTCTGCTTTGCTGGGGCATCTCTGGGGAACAGCTCAGCACAGTGAGCAATGACTTGGAGGTCCATGCTCCATATGGGTGATTAGGTGGAAGATGAGGAGTTGGAAAGGGAGTATACGAGATGATTTATTTATTTTTTTTTATTTTTTTCCAGTAGTAGGCGGTGAAAGAGAAATCTATGATCCTCCCTGTGTTCTATGTAGCACATGCTGTCATGTTAATGGGGGAAACCTGTAGCTTTTCTCTGATTTATTACAGAGCAGACCAAAGAGACTGAGGATCAATAGGCACACAATACAAATTGCACACCTGTTGAGCTTCTCTTTCTTGCTGCTGTAAGCCTGTATGTGTCCATAGAATATATTAAATGAGCAGCAAGTATCATATGTATCTTGTCATGTGACAGTGTAACACGTTACCGGGCTGTTAAACTGAGGCTGACTTGAGGCTGACAGTTAAATCCAAGTTACACAATTCTCCTTTTAATGGCACATATATTATCTTTCTTTATGGTACACCATTCCAAACAGTCCAGGGTCTTGTGTCTTCCCCGGACTACACCCTAAGAACTGCTCGAGAACAAAGTGAATCTTTAAACAAAACAGCATCTTGTCTGAGGACAAAGAGCTATTCACCCTTGCTTGTGGAAGAGAACTGTATAATGATTGATATATTGGAATAGTTAACCAAGTCTGCAGCGTCTATAAAAAATGTATTTGACCGAATCCGTATGCGGTATATTGTATCTTGCAATTAAGTTTCAACTTTTAATATTTTTCTACGCCACAACACTCCAAATATAATCTGCCCGTGCATTGGCAGGCATTTATTCATATAAGCGCATAATGCACAATGACAGATGAACTGATCATTTTTTCCATATATACAAACTTTGTACAACATTTTGCACATAAAATGCAGATTTTGATGCAACCCATGATGGTTATTAGTACTGTATTAATTGGCTATTTTCATACTATGCCAAACGTAATATAGTATTATAAATACCAAATTAGCTATGCCTCACTGCTGTTTTCTTTCTTTTTGCATCTCTCCTTCCTGCAGTTTTATATATTTATATTTATTTTATTTCTTTCACTTTGTATCGCTCCTTTACAAACAAATACTTCCTTCCAGACTATTCACCCACACAACACAGCACACCCTTACACACACAGCACATAACCTTCTATGTTGTTCGATGTTCTGTACAAATTGTTTATCCCTGTCCTGTAAGTGTAAGTATTTGTCTTCAATAAAAAATTTAAAAATAAAAAATGCAGATTTTGATGCAATTCTGCAGGACACACCTTAGTTGCAATTTAGCAGATTCTATAATATCTATAATATCTGCTAAAACACATTTAAGTTGGAACATATAAAGATGTTTTTAGAGATGCAAATACTGGGGAGTGACTGTTTACTTTGTGCAACCATCAGTAACCCACGCTTTTATGGTATTTGCAAAGTTTCAGTTTATTAATACTTGACTTTTAACTGACTTACACGTGAGAACAAGATGCCCATCTTCCACTCTCGTGTTGTCGGGACGGATTGCGAGGTCTATGCTCCCAGTGTCCAGGTTCCTCTGGTTCGTTGCCGAGTCATAGGAGGATGCAGAGCGGCAGTGATCCCGCAGCCACACGTAGTTAAAATGCATCGGCGTCCCTCCATAGTTGAGCTCTGGCGATTTCATATTTAACAACAGCGGGTATTACAGTGAGGCAAAGAGCATGCATTGCGTTGAAGAGTGCCACTGAACTCACCGAGACAGTCTTCAAGTAACTGAAAAGTTGCAGAAGTCGCATAACCTGCGCGGATGCGCACATTTAGTCCCCATGATTTTCGGGTGTTTCTGAGACCACACAGTAAAGGAACTTGTCGCAACTCAGGAAGCACTTTCCCCCTCAAAATGGCAAGCATCCCGGGTTTTATCCTAACTGAACTTTAGATAAATTACAAAAATAAATCCTAAACTTGGGTTTTGATAAAGTGTATGTTGCCGGAAAATGCTCCGTGCGATGGCGCTCACGACTTCTGGAAAGACGGTCGCTTGTGCGTGGTCACCGCTTTATAGTTTCAGTTTCAAGTAAGACTTTTTTTCTCATCTTGTCTCAGCATCCCGTCTCAGGTTAATTATTAACACGTATTCTTAGAAAAGCACAGCCGTGCCTTCTTGTGATTTAGGTTAAATCAAAGACAGGTGAAAATGTTGGAAGTGTGATAGAGTATTAAAGCTTTAATCCTAGTGTACGTAGCTTCCGGGTATGGAAGCCTGAGGCGGAAATGCCGGTCAAGTCCTATATATATATACACAGACACTGGGTTAAGCAGGGTTCAAGCCAGCGCCACAGACCGCGATGGGACCTAACGGTGCTGTTTCAAGACAGCCTCCACTACGGAAACTCGCGGTGATCCCCACCCACTTTATTTCGCGATACGTGTACATACTAGGCATTACGGTAAATGCGTGTGAATTTAAGCATAGCAGTTAATGCGTGTATTTCAAATAAAAATGTATGGTCAGTGTAAAATAAGTAAATAAATAAATGTCTGAATATTCTACCGCAGGCAGGCTATTTGTTTTTTGGGGTGGGGGCGCTCTGTCATTTCAGCTGCGTCAATAATTAGTTCAAAATAAAAGTTATAAGTGCTCTTCCGCTTAACGTAATTTCACATAAAACACACTGAAAAGCATATTAAGTATAGGGTAGGTAAGTGCTAAATAAAAAATAAAAAAAATATTAAAAAGAAAATGAATTTTCTCCACAACACACTGGCCAGTCTAAGGAGTACCTTTAGTAACAGACTCATTCTACCCAAATGTACAACAGAACGCCACAGGAGGTCATTCCTGCCTGTGGCCATCAAACTTTATAACTCCTCCCGCTGAGTGTTGGTCAGTCTTAACACCTTTAACACTTCAGACTCCCTTAATTTATTTGCAAACTCCACCTCTGTATATTGTGAATACTTGTGCAATATTGTTCCTTTACTTTAAATGCATCTTACTTATTACTTATTTTTTATATATTTTTGTATTACCTTCATTCAACTAGCAACTGTCACTTTATGGGAGCAACAGCAACAAAACAATTTCCTTGAAGGATTAATAAAGTATTCTGATTCTGATTCTGATTCTGATTCTGAAAGGAAAATGGGTTTGTCGTTTCAGTTGTGTCGATAAGTAGTCACACTTAACAGCATACATTTCCAAAGATCAGGCTCTTCACGAGACAAGTTGTGCGTTTTCCTGCACACAAGTCCAACTTGAGAATGACAGCTGACCACCGCGTAATAACCCTCACACAGTAGCAGGTGATTCTGGCGTTGCATGAGTGGGGCGCAAGGCTTACGGCCCACAGAGAAGAGGGAAAGTAGCTTAAGCAAGCAGGCTGCGAATGAGATTGATAGAGTGACTGGTGATGGACAGATGTGCACTTGGGTTAGTGGTCAGGGAGCTGCAGGGGTTCCCTCTGGGAGTGGCTCCACGGGAGTACTAACCACTTGGAGTTTGGCATATTGCATCTCTAGAATACTAGAAGGTCAGCGATTTAGTACACACGAGTGCACCAGTGTGTATAATGTCATCTGAGGGGGTATGAAATAGAGGTGAGTTAGAGGTTAGACTATCTGAGGGCATCTCGTGGGTGTAAAACAGATACATGTTCGAGAATCAACAAGATACACACAAGAAAACAACACTATGAGTTCAAATGTAGCTATTGTCCCACTTCATGCTGTTGCTTGCTGGTTAGGTGTTTCTGGAGCACTGATTTGATACACTGATATAACACCAAGCCTTTCCAAAGTGGTTGGACAAAGGAGCTTTTTGTATGTGTGAAGATCTATTTGCACGACAGGCTGAAATTAAGCAAAAATGAACTTGCTGTTCCTCATAACATGTAGATTCTGGGCCTTATTCCTGGCATATGGTTATACACACCTGCTCAATGGCATCCTCTGGAGTTCCCTGTAGAAACTGGCAGTTTATCAGGGAGCTTGAACTCATTAGCTGGCTGAATACTACCTCTTTCATTATCCCCTTGTTTTCCAGTCTGTTTTGTTGTGGCTCATCTTGAAAGGCGAAAGGCACTGCTGTCTTTACAGCACAGCATTGGCCTTACTGCACAGTGGGCAAAAGTTTAATTGAAAGTCACACACAAAACATACTGCAATAGTCATTGCCCGAGCCAGTACTCAGTATAACTAAGAGGTTATACAAATACAGGACTGTTATATACATTTAAAGTAAACAATGCTTGCTGAGGGAATACATATTCAATGTCATTATGTGACTTTGATTGGACTCTTGCAAATATCGAGGGAATAGAGGGAAAAAGAAGAAAACTTTTTTTTAGAAATATCCAGATTTCAGTATGACTGTTTACTTGCAGATCTTGTTGGAAAGAAGTGCCTTGTAAGCAGGATCTGGCCACATCAGTGTCCATGTGGGGACTCTGAGATAATGACTGATCTGAAGACGATCATGTAGTTAGCTGGAGAGGCTTTGTCCCCTGCAAACCCCTCTAAGTTCACTCCAATGTTACGCCTCATTATTCTTAGAAAAGCACAGCCGTTCACGTGTTGCAACATTCTGGCAAGTCTCCTTGTCTGAACCGTCCGTGTATTAGTCATATAATCAGACTAGTCTCCCACTGTTTGCTGCCATCACGTTTTTGTTTTTTGTTTTTTTAATTAACACCCGCACAGTCATACAGACACCAGCACATATGTTGTAACGGACATGTTTGTCATTAGTCAGCTGCTGGAATCATAGTCAGCTGCTGGAATCACAGTCAGCGGTTCGACGTTGTTTCGCTTCCGTGCAGCCTGATAGGTCAGCCCGGCTGCAGAAAACGTTGCGGTAATGCTGCATTCAAGTACCGTCGGAAATAGAGATTTTTGTGCTCAGAGCCCACGAACCGCTTCAGGCCAAGTGGATTATTTACCACAATCTGAAACTTCTAATCGATTAAATGCGTTTTGAACAAATTTCCTTTTGGACGAGTTAAACAACAACAACAACAAAATATTATTTCATGTTTATTTTATTCCTTGTCTTCTACTTTAATGAGACTGTATATTTACTTGGCGCAAATAGGGAACCAAATCAATAGCATTTAAAGCTCTGCTTTATTCACTTAAATAAAACAAGAGCTGGTCCACATATGAAGCATTAAATAGGCATGTTAGGCGAATAAATGCATGATTGTGTAATAAACATCGCGGTGTAGAGCTGCGTGGGCATAATTATAAAGCAATGGTGCGACAGAAACACGACGCTCGTGTGACGCTATGCTCCGACGCGATTTGATTTGCGCTCAATTGGTGGTAATATAAACAACCCGAGTTCTGGGATTTGGGAGCTTAGAGTGGGACGCGAATGCAGCACGAGCCTGCCCCTTCGAGCACAGCAGCAGATAGTCAGATGCGTGTTTACTTGCTTTGTCAGCGGTGTCCCCGCAGTAGTTATCTCATGTACCTCACCTGCTGCTGATCAAAACCTTGGACTTTTGTCTCGCAGAGTGACTTATCGCGTCGTCAGTCCTCCTTATCAGCAGTTTCCTCTCTTGCAGCATTTTGTTGCCAGCCTCTAGCGGACCTTGAGCGGGGGCACGTCGGGTCCACAGATTTTCTATTTTTTTTCTAGCTAACAGGGAAAGATGACGTTAAAATCCAATAAAAACGAACCTGCTGACATACTGGAGACGGCGAACAGCGTCAGGACAGCGCTCTCAGACCTGTACCTGGAGCAGCTCCTCCACAACAAACCAAAGTCTGACAAGGTAAGGGGCTTTTCTTTTACTATTTTTTTTTTTTTTTTTTTTTTTTACCATGTTTTCTCCGAGCCCCCACATTTGGGTGTCTGCTTCCGGGAAGCAGACGCGGTGCATATGTTCGTTGTTGGTATCTCGACAAGGTCTCTAAAAATAGACCATGTTTTCCATCATATGGCTCACAGCTGCCGAATGTGTAGATCTCTTAAACAAAGAATATTTAGGTATGTTAGCAACATATGCAGTGGTCAGCCACCTTTAGCCTGGATCCTGCAGACCTTGCATGGGCATTTTCGCTTCTGCATTTCCCACGAATCAACGCTGTCACTTGACAACTTGGTCAGTGTGTGCAGCTGTGATCATGTGACTAATAGTCACGTAAGCCTGCTTTACAGATCCACATACATTGCATTATATCAACTTCATATTAATCATGTGAATATGTTTAAAAGGTTGACTCCAGCTAGTGTTGCCCCTGCTGAGGAATCAGCAGTTGGGTTTGAGGCAGGCCATTGTTTACTGCCCCGCACTCCAGGCTTTTGTATAAACTTTATAGCTTAAGGACAGGTTGCGTTGTGGAAACACAAACTTGTCTCTCCGGCGGTCAACACACATTCCACACATGGCCGCAGAGCAGTTCAACACGTTTGGGTGACTTGGAAAGAGACAGGTAAGGGTGAGGCCAGGCTTGTAGCCTTGACGACCCTTAGGCCCCGATTTGGCGGCCACAGACACAGAGTGTCTTCTCTGGATTTGATAAGTCAGCAGTAGCTACTGAGCGAAATGGGGAAGGGAGGAAACTCCTTTCCTGGCATCAGCAGTTTGTAGTTCAACAGCCTTGAGTAACATACTAGGCAGCAGGCACCTTTACTCTGTGCTGATGGGTGAAATTGGCGTCTTAAAGCGAGGTCACGTGGGCCTTTATCTCACACTGGTTTGTGTAACGTACCTCATGGCTAACTCATGGTATGTTACAGGAATTAATATGAAGTGAGAACGCCTGCTCTGCTTAGCACATGCCCCAGCTTTGTTTGCAGCTTTGTCCTGGCTTGTGCTCCTCTTGAAACGTCGGCAAATACTCGAGGCTTAAGAACTCAGCACTGCCCTACATACGCAGCCATTCGCCCGTTTAAACTCCTTAAAGTACAGCTTGCTATTTAACCACACTTTTGACAGTTTTCAAACTTGAACTGAAATACATCTTCACAAGTTCAGGCAAGAAGTGCTTCAGGCAGATGACGGCTAGCATGAGACTTGGAACATCAGCAGCCCTTCTGGCTATTTCTCTATAATCTGTCCGAATTCTTCCAGCATGTGTTCAGGAAAAATTGTAGCTGTTGAGTTTTCACCACTCTGTCCCATATAGGTCATATATTGATCTTCTGCTGTGGTCTTTCAAGAGATCAATAGGACACAAAGGAGAGCCACCCTAAATCGTACATTGGGGAAGGATTCATAATTAATATTTCTTGACGTGCAAAGAAAGAAAATCATCTCAGGAGAAGATGGCTTCCTGAAAAGTATCCGTCACATTCTGTTTGATCTACTTTAAATAAAGCTTTCTTGAGAAGCGTATCTCTCTCGAGGGCTCTGCTCCTTTCCTGAATGCGTTTGTTTATCCCGTTTGCTTCCCCACACCCGAAACTGGCATCTGAAAGGACTTCCTGACCCCGACTTAATGCAGCAGGGCGCCACCAGCTTTTGGAACGCAGTGATAAACAGACGAATGCCTTTAATCATGCGTTTATCAGCTGGCACGCTGATCGTGTGAGTGGTGGGGCTGATAGAGCTCATTGTCAGCATCCCGATGAGACATTCAATCAGAACGTATTTTATTTCCAATCCACATGCACTCACAATTATTTTAGACGTGCCTGTTACATAACCTTCCACCGTTCTTTACATAGCTTGGGCTGCTGTGTGCTAAATAGATTATTGCAGTGATAGTATTTGACATTCAGATTTAACCTTTCCTTCCCGCTCGCCTCCAGAGAGTCAGCACTTTTTAATGAGGGGGAGGAAAACAGTCTTTCCCGCATACTTGGGGGGAAATCCCTTAATATATGTAAATATATCAGTATAACAGCTGTTTCGGATCATAATAGCCCCGTCAAAAACAGAGAACAATAATTACTGTTACACCATCAGGGTAATGTTCCGCATTCCAGATCATGTTGCTTTGCGGTGGTCGACCATGAGGATTCGCAAAATGAATCTGTGTCTGGAGCAGCTCCCGTCTGAAATGTGTTCCTCTGAGAATCAAAAAGTGAAAGCTAACTAGAAACCTACCCCTGATCCTTCCTAAGATTCAGCACTTTTTAATGAGGAGGAGGAAAAACAAATCTGTTGCTCTATACTTGGAGGAAAACCTCTACAAAACAGTCCAATCTAAACTGGAAAAACTATAATTATAATTACACAATGAGAGTGATTACTTTGTAAATCATTTTTGGAGCGGTCAAACGTAAGGATTCGCAAAATTCATCTGTGTTTGGCGCATCCCCCGTCTGAAATTCTCTGAGAATAATAAAGCCAAATGAAAGAAATCTGAAGTTTCAAGATTTTCATAGCTGTACAGGCTCCTTTCCTCTGCGGGTGTAATTCCATCCAAACACTCCGTCCCGGGGCTGTACAGTCCTGGCATATAACGGAGCAAGGCTGGTAAATAACTATCGGGTTGCACAGAAAAACAACTGGCATGAACCCTGCGTCCAGTCACCGCTTGACAGGAAAAGGAAAATCATTTTCTAAATCTGAGAGGTGTCAAAATCGTGTGCACACTCACTGTGAATATGTCAACAAAAACATATTTATTTCAACTGAAGGATGGTAGAAATCCCTGCCTGTGTCACACACACCAAACTGCTTTTATGCACATAATTGTAGAGCCACGTAGGATAATGATATTTATTGGTTTATTGTAGGGCTTATGCTGGAAGATAGATAATATACTTTTGGCTGAAACAATGCTGATGTGTCATTTTCACGCAGAAAGTTTGTGCTGATGAAGGTAATCGTGCCTCGGGTGTAGCTCTAGCGACCAATTAATAAAGCTTTTGATATTGTGCAGGGCAAGCTGCAAAAAAGCACATTATTCTCAAGGGGTCATCTAGGGCGTCTTATCTTGTACCTCATGCATTTAACTCGATTCCTCTGTGGCTCGATTTGTCAGTGGAGCTCTGGACTATATTTGTTGACTCTATGGAAGTAGCATGGATGGGGATTTCCTGCTTTTAGACTCGTCTTTGGATTCATTCAAGTGTGAAAGCACAGTCTTAATGCACCTCTTTGATTTCTATAGCAAACTCCAAACACTAAACATAATCATTTTAAATACTATTAAAAAAAAAATATATATATATATATATATATATATATATATAGCTTTCTTACCATAATCTTTAGTTAACTGTGATCACCTGATGACTCTGGTGGTATCCATGACCACATGAACCTGGTGGACCAGATGACTGGACGTGGTTAATGAGGTGTTATAACGCTGGGTTAATTTTCAACCTTGAACATATGTTGAAACTGCAAATGAAACATAGCTGTTGGCACACACATGAGCAGGAGGTGTTCACTGCAGTTATTGGAAATAGCAGTGAGATAGTGATGTGATGTGTCCTGATGAACCGATGAGCAGTAAATTAAATGACTTGCCCAATTTTTCTTTTAACAGGCGACTATGCAAACCTATGAAACTAAAGGAGCTGAGGTTTACACGAATGGGAGTTCTGGACATATGAATGGCACAGAGCTGACCAGGATGAAAGAAGTAACGTTTAAAAAGAATCCCTCCGAGCCAATGGTATGCTGTCCGCCTCTACACACGCACAAAAAAACGTCATGCCTTTAAATTTGTATTGCTCATTCCTCCTCATTACCTGTGGTCTTCGTCTGTAGGGCGTCACCCTGAAACTGAATGACAAACAGCGGTGCACGGTGGCCAGAATATTACACGGGGGGATGATCCACAGGCAAGGTAACTAATCACAAGGATTAGATTTGAGCTGATCTGCTTTGTGTTGGCATCTGTGTATATGGCTAGAGCAGTTCTACAAAATATCTAATAATATTGTGTAAGTTTCCCTTGTGTACCCAAAACTGTTCTTCTGACTCATCAGAGAATGGACATGGGCCTTCTGAGGGTGTCCTGTGGTGTCTGACACCAAAGTCTTGGGAGTGGGAACCTTTAGGTCCTATGGTTTAGGGGAGGGGCCTCTATGGATCTTAGTCAACACATTGAACTATTTTTCATGTTCTTAGGTATTCCTAAGTAGTTTTTGTGGTGAGGCAGTGTCTTGCAGGGAGTGGCTGCCGCAGTTTGGGTGTTATATGGGGTGGGGTTGCTTGGTCAGCAACAACCTTAGGTGGGTGCTTTGTGTTTAAGTAACATCCATGAATGCCAGGACCAAAGGTTTCCCAGCATTGTAATGAGATGACCAGTGTTCTTCACTTCACCTGGCTGGGAGTGGTTTTAATGTTGCAGCAAGTCAGTGTATACTGTATGTGAATATACAGCACATCTAATATGTTCTGTTTCTGTAGCTCATATCACAATTCACAGCAAAATAATAACAGAACCTGTGCATATCTGGATTCACTCCACTTCCCCTGGTTTCTTCCTCTCTGCAGGGTCTTTACATGAAGGAGATGAAATAGCAGAAATCAATGGAAAAAGTGTGACAAACCAATCTGTAGACCAGCTACAGAAGATCCTGGTGAGCCGACTGCTCATAACTTATCGCAATTGGTTTTGGCCCTATGGTCAGTGCTAACTATTTTTTTTTCCATTTTGCTAATGACTTGTAAATTTGTCTTCTTCACACGCAGAAAGAAACCAGCGGAGTAGTCACAATGAAGATCATTCCCAACGTTCAGAGTCGATCCCAAGCTTGTGAGGTACTGACACGATCAGCAGCTTTTGGTCTTGCATTGCTTCTGACGTTTGCTCTGATTTAATGCTGCGTTTTGTATTCATTTGGTTTCCCTTTCGCAGTACAGTCAACGATGAGTTTGAGTTCATGTCCTCCAGTCCTTTTTTTTTTTCAACAACTTACCTGTTTAAAATGATTGTGTTTAGGTGAACCCTCCGTTAGTCAGTGAACATTCCAGGTGACTATGAAACTAGTTCAAATTTAAAGAACATCGCTCACATTAGTTTTGCTAATTTGACTTGAAACGCATAGTGTTTCATTCTGCCATCCGCTGGCCACAACATGTTTCTCCAGCAGCCATTTGTGAGCCTCATGTGGCATAAAAATGGCTGTTCTGGAGTTAACAACATACTGTCGAATAGCCCGTGATTTACAATAAAATACAACAAACATTTTATTAGTAAGTGTTGAATTCTGTATTATTATTTTTTTTTTTTTTTTGCTGTGGTCGGTGATGGCAATCTACTTTTAAGCTTGTAGCTCATTAATATGTAGGTGTAGATAATGTGCTTTTCCTACAAAGAATGTCATTTTTGGTAACCCAAACCACTCCACACACTTCTACACAGTGTGGATGTAATAGTTTTGTGTGTGCACACATAACTAGCAGTGACTGGAGTGTCTTGGGGAAACCACAAATGTTCATGAGCGCTACTAACAATAGTAAAGCGTAATTTATAGAACTGAGCTGGGCCTGGGCCATAGCCTACGCCGGTGCTAGCTCCTTATACTTGTGCGCTCGCTGTGTAACAACGCCTCCCAAACGCTAGTGGGCGATGTGGCTGTTTTTATTGTTTTTGCCAGTTGGGTCTCGTTTTGTTTACTTCCCCTACTTCCTGCTGCCCTTTAAATAATGACGGCTGGAACTGAGCAGTTTTGGTTGCAGCAGGCGCTGATAAATGTTGAACTGCATATTATTTTACTGAAGTTACTGCAACTAAGAAAACAACCGAGAACATGTCGGAGGAGATGGGAACCGAGCGGGGCAGAAGGAGGGTGAATCTGCTGTGGTTGACCGGCCCCCGAGAGACACGTACGAGGCAGTGTATTTCAAATAGTTCCGCATATTGGCTGTTAAATTTGACAATGTGGTCAGTCGTCTGCAACTTTTCACGGGTTGTTTAACAGAGACTGTCTCTCAACGTTCGCGTTTCAGCTTCAGGTGGAAGTCAACAGGCTGAGGCAGTTAGCTACTGTCTAGCGTCAAGTAGGCCTACAGTTTCCTCCATCATTTCGGAAGGATGTGAAACGTCATGGAAACCACTTCAGTCAGAGTTCCGTCAGTGTCCTCCAGTCGTCTAATGTGTCAGCCCTGCGGGGGAATTGTGTCGACTGTGGAATTTTCCGAACTGTGTTGGCAATACACGGCCCCACAGCACGCCGGTAGTGACTACTACAATTAGAAATGCGACCACGCCATTGCCCCGGTGGCTACCTGCGCCTAGGGTCCGGAGCTATGCAGCACCTAGTTCGTAGATGTGTCGCGGGACTATAAATTACGCTTCAGAGTTTACCCTGAGAAGAATTTACACATGTTCTTGATGTGATGTTCGACAGATAAGTAGAGCTTGTTCATAAGGAGTTTCTAACAAGTGAGACGAATAAAGAATACACCAATACGTCTGCACGAATGGACCCTATGTCTGGACTAAAACAGCCTGATATGAGCTGTCCAAGATCACATCATGACATTGTATATTCTGCTTCAGGGTGAATTCCACTATTAACATTAGTAGAATCCGAGTGTGTTTTACTTCCTTCACTCTACTACTGTCAATATTTATTCTTAAGGATGCTATTCATGTCCATGTTCAGGTACTGCAGGTCTTTCAAGTCCAGTATTTGTTGATGCACATTCATCGTATATGCTCTGCAGATGCTGCAACTATCAGCAACCTAGAAATAGCTTCTACCAGTCACTTCATTTTTTTTCTTTGCTTAAATGTTTAAGAAAAAAAACATATCAATTCAGTGAAACTAGAATCCATGTGGGTAGTTCAGTTGAAAGCACGACATCTTTTTCTTTCATTATTCTTTGTTCTCACTAAGGTTATTCAACAGATGTGCTCTTCATCTACAGATGTATATGAGGGCCCAGTTTGACTATGACCCCACCAAGGACGACATCATCCCGTGCAAAGAAGCAGGTCTGACGTTTAAAACTGGAGACATCATTCAGATCATCAACAAGCAGGATCCAAACTGGTGGCAGGGCAGAGTGGAGAGCAGTGCTGCTGACTTTGCTGGGCTGATACCCTCCCCAGAGCTCCAAGAATGGTTAACAGCTCCATCATACCAATTATATGTGATGATTAATCTTAGAAAGAAAGAACCCATACTGAACATAAGATAATATAACATAGGATAAGATAAGATAAGATGTTCTCAGCTTAACTTGATTGTCTGTTTTCCCTGCAGGAGGGTGGCCAGTAAAAGCAAGGCCAGAGAGGGCAGTCAGTCCTGCAGCCCTTTTGGAAAGAAAAAGAAGTGCAAAGACAAGTACCTAGCTAAACACAGTTCTAGTGGGTATAACTGTAGAATTCCTGCACTTTTACTCTGTTGCATTTGAGTATGGTTTCATCTAAAACAACCATCTTTTGCAGTTTTTGACCAGCTGGATGTGATTTCTTACGAGGAAGTTGTTCAACTCCCTGCCTTTTCTAGGAAGACTCTGGTGCTTATTGGTAAGCATCAATATTGGTCCACATTTATGCTTTCTTACAGTGTATTTCTAAGTACACGTGTTTTAGTCTAATGGTTACAAATCTTTCTTATGTACTCTTAACACAATATCAAAATATGCTACCCACTTTGTGGTTTACATTTTAGTTTTCTGCAAATTACATTAAGGCTAGTGCTTCATTAAAATGTTTTTAAACTGTACCATTATTTTGGTCTTTCTGTTGATTAGGTGCACCGGGTGTAGGAAGGAGGCATATCAAAAATGCACTGTTGACAAAATACCCAGAGAAATTTTCCTATCCTGTACCCCGTAAGTAGACCTCCAGTATTTTCCTCCCATGGAGCAGCTAAGTTAGTTGAACTGTTCATAGCTAATTCTTTAACGTTCAATCTGCACAGACACTACCAGACCCCAGCGTAAGGACGAGGAGAACGGACAGGAATATTATTTCATCTCCAATGAAGCCATGACCAAGTGCATCTCTGGAAATGAGCTTCTGGAGTACGGCAGCTTCCAGGGATATATGTTTGGTACCAAACTTGAGACCATCCAGAAGATCCACGAGCAGGGCAAAATCGCTGTGCTGGATGTAGAACCACAGGTTAGTACTGACGAGATGTTCTGTAGTCATAATGTTAAAGCAATACAGGTGATCAAGGTAAATTATCACCATTACTGCCAGTATTGCTTCCTTAAGTAATATTAAACTACATATGTACAAGTAACAACTTCACGTGGACACATGGAAATGCACCAGCAATGTTGACTTTGTATCCATTAGCTTTGCTAAACTGTTAAGTAGTGCAGTTGGACTCTGAGCAATGACATTAACAGTTCAAGCTACTGTTTTCTGCCACTTTAGCTCAGTTTCTTGGTTAATTAAAAGTACATTCTGGAACATGTGGATGGTAAGGCCAACTATCCATATATGGTGAAGCAAATGTACACATAAATTCCCACCCACATGCAGCACACACTGGACAATATGGCAAAGGCATCAATAGGATATGTTGGTTTATATAATGTAAGAAAAGAACTCCACCCTCCCTCAAATGAACTGTTCTGTTAAATACTTGAATCTTACTTAAAATGGACGCCTTGTCCTTTGAGAACATTCATTATAGGTGAGGGGGGGTTTGTTAATATGTAAATTATGGCTCACACAATATACACAACACACACAAATGTGGTAGTAATAATACTAATGAATTAACTTGAACACGTCAGTTGTCAGGACCTGGCCTTAAAGTGACAATCTCAAAGATTTCAGTCCTGGTTTTGGACACCTGTAGTTATTTTAGTGATTATAACAAATGCAGTTTAATACTGGTCACATAATTCAGATGGCAGCAAAACAAACCATTATCATTTTAATTAGAGCCCAGGCAAAGTGTCCGTGAACAGCAGAGAAGATAAAAAGGGCTCCATTTAACGGCTCTCTAGGGCTGCTCCTTTTTGTTCTTTTGCGTCCTGTGATATTGCAAAATGATTTGCTGTCAAAAAACAGTGACAGTTGTCATGTTTTGTTGCTGATGTGTTTTGTCAGTTCAGTGCCTTTCTTGTGAAGCCGCAGCATTAGCATCAGTGTCTCAACCCATCATCTGTTGACAAGCATTAGCATTCCACATTCATATCCAGATATTTGTCTATAGAGATTACATTAGCTGTACTTAGTGCAGCACAGTTCAGTGGGCCACAGGCTCAGTCACTTGTGTGTTTGGTGGTGGATAGTGACTTAACAGATATTTATTCAGATATAAATCTTTGGAAATATCAATTTAACTTAAACCATTTCTTACTTAAACCTTAATTATTGAACGCTCTCCACTTATTTGCAGTAATGGGCTCTTAATTAAAATGGTGCGTAACAAGCAAATGAAAAGTCACTTTCATTTGTTTTCAGTTCAACAATATTTAAGACAGGATTGCTTCTACTTCTTTCATTACAACATATTGTTTGTAGAATAAATCCAAATTAAATGTGTTTTTTTCCCTATACATTCACACACCATAAACCCTTTTCATCATTATCCATCTAAAAATCCTTTGTCATTCTAAAACCTTATTATTTCAAATAGCAAGCTTTCTCTCTGTAGTTAATTAATCTAACATGTATTCTTCTCGCAGACCTTGAAAATCTTGCGAACTGCTGATTTTGCACCTCTGGTGATGTTCATCGCTCCAACCGACTCCGCTCCTCAGGTGCTACACCCTCATTTGAAAATGCTCCCGGTGCTTAAAACACCAAACCGCCTCGCCTTCAAACTGCTAATCTTCTGTGTCTTCTCTCTTAGACGGAAAACCTGCAGATGCTCAAGAAAGAGTCGGACGCCATTTTGACCCTGTACAGACACTTCTTTGACGAGGTTCTAGTCAACAATGACGTGGATGAGAGTGTCAAAGAAGTGGAGGATGCCATAGAGCGCGCCACCTCCACCCCACAGTGGGTGCCTGTATCGTGGGTGTATTAAAAGATGTCTGTTTGTGTGATGATACAGTTTGTCTAAAAGCAGTGCAATATCACTCCTTATATAAAACCTCGAGTTAGAAATGCCCCAGCTGTGTTCGGGTTTACTTCGTGGTTTATGTTGTCACTGAGTTTTTTTCTTTTTCTTTTTTTTTTTTCCTTTGCACAAATGCGTTAAAAAATAAGCAATATATAGAAAGGTTTGTTGGAGAAAGTCGAGAACCTCACCAGGGATGTTTTGTTGG
This sequence comes from Chelon labrosus, assembly GCF_963514085.1. Lineage (NCBI taxonomy): Eukaryota > Metazoa > Chordata > Actinopteri > Mugiliformes > Mugilidae > Chelon > Chelon labrosus. Next base: position 5,814,017 of record NC_140350.1, on the reverse strand, counting down.
ATGTTTAGACATTTGTGCTTCGGGCTTTTGAGAGGGTATGGGTTAAGATTTGGTGCAGCACAACCTTTTGATTCTTGGAATTAGAAAATGCAAAACAGGACCACAACTGTGAATTAAATCTCTTTCTTTAAAATCACTGGATTCTTCTCATCTACAGTAAATCATTGATTCTGGATTCATTGTGTCTTTGTTTCTCTCATTCAAATGTCCCACAAAACTGAGATTCTAAAACTCCTTTGTTCATGCAGTCTGTCACTCCATGCGTTGATAATGTCCTTTCCACCTTTCACTTTTCAACATTTCCGTCACTGACAGCCTCACTTGACTCATCTTAATTGTATACCTCATGGGGTACTGTAAAGGCACTTTTAAACAAAAATAAATTTCCCAGCTCTGTTCCAAACGTTATTGTGACTGTGTTTCACTTGCCAATCTGTTCATCCCCTTCCTCTAAATCCACAGAAGACAGAAAAAACATGGCGGTATCTCAGATGGGCGAATCAGGGAGACTGAAGTCAAATAAAAAGGTTAGTTTGGGTAACATCTTATCAAGACTAGACTTAATTTTATGGTTGCTGCCTCAGGTGGCTCATCATGTCTGAGCAGAATATTCCATACCTAAAATCTCACCACACGCACTAACGGTTCAAACTGTGGAGGGGAGGAATTGTCAGGGCAGGGCGGGTTTTCATACCTGCCTGAGTTTTTCAGCGGACATCACGACTCGAGGCTGTGATCAATTATAGATCAAGACGTGCGTGTCTGAGTTGTACGGTACACGTAATGTACCTGCATCTCCCACATTACAATTCTCCCCTCATCCACCGTGAGTGAGAAACAGTTACAGGTTATACATGACAATGAATGTGATCAGAGTTTCATCCAGTCTGGCTTTGCACAGTTTCCTGGTCTCAGTGCTCTGAATGTGTGTTGAGGGAAAAAAATAACACTGTTGATATTGTATTAAGTAATATACACTGCTCAAAGAATAAATAACACTTTGAAAACATTAGATCTCAATGGGGGGGGGGGGGGATCATGCTGGATATCTCTACTGATATGGACAGGGTAATGTGTTTGGGACGTAGGGTTGCCACATTGATGCAAATAAAACATCCTACAGAGGGCTAAAAGAAAGAGGAAAAAATGATGCAGCATGCAAGTCCATTTTGTTGAAATTTCATTGCAGCAACTCAAAATGGTAGTCTGTAGTCTGTATGGTCCCCCACATGCTTGTATGCAGCCTGATGTCATTGGATGGTGTCCTGGATGGTATCTCCTCCCAGATCTGGACCAGGGCATCACTGACCTCCTGGACAGTCTGAGGTGCAACTTGGAGGCGTCGGATGGACCCAAACATAATGTCTCAGAGGTGTTCTATTGGATTTAGTTCAGGCAAGTGTGGGGGCCACATGAGGCCGGGCATTGTCGTGCACCATCAGGAACCCAGGACCCACTGAACCAGCACAGGGTCTAATAATGGGTCCAGGGATTTCATCCCAATACCTAATGGTAGTGAGTCTGGCCCGCAGACCACCCTCATGAAGTCTGTTTCTGATTATTTGTTTAGAGACATTCACACCAGTGTCCTGCTGGATGCCATATTCTAGGGCTCTGGCAGTGCCCATCCTGTTCTATCTTGCACAAGGGACCAGATACCGGTCCTGCTGATGGGTTGAGGACCTCCTATGGCCCTGTCCAGCTCTCCTATAGTAACTGCCTGTCTCCTAGAATGTCCTCAGTGCTCTTGAGACTGTGCTGGGAGACACCTTCTGGTTATGGTATGTATGGATGTGACATCCTGGAGGAGTTGGACTGTCTGTGCAACCTCTGACTTGATGCTACACTCTGATAAAAAAGTGTTCCTTTAATTTTTTTGCTGTGTATTTAATATGCATTCAAATGACATTTATCAAAATCAACTAATAAAGAAACTCTTCTTAAAATCAACAACATATATACACATTTAACAAGTATAGAGTATCTGTCAGAATTATAATAAAAGCCATCTGAAACACATTACATGTGCAAATACAGTTTAGATAAAGAAGAAAGAAGGAGAAGGATTTAAAGATGCCGTAATTTCCATCACCACAAACCCTGGTGTGTTGCAGTTGCTCTTCGGGTCTCAGACACCAAATTCAAACAGGACAAACTCGTGCATAACAACCAGCTGAGTACTGCTCAAAGCTCCCAGCGCTGAACTTTTGTCATGACCGAGGTCATCATAGCGAAGGGGACAGTTGTCAAAGCAGCATGACTGTTTCCATGGACTTTGGCAAAATGGTCATTTAGTGCCACCATGTGGTTGAGTCTGAGAATACATTCCAAACCGAGAAGATTCTCTGTCAGCTCTGTGGAAAGTTTATACTCAGACCAACATGTGCAACCTGTTGTAGTTGCATTGACGATATGTGTTACTATCAAAGACTGAAAGATTAAATGAGGTGACCGTGAATAAAACAGACAGGAGTTGAAGAAGTTAATACCAGAGAGATGTGAAAAAATCACAACAAAGCTTTTCTCTTCAGCTGCATGAGTTTCTGAACATAGAGGTGCATTTTTATTTTAAACAGTTTTTAACCCAGTCCTGCTTGTTTGTTTTTTCCCCCCACCATTTACTTATTTATCCAATGATGGCTTGATAAATTACAGGGTGAATTTGAGTACCACTTTATATTGATCAGAACAGGCCTGGAAAGTGAAGACATACGTATATATATAGTCCTTGCTGACATTTGGTCATGTTGCCCTGTTGTCAGCAAAGCGAAGCCTCCTTTAGTAACCCTACATTCACCCATTGTGTTTCCCTCTTCATCACAGTTAAATCCTGGGGATAATAACTGTGCTATTTGCCCAAGATTAGACTGACAACTGAGCACACACACCCACCCACCCACATATAAATAGTTATCGCTTCGCCTTTGTTGTAGTCTGATGTTTTTTTCAGTATATATAACTAAGACTAAGATATTCTGGTCTGTCTAGTTTACAGATTAGACCAAAAGAATAAAAAATGACACACTTAAAAATGACACACTTACCATGATTTAAAACAACAACACATTTGAAAAGAAAACCAAAGAGTCATCAAATGTGGATTAACTAATCTGTCAGAACGAAGATATTCTAGGAATTCTTTTCAGTTTAGCTCTGTATGGGAAACTATTGTCCAACCAGCTCTTTTGGGGATTAGTATATAAACACAATTTCAGTCCTCACAGATACTTTAAATGGAATAAAAAATATCTTTTAATTTAATTTATAGCACTGGTTTGAAAATGGATTATTGCTTACTGGTCAACTAGTAAACAAAAATGGTGGGTTGCTGTCATACCCAGAATTTCTTCAAAACTTTAAGATACCAATCACACCTAAAAAAAATGCTATAATTATAGATGTAATTCTCACCAGTTCTCTTCAGTGGTTTAAGAATTATAATCTCACAGAAAGGAACCTTACATGCTCTCAGCACGTATCTGTTGGAGATGTTGATATACAGAATAAACTGTGCAGTAACAGACACAACATTAAAACCACTGACAGGAGACGTAAATAACACTGACCATCTTGTGACAATTCAATTTTCTTTTGGACCTGGCATTTGTGTGGATGTTATATAGCACCCACCTAGATCAGACCAGGCACCCCCACCCCATAGCAATGACACTCCTTGATGGCAGCAGCCATCCCCAGCAGGATGCAGCCTGACACAGGCACACACACAGAAACGCTTCAGGAACAACACAAAGAACATGAAGAACAGCACAAGGTGTTGACCTGGCCTCCAAATTCACAAGATCCCAAACTGATCATGTATCTGTGGGATGATCCACAGAGGCCCCTCCTCTCAACCCATAGGACCTAAAGGTCCCACTAACAACATTCTGTTGCCAGACACCACAGGACACCCTCAGGACCATGTATATTCTCTGATGAGTCACAACTGTTTTGGAGGCACAAGGGAGACCTACACAATCTTATGAAGGTGGTCATAATGTTATGCCTTATCTGTGTACCACAAATCAAAATGGTCTGACTATAATGGAAAAGATGGAAAAACTAAAAGCTACTATGACTTCACATGAAGTGTCTACACAATTTACAGCACCATACATAATGTGGTGCAGATTAATATCAGCCTGAAAAAAGAGGGAAGTATTTTCCCTAAGGTTAGAGGTAAGTAGACTGCTGCCAGGTGGGTTAACTCTCCACTACTTCAATATTTACTATAAAAACAGGCTCCCACTGCTCGCCACACCCCCTTTCGAGGAACGCCATTTTGTTGACACACAGACTTGCAGTCAAAACAAGCTCCTTTTGAAGAGCTTTAAAGCCGAGCCTGGCCCGTGAAATGAAACGTGTGCGAAGGAGACACGAGTGCACTCCCATTAAAAGCGTGTCAAGATAAAAACAGCGCTGTCCCGAGCGATAAATCGGTTCGTGTGTAGTCTCCGGCCTCCCGCTTCAACATGAAACTCGCCGCGATTGACGTCACCGAGCCATCTTTGTCCCCTTAATCCAGGCGGCTGTTTATTACTCCTTCATTACCGACCGACCCTGACAGCGCCAGGCTCCGCTAATAGCCTGCAGGTGCCGCAAAGCCGCTGGAAAAAAAAAAGATAGATTTTTTTTTAATAAAAGAAGAAGGGCTTTTATAGCAAGGAGACAAATTTCAGCGGCAGATACCAAACCAGTGCTCCTCCTAGGCTACAGGCAGGCAAACGCCACAATAACCAACCAAAGGCTGCCAGAGGGTAGAGAGGAGCGCAGAAGGCAATCCACATCCATCTGCCAGCCACTTAGGACGCGCTAACATTTCCAGCCCGGATTTCAGCACAGCTGTCCAGCTAATACTACCAGGAAAATGTAAGTACAACATCGTTTTAATGCCTTTTTTTCCCACCCAAACAAATTCTTATTTATTAATAAATTAGGTCCTCACGACTCCGTGTTGGCAGGCTGTTTGGGATTTACGGTGTCTGAATAGTCCTCTGTGCCTCTTAGCCATCATATACTGTGAATATTTCACTGGCGTCGTGTTGGTCGGTGCTAAATATCGATGTTAAATGTAATTGTAGAACTGTCTGAGTTTTATAATGTGACCCAAACGTGAAGGTAGAGGGTAACGCGTCGGCCTAACCTTGGAGCAGACGGAGTCATCGGGTTTATCTCTTTTTAAATTCTTTATTAGCCTCATTTCCTGCCTGTACTTGGTCACATATCTCCATTTTTATCGCCTGTCTCTTTTGTTATTATTATTTTTTTTTATCGTCCGCTGTGGTTCGGTTGAGACAGCACGCACGTATTATTTTCCAGTTTGGACTGGTTTGCTTTTGAAAAGGACACCGTGTGTGTATGTGTGATAACCCACGGGCTAATTATAAAACTACATCAAGAAAAAAATAGATTTTTACCAGAGCCCTCCCCCCCCTTTACTTAACATTTCAAGGGCTTAGATAATATTTGTGTCGCTGGACCGCAGGTGACGATTAGGCTAATTCTAGAAACAGCAAGGGCACGGTGTTGAACAAGGCTCGCTAGCTGTATCAGCGGCGTCCATTTAGCCTGTTGAACATTCAAAGCTTCGACAATATTCGACGAATACCCCACAGAGCCTCTATTAGACCATGATACTGTAAGGTCTGAATTAGACTCGGGCCTGGTTTACGTGATATTTGCAGCCTACAGCGGGGGGGTGGGGATAGCCTAGCCTCCGACTGTATGTCGTCGATTGTCGTGCGAGGGCGGACAGCTATATATCTCACCATATCCCAGTCTGTTTGCGCCTTCGGGACCAAACGAACCGTGTAAAATGTCTTTCCTCTCCCGTTTTGTCATCCCCTTTGTGTTTCCACAGTGCACATATATAAAGAGTAGGGCTAAGGAAGGGTAGCCGTGCCAGCCTCGTCTGTCAGTGTTCTCATTGCAGGCAGTTAAAACGTTTAATAACCTGCTGCCAACACACGACATGTCATTCAACAGTGACATCGTGCCTGTTAACATGTGACCCGTGGGCTATTTGTTACATTTGTCACAAATGTTGCTTACAATGGTGCATCCATGTTTTTAAAATCCACCCTCCTCCCCTAAGGATCCTCCCCACCCTCGGTGTGGTAGGAAGGCTGTAGGTGTATTTACAGGCCTGTCCTGCTCCTCCTGAGCTTTCACAGAACACTGTGTTGGCCTGGTGTGTCTCAGCATATGGTCAGAAATGAAAGTCGTGTGGGATCCAGTGCCACAACATCAAACAGAATGAGATGGAGAGGCTGGAATCAGACTCTTTCTGGTCTGGACTGCTGTGGCGCTGTCCGGTGCTGAAATGTCGCTCTCCAGTGCTGAAAATCAGACACCATGCTTTTCCATGACAGTGGCCCTCCACACAGAAATCCATTGGACCCGAGGCCTCATTTGATTTTGATTTTGATTGTTTCTATCTATCTATCTATCTATCTATCTATGTTGACACACTTCCTCATTCAATCATAGGCATCTGAATATCTTTTCACCAATGTTGCAGCTTTCTTTGCAAACCACAGGGCAACACTATTTTTTAAGCCCTTTCTTAAAAGAAGGTTAAATATATTTAGCCTCCGTAGCAAATCTGACATTAGCAGTAGACTGTGGAGACTGCCTTTATTTAGTTCTTTTTTCCCTTTGGCTGTTTTGTCCATTTATGTTCTGGAAAAGGGGATTGGAAAGCAGAGTAACAGCACAAATTCAGCCAGCAGTGAAATGTATGGGCTAATGGTGTCTTATTATATCTATTTATATGATTTATGATATTGTCTGCATCACATCAAGAAATGTATCATTTTAACAGGAGGTGTTAATGCTGTCCCTTGTGACATAATCAGAGAAACACGGAAAAACTTAATTTATCATCTTCAAATTAGAGCAAAGATTATGCTCCAAAGTGGCACAGCTAAGAAACATTCGATCCACCTGGCTGTATCGAATACAGTAGGCGGTTTTCACAGGATGGGGAAGCTGGCGAGAAACCTTGTCAGTGCACTAGCAGCTCCTGCCTGGTGTCAGATCAGAGGTGATGACAGTGTGAACTTATGCACACTTGCACAATTGTGGTGGTACTCCATGCCTGCAAGTGAAAGGAGGCATAGAGTAATCACATTGATGTTATATAGTTTTAACAAACAAACAAAACTTATTTGCACTATATGTTTTCCAGTTATATTTCATGTAAGGCACAGAATACCGCATTGCCATTACAGGGCTGATAGGCACTTGAGAGGGACCACCAGCACCATCAGGTTAACTATTCTTAAGGATTTGTTGTTAGAGGATTAGTAATGAGTGAGTGTGCAAAGGTGACCTTTATACAGAGTTTTGTCTCACACTAGTGGTGTAGCTAAGTTACAACTGAGGTTTATTGGTCACAGGATGACTGCTATCTCTACAGCTATCATAGATTCCCTTTGTGAAAATGAATTTCATTTGGATAGACAGTTAGCAATAAAACATACTAGATCAAGCATGCTCAGCTACTCTCCACTACATGATAAACAGAAGTATTTAAGCTGTTTTAATGTTTTTTTAATGACCCTTTTTAAATTGTATCTTCGGCTACATCAAGTTGTATAAAGTTTAAAAGATTTAGGAAGTCATATCTTGTGTTACATGTCCTCGGAGCAGGTTTTTTATTTTACTGTTACAGGTATTGTGGTTGAAAATGTGCCTGTCTGATGATGGGTCAATTTTAATTGTCACCTTAGACGAGCCACTACCTTCAAATTAGATCAGATAAGATTGTTTCTGTTAGTTTAGGACAAACACAAAAAGCTTCAGCACACAAAAAGCTGTTTGTTTTTTAAGATAAATAGCATAACATGTAGTTTGGTGTCTGTCCACTAGGGTTGTTAACACTGACCCAGCTGACTCAGACTAGATTCTTGCAATAATCTGTATAGAAAAAGAAAGTAGTTTAATACAGAATACTCATTTTGTCCATTTGGAACAAACTGTTCATACACTGCAGACAAATTCTAAAAAGATATTGACAGCTGTCAATCATGGGGTCATATTTCCTTTTTATACAGTGTAGCATTAAATAAAAAAACAATACACTACAACTACATCTCACACAAAGTATTAAAAGAAGATCACTACCATCCATCTACAGCTATTGGTCTCAATGTTCTAATGTCTCATTGTAGGTTTAAGCTGTTTCCTCAGCAGATACATGGCTATTTGTGTATTTATTTTTGTACAATTCTGTAATCACTGTGCAGACAAATAGCAGTGGCAGTATATAACTTAATGGTAACAAATAACCTGTTGTGTTTATGTGCCTTACTGTTTTTGACAGTTCGGAATTTAGGGACATAATGTTGCCAATAGGCATACAGTTCTCTGAATTTCTGTTGAAGTTTCCAAGAAACTTCTAAGTCGGTTCCATGGTAGTTTGATAACTTGTGTAGTAGATCAACTGTAGACCAATAAATGTCTGTGGCTATTGGATGCTTTTAGTCTTATTTTATTACGTGTGAGCTGTTATTAATAGATCCTGTGTATGTTTTATCTTTCAGAGCCTCACACACACACACACACACAGTGTACTGTGTTAAAGAGCAGTAAATTGATCACCTGTCTCGGGATTCATTATTTACATCCTGGCTGGGGGGGTAGTGCATTCTAATAGACACACCATTATAAGTGAGAGTAGCCAGCCTTTCACGACTGAGCTTCTGGTATACTCTTACAAGTATGAAATAGAGATAAATGGAGTCTACATTTGGCATGAAAGATGACAAAAGTTAAGGTCATGCATTATTTAAAGAAAGCCTTGTTTTTGCCAATGTCCCAATCAATTTACTACGATTTTTATTGATATCCATATTGCATTGTTCCAGAACCTCTATGCAACTTATAAATAATAATAATAATAAATCTGTACAAACAGCAAGTACTAATTCAAGAACCAAATGTGTGCAAGAAAAAAATCCAAAAGAAGAGAATAATGCTGCACAGCAGGTTGTGGCTAAACTGTTAGGATGTTAGTCTCGTAATCATTTTGACTTGTCTGCATGAGGACATGAGGATGCAGGGTTTTTGCTGTGGACATGAACTCTCTTTAATGCATGTGTGATTTACCCAATCACCATGGTTGAGCAGGATTAGAATTCAACCTGAGAAACAAAATGAAAGTAAAAGTACAAAGAAATAATGAAAAGAAGTAATTACCTAAATATTGTTTTAATATTTCTGTTTTGCAAAGAGCAGAGGGTTCTAGTACATGTTAGCATGAAGGCAACATCATTTTCATGGAGCTTTCAGTTTTCAGTGGTAAATGGCACTGTCACATAAACTCTCTGTCTCTCACTGTGGTCATTATCTGTGCATTGTGCATCCAAAAGAATAGGTCTTTGTAGGCCACAATGCAAAAGGACATGACAAGTCAACTTGACTTTTAAGAAGCCGAGTTGATTCTTTTTGTGATAGACGCTGACTCTATCAGTGTATCTTAAAATTGTTTATTCATAGATCCAGTGAAGCCTTCTAATCTTTAAAAGCCTTCCAAACTTGATAATGTCTTTAATCTCAATTACAAGATGGAAACGTGAGGCATTTTTCCATCCTACTGATAAGCTACTGTAGCAGAAATATCTCACTTACACTGCCGTTGTCGTGAAGATCACAGCACTCTTTGTTTCACAGCCAAATTCCACACTCTGTGGCCAAATTAATTAATTAACAGCTAATAGATTTGAAAAGTAAGACTATTCGGAATTAAAAATGTTGTGACTTCCCAATTTCTATGTGTCCTTATTGTGGAGCCATTTTGTCAGTTACATACTGTATGGTAATAAAATGTTGTGTAAGAGTGCAAGAGTGGGGTGGAACCATCTGAGATATTTGAGCTCTGCATTAAAGCTGTTCTGCTGATGTTGCCAACTTTAATGAACTGACAAAATTCATCTGACTTGTCTCAGATTCACATGTTAACATGTTACTAGAGGATAAGTATTTATATAATACTACATATTTTTATTTTTTATTATCAGGTCTGCCCCAGCTGGAGCCCCTGCACCAGAGGGAGGGAATCAGCCCCCTCCCAACCTCACCAGCAACCGCCGTCTGCAGCAGACACAGGCACAGGTGGATGAGGTGAGTACGCTGCTAACTCAAGTCTTCCTGCTTTCTCACATACTACACACACAGAAAACTCCAAAACATAAATCTTTAATATCTTGGAGTCAGATCACAACATAAAAATGAATAAACAACTTTCATACACTGTCCATATTTAGCAGCCTTTCTCCATCTACTCCCACACACAACCATCCCGTCTTGATACCTGCTTACTCTACATGTCCTCACGTGTCTTTCCCCAGGTGGTTGATATCATGCGTGTAAACGTGGACAAGGTTCTTGAGCGTGATCAGAAGCTGTCAGAACTGGACGACAGGGCTGATGCCCTGCAGGCTGGAGCCTCTCAGTTTGAGACCAGCGCTGCAAAACTGAAGAATAAATACTGGTGGAAGAATGCCAAGGTGAGGGCAAGCAGACAGGCTCACTCGAAAAGCAAATGTTTGTGTCGGCCTTAGACCGCCATGTTTACAGAAAAATGAAAAACAAAGCCTCCAGGAATGGGCAGCCAATTACAGCTGTCAGTTTCTGCTGTAGGTTCTGGTTTTACACAATGACATGTTTCTTTAGGAATAACTCACTTTAATTGAATAATGATTCAGAATGGTCAGGTCACATTTTGATGCAGTCATTAAAAATTGTCAGAAACTTTGTCTGGGCTATATAAACCTCATTCAGTCTAAGATTGCCTTTGGTTGATATTTTTGTACTTTTTTTTAAATTTCAGTTTTTCTAATGACTTTTTCCTTCTGACTCCAGATGATGATTATCCTGGGTGTGATATGTGTGATCGTCCTCATCGTCATTATTGGTAAGAACCCTTTGTAGTTCCTTGTGCACATGGGCTTGAACACTCATTTCCAATTTTTCACTATCACACGTAGTGACGTTTGAGATCATGAATTAGACTCATCTTTCCTCTTTTCTCTCTGTCTACAGTGTACTTCAGCACCTAAGAAGAGTTGCTCCTACCCCAGTCTGATCTCAACTTCCTTGCTACAGAAAAAAAAACCTCAAATTGATGACAAAATTAACCACCGATGATTCATTTATTATATGTATATCTTCCCGATTAGCCTCGATATAACACCCCTAAACCCTTCAGGGCCCCGTGGCTCCCCCACTTCCACCACCTCGCCTCTGGACCCCTGTCAATATTTGTCCTGTGAGTGTGTGGCCCTGTCTCCTTTCTGGGTACTCTCGGCTTTTCTAACCTGCCATTCTGAGAACCAAACACTTGTGACGATGCAACCGCAGAAAAGGAAACAACAATTGGCGATAATTGTTACATAACTGATATATATATAGTTCTTTGTAGAGTTTTATTCTGATATATACTGTTTTGTAGATGTGTGCGCGTGTGCGTGTGTGCATTTTGTACTTTTTATTTTTTGTATTAATTTTACGTATGCTTCAGCGTTAACTACTGCCTATTAATCCAAGTGTGTATCTTGCATGTTCTCATCATCTGTCTGTCCCCTGCTTATTCTCTCGTTTTGGTGTATTTTTGCACAATCTCCATTTGACTTTTGGAATACCGATAGATTTTCATCTTTCTGTGTTACTCGTATCCACTAAGACAGTCTGAAATAAGCCAGAGAGCTTGAACTGGATCTGAACATTGTGTTATCAAGTTAAAGAAATTGGAGCTGTCCCACAGCCTCAACTGCTCTTAAATATTCCCCGGGTTACTCTTAGATCAGTTCCATATTTTTATAACTTGATGCCATCAAAAAAAAAAAAATAATCAAGTCTTCTTTCATGGCTTTTGGAGAGAGTAAAAGCTCACTGATATTGATCAAACATACAAATAATGCATGGATTGTGAAACACATCTCTAGTAATTATCATTTCCAATCCTTTCCATCTCATCATCCCCTTATCTGTCATTTCTCTTTTTTGATAACTTCCCCTTCCCGTCTCTTGGCATGCTCGAACTCCTCAGTTTTCTCTGATAATTTCAAAACTGCCATAGTACAGTTGGACCAATGTCTGTAGATGTTTCTTTTTTTATTTAAATATTACGTAGTGTCTTATTTCGAAAACATTCCTTCATTGCAGTCTAGTGCAAATGCTCTTACTGTAGCACATGTAAGTGTAAGTATCTTTAAAAAAAAAAATACATGCGATGAAACTTGTGAAACACGTCAGTCATGCAAACCATAGGAGAAAATAGTTAATAGTTGTAAGGGTACATTTTGGATAGACAGGATTAGACTTTCAATCTGTCCAAATTATTTTCTTTCGTAATAGTGGTGACAATATCTTAACATTACACTTACAATATACTGTGGAGATGTGTTCATGTCAAACTGTGGATTTGGGCTTAAACAACTATTCTAATGCCGGGGGTAACATGGTATTAATTGATGATTTCCATAAAGCAAAGTTTAATTCTTGCCAGCCCATCCCCTAAGTAGACACTGAAAAGCCTTAGTCTTCAGTCTTTTTGTTACTGTCGATTACTTCCGGTCAAACATACCCCCGCACTTTTATTCTGTGTGGAGGGCGTGGTCGACTGCAGAAAAGGAATCTGTTTAAAATGCACAAACAACCTTGTTTTTGATGGCGCTGTCTTGGCTGGTCCTTTAGCCTGGCCAACAAAAGGAGATCCTGGTGCAGCAAAACCTCTCCACATGAAGAGCACATTTAAACAAGAGACAACTCAGCCTTGAAGATCTAGGAACTGGGACAGAGGCTGATGAGGAAAATGTCTAATTCACAGTTGAATATTAGTTCAGCAGTTTGCTAACTTTGGGGTAGGCTCAGAAATTTACAGTCAAATTTCGTGAGGAGTGAGAAGCGATTATTCATAAAAGAGTAGCATTCCTAAGAAGAGTGTTTTGCTAGTGCGGTGGTTCTGTCTCAGTGATTCTCCCTATAGTTAAGGCCTTTTTTTCTTTTTTAAATACAATAGATTCTATTTTTTATTATAGTATATTTTTGTGTGAAACAGACAGGTAAAGAGGAAGTGTGCAATCAGTACCATTTGCTGCCAAAAGCAGCGAGCTCCTCTTTACCTCTGTCTGGTGTGTTTTTTGTAATTCAGCTCTGTGCGTTATACACTGCCAAGCATCAAGGGAGAGGCTTCTGTTGTTATTTCTTTCATTGGTGCCCTCACTGGTTTGGTCTTGAACTATTCTCTTAAGGTTTTTTGGCATCTACTCCGGTGTGTACTACTTTATGAGCAGGAGAGCAGGGTGATACAACACTTGATTTTGAAATCTTCAGACGCTGTGTCAAACTAAGGCCTTGTATAAATGAGGTTGAGAAGCAGTAATCTGAAATTCCTTCGAACAGCGAAAGGCATCTGGTGGTGATTTAAAACCATTTCGCTTTCAGCCGCAGGAAACAGTTTTATTTCCACAGTGTTTCTTGCGGTTGTGGTAAATCAAAGCTCTGAAATAGTTACAGCTCAGTTACTCAGTCAAATCTGAATTGGGTGAAGTGGAGGATTTTAAGCATGCAGGCCTGCGTTAATAGAAAGCTACTCAGCTCATGCTTTACTGCCACTAATGCCACTGTTAGCGATCCTAAAATGAATAAATCTGTCCGTCAAATGGTAGGAACTACAGTATTTCCAAACAAGTGTGTGTAAAGCCTTAGTAGCCTTGTCTCTTTTCAACTTTTTATGTCCTCCTCCAGCTGAGTAGACCAACATGCCCCCTTTTTGCTCAACTCACTGATTCAGATTCCTACAGTGTGTGTGTGTCTGTGTGTGCACAGGTGCATGAATGTGTGTGTATGTGTGTGTGTTAGAATAGCTCTGTCTTGGGAATATCCCCAGTTTATCCTGACAGATTAGGCCGCTTAAATCTCAGAGTGAGGGCACTTTGTTTCCTTGGACTGAAGTACAGAGAAGCAGAGAGGTTACAGATCTGTCGGCCGGTTCTATTAGGAAAGACCCCAACCCTAACAAGCCCACTCCTCCTCGATTCCCAATACGTGTTTTTTTTTTTTCTCTCCAAAATGGAGCAAAAATAAAGCGCAGAAGATTACCAAAGACCAGATATCCACGCTTAAGCTGCCAATTGCCATCAAAAACAAGCAGAGAGAAACAGGTTATCTGAACTGTCCTGGTCTGTTTTAAATAGCTTACACCCTTACCCTATCTGTGGGACCTTTTAACTCTTGCACGCTGTTTACGCAGCGTGTCAGTTTGGCTTGTGAGTGTGCCATTCTAACATATGCAAGTTAAACCCAAACATGAGGACCGCATGCTTCAAATCTCAAACACAAGTCTCCCCTATCATGTGTATCCAGGTCTGAAGAGCTTCTTTGATCCGTGACAAGTTTTTAGACACATGATCCTATAACTAATTATAGCACAAGTATTCTTCTTTTTTTTTCTCTGTCTCCATAGTGCTGCCAAGTTTGAAATATCAACTAACTATAGCTGTTAGACGTAACCAAGGAAAACCTTGTAAAAAAAAAAAAAAGAAAAAGAAAAAAAAAGTCTGCATTGTTTGGTGTTGTAACATGGGGGTGTTTTGGGGGGTAGGGGGTCCTATATCCTCAGGTTTAAGGTATTAGCAATTTACCAAAATATATATGAGGACAAAAACTATATTAGCAAACTATAAAATTGGTCTTTTTTGGCAATAGAAATATCATTATGGGGTTACAAATGTGGTCCTTTTAGCCATCTTACAGGAGTTAACCACACAGTGGACTGAAGTGAAATAACGCTACTGATTGGGGTAGGACTTCTGTGTTATCCATGAGTCCAACTGTTGTCCTGTGAGTGCTCAACCAGTTTGGTCACAATAGTGAGAATGAAGTGAGTGCTCTCTTTTTTGCCCCCCGTTGCTTTGTTGTCTGTATGAAAAGTGTGCATATATTTTAACACCGTGGCACTTTTTCTGTTGTGATTCGTTTTGGTGGGATGGGAACACGGTTTGAAGGAGAATATTGTCTTATGTCAGTCTCGGGAACTGTTCAGCGATCTCAGCGCTGCGTTCAGGTCATTTAGGGGCGAAAAGTTTTCAAATCCTTTCCAGGGGTTTGAACTATAACTTGGAATTCACACCTGTGAGGAAACAATCCAAAAGAAAGAGACCAAGATCCAAAGCCTTTCAAGAAAGCGTCACATTATATGTACAGAATATTCCCATATACTACCCTCAAAAGATATGAACGCAGCAACAGGAGGGAACCTTTTGAGTCTCTGAATGTTCTCTGGATGACTATAAATGTACGAGGTTCTGCTTAAGTTAACATGTTTTATTTTTGAACCAAATATTGTGTTTTTATTTTGCATCAGTTTAGTAATAACCCCAGATGTCACTGATTTGTTCGTGTGTCAGCACTGATGAGCAATGGTAAAGAAAATGGGAAGTCAGTGGGGAAAAAAAAAAAGAAGTATTTTTACCTACAATTGTCCAGAAAGCTTCTAGAATGATGCTACAGTTTACATCAGATGGCCGTTTGTATCTACAAGATCTATTTTTTGTTTAAATCTGTTTATTTTTGAGCAAAGACGTTTGATTTCTCTTTGGGAGTGGGGTTTCTTGGATGAAGGCTCACATTGCCCCTGGTCCTCTGGCCTTACAGGAGGGACACGGCTGGAGAATCACGGGCAATGTGCTCAGTTTGATTTTATTTTTGTCTTATCTCTTTTATTTATTGATAGATTTTATTGTGCTGTCATTTGGTATGGGATTAGAAACTAAATGTGGTTGACTCAACGTAAAGGAGAGGAGACTGAATGAAAAACTAAAGTACATAAAATAATTGTAGTGTAAATCTATCAATGTCTTATTATATTGATGAACATCATGAAATATATGTATATTGGAAAAACAGTAACTATGAGAACTTGTACTTTTGTGTGTGCTTCATGTGCTTTTGTGGGTGTGCAACAATGGGAAAATGCAATTTTGACTGCAATTCTGGGACCTTATCTGACCTGTATGAATAAGCATAAATTTATTACCAATACAAAGAGAAACCTCTTTCCTTAATTGATCCTTATTACTGTATGTGTAAATGTGCCATAAAAAACAAAAAAACATGGAGACCGAGAACCAGGCGGCACAGTGGTGTGGTGGTTAGCACTGATGCCTCACAGCAAGAAGGTTCTGGATTCGATTCCACACTTTCTGCATGGAGTTTGCATGTTCTCTCCAGGTACTAGAGCTTCCTCTCACCGTCTAAAGACATGCTCTTCTAAATTGTCCGTAGGTGTGAATGTGAGTGTGAATGGTTGTCTGTTTCTCTGTGTTAGCCCTCCGACAGACTAGAGACCTGTCCAGGGTGTACCCCGCCTTTTGCCTGATGACAACTGGGACAGGCTCCAGACAACCCTTCACAGGACAAGCGGTTACAGAAGATGAATGAATGAATAAATTAGATGATAATAATGCTTTATTTTTTATTTTGACAGTTTTGTTTAAACAGTGGGCGTCTTCTTTCTTCAGAACAGTTTAGAGCCTAAAGAGACCCATCAGACAAGAGTGAATTCAGGCCAGAGGAAGTGATTCAGCCAAAACCTCTGCCTCCATGCCACATGGACAAACATCTGTAATGAGTAAGTCTGGGACACAAGAGGCTTGCATAAACCAGGCCGCAATGTTTAACAAGTATTGTCAGCTGATATGCTTTACTGTCATAAGTAGCTACAAGTTGTGGCACACAGCTGTCACCACAAATGAAATTACAAAGTGAGCAGTCATACAATATTGTGAGCATATATATACAAACTAAAATGGTGTCATATAGATGTAGCACAAGATTAGCAGATTTATTTGCCACTTCCGGTGACTTTTATTTTGAAGTGCTCATTTCCTGTTTTCCTTTCACTCTCTTCTCTGGCTTTATCTCTACCTCCTAAGGCAGGCGTTTCGTGTGTACCGTGTTCATGTCTAGCCTTAAAATGTAGGAAGAGTAAGAGTTAATTCCACGCATTGTTAGTTAGTAGTTGACAAACTGACATGTCTTTCATTTTTCAGTGAAACAACAGTCTTTCTGACTGGATGAACGAACGAATGGCTGCACAAGCTTCACATCACATGGTCCTAAGCACAACATGAGATTAGCCGAAGCCAATAAGCTATTATCACCATCAAAATGCGACGGTCTGTTTACAGCACGCAATGCTATTAAACGACCCAAACCGCTGCACAAAATCCAGGAATAAAAAGACTGCAGAGGAATCGGAAAAAAGCAGTCACGACGTCAAGAAGACTGTTAAGTAGCGCCACCGGCCAATTTGCACTTTTAACTTTTCACCACCAGGTGTCAGCATAACATCTACGGGTTCAGATGACACTAAACTGACCTCCAGTTTTCAGAAGGAATGTTGATTACTCAGCATGGCATCTCACTTTACTATCTATGAATATGACAGAAGAAATCACCATTTGGGGCTTTAATCATTTTGCATCTTTTCATTGCAAGCCATGCCAACTGCAGTAGGTCTAAAAATACTACACATGTGCGCTAATTATAATCATGTCCACCAGTTAAAGAAGTAGGTCACAAAGTGGGAGCAGCCTCGTCTGTATTTACATGTTGCAGCTTTAAGCAATTTCAAGTAGCATCTGGAACAGCCACACCATTACGTCCACCACAGTTTCCTGGCCTACTCGTCAACCAAATTCAACAAAGTCATGCATGACTCGGGTGATGTCTGACATTTCCAGCTTAGAATGAGTCTGTTTTTCTTTTTTCTTTTTCCACTGTGAAATAGCTTTAACTTTTTCTAGGTATGATATTGCCATTACTTTGTCTTGGACCTACTGGCAAATGATGATGTGTCTCCTGAGCAGCTGCCATGAAAAGAAAGGGGAGGCTCATAGCATTAAGTGTGATCCCGTCTGCTTTGTTTCATTGTTTCAGAGTACTGTCATTAGAAGATTAGACATCAGTGTGACATCCTGTTAGTGCCAGGTTAGGTGCTGTGAGTTTTTTTTTTTGGCACATTTGTCTATTCACTGAATGCACAGTATATCTGCTCAGTGAAGTGTGTCCAGGAAAAAGCTGTTATGTCCCACTGATGTCCCTCTTTGTATCAGAGAGAAGCAGATGAAGTAGGACACCATCCTGTCTAGTTGTATCCTCACCTCTCTGCATGCGTTTCTATTTATTGTCACATGAAATCTGGCCGACTATACCGCGCTGCACAATTGAAAGAGCTTTTTTTAAATTGCGGAGAGTGAATCTGAGAGGAACCACAATTACAGAGAACAGATGGGTTTGTGATTGCTTGGGTCCGTCACCTACGCAGATGCGCGCGCACAGCGGCACCTATTCATTTCCAGTCGGTTTTCCACCTCTCCGGTGAAGTGTCTCTGTGAATTGTGTTTTTATAAATCAGCGAGAGGTCGGCTCAGACGTGGGAGAGTGATTTGCAAAGGGAATGCGTGGAGGAAAAACAAAAATGTGTCGGCTCGGGGAGGCACGGACATGACCTAACTCCGGGGAGCGTTCAGAAAAAAAAACTTTTCATTTTGTTGGACTGCCCTACTGTCAGAACGTTTTAAGTTTGTTTTCCATTTCTCTCATTTAACGGGCCCCTCCCCTCCTTCCTTACCAGCGCCCCCACAACAGTCATCTCCACTCCCCCACTGCTATTCCCTCAGACTTCCCAACAGGAATGTGGGTCCAGATTGAAGGATTCGTCAGAAGTTATTGCAGAAACCCAAACTCTTAGCTTGGATTACTGCCAAGTGTAAAGGTCACTGTTGCTCCCACACATCGTGGCAGAGCCTGAACAGTTGTGAGCAACAACTTCAGATGCTGTTCGGCCTCAAGCAGACTACTGCTGGTCAGTGCATTCCTGCTCCTGCTGATTCTTATCAAGACGTTAACACAAACACAACACAGCAGGACCAGAGTATGTTCACTTCTCCACCCTTCTCCTTGAGAGCAGCAAAACTTCATACTTTTTTTTTTTTTTTTTTTTTACCAGTGGCACTGAATCATTTTCAAGCAAGTCCCAAATGAGGATTTAAATCTGAAATCTCACAAGCTGTGTCACAAGCAGCTGGAAGCACTACATCTTTGTGCTTTTACAGGCTCTCCATCCTGCTCGCTCCGCTCTCTGATTAAGGTGTTTCACCTCTGCAGTTTGTAAAAGCGTCACAGTTTATGACATTAATGAGAGAGCATCCCCTCCACAGGCCCCAGCAATGTCAGCCAGAGGGTTGGCTCATCCCCAAATCTCAGCAGAGAAATAATACCCCCCCCACACACACACCCTCTGAGTGTTATTCTTTCCTTGTTGGATTGTGGGGGCACATAGACACTCACTGACTTGGCTGGAGCCAAAGGAGCTCCTGGGGCTTAGGGAAATACGGTTAGAGGAACGAGATCATAGGTTTTGCAATAATTTATAGGTCACTTTAGAGCCTGTGTGTATTTTGCTTCAACTAGATGGCTAAAGTTGAGGATTTTATTAAGAAAAAACATTCTGTTTAGTTAATTGAAGGTCTGGCCTGCTGTGGAATGTAGATTTATGGTCCTTCTTGTTCACTGCTATACAGCCCATAGAGCCTCAGGCTGTAGCTCCACCTGTGCACCCTCTGTAACGCTCCACAGGTTGGAATTAATGCATGTCAATGAAGTCAGTGGCCATCCAGCCCAAATTTCACGCGCCTTTAATGTGAAGTTTTAAGAACCAGAGACATTAACCGTAAGAGGATACTTTCTGAACCTCTGATCCTACAGCCCTCTGCCCTTCTTTCCTAGATGCCCCCTCTGCTCTACTGATACCAGGGATACTCCAGAGGAAACATCTGGCTCTAATTAAAGCCTTCTCCTCCCTTCCCACTCACCCCCCTTCGAGACTCTTTCTCACCACTGTCGTCCTTTCAGCATCTTCGTCCCTCTCTTCGGCCCCCCTCTCCCCCCCCCGATTCCTTCCCACTCATTCATTCTCTCCGCCCATCTCAAGCAAACCTCCTCCTCCTCCTTCTCCCTTCAGTCTTTCACCTCTTACCTCCTGCTGTAGCCGTTTCCCTTTTCTGCAACAGTCTGCCTTGCTTTGTCGCATCATCATGCATGTGGGCTGCATCTGGGGTGTCTCCTTGGTCCTGTCTCTGGGTTTAGGATGGACGAAGGCTCAGCAGACGAACAGGTAAGGTCGCGGTTTGCGTCACATGCGTCTTTGAAAACATTTGAGTAGAAGGTGCCATTCTAGGAATTCATTCTAGTCTTAATTTGTATGATTAAGTAGAGATCTGAGAGAGGAAATTCATACAGATGAACTAATTGAGTTCCCAGGAGCATGCAGCTATAGGATAAAAAAAAAATACTCTTTACTGTCCAAATCTGAATTCTTTCCTGTCTGTGTAAGTGCATTCTTTCCACTTAACTGTTTGGTTGGGCACAGAGTTGTCCTGTTGGTTTTTGGCTCATGTTGTGACACACGCTGAGTCTGCAGTGGCTGAGCTGCCACAGATGTTAGTGCTTTCAGTTCTGCCTGTGGGGTCGAGTCAGAGAAACTTGGCTCCGGTGCCTGGACATTTTGGCTTTCAGCAGGAGCTGTCTGACTTTGCTGGGGTTCTGCTGACTGAGCTCTGGAAGAAGCTATTTTTTCCATTGCATCAAATTTTGTTTATCTGAGTTGCTGGTTTTCGCTTCCAACCATGTGTTTACTTCCTCGAAACAGGCAAATTGAAGACAAATGTTTCTAACATCTGTAAAAATGTCATGGACATTTGTTTTGAGGGCCAGCCAAATGGCTTAGTAAAACTCTCCACACCACTAACAGACTATGAAAGGCCCCCTGAAAAGTAATGAATTCATAAAGACAAGCATATTCTTCTGGCCTCGCAAGCTTATAAATTGGTCTTGTGTATTTCTGCTGGCAACAGTCTGAAATAGGAAATTTCCGCTTTGTGAAATGAGCGCTGACATTCAGTGAGCTCTGTGAGTGTCTGGAAAGCAAAAGAATTTATTGCATGGATTGATGACACAAGTATGAGGTCGCTCTAAAATGTGCTTTTCAGCTATTTCAGTAATAGAGCCAGAGCTATTTTTTGTTCTTTTATGACTCTAAAGAAGTGAGTAGTTCACGTCCGTTCATTCCCTAGTACTTGTCCAAAGTGCTTTTGCATAATGTCATGTAGTTTAGTAATAGTTTTTGTAATAGCTTTTTTTATGTTTATCGGCTCCAAACTCACACTCTTTAGCATTTAAATATTCCTTTAACAAGTGACTATCGGATTGCCCAGGTCCATATCTGTGTTTATGTTCACACCTGGCCTTAAAATGTGTCTCCACATGCGTCCCCAGCCCCATATGCAAATGAACACTGACATCACTTGGGGTGCATATAATATTCTATACAGCTGCTGTCTCTAATTGATCAGTACCAGCTGTTTGTCTTTGTGCGTCATGACATGTGGACATGATACATAATCTGGAACAAGCTGTGAAGTCTCTCTCTCTCTTATTGGAAGCACACACGTATTTCCTGTGCGATCTCGGCTCTGATATTAGTTATTTTACTGCTCTGCACATAGCTCTGATTAGACCTCAACTCTGAAAACTTCCATACCTATAGTCATTTCAACAATCCACTGTTTTTAGCACCAGTGCTAATTTGTGCTAACTGAGGGAATGATTAACTTATACACCAACATGATCACATCTATAACATAACACATTTTTGCATTTCTTTCTTCATTTAATATTGCCCACTTTGGGACTCCATACATAAACTGCGGTCTCAGCACGTCACTTTTAAAATGAGGTGAAACCACAGGTCAATTTTGAGTCTGCATTACAACATGACTAAGATGGATGAATATGGGTAAACAATTGTCTGTCACAATAAATCACCTTCATCTAATTACGTAGCTTAGAGCTTGAGTTATGACTTGATGGTGGTTTGATTATTGTTCCTTTTTCCAGCTTTGGTTTTAAGTAACTACAGATTTTAATTAGGAAAATAAAATCCAATAATAAAGGCAGTAACATCAAAAGGCTAATAACTGGTTTAATGGTCACATAATGAAGTTTCCTGTTTACTTACTGAGCACTTATTTCTCCCAGTAAGTACCTCGTGGCCAAGAGCAGTCTGTGTTAATAGACAAATATGAAGTCCATCAAGGTTGCTGTATCTGTGGAAACTCTGTGTCTCAGTGGAGTTGTCTCATTGTCTGTACATAAAATTTACTGCCTCCTTCTTCACAGACCTGTGTTCAACTGTGGAGGAGACCTGGTCGCAGACTCAGGCTTCGTTGGCAGCGAAGGCTTCCCAAACTTCTACAAACCCAACAGCAAATGCACCTGGCGCATCACCGTGAGTCACTATCCCTGCAGTATATCCCTCCCTTCCTCACTCATCCTTCTAGTGTGTCACTCTTACGTGATCCCTCTGGTTTCCAGGTCCCAGAGGGGAACGTGGTCACGCTCTCCTTCCGCATTTTTGACCTGGAGGCTGACTCACAGTGCCGTTATGACTATTTGGACGTCTACAACGGCCATTCCAACTTAGTGCAAAAGCTGGGTCGCTTTTGTGGAACTTTCCGTCCCGGCAATCTCATTTCCACCACAAACACCATGATGCTGGAGATGGCGACTGACGAAGAGACGCACAGTAGGGGATTTGTGGCCTATTTCAGTGGAACCAAACCCTATGTAGATGGTATGTGGTCACATTTTGAAGTGTTGACAAAGATATCTTCCTCTTGCTTTTTAATTATTGTGTCATCCACCATGTCTGCAGAAATCCAGGGTCTTGCAAGACACCAGAAATTATGAACCAGGCCTTGAATGCAGCACAGACCTCTTCATATGATACTTTAAATGTCCAAAAACCAGCTCACATGATTCATAATGTTTTTACTTTTATGACCACAATGAAACTTTTTGAATATAGAATAGTGTCTTAAATCAAGGAAGAGGGCTATTAAGTAGTTTAACTTGTTTTTTTTGTTTGTTTGTTTTTTAATCTTTTTCTGTATTCTCCAACTAAAAGACAGTAAAAATGAAGCAACTACTGTAATTTTTGAACGCTGATCTGTAGGACAGAGTATCTGTTTAATAAGGCAGCGGATCATTTCAACCTTCTGTAAAATACCTTCACAAAATTATGAATTAATTAGCAATTTATAAAGGTTTCAGGTTCTGTACATCAGTTAGAAGCCACAAATTTTGAGTTGCCAGGTTCTTTAAAAAACTAGTCCTTTTACCTGCCTAATTAGACATTAACTTCCTATTTTGAATTATTTCTCAGTTCTCAATTTCATTTCACGGTATGACTTTTCATGACAGGGATGTTAACATGACGTCTTCTTTCAGCTATCTCATATCCCTCTGACTATATTTTTTGGATAGTGTGTGAACACTTAGCATCTGGAAAAGGACAGCAGAGGCTCTTGACCAAACTCGCTCTGAATCATGAACAAGCATTTTTAATGGATTATTGACAGTTATAACTGTATTGGTTAGTATCAGTCAGTTCAGTATCAAATAATAGTCATCATTAGGATTTTTCATGCCATGGAATCCAAAAATGGCGTGTAGCAGACCTATTAATAACTAGAAACCGAAGCGTTACTTGTGACATTTAAGGCTTAACTGTTCAGAATGGTGATCCCATAGCTTCACAGGGCTGTAGTAGAGGGAGAAGGGGAATAGTGGAATTAACTACCCAAAGCCAACATGCAGTTTCAGCTCTCGAGCTGCACATGGTTTGGCTGCATGGAACCGGCCAACAGCTCTGCTTATCTTATCTTATTGCCACACTTTGAAACACTTTCCTCCTTCTACCATCTCCTGTTATTGTTCCACATCTCTCTCCCCACATTTCCTATCATCTCTCCTGGGTCCGCTATAATAAAAATATAAAGCGCCTGAAAAATGTTAAAGACGAAAAATAAAGCAAGATTTTGTACATAGTTGATAACTGAATATAAGTGCAATAAGAATAGATTGCCCAATATTTCCATACAGCATTTTGCACTGCCAATTGGCTAGAGTAGGAATTGCAGCTCAGATTCTTATCTTCCAGATAAGCGTCATTCATGTAACGTAATGTTCAACAAGGGACTAATTCGAATCAAAGGTTCATCCTAAAAAGAAGAACAGTTAAGTTAAAGAACATATTTGGACCCCTGCATACATCTGTTTTAGATTTTCTCCTTCTATCCCCCTCATGGAGTTGCTGTGATCTGTTTCAGACCAACTGTGTGGGGGGAGGATAACAAAAGCCCAAGGTGAGATCATGACGCCCAACTGGCCCGACAAGAAATACCCAGCGGGAGTCAGCTGCTCCTGGCTAATCACTGTGGAGCGTAATATGGTTGGTTGCCCATTCACTAGCAACATGCAAACAAGTATTTTCCTTCAAGTGATTATTAAAACTCCTGTTTTTGTTCCTGTCTGACCACCAGGCGATCCAGGTGAATTTTGATAAGTTTGGCTTGGAGGCTGACACCTATTGTCGGTTCGACTATGTGGCGTTCTTTAACGGTGGGGAGAGAGATGATTCACGTCTCATTGGAAAATACTGTGGCGATGAGACTCCAGAGTAAGTGACAGATTTTTTTATTTTGACAAATTGTAAAATAGGTTTGTTTTAACCCTTGTCCTTTTCCTGTTTCTTTGTCTAGACCTATTATTACCAGCGGGAACGTGCTGCTGGTCCAGTTTGTGTCTGACCTCAGTTTGACGTCTGATGGATTCCTCGCCCAGTACACCAGCGTTCCTCGTGGTTCTCACTTACCAAGGGTCGTCTCTGGAGCCGGTACGAGATCAGTGCCGCTAAAACCTGCAGTCAAACCCGCTGCACCCGAACGCCCTGCCACTACTACACAGACACCTGTCACCACCACAAAATATGTGCCTCCTCCTCGAAAGACAAACACAAACGGCAGACCAGTCAAAACCCCGGGAGGCCGCAGACAGGGGGGCACAACCGCGGACAGGGTGCCTGGATCAAGGATAAATGGAAGGAGGCCTGGTGAGTGAAGGTGTGGGCACGTGAGTCAGAAGATTCATAAACAGGATCTAATGCACTTGTTGTGTGCTCTTTATGCTTCTAGTCCCTCAAAATCCACTGTGCGCTAGAGCGTGTAAAAGAGACGGAACCATCAAGACCAGCTTCTGTGCAAGTGAATTTGGTAAGTGTCTTGCTGTTAACACACACAGACAGTATTCAATTGGATGTTGTCTTCTGACTGAGCCTTCCTTTTCCCAGTGCTAACGGGGAAGGTGACCTCCATGTCCCCCGGTCCCAGAGGGACTGTCAACATCGGGATCTCCCTCATAAAGGCCTACAAGGCAGGTCGGCTAACCATCACACAGGTTGGGGAGACCATGTCGGTGAAGCTGGTGTCACAGTGCAAGAAGTGCCCATTGCTCCGTAGAGGTAGGAACTCACAACACACTCTGCAGATCATCAGCACCTCGTTTTAACCCTAAATAATCTCTCGGGTGATTCATTCTCCTTTCCAACAGGCGTCAACTACATTATCATGGGTCAAGTGGATGAAGACGGACGTGGTACCCTTGAGCCCGGTGCATTCACAGCTCCATACAAAGCCCAACACCACAACTTGTTAATGAATATCAACAACCAACCCTGTTAACCTCACACATTTGTTCAAGCCAAGGAATTAAGAGCACATATCAACCTCCAAAAAGGCACACATTGTAATGTGAAACACTGCGCAATATTACAGCAAAACATTCAGTTTTATACAACATTTTAGAAGAATGCGAACACATTGGTTTATTCAAACACCCGCCAAACCTTATGTTTGTAATTTATGTATGAATAAAGGTTATATATCTCTTTCAAATTGTCTGACTGTTTACTGTTACTGTTGATTAAACTGTAAGACTTTAATGTTAGTGATGCCTCTGGCTCCATCTAGTGGACATGAAGGGTAACAGCACCCTGGCTAAACAACTCCTGGTGTCAAACTTCTGTATCATCTGTGATGGGATCTAGATTTAGAATATTTTGACTTGAGTTGTACTATCAATCACTTGGTCTTTTGATGAGCTTTTAAACTGAATACCGAATATATATCCATATATAATATAGACATTCCATCAATAGGACCAGCTCTGACTTAGTTTGGAAAGAAGCAGAAAACAAATCAATAAATAAATGAATTTTGGCGTTGTGTTGTCCAAACTGACAAAAAAATAAAAAATAAATCCAAACCTGCATGGTGCTTTTGATGGCACTGACTGCTAATTAATTGGAAGGCAAACTATGACATTTAGTTGCGTTAATATTTTAAGTTCAGTTTCTCTGATATGGTCTTTGCAGATAAGATAAAAATACGACATCACCAATACTACGGTAAATGTGTATTTCCTGACTGGTAGCTTACTTTTCCTTGATGTCCAGAAATATTCAATAAATCTTTAAACGTCCCTTTCAGATTCTACTTAAAAGACAAGACTATTATTTGGACAGAGCTATTTACTCAAAGAGGAAAATGCAGTTTGATTATTTGAGTTCTGTATGAATTTGAACACATTTGAGGAACTTAATGTTGACTATTTTAGTTTCATGATGCTCCTATTTGACCACATTTAAAAAGGAAGCAGTGACCGACACAGCATCCACAAGGGAAAGTCTCTACAGCCCACACTGACCTCATTAGTGTTATTTGCAGTTAACCACATTTCACCTTTTAGAAGAATACGGACACACTGATTTACTCAAACATTCGTCAAACCGTATGTTTGTAATTTATATATGAATAAAGGCTATACGTCTCTTTCAAATTGTTTGAAATCTAGTGAATTTGGAGGCCAGGTCAACACCTTGTGCTGTTCTTCACGTTTTTGTTTTTTTTTAGTTGTTCCTAAAGCGTTTCTGTGTGTGTGTCTGTGTCAGGCTGCATCCTGCTGGGGATGGCTGCTGCCATCAAGGAGTGTCATTGCTATGGGGTGGGGGTGCCTGGTCTGGTCTAGGTGGGTGCTACATGTCTAAGTAACATCCACATGAATGAATGCCAGGTCCAAAAGTTTCCCAGCAGAACACTGGATTGTCACGAGATGGTCAATGTTATTTACTTCACCTGTCGGTGGGTTTAATGTTGTGGCTGATCAGTGCATTAAACTGAAGTAAGCTATTCTGCATTTGTTTTACATGCAATACGTTTTGGATTATAATGTTTAGAATATGTGTGTTTTACTTTTTAAACAGAGTACTTCCTGCACAGTATTTATAATTTTACTTCCCAAAAGAACTGATGAAATGTGAACCCTGCAGCACATGAGACACACAGGAATTAAGATACTATGTATGTTTGCCTTCATCTTGAACACTCATCTTGCTCAGCCTCCAGCGTTCTGTGTGAAACACAAAGCTCAGCAGAGACACTTTATTGTAAAAAGGTATAAAATACATTCAGTACATTGAAACTGTATATATATAAAAAAACAATACTGACATACAAACAATATAAATGATGAAATATGATTGTTTTTTATACAATGGCTCCATAAAAATAGAAAAAAAATGCAGTGGCAATTTGAAGTCATAGTACATATTAAAACCATGTACACTCGTCCTATCCTCTCTTCTCCTCCCCTACACCCATACGCTACCTTTCCCGTCCCCCTCCCCCTTTGCTCCCTGCTGGCCACAGCAGGTCCCGGGCCCCCGGTGGTGCGAGGCGGGTATGTTCTTGTAGACGGCGCGGCTGTAGGGGATGAAACACAGGCCCAGCTGGAAGTGCCGGGCCAGGCGGCAGTAGGCGGCCAGCGCGAGGACCAGCAGAGGCGTGAGCAGCAGAAAGCCCACCACCAGCAGGGCCACGCAGCCGCCGTCGTCCAGCACTTCTGAACAGTACATGGATGTTCCATGGGGCTGCACCTGGAGGAGGAGAATGGCTGAATAACTTGTTCGTGCTAGAAAAATTAACCAGCAATGTATGATATAGTTTCAGGGTGCTGCTGCTCTATCCTATAGTCCCACAATGCATTGCACAGAGCTTAGTCACAGCTGCAGTAAGTTAGATTTAAGCTCCAGGAAGATCCAGTAAGATCTGAGAAAACAGTGTCATATCTCTGGAAAAACAATGTCCTTCCCTTGTGTAGTTTAACTGGCAGAGGTATTCTAAAATGACTGTATAACTGACAGGCTACATCATCTCCTGTTAGTACAAGAGGTAAAAGTTCAATGCTGTACATTAACTTAAAAAAAATATTCAGATTCTAAATAGAAAACACAGGCTTTTATATTTGCACCAGTTGGAAACAGCACTGATCTCAGTTCACTCAATGGGAAATATCCTTACCGTGGAGTGGCAGAGGAAGCCGAATGTGACCATGACTAGAGCCGGGGTGAGGATGGTGCCGAACACGACGCTGGCCAGGCCGGCGTTGATCAGGGCGATGATCAGGTTCTGCGCGGTGACCAGGACGGAGCACGCCCAGCAGTCCAGAGAGCCCCTCAACTCCAGAGGGGCGTCGGCGGCGGCTTCGCTGCCACCCAGGGAGTACGGTGGAGGCACCACGACCCCTGACCCCGCTCTGGACGGGGAGCGTGCATCAGAGTGGGCCTTCTCTGACATGGTCTTATCCAGCGTCCCGCTCCGTGACAGACTCATCTTCTTTGCGGTCTGTCCTGCAGGAAAATAAATCAGTGCAGTAGTTAATGAATCTAAATAATGTTTACAACTAGGGAAGAAAAACTGCACAAACTGAATCTTTGTTTCGGATTGTTTATCAGAGCAAGCCAAGCATTTTAAGTGACTCTAGCTCCTTGTGCGCAATGCCGAAATAGGATGAGAATATCAGCAGATCTTTCTTTTGAAAATCTTCTGCTCGGCTTGTTTGCTTCAGTCTATCCAGCCAAAGAATGTCAAACCATTTAGTAATGGGTCCTTTAAATAATGTGGTGAAAGGTGTGGAAAATCAACACGAGATAACCGCACGGCTCTAAGTGCGAGGAAATGGGCTACGCTGGCTCCACCTCCAAACTCCGGGATAACCACCACCCAGAACAATGAGCCAGGAGCGTCTGGAAAATCACCAAAACCTCCAGATACTCTCTGAAGAGCCTGGAAGATGTTCAGACTTTAAATTTTGAAAGGACAAATGTCGTTTGTGAGCTTTTACTTCCACCTTTCATTTCATTCCTCTCTTGCTCCAAATACTCCATTAACAGACCTCTTACACAGTTATTCTATCAAAGTCCTCCAGCTGCCCACATAGGATGCTCCATAAAGAGAAACAGGATGCTTGCACATCATTGTTTTTATTTAAACATAATCAGAGAGCAGTGTTGTGCAGTAGGAGACCAAAGATGTAACAGGAGATAAAAGATTGTTGAGAATGAATGTGGCTTTTAGAAGTTCTTCTTGTGTTGTATTTCCACCTGTCATTGGCCAAAATAAACTGGTATTTTATAAGCATGAAGTAGCTTCTCTTGGGTTGAACTTCACCTTCTTTTCTCATCAATGAGCTCCAACAGCTGGTTTCAGATGACCTCACCAGCACAACTGCTTGTTCCCACATTAAAATGAAATGAAATGGATTACACAGGTGGAGTTCAGAGTGAGCAGATAGATCTGATCACGTGCATTCGAGCAAACCGAGCTGCTTCTCTGAGGTCAGGGGAATCTCTTTCTGATTATTCAGCGTGTATTACTGTAAAGTAATGATGCTGTACTCACTGTGCTTTAAACCTTATAATGTGTCCTCCTGGAGTTCAATGGAGGCAGCAGATGAGGAGAATTTCAAGAATTTCCCCCTGATGTGCGTCTCCTCCGTCTCAAATTCCAGATCTTGAAGGTGGTATCCAAGTGAAGGTTCTACTGCAGTCCTAAATGTTTTGTGTTCTGGACTTTTTTTTTTTTTTTTTTGTTCAAAAAAAAAAAAAAAGAAAGAAAAAGTAAAGTAAACAAATCCTCAGATATTTGCCAGCTGTTTTGAATCTAAACTCCTGCTTGGGAGCTGTTACGGAGCGGTTCAGAAAAAGGCTCAGCAGACTGGAGGCTTTCCCACTGGCTTCAGCGCTTCCTTCCCTGGCATTCTGTTTCCTCACTCTGACTCCAGTCCGAGATATGATTGAGAGCGTGTGAGTCTGTATCCTGTGCCGCCTCCGACGAGAATGCACAGAAAGCGGGCTGGGCCGTGGTAAAGGCTGCTGTTAGTGTCTGGCCAGGCGAGTAGTGGAGGGGGGTTCCGTGATAACCCCTGAAAGCAGGGGGAGGGAGGAAAGACTGTTTATTTGGATAGATTAGAGGAGTTAGGGTGCTGCCCAGTCCACACTTTACACCCTCGCCGAGCACTTTCTCTACTCCACCGTCAAACACTGATAAGGTTTCATGATTCAGAACTGATTCTAAATGAGTTTTCATGCTAAAAGAAAAACCTGCACATAAACCATAATCGGGGCCAAGCTACGATCACAATCATTCTATAGGAAAGGACAGCACTGCTCAACCACTCTGCAACAACAGAGCTGTGAAATAAGAAGGTACGTGCAGAGCCAGGGTTGCTTAAGATTTGCCTCCAAAGCAGGAATGACAAAGGTTTGGCCCTTGACCTTGTGATGAAAAACAGATCTCTGTCTTTAGAAAACACAAGGAAATGAGGATGGGGGAGAACATTGACTAATTTGGTGGGGGGAAGAGAGACTATCATGGGACTGATAAGAAACCAGAGGGGCTCAGTTCAAAGGGTGAAATCGGCATTTCAATACAAGTCTGATTTTTTTCCAGCTCACTCGGGGCATCGTTGTTTATTTGTTTCTTCACAGGGGTAGATACATAGACTCCCTGGGGAGAATAAGAACATTTTAATAGTTGGTACCATAGAGAAATGATCAAAGAGCTCAGAGGCATTAGTGCTGTGGGTAAAAAAAAGAAAAAAGAAGAAGTGGTAGCGCTGGGTGTTTTTGTCATTAACAGTGCCACAGTGAGCTGTTTGTATGACGGGGTCTGAGGGGGCTGGTAGAGGAAGAGCAGCCTTCCTGTCCTTGGAAGCGGGATATCCGCTGCTGTGTCCACGCTCTACGGTGCGATGTCCTCATGTCTGCAGGTTTGGCAACCTCATGTCCTCTGAGACAGGGACACAAATAAATGACACTCTCATTGCGGCCTTTGCCCTAATATTGTTTCTGTTTGCTGTTTAAAGGTGGTCTACGTGTGTTATTTTAGTTCTTAGTCTCTATGATTGACAGTAAATAGACATACATTCGATCAGCCACAACATTAAAGCCACTGACAGTAGAAGTAAATAACATTGACCATCTTGAGACAATCCAGTGTCCTGCTGGGAAACTTTTGGACCTGGCATTCATGTGGACGTTACTTTGACATGTAGCACTCACCTAGACCAGGTACCCCCACCCCATAGCAATGACACTGGGGGCCATCCCCAGCCGGATGCAGCCTGACACAGACACAAAAACAATTTAGGAACAACTAAAAAAACATGAAAAACAGCACAAGGTGTTGACCTGGTCTCCAAATTCACTAGATCCCAAACTGATGAAGTATCTGTGAGGCCCCTCCCCTCAAAGACCCCCACTAACAAAATTCTGTTGCCAGACACCACAGGACACCCTTAGAAGGCCCATGTCCATTCTCTGATGAGTCACAACCGATTTGGAGGCACAAAGGAGACCTACACAACATTAAGAAGGTGGTCATAATGTTATGCCTGACCACTGTATGTCATATAAATAGTGGCAGTGTGTCCCTTTGATCATTTCAGTCAATGATATTATTAATTTAATATCATTCAGATGATGGCTTAATGCCGCCTTTGAATTACTTTGCTTCTTGGCTACAAGGAGCAGCTGCAACTTGTAGCTTTGACAAGATGACATCAGGAAAATCCTGAAGGGAAAATAAATGAGTAATACCCTCTCCTCCCTCCACATCCACTCTGAGGGTAGTGAACTGGTCCAGTGGAGCTGCTCAGTGGTGATCAGCTGCAGTCTGACAGAAGTGTGTCAGGGGGCACACGTAAAAATAATGTATGGTCCGGTATATTACTGTCACGCAGATTTATGTGACAGTAATATAAGTTTCAGAGGCACCCAGTCTTGATATGCAGGGCAGCAACGTCATTGCTGCAGGCAAAGTGGATGGAGTGTCCTCCTCAGACTCCATGCTAACAGCTCCATGAGTGCTTTGAGCTACATGCTAATGTCAGCGCAGTGGTGCTAACAAGGTATATTATCCATAAGAATCATTCTAGCTTGTTATCATGCTAATACACAGTGGACACCCCAATGGTTTTGCCATGTTTTTGTCTTAAAAGTCAGTATTCAGTGTGGATGCTGAGATACTTCTCATAAGAAATTCAATCTTTCATGTGCAGTGTTAGTGCTACACAAAAAGAATATTAAGTCACCGCCTCCAGGCTCCATGGATGTAAATATAGTAGTAGTAATAGTTGTTGAGATATTTCACTAAAAGCCAAAAGTGCCAGTCTATTGTTGCTGCAACAGGAAAACTCGGCATGATTCATCTTCTGGGAAGAAGAAATGACTGAACACAATGTCCTGGCAAACAGTTTGTGAGATATTTCAGGTTGGAGAGAAGTGGTGCATGATGACTGATTGACACTGCTGAAAGCCATGCTGCTATCATGACTAAAACGTTACAAGGCCCAGACAGTGTCCCTAGGAGTATCCATGTCTCTGCAAGATGATTCTGCTGTAGTGAGACACTATCAAAACTTCACACTGAAATGATGATCCTGGATTCTTCAAGAATTAGGTAGAGAGGTTTCATGTATGTCAAGTAGATATTAGTTTGGGCCTGATTTTGTCTTTCTCTGTGTCTCCGTGAGAAACGATATTGTAGCAAAAACACAAGATTTCAAATAAACTGTGAAAGAAAACCGGTGTTGCCGACATTCCGCCTCTAAGGGCTGATTGTGAACCACATCAGACCCCTGTCGGAAGCTTCTCTTACGTTCCAGCATGTAATCTGACCTCAGAAATATTTTCACAATGACAAATGTAGACCAACATGATTCAGGAGAGGTTTGTAGCTCTTCCTGGCTCCCTATCCTCCGAGCTAATAGTAGCTCTTCCGGTTTCCAGGAAGTTATTTCCCTTCACAGAACATTTGTGGCAGGCAATCGTTGGTGGTAGGGTTAGGGTATTTCTTTTGTTTAGTGCGTCCGCAACCACCAGAACACAACTATAAGTAGCCCCCTAGTTCTTATGGAGTGTTCAGACCAGCAGTGAGAGAGCCAAGTTACAACACCTTTGCTACCTTTGTTAACGATAGTTTGAAATGCTTCAGTGGATATGAAGCGACACACCGACGTTGCCACAAGTTGGGAAAGAGGAGCGACATGAAAGCAGTGCTCGCCTCAACTTTTTTTGACGCATCTCAGATGGGGCGATGTGTCAACCAGTCAGGCTGGTTGCTTCACTCATTGCCATGTACAGTGACACTCAAACAGGATCTTGGCGACAATGTTGTAGCTTTTGTTGCTCGTACTGTCAGCGCACCATTTGGTCTATTAAGTAAGTATGCTTGCATATCTTTTTTCGTCAACCTTAGAGCCCCCTTGCGACTTTTGCCATCTACTTTAGGAGGGTCACAAACCACATGTTGTGAACCATGGATTTAGAGTACTCTCAGACAGGACTGAAACCGCAACAGCAGACTGCACCTGGTGAGACTACAGAAAGAAAACCAAAGCCAAACAGACATTGTCGAATAATTTATCAAAACATTTTATTTCCTTGAACAACAATACAATATGTCACAGAAAAATCACAGAGGGATTTAAGACAGGTCTGGCTCAGGTTTTCTTCTATGTGAGTTCTTTTTGAAACAATAAGTGCAGCATAAATCAAACAAGAGAGGGGAAAAAGAGCATCATTACATCCTCCAAATAATACTAATAATGAGGACAACACACAAAAAACCTCGACGCCATTACAAGTCACATCCCTAAAAGTCTCTGCAAAAGTGTCAAGAATTACAACTACTGCTAATGCTCATCAGAAAACCACTAATGCCTCACACGATTATGAATTTCATACAATGGAAAAAAAGGTTAAAAAAGATCTTGTATTTATCTGTTAGATACAGTACAAAGACATCATTCCATTTCTGTTCCCAGTCAACTGTGTTGAAATGGTTCTAAGCACCAAATGGTTTAAGTTGTATCAATGACTTATGTTCATACATCATTATATGCTGTTTAATGAGGGGGCATTGAGGCAAGGAGGGGTCTAGCACCATGAGAATTAAACCGCCCCCCTGATTGCACTTCCCCTATCCACACAATATGACCATACTACATTTTTAAAATACCTTGTAGCCTCTCATCAAGTGAAGTATCCTTTGATATGCAATAAATATATAAGAAAACAACCATGTACAGTATAAATAATGTCACAATTTACAATTTTCCATTTTCTCTGTAATCCAAAAAACAGAAACTGACAACAAAAAGAGGTATAAAAGTGGGAAGAAATTCCCATTGCAGTAATTTAAACTAGAGTGAAACTGGATATTTTTTAGGGTGTATTATAATATAGCAACAACAAAAAAGAAACAACAACAAATGACTGAGGTGGACAATTTTGACCATTTACAACTTAGATTTCTGATTGAGAACAAAACTACATAAGCTTTCTAGTAAACCTCAAAAACAGATATATTATGTACATGAGATGGTGTGCACAGACTGGTATGGGCAGAGCTGTGATCTCGAAGCTTGAGTGGATTTTGTTGGAATTATTGAGCCATCCATTGAAATTCAAAAACAGATGTGAATACGGTCCAGTGCGGTGAGTAATAAAGACATTATGTGTGGATTATTGTAGCAGAAACTGCACGGCACAGAGATGCCAAATGACATCTGAAGTCATTTAGAAACAGTGCACTGACGAGTAAAATGTATAATCGGCATAACCATAGACTGTGAATGAAAGATTGTGCATTACCACTTTAAAGCCTTCATTTTTGCTTTTGTCCATAGCCATCCCGTTTTTTTTTTTTTTTGGAACCAAGTAACCACATTTGGACTAGAAGGAGGAGCTGGGGAGGAGCGAGGGGTTTATCAAACTGAGAACCAGACCTGTTAATGATCTACTTAACTATGAAATTATTTTTCTAAAAGATTTCCAGCGCACTGATCAGAAGAAGTGAAAGTAAGCTAGATACATGGTAAAGACTTAAAATTTGGTGACTTAGTATTTTAGAAAAACAAAGAGATTTTTAAATGGGAATCTATTGCACCACCTAGTGACAATCAGCGGTATTGCAGTTTAAACTACTTGTGCAATGGCATCACTTTTCAGAGTCAGAGGCTATATCCATCTTTTATATACAGTCTATGATCATGATTCCTAAAACAAACGAATAAACTAATATTATAAAGGATCTGTGCCAACCTTGTTTATGTTAGACGTTTAATAAAATTGGTCACTATGGCATTAGAACGTGTTTCAAATTCCCAAAAACAATCATAATTAGTATCAGTCAGGTTATAAGTTGTCATCCTTGCATTGGTCCTTTGTGTAACCAAAATCAGAAGGGGAATTCAAAATACAAAATAATGACCAAAACTGGACTGTTAAACAATGGCACCTGGGCCTTTCATGTAATATTTCAGTTCATCTGTTCTTCCGCGTTACGGTTCAACTGGAACTAATTCAATATTGTGGCAGTGCACGGAGCTGAACCTCATTGGGACGGTTGTTTGGTCAAACTGTGAAATGCCCTGCAGCCTGCGCGTCCGTTTGGCCTCACTGGTTTTTGCATTATAAGATTATGATTGAGTGTCTCTTTGGACATGTTACTTTATGGGCACTTCAATGACACAAACATCAATAGTGACTCCCTCCAATTTTATTTTCTCTCTCTCTCTCTCTCTCTCTCTCTTTCTGCACCCCGTCTATGCACACCACTGTGTATTCCATAAATTCATTCACAATTTACAATTCTTTATTTTCTTTTCAACAAAAGAGGTATAAAACTGGGACGGTTTGACCATTCCAAAAATAAAAACGACAATATGTCTGTTTTTCCGGCGTATCATAGAAACCACACCAACCACCGTTTAGCTGGGCTTTTGAAAAAGTAAACAAATATTTTTCCAATTTCCTCTCTACACACTTGATTTTCAACTAAGAATGAAACCATATTAGTCCTCCAGTAAACCCGTATTTTAGAGAAACTGATAACAGTTGTTGATTTGTTTTATTTTAGTTTTTTTTAATACTTACATAAAACCTTATTTTTGTGTGTTTAATCCTCTAATTACCTCTCCTCTAAATACAGTTCACAAGGCCAATGTGGTGTACTTCTAGGCTGGTAAAATATTTTAAGTATCTAACGAGAATAAATAAGATTGGAATAGCACCTCGAAGAGTTTACAGACAGGAATAACAAATGTCAAGAGTTTACCTGAATACCAAACAAAAACAAGAACCAATACGATGCCAAATGTGACAATCAGCTACTTCTCCTGTGAAGTGATTCCCCTGCTGGTACGTTAGGATCACAGCAAATTCATGGACATATAGAATAACTAGATTGGTGTAAAAAAGTTCTACTGAATTTGCATAAAAGTACCTGAATCAATACACAGAACCGGCTACTTGACGCTTTTGAATCACAGCAGTGTCCGTTGAACATATATAACCTGATTTTCAGTGCTAGCAGTGCTCACATTGTTTTCTTTTTGAACTCGTCTGAAATGCTTTTCATGAGAAGAACCAGTCTAGTCATTCTATTTCAAAACACACGTCCAATCAGCAGCTGGTATGGGGAAGACAGTGAGCTATTGTTGGATTGGCTGAGTATCCATACCTTATTGTGTGATGTAAACAATACTGAGTAAACGTGATTGGCTGATTGAGAAAGTGTTAGCAGGAACAGATTGCCTTGAAGACAACATTTGTGCTGCCGTTAGAGTTTTGGTTTATGGCTGAAAGACAACGTGGAGGAGTCCTCACTTTGAAAAGGGTGATGGAGTCTGGAGGAGGGAATAAAAGAGGAAGAGACAGAGCTCAGCTGGAAGAGCAATAAACAAGTATTTCAAACACAAAATGTACAACCACAAACTGCATATTTTGAGGCATAATGATGGTATTTGTGACATTATATGCATTTTCCAGCTGTTGCTTAATTTATTTTTGTTGTTGTTGACTAGTGTTAAATAGTTTGTGGTGCAATGTGGAATTAATCCCCTAAAATATATAAATTTTACACATTTTATTCAGACATTAAAAATACAGTGTAAGAAGGGATGAGATCATATACAGTATGACCTTTGTTGCAGGTTGAATGTTCAAGCATGTCAGCCCCCCATGCTTGTTTTCTTTACATTATTGCTGACCATTTTCCAAAGCATAGTGTACGTCTTAACGTGCAACTCTTCGTCTGGGGGCGGTAACTTGAGTCGTATGATCCTGCAGGAACTTAAAATCAGTGCTAGAGACAGTTGGTGACCCACCGCAGTGGACAATAACTTTGCATCACCAAACTTAGATTTACTGTTTCCTGGCTGTGAGCAGAGAGCGCTTCAGGGAGGATTTTTACGCCTTCATTAATCATTTAGCAGATGACTGGAAACGTGGGGGGAGAAACACGGGAAAAAACAGGCAACAGGTTTACAGCTGCACTGTACTATTCATGCTTGGCCAAAGGCTGTTTTGAAAAATCTTGCTTTCTTTTAACTATGTCTGCTGCCAAGATAGAAAGCAACTACAAGCAAATAAGGCATTTAATTTCAAGGCACCAACGAGGTAGAGCCTGACTGCTGCTACACTACTGCAGAACAGAAAAAAAATGAACCGACAGCTGCCTTAAAGACATAAAATCAGTCTAAATTCTAATATTGTGGATCTTTCCATAACAGACAGTAGTAATGTAAAATTGTAGTAAATGAATGGAATTGTGATAGTTCTCATTTTGCTTCCAGCTTCACATTTATGACTGAGATATTTAAGTACATACCAGCACAAAAGTGTCGTAGATCCTCATCAAGTCCTCTACTCGATACTGTTCCAGCACCACTACCCCTGCCAGCAACGGGCTCTTAGCTCGGGCACAGTCCTCACAGTGCACCACGTAGGTCTTTTTACTGCTGTTCTCACTGGTCACAAACAGCAGGTCAAACACCTCCACCTGCGCAAACACGGTTTGGAGCATTCAGGTTTGTTTCATGTTTGCATTGCATCTGAGCCACAGCAGAGGATGATGGACTCACATCACAATCATTGCAGTAGTAGGCCGGCTCGTCCTTCACACGGCTCTGGTAACAGATTTTCTTCCCTGCAGCCACCAGCTGGTCTCTCAGAATCTGGATGTGCTTGATGGACTGCATCAGGCAGTGTCTGAGAGAGACAGGAGAGCAGACAGAGTTAGATGTGAACAAATGCCCACTCTCACACACACACACACAGATGCGTGCAGACACATATCTTACTTGATCATCTTGAAAGTATCCTGATCTGTGATTTTGATGGTGCGCGCCACGTTCCAGGTAACGTGGATCATGGGGACGATTGACTTTACCTTCTTCACCTCGTTCCACTCAAAGCGCTCCAAGGCCAGTTGATATTGGTACGCTGGGCGGGTGGAAAACACAAACAGTGGAGTGGTTGAAACACAGCTGCACAGTTAACAGTATATTTAATTTGTTGTTTGAGAGGAACAACACCAGACAATCGAGGTTCCAGTTCAAGTGTTCTCTTCATTTTGGGTCTTTGTTGTAACTCACAGTTGAGCGGTCCAACATTCCATGCGATGTTGTTGCACCAGCCCACTGCCTGGACCCAGTGTACAGTTCCTGCATTAATCCACACCAGGTCTCCTGGCCTCTGAATGAAGCGGTACACAGGGATGTTGGAGCTGTAGAGGTCTTCTAGGACTGGCCACCAGGACCCTGTAAGGTAGTCTACTCCATGCCTGAAGGAAAAGACAAAGCAACTTAGTGGAGACAGATGGCTTTTACTAGGCCTCGCTGTCAGACCTGCTCAAAAATAACATACACTGAGTAAATCTCAACAACTACGGGGTTTATTTGTATAATCTTTGTGTAAAGTTTACTTCAGAAGTGTATGAATGGGTCAGGTCAACACCTTGAGCTGTTCTTCATGTTTTTTAGTTGTTCCTAAAGTGTTTTTGTGTGTGTGCCTATGTCAGGCTGCATCCTGCTGGGGATGGCTGCTGCCATCAAGGAGTGTCATTGCTATGGGGTGGGGATGCCTGGTCTGGTCTAGGTGGGTGCTACATGTCTAAGTAACATCCACACAAATGCCAGGTCCAAAGTTTCCCAGCAGAACACTGTACTGTCACTGTCATTTACTTCTCCTGTCTTAATGTGTATGTTACTATGTCAGAGACATTGTAGATGGTACACAACATAAATTTAAGATTTCATTTCTGTCTTACAAAACTGTACATTTTAACAGTGAATATTTTGTTGGAATGATGTAGTGGCAGCCAGAATAACATCTTTCTATTACCTGTACCTAGACTAATGCTAATAAAGTGAAGCATAGACTGAATGTTACGGGCATTTAGCCGTGCTTCTTCCTGTTGGGGTATATGCTGCATGTGTGGGTTGCTTCATGGTTACCATGCCCTTACATTTTATCACCAGATGCCGAGTAGCCCATTCTAAAGAGGGCTCTTGAGTTCTTTAGTTCACAGCTTCATCTGTTGTTAAGTTTAACAACCCCTCAACTCACTTCTCGCAGAATTTGTTGATAGATTCCCAGTAGTGTTCATGGACGGCAAACCACTCACAGTCACCAGGCCCGATATTGATGTTGACGGAGCAGAAATTGTTGTTTTCTTGATGACCTGATGAGACATGCAAGCCGTTAATTCATTCAAAATCAGAGACTCCTAAATACCTAACCGTAGCATATTCCGATACCGACCTGGCGTGCGGCTGCCTGGCACCTTCATGTAGAGCTGGACAGTGTTCATGCCCAGGATGGTGTGACCGACATGACTGAGCATGTTGTTGCTTGATTCCACTCTCATGAAAGCTGGCAGCTTGAGCAGCTCCTGCAGCTGTGGCTTCCACCTTGTTAAAAAAAACGGCAAGTGATGTGAGACAATGACCCTCAGTGAGCTCAGCTGAAGTGGGCGGAATTTAAAAACAAGATCTCACCTTTTAGGGTCAGAGAGGTCAATGTTGGTGCCAAATTTAATGATCTTTCCCGCTGCTTTCTGCTCTGAGCTGTGGGGGGGAGAAGAGTGAGGTCTGAGATGCGTATTGTTTAAAGAGTAAAACAGTGAATCATGAGTTTGTGCTGACCTGAGTGTGCTGGTGTCGTGAACAGGGTGGGCTTTGCTGAAGACGGGAGGAGAACTGGCTGTCATGTTCATTGAGGTGAGACTGCCTTTACTGTTGGCTAATGCCAGAGCAGTTTTTGTGGTGGCAGGTGAGTCTGAGGTCTGCTCCCCTTCCTCCTCATTCTCACTCTCCTTCTCGTCCTATAACACATCTACATGAGCTTAGCTGACAGCATCATCAGGTAGTTAGCTTATAAAGTTCGTCCTGGACAGGGACTCAAATCACTGTTTCCTACCACATGAGTTGATTTCATTAAATTCGTGCTTAGTTCAGCTATATAGTGAAAGTGGAACTAAACCACATCAAATACAACCACTAGTATTAGTAAACAAAACCAGCCCTGAAACATTGTTTCACACCGGAAAGTGTTCAAAGAGCTTCATATACTTTTCAAGAATACTATGCTTTCAATGTTTCTTTTACTCCCTATTCTAGAAGAAACTCACAAGGAACTTTTAACATTTTTCTGAGGAATCAACAAACTTTCTTCTTTTCTACACCTGAACTTGCCATATAAAGCTACTCACAAATATTCCTAAAAAGAAGCAGTCGCAGGGGACGTGACATTCACAGAGATATTGGACAAGAGAATATTATAGTCTTCAGTAGCCTACAGGGCAACAGTGGCTGCCTCTGGACATTAGCCTGCAGCCACCACAGTCAGTGGCTCCGAAGTAAGGAATTTACTAATAAGCACTGACCTGTAGAATATAACGTGGTGAGAAATGCCAGAAAGATCATAAGCTATATAAAACCTCAATGTGCCAATTTAGAATAGAGCTGTTCGTAGGAGTGGTTCTGTGTCTGTAACTCATTAAAAGCATTTAAAGCAGAGTCGGTTTTCAAGCTGATGTAAGTCAGTTAATAACGCCTTCAGTTACCGTGTGTGTGAATGCATGTGTCATGATAGAAAATGTCTACCTGCAGGCTCTCCTGGAAGCTGGAGGCCTGGTACTGGGCGTATTTGGCAATGGTGGTGTGCGAGCGGCTGCTTTCACAGGGCCACGTCTGCGCCGAGCCACTTGGATCCCAGTTCTCGTCAGCAGGCTGCTGAACCTGAGTCCTCACTTCCACTGCGTGGTCCGAATTGGCCTCCACCAGAGATTTGGTGGAGAACAGACCAAGGTCTCAAATAGGGAAAAGAAAGCAGAGATAATTATAAGACAAATACAAATGTCTTGACAGATTTTGGTCAATTTTATATTCATCAAGACACTGGGCACTTTAAAAACACTCAAAAAAGTTGCACTAATCTATTTTTTCTGGCTAAAAGCTTAAAATACTTGGTAGTACAGATACACAGAATAGGTGTAGAAACAGAAATAAGCTGAGTTTACCTACACTGACGGTTGTAAAATACAAACACTGAATAAGCAAATGTATTCAAAGCAACAATCCTCTATCAGCGTGCAGCCTCCCAGTAGCCCAGCCACCACGAAACGATAAGGCATTCAAATATGGAAGATAATGACACAACGTGACGTGGAATGACCGTGTAAACGTGGCACTGTGTGGTTCTTTGTTGGCAAATTCTCTACACAGAGTTTTCAAAGCACAGTATTTCTTACAGGCGACATGTTTTGCCAAGCGAACCCAGAAACCAGACGTATGATATGCTACATGCCCAGCTGAAGAATCAGTGCCTTCTTTGCCTTTCTATATATTACTAATCACTAAAAACATAACTAAAACAAATGTTAAGTTAAGAGTTCAGTTTGAGTAAAATCACTGAGATGAGTGTGGCGGGTAAACTTACTAAGGCGGAGGGAGCCAGCAAGGCCCCTGATTACCGTCACAGCATTCTTGGGATCAGTGCAGAACTGAAGCAGAACCGGACTGAAGGCGTCCCTCTTGCTCTCCAACTGCAACACAGTGTACGACGAGTGGTCAAACACAGCAAAGGAATATATTTGTCTTGACAGCAAAAATGCAAAATGCTGATGTTAGGTTGGAAGTGTAGACGTAAATGTCTTGAATCAAAGTGCTATAAAATGTCTCTCTGACGATCTTTTGGTAGGGACAGCCTCTGTGAGGCTTGGAGCTAAATGCTAACACAGGCATGTTAACATATTAGCTGACCACATTCAGCATCTGATTTGTACTGACTAATTAGAGCTAACACCCATCAGTCCCCCAAGTCTCACTGTAAACTAGCACGATTACCAAAGTCAGCAGGGAAGGTACCGTTCATCTGTCAAGAGCTACGTGACATTACTTGCTACTGCGCTAACAAGTGTGCACTCACATAGATGCTTGGTGTGGGAGGGTTCAGCTTCTCCCGAGGAATGGGGATCTTGACGGCAATGTTGGGTTTAACAGAGAAGGTTGGAAGTAGGTATGACTCCTTGAACTTCCCCTTCATCCTCGTCCCCCTACAATAAAGATAATACAGCAATTGAACATGACACCAGACAGAAGTAAATGAAAACTCTCGTGTCTGAGCACTCACTTGCATGCTCTGATCACTTCAGTGGCCGAGTTGTCGATGCTGATCTTAGAAAGCGGGATCCTTTGCTCCTCCACCTCTGA
The DNA here is from genome assembly GCF_963514085.1 of Chelon labrosus. Classification (NCBI taxonomy): domain Eukaryota; kingdom Metazoa; phylum Chordata; class Actinopteri; order Mugiliformes; family Mugilidae; genus Chelon; species Chelon labrosus. The sequence goes on along the minus strand of NC_140350.1, from coordinate 5,771,153 downwards.
TATGTTGAATGTTTGCCTTCCAGCGCTCTCGACTTTAATCAAGAGGATCTTTAGCTCCTTAGACAGGCCCATGGACAGTGCTTTTAGTTTCAAGGGGTCCACTGGAGTTGATGAGCAGGGAGGTTTACTTGATGGTGTCGGAGCACCTGTTTTGGATGTACTTATTGTTACAGCTGATACCGAGTTTGAGGTGTTGGTGTCTGGGTTCCCCGCTGCTGAATTTGCCTTATTTTGTACCTCACCGGCCTTTTCTTTCTTCTCAGTCCCTTTCTTCATATCCAATTTTTCTCTCTGGGTGTCTTTGCCATGTGGGGTTTGATTTTCCTGAGCAATCTGGCCCTTCGTACTGTTTTTGAGAGGTCTGGGTGAGTTTCTGGAGATGGCTGAAGATGAAATATCCCTTACTTCCTTATCCTTCATTTCATTTTCCTTTGTTTTGGAACGGATGACCTTGCTTTCTTCTGTCTTGATCTTAATCTTGATCTCTCCTTCTCTTCTTCCATCCTTAGCCTTGTGTTTTCTCTTTCGCTCTGTACCCGTGTGTTCAGTCTCTTTGCTGTGTCCTCTTTCTTCCTTGGTAGAGACAGTAATGAGGCTGGTGAAAGAGGCTGTGTGTGTTGTGGTCAGTCGCAGCTCCGCTCTCAGCGACCCGTCCAAAAGAGACGAGTCTGTTCTCTCTGGCAGGATCTCTGTTTCATTGTCCCCTTGCTTCTGTTTTATATCAATCTCGGTTTCTTCCTTCTTTTCCAGCACTGGTGTGGTGTTGGTGACAGACTCACTCAGATCTGTCTGACTGGGGAATTTTGCAAGTGGTGAGGTAGTGTGAGTTGGTGACTGATTACCAGGTTTCGAGGATGCTGCAGGATCGGATTTGGGGGAGAAATCTGGATTTTCAAGACATTGGATCTCTGGTCCTAGTTCAAGAGAAGAAGAATATTTCACCCCTCTTGTGGAACTGGCAGGAGGCCCACCGAATGGACCTCCTCGACATGTGACCCTCTGGCCTTCGAGGAAGGTGACCAAACTCTTGAAGACATCGTCCAAACCTGCTTTATGGTGGTGGAGCTCATTAAGTAGAGAGCCAGACGTTTCCCCGCTGCTGTCCACCTCCTCATCATTTTCTTTCTCACAAACATGTTTTGTTGTACAAGGTACATCACAGATATTAGACACATCACTGTGACACTGATCATCCAGTGTTCCCTTACAAGGCTCCTTATTCATATGGTCATTGCTTTCACTTTCTACAAGAGGAGGTGAAAAGCACTGGGTGGGGCTGGGCTGGAGGACAGGTCTACTTAACACTCCTTTTTCTAGCTCCTCGTCTTCTCCCAGAACTGATACTGGAGAGCCCTGCCAGCTGAGTACAGGAGGAGTGTTGGCAAGGTTGTCTCCTATTTCCCTCAAATTTCCCAGCACAGCAACAGGTTGAAGGTCTGGGGCATTGAGAACCCCTCCCTGCCCACCTTCTTTTTCTTGGGTGGGCTGCTCTAAGCTAACAGAACATGCTGTACTGAGAGGGGCCAAGGCTTTAAATAAGAGAGAACGGAATGTGTCATCAGGTTTTGTCCTTTGTCCATGCTCTGATTGGGTTGAGACACTGGTGGGCTTCTTGTTGGTCTGACTGGGGCTGGTTTTCTTGGGGACAGACTGTACTCGATGAGCCTTGGGTTTCAGGGAACTGCTGTTCTTTTTGGGCATTTTGTGATTTTCAGATTTGGAGCATGGCTTTTGTGTAGCGCAACTGGAATGAAGAGTACCTGTGGACGGCCTGTGGGATGTCCTCACTGCTTGTCCACCCTCCCTGTGCCTGTGTTTAGGTGCCGTCTGGCATTGATTTTCTGAGGAAGCCTCCATTTTACCAATTTTGGCTTCGTCTGGACAGGTTGAAGCAGAGATGGAAGGAACCATTTTCTTTTCTGTGACTTTAGCGTCTGTGCCAATTTTTTTTTCCTTTTTAGTGGATTTTTCTTTTTTCTTTTTCCTCTCACCCAACCTTTTTTCCTCTTTTTTCTTCCGCCTTTTTCTTTCCTCACCCTTTCTATTTGTCTTGAGAACTTCAACCTTTCTCTCGTTTTTCACCGGCTTATCTTTTAGCTTGTACTCAGGTTTTTTGTGTTCTAACTCCTGCTCATCCTTATTTGCTCTCGACCTGTCGTGAGGAGACTGTCGCGAGCAGAGGGGCTGGGGGGTCTTTCTATATTTAGGGTCAGAAAGCCTGGCCTTAGAACCAACGTGAGATGTGGTAGATGTGATGCTGGGTCTCTGGGTTTGACTGGGGCTTTCTTGGGCTTTCTGCTGTCCACTGAGGCCGGGAGCACACTGCTGAATGACTGATGGATCTTTTCTGCCACCGGCCGCTGTGTATGATGAAGGACTGGGAAAAACGCCTGGACTGCTGGAAATAGAACCTCCCTCTTTAGGACTGCAGTGGTGGGATGAATAGAGAGCAGAGTCCACACCAGAAGACTTGGAGAGGGCTGGATCCCTTGAATTTCCCCTTAAATGATTGCGCTGAGTTTCCTGCAGATTTCAAGTTATATTTGTTAGGGTTGTTTTCTTCAGAGATTGAAGACTCAACTATGTTTAGGTCTGTATAGTATGTTTACTTTTATACTGAGATAAAAGATAGTAGAAAACTTGGCCTTTTTAATGTGTGTAAAATGAAACCTTGGATAAATCCTGCGAATGCATACAGATTTATATGTGAGCAAATGTTTATCTCTTACTGTGCTTTGTTTGTGGTGATGGCTCCGTGAGTCTGTTCCCTCCAGAGGCTGTAGCAAGGTGTTGTGCTGCGGGGGCCTGGGGTGGCCTGTGTGCCGTTGATGGTGGTAATGATGGTTTTGGTGGCTGTAAGGCACACGAGTGTGGTCTGCTGGTGAAGATGAGATTTTCCGGTCGATCTTCCCTCTGCTTCCATGATGTGGGGGTCTGCTGCCGCAGCTCTGGTTCAGGGGTGTTGGGTTATTGAAGCCATGTCCTCCAGCTCGCGGTTTAGCAGAGGTTTCCTGCAAATTTCAAAAACAACAACATAAATAAACTGTATCATTAGTAAGTATTCAGAGGTAATGCAAGCTTACCTGTTGCTGTGTTGTTGAGGTCCTGTGGTCAGAGTGGTGGCAAGGACCTGCCCTGTCATTAAGAGGCTTCCAGTCATCGTGGCTGCAGTGGTGGTGGCGCGGTGGTGATGGGGCATGGGTGAGTAAAGATAAATGTCTTGATCCAGGGTGAGATGGCTAAACAGAGAAGCATATACATATTGTCAAACAGTTTGCCAATGGAGGGCGCTGTTGTACAGTAATGAAATAACATATACAGATGAACAGGTTGTGTTTAAATGAAATTAAGTCTGTTTGTGTAAAGTTGAACAGGTTTACCTGATCAGGGCCAGAGTCCCTTCTCCTCTTAGCTGGACACTCACCCCTTCGGGCTATAGGGTGCTGTGGGGGTGGACTGTGATGGTGTAGCTGCTCTCGCCGCTGGTGGTGGGCCGGCCGTTTCCAGGGTCCTGGTCTGTTGTTTACCATTCTTCCTGGAAAGCTCCTGTTGCAGTCTGAAGGGGCCCATCTCTCTGGTGGAGACTGGAGATCCCTGTTGTTGCGATGCAGGCGAGGACCCCCGTGCTGACAGAAAGAGAAAAAGGACACGCATGATGCAAAAAAAAATCTTCAAGCTTTGTTGCTAATACAAAGGCCTTTCAGGATGACAACGTTCCAGATCGGCGGGTCTCACCACAGAGTTGCTGACATTGTTGTCCCAGTTTGTGTAGCGTTCCCCTGGTCCCGTTGGATAGCTGTTGTTGGTGCCGGCTCGGTTGTGGAATGAACGGGTAGAGTTGTGATGCCAATTCTGAGCCTCAAACGTTTGCTCCTTACCATCCCAAATTCGAAGCTGCTGCCGCTGCCCCTTTGAGATACCCTTTTCCTGGACATGGTTGACTGTCCTGTCCCCCCTAAGAAAAACAATTATGCACAGTAAGACACAAATTAGATATAAATGATAGCAAGACTTACTTTTACTATTCATGAAATGGTTTTAGCAACAAATACATTGTGCAACTTCCCTTGAATCCACACTACTTGATCGATAACCACAGTTTCACTGACCTGTTATAAAGACGACTTGATAGTAAATGATGTGACTGATTGCGCCCTTCTTGGCATCTGTTGTAATGAAAAAAAACATAGAGAATCGATATTGTCTCAAGATAATAATCCAGTTCATGTGAAAATCTAGCAAATCTGGGAGCTCAGACACTTTTGCGAGTCACTAGAAGGAGATCTGAAGCCAGACCCTCATTTTTTTTTTCTTCACTCTTGACATACCAAGCTGTCACTTTTTCTTCACACGTTTCTGCTGTGAATATATATTCTTTCTCTGAACGCCTTAATCAAGTGTACCCTCACAGCTGAAAGCGACTTTAGAAGTCCACAAAAATGAGACACAGCATCCGAATATTTCCTTAATAGTGCCTCTAATTAACCATGACTGATTAAAAAAACATCCACTTTTGTGGCAATTAACTTATTTGACCTCACTCAGTTGCCACAGCTTGTTAATTAAATGTAGCTGCAAGGATCATTTAACCAGAGGGGCATGTTATAACTGTGACCCAATTGAACTCTCTAAAGAAACAACTTGATAAGTCAATCAATTCTGTCTCTTACTTTTCCCTAACATTTCCTCTCCACACAAAACATCTTATCCGTTAGAGTTCAGCGTCACATCTCTTTATCAGAGTCACAACTGTTTATATTTACCAAAGCCACAAACAGATACGCAGTTGCAATCGTATTCCTTTGAGCTGCGCTCGACTGAATAGTTTGACTGAGGCTCCTGTCAGCTGCAACTGAAGATGCCACAGTTTCATTCACCACAGTCCTGCCTGTTCGAACTGCACATTGGCTCATTCTCACAGCTGCAGCTGAAATAAGAGCTTTTCATGAATATGCTCATCAGAGTTTCAGTTAATCAGTCAGCCCCATAAAGTGGTGCTTATTTTGAATCGGCCCAGACAACGGGTGAGGTTCCACCTGCTGGAATGACCCGTGTTGAGGATGTTGAAGATTCACGTTACTCCACACTACCAACTCCCACTCAGTTTGAATTTATTCAAAAATGTTGCATTTTTATAGTATCTGCCTTCTTAACTGCTTCAGCCAACAGCGTCTCCCATGACAATGAAGGTTAGTGTAGTCTTAGTGGGAGTTTTGGCTGGCGTTCAAGACTTCAGTTCACACCGGCATAATCAGAACAGAAGTGGAAAAAAAAACACACAAGCACACTCACACACTAGAGTACAGTAAATGCATAACAGGCTGCATCCGCTGCATCTGAAATCAAATGTGTGACCCTTGTTAATGGAATACAGCCCTTTTAGAAATAAAAGGTTAAAGTATGGAAACATTCAAATATGTTGTGATGCTGCTGCCGCTGACCTTTGTGTGTGGCTCCAGGGGCGACTGTTTACAGGAGCCCATTGTCCTCTGTTAGGACCTCCAGCTGGATAGGAGTCCCATGTGTTACGGCCAGAGTAGAGCTCTGCTGGGTGATACATGCAGCCTGCAACACCGAATGTATACAGCGTGAAAATACTGTGACACTACAGAGTTCTCCAGTGGTGAACATAACATGCAATGCTTGCGTTGAAACAGTCATGCCTACACAAAGTACAGTGGTTACCAGTCTTGGTCCGTGTTTGGGAGGCCCTCTGCTTCACACCTGGGAGCAAAAAGAAGCCACATGCTTGAGTGAAACTGACAGAGAGGCAGAAAAAAAAAACATTAGGGCATGTCTACAAATTATTTGCATTTGTTCCGACTTCATATAAATATAAGCTTTTTATCAGGTGGGTTTGTGACCGAGCCACACCAAACTGTCCTTTTGTGTTTCAGTAGCAGATTTAATTCCTCATGCTGTATTTTCTGCTGCGCTGTATCTGTTCATATCATCAGTCAGCCAGAGCTGCATTGTGCACTCAGCCTCTCTAATCACTGCTACCCAGAAGCCACCTCAGCCAGTGGCAATCCAATGATAGAAAGAAAAAAAAAAACATGGCAGTAAGACCGAGGACCATGGCAACCCCACTGTAAGAGGAAAGAAGGGAACGAAAACATGGTGGCCTGCTGTGGTGTTTTTCTCACACTTCCTTTTAAGCCATGACTCCTTCATTTACTGGGGGAACTGGTGGTTGTTGATGTGACACAAATCAACATCACGTACCCTCAAGCCAGCTAGTTCAGCAGATCTATATTTCCGTATATACAGTACCACTTACTTCAAGCACACCAACTTCTAGATGCATAGATTTTCCTCGCTTCAAACTAAATTACTACACATAGTATTTTTGTTACCACAGACAGAGAAGATGGTTTACTGTCTCTACAGCTGTTGCGTTGAGGTGACCTAATGTAAAGATGTGCGTAGAAGATAGCATAGCTGTACTGGTGACAACCTTTCGTGTGCATGCATTTCCCACAGCCATTTTTAAATTCTATCAAGAACTGCCGCACAACATTTTACCACTTCCCCAGTGGTATATTTCTTTGTACTAAAAGTTGGTTCCACAGGTTTGTTTGTGGTGAGGCTGCTGCAGCTGTGCTATATTAACCTTTCTGCGAGTGCTCAATGAGAAGTAAGCAGCCTCTCTGAGAGGTTGCTAGAGCAACTGAAGCCAGACAGTTCTTCCTGCTGTGGCTTTAGGCTTTTTAGACTCAACTGCATTTAGATGTATTTTTAGAGCAGAGAGAGGACACAACAGGCCTTTATGTGCGTACAATGTTACACTGCAAACATACGATGAAACAACACCGCAAGCCTCTGTTTTCACATGCAACACCGTGCGCCTTTGGTGGCTGCATAAAGCTGACACAACATCCACACTAATCCTCGTATCACCTCCTGTTCCACTAAACTCTGCCGTTTCAACAGACCAGCTCTCTGAGTGTCTTTGATTCTCTACAAATGCTCAAATGATCTCTTCATCAGAGTAGTAGTACTATGTGTTTTTTTTTTTAAATTTGAGACACGCCTGTTTGGGTCCACAAATAGCGGCTTAGCTTAATGCCACATTGTTGTCAGCTCTGAATAGTGACAAAGATGTTCACTGTGTGCTTATTTCAAGCTGATTACTTGTAAACTGTGCTTCATAGTTATTATTATTTTTTTTTACAACATTTTTAGACAAAGTGTTGCAGCTGCTGTGATTGTAACCCTCGGCTTGCTAGTGCAGCATTAGGCAGGGAGTAGATATACCATCTGTTGTTGACCCTCCTCGCTGCTGAACACTGGAACGCACACTTTAGTTACATGGTCGTAGGGGGAGCTGTCAGTCAGCAGCAGCTTAAATTTGACTCTACACAACAATGGCTCCATGCTTCCATTATTAAACCCATGTGTGCAGGGTTAACTCAAGACATCTGGAATTCAGCTCTGAGGCAAAATGATGTAATGTGCAAAATGGGTTAAGTTGCTGTTGGCTAAACTCACACTGAGATAACCTTAAAGAAACTATGCGAAGTGCAAACAGTCCAGTATGTAAGAGTGCCATGTATTAAATACCAGCTGTTGTGTTCCTGTGAAGTGTGCATGAATGATGCTTTTCATTTGTTACGGTGTCAGGTGATCAGTTGACACAGGCGATCCCTGCCGCTGCATGTGTCAAAAGTAAACATGCTGCAGTTTAACCACACACTGATCCCGTTTGCAGAGTGTAACTTGGAGACGTTTATTTGAAACCTTAGAAGGAGTCTGTGTGTGGGGTGGGTGTATGCATCCATGTGAGTCTTACCTTGCAATGAGTGCTGAAAGAAAAGGGGGAGACCGACTCTGTGGTCCAAATTCAGTGATGCAGTTGGTCAGGAATAGAAAGACAGCAGACCCGTGCAGTTTCAGATCCCTTTAAATAGGCATGCTCATCCTCTGCAAGCTGGCAAATACACACACACAGACACACACACAGTGGAGAGACTGAGGAAATACCATAGCCAGTTGGTGCACAGATGTACAAGACAGCAAGGTTTTACTGTTTCAAATCAGATCTTTCCCCTGTCCCTCTGGTATAGTAGTTGCCGTTCTTTTAGTTCCAACAACAGCTGCACAATGTTGCACTTCTCTAGACAAAGAAAGAACGTGCAATGAGATGTAAGAAAGAGGAGAGAGAGAATATGGGCCAGCACTCTCTGACAGGCATTCTTTTCTCCTGCCTTTCCTCTTCCTGGCCATGCTCTATTGCCTTTGCTATCTTCAATACTTGTTTCAACAAGGCTCCTTTTTTTCTTGATACCCAATATCCCAGCCTCTTGCTTTCCCTTTCAGGCAATGTGTATGGCTCTGCCTATGCCTCGCCCTCCCCTTTCTCTGCACGCTGTGTCCTTGTATCCCTGGCAACCGATGATATCATTTAGTCCAGAGCTGGGAGGAAGGCCTCAAGCAAAGAGGGGAGTGTTTGCATTTGTGTGCGATTTTGACATGGAGAGAGAGAAACGGGGGGGGTGGAGACAGTCTGTAGGATTTAGTGTATACGAATTCCCTGTTCACTCTGTTTAAAGGTTTGCAGAATACACTTAAATATGCAATGCAAAGAGCTGCAACTACACTACAATTGGAGTGTAGGGGCAAACTGTCACATTCATGCATGTCTCACAGCATGCTCGCTGCAGTGAACCGCTGCAGCTGTGCATCTCGTCTTGAGACCTTATGTGTGAATGTGTGTGTATGTAGTAAGAATACCGCTCCAGTACCATAAAAGGATGGGCTGCAACAGAGCAGACATGCCTCTGGTGGCACCTAGGCTAGCGAACACGAGGACCAGAGATGTGAGGAGAACAGATGGAGGGAGAAGCAACAACGTACAGACAGACAGACAGAGGCTGGACAGGCAACCCACCCTGAATGCATGCACGTGCATGATTTTATTGGCCACGGGCCTGAAATAGCTTCATGATCACAGAGAAAGAATGTACAGTACAAGCCTGATATCAATCACATTTCTAAAAATAACATCCCTGCAGCCCCGCTTCCCTCCGCTCTATCCCCTTCTCCCTTTCTATAATAGCAGCTTCTCCCGGCGTATGCTCCATAAAGCACAGCCCTCTGAGGGGTGCTGGAATGTACCAAGGCAAGGTCAAGAACAAGAAAGAGGGGTGTCTTTTGGAAAACAATACAGAATGTAGAGGTTTTTTGTGAACAAAGACAATGAAGCAGGTTAACAGGTTTGGAGAAGACAGTGAATGCATGAGCAGGAGTGTGTGTGTCAGACAGCTGGGCTGTGTGTGTAACGGTAACCTAGAAATGCACATCCAGGTAGACGTCTAAGATGACAATCATATCAGCTGAAATCATACACCGGTTTCATGCTGTACGTTCGTGAAAGTAACTATAGATGCCCTTTGATGATTCCTCGACAAACAAATATGTATGTCAGATATAAAAGAATGATATTTGGGCAAATTATTATATTAAATACACTGTAAAAGCAAAATAAAAAACAAAAAAAACCTGTAAAATGTGTTTAACAAACTGAACTGAACTTTAAGTGGAGCTGACTGCTGTATGTTACACTGACACAGTTCAGACTCTTACTCCAAATCAAGGTTAATCATTCCACTTGGCCACACTGTAGCTTCTTAGCTACTACTGCACACCTCACACACAACACACACGCACACAAGCAGGCTGTTATTCAACAGTTTTGTAGAGCACAAACGCGACCGCAACACAAGTGCAGCCGCAACAGTTCCCCCTCCACTACATTCATCATTTCACATCTCTTGCTCCTGCGCTCAGTGTGTCTGCACGTGAGCATTGCATGTGCATGTATGTGTGTGTGAGCTTCATGCATGAATGTGCAGCAGTCTGCAGACACACACTGCAGTATGTTCAGCCAAGACAGATCGTTCAGAAACAGTGACAGGGGAAATTCACAAAATGAACAAATGCAGACCAAACACCAAACAGAAAAGATACAATAACATGCACACACACTTCTTTCTCAGTGTCCAGTGCATGCAGTATATTTCCATTTAGCCATTAAAGCAACATCAAGTTGCTCCACTCTAGTTCTCTTTACCTCTTTTTTTTTTTTTTGTCTCCGTTTTCTTTGGTCCACACGCCCCTCTGCTCCCCTTTTCCTCCCTTTCACTCCTCGCCACCTTGTCTCACCCGATCCTCTCCTCTGTCTCCTTTCTTCCCCTCTCCTCCTCTTCCTGTTTCCACTCCACTCTCTGATGCTCAGGCTCTCATAGCAGACCGATCCATGTGTAGAGACCGACGGGGCGGGACGACGGCCTGCCAATCACGAGACCCGGGCCAATGGGAGGCGAGAGATTTCTTATCTGTGACATTTTGCAGTGAACAAGAGGAGGCAGTAGGAGGGGAAAGCAGCAGACAGAGAGAAATAAGAGGGGCTCTTTATTTCCCTTCCTCTGTGTGAGTGTGTGTATACTGTATGTGTGCGTGAGAGGAAGTTGGAACACAGCCAGTACAGTAGAGGAGATATTTCCAATCCCTCCTTGGCTGTAAAAGAATCTCTATGGAGGTGATACAGGAAAAATATGCAATATCATGCATGTTACCTTACTGGCAATATTTTTGTGTTACAGCACTCTTCGTGTTACCACCTATTTTTTAATCCTGGGAAAAACGAAGGTGTTAGAACTCATAGAAACACAGAGCACAGTGTGCGCATGGGCTATGCATTAGTTTCTCCCATTTCTGCGGCTCCCGAAGCTGAATACCCTGGCACCTTTTTGGATGAACTGAGGCAGAGTGAAATGGTGACAGAGGGGCTGCCAGTGTTGGCTGAGCTCAAATGTCAAGTGACAGGATAACCAGGGGAGGTGGGGCTTACAGCTCTCGGTTCATGAGGGAGGGTCTAGCCTTTGTGGCTCACAATGCAAAACAACCACTCACTCCTCTGCTCATTTCACCCGTCGCCGACCAATAAAAAGCAGGCAAAGCTTCGAGCCCTGAGAGCGCAGCGAGTGGCAGAGACCGAGGGAGAGCTGATGAGGAGCCAGACGAGTGTAAGAGTGAAATGGAGGAAGCAGACTGCTGACAGATTTTTTTTTTTTTTTTTTTTTTTTTTTTACTTCTGAAGTGCCTTAGCAACAGCCCCCGATCAGCTCAAACTCTATTGGTCAGCGCTCTAGCCCATGTGGGTATTTGGACCAATCAGCAGGCTTTGGTGCAGAACTAAGTGGGGATAGCTCCATAGGCAAGAATAGCTGCTAAATGATGCCCCCTGGTGGCTGAGTGAAGGAACAGACTCTGTCAGGGATGCGTTTGCGATGTTGCCTGTGAACTTCAAAAGCAGTAATACTAATCTGGATTTCAGTAAAAGTAATGTTTGTTAAAAAAAAAAAAAAATAATTAACAACAAATGTGAAAACAATTATAAAAACTTAAATAATATACATAAATGTACATTGTTGAAAAATAACACTGTGATGCCTAACATCTACTTAGATAAATTCAAATTCTAATCGAATTGGCCTCAGGCTTCAGACTCATTGAAGAGTGTCAAAGCGTTTACACATTTACGAGGGAAGAGTTTGAGGTTGGATTATAAATAATGTTCATCATGAAGCAGGAAGTAGGAATAAGCAACCAACCAGTCTACACTGCCCCCACGTGGACAATATATGGTACAGCCTGATGGCAGAACATAAAGTTGACCTGCTACGAATATTGTCTTTATTATTGTTATTTTTATATTATTAGATAATAATTAATCATTATTAAAAGGTCATTAAATCTCTGCAACGGGTTTATCAAGTGAGCCAAACATTTCTTTCTTCTGAGATGTTTTTAAATTTATTCTAACTGACCACTTTTGAATGCCAGCCCAAGGAGCATTTTATTTAATTTACATTTGTAAAGGACTTTGTATATAAGAAGTGCTCAATCACACAGAAAGCAAACATACAGTCAAGAAGACATTGTCTTTGGCACAGATGTCTTTTCTCTACTGGTGAGCAGCAGAGGGCCTCTGAGCTGGTCTGCACTTGGCCTGAATTTATAATTCTAATTGGCAAAAACGCTGACAGCTGAAAAATGTCGGTTCACATAACTGCATCATCAGCCCCAGCTACATAAGTTATGATTGTCATAACTCAAGATTAGATTAGAGAGGCAAGCTGCTCCCTCCATGAATAACAACACTCAGTCACTCAAATTGACTTATTAGGGCGGTGAAGGATTGTTGCTCCAACTGATCTGACAAACGGTTTCCATTTGCATGAGGCAGAGTTTAGCAGAGGGCAGTATATAACCAGAAATTCCAATGATGATCAAGGGGTTACCAATCATTCTTTTCAGACCTACCCTGACAGCCCAAACATGTTTGTTTGAACTGATTTTAAATGGGCAAACATACTTACACATATCTATCTATCACTTTATTACACACTTATTTAACACTTATATAACCTATTTATGGTAAATGTCCTTGTTTTTATATAGTGATTTTCTACCTATTGGTACTCAGAGCGCTTTACAGTCACAGATGCATCTACCTATTCACTCACACAAACACACACACAGTGCCACTGCACTGGGAGCAACTGGCGGTCCAGTGTCTTGCTCAAGGACACTTCGGCATGTAGCACATTCGAACCGCTAAACCTCTGGACAACCCGCTCTACCTACTGAGCCACAGCCGCCCCCATATATACTAATTGTGTATACAGTATATTTATTTAAACAATTCATCTCTTGTTCATAGGGATTTTATTTATCCTTCACATACATATCTGCAACTATTATTCCATTATTTATAACTGTTTCAACTATTTATCCATTACTGCTTGCTAAATGTTTGCTAAAAGTTGAAAAGCATTCAACTTTTCTGTTCCCTTGCTAACTAGTTGTTCTGAGAATCTTTTTATGCAATGAAATTGACCAGCTGAGGCAACGTCACATGCTGCAAGGAGTTTAGAGAAGAGATATATAACCTGAACAACTATGCAGTACGGTTCCAAAAACTGTTATGGAAGACTGAGAACTAGAAAAATAGTGTTGTAAACAGGAAAAAGTTAAATGAACTGCTCTGTAGAAAATGAGCTGCTTAAACAGGTGGAGAACCTATTTTGGAAAATAGCTAAGCCATTTGCTATGAAAGAGTTTCTTGGCGTCTTCACATTCATTAATAATTTCACAAACTCTTCTATATACGTTTCTTGTTTTCCAGTGATATTCTATCACAGCAAATTGCCTTATTTTATTCCATCCCAAGTTCAGCTATACTTTTTTCGATTATATAACAGCGAAAACAAATGAGGGTGTATCTATGCACGGGCCGTCACTTGAAAATTCATACGCTCTCTGTCAATATGCAGTTCAACTTTCATGCTTTATCTCTCTTTGGTCCATTGGCTTATCCACTACTCACACAGGGCAGCATAGTACCTCTGAACCACGCTGGTCACTGAGTCTTTTGTCCACCACTGAGAGAGATTAAACAGTTTTGCATTTCACGATTACACTGCAGCAGCACATTCCTGAATATCTCATGCGTTGTATTCATCACTCTGCAGAGTTCAGGCTTCTGTGGGTTTGAATACCAACAGATGAAAAAAAGACGTCTTCACTGTACATCACTTTACCCCTGGAGGAGTCAATAATCTAGTATCTTGGTGCCCGATCCTTTTGATTACACGTTCAGTATAATATTAACCTTGATCTCAAATCAATAACTTTTAAAGGACTCCCAGAGACACACCTGAAAAAATAAGTAGCCACTGAGATGACACACCTAACATAACAACATCAGCTCTATAAGTTTAATTATTATTTTATTAGTCATTCATTCATTCATTCATTCATTCATTCATCTTCTGTAACCGCTTGTCCTGTGAAGGGTCGCGGGGGGGCTGGAGCCTATCCCAGCTGTCCTTGGGCGAGAGGGTGGGTACATTCTGGACAGGTTGCCAGTCTATCACAGGGCTTATTTTATTACGTTAAGTGTAGTGTCATGCTTCAATGACCTGGATATTCACACCCACATGTGTTAGGAGGCCTGTCTGCTGGTCACACTCTTCCCGCTTTGCATATCTGCTCTGTGACATTTAAATCATAACTGCAGACTTTTTTTCTGTCATTGTTTTGCAAAGGGCACAGCAGGAGACTTTGCAGAGACGTTTTGACCATGGGGAAGCTGACGCCTTTAGTTTTTGCTCTTATAATCAATTACCTCACATCGGCGACCGTCGTGCATGACTTTAATCACGTAGAGAGATGCAAGGACTCCCTGTACATGGGGACGCCACCACGGGGGATCATCGACGTCAAACTGAAGAAGATCTGTCAACGCTACGCTGACAAACCTCGATTCGTGACCCTGTACGACCCTCAAAAACGGATCCCGGTTTACTCGGCTTACACCTTCAAGAAAACAGAGGGAGACAGACGTGTGGATTACCCTTGGATGTATGAGCCACAGGTCAGTCTTTTTAGGAGAAATATCTGTATTCATAAAAGCTAAAAATGTTTTTCAAAGAAACTTACAGAAGCTAAAATGGCCAATAGGGCAACTCCAGAAGCAAATTAGGATAAAGCTGAGGGAACTAAAAGTCCTCATAGATGATACTGCTACTTGGTATCTGTTTTTTTTCCAGCATTTATTAATAACCCCTGTCTTCTTCCATGTGTCTGCAGCTGGCAGAAGTTGATGGAAATGGAAACATGCTGCCCTTCCCAACTGGCTACCTACACATGAAGTTTGAGGACAGCCAGGCCGTGCTGGATGACTACTCTGATGTGGTTCTTTACGAAAGAGGTCACCTAAACCCAGACCAGCACCAGTCCACTCCACACGACCGCGCTGCCACTTACACCCTGACCAACGTGGTCCCAGAGATCCGGGAGTTCAACATCGGGCCTTGGCGCGAGTACGAGGAGCGGATCCGAATCCGCCTCAACAACTTCTGCCGTGGCACTGCCTACATCGTCACTGGAGTGACCACCAGGGGTAACACGATCCGCCGCAACAACCAGGACCGCGTGGCCATCCCAGAAGATGTGTGGTCTGCTTACTGCTGCACCGACTACGACCGAAATGCACCCCACAACATTCGCATCCGCTTCCCGTCCCATGCAGCTTTGGCCAAAAACGCCAAAGAGGGCAACAGTGTCCACGAGATGACCGTCCAGGAGCTTGAAATCTTCCTGAAAAATAACATGGATGTTGACCAGAACCTTCAGATCTTCTACGACAACTGCATCTCTCCCTCACCCCTTCCTCTCTACCTGCAACACACCATCTGAAAGCTCTCCCAGTTACACCTACTGTGTGTATGTGGCTTTCTATTTACGTCCATGAATAATAGATATTTGTGCTGTTCTGCAAAGCTTAATATAAG
The DNA here is from genome assembly GCF_963514085.1 of Chelon labrosus. NCBI lineage: Eukaryota > Metazoa > Chordata > Actinopteri > Mugiliformes > Mugilidae > Chelon > Chelon labrosus. Next base: position 5,755,791 of record NC_140350.1, on the reverse strand, counting down.
AAAATACAATCAGATATACTCATAATTCCCCTCACTGGTGATTTAATTTGCAGCTTATTCTTTCAAAAATAATTCTTAAGGAACTAAACAGTTTTTGTTGTCAATGATATTATCTAGATGCGGGTTTCCTTTCATTACCTCATTACCTTTTCATTACCTTTGTTGACATGAATTATAATATAAGTGTGTTAGAGGCTATAAGAATTGGCTCATTCAATAAAACATCCTTAATTACTTCCCTGAACTGTGTTTGTGTTACTTCCATGCAAAGCATTTTTATATGTAAAACATGAACAAAAATGTGTCATTTTTACAGCGACACGGGACAAAAAAAAAAAGAAAGAAACACAAGAACAACCTTCTTTCACTGAAACTACTGTCCCCTGTAGTCATATACTAATGTACAGTTGTGGTGGGACAATAAATGGTTTCCCTTCATCATATTATAAAGCCAATGACAGTTATGCCTGTTATAAAAATTAGATTTGAATTTTATGGCTGCCTGATGGGTTTAGTGTCTTTAATCATTTGGTTAGAAATAAAACACTTCTAAAATATATTACTACATCCACAGGCAGACCCATACATTTCTTGTGAAGCTGTATAAAATTTTACTAGAACACCAACGGGACTGGAGAACTCGTACAAACATAACATCTACGTTTAATAATTTAAAAGAGACTTAAAGTCATAGTTGGTTATCCAATCGAACTACTTAATTTTTCTGATAGTAAGGACACCTTCTTCCTGTGAGCTGAGGAGTTAAGTTATCCTTAAATACAAGGTTAATTCATTTTAGAAGCGGAACGCTTATACTGAGGCAGGCCTGCTTTGGATACATTTTAGTTGGACACTGCCATCTAGTGTCTGAAGAGAATTATTGTCTGATTCTGGCTTGCAGAGAGCTCAAGAGAGTATCATCTGCAGAGCTAATTGAGTTGAGCTCAAAAGAAAAGTGCTATGACATTACAATGTGCATCAGTCATCTATTAATGATGAATCCTATTAGACCTAGCAGGGTGTAATAACTACATTCTTATTGCAGCAATAACTCAACACAGTTATTGAAAGAACAAATACATATTTGGTGTTTCAGATATAGAAAACTATTAAACACGAACAATATCTGATATATAGTAATCCTGTTAAAAATGACTGCACACAATTTTCTTTCTTTCCTTTAGGGAGCTCTTGTACATTAATCTGAATATGTTTAACACATAATCTTGCAACACAGCTGCAGGAAAAATGAGTATCAAACTTATCTATCTTTATTGTTTTGCCAAGGCTATTATTTACAGTCTACCCGTGTTACTTACAAAGCCAAAGGTGTAATTGAAAAATGAAATGATCAATTGATTAGGGAATAAAATGTGACTTTGGAGAGGTAAAAAGAGGAGCAACACACTCTTAACAGTACTTACTCACCAGTGATAACAAACGAAATAAATGTAAGAGTGGCGAAGAAGGTATTAAATTATTTCTACACTGGGGCTCGAATGAATGGAAAGCTGGCCGTTAGAAGAAATGCCTTATTCAACAAAACCGGTGCGTCAGTGTGGTTCGGTATATTTGCTATAATAATCTACTGTGTACAACAGCTGAGTAAACATAGATGAGAGGACAACTCCCCTTGTAAAACTGGTGCTTTCGTTGCCAGTGCCCTCTTCTATGGTCTAACCTGCTGGGGAGGCAGCACTACGAAGAAGGGAACCTTGCGGCTGGACAAACTGATATATAAGGCGGACTCTGTGGCAGGGGCAGAGCTGGAGACCCTGACATCGGTGGCTGAGGCAAGGACCTTGAACAAACTCCGGGCCATCATGAGCAACGTCCACCACCCTCTACACGACACCATACTCAGGCAGAGAAGCGTGTTCAGTATCTATCTATTTATCTCTTTAATACTCATAATGGATAAGCTTAATTTACTATTAATACTTGAGTAAAGGTATGGAAGTGTATAGAAAGGATGAGATTCTGTAAAAGCTAGTGTCACTCCTTAATGTGCACAACACAAAAGTGAACCTATAACATATTAATTTAATGTATGATGATAAAGCACAAGTTTATTGTCAAGCCATTTCCGGACTTAGCTGAGATTTGGTAGCTTTGTCGTCCTTTCAGTTAGTTTACAGATGGGAGCAACTCATAACATAATGATCGGCAAGCAGCAGGGCCTCAACCATGTCAAAAAAGTATTCTTGTATAACTTGGATAGCGGAGTGTGACCTTTGAGCTCACCTGAGAGTTGGCAACTCACCTGGCTGGGTAGGTTTGAGTCTGCGCTGCTCAGACTGATTCTAAGCTAATAAGCACGTGTTGCAGTCAGTCCAAATATCATACTGAATGCAGCAATATCTTCTATCTTACGCTCTCCCTTTTCCGGGAGTGAATCACAGATGTGACCCGTTTAGTTATTATTATTATTGCTATTTTGTTCATGTCTGGACACATTTTATTGAAAATGTATGTTGCAGCTTGAACCGCACAAAGACACACGTGTAGAGCAAGGTGAGCAAGCTAATCTGTTCATTATATTCACTGTAGTGGAATAAAGTACTCAGGTAATGTACAGGCAGTGCAGTTTGGACTGGAGGGACGTAGTGTATAATGTAGAATGCTAATATAAATAGACAGTTTTTTTTTTCTCCATGCTTGGACTGGTGACTAAAGCTAGCTAGCTAGCGCCTTAGCTAGCTCTAAATTTTAAATATTTTTGCAGCCATTATATTTTCAACAAAATAATAATAATAATAAAAATGGTACAAATAAAAAAAGTTTAGAGGTTACAAACTTTCCTTTAAGGAATTCTAATATTATTTTCTCCAGATGTTTTCTAATGAATTTATAAATGTGCAATTAAGCGGTAGATTAACATTGGGTTCGTCAATAGTTACACCAAAAAGAGACAGAGCTAGAGACAAAAGGCAACAGTAAAAACACACAATTAACCAACCCGGTTAAGCTCTTAGACTTTGTTAAGACTTGCATTTGTCTAATTCTCTCTGCTGTTTTGTGAAGTTCATAACACAGACGTTAGCAACTGAGCTAGCTATAATGACAAAAACCCTTTAGCAGCTCAGGACCGCTAAAGACAACTAAAGATTTTTATTCTGAAGTTGGTTGAGACCAAACCAGAATATTAAAAGGTAAATAAATACTGGACTTAAATTCAACAAGCGGCCAAAAAATAAAGCATTGCTCAATTTTTTCTGGTTCTTCTGCTTCAGGTTAGCATAGCCTTACTAGTTGATTGAGTCTATTTAGTTATCACTGAGTTCTTCTGCCCTCAAGTGGCCGAATAAAGTCCTACAGCTTTTAATACCACATCTCTGATAAAAAAGAATGGCAATGCTTTTGTTTAAGAATGTCTTTTAATGTTTTCCAGTTCAGATACACAACATACAGTGTGTAATAGCCTCTATTTGAAATAGAAATATTAACTTTAATTCTTTCAACCCCTTCTGGTCATTATGCTCTCTCACAGTATCTTAAGCCTCAAGCAGGTTACTGAATCAGACTAAATGAAACAGACAAACAGGTGCAAGCCTTCACTTTACGATTCTGGCATAAAATGTTAGAAGAAGAAGAAGAAGAAGAAGAAGATATTTGGATCTGTGTGATGCTTTTTCCCCCCGTTCCTTTGCCTCAAGCCAACATCAAAACTGTAGTGTAAACATGTAAACCTGGTGAGTGTGCTTCCATTATTGGTTGGCCGGTCCAAACCCTTGTTTTAAAAGAAAAAGAAGTAGTATTCTGCAATGCTGTTTTTGGTAGCATGGGGCAACTCACATCAAACAGCTGGGTCAATAATCCCATAAACAGAATGTGCAGACTAAATTGCAAAAGGTGACAAAACCACTGAGATTCGGAAATAAGACCAAAAGAGCACCAAGGATTTCACAACCTTCCACTTACAGGTTCAACTGTATGACAATGCTCAAGACAATGCAAGACACTAACAATTAAATCCAACAGCATCGCAAGTAAAATTCCTTGATTTGCGGTTTGTTTTGAGCACATTTGAAGCATCCAGCTCGTACCTCTCGAATCCTCCGCTTTCCTTCATTCCTTCATCTGTCTTCTGCAGCTGTTCTTTGGCTTTTTTCACCAATGAAAGGACTCATTTCACTCAAAAGCTGCCCCCCCACAACTGATGGGATAGTGCCAGGTGTGTATGTTTTAGACAACCATATAAGAGCATTTTTATATCACAATATCTAAACTAACCTGAGCAGTAAGCATTCTTTTTCATGTTTATGGTGACCTCAACCATGCTGTGGTAGTTTTATATATATATATACATATACATATATATATATATATATATATATATATATATACATGTATATATATATATTATTTTATATATATTTCTTTTTTTAAAATGCATTCATACTCATGTGCCCATAACCTACTGGGATCTGACCTTGAAATAAAGGAAATAAAGGAGAATCAAACTGTACGCATGAGTGCTAAAATCATGTAAGTCATCTGAACTTGCACCTGCTGTCACAAAGAAAAGTTCCGGCCAATCACTCAAACCAAACGACAAACATAATATTTACAAATTCCAGTTTGTTCTCTTACACTTAAAAAATGTACAGTTTGTTTTATGTGTTCCTTTTTTCCTCGCCGCTCGCTCCAGTCCAGCGTGAGGGATGGCAGTCTGGCTCCGGAGTGTCGCTTATCCTGAGCAGACAGCAGACAGGATACAGGACGTTACAAGGAGGAGGAGGAGGAGGAGGGAGGGAATTAATCCCGCTCGCCTTGCTTTCGTGGTATATGGTGCGTGAGTAATGTCTGTTAAATCAGGTTGATTTTTTTTTTTTTTTTTTTTTAAGAATGCATTCTCTGTGCATTGACAGATCCTACTGATGACGAGCAATTTCGTCGCCACCTCCTCTGATTCACTGTCTGAAATTGTCCAGTGTTGTCCTAATGTCACTGTTGTTTTTCTTTTTCTTTTTTTATAGAGTTGTCCAGAGTGTGACCCGTCTCTGTGTTCAATTGTGCGAAAGATGTGAAACGCGCATACAAGGCTCTCTGACCTTTTGACCATAAATATATATCATCCGTTCTCCCGCCTTGCAGAAGCAAGAATCATGAAACAACAAAAGAGCAGACGAAAAGATAACTGTCGGGCAGTCTTCGAACACTTGAAGCATGTGGTTAATGTCAGTCACAGACAAAAACCTTATTTAGACTATTCATTTAAAGTAGTCTCTCTTTTTTTTGTAACTTAAAAAAGTGCTATCTTCAGGTGAGATTGAGAGACAGTGACTGTGCGGTTGCAAAAGATAAACAGCGTAAAGCAAAAGGAGGGGGCAAATTAAAACTCATCAGTCTCTCTGGTAGTTTTGCAGCACTGCCTCAGTGTTAGGAAATGAAAAAAAAAACTTGAGGAAATATTTACTCTCTTTGTTATAGTTTTACACAATATTCATCTCTTAATACTTTCTGAAGTACCACAAAGTGCAGCTGATATTAAAATAGAAAATTAAAATGATTTTCAAAATTAAAGCAAAATAAAAAATAAATGAAGAACAAGGCAAATCATCGAAATGACAAATTCCTCTGTCCACACGCTTTAGAAATTAAAAAAAAAACATCATGCAAATATTCCACACAGCAAAGTAGTTAATAAAACTTTATATATATATTTTTTTAAATGAGGATATATTGAATCTGATTTCCCTTTAAAGAAGAGACCAGCCACAGTGCAACATTGAGTGTAATAAAAAAAAAAAAAAAAAAGAAGTGTGTGGTTCAAAAAGAAAGATGAAGGGGTTGGCACTTTTTATGATGGTAATTCCTTTTGTAAGATACAGTCATGATGGACCTCTCCAGACGCTCCACTGGACGCCAGTGAAAGAGGAACGTTATCACAGTACTTGGCACCAAGAATGCTGGTAAAAACGAGATATCAGAATATCTTTTTTTTTTTTTTTCATTCATATCCTTACAATTTATTAATAATACATCATTTACATTTGTGTTTTTGTATAAAAGACTCCAAAAGGAAAAGAGAGTCTAGAAGTGATTGCGAGAAAGAACTTGAGATGGAAATGGAATATGTTAATGGTTTAATAAAAAGAGCTACAAGGGCCGATGCAGAGCGAGAGAAAGAGTGCGAGGCGGCGAGAAGAGAGAAGCGGTTAAATGAGCCGAGGTGGGGGTACAGACAGAGAGATAATGAGCGAGAAACAAATAAAGTAATGGACATGATTAGAGCCTGCGAGGCGGAGATGCAGCGAGCTCTAATGGGCAGCCTGGATTCCAGGTTGCGTCCCACAGGCTGAATGGGACTCGGTTATTTCCTGTGCTGCCTGACAGGTGAAGCCCCAATCTGGAAATGTCTCGAAAGCAGCGGCAGTGAGTATATGGATCTTTGAGATGATTTTTAGGTAGCATCATAACCGAAAACAGGTACATACATTTGTAAGTGGAAGTAATGATTTAAGATGAAAAACTCATGCTTCGCTGTCAAATAGCGCTCATCCTTGTACTCCCAGCCGTGTCAATACATTTCACACTAAACAGTAATCTCAGACAGCTGTTTGGACACAGTGCTCAACGCAGGGTGCCAAATTTCACTTCCAGATTGGGACGGTAAAGCTGCAATTTGTAAGTTTCGGGAAATCAACGCTTCATGACAGACAGCTTGTTGGGGCATATGTTGCCTCATAGAAGCCGCTCGCGACTGTACTTCACTAAATAACTAAAAGGGAACATTTGTCTTCTATGTTCAACATAGTTTTACACTGACACGTCAACACATGCGCAAAACAACCAAGCTCCACATTAGATGTCTGACTGATTGTGATTTTCTCGAAACCTCTTCGAGAGAGCTCCAAGCTTAAAGCTGCATGTTTGGTGGCTGCTCCGAGTGCCGCATATTCAAAGAGCTTCGACAGGGAAAAGCGGTATGTACCTTGAGCAGGATGACAAGCTTTTCAAAGAAGCTTTTCAATCAAGTCCCCTTTGTGTTATGATTACAGTCTAGAGGTATTTCACTGCTTCGGATCTTACAAACTGCAGCTTTATTTGAGGGCTTAATGAGAAGAGACAAAACATATAGTGAAGAAGAAGAAGAAGAAGAAGAAGAAAAGAGGGCGATGAGAGTGAAGATTGTATGGAGCAGTTTGTGTGGTGCATCTCTGTAAGCCCAGAGAGGGGATAGCAGAGCTTGTGCCTGGTCCTATACACGAGTGGTGGAGTGTTGGTGTGGCAGGGCATTGTTGCTGTGGCTAGGGACGGGTGTAGTAGAGGGTGCCGGAACCGGGGGATAAGTGTTGAAGGGGTGGAGAGGCTGCATGCCGCTGATAGTGCTGGGGATCATGGTGATGGTATTGGCTGTCATCAATGGCACATCCTCCGGAGCCCGCCGCAGGGCAAGCGTGTAGTCGGGTGGGCACACGGGGGGCCGTAGAGGTTCCAGGTCGCCGTGGACGCCGCGGGAAGGCAGGGGTGTCCCGTGCTCCAGCTCCACCCTCTGCTGCTTCATTTGAAGTGACATTAGCTCTTCCTCCTGACTCAGAGCCAGGTCATTGTGCGGTGGGGCCCCCACGACTCCCATTCCAACACCCATGCCCATCGTTGTGCCACGCTGCGGGGAGAGTCGGCGGTGGCGCCTCTGCATTAGTTCGTGGCGCTTATCCCGCTTGTAATAAAGTGCGGCGAAGGCTAGCACGTTCAGGAAAAGAAGGGAGGCGCCAACGGCCACGGTTACACTCAGCTCGGTGGAGTAGTCCCTCGTCTCACTGGGGAAGGGAGAATAGCGGGGTCTCTCCGAACCATCAGGCTCGGGGTCCGGCGGATATGTGGAGATCACGGGGTGCCGCGTGGAGCGGGTGCCGGGATGAGGGACCTTCCAGCGGCTGGTGCCACCAGGCGGCAGTCGGGTGGTGATGGAGCTAATGATTTCCTCGTGTAGGCTGTGGAGATGTGGCACCAGCTCCAGCCAAAAGGCCACCTTGTTGGCACGGTAGTTATCTCTGACACGGGGTTTCAGGCCAATATGCAAGTACTGCTTGTCTTTGGAGCTGAACTTGGTCCAGATGACCTCCTCAAAACGGTTTGGCTTTGTGTGAATGAAAGTGGTGTCCTGAGGAACAGGCAGGTTAGGATCCCTGGAAGAGAGACATGAATGTTTCAATAATTTTTGCACATTCATGCTACCAATCTGCCATTCTGCCAACAAAGTCCACCAAACTCTTTGTCACGTTTGTGAGATGACTTTTGATTCGAAAGCTCATCATGCTTGAAACAACCATTAGAAGGTGGTAAATTGTGCATTTTGTGAAAATGTGCCAAGAAAAACACTCTACAAGAAACAAAAGAAAAAAACTAAACTACTCAAGATTCATGAAGCAGATGATCAGACTGAACATGTTTATACTGTATGCACAACACAACAGACGATTAAATGCGGCACTGTAACAATACTGTATCACTTGCTCCCTGAATTGAAACAACATATAGGTATGAAAGCACCTGGGGATTTCTGATCTTGGCTGACGACGGTGTAAGCAAATTATTAAGATTTAAGCAGTCGTAGCCTATCCACTTCAGTGTTTTTCCTTCTCTTTTCTGCACAAATGATCTGAGTTTCTGTGTAGCCTGTTGTCCTCTGACCTTTCTCAAAGTATTTCAGTCCACAAAACACAGGGCCTTTAGCGCCATTATGATTAAACTATAGAGGCTGCTGTGCACATAAGTCATGTTTGAACATTAACTCGTGACTTGAGCCCGTATGAGTTCATGCATTGCACTGCCTCCACATGACTACATGATTGTATAATTGCATACGTAAGCAGGCGTCGGTGTAGCAGGTGTTCCTAATAATGCGTCTTCTGAGAAAAGAGTCCGAAAGCCACACAGAAAACATTCCAGACGCATTTTTCAGTCACACATCTTCCGTCAGACCGATGTCTGATGGAACACATACGCTCCTATTTTAAGCTTACGGCTCATGTTTTACATGAGCTATAGGCCTGAGCCAAAGCTTATTTTTACGCACTGAGTCTATCTTCCCACGTTTAACGCGTAACTGCAGCGGCGGTGAACTGGGATCCGAACGCTTCCATGTGGGTGACCCACAGCTCAGCACTGTGCCTGAAGGCCTCCTGTGGAGACGCAGACGGAGCACCGAGGATGCTGCCGTTCTGCTAATGTGGTTCAAAGCATTCTGTGTAGACACGGTTTAAGTTACTAAAACTATTTTCACCTTCACCTACAACGTGCTCTTTCCTGGGATAAGTTTGTCATAATCACGTCCTATTTCTGACTTCACAATTGGGTTAAGTGCTAAACGGACAACAGACTCAGTTTTCCAGACAGCACATACATACAATATATTCTACACACAGTCTAATATTAAATGATATATTTTTTTCACTCAGGCATTATACTAACCCTGTCTTGGCGAAGTTGGTCCAGTACGTCATGACTACTGCACTGAGCATTACGTCATTCTTGGAGAAGTTACAGGGGAACAGGTCAGTGGCTCCCACCATGGGAATCCCAAACACATAGGGGATCTCATCACCATGGGCAGCGTCAGCCCAGTCCGGCCTTGCCTCAGTCTGACAGTGGTGGTGGAAGGTATAGAAGTAGACAGGCGACTGGAACTCAGCGTGCAGTTTGGCGGTGGCGACAGCCGGGGCCACCCACTGGTGGTCCGTGAACAGCGCCAGGAGGGTCTTCCTACGCATGTCACTGTTGTCCCTGTCAGCCCAGTCTGTGTACATGAACTTTATGGTTTCCCTCAGGATATCTTTACCTTGGAAGAAACAAAAAAAGGAATGTGAGTGTACACGCAGTGGCAGAGTGCATGTTTATCTGCCACATTAGGGGGAAGGCTTCAAGGCTGAAATGTGAAACACAAAAGACTCATAATACACTAGTGTCATACCCTGTGCAAGATGTAACTACAGCCGTAGAAGATAACACTGTATTAATGTCACGCACAGACAGGGGTAAAATGCTAACTGGCTAGCACGCCAATGGCATGCAAGACTTTATCATCCCTGACCCTTGCCTTGCAGGCTGAAGTGGACGAGTCTCTCTTGTTACAATCACAACCATAAACCTTTCCAACCATAATCCCTACAACATGTAAAAGCTACAGATTTCAGCTAATAATTAATAATTAACTAATAATTTTGAAACAAAACAGGGTAGGATCTGACCATCAGGGTATCCATATAGATTGTCCACAAAGTTGGAGATAGTGTAGTCAAATGAGGCGGCTGATATTCCGTCCTCTCCTTCACTGTCGTCCACAAACTTCAGGCCCTCTCCCTGGTTGACCCCAAGCAATATGTCGTAGTTGAGGAATTCGCCCTGGCGTTCCAACAGACACACAGCATGACATGACAAAAGAAAATGCAGCAGTGATGTTAGAGGAGTATTCAGTCACAAGTTATTAAAAATAAATAGATAAATTTAAAAAAACGACTGGTATTATGTCTGGTAGATATAATAAGCGAAATTATTCCCCAGATGGCAGTCAAGAGAAATCACCGCTAACCTGCTGCATGAGGATCTCGGGGTCATCAGGCACCACGTCCCCATCAACCACAGGCCCAAAGGCGATGTGGTAGCGCGCAGGCTGGATGTCTTGGTCCACCAGCTCCCGAAAACTCTTCCTCCGCAGGCAGTCGACCAACTCTGCCATATCCCCCAGAGTGCAGCCGACCTTCTTCGCCAGGATCTTGGTGTACATCAGCGGTCGGTAGTTGACTGACCAGCTGGAGATGGCTGAGCCACTCTGAGCGATGGCCCTCTGGAAAAGGCCTGTACAACCAATGACCACAAGTAGCAGATGCGTGAAAATATATAACTGCTTAATCTCCATCCATTTAGATGTGTTTAATTTTTCTTTCTGACACACTTTTGCTAGCAGCTGAGGGGGCCTTCAAGACCTTACAGAAGGAGCACATTAAATAATGCATACTTGGGAGGAGGCGCAATTGTACGATGTTAGATATGAAGCAAGGGGAAGCAGATATTCTGCTGCATCTCATAGCTTGATAAAATCTTTATGAACATTTTGGTGTACAAAAAAAATGGTGTTTCCACCGCATACAACGCGAGACAGCAGCAAGAAAAATGTCGACAACTCTTCACGCAGCGGCGGGCTAGCCGGATAAAGCGGGAAAGAGAAAGAAAACGGCTCGCGCTGTTGCACCGCTGCACTGTTATGTAAAGTGGCTTGCTGTCCCCCTGTTTTATCTGCAGATTCTGTCATTAATAATTAAGCCCCCCCCATATTCTGCATGTGCCCCGCCCCCGCTCCTCTCCCTGTGAAATCAATTAAGAAGCCTCTCAGCTGCAGCTTCAGCTCAACTCCTCATCTCATCTCTCATCTCTCCTCTGTACACACATACACACACACACACAGTACCTTTAAAAACTGTTCACCCTCCAACTTTTACTGCACTTTGCAGCGTTACAGCCTGTCTTCAAAATGGAGTACAGAAAATCTAAGCATAACAAGCAGTTTTATATCTCACCAACTATAACAAAATCTGGACCAAAAATAATTCAACGTTAAACGATGAAAGAGACAGATTCTTAAAGGAATTTTGTAATAAGAGATCAAATGGAGATGAAAGCTGATGGGTCTGATCAGTATTACATAAAGTCTCCTCTCAGGTGTGGGTATTTGTCTTTGTCTGTGGGCCGCATGCAGTGTAGTTAACAAGAGCTGGCAACATGACAAGAGCTAACACCTTGGCAGATTAAACCTCATCTCTGAATCGCTTTTCCATCTCCCCCTGAATGTTTCCTGACTCGTGACAGACAAAAAGGTGTGTGTGTGTGTGTGTGTTCCCTTGCACACACACGCTGAGGATCCGCTTCCTACGGTACGTCTAAACGTGACGGTTTTTATAATCCGCCCAAGGACAGTCTGTCAGAATGAAGGTTACCAGTTTAGTAATAATCTGAATTCTTGGTAGAGTACAAAATGCCATTCACCTTCTCAACTCTACTGACCAAGATCACAACAGAAGATTAGTGACCGAGCATCTGGTGGGTATTTTAAAAGGCACGCCATTCAAATAAGTGAACACAGTCTTTAATGTATTGCATTCTGCAGCGGTTTCCAAAGTGGCGTTGTCCTATGGATGAGACGAGCGTGTTACAAGATTAATTTCTATTTTTTATACTGTGTTTTTGTACTGTTATTTCATCACGTAAAATAACAACGCTGACATCCGCTGCATTTTAATGTCATGCTTTCATTTTGAATCGAAATACCTAAATCACTCTCACAGTTGCCCGCCGTCAAAGAAATGTGACACATACTCAAGGCTTCCAGGTGCACAGCAGGTGGAAATAATGACCGTTACAGTAGTGACCAGGAGAAGCCATACAAATCAGTCTGTATGGTTATGAGTGCTGAGCTCACAGGCATTGGTAGAGAGAGGACTTTAGCTGGCCCACACCAGAATCCATTATCTGCAGAGGAAAACTGTCAAACGTGGAAACAGTGCCAAGGAGACATCTCAAAAAAAAAAAAAAAAGAAAAGAAAGGAGACTCAATACATCAGGTCATTTCATCAGATGAAGGGATTAAGGGATTAATGAACGACAATCAATAACTGTTGCATAATGTCATAGCTGTTTCTTCACCTCATATGCGAGCAAAATTTACTTTGGAAAAAGTAGTTTTTCTGGCACGACTTCACCAGAGAGGAAAAAGCAACAATGATGAACAAAATGTACTTTTATTTACTTTACCAAATATTCATTGTTAGGTTTGCATCCATTTATTTACTAAATCTGGCATCATGGACTAAAACTTTGGCTTACACTATACACCGATCAGGCATAACATTATGCCCACCTTCCTAATAGTGTGTAGGTCTCCCTTGTGCCTCCAAATCAGTTATGACTCATCAGAGAATGGACATGGGCCTTCAGAGGGTGTCCTGTGGTGTCTGGCAACAGAATGTTGTTAGTGGGGGCCTTTGGGTCATATGGGTTGAGGGGAGGGGCCTCTGTGGATCATCGCACAGATACACAGATAAGACCATTTATACCTTTCTTTTCTCTCTTTTCTCTTTTACAAAAAAAGACATGTGACTCTGTAATTTAGTCTGGAAGCCCAAATACACGAGTAAAATCGCAAAAGAGCAATTTTTAACTGCTCCTCATCTATCAAGGGGACTGAATGATTTTAAAGTTGTGAAAAAAAAAAATCTACATTGTTTAACTGGTTCTGTAGGATGCATCACATACTGAAAGTCACCTGTATGCCAGCATCTGGCTCAACAAAGACGAAAACATTAGCAGGCACTCTTAATGGCATTTTAGAGTTTCCTGGAAGACAATTTGAAAATGCTGATGACTCATTCTTCTCTCAGAGAATCATTATGCCCCTCCCTCTCTCTCTGTGTCTATACACTAGTGGATTTGATTCTCAGCTTGAACATGTATGGCCTAACTCAAGAAAAAAAGACACGCTCAGGGTCATCCCTGTCTCATTCTACACACAATCCGCTGGCGTAGGCAAGGGTTGTGGTGAGTAATCCTCGACAACGCTGCAGCCTTTTCTCAAGGCTCTACTCCGTGTTGAGCTAGGTGCTAATGTCCCTTGTTACGAAGACGGGCAGTGCTAGTGTGGAACGGTGGGCAGCGGCTGCTCGGACTCTTGCAGCTGACCAATGAGAGCAGACTACGTTTAACATAAAACCATTAGCACCTTATGGAAACTTACCATACCGTGCGAAAATAGCAAAGCAACCTAGAATATCTAACTTGGTAAAATTATATTGTCCAATAATAAATATTAGTCCACTATATATAGTGTGTGTGTGTGTTATAGGATGCATCTCTTCTTAATGCTTTGTTCAGACAGGATTAGTGTTATTGGAGAAGGACAATTCTGTCAGTGCAGTTCAGTGATCTTAGCCCCAATGACGTTATTTGGGATTATTACAGGGTTTGTGTCCCAAGATGAGTAATGTTTTTTTACGGCAAAAAAAACCCACACAAAAAAAAACCCACAACTGATTTCACCCATCTGTCGACTCCGGCAGCCTCCATACTTACAATCTGGTTTTCTTTCACATTACTCAATCTTTATAGCAATGCTACAATGCTGCAAACAGTGAGCGTCTCATTTTCTGAATACTGCGACAAGAGGAAATAATATTGGGATGTATTTTTATCAGGTTTAGGCTGTTCATGTCCTCAAACGTTAATCCCGTTTGAGCAGGGTGTATGACTACAAATGTGGCAATGACAGTGAAAGAACCTTACCCTCGGAGTGGTGGGAAAGGATGAGAAGGTTCACACAGGCGGCACCAGCTCCTGAGCCAAAGATGGTGATTCTCTCTGGGTCTCCTCCAAAGTGACCAATGTTTTCATTGAGCCAGCGCAGGGCCTGGATCTGGTCCAACAAGCCATAGTTCCCTTTAGCAGACTGGTCCCCTGTGCTCAGAAACCCTGCAGGGCAAATTAGAGGAAACATAGAAATGCCGATTATGTGCGAACGGAGGAGCAGGGAAGAAATTCAGGGGCCATGGAATAACACAGAATTGTTTTTTGTTTTTTTTAAGTATCCCACACAAACAGAAGATGGCATCCTGTTATTATCAGGAACTTCTCAGCCTCCAACTCACTGTGAGTCTGAGGAGATTTCACACCGAAAGCTTGCCAAATTACTCATTTCTAATACCCACGCTCAAAATACAACACAGTTAAGAGAACTTGTCAGCGGAGAGAGGAGGAGAGCAACAGAAGGCATGTTTCACCTACTTCCAGGACACACATTTACACAGTAGGTGCACACCCACAACAAGATAAAATAAACTGAACAAAATGCCAAACGCACACACAGAATGCTTTGTTCTGAACTACCGTCCTTGACATGCAATTTAGACAGCACCGAGCTATTTCACCTTGCAACAAACTTGTCAATTTGTTTTTACTGATGGGATGACTTCAAAACTGGAAAGGACTGGAGAGGATTTCAGTAAACTGCACACGTAGATCTAAAAGGCACAAGCCTCGATGATACTCGATGATATTAAGTGAGGTGCACCTGACATGAATTCCGGAGAACATAAGACATGCCTGACCGTCAGTACCCTGGGGAGAGAGAAATGTTGAGAATGCCCCCAATGTTGTTCTTTCACAACAGGTCACTAGCTCTCATTTTTTGCTCCA
Source organism: Chelon labrosus (assembly GCF_963514085.1). Classification (NCBI taxonomy): domain Eukaryota; kingdom Metazoa; phylum Chordata; class Actinopteri; order Mugiliformes; family Mugilidae; genus Chelon; species Chelon labrosus. The sequence continues at coordinate 5,740,605 of NC_140350.1, read as the reverse complement.
CAAAACCCAAATCATAACATCTCAGTTGGAGAGTTCACATGGTGGTCAGGTGGGTAATTATTAAGTATAAAACAAGTTTGTCTTTATTCTTATGAAACTAACATGTAAAAGATTCATTCAAAAGCAGACCAGTGTAAAAATAACTTTGCAAATCTGCAGTAACTGATTTTGACCACCTGGGGGCAGCAGAAAGAATCTGTAACAAAATGGGACAAATTTCTTCTTAGATCCCTACGGCTTCAAAGAACCTTTAAAACTATGAAACAGTGATGTTCTTCGGTAGGTTTCGCACCACTGTACCATTTCTACATAAGAGTAGTCATGTTGTCCACTGGAAATATAAAAATATCAACAAGGAGCTTTGGGATTGAGGGAGATCTCAGATTTTATCCAACTATGATTAGTGACTTAAACAGATAAGATGATGAGATGATCAGCCACTAACAATCTCATCAGAAATGTGGATGGCAGACTTCCAAATAATATGTTACTACATAATACAACGCAAGCCAAACTACAGATGGATTTTCGAGTGATGTCATACTGTATATGAGATGCATGTGCAGGTGAGAACACCGGTTGGGGAGACGAGGTCAACACTGAGCTAAAACTGAAGGTGAGATTTGAACCATCAGTTTTAATATCTGTTAACTAGATTATTGCTAGCTATATATAGTAGGCTAGCCCAGAGGGATAGTGTTTACTGTCTCATTGGTTAAAGTGAAAATACAGCTGTAATCATCCAATTTTCTTATCCTAAAGTTCAAGCATGTTCGATATTTATGAAGGTAGCCCCGATGATTCTACAAGCAGTTCAGGACCTCGCATTACCAAATAATAAGTGTCGGGAGGTGCGAATCTGGGGATAAATCAGCCCCAAACCACTGTAGTCTGAGCCTGGCTTTTGAAACAAATCGAGAGCTCTGAAAAGACCAACATGTTAATTTGCTTGTGCTGCTAACTGGTTTAAACTTTCCAAAGTGTAAATGAAATGGGCGGAAAATTGCTGACTGGCAAAAGAAGGAAACATCTCTGAGATCAAAATTAGCCTTCAACTAGAGACCCAAAAAGAGAGCTGGACCGTGAAGGCATTCATCCACATTTGTGAAGAAGAAACACTGCTTTTAAGTAAAGACAGCTGTGTATGAAAGACTGTTTATCGAAGAGCACAAACGTTTGTTGGACGCCGATCAATGATTCACTGAGCAGTCTGATGAGCGCAGTCATGGCAGTCATCTTTAATAGGACATAACAAAACACATCTGGCACATTCGGAGAAAGTGGCAGGGTCTTCACAGATGCACGAATGTTATGAATATAATAAGCAGTATGATAGCGTCTTACCTTGAGCAGAAATGAGACAGCAGGAATTAAACGGTGCTTTTACTGTCTGTGGACAGTTTGAGGCACAGAGAGACATTGGAATGTCAAAATGTTTCGTATCACCCTGCTGAACACGCATCCTTGATTATTTGTACAGTATGTCACCTAAATAAGCAGAGCTGGTGAATAAATGTTTACCGTTGCAGGACTATGCCCAGTATAACCTTGCATATGCAGCATAGACCACTGTACACGAGGTCACGGTCTCAGTCTGTCATGATGTTTCTCTTAAAGCACGCATTCAAGTGTTTAACTAAGTTGTTCCGGACTTCAGAAGACACATAGAAGCGACTGACTTAAGCCATGTGTTCTAAAGGGCAGTCAGAAAAGAAGTGGGACAGCTGTAAAGTACACTACACAGGGACAGATGGCAGGAGTTGAGACAGTCAGCACGTTTTTGAGGGCGCCGAACAGCAAATTAAGTTTTATTGTCGATGCTTATAATGTAAGTGATGGCGTTGATGATGGTGATGATGATGGTGATGGCAACAGCAGCCGCGATGATGGTGGTGATGATAACCTGCCAAATTGACCTTTCTACAACAGTCAGCGTGACACAGCGCGCGTCTCTTTCCACACTCTTCACTGTACTTGCACTACAGTTAACAGCACTTGAAGCCTGGAGTGTTTTGTTGGGTTAACCTGGATTAATTATGATTCATATTACAGAGAGTACACATATTTTGTAGGATTTTCCATATATACATTTTTTTAATGGCTATTTTGCTTTGGTTCACTGGTACCAGCCACAAGATGCAAGTGTTATTTTTGTTTTATGGGAGAGGAGCCAAAAGCGTTTTGTAAATCTACTAATTTCTCACATTTAATGAACCAGAATATTGTGTGAAAAACACATAAAGATGAAAAAGACACTTGTCAGAAGCCAAAAATAACTTTTAATTAATTTTGTTTTTTATGTTTTATACACATAGTGACGAAGATATTCTACCTATTTTACTTATTTTATTGTACTTACAACACATTTAAGCTCAAGGCAGTCATATCTGCTTATGTTCTTTTACATTATCTCACGTTCACAAGTAAATGGAAATCTATAACTATCCCTAGCGTTACATATGTGCAAAATATGCAACCACAAACCGTGACCCAGTCTGGAGTAGACAATAATCTTTCTTCTTTAATAATGATAATGAGATAATGATCAAGAGAGACCAAAGTATGATTAAATTGTGATCTAGAGATAATAGGTTTGCCAAATTTATAAGAAACCACAGCTGCTCCCTGCTTCCACTGTGCAGTGTTTAGTGGATTATTAAAAACATAAATTTAAATATCAGTGCCATAGCAGAAATACTACCTTGAAGGGATTACAGCCAGTAATCAATATATAGTTTGCATGTTAGTGTGTAATTGTATTATCTTTAGATCATCCCAGCAATTGACTGGCTTTTAGCCTGATGCGACTCTGACCTGGTAACGTATCAGCGCTGACCTGTGCCGCTTATCAAAACCATGGGCATGTGGAAGTGTCTGCTGCCCAGCCGTGCTGAGCTGCCTGCCACGGTTGCCTGGCAACTGTCCAGGGCTTCAGGCAAAATGATATGGACAGACACTCACAAAAGCACTTGCATACACACATCCAAGCACTTCCATATTCAAGTAGAACAGCAGCATTGCACGCGCCCATGAACTCAGAAGACAAAGTCAACGCGCAGACGTGCAGTCCAGAGTGTGAACTGGCAGGCTAGCTTGAGCTAGCGCCTCCTGTTGCACTCTCTTTGCAAGAGCACAAAAAAGATTGGAAGCCTGGCTTATCTTCCATCGCTGAAGATAAGTCAAACAAGTTCCCTCCTCCCTTCTCTTCCAGTAAGTTTTCTTTCTGATCCCCCCTCCCATCTGCTGACTTGGGCTTACTTCTGACTTTAGCGCTGAGAGCAGCAGTTTATGAGGCTGAACTCATGCATATTCAACACTTGCTTTAGGTAACGGCCGAGGAACTGCGAGGAGAGTCATCAACCTCTAAGTAAAGATACAGGGTGAAGACAGTGAAATGAATGGATGAAAGGAAACAGAGGAGTAGTGAGCAGCTAATGGAGGGAAATTTAAAACAGAAATGCTTACAGTGTGTTGTATCCATTAACTGTGTACTCTATCACTATCAAAAAAAAATCCTCTCTAAAAGTTTATTTTATGAAATTATGAAAGCATAACGCAAAAACCAGTAGAAGCACTTAGCCTTTCTCTAATGTACACTGATGAGATGAGTCATAGCAAGAGCCATTATCCCCTATTGATATTGCATCTGCAACCGGAAGATATTTTACCATAGTGATGTATCAAATGGATTGTTTTTTGAGACAGAAGAAGTGCATTATTAAAAAAAAAAAAAAAACGCCACGTCAAAAGAGACTCTTTCCAGTATTGTGTACAGTCAGCCATTCACAAATTCGCAATCCAGAGCTGAATTGCGGTCAGACATCTGACTGTTTGACTGCTGAGATGGGAACATGCGTCTGCAGAGTAATATTTGGGACTGAACAGAATGAATGCAGCAGGTCACTGCACATATTCCTCTGAACAGAGAAACAAAAGGAGGGAGAGAAATAAAAAAAAATAATCCAGAGGTATAAAACAGGTATTAAACTGAATATGGCCCAAAGATACTGTTAGATCCTAAATGACAGAAAGGTGAAAGGAATATAGTGAAGGACATATTAGATCATTTGACGTCACACAGGAGATGATGTGCGATGTCAAGATCTAGATGATTGGAGGTGATTGGAGAGAGCAAAACAAAGCTTTCCCGTTTTTCTGTACGTGAGTCACTAAATTAATCAAGCACAGGTGGAGGCACTATTACAAAAAAGGAAAGAATAAACCTGAGCAGATGGCGAATGTCTCCTGCACACTGAAGATGATTGGAATAGAGTGGATTTGATCATTCAATACTGCTCGGCAAAGTTGGGGATTATCTGTGATGTGTGAATGTAACGGTGGATGAATATGACAGGAGAAAATCACAATGGAAAAATATCTGACTCAAAGATCTGCTGTTGTACCTCACCTCTTGCACATTCTTCTTGGATTATCAGATTTTTTTATTTATTTACTTATTTATTTTAAACACAAATCGGTTAAATACCCTTCTTGGCAGTAAAGGTTCAATCCAAGAGACCTGCTGGCAGGTCCATTTCAATTACGTATCATTCTGTATGTCAAGTATATCCAGACATTAAGTTATATTGTAACTGGGCTTCCTCCTGTTGAACTAATGTGATTTCAGCACACCACCCATAGGTCTTATGTGTCACTGAATTTATTACCACACCTATCTCATTTGATTTTTACTCACAAATGTATGCTCAAACGGCGCCGAGCTGCGCAATAAAACCAGGCTGTCGCGCAAATTTGTAAAGCAATGCTTCAAACATCATGATGACAGACACAGAGATGTTTCAAAGCTTCTCAAAGAAAGTTCCATTTCAGAAAGGACCGATCGCTGATGACAAACCGCAGTCTGCAAGAATTAAGGACCAAATTACCTCAATCAAGTTAAAATACTTGAAGCAGAAATTTTTCATCAGATAGAACACAGTTTTAGTCGGCAAGTTAATAATACAATAATAGGCAGAACTAATATATCAACTGCTAGTGGGAGTTAAGGCATCTCAACACTTTTTATTTGGTTAGTTTAGAAGCATGTGGTTTTCACCCAGCCCATCAGAGAAGATCAAGGCAACATTCTCAGGGTCAAATGTGATCTGCAACGTCCACCTTTGCATGAACGCTGAGCATAACTGTTTTATTAGGTACCCTGAAGAAGAGGCCTAATGTTGTCTAATGTGATACTGTGTATGTCTGTGTATGTTTACTGTGCCTGAATCAACACTTATGTTGTAATGGTCTTAAATACATGTTTACATTTGTATTTACAGCTGGGTGAATTTCCAATTTCCAAGTATTTAAATGAGTGTCCTATTAAGGGTTAAGATTAAGTTATGATTATCAGATTTTTGACTTCACATTTCTCCTTCAGTTCCCCCTCCTTGAGTCCCCTTCTGAGAATCTAGAGGATGGCATATGTATGGGATACAAACATCATAATATACCTTTAAATAAGTTTAGGAGCATCTGCGCCAACTGGCAAACTGTCCAGGGTGCACGCTGGATAGGCTCCAGCCCCCTGCGACCCTCTACAAGATAAGCTGTTACAGGTAATGAAGGGATGAACGTCTGCAACACACACTGGGTGTGGGAAGTACGGCTGATACACTAGAGACCTGGACAATTTCAGATGAATTTTGACAATTAATGTGATGTGTAAGCCATTTTACTTTGCATAAAGTATCTTTCTTATATTTGACAAGTCCAGCTGTGCATCTGGCTGTCAGCCCGGAAAACAGATTGGTGTCAGTTTCGGTCAATATGCCTATAAGTCATTACTGTTCAATGCAAACTTTATCTATAAGAGGACAGCAGCTGTCTTTAGCTACTGTTTTTCTGTGTCAAGAATTTGAAACACATAATCATCAAGCACTAAGCCATCTCTTAGGCCTGCTATTTAAGTATATAATCTTTAGGTCCATCATCTTGGCCTGCATCTAATTCTACCGACAACCAGAATGAAACTGAGGCAAGATTACTTAATTTTATTTTCTGTCATGATAGTCGGTGCATGACCACCAGGCAAAACATGGGGAAAGAAGGACTGCATGCAGAGTGGGAAGTTTGAGGATCTATGCATAGAGTGGGAGGTGTGTTTTATCTGTGTTTAGAGACAGCTGAGCTGTGAGAAGGCAGCGGGCTCAAATTAATTGACAGCTCTGGCTAAAAATACCGTTTATGTCATATTAAAAAGGACGCCTTTGAGAACAACAGGCAACATAATGTGAACGGACTCCCAGGGCTCTCTGAGCGAAGCAGTATTTCGTGGATACACTGACATTGTTTGACATGATTGCGTGCATGGCCTCGGAAAAAATGATGTGTGTTAAATAACAGATAAAACTGTGTTTTTAGTGGTGTCATCACATCATTAAAACTAATGTTGATGGGCAAGCTGGAAAAACAGCAGGCTAAAATGTAGAATTTCTTCAGTGTTTCAATAATTTATGCGGTAAAATAAAAATGTTGTAAATAAAGTATTATAAATCAATTATAACTACATTTAGTAAGGTTTAAAACACTGAGACATTGAAATAATGCTATAGGCTTTCAGTGTGTAATGTGAAAGAGATTGGTTGTATTGATGAATTACCGCTACAAGCTACAGCTAAGTTCTGCTAAGCCATTTAGCCTTTATTAGCTCACTGTTTTGGCTTTAGCACCCGCTGCTTCAATGTTTTAGTTCAGATTTACTGCTCATAACTATTTGATCATTTGTTCTACAAGCATCTGAAAATCTCCTGATAAAATCCACAGTTTCCTACCTCCCTCCCTAGTCCCACACGGCCGATAAACAAAACTAAGAATTAGCCGCTAAACATAGCGAAGGAATTAACATATATTTTCTAAACGGAACTAAAAAAAGACACAGATAAGGACTATGTACAGATCAGAAATTCATGAGATGACTATAAATATAGCTCCAAATGAATGTTGCTCCGTATCTAGTGAATATATACGTACATACATATATGTAACTCACTGCTTACAGGTTAGGAACAAGAGGCACTCAGGGGAGGTGCAAATCCTGCTATGTAAAGAGGGAATTTTTAAATAATAATAATAATAATAAATTTTATTAGATGATGAGATGTTCTGGACTGGCGACCTGTCCAGGGTGTACCCCTGCCTCTCGCCCGATGACAGCTGGGATAGGCTCCAGCAGACCCCCGTGACCCTTAACAGGACAAAACGGGTATAGAAGATGAATGAATGAATGAATGAATGATGAGATGTTCTAGAGTCTGGTAACACACCGTTTGGATTTCATTATAGGGCGTGTTTCAACCGATGCAGAGAAAAAACATACGTCTGCATGCCGTTGGACAGACCTACAACCACTTTGAGGCATTTCGTTGCAAGCTAATTCAACTCCACGGCGCTCGGATGTGTCACTATTACTCCTGTCCATCACCACGTAATGCCGATTGATCCGATTGGCCTGGCAGATTTTGGCCGGAGCATAATCAGTTCCAAATGGAGTGACTCCAGGCCAACTTTCGATCAAAAGAATTTAGTGGGTGGCAGAAGTAGGGCTGGTTTCCAGGGTATTTTGAGGATATTGACACTAAAATCTGCTTGCTTTAACGAATCAGTCAGCCGCTTTTTAGGAGAAAACATATGAGTAAAAAATGTGAATATTAAAAGAAACCTTTGGTAGGATAATAATCTACTTATGGTAAATTCATTTCTTCTTTAATTGGAGACACGAATGTAATAGTGTACAGGAGGAGCTTATTAAACGTGGTGCCATTTTCTTCTATATAGGTTACTTGACTACTTGCAAGTAAAAAGCTGAAATTAGGAAGAAAGTGTGGAGAAACGTTTCCAGAAGAAGCGTTTCATCTCTCTTCCTGAGGTGAAAAATGTTCTCACTCTCAGAGCCCACGATGGTGGGCCTTTCCCCAGAGTTCATTAATTAGTTAATTAGTTAATTAGTCTGAACAGATGGCTATGCAACACAAATCAGAAGGCTCTCTGGGCCCGGAGCAGGAGGAAGGTAGGAGAAGGTGAGCCGAACAGCGATCCGAAATCACAACTGTCACCAAACCTCTGAACCGGGCTGTGTGCAGCGGCGCATTTTCTTCTCATTCACCCGTTTTTATTCCTCAACGACAAGGCGTATCGTGAATTGATGAGAAAATTCCTTAAAGTATATAATTTGCTGGAAAATTACACGTGTATCTGTCAGACTGGAACGAAAGCGTAAAGCGTTAAACCATATGCAGGGGTGCTGCGGTCACACTGCAGGAGCATTTATTCGAATGAATACTTTGCATCACTGCAGATTTAAAAAAGCATTTCTGAAGGTTTATTTTTAGACTGCTCCCATCTCCCCCCCTTCTGTTTCCTTTTCCCTCACTGTCTCTCTATGATTCTCCCTCGCTCATCTGTCTCCATTCCCTGCTCTCTCTTCTTCCCTCATTCCTGACTCCGTATCACTCTCTTAAAGGCGCAGCAATTGTATGAAATGAGGTTGGCATGTGTAAGCTCCTGTGTGTGTAAGTACAGGATAATACTAAAGATTAGAACATGAAACTATTAAAATACTGTATGCCTCTGTTTTGCACTTGGACTAAACTGCACAGTGTCAGAGAGGGGTGCTATTAAAAATTCAGATGGATAGTGCATTATTCATATATATATTTTACGCACAGTACGCAACCAATTACTACACGCACACACTATCACATGCACAAGAAGGAATAAATGAGCGCAGAGGCGAACATGCATGCTCACGCCACACGAAACATACAAACACATGTGCACACACACAAGGACAGGCGCCTTAGTACAGTAACCCATTTTTATAGCATCCGAGAGAGAGCACATTCGCCCACATACCAAAATTCTCAACAATGTTAAAGGAATCGAGGACACTGCGTCATCCTTCATAATCAGTCAGCAGGATCTATCTCCACCTCCTTGCGTGTGTGTAATATACTTGTATGTATATTAATGACAGTGTGTGGAGGTTCAGGGTTATAAACATACTGTCCAATGCATGAGTGCTCTTCAGACATCTCCAGCATGAATCACAGCAAAGATGTCGGTGTAAATCGGCCACCTTTATGTTCTGGAAACAAGGTCGAGGTGTGTATAACAGAAACAAAGGAAGATACCACTGAAGAGCATTAGTGCAGAATTTTGTACAGCATTACAATCCTGACTCCAAATGGTGATTTGAAGCCCAGGCTCAGCTTGTAATGGGCAGCATATGCTGCAAAAAAGAGAACTTATAAAGCCAGAATCGAGCCAGATAATGCAGCAGGTCCAGGTCCTCGTTTCACTAACTCTCAGTTTGTCCTTGCCCCCGTTGCCTCTCCACTGGCACTGTCAATAACAGTCTGGATCATGTTACCCTCTGTTAATGCTCACTGCAATTCTTGGACTCCATCCTAAACTACTTCCATTTCTCTGTTTATCATTATTCTGATATGTTGAAACAGGCGTGATGCAATAAACAAGATCTGATTACCCAACCTGGCAACCACAATGACTGACATAGAGAGTCTGTGTGCAAACACCTCCAAAAAGATGATGGCGAATGCAAATACTTGACTCCACTGATATCCTGCAGCACAAGGGCTCGGCATACACACACACACACACACACGGCTCAGCCCACACTCACAGGCCATGCAAGCACTGCAAATCTCCACCACAATGAACAAACAGAATACCCCTTAATCCAAAAATACACTGACAGACACACATTTCAGTTCTGTTTGCAGTGGCTGAATGTACACCAAAGGCACTAAGTCGCGTCTCTGAAGTGTAGTGAGTCAGGTCCTACCTGTTGTCTCTGCACTAGAGCACATTAATACAACAATTAATTAAGCCACAGTAAAAAAAAAAAAAATAAATCTAATTTTCAAGCTAAGTGAACTCAGTAAAAGAACCTGTTTGTGTTTTATTGTGAAATCCCCGCTGCACAAATAACACTCGTTTGACAGACTAAGGAGTAGCTGGTGAAATGTGAGCAACTTTAGTAGCAGAAATGATAACTCAAGATTAACTAGACCTCATTGTGTGTAATTTAAAGACTGCAAGAAAACGCTGTATGACTGTTTAGGGACACAAAATCCCAAATTAGTAATTCACTGTACCATATTAGAGCCTATAATATCAGGTATACCTTAGAGTTCTACTACCTGAGATGATAATGTTTCAGGATCTGTAAGGTACAGGCTGGGTTTGAATGTAGTAGTTTTCAAATATAATACTAAAAAGTTTGTGTCTTTCTCTCTAACTGTACCAGTCTTCTGTGTTCACGACTGTAATATATCGTAACTACACATGCAATGGCTAGTGAAAAGCCACAAAGTAGCATTACATTAGCCTTTAACTCCAATCAGCGACAAGGGATGAAGTAAAGCAAAAATATGACCGTGAGTGTCAGGATAGGTTCAGGTCTTAAATTTAGAAGAAGCAGTCAAGTTAAAGACCCCAGCATGGGCCACTGTTCGGATTCTCCAAAGAATCTTAAAGAGTTCACTTGATGAGGCAGTTGGATCCTTGCAAGAAAGGGAAGATTGCAATATCAAAAGATTTTGTGCTTATGGACATACCGGTCAAGTTTCTGGAGATGACAACAAGAGGTGGCTGTTTTTTTCCAAAAGGTTAGTGTAGATGTTGCTAAAGCATACCGACTACTGACTCCTACACTGACTGCTTGCTAGCTTTCAAAGTTCCACAGACTGCTGCTCGAGCTTCCTTTTTAACATTCTTCTACTGCAGCATGTCATTAGTTGGTCTCATCAGTTAAAGCTTGGTTTATACTCCCACAAAGGATCTACGCAGGGCCTCCGTCGTAGGAGGCTACGCCGTTGGAAGCATTTATACTTGTGCGGTGGTGTGTCGGCACTGATTTGTAATTACGCCACAAAAACGCTAGTTCATGGCTGGTCAGCTGTCTTGAGTTTCTTTGCACACTTTACACAGTGGTGATTGGAATTGAAAGGTTGGAGTTTAAGTTAATAAATGCTGAACAACAGTTTCTTTTACCACTGCAACACAAAAAAGTCTGAGTAGATGGCATGAAGACGGAAAAACAGCTGTTGTCTGTTGTGGTCTCCCCATTGCTGAGGAGGTGCATGTCGGGCTAAGCAGTACTTACGGCCTTCATGGTTTCCAAGGACAACTTCTCAGATGATTCTGTGTAACAAACCATCTGCTGAGTCAGGTTATTAAAGAGTAACAGAACACTGAATTCAGTTTTACAACACTCTATGTATTGTAATTTAATTATGTTATCTATTGATTCCATTCCATAGTTCATCACAACAGACTGTGTTTTCCTTTCTGTTGCTTCCTCCTTCCTGCACACCTATTCTCAAAGTAAGGTCTTGCTTCTTCACAGACACTGCCAAAGAAAAATAAACTGCCAAGGTTTCTTTCCTTTGCAGACCCACAACTCTGAGGAAAAAGTGAATTGTTTGCAGAGTCGGGATTCGATTGCATTACCGAGTACGTGAAGAGGGCATTTTCAGGAACACGGCATCTGGTTGCTTTTTAAAGCCGGCGTACAATCCACCTCACGAAACATCTGAGTCTTAAGAGGTGTTTCCACACTGTTAAAAACTGACTCTAGATTAATGAGTGCCTCCTACTCACAGATGGCTAAGAGCATCTTAAAAACCTCCAGAACCCGGCAGGGGTAACCAAACATGACATGTTTCACTAGTTTTTATTGTTTGTGCTAATTTTGTGTGTACTTTTATTATGGCTGCTAATGCTCTATTAAGCTATGTCTGATGTAAAATGAATGAGGGTAATAATATTATACAATAAGATAATTAAACTAACACAAACACTGGGGAACTTTTTAGTTACTGTGGGCCTTAATTGCCTTTTTCTTCCATCTTCCACATGCTCATATAAAGTCATTTTGAGTAAAGTAACAGCTTAAGCAACAACTATCTAAAGTTTACTTTCTTAACCAGCAATCTTACCGCCCTGACTAGACTGACCAAAGCTGTAACTGATGTTTGCAACATTTTTACACTCTTTATATCTTTAAATACGGCACTAATTGAAGTCAGTTAGTCTTATAGTGTAAAGAAAAGGCAAACAAAATAATACATAGAAAACACAAATCAATGTGTTATCTTTGATGGTTACATTGATTTTGGGTTACATTGCCTTAAAGGGGGGGGGATCTCAAGGGAGTTTACACCTGTCTCTCTTTTGTACATGCTGCCAACACTTTCCCTTGCATGTCCTTCCTGCTGTGGCCTGTCAACACTGCTGAAACTATTAAAAGTTGTTACTTTATGTTGAAACTCAAATAGTATCTTTACACTGTTTCCCATTACTGGCATAAAGTGACATTCTTACGATGCTAGCTCAGAGTTAGACAGGTTGAGACCTACTACAGAACCCTGCACATGAAGGAGTGATTCTTGTGCATTCTGTGTTCAGAAGAAATTCATTTTGAAGGAGAGAAGACTCAAACGGGTGACACGTCAAACTTACCGAGCACACCGAGCCGATAGTTCATGGTGACCACGATGACATTTCCGTAGGCAGCCAGGACGCTACCATCAAACATGTTCCCCGAGCCCTCCATGTAGGAGCCTCCGTGGATGAACAGCATCACCGGCTTCTTGCGGCGATCCCGAATATCTGCACAACACAGATTGACAAAGGCGTTCGTTATGTTTAATTTCACGATTGTCCCGGGAAGAATTCTTCAGTTTATTTTCAATTTATGTGTCCACAAGCAACAAGTGGTGTGTTATAAATAAAAATGGTGCAGGCGTATAACTATAAGTGTCTTCTATGTAACATGTAGATTTCTCTATCCTCAATCAGTTGTGTGGCACTTGGAAAAGATGAGTAGTATGAAAAAATAAAAATCCCTTGGACTAGTAGTTGAAAGCAAGTATTTTATGTCTGTCCCACTCGGCCTATGCTCTATATCTTATTCTGTGATGTCTATTTCCCATGTAGTGCGCAGTGATAGTACTTTCCAAACTAAAAATTGTCTCTATGTGTGGAGCAAATCTTACAGACAGGTTTGATGCCCTCTCTGCTATTGGTGTTTCTGTGCCCATCAGTGTGTTGCTATGGTTCAGCGTGCCCCCCTCCTTTGCCAACCGACCTCCCCCTCTCCCAGCGTCTGTGGTATGGTCTGAGTGTGGATAAGGCTGAGAGAGCTGCCAGTGCAGCCCAGTTAGGATGAGCGTCTGCACTGTGCAGGGCCTGTGGATAATTTGTATGAAAGCCAGACCAAGTGGAAACATAAATAACAGCCACAGCATCTGTTTACCCTGATGAGCTTCAGCACTCAGAGATGGGGGAGACAGGGAGATAAGAGGAGAGAAAGAGAGATAGGGGGAAGGGAGGGGGGGCAGCGAAAGGAAGGAGATGAAAATAGGGCAGCATGAGAGAGAACTGGCGGCGGCAAAGAAATGGATGGGAGGTTCACACAGGGAAAAAAAAAACATGATAGCAAGGATGAAAAAGATATGAAACGTTACAAAGCAAGTCATACATAGCGAGGTACGCTAATGAACACTCAAATTCACACAGGATTCACACCGTATTCATACAGAGACACACACACACACACACACACACACACACACACACACAAACTCTTGCATAGGCAGCTGCGATGTCGAGTCGCTATGGAAACTGCCTCTTGCTAATAGAACTGCACCAGCCATTCCATTGCACCGACTCACCGAATGCCTGTTGCCCTGGTAACAAATTCTACTCACGTATTTGCACACCCGCCTGCATCACCACCTGAATCTCAGGTTACACATGCACTTGGGTGCGTCACTCACAGTCACACGCGCACACACACACACACACACACGGGCGAACGTGGTAGAAACGGCACATATGGCTTCACACATGCAGGCATCTTTTATGGATCATATGACACAAGGCGGATTAAAATAAAAAATTTCAGTCGCACACGACGCTGCGCTGCTCCTTTCCCTGCTCTTCTCTGGTGTATTCTGAACCTCGGCTGATTTCCCAGCGGACATGTAAACAAGTTCAATTATCTCTGCATTGCCAGGACAGTATAGAGGAGTGACGTATTAGCAGTCGTCATCAGCCGCATTCACAGCAATACAGTGGATTAAATCCTCAGAGAGATAGAACCTAGGATGAGACGTGTATCTACATTTCAAAGGCCCAATCAGTGCTTTCTCTTCACTGTTACACTGCTGCTGTGGTAACAAAGACCACCAGTGTAAACATACTTGGTGCCAATCGATTAGCACTGCACCGTACAACACTGTCAGCCCAACAATGGAACCAGAAGGTGTAGTCGGCTGCTGACAGTTCCAGTCTGAGAGTCGACTGTGTTCTGCTAGTAGCAGCTAATGTTGCCTCAAGCTGATAGCCTCAAGCAGAGGAGAGGTGAGCAGCAGGTTACAGAGGTCTGGTGAGCTCAGTGCTTTCCGACTCCACACTCCCAGGCTCTTTTCCTTTTCAAACTTTCGAGCTCCACCAGACGCTGACTCATTGACTTTTGACAGATTTGAAAAGGCTTTGGATAACTTACTTACAGAGTAAATAACTGTCTCGGATGTGTAAAATTGGCGGAGCTGTCCTTTAAATTCAGTAGTAGTTGTTGTAGTTTGCTTTCCTTTCTGTGTGTACAGCCCTTTGGATCAGCTGTCCTGTAAATGAAGTGCTATATAGTTACATGGTGGTGAGAATTATTTGGTATATGCTCCAATTTTTAATGTCTGTTCCGTTCCAAATGACATTATGGTTTGAGCTTTCTAAATTAAATGCAAGCACGTTGCAATTTATACAATGAAAGATCAACAGTTATATTGTCATTTAAGATTTTAGCATTCATGCACCAAAGTTGTCTTAACTCAGACACAGAATGCTGCGTTGAAGTGTGCAACCAAGAAACCGAACTGAAACTGAAAGTCAACTGCCGCACAAAGAAATACAATGAAATCCTGAAAACTGAAATATTTGTTCAATCACACCTTCAATACCTCTAATAATGAAAGAGGTTCATAGGAAGATGATCGAGTGGTGTGAAAGAATGAGAAACTTCTCGTCAGTTCGTCCTGGCAACATTGTGGGAATTTAGACGGTAAATCATCGGTTAAGCTTAAAAAACACGAGGAAGAAAAATGAAAACTGGGCGTCCTGGGGTGGTAGTAATAAACGGAAGATACCACATAATTTGGAAAGGATGAATTTTTCACAACAATGTTTAATAAAAAAAAATAATAATTAAAAGGTAGAAGAAGTGGATATGTTTTGAAGTGAAGGGAATAGTGTAATAATTGAGAGGGGCTCAGCACAAACAGGGAGGTGATTAGGGGACCAAACCACGGTCTATATGGCCAACAAGGAGCTCACTGTGTTTCCTGCCTCCCCCGAAAACACTGGCACATTATTCACTTCCATCTTTCCTACCTAACCTGATACCATCCTCCTCAACATCCACCTCCCTCCTGCACAGCCATTCTCAAAGTAATGTCTTATCCCACTACAGAAACTGCCTACTTTCTAAACTTTTTTTCCACTCCTCTGTTCCTCTCCTATGGTAATCTCGATTGATTGGGGTGTAAAAGTTTTTTTTAGCCAGCCTCAGCACCCAAATCCACACCCAGGCAATACAAACAACTTTCACAAAATAAGGTGCTAATGCTATTGTTTTCCGGCAATGTTTAAGAACCTGTGTCCAATCCATACCTGAGCAATTAGGGGAAAGAGTTCAGGCGTACCCCAGCCCTCCTGATCCTGTCAAGATCCGTCAGGTGTCGGCATAAATGTCAAGCTCGACCAGTCTCCGACTCATCCACCCTTTCACTCTGACTTTCTCCACATCTCTTTCACTTCCAAAGCTCTATAAATGTCATTTCATCATGCACTTGTCTTCATTATGACTATTTCCCCCCCTCGTTGCCCTCCCCAGTGCTCTCACAGTGCTCAGCTTTTCCTTTTCTTTCATCTCTATTCTCCTCTCCTCTCCTCAATCCTGCACGAATCCTTCCTTCTGTTTTCACCGTTAAGGAACCACACAATTGGATTAGCTACATCTGTCTCTTTTTAAACCATGGCAATTAGAGATGCAACGGAGAGAATTCAATATCCAAATAGCACAGAGCCCAAAATACAAAAAAAAAGGAGACACACACACACTTGCACAAATTAGACCACATGCACTCACGCGTAGATTTGCACATGCGCTGCTGACACACGTGCACAAAATGGGATTGTAATGCACTGCGTGTGTGTGCACAACGCTATGTGATGTACAGTGAGTCTGGGCACGTGTACAAAAACAGATGCACATGTCTGCACAGGTTTCGGCTGCATCACTAAAGAGTAGTGAGAGCGTCTTTGTGTGGCGTCGGTGATCTTGAACGTGCAGAAATGCTCCACTTCTCCACTAGCTTAAAAATGAAGGTTTGGGAAAAGCCCAATAAGATTATGAGGGGCAATAATTTAGGAGACCAATTCATTGGAACTTTAAGTGCGGGGATAAAAGCACAGCTGATGAAGGACTGAATATTGATTTTCGGCGATGCATACACAGAGAAGCCAGAATGTCAGCGCGTGGTTGATCAGCCACATGTCAACTGAGAAAGGATGGTAAATTAGCTCCTCTTGCAAGTCACCACACAACAGTATATTTGACAAGGGGGGAATGAAGAACAACTATATGCAGGTAGTGCTTGAGAAGGAATGACACATTTGTGCGCTAATAAAGGCAGTTAACAGTGAACATTGTAATGTGCACATAGAGTGATGACTCGGAGATGATTATTAATACAGATGCAAATACCACATTCCCCACGGAGTTTGAAAAATAGAGCATGAGGGAGAAAACATGCAATTAAAATACCTTCATCCCTGGGTCTGTTCATTGTAGACTCATCTTGTTTTTTTGTGAGCGGACCTGAGGTTCAAAAAAATAAAAAAGAAACAAAAAAAAGGAGGGGAGAAGAGACAAAAGACAAAATTCAAAAAGATTGCATTGGCAGTAAAACTAAACAGAAAAACAAGAGAGGGTTCAAAGGCAAGAACAGCCGAACTGTGAGACGTTACGCTCTGTTTCACTTGGGCGACTGTGCACAAGGGTTGCACGGCGCTTCCTAAAAAGATAACCCCGAACTCATCTGTTTTAACTGCTTCGGATCTAGTTAAGGACTGCCTCGTAAATGACCCCAGAGGCCACCTCTCCTCCGCTGTTCTTCCAATCAGTCCTGACACACTGCTGCTTTGTGAAGAAAAATCAATAAGCGGAATCAAGCCATCACTCTTTTCGGTCAGAAAAAGCGAAGGATTGCCAAGATACTGCGTGCCCCGCGCAAGCTCAGGTCAGTGTTGCAGTCCTGGTGATACACACACATGTGCAAGAGGGAACAGATACTCACTCCTGAATGCATGTGGCCAGGTATTCACATTAGCACCAAACTTAAAATGTGAGTGTTTCCCACCAAATGAGCCAAGAGGGAGCTGTTCTCGTTATTTAAACCGCCCGCGAAAGGCTTGTGACAGGATTTTCCTCACCAAGGTCAAAGAGGAGCTCGGCATTAAGCTTTAATGGCAACGCCAGTTAAATGCTCCACAGGGCAGAGCCAATAACAAGCATTTATCAGTGACCAACCAACACCTTGGCGTGTCAGCCTCTGTAAGTCTTAACTGATAAGGATCCCATTAATTTGCTTCTTCCTGGTGTCTGTCAGCGGAGCTTTCCATCAACAAACAATTATCACTTCGTCTTGTGTCATTCTCAGTCACGTGTCTTGAAGAAAGCCAATATACAAATACCCGCACATTCCACATACACATTAAAGATCCATGCGCTACACAAAGCATGTTAACAGTGTCCTTCTCATCTGTTGCCATCCTCCTTGTACCCGCCCAGCAGCACACTCCCTTCTCTTCAATGGGAGGAGTTGCACTCTCATTTTAAAGAAACACACTATGTCAGCTTGCCAAGGGGTTTATCGCTCTGCCAGTGTGTTGCTGACATGTGTGCTTCACCCCTTCTGCTGGAAACCTCACAGTGAAGTGAAGGCATGCACCCTTTTCACAGTGCTTTGCATCTATTGACGGAGGATACACACAGCATCACTGCACTCCACCAAAATGATGCTGCATTTTCAACCATCCATCTGTATGAATATGGTTTCCTGATATAAAATGTTTATCTCCCGTCTAAATGGGAGAGGATCAATGCTGAATGGATTTGCTGCATTCTCGGAATACCACCGTCGAGGCGCCCGATCCAGAGAGCACTTACTGCCATAGCAGGAGATAGTACAGTCATGGGTCCTGGGCTACAGGGCAGACAGGTAGCCAGACCGGTAATGGATAAAAAGGCGCATTAATTCTCTATATTGTCAGCACTTCCTCATTACTTAGCACCACTCTCAAACCACACCTTGCTACTTAATGGAGACTTCTCTTATTTCAGTCCAGTCCTTAATGCCAAGTAAAGAGCTAAATGTGATGATAAGCACAGCTCGAAGATGGTCGCACTGTGTAATGGAACAAGCAGGGTTCTATAAAACAGGGAAAATGACATGGAAGATTTAGTTTGCACTGTGTACTGGGGTTATTTTCATTATCAAAGAATCTTTGGTTTGGTGAGTTTAGACAAGTTTAGAAAATAAGTGGAAAAGTCATCTTAGTCTCCCAGAGCCCAATCTAAAGGCTACAGAACCTGACTGAATTAAGGTACAGCAGTGCCTTGAGCTAGATGCTAACACCAGCGTGCACATTTCTGATAATGCTAACATTTGCACTTATAACAAGATAAACCAAAGAATTAGATGAAATTTGATAGAGGAAAAGGTGGGGATCACGAAAGTAATTACAGTTAATCTTGAGGGGTACAGGAATGTCCACATTGAACCAAAGCCTATTATATTGATGAATGAACCACATTCTACAGCAAATTTTATCAGAAACTACACACGTAAACTTCATTGAAAACTGAGTTAACATGATTCACACTCTGGCAACGTTGAATGCCATTGCAAAATTGAGTGAATTTGGTAGATGAAATATTTCACAGGATAAATGAAAACCTTAACCTGCTGGATTATCAGCTCATGCCATTTAATCCTTCGGACATGACAAATTTGTGCATCACAAGTAGGGGTGGGACTCGATTAATAAAATTAATCTCATTAATTACAGTCTTTGCAATTAATTAATCTCGATTAATCTCATTTTAATCGCATAACAATATTTGCCCCATAAAGCAACATTTTTCAATTTACGTTTGGGCTGCCGACACGTCTTGTCCGTACTTGGACCGGGACTGCATTCATCCGATTCCTCCATTTTGGTAGCCGTTAGCCGAGCTCTGACGTGTGCATCAGTGTAATCGGTGTACCAGGAAATCGTGCACTGACAAAAGTTCCGCATTGGTTGGAATGCAAACTGCGAATAAATGCGTTCATTTTTTTTGCGCTTTTTTGTAATTAATTAATCATAATTAACGCGTTTAACTCCCACCCCTCATCACAAGTCATGAAAATCCAACAGATGTTTCAGTAAAAACCAACCCTGTCAACATGCTGGTGTCTGAGGAGGAAAAAAAAAAAGTTAAGGGATCATTATGAAGTCATTATGTTTCATCCTCTGGAGTCCACTGATGTCTATGCTGTGTGTGGATACCTTATTGCCGGGACTCCTGTATAGAAATTAGACAGTATTACTATATGCTACTGTGCATACAGTTTGTATGTGGTCAGTGTTTCTTTGTTAGGCATTTGAGCTGAAATAATCGCTCATGTCAGTATCTAGGTCTTGATGGACTTCTGAGGTTTAAAGAGACGCTACACTGGACTAGATAAGACAAAAACTAGGATGTAGCCAAAGGGAAAAACACACTTTTTAGGATAAAAAAAAACATCTTTCCCATCTGCTCCAGCACAGAAGCCTGCCAGTAGGCTGACTGCCACATGATGTAATGGGCCACTGGTCAGTGAAATGCAATGGCCTATGCAGGAGCAGTTAGCTTGGGTTGTCCCAGTACAGTTTGACCTAATGCAGCTCCATCCCTCAGTCAACAGCGTTTCTGTTCGGTTCAGTGAGCTAGTGGCCAGAACGCAAGCTGTCTCCCGTCCCTCTCCATTTCCTCAGCGAAGTAAATGGGATGAAGCTGCAGTATGTCATGTCTGTGGTGGCCTGTCTGCTTGACAAGGTGTCAGACACGGCTTCAGTTCAACCCCCCCACCTTGCATCCACGCAGCAGCTTCCAGCACATGCAGCCCTATCCTTTTGCTCTCCATCTCTTCTACTGCCCCCAGCCTCCAGCTCTATCCTTGCCTCCACTGTCCTGCCTCCTGAAATATGGTTTTTAATAAAGAGCACGGTAAATGGCTGCTCTAGCGGTAATAAAAATGAAGGATCTTAGGCCCTTGGCTGGGGAGTGTCTTGAGGAAATAGGAATGCAGTGAGACAGTGCTCTTGCCTAACATGGGAGTTAAGGTGGAACACCAGAGAAGGAGGTAAGGAGCAAGAGAGAGATAAAGGGAGAGTGTAAAACTCACTGTTCAGTCCAGCTGAACATTTGTGTTATTTACATAAATCTAGTAAGTTAACTGAATTTCATTGGAGTTGAATAAGTAGTGGGTTACATTGTGGCCCGGTGGGGAAGGACACTGAGCTCATTTGCATTCAGAACAGTGACCCCTTCAACCATCATCTGCATAAAGATGGAGGAGAGAGGAGAGCAGAGAGGAGAAGAGGCAGGGATGGTTTCAGAGAGGAGAGAGAAGGAGGGGTGAACAGATGCAGAAAGAAAGGAGAGCTGTGAATTTCTGCTTGTCCAAAAACAAACATGGTGAACATGGTCAGTGAGAGCAATTTTGGGTATGAAATAGACATACCAGGCCGAGGGTGCATGACCTAAGCTAAAATATAAAGGTAACACGTGATGTTGTACTATGGAGATGAAATGTCTTGAAATTGAGTTTTGCTGCACAGACCTGGCACCAAAACACTGTGATCCAGGCTGTTTATGAATCTGCACTGCCAATTCATTTTGGCCCACCTACATCCGCTGTGAGTGGGAATGCATCTGCTCCTTGCCAAACACAGCACAATACAGCACCGACATCCACCGTTTGTACGCTTGACCATCACTTTGGAGAACAGACCTACTACAGAGCTATAAAAGCTTGGCGTAGCTGAAACACTGTGGCCAAGCTAGTGGCCCTGTGAGGCCGTGCTTAGGCGCTGTAGTGCTTTCAGCTAATGCTAATAATAGCAAGCTAACATGCTGTGTTTAGCAGTTGCAATGCCTACTAATGGTGCAATAATCAAAAGCATACAGTAGTTCATACTCAGCGGTGTGTGGATGTCTGACCAATGCTATGGCAGTTAATCCTATAGCAGTATAGTAGATCCCATTCAAAATCACAAATCTGGGAACCATGAATGTCTGTCCCCACAATCAGTCTCACAGTTGTCAAGACATTTCACATAAAACCAAAAAGATTGGATAAAAAAAATTGATAACCCTAAAAAGGCAATAAGACGTATTGTGGAATACAAAATATCATGCCTTAGAATGCATGATTTTCTGGCATGACTATGCAGACTTAAAAGGTATTAAGCTAATGACCAGTTACATCTCCGGCAACAGGGTTGTATCGAACTTTATATCGAACTTTATTTTTTAGTGTTACCTAATCTGAGATAACCTGGAAGCCAGGCTAACATTTGCCCACCCAGAAAATTTTACTGGAATTTCAGTCTGGAGTTGCTCCATTGTGAGATAGTCAGACACATCATCTGAGCCGCTGAGCTGATTTTGTTTAGAACAAAGGAGGCAAGATGTTTAGATTCCTCTACATCATCTGTTGTAGAAGATATTGATAGGGAAATACGAACAGTTATCAACAATTTGACAACAAGCACACATCACATAATTAATTTCTGTGATTGGTTGTAGGACTATCCAATCACTTGCTGAGATGGCTGGCTAAATCTAAGAAGTTTTTCCTCCCAAATTTCTTAGATTGTTCTTTACTGACTTAATAAATACTTATTATTACTTATTAACACTTAGTTAGGCCCGTTGCTATAATGCTAAACCAGTCTAGCATTATGTAAACAATCGGAGAGATTGTGACAACGGTAATAAGTGAAAAATGCATTTGATTTCAGGGGCACTTCACTCTCCTCCAGTCTCCATTTCCCTCTCACACACAAGGCAAAACATATCCTCGGGGAGAGAATCAGCCTTGTGTAAGCGGTGACCCCTGACAATAAGTGACAGCTTCTGACAAGCAGACAGGGCTACATGTAAAATCTGTCTCACTCATTTGCACACCTTCTCTCGTGGGAATAGCGCAGCAGACTCTGCATCATCTTCTCTGGGACTATATGATATATGTAGTGTACAAGCTACATCCTGTACAATTACAAACTCTCCTTCCAGCCATGTTCAATATGTATGCACTCTTTCCTGTGGGTTGTATGAGGAATTCACTTGATAATTCCTGTTTTATTACCTCCTATGCGCTGGTGTCTCTTTATAGTACAGTGACATTCATATTTTCCACTAGCAATTAATCTGTTTCCATCGTTTTATTGGGCTGTGGAGCATTCATCAATATAATAGCTTTAACTTCAGCTTTAGTGTTAAAATACAACAACGCTTTACACCACTGTAGACTAATCCTCACATTAGACTTCATGCATTTGCAGCAGCAGTAGTAGTGCATAAACACGTCTTTTCTTGAATTCTCTGTCAACTCTCAGGTGAGCCCATTAAGCACATTTTATCATTAGCCTTGATGCTATCATCGGTAGCATATGCTTCGCCTCCGAAGCCACACTTTGATCCTGCGTTCTTCTACCTGCCCATCTGTTTTCTCAAACGTTCTCCACAGGATCATTAATAGAAGACCTACACCCAGACAGTCCATGAAGAGGTGGCGGTTCTGTATTGTAGTGATCTTCGGTTTTCGCCTAATATCACCGCCTGAGACGTAAACAAAGTTGTGTTGCATTTGTCACATATTTTTATAAGTCATTGTATAGGATGCTTTTTCAGTCAGAATTTGTTTCTTTGGCTTATTTCCCTAATTGACAGTGTTTTAACATTTGAAATAGTTTGAATTAATTACACGTGAGTCACAGCGTAAGTGTAGTGGTTCCTCGAAACTGAAAGGTGGGAGAAGAAAGAAACAGATTGATCACATTTACCACAATATATCAGGTGGCTCTTCTCTTTTCATCTTCCCAGATGAAAAAAGAATCAGTATTTTGGCTTTCTCGGGCAGAAAATACAGATCAGATGAGAAACATGCTGGTTGTTTTTTTACTATTTGATCAGCTAGATCAATAGATGAACTGACCACAAAATACTCTACAAATCTGCTGCTGTTAGGTTTGTGCTGTTAATGCTCAGCATACTAATTAGTGTTAGTCAAGCCAAAATATGTCATGTCAGAGTGTGGCTGTAAGTACAGAAATCATGTTCTGTATAATTTTAAAACATATTAATATCAATAAATATGCAATGAAAGTAAAGTGTCTAATTGCTTAATAAAGCGGAAAAAAAAAAGTTTATATTTGACTCGGCTGCAGAGCATTTATAAAATTATACATTAATCAATACTAATTGAAACAGGCGTGAATACAAGCCCCAGAAATGATCTTAATATTTTCTTTTAGTAATCTCCTGGGTGTCTTTTGGCTTACATTAAGAGGTCCTCTTCCACAGAACGTAATCCTGACTAGCTTATCAAAATGACACCATTCTCGGGAGTGCTGACACAAATACGAAATTTGAAAATGATTAGAAAAGTACAAGCTGTGCTTACACTGTCTACAGTTGTGACACAAGCTAATTCTTTTCTGCTTGATGCAAATACGCTAAAAGATCTGCTAAAATTCACAGTTACAGACAGGATGTCTCCATTACAGTGACCCATTCTGAAAGCAAAGAACAGTTCACTTCACTTGCTCCCGTATGTTGTATCAGAGTTTTGCCTCACACTATAGACTCACCGTCTTCAGTGGGTACGTAGATGTTGAGGTAAAGGCAGTCCTCACTCTGGTTCTGAACATAAGTCGCTGCAGCATCCAGGTTGTCCGTGAACCACACTGGCAGCATGATCTCAGGTAAAACCCCGTGCACGTTCTGGGGACACACAGGCGCAAAATGAGTGGCATTGCGGATCTCTTGCCAGGAACCTGGAGCTTCCGGAGGCTGGAAGCGGCGCTCGCCGATAGGTGCAGTGGCGTATGGCACGCCTAGGTACTGTTCCACTGGGCCCAAGATCTCATTGTTGAGCTCCTTCCTGATTCCACGGACCTTTCCATAGCCTGTGGACACTATGGGGTGTTTCAGGTCAACTCGTTGACACGAGGAAAGAGTCAGGTGCAGCACGAGTCCCAAGAGCCACACCAGACAGTGATTAGCAACCTGCTGAGGAGTATAGCAGCGCTTCCCACCAAAGCCATGGTGGCTGGCAGCATTGAAAGGAAAAAACAACATGTCCAAAATAAAAGCTCTTGTACTCATATTACTGGGACTTCAGCTGGGTGCAGAGAGGGATCAAAAACTCAGTGGGTTATAGGAGATGACAAAGGCAAAAACAGGACCGGAGGAAGGGGGCAGGTTAACAGCGTTCCTAGGGTGCCATGCTGAGGCCGGGGGACAGGTAGCATTCTCAGGTACACTCTGTGGTCTCATCCGTCTTCCTCTTTGGAACTCCTGAAGGGTCCAGAGCTGCAGTCAAGATGCAAATTTAACCTGCAAGACACAGACAGGTTGCAGGTATGAGTGAGTGTGTGCAAATAGAAGTGCCATAAGCCCTGTCAGTGTGTTTAAAGAGGTACAAGGTGACACAACGGGAAGCTGATTTTGGTGTCTGTTAGATGTTAATAAGATCATTATAGTATACTTCTTTATAACACTTATATTTACCTGAGGCCAATCTTTGCTTTTCTCTCTCCCACCACAGAAACAGAGGATTCTATGTTATAATTAAATCACTTGAAAATACGACAAGATGGATTACTTTGGTACAGCTCTCTTGTATGGCTTGGAAAAAGAATGACACGTCCATCAGCTGTTGCCAGCTAATTAGCAGATCTTACCATGCTACCATGGTAATTGAGGATGGAGAACATGGTAACCATTATATCTGCTATAATATCAGCACTTCAGAGTTGTGCACATGACAGCGGGCTGACATTTGCCTTTAACTGAATGCACTGCGGTGCTTAAGTACAGCCTCACAGAACTGCTAACATGGCTGTAAAGTAGTCTTAGTCTTGTTCTCTTTCAAAAGCCTAGTGAAATGTGAGTACGTTGTCATGGTAGCATCCCAAATTTAATTGATGTAGTTAAGGTGTAAATCTTAAATGAATATGAAAGCACCTATGAAAATAGGCCATTTGTGTTACAGCCCATGTCTCTGGGGATACATCGTCCTCACAGTTTGTTGCATTTTTTTTTTTTTTCCCAATTGCCATGTCAGCCAGCTTTTTTTATTTGCTTCATCCAAAACGACCATGGAGAATGATATGCATGTGTTGTTTTTTATTCTATTTACTCTATTTCTATTTAGTTATGCTTTCTTTTGTGTCACAGAACTGACATCTGACTACATTGTCAATCTTGACTTATATTTTTATGGACATTTTTAGGCTGCGTTTTATCCCTGCTCTTCATGATAAGCTGGTAACAGACTGTGTCTAGTGTGCAGCTCAAGTGACATCTGAATGTGTCTTGAAGTCAGCTTCTGTCAGCTGTCAAATCCACACTGAATATGAATACTAATAACAATGTACATCATGTCTCCAAAAGGCTCGTGTGATGGTTCCCTCATGTATTTAGGGCCTTACAGTTATAAACTTGTGACCAGATCACGTCACAAATGGGTGCAAACTCTGGAAAAGAAACAAAGACAGATTTTTGGATTTACTTTAGAGTTAAGCCCATTGCATTAAATAAGGCCAAATGTTTTTCTGCCCTTACATGCTTTCAGAAGTATTGGAAATACTGTTTGCCAAATTAAAAGCCGAACATGAACTCTCGGGATTTTGCAATTATAACTTGAGAAGAGAAGCTCACAAAGAACATGTGATGACAGGGTTAAATTTACACTAGCGTTTGGTCTGGCTGCAAAAATGTAAGTTGCGGTCACAAGGGAAACTTTTTCAACGTCCATGGCGCGGTGTGGACCCCGCTACATATTTTCATCTTCCAGATAATTACAGGACTCTGAAGGGTGAAACAATGCTTGTCTTGTAATTAACTTGGGGCACGCAGAGAACACAAAATAAATAAACACATGTTCACACATCATTCTGATAAGTGAGCAAACAAAAGCCCCATTGGCCCTGCACCCTTTTTCAGCCATCCACACTGTGTCAGAGTTAGCCTTTCCCTCTCAACTCAGTCCAGTTGCTTCCACATCATTACAGATGAATGGGCAGTGCTTATCTCACTCTGGCTTTGGGAGACAGAGCCATTTAGGTGTGATAAAGGCTTTATGTGGTGCTAACTGTTGGTCGAATGCCACCTCATCCCTCCACCCTCAGCCCTGCAGTGTCCACACTCCGCTGCCGTTCAACAGATACAAGGACTGGCAGTCCAATACTGCAGGAAGATGGTGTGCATCATCACAGGATGTTTAACGTTAGTGATTTGAGTGCTATTCTGTTTCATAATGACAAAACAGAGATAAGCTGTCTGGAAGAATATTTAGTTTATTAAAGTCCTTTGAGTGACTACATCGTATGACAAGACTACATAATCTGAGGAGGAAAAAATGCGTAAAGACAGTGTGAGTGCTCATAAAAAAAGTTAGTGTCCAACTTTGAAAAAGATTAATGTGGATTACACACAAAACATGACTTTGCTGTAAAAGCACAAGACTTGTTTGGGGTATGATGTGTTCATCACCCAGTATGTTTAAAGGAACGGTTTAGAGTGTTATAGAGCTTATTTAAACTTCTGTGTCTTAGCTCTCTTATATCTGTTTGTTAAACTACACTGCCTGGCCAAAAAAAGTCACCACCTGGATTTAACTAAGCAGATATGTATGAGTCTCCTATTGGATAATTACTGCATGGGTGATTATCTTTCAGCTGGCAACAACTTATTTAACCCCAACTGATGCAATGAGTAGCTTCTAATTTCTTAAACAACCATGTCGAAAGACACAGTCGAGGAAAAGATGTTAGTCTGTTTGAGAAAGATCAACTCATTGGCATGCATCAAGCAGAGAAAACATCTAAGAAGACTGCAGAAACTACTAAAATTGGGTTAAGAACTGTCCAAAGCATTATTAAAAACTTGAAGGATAGTGGGGAACCATCGTCTTGGAGGAAGAAATGTGGTCAGTGAGGCTAACCGGAAAGAAAGGCTTCAGTTTGCTTGGGAGCAAAAAGACTGGACTCTAGAGCAATGGAAGAAGGTCATGTGGTCTGATGAGTCCTGTTCCAGAGTGATGGGGGCATCAGGGTAAGAAGAGAGGCAGATGAAGTGATGCACCCATCATGCCTAGTGCCTACTGTACAAGCCTGTGGGGGCAGTGCTATGATCTGGGGTTGCTGCAGTTGCTCAGGTCTAGGTTCAGCAACATTATGTGCCCAAAGAATGAGGTCAGCTGACTACCGGAATATAATGAATGACCAGGTTAGTTACTCCATCAGTGGATTTTTTTTCTTCTCTGATGGCACGGGCATATTCCAAGATGACGATGCCAGGATTCATGGGGCTCCTATGTTTCCCACAGTGCAACTTACTTGTCAATTTGGGTGAGCTACACCGGTAGAGACTGATGTTAACTCAAGTCACAAGCCTCAGATTAAGATGAGGAGCAAGTTACAGAGGTCTGGTAAGCATACTTCTGCCCAACTCCCCTAAAAAAGCATTCTTTTTGGTTTTCCAGCTTGTTGTCCTTGGAACCAAATTACACTAATTGATCGAGTCTGTCAGTTGTAAGATTTTCTGCAGTTCCGCGAGCAGCACCAGCTTTATATGGTGGTGGCTCCTGCCAAATCTCCTAAGGGGTAATTGTTGCAGTGACGGCTAAGTTGACCTGTTCAGTGGGTAAATTAATGGCAGTCTTACTAGACATTGTTTCATTGCATTGGACATTTAGTTTCTGCTGTTCAACTGAATGCCACCAGTAACCACTAGATGGTGGCCATTTATCTGCACAGCAGCTTTGGATGTAAAGGCAGCTACTATAGTATTAATGAAAAATAAATTGACTCCCCACCATCGTCTCATTCAGTGCATTGCGTATGTGATTTTAGGTTTCAGCAAATTCATAATAAAGAGCACAGAGGTTGATGATATGTATTCAATTCATTTACAATTACCCCATAGCACATGACTCACGATTTCGATGTCAGAACTAACTTTCCTGGTCCCTCATTCAAAGAAGTAAAGCGATCAGTTACCCTGTCATTGAAATCTGTAATTTTCCTGACTAGTTCCAAGGAAAGCGTGACATGCACAGAGATATTTCTGACCCTGGCCGGCGTTAGGCGTTGTACTAACAAATGAATGTTAGCTCCACCTTTTCTGGATTGCAGCATCTTTGATGAAAATAAATAAGTAAACTTCAATTTTGGAGTCTAGGAGAACTTGCAATTTGCAAGAAGACCGAAATTGCCAAAAAGTAGCCAGCCAGCAGTGCTCCAGGGAATGCGGCTTGGTGCCGATTGGACAACATTCAGTTTCATGAGGAGAAGATGTCTTCAACATTGACAGCCACTGACAGCTAGCCAAATACTGTGGTTGAAGGTGGTAGAAAAAAAAAAAAAAACTTTTTTTCCCTTGGGCGTTTGGTGTCGCCCGATTGCCCGCGTGGAGAAACTGCCAATGGTTTACACACTGTTATTTCCACACTGGTAGTTCTAGCCCCAGAGGCTTCTAAATAGATTTGCACGTTGTTCTCTAATTTGTGAGCTTTCAAACTGAGGGTAGGTCATTTTTGTTACCTTTGGACTTTCAAAGATGTTAAACAAGACCTTCAAAAGACCACAAAAAAAATCCTGGATGAAAGTATCACTCAAAGAGGTTTACATGCAAAGAGAATTGTCTCAAATCTGGACACATTCTCCCTATAAACTACAAATAATCAGTAGTATTAGAATTTATTAAGAAAAAGAGAGAAAGAAATTCAGACAGAATAAAATAATGTGAGTATAAACACCCACCCCCACAAATACAATAAGACTACACAGAATTCTCTATAAAAGCTTCAAATAATGTTGGATTACACAACAGCTGCTGTCGCTGCTCATTGCTTACATTTGGTACATTTGTACACATTTTGATTTTAGAAAACCATCTGTGTTTGTATTCAGCTGGTAAATGTGAACATACAGCGAAAGCTCAAGGTCAGAGCACATTTAGTATGCATGCGAGCCACAGGGATGCGTATGCAGGTAACTCCTTCCTAACTAGGATCAAATGTTTGTAGCCTGTCAGATTGTTCTCTGTAGCGTTCGCCTCCGTGCTTTTACTAGCAGTGATGTACACACACATGCGTAAAATCCAATGAGGCATCAGATGTTGCATGCAACTGTAGACTCAGCGGTAAGTAATTGGTCCGTTGTGAACCTCTCACATGTGACTTGCAAATGGTAGTACCTTATAACCCCAAACATCTGTCCACGTCAACCATCCGTGAGCTGAAACGGCACCGAACATGCATCTCGGTGCATAAAATGGGATAAACTGACACACAAATCACCAGGCTGATGTAAGCTGTTTTCTCTTCTGTTTTATGTAATTGGTAGTTCTGTCAGCTGAAGCTGTTTGAGAGGGTAATGCCTCCCTGCCAGTGGGACACTTTTATGAAAATGTTTAAATAAAATGGTCAGAGCGGTTTGTGAAAACTTTTGCAGAATGGCAGCGTTTGAAGAAAATGCGCGTCTTGGGATTTTCATATAGCTTTGTTTCCACTTTGACTGCGAAAAAGACATGCACTGCTTCAGCTGTCAAGCTGCTCTCCCCTGCTAGTGAACATCTGTGGATGACAAGCGGCTTAGCAAGCCAGAAACAGAGTGCTGAGTTTTTGACTAAACTTGCTCAACTGCTGTCACTGTAGGAAGAAAATGAACACCTGGCAGTTGTATGTTACATTGTCTGGCCATCAGTAATATGTAGATACCACTGGTATCCAGGGGTGTGGACCTCAGTCACAAGACTCTGCACTTGAGCCAACCCAAAAATACTTTATAAAATGTAAGTAATTTGAGTTCAAAGTTGGTCTTTGCAATTTTGTGAAAGAAACGATGTGGCAAAGATAAAGAAAACACCTGTAGCATACCACTAAGTCTCTAATGGTGGTTCCCCGGCACACATTTCATTCAGATTCAGGGAATAACTGATACTGTATTATTACAACGTTGCATTTAACCGTGGTTCGGTTCACAGGGCAATCGTCACAAAGCAATCAAGACACAGTTCAGACACGCCCTCAACCTTTGTGATTGGTCATAATTTTGTTTTGGAAAAGTGGATCAGGGAATACTTGCCAAGAAGATGAAACACTCCCAGTTCTGGAACAACAAACTGGGTGTCCAAGCACTAGAAGAGTCTCACACACGCTGGCTCACTGAAGAACTCGCAGTGAAGAGATCTAGGAAAAGATGAATAGGCACATACACAGTTAAAAAGAAAGTAAGTGCAAGTAGATATGCATTGTAAAACTGTTTAATAGATTTCTTTAAAAATCTGTAGATTTAATAGAGTCCAATGCATGCAGTTTGAGTTGGAGCAAAAAAACTTGCAGCAGACATGGCCGCTCAGCATGACGCAAACAAAAAGCCAGGCATCATGACATGAAAACAGGTGAATCACACACCTGCTGTAGGACTCCCCCCTGTTTTTTGGAGAGACCTGGGAATGCTGCTTTTAGCAGGTATGATGAGAGCAGTTTATGCTGATTTGATTAAAATAGATTATTAGAGGACTTAATGTTCCTTTAAAGCTTTAATGGACCAAGAAAGATGAATACATTGTCTTGGTGATGAAGTGAGAGGCTAACAGATTAGATTTGTCAGGCTGCATATGCAGGCTCAGCCAAAAGGCCTCATCCTCTTTTCACACTAGACACTGGAGCTATCCAAAATGCGCCCCAGAGCCTCTGTGTACAGCCTGCCAGGGTGCACTGGCTGATTTAGGAATAGGAAATGAGGGAATAAGAGGCTGCCATTCCTGGAAAGTGCAGCATAATATCAAAATTAATTTGCTCAAAAGCCGTCAATACAGAAGTCAGTGTCCTTAATAATATCTAATGTGTAACAACTCTATGATGACGATGAGGCAACAGGGCATAAGTGAAAAATTTGACGATTCAGTCCTGATTGGCCAGTTTCAGCCAGTTCTTGTCACTTAGGATCATGTGTGATTCCTCTGCTTCGGGAGCCAGCTAGTTAAGGCAAAACTATTTTGTGCGCCATTCAAATTTAGATCACAACGGAATTTATTCAGTAAAAATAACATCAATAAGACAGGTTTAAAGAGTGTCTTTTAACGCGATAAAACAGATAAGCCCCTAAAACATTTTGTCTTCAACTATGTGACATCTCTCATAATGAAGACTGAAGCCCCCGGAGACAGGGGAGGGGAGGGGCTGAGGAGGGTAATGGGCAGAGATTGTGCAGGCTTTATGCCGATCGAGTTTTAAACCGTATTAGGATTATTGAAATAGGATCACAGTTGAACCTCCCGAAAAGATACTTATTTACTTTGCCATATATTCCTTCAAGCATGTGGAGATGAACGCTGCATCTCGATGTAGTTGGTAAGAATGTCTATAACATATATAGCAGACAGGCAGCATGGAGTGTGAGGAGCATTTATCAACACAGAATTAGCTTACAACTTTAGTGAGGTAGAAGTTCTTCAGTCTGTTGATTTGAATACTAGAATAAATAGAATCTCATCTTTTAAAAATTTTGAGGGCAAAAAACTAATCTGATTAAATTCCTATTAGTTTAGGACTTCATGTGCAAGAGAGTTGAACAACTTTTGAAATGCCCTGAAATCCCCCTCAGTAGCATATGCTTCTATTAAACATCAGTTCTAACTGTGGATGTCATGACAATCAATAATTCAGGCAAAAATTCTGAAAGCATGACAGTACTAGTTCTGTGGAATACCGTAAATCATAGGACCCCAACAACCAGGTAGAGGATCGATACGGGGCCTTCAAAGCTTTTGCTACGGCATTTGCAGCGAGGAGACAATATGAAATTTAATAATCTAAAATCTGTTCAGTAATTACGCTGAACTTTGCACAGTCTGTCTGTGCCGCTTCCTTTTCTCTCCACACTTCAACAACCGGGAGTTGAGCTATCCACTCTGTGACATCTTCAACTTGCTCAGTGGGCTCAATATGTCACTTCATGGGAGAATGACAACTGTCTTAAAAGTTGACAGGTAAACTGCATTCCCAGAGACTGAGGACCGGACTGCCCTTATCCCAGCTGGTAATCAGTCACCTGGCTCTGATGTTGACAGGATTTGATGTTACTTCCCAAATGCGGCTGACCCAAGAAATGAAAAGGAATGGATCCATGACTAATTTGTCAATGTCCCTGACAAACTGCCCATGTCAGTGCGAAGAGAGGCTGCAAAATGATGGTGGGCTGAAAAAGTGTGTTATGTTTCACATAATATCTCTGCCAGCATTCTGTAAGGTCAAGGTCTAAGTCAAGGAAGGAGGCACAAGAAAGGAATAACCTGTCATAGCCACTGATGCATGGAAAACATTGCTTCCATTTCCAAGTCATACTGGGTAATCTATGGGGTTTCTGTAATGAATGCGATGGAAAGTAAATTGTGGAATAGAGTACTGACGTAAGGAACAAGCTTGAACAAGATCCTATCACCTTGCAATGGAATCACCTTGACACAGGAAAACAAGCTGAGAGCTCCAACTGAGCCCTGTTGTGGATGGTGTAGTTACTGGAGATACTGAACAATAATAACATGTGGAATGGTGGCAGCAGTAAGTGTGGCAACAGGTCTTCTTGTCAAAAATAAAAGCATATGAGTTGTGACATACGAGTTCACGCCCCCAACTTATCTAAGCACCTCAAAAACAGACAGTAGGATATGTACACATAATTGCACAGCATACCAAAACAGAAATAACGTAATGCTTTGGTCCGAAGCAATGTTGCAGCTGTTCGCCAAACTGCCATGGCATTTAAGATGGGTACTGCCGCCCCAGCGGATGCAGGATGATGATGTTTTTGGAAAGGTTTTGCCGAATTTGGAATGAGTATTCTCCATGACCATTGTCCTTTATCCTACAGCTAATGAGCAGCTCACCATGAAACAAACAGAGCCATGTAATGCATGCTCACCTGAGGGCTTTTACTTTCCATTTTGGACACTACACAAGGTTTGTTTTGCTTCCATCCTTAGGCCAAATAACAACTTTGCAGCCATGTTAATGTTGGGCACTTTCACCTTCAATTTTGATGATCCCCTGTCTTTCCTTTAGTGCTACCCTCAGGACAAATATTACATTTTTAGCAAACTGCAACTATTTATCTGAAATATATGGCGACACATCTGATTTTTAGCATAATTTTGATATTATTAATTAGTGATTTAGGGTCACACCCAGTTCAGGGTGATAGAAACACACTTAAACACATCCGGAATGAATGGCATGTGCACATTTCTCTAGATATATTCTCCTGGACAGTCTGTGCCAATTTCTCTTCTTCCAGTTTCATTCCAGAGAGCAAGGCCCAAATAAAGGTTAATGTGTCTGAGAAATATTTTAGGTTGCAAGTTACTTGCTACAGTGTTCATTTTCATGGCGACCACATAATTGTGAAGAACAGCGACATTGTTAGCGCTGATGAAGGAGTTGAGCTTCGTCCCGCAATTTGTTCTATTTACTATAAGCTCTCCAGGCTCCAAGAGCAGCTCAATCAGATACCGTGGCCACTCCATCTGCCACTGCGTTCCCATCCTCATCACTCTGCAGTAAGAAAAATGCGGGAACATCCGCAAGGAAATATTACTTTTACACTTATTGTAATCGCAAGAAATGACTACGCACATCTCGTTCAAATGGGTTAAAGGCTTTCTGATCGAGCAGCCGAGGCCGAGCTCAGCTACGATCGAAGGACAAAACAAATTAAACGCCCTTATTTTTCTTCACTACCATGCTGCATGGACTCATCCCAATAATTAACACTGTGAAAAAAACAAGTTAAGGTAGGGGGAAAAAAAAAAGTTCACAAATGATCAAGAGGAAGTCAATTGAAGGGGCCTTAATGAAGCATCGGTGCAGGTTATTAAAGCAGCAGCAGGGATCATAAAGCAGCAGGCAGCAGGAACAGATAGGAGATGTTAGACAAAAGGCCCTCTGTCACCGCTGGACCAGAAAATCAATATGTTGCTGTTGGTCACCGCTGTTTTTTTTTCCCGCTTAGCACCTGTGGATCACATGGAAACCCCTTTATCTTACCCTTCTCCACAACAACACACAAACAGAGCGCGATATCTTGACAGCTACTGGTCGGAAACCATTAAAAATGCGGCACGGTTGCACATTGCTGCCTCTAGGGGAGGTGTTACTTTTTTTTTTTTATTCGTCTGCTTTCCTAGTGTGTGTTTGGTAATTGTAAGCTGGAGAACGTGTCATAATGAAGCCAAGTAGTATGCACAATCTGGTGACACATTAATTAACAATGATCTAGGTGAAATTCTAGCTGTGTATAGGTGTCTGTGAGCGATGCACACAGTTTGAGGGAGCAGTCTGACAGCTGCTTTGCCTCGAGCTTAAAGCTAATTCAAGAAACAGAATGGCCCACTAAGTTAAATAGAGAAGGCACCGTAGCCATGTTAACGTGATGGTCCATTCTTCCCAATACATTGTTTATGGAAAAATCCCAAAATAATATGATGATGATTTTTTACGATGGGAAAAACAAAACAGAGAAAAGAGAAAACATGGTTGCAAAGATGAAGACAATACATAAAAAAATGTGTCTTGAGGGGTGCAATTTAAAAGGAGATTTACAAGATAACATTGAATTAACTAGCTTACATTCCTTAGGCGGGCACATTCAACACTAAGGCCTTATAGCGAAACTGCAATAAGCTTTATTCTCGATTCGAGGCTGAAGGAGAGTCAAAAGAGCTTGAGAACCTCGGGCTGACAGGAAACTCAAAAATACTCAAACTCTGGATGTCGCCACGGGCCTGGCGTTGCTTTAGCCTAATTTAAAAGTGATCGCTAAAAAGAGATGACACCAAAGTAAAGACCCCCACCCAAAGTCGTGTGCGAGTTTACGTCATGCATTCAGCCTCCAGTTTGTAGGAGATTCTCTGCTTTACAGGCTGACAACTGCCTGTTTTAGTGTTTCCCAAAGTATCCCATTTGTCCCACGACTCCCAACATGCTGTCAAAGCATGTCTCGTGTTCTGGATGTGGGTGTGTTCTGAACATTTTGCTGGCAACGCGCAAGCCTGATTAATTCATTACCGTCTGTGACAGCCATGTCCTACTGACAAGCCAGTGCTTCTCCCTTTATTTGGAGAACGTCTCAACAGGAAGTGTAGTGGTTTGGAGAAAATGCAATCAAAGCCAGGGGGATAGACTAGAAATAAAAAATAATAGAAAATTTTAATAATAATAATCTGCATCATAATGATGCAATGAGAAAAACACACTGTGCTGTATGCATATTTTTTTTTCTGCTGTGAAGTTAGACATTTTAACATGTAGGTCTGCAGCATAGAGAGTATAAAGATAAAGGATGGAACAGCTCCTCAAAAGTGAAGCCAAAGCACGTAGAGCTCCCCCTGGTGACTGGCTGAAGTATAGGTCATAAGCTCCACCCCCTCCATGTTAGTGGATGGGACTTGGACCAAACTAAAACAGTAAAATATATGTCAAATCATTTCTTTTCAAGGATAGTTTCTGTCATTTCTGTAGTTAATATAATACATACTGTACATGCATGCATACTCAAGGGTCCAAGTTTCATTTTAGTTAGCTATATGGCACTCTAGAAACAGGACGTGACATCATGATGACTACAAGTCGCCATGGCAACTGCTCCATGAAGTGGAGGATTGTGAGAGTTGGAAAAAAATAAAAAATAAAAAGTACAGCGTATAATCCAACATTTCTTTGGAACTGGTGGAGGTAGAGCAGAGCGCAGCACTGGCTCCACTCTCTGGCTCCAAACTTGCAAAATGGCGCCCATATCCCCGGGAAAATAGCGCCAGTTTGGCCAGTACAAGGAAATGGTCACACGTTGTCTGTATTTATATACCGTCTACGTGAATGACTCACTTCTGGAGCCAGCCTCCAGTGGCCATTCGAGGAACTGCATGTTGTGGTACTTGCTTTTTCAGCTCCGGGGTTGACTGAACTGAGACTTAGAAGTGTACATGTCTATATTCCACTATGTACCAGAAGAATGTATAGGCTCGTAATGCGAAATGATACAAACTTTTCACAGTTTTTAATTGCACCTGGGTGAAAACAGTGACATAGCAGCTATTTGGCCGTTTACACCCACTGTATTAACCTGCATACTACTCCAATACCATTGTTTGCTACT
Organism: Chelon labrosus; assembly: GCF_963514085.1. Lineage (NCBI taxonomy): Eukaryota > Metazoa > Chordata > Actinopteri > Mugiliformes > Mugilidae > Chelon > Chelon labrosus. The sequence continues at coordinate 5,704,041 of NC_140350.1, read as the reverse complement.
AATACCTGGGTGCAAATAGCATCTGCCTTAAAAAACACACCGTTCTAGGGCTACATTATTTCGCTGCCATTTCAAATTGTCAATCCCACAGGAGAATTAGAGGTCTTTTTAGATGCCACTATGCCATTTTTAAATTATGGAGCTGAACCTAATAGGCAATTTAACAGATTACAACAGATAGTTTACAATTGACACTTTTTGCTAATATTTTTTGTTTAGACAGATACTACATGCTGTGTAGCTAACATTATTAAGCTCCCTGACTTATTTACTTATTTGACCGTTTTACTACACCATGTTTAATCACTCATCATTATGCCATAATCCTGTAACTGTGGCCATAATGAAGGCTTGCTATTAAAATCAGTGTTTTCTTAAGGAGGCACAATATTACAGGATACTACTCCTGCTGGTTCTGGGTAAGTAGCTTGCCGTTTGGTACATGATGTAACCTCAATCTGCATCCAAGAAAATTGATGGAGGGTCCTGATCACAGGAAGAAGGAATAAGCACACAGTTGCGAGGGCAGACAGAAAGAACAAGTTTAGGAAGACAATGTAAAAAAGAACAGAAGAGAGAGATGACTGGAAACAGAGGAAATAATGGTCACGGCAAAACAGAGGTAGGTGAAGGCGACAGGGGTGACATACAAAGTGGTTTGTTGGTTGTCAGGTTACAGCTTGCACTGTAATCCCCCTCCTAGAGCTCTTAGCCTGGCGTGGACAGACTCAATTCTTAACCAGATATTCCTATCAGAATATGAATCCGGTAACACCCCATTGGGATTTCATTATGGGGCATGTTTTAACAAGTAAAGACAAAAAATAGACATCTCTGCGTCAGAACCTTTTTGTTGTAAACAATTTCAACTCCATGGTGCTCAGATGACGTATATAATTATGATGCTGTTACTTTTCTGTCCGTCAATGCATAAACCCCGCCCAAACGTTCTGATTGACCCGGCAGATCTTGATTGTCAAATAAGGTCCCGATGGAGCAGTTCCAGACCAACTTTTATCCAAAAAGTACATTTATTGGTGGGGAAGTTGGTTTATACTTTAGCTCTACCATACTGTAACACGAACCTGAAGAAATGAAGCATAAACATACGTACAGAAGATGCTGCTGATTATCAGATATGAATACATCCTTTCCAATTTACTTGAAACAAATGGTGCACTTAAAAAGACTAATATGCGAACATATACCCTAAGCCAAAATAAAACAGAAATGTGGAGGTGGCACTTTCATAACCACCTTCATAAAGGTAGTTTCAGGGGGCTTTCAATTTCAGTCTGGTCTTCATATTTGAGGTGTAAGTTAAAGGCTCTAAAAACCCTTTGGTTGGCTTGTCTCTGCTGCTTGTATCTATGTGTTGCTGCATTGCTCCACAGCCGGGGTTTAATGTCTAAGGATGCAAGCCCTGGCCAACCAGTATGGATGTGAACGCTCTCAAAAGTACCTGAAGTCAGCACTTACCCTCACAGTCACTGCTTTATTTCAAATGTGTTGGATTTCATTCCAAACATGTCACCGTTCGAACACTTTCCGTCTGCGCCGTTCATATTTTCAAACAGCCATTCTCCCATAAAGTTTCCCTCGCAGCTCATTCCAAACCAATTCAATTTAGGAGGTGTCAAAGGAGAAGCAGCATGGCAGTTTGCGGTGATTTTATAAGCCACTGTCAAAAAGGAAAAGATCTGCTTCTAGGAGGCAATAACCTTGACTTATCTGCACAAGTACACTATGTTACCATGCATTTTTTAATATTTTCTAATTTACTGCAAAACTTTATTGAGTTTGGTAAGTAAGTAAACTTAATAAAACTCTGGTTTATTAAGCAAGCTTCGTTATTAAGTTTTAGTCAGCAAGCATAGTTTTGGAAGACTGTCAGATGAACTAGTTTGTAAAGTTTTATAAAACTGAGACCCTAAGGGTTTATACAAAATATTATCTAACTAGCTATAGCCCATTTTGGACGCAGAGTTTCAAAGCTAATATCTTACACACATTTCCAGTCAGCAGTGTGTTTCATAATTAAGATAGCTTTCAATCAATCATCAGCATTGATCTTAGGGGAAACTGACAGACCGACACAACAAGTAAGCACAATTATGCTGGCATCAACAGCCCTGTGTACTCTTTTAGATATTAATCAAGTTGTCATATTAACACTAGTCTGTCTGTGTGAATAGGATGTGAGAATAATGTGGTTCAAATGCGCCCATCCATTGTGTTCTTTGTGTCAAACAGGACAAAGGAGGACTTGCCAAGAAAGCCCAGACAATATGGTAATTTACTAGTATGAGCAAAGGGAGCAGTGGTAGCCAGAGCCCTCATTTGAACGCTTTCAGATAACATTGTGAATAATGAGGCCTCAGTCAAGTGAACTCCGTCTGTTAGGTAAGGAGAGCTCAGAGAAACAACAACAAAAAGTCAAATAAAAAGGACCTGACATTTCCCACTAATTCCTTGTGCTCAATTCTTGTCTGCAACAACTGCCCCCAGTCTAATCAAACATACCCCTGCTGGGTGAAATCACTTTAATTTCTAACCCTGTCTATGCTTAATTGAACTATTACTGCAATCTCTGTTGTCACGGTAACAAGCATGCCCTTGCATTGTTCGCATCGTATAATCAAAATAAAGTCTAGCCTTTTTAGTTTTTAAATTTGCGTGTTTTTTTTTTTTTTGTTTTTTTTTGTCTTTAAGACTCTACTTACAGGTGTTTTTAAGAAAACTGTGTAACCATTGGGAATTTTGTCACCTGTTTTTTCCCCCACTCCTGCGTGAGAAGTGCGTCCTAAGAGTCTGCTTCTTCCTTACATAAGACCGTGCGAGTTCAAAGAAAAACTAGGCTGGAGAAATCGCACACGGCTGACATTGTACAGCGCATTTCCACAGCAATACTCGTCACACAAGCGTGCAGTCAGTGGAGGAACGGGGGCAGCTGCAGTCTGGATACTGCACCAGTGTGGGCAGATAAGACAGCCGATGCAAGGCTTTAAATGACGTGAAGCGCAACAGAACAGTGGGAACTCCGAGCACTTTTATTGAGTGATGTGTAGATGTAATGAGACAATAAGACCGCAGTGCACTTGCAGATAAGGTGCGAGGATGGTGACAGATGAGAGGCGGGAATGAAAGGGAAAGGTGTGGTCGCAGCGGCATTTAAAACAGAACACTTTCATGGGGAAATCAATTCACTTCAGTGGAATCAACGCGCCCTGCGGAGCCACACAAATTTTGCCCACAGCCAACAGCTAGCTGTCCTGTACTCCTGTGGTGGCTAGGTGATCTACAACACGAAGTGATCTGCAAAAAGGTTTGAGTTAGGGCTAATATTGACCCTCAATGGCTTTTCTGTGGACTTGGTTGAATAGCTCCTGATTTCTTTTTTTCCCACCTGGCATCCAATAGTCAGTTCTTTAAAATGTTGCCATAAAACAATCTCCACAGATTAGCAGTTTGGCACGGAAGAAAGAATTTACTTTCCCAAGCATTCTGCGTCAAGACAGAAGGAGTTCTTCTTTTAATTGGTTTATGAAAAGATTTAAACTTCATCCTTTGGAGCTGGTTTAGGTCTTATATGGAGCATTCTTATTCTGTTCGGACTTTTAAACAGATAATAATTGGATAGAACTGGAATATTTAGCTCTGTCTGTCAGCGTCTAGAAGCCAGCAATGCTAACAGTTTGGAAAGCAAACAAGCGGCCACAAGCTCCGAAATATTTAGTAATAAACTTGGACCTCTCCAAATAATATCAGCCGCTAAGTGAGAAATACTGTCCCGCACGAGGGCGCTGTTCATATCGAGCTTACTCGAGAACACAGTAAATACGGCACCATTTGAAGGTAGCAAATGTACAAAAAAAACGTAACAATTGTGGTGGAAAATAAGAAATCGGAAGACTCTGATCTTTCTGTGTGTTTAATTCAGCCGCTGCAGATGGGCTCACAGCGCCGACAAAGTACCAAGCACTGACATGAGGTGAAGAGCAAAGAATACACAGTGTAGATCTGTTTTCTACTTCTTATCTACTAGAGGTCACATTGTTCACTCCTTTCAGCTATCTGTCTGGCTTCCAGGCACAGGCCCTGAAAGAACACACGAATACTACAGAACACTGACATATACCTCAATAGACTCATAGCTTGAAGCAGCATCTAAATATTGCATATTGATTGTGTGAAACATTTTCATTTCACAGCAAAAATTTAAAAAAAATAAATAAATAAAAAAAAAAAGAAGAAGCAGCTTGGGAGCTATTGCAGCTAACTACTGGTAACACATACCCAAATGGCTAGCATGCTAGTAGTTAGTCCAGCTCCAAGTAGTCACCTGGCTTCTTGGAGTTCATTTTTGCATTTTCTGGTGCGACCATGGTTTAATACTCTATAATAAAGACACAAGTATTAATATACAACATATTTTTTTGTTGACAACAACTGAGATGTAGCTTTGTAATGCACGGCTAGTACTTAGATTGGGTTTGAAACCATTACCTGAAAATTTTGAGTCATATTTTACTAATACTGGCGTGTTTGTGAATTTTTTTTCTGCAATAAACTTTGTTTCACTTCTTTTATTTTGAGAGATTAAAAATGAAAGCTAAGTAATACCGTATGCTAATCAATGGGATTTTGCTAACATGGATCATAAACAGTAAATCAGCTGCCATTGCTGTAGCAAAGGTTTTTGTCAGTGAACAACAGGTTGGATAAACTTATGACGACGGCAGCCTCAACCCTGGTTCCTATAATCATTACTTATTCAAACCCAAGCATTATCAATGAAGCGTTCAAGTCTTTACCTCCGAGATGACGCGCGTTGAGTTCCACAGAAAAATAGAAGCTTTAACAACACGCACAATACAACACAACTGCGCATTCTCAATAAACTGGCATATAAATACTGAATTCACGTCGAGGGTATGTAAGCCTTTGTCCAAACATCTACATTTACAAATATCAGTGTATGAGCTGAAGATTCTTTAAACTATTTGTAGCATGTTTACACCAACATGGTGCTGCCTCTCTCTTTGGGACACAGCTACTGTCTTTCTTTAACCACATGGCATCCATTTGGGTTGCACGATAATGTTTGTTTAGTTTGTGTCCTTCCCACTGCTGAGACCCAGCTCCCCAACTGCTGTGGTAATGTACTGTAGTCCAGCGATGAACAGAGTTCCCAAACAAATTAATAATTTAAATGTTTTCAGAATGCCTGTGATAACCTGCATGTTTTTTTTCCCTCTTTGGCAACACACCAAGCATTTTGCTCTGAAAATAAACCAGAGGAGATCCATATGTGTAAATGCATCCACTCCCTGCAATACCAGCAGGGGATCCCGAGAATAACAAATTCACTTTTTTTTTCTTTACCATTGTTTATTCAGAAAAGGGAAACTGGCCTTTTTGTATTGAAAACCAAGCACCAGCAGAGACGGCAGTAGTCTGTGAACCGTAGAAAATTTGAGATATTTAAAACCAAATGAAATTACTCAAGAAATTGGGAATTAGAGATGCACTCATTGGAGCCGACAAATTGGTATGGATTAGTATGGGTGTTGATATTGACCTTATTAAGTGGACTGTTTATCTGACAGAAGTGGTATTGGATTATTATCTGTATCAGCACAGTGAGTATTTGAATCCAGACTATGACAATATTGGATGGATGACTACTGTGAAGAACAAAGCTTGCTGCACAACCCTAATTAAAAGAGGAATAGCATTAACATTTTTATTAATGACTATTGGCATGCTTTCCTAACCTTGATTTGCTGCGTAACCCTAACTCTAACACTTAATTTATTAAAAGAGAGATGATTATAATCTTTACCTAACCTTAACGATGGGCTATAACCTCAGCAGTTTTGGGCCGATTTAGCCCCAGATTCACCCCTACAAATATCGGAGAGAGAACCTCGCTTGGTATCGAGGTGCGGTCCAGATTACGTGGTAATGTGAGGGTTTACAGATCCAATCTTCAACCTCCTGAGCTGCTCGCAGACTAATCTGGGCCACCTGGATTAATATCAAACATGTTTGATATTTAGGATTTAAAATCAGGATGATTACATCTGCATCGCCGCAGTGGACGGTGAGAGGAATGAGTCTACAGGGACAGGGAGCAGCTGATGGTGTTGTCAGGCAACAGTAAGCATTCTAGCTCTTATGGTCAAGTGTAGCCAAGTTAACATCTGTTAACATGCTACTGTTGACAGTACTGACTTAAAATCTCATCTCCAATTCTAAATAAAGAGCAGACACCCAGTTTTAACTGTATCCCTGCAACCATTTTCTTATCCATAGTCATTTACATCCTGCATTAGTTTTCCCTCCTCACTGCAAAGTATTAACTTACAAGGAAGCTGTTGCTGTCCTTCTTCTGCTTTTGGTTTGACTGGTGGTTGTACCTTTACAACACATGTAACTCTAATCCTTTTGATTTTAGTCTCAGCGGATTTGGTGAAAAATGTAGAACATCAAGTGTGGTTTCACACCGCAGGTCCCACATTTCTGGGGGCAGCTCCTCGAGCACCGATGTTTTCACAAATGCAACAGAAGAGGCAATGGTGCACGTGTTTCCAGAACAGCCAACAGACTCACATTGTTTTAATAAAGACACCAGACAACAATAGGCTGCCTTTTAACGTCGCGCACAATCTGAGTTCTGGCCACACGTGGCGCAAGTAGGTTTTCACACAACAGCAGGAGGTTGCTGAGGAGTTATAAATGTGCAGCCTGTTGTCAGCATCTAACAACTTACTGTAGCTGCTTCTCCTTGTTACATCACTCCTTTTGCCAAAAAGTAAAATTAGCCAAAAATGACCTGATCTTGTTTGTGCTAAATTTGGTGAAAACCTATAAAAGCCAAACTGTTTTTATGCAACTGGAAAAAAAAAAAAAGAAAGAAAGAAAAGAAAGCAACTTCATCACTTAAGGGTTTTGCAGAATTGTCCACTATCAACATTCCGGTCTGGCAACAGGGTTGAGGACTCAGTAAGAAAAATAAAAAGACCAATTGGAGCATCCCTATGAGAAACATAGTTTCCTTTTGATCTTCAGGAAAAGCATGATCATATGTTTTACATCTATATTTCATGAGGACCTGCAGCAGTTGAATCTATAATACTGTTTGAGATGCAACACATACTGTAGATCAAGTGTAATTACACTGTGGCATAAATCAATGCATACACGGGGCGAATCAATATTATAATAATTTGTCTACAGCCATAATAAAGGCCATTCTAACCTCATATTATACAGTTGGGGACGCTGCACAGATGGGATAAGAAAGGAGCTGCCATTGTTATTTGGTAATGGAGATGCACACCATATTGGAAGCATGGCAGATTTTAAAATGGAGGTTCGATCACAAATTGAAACCTTGGGAAAATCATACGCTGTAAGTGTGAGAGAGCAGGTGCACTGTGTTTCAACACAGACGACCATAATAACGGGTAATACAATCCACTACAAGTCGTACAGCTGGTCCTATAGCTACGATAGCAGCCTGCCTTCAGTGTCTAGCCAGAGGAGCTCAGCAACATGGAAAATGAGCCCGTCTTATTGTCTTACACTGGGAGCATTCTGACTCAGGATCATCATTCATTTGAGTAAATACATACAGTTTACTTTGCCATGCTATTCAAGCTGCCACAACACAAGACAGCTGGTGAAATGTAAACGTCGCCTTAAGAAGGGTGTCACGTTCAGAGGAAGGCGTACCTTGACAGATGGGCCGGCTGCATTGATGATGTGTAAGTTAGCTTAAGTGGAGCGCTGAGACTTGCTGTGTGCGTTGCGTTCTGCTGAAATGATTTGTATGCCTAAAAGTGTTGAGAGGTTCCCTGTACTCTGAAGGCACTGCTCTGAGGTCAGCTGAATAAAAGATGGGGGAGGTGTAATTTGGGTTCCAGTGCAAGCTCTGACTTATAAAATGGATCCATTGCTTACTAAATGTTGACTCCTCCTATGCAATGTTTATCATATCGGTAAATTTAATTGTCGATTTGACGGAACAAAACCCACCCACATCGTAAAATATTTCAACAAAAAGTAGACATAAGTATTTTATCTGCACCCACTGTCTTTGTAATTAGACACCATACAGCCTCATTCATTCTGAAGACTCATATAAACATGTCAATACTAAATGATGAACTGTAAGTGAATTACCAGAATGTTAATTGCAGCACCTTTATAAAAACATGGACTCCAGCATCCCATCAGCTGATCAGCTACAACTCCCTGTCAGATTAAAATATGGTAATTATACGGTCTTGATGATGTGACAATCCATACTTTCACTCCTGTCATTATTCTGTTATTCTCCTCTCTTACGGCTCATGCGTCACACACTCTCTCCCTCGCTGCCTGGACTCAGCTGCGGAGCGCCTTCAAATGCAGAGCAGTTTTCACAGAGTGCATCTGGACATCTACTTTCAATAAATCCTCCTGAATCCTTTGATGTAAGTGTCTGACTGAACTACCTGACATTCCGCAAGAGCACTACAGTCTAGAGGTCTTAGTGGCGGCAGTCCACACTATAACCAATTGGTTGTATTCATCTGTTTTTTGTTATAAAAAAATAAAAATAAAAAACTTCACAGCAACCGACCTCGCTGTCCAGGAGTGTCAAGTGATTGGCCAAAATGTAACTTGAGGACACTATGGAGTTTGATTCACGCTGGCTGCAGTTACTGGATTCACTGGTAAGGGAGGAGAAAATGTGCACGGTTTTTCGCACCAAGTTCAGCAAACCAGTCTGGTCAGTGTTGACCATTGATCCAGCATATGCCTTGTCATAGATCGGAACCTCTTTGTCCCAAGACCATTAAAGCTTCATTTATAGTTGCATGTCACTTTCATGCTGTCGCTACGCCCTAACCTATGGCGTAACCTGATGTGCACCTCCCTAGAAATGTAACTACCCGTTGGGGTGGCGCAAATCTGTATGTCTTTAATACATTCCCTTGTTCACGCGTCTCAGCAAGCACAGAACGTTCTCCCTTGTTCAAACCATCTCCTACAGACCATCCTCTCTATGTTCAGTGCTGCAGTGATTTCCGTGAAACTAACTGTTGATCCACATTTAATAACTTCGTCTCCAGCATGAGCCGCTCAGTTCCACTGGCCATTGTGTGAGGTACAGAGTGAAACTCAACACAGCTCACTAGTTACTGCCTAGAGTTTTAGTGGCGCAATTACAGAACATTGCCGACACAGCATAGACCCCCTGCAGCATAGACTCCACGTAGACTGATTGTATAAGCTTAAAATTCAACAGGTTCAAAAAAAAAAAAAGAAAACAGGAAGAGACTGTCCCTTCAATGGTCAGTCTAACTAGGTTAGTAACTCCCTCATGAACTTTACTAACAACATGTTGTATAATCTCTCAATCCAGCATAGTAAAAATATCAATAAGTTGTTTCTGTCCAATAAGAGAGTTGTCTGAGCAGATATATCTCATGGTGATGGTCACTTTCCTGCATGACCAGCTCTAAAGGATGCCGAAGACAGTATGCAATGTCCATCTGTGGTACATTCAGGATATCCGTCCTGACAACGTGACACGCGTCTGTACTAGCTGGCAAGAGTTAATTTTAGCAGATCACAAAAAGTCACACTTAAACTGAATTTGTTAAACATCCAGTTAACCCAGTTAACCCAGTGGAAAGTGTAGGAGAAATATCTTATTTTTAATTTGGGATTCTGGATCTAAAATATTCTTGCTAAATCAGTTTTAATCTGCTCTGAGGCTGCTGAACCAAATTTTGGCTCCAGTCGCACCAGAGTTTTCACCACAATCTGTGAAACAGAAGGACCAACCTTTTGAACTACCGATGAGCATTGGGCATTTTTTTGTCTTTGAAACTTGTGAGGACACAATAACCCAGGTACAATATTTGTACGTGTTGGAGTGCTGCTTATTTGAACAAACGCGGGTATTTTTTAATTAACAAGGGTGGACAATAATGGTCTGTATCGCCGACTAACCCAGAGAGCTTTAATCATCAAAACAACTACAACATACCACACTTAATGGATGTGCGAACCGTTGACCCTCCGACTTGAATCACTTCAGACACAACAATGCACCGGCAATCCTGTAATTTACAGCTCTGCCTACATGTAGCACAATGTGTAGCATGAGTAGTACTTTAGCAGAGCCGCAGCTCATGTGCTCCGACTTCATCTGCACAGGAGGTGTTCAGGAAAACAGGGCAGAAAACCCCATATGCAGTGACTGTAGTTATGCAGTAAAATACAGAAAGCCTGACTTAATGTGCAAAAATACAGCTGGGGTCACATTACAGAATGAAGAAGAGCTCTAGTGACTTCATTGAAAAAATAATGTTGGGGGCTTTGTGGGATATTTGCTGTTTGCACAGTGCTGCGACAGGGCAGTGACTTTAATATTTGCATTATAAAAGGTTAAGTAAAGGGTATGTTTGATTTGAAAAATATGAAATATCTTAATTAAACACACACAAAAAAAACCAATGGTTGCTATTGTCACATTGTGTTTCGCTTTCAAGGTTTGCCATTTGCAGTGATGTGTCACAGCTAGCTTTTTCCAAGTATCTGATTTTCCAACCAAGGTCTTCACACTGATGCGCCTGTTTCTTTCACTGCCTGCTTACCGTGTTTAATGCAAATCCAAACCATATGAAACCCCAGCAGGATCCGAGTGAGGATTTCTCCACTTGGGTGTGATTCTGTCATCATATTCTGAGTAGATATTCCTCTGAAGCTTGCCTTTGTACCTTTCCAACACAGTGGCGATGGATTTTTCAAAAATGAGTACAAAATGCCCACCATTTAAAGTGTCAGTTAAAATTTAAGAAAGGCCTTGTCAGGTCTCGGTATTACTTAGACTCATTCAGTGCTCGTCAATGATTGATCACAGCTAATCTGGGTCTTAAAATGTCGGTGGATTACATTGTCTAACGTCTCAGTTTCAGCCTTCACAAGGTCCCTCTGCGGTTACAGTCAGCGGATGTCAATCATCGCTTGTGTTTGCGAGCTGAATTATATCTTCAACTTTATTTAAGCTGCGCCAGACTACCCACAATGCACCGAGTGAACTGCCTTGCACCTGACGAGAAGCACATACTCCGGTGTTCTTTGCACTGAGCGACAGTTCAATTCGGCACTAGTGGCACTGAGTAGGCAGGGGGCACAGGTACTAACATTTCCTTTATCACCACATTTCATTTTTCTTCACTGTCCTTCACTGTATTCAAAGTCACTGAAACTAGAATTTTCTGCCTTCATAAGGTAACTATCATGTTCCCTGCTAAAAAAAAATAAAAAATAAAAAAAAAATGTAGGAATTGACATTTATATAATAGAGAATGTGCTGCCATCTTAATGTACCGTGTAGGCTACATGTCGAACTACCTATGTATCTCACTCATGGCGACACCTCTCTAAAGAGCACCATCTGCCTAATAAGTATAGAGTTCAATGACACACTGCCGCCGCTTGAAAGAAATAATTCTTTTTTTTTTTTTTAACAATACATGTTTGAATGCCAGTTCAAGCTTCTGCATCACTGCCCCAAAAAAATATCGGCGAATTGAAACGCTGCAGATGCTTAATGGATCATGTCTGATGAACTGAAGGGTGGAACTGTGATTCAGGAAATGTCACGTGTGCCATTTGAATGGGCTTGTGCCTCTGCCGCTAATAAAAGACACATTAAATGACCAGATATTTGAATGGGGTTTGGTGTGATATTCTTTCCAGGCTGCAGAAGACAGGATGGCCCTTATCCCGGCTTATCTTATGGATGACTGTTATGTGATATTGTTCAAAGGAGGTTACACAAGATGGTTACCATGGCATTTGCACAGGCGTTTCTCCAGCTTCACTTTGCTCACAGATAATGGGTCAGGTCAAGCTATTCTACTGCCTTTCTCCTCCATGGCCGTGACGTGACTGAGAGCTGGGTCATTTTAACCTCCCTTTTTTTTTTTCCTGACTTGACATCTTCACGGAGAAATTAAAATCTCAGAGCCTCCATTACGGCAGCTACGCCACCAAGACAGCATTTAGTAAATGCTTTATGAAAAGATGCTGACGAAAAACAAGGCTGGTCATATGGTGAGGATAGTGTGGATGGTAACAGCTGCTCAAATACAGTGTGGGATGGATTTTTGTGCTGCTTTGTGTTGATGATAACTGTGGAAATTAAAATTTACAACAGCACTGATGCCTCACAGTAAGAAGGTTCCGGGTTCGAATCCAGGCTGAGTGGGGCCTTTCTGTGTGGAGTTTGCATGTTCTCGCTGTGTCTGCGTGGGTTCTCTCCAGGTACTCCGACTTCCTCCCACCGTCCAAAGACATGCTGGTTAGGTTCATTGGTGATTCTAAATTGTCCGTAGGTGTGAATGTGAGTGTGAATGGTTGTCTGTCTCTCTGTGTTGGCCCTGCGATAGACCGGCAACCTGTCCAGGGTATACCTCGCCTCTTGCCCGATGACAGCTGGGATAGGCTCCAGCGGTTACGGAAGATGAATGAATGAACGAATAATATAATTCAGTAATATACAGTATATTATTCAGCATAATCAATTTTCCTTTAAGTACAGTTTGATGCAAAAACGTTTGCGCTTATAGTTAAGTAAGGTTTTGAATACAGGACTATTGCTTCTAAGTATTTTCATTGCTGCTGCTTTTTCTTTAGTAAAAGGTCTGCAGAATTCCCAGCGTGTGAAATGAGACTATCCGAGGAGCATGTGAATTTGCTATTTGTCCGACAGAAGTCAGAGATTTCTGAAGAATGTTCTTAATACATCTCCGAGGGCCCAGGTCAGTCCCATGCTATATAAAGGCTAAGAGCATAAGGGCTCTCTTGTGGGCTTTTTTGAACCCTTGATACACACTTTCTGCAAGTGCACAATCCTGCAGACTCTCCTTAAGGGACATGGTGTTGTGGCATTAAGAAAAGAAAAAAAAAAAAAAGGAAAAAAAAAAAAGGAAAGACAGGATGAACCCCAGAAGCATCCCAGAAATGGTGTAAAAAAACAACGTGATGCCACAGAGGGCTGTCCCATACACCATGCTCATGCTTTTGTCGCCCAAATTACATCAATCAAATCTGGTGGGGTTCTACGCACAAGCATGGAGTGCAAATTAAGATGGGGCTGGTGTCATAACATATAACGTGACTTTTATTACAAAAGTGTTCACTCTCATGATCAGATGTCCTCTGGATTAAAACATGACATTGAATTCACCAGCGATACCTGGAAGAGAAGATCCCCCTCACCTCCTCTCATCCACAGCCTTGAGGTGCTGGTATTCCGTTAAAATCATACGATAAATTCACTTTGAGTGCAACTGGTATAAATGAGAATACATAATGTTATTTGCTCTTCCCAAAGTGAGAGTGTGTCATGGCCATGAGACCACTTGTTTATTAACACATTTTTCAGTGCAACCTCTTGATGTGACGGCGCCATGCAGAAACTGTACAGTATTTAACACTCTGAATGTTTACACAAGTTTATAAGAGAGTTTTAATATATGCTTGGGGGACAAGAGGAAACTCTGGTAGCAGCAAAACAAATGACTGAAAACTGATATCTAGGAATTTAAAATGGATAGATTGTAACCTAAGCACAGACTATAAGTTCCAACCTTTGTAGTATCTTTATCATGTTAAGTTAGTTGGTTATACATATTTCAGTTGAACAATTTTGATGCACTTGGGTATTTCTGTTTTCTGTTTCTTTATGCTTCTATTTCACTATGTTACACTTTTATTCCACTCCAGTTATTTGTTGTAACTCTAGTTACTTTGCAGTTACATTCATGTTATTCATATCTAATATAATGTAATTATAGAGAGACCCACCATTATCATCTGCAGCATGAAATGTGAACACATGAAAACATCAATAATTAGAATCCAGCAATATATATTATTTTGAAATAAGATGCACCTTGACCTTTAATAATAATAATTTAATAATAATAACGTTTGATTTTCAGGCACTTTCCTCTTTTTATTCCAACTTATATAAATTACACTATCACAATCATTCTATGAGAAAAGGTAAAAAAAAAATATTTTATTCCAACTTTACGGGCAACAGTGCATATGATGCTAATACTACTGCTGGATTTTAAAAATAGCTGTTCTGGTTCTAATCGATCTTCATTTGAGAGATCCATATCGACTCATCAAATCCTAGAGGAGGATTTTTAAATATATGCCGTTTCTCTAATCGCCTCGTTATAAATCTCGCTGCAGCATCGCAAGACTGGTTTCATTTTACTGGCCTCACATGAGTCCACGTGTGAGGGAAATCCAAAACATGACATAGGCTACAACTCTGAGAGTGCCATTGGCCCCGGAAGCTGATATCTTTGGATCTGAGGAGTATTTAAGAAGTATGACGACAGAGAAGAGACGCACAGAAGCAAAGCCATACGGCTATTTCATAACTATGCAAAATTGTTTTAAAACTGAAACGTCCCCAAATGAATTGGCTTTGAATTTATTCGATTCAAATTCATACTGTATTATTCGGGATCAAATTGATTCAGGAAATCAGTAGTGAAGCTAGTATTTTTGTGCTTCTACTTAAGGTTTGAATGCACGACTTCTACAGTATTTTTACACTGTTGCATTGATACCTTTATTTAAGTCGAAGCTCTGAAAGCTTCCATCTCACAGCTTAATGTGAATACATCATTTCAAATTGAAATAATCCATTTCACTTGTGGAAGACTGGAGATGTGGCGGCACATCATTTGAAAATCCAAATCTTGGAGTGGAGCACTGGTGCAAACACGGTAACACAAGTAAACAAGTTGAAGTAAAACATGCACGCTCAAATAGTGACGAAAAAACAGTTGCAGCTTGCTTTCATAAATCACTTTGCATTTCCAGATTCATTTCGTGTCCTTTTTTTCCCCTTCAGTTCTACAGTACCATTACATATTACCTAAACAATATAACACACCAACTATGGTTGTAACTGCCCGTGGCCATGCAGCACCAGTATCGCCTGCAGGCTCAGGAAGCTAACGTGCAGATCACTTACTGCCACATTCTACACAATGCACATAATCTCACAACCATACTGAGCCAGTGTTACATCAGTCAGATATCAAGGTCTTAGGAGCCTGAGGAGGAAAATGGTTGAAATAGATTTGCTTGCTTAGATGCACAGGATTCAAAATTTCACAATTAAATTAAACAACAATGAAATAGTAAAGAAAAAACAACTGAACACTCTTCCTTGTCCTTTCAGGAGACTCTGGTTTTATGGGAGAAGAGAGAATATCCCATCGAGTACTTCCGGACACTTCACCTTGCTCACACACATATCACCCCAAACATACTTCATTAAACATTAAGACTTAACGCGATTTGTTCTGGATTGTAAGTCTCCACCTCGCGTTGTCATCCAACCCATTAAGCAGCCATTCTTTCTTTTTCTTTCCATTTATCTTCACTTATCGTCTATTTTCTCTCTGGAAACCAACGGGCGCTGGGCTCGCCACAATATTAGCTTTATTGGCCCTTTACTGTAGTTTATTGGATACAGTGCTCTGGGAATGGTAGCAATCACGGTATCTTCTTCTTGGAGATTAAAAAAAAGTCTGGAAAACCAGTTATAAAAGTACCAGCTGCCCGGCTGATAACAGTGGGTGCACTACATTTGCCACCACATCTCCAAGGCCCACTTGCTGGTGAATAACTGGACACAAAATGGATCACTTGCAGACACAGAAAATCAAACACTGGCTTGGAGAAATGAAGGTTTTAAATTTTTCTGGGAGACATTTAAATGTGGGGTTTGTGGGTGTATTTCCGAAACATTCTGTCGGCCATTTGGTTCCCAGTCACTGCTGTGTACACTGTGTGCTTTCCTCTGATATGTAATGAGACAATTCAGATTGAAAATGCACTGAATGAGGCAACACCGGTATATGAAGTCATTCAAGTCTTCAGCCATGTTCTGTTGCATCTGAGCAAGCGCCCAAATGCCAGTAACCAGGCCGACGTGATGCCGGCCTAAGAAAGCAATCACAGCTGTTTCAGCAGTGCGCCGACAAGAGTAATACAAAATTCAGCAAAAGTCTACAAAAGCACTTTATTGGTTTTCTGATGGATTTTAAATGTCACTTCTCCGTAGCTACGGGCAACATATCAGCGAGAGGAGGGAGGGTGAAAAAAACACATTCATTCCCCCCAAAAAATGAAAATATACCATTTCTCATCCGTGACCTGCCAGAACAGAGGTCCTGTTGTCTGCCATTAACTGAGCACTGCTCAACCACCACTGAATATTAATGGAGCCTTCCCCTGGATCATTGGAGTGTGTGCATTTAATTCACAATCCTATCTGCATCTTTCAGGGCACGGGCTTGTGTGTGGCTGTGTGCGTTTGTGTGTGTGTGTCTCTCTGAGCTGTTGTGAGTTTGTTCATTAGAGAGGACGTCTTCTGAGTTCAAGGCCTGTCACACACTCTGCTTAAGATTAGTTATATTGCAGCAGACTGCATGTGTGTCTAATTAAGCTGCCATCGATGGGTGCAATAAAAAGGCATTATCAATAAGAATCTATACCTTTCGCAACCAGGAGAAATTAGAGCCCACAGGAGAAGAGCAGCCAGTCTGATTGGCGCATCCAACGGATGAACTGATTCCAATTAAATCACACTTATAGGTTCTTGTTGGCGGCACCACTGAATGCTGATGCTGGATGTGGACTGATCATGTTAAGATGTGAGAGCTCATCAACAGGCAAGGCCAATCGATGGCTCCCACTGAAAGGAAGAAAATGTGTGCTATAGCAACAAAGTGGCACAAGGATTCTACACTGAAATCTCATTCTCCCCCCAAATGTGACAGTGCGTCAAGATGGGCAACGTGCGCAATGTGCGGAGTCACCAAAGCGTACATATTGCGCACACATAAAGCCCACGATGGACAGAAAACCTCCAGTCACGTTTAGTAGGTGGTGGTGGTGGTGGTGGAGGAGTGTGTGGCTTACCTAAAAAGACGCGATGCGAGCCCCGGAATTAAGACGATGACGATGATGATGGCCCATCCATCTAAACGCGGTTCTTCTTCTCTATCCTCTGTCGCTGTGTCGGTGATCTCTTAACTAGGCCATTTCTTCCCGGATCGCAATTATTTCTCAGGAGGGCAGCGCGTCGCAGGCGTCCGCACATCAGTACACCTTCTCGGCGTCCGTCTTTCTCCGGCTTTTCCAAAAAAAGCACACCTCACACTGCCCCCCTCCTCCTCCTCTCATCCCTCTCTGACAACACCCTGCCCTGTTCCTTATCCACAGATATTTGACTTTTATAAGGTCGAGATGCAGCAGCGGCTACAATTCAGAGAGAGAGAGCGAGCGAAGGGGGGGAAAAAAAAACACACTCACAGTGAAATAAATGCGTAACGCTATAGCGTCAAGACTGCGCGCGTTGCTTCACAAGTCAACGCAGCGATCTGTCCTCTTTTCCCCATTTGTCCATGCTGATAATAATCCACAGTGTCTGTCTGCCCCCGCTGCTGCACCGGCCGGGCCTTTGGAACGCGGCTCGTTGGACTTAAAATGTGGGGGCAAAAAAGACACCACCACGAAATCAGGTGTCCAATCTCTTATTTGCGCGCTTGCGTGCTGCTCGTCCTCGGATTCACTTGGTATCTGATGATGGCAACAGAGAACAGAAGCTCAGCCCGAGAAACAGTGCGCCGGTCTTCCGTTTAGCCCTCATGCTGTTGGGGTTTTTTTTGCACCATAAAGGCTTTTAAATATAAGGAGGACGCGGTGGTATTATTTTGCAGCTCGATGTCTGCACTGAAGAAGATCCCACAGCTTGTGCTTCAGCTGCCTCTCTCTCTCTCTCTCTCTCTCTGTCTCTCTCTCCCTCTCTCTCTCTCTCTCTCTCTCACCGACTCTCTCGCTCGCAGGACACCACTTGCAATATTTCAATCTCACGGCTAGTTGTCATGGCGAGGAGGCTCGACGCGTAAT
This sequence comes from Chelon labrosus, assembly GCF_963514085.1. Classification (NCBI taxonomy): domain Eukaryota; kingdom Metazoa; phylum Chordata; class Actinopteri; order Mugiliformes; family Mugilidae; genus Chelon; species Chelon labrosus. The sequence continues at coordinate 5,686,020 of NC_140350.1, read as the reverse complement.
TCAGTGAACAAGGCGCTCGTTCTGCAGAAATCGCCATGTGAATAACAGAATCTGCCTTTTGGGGGGGGGGGGGGGGGGGGGGTGCTTTGATAGTTTTTTTGGGTGAGGACCCGCAGCTGACGTCAGATTTGTTTTTGTTTTTTTTGGTTTTATTCTCATTTACTCTGTGGAGCCAGTAAATACTTGGTTTGCCTGAATAAATCTGTCTGCTAAATATTCCGGTCGGATTATGGATGTCCCATTGTAACTCCTTCGCACCCTGGACCACAACTCCAACAAGCAGTATACAACCAACTGATTGTAACTGGTGCCAGCCCTGTCACTCACATAATATTCTAATATAGTTAAAAAAAAATTAAAATAAAAAAAAAAGATAACACAAATGAAACATCAACACATTCTATATGGAAAGTTAAAGTGACCAGCAATCCACTCAAAGAAACTACGGTAGCTATTAGTAACTTTTCTGAAACAGAAGATGGCGTGGAAAGAGTCGGGTGTACATTCTCCAATGGAAATAAAGTATAAATCCTTAATATTCTCACTTTGCTAACACACTTAGTGTAACAGGAGGGATTTCATGTTTCATAGTGGATCAGATTAGTCCTAAAAAGCCTTTTTAAACTCAGCAACAGGGCTGACCAAACACTTATGTACAGTAGATGTCAATTATATCCGAAAAACAAACAAAAAACAAAAATCATGTAGCCTCAGATGGCACGGGATATTTTTCTCTGCGATAATGTGCTACTTTATCCAAACAGGGGCTTACAGAATGTGAAATCAGTACTTTGAACAGTTTTGGTATAATGACCCATGCAGTATAGAAGATACCTACTGCACCATAATAACATATATATATATTAACATATAATAATATACTAAGGTCATGCGTTCCATAATTTCCTGTTGGTTCCTGATTTGGTATGAATTTTATTAATACTGGTACACTTTCACTTTAACCTGCATTGATTTGGCCACCTGAGGCCAGCAAAACAAGCTGACTGACAACAGTGGGCGTTTATTATTATGTATACTTGTCTTTAATATTTTTTCAAAGTTTTTGTGGACTTGTGAAAAATTCCCGGGAAAGTACGCATTTGCATCTGACCAAGTACAGTCCAATAACCCTGGATGTGTACTCGCCTCGCCCATTTTTGTCGAGGTTGCACCGGAAGGTGACCTGTGTGGACTTGGTACAATCAGGTATCCCAGAATGTGTTTCAAAGTATGTTGCTGTTCCAATTCCAGAATAACCATCCTGCATCGTCTCGTCCTTCAGGATCGAATTCGTCAAGTCTGAACTACCAAGTACAGCAGTCCAAAGTTAGCGTACTTTGTATTGATTAACACCCCATCACCCATTTTAGCTTCTGCCGAACCTGTCGGTGAGGGCAATGCTCGTGTTGGACAGTGCTGAAGCGGGCAAACTAGACATTGTCCAGTTGTACAATTGTTTTTTTGCTGTTCAACTCAGCTGGCAATACCAACAGTAACCACTAGATGGCTGCCATTTATCGGTTTAGCAGCTTTGGATGTAAAGGCAACCCTTTTAGTATCAGTGAAATAAAGCTGACCCCTCGCAGTCATTTCAGGTGAAGCTAACTGGCTTCCCCAGAGATAAACACAAACACACACAAACACAAAAGTTACATAACAAAAGCACGTTAGTGAAAGGCATTGCAGCAAAAAACAAAAAACAACCTTAAAATGAGGTTGTCGGAAATTGCCAGAAGGGGTGGGCCAGGCATTACCCTGATTGGACTATATTCAGAGGGAAAAACTGTCTACAACAAGAACAGTAACTGTCAGCTAGCCAAACATGGTACGAATGTGGTAGAAAAATCTTCTTCTCACTCCCTTTGGTGTGACATTGGCCCAGTCGACAGCCATGATCAACGATTTCTCTGTATTAAGCTCAGTTTTGTTCTCCACCAACTCCTGGGGGGGAAATGCCTGGCTCTTTAGCTGCTGAATACTTTCTCTCTTGGTCTTTTTGAATTGACCTGCTGCATCTGGAGACAATGCTGATGATAGTGGTGAGAGTTGTAAACGGACTGCACTTAGCACATAGCGCTTTGCAATTTATGAATCTTGCTCATCTGCTTTTACACACACAGTCTCATAAGAAGGTGCTCACCTGCCATCAGGAGCAACTCTGGCTTCAGTGTTACAGATGAGGACAGTCCAGCATTTGGACTAGATTGGTGGAAAACCTGCCCTGAGCGCCCTGAGCTGCAGCCACCTCCTAGAGTGAACCTAAACTGTGATGCCATAAACTGTAATAATAATAATAATAATAATAATAATAATGAATAAATAAAAAAAAAAATAGGCTGAAATATGCGTCACGTGCTGTGGAGTTGAGGGGAATTTCAGAGACAAGCGATAATTATCTATGGATTCATGACAGATGCACGTGTTGCTGAACTGTGGTATTATATAAGGAGCTGTCTGAGGCTGACACTCAATTTACTAGCTGTGGATCTACATTCCAACAATACAGCTCTCTCCCATTGGCGTGAGCTCTTTGTAGTGAGTGAGAAAAAGGAAACAATAGGGGGCTCCTTCCACAAGATGACTGACTGAAGAGCCAAGTGAAATGCTCAGGCCTCTACAGAAAGACATCAGAGCCAATAAATGTGTCTTTATGCTGAATGGAACCAGTCGAGGTGATCCTGCCATCTGATGACGATGGCCTTCGGGACATCTCCCCCGAGGTGTTTTGGGCAACTGGAATAGATGTGAGGATGAATCTGAAAACACCAGAGGGAGGAAATATTCCATTTGGCCTGGGAATGCTGCAGAAGGCCTCAGGAAGTGGAAGAAAGCTGTAGAGAACGGACGCCTGGTTCCTTTCAGCAAATGTGGATGTGTGGCAGGGAATGGATGGATGGATAGATGCACACCAGAGAAAACTTCAATTATTATAGCCATTAGCTTGATTGGATCTACATTGAATGCAGAGGAACGGCACTGCAGGCCCGCAACTCACAGTCTAATTTCACAATAAATGTTTGATGGTTGGTTGAAAACAGAACACAATCTCCCTCAAGCAGACGTTACCTGATCTTATTAAAACCATTTCTTCTCTAGGTACTGTGGTGAGTCTCTGTAGAGCGAGCCAGGACAGTGTATTACTCGAATTAGCTATTAAAAGAGCACAAAAACAATTTACACTAATTGCGTTTAATTCAACTGTGAGAACAACACGGGAAATATGCTCACCTGATCGAGCTTGCAGACAGATTAAATTATGGATCTGAGTTGAAAAAAAAATAAAAAAGAACGCTACATCCTGGAATTGCTATCATGAATGTTAAGAAATTTAAATCAGTTTTTATTGCTTGTGACAATTCTCAAAGTAGGTTCAAAAAGAGTTACTGTTTTGCGGCGTCTCTTCTGAGTAGCTTAAAGTCTCGATGCAGATCTTAAAAACGCACTGCTATTTTAACTTTAATTACGCCATTTAAAAAAATATGAGCTTCAGGTTGATAGTCATTTATATCACATTGTTTCTGCTAAGTTAACCCTGGTACCTATATAACTTACCTCAAGGCGTCTTTGCATTGACTGTCACATTCACTAAAATCAATAATGATATTGATAATGTGCCATTGTGGATAATTTAGTAAGAAGAAAAATTGTATTTCATTACAGGAAAAAAATTGGAAGAGGTTTAGCACAGAAGATTGGGTCAGAAATTTGCTTTACATGAAGGCAAGACAATCCTCCTGTACTGGTCAAATGTCTTCTTAGTGATTAGTTTTACAAAGCTGGAGTTGATAAAAAAGTGTACCATTAACAGTTAGAAATCTAGAAAAGGAGCCAAAAAGGGGCTGCTAACCACAATGCTTCACCCTGGGTCACTACAGAGCCTTTTCTTAACAACCCTTGTGCAGAAGGCAGATCTCAGGTGTTATATTAAAATGAGAGGGGAGATACTGTAGACGCTAAGGTCCCTGGGGCTCTGACCGCTTATCATAGGTCAGAGAGGAGATTAAAAGGAGCCAACAGCTGCAGCAGTATCATCTGCTTACTGAATATTATTAAGGGCAACAACAAAGCAATATCTGAGCAGACTGGTGCAGACTTATTCTGACAGAAACAGTGAGGGGGAGTGAATGTTTTTTTTTTTTTTTTTTTCCCCCCTATCTTGCATCACAAAATTTTCATAGTGAAGGGTAGTGAAACTTTTTACTGTTGAAAATATTTTCAGCTGCCTTGGGTTGCATTCAGCCGGGATAAGCTTAGTTGTTTCATATTGCAAAAAATGGCTGTGCATAGCCTAGCGTAGCCAGATTAAATTCTTATTAGAGTATAAGTCTGCTGTTTTTCCATTTGGATTTCATTATGGCGTGTTTCAACAAATATAGACAATAAAATATGTCTGCACGCTACAGTCCTACAGCCCATCAGAGCAGAGAGAACTCCACAATCCACCAATAACATTGCTGTTACTTTCCTGTCCATTACCGCATATTGGGCAGACAGATCTTTGCTGGGAGCATAACCACCTCCCAACAGAGTGAACCCTGACCAACAGCAAAACTTTTGTGGGTGGGGGAAGTTGGGCTGTCTTTCAGGCCAGGCTGTGCTTTATGTGCAGGAGTTGACATGCAGCAAGAGGTACATGACTGGAAGAATTCATAAACCAAAAAGCTAAATGTTAAAATCAAGCCTGGATACAATCGAATTTGACCTTCTCATATTTCTTTTCCTCTTCCACGCACCTTGGTTGCAGAATTAGGTGTCCCAGGAATACAGTTTCTTCTACTATTAATTTTGTACCAAAGGTCAGCACTGCTGTTCATTCATTCAGTCATTCATTTTCTGTACCCACTTGCCCTCTGGAGGGTTGCAGGGGGGCTGAAGCCCATCCCAGCTTGGGCAAGGGTCCGCTAATCCGGACAGGTCAGTACTGCTGTTACGTGGTAATAAAATGCTCTAATTTAAAATGAACCAACCTCATTCAAGTCTAATCATCCCTATCGGAAAACAGTAATCCAAAGGGCAGACAACTTGATTTATATAAACTTGCCTCTGGCATGAAAAGACTACAACAGTATTGTGTTGAAGAAGTCTCAACACATGTTGCAGTAAAAGAATCATGTATGCACATGGTAAAATAGCAGAAATACACTCACTGGCATGCTGCTGTAATGGCTAATGTGGTAGAACCAAGCAAGCAAGGGAGTTTGAGGCAAGCCACGGCACCGAGTTCAGTGATGCTTTTTAGAGGAGATGACGCATTTCCAGGGTTCAGTTGTTGGAGAACAGCTCACTCTGCTGGAAACATGCTGCTGTTGCATTCCCTTACATTCACAGCAGCTCAAACACTGTTTCACATGACTGTTTAGTGATGTGTCTCAAGTGCCTGCCATGTATAGATATGAAGAGGGAATACATTCAGTTAGCACATTAAAACCTTTAAAGGTACTTGTATGAATATACACGCACTCTCAGATAAATAATACACTGCCTGGTCCGATTGGACAATTACTGCATGGGTGATTATCTTTCAGCTGGCAACAAGTTATTTAACCCCAACTGATGCAATGAGGAGCTTCTCATTTCTTAACATGTCTAAAGACACATCCTGTGGTCGTGAAAAAGATGTTAGTCTGTTTGAGAAAGGTCAAATCATTGGCATGCATCAAGCAGAGAAAACTCAAAAAACTCAGTCTCTAACGAGATTGAAGAAACTACTAAAACTGGGTTAAGAACTGTCCAACGCATTATTAAAAACTGGAAGAATAGTGGGGAACCATCGCATCAGGGTAAGAAGAGAGGCAGATGAAGTGATGCACCCATCATGCCTAGTGTCTACTGTACAAGCCTGTGGGGACAGTGCTATGATCTGGGGTTGCTGCAGTTGCTCAGGTCTAGGTTGAGCAACATTATGTGCCCAAAGAATGAGGTCAGCTGACTACCTGAATATAATGAATGACCAGGTTATTCCATCAATGGATTTCTTCCCTGATGGCATATTCCAAGATGACAATGCCAGGATTCATCGGGCTCAAATTGTGAAAGAGTGGTTCATGGAGCATGAGACATCATTTTCACACAGGGATTGTCCACCACAGAGTCCAGACCTTAACCCCATTGAGAATCTTTGGGATGTGCTGTAGAAGGCTTTGCGCAGTGGTCAGACTCTCCCATCATCAATACAAGATCTTGGTGAAATATTAATGCAAACACTGGATGGAAATAAATCTTGTGACAATGAAGAAGCTTATCGAAACAATGCCACAGCGAATGTGTGCTGTAATCAAAGATAAAGGCGGTCCAACGAAATAACAAAATGTAACGAGTGTGACCTTTTTTTTTGGCCAGGCAGTGTAATAGAGGGTTGAGTACAAATCCAATGATCTAGCTACAAATCAACAAGCTGACAAAAGCTAGAGGATTCATAAAACTGAATTGTTAAAATATATATTTAATGAGGCCTTTGAATTATAGAGCTCTTTTTCATTAACCTGACAGCTGTACTGAGCCAAGAAAGATGCAATGATGGAGCTGGAGTCCTCATCTGGATATTAGAGTGGAAAAAGCATTATGTTCTACATTATGTTCTCGGTTGGGCAATGCAGTGATGTCAAAGACAAGGTTAAAAGATTTTGTCTACCTTCATTTTCACACTTCATTACCAATCCATACATCAACTAACAATCTGATTTTTGACACTTAATGCAATGCTCATTTGTTGGTTAGACAATAGTTCACAGGAAGATGCTCTGAAGCAGATTAAAGAGCTGAATAGTTCACAGTTAAAGCAGGTAAAGTGCTAAATAATTCACAATGAATCTCCACAGATAAGTCCACCATTTTCTAATCCAATAATGCAAATTGTAAACGTAAAAATGTTTTCATCCACTTTATAGTATCCTGGGTTAATGTTCAGTTAGGATATGCTTTTAGCCACTTTGAAAAAAAAGAAAGTTCAACAGGTTGTAGCTGTTAGCATTTCTGATAAAATAGCTCAGTGCCTAGAATGCAGATTATTTACCGGCTACATTAACTACAATTTATGTCACAAAACACATGTTCAAATCTAGCTCCCTCGTTGTGTATTGTTTCCACACAGATTTCTATCATATTCTTTTAAGTAAAAGGATATGTTTAATAGTATAAACTACTTTGACACAACAGTAAATCAGCACTGTTTTTCCTTGTTTCTTTTCATTTATCACAACACTGCAAAGCTAAACTAATAGAAAAGCACTAGAAATAAATGAGCTATTAATAAGCCAAAGACACTATGTCAAGTAAATATATGTACAGCGCAGCAACGCACCAGCTGAGCTCCTTGTAAACAAATTTATCGTAAATGTGTCCAAAGACAAAGGATCCATGTTTTGGGATTTATTGAAAGTGCAGCCAACAACATAGTAATTCAATAGTGCCTTGTTTTAAATGGCCTTGTATTTATATAGTGCTTTTCTACCTATTGGTACGCAAAGCTCTTTAAAGTCCCAGTGACATCTACCCATTCGCTCACACAAGCACACACACATTCACACACCACCACTATGAATGTGTGTGCGCCAAGCACCAAGCACTGGGGGTTGCTCAAGTGTCTTGCTCAAGGACACTTTGGCATGTGGCATGTTCCAGGGAACAACCGCTAACCTGGACAACTCGCTCTACCTACCGAACCACAGCCACCCAAGTGTTTATGCAGTTGCTGTCTGTACGTGGGTTTGTTTTGCCCAAAAAACTGAAATTACAACATTTCAAATGGATGAGTATCCTCCCTCCCTAAAATAAATCATATGAGACCATTTGTGGATTTAATTTAAAACATTACACCATATGCAGTGCCACTGAAAACTAGTCTGGCACATTTCAGAAAAAAGAAAAGACAATACATTAACCTCAATGTGCACAAATCCCTACTCTAATAGTTAGTCAGAATTGAATTGATTGACATTTACTCTTCCTTTCAAAAACATTCCAGGTCTGTCAGATTGTGAGGACATTACTCGTGCATGGCCCTCTGCACGCAGACACACTGACTGCTACTTGGAGCTACTCTTGTTGCCCCCCACCTTCTGTAAAGCCCCAGTTTCAGCTTAAGAATAGCAGCACCAAAGCATGATGCTGTGACCACCGTGCTTCACCATATTGTTTTTTTTTTCTAATGCGCCAACAAATACCAAAAGAACATCACAAAAACCTGCTGACTTAACAACAGCAAATGTGGATATTTGTATCTAATGATCCAATGTATACCTAGTACCCGTAATGTATACAGTGACAGTTGTAGAAAGCAATTTAAAAGTCACCAAAAAAATGACTTCTACAATAAATACGCCCTCCCTAAAATATTCTGATACCTTGAAACGCATAGCCAGGGTGTAATTTGTTTGACAGTATTCTAATACAATTAGCACTAATTTAAGATCAGCCCCCATCCAAAGCAACACAAATATCAAGATGTCATCCACATACTTTAAACAAGATTCTAAAAACAGGCAAAAGCGTCAGGCCCAAAAAAATACTTGTATCTTAAAAAAAAAGCTTAAGACGTTCTGACACATCTAACCTGAAGAAAAAGGCATTATTTTAAAGTCAATGCAAAGAAAAAGAAGTTGTATTCGTGGACGGCAGATAATTAAAGGTCATCCAGGCCAATCTACAAGACATGACAGCAACAACATTTAAAAGCCTGATTGGAGATAAAGACGGGACTGGAATGATGATTTATTCCCTATATTTAACACCCGTTTAATCTCTCTCCCTCTCGTTTTCCCCTTTTCTCCTTCTCATTCAGTCCCCCTCCCTCCTGTACATAACACTTTAGAGTTTCCCTCTCCATAGCTATGTCTTTAATAGGATGAGGGAAATCACGTTAAAGGATTTAAACCCTCTGCAGTGAAACGCTGTAGCTTTGCCAAGCTCACTCTGTCGTTCAGCTTCTCATTCTCTGTCTCCTCTCAAACACTCTCGCCTCTCTGAATTACTTAGCGCCGGCTCACACTGTTCACTCCCACAGACTCCCGACTAATGACAGAGAGGTCCGGCAAGGACACCGCAATAAAAGAAGGAGCCGTAGTGAATGTCTGGCTGTTTGTGTCAGTGTGTTTTCTCATTCTGCATACAGCACACGCCACGTGAAAAGTTTAATATTACTGACATCCCTGGTGCGTGCAAGCATCATTTGTGGGATTTCAGAGAGCATGGAGAATTGGAGAGAAGACTCAAAAAATAAAAAAATAAATAAAAGAGCTGTTTAGTTTCAAAGAGCACGGCTTGAGGCTGCTGCTGGAATCAGAAATGTGAAACACAGAGGGTAGAGCACGTGCCGCCGTGTCCCAGTTTCGTCATTGTATCCAAATTTGCCAAAGACCTTTTAAATCAGTTGGAAACCATTCTGTCTGGATTAAACACGGATGCTGAAATTACATTACAATCTGATGCTCTGGGAAGAGCACCGTGTTGTATTTAATGGCTGTTTGAACATAATACAGACGGGAAACGGGCCATGTGGGTCATTCGTCTATTTAGCAAAGCAGATACCACATTTGATGAAAATATTTTGCTTTCCTTCACTCAGTTAATTCTGAGGGGATTAAATGGTGCCACGTTACAGTCGCCATTTGCTCCTAATTTGAATTTTTATGACAAAAATGATACAGATCATTATCAATGACGAATGATGACTGACTCATATTGCTCATTTGGTACTAGTAAGATTCTAAAATCTAAAAATATTTATTTTGCTATGGCGTGACAAAGAGAAAAGCAGCAAATGAAAAGTGACTCAAACAAGAAATTTATCAGGAAAATCGATTTTCTTTCCATCTAACTACTAATCAGTGTATCCACTCTACATGTCATGACTCACTCTGGGTGTTATATTCGTAAGATATAATGTTGCTTTCGTGTAGAATGAGTCTGCCACATAATGTCGCTAGATGAAATTCAGTCCGGAGCGACTCGCGTCACCTTCAGAGCTCCTCCAATCAGATGTGGACATTTCAGAAATACAGAATAACACCGTGAGATTAATCATAATACAGATCTTAAGAGGGGCTGTGGTTGGTTTTGCACAGTGGATACCATAATGTAAGATTTATTACTTCATCTCTTTTTCATTATGTTCCGCAGACGTGTGCCGAAGTAATTGTAAAAAGCCAGAGGTGGAGCAAGGAACATGCCGGTGACTGAACTGAGAAATGCCCTTGCTGTGTTTTTCAAGGATGCAGCAGACCCGTGAGTCAGTTGCGTTTCACATACAGCAGGAGGTGCTGCCTGACTGCGCTCGGCTCTCTTCATCTTCCCCTAATCCTGTAGCGGCTCTGTCAGTGGGAGATAGTCACGGTATGTGAGTAAGACTATCAAGGAGGAGAGGGAAACCAGGATCGAAAAAGAAGATGGGAGGATACACGGGGACTGGCAAGGCAAACTGTGCTTTAGTAAAGTGTTAAGATGAAAAGTGGGGGTATAGGTGGGTAAAGTGTTGCGAGTACACACGCAGATGTGTGCGTGCGTGTGTGTGTGTGCGCGGCTGCTCGATCATGTGGGCTAAAGCTGGATGGGTGATCCTTAAGGACATAGTTTGCTTTAGCAGAACCACTTTTCTCCTGAGTGACTGCCTTTCCTCTTTCTCTGTCTTCCCTCACTGGCTTCAGACCAAGCCTTCTCCTAGTGTTACATCCTCTCTCATGCCCCCGATGTCCATCTTCTCTCCCTCTTTCATCCCTCCCTCTTGCTCTCTGTTTTCTTCTTATCACTCTGTGAAATACCTCCTTATCCTATTCTCTCCCCGAGGCCTTTGTCTCTTGGAGTTGCAGGTGAAATTAGAGGGTATTATTTCCTACAATCAGCAGAATCTGGTCCACACCACCCCGCCCCCACCTCTCCCCTGCTGCCCTTCCGCCATCCATCCACCCCCTTCTCACACGAATCCTCACCATGGCCAGGGGCAGAGGAACACCAGCAGTCTCAGGGAGAAACCTCCCTTCGTTCTCCCTTCACGGGGTCACTTTCATCTTCTGGTTGCGGGGAAAGAACAAACCGACGCAGAGGAAAAGAGGCACTAATGAGCATGAAAAGCAGATGAGTGGATCCCGGTCCAGTGTGTGTGGCGAGATGGAGCGAAGGTATATGGAAAAGGCTAGGGTTGAAAACGTGGAAGAAAAGGAAGCAAATGAAGGGCGATGAAGAAGAGGAGGAGGAGTGGCGGGGATGGGAAGGAGGATAAACAAAACCGACTCCCAGACACATGCATGCGCACATCACCTTCAAGCAATCTCCCACGGATAAGAAGATTATGCCTCTGAGTTTCCTAGAATGTTCTCTGCTGCACCCCCCTCAACCATCCGCCCCTCGTCCCACAGAAAACGCTCAGTCTCTCTTCTCCAGGCGGTGTCCTAGACTCAGGGATGGATGCCCCGATCCTCCACAGCTCACCTTCAGCTCCCATCCTCTCCCGTGATGCCCCCCAAGCCTTCAGGAGAGCCTGTTTGCAGTCAGTTAGCCTCATAAAGCATCTTAGCCACTCAACACCGTCCCAGATGCTTTAAAAGCCCCAAACAACTACCTTTTGTTAACTCTGAACAATGCAGGTCCAGGAAATGCTTTACCTTTTGGCTACTTGTATACTTTTCTTTTGTTTCATGTCGAACAAAGAAGTTTTTGTTTTCCCCCTGCGTCGTATATTGTGCTACACTCCCTCCAATACTGAAAAGGGACAGTGGACTTTAATTATTTGGAGAACAGCTTTTGTTTGAAGGTGTTTTTCACCTTTCCTATTTCTCAACTAATGAAATCTATCCATCTTTCACTCTGCTCTGCTTTCTACCCACTCGCGGAGATTTGCAACCCCTCCACCCCCACTCATTATGTTTTTTCTTTTTTGCTCTTCCATGTCTGTTTGTTGCTCGCATCCATTAATCTCCATTAACACAGTGAGAGCAATAACAGTCTGAGGGAGAGGAAGAATAGGGAGCTGTTGGGGCTATGGGGGGAAATTACAGTGGTCAGAGAATGGCTGATTTGATTTACATCTTCCTAAAATTATTATAAACTTCAGTGGAGAATGGCTGAAAGAAAGTATGCAAACATGAAGTTAGGACTTGTTAAACAGGCAGATTATCAAGCGCTGCGTACGTGGAAGCTGCTTCTGGTCGGCTATCTTTCATAATGCAGCCAAAAGAAATACAGTTAGGATAGGGTCATTGTTGATGATCAGTCATCTCAATCATCCTCTACATGCTTTGCTAAAGCCAGACAGCGAACATCTTCCGAATGAGCCGCTGCTCTAAAGTGGGGAGAGCAGATAATGCTAATGCTGAGTTTACGTCAGCATGACTGATAGACTGAGAGAGTGATTCAGCCAGAGTCCGGTATTGCTAATTGGACTTAAAGAGCCTGTCTTCAAGGTGACATGTATGCTGTGTGCAAGAACAAGTAAAACGAATCTTTTCTGAGAACCTCAGAGCGGACGACATTGACGCCTGTATCCATAATAACTACATGGATGGCTGTCGACATGTTGCTTGTGAGACATTTCACAGACAAAAACAGGACTAAAATGTTTTTCGCTGACTAAACTAAAGCTAATAAATGTTAATTTGACTAGAATTTGTATACATTTTTATCAAAGGACTAAAACTAATTTAAAATTAAAGACTGATGGTTGAAATAAGTATATTGACTGTCAAAAGGTATTCTGAAAAAAAAAATATGTGTTTATTTATGGATGGGTTTAAAAAATCCAATTAAGAAACTTAAGTACTCTGTGGTCCCTTGTAGGGCAAAGCAACACTGAATCATGACAACAGAAATCCAGTGCGGAGAATTTCTCAACCAGCTGAATTTGTCCATTTTTCTCAGGGCTGATGCTGAGTGGCACAAATTCAGGTTTGCTAACAAGCTGAAGATTTATTTTCTGGCTCTGACTTGACTTGATTAATTAGTATTCTCTTTGACAACTTTTTTTCTCTGGTTTGAAAAGGAACTCTTGGATGCAACATAATTGGCCACGGCTCAAAACCTTTGAAGTAAAATTGCCTGGGTGAAGTCGACTATTGTAAACTGGATTAAGAGTCAAGGGGGTAATAAGTAATCAGTTTTTCATTCTCTATCAACTTTCGCTCCCTTGCTCTGCTCAGACTTCCACTCTCCCTCGCTCTGCTTGCGTCACCCTTTTTACTCGGTTCTGCTTCTTTGCCAATCCTCCGTGCTTTCTGCTCCATTTTCGATTTGAGCAGCCCCAGCAGTCAAAAGTACAGCATTTTCTCCCTGCTACATTGTTAACTAAGGTGCACAGCCAGAAATAGACATTTTCATACCCTTTAATTGCAACCCTGCTGCAATTCCAGATTAGGAGTGGCATCCTTGACGGAAAAATGCCTATGACAACAGAGATGTTCATAGTAGATGATGCGTGAATAAATGAAGAGGGAAAGAAAGAGAAAACTTGGAAAAAAAGAAAACAGACTCCTAATGGAGTGTGACAAATTGTTTCTTAAGCCATGACGCACAAGATGGGCTGCAGTCAGGAAACAAGGACAGTAATTACGAGAAAAACCTCCCCCTCTTTCCGGCACAATCTAGCAAAAGCAATGCAAGTACTAAATGTGAGTTTAGTCTGCAACTGAAGAAAAAGCCTTTCACCGATCAGCCACAACATTTAAACCACCCACCAGTGAAGTGAACGACATTGATGATCTCATTACGATGTAATGTTCTTCTGGGAAACCTGGGTCCTGGCATTGAGATGGATGTTACTTTTATACCACCAAGTACATGCTCATAGCAAAGGCAAGGGTTTATTGCATCCTTGTTCCCCAGCAAAGCAACACACACACACCTACACACACACACACACACACACACACACACAAACACCTGGCCATCCACGTGATGCAACAGAAAACAACGAGCAACCTTCTCCTGTGGTCCAGTTCTGATCCTAATGTGCCCATTGTGGGTGTTTTGGCAGTGGAACGCCCCAAGATGGACACCTTGACCGGTCTGTGGCTACACAGCCTAATACAGTGTGGGTGTTTGGATACCTTGTGGACACCTTTCTATCAGAACTAGCATTAACTTTTTCAGTTTTCCCTATGTGCATCAATGAGGCTGGTTCACCCCTTTTCCTTCCTTTCCTTCCTTTCCCCCTGATAGGTACTACTTGCAGAGTGGGAACACTCCACAATAACTGCAGTTTTGGAGATACTCTGACCCAGTCATCTACCCATCACAGTTTGGCACATGCCAAAGTTGCTCAAATTCCTTCCACTTTCCCATTTTTCCTGCTTCTAAGTCATCAACTGTGAGGACAAAATGTTCACTTGTATATCCTACCAACTGAAAGGTGTCATGATAACCAGATAATCAGGCTTATTTACTTTACTTAATTGCTGGTCAGGCACTACTAGGGGAGGAGAGGCAGCCAAGTCTGAGCTTCAAAAATGTAAGTACACAATACAGGATTTGTTTTTAGCACATCATAACACAATCATTCCCCAAATTAAGCGTAATAAGCTCCCTGTGGGTGTGTAAAACATATCAGTTAAGTAGGGAAAAGGGATAGGGAACGTTCAATAAATTGCTTGCGCTATCACCATTACCGCTGTATTTTCTTGTACATATAGATGACGAGCGCTGACATTAACTAGGTTAAGAACTACAACACAAGATGTTCAGACATATTTTCAACACAAAAACCAGGTTTGAATTCACTGCCAGTTTTATTGGAGACTGTATTTCCTGTCTTCGGGTCTATAAAGTCCGCTCCATCTTCAGCGTGAGGCATTTTATGCCTCCCAATTCCAGCAATTTGTGACTTGAGATTCATCTCAGTTTATAGTGTTTATTGCCAAAAGCTTATGTGGTCTGCTTTAGAAGCAGATTCAGTGGGCTATTAAACCTACATATTACCAGGAGGTAAATTTTTACTGCTAGAGCTATAATATGTTCTGTTCTTCAAATAACGGCATCTGTTCCACAGACGGCAGGGACAAAGTTTCAAGGTGTCAGTTTTAACTTTGCAAGTGTTAGTCTTCATGTGCTGCAGACTATCTTTGAATGTGTGTGGATTTTTCAGATTTAGTAATAGCAGCATAATAAGATTTAGTAGTAGCAACAGTGTAGGAATAAGGAAGTACTATGGTTGTTTGGAGGATTAAAAAATATTAGTTTTCAATTTAAAGTGAGTCAATGTTGCAAGTGCTACATGCTAAGGAGGACATCCAAGTCACGGATCATTGTTTCAAAGGAACAGGGTCTTTTGGAGATGAGGTTGGGGTAGATGGATGGGTCAGCAAAATATGGAATTGAAAGCCAATGTGCCAATAAGGACATTAGATTTTTTCATCCAGAACGCCCATAAAATCCGACATTTATCGTTAAACTAACGGCATAATCATTAGTCACAGGTATAATTTGTTTAATTAGTGTTAATCAGCAAACGTGACACCAACATTGTGTAAACAAAATACCTGATAAACATTAGCATGTACTGTGTCCGTAAGCACTGCGAGCATGTTGCTGTTTGTTCTAGCATTTAGTTTAAAGCACTGCTGCGTTTTAAGTGCAGCCTCACAGAGAATCTAGCTGGCTAAGACTAGGCTACTCTTTAATTTAATTTCCAATATATTATGCATGGAAATTGCTTAGCTGATAGTTTGACATGGAAATGATACTCATTTAAAAACAAAATCCCATAAAAGGCAAAAGAACACGCAAGAGCACAGTGGATTCAAATGACAACGAGAGACAGCCGCATCCACACACTGGTCTCATCTGATAAGCTGACATAAATATCCACTTGGTTTGTGTGTGTGTGTGCGTCTGTGCGTGCACAAGAGAACATCCGCACTCACAACACACCCACTTGTGCCACAGTGAGAGCATCTGTCGGGATATTGCTGCGTATCTAATGTGAGTAAAAGGTATCATATTAATATTTTAATTACAGGCAGTGTTGGGACTTCTGTTGAGAGACAGGCTTAATGTGGTGACAGATGAGGGTTGGGGGTAAACAAGAATTTGGCTGTCCTCCACAGGAATTGAGAGGACAGAGTCGGTCGATTAAACAGCAGGTTTTGGCTTAAAGACACCTAGCCCGTGGTAGCATGGATGCAAATCCATGGGTTGATTACCAGGGACATGAGCATCAGGAACCATATACTAGTTAATTACACAATCTCAAATATGAGATGTCACATTTCAGCTCAACAAACACGCTTATCGTGCGTGATTAATCCGGGATGATTGGACGGGAAATTCAGATGAAGCCACAGAAGCATGTTTGCCATCAGTAGGCTGCAGGACAGGTGTTAATTAAGCTGTATTTGAAACCGTTTGGAAAGCCATGGAGGGCCACTGACTTGCTCTGTTACCTCACAGCATGGAGATGCTGGTTCCTCTGAGGTGAGAATGTGACTGTGATGGTGTTAATCTGTTTTACCCTTGTGATGGACTGCCAACCCGTCCAGTGCATGCTGGGATAAGATCTTGCCCTCTGTGGGGTAGCGCATGTCATTGTCTCATTTGACAACACAATACTGAGCAAATTACATCAACAAAAAGCCATCACTTGTTTAAAAAATGTGTTTATTTGTCTCATCTGCAGACACAGAACTGAATCATCTATGTGCTAAGTTGGACTTTAATTACTCAGGGGGATTGGCACAAGACCCATACCTACATACAAACATACAGTCAAATACAATTTGCACTGTGGCTTGTACCTCACTGCACCTATTTAAAGTTGGCTCACATCGCATTTATTTTATGACCAAAAATATTTCTAGCCATCTCAAACCATGCCGGCTTAGGAGACCACAAAAGAGCCCCTCGGGGACAAAAACAGGCATAGTAAATATGATGCATGTTCTCCCTCAGCTTCTCTGAGATGAAAACAACTTGCTCGGCTCATTTCTAGTGGCACTTACTCTGGCGCTTCCTCTTGCGTGTCATTTAATTGGACTTCACAGGTGGGACAGTGCTTGTTCACTGACTTGCTATGTGGCTCTGACAGAGCAAACAAACCCTATTTTTACCACTGTCAAGATCTACGCGTGTGTGTGATGGTGCATGCGTGCTCGACTTAGTATCACAGCAGGTAATTAGCTATCATATGCCAGCCAATATGTGTTTGAACGCTTTGTGTGTGTGCTTTTCATACAAAGTCACTGTTGGATTTTTGACATTCCAAGTCACAAAATCTACAAACACAGCCTGGATGACAGTAAAGAAAAGAGAGATCACAGAAGGGCTGTTGTCAAGTATAAAACCTACAGTTTATTTGCAACCGTTACTACAGTCCATGTTACAACTCTACTGCCCACACAGACTCTCCCCATACACATCATGAAGTCTGAAACACAGCCATGCATGCCATGTAACAACCCTTCTGTAGCATCTCCAAAACAAACAGAAGATCCCATGGTGCCGCCTCTGGCTGGGCCATATGCGGGGCATGACTTGTGGTAAGTTGATAATAACAAAACTCTGTATGGCCTGCTCACCATAGCACAATCAAGCCCCCAGCAAGAGACTTGACTGCATATCCATTAATCCACCGCAGTTTCCCACTGGTTCAAAGGCTGTCTTGCAGCGGAGCTCTGCAACATCAAAGAGTGCTCCCTCTCATGAAGGATAGCGGGAAAATGTGGAACTCTCGGCTCAGCTATCTACCACGCTGCAGAGGAACGTTTGGAATTCACCAAGAGATGCAATTAGGCTCGTTTGATTCAAGTGACCTCTACATTCATGACATGTTTAAGGTGAAGATTCTGCTTCCGCTTCTAGCCCTCTGATGACATCACCCGTCCTTTAAGGGGGCGTTTTATTAAATATGATGTTTGGTTGGCAGCCAAGGTCATCTTGGTTGTTCCCCAACTTAGTTTCATATATCAACAACCAATGCAAAAGAATGAAAACGTCATATTTGAAAGCACCTATGTGCCTTTGAAATGTTTTAGGAACATATTGGTTTTCCATATGTAGCTTTATTTTTCAACGTACACTAATTGCATATTCGGTTATGTGCTTTGCTAACACGGTGTGTAATTTCATGCTTGGTGATAGGATGTCACTTGCAAAATTGCAGTTCTTATGATCACAGTAATATACTGTATCTTTGACCTTTTAACAAAGCACATTTATAAGAATCTTTTATCAAATTTTCAATATTCATCCGTAGAAAAATCTAGTACTTTGTGCTGATCTACACTAAAATCAATCTGATTAGAGATTCCAACTTAACCGTTTACATGGACTCTAACTGAAACAAGCTGAACATGGTACAGTACTGTATATGTGATTAAATGCCTCAAAACATCGGTCAGAATGTAACTTATTCAGCAAGTGGTTCTACCCGCTGTGAAGTACTGAATGTGAAGTTTATTTAACACAGAATGGAATCAAAATGGTCTCAGGTTCTCAATAACACATCGAAGAAACGATTTCTTTATTCCAACCAGAGAGAAACAACTGACTCAGTTATTAGGTGTTAATGTTTCCTAATGAACAGATAATCAGACGGTTTACACCACCCCTCTCAATCCAAGTGAATTTTCTTCCCAATTCTGTACCAACTGAAGTATCAGGAAATTTTAAGCTGATTGGCTATTTTTAGTGATTAGTGATATTTTACAGTACATATATACATATTTTACATACATAAAGACTGTTATCAGTCCCTTCGGGGCTGCTGTGGTTCAGTAAGTAGAGTGCATTGTCCATGAACCATTCCTCGGTATAAGAACCACACGCCATAGTGTCCTTGTGCAAGACACTGAACGCCCAGTGCTTGGCACTGGTGTGTCAATGTGTGTGCGCTTGTGTGAACGCATGTGACATTGTGACTGTAAAGTGACTTGAGTACTAGCAGCGCTATGAAAATACGATACCATTTATTCTCCCGCAATATAGGACAGATGAATTCCTTTTTGTTCTTATGCAAGGATAAATATACATATGAAAACTGTCCTATAGGTCTACAAATGCTAAGGTAAAGGCATACAGGCTTCACCACTCACCTCACCTCTCAAAAGGCTTCTGCGGCTCTAAGTGACTAGGAGGAGTCCAAGGTATTTAACCTCTGGTGGGGTCATTAAAAATCATTGAGGTTGCATGTGACTGGTTGGCGCTCCCAGTCATCATGTGAGTCATTAGGGTCGCATGTGTCGATGTGTAAGTGTGTGCGCGTTCTGAAGACTGCATTCTAAGTAGCTGATAAGTGGTGTTGTAAACCATCTCCTCTGTCCAGCGATGGCCCATGACTGAGAATCCTCAGACTTATACTGTTCATATTGACACCTGACAATTGGGTAGCTGTCGACCCCTGTAATAAACTGTTCACACCATCCATTCTCCAGATGATTATCTTGTCTTTAAAAGGTCAACCACACATTTTCTCCTCTTGGATTTATCTCATCCTATCATTGCCACGCCCTTAGAGGCCTCAGAATCTGTAAAGGTCACGTTTGTTTCACTGAGCTTTCAATTTGTTCACAGTTCTCTGCTATACCATAATCCTGCATGAACCATCTAACTGTGAGCATGTTATGTCTCCACTGTAATCTGTTTGCCTTGAGCCTAACAATCACTAATTCTGCAATATAAATTTCTACTCCCATACTTTGGGAGTGTATTCATGTTTTTTTTTTTTTTGTTAAAAGCGTGGTTCATGCCTCTGCAGGACATAGACGGCGTAACCTACACATGTAGCCTATTGCTTGTGCCCTCATCAGTCTTACTCGCTCCGTAAAAACGCCACCCAAGCGCTAGTTGGCGCTGTGTCTTTTTTTGTAAGTGGGGTTAACAATGGCGACTGAAACTTTCGCCGAAATTTCACCAAACATGCTGTGTATGACTTATGAGACGAGTCATCTGAATGTTTGTATCTCCAAACCTTAACCTTTTCCATCTTTATTGATCCAATACAATCAATTCGAAAATTGTAGAGATGGAGAAGCAGCCGGAAATACTAAAGTGAAAATACACTACTACCAGGTGGACCAATCACAGCTCCTGCAGTCTACATCACCGCAACACATAATTACATTTCTGGGGAGGTGCATGTCCGGCTACAGCGTCAGGCAGTGTTTGCGCAGGGTCTGGGCTGTCACCGTAGCTACGGCATCAAATTGACACAGAAGCATACACTGCGCATAAGCCTATAAACTAGTGCTACCTTTAAAGCCAGAGCTAGTTTGTTGAAGGAACAAACATCATTAACTTACTGTGACCCCTAAATAAGTGCTGGTTTAATGAGTGTCACTGGAAAGTGAAGAAGCATTGACCTTTGCTTTGAGCCAAGACCCAACCCTCATCTAATGAAGCTACTCAGTGGCCAGCAGATCAGACTGGTTGTACTGGGCACGCTCCACATATAAATAAACAGTGTGAGCTTGAGCACTGCTCTCAGTATAAAAACTGTGTGAACATGAAAGTTTAAAAACTACATAATAATATAGTGGCCGCTTTGACCTAACCTCACGTGCCTCTAACCCCACTCTAGGGACATCAGCACCAGAAATGACTTCACTGTAGGAGGCTTTAAGTGGATTTGTTCGATGGCTGCTGTGACCACCTGATAGGTGTGACAGATGAGAAAGCAAGGCTGGAAATAGACTGTATAGTGACCATAAACAGAAACCCATAGCAGCAGTATCGGTGACACAGACGAGCTGTACACCTTGGACAGAGATCAGAGGTGAACAAAGAACCTCACAGCAAAACTGACAGACACTATGATCATGTGCGAAAATAGGTTACTTGATTTATCTCTAAAATACCTTAAAACACTTGATGTGGCAAGTAATGATTTCAGGCTCTGGGTTCTACTAAAACATCTTGAGACAATTTGTATTGTTATTTGTGCTATATAAATAAAATACAATTTAACTGAATTTAATTGATTTGTTGTGAAACAGTTAAATTAATGCTCAGTGGACAGAAGATAGCATGTTGGATGAAAAAGAATAAGCAAGCAGACCGACATCCTGAAAGAAGCACAAAAGCAGCTGAGATACCAATCAACACGGGCGGTAAGAACCTTCAGAATAAAACCAGAGTGAAAAGGGGGATGTGGAAATGTGTTATTTGGGCCTTCAGGCTTGAGCTAAAGTGAACAGTTTGTATCATATGCACAACTAATCATGTATTCACATGAGGTCTGCTAAAAAATTGTGATTCTGATCGCGGATTGTGACTCAGATGGGATTGATTGCTCACACATAAGCAGGTAAAATGTTATGCAGACCGAGCTAGCGTGCTAACATACTCAGGGCCAAACACAAAGTGCAGCTGGCAGTTGATAGGAATGCCATTAGTTTCAACGTGAGTAGAAACAGTGCTGCATGAAATGGCAGGGGAGTTATTATAGTTCATCCTGTGGAGGACATGGATGTATATGTGCCAAGATGGCAGTGACGTGTACATGCAGCGGCTCAGAACTCCAATCTGAATTTCACTGTACGCACCGTGGAATGACAATAAAAGAAATCTTAGAATTTATTCAGTTGAGATCATGAACGTTGGTGTGCAACAGAAATCTCTCAGGTAACTTTGATAATACTGTCCTCCCTGGAGTCTTGCTACTAATATAGCTAAAAATGCATTTAGTATGAGCATTCTGTCCTCTTTATTGTGTTTTTAATTACTTGCATTTAAAGGGATATACACATGAAAAACATATTTTCAATGTTCCTCCTAGCTTAGCTTTAACTGGATAAATAAGTGTGTGTGTCTCTCTCTCCATCTTATGTAGTAGAGCAGCAGCAGCTCCGATGCTCCATGTGGATGATCAAGAACAGGGCCCAGTTGCTGTCAGAGCCTAATACACAATCCTTGTAGCTACCTTTGTAAAACACCAGGAAACAGACTTGGAAAGCAAAAACACGCCTCATGTTTATGAGAACATAGCGCAACTAAAACATACGCGGTTACGTGGCAAGACTGTCTTTTCCACTGCATATGTATGAGACTGAAATGCGTAAGAAAATCATTCTGTTATGTTTTCTGTGTGTTCTCAGACAAGCAGTCTCCACGCTTTGCTAAGCTACAGAATCATGTCATGGATTTGGCATGTTTGCAAAGAAGGCCTTTGTTTAAAAAAAATGTTAATGCTGGGATAATGAGTCGAAAACATCAAACCCTCAACACGGGAGAAGGTGGAGCGTGACGTGAGAAAAAAACGAATAAGGGACGTAGGAAAGGCGGCAAATGTGACAAATGACAAATGTGTAGTAATAAAAGAAACAGTCTGCAGAAACTGTGTTGAGAGCAGGTGGGGCGGATTTGATGCCAGAAGTTAGTTTTGAGCCTTCTAGAGATGTTATGATCCTAATTCAGCTGAACATCTGTGATGGGAGGCGCCCATCTGAAAACACCAAGGACATGCCAGCTTCCACCCACCACTTCTCTCCTCCTGCAGCTCACCCTCAAATGGAATAATGTTAGTTATGTTGCACTGTGTGTGTGTGTAAACAAGTCCAAGCAGCACATACATGCAGTAATTGTAGTTTTGGTGAATCTTAAATGAGTGTGAGCGAGTTATTCTTAGAATCAGCGGTAAGCGTCAGAAAGACTGATGGGACACTTGAAAGACCTCCAGAAGCACAAAATCAATATTTATACTGAATACACAGCCAGTCTCAAAACCCACTTACGTGACCTCGTTTTTTGCTGGCACAAAATGGTCTTGTTTCTGTATTCCTGCTTAGCTTTGATTCTCCGCGGATCATATATTCAAGAATATACGTCATATTAAAACTAAAAATTTGCAGTTATTAACGCAGATTGGCGCGCACCAAACACAAACACACACACACAGTTCCAAACATCTGAAGTGTTCGTGTTTGCAGAGCCTTCTCTCGGAGGGATGATTAGAATTTGTTGTGGCGAGATTAGTTCGTAAATCAGGAGTCATTATTTGGACCCAAACATTTCATTTCCACTCCTAATCCACGAAACGAAAGGTCGTCCTAATCTGACACAGGCCTATTCACCCAGATTCATTGGGGATGAAGACTGTGGAGCAGGGAAAAAGAGATTGAGGACTAAACAGCAGAGATCGTCCCTAGCTTGTAGTAATCAGTTCAGTTAAACATGTCTTCTACACAAATCCATCCACTACAAACAAAACAGATGAAAGTTTAGAGGCACTTTTCATGTGACAGTGTGAGTTGATTGCTTTCAAAACGGTTACTGAAAGACTGAATTCAACCTCTAATGCTAAGTGGCAAGTATTTTTTTTTTTTTTTAGAATCAAGAGTCCAACTCCTAGCTGACTGAAGCTCGGCACAGATAAATGAACCTCCGTCGTTCTTTGATAGAAATCTCCCACCAAATGTGTAATCGTTTCTAATTTTCTGCTTCACAAAGTGTCGGTCAATGTCACTTGAATCGCATACGATGCAAAAGTACAACCTTCACAACCAAATGTAAGAACTAAATTAAAATACAAAATAACTCAAGCATAACTCAAGGAGGTCAGTGTGGTGATGGTCGACCAGCTGCGGTGACAGTGAGCTTTCATACAAGGCCCTTCCAAAATTCTGCATTCATCAAGTAAACTTGACTTCCACCATAAGAGGAACATTTAATCTCACAGATTTACCTGCTAAGACTTAACCTGAGGCAGCGACTGAAGACAAAGACGATGAAAAAAGATCACGTTCAAGCCCAAAGAGGATGTAGAAGAGCTGGATTCATCGCCCTGTCTGTCAATACTTGTGGCTGACTGAAAACTTAAAATATATTTCACATCTAATGGCAAATCTGAGACAACAAAACCAAAGCAAGAAGTCGGTTTCTAATCACTGCTATGAGTTGAGCAATAAATTAAACGTGTGTTCAACAGTATTGCAGAAAACAATCAGTGCAACTGTCACAAAATGTATTACAGGTCTCCCGTAGGATCCAGTCCCACCACTCATAAAGTCCGACTAATTGTAAAATGGGTGTGTTCAAACAACTGGTGAAAAGGCAACTAGCGTTTCTGTCAATGGAAGTCTGCAACATGAAGCTACAAACTACACCTTTTCCAACACTTCAATCATCTATTGAAGCCTTATTCAATAAACTGTGTGTTTAATCATTATATTTTTAAAGAGATGACTACCTCAACAGCTCAGCCCGAGAAGTAGCTGACCACACTTGGCCATTTTGCCAGAGGAGTGAACATGAGGAAGAAAAAGCCAGCTGTCTGCTTGAATCTGTTATTTTTGGCTGGTGCGCTGATGTAGAAACAAGTTGAGAAAAATCATAAAAATTACCGTCTAGCAGCTTTCCGGTTTAGTTATTAAAGTGACGGTGTCTACCTTTTAACTGGACATTTTAGATCGGGTTTAAGTTCACTGACATTTTTGCTTACATTTTCAGAAAAGATGAAAGTCAGGCATAACATTATGAACACTGGCAGGAGAAGTAAATAACATTGACCATCTTGTGACAATACAGTGTTCTGCTGGAAAACTTTTGGACCTGGCATTCATGTGGATGCTACTTAGACATGTAGCACCCACCTAGACCAGACCAGGCACCCTCAGCCCATAGCAATGACACTCCTTGATGGCAGCAGCCATCCCCAGCAGGATGCAGCCTGACACAGACACACAAAAACGCTTTAAGAACAACTCAAAAAAACATGGCCTCCAAATTCACTACATCCCAAACTGATCAAGTATCCGTGGGATGATCCACAGAGGCCCCTCCTCCAACCCATAGCACCCAAAGGTTACTATTCTGTTGCTAGATACCACAGGACACCCTCAGAAGGCCAATGTCCATTCTCTGACGAGTCACAACTGTTTTGGAGAGCTATGTAATATTAGGAAAGTGGTCATAATGTTATGCATGATTGGTGTAAGTTAAAATATTGCAATTTGTTTGTATAGGGGCTTTGTTGTATTTTTAAAATACGTGTAAATTACTGATATTCCTGGCGGCCTCATCTTTTTGCTAGACATATACATTTCCTACATTGAGCTATCAGGATGTTAGCTTGCAGTCACCGTTACCATCCAGTGCAGAGTGTTTTGAGTGCACCATGCCTTAACCATAAGTTCACGAGTTCCATTTGAGGGCAACATTATATTCATCACACTAATGCTAAACTAACATGTAGCGATCAGCGTCTCGGTTAACGCAGGCCTGGAGGTGAGTGTCAGCCAGAGCAAAGCAGCGCTGTAACTGCTAATGCTGCCAGCGTTCAGGACCAGCAGGACTCTAAAAATATATTCTTCCTAAAAAAAAAAAAGAAAACAAATGTGATGTAGCAGCAACGCTCCCCTGCTTTATAGTGCAATGGGACCGAATATCTAAAGCTTATCTTAACTGATACAGCTGGTGCAACCCCTGCTAGAGTTCAGCAGCTGTTTCCACCAGCTGGAATCACATTAACAATAATGAACAAGTCAATACCATTACATAAACGAGGCGACCATATTATTTAATATTTAGCCATTAAGAATCAAGTGTGTGAGACAGAGGTAACATTGTGTTTGATATCCAAACAGGGAATTTACCGTTGAAGACTGCAGCTTCTGACAAAGCAAACTTATTTGTTAACTGCATCTATTCTGACCTATGCTATGTTCTGAAGCATGGACATTGGTGGGTTAACTACTTTAATTTTTGTCGAGCCGATATTTGCATGGTGACAGATAGGTGATGGTGCTGTGCAATCTGAAAATCAAACATGTATACGTTAATGCAAAGCATGTAAGGTGGAAATGGGGACAAATTTGTTGTTTAAAAATGAGTAATCACACCCAGCAACAGATTACTCTTTTTGATTAACTTTCCCCACACAAGGAACAATTCAGCAGTACTGGCATTATTTAAAAACCAAGCATCTGCTGAGCAACGCGCTAAAAAAACCTGACTCACAGCGAATCAAACTCAGGCGCTGTTGTATACAGAAATAAAAGAGGATCTGCTTCGGTCTCAAACACAGAGTCACTGTCACGATTAAAACCTAATTACCAGAGTCCGATCTGAACCGGGCTATAGAAAGAATGAAACCGAGAGTGGTATGTGCTGCTCAAAGCTAATGAGCAACTCACCCAGGGGTCACGGACGCTGGAAATATTATTTCTGTATGCAAGACGAAGACCTCAGATTCCACATGGTCGCATAATGGAGGGGGGATTAACGAAGAATACTTCCTGTCATCTGTGGACAGCGGGATGAGCTGAGAGGGGATTGAAGGAGAGAGAGTGATGAAGAGAGGGGGGAGAAAGAGACAGAACTAGGCCAATTGTTTTGATGTGCTTAACTCTTCCTGGCTTTGTGAGTGTGCGTTTATATAAACATGGCTGCATGTCTAAACTTCTGTATTATATCACACTACACAGGACCAGCGACTCAGTGGCACCTTGCAGCATAAACAGTCTCTATTATTGCCTGAAGGTGAATGACTGTAAAAATGATGGTACATTTGTTTTTGTGTACTTAAGTACAATAATTAGTAAAGTGTTTAGTTACTTTCTGCTACTAGGATGGATAGAGAAAACCACCTCAACATCCTTCTTGCTTTTCTTTTAAAGACTTAAAGTCTTCGTTACGCTCATAGACTGTCTATAAAGATGCAGAGCGGAACAGCTCCTCAAAAGTGAAGCCAAAGCAAGTAGAGCTCCCCCTGGTGACTGGCAGCAGTATAGGTCATAAGTTCCATCCCCTCCATGTTAGTGGAGTTTTTTCAAGGATGGTTTCTGTTATTTTAGGTAGTTAATATAATACTGATGCATATTCAAATGTCCAAGTTTCGTTTTAGTTAGTTATTTGACGCTATAGAAACAGGATGTGACATCATGATGACTACCAGTTGCCAAGCCAACTGGCCATGAAGTGGTCCCAAAAAATAAAAAATAAATAAGCATAGCGTATAATCCAACATTTCTTTGTATCTGGTGGAAATAGAGCAGAGCGTAGTATTATAGGCTTCTGCATTAGGTTGACACACAGGCTATGGCGACAAAGCAGACACCTACACAGAGCCTTCGCAGAGCCTAGCGCCCTAACTTATGTGCACCTCCCCAGAAATATAACTACACGCCACGGCGATGCAGAGCACAAGAGCTGTGATTGGTCTGCTTCGTAGTAACGTATTTCCGCTTTAGTATTTCTGTCTGCTTCTCCATCTCCATCCATTGTTTGCTTTGGTTCAAAAAAGAATCGGTAAGGTTAACTGAGGAGGTCTGAAGATACGGACATTCGGCAAAATTTCGGCCGAATTTCACAGAAATTTCAGTCGCCATTGTTGAAAGTGAAGCAGGAAGTAGAAACAAAAATGAACCCGACTGCCAGAAAATGACAGTGCCGACTAGCGTTTGGGTGGCGTTGTTACAGAGCGCACAAAAGCATAAATGGCTCGCAATGGCGTTGGCTACGTGCCTAGGTTACAGCGTCGAGGTCCCGCAGTACTCTAAAAGTGCCTTCAGTTAAAAGAAGAGGCGAGTGAGACTGGTGGATAATCGATATCACGGCTCCGTGTGGCTCCACTCTCAGACCGTACTGCGCAGACTCTGGCTCCAAAGTCGCAAGATGGCGCCACCACCACATTCATGTTTGAAGGGATCTTTTAATATGTGTATTTTGAGAAACAGGCCATCTTCAGGCCGCCATTTTTCATCTGAAGGTCAATATCTGCAAAACCAGAGAGCTTGTGGTGGACTACCAGAGGAGACTTGTCGTCCAGAGAGAATGGGCTGAACTTACATTAGACTTTTATAAGAAATGTTACCATAATTAGTATATGAATTATTGAGTTATGGCCAGTTACGTGCTTCCACAGTGACCTTGACCTTCGACAACCAAATTCTAATAATTCTATCCGGCAGTCCAAGTGGACGTCTGTGCCAGTTGTTATTAAATTCCCTTCGGGCGTTCCTGATAAACGTATACCGTGTTCTCAGGAATAGGTTGGAAACAAGATCACAATGACCTTGACCTTTTATCTGTTCGTGCTTATGTCCAAGGGAACATTTATGCCAAATTTGAAGAAATTCCCTCATGGCCTTCTTGAGATATCACGTTCACGCTACAGTGACACACACGGATGGACAAGCTGAAAACATAATGCCTCCAGCCAAGGCTGTCTCTTTTGTGAAAGCATGCGAATGTATCAAAAGGACTCAAAAAAGGACTGATGAAAAAGTGACACAATACTATAGAGACAGATAAGCGATTTGATTATTGCATATTATAAGTAGCCTATTGCTTTTATACAGTAGCTAGTCAAAGCATGAACTATATAGCCTTCTCATCAGAACATGAGTCTGGTGACAGCCATTTGGATTTTATTAGGGGACTTGTGTCAACAAATACACAGAAAAAAATACCTCTACATGCAATTGTTTGGTCCTAAAACCAGTCAGAGCCATTTTGTCAGATGAGATTCTAAATTTCATTAGTCCTGTGTATATATGCCGGAGCTTAATCAACTTCCAACAGAGTGAGCCCAGACCAACTTTCCATAGCAGAAAGTTTGTGGGCAGGGGGTAAGTCAGGCTGGCTTCCAGGCTATCAACTGTTTATAGAAATGGGCAATGTGTCAACACTACCTCCCTCTGTACAAAACTGAAGCCACAAAATTGCAGTAATGGGCACTGACATCTCATGCTGGTGACATCGATTGCAATAAGTGTTGTGACTCTGGGAGGTATCCAGATCCTGGCTCCAGTAAAGCCAAAACCACATCATTTTCTCAATAAAATATGATTAGTAACTGATAGTTGTCTATAGGGCTAGCTACATACTATCTACTTTTTCACAAAACAGTACGTGGTGTTCTTGGCTTGTCTGTTATAACACTGGCATGACCGTTCTGTACTAGTTAGTGTCTAAGCAGACACTGTGCAACAAAATGTTGCCATAATTAGCGTATAAAATTGGATTTTATGTAAAACACGGCAGAGGCTACTTTTGAAACTGCAATGGGGTCAAAAATCTCACATCACGGATTTAATTAATAATTTATATGCTTTGTATTTATTAGGTTTAGACGATGTTTTTTGTGAAATCTTGATCTGATCCCGTTCAGTGAAATTTAAACTTATTGTAAGGTAAAATAGAAACACTGAAGTGCAATGCAAGTACCTCAAAATTGTACTTAAGTACAATACTTAAAGTGTAAAGTAAAGTGTTTAGTTACTTTCTGCTACTAGGATGGATAGAGAAAACCACCTCTCCAACGTCTTGCTTTTCTTTTAAAGATTATAAAAGTCTTCGTTAGGCTACATGAAATCACCCAAACATGAGAATCATTATCCTAGGAAAACCCATTTCAACATAAAGCCCTTTAAAAGAGGATGTACTGTTAATACCCTCGGCTTCCATGTAAATTGATGTGCATGCAGGGATTGTGGAACGGATTGATTTTGGCAAAACATCTGCATTTAATCCCCTTTTGTGTATTATTCAGATGATGAGAATCCATATACTGCCTAGGCATGTGTGCTATTTTTACAATTCATACTTTTCATTTGGATTTCTGCTTCATTTGTTTCTTTGCTACAAGAAAGAGGATTCAGCAGCGACACTGGGCTTGCATAGTCAATCCTAAATGTGATCAGATTTGTTTAGGGGCCTTGTTTCAAAGTGAGGCAGGTGTGCAGAAATTACGTTTGAGCAAGATAAAAGACAGACATTAAAGTGGTAATAAACTGTAAACTAACGGGGAGTCCTGACATAATGGATGTTTAGTTGTTAGTAGGGCTACCTTCGTACAGGTGATAGCTCCTTGGACGAAATGAAAAGCGGTTTTAGTGTAATGGCTCCACTTATTTTGTTGGCCTGAACTTTCATTACAATGATGGAAACATTTCTTAACCTTGAGACTGTCTAATGTCCCAAGAACCCCCACTTAGCTTTCTTTTGGTGTAACTTGGCAAGTACTGAGCAAAAAGAAGAACAACCTTTGGCAATGCGTGTAATGCGATGTCCATTAGGAGATTGATTCTCAACCCAAAGCAAGACGAGCGAGCGGCTGGGGAAGGTTGGGGAAGAACGCAGGGGGGCACGAATCGTTAGAAAAGGAGAGAAATATCGTTGCCGTTTTCTCGTCAATACAAAGAGCATTATCTCACCCGGCGCTCCCTCCGCTCCGCTCCGCTCCCGCCATGCCCTCGTCCCTCTGTGGAGACCAAACATCTGCTGTCACCTGTCAATCAAGCCCTGACAGACGGCGACCTTGCTTCGGCATTGTTCGAAACGATTTGAATCGCCCTTGCATTTTCCAGTTGCGTCTGCCACCGGTTCCCCCCAGCTTGGCCTGCCTCTCCTGGCTTGTAAAAGAGGAGCCATGCCAAACAAAACCAGATTGATTGGCGCTCGGACGAGATGATTTATTGAGTTTAAGAACCTGGGCGGAAGATGTTTATAGTACTTACACTGTATATTCAGCTTAACTACCATTTCAATGATGAGGTTTTCACATTGTGATTTGTCAAGTTGATGTACGTATCAGTGTGTTTTGCATAGAAATCGCACATTCCCTGCAGGATTTAAAAAATGTGTACCATCATATCAAAAATATCACATGCAGTGCTTCAAACTTTCAAACATTTTGTCTTAAATCTGATTTTCTTTGTTTTGCAGAATGACGGTGGTCATCATAAACCTTGTTTTGGTTGCACCACATAAAGATGCTTAGCTGCAGGGCACTGTCATTTACCCACTACATTTATTTGGCGCAAAAGTATGTCGGCATGATTTGTGTCCTCTTCTGATATTTGTGGAAGTTTGTTTTGTCCCATTTATTGTTTTTGGATTCGCTGGATTCGTATCTAAATGGAAGCAGAACAAATGAGGCGACTGCACGTTCACAATCTGCAATATATGCACGTTTGTTGCTTTCGTGTGAGTATTTTGCAGGTGGGGAGAAGAAGCAACGGGAAAGAGGGGCTGATATGAGTCCGTTTATGTGTGTGTGTGTGTGTGTGTGTGTGTGTGTGTGTTGGCAGGGTTAGCTGTCTAACTCAATCTGTCCGAGCTCATGTTTCTGTCAGAGTTGGTGTAAGCCAGCAGTCGGCTATGTCGTACACTAAACGCCAGTTTGAGGGAAGAACAAAGTCATTTTATTTATTTTTTTTTTCTGCCTCCATTTCTTATGTAGAGCTCAGGGAAAGGAATCACAGACAGACCGTGGAGGGTACTGTTGTGTGAGCTGGACCACGGGACGGTGATGAAGAAGAATACTGACTAAAGACACAAGTGCAGAGCAGGGAGAGGACTCCACTACAGAATATGCTGATTTCCTGTGCATGTGCGTGTGTATTTGTGTGTGTGCATGTGACAGGAAGGTAGCACATGGTGGTGATGTTCCTCTCGAGAAGACAGAACTGTCACAATCTGCACCTCAAGCGCTCCCTCTTTCTCCCCCTCTCTCTCCTCCCCTCCCGCTGTCTTCTCTGTTTGCAGTCAGAATGATTGAGTTTATTTCAGGGAGACATTTCTGTAAAATAACAAAATTGTTGCCTCTGTGAAAGGGCTGTTACCCGTCGCTCTCCCTTTTCCCCAGCCAAGCTCATTCCCCCCCACCCCCCGTCTCACTCTTTTCTCTCTCTCTCTGTTTCTCTCTCTCTCTCTCTCTCTCTCTCTGTCTCTCTCTCTCTCATGAATGTCACCTCTACTGGTGGTGGCTGCTGGAATTCACATACACATACTCTCACAACCACTCGCTGACTTTGGATGGGAGGAGGAGGAGGGGGAAGAGGAGGAGGTGGAGGTGGAGGAGGAGGAGGAGGACGAGGAGGAGGAGGAGGGGGAGGAGGGAGGGGGGTTCGTTGAGGACTGTGGGAAAGGAGCGTGCCATTGGAGGCAGAAGAGGAATCTCTGTCTGTCTGTGTCCATGTCTCCGCTCTGTTCCCGGCTCCATTCCGACAAAGACCGTCAATGTCCCGCCTGCTGTTCTACCTCTGGATTTAAGTCGGCTGGATTACCGCTTGGACTCGCAGCTCATTATTCCACGCTGCCACATTTAAATGGGAGGCAAAGTTGGACCTCCGTGGACTGCACAAATGGTGACAAACAGTTTGATTTGTCCGGCGATTTTAGGAGCTTCCTAGCATTCAAAATGATCTCACATTTCTTCAGTAAACGTGTTTTTATATGTAAAATATTTTGAGCTCTTTCTCTTTGGTATTGTATATTTAAAAGTAGGTTAGTTATCTTGCAATATAACATTCTGAACTTAGCTGTTAAGGCACATTTTGACGTGGAAGATGAGTGGGGAAGAGGGGTAGAGATAGGTCTCCTTCTTCCCCTTTTTAAAAAAAGTCTTTCTTAAAACTGAAAATGTGACTGTAGATCTTTTTCTCTGCGCTCTGTCAGATTTTTATTTTTGGTTTTACGTTGGACAGCAGGTCAACTTGCATCTCTTCCAGTTCTTCCCTCTCCAAGGGAACCCTTAAACTAAACTCTTCCCTGTTAACCCACTTAGACACCAGATCTCCCCTGTGGGGGCTTCTCTAAAACGTCTGTCCTGCCGTAGGTTCTTTTTTCTTTTTTGAGGAAAGCAAAAGCCAAACCAGCGAAGGGGGTTACAGGGCAAGAAGATACCCCCCTCCCAAAGGTGAGAGGGGGGGAAGATGGCAGCTCTCGCCAGCTCTCTCATTAGACAGAAACGGGCGGTCAAGGACGACCAAGCCAACCGACCGGTAGCAAACAAGCGCAAGCCCTGTCCTAAGAACAACAAGTCCCTGTGCCAGAAACAGATCTTGGTCCTGATATCTAAAGTGCGACTATGCGGGGGTCGAAAAGGTCGAAACGACAAAAGACCGGGTGAGTCATGGCTACCGTTTTTTATCTTTTCCTGCTCATGTGTTGGGCTTTTTGACCATAAATGAAATGTGAAAATCTCTAGGAGTAAATTAAGATGACATGTACATATTACAAAATTCAATAAATCATCAAACTTTTTGTATAGAGTAAACTTCTCTGCTTGCAATCTGAAAGTAATTACAGATTATTTGGGATATCTAACAGCTTTCATATCATTCAGTCCTCTTTTATGCAAACAACAGCTCACCATATCTGTCCTGTTAGAACCAAGGCATCACCCTGCATGCCACCTACTTTTTATGAACAAATAATCAGTTTACCATCAAGAGTTAAAAGTGTGGGACAGCTACCTCCTGCGGCTTCATCTGATATGCTGACCATCAGTAGACACTACAGTCTTTGCACAATACAGTAGAATAAGTTGTAGAGTCGACATAAAGCTCACCCGAAATGATTTTTCATACACATTGTGGGGCTTTTGCATTCTCAAACATATAATTATGCACACCTACACGAACAATAAGTTGTGAAATTAGCTAAAAGCCATCACTGAAAGTTTCTGTGCTGGTTTAGGTCATGCCATAATGTACTTGATGTTTGAAAGGAGAATTTCAGCTCTGGGGCTCAGAATGGAGATTTATGTGATGTGGTGACAACTTGTCAATGGAACAAAAAGCATGCTACAACATAAATTATTTTGTTCTAAACTACCTCATTAAAACTCTTAAATCACTCAAAGTCTTGCTTTTTCATAGAAAGCCAATTTCTTAACATGAAATATGAAACCCCCTGTGTATTTTACTACATTTGCTTTTTTCCTCCCTAATGGCTATGTATCAATAATTAAAGAGAACGGATAAAGTAATGTCTTTGTGTACTTTTGAAGTAGTCTTTTCTCCTTTGGTGTGACTGGTAGACTGCTGAATTATTTAATTCATGACTGAGAACTGTTTTGCCTTATCCATGCACAATTAGTAAGTGCAGTATGCTTTAGGTAAATTATGCACATTACAGAAATGTCGCTGAACAAACATCTTTCATAAAGAGGCCACATACCGTCAAGGCTGATTTGGGGAGAAACTGTGAATTTATAGTGTTCTCTTCTGCCCCAGAGCTACAGACTGAACATAAGAATGATAGGGGGTGAGCAGAGCTTCATGTTTGATGAGGACTTTCATTTCAGACATGTTTGCAATGCCTCAAACAACACTGTAATTCAAAAAGTCCACCTCACGGCCAAAAGACAGATGCACCGTAGATCTTACAGTTTCACAGCTGGCTCAATTTATTTACGTACCTCTGTCCTTTAAAGGGGATTAGCTTCCTGCAAACCACATGCATTTATACACTCGTTTTCATAGTTAGCAAACATGACATAAGGGTAACAAACTGTTATATTGCGGCTGTATTTCTAATAAAAGGTGTATTTGGATCGTTATTTTGTATCTGCTCTATATAGCCTAGACAATCCCTGGCTCTAAGCAGTTTACATAATGAGACCAGCTGTTCGGCTCGCGCTGCAGTGGCAAGGGGGTTTGACTGTGGACATTAATGAAAAGGTTCCATGCTCAGTTACAGTTAGTTATTATCCTTATGGTTTTATGAACATGTCACCAGTGTCTCAGCTTTGTCCAATTTTCAGTTTGAGCTATATGGATCAGTATGACATTCATTGGCATTGGTTTTTGCGGTTTATGGTTATATGGATTAATTTGAGATTTAAATATCTGTAAATGTCTATGTTTATGTGTGGAGAAAGGAAGTAGTTAGTGGCCCTGTTAGACTGTACAAAGGTTAAATGCTAACATGGCAACACACTTCAAACTACAATGTTAATGTGCATGTTTCATATTTATCATCTACTAGCTAAATTATTAAACTAGTCTCACTACTGATCACTTCATAATTAGTACTAAACACACATTACTGCTGAGTTTGACGGGAATGCCATTAGTTTAGCAGGTATTTTGCCATGAAGGAAAGCACTGAACAAACTGAAAATTGGACCTGATGACGGCACCAGATGAAATATCAGGGTCACCAAAGTCAGTAGGAGGCATGCTTTGGCGACTGTTAATGTAAAGTATCTACCACTTTTCCTGGTAATCATCTGGATCATAAAGGTGGACAGTCCTGTTGCACCTCTGCAGCAACATTAGCTGCCACAACATGAAACATCTGTGTAACCAGCCTTACTACCAAGCAATTTACTTGCACGTATTTCCAATAAAACTAAATTCTGGAATGCCTGTAAATGTATTTAATAAATGACATTCATTTTATTAACTGATTACATCAGATTTCAAACCTGCTTCAAATTTCAAATCTGAGGTTTGTGTGACAATAACATTTTGGGTTGTATAGTATCCAACTTTCAACTCACATTGAACCGTCTCTCAAGTCTGGCTAAAGTATTTAGCATTGAATCTGGACTATGATTGTTAATACCAAATCCTATCCAATCGTTGCAAAAGTGTTTCAGTTCTGAAAGAACAGGAGTGTTTCTATAAAAGCAACACAATACAGTAACTAATGTTTGGTGAAACAGCAGGTACAGAGCAAAACTGACTTACTGACTCACTCACGCCAACTCACAGTTAGCATGCGGCAGTAATTCCACATGGTGAAGCTCTGGTTCCTGTTGACATATGTCAACTGTATATTGCCTGTATATGAAGATGGACAGCCCTACATTAAGTCACTCATGGATTCTTAAGAGCTGTTTTGAAGCTTAGTACGGTGACTCCATCCGTGATCACCTAGGTTGTGCCGCCTCCACCTAAACCCAGGAAATTCAACAATGGGCAAAGAGGTGAGGCGCATGACACATAAACAGACAGCTTACATCCTGCAAGGACACTCACCTCTGACTAAAGGTGACCACAGGTTGTCAGTATGTTTATTTCTGCTGTAAAGTTGGGCAACATGGATGTCTATGACTCACTTTTGGAGTGAGCCTAATGTGGACATTGAAGGAACTGCAATTATCGGGACTTGGATATGGGTTTTTTTTGGCCCTGAACATTGTCGATTGATGCCAACTAGCTAGAAATGTTGACTGACACATTTTTTTCTTTTGCTTTATTGTTAAAGCTTCCATCTATAGGCAAGGACAGTAATGCCTGCTCCAGTTTATACACAGGTCAGAAAAAGTAACTGACCTTTACGTAATACCATTTGAAAAATCGGGACTATCTGAGAAGATACACACACTCTAAAAATATCTGTGGGTTCAAATAAGGTTTACAAATTAGGGATTACAGTCATGTTATGCAACACTAGGGCAGGTCTTTTGAAAGGGACATACGTTACTATCTTGATTCCAGGAAATATAATTATACTTTTCTCCGTGCAGCTCAACCAGCTCAGGATTCTGTCAATTCTCCACCAGCTGTGTTTTTTGAGGGAAGAGTTTCAGTTGTCATATTAGCATCACACCAGCACACATAAGCTATATTTATTACTGCCATAAAGCAACGGGCTATTACGAAGATAGAAAAGGACATAAACCCCGGTGCTTGTACATTCGGCTGGCACAAATCTCAGATGGGATGAGATCCACGGCAAACCACCGCATCCACCCGACTTTACCTGCCTCTGTCCTCTTCATCATCCTCCTCTACGTGTCCTGAACAGTCCCTTTCAAATGGTGGCCCTCAGATTGGCAGTGATCTACACTGCTGCCCTCTTTTCGAATCAATTCAGCTCATTAATGTATAGCGACTAATCAATAATCTCCCTCTTAGTTTGTTCAAGGTGGAATCTGACTTGAAAAGGGAGGGATATCGAACTGCCCGCCCCTGCGTGTTATCCTTTAGCTTTACCTTTCTCTAAGTTAGATCACATGAGCACAAAGTCTACGCATGTAGTATATATGCATTGTAATAGAACAAGACAGACATTTAGATTGAAAATAAGGCCAAATATGCAATTAAACCAAAAAAATAATAACTATTTGGACTTGTCTAGGCTTTATAGTAGCATTACCACAAAAATACAAATACGCTTTAAAAATAGCAACACTATAAGCTGAGTCATTAGAAACTAATGCATTCAAGTATAGTGCAGACACAGACATCTTGTAGCGTTGAGTGTGCCGTTTGGCATGGAGGTGCAGTAGTATGTTGTAGGAGTAAGCATCCGAGGGGCCAGTCAACGGCTGGAGCACAAATGTAGGCCCCGGCTGGCGGGCAGCAGACTGGGTTACAAGGAGAGATCCAGCAGAGGATAGCATAAAGCTGACCCCAAGAGATCAGGGCAGCAAACTCGCTTACTCAACAACACCTGATCAGACAATGCAGTGTTAGGTAGCTTCTCATCAGAACTTTACTGACTGTGACAGGGGTCAGAGAAAGAGAGAGAGAGAGACGGAGAGAGTCTGCAGAGGCGAACACAAGCTTCGAGAGAAAAGTAAATACATTCCTGGTGGCAAAAAACTGTATCAAAAGGTGGAGGTGGATTGCAATGATGGGGGTGGATGCAGATAAATAGGTAATCAAAAATACAGGAAGAGAAGTACTGAGAGATAACAGTGGAGATTAAAGGGAATGTGGGTGGAACTGCAAAGAGGTGTGAATCAGGCTGTCACAGAGGCAGCATGTGGAGAAGAAGATGAGATGGGAAACCATGGGGCTGGATATTAACACACATCTTGCTTCAGTTATCCTGTTGTTTAATAATCTGCCTGGAAACTAGGTTGGCTTTAACTGAAAAAAAAAAAAAAGTTTATTTGAGCTGGGCATGCTTTTTTTCCCCTTTGAATGAATGATGCAGGTGTTTTAAATGGTTAGAGGTCTCAATATTTTTTTTTTTTTTACAGAAGGAACAGTTACATCCTCATATCACACAGTACGACCACGTTGAGCATGATGAATATGTTAAAAAGAAAATTTGAACACTGTCTCTCAGCTTCCCAGTTAGTCATGTAAAAACTCACTGTCAAACAGTTAATGATTTAAATGAAAAGCCTACTTTTAGAGAAATTGATGTATCATAATAGGAAGAACATTTTTCAAAATTTAAAATCTATGCCACTGACTGTATATTAAGATGTAAGTTGTATTAACTTTTGAAGCCCAGTGTGGTGGTTGTGGCCACTGCCATCTTGGCAGTCAGTGATTCCATCTATATCCCACAGTTAAGCCTTTTTTTTTTGTACCAGGCTTTTAACATGGAGTTCTACAGGGAATAACTGGCTATTGGAACAAGCCTCCAGTGGTCATTTGAGTAACTGCAGTCACTGAAATTTCACCTTTGGTTAATTTTTCAGCCCAGAGGTTGCCAATCAGTTTGCTTCAAATCAATTCCATTATTTTACTGGTATAGTGCCAAGAACAATTCATATTGTTTCAACAGGCTTTATACAACCCTAAGTACAAAACCCCCAGAGCAAGCACTAAGGTGTTGGTGGGAAGGAAATACTCCCTTTTAACAGGAAGAAACCCTGAGCAGAACCTGACTCTCTTGGAGGGACCCATCTGCTTGAGGCCAGCCGGGTCCAGATGAAATAAACAAAAGATTAGTGCTTGATTGCTGTGGAGGTTATCCAATGGTATAGGGATTTTCGGCTTTGAACAACCCTTGGTTCACCAGAGAGATCTAAAATTTCTGGAACCAAACGTTGTTGACAAGGATGGGGATGCAGCTGTTCATATGCCAAAGAAGTTAATTCCCAAACTTGATTTACTCATCAGATTGGAACCACAATGAAACAAAGTTTTGAGTTTTAATCTACGTTTGGGATGGAGACGCTCAGCAAATAAAGTCAATGGATATGGGGGGATCAGGGGATCAGCGTGCCTTATTTCTGTGAGTATTACTGCAGTTAGAGTTTAGGAGTTGCCTTGTAAAAACAGGGTCATCTGCAGGAAGCATGCTGACAATGGCCTTAAGTCTTACTCAAAACTAGTGGGGTGGAAGGATTTGTGTACAAAGAACACCCTTTTGTTTCCTATCTCCCTGAGGATACCACCTTAACCTCCCACACATAGCCGCTAAATTGAATCTGTGGATGCTTTGATTAAAGCTGACAAGGGTAGATTGAATTTACCTCTAACAAGGGAAAGACAGTGAGGATGGAGGACACCTATAGAGGTAATAATGAGAAGACAAGGTGAGGGAAACCTAGAGGAGTGTAAGAGGAAAAGGGTCATGAGATGGGGGACACACTGCAAGAGAACCAGGGGGCACTCTGATAGGAAACAAAAAGCTGTATATGCTGTATACCTGCATATATATTATGAAGTTAATTAGAAAGTTAAATTATTACACTTTGTGGAAATGCCGCAGTATGTTTTTCGTCAAACTGGCAGAATCCAGTTTGTTATCAGCTAGGACTAAAAGCAGGAATGGCAAACTGGTTCCAACTGAGAACCGTTTTCCAATTTTTAAGAGACATCAGCAGGGTATGCCTTCGTCGTTATCGATTACTCTAAACAATCACAACACGATGTCACACTCTGCGACTGTGAGGAGCCTTAACAAGGAATCGGAAGAAGCCATTTGGGCTTGGCTGCATTTCACTAAACGCAATGCAAGGCTGGGATATCATGCAGGCATCGTTTCCATGCCTAGACTAACTGCCTGGACTATTGATCAGTAAAAAGATGATGAAACAACTGGAGTGGTGCTGAAGACCATGTACGACTACTTTAATTCCACATAAAAAGCTGATGGTGAACTGATAAGGTAATCGATAAAGAATTGATAATAAATAATCAATTCCCATCCCAGCCCTGCAATAGACCGGCGACCAGTCCAGGGTGTACCCCGCCTGTCGCCGGATGACAGCTGGGATAGGCTCCGGCTCCCCCGCGACCCTTCACAGGACAACCGGTTACAGAAGATGAATGGATGAATGAATGAATGAATGAATGAATGAATGAATTCCCATCCCTACCTATAACTAGTGCTCATTCACGATTATCTTGCTGTTTAAATACTGTTTTCCCAACAGATGAGGACTGATAATCTGGAGCTCCAAAACTTGAATTTGTACGAGCCCAAAATGTCTTCACATCATTTTTACATGCTGTTTGGTAGGCGAGCATGGCGAGTGCTGTTCAGCTATGAAACAGAGAACCATGGAAAATCAGCACAGATACAGATTTTCTTCCTCATTTAATGGCTTTTTAAGCTCTGCATGGGATCTAAGCAAAGCCTAGACCACTGTCCACATATCTTCTTGTGCGCTGGTATGTTGGCATTTTTCTGTAACTACAATACTAAATCGCCAGTCGGCGGAGTGATTTCTATGCCTCTGTGTCGAAACAATGGCAACTAGATAATAAACAACTGTTTTACTGAAATAACTGTAATGCAGAAGAGAGACAAGATGCCAGTGCAGATGGTGTATACAACCCAAGAACTGACTGAAGGAGAAGGAGAGTAAATTTTCTGTGTTGTCTGGCCAGAGATGTAAACGAAGAAATGCATTTTGGACCAGTAACAGCTGTCGACACGACCTGTAGTTACATTTTAGCTATGGCGTATCTAAGGCATACCTATAGCATAAATCTAGCTTTAGATTGATGAGTTAATACTGGGACCTTCAGTGAGGTGGGTTCCCCTAAAGAATGAACTGGCTATAAGTCCTGCAACTTCTCTGTTCCATATAGTCAACAAAACATCCTGCTGTTTGGTTCAGCACTGAATCAGAACAGAAATCACTTAATCAGATGGAGAACAGACCGTGGGATGCAGGGCAATCATTTCTGATAGCTTTGTTTTTCTCCTGAAAATAAAATAGCGCTTGGTCACACTGACCCCAATTAAGTGGGGAAAAAAATAGCTAATTCCAGGCAAAGTTAAATTACTTGAAAAAATAGCTGCAATAAGCAAAAGTTAGCGGGTAAAAATGAAACTAATAATATACAACACTGAGCACACAGTCAGGAGTTGACAAGGATAAATGCATTCAGCTCCAAGACAAACATAAGGCTCATATTTGGAATCTGAATATCCCATATATAGTGATATACGTTTAAACAGACGCTTAGAATTTGTTACTTTGTATGCTTTCCTAGTGACTGTACATAAAAGTCGCGCCATGCAAAAATGTGAGCTATGTTAAATCATGAGGTTCCTGCAACGGAAAAGACCTAGCATTTATTTTAAAATGATTCTGCAAAGCTTCATCTGCTTAATGGAGCATCGACTTTGTGCAACGACACACAACGATGCAGATGTGGACTGTACGTTCATTTGCCCATACATATTTGTGCCTCCTTCTTTGAATGTATATCTGCGTCTTTATACGATCCTATTCAAACACAGCTTTGAATGTACCGAATCTGCGTCAGCAAAACTTAATCTCAGACAATGTTTGGCAGAAAATGGATTCCATCCTCCAGTGAGAAGCTGCCCTTAGGCGTCTCCACTCATGGTTTTCTATGTGTGGGGAAAGCGCTCTGTGCAAGGAATATATCCAAGTGCTTTAGCAAGCAAATCGATGCAAGTTCAAAATCTGAATCCTTTGTTGTCCATCACCGAGCTGTTTAGCTTTGTTGTGTGTTCACTTGTGTGATTATCACACACTCTGACAGAGGCCTGGACCCATGTGGGAGTACAGACGATGTTTGTCTCCGTTTATCTGCATATATTAAAGTGCCTATTTGGGTCCTTGCTGGAGGGTCCACGGGAGTAGAGGACAGATGAGGTGCTAGGCACTGCGGCCATGCTCCCATGCCTTCGTATTCATCTATGTGAAGGCACTGTCGAGAAAGTGGCTTTCAACCTGAAGAAATACTATCTGAAGCTGCTGCTGCTGCCCCACATCACTCTAAATCCCCAGAGCTGGGCATGTTGCTAACTGTCACTGATATGTTCTTGTCGCGATGCTAATGAAGCACACGCGTGAATATTGCATGCGTGTCAGGGAATTTGCTCCTGCTGCTGTTTGACATGCTCTTGTCAAGCGCCATTAAAAAGCAGCAATAACCCTCACTTATGTGAACTGCTGCCATTGTCACATGCAATGATTTATGAAACCTTGAATTCATATTAAAAGACCGCTGTTGAC
This sequence comes from Chelon labrosus, assembly GCF_963514085.1. Classification (NCBI taxonomy): domain Eukaryota; kingdom Metazoa; phylum Chordata; class Actinopteri; order Mugiliformes; family Mugilidae; genus Chelon; species Chelon labrosus. The sequence continues at coordinate 5,644,241 of NC_140350.1, read as the reverse complement.
GTTGGAGGTGACGTGCTACACCTCATTCATTCCTATTCTTTCTTTAACCTCTCCCCCGTCCTGCTGTCCCTCTACTCTTTGCTTTTTTTCAACGCGTCTTCCCCCATCTCCCTCTCCCTCCCTCTCCCGCTTGTGACACTCTGTATCTTTGTATCGCTCCACCGTTGCCCTTTTCTCTTGTTGTCCTTCCCTCTTTTATTTCTGGACAAACCGAGCTTTCCCCAGCCTTGCCTCCGAGTTTTATGGCTTCATGGCTTCATTCCTCCCTTGCTCCTCTCCTTTCTCCCCGCCTCTATCTCTCCACAAGGTTGATAATTACTAGCAGCACTGTAGAGCTCATGGCCCAGTTTAGAAAGGAGAAAAAAAAGGAGGAACCGTGTTCTCCTTTTATTAGACGCAGAATCAAACACAAGAGACAGGCTCCATCTTTTTTTTGCAATATGCGGTATAGATGCTCATATGCATACATGCATGCAAGCACACAAACACTATGTGTACATACAAAGAGAGAGAGAGCGGTATGGAGAGAGAAGCTGAAAGTGAAAAGAGAGTCAGGGAGTCCTGAAAATGTAAGCCAAGGAAAACCCCTGTTGTTTTCTGCAGCCAAAGCAGAAGAAGAAGAAGAAGAAGAAGCAGCAGCAGAAATGCCCTTGGCTGCTCAGTCATGCAGGCCCCCAATAATTACCTCCAACCTTATCAAGAGGAGCTTGGTTGTAGGGAGATCAGCCAATGACATACTGAGTTCAAATCAAGCCAGATAAATACATTAGTGTAATGATAACCAACACTGAGCCATACACTACGCTGATTAGCAATAAACCTCAACCACTGCTTATTTTTCAGAGCAATTACATAGCGGTGAAGGGTTTAAGTGTCCTTGATGGCAGCCGTGATGCATGAAGTGATTACCTTGGGTTCTTATGTGCATTGACCTCATTTACACAGAGACGCACATAATTGCTGTGTGAATGGTTGCACTGCAGGGCTAGGCTCCAGTGTCCCCCAGGTGATTTTCTGAATGATTTTCCGAATGATTATCAGCGCTGAATGTAAATTGATGAGGGGCATCCCTGCTTGAGCCTTGCAGCGGTTTTTCTACTGGGATTAGAGGCAAACTCAATTTAATAAACAAAATCCTCCTAGCTATGATTTCTAGTGCTTTTATGAAACACTTATTTAATAATCACTTCAGCTCTGAGAACAGTAAATTCACTGTAGTTAAATTTATCTCAAAAATAAAACAAGTCTATGTTAAAGCCAAATACCCTAAGGTGCCCTTTCTACACACTACTGCTGCTTTTCTGCTTGTCAACTGCAAGTCATATTTCCCTCCATGTGCGGAGAGGTCACTTGGAAAAGGGCCTGCTGATGAGTCAACATGTTGTCGGGTGAGCTGACAACACCTGTGTGCTGATGTACATAAACAGACAGAGAGCTCTCTCCGTGACCCACACTCCACTGACCTGGATCAGCGAATGTTTTCTGTCAGTCAAGCCCACACGTGTCCCGGGAGTGATGAATGTAGTCTCCTCTTCGTGGGAAATACCCAGGGCAGTGGAAGCTGCGCGGTGTGTTTCCGGCAAGCCAGATGAAGATGTACTCACCCTGAAAGATAATGTGCAGTCCTGCTGTTCTTGTAACAACAGAGTAGGGTTAGCCGGGTGTAGCCAAACTCAAGTCTTACTAGAATATGAGTCCGGTAGCACGCCATTGAGATTACATTATGGGGCGTATTTCAACCGACACAGGGAAGAAATCCCTCCAATTGGATGGTACTATAACCAGTCAGAGCAATGAACTGTATGACGTATGCTTCTCCACAAATGTCCTTTAAAGTTATTTCACTGTCAATATCTTTTATAACAGATGATATATGACGGCAGCCATTTTGCTGTAAATAAGGCAACATTGTTTTGTCCCCCGATCTGATACCGATCTTTTAATATTATATCCAAGTCCCTATCCGATCTTAAATAAACAAGAATTCCTCCCTTGAAGATTCATAAAGGCTTATCTTACATATTCTCCTTGATCACATGTGCACCGTGCACGTGTGTTTAGTACAATCAATAGGGCTGTCAAAGCTAATGCAGCGAGACCGTAGTTAGCACCTTGACTCCAGAAAACCTGTGTTCTCTACTACAAAATGAAAACTTCAAAACCCTCTCTGTAATATATTTCAGTGTTTGTTGTTTTGGTGTAGCCTTTTTTTGGTGTTCAAGTTGATGATGATCTCCTACTACCACCTCGCCAAACATCCACATTGCATAATTTGCGAAATGCTGTCTGGCTGATTTCATTTTCCAAAGTAAAGTACTTCCAGACAGCAGACATGTTTCGTCACATAATTTTGGTTCCTCTTCTTCTACTTTCACTAAAACTAAAGAAGTCATCTACTTTTTTGTTTTAATTTTTAGCAGGTTTAACGTGAGAAATAACATGTTTTGAAGCTACAAGGACGTGTTTTTTTTTTTCATTTAAGCTAGACGTAAAGTAAATAACTACAAAAGATCGGGCTTGGCTGAAGCCCAATTCTGATCTGATCGTTTTAAAAATGCCTGGATTGGCTCCGATACCGATCTATCGATACCAATCGGGACATCTCTAGTTGCGACTCCTCTGTCCATCACCACATAAAACCGGTCCAAATGCTAATAATCAGCTCCTGGAGCCAATCCAGGTCAACATTGCTCCACATGAAAGTCTGTGGCCAGCTGGTTTCCAGGCTACTGCAGGGTTGCATCTCACCTCATATGACTGCAGCGGCAACAAACATGATTGATTACAGAGGAGCCCAGAGAATATTGGCATAAGTTAGGAACTGCAGCCTCACCTGAGTTCTCCATTCTCCACAATGAAAACAGGTTTAAATTCCCGGCACACTTTCCATGTCAGTATACAAGGAAGTATGCCGACATAGAGAGTGTACTGAGAATTTAAACTTGTTTTGGTCATAACTCACTAGAAAATGCATTTTCTCCTTTTTTCATAAAAACATGGCAGTTTTGATTCATTTTCAAGCCCTCAGAGGAACTACACTGTTATGTCGTGTATGCAATAGAAAGAATACGCTGATTTACAGTACATTAATCAATTGGTGGAGTCACGGAAAATCTGCAATTATTGTGATGGATCCTTTCAGTCAATTTTCAAACAAAAATATCAAACATAATGTTTCCAAGTCCAGGAAAAAATAAGCAAATTAAATGATATTAATGAATAATAATTTTATGCAGCACAACTTTTAATAGTGGTGGAAGAAGTATTCAGATACTTCACTACAAAAATATTAACACATGAATGTAAAACTACAAGTATTATCTGTGATAATGCATCAATATGTACAGTAAATGCCCTTAGGTGAAGCTAATAAGTAATTAGCTAGTTTTAATGAGTTTAAGGAGTAAGAAATGTGGAGGATCCCAACTGAATATTGTTTTTATTTTTTTAAACTAAACCAAAGAGTCCTTTAATGGGGATTTTCATATGGTTTTAAGTATGATCTAACATTTATAAAGTAAAAACTTCTGCAAGATTAATTTAATGCAGTAAAATGTATACCCTTGTTGAATATAGTGGATTGCAAAATGGTAATATTAAAGTGAAGAAGTGTCTGTAATGTATTTGATTAAATGTGCCTTTTATCTCCGTATTTTAAGAGGGTTCAATTCAACATTAGATCTGTTTAGGTCAGTGTCTCAAGAATTGTCACTGCTATGTTCATTCATTCATCTTCTGTAACCACTTGTCCTGTGAAGGGTCCTGGAGGGCTGGAGCCTATCACAGCTGTCATCGGGCAAGAGGCAGGGTACACCCTGGACAGGTCGCCAGTCTATCACAGGGCCATTGCTATGTCCCCTGCCAAATAAATATTCTCTTTCTGTTTGAATAAAAGCATGCCCCTATACCAAAATCAGGACACATGACCTTTGAGTCAGTAGCTCTCCGAATTATCGTCTTCTTTGTTTACCCCCGTGGAGCCGTACAGAGTGCGTTTGCACACTACGCATCCTCATGATACAAACACAGGCTTTTTGCCCATGTAAACAAGTCTGTGTGCTCTGGTAATCCAACCAGAGGTAGACTGCTGTCACAGTGTGTCACTATCTGTCAGCATGCTCCTTCAGGGTTTATAAAGGGGAAAGAAGTTGACTTGCCTAATAATGTGTGCTTTCTCTGCTGTGGCTTGGACACAAACCACTGAGTTTAAGGGGCTACTGCACAAATTTTAACACAAAGAATTTATTTGAATCATTTTGAGAGTAAAACTCTCAAAAAGTTGTTCTCAGTGGATCTGGAGTCTTCTGAAGTTTGAAAAAAAATATTTCAGTAGGATCTCCATCTGAACATTTTGATCAGAAAGTCTATATTAAAAATTTAAAAAGTAGGGTAGGTTCCAAGTAGCCCCCTGTGAAGTGCCAAAGTGCCAAAAACTGCAGTTCCACAAATGGCCACTTGAGGCTGGCTCAAAAAGTGATGAAATCCCCATAAACGTCCATGTTAAAATCCTCAACTTTACAGCAAAAATAAACATAAACACATTTAAAGTTATATGTAACTAAGGGGGTGACAGGCGGCTGCCCGCACAAGTTGTTAGCAGTTTGCCTTGGTATCACAGAATGTATAACGATAGACGATGGAACAGCTCCTCAAAAATGAAGCGAAAGCAAGAAGAGCCCCCCCTGGTGACTGCCTTCAGTATAGGTCATAAGCTCCTCTTCCATGTTAGTGGATGGGACTTGGGCCAAACTAAAACACTAAAATACACGTCAAATAAAACATTTTCAAGGATGGGGTCTGTCATTCTAGGTAGTTAATATAATACTGATGCATAGTGCAAGTGTCAATTATAAAGGTAAGTTTCGTTTTAGTTAGTCATTTGATGCTATAGAAACAGGATGTGACATCATAATGACTACCAAAATCAATCAATAAATACAGTGTATAATCCAGATACAGCAGAGCGCAGTATTAAATGAAAACACGAGTGAGTCCTGCGGAAGTGTACCGTGCACTCTCGGACTGTACCTGCGTAGAGTAGACTCTGAATCCAAAGTAGAAAGATGGCAATACCCGTATCCTCTGGAAAATAGCGTCAGTTTGCCAATGCAAGGAAGTTGGAATGCATTGTCCATATTTATATACAGTCTATGCTTGGTATCCACAGTCAGTCTCCGCCTAACTATTTCTGAATTAGTTGTGAGTGAGCAACTGCCAAGATAGTGTCACCACACTGCTCCTTAAACCCTTTCTTCAGGTGAGTGACATCACAGACGTCTCATCTATCTTTTTATGTGGTCAGTGTGTATTTTTATTAAGAGAGCTATCCAGTTGCATTATGGGAAATGTAGAGTAATGTTTTGTGGATTCAGGAATTTCTGTGTGTGTGTACATCACATAGACACTGTCAACATATTGCAAGGACCAGTAATTATGGCAGCAAGTTGAGTCACTGTAATGACTATACAAAGCTTTATCTGCAAGTCTTGTTGGTGTACTGAATGTTTTGAGGCAAACACACCATAAGCTGCCTGTATTTTTCCTAGAAAAAAACATCAATTGATTATGATTATTTCTCAAATAGTCAATTCATTGTTTCTATAAAATGTCCTCCGTGCCACACTGACACCTAGAGCAGTCTTTTTATTATGCTGGTGCAGACTTTACTGAGTGTAGGGGATGGGGTGAGGATTGTGAAGTTAGAGCCAGCTCTGCTAAGTGAAACATTAGTTCTAGTGCACATGACGTGAAACATGGCAGATCTGATTGCAGCCATATTGCGCAATCTGTCTGTTGAATTTCTTCCCAAATGAGCTTTTTCTTGAGCACATACAGCCGTCACTCTTGATAAAATGACAGTAGTGTTGTCTCATTTACTCTGTTCCCCTGCTGTCCCTCTGCTCACTTCTCTCCTCCCTGATCCTCCCATCTCCCTTTCTTTCTCTCACTCTCATCTTTCTATTTTGCGTCTGTGGGGACGAGTAATGAACGGCTTCCCTGCTCTGATTGGATGATGTATGGCGTTATTAGGTGGGATGAAAGCAAACATAACTCAAAGGGTATAAAATAGAAAAAAAGAGAAAGAAGAAGTGAGTGGAGATATTGAAATGTTTTGACAAGTGGCTTTGAAAGAGAGAGGGACTGGGACTGCTGCAGATACAAGCATGTAACAATGAGGAGTAGGTCACAGTTTCACTGATGTTTCAACCCTGGCACAGTTCCTTTGGGAACTACTCCTACAGATCTCATCCCTGCGTCCTCTGTCTCTCTCTGATTCAGTGTGCTAGTCCGAAGAAGACAGGCAGATTGCGCAGTGCCCTAGGTCACTCCCTAGGAGGTGCGTGCCAGGGCATGGGTGGAGTTTAGCAGAAGGGGAACTCCCAGATGGCCGTCAGTCCTCGTCATAAACCGCTCCTTCATCCATGTTTCATTGCCCTTATTAAAGCTGCAGTGAAGGAGTCTGGTCAGTTCACTGAGCCTGACCACTGAATGACTATGACTTAAGCTAAGTCATGGGACCTCCTTAGCTGCTGGGGTAGCCCGGCTGTTGGGGGTACCCCAACAGCTGTTGGGGTAGCCCGGCTGATGCAGAGGAGAGTTGAGCTTAGGAGAACCCATGGTATTAACATGCATCCTGAGTGATCCATTTGCAAGTATCCAGCTTTAATACTTGTGAAAAATGCATCTCCGGATGCATCTCAAGCCACATCTCGAGATCCGATCCCAGTTTTGAAATGAGCTAACTGACTTTATTTGGGGTGCAGTACATCATTGTGCAAAAAGCTGCTGTCTCCAATGGATCGCCAGCAAAGTTTCAGAAACATGAACAGCACTGTTTGTTGAGCGTGTGTACCGACATGGGGATACAAATCGTGGAACATGATGAGCACACATCAAGTTCTAACTTATTTATTTATCTCTGCTCTTACTTTAGAGAACGGTACAAGACTCACATTATAACTAAAACCCTGGAACAGTCCATAGATGGAGTAATCTCACTGTTGCACAGTTTGCAGCAGTGTAACAAAAACCTCCAGTACTACAGGTAAATAGAGACATCGGGTATTATTGAAAAAATAAAAACTTAACTCCACATGGCTGCTTTGCATACATCAACATGGACACATTGCTAATTATTATCGAGTTAGTTAACAGCTACGAAACCAAAGGATATCAAAAGGCTCTCTCTGCTAATGAACAGACAACACTTAAGGCAATTTTGTCTTCTCTGGCAATCATAATAATGGTCGTGTGTTTGCGCTGAATGAATTAGGCTTATGCAACTTCAGTTGAGTAGGCGGACCATCAACGGGGCCAGGCCATATATGTGTTCACACTGCCAAAAGAGTGTGGTCACAAGCGGTCCAGACCACCTCCAGAGGTGGTCACTTGCAATTGGATCACTTGGGAGGTATTTTAATACCATGTCTGTACAGGGCCTTAGATTCCCAAAAGAGAGAGAATGGTTGGTGTGTGTGTGTGTCTTAAATAAACACAAAGGGGGCTGCTGGGACTCCGCTCATGAATCATTCAACCACTACTCACCCTCCATCCTCTCCTCCTGCACCCGGCCCCCTTGATTACATATCTTTTATTTAGCGGGAGACAGACCTACTCTCTCACTTGACTTCATCCTCCGATGACCATAGCTCTTGCTAAAAATAACACAACACGGTGGACGCAGCTTAACTTATGCATGAACTTAATTCGCCAGCAAGCTGAATTACTAGCTGCTACAGAATTTCAGATTTGTTGCGTGTTAAATATTCCCAGTGTTAGTGTATCAGTCCACAACTGTGTCGAGGGAAAAACACCAATTAGCCAAGACATTCTTACTGAATACTAAAAGCCTAAACTATCTTTTTTGTGCTGAACACAAAAATTATCTTTTCGCTCCTCTACGGAGAAATCCCCAGCCAGAAAATAGGCAACATAAATAGCTGCATCAGTGAGTTATGTAGTGTTGTAAAGTGTTTCGAGATTGGATGAATGTTTGTTAAGTTGTTAGCAGGATGCCCAATGTTTGCTGATTAACATTAAAAAATAGCTAGTGACTATGGTGAAGTAATTTGCTTTATAACTCTAGAAGAAATAGTTTGATTATGGATTCCTGAAGAGCTGTTTTCGAGCTTTGTGTCGTGGCATGCTGGCAGTGCCAGACTCCATCTAACTCCCTGCTAATTCAGAAAATGGGCAAAGACGTGGAGCGTCAGCGGAGTTGAGGGAGGCAGGTAACCTCTCAACAGACAGCTAGCAACATGAGGACATCAATATATCATGCAAACTGGCCATTCCCTTTGTTTGCATAACTTTAAGCATTAATATAATTTCAGTAGGTGAGTTATATAAAATATCAACCCCATACAGTTTACACAAATGGAGAAATTAGCTGGAGAGGCCAGAGCTGTTTTTTGTTCCAGGCTGTCAAAATGTTTATTTATGCTGTAAAACTGAACATTTTAACATAGAGGTCTATGGGGACTGACTCATTTCAGTCTGACTCACAGCCAGACTCAAGTGGCCATCAGAAGAACTACCATTTTCGGAACACCCACGTCGGCTTAATTGTTCCACTCCTGACATAACTGAATAACCCGTTTGTTTTTCAGATTTCTGTAATTTGAGTGAATGTCATTTTTGCTGTCTATAGTGATGTTGCCTTCCTGTGCTGCCTTGCAGAGCCACAGCTGAAAGGCATTGTTACCCGGCTATACAGCCAGTATGGATACTACCTGCAGATGCAGCCTGACGGCACCATGGACAGCACAAGGGATGAAGGCAGCTCATTCTGTGAGTGTGTGAGTTTTTATCTAAAGCCAACATGTTTGACATGTTTGTGAAATGAAATTGTGGAAAGTGAAAAGTGTGGCGTCAAGCAACAGTTAGAGACACTAAATGCATGTAACACTTGCAGTTTTAGCCAACATACCAGTATATCTCAGGAAAGGAACACCTCGTGCCCTCATTGACAGTCAAATCTCCAACACAGGCAGAGTTAATGCTGTGCTGTATGCACTGAACTAAGCTAAACCACAGCGGGTGTCAAGCTGTGCTGCAGGGTCCCGCGGCTGAAAAGTCGAGGCAAAAGTTAGGATTTTGTCAGCTCACCTGTCAAATTTGTTCCAATTAGTACTGTTATTTTTGTCTTTTAATAGGATGGAACATCATGTCAAACTGTCTGTCAAAACTTTAGCGTGTCCTCACCAATGTGTAGAAACGCTTGGATCACAGACGTTGAGTCTCATTGCATCTGCAGCTCACTGTCTGAAGTTTATAAACCACAAATGGCAGTGACTGTTGAGACGATGTGAATGTTCACTCTGACCTTTAGCAAACTAAATTTAGTTCTCAGACCGGAAACTATGCAGTGCTCCCTTCCAAGTATCATTTCTTTGTATTTGCCTGTTTGACCTTCAAGACTCGGACATGGGCCCTTTTTCCGACTGCAGCTTGAATGCTGAGTTTTATTTATTCATCGTCTGAGGTTATTTCTTGGTGAGTTGTACTTTTTCTGTTGTGATTTAATCAACCCAAATATGGAAGCAGCCTGTCCACTTTTTAATGCCTTTGCTCTAAGCTGCAGCTGGTATGGCAGAACATCTCCATTATTACCCAGGTTTAGTGGCAGTGTAGAGCACAGTGAAGGTGACATCGTGTTGTGTTACCATAAACATAAACTCTAAGAGGTCACAGCATTTGGGCTTAAGAGAGATATAGCATGCAGCAGTGGCACTGCAGCTATTCAGCCCACAACAATGAAGACAGGAAAGCAGCTGGTATACAGTATAGCAGTTTGATTTCACACTCTTCTGACTTTCTCCTCTTTTCCCTCTCTCTTTGTCATGCTCTCTCTCTCTCTCTCTCCTACTTTATTCCCCAATTTAGCACAATTCAACTTAATCCCGGTGGGACTGCGGATTGTGGCAATTCAGGGGGCAAAAACAGGGTTGTATCTCGCCATGAATAGTGAAGGATACCTCTATACCTCGGTAAGTATGCCCTACAGATCAGCCATGTGTGCGTAGACCAAGCTAACTTAAATTTGATCATATACGTACTATATGCCAACCCTCGTATCATACAAATATCTTTCGGTGACACTAAATCTCAAATAATGGATATAAACTATGTTTGTCTTGCTATGCATGGTCCTAATTCATTTCCCATAGAGAAGCTACTGCCTTTCCACTGACATGAAATTCAACATCGAAATTCAGGACCTTATCTTCTTGTCATTTTGGATTTAGCAGTTCAGCTGTCTGTCAGTCAGCTTTCGGTTTAGTGGCTCTCTTATCTCAGGATAATATGGATGCATATGGATCGGAGCACGGTGTAATGACTGTGAAAGTGTCATAAAGGACTTTAAAAGTTTTAAAAAGTTATACTGTGACGTGTCTCCTGTACACGTATGGGACTAGCAGTAAAATGAGTAATGAGTAGTAGTTAGGGTCTTTATTATTTATTACATCAACAGTAATTAATTCTGTTCCAGGTGACTCTTAAATCCTGCAGCTCATGGTACATGGCTGGAAAACAGGAATGTGTGTAGCAGTAGCAGGGGGAAAAAGAGAGATAGGGAAATATTTGAAGTGCGATACCCATGAGAGCGTTTCTGTATCTCAGCTTGTTTGGTCTAATTTAGTTGCAATGCACTTCATCAACTCTTAAGTATGATTTCAATCGGAGCTGCAAATCAGATCAGCAAAACTGATAACTCGAAATCCAAAACATAGGCAGCTACTTTACATCAGCGGCAGGACCCTGCACTCCCTGGACATTAGACTGCACAGCGGGACTGGCACTGTCTAGCCAGAACGGTTAATATCGCATAAAAAGCATTAAAAAAAGAAATCATTTATCAAAGAAGTGTAAAGGCCGATCTCGACAGCGAATATTTCAGGTGGGGCAGTTCCGCCAGAAACTTGAACAGCTTTAGTGTCAGTTTAAGGGTCTGATCAGCACCCTGGACAGCGCTCGTGACACTGCTTACTCATGATTGTCACTGAACCGTGGCCACATGATTAATAATAGATGACTATGGTAGGAAATGTTGACTATTTACACCTTACTGTGGCAACCACTGTTGTCTATCCAATTCTGCATATAACAGCACTAAAGTCGTCCTGCTATAAATAAAAAGCCCCGCTCCAAAAGCAGTATATGTTTACAGTGTTGCCATCATCCCTTTGGATTTTGTATACAATATACCAGTGGGGATCACTCATGCAACTCTGCTACAGAAAAAAAGAATAATATAAGAGCCATGTATATGTTTTATATAATCGTCTCTATTGCCCGTGTGTGTTGGTTTCTAAAGGTGGAAAGGAAAATTATATGCAATAGGGCTGAATGACGGCTTGGTTTTATAAAAGGGGGAACATCATCTGTACGTGTGAGAGTTTAATCTTGAATTACGGCTTATAGACTACTCCATCACCTATTATCTTCTGAGTCCCTGATTAGCATGCATTAGACTTTGGTGCCTCGCCTCTGTGAACGGAGAAGAGAAGGGATTTCCTCTGCACCAGTCAATAGCTGTGCTGCATCCCTCACTGACCTCTTTTAGAGAATTTCCTCTCACACACGCACGCATACACAGAGTTACAGGAATCGTATGTTTATGTGCACTACAACGGAACATCTGTCTTCTTTCGTAATATTATGCATGTTTGATTTTATGACCCCATGTTACTCTCTGTGTTGCGTCTCACGTACACATTTGTTGGCGCAGGAAAGGAGCACAGGTGGAAAATGTGGCCCTTTACGCATATCTTTGCTTTAAGAGCATGTTCATATTGCTTTTTATATTGAAAGCGTGCCAAGGGAGAACGTGACGCGGGCCAGGAATGTTTTCGTTTATGGCAAATAAGCTCATCACTGTCACTTTCAGAGGAGCCGAGGTGACTGACGGAGTGACAAGTCGCTCCCTCCTAGCTATTTTGTCATCTTCTTGCATACGTTCTCTTCGACTGCCGTTTCTTCCTTCCTCTAACCAGAGGAAAACCTCCTCTTGCAACCTCCTGCTCACACATATAACGGTCAGGTTGCTCTGCCAAGCTCTGTAACAAGCAGAGGGAGTCCGCTGTTTCCCTGTATCAGGCATAAATCTCAGCCTTGCTTACCTGTGGGTGACACCAGGAAATGGCTGGTCCTGATACAAAAATAGAGCTTGGCTTGTTCCTGCCCCATTTCGTAATCTGTGTGCTCTGGAAAACTCCTCATAAACAGAGGGAGGGTGTGTGTGTGTGTGTGAGGAGTGGACATGGAGGGGCTGTTTTGATGGATGACCACTGACAAACGAGTTTTCACAGAAGCGTTTTTTGTGGCAATCACGTTTTAGACAGCTGCAGTACACAATCAATCATTTAATCAAAACTTACCATAGGTAAATATTGGAATCCGACTGGACTCACATCAGCTCCAGGCACAAAAACTCTCTTATGGGACAGCACACAAACAGTGAACAAAGATAGAAAAAAGCGTGGGTGAAGGAGAGGCATTAGAGGTATTGATGGAAAGCTATGTCCTTTCTATTCTTTTCATGGGAGGATTACATTTAAATGCAGGGCAACGGCAGCGGCTAGATAGCATCGCTTTTATCACAGGACAGGAGGAAATGTGGACATTAGAAAAAGTGGTCGAGAGAATAATTGGCCAGAGGACGAGAAAGGAGATGAAGTACAGAAATGTAATAATAAAAAAAAGGCATTTTTGCCAGGCAGTTAATTAAGAACACTTAGGGAAGGCAAAACCTATTCTTTCTGATAGATTAACAATCTACCGTGTACAGCACTCTCCTTCCAAAATGTTCTTGGGGATATATTAGAATAGCCATTGCAATTTGATATGAAATAGCTATGGTGGTGTTAATGATACTGAGTCGGCCTTTATTCTCTGTCCCAGAAAATTTAAAGAGGAGGGATTTTGGATAAAGGCAGCGGGCGGTGTGGAGCCGGTTCACCTCTGTCGCTGAGGGTCGAAGAGGGGAATGACAGCTGCAGCTCGGCTCTCAGCGGCATTTATATTGACAAGTGCCTTCCACCTGTCAATCAGCGCCGCGGAGCCACATGTCCACGGGCATGATCAGCCGCTCTGCTCTTGTCATGCAAGCAACATGCTTCCCTGGGCTATCATAAAGCATTAGAGACAAGCCATACATACATGTGTGGTGCTAGACGGTAATAACTGCCAGTCTCATCCTCTGTAAACCCCTCTTAATGAGCACGTCTATGCCCTATTGACTTACGTAACGTGGCGTGTCATAGTGCATCTACATCTGGCTCGACAACAGCATCAGCAACATGCCCTGCTGTTGGCTCCCAGCGCTGCAAACACTGACACACACACACAGATTGTGTGCATGCGTCAGGAGAGGATCGTTGTGAATGAGCTGTATGTTGCTGCAGCAGTAATGGAGTAGTATGGGAGTGTGGTGGGATTACTGCAGCCAGGCAGATTTCACAGCTTCCCTCAGTTCACCCCAGGAGCTGATTTGTAGTCTGGAAGTCAGCCTGAACATCCCCACACGCACAAAATTTGTGGGGGGGGGGGGGAGTTGGCCTGGAGTGGCTCTGTTGGGAACTAATTATACCCCAGCAAAAGATCTGCTGGGCCAATCAGATCGCTTGAGCTGGCTTTATAAAGCGAAGGACAGAAGAGTCACAGCTAGGTAGTCATACACATCATCTGAGCTTTGTTGAGTTGATTTTGTTTATAACAAAAGGTCTCTCATTGGTTGTTGGGCTTACCAAATGTGTGTACCGACTAGTCGACTTGTCGGCTTTACTGCTGTGCCGTGACGCTCGTGACGATCGCGTGACAATAACAACATGGACGCGTCCTAGAAGACAGGCGAGGAGCCCAGTGGGTTGTTGCAGCAAACTAGCATCGGTTCATTCAGTGTGTGGAAATATTTCACTAAGGATGAAGGCCATGCTACCGTAACATGCAGAATATGTAAGTTAGTCCAGAAATACAACAAATGTGCTACTGCATTACACACTCGTCTGAAAAGGCATCCACCAACGCTAGCAGAGGAACAGTCCAAATCCTCTCAACGACAGCCAGTTAATGACTCAACTAAACGTCCGAGAAGGAGGCTGCCAATCAACAATTTGATGGTTAATTTCATTGTGTAAAATTATTGGACCTTTAGAGACATACCGCAATTTTTTATCCTGGCTACACCGTCCTATCTTACAACACGCTGTGAAGTACTATTAAATGCTACCGACGGTCCAATTTATATATCCTACACATAGTACAGTATTGATAAGCTCATGTGCTTATGTTCAGTTCAGTTCAGTTATGTTCTATTCGTTGACATTGTTGCTGTGGTTGTAGAGCGTGTTTTCTTCTGGGGTTTTTTTGCCAAGACAGAGCCTCATATTAGAAGTGACAGACTGACGGTGTTTATGGCGTTGATGGTGTTGATGTGGGCTCCGGCCGTTCAAGCTTCATTTCAACCTGCAGAGAAGCCTCCGCAACTTCTTTTGTGTGAGACGCTACAATGGTCAATGTATTCAGGTCAAGAACATAGATTTCACCGTTGCACAGCATTATTTTCTACGGCGTTTTTATGTGTGACATCATCGACTTTCGCCACATATTAGTCGACTTTAAAAAATCGGAAGTCGTTCAACCCCGAGTGTGCAGACCTATTTTTTTCTCTGTATCAATGGTAACACCCCTTAATGAAATCAAGATGACGTGTTAGCAGTAGTGTCAATAGGTGCAGAAAGCCTGCATGACACTGTAACCTCTGCTGTCAAAATACGGGACTACAAAGAAATGTACACCTCGAATGCTAAAACATGTCGATGCTAAAACATGAAAGATTTACTGATTAGTCACAACTTCCCTCCTCGTCCTTTCTATCCTAATTGTATACAGGGTAAGATGTTAGTATGGTTTAGGGTACTCTGCCCTATGAATTATTAGTACTTCACTGTCCTTGTTTGGTGATAAGTACACTTCTAGCGTATGGTGGCATGCAGGCTAAAGCTTCTTGAAGCAGGTAGAGCAGATGTAATCAGACACAAGGGATGAAGAAGGAGGTGGTGTGTGTGGGCGGGGAGGGTCGGGATGATACTCTGCATCATAAAAAGGTTGTTCCCATCATAGGGATTCTCAGCACGGACTACACATATTGCCTTTCTCGTCCGCTTTCATTCAAATTCACTTCTGGCTTGAGACGCACGGAAGGAAAGCCGGCCGTCCAAGTCTGTGAATAAGTCACGGTTAAAAATAAAAACGTTTTTTATTCCATTTCCAGTGCGAGCACCTAATATTTACATGGAAATAGTCCCTCATCGCTCTTAAAAAATGCAGAACACACAGCCCATATTCAGCAATTATTCATCTGTGCAGGTAAATCTGCTGGCTTGATATCATCAGTAAGTGCACACTGAGTGGAGTCTGTTGTTCGGCTGAGGTCTAGAGGTTAGCTCAAGGTGAGCTTCGGGGATGGGAACAATTACAGCAACATATTTGTATCAGTTAGGGACGGGCATATTGGCCATTGTGGCAGGTTATTGTGAAAAATCACTGTCATATGAGGACATTTATTTAATTGTCTTCACTGCTCTCACAGACTGTATTTTTTTCTTCGGACATTTCGAGGGTGCTTGAATGAAATACAGAAGACGCAGAAGGCTCTATCATTAGACCAATTTCAGGGGAGTGATTATGAAGGGTAATTATAGGATGACTTGGGAGAGGGGTTATCGCTGGTGTCATTTCAAAGGTTGAGCTGAAGGGTATTTTGCTGCAGCGATGGCTTCTCTTTCCCGAGGGACATGGGTATCAGATCTTGGGGTGCTGGCGACTAAAGCCCTTCTTGGCCCGGGCGTTCCTGCTTTTGGTCCAGAGGAAGAAGCGGGTCTCTCCTCTTATTCTCTCTTCTTAAATTCCTTCATTAGCGAGCAACCCCCGTGCCCTCTCCGAGTGATCTTCTGCTCTTTTTCCCCTGTCTCTCCTTCTGTCTCCCACACTTCCCACCTCTCTTTCTCTCTGGCCTGATTAATAATGAATGAAGAGGATCATCTATCGATCCCATCCTCTGTGTTAGCACAGCAGAAGATATCAAACCTGTCAGTGGAGCCTTAAAATAGCTCTGCGATGTGGCGGTGAGGGTAGTGGGAGTGTTTGTTCGGTTAAGGGTGGGGGCTTGTTTTTTAACCGGGGGGGAAGACAGCGGTAAAATGGGCATTCACTGGGATGAAGAAGCAGGGCAGATTTGGATGGAGAGAGGCACAAAGTCCTGAAATGTCCTCTAAGCTAAAGGATGACTCGTCACTGTGAAGGAGAAACGTGATGACCTGCGATAAGTGTGAAACTAGAGGTCTCTTATATGTTTTCAATCTACTTTTGACTCTTTATTTAAACTCTTCCACGCCAAGCTGCGATCCTTTGGCCCTCTTCTGTCATCCTGAGTCCTGAGAAATTCTCTGCTCAGCCTTTTCTGCGCTGCTGCTCTCACTTAATCAATCCAGCAGATGGGCTGTGCTCTCTGACAGAGGAAGGACCCTGTCCAGACCCTGACGGAGTCTAAGAGAGATGTATATCTGTCGCTGTTAGTTAATATCACCAGTCAACATTATGCAGGGTTCAGTAGTCCTTATGTTGAGGACAGAGAGGGAGGGGAAGTGCTGCAGGAACATGATCACTTACAACGACTGGCTGAACTGTTGGATTTGATCCAAGTTCTGCTAATTTGATTCTGTAACGTCTATTCAGATTTAGCCAGTCACAGACAATTGGCAGTACATGAGAGTGGTCTATTTTAATGGCATAATTCTCTCTTGGAGGATTGTAGGGGGACGGATTTCACTCAAAGGCTGTTTTTCAGGGGGGGGGGTTGTTAATAAACATCACCTATTATCTAGGACCTTTTTCACTATTGCCTCAGCCAGTAGGTTTCTGAACTTGGGATGCCTGAAGCAGTCCCTGTAGTTTGATGGCAGAGCCCTGCAACAAGGGCTCACCGCCAGGAACAGCAGGCTGAGCAATGGTATCGGACCCCATGAAAGAAATGAAGTGGGTCCCCTTAAACCTATGAAGTCTACAGTGCACCTCCCTTCTATTAAACCAAAAAATTGTCGAGCCGGGGTGGAGGATAGAGGAGTCTGATCGCGATGTATGTGTCACGCAACACCGTGTTAAGTTATTCTGGGCCCTAGAATCAGGCCAGATAATAGGATGCTACTCTAATGAGCCTTATTAACTGTACTTAATTTTGAAATACGTTGTTGGGAAACAGCCAGGTTTACTCAGTCATAAAACGTACTCTTTGTCTTATTTTGCCCTAGTCTCTTGTGGCCCCATAGATCCACATCTTAAGTTGGTTCGGTTTAATTAAAGAAATTTATGAGCCAAAGCGGAAAAACAACATTGTTGTTGTTTTGTAATGCTGGTTGCACAAGTAAAAATAAATCACTTTAAAGTGAGTGACTGCGTGTCCCATATTTGTTTACTTTAATCATGGGTCAGGCTGCAGGAACTGCATTAATGGTGAGGTTGGGTCCGGATTTAGCTTGGAGATATTTGCGGGTAATGGGTGGGTTCCGGTGCTGAACATTAGCTTTGCAAATCTGAAAACATGCAGGAATCTGGTCTGATGTCTGAACTAGTCATTTACATGCACAAAATATATGTGCATATATAGAATTTGATATTGTATCGGTGTAGGTGTCAGTGTTTTATTGCCTTTCATCTTTTTTTTCTCCACGTCTGTTTTTCTTTTCCTTTGGGAATGTGTTGTTTAGCAGAGATGTTAATGTGTTTGTTGTTTGTTTTTTACATATATGCATCCATGTCTTGCTGTTCTCAGAGGACCAGGATGTTCATGCTTTCAAAGAAAGTCAAGATTTAATCCTGTCTTTCCTTTCCCTGAGGAATTAGTCACCTAATTAATGTGTTTCACTGTGTATTTTTTTATACTGACATGCACCGGAGTTCATGTTCAAAGACTGAAAAATGTTAAGTTTTCTCATGACATTTGCACATTATTTTTCTCCTTGTGTTCCGTTTGCTAATATAAATCCACCTCTTCCTCTGTTCATCGTTTCATTTCAGGAGCACTTCACTCCAGAGTGTAAGTTCAAGGAGAGTGTGTTTGAGAACTACTACGTTACATACTCCTCCATGCTCTACCGCCAGACCCAGTCTGGCCGCTCCTGGTATATCGGTATCAACCGTGATGGCCAGATCATGAAGGGCAACCGGGTAAAGAAGACCAAGGGAGCCGCACACTTCCTGCCTAAAGTTATAGAGGGTGTGTGTCACTTTAGCATATGGTATTCCAAGCCACTTTATCTCAGTTATTAATCATCTCCTCTGTCATTAATCCATTAATATCTTTGCCTGACAGTTGCCATGTATAAGGAGCCATCGCTACATGAGATCACCAGTGAACCAGTGAGCCCTCCTCGGAAGACAGTGAAGACTTCAGATTCGCCGGCCCTAAAGAATGGACGTAAAGAAGCTCCCAAGGCTGATGCCTCATAGCACAGGAGACTGAGGGTGGGACAAAGGGCAGCACTGACACTGGGAACACAGTTGCCCATTATGCACTGAGGGTGGCTGAGGCAATGGCCAAAACTGACCACCACATTCCAGAAGTGCACTACAAGATGCTGAGGGATAAAGAGTCAGCAGTCCATCAGCAGCCAAGAAGGCCTGAGAGAGGAGTCCCCCCCCCCACCCGCCCCCCCAATCCCCTCACCTCACAGACCCACAGAAAGAAAGCCCGGGGTCTGAGCCAGGACTTCTGCTACCCCCTACCCGTCCTACTGTTAGCCTCTTTCTCTGCCCCCTGTACCTTCCTAATGCACAGCATCCTTCATTTCCCTCAAGCGTCTTTGTCTCGCTGACAATTTCACCTTTTCTCTCTTAAGACTATATATTCACCATTCACGCATTTCCAGCGCTGACTCTGCATGATAATCTTCAGCCCTCTCTTGAGCCCTAAAGTCGGCGACTGCGTGGCTCAGCCAGCTTTCCGGTCACCATCTGCCTACCAGCTAAGCTAATCACCAAGGTCAACTAAAACTCAAAGCGAGATGAAACAGCTCAGAGAGGAAAGAAACCTGTGGGAAGCCCAGGTCAGGTCAGGTCAGGTCAGCACAACATGATGAGAGTTACAGAGAACGAGAGGCTAAAAGTATTTGAAGATCAGTTTATCACATCACACGATTTTTTATTTATTTATTTATTTATTTTCTGGTTTTCCTTTTTATCCTGTGATGAAAATTGGAATCCGTGACAGCCAGGGGGGAAGCCGTGTCTGTAAAATATGATTAAGATGATAATGATGATAATAACACGAGATCAAATCAACGGAAAGACGGTGATAGTAACGTTAATAATGACGCCGATCGTGACTCTTGATAATAATGACAAGAACAGGACGTCTGGTTCCGAGAAGTACATTATGTGAAGCTCACGAGAGAGGCTACTTACAAAAGTGTGATGAATAAAATTAAATAAAATAACTATTCCTCTAAGGAAATTGAGCCATAAAATACAACATAAATGCCTGAGAAACACATTTACCAACAAGCCAGAAGATAATTCTTAGTGAGTTACACCCACTGTCCGCCCCGTGATCTCCACCGTGTGATCACTAATTATTGCACTAGCTTGTTAAAGGCTACAAATGAACAACTGGGTTGTGTTTTTTTCAATAAATCCAGGGCAGATGTGAGCTTGGGCACCTGAAAAGGAGCCGTAGTGTGTACACTTCACTCGGCATCTGCTGTCAGAATAAAGTCAGGTTTGAAGCCTAACATCAAAGCCGGAGGAGCCTCTGAGCCGGAGCACTTGTTATTCTGAGGATGTCTGGCAGCTTATCCACTCACTAGCTTTATCAAATCACCTTGGAAGAACTGCCCTCAAAAATGTAGTTGTCTGAGCGAATGTATTGGCGTGACTGTGTTTTAACCCCCGTGTGTGGATGATTTATTTTTTTGAGTATGGATGTACCGAAGAGTCTTACGTGTGACTGAGCGCCTGGACAGAGGATCTACAGAGGAACAGTGGGTAACCTCTGCTGTGTCCTTCACACAGAGCACGACACTGTCTGTGAAAAGGCGATACTTCGTCCGGCCTATGTACCATTTCCAGTTACTTTCCATTCTGGGCAACCTCGTGGACACTAAACTTTATTAATTTAATACTTTGTTCAGGTATAGTCAACCATATGTTCTGACTCCATCTAAACCACCTACAATGTAATAAAGCTGCACTGACCTGATAGAAGATGAGGCTTCTAAATAGGAAGTGTCAGGGTGCTTCAGTGCTGGCTGCAGTTGGGTGCTGTCTGCTCTGGTGAGCCACTGAGGGGAAAAAAGTGTCACCACAATGTTCAGTCAAAGTGAGTGTACATGGATACCTTCAACAAACACAGACAGCAATAAGTCCCTTTATGTCAGGAAGAGCAGTGTGGGGAAACGTGGAAGGCGAACTGTACGTGCTGTAAAAACCACAGCTAAATCTTGGTAGTTCTGTGCATTGGCAAGTGTATAGGACTTTAATTGTGACATAATGTGAAGGAGGGTTACAGAATGTGAAACGGAAGCTTTATGAATGTGCTGTGTTGGGGGGGGGGGAGTAAGTCTTAAACTGTGTGCAGAATTGTAAAGAGGTCATCACGGGGAGACGGTTATTTAGAAAGAGTGAAGGATTAGCAGGTGTATTCTTGAGGAATGTTGATAAGGTATTTCCGCAGCAAAGTAAGCAAGAATCTTGGCAGGGACGTATGCGGCATGTGGGTATGATAATGAATGTGAGACAAAAAGGCACATCAGGCACCGTGCGCTATTTATGACAAGGAGGGTCTATGGAGGAAATTAGTTGGAGGGCTTTGCATTTTTTTTTTTTCTTTCATTAAGTCGTTTCATTTTCCGGGCTTTTCCAGGGGGAATATTACTCAGTTCAAATTTGGATATTTTGCCCTTGTAGCCGATTTTGTACTGGAGACCTACAAATCTCTATTTGAAAAGCCAATGCTCTGAGTCCCTGGTGTATTTTGTACAACCTAGTATGGTTTCTAACTGTGCATCACTACCTACTGTAAGATATCAAAGTGTGCTCACAGCAGGTGGTACACAATGTTGAATCTGTGTTTTTTGAAATGAAAGGAGATCTTGCAGTGGGAACAAAATAAGATATATTGTAAAGCCATTTGTTTCTCCCTATGTACCATATATAAAGTAGGGCTACGACTATTAACAGAAAAGCATATCAAATCATGATTTACCTGAAGGCAAAACAAGTCATTTTGTGATTCATTTTCTATCGACTAACTAAATGACTAATCGTTACAACTTCATAGTGCACTGAAGCAGATAGACAGAAAGGAAATTTGTCAAATTAACTCTTACCGTGATATTTATGTTGCTTTGTCCCTTCCTTTCCTCCATAGGTTTCTTCTTCCCAAACAGTCCTTCCTTTTGTAATACTAAAGAACGCTGCAGTAAGTTGTCAGATGGTGATACTGAAAGTAAACAAGAACAGAGAATGTCAAGTAGTCTGAAGAACAGAGTAGCACTTGAATGTGAGATCTAAACAGAAAAGTAAGTTGAAGATGAACATTTAATGTAAAGCAACGTGAATGTTGAAAAGCAGAGAGCAAATAATGGAGGCAAATGCAGTCAAGCTGGTCATGCTTTTGAATGTAAAAGTTAAGTAACAAAAAGGAGCTAGAGCTCCGCAGAGAATGTTAGCTGTAGAGTAGAAAAGGTTTTAAGAGGATCTTTGTTATTGTAGTTTGAAGAAGTGGGAAAGTGCTTGGTTTTGCCAGTGTGAGATTATATTCACGATATGTAGGGTCTTGCAAAGCTAAAAGCGTGATGGCAACAATGAAAGTTAAAACAATGACAGAGTTTGCACGCCCACGCATGAGAGCTTCAAAGCCCTAATCCCTGTCCTACAAAGATCACCTTAACCACAGTGTCCACAGCCCATTAACTTTCTTTTTAACATTATGCTGCCTGCGCAGGAGTACACTTGCAGTGTCTTTATAAGGTCTGTGAGTGTGTGTGTGTGTGTGTGTGTGTGTGTGTGTGTGTGCATCTATGACTAAGAGAAAGGTAAGACAAGACGGAGGAGAAGAAGAAAGGGCATGAGATTGAAACAATGATCGATACACTCAATAAAACACAAACGAGAGAACCGCCACCCTGCCATGGGTGCAGAAATTTCCCCAAGGTTAGCCAAAGACAGCAAAATCCATTTGTTCATGATGAACTCAGAACTTTGATTTCTGCCTGTAAACTTGACAAAGAGGCCAAATGGACAATGCCTCCGGGCCTCAAAATAGTTGTGTAAAACAGCGTAAGCATCAGCAGCCATAGTGTCCTCTAAGACACATATCTGATAAAAGTTCAGGAGCATAACATACACTAAACCACCTCTCTACACCTAAAACTATATAAATGGAAGCACGCTGCGCCTTAAAAAGCTTTGGGCATTGCCTAAAACGTCTGAAAATGAACAAGCTGTGCTGGAAGGCTCTTGAAAGATTATGACAAACAGGGAATCCCCATACTTTTTCAGAGCTACCGGGTCTCACAGGCAATAAAGGATATTACACAGCGGCTAGTTCATCACAAACGTTTCAGAATCAAAAGTTTTATTGCACTGTACAACAACTACCCACATCCAGGGAAAACTTTGGGACAAAGCCAGGTAAACCTTTATGTGAAGTGTATTTCAAGGCATTTTTATCACACTGAACTGTGTATAGCATTGGAATAGATGGGTGCATTTAACATTTTACTAAATCTGCATGTACGCCTATGTTGTCTTTCCCATTTGTGAATTATCCCCAAAAAATGAATAAATAAATCCAACTGCAGCTCATATCAGTCCAGAAACAGTATGTATTGTGTACCATGCAGGTTGTCAGATTATAGGGAACAGCTACGTATAACTAGCACCCTCTAATGGAAGCAGTTGGTTGCTAAAAGGCAGGAATGTCAACAAGAGGGCATGAAGACACACCGTTTGGTTTGAAGCCACGGCTTCTAATTGTAATTCCAGTTCATCCACTGCAGTGAAATATTCCAGTGTTCACGTTTTTACACCAGATTTTAAGAAAACAGTGCTTTATTCCTGATTTTCTACAATCTGTGATGAGATTTTGCCATTTACACCGCGCTGTAATGTGATGATATCGAGCTGAGCTTGCTTTTGATTTGTTTACTTATTGCAACTCATACTACTTTTTTATTGCTAAACCTATGTGGGCTTAAAATCCAAGGAGCTAATTGTTTGGGGCATGTTTGTGAAAACTGAGCAACTGAAGACCCGTGAAAAATAAATATAAATCAGCCCTTGAATTACAATAGATGTCTGCCACTGTTAGTTATACTAACAATATTCAAAACAAGACAGACGTTGGCTGCAGCGCTGAATATTTGTAATTAAGTCAACATCCATTTAAAGTGCAGAATACGGAATTTTGTTGCTGATTGGACCCCTACACAACATAGCAGTATGTTTCCAGTCAACAAAACCTGCCTGGAGACCTAAATGTATGGAATGCTTCCAGTTTACATGTATGTTTTGTCAGTGCTACAGTTATTGTGTATCTGATGAACTATATCAGGTCTTGTTTCCTCAGAAATGTACTGAAGTGATCTGTGTTGATGTATTTTATTTACCTTTGCTCGTAGTTGTTCTGCCTTGTCATGTTTCCTTTCTAATGCACACCCATCAGGCGGAGGCACAAAAGTTATTCCTATTTGTTGTGGTTTTGTCAGCACTGTTGTATCCGCATTGATATGCACCCTGAGTGAAATTCGCCCACGATGAATCCTCCGTCCGGAATGTTTTTGTAAAAAAAAAAAAGAAACGCATTCAAGTGAAAACAGCAGGAGAAAAACTCCTCAGGCAGGGTTACAACAGACTGGGCGGTCACAGAGTTAGGTTCACGCCTTCCAGAAAGTCTTCCAGAGAGCCCCCATGATCGCTTTCTCCTACTCTTACAGACTCCTGACTTCTCTCTCCCAAACAAATCCCCTTGTCTTCCTATGAACTGTCACTTAAAAATTTAAAAAGGACAAAAAAAAAGCCATAAATAAAAACGGGCCTTGGCACTGATTAGTCACAGAGAGCAGGCCTGACTCCTCAGGCACCTCCTGAGTGTTACCAGGGATTTAGACTCATGTTGGACTCCTTACAATAAGAGCCAAAAGCAGCAGCAGGAACATACTGGCTTTTCTGAACACTCAGAGAAGCAGCGGAGCAGCAGCGAAGACCAGCAATATGCAACGAGAACTACCAGCCTGCACTCAAGGAGGGGAAGCAAATCAAACAGGCTAACTGGATTCAGGATTTGCAGGCTACAATGGCTGTGATCTGCAAAAATAACTACTAATTGCCCTGACTAAGATGGGATTTTTTTTTTCTTTCAAAGCATGTATACATCTGTGTTCTTTGGCTCTCTAGGGATGACTCCCTCTCAGTATCTACAGACACAAGCCCTCGATTCACCCTCTCTCCATGTTCGCCATCAGACCTGTGTACATTTCTACAATTACTCCTACATGAATTGAAAGGAGATGTCTTATTCTGGAATATTACTCAATAAAATAACATATATTTGTATGATTGTAAGTGGTGCCGATTGATGTTTTGTCTTTTTCCCAATTTCCTTTTAAGTCCTTCTAAAATTCCACTCAAGAGGCTGTAGGACATCTGCATTTTTGTCTTCCCTCTAATTGTCCTTGCACTCACGTACTGGGCTGCACACTTTTATAATTCAATAATCCAGTCCATGTAACATCACTAAAATATATATATTCAAGCAGAGAAAGATATTCTGACTATAAAGTTATGATAGCAGTGGGGAACTACGTAAAAATAAGTGACCGAGTGTCTCAGGAGAGCCAAGAGAGCCGGGTGACAGAGGTTGGCGGCTCAGGCTGAGTCAGCTGACCTGCCCCGATACTCTCTTTTCTTCCTCTGTCTTTAAAGGCAGAGCAGAGTTGTACTTTGCCCCTGATTTCCCTGAGTCAAACAAAATGAACCTTTTCATGTCTGCGTGAGCAATTTTAAAGAAGGTTAAATGGTAATGTTAGCAGCGCTGGTTTCAGGACGTACTGACTGCAGCAGCTGTGAGACAGCTTATTTGAAGGAATGTCTTGAAGGATGAGGTTATAATTTACCATTTTACATCTGTATAATGTACTTCAACTAAATACAACAGTTCCGCCATGAATTCAACTTGTATGAAGTTTACACACAGTAAGACACACATTATTCCAGAGATGTAAGAGGTGGACTGCAGTGCATCAGTTTACATCTCAGCACAAGGTGTTGACCTGGCCTCCAAATTCACTAGATCCCAAACTGATCAAGTATCTGTGGGATGATCCACAGAGGCCCCTTCCCTCAACCCATAGGACCCAAAGACCCCCAATAACAACATTCTGTTGCCAGACACCACAGGACACCCTCAGATGACCCATGTCCATTCTCTGATGAGTCACAACCAATTTGGAGGCCCAAGGGAGCCCTACACAATACTAGGAAGGTGGTCTTAATGATATGCCTGATCGGTGTAAAAGTGATGCCAGTGGTTAAAAAAAAAAAAAAAAAAAAGCTAGTGAGTGTAGATGTTTCGATTATGAAAAAGGCTCAGTAATTCCCTAAAACAGCTGGGCACTGCAAATTCCAGCAAACATCACTTAAACATGAGTAAACAGTGCATTTGTCTGAGATTATTTCAGCTCTAGTGAATATTCCCGGCGGCAGAGGATATATTTGAGATTTACTCCGAGCTGCTGTCTTTGATTCCACCAGGCTAAACGTGGGTGTTTTCACTCACAGCTATAAACAGAAGCACACAAACTTCAGCTTCTCTAATATCCACTATAAGAGATTGCGATTAGCAACAGATTGACGCTACATAGGCCTGCTTGGTTTAGTAGATGCCCTACAGTACTTGGCACTAGAAGCCTCCATGACAGTCATGCTATTTTCCTACAAAAACACACTTTATGTATCTATGTCTAATCAAATAAAGCAGTGTTAGATGATTAACTTGCACGTGATTAATCAGTATACATTCTCACGTAACTTTTAAGATTTGGTATTTATCATCCAAATCAAACCACATCTTTTAAAATAAATTACACTTACTAGCCTTATACTTGCAAATCACTATTAAACAATTAATTTGACAAAGCACCAGCTACGGATTCTTGTTGCACTGCTAATAAACCCGCTCTAGCCTGCAGTAGTGTTAAAAGATAGTTCATGTTAGCAGAACATGTGTCTTACCTTATTACAGGTGCTTTTGTATTTTACTCTGCAGAGGCATTCGCCACCTTGATACAACATGTCCAAAATAAATGCTTAAAAGGGGTGTAAGCTACTTGTTAAAGTCAAGTTAGCTTGTTAGCTAGCCCGTCACTGGAAATCCGTTTTACACGGTACAAGTGGAGTCGAGTTTTGACTGTATGTAAACGTGGTCGTATTGTACATAATGGCACCCTCCTGAAAAGTGGTTCGGAAGCTCAGTGTGTCGGCACAAGACGTCGCCATCTTGCCGGTGCCTGACCCTCCTAACTCTGGGCGAAATCAAAAAGGGGCAAACGGGTTTAGCGCTTTATTTTTTTCAACAAACTTTATTGAAACAAAATAACATACACATGAAAGATGCAAAATAAATAAAAACGAAAAAGTGGAGAGAAAAAATGCAACATGTCAAGTATAATAAGACATAACAAACAATAACTATACAAAATGAGTGGCTAAATATATCGGCTTCAAAAAGTAGTTTAATATAATATAAATTTTTCATTAAAACTAACATATTAAATTGTAGGAAAAATAGTAATAATTATCACAAATGAGTTAAATCAAAAGTCATTCCGGTACAGTTGTCATGAATGGAGAAATTACTATAAAGACTAAAACTGTTTTATTACTGTGTTTGTTTGTTTTTATCGAGCTGGAAACATTTTAACATAGAGGTCTATGGGAATTGACTTCATTTTGGGGGCAGCCCTAGTGGCCATTTAGGGAACAGCACTTACAAGTTGGCTTACTTTTTCAGCCCCGGGGTTTTCCATTTGCGGTTTGCACAGGCAGACAGGACAGCTGATGGTATACCACAGATCTCTTTATAGTAGGTTTCTGGGAAGCATTAGTAGATGACTCAAGAAGCCTCATTATGAAATAGGCCCCAGCACATGCAAAGAAGCATTTATTCCATTTATCCAAGGTTGAATGACTGGCAGTCATGATGCCAATACAGCTGTCATTCAAAATGAGCACAACTGTTCTCAGTTCGCCCATGAAGCAGGAAAAAACATCTGTCAAGACAGACTGAGGGAGAATTATCTAACCCTGATTTTAATTGCTCCTCACTGCCCATTCATGCTCTGGCTGGTGGAAGTGCGTGTGAGTGATATTTTCCCCTTGTGCATCCTGATTGTACACGATTAATCCATGCTCAGTTGTTTGGCATTTTTACCGACGATGTAGAGGGAACAGGAAAGGAGAGGAGCTACAAAGTTTCCAAGGCTTGCCATAACCGAGCTGAGGATATTGCAGTCAGAGGACAGACCTTGACCTTCAGCTTTCAAGGTGCCACTATACCTTGCAACTTTAGAGTCTCAGACATTCAGAACAGAAATTGTTGCATATGTTGTGCCTTCTTCACCCTTTGCATGCATATATGGTAAGAACCACTTGTTTGTATTGAAACATATTGAGAGAACAAGAGCCTGACAGAATCTGCCCATAAACCAATGGGGAACTTGGAGGCAAAGTATGAGGCCTCGACCATATAGTTGACAACTATATGGACACACAGGCCTGTTCACATCATGTGGGATGAAAGATACTAATGGTTAAGATTTTCAAATTTGCAATTTGCAAATAAGAAAAGGAAAGGAGACAAGAAAAGGAAACAAGAAAAATACTGACAGAAAACAAACAGAAATACAACAATGTTAGCGACATTTATATGTACTTCCTAGTGAGCACATAGTTTGTTAAAAGCAATTTCTACTATCCAGGAGGTTAATTTAACTAAAGTGGTAGTTAAGTGAGGCTTGTTTTACTGCAGCACTTGGAAAATGGAAAAAAGTCTGGCTAATGAAACAATATGCAACTGCCATTCCACATTTCACTCCTTTTTGCCGGCAGTCAAACCTGACATTAAATATTTAAAATTAGTAATAAAAGTCCCAGAACATAAATCATATCTGATGAGATAACTCCAGGATTAGCAGACAGAGTGAAAGTGAAAGCTCCACTTGTATGTTTTATATTTGGCAACACACTGTACACAGTATATACACAATTTAGTTTTCCTGATGTTCTACATATACATTTGTATTTGTCTGTAAAACTGAACAAACAAAAACCTAAATGTCCATCCTCCCAAAAAAAAAAATTTTATATTGTGTGAGAATAAAACTACAAACTATGTCTGATTTGCTGAAGAGTCATCTGCCTTTTAATCAAATGTATCAGATGGATGAATAGCTGCAATTACATCTCTAGTTCACAACTCAGCAGTCAATTATACATTTCATTCTCTCTGTGCTGACTGTGTTAAACGGATGTCTCACAGACTTTGATCATTAAGCTACGAGTCGAACTCCAGAACAAGCTCAAGTTGAGCAGCATCTGATCTGTTAGATTATTGTGTGCTCTGGGCTGTCACTGGCTTTCACAACAAGTTCCCCTTTGAGACGTGACCTCAGTCAGGGTCAGACAGCCCTCTTTCCTCTTCTGATCCTCCTACTGCTTTACTGGGGCATCTCAAATCTCATGGAAGCATGACTTCTGCATTTATAAAAGATTATTCTCAGTAAACCCACACAGAGTGGAGCAGTCTGCACTCAGACAGAATGGAGCTTTATATTTCTTAATGCAGCAAATAAGGATTAAGGCATTAAACCAAATATAGTTCTCATGATTGCTGGAGGAACCAATTACCCTCAGCATGCGCATGTTTCCATTACAGGAATCTGCATGCTAAATTTGAACAAACGTGGGAAAATCGCAACCTTGTGTTGCATTTAATCATGTTTTTCCAAGCACCGAATGCCAATGTTCTTCTGACTACTCACAGTTCAGCTCTCATTGATATTAATAACAACAATATAGCATCAAATGGATGGAAAGCAATCATGGGATGATTAACAAAGTCACCAGAAGTGCATGTAGACGAGGGAAACAAACATCCCAAACATAAATTCTCTTTATGCGTCAATGATTACTGTCAAGAAGAACATGTAATTAGAACATTTGGTATTTCAGTGATAAGAGAAATTACAGGAGCAAAGGTTCACTGGAGATGTCACATATATATTGTACAGTCTGACACATTTTCTTTTATTTTAGCCATTAACCAAAACATACTGGAGTTAAAGTTATATAATGAATATGGGCTTCAAGTGCCAACACTCAGCTTCAGCTTAAAAGTATTCACATCTAAACTGGAGGAAAGGATCAGTGATTACAATAATTTTTATAGACAGGCACCATTTTGGGGGTGGGTATTTGGACATTTGACTTGAGGGGTACACCCTCATTATTTCGTCAACAATAAAGCAGGCTGAACATTTGGAGCTGTCTCCAAGTTTGGCACTGGCATTTTGAAACCATTGCCGTGGACCCACAACATGTGTTCAACAATCTCTCAGTGTAAATGGAATATTTTGCAATGGTAAATTGAGCAACCAGATTTTGACAACAATCAAAAAGGAAAGTGAAAATAACAATACTGAATACTGTCAGTATTCAAACATATGTGAACCTAACACTGTTTATAGACTATACTGTGTGCGGTCTTCTTTGTCTTCCTTTTCAGTCGGGCAGTTGACAATACTTACCCACATTTGCTTTGATTTTAACTTTTGAACAATTGAACCGTGCCTTTTTAAATATTATTTTGGAAGGTGAGGAATGAGATCTGCGCCATCACAGCCGTCTTAGCCACATTAAGAGGAAATCCATTTAATTTAGCAGTTTAAAAAAAAACTATTCATCAAATTCATAACTATGTTAAACACATGCTTGTTTGAATTTCATAGGATATGACACTAACAGTATGATCACTGCTGATAATGTCAGCTATTATAGTATGTGACAGTTGCCACTGCCGTGTGAAATGTGGGTGTGCGATGAGAACGAATGCTCATTAGAGGGAAGTATTTAGTTGGCAAACAAGATCGTAATGGCACAAGAAAGAACATGAATGCGCAGTTAAACTGAAGGAAGAAGCTCCATTAATTTGTATGAGGTCCTTTTGTTTGTTTTGAAAAGACGCACATATGCCGCTTTATTTGCATAGCTGGAGTAAATGGCTGTTTATGGCTTGGTTTTATATGCATGACAGCCAATAGATGGCAACATTGAGCTAGTTGTGTTTGTGATATCAAGTCTTGCCTAACCATACGTCCACTTTCCTGAGCCTTAAAATGAATGCAACATTCACACTCGGAGTTAAAGGATTACAGAGAGTCACAAATCAGTGCCAGGTGCAATCCCACCAGCCACCTGGGATCAGAGTATAAGAAGCAATTAACTAGACAAAATTCACGACTCAAAATATCAAAGGTGTGTCATAGGAAAGCATTTCAGGTAATTGCTATTTTGTTCCATAAAATTAATGTTAAAAGTAACTTTTAGAGAGGAAACTTGTTAATATGTTAAAGGTATGAATCATTTTATGAAGTTTCACTGCAGTTAAAGTAGCTGCAGTGCCCTAAAACGAAAGAGGAATATTAATAATAAAAGATGTAACTTCCCCTTTGTTTTGGTGGTTAGATCCGTATCAGAGTCACTAACATAGTAGAAAACGTATGAAATCCATCTTCAGTTAACGCTGTTAAACTGCTTGGAGTTACCTTTAAGATCAGTGTAAATAAAAATGTTGACACAGATAGAACGGACACGCCCTGTAAGGCAGAACAAACACCTTTAAATAGTTCCTTTTGATGTTGTCTATTTCTCTTCAGATGACTCATTGGACTGGTCAAGAAACTTGTGACAAATCAAAAGTATTTACTAGAGACTTGCATGTCTCATCTCTGTGATGACTCAGAGAGCGACGGTTGGTATCAATCTGAAATGTCCCAGTATTGCACAAGTATCATAGCACTTTTCAAACATACTTTACATGTGGTTAAAGTGCAATCTAGTAACAGTGAAAATTAGATATTCACACGCTTGTGCCTGTTAGAGCTGATTCTACGTGTCAGTGTTTTATTTGGGCATATCTGATGTTTTCTAAGAACTACTTTGACACCAGGAGGTGCATAAAAAAAACCTGTCGGACCGGTAGGTGACAGAAGCAACTCCCACTGTAACTTTGAAGTTGCATTGTTATTTACCATGGTATAAATTCAAAATAGAAACAGACTGTTTTTACACTAACTACTCACCCAGATAAATTCTCCAGCAAAACAAACAGAGCCAATCTGCTGTGAAGTTAAAGACTTTATGCCTGTGAATTCATATCCTACTCTCATGTCGTCATAATAAATTGGGCAGAGCAAAGTGTCATCTAAAAACAGTCTTTCCCTTGGAGCGAATAACACTCTCAAGTCTCAGCTTCCTGGATTACCTCTTGGATCTTTAGCCGTTTGCCAGTGTGTCAGGAGGAAGGCGGATTCTGATATGAAATTCTCAGAACTGTTATGTTGCATTGGGAGTGGACGTTGTGGTTATGCCTTTACACGCTCACACATGAAAACAGAATAGATACACACACAAAAGACAGTCTATTAAACTGATAAACAACACATAAAATATATCTCTACAATATATCTCTCTCTGTATATATATATCAATAAAAACATTGTTATTTACAGAAAGGGAAGCTCTGTTTTCTTTCCATTTGTTTTCCGTAACACTCCAGAAGAACAGCGCAAAGGGAAGTGACATTAAACACGGTATTAAGTGGAAAGAGAGCGTTAAAAGACTTTTATTGATCAGTGAGTCTAATACGATGTAGTATCAGGCATCATCCAACTCACAACAAACGGCAAAACCAGACGCTGCTGAGTTCAGGAAACCCTGACTCATATCTGATTTCCCAGAAGATAACAAGTAACAGTTTTGCTGAAAGTAGTACTGTATATGCTTATTATTAAATGGATGCGTGGCATGCTATAAAAACATACTAAATCATTACACAATACTCATATCTACGACTGCTGATTTAACTGATTCATCTGGGATTAGATTCATTCAGTAAAACTATCTGTCAGAGGCCACGAGCCACTCCTGCTGCCACTTGTTGACCTTCCTGGTTTTAAATCCTCAACTGCAGTCAGTTACGTGTTCCTGCCAGTAGATTAAAGCACATGCAGTGTCCACAGACCCATTTAATGTGTCCTATACCTCATCTCGAATGATAATTCGTTTTTTTGTGTGTGTTTTTTGCAAACCTACGAGTACACTGTGTGATTTTAGCTTTAAATAGCAATAAGACAAAACTAACGTGGCAGGAGCTTCCTGGATTACTTATTAGACCTTCGCCGTGTGTCAAAAGGAAGGCGTGAACTGATAAGAGATTCTTGGAAATTATATTATGGTTAAGGATATGTCCATATATGTACACATAAATATGAATAAACAAGGACAGAGTACAAACTAACACTAAAGGCTGGCTACAAAACAAACAAGCCTCAGCCCAGAAGCTCAAAGGGAAGTGACAGTTTGACAGTAAGAAGTGGGAACAGACTGTTGAACGTTATCTGTTGACCAGTGAGGCTAACACTCAGGCATCATCTGACTTAAACAACAACTGAACCAAACCCTTCAGAATTTCAGGAAACCCTGACGCATACACTCTAAAACTGTGTGTGGAATGTGTTCAGTCTTAAGACATACAATAACATTTGAGCAAAACATGACCTAATATATGTAAGTTCCAACAAGACAGTAACGTGTACATTTGTTAAGGTTAATTGATTACCTTATTGTTATTATTGACATTTTAGGCTTCCACTTTAATATAAAAAACCTTATTACATCACAGTGCCAGATTGCAAATCACTGCAACTTCACAAAACACTCTAATTTTTTATAGAGTGTATGCGTCAGGGTTTCCTGAAATTCTGAAGGGTTTGGTTCATCTGTCGACCCCCCACATGTCATGACAAGTTTTGTTTTAGGAAATTCAACATCATTATCACGAATCCCAAAATAGATTCATCTGTTTCCGAGATATCTGACTCTGTTGGGTTTAAAATTCTGTTTGCTATACGCACCTTTTGACAAATAAGTAAAACACCTGGGGACCCAAATATAGTGTGTGTTTTTGGGCCACATTACATAAATAGCCAAAAAAAGGAAATGGTCAAGCCAGAGGGAACTGAAAGTCTCTTTTTCTTTTATTCAATAGTTTATTTATTATTAAGCCTATATATACAATGTATTATGAGGCTGACATTTCGATTCCAGCTGATCATATGCATTAGCGTAATCCATGTATCATGGGAGCCATATTTCTGCAAGGTACATTATTCACATATTAATTGTAAAATATTATCACATCATTGCAAAATACTGACCAAGCAGTCTGTGTAGAATGATTATGACTAGTTCTGCTTCCTCAAAAATGAGAAATCGCTCTAAATCAAAAGTGTTGGTAATCACGCAGGTTGGTGGTGTTATCATTTTTGTTTTGTTTTACCGATTTCCCTACTCTAACATATGAGAAGCAGAAAGTTGTTGTGGTTTCTATCAATGTAAATACAAATATTTCCACCGCGTCTGACCCGCAGCAAATTATCTGTTACAGGAAGTACTGACATCATGAAACTTCACGCGTACGCCGCGACGGCAGATGAGTCGAAACTGCGTGCGCGTCCCCGCCCACCTGCCACAGAAACCGCCTAAAAAAGCTCGCTCCCGCTATCCCCTCCCCATTCAAGGTGCGGCAGAGGAACAGGTGCGCGAGAAGTCCCCCAGAGACTGCATAAATTCAAACGGAACCACTGTCGGCTTAGTTATCAGCAGAAAGCTAAGGAATACCTATAGCTATAGTTAATAAAAGAGGAACTAACTTTTGTAAAGCAAACTTTTTTTTAAAGACAAATCAGCTTGTAAGGTGAGTGGGGGATCCGTACCTTCACAGCAGGTGGACGTCGTCTTTTGTTGATTCGAAGTCAGCTCGTCGAAGAAGAAGAAGAAGAAGGACAAGAAATAGAAATGGCCAACTCGGGTCTTCAGATTTTGGGGTTCGCCCTGGCTCTTCTGGGCGTAATTGGATTGGTAGTTGGTACCATTTTGCCCCAGTGGAAGATGTCTGCTTATGTTGGGGACAACATCATCACAGCGGTGGCCATGTATGAAGGACTGTGGATGTCCTGTGCGTTCCAGAGCACAGGCCAGATCCAGTGCAAGGTGTACGACTCAATCCTGCAGCTCAACAGTAAGTGGCAGTTAATTTGTGTGCAGTTTAAGTAACTGTTATTTTGAACACAAGAGTATACATTTTTAAAAGCTTAATATTGGCATGTTGGCTTGAAAGTCCTTGAATGTTACCTTTAATTTTCTCGCCAAAAGGGTTAAACTCGGACCTATTATTTATTTTAACGCTACCTTTAATATCAATACTTGTCTTAAAGTCAATCTATATAATTTCGATGAATATAAATAAAGTATACAGTTATGTGTGGCCGGAAATTATGTAACACTACCATGGCATCTGTTAGAATACAAAAGCTTGTCCTTCGGCCATTTTTTACAGGTAGATTTGAGCCAACGTCTCTTAGATTCCTGTGACCTGGGCTAACCGGTTTTTATCAACTCCCATTTTGCCATCTCCAGTTTGAAGCACACTGTGTGGCCTCATACACTCTTTGCAGCTTAAGATAACTGTTTGAAATTCAAATGTTTGAAATTCTTACACTTTTGCCTCTCTATAGACGGGTGTGTGTGTGTTTAACTCCCACATCTAGGCAATGATTAGCCTTCAGCCATTGTCCAGTAAAGCTTCCTCCCCCTCCTCCCCGTCCTCCATGAGTGGAAATCTCCATAGTGTTGGACTTGCTTTACACAGCAGGTGTAGTTACAGGATAAACAACACCTGTATCAGCGACTGTTTAGTCAACAGATCCAAATACCAACCCCACAAACCCCCATTCCTTTCTATGGTTTGGGCCCAAAAATGCATTTAACTAACACTCTAAACAATACTGCTTTACACTTTTTCACTTCTTTACTGCAGAATAGTAGAGGAAGTTCAGCAAAATAATAAAATTGGTATAATAATAAAATTGTCATCCTTTATCAAGAAAAAAACAAATTGAGGAACCTGGGTCATCGGTCTAAAATCATATCGACCAAGGTGCTTTTACTCTTCTGTGTTTATGAGTCTTATCTGTTGTCATAAATCAGTGGCTAAATGGGTCAATGGTAGCATTGCCGTTCCAAATTCAACTCGCTGATCCAGCGCCCTCAAACGTAATCCGCCTGAATATCAAAATGAGGGAACCTTTCTGCACATAAGTTCCTTTTTGTGCGTTAATCTCGATTTACATCCACTAACGCGCACTTTACAGCCTTAGGTTACTCGCTGACTAGTTTGCCTAAAAGTTCAGGAGCCGGCTCTTATTTTCAGTTTTGAAAACTTTTTTTTTTGTGTGTTTGTTTTACTTATCAAAACTTGATCAAATATCTGTAGCACAATGGGCTTTATCGCCTCTTCAAACACGAACACGAACCAACTTCGATAAACACTGTGTGATTAAAGCTGTGGTTAGATACGGAGCAAGTGAATAAATAAATGCTCATTATTCAGAAATACCTCCTCAAAAAAAAAAAAAAGTCTGACAACTAGACTCGGGGGTGGTGCTTTTATTTTTAGCCGCATTTCTTCAGTCTGATTTTTCAGTCAGCCGTTTCAAACGATTAGATATCCACCTGTTGAAAAGCGGACTGAGAGTGCCTGGGATTGGGAGTGTCTTGTGCATAATGAAACCTGAAACCTGGTTAGACCTGTTTGAGGCTTGCATGCATGCACACCCACTCACTTACTCCCCCAACCCCCTCCAGAGTTTCTTTGGTCTTCCGGTTAGAGCCAGTTTCTGTAGAACGTTGTTACAGGGAGCGGCAGTGACACACAAGAGACAGAGGCCGCTCTGTTGCTCATGAACAGTTTTTATTGTTTTCTTTCCCCTCTGTATCCTAGCTTGTAAACATGTAAAAGCAACTCTGCAAAAATGAGTTCAATCTTTAATAGAAGTGAACTACTTTTTAGATGTTTCTGTCCTTTCGTTTTACGCCCTGTAAAGCCTGTACTTTCTTGCCACACCTTATTCGTATATTCCGACCGTTGATAAATAACACTTGTCACAATGACTGATAGATTAACCCTGTCCTTTTCTCTTATCCAGGTGCTCTCCAGGCAACTCGCGCCCTCATGATTGTCAGCATCATCGTAACGTTGGCTGGCCTGGGTGTAGCCTGCATGGGAATGAAGTGCACCAACTGTGGAGGAGATGACAAAGTGCGCAAAAGCCGCATTGCTATGACTGGTGGAATTATCATCTTGATTGGAGGTAAGAGGCCAATTAATCATATAATTTTTGTATTAGTAATAGTTTTCTCATTTTCATAACAGTTTAAGTGATGGTGGTGTTTACTCTCCCACAGCTTTGTGTTCCGTTGTTGCCTGCTCTTGGTACGCTCACGACATCATCCAGGCCTTCTACAACCCCTTCACCCCTGTCAACACCAAGTAAGTACAAGAGAACTGAAGCTCAAAACTATAAGCACTGTTTTTCTTGTCAGCAGAGGCAGAAAGCCAAGTGAAAATGTAAAAAAGTTTCTGCTACTTAAAGTGTGCAGGTTGTAGTGCTTTTGACATTGCATGAAATTTGCATTGTCAACCAGTACGGGGGTTATTAATATGCTTTTCCCTTGATAACATTTACTCTTTTGACTGACTGTACCATCTCTTTCTAAAGGTATGAGTTCGGTTCTGCCATCTTCATTGCCTGGGCTGGAGCGTTCCTGGCTGTAGTCGGAGGTGCCATGCTGGCAGCATCTTGCCCAAGAGGCAAACCATCACCAAAGTATCCCATCTCCAACAGACCCCCAAGCAGCACCAAGGAATACGTTTGAACAGGGCAGCATTCGGTTTGAGGCTGAAGGAACACTTTGACATTGTGCTAGTCCATCTCAGAGATTGAAACATTGGAGAGAAAAAAAAAATGTATCCCAGGAGATGATCAGTACCTGTGTATTTTTATTTTTTGTTTCTATGGGGATACCCAGTCATGTTACTGTAATATTATTTTAACAAACTCATTAAAGTTTTAAATAACAGTTGTTTACTTCTAAGAAAGACCTAACTGACCCTGCCATATCTATAACTGAAGCCAGTGCTTGCTTATGCAATGTATAATATTCTATCCACATAGCTGACACCTGTAAAGCACTAAGTTAAATTAAGGTGACGTTTCGTGTGTTTCAACATGGTACATGGTACATGGTACAGTCCATTCGAATGTACAGTGTGTTTTGGAGCATTATTTGAATGCACTGAATAGAACTAAGATATGGCAATGGGTAAGTCTTGAACCATTTTACAACTGTGTAGGCGGAACACTGAACAGTTAACTTCAGAAGCAGTTTGCTACCATTGTGTCCACGTATTCATGCCTTTATATATGATTTTTTTTGTGTTCTAAACAAACACAAAAAAAAATCATTCAGTAGCCCTGCAGAATTTTTTTCAGTTGCCAGAGTTAAACTGTAACTGCAAATGAAAATATACTGATTTCTTTAACTTGGATTGCCAATATTTTTTTTGCTAACAGACATATGTTGTGACCCGTTTGTTGGCTTGTTCTGTAATGGCTGTTTGTGTGAATGGGCCTGGCTTATACATGTTGTTTTTCTAGTCACAATAGCTGTTGCACTCATCAAATATTCAGTTTTTTTAAACTTTTTAAATTGTGATTTGTTTGTGTTGTACATAACATAAATGTGGAAAATCTACTGCGTCTGGCTTGTGGAAGTACTATGAATAAAAATGATTCACATCGCACCTTTTTCACACAAAGTACAGCTTAAAGTGCCTTATGAAGTGTAAAATAAACAGTATTTTAATGTTTAAACAGGGAAGTAAATAAGATAATCCTTTAAAGAGACTTTTATATTTTTCTTTAGGTAAGTGCAGGGCATTATAGAGAATCCTTTAGATTTAAGTCATGCTTTCTGTCCTTCAAGTGGTGCACAAATGTATCAGCAACATGTAGATAAATATAATTATGAAGCCTTTAATATACACTATATCCTGTTCACAGTTAGAGATGTTGCTGCACAAACATGACAGACTCAGGCTGCAGATTATTTTCATACTGAGCCTGGAATTGAAAATCACCAGCGCCACACTCCTCTCTCTCTCTCTGGCTAGAAGCCATCTTCCTTCAGGTGAAGGAGTACACACATCATAATGGCCAACAAAATGAAAGTTGCTTTGCTTTTATTGCCACCTTGTGGTGTATGCAGAACCCTACTTTGAGGCTGAATATCTGCACACACTATTTGCTATAAAAAAAATAATCTAAGCTGCCGTGGCTGTGCTTTCTGCATATATTTTAAGCAGTTACACTATATGTGAAAATAGCATTTTCACCTGAATTCCCTTTAATTCTCCTCTCTCTTTTTATAATGTCTCACCTCCCTTCACTTTGTCATGATGTCCTCTGAGCTTATGATTCTTGTAATTTATAAAAGCCTGCAGTGTCTTGCTCTAGTTCTCTTTTTTCATCTGTTCTCATTCTGCCTGCCATTCTCTGATCCTTTCTCTTTCCTCCCTGCAGGCCAAATCATAAAACTAACAATCATTTCACTTCCACAGTGAGTGGCCAAACCTTCTGACTCCAGCCTGCTCCTGTCCTATAAACTCACTGAGGGGAAATCTGACAGAATGACAATTATCTTCTACCTCAAGATTTCATATACACATTAATGTTCAATGAATATAGATCGTAAAACTCTTTCCCTCTTTGTCTGTGCTGGGGTTTTTTGGGGTAAAACATTTGCCACCCAGCAGAAATTCTGGCCACAACACAATGCTGGGTTCTAATCCTAATCAGCAGGATAAGGCTGTTTATAACCACGTCAGCTGATCACAATATACACCTCTGAGCTACTGAAATATGATAATGCTTCATAATGCTTTATCACCTTGACTGCATGCACTGCTCTGATTAAACTCATTTAATAGATTTTAAAAGAAAAATGAGCAAAGCAGGATTTATGTACCCAGATAGTTGTTGCATAGACGTGCACCTACACTGGTTCTTGAATGACTGTGATTCCTAAGCAAAAGACTTTGGTCTTCTTGCGCTAAAGTTGCTCACAAAGTACACACAGCACATATCACAAAGCATGGTTGCAATGGGAAACTATGCCGTCTTACAATAGCTGAACCTCTTGAGGCTACATCGTCACAAAATTGTTCAAATAAATGATTCATTCAAGAACGTTCATGTGAATGAAAAACACACAGGCTCACCCTGAATGTTGAGTCTGAAAACTTATTCGAGAGAACGAGAGCAAGGGGAGCTCGATGAAGCAAAATGCAACAGAGCCTGCTTACAAACATGGCTAAAAAAAAAAAAAAAATTCCATACAAGAGAACAAAAGTGGCCTCACCAGTGGCTAGAGTTAAAAAGACAACTCATGATTATTTCGTCAGATGACTTCCTAAGAAAAAATGCATTTGATCAAGGGTCACAAAATATGACCCTTGCTCTACTCAAGTAATTCTGCAGTAAACCGGCATCACTAAAGTCTCTGTGTAACATTCAGAAACGCAAAGTAGTAGCAGAGATCACAGTGGTGATTTCTTTTGGTGGCAAAGCACATCATGTGTATGCTGATAATTGTAATAGAATGTTATAGAGAGATGAGCACAACACCTGAAGAAACAGATGTGCCTACAGCAAAAGGGAGCCAGGGCTGACCCACGTAGTACGATCCAACAAGTTGATGATGGTTCTAATACACTGCCTGAGAAAAAAAAAAAAAAGGCAGACACTTGGATTTAACTAAGCAAATAGGTACAAGCCTCCTTTTGGATAACTGGTTGTGGAAAAGATGTTAGTCTGTTTGATAAGAGTCAAATCATTGGCATGCATCAAGAAAACATCTAGGGAGATTGCAGAAACTACTAAAATTGGGTTAAGAACTGTTCAACGTATCATTAAAAACTGGAAGGATAGTGGGGAACCATCGCATCAGGGGAAGAAGAGAGGCAGATGAAGTGATGCACCCATCATGCCTAGTGTCTACTGTACAAGCCTGTGGGGGCAGTGTTATGATCTGGGGTTGCTGCAGTTGCTCAGGTCTCGGTTCAGCAACATTATGTATCCAAAGAATGAGGTCAGCTGACTACCTTAATATACTGAATGACCAGGTTATTCCATCAATGGATTTTTTCTTCCCTGATGGCACGGGCATATTCCAAGATGACAATGCCAGGATTCATGGGGCTCAGATTGTGAAAGAGTGTTTCAGACATGGATTGGCCACCACAGAGTCCAGACCTTAACTCCCATCATCAATACAAGATCTTGGTGAAAAAATAATGCAACACTGGATGGAAATAAATGGTGACATTGCAGAAGTTTATCGTAATAATCCCACAGCGAGCTATAATCAAAGCTAAAGGCGGTCCAACAAACTTTTTTTTTTTTTTCGGTGAGGGAGTGTAGAAAGGCATCAGAACGCACAGTGCATCAGTCCGTTTTGTACGAGGCCATGTAGTCGCAGATTAGTTAGGGTGCCCATGCTGACCCCTGTCCACTAGTGAGAGATGAGGCACTGATCCATGGAGTACTCACCTCACAGCTTGCAGGACTTAAAAACTGCCAACATCTTGGTGCTGGATTCCACAGGAGTTGGTTACTTTGGCAGCAAAAAGGGGACCTGCACAGTATCATATTGTTATGGCAGGTCCCAAATATGACCTTTCGCTTCTTAAATGATTTGAAGGAATAACATTTTTATGCATACAGTTCAGGAGTGACAGTTGGTTTATTATTGAAAGCTGTTGACAAAATCTATGACTTCCTTTTGCCTTCTACCTCAAATTATTAGGAAATGGCTGCCAGCAGACACTGCAGTGCTGCAAACTCAACACATCTGTCACTGAAAATGTTTCATAGAAAACAAAAGTTTAAATGAGACAACATATGGCATTTACCGTCAGCTATTCTAACTGCAGAGAACTGAAACAATGACAAACAGATTCACATCTTTGTTTTTATTTAATCATTTTTGGGTAGTCCATTCAAACCCACAGCATATTTAAAGTCTTAAAAACTGACGAGATGTTTCTAGACAACATGGAATGCTCTTCTGCTTGAACAGGCCTTGTGCACCGACATTTACATTTTTAATACAGCTTGAACTACTCTAATGAGAATTTGCGGCTTCTCTAAAACTGAAAACAGATTGGAATTTTAAGAAACATTCACAAAACTCATTCGCAAATTCCTTCATGCGTGCGGTCACTCGCGACGTTCGTAACCTCAGGACTATCAGTAGTCATGGCAACACAAGGCAAACAGATCCCCCAATAGAGTTAAATGCGTCAGGTGCTTCACTTCAAGGTTAATGCAGCGTTTGCTTGACACCCAATGGTTGATTTTTGTTCTTTCCCGGACGGTAAAACACAAGAAAATCTTGAATTCTGAGAGATTACAAACAAAAAGTTTGGTGGGATTATGATATCTGTAATCTCACATTAGCATGAACATTCAAACAAAACACCACACAAGTTGTGTTTTCAAAAAAAAGTGCCAAGTGTATGTTCTTGATGGTACCAGGCAAATCTAGATCAGAATCATTATGGATGGCAAAAATGCGTTAGCAAAACTGGACTAATTGGAAATTGATCTGTAGTTAAAGTTTTATGTCTTAATTGTGGGTGTATACATTGTTTATATGGGACCAAATAAGATTTTACAGTTGAAGTAAAAAAAACAAATAAATCGGCTGCTGCTAACAAGCTAGCGAGAATTTTATTTACAGTGAGACCATTTTGTTAGGGTTTATTCAACAAACCAAATCATTTCTCTGCACTAATGAGGAGGTGATGCAGGGTTACCATCCATCACCACCTCTCCAGTCTCCTCACTGAGGAGAGCAGGCCGAGTTGGACTAGACTTAAGGGATTTCATGACAAGTATGAGGCACTGAGTTTGGGTTTGAGAGGTGCTATGGGCAAAAACAAGCCATAAAAAGAGATAAAACTACAGAGTCAGAGTTATTTAGAATCCTTCAGAGTCTGTCTCCACTTCCACAGCTCTGCAATCACCTAAAGAACAAAAAAAAAATAAAGAGGGAGCTGGCTGTTAATACTGCAGGATCAAAAACATTTCAAATGTATTATCAGAAAACATTAGCTTATAATCTTTTCAGTCCTTCCTGTGCGAGTTTCTGTTTCATTTTTTCCAAACAAACCTAGGTAGTCACTATTTGAAAACTATCGGACTCTGCTGCCCTCTAGTGGTAGTATCAAAGCCTAACAGCTTCATAGAAGTCAGGTTTATGTCTTATGCTTAGATTTATCATCTAGTCAGACTCCTGACACATCCGTTTTCAGTACAGCACATGCAACTTGAGGACACTTGAAAGCTGTTAAAAAACTTTAATAACACATCTCGTTTCAGTAGTTGTCAAATAAATTTCTGATAGGTGCCTACTGAGGCTTTAAAAGCATCATCAACTTTAGCAATAGCTGTATCTCTTCCAATTTGTTCAAGCTTTAAAACTTTTATTGCCAATAAATTGCCAAAACTAAGTAGATTACATGTCCCAAGATCATTTAAAATGGCAGCGAGTGTCTGATTAATGAGCAAAAGCTCTAAACGAGTACTGTACCTTGACGTCTGAGACTTTATGACCATGCTTCACAAAGTTCTCAAACTTGGGCTGGGCTTTGGGTAATGTTACTCCCTGCAAAAACAAAACGGCCATAATGAAAACTTCCATTTTTAAGTCATGTGATGCATTAATTCTTCAAAGGAAGAAGAAACAGTAATGACAAAAATTGATTTTAAGAGAAGGACACCAACCTTGTTCACTGCCTCCATCATCTTGGCTTTGATCTCAGGAAGCGTCAAGTTTCCTTTGGGTGTTGGTGGGGTTTTAGGTGACTTCTCACCCTTACCTTTAGGGGTCTTTTGCAAACAAAGCATTGATATTAGGAGCAGCAAAACTTTCAAATAGTAATGTGCTGCCTATATTTAATAATGGTTGTGCAGGGTAGGGTTCTGAAACCCAGTGTTTACCTGGTTTGTGGCTGGAGGGGTGGGTTTAGAACTCTTGCCATTCTGAGCAGGGGCCTTCTGTTTGGATGGCGTTGGTTTGGCCTGTA
This sequence comes from Chelon labrosus, assembly GCF_963514085.1. Taxonomy (NCBI): domain Eukaryota; kingdom Metazoa; phylum Chordata; class Actinopteri; order Mugiliformes; family Mugilidae; genus Chelon; species Chelon labrosus. The sequence continues at coordinate 5,600,857 of NC_140350.1, read as the reverse complement.
GCAAACGGGCAGATGTTAGTCACATAACATCTGTCACCTAAAATGTATATTCATTCAGGTCACATCACAGTGCACAATATTTGCTTGCCTTAGGAGGGGTTTTTTCTTCCTCGCTCTCCTCGTCCTCATCATCATCCTCATCATCACTGAAAGAAAGAGCTTCATTAATATGGTCATCTGTGTTCTTCCTACTGCTTTTTCTTTTTTTAAATGGCTTAAAATAAACATCCTTGTTATCTGTAATTATGCCAGAAGTATAACCAAAAAGCCGAGATTCAAATTGTTGCCTTAAGGGCTGAAACACCACTTCAGTGCCAGAGCAAAACACAGCTGTTGGGGTACAACTCAGATACACCAAGTCTCTTCAATAACTGCACACTCATTCCCAAACTAATGAAAGCATGTTGATCTTTTGGTTGCAGTGGAAAAATGTCACACTGGATTTCTGAAAATTAAATTGAATGCAGTAAATGGTGAATGGTATCAATCTTAAAATCTTTGACCGATTCTACTTGTACTCCACTGCTGCACAGAGAACTTCCTGATTTTCCAAACTACGCTGTAGGCCAAGGTCATGAGAGAATGTGCGTGCATGTGCTAAAAATAATTTCTAGTATTTAAAGAAAAAGCTTCGCCAGGGTCTGCTATACAATGTTAATACAACGGTGGCCCGCCAAGGTCTAATCTACTCCACCATGGTCTCATAACGAATCGGAAATATTTTTGCACACTGTGTTTGAGTTGTTTTTCCTATTGCTCCTGAAAGCATCTCTCCCTCCCCTCCCTGAAGCCATCTCCCCCCAGCTGATTTTTTAGACCATGGACATTTACATTTAAGGAAAGTTGGTCAAAACCGAAGGAAATGAATCCAGATGTGGCGCGAACTTTCTTAAATTTGTAAGCGCTACCTTGCAAAGTTAGATCAAAATTCTTAAAATATGTTTTATTTGCTGATACTTTATTTAATCTTACATACAGTTGTGCACAGAATGCCACGTCTCAACAGCTTATCTTTAGTATTCATGTACATGAACCGCACAGACTGCTGCTATTTGTTGCCAAATCCAATATCCGCGTTTATTACAGTAATTTAAAAACTGACTGATACAAAACGCTCAACTCTTAATTCTCAGCTCTTCCTCACTGCACTGTAGGTAAATGAGAAAAGTCTGACACTTACTCATCATCCTCCTCGTCATCTTCATCATCATCCTCTGTTTCCATTTTCATTTTTTTCTAAATGGGAGATTGAAAATAGGTTACGTTGATTTAATCTGTGTCACATTTCTGCTTCAAATTGAACAGGATATATAACAAACCTGAGCCTTGACGGATGGAGAGGAAGCAGGTCTTTTCTTTGATGTTTTGATGTCTTCCTCCTCCTCTTCTTCATCGTCATCATCCTCCTCATCAAAGGACTGGTCAGCTTCCATCACTTCAAGAACAATTTATAAATGTCAGTCAAGGCTCTAATGCAAGAACGGTCGTACTGAAATGTGAAAATGTGTAGGTGCTTTCCGAGGCTCAATCAGCAACTGAAAAGACAAAACTTTTTTTATTTTCTTTGGCTGAATACTCACTGACGAGGTGCTGTCCACTGATATGGATGGGGCCCTGCCCGGCCTTCAGGCGGAAAACGGCAGGAGGTGTGATGGTGAAACCACCGAGACACACCTGCAATGAAGACACTCACATTATCCAACCATCTCATCGCTGGTTGTTAATGTTATACAGAGCAGCATTTTGTAAAAAATGACAGACATGAATTATCTGAGCCAAAGAGCTGAGTGTCAATGAGTAACAATGCCAGACGGCAGTGTCAGAAAAAAAAAAAGCAGAATGAACAAATTCAGCCTTTGACTGTGTAAGAAACACTACAAACACTTTGTGTGTTTGCAAAGACACGAAGTAGTCTACTTACACATGGCAGTGTAGAGGGCTTAAGTGTAACTAGTGCTGCCTTGATTTTCTGACCCTCTGTGTCCTGTCCTTCCACCTCCACCATGTTAAGCTCATCCTTTGTGCTGGGGTCCACACAAGCCTAAAGGGACAAGAGAACAATTTACCATATTTCGACACTGACTTTAAAGGCGGTTTCACAGCTGACATTTCTGTTCAAATTAATCTGGCGCATTGGTGTGTTTGTTCCATTTGTTTAAGTTTGTGTAAAATCAGTCAAACTCAAGAGCAGATTGTGATAGATGAAAACAAAATAGGTGAACCTTTAGCTAGCTATCTCAGAGTTGGGTGGATATTAAACTGGGATTTCCAAACGCCAATACAGGCCAGCAGTGACAGACAGCAAAAGCAGCTGCATTCACCACCGCTACTACGGTTCAGGAGCAGGACGACTCCAGTTACATGCATCCAACAGCAGTGTTTGTGGACATCTGTTGCAGCTGAGCAGCTGTTTCCAGCAGCTGGACTACCTTCAGCGACCAAGGTATATTTTATATAAAACTAATATACTGTATTACAGTATCCAGTCCTTTAAACTTTGTATGGGTGATCGTTAATCCGGGAACCGGATCCTCCAAATGCTGAGTGAAGCACTATTTACGCATTTCCCATCACTTCAGTCAAGTATTTAGGTTCATCCATATACCTATCAAACACTGAGCAACGGTCATGAAATGTGGGGCGATTTCATTTCATGACTGTACTGCATGGTCCATAACTTGCTCCCATATATTTGTCCAACATTAAAAGAAGCTTATAGAGAGTAGGACCTGTTGCTAAGGTGCCAGTAGTATAAGGAATATAAAACAATATAAAATGACATATGTTCCTAATTGTACTCACCATCCTCAGATCTAGCTGATGCTCCAACTCGTCATCCTCAGGATTGAACGTCACCTCCTTTCCAGCTTCCAGCACGCAGCCTGTTGACAGGATTGGAATCAATAAATAAAAAAAAATATATACATGCAAGGTGATACCAGGATATGGACAATAATCTGAGTTTAAAGTGCTATATTTAAACTACGCACAAGAGGGAGACATACAGGTTACTGACACTATGGCTCCACATGGTACTGGCAGGAATTCCCCTCAAATGAGAGGGTGGGGGGTGTAAATGAAGTAGAAAACCCTGTCTAAAATGAAAGTTGAGAACCAAGCCAGATAAATGTATTATAATGTAGTATGTGTCTTCCATAGTTAATAATATCACATTCTAATGAACCCAGAATCAAAAGCATCATGCAGTGATTTAAAGTATGCTATAGATATTTGATCATATCCGTCATTAAATAGCTAGAACATATTCAAAACGCGTTATTCCTCATTTTAAATTGCCTGACTAAACACATCTTAAAGGACTGACACACTAAAGGAAACATTTTCACAGATCACATGTATGAAATGGCTTCTATTGTGTGAATCAATTCAAAATGTGTGGCTCACACACAGAGTCACATGTGTGGCTCACATTTCTTATGCGGCTCACATTTCTTATGCGAGTCAAATTGATCTATCCGCTTTTTTTTGCATTATGACATCCCAGCCATGTTTAACTCGACTTCAGTAATTGGTGAAATTACACTGGGTGATGGGACGCAGGAATACGCATGATCTAAGGGTGATGGAAAAATGTATAAATATACAATGTGGTTTAAAATACACTCACGTTACAGCACGTGCATATTTTAGATCGCGCCACCAAAATTAATTAAATAATAATAAAAAAATAAAAATAAAAAAAAAAATCCTAAATCTAAGACAAAGCTAAGTCAGGACTGGACGTGTGCGTGGTGCACATGTGTTTGAAGCCACGTTGAGGTGAACGTTAGCAGCCAGCTGAAAACAGTCACCTCAAACTTAAACCTCAAATCTGTCAGTTCTTCGGAATATGGTGTGAATTAAACCACGCCACAGTCTCAGTCTATAGTTGAAAGAAAATGACTTAAATATCATGGCTGTTCTTAAAACACGGGCGCCGCCATGTTGATAGTCAAACACGTGTATGGCAGAGTGCTCTGAAACTGCGCAGCTCACCAGGACTCTTTAATGCTCCTTTCTGGAACAACGTTACTACAAAGAATAACGACAGACAATGTATTTTAAATGCCCTTTACCTTCAATTATCTGCAAAGCAGAGGGCATTACCTTCCATTACAGAGGGCCACATGCAGCTGAGCAGCCGAATGTAATGATTCTCTTGCTCTGACACCAGCAAAGAGGGAACGAACGCGCTTAACACATGAAATGAAAAAGTTATCTCACCGTAAAGAAAGGTTTGCGGTGCCATTGGTTCCTCGTTTAAACCGTTCATTTTGGAGAGAAAGTCGCTGACAACCTGCTGTTTGCCTGCGGTGGAAGAAGAACTAAGACTGACCCACTAACTAACTAACGTGCTACTTCGCCTCTTCTCTTCTTCTACGGTGGGTAGGAAAGCAAAAAGGAAAGACCGCCACCTACAGGAATGCGGCGTGTGTAACACTTCGGAACTCATTTAAGGAACTCAGTTTTACACAGAATTTTGTTTATATAGAGGGCCACAACTTTTCTATAGATTATACCCGCATGGGGTAGACACAGTGGTACGAATGAGACGGGGTTTAACTAGTAAATATCCCCATGAAACTTACTTACTGAAATTATTTACATTAAGACAATTCTTTTTTGAACTTTGAATCTCATGTTGCAGGGAACTTTACCCACTACAAAACTGTAGGGTAATTTATACTCAATATCAAAAATAATCTGAATAGAAACCTTTGCATTGCAATGACTCGGATTGCTGGGAGTTTTATGTTTTGTTTTATTTCTTTATTTTATGGTATTCATTTATTTTTAAAAAAAAAGCAAATTGTGTATTTTCTGGTTAGATATATATTAACATTTTCAGGCTCAGAATTGTTCTTTCATCTGTAGGAGTACCGACGGGATTGGATATCTCCTTTTGATCAAGATGAATAAATAATCAAATGTTGCCATATTTGATATATGTGAGTGATACATGGATATAGAAAGGAAAACCTTTTGAAGAGTTTTGTGATACTGCGCATATTTTTTGAATCAGTAGTCAGGAATTACTGGTAAAAATAGTTTGCATACAATACAAAATACAATTAAGTGTGTACTTTGACGGTAGTCCATCCAATAATCTGAAAAAAGGCATGTTATGGAAGCAATATGGCCCAATATCTCAAAGTTAACCAGTGCTAGACATGTCTAGCTTTAATTCATCCATCCAATACAGCAGCATTTCAGAACTATAAGAATAAACTCATAGTCTCTTGTATCATCAAAAAGTTGTATTCATAAAGATTAAGATGATTATGATGATAAATATAATAAGATCTCATAGACGGCTAATTGCTTCATTCTATTAAGATTTCTGTTTGTAGGCTAAATGAATTTGGAGTCTGTATTTTCAGTGATTTCTTATTTCTTAAAACAAATGTAGTAACCAACTTAATGTGTCTAGATCTGGGGATTCTAAAGGCCATGGCATTTGATTCACACCGTTTTCATCAAACCACTCAGTGACTCCTAACAGTGTGCTCTGTACTGTACCTGTGTTTCCCTGTCAGTGTCTCCTCCCTCTGAAAGGCAGCTAAATTATACATTTTCCTGAGAGCATACGCAGAATAAGAGCAAAAACACATGTAAAGTAAAACACCCCTCAGTTTAAGAATTTACACGTTTATTCCTATGGCTTAGAATTAATCTTCTGTTTGTGAAATTGAACAACTCTGATCCAAACCAAGCTTTCCGAGACCTGGTGTCACACACGTGTACCATACAGCAAAGAGCTGCTGCACTGACGGCAGTACGAACGGCAATTAATATTTCAGTGCTTCAGCTACTATAGCCTGGTGAGTTTTCTATTATGGTGGTGCTTTCAAACGCACTCTGACTCACAGATAGGTAACTGCAGGTGTTACTGTTTGTCTTGTGTACGTCAGTGTGACATCAGAGTCCTGGTTTGGATGGGGGAGGTAGTGCCACATTTTCATAATGGAGCCGTCCTCAGTGCTAATCAGACTATCGCATTTCAAAGCTGACATTCAGCTGTATGTCCCTGGAAGAATATTTGAAACTTTCTCATACCAGGGTTTCATTAGAACAGCCCGGCAGCCAGGATCTGACTGTTCAGGGCACACACAAAGATGGCTGTAGGTCGCCACTGTCACCATCTTCAAATCACAGCTTCATTACCTCAAACCTGTGCAAATAATCATACTTTTTTATGACCTCCCTGTTTATACAACATCATAGTTTTGCTGGCACTTCATAATTAGATTTAAGCATTTTTTCCCCACGCTTTAGTTTTTTTTTTTTTTTTTTTTTACATTTTATGACAACACATCAATTTGACCACAAGAAGCAGAGCAGCAAGTGAAAATAGAAGAGAATGAACACATTTCTTTTTCTTTACTAAGCTCCAACATAGACAAAAAGACAGACAGACACACGGCCATCACATAAAATCCACAAATTGTAGTATTCAACTCTCTAAGGTAAAGACAGACGAACAACAAGCATATGATGGACTCAGCACACAAGCAACAGCCAGGTCAGCACAAAAGTACTTGTCACTGGATCACTGCAAAAACAAAAAAGCAAAATAAACAACACATGACATTTGAAATATCTCATATTTTTCAGTCACTGTATGCCTGAGATAAATATAGATAAGTCCTCATGGCCAAAATCCCATAACAAATGTTTAGAGATAAATTTTGCAAACACATGCAATTATATTTTGGCATAAAAAGAACATCCTTTGGCAAAAAAAAAAAAAAAAAAAAAGTTCAGCTTGTTGGACACATAGCTTTTCACTGGTCAGGAGCCGCCTTGTATTGGGAGAGCATCTTTATCTTAAACTGGCCGATCTGAGAGCGTTGTGTTGAAGTCCGAGTCTGTCACATCAGTCGCTCTGTGTTGTGCAGCAGAACCCGGCAGGAAGGCTAAAAACATGTCTGATTCCTTCCAACAAGCCACTGTGGGGGATTCTGTTTGCATTCAGACCGCAGCTGGATAAAAATGAGAAGAGGAATAGAAGAGACCGGATGTATTGCACATATGCAGCCACACAGACGCACTCACACCGAGCCCTCTCATTTTCCCCGTCTTAGTCGTCACTCGTCCTACATCACATTCTCAAAGAGCTGCATGGATCTCATCATGGTTTCATCCTGGGGAGAGAGAGAAGAGGAGAAGAGGAGTAAACATGGAAGAACTATGCATTTATCTGTCACTATACATAATGTAATGCACGTCAAGTCCTGCTGTAGCAACTGCATAAAGACTGGCACTCAAGTGAGTAACTTTTTCCTGGTATGTATTAATAAATACCAGTCAGACGTTCTGCAAATAGAAACAATAAGAAAGATGTAGGCAAATTCATGCAACATTCACGACTTATTTCTTTATATATCCTCTCCACTCTGACGCACAGATGCAGGCCCATTCATACCTCCTGGCAGGCTATGATGAACTCCTCCAAAGTCACCACTCCATCCTTATTCTTATCCATTTTCTGTGGGAAAACAAAAAGCGAAGACTGCCATTGTGTTCTGAAGACACTGGGACTCATTCAGCTCTGTGTGTGTAGAAAACTATGCACATTTGCAAAAGTTATTGATGTATTTGTGACATTTGTGACATATAAAATAATCTGCAACGCTGCTCCCCCTCCATTGAAAAACTCAGACCCTGTTCTGAGCTGAGTACGAGGCCTCTTGGATCTGTGAAGAGAGGGGACTGCAGTGTTCCACAACGAAGCTCTGCTTTTGCTCAATCTGCCTTTTCCTTTAACGGCAGCAAAGAATGGAATAGGCTCCCTAGTGACATGAAAAACAATACAAATTATAACAACTTCTGTCATGTCACTAAAAAATGGCTTCTGGGTAGTGAATGCTGTCCGCACTGATTTACCATAGGGTGGCGCTGTCTTGGACTGCTGTCTGCTGTGCATGCGGGACTGTGTGGATAGTCTTTCCTGTCGCGAGTGTTTTTTTTGCGAATTCTGGGATTGTTGCTGCTGGTTGTGTACTGCATTTTGCACAACCACTTTTTTTTATGTGGCGTTTATTTTATGTTTTATGTAGGACTACAGATGGATATTAGCTTCTGCTCAATCTGACGAGCCCATCTTTTCTTTAAAAGGATTAATGTAAGCGCATGCTGTCCTTAAACTGAATAAAATCAAATAAAAATGTAACTTAACATATGTTAGTGACAGGGAAGAACAAGCATTTATCCTGGGAAATTGTTCTAGGAGAAAAGAGTGGCTCTGAAGTAAAGTAGGAGAAGAATTTTACTTTGGAAGAAACCAAAGTAACACAGTTCCAAAGTGCTTTTGAAAGGTGGTGAATACTGTATCTTAGCAAAAATAAAAACTATCTGGAAAAAAAGAGGAAAAAGAAGGAAAGAACAGAACCACCTGATCTGAGACTTGCTTCAGTTAATGGACAAACAGATTGAAAGTGGAAACATCCAGAGAGGATTCCAGCTGCTTGTGCTTTTTTATTTAATGATCACAATTTTAATCAGAACGGCATTCAGATTAAAATAGCAACTCACGGAACACATTTTAAACTTGTATTGTCCTATTTTAATTAGGACAATGAAATCATGAGCAAATGAATGGCTTTAAATATTTGCATCTATTAAATCTGTTTGCATTTTCTAATCCAGCCGTAAAAAAAAATGTTCCCAAAGTAGGGACAAGTTCAGATAAGAAATTATCAATGAATCCTGCATCCACAGACTTATGGTGTGAATGAAGAATGCACAGCAAGGACTGGGATTGCTATTACTTTAAAACGTTACAAACGATATAAAAAAACGGATACATGCAAAGTCTCAATGCAAACAGGATGGTTAATTTGGGAAGCTAATGAGATCATTAAAAGTAAAGACGGTTTCTCCTCATGCTGTGTAAACACAATGGCTTTAAGATCCTTATGTTCATTATACATGTTAGAAATTAGAAATGAACCTGAAAAAAGGCATCCACATGCTGCTGCGGGACGTCGCCCTTTAGTGCAGGGTAGGTGTACTTGCCCATCATGTCGTAAATCGCCCTCACGATCTCGGTCATTTCCTGTAAGAACAGGGGATTCACAGCGTAATGCGACAGAGACTTGAGATAAGGCACAAAACACCATTAAAGCCGCAGCAGCATGTTCCCACCTCTCTGTTTATGTATCCGTCTCTGTTGATGTCGTAAAGGTGAAACGTCCACTCCAGCTTTTCCCTCAGTGTTCCCCTCAGCAGAGTAGACAACCCCATTACAAAGTCCTGTCAAAAAAACACAACAGGAAACGGTGACGGGATAGATTCGGCATAAAACAGCAAGAGACAGCAAAGAAAATGATATTTCTACGTGTTTTATTTTACCTTAAACTTGATGGAGCCATTGTTTGTAGTGTCAAACGCATTGAAAAGATAATGTGCGTACATGCTTGCATCTGCAAAACACAAGAAGTGAAGGACATGTAAGGAGTACTGTTCAGAAATCTTCAAAGGGCTCTGAAAGAGATGAGAAAACAGTGCACTTTACCTCCGTGAGGGAAGAACTGTGCATAAATGTGTTTAAATGTCTCCTCATTTACGACTCCGCTTGGACATTCCTGAGGGGGGAAATGATTCATTACTAACTTACAAATAAAGATTACACCGGGACTGTGCTTTCTCCCTTATTTCACCCTTTTTACACCAGTCAGTTATGACGTTATGGCCACTGAGCAGTGACACTGATTATCTCCACGTCATGGCACCGCTCAGTTGATGGGATATCTCAGTCCAGCGTCTTGGTGCACAATATTATAATACACAATATCTACAAAAAATACACAATATTAGGCATACGGTCATAATGTTATGGTGGATCGTTGTATATTGTGGTGCCATTGGATGAGGTCAAGGAGAGTCCACATAACTGACCTCACTTTTTTTGTAAGTACAACCTCAAACGTGGACATCTTGTGTTAAAATACACTTTGTCTGGGGAAAATGTTGATACTCCCAACAGCCTCGACCTTTCATTGTGCCTCTGCATTACCTGGATTACATTACACAGTTGTTAGATTGCTAAGTTGTTTCCTCAGAAGCTTCTAGGCCCCAGCCGTTGCCTCGCAGCGGTGTTCTCACGAAAGGTGAAAAAAGAACCAGGCTCTACAAAGCTGTGCTGGCTTCAGCGTTTCTCAGCGCTCCAGCGAAACGGTGACTCGTCACTTATACAAGTTTGTTTCTCTAGTTCATTTTTGAACAAGTGACGACATCCAACATCAATAAGCGCTTGAGCTTATGACTTCCCATGAACTCAACAAAGAGTTCCATCTGAAGGCAGCATTTGCCCCATGACATCTCAACACAAGCAGTAATAGGGAAATCAGAGAGTGCGTGCTTACATTCTTAAAACCACGATATAGGATCTGCAGCTCCTGTTTGGTGAAGTTAGTTTGGGCTTCCAGCTGCTCAAGACCTTCCGGTCTGTGACACACCATCGTCATCTCAAGCTCGTCGTCTGTTTTGTCTGCAGGGAGTGAAACAGCAAAAGATACATGCATCATACTCAAGACTTTTGGAGTGACTGTTTTAACATATGTTCGTCAGAGTCTTTTGTGGAGTCACGGAGACTGCAACACGCAGGAAAGAGACAACTCAGCGAAGCTTGAGACTGTAAAGTCGGCAGAAAACATCAAAAATCTGATCAGACAGCAGAAAAGTAAGCTCGCAGAGTTGAAGCAGAATAAGAATAGGCAGGATAAGAAGGTTAAAGGAGAGAAGGATCTGAGAGAAACTACATCTATGCCTACTTGACAAATTGCGTGGCCCTGAAGCATTTTATTAACGGAAACATGGCTGGTGCTGTGGAGATGGATGGCGGCTAATGAAGTGTGGCGACGCTTCTGCTGTGGCTATCTCAGACTACACTACCAGTACTTACAACCCTTAACCTGGCGGCGGGCACAATCCACACACCAATAAGTTCGCAAACATGAACAAATATCCAGGAGAAAACACCCACTGGCAGCTGCAAATAGATTAAATCTGAAGTCTGAAGCCTTGCTGTGGCACAACTGGATATTTACAGAGGGCGGTCTGTAACTTGCACTATTTCTTTAATATCTCAACTGGGCCTAAGATATAAGCAACAAATCTTTGGAGACCAAGCAACATTAGGACCTTTACTCTTGAATGAACCCAAAAGATTACACAAAACCCCTTAAATCTCTTTTAATCCACTATGGGCAATACATTAATTACATGTGAGAAGCACACAGTCGAGTCCAGACGAGCTCTATAACCGTGCCAGAATCAGTTGGCACAGTCAAACTCTGAAGAAAAGGAGATTTCAATTATTATAATATTCGCGCTTTTCGGCTCGGCGGTGATGACTCACTCATTTCAACCCATTCATCGGCTTTGTCAAGATTAATCTCCGACACTGAAACTGTGTCTAGAATTATGCATCAGCTGCCGGATAGATTATGTTTAATTTTATATCAAACATCGCTTTTAGCAATTTCCAGAAGCAGAAACCATTTGAAAAGATACATTCTAACGATAAAATCTAGTTGTGTCTTTATGCAAGAATAAATGCTTCTGTTTCAGACTTATACTTTATTTTTTTTATTCACTGGGTCCTTGCGTGGTCTGTCAAACACCCCTCGCAGCTGAGATCTAAGATTCTCAAGGTGACAGTGTGGTGTCATTTATCAGCTCAACACACATTACTTTCTCTCAATCTTCCCTCCATCTTCCTCTGAGCCCCAGCTGCCATCCCACCGACTCCTGTTGTCATGGAGATAGACAGCCATGAAAAATATGAGCTGTGGTGGATACACTGGATGAACAGATAAATAAAAAAAAGAAAAAAAATGAAGAAGGCGTCAAAGACATTTTGTGCATTTATTTACCCAGTTACTAAAAGTCCCGCTTCAGGTGAGAGCGAGACAGCAAAGGTCTCCACCTACGGTATGTTCATTAAGGCTTTCTGTGAAGGGTGCTTCAGCTTCCGGCTAATGCGAAGGTGTGATTATAAACAGATGAAATGAAATGAGGGTGCGAAAAGGAAACAGGCGAGAGGTGTTGATTAGAGGGGGGCTGAGAAGAGAGGAAGAGGAAGGTGGCTGAGTGTGAAGAAACACAGAGAGGCGAGAAGGAAAGGCAACTGAAAAGGCAAGCACAAAGTGATTGATAGGCAAAGGGACATGCTTGTATTGATGAAGCGCTAAGATTTAACCGCGCGGGGGTTTAAATATTGACAATAACAATCTGAGCGGATGACAAGATGATCTAAGTGCCAATTTTCTTAATAGATGGAGGGAAAGAAACGTTGGAGACCTTTTTAGTTCTGATTTGCGAGGAAGGAGTTCTTAACACAACGACATAAATATTCTAAAGCATGTACCAGGCGGCCAGTGTTACATGATGAAATTGAGATAATTAAAAGTGTGCGTCTGTTGCAGCTGCTGTGGCAGCTTCAGGGCAACAGGGCATGTTTCTTCAGAATGTTCTCACATTTGTTTTTAAATGTAATCACCATCTCGCTGTCAGAACAGCGGCAAACATTTTCAAACAAGTGAGCAACGATGATGAATGACATGTTGGCGAGTACAAGTGCTTAAAAAACTCTCAATGCTTTGGCTTGAACACGATCTTTCAGTCTCTCTCAGGGTAGTGTTCGCCTGGAGTTAGATGAGAAGATTGATGCCACTCTCACATGCGCTCAATAAATAAGAAGCCAGTGCAAGCAGGAGATTACCTCAGTAGATTACCTCAGCTTCACAAATGGCTCTGTGTGAAGTTAAAATATTCTGCCCACCAGCTTCTCCAAAGCTCACTGCTTAGTAGATTGTTGACCCATCATCCACAACATTAAAACCACATTGACTATCTTGTTACTATATAATGTCTTCTGTAAGACCTTTAGCGATGGTATCCATATCACCCACCTAAACAGATGCCATGTTACACCCTTTGACACTATTATTATGCTCAGAATAATAATAGAGGTCTGCCTCTTATAACCACCTTAATTGGAACAGACCGGTCAATTCGTCCCGATCGAAGGGTACTCTCAACTAGATTGAGAAGGGCGGTGTAACCTGTTGATCATTCTGTAAATTAGGAAGTATTAGACCCAGAAATCCATGTAAATGCTTGATCTGACTGTTTCTCTCTAGGATGAATACATTCTTTTTGAGTATGTTATGGGGCAAGTTTCCGGGTGGGACAGAAACATCAACAGGTTGTTCAAACAAGTTGAAAATATGAACAAAGCCGGAATCGATTAGGGCAACACTTAGGCAACATGTGTGTCTGAATTCCGTCTTTTTTGCATTGATGGAATTCAGTGTTTTCATTTAAGTTGGGGAAAAAATCTTATTCTGGCAGATTGGATGCTCCACAGCGTGCAGGACCACTTTGCGCATGTCAAAAAATTTATATTCTGATGTATGTTATGGGGCATGAATACACACAATATACAGTACCATATCGGATCATTGTATTTACTGTTCATGTAAATAGTTAAGTTAGAATTTCTAATCAGAATGGTTTTAGTTATGGAAAATTATGGAAGACCCATGGCGAGCATGCTCCCTTATGGAAGGGGAGGGGCAGATCTCACTCATATTGTGCATCCATAAGATGTACTGGGACAAGCCAGAGGTCACACCCTACAACTCAGGATCCATTGTTAAAATGCCAATGCCGGACTCCACAGGACACCCCGAATTGACCAATGTCCGTGCCCCAACCTGTTTTGGCAGTGCGAGGAGGTGCCTACACAGTATAAGCCACAAGATTTTACCATACAACACAATGATCAGGCATAACATTATGACCACCTTCCTAATATTGTGTAGGTCTCCCCTGTGCCTCCGAAACAGTTGTGACTCATCAGAGAATGGACATGGGCCTTCTGAGGGTGTCCTGTGGTGTCTGGCAACAGAATGTTGGTAGGTGGGTACATAGCAAGTAGTAACATCCACATGAATGCCAGGTCCAAAAGTGTCCCAGCAGAACATTTAATTGTCACAAGATGGTCAATGTTACTTCTCCTGTCAGTGGTTTAAATTTTATGCCTGATCGGTGTATGTGACTAATTACTGTGTCGTGATCCAGTAACTTTCAGGAGTCTCTGCTGGAATGAGAAGTCACTGTGCAAGATCATAAAAATAGTTGATAACTCCCTGTAAAATGACAGCATGACCATACAAGTTCAACAAACAAGATATAACATGTTACTTTAGAAGCTCAACATACTGAGTTTCGTTTTCTTGCAGAAAAGGGCAGGCTTGCAGTTTCCACTCTTTTGCGCTACGCTAAGCTAATGTGTCACTGGCAGTGGCATGACACTAACTGAATGGACGCGAGAACGTTGTTTCTCAAAGTATTACTTTAATTCTAAGAACACAACATGCTCATAATGTTGCTATTTTCGTGTGCTCATTTCCGCCAGGCTGCTCTTTTAAAATCTTCAGTTCATGCAGACTGTGTTGGCATTCTTTTCATTGATTTAATTCCTGGCAGACCAGATAGCACAGATGTACCCACCATACTGGCGAAATATAGCATGACTGTACTGGTGGCCAGTGATACAAACAGCAGGACTGCTTGTTCTTAAGAAGAAAAATATATAAATATGATAATAACATGGTATTTTATGCATGTTACATCCTACTTTGACCTGCCTATGAGCCCTGTCTCTTATGCAGCTGTAATACTTACTTTCCCTCTCTGGTATTAAGTGATATCTTATCTTACATACTTCCGCACAGCTGGCACCACATCGCACTTTTAATAGACAATGGAGCTAAAAAAAGAAAGAAAAAAAAAACCCACGATGACCTGTTTTGCCAAAAGCCTTTTATCAAAAACAAGGACAAACGGTTTAATCTCATCCACAAATGCACGGCTCTACCCTCGTCTTGTAAGGTGTTACATCTCTGTCAGAGAGTAATGGCTTTGTTTACGGCTTTCTACATTTTTTTTCCCCCCTTCATCTCCATCATGCTGTTACAAATTCACCCTGGTAGAGTGTGTGTTCACACTCTCCTTTTATGCCCCTACAACCCAGTCTCCATGACAACAGGCTTCTCAAGCATAAGGCCAGGGAGAGGTATGATATGTGAGCTGCGTGTTAATCACATGCTTTTCCACCCTGAACCCTGGCTCGCTCCGTGTCTCCCCTTCACTAACGCACACAAAGAGCCTTATCATAGAGTCGGGGGCAGTGATTTTGCTCTGTGGTTGTTTTCAAGGACATTCTGATTTATAGCATCCTATAGTCTCTCCATGATTAGCATATGTTATACCTCGCAGCCCAACAAGACTGAAATCGGTGGCCCCACCACTATTCTGCAGCTACTTCCTTGAGTGACTGTTTGTCCATCGGCTATTCTTCTTCTATGTTTTTCCAGAATAAATTTTAGAAGTTTGGCATCACTGCTAATGTTTGATGTACTTTACACATATATGGATTGCCATTCAATACCGTTTGCTTACATATTTGTAACATTTGGTACAAATCCCTTTTGCTGTTCTTTTCCTAGTTCAGTCCTTTAAATCACTTTGTAAAAATATGCCAAAAATATAAATGTGTTTCCTTATGTTGCTTGTGCAACATAAAAACAAACACATTATGAATTACACCAGGTCTCTGGAAGTTGAAGGTTATTTCTCTCTCCTCTCTCTCTCTCTGTTAAAACAAGCTTTCTGTTGCTCTTTTTTTTTATTTTTTATCTTTTTCTCACTAATGTTGCCGTACCTCTGGATGGTCTCCTCTGTTTGGTCTGCATGGTCAAAGTGCCCACCACTGCACCCATCTTGTCACCGTGGAAACCAGCCCGGTCAAACAACCCAGAGAGAGTAATAGTCCTCTGTTTATTCCCGGATTGTGTCAGCCCGCCGTCCCGTCTTTATCTCCCTCCACGGCTCAGCGCCTTAAAAGGGTTTTGCCCTCTGTCTGTGTCTTCTCGCTGGTTTCAGATCTGTCACCAGAGGACGTCCCCTCTTCTTTGAGCTCACTCTCTTGAATTTCTGATCCCCTTCTCCAAACACACAGGCTGCTCCTGCCTTTCTGCGCCACTCCCTCTGTTCTATTGCTCACTCTACTCATCTGTCAGCCTCTCTCCCCCCTCTATCGAGATCCCTGCCTCCTCGTGCCCCCGTCTTATTGTGGAGCAGTGTTTGCTCCGATGACATTTACTGACAAGTGAGTGGCATCAAGTGAAGAAAAATTCATTTCAAGCTGAGACACATATCTTTTCTTTTCTTCTTCTTCTTTGTTTTTTTTTTTTTTACATCCTATCCATTTATTCTCATTGTCTTGTCTTAACCATTACTTATTTTCCTCTCTATTGCACTGAACAGAAACTCGCAGACACACAGCTCAACACCCTGGTTAATGATGGCAGCTGTTCAATACTACTTCAAATTAGCACTCTGCTCCCTGAAGTGTGCACCATAATGAGTGTGTGGATATACGTTAGCTGTGAGGGCTGCCCACTTACGTGTGTTTGCGCTCATGTTAGCTCGCCACAGCATTACCGGCTTTTTTCACATCCCTGTAAAGATATTAGACTTTATATTTCTCTGCCGTGGCACAGACAAGGACATTAGTGCTTAATAGTGCCAATGAATATTCATTGAGCAGACTGTGTGCATTGGGGGAAGGAGTGAGTAATGCTTATTTTCCTCTAAGCACTGAGCATTAAAGGTCTGACAGGGTAGCTGGATGAAGAGTTAAGCATTTCATCTACTAGACAGTATCATTCACTGTGATAAAAACAAAACAAAAAACTGTTGAGTAAAATACACATCACTGTAGGATATCTTGATGTCTTCTTGACATGCAATAATTTCTATAGATTAGAATTCCCATTGTTTAATCTGAAAGATTGTTGATTCTGTGTATGCACCGTGTTGCATATGGCCCATGTAAAGGCACGAAGTGGAACAGAAAATATCTTATTTTAATATTCCGCTGGCTCAGAACCAGAAATGCAATGCTTCTATCTCACTCTTTCCTTATGTGTGAGCATATAAGTGTGTGTGGCAGCTTCAGAAAACCTCTCTAAGTTTTTAAAAATTCATGGATTGCCATTTTTTTGCAGCTTTCTTTTTTCTTGAAAGTTGCGCTGAGGAATGTGAAAAAAAAAAAAAACTCATGTGAAAGGAGTGGGGTGTCAGTAACTGGAAAGACACTCGGAGTTTCTGGAGTCATTCATAAATTCAGTATTTGTCAGCATTGTCCCTGATATTCAAACAAAGTGTGTGTGAGTTTGTGGTTTGCTGAGGCCAGTCCAGTGATTGCTCAGGTAGGGCCGAGGTAAGAACATGACATGCCTCAATTAATTAAACATAAAGTCATGGATAATTCAGATAAATTTACACTCCTCTCACACTAGCTCCTCTACATTTTCTTTACAGTCCTTTACCTTTTTCCCTATAGCTATAGAAGAACAACATACTTTCACCTTTACGGATCTCTTAACGGTTACAATTTCAAATTTCTTTTCCTTTTAATTCTTAGAAAATTCAGGAAGCATATTTAAAGACCGTAAGTGATAACACTTGGAAACACTTGCAGATTACTTAAAGTAACATGATGTAATCCTCATGACAGATGTTTGCCATCTGGAACTGTCCTTCTGCAACATATCACTTAGTGCAGAGACAAGAAGCGAGGGCACTGCGCTGCAATCTGACTTGTCAAATCTCTTCAAGTTTTTTTTTGCATGCATGCATGAGCTTCCTATTCCACAAGATCTAGCAGAAAGAACTCACAGCATCAAAAAAAAAAATATCAGTATCAGATTCATCATTGTTCATGGCGCTTGATATATAGTAATTTGCACTAATAATAGATACATGACTTCCCTTGTCGCTGACATGATTTTGAAGATGTCTAACTCATTCATCACTGCACTGTTCTCTCGGTGGGCGAAAACAACGTATATTCCAAAGCTCAATAAATTTAACTTTAGAAGAGTTAAAAAAACAAACAAAAAAAAAACTCTTCTGATCCCAGGGAAAATCTGTTTCCCTCCTGATGAAGTTCCAGATCTGATGAAGTAGCCCGGGGTTATGCAAGAGCTTGCATCATTAAATGCGTTCGTCTCTACTTCTGTCTTCTTCAACCTTAACCACCACCGCTGACTCACTCCATATTGAAGCCAGCTCTAATGTGGCTGCAGGGGGAAAGAGCTTCGTGAGATTTCTGAAAGTGTAGAACATTTCCAGATCAGTTTTAGCATTTTTTTTGTCAAACGTTTGAAATATATTTATCATTTTCCCATAAGGTTTTCTGTGAAATTCTGATGTATTAATCACTTGTGGTGCTGCTTCGGTTGCATATTTCTATAAATTCACATCTTTCTGAACACTTGAGCATTTGGACTCATCCCTAATCAACTGTCAGTGAGGGTTTTGCATAGAAAACGACAATAAGCAAGTTCCTTTTGAGAGGAGGAAACCCCAAAAACACATAATATTGAAAAATGCATGAGGGAAAGTGTGCAGCCTGGAGTAAACATCTAGTTGTTCACTCGCACAAGACAAATATTCTTCGGAAGAAGATATCACTTGCAATATTTAAGAAGATTAAAGGCAAAAAAAAAAAAAAAGAAGTAAACCGAGCCTTCATCTTGGCTGACTGAGTAAACAGACTCAAGCGGTTGTCAGCACTAAGCAGCTTAAGAATATCTTTTCGAATGTGTTTCATAGAGAGCAGCCTGATTGATGGAAGCTGGCACAGTCACAGAGCGACAAATGGAGCAGAAAAGTAAAGCTAACATTTCTTGTGTTCCTGGTGAGGGTGGCGGTTGTTTCTGAGAGGGGAGCTCTCATCAGAGCGGCTTTGCAATGTTGTAGTTTTGATGGTTGAACTACAGGTGGCAGCAGAGTATAGTGATTCCTGATACAGCCAGCAGATTGTGTCACCTACTCAGCACAACAAGCAAATTCCTACAATAAAGTATGCCTATGGAAGCAGAAGCTAGCAGTAGTGCTCTGCTTCACCATCATCACACTGTTTACAGCATCAAATACTTACTAGAGTTTGTAAATGTCAAGTAGTAAAACAATGCGACTGGGCTGAATTAATGGGCTGCATGAAACAGACAGAGGAGGCCAGAGCTGGGGATAAAAATAAACCTAAAAGACGACAGTTACATAAAAGTATGTAGTGGGGTGATGTAAAAAATTAAAAACACACACACACACACACACACACACACTGTCAGCTCCCATCCATGGCTTCAACAGCCACAGGACAAGAGAGCGAGGCTGAGAGGAGGACGAAGAGAGAGAGAGAGAATGTTCGGGGAGTTCACATATGCGCCGCAACGCTGGCTAATTTTGCCGTAGTCTTGGGTCCAAACAGATGCTGTGTTAGACCTGAATCTACATCTGAATCTGTCTCCGCAGTGTGGGGCGACGAGGCTCTTGCTGCAAGGTTATGCACTTAGAGGACACATGTGACTTGTAATGGAGAGAGACAGGTGCAGCATGAGGAGGGCTGAGTGGGTTCCTGCCTTCACCTACACTCCTATTGTTTCCAAGTGGAACTTATCTATACAAAAAAATACCTTTCACAGGAAAATACATATGCCAAGTACACTATAAAAATTATTTTTAATATCGTTCCCATGCTGTCTCTTTGCAGTTATTCAAGCAAAGATTAGAAGAAAAAAGTCAAATCCCTGTGGTCAATTTTTTTTGGATAGTTCACCGTGTGAGTGTTGGTAACCAATAGCAACAAGTGTTAGTTTGGCATACGTCTTTATTGGTGAGACGTGGTCTTGGTATCACTTTCAAAACCTCATAGTAAGCTCACTGATAAAGCAAATGCTGTGTCTGAATGACATGACTGGCCTTTTCATCAAACAGAAAACACTCGTTCAGACTGAATTTTTCAAGCCAACTTAGTTAACCTGATGGCAATGAGTAAAGTGGAGCAAGAAGCTTTATTTTACCAGCAACATTTCAGCTTGCAATCCCAATACAATCATCTTTTACAGTTAACTATCTTTTCCATCCAACGACTCCATCTGGACTCCTAATTCCTTGTGGGTTGCGGCGGTGTAGTTCAGTGCACTTGGTAATTGAATACTTTAAATCTGCCAAATGAATGCATTAATGCAAAATGGACTAAAGGGGGATCTGAATCTGAATATTTTGTATCATATAAGGCCCACAACATTTATTTGAATGCCCAAATAAGTAAGTATTCAACTGTATCCAAATTGAAGCACTCAATCAGAAAGTCACACTTCCACAAAAACAGGTGTTTATGTTTATGTTAGCTTTTATTGTTGGCGCAATAAAAAGAGATTTACCTCCAAATGACCCAATGTAATATTTGTCTTTCTCCTGTTAAAACACCCTACAAGAAAGGAGATAACGTGTTTTCACCCAGATGCCTAGAAAACTATTTGATTCAAGGGCAAACCTTTAGAACAATGGGTGGCCTTTAAATAATATAATTTTTTTTAAGAAAAAATGGATGTTTAGCTGTGTGTCTCAGATGTAAAGGCACTGTACACTTACTTTCCAGTTCATTAAGTAGCTGACTGAAAAATGAATACCACCTGACATAACAGTCCTGCACTAACTCTTAGGTTAATGAAAGTTATCGTATTCAGCATTTGTCTCAAATAACTGAGAGAGCTGCTGATTCAACTGTGTTTTCATTTTGGAGGCTGTGGTTTGTTCATGAACTTTAATGATGTGGCCGGTGAGTGTATGTGAGTCATTAATATCTGTCTGAACAAGCGATGTACAGAACTGTGCAGAATTATCATAGCTCATCACATGTTCCAGTATTCCCGTTATGGTGCTTAATCCATCCCAAAATATTTAAAATGATCAAATTAGCGTTGGTCTGGTATTGATGTAAAACATTTCTGTGTGCACATTTTCACATTTGCAATTTAAAAGGATTCATGGATCTTGAATCTGATACCTGAATTAACCAAGTACTGGAGACTCAGAGTCTCCTTTGCTTTAGTCCTGCCATTCTGTTGAAGTCTTCTAATGTGCAATTCAAACATTGTACACCTCCACACTGATATGTCGGAAACATTATCAGTCCAGTACCGCGGGAAGTAGGGGTGCTGGTGGGGCTGCTGCACCCCAAAAATGTATTTACCCAAAGATAAATACACGAAATAAAGTGAAAAAAGTGGGGGAAAAAAAGAAAATGCTAAAAGTTAAAACTGGAAACACTAATAACTATAAATTGTCGCGGTCTGGCTTAATATTCACTATACAATTTGTGTCTTGCTAGTCACATGACCACACGTAAGGTCAAGCGAGTTGCAGCGCAGAGCTTTTTTTTTCTCAGCACCCCCTGCTGAGAATATGTTCCCGCGGCTATGTATCAGTCACATCCCCGAATAATTCCTGGAGCTTTGAGCACTGCCTTAACAGTCTTGTTCAATTATCGAGATAAAAAAAACTTGAGCCACAGTTGGTCAGTCGTTCCAGCCTACTGTTCCCACTTCTCCTTAACTTTATCTCAGATAACACAAATCTCGTAAAGTTTAAATTATTTGCAGCTGTATAGA
Organism: Chelon labrosus; assembly: GCF_963514085.1. Classification (NCBI taxonomy): domain Eukaryota; kingdom Metazoa; phylum Chordata; class Actinopteri; order Mugiliformes; family Mugilidae; genus Chelon; species Chelon labrosus. The sequence continues at coordinate 5,579,318 of NC_140350.1, read as the reverse complement.
GTAGTAAAACAATGTGAAACAAGGGCGTAAAGTACAGTATCAGTGATGCAAGACATCAAAGAGTGTAGACTGCAGCTTCAGGCCTGAGGCAGAGCAGTGAGCCTGCCGTGTTTAAAGGTCTGGAGATGAATATAGATGTCGCTGAACTTCTAAGTAGAGCATTTTAAAGGTGAACAGGTTGAGCTTTACAGCTCATTTCACTATGTATATAGGAGTATGCAGGCAAATAGGCATAGTAAATCAAACCAGCGGTGATATGTGTGCTGGAGTCGAGGGGCCTACATTTTTTTCAGTCTAAATGGCATGCTTGCGTGTTTGAATGTGTGTGCGTGCGCATATTTTCATGTCTTCTTCCATGCATATAATAGCATGTGCTTCTGCTCTGCTGCAGTATGCACAAGTTATACCATGAGACACGACCAGGAGTAAATTGTGCAGAGAAAGGTTTAAATCTGGAACGTAAGCACAGCCACAGAGAAAGAACAGAGACTTCCTTGCGTGCTAGAACCCTCTCTCCATGTGATGTGACCACACAATTTCAAGACCAACCCTGACAAGCCAAGCTTTGACGGTGATTTTACTGTTCCAATTACTTATGATTAGAAGCACCCTCAGACACTCCCTGAGTGAAGGTTTTGCAAACATTTCTAGCAGCATTGAACTCATTTTGTGTTGGAAGTGTGTTAGAAAACAAATAAAATTGCACTGCACTGGAAAATCAAGGCACAAAGCATAAACAAACTGGACAAATAGTGTTTGGTCACCAAATCCATGTGTAGCAAAAGCCTGTAATTTTTTTTTTATTTGTTGTTAGATAAAAATAATAAATTAAATTTATTTGTTCTTCTATTGATTGTGAAAACTTGCAATAAAAGACAAAATAGAGTCATCAAGTGGTTAGATTTGATTGATTTTGGCATCCTCTCAGTTCTTCAATGTAACAATAGTAAAGGAAATTTTCTTCACTGCTTCACCTATGAGATAAGTTTCATCAGAGGATATTCTGGAAAACAATGGTGGCTCTGAGTGGTAAACCATATGATGATAAGAGACATCTTAGCGCACTGCAACTTAATAAAATATATATAATACTCATAACGCTGGCATAAACGACAACAGAATTGTTTCCAGTGGACCCCAAAAGGTGATGAACAGGGTCGGAACAAACGTTAAAATATTATTGATGCTGTCAGTCTGCACATGAACTGTGCATGTCATCAGATTATTTGAATTGAGAAGCTAATACAAAACTATAAGAGCTTAAAGGGAATCATGTGATCAGGATGTTAGAATAAAAAAGAATAACTAACAAACAAACAAAAAAATGCATTTCCAATACCACAGGAGAGTAGCAAACAATGGAAAAAAAGTAACCTTTACTCACTTATATGATTATTATGAGTTACATAATTTACATAACATGACTTTAACATGTTCAAGTTGGAGTTTTTTTCTTGTACTAGAAATATTTCAGATTTATTTTTTCCAGCTTTTTATTTCTCCATTTCATTGTGTGTTGCAGGTGTGACCAGCCCTTCTAAGCCTGCAAGCAAAAGCTTGGGTACGTTCAGCTCGACCAATCCCATCAAGACTTTTTCCCACTTTTAAACACACATACTTTAAATTAAAATAAAATATAAAATCTCACTGTGGGATAAAATTATGACGCGTTTTAGACAACTTATGAATGAGTATTTTGAATAGGTCGAGGCTCTTAATTAACTCAGTGACATTTAATTATAACACTGAATGTAGACAGGTCCCCTGCGCTGCCCAGTGCATGCACGCATCTCACCCTTAAGTCTGAAAAGGTCAGAACCGCGTGCTGCAGTCCGCGAAGCACAAAAGTATATTTATGTGGAAGCAGCATACATGTGCAGGGGCGCAGTATGAAGGGACTGCGTGTTGAATAGAATTCACACTCCTTTCATCGACTGCTCATCCGCTAAGGACGCGGAGAGGAGAGATTACTGACGTCTACAAATAATGAAAACTGTTTTCTTGTTTGCTCTTCCAACAGCATTACACTACATGACATCAGTTTACTTTGTTTTTTGTCCAAGCCGTTAAAGATAAGCTTCTTAGTGCAAGTAATACTGATATGCTGTGTCGCATGACCTAGATTGTCAGCCCATGCAGCCATGAGTAGGCTGTATTATTTCTAGAATAGCACAGGAGCTGACTAAGCCACGAGGTAAACATATAGTCTCACTCTCAGCAGTTTTTTTTTACTGCATTTCACTACAGTTTTTTTTTTTATTGCATTCCAGATGCAAAAACCTTTCCTTGCTCTACTGTACGATCACATCACAGGTAACAAGGCGCGTGTTTGTGAGTTTGGCTGCTGATTTGTGAAGTAGAATGGAAGTACAACTGGATGGGTTTCTGCTTTGTGTGTGGAACGGTGATATTTTTGCTCTTGTAAACTGCACATTGTGTAACCGAAAATGCATGATTAGCATCATGAGTCATTCCGCCATCTATCAGATATTTAAGTATGATGACTACTTAGTGGCTTGCTACTTTTTAAAATAATAATAATAAAAAAAACTATTTTAAAAAAATAGTGTAAAAAAAATCAGTGTTAAGAGCAAGTGATTTTGGTGACAGTTCTGCCTTCCTTGAGTGTTTCCTTTGTCAAGTTTGCTCCTTTGCCACTGTAAGAAATCAATTCCTGGCAGTGAGCATGCTTGCAAATAATTTAGAGGTAGATAGTAAAAGCGTCTGGATGGAAAAGGGCAAGCAGTGCAGAATTAAAAACACCCAAATTTATGTCTCACGAGGCTCACATGACGCAATGACTGCACCTGCATACACATTTAACGTGGTAAGTCAAACATCTGCGTGGGTTTCGTTTTGAATTCCTATCCGAACGCGAGTTTTCCTGAAAGCGAGAACAGAGCCGTGCGTTTTGTCAGCCATGACTGACTTGCAGCTGCACTCCGACTTGGTGACTCAGCACTTGGTTTTTGCTGCTGAGGTGAAAAGTAACTTTCAACTTTAAGATGAGAGGTCGTGAGAAGGAACAGAGCTTTAAGCACAAAGATGATGGAAACACAGACGATGCACATTCAGTAGTAGATGACCTCACCATTCAGCTCTTGAAGGTGTACACAGGATATCCAAGTGAGGTCTAGACAAAGCCACACAACATCCAGATTATCCATGTGATTGACATTTGTGTCTGGGCTTTCACACACCAAGCTGACGGTCGATGCCTGGCTAGTGTTGCCCCCTCTGTGAGTGCCTGCGACCCTGGTGTGTCACAAACCACTGACTCTAGCCGGACCCTTGTTGGCAGATTTCCAGTTGATTGAACATATTGAATCAGTGTGAGAGAGTAGTTTGTTAAGCTGAACTGCTTGGCACTGCACAAGAGGAAAAACAGAAGTACGTACCACCGCCGTCAAGAAAGCTTATCTGAGGGCTTCTCATTTTCTATCTTCACCTCATCTGAATATACAAATATGCATATATTTTCTCAGCGACATTGGCCATCTGGAATGATTAAACTGTAGGCCAGCTGATCTGCATGATGCAGGAGAGGCCAGCTGTGTGCCACAGTTTATAGCTCTTCCCAGCTACTCCCAGCTCTTCCTGTTTCCAATGAACACAGACTACTGCCACCTGATAGCTGGAAAGTTATTTCCTCTGATGCAGGTTCATAACGCATGTGGTAGGTGAATGTCGGCAGCAGTCTTTGACGTGGATTCAAGCACAATATTTTGGCCCAGGCGCAAGCAACATGAGTCAATGAGTTTTTGTTGCAGGGAGAAAATCAAGGCTAAATCATGCGCAATGGATCCATCTTCTCTGGAATTCTGAGTGATTCCATAAACGATCTTGACCCCACAAGTTGGGTACCAATGGATTCTCTATTACCAACCACAAATCCTGAAACTATAGCTGCCTCAATAGAGCTTGCACAGTACCATTCCGCCAGAATCGGCACAGAATAATAACCAGTGTTTATTTGCGTGACCTGGAACCTTTATAAAGCAAAGGATTGGTGTTTTGGTCAAGGACACTCTGACACATGGTTGTTGATGAACATACTACACTGTGGATGGTGTTGGAACTGACATTGGCCACATGGCTGTATGAACGACATCAGGCCTCAGTGGTGCAATGTAAAAGGAATTATTGCTTAAAAAAAAACAAATAAATTAGAATTTCATTGAGAAAAGTTATGAGTTTTAATGTGAAGGATGGGCCGCTAGTGGCTTTTGACATGTGTAAAAACACATTCAGGTCATCTCAACATTTTACTCACTCTGATATTAAGGACAGTCAACATTAATCATAATGGTCCACAAGAAAGAGTTATGAATTATGCAAGTACATCAGTAAAAATTCACTGTACCTTTTGTGAGGGTTCCCGACACCAGTCTCTGCAGGGACTGGATTAACTTGAGCACCCCCTGCCTGCAGCGGCTGGTACAGCCAGCCATCCTGAGATAGAGGCAGGGGCAGATGGAGCACGCTTCCTCTAATATATGTCAAAAAAAATCTTTCTACAACGTGGGATGAAATCCGTATCGCAACAACGACTCCACCTCAGTAGTTTCTGCGGTGCGGCATCATGAAGTTGTTCAAGGGGGGTCCTTGTGGAGAAAAAATGGAAGTCAGTAAAATGAATAATAAATCACAGAATTTAAGAGTTTGTACTACAGCTTCAAAACAAAACAATGTATCTCTTTCACAGTCCCATTACGATTCCAGGCAGTTACACTTGAGTGCTCGTTAACTCATTCAGGTACATTTAACTTTCTCATTCAGAAACACCTGCTCACACACACACAGAGATACAAACACATACACACACTGCTGTGAAGTCAGAGGAAGGTACTGAAAAGGTACCAGAAAGAGATAAAAAGGCATAAAATGTTGATAGGAAAAGAATAAAATAAAAATCCGGACCTGTATGTCAAACTTTTTCAAAAAGCAAATGTGTTCCCCAGACCAGAATGAGTGAGAAGATAAATTATTGAACAGACTCCAAAAGTAGAACATGAAGAGCCTTGTTCCCACTGGAAGTTCTGCTCATCTGAGAAACAGCAGAGAACCTCGTCTAGTTCTCACCTCCTCGCCTGTGTCTCTCTGATCTTTCTTTGTGTTGTCTTCTGTCGTGAAGTCCTGCGAGGTAGATGCTCCTCCTGGAGTATATATATTTCTGCGCGAGGTTGTCCTCTGAACTGCAGTGGGAGCCCTGCGGCTGTGGTCTGTTGAGGAGCTCAGCTCTGGTGCTCTCAGCAGCTCTGTACTGCAGAGAGAGCCAGCAGCCGCCACTGTACCCGCCCTCCCTCTCCTCCTCTGCTCCCTCCTCCTGTCTTGCATTTGTGCTTCCTCACTTTCAGTCGTATTCTACCTTTTTTCAGACAGCCTGCACAGTGATCCAGTAAATATCAGGGTAATAAAAGAGGGCTTAAACTTGATGGGTTATGGGATAAAGCTGGAGCTCAGATGCTCTCCACATTCGAATGTCAAGTGTTTTATAGTAAATGGACCCTTTTAAACAGCACCGGTTCTTCACATTAACAGTAGAATTACCTCAGTGATCTGTCACATCTAAATGTCTGCCTGATTAACTGGGGATTTAAGACATTGCCATATTATCTGTATCACATTCCCCACTATGGAATCAATTAAAGGATTATCTTATTTTATCTTAAAGCATATTTTATGTTTAATTTGAAATACTACAAAGTTCTTGTAAGGTTATCTTTAACTAGTTCATTTTTTGTTAGTATAACATAGTGTTTAGGTATTCTTCTCATGATGTAACAGAGTGTGGTTTTTGGATAAAGGAATTCAGTACAATGCTGTGCAGTGTACAGTGTATCCAGTGAAACGCTGTAAAAAAACACGCTGCGAAACAAAACTGTATAACTGTAAAAAGAGTGATCTGTAAGAATACATTGTGGAACAGAGTCTATCCTGGACGGCTGGGAGTCTGTCTACGGGTATATTAAGCAGCATCTGTAGCGATGCAGACGGAAAGTGCATCTTGGGGATGAGACACCCATCAGGAACTGAGGAGCTATCTTCGTTGAACAACACTCAAATTGACAAACTGTATAAGCAAGCAATCGACCATAAACGCAGCAGTCTATTCTGTCTCAAAATGACTGAAGCAGGTTATGTAAGCCTGCAATTTGCTTGTGGAGACAGAGCTTTTTGTCTCTCACTCCACTGAACTGGGGAAACGCGCAGGGAGAGCATGACGCAGTGCTTCCTCGGTCTATTTTAACCCCCCCCCCCCATCCACTCTTGTCTATATTTAATGGTTATAGATTCTATTTATCTTCTCACGGGGGCATTTTAGCAGGTATCTGGCCTTCAGCGTCTCTTTCCCGAACACCTGAAAGAAACAGAAAACGACAGAAGGGAAAACCACAGCTTTTGTGAGCGGAGGTGGTCCCATTTAGAACCCAGGAGGGAAGCACTTTACTCGAAGAATGGCGTGGTAAAAAATAAAATAAGCTGCTAAACACGCTGTCAAAAAAGCGTGTGTGCAAGATACCGGAAATTAGAAGTGAATTGTGAACACCGACTTTATTATTATAATACAACGTCAACCCAAAAAATGAGTGGGACAGTTCGTGTTTTGGTGCAGGCCTTCACCTGGAGACTTTTGGAAACAGCATTTGTTCATGACATTAATGTGAGGAATGTGTGTTTTGTTTTACTGCGTAAAATGCATGCAAAAATACGACAAAATACAAAACAAAGATGATAATTAGCTCCCTTTGCCACTAATAGATGTGAGGACAACAACAAAAGAGGACCAATCTCAACAAAACCTATCACAAAAGAGGTGAATAATAATTAACTACAAATGAACACCAGACCAACATGTTTTAAAGAAAAAAAAAATTATTAAAATGAGTTGTTGAACAAGCTAGACTCTTCTCTTACCCTCCCTCTTTAGCAGGGTCTTGGTACAGTCTAGCTGAACAACTTAAAGATAACATAAATTAATTATTTACTTTACAAAATTAGCGAGTGCGGTTGTTGAATAAGTTATATGAATCTCCCTTGTAAATTATAAACCTAAAGTAAGTGCGTGATAAGTATTAGGGTTAAAGAGAGGGTGAGGGATAATTATCAGAGGCGGTTCTAGAGTCTGTTGGGGCCCTGGTCACCGCATAGAAGACAGAGGGGGGCATTCTTCTCTGCTAGCTAAGTTAATTACTGTTAATCTTAAAAGAAAGAACAAACGATAGAATGGGATGCCAGTAGAAGTCAAATATCTCTCTCTCATTGTTAAGGCTAGACTAGCGGCATTCACTTAGCTATTTAATCTTAATACTTACCATCATTATCTACTCGACTTCACTGTCTTGCTTTCTCTTTCCTCTTGTTTTTCATTCCCAGAGGGATTGCTTCTTCTCACACGCACAGCATGCAGTGGGATTAAGTTTACAGAGTTGTGTCAGCTGGGTGCTCCTCAAGCACAACCTCACTGCTTCAGTTTAAAGTGTGTCGCCCCTTGGGGGCCCCCTGCTGGCACCAGGCCTTAAGCAGTTGACTTCCCCCTCCAGTTGAGCTGCTGCGCCACGGCTAATTATGTCACATACAATGTTTGCATGCAGATGTGGCTGAGGCCATCATACATACTCTTTGCATTGTCGAGTACTTTTACATTAGACTCGGACTGACAAAAGAGGAGTCACAGTTCCTAGCAGAGTGGAACCCGGACTTTAATGCTTAAGATGCGATTGTGCTGATATGCGGACCCCTCAGATCGACCTAAACTGACTAAGAACAGGTCGTTGGAGTCAATTGACTGAAGCTTGGCTTCACAACTGTCTCACATCAATGTGCCAGTTCCAGGTGAGAGTAACACTAGTGTTACCCTGATCAGGCATAACATTATGACCACTGTACCACCCACCAAGACCAGACCAGGCACCCCTTTAAATTTAAGATGGAAAATGATCACACGCGGCTTTTTTGTATGTCAGCACCTGAAAATTAGAAACCACAAGTTTGATTACATTTTATTAGCTGGGAAAACTGCTAGATAAGCATTGTGCTATGTATCCCTCTGCAGTGTGTCTGACTTTAAGTGTAAACATGTACCTTTGAACTGCACAAGAGCAGTGTTTGAGTACCGTTTACCACACAACAAAGCACCTTGTGAGCCTGGAGAGTAATTGGTGGGCATTCTCATCTGCTCCTTCATCCACATACTCATTACAATCATGTCTGCCCTATGGAGACCATTAGCAGCCATGGCAATGTCAGCACACACAGAATCTGGATAATTCACCTGTCTCATTTCTGCCTCACTTCTGGGGTCTGGGGTCTAGCACTGTCAGGTTATTTATGTAGCCACTCATCACTAGTATGAGCCAGAGCTGTTGTGGTAAAATATGCTGCATGATATATTTACATATGCAGTGCACTGTATGATGCAACGCAACAAACTAACTGAAACAAGTAATGGATGCAAAGTGCCACCAACAAGCATGAATTATGCACTTAAATTATGCACTCCAAGATGAAAAAAATAAATCTTTCACGGCATTAAATTTAACAGTTTTATTTATTTTTTTTAATCCTGTTGGCAGCAATTTCCTATCGCATTCTTGGCCAACATCAGTAGAAAAGCCAAAAGAGGCTGATGCGGAGGAAAAGTGTGGTTCATAGTGTCCATGGTGATATGGAGATATTAATAAACAGAAATTACTTTGGCACTTTGTTTGAGGAAAATATTGTTGCCATAGTGAAGTTCATTCCCTAAGCAATTGAAGGAAGAAGATATTAAGAGTGTATTAAATAAAAATAAAAAAACACAGATGCAAATATTGATACTGACTAGCTTTGCTCTTAGGGTCAAACCCCCCTTCCTTGTTCATCTGCATTTTGCTGGTGAGGGAGGTCTCAGATTTTCCATTTCCTCAGGGTTATCTGTTCTGTGTAAAAGAAACACAACTGCTGTTGAGTGCAGGCAGCCACACAGCTGACCCCTGCAGCAGTAGCAGCACTGCGTTGCCTCCCACACTCAGATGTTAAGCCTTCCATGCCCCCGCACTGAGCATGCTCAGATGAACCTTCTTCTGGATCTCAAGACAGGAGTTTAGCAGTCATCCTCACATGGAACGATAAGAAGTGACAAGAATAGTGGGATGCCATGGAGCTAAGATATCTGGCTGCATGAGGCAAAAACAAAAATATACAGGCCCGCACACACTCGTACAGTTCACACAAAAACATGGTTTGGCTCAGCGGCCAGTCAGATTCTTGGGTATGTTTAATGTGGAAAAAAAGACTATGTTTGTTGATGAAAGCCGGTCAGGTTTAGCATAGCATAGCATAGCATAGCATAGCATAGCATAGCGACACACTATAGTGTAGCATAATCAGTATAACATAACCTAATATAACATAATTGCATTGTGTAGCATAATGTAGCAAAACAAAAGATTAAATAGCATAGCATAGCATAGCATACTGGGTTTTATTCAATTTTTACAAATTTTACTTTTAAACTTCTACATGTTGCAAATGTTAAGTTTTGTAAAATGTAACTTAATCTTCGTACAACATAGAACTGCCGCCCCTGCAGCTGGCTCTCATGCAGACGTAATAATGAAGTAGTGAGAAAGCTGACAAAGAAGACCTTGTTGCAGCAGAGATGAAGGTTTATGTGTTTCTGCCTTTTGTGTAAAACACACAAAATCTGTATATTAGAAATAAAACTAAATATGGAGCTCCTTTTTTAGAAGTTTATTTTTAAACTAGTTGCTTCAATTTTAATCTGTCCAGTCAACAGACCTCGACGAAATCTTCTCCAAGTGCAGCCTGCGGAATAAATTTGTTTAATTATCCATGGCAACTGCTGTCCTGTTCAAATCTACTGGGGACAATTAGGACGTGTGACTTAACAAACACCAGCCAGCACTCCAATCAAGTGCAGAGGCAGTATTCACAGGCTCACAATGCAGCAGCCTTACACGGCTGTGGAGAAACCAGAAAATGAATCTTATTTTAAGTGTTACACCTAGCTGCCCACCTTCCCTCCTACACAGTTGCATAATGTAGGAGATTATTTAAACACTCTTATTACATCTCCACGACAATTAACTGACAGAATGCTGGCACATACTCAGATTCCAAAAATCCAAAAGCCTTTCTCTTTCTCCTACGTTCATTTCTTCTACACTGCTGAATTTTGCACTGAGGAAAATCACTGTGGACTGAAACATCACCTACACTATGCACCTTAATTAAATTATTGTTTGTTGTAGCTGATTCTCTCTTTTCAGCAGTTTTAGTCTTGTCTGAAGGGTTTTTAGTTTTAATAACCATAGTTGTCTGGAATCCTCTTATACTGTGACTGCTGTCTTCCAAAACCTGATGTTGTCAGTGTGCCTTTTAGGGTCTTTGCAGTGTCCTTTTCCTCTCATCTGGAATGAGACAATGCAAAGCAGCAGGGAGAAAAAAAATAAGGCTTCGCGTGGGGTTCATTTCACAGTGAAAACTGGTTTATGCTGCCATCTGGTGGATATCAAGTCAAGTCACTTTATTTCGTCTCCCCAGGGAGAAATTTGTATCGGGTATAAGGGAAGTTACTGCATCAACTAACAATACATACACATACCACAGACAGCAAACATTGTAAAAAAATATACCTTGTTTGCCAAGAAGATGCGTTCTGTGATTTCTCACTGAAACATATTGAAAAATGTGGGAGTTTAACGATTAAAAAGGATTAAAAAGTGCTGCCATTACAAAAAGACAGCAGATGCATAACAACCTGGGCAAGCCATTAGGGGGCTTGATTTAAGAAATTACAGTGGGCCATGCAGACTATGTAATCTTTGACGGCTTCTTGTGCCACTGCTACGATGTGTGTTGCCACCAGTGACCATCACTGTTTTTTCTGCCTAGTGGACAGGGGACCACTCCATGTTGACTGAAGGCAGGAAATAATTCAACACCCAGGGAAAGGACCTTACCTGATGGACTGCAAGTATTCCCCAAGAATGTAATTCCAGTACAATAGCAAAAGTTCCCATTTTCTAATAGGTTGAAGAAATATAATAGAAAGAAAGATAGTTGATCAGTTTGGGATCTAGTGAATTTGAGGCCAGGTCAACACCTTGTGCTGTTCTTCATGTTTTTTGAGTTCCTAAAGCGTTTTTGTGTGTGTGTCTGTGTCAGGCTGCATCCTGCTGGGGATGGCTGCTGCCATCAAGGAGTGTCATTGCTATGGGGTGGGGGTGTCTGGTCTTGTCTAGGTGGGTGCTACATGTCTAAGTAACATCCACATGAATGCCAGGTCCAAAGGTTTCCAAGCAGAACATTGAATTATCACAAGATGGCCAGTGTTATTCATATCACCTGTCAGTAGTCACAGTGTTATGCCTGATCAGTGTATACTTTATATACTATACTATACCTATTTATTGTAGGTTTTAAAGGTAGCTAGACAAAATCGAATCAATATTGTACCGTTTATATTTAAACGATATGGAGTAAACCTGGGGATTTTGTGCCTCTTTAGGGTCTGATGTTGCCTGGTCTGAACCAACACCTAATCCAGTCTTGACTGGCCGTCCAATAGTAACAAAATCAACAATCCCTGACCAGACATGACAACCCATAAAACTGCTCTTTGCACTGATTAAACACTTAAGACGTAATGGGAAGTTGAAATATGAGACTGCTGCACGGCACACTGTGTTCTGCAGTATTATGATACTGCTCCTGCTGTGCAGTTTTAGTTAGTAGTCACACTAGTTACATTAAAAATACTTACTACAAGAGTCCCTATCTTAAACACACACAAAGATGATGAAAGAGAATCTTTGTTGCTAAGTCAAATGATGCTGTTGAATTGTTTTGGACCGCATGGGAAAAATTAGAAAGCAGGTGTCCAGATGGCTACGTTATTTAGCAATGAATAACCATAAACCTATGAAGGCCTTACACGGCCCACTTCGGGGGCTACTTTCTATCTACCCTATGACAGAGTTCTCTAGTTTGGATTCGGGGGACAGTACACATATGTCTTTATCTGGGGCCCTCCAGAACCTAGGCTCACCACTGGATAGGTCATATCCTAAACCACTGTACACTCTGTATCTATTATCTCTGTTATATTAGCACAAATAAATAATTGTTCACACACAGATACACACCAAAACAATAATAATACAATTATTGATTCTGTGAAAAAAATGCTTTAGTTTGTACAGCAGTTGGCAGTTTATTTATCTTTGTGCAAAAGAGATCTAAGAGGAACGGATAAGGTACAAGCAAACAGAGATAGCCACAACGAAAATAAGAGTCAACACCGGAGAGTACAGAACGTATCTTCACATCAGGCCCCCATATAAATAGTCAGATAATCACAATGTTGGATTAGTGAAGCGATACATTTTCATAAAGCATCATGACGCACTGTGGGACCGTGAGTTTCTTAACTCTGTTTAAACATGAGCGAAAAGCACATTGTAACAATTGCAGACAGCTCTCATGTGGCTCAGGAGTCTGATAATGAGTTGTAAAAGCATTGGTTTTTATTCTTTTTTTTTTGCATTGCTCTCTTTGATCTCTGTTTTCTGACGTTTAAACCAGCACACCATTCATCAAACATTTACAGTAGCACAAAACCCAGACTGATAAGGTTTAAATACGTATTGCCTATTAATGAAAGTTACATGCCGTTGTGAACGCATTTCACACCACAACTAGTGCATCTTTATAACTACCGTAATTTCCGGACTATAAGGCGCACCTGAATATAAGCCGCACCAGCTAAATTTTGGGGAAAATACAGATTGTTCCATATATAAGCCACACCCGACTATAAGCCGCTGGTGTTTTAATGTTTAATTACTGTAAGGGTTTCTTCTACCACGGAGGGGATTGTCGGGACAGAAATGACTGTTTGGAAACACAAAGCGTCCCATTTATTTACATTTGAGAAACACAATAAATCTTTCAATAAATCAATCAAACAATCAATCAATCGATCAAACTTTCACGTCTTTGACATTACAAACAGCATCCGTGCAGTGCACAAATAATACAACGACAACGACAATACGCATTACATACATTTCAGAGACTAAAGACAGAGATCAACTGTTTCTTTTTTTGGCAACCAAGGAATGACAATTTGAACAATCATTTCAAATGGGCTTGCAATTAAAAAAACAGAATAGCAAGCGGTATAATTTACCATCACATAAACAAACGCAAACTTGAATTTCTCTTTGACTATAGTGTAGGATTTAGAACCTGAGAGCGTGAGTTCATAGAGTTCAAGAGTTCATTTATGTCATGTTAAACAGAGTGCTGGAACTCAAATCAGGACTCAGAAACATAGACGGTTTCTCAAAAAAACGCAGGTTTTATTAGTATCAAAAACTCTCAAAGGAGATCTAGAAAACAAAACACAAAACAATTCCAAATAGGAGTCAGACTTCACACAACGGTGGTAAATAACTAACTGAGAATTTGAGGATCACAAAACAAAAAAAACACTCCCAAGGAGGCAAAAGAATCAATAAAGAATCTCAATGAATTCAGTTAGCTATGGCTTGGTCAAGATATCTGGCTGGTGTGCACAATAGAACGAAACACTCTGGCACAAGACAGGGGAAGACACAGACCATATATACATGAGGGTAATGGGAAACAGGTGGAAACAATCAGGAATCAGGGAAGACAATCAGACCAGTGACACATGAGGGAAGGGCAAGTGACCTGAAACGAGAGGAGAGTTACTTTTCAAAATACAACAGGAAGTCACAAGACAACAGAAACAAGACATAAACTGACACAGAGTAAAGTAAATACTCGTCTTCGACAGTTTTCTATTGTCTGGGGAATTCCCCAATAAAATACTGTAGCCCCCAACCACAAACAACTAAACGAGGTGTTAATGTTCAGGAAAAATAAAAATAGTTAAATGTTCTACAACAGTTGCTAAGTGATTGTATCTGTTAAGTTAATAGTGGTGACAGATTGATCAGACTCTGATGGTTGGAGCATTTGTTGGCATCCAGGCCATGTTGATGATGTTGTGGAAAATAAAGAAGTATATCTGTATAACTCTCAAAGAGACGCGACAAGTACAACTGGATCACGGTCCTCAGTCACAGCCATAGTCTCAACTGCTGGTGACTGTTCTTACTGAAGGTGGTCTTCACCGTGGTCCAGTTAATATTGGAGCCATCTATATTTTTAATTGCAATATCCCACTGGTTTACTGTTCACTTCTGACCTGTTGTGTTTCAAATATTTAAGGAAAGTAAATGTGTCAGAGTATTGTTTTCAGAGAATTGTGTATATTCAACCATTTGTTGGGTGAGTATAATTGAATCTGAAGTTAATAGTTGATTTGAGAAGGGAGCAATCTGTGTCAAGTAGTGAACACTAAATTAAATATAACAAACTCAAAAAATTCTTGTCAGTATTACTATATATCCAAGTGGTAGTAATTAAGTAGCACTTAAACTGCACAACTCTAGTTCATTATGTTTGTTTACTAGATTTTTAGAGGCAATGAGCTAGAGTATGATTAATTAAAAATGCCTCAGCAACGGGGGAGACACATTTGAGTAGAGTAACTTTCACAAGCATCCTATTATTTCATTTGTTCTTTCTTTGAAGGTTACACATGTGTTAACTTAGCTAGCAGAGCAGTGTGTCCAGTAGTGCATTCATGCAAAGACAGACATGTGAAAACCTTTTGACATGGTGAAACCAGCGATGAGGTTGCTAGGCAATCCGGGAAATAATTTTACCAGTTGAGACATAGTTTTTAAGCGGAATGTAAACATCCCATTTCTTTTACGGTTTTCCATGTCTGCACAAAGTCACACATGTCGAATGTAAATTATATAAACAGACCTACATCTGATGGATTCCAGCAAGTTTTATAGGGTAGCTGTTTAACCCTCAAGTGGCTGCACATGCAACGCTTAAACTCTGACAGTCTTACACTGTGCTTTGGATGTACCGAACACGTTTGGGTGCAGTATTGCAAGTCCATCCTCTGCAGTTTGATCCACAGCAGCATCCAATCATCTACAAGTTGTAGGCAAGTGTATTTCATTCCCTCTCCCTACTTCAGCTTACACTGACATGAACCTTTAATTGGATTCACACTCAGTTTGCACTGTTACTGAAAATTCTTGAAAACCACATCCATTTATGTGTTACCACTGATGTTCATACAAAAGTTTGGTTTCAGAAAGTTTAGAATGTTAGCGTGGAATGTTTTACAAATCATTCATTCATTCATTAATCTTCTGCAACTGCTTGTCCGGTGAAGGGTCGCAGGGGGGCCGGAGCCTATCCCAGCTGTCATTGGGCGAGAGGTGGGGTACACCCTGAACAGGTCGCCAGTCTATGGCAGGGCTGGTTTACAAATCAGTTATATTTTATTAAATAAGGTTAAAAAATTAATAATGACAAAAAAAAATAATTAAAGAATAAAAACATAATAAATACACACTGACTGTCCAAAAAAAAATAAAAAATGCTGCCACATGGATTTAACTAAGCAAATAGGTACAAGTCTCCTATTGGGTAATTACTGCACCAGAAAAAAAGGCTTCAATTTGCTGGGGCGCGTAAGGATTGGACTCTGGAGCAATGGAAGAAGGTCATGTGGTCTGATGAGTCCAGATTTTCCCTGTTCCAGAGTGATGGGGTCATCAGGGTAAGAAGAGAGGCAGATGAAGTGATGCACCCATCATGCCTAGTGTCTACTGTACAAGCCTGTGGGGGCAGTGCTATGATCTGGGGTTGCTGCAGTTGCTCAGGTCTAGGTTCAGCAACATTATGTGCCCAAAGAATGAGGTCAGCTGACTACCTTAATATACTGAATGACCAGGTTATTCCATCAATGGATTTTTTCTTCCCTGATGGTACGGGCATATTCCAAGATGACAATGCCAGGATTCATGGGGCTCAATTTGTGAAAGAGTGGTTCAGGGAGCATGAGACATCATTTTCACACATGGATTGGCCACCACAGAGTCCAGACCTTAACCCCATTGAGAATCTTTGGGATGTGCTGGAGAAGGCTTTGTGCAGTGATCAGACTGTCCCATCACCAATACAAGATCTTGGTGAAAAATGAATGCAACACTGGATGGAAATAAATCTGATGACATTGTAGAAGCTTATCAAAACATTCTTCAAATATTAGAGTGTGTGACAGTTTTTTTTCATGGCGACTTTTCTTTTTTTGGCCATGCAGTGTATGTTTGTTAAACAGACATAGAAATAGAAACAATGAAATTCCATTATTCCATCTATTTTTATTTATGTAACTTACATATGACATATATCAATGTGTTTAAAGCTAGAAGGTTTTGTCTCCCGTTCTGACATTGACAGTAATTAAACAGACTTTTAAGATATCTGTACAGTCCCTCAGTTCTTTTTTCAGCACTCTCCATAAAGCAAGAGCAACACCAGTAGTAACCTAAAAGTATTTGGTCTTGTGCTTGATCTTTCTTTTTTTTAGGCTGTGATCCTAAAAACTCCTTTTTAAATGTTTTTCTTGGACGCTTACTTAATACCGTTTCATTCTTCTATACTGACTTTAGAATATTTGTAACACTTGTTTTCAGAGCATTGTCTCCACCATACTCCCAGTTGCTGTCGGCTATTCTGTCTCCGTTGCTAAGATTTTTCCTTGTCTTCAGCTCTGGCGAACCAGTCTTTGCTGGTGTTGATGCTAAAATGCATCACTACTTGTGAGCCAACAAGCCACAATAGACACCAGAGTAATTAAAACCTCCCGTATACTGGGAAATGCTGGGAGAAAGCCTGCTTTTGTGAATTTGTTTAGCAAGCGCTTGAACGTAAAGAGTGTTCATTTGTATGTAAATGTCCCTCACCATAACTTTAATTCTACTGTCATTTTTAACAGTTAGTCAAATAGACTACATCTGCATCACACATCCTCTTTCAGCATTATCTTATACCTCTGTATAAGAAATGTGAGTCAGTTACAATGTCAGGGTCTTTCATTTGTCAATGACTATGCATGAGAATAATACCAGCAACAAGTCAGAGAGAAGGGATCATCTTCATCATAACTGAATTCATAACTAAAAAATACACTTTTTACAGAACATCTTGTTCGGTAGCAGTTAATCTGTTTAAACATCCAGGAAGTCCTTCAGGCCATCCTGCTTGGGTCAGGTCAAACATACACATATTGTACATATCAAATGAACTTGCTGGTCATTTATTCACTTTCAGTGGCAGGGCTGAAGGGAGAGAAAATAAACATTTCGGAACAATGTTTAACCTCCTCTGTCTCCAAGCAGCATGCTGGAAAACTTACTAAGTCATTTATTTATTCAACTCAGATTTACACAGTTGTCTTTTACTTTTTTGCATTTCTAATAAACAGGCATTGAAATACTGCAAAGCTCAATGTGTACAAAATCTGTTATCTATAAAATAATAACCTGAACTTTGGATTTTGCTTCTTGTGCTGTCAAATACACCAACAAAACAGTTATGTAACGGTCTTAGTTTTGTGCCTTGAATTGTATAATCTTTGGCACTAATCATCTTAACTGGTGCTGTAAATTGTTAGCTAATCTGGTACTGTGAGTTGAGCAAGTTTCACAATCATCACACAGTAGCGTGCTAGCCTGCTACAGTCCATCTGTGAAACAGAATCCAGTCAACACAGCTCACCAGGGATGCCATTTCTCGCGTGAAGAGTGAGGTGCTTCCCCTCAGCCTCTTTCTGAACTGTGTTTTTATGTTTCTCAGACTGCTGAGGCAGCCGTCCATTAGTAAAGGTCAATCGTTTATGCACTGACACGGGGATAAGTTGCCGTTTTCTGCGAGACGGGCCTCTGCAGCGGAGAAGCTCTGCGTAGGCCTTGCGGAAATCCCTGTTGAAGGCTGGGTACAAGATGGGATTCAGGGCTGAGTTAAAATAGCCCAACCACAGGACCACAGAGTGAAGTGTGTTAGGGGGGGTTGCCTTTTCCTTCATGCCCATGCAGATGAAGAAGGTGAAGTAGGGGAACCAGCAGACGATGAAAGCCCCCAGTACAGCTGCCAGGGTCACCGTAGCTTTGTGCTCTCGGGCTATGGCTGCAGTGGCTGTGCGCGCAAACGATGGGGTTGCAGCACGAATACGGCGCACCTGAAAGGATTGGTTAAGAGAAGGACAGAGAGCCAGAGGACACAGAAAATTAGATCTTTGGATGATTTTGGATCACACATGACTGTCCCTTGGGAATGCAGATTGCAAATATGAAATCATATTTTGTCTCAACTAGGTGCAAAAAGCCTTTTATATGTGACCTCAGCAGGTTTTACTAAATCATAATAAACACTGACCTGTTCTCGTGCCACTCTGAATATGCAAAGATACATTCCACACATAAGCAGCAGCGGCAGGTAAAATGTGCCAAAGGCATAAATAAGAACATAGTTGTTATTCCATTCAAACTGGCAGTAGCGTCCCTCCATGTTCTCATCCCCCATGTCCCAGTCCAAGTGCTGCACTCTGTAGTCTGCCGTGTTCCAGCCCATGTGGATGGGCACAAAGGACACAGCTAGTGACAAGGCCCAGATGGCGGTGATGACCAGTGTTACCCTCAGAGGGGTAACTCTCCGGGAGTGACTAAGCGGAGCTGAAATGGCCAGGTACCGGTCCACGCTGATCGCCAGGAGGGTCAGGATAGAGGCCGTGCACAGCATGACATCCAGTGAGATGTAGATATTACACAGGGCTCCTCCGAGGGGCCACTTCCCACTGCGCAGCTCCAAGGTGGCAGAAAAGGGCAACACCAGCAGGCCCAGCAGGAGATCCGTCACTGCCAGCGACACCACGAAGCAGTTAGCAATGCGCCACAGTCGACGGCTGAGCCCCACAGCCAAGCACACCAGCACGTTACCACCAACGGTCAGAATGATGAAAGACACCAGGACCAGCCAACGGAAAGCTGTGGAGATCATGATGTCCTCCTCCTCAGGCACTGGGTCACTATAACAATACTGCTGCTGGTGTCTGAGTCAGTGTCTACTGCCAATTCACTATTCCCTTTTGACAATCCTTTTCATGGCGCTTAGATATGAAGGGAATCAGGTGGAGCGGACAGAACATCCTAGCCGTCTCTTTTTCCACAGTGCCTCTGCCACAGGTCGTGAAGTAGACATGTCCCTGGTGAGAACAAGTACAACAGTAATTACTTAAATGGATCACCATGTACATACATATGTAGTATTTGCACAATTTAAATATAAAGTACATTTAAAGAAATAGTCTAACTGCTACTGCCTATTAAGGGTCAAATTACCCAAAAACTGGTCACTGAGGAAATGTTTTACAGAAAACTATGTATAAGGGGTATACATTTTTCTGAGTCCCGGCATATGAGTGTAACTTTTGCTAAAATTACACTGGCAATTGGTTCTGGAAGTACACACATCTATGGAAAAAGAAATAAAAATACTGGACTTGGATGTGGTACAACACAAAGAGAGATAAAGTGCATGTGCCCCTGTGTACACATAGAGTATGTTGAGGTTAGAGAACTCCTCCCTGGAGACGGGAATATTTATTAGAGGGAAAAAGCGTGGGCCGCACCATATTCTGCAATCACTGTCAGGGTAATGCAAGACAAGATCTTAAAAACAACCATAAAACATTCTGTCGCAGTCTAAGGAGTCGTATAAACAAATCTGAGCTCTTTAAGTACACGACAATTTGACAAATTTAAGATATCTTGTGTATCCAACCACGTATACCTTCTAAATATATATTTCAAGAGATTGTAAAAGCTACTGTTAAAATGTTTAAGATACTCTATATATCAAAATTAAGTTTTCAGTTTGGTAAGTTGCCCTCACCTGACTGCTGTGCTTCCACAAATGTCACTTAACACTATTTTTTGCTTTTGCAGAAATATATGAATGAGTTGAGTGTGATCAGCCTCGATCGGCAGGTTCTTGCTCTGTTTTCTTTCAGGTGCTTGTTCAAAGCCCCAGCTGTCCTGCCGTAACACTGAGGCTGAGCTAACACTGACAAATGCAACTCTAATAGAGCTTGTTTGGTAATAAACAAGCGGAATCAGTTTCCAGTAACCGCTAATTTGATCTGAGGATGTCAGTCTGATGTGTTTTTGTATCTCCTGTGTTTCCCTGCATCACCCACAGCCTCTGTTATAAGTCTTTAGATGCACTCCAAACCGAAATGAGCCACATGACCATAGGCACAACTATACTGTGGTACTGAGCCTTTTATCAGCAAGTGGAGCTCAAACTGTTGTTGACAATGTGCGAGTGACTGCTGTTCAACAATGCTTAATATAAGGTATGTGATGCATGTTTTTAATAGCGTCACTTTATTCAGTATAGCTGCTTCTTTATTACAGTTTGATCCTCTGATGTCCTGCTAAGTAAATTCTTTCTCTAATTAAAGTTTGATGATCTAAAGCTGTGGTGATGTCCATAACAGCAAACTGACACTTAGGTTTAAGAGACTACATCAGGTAAAAGACACACGTTAATACCTTATATCTGCTATCTCTATGCTAAAGAATATTCCATTAAAAAATATTTCATATACTCTGAATACACACTTCAACAACCTATGAGTTAAAAGAAATATGCAAGTGCCAATCTCAAAGAGCATTGCTTTGTTCTTTTTGGTGGTCCCTATGGAAATACGCGGTAATTGCAGGTGGGTTTTTTGCGTTTAACTCACTAGAGATTCAGACAGTGGAAAACAATTCTTCAACCAGATTGAATTAGAGATTCTAACTGCTTTGATAAATAAACAAAACATCAGTCATAAAATAACTTTTTTCTTTTTATGCAGAAAGTGGTTTGGCACAAAGTGTAGTGGTGATAACTGCAGAGAAGAAGAAGAAGAAGAAGAAGAAGAATGATTCCAGCTTCATTCATCCATTCAAAGACTTGCATCATTTTCCTACTCATTACCTGATGTTTAGGTCAACTGGCAAAACGCACAGAAATAATTTATTTAATTCACAATGACTGAAACGATTGGATGGAAGGGTATGCATGATTAATTAATCTGATTCTCATATATTCCCACTGAATGGATTAGCAGAAGGTCTCAGTTTGATTGAAAATTCCTTCCAGTTGGGTCGTATGTATATGGCCTGATTGAAAGCAAATCATTATGAAATCATGGCCACCAGTTGCATTGTGACCCCTTCTGACTTCCTTCTGGGTGCTATACAGTTCTGACTAATCGATATAATCTCAAAAATATTACCCCCATTGACCCCGCTGGTGAGGCGTTTAATTTCAGCTCTAACACACTGCATCTTCATCACAGAAGTTACAAGCTGTGTATGTGGAAATGCCTTTTAAATGCGAAACACAAGCAAGCTCGGGTGCAAATGGTGTGCGAGAAGGGGAGAAAAGTGCACATGCTGATCACATGTGTTGTGTCTGCAAACAATATGATAAGGTATCAGCTCCTCCACCTTTATGAGTCATGTTAAACGGGACATACTGCACATTCATGTTTAGTTTAGCACATCAAATCTATAGTTACTACGAGAGCAGGAAGAATCAAAGGAAGAAGCTGGTTTCCCCGGGAACTGCTTCATCTTTTGTTTTGTAATAACTCTGAGCCTGCTCAGGGTTTTCCAATACAACGCAATGTGATGACTAACATGATAATGTGAAGTGACGAAAGTGACAACGATAAGAACAGAAGATGTAGGGTTATGGTCTTAATTACGTGGGTGGAAATGATGGTTGGTGTTCAAACAGCAATTTCTATAATGATGACTTTGATAGTATATAATTAAAAGACCCCCTCACATGTGTTGTCTCCTTCAAGATGGAATCAGATCATTGGATCATTTTATTGGATACTAAAAACACACATATACTCAAAAACATATATCCATCCTCACCACGTTCACATTCTTATCCACTTAAAGAGAGAAGATTCGATCTCATAAAGAAGTCCTGGCGCTCTCGACTGAGCATCCTTGAAGAAATAAGTCAGGACCAGAATGTGGCCATCTGACCTTTTATGCCCATACAGCTGCATACATGACCTGAGGTGAATAAAGTATGGTAACTATTGTTTTTAGTTCTACAGTCAATATTTTCCTCCAAGAACTGGAATTAAAAACTACACTGTTGCCCATGGAGTTGGAATAATTCTGTTTTCAGACATGTTGCTCTTTTTATTCCTATTTATTCCGTTATATGTATATAGAATATAAATAGTTTATAAAGTTTTGAGAAGATATACCCTTTAACTATCAAGAATACTATCAAGAAGAATAAATCACATTGTCACGTTCATTTTGTGAAAAGTAGTGAAAAGTATTTTATGTCAGCATTATGGGCAACAGTGTATAATGTCATAAAGTATGTTTATGACATGCTCTTACTTTACTGTTCTGTCATTTAATAAGAAAAAAAGAGATAATCTGTGCTTCTCAATTATTTAATCTGCTCATAGGACACCAAGTGCAAACATCCCGTGTTTAACTGACAGATATCCCCTGCCATGTCGCATCACATGAGACCTTGTTTCAGTGCAAGAAAAGGTTTTAATTAATTCAATATTGTGTAATAATTCACTCACAAAGACTGATAATTTCAACTGAGGATGTCTGGTTGGTTTTCTGAAGATAATTAAATTGAAGGAGCCTGTATTTCACCTGCGCCTGCCATTCAGAGAATCCAAGGCTTCAGTGTTTTTGATGATGTCAATAGATTTCCCTCAGGGATAAACACTTTGCGTTTCCATGGCGACTTTGCAGTTTAGATGGAGCCGTGACCCTTGTCGTCTGACTACATACGTTTAACGCCATAAGAACCGGGCTTTATCGGTTAAAAGTCCATGAAGAGTCAGAGGAGATTTAATGTAAAGCCCCGATAAAAGCGAGCCTCCGCTGTCATGTAGTCCTGGTGCTGACTTGATACAAGACAATGGAAGGACATGAAACACAACGCTACTGCACCATGAATGACCTAAGATCATTTTACCATACCTTGTATAATTTATTTGACTGCTTCTGACATGGTTTACTGGAAGTGGAAAAATAAGCTGTAATCGATTTAGAAAAAAAAATAAAACATATTCCCTAGACAAACAGATGTTTTGCCACATCATGGTCAGAGAAATTCAGAGGTTAGTTAGAAGCACAAAAAGGTTTCAAAGCTTAATTAAGTTTGTCATATGATACTTACAACAGACCTCTTTGATGTATAAATGGCACCTATTGTGTCCTGTAGGCTACTTATATCAGCTGTCGGCCAAGTCCTTTGGCCCCATGCAGCACTAACATAAGCGTGACTGCTTACTACATCGTCGTAGCAACTGTTTTAGAGATTCTTATCATGTCTCGGTGCTTATTTTATTGCTTATTCACAATTACCAGATGAAGGTTACAGATCAAAGCAATCTAACACAAAAAGTTGCTCTACGTTAAAAGTGTTATTAGCAGCTGTTGGCGTCTCTTCACAGCGGCCACAAAACCCCTGCATCACAAAGTAAATTAAGTAGGAAGAGATAACAATGCACCAAAACATCCGGGCGCAGGGCCAGCAACATTATCATCAATAATTTATCGTCTGAAAAGTGAAACCACGAACAGCTGGGAAATCATCTGGTAATCTGCCAAAGTGTCATCCAAGGAGGAGTTATATTTTCAGTGCACTTGTGTTCATTCCTCGTCTTCTCGAACCAAAGCTTCTTACTTTTATTTTTTATTTCTGCCTCACGAGCCTAACCAGGCTATATTGACTCCATTAGGTGGGTCTCTAATATCGCTTTAGAAACATGAACTTAATTGCTTTGCGGCTCTCTGTAACAACTCCCACATGGTTATAGTACTATAATATCAAGCATCCCAGCTGTCAGGTTATTTACACTGAGCTCAATGCAATAAATAAGCAAATCTAAATAGTTGTTAAAATACTTTTATCTCTATATTTTTATTCATATCAAACAGAAAGGAATGTGAATTGACTTTTAGAAAGAAACAAAACAAGCAATAGTACCTTATATGAAATATAGGGGGAACAACCTTGGTGTTCTTGAGACTTTACAGGACAAGACTGATTAAATCTAATCATCAAACACTACTGACCACATCCAGCTAAATAAAGCAGGAAAGTTCTAGTTAAATCACAAACACTCTCTCAATTGTACAAAGTACAAGGTTTGCCTTGGGAATTGTGTGTCTCAAGGCTTGATTAGTAGAATAGACCGGCAGCTCTACACTGCTGCTGCTTAATGAAGACTAAACCAGCCACCTACATGCTGTGAATGTGTAACCAAAGAAAATGAGACATAAATGAATCACCAAGCAACAAATGTATACATTCACTCTATGTATATCTGCACATGTCTTAAAAAATACCTGAATCTCCCTTTTTGCAGCTTATTTAACCCAACTATTATGTTTCCACATAAAGTCACACCCAAAAAAGATGTTGACTCACCTTCCATGGTTTATCTTATATCTCAGTCAGATCCTGTTTTTTTTTCCCTAGACCATGAATGTTCGCTTCTGGTTCCTTGATTCTGACTATATGTGAACTTATTCCTCTCTCTCCTCGCACTCTCTCCCTCCCTCCCTTTCTCTCTTGCCCTCCCTCCCTCCCTCTCTCTCACTCCCTCTCTCTCACTCCCTCTCTCTCTCTCTCCCTCCCTCTCTCTCTCTCTTCCCATAGAAGTGTAGACTGACACATGTTTCCAGCATGTGCATTTCTGACTCCCCCTGGCTAATCCATTCATCTTTTCATCATGAGAATTTTCTGTTTCAGAAGTTCTTTAAATCCACAAGATACAACTTCAGCCTACTGTAGAACTGGACAATGTGTCATATTGTATCTCGATAATGTAACAATAGGACAATAAGCGTGTCTTGTTGCACGTCGTTGCTTGCTGCAAAATGTATTCATGTTGACATTCACAATAATAGCATCAAGATCACTAGTCATCAGCATATTATAGTCTTTAGAATATATAGCTTTTCACGAATTGCCCCCCTGTTAGGTCCTGTGGAGAGGAAAAGCAGCGCTTGATTTGAAGTCATTATCTGAGAAGGAACACAAGCAATCAGAAATGAGAATGTCACCGGCAATGTGACTCAGTGAGCAGCTCTGTTTTTCAAAATAGCTTTGAGATATAAGCTAACCTGATTGCAACAACATGCTGATGTTTGGCAGGTTCATTGCAGGTTTACTGCATGCTAACATCGCTAAACAGGACAAAACACAAAGTGCAGTTTGACTCATTGGAATGTCGCCAGTTTTATTTAATCATAAAGCAAAGTACGGGAACTGATGGTGATGTTTTTGTTTTTTTACAATTCACCCAAATTTCACAGAAACCCATCAGACTGATGCTGGGATATTAAAGTCAGTAATCTTCTGTAAGTCCACAGCCTTGCATGACTACAAATGTGTAGAGCCTGTTTGATTCGATTTTTGCTATTTGCTGTTGACACATTTGAAGCTAAACCATATTTCATAGATGGTCTTGGATGATATTTCCCTTCAACACTTCATTATTTCAGTTCATGAAAAAAGTTTCCTTCTTCATCACGGTAACGTTAATGGCTTTTGCAGAGTTTATGGTCTCATGACAATAAAGGTCAATGTTTTTTTCTGAGGTACTGATGACCTTACCCCGCTTGCCCCAGAAAAAAACACAAGTTAACAATTAAAGAAATCTGGATAAACTTGCCGACTAAATAGATTAAACAATAACACGAGTAACTGGGAAACTTCGTCACCACGCTGTGGCAGAGAGACTTCATACTTCCAAAAACTGCATTCACTTGAATCTCAAACTCAAGTAAAATGCGTGTTATTTTTTTATTTTTTTCTATTAGTGATTGGAATAGGCGATAATAAGGGTTAAGAAAGATAACGGAGAGGAAAATCTGGGTTTGCTGGGAATGCTAATCCAAGAGGGAGCCATAAAATATTCGTGTTTTGGGAGGAGGAGAAGGCCTGAGAATAGAGGAGACTCATAACGATATTTGTTCAACTAGAAATAGCAGTGCGCTACGTTTCATAAAACTGAAATGGGTCAGCGGGGGTAACAGACATCTGTTTTTCGAGTGAACAGGAAGATTGTTTATTGTTTCCCTAAATAAATGAAGTAAATTTGGATGCACTGGTCCAGAAATGAACCACTAGCTATGAAAGTTAGTGTTTAGCATGTTATAACCACAATGACCACATACAAACACTTCTAATGAAGCCGTTCTCCAGCAGATAGTGTGAATATGTAGGGTGAGGAGATTGAAAACTGTTCAGTCCTGACACAACGTTTAAATTACTCATTGCTCCCACCTACTGGACATGAGTAGTTATTGACGTGAGGTCTCTAATGAACTACACGAGACAAGGGGAGACATAAGTACAGTAGCTTAAAGAATATTTAAATCTATATGATGTCCAAAACATACAGAAACCCCACTCTATGCAAATACTTAAATATGCATTCATTCATATGGTGTATTCTTGCCCTCTCTCTTTTTAAAATGATATTCAGTGCACTTTTATACAAACGTTTACTGGAACTGAAGCTTGAAATTTCAACTTGGACCATTGTTTAAAATGCTGTGGATTAATGTTGACCGATGAATGATACTTCATTAAATACTTTTTATTTAAGGTCTTTATGCAGCTTGCTGCTAAGTAATGTATTTGGAGTTGGAATAGGGCAAATATGGAGGTGAATAGAATCCAACATGTGGAAGTGTATGTACTGTGCAAACACCTACTCCAACATTATAACCTCAGATCAGGAACAAGACTACATCTTAAACCATTCAATAACCTATCCTTCCAATTAAACCTATAGTTATAGTTTATATTTGTATAATGGTGTGCTTTACACTCTAGTGATCAACATGTCTGTTATTCTCACTGTAGAGTAGTCTTCTTCTTTAGCAATAAGAGGAATTAAAAAGGTTTTCAAGCTGTATTAGCTGTGAATCATCATCCCTCACCGTGCTAACAAGATGAGAGTGAGCCTCGAGAGTTGTTTCTTACTAACAAGCTTTTTTTCCTCGCTGATTCAAGGCTGCTGGTCTGACCCGCTCAATGCTGCTGCGCTTCTTCTATCATCAAAGCTGCGTTTTAAAATGAAGAAATACCTATTGACGAGTAAAACTTTGCTCTCATGCTCTCATTATTTATTTGCCTTTCTATTAATAAGCCTGGGTCCCATAGTTTTTGTTTGATGGTAGTTGTGTGGTTTTTATTTATTTACATTATGCATTTGCACCTTTGAGGACTGAGGCAATACAGTTGAAATGACGCATTTGATGGTCGGGGAACAACTTGATGCAATCCAAAAGTCCGACTGTTTGGTTCAGCTGTGGTCTAGTGATTAGAGGTGCCGTTTGGGACTTTAAGGTCATTGGTTTGAATCCACTGTAGGTTCACGTATGAAGTGCATTGAGCAAGCGCCTGACTTCTCCAAACTGCTCCCGTGGCGCTGCACACATGGCTGCCCACTGCACTGACTCTACTCACCACTCTCTGTACAGTATGAGTATGAATAGATGAGTATGCAAAGTACGAATTGACTGGACTTTTCAGATTCGGTGGGTATGTCTCTTTTTCTGTGGCTTAACCTAAGCATAATAATGTGACAAAACCTCCTTAATGCACTTGCTGTTATTTCTTCATTCGTTTGTTTAGTAGGGGTAAATGTGTCACACGGTGAATATGTATTAATCATTCATTCATCTTCTGTGCAAACTCCACAAAGAAAGGCCCCAGTTGGCCTAGATTCAAACCCGGAACCTTCTTGCTGTGAGGCGTCAGTGCTGACCACCACGACACTGTGCCGCCTTGTATTAATCATTTGCCAGCATATTATGTACTTGCATTTGTGTGGAACCACTTCACAATATTTGTCAGTCAATCAAATCGCCCTCTTAGGGCCAATAAAGTATGTGGAATATTTTGTCTGGATGTCATTTATTACAGGAGATGGTCCACATTGATTAAGGAAAACAATCTGGTGACCGGGTATTTCACTGTACAAATACTGACGTAAGTGTGATAGGATGTGCCAGCATCACTGGTGTCGCACAATACTTACTCACCGTTATTAATCTGACCTCACACAATGCTGAAAATGATGGAGGGAAGTCAGGAAGTGGGGGAGACAGACTAGAGTGGAAATTGTCATGTTTGTCATGCAGGATTATCAAACCAAATTACATCGCATTTATGGCCATATAAAACCCTCAAGCAATCGCCTGGTCTCTTTCATGGAAATTCATTCAGCACTCCCTCCTTCCTCTTCCATTGTGCTCTGTCATATTACATTTCCATCCCAAGGGAAGCCAATCTCTCACATCTCAGTGGATTACTGCTTCACTAAAGCCTCTCTGGAGGACACTCGACCCCGAGAGGAGGAGTGAGAGTAAACCCTAATCTGCCCTTCTCTGCCCTGTACCACTCCTCGCTGTCCCGGAGGAGCACTGCCAGTGAGTCTCCACGTCAAAATGAGTCATTAGTTCTGTCTGTGAATCAAACCGGCAGCAGTGTTTCCATATATAGAGGAGAAACAGGGAAGAGACGTGTTTATATTTGGCGGCTATAGCAGGAAATAGGCTACATATTAATGAGCCAGGCTGATGCGGACAGACACATAAACACCGACATGGGAACTAAAATGAGCTTCATACTTATGACTGACTGGAAACTTGGCTTAGCTGGTGAATTTTAGGTCACATTTGGCACTTATCACCAGTGGCTATTTGTCCAGATAATGAGGTCAGAGTTACAGTCTGCCAATTTAGCCACCCTGACTTGACAAGCACAGTGTTGTCACTGATATAATCTAATTACATAAAACCCTCCCAGACAGACAAATAGATGCTGTTTCTACATTTATTAAATAAACCGTGTGTGTGTTAGCTTTATCCTTATATGTGACCCCATAGGTTTGAAGAAAAGTTTGATGAAGCTATTGATGCAGTTCCACAGATGTGAAAATAGTAAAGCCAACACAAAGTAACTGAGAGTAACTCCTTCAAAAAATTACAGCACTTGGTCCAAACCGAGAAGCAACTTCAGAGGACAAATGCATTGAAGTTCCTCAAATGCTCATTTGGGGCTGACTCCAAAAGTCAGTCCTCATAGGCATCCATGTTTAAATGCTCAACCTTCCAGTGGAAATATGTTTATGTACGGGCGTGGCCATGTAACGCTGACTGCATAGGTCGTGCCCCACCACTTTGACTACTTTTTGAATTAACCAGGAGGAGTTAGGCGGAGTGAGGTGCAGTCAAGATGACGACGGCTTTTGCCACCCTCACTGGGATTCAAAAGCGCTCTTTAGGAATCTCAAGGGAGACTTCACAGAGATTTGTCCATCTTCACTTATAGTTAGTGGTCTACACCTACAGGTTGAAAGGTAGATACTTTTGTAGGAGTTGTATTTTGATAAAGATGAAAATCAGTAACAGTATACAGGGTTAGAAATACATTCCTAGTCAACAATTAACTAGCTTCATAGGAAATGTCAAGCTTATTGGAGATGTCATATGGTCCCAATATGGAATATTACCATAAAATTTTGGAAAACAAGATAAAGATTTAGTTTTGACATAAAAATTTAGACAAAGGTTCATCAAGATAAAATTGTTTCTTAGAAACATTACAATTTTTTGAACAACCACCTCCAGCCAAAAGTGGCTTCTGTATTTTTGGCATTTTGACAGTCTGAATATGGACACGGTCCATAGTCAAGCTCTGAGACGTGTTCCTTTGGAAAAGGACAGTGAATAATAGACTTTGTCACGGTCATAGGTGTGCAGCAAAACTTATGACTGCATACGTAATGTTTATGAAGTTCTTTATTATGTACGCATTTAAATTTGACACATGCTGTGAGGGCAGCAATCAGGCATAACATTATGACCACCTTCCTAATATTGTGTAGGTGTCCCTTGTGCCTCCAAAACAGTTGTGACTTATCAGAGAATGGACATGGTCCTTCTGAGGGTGTCCTGTGGTGTCTGGCAACAGAATGTTATTAGTGGGGGCCTTTGTGTCCTATGGGTTGAGGGGAGGGGCCTCTGTTGATCATCTCAAAGATACTCAGTTTAGGATCTGGTGAATTTGGAGGTCAGGTCAACACCTTGTGCTGTTCTTCATGTTTTTTTTAGTTGTTCCTTAAGCGTTTTTGTGTGTGTGTCCATGTCAGGCTGCATCCAGCTGGGGATGGCTGCTGCCATCAAGTAGTGTCATTGCTATGGGGTGGGGGTGCCTGGTCTGGTCTAGGTGGGTGCTACATGTCTAAGTAACATCAACATGAATGCCAGGTACAGAAGTTTCCTTGCATTGTCACAAGATCGTCAATGTTACTCACTTTGCCTGTCAGTGGACATAATGTTATGCCTGATCATGTATGTGTCTGGGCAACAAAAGTCAGCTAGTAACTTGTTTACAGCAGAAGATGTTAGTTAGAAAACAAAAAGAACCTCTACTGTGCTACTTTTACAGTTGTATAGGTCACAAGCTACTACATAGAACGTTGCTGGTTGTATCACAGAAATTACAACACGTTGTAAAGCTATCCAAAATCAAATCTGGAGGTTTAAATCCTGACGATCAGGCTGTTGTTGGCTCACAATGGCCAGTGAAACTGCAGGCAAGATAAAGTCATTTGTTTGCATCAAAGTATAATATATCAGTCCTCAGAAGACATTTTATTTTCTTATGAACAATGCAAAATTTGAGGTCAAAAGAGAACCTTCTGCCCTCCTGTTGTTAGTAAGTTTAGTAATGTTTTTCTAACCACAGGATACTCTGTGTGTGCCGCAGCGAGGTTAGGAGATGACGACACATCTCATCATACAAAACATTATCACTAACACACAGTTAATTTAAAGAAGAAAAGCTGGTCCTCACACAGATACAGAAGCATTTCAGTCCTGCTCAGTTTGACTGACAATCAAACTGATCAGTGTGAGATTTATATAAAAAAAAAGAACAACAATAATATCATAACAATCATTGGAGCATCTTGTGGATCTAGAAATCCACAGTTCACTGTCCTGGAAAGAAGAATAACAAGCATGTTTGCACAAATTCCAGTCTAAAGGAATGTTTGTCAGTGAACAGCAGGCAGCCCCGAGAGAAAAGCACTGCAGTGGAAACGATTGTCCCTTCTAAAACTGTCTCACATGCAGTGGACACAATATAAAATATTAAAACCTGGAATTTGACAGCTTTATCTTGGAGATTTACAGAAACATTTGTGTCAAAATTCCAAAAGATAGGAACGCATCCCAGCCAAAAAGGTCTACGTGAGGACAGACTCATCCTCGCTGGTATGTGTAACATTTTGTGCAGTGCCGCGTTGTCAGATGATTAGCATACGTTATACTGGATTAAAAGCATGCATGAATCATTGGGGCCACAAAAAGCTTATGGTGGTGCAGAAATGCAAAAAAACATGTAAATCAGCAACAGTGGCCTTTGCGGGCTGGTGTGTGTGTTTGTGGTATGCTTTCATATCCGCTGCAACTCAATTGAAATGTTGATTCGAAATTCCAGCTTAATGGTTTACATGGATATTAAAATAACCACAAGACAACCCACTTCGACCCACAGTTTCGGCTTGGTTAAGCTACTTTGTGTGAAAATAGTAGGTACAGACAAAATTATATCTGTACATGTCCACAACCTCTAAAACACAAATGATATTGTCTTGATCAGAAAAGACTACATTCATAAAATGACCTGCATAATTTGGAATTTCCCCACAGAGTGTGACTCCATCTTATTTAAATAAATGTCATATTTGAATAATATTTAAATAATATTGTATATGTAAAGGAGTTTGCATGTTCTCCCCTCTCGGAGCAAAATAGTTCAGGCAGATGTTATGTAGGCCACTGTAGATGCAGAATCAATGCTTCTGTTGGGCGCAGGGTGCAAAAGAAAATCTTCAGGACTGTGTATGGGCAAAAGTGTGAGCGCCGCAGCAATAACATAAATTAAATTTGCCCTGTGCTAAAAAGCTGTACAAAGTAAAACTAATATTATTAAAACAAAAACAATATGATTTAATGATTTTTTCCAAATACAGAAGATGATGTTGACTAACACGAAACTGAATACAGTTTCTAATAGCAGGCTCAGCAAATAGCAGGCACTGTTTATTAAAAAGGGCTGACTTGCTGGTGTTAGCTCAGCTACCTGAATCCTGCGACACCCATTCTGCTCATGATACAGGCCTCCGGTGGTTTCTCCTTTATCCTGTATTAGCTTTGTGGATTCTTAATGCAGCCATGATAGCCAGGAGTTACCTCCCAGTCCTCAGCAATAATGGACTCACCACTCTGCCCTGTTGTAAACTCCAGTGAAGAAATAAGGTGTGGGGGAGATTAGTTTGCTATACGATCAGCCTCTGGAGCACTTCCTCCCTGCCATTTTCGATGTGCAGGTACAGCAGTGTACAGTAAAGCATTTGAGACCGAGAACTGGCAGCCGCCCACGGCTTTTTTTTTTTTTTATGCAGGGATGGTGAAAGCCGTTGGACCTCAACCAGACGGACCGGTGAACCAAAATAATGAGTTGAAAGTGGCTGAGGGCTGCATAGAGCTGCAGAGCAGGGTGTTGGCAGGAAGAGTAGAAGCCTACCTTCACCTTATATGAAGTCATTTGGTTCAATGTTAATGTTAACATTATCATTTATGTAAGACTGAATTTATACTGTATAGCTGGCAGGTTTTAGTTGGCAATTAATCTAATAGCTGTGTGCTTCATACAGTATATATGGTCATTTTACTGACCTCTTTGCAACTTACACATTACAATCTTCATTTTAGAAATGAAAGTAAAGTTCCTAAAAAGCTCGAAAGGAAACAATATAACAAAGGTCATATAGAGTATACTGGGCCCAGATGCCTAGTGAATTTTTGATGAAAATGGCCCATAAGAAACTTTAGATGCTAAACTCCAGACATTTTGGGGCAGTAAATGAAGAGAAATGCACTTTTAAATAGGTGAAACATATGAGTAAACAGAAGCAGACAGACTACACAAGGGAAAATTGCTCCTGAAAGAGCCGCTTAAAGAGTTTATTTGTGCTCATTCGGAGGAGTTCACGGTTAAGTGCAGCAGCAGCAGCAGCAGCAGCAGCACAGCAGTTCTCTGCCTGGCTCTGAATCATTCCCTGAGACAGACATGTTACCACTGATTAGGTCATTTCCATATATGTCTGCAATTCTACTCAGTGATAGCACTTCAAAAGCATTGTAGTCATATTTTGTACAATTATTACATAACTGAGACACAGCAAATAGTTCTTCTCCACCACTTAGTGAGTTGCACTGATTCTTTTACGAGTGTATGCAGGATTGGAACTGATATTATGGAGACACTTGTCTTACCATTTTAAAATTTAATGTTTTAATCTTCACATTGGACTGTGGCTTCATTTCCTGTGAAAGATGTTCTCTTCTGCTGTGGCTAGTAATATAAGCGCAATATGTTTTCCAGCTTGTTTATGTTTTTGTTTTATGGGCCCAATTTGTCTTTGCTTCTAGGACTCGGGACTTGCTGCTGCTGCAGTATCGTTTAGCAGCACCACTCTTCAAAATTAGCAGGCCCGTTTGCAGACAGCCTGCAGAATCTTAGCGGGCCTCTGCACGGGCACTGATGGCCAAGTTTTGGAAAACACCGGGCCGTGAATATATCTCTGAACTAATATTTTATGCTAGAATTGGATTTATGCAAAGCAATATTTTAACATTACACACAAAACTAAGTTTTACTTCTACCTTCAGTTAATGAAAAGACATTTTGCCTGACACTGCGTTATTGTAGCTCATGCTCAATACTAGTTATATGTATGAATTATTAAAATAGTTGTCTTTGGAATGATTTCCGACAGCACGTGATACATTTTCTTGTTTTAATGCCTTGTAAAGCCCATGGCACATTCAGAAATACTAAATCTTCGACATTGAACTGAGCACTGCACAAAAGCACTCCTATTACATAATGTAGTAACTTACAATGGAGTAGAACCTACGCTTTTAACTTCTTTGTCTCCATGCGAGCTTCTTATCCACAGTGCAACTGCTAAAAGTAATAGAGCAGGTATTTGAATGGGTTATCCCAATAAAACCAGCCACCTGATGTAGCCTTGAGCTATAAAGTACTGGCTAGAAAGATTAGGTAAGACAGTAGTAATGGTCTACACTTTCAGACTCAAATCATTTTTATATTTCATTCTAACATTTTTCCCCTGTAGGTCCATGGAGTTCTTCCCAAGATGTTTGTATGAGTAAGAATATGCTATTACATTGTATTATTGGAAGTTTTTTGCATGGATTTGATGCTGAAAATGTATGCAAAGGTTCAACATTGCAGCTTGCATACAGTACATGCATGCATTAAAAACCCTACTATCACTTGCTGCAGTTAAATGTAGCTTTCAGAACTATGCCACCTGCTTCAGGCTACAAGTCTGTCACTGTTTCTATGAGCGCATATTTCCCTCTTGGACCACTGCAGCGAGAATTTCATTCTCAGTTGCTGTATCTTCTTCTTTGAGTAGCTTTAATTAAAGTATCCTCTGTTCTGGAGCTTAATATCACAACATTTGGCTGGTTTACGGCTCAAATAAACTGTACGCGTCCCTCATAAGCCTTTATCCAAATCTCTCCAGTTTTTGTTCCCCTTCCATCGATAAATTATGAATGGTTCTGTGAAAACCACCCACAAGAGTTGCTTCCTGTGGCTGCACTTTGCTTTGAACGCCCGTGTGTCTGTGTCCACGAGTGTGTTCATGGGTGCTCGCATGTGCACACGACCGTTTTGTGTGCGACTCATGCTTCATTGCAGCCTTTGGTCATGTCATTGTTTTACCCAGGAACCTTTTATGAAGTTCAGATTGTTTGGGGATTTGGAGACCATCAGCACAATTGGCAAAGGCATAATGAATGCTTGTCTATTTTCCTGCACCCCTGTGGCCAGTTTGCAGTTGTAAAAAGGTTTAAATTCATTAAAGGTTTATGTCTTAGCTGAGAAAAAAAAAAATCTTTATTTCATGTTCGGTTAGCAAATAGAATCAAACACCACTCTGGAATAAATAACACATTTACAGGCAATTCAACGGTCAATATATCAAAATGAATAGTGTAGAGAATATTTATTCTTAGGGGAAGCAAGGGGACGACTGAAGGGGGAATGTAAAATCAGCTGCATTCATCATAACAGTGCAAAGAGAACAGAATCTCATATATAAAATTAGATATAGAAATCTGTAGTTGTGGTAAGCCATACATTTTAAGCAGGCATACTGAAAAGACAACAGCATTAACTTCCAAAAGTGAAATCAGAAATTCCTTAATGGATTGGTACCAGCTGAAGGTCACAAAGATCGCGGGCAAATTCAAGCACAAAGTCCTGCTTATGAGCTTTGAGAATGTGCAGGAGAGTGGAACTCTGCTGGGTAAGAGCCTAATTCAAAGTCATTCTATGGGTGGGTAGGGAGGGAACGAGTAAAAATCCTCTGCAAAGGGTTTCTTGAGAGGCCTACACGCTATGAATTTTCTTCGGAAGCCACTTGAACAGGGTCTTGCACAGCTTTTTGCTTTTCACCTTTGTCTTTGTCAAGTTCTTAATGAGGACATTTCGAAGCAGGCTGAAGTTTAATTGATGGGGCAGATGCATGGAGAAAGCATTGTTGCCTCTCGCTGAGTGATTCAGAACCTCCAGGAAGCGTCTTTCCTGCTGCCTGAAGTCATATTCCACACTGGAGGGACAGACATGCAACACAAAATGATTAAACCCTCCCCCAAAACTCAAATGCAAAATAGCACAAAATGTATCAAATACAGCTCTCGCCAAAAATGCAAATGAATGTCTTAATGTGTTAGATCTGCATATCCAGCTCATATTTCTAAAAAAAATGTCTTTTTAAGCCACAAATCACTACAAACTGTGTCGCTACAGTTTATTTTGCTTTGTGTGGTACCCCTTGTGTGGGAAGCTCTGTGCTTGTCAGACTTCAAAGTGGCTGATTGGTTTGGGCAGGGAGGTATTTCTGAAGGTGCACACGTCTCGTCTGAATATCCTTATCTTCCACTTGGCCTTTCAGGACCAGATGCCAACACACACCAGCCGGGGAATCAACTTACGTAACATCATTTTGTCAAACAGAAGCTGTTTTGAAAATAAGTGGATCAAGAGGAATGTTTTGAATATTTCAGGATAAAGACAGTTTTAGGTTCTGCTTTGTAGAGCACAAGGCTTTTTTTTTTTTTCTCTCTCTCTCCAGAAAATGATGAGAAGGCTTTTAGATTCCTTAGCTTCACTTAGCCCCTTTTCCACAGACAACGTTTCTGAGACAATTGTTGAGGTTTTTATTTCTCCATTCCCTGCACCTGATGCAATGTTTCAGCAAATGGGTGCAAGCCAAGACAAGACGAAGCAACGTTGCATGATGATTCTTAATACACTGCATCTCCAAGAAAGCTGGTTAGGTATACTTTCTGTCATTAACTTTCTTCAATTAAAAAAGCTACAGTTTCATCTTTGTCAGGACCTTCCACACAAACACAAAATGCAACAAATATCTCTCAGATGAGAGAAATTGCTTGAACCATCAAGAAGAAAAATGAAGATAAGTTTAGATTTAAGCTGTTAATAAATGTACCTGCTTCTCTTCATCTTTTTTTTGACAAGATATGAAATCACTTTGTCTGCAATTAACAATGCTTACAGTATAAGTCCTTCTAAATCAATCATGCCGTCCGCTTAGGTCTGACATGTTCCTCTTTGGCTGCTTTCATTTCAGAAAGTCCATCTCACTCACCATAAATCTACTGTGTGAATAGACCACGCGGCGTACAGTAAGTGCTTAAATCTGACAGTTATTTTGAAAGATTTATGGTGCGCTCAGAGAGGAAAATGTAATCTTCCCGTGTATTCTGAGCAAGAAACAAATGAGCTTTTCATTTGCTGAGCTGCCCATACAGTAAGACATTAATTTTCAGTGGCGTGAAGGAGACGGGCTGGCGGAGAACTGGCAACTGAAATGACCCATGAATCTAATTGTGTAAATAAAGTCTACATTATCAAATCATCCATGAATAAACGGATACGTGTTCCCATTAATGTTGTTTTAATAGTTTTCTTAATGTCTTATCCAATGAAGGCTTTCAAGAGTCAAAACTAAAGTGTAACACAAAGCAAAATGAAAGTACAAACGTAAATGCGTTTTATTCCAAAACCATGGTTTCATATTAGAGCGGCTCTGTTTATCACTTCCAACACTGCACGCTGCAAAAATTGCCAATTTCAGTATTATCTCACCTGTATACAATACAAGCAGTCTTCTGGCAGGTCGAGCAGTTTTTGAGGTCCTGTCCACTTTTGGAGCATCGCCGACTAGAACAAACAAAATTGAATTGCGACACTGTGAATAACTTCCGTAACTTCTCATCCTTTTCACATTTACAATTTAATCTCCTTTCATCCTCTCTGTCTGAGAGTCATTCAGACTGCTGTTGGCAGAGATGGGCTGTCTAATTCATTACGTTGGTTATTAGGAGCTGGTTATTCTGAAACATGACCTCAGAGGCAGTCAGAGCTGATTAGCGCGCCACAGTGAATGAGAATGATTGACAGCGACACATCGCCAGAAGGTCCCTTTAATTCCTGTTATTTGTCCCAGAAGAGTTACATGGCTAAATAAATCTCTCAGAGATGTGCCCCCTTGAAATGCCCAAGTAGGTTTCTGTCACACTCAGGCACACAGTCACAGGCCTGTTTGCAAACTTGTTACAATGCTGCAGCGTCCCATCGGCACACGCTGAGTTTTGATTTATTGCACATTTGAAGCGGCCACAAGAAAAAAACAGCTTTTTAACATCTTAACAGTATGTTCTCCTTCAAAACGCTGCTCTGCAATATGTAACATCATGTTAGCTTGTATGGCAAATTGCACAAATCCTAGTTTGATCCTCTTGTCATTTAAAGGGTAATTTGCTGGATCCAATGTGGATGTTTGCTCAAGGTCAGCAGAAAGTCAGACAAGGTGCCACTTGACAATTTGAGCCAAACTGAACGAGATTACTTTTTCTCAATTTTGCATTTACATTTTCACTGATTCCACTTTCATTCATGTTCTGGGTCTGTTTAGATTCTATTCAGCTCATTGACAGGTAGAAACCAGTCGTTCCTTTGCTGCACAGTAGATGAATGAGCATGCTAATAATTAAATAAATGCACTAAGATACAAAAACAATACAGTTTCTCAATGATTCTCAAAGCCACTGAGTGACTCCAGTAAATGAAGGCGATGACTCACTGGTAAGTCAAAGATCAGCAGTGTAGAATGCTTTTAAAGTAATTCCTAAAACTGAATTCTGGCAGCTGTACCTGTGCTGGACTAAATGTAATATATTAATAATTTAGTCATATCTGACCCTGCAGATTAATTATTTATTATTCAAAAATGTACAATGCTCAGCTAAACTGTAGGTTAAATATTTAACCTGCATCACAGAGCAATTCTGTTGCCATTCTATATGTGACACAAGTAAAGCGACGCTTATCCTCTCATCCTCTTACCCGCTGGTGGGAGTGTGGCACGTCTCGAGGTCATGGATAATGTTGAGCAGAGTAGTGATCCTGTCCTTGTTGGCTGCCAGGCTGGCCTCCACTGTCTCGAGCCTCTGCTGTAGGGCCGCTGATTTGCTGCACTGTGGGGAAGGAGGCAGCAACAGGGCTGCATCAGCTGGGTGGGAGTGAGCCAGGCTGGTGTCCTCTGGGCACGACTGAGGGGGAGCGCGGCTAAGCTTCGAATCGGGTCTGACGATTGCCTCCTCCTCCTCCTCCTCCTCCTCCTCCTCCTCCTCTTTGCTGGACCAGAGGCGGGGACGGGATGCCAAGTGCATTGTTGATGACGGCCATATGGAATTACATTGAGGGCCCGTGTGACAGCAGAGCTCTCCCCCACTGTTGAATGGTGCAGTGAAAGAAAGTGCTGGACCCGTGTGTGCTTGTGGTGGTAATGATGAATCAAAAGCAGAGTTTCGGTGGACGGGTGACTCAGTTAAAGGCTTGACATGCGTGTTTGAGATTACGGGTTCACCGCTCGTTTGTGCTGTGACAGAGAATGTTGAGTCACTGGGATGTGTCTGTTTATCTGCACTGGATTGAAGCTGAATATTTGAATACTTGGCTGATATACCTAAGGCAAACTGTTCTGTAGCTGAAGCCGTCTGCTGAGTTGTTTTTACTGATGAGTATGCTGCACGGTGTCCCTCACGCTCTGTTTCTGTATATCCTTGATAATGTTCAAGCCTTTGTTGTTCCGCGTTAATGCAACCCTGCAGACAAGAGCTTCTTGACTTAATTAGAGAAATGTAATTCTGAAGGTTAGTGACCTGTGATGGATTTGAATTTTCATGATCTTTCGACTCACGGACAGTGAATTCATCGATTACATTACCATTGCATTTGTTTTTATCAGAATGCATTTCCTCATCGTGATCAGTGGTCGGTTTGGGATTGTGGGTTCCAGAATCATTCCCTCCGTGGTGGTTTTTAGACACATTTTGAGGCTCTGATAATGTGAGCAGAGGCCTTCTGGAGTTGTTTTCCTGATTTTGAACTACACCGTAGGCACCAGATTCATTACGAGTTTGAATTCTGATGCCTGTTGCCTGCGTGTGATGAGCTTTGCTTGTGTCGAGGGCTTCATTACAGCTAAGTACCGGTGCTGTGTCTGCTGATTGAAGCAAGCTTCTGCTCGAGATGGAAACATTATTTTGTTTTTCTGTCAACAGCGAGCTAGCTGTGGATGCAGATTTTTTCAAACTCAACGAGTTCCTGAGGGTCACATTTTTGTGTGGTGTGTCGTTACACGTAAGTGTTGAGTTGGAAGCCGCACCTGCAGGGTTCAGGGGTTTAGATGCGGTAGATGTGTATAGAGAAGATGTAGAAATGTAAAGTGCGGGTTCAGAATTCGAGGAGTTTGGTTGAACAAAGTGAATTTGTGCAGCTACGGACTTTGATCGAATTTGATCTGAATTAGCTTTATGATTCAAAGTACTCTGCGGGATAACAGTGCTTAGATGTGAATGTGGCGTAGTTCTGTGTGGTTGATTAACAAAGGCAGGGGAAGCAGTGGAGCTTATTTCAACTGGAGCTGTCCTCTCAGTGTTTGAAGATGACGACTTTTCTTGTGGTTTAAGAGGATCAGATGTGGTAAAGTGTGCAGATGGTTCTAATTTATGAATAGGGTTTAATCCTTCGGTTCTTAATGATATCATGG
The DNA here is from genome assembly GCF_963514085.1 of Chelon labrosus. Taxonomy (NCBI): domain Eukaryota; kingdom Metazoa; phylum Chordata; class Actinopteri; order Mugiliformes; family Mugilidae; genus Chelon; species Chelon labrosus. Next base: position 5,539,018 of record NC_140350.1, on the reverse strand, counting down.
AGCATTTAGGGGTAATTTGTGGGCTATTAGTAGTATTTGTTGCTGTGTTTATTGGCATTGTATTCAAGGTTTTGGGTTGAGTTTTGGCTTCAGCAGCTATGCTTTCAGAGGACATCACTGCAGAATTAAACACTGTGGTTGTTTTGCGTGCGTCGTTGCTGGATGTATTTCCTACAGTGTACAAATGAGAAGTTGTTGTATTCTCAGGTGTAGCGTGCACAGACACACACACGTTTTGAGGCACATTATATTGTGTTGAGTTGTGTTGCGTTGTCTTAGGGTAAGTGTGTGAATGTGGGTTGTTTGGTTTGGTAGCGGTGGCCATCTGAGGAGTCAAAGTGAGACTCATCGGTCGGGGGATCTTACTGTCCTTTGCTAGGTTTGCAAAACATTTTACAACAGAATCATCCTGTCTGCTTTCAATAGTGGCTTTAGTGACAGTGATGCTTTTAGCACGCAGGACGGCGGTGGGTTGGAGGGATGTTGCATCATTGGAAGCATGTGTATGTGACACAGTGTTCAGATTACCTTTGGAGTGCACTGGGCATGCAGGGTGTGGGGAATTTCTATACTTAAGTTCTTCATTAAGATATAAAATTTGGGGTCTGACTGTAAATTGCGTCCTTTCGTCAGTCATTGTGATGCTCTCACAGATTTGCTGGCTTGGTTGTTTTTCAATATGGGGCAACTGGAAATGTGTAGCGGTTGACAGCGTCGTGAGGGCCGACTTTAACGGCGTCTCTCTAATGAAAGCATCATCAGTAGGGCTTTTCTCCCCCAAAACGGTTGCTCCGGCGGTTGCAGACTGTCTCCCACCACAGAGGTTGCATATTTTTTGTGGCACGCAGAAAGGTCGGGCAGCAGATAACGACAGCGTCTTCCCACACTGATTTGCATAATGACCTTGCGGTCTGGTCTGGTCCCTTCCACGGGAGGTTGCGCTCTTCACAGGCTCGGTTTCGTCGCTATCTACGCTAATGCCGCCGATCGCCTCAGAGTCGACCACGCTGCCGTTGGTGTAACGGGAAGCAGATTTCAATTTGGACCTGCCACTGGATACGTTCCCTGCAATGTGTGGATTGGTCTTGATTGCCCTTGCGTAGCATCGAATCCCACCACTGTTACCTTGACAGCAGGCCACATCCTTTGAGGCCTCACCTCCAAGTGCTTTGAAAGTCACTTCCTTTTTAGTCTTGGCTTCCCCACTTTTCTGTTTTAAAATAGCCTTTTTTTCCTTGTCACTCTTTGTTAGAAGCAGTATCTCCTTGTACTCAGTCTCCTTGGTAATATAGCAGTCGGATGTTTGACTAATGTTATTTGAGAGCGTATCAGTTAGCTGGCTAGGCGGCCTGCTTATCCCAGGGGACGTCTGAACACCAACACTGCACTGAAGCCCCCACGTGTGCAGCAGGGCTCCTCCGGTTCTGTCTCCTCCTGTTGTCTTCCAGCCGCGCACCCCAACCAAGGCCGGGACGCCCAACACCGGAACCGGAGTCGTCAGGTCAGCCGCTCGTCTCCCCATCCCTTGTCTGAGTGACTCAAAAGTCTGACAGTTCAAGAGAGCGCCAGCGTTTCCACACCATTACATCCGTCTAAAAGTAAGAGAGGAACAAGTTTACAGAGGGAGGCGTTTGAGATGGCGCTGTGAAAAGAAATCACAGAGTAAGCAGGATTAGTTGAAACAATCCACAGTGCTAGAAGTGAGACAAGGAACTGCTTCGGCGCCGCCGAAATGAAGGATAACTAGAGCTGTCAGAAATCAATTGCAGATTGGAGATAAGACAGAGAGAACTGTGCTCTCACTTTTGAGCTTCCCTGACAAGTTGACTGGATGAGAAATAGGAATGGAAATCTGTTAATGCTGATAAGAACGGGAGGATGCTTCTGTGGAAGCAAGTATTCCATATTATATTAGCATTTCAAACATGCTGCATCCCTTCAGTGTCTGCCAGCACATAGAATAATTTATCTGAGGACTCAAATTTAAAACACAGCACCGGTGGCGAGTTCTCTCCTATCTCATTGTGATGTTTGCTATAGTGCAGCCTTCACTCTGTTGTCCTCCACACTCAGCTCACCTTGGACAGAGGCCATAATGTATACAGTGCATACTACAGTACCGACTTCATTAAGCTTTGTGTGCACTTAACTGGAACGTACTTTCACAAAGGGGGCAGTTTCACCCGTGTGTCTGCTTCTGTGCCACCACGAGAATTTCGCATGTGCCAGTTTTGCTTGCGTGTGCAGGAGGTCATTTTAATGATTTACGCAACAACAGTTCAGTAGTCAACAGCAGGGCGGTGATGGGTGTTTTTTTTTTGTTTTTTTGCAAACAATCAGCCATTGAATGTGTGCGTGCGCTTGCAAGCGTTCACTTATGGCAAAAATGTCATGCAAACACATCCTGACAAGCCTCCCTTCCCTCCTCTTCACCCTTCCCAGCATCCTTCATCCACATCTAAATCGCTAAAAGAACATTTAGTCATCTGTACCTGTAGGGACTATTATTTTGGTTGTCGTGTCATCTGATGTTACTTGAGCCCGGTCAAGTGACCTATGTCTGTTATCACTGCCTAATGGTAACTGACAACTGTCCTGCCCTGTTAAGACACCAAACAAATTCCTCTTCGCAGAGTAAAAAATACATGTTTTTTAAAAAGCACCACACTTTTTTTTTTTTAAGATTCACACCTAAAAAAAAAAAGCAGTTTGTGCCCTCCAAACGTGTTAGTGTGAATTTGTCTCACAGGCTTACCTGAGTGTTTGTGTGCTCCTGCTGCGAGATGTTTAGTTTTCTTGACTCCAAATGTCAGGGGCTAGTTCTCCGCTTTCATGTCCTCCCGGGTCCTCAAGGTTTGGAGTGACTTTGTCTTTATATTTTCAATCCCTTGGTGGCAGAATTCAAACTCAAAGGAGTCTGCAGGCAGTCCGCTCTGCAAAGCAATGCTGCTTAATGAGCCCTCTTCCCTACTGCTCAGATTCTGAACTAATCTGCCTTTTATTGATCAGGCATGGAGCCAAGATGTGTCCTCACTGTATCCACTCCTCCTCTTGTTTTGGTCCTGCTGCTCCATGCTCTCTCCATAATCACAACACAGCAGTATGCTACAGTATGCTGCCCTCCAACACACTCTGTCCTACTATGTTTCGCCTTTTCTTTGCCTCCTCCTCCTCCTCCTCCTCCTCCTCTCATTCTCTCTGTCTCTCACCCTTTCCTCCCTCTCTCTGCTTTCTGCCACTGTCCTCTTTCCCAGCATTTATGTATCCTGATCTACAGCTGGGTGGAGAAAGACAGCAAGGGAGAGAGAGAGAGAGAGAGAGAGCGAGAGAGAGAGAGAGAGAGAGAGAGAGAGAGGAAGTGACTTGCATCAGTGGGGTAGGGACTGTGTGTAAATTACCATGCAAGTCGAAAAGCAGGAAAATTAACTGAGAGCAGTAAAAAAATCATTTTAACAAATCTGCACTTCCCCAATTCCTTATTCTACACATTTAAACATAAACTGTTACAGCGTCTCAGCATCACTGAACTACAGTATAACGGTTTGTTGTATATGTCTTAGTCTATTGCAAAGCTGGTTTTATTCTATGCAGCACTGAATAACTGTGGACAAATACTCATGACTGTGTACAGATGTTACCGGGTTTTTTTTGTTTGTTTGTTTCGTTTCATGTCATGAGTCCAGTCTTATCTCTGAGACCGTTCACCTCTGAGTGACAGCAAGGACAGCCAGAGCCAGAGTTATATGCCTGGTTGCCCTATTTTAGTGACCAACATTGTTTTGGGGAATAAACACAAATCATCGTTTGTCACATGCTACTGCATTTGAAGCACTTTCCATGATTAAAGTAAACAACAGTAGCGGACAGAGAGCACATTTACTAAAATATCACTTTAAGGTGCCTGTGATTTATTAGTATTTCTATTGTACTTCTACCTTTCGAAAAGAAAATCAGCTACATTTACTTGATAACCTATTTTTCTTTTTGCAGATTAAGGCGAATAATAAAGAGATAAATATATAAACTTTAAACAAACTGAGCCCTTCTTAACCAACTGAAGCGTTGCATGGATGCACATAGTAATTGAACTAAACCAGTAATATGTTCTTAATTATGTTGAAACTGACCCTGTGCATTAAAGGGGAATTACCGTTTTTTACAACCTGGACCTTATTTCTGGCATAAAATACAATCGTTTACTCACCCATATAACTTTGGTGTTATTTGGAGTCGTTCGGATGATATTTAGATACGCATATTTCCATATAGTGGGAGAGACTGGGGCACCGAAACGCAGCCTCTAAATAACACATTATCTACCGGGAAACTCATTAATTTCACCAATATTTTGTTATGGTACGCTAACGCTATGCCCCGTTGAGTCCAGAGTTACCTGTTATCATCATCCGGGGTCTGTAGATTGACCTACTAACCTCTGACCTGGATGATGTCATCTGTGAGCGCCGCGCGCACCCTTCGCAACTTGTTTACCTGTAATTTGCTACTCCTAGTTTTTTGCAACATGGCTGAATATTTTTCCAATTCTGAGGTTGTGGACAACGACTTTGTGTATGATGGACGTCCTTACCATTTTGAGTATACGGATGAGGGTATGCGGAGGCAGAGAGAGGAACAGCTGGCCAAAGAACAACAAACCGCTGCCTGTCCGCGAATAGATAACAGGTAACTCTGGACTCAACGGGGAATAGCACTAGCGTATCATAACAAGATATTGGTGAAATGAACGAGTTTCGCTGCAGATAATGCATTATTTAGAGGCTGCGTTTCGGTGCCCCAGTCACTCCCACTATATGGATATAAGCGGGGAACCACTGGATCTAAATATCTTCTGAACGACTCCAAATGACACCAAAGAGTAAACGATTGTATTTTATGTCAGATATAAAGTCCAGGTTGTAAAAAACGGTAATTCCCCTTTAAGAATATATTTGGTGTTTTTACTATATTTTCATGCTAATACATTTGCACCTTTTACACATTATCTTTACTTGAACACTAACAAAGTTTCAATTTCATACTGGCTATGCCCTCTGAGAGCTGTCACTTTTAGGTTTATCCCTTTGTGCCTAAGCAGTCCTGAGGATTTTCTTTCCCTTAGGTTTGCATCTGCTGTATATGCAGGAACGACTGCACGGTCTCAGTTCTGCCCCCGGTTTTACTCAGCATTCAAGGAGTCAACTGCTGAAAAGAAGAAGAGGAAGAATGAAGGAGTCCAGCTCCGTCTGTCTATTTATAAACTCTAATACTCTTAAGTAAAATATCAAATATTCAGTATGCAAAAACAAAAAAAAGACAGAAAATACATGTCACTAATGGAAAAGGCAATTTGCGAAAATGACAGATATTGCTGCAAAGATCTAAACATATCAATACAGCTATTTTAATTTTGTGATTCTAGGACAATACACAGTAGATACAACCTTGTTGATAATAATGGGAGGCTTTATTAGAGTGATCAGCCATAAAAGCACTGCCATGTATAACAATCCCCAATGCACAGTATGCGGGCGGCTGTGGCTCAGTAGGTAGAGCGGGTTGTCCACGAACCAGAGGGTTAGCGGTTCGATCCCCGGAACGTGCCACATGCCGAAGTGTCCTTGAGCAAGACACTGAACCCCCAGTTGCTCCTAGTGCGTGGCACTGGTGTGTGAATGTGTGTATGCTTGTGTGAACGAATGGGTTGCTGCGTCTGAGACTGTAAAGCGCTTTGAGTGCCAATAGGTAGAAAAGTGCTTTATAAAAGCAAGGCCATTTACCATTTACAGTGAGCTCTGGCACCATGAATTCTTGCTCTAAATGTCCAGATTTGGTGGCATCTAGCGGTGAGGTTGCAGACTGCACCTAACAGCATGCTTCACCTCCTTACCTTTCCTTTAAGCTTTTCAATTCAATTTTTTTTTTTTTACCAATATGGTTTCCATTGCAAGCTAGTTGTAAAAAGTATTGTTGGATGGCCAATAATAGTGAGAAAAAAGCAAAAGGCTCTCTTTAGGTCCAGTGTTTGTTTTGTCTGGTTTGGAAAATATCCCTTTTTCCAGGTGATCGTAAACTGTTGAGCCATAATTAAGAATATTATGTTCAATTTCTGCCTATAAGGTCCCACTAAATCCTGCTTTAAGAGCAGCGGAGAAAGTTGGGAATTTGAAGATAAGCAATAAGCAAAGTCTGGTCAAACTACACAGTATAAAACAATTGTGTTGTTTTTTTTCTTCAGTCCGCCAAGCCCTGTTTAGTCCACTGTACTGTTATTAGAGTTAATGTGAACACACATAACCATTTGTTCATAGAGTCAGTCAGCCTCACATACTTCAATTCAATGGGAACAACTGTCTCTGATTAACCAAAGATAGTAACCCATTTTATAGTCTGTAAAAAGAGAAGGCTGCACATTAACCTCCCAGACAGCAGGGGGTTTACAAGTTTGACAGTCTGGTAGTTATCAAGATTTAATCAAAATTAATGTTACTCTTATTGAAGTAGATGTGAGGGTTGACTGAGTGTGCTGCGTTCAGTAGATTGTACTCAAATTCCATCACTGCAGCCCAGGGGAGGGGGACATGAGGCTGACTTTGTGAATAGAATATCATCCCATAGCCTCAAGGTGATTACATAATATCAGATCAGGGGAAAAAGGCCTGGAGTGAAAACGGCTTTCGTGTGACTGAAAGAGTTTTGTGTAGTTTGCATTTATTCATCATAACACTCCAGTATAGAAATATTACAGCACAGTTTATGTTCCTTAATTCTAACAAACAGTATCTACAGATGACCAGTGATATGCAGGTGCAGTTTCAGAGGTGACAGTTAGCTGATGAGGACTGATTTGAGCAGGCGGAGCTGAGTACTTCAGATAACAAAGAATTTATAGAAGACTAGCAGAAAGCAGTGCCATAGCTGCACACTAGTGACTGTGAACATATTCGTTGGCAGGGTACATTAAGCCACTGGCAGCCATTTTGCTAATGCTGTTGCTCTTTTGGATTCTCAATTGGCCGTAGGTGCGCATGTGAGTGTGAATGGTTGTCTGTCTCTCTGTGTTAGCCCTGTGATAGACTGGACACCTGTTCAGGGTGTACCCCACATCTTGCCCGATGACAGCTGGGACAGGCTCCAGCAGACCCCGTGACCCTTCACAGGACAAGCGGTTACAGAAGATGAAAATGAAGATGTTGCTCTTTTGTTCAGATTTGTCGTATTATTGTAAAACCTGACTGCTCCATGTACTGTTAGTTTGGACAATCTATGCAGGCAAACATATATGTTTTATTTATTTATTATTATTATTATTCCATCAGTAGGTGAAGACAAATCCTTTATTTAATTAAAAGTACCAATACCACCATGTGAATACATTACAACTAAAAATCCTGCATGAAAAACCCTGCTTAACTAAAAGGACAGGTATATTGTCAGTACAATGTAGTTAGAGTATTAAAACAAACATACTGCTTTGGTTTCTCTGACTGATATATGAGAATATATTATATCTTTAGTTTAATAATGGTGATGATTCGGCAAGCAGGTGGAGGTAGAGCTAGTTGGAAATACTTCGATTTCAGCTTTACGGTCCGTGAAGCGGCACTAGAGTCTTTAACATCGTGTTATACTATTCACTGTGTAGCGTCTTCATCTTCATCTCAAATAAAGGTAGTGTCCAGTCACAATAACTAGTAGTCAGCACATGTGATTTCCAAACTAGTTATCCTTGAAGCATGGGACTTCAGAGCAATTCTCCTCCCAGTAGAGAACAGAGCAGGAAGAACTGACTAAAAGGCACATTTTCACTTAATGGAAGAAAAAGTCATGTCTAGTTGATCTGAAATAGCACTGATGCAACTCAAAGACTCAAGTTTGAAGCATTTCGTGGGACTGAAGTACGGAATAAGAGAAAGGAGTAAAGGAGCTGTATTTAGTTTATTTAAAGCTGCATGTAAAGAAGTGGCCACTAGGGGGCAGATGAACACCAAAGACACTCATTCATTCTCTCATTCGTTCATTTCCTGCTTGAATTGTGCCAGTGACGACTGCTAAGGATTGCCAAAGGATTGTTTTAGAATGATTTCAAAGATGAATAATGTATGTTCCACGCAGACATATGCAATAATAGAAAAAAAACGTGATTTGCACAGTCACACAAAAAAAGTATAATCAATAAAAAATTAAAAATGTGGATCAGTGGTCAGTTTTTGTCAGTAGGTGTCTACACTGCTATATATATATGGACTCGTGGAGGGTGAACAGGGGTGCATATAAATGATTTCTCCAGTCTGCAGACAGATGGAGCCCGCGCTACAGACATCAGCACACTCCATCCAACAAAAGCAAACTCCACACTCAAATGGAGGAAGCTCCCATGTCAACCAGTTTCCAGCCCTCTGTGGCAGCCTTGAATCCCAGCCAACTTTAAATGCGCAGCTCTTGTTGCTGAACTCCAGCTAAACTCCAAACACAAAAGGCTTTCTAAATGACCCGTGTCAGACTTCTGCATTGCTGCATGTTCTCAGCCATAAGGCCAGATGAGTTGAAGAGGAGAGTAAGAGAGGGGACTAATTCTGGAAGGACAAAATGTTTCAGTTTAGATAGATTTGATTGTTCCGGTCTACTCCCTAAACAATTTCATGTATTCATGCAGCATTCCTAAATCATCCAGTGGAATCATATTATAAGAACAACTATGACAATATAATACTGTTCTATCATGACAGCCACAGTGTCATTTACTTTTGTTCCATTTACAGCTGACTGTTATCCAGACTCTGACACTTCTCACATCATCTGACTGTTTATCTGCCGACTGAACCGTGAGTTATGTTATGTCCTGGATGAGGGCCACACACTTTTCCCCTCTCCCATGGATTGAAGAGTTTACTGAAGGTGAAGACAAGCTGAGCTGAAAGCAAAAACACAGTTTAAGATATTTAAGAAAAAAAACTTTATTTGTGACTTATTAACAAAACACATTACCAGATTGAGGAAATCATAAAAACCACTAGTTTCACCTTTACAATGATAAGCAGGTGTACAAAAAAGTTATTAACAGATCTGCACTGTCACAGTCGACTAGGGTGCACCACTCGCCACCACGCCCAGCGACTGAGGAACATTCACTATACACAAGCAGAGAATACATCAACTTTATATATTTTTTTATTACAGGTTTTTTTGTTGTTGTTGTTTGTTTTATTTACTACTGTTTCTACTGAGCAAGAAATAGATATGGAAGGGTGAGTAAATGAATTTCACAATAGTGTTTGTTCGGTCATCGTTTCAAAGCTTAACACAAGTTTAAGGAATGATTTTCTCATCTGTGAAAATCATACAGGTGAGAACAGAAAAAAGCAAACAGCATTTTAATAGCATAACACAATAAGTATATCTAGAAGATTAAATTCAGTTTTAAGTTAGTTAGTTGATAGTTCAGCTTCCACCCTTCCTCTAATCATCTCCCTTGTCAGCCTCCTTCCTCTTGCCGAAGCTTATGAATTCACCCTTGTCGTCCACAGGGAATCTCTCCAGGAGTCAGGGCTGAGGAGGACCGTAGCTTTGTCCGGGACCATATCTGAAGTGCCAGCTTTTGCTGTCCACTCCAGCTCCCACTGGAGGCGAAAGGTCTCCACCATCTTCCCCATCTACATAATAAGATGGAAAATAAAAAAGAAATTGTGTCAGCGCTTGACTCTCATTACACTGAATTGCATTGTTTAATGAAAATTTCAGCATTTTGTGAGATTAGCTTGTTCCTTTTTTTTTTTAAATCTGAGAGTTGAATAAGGCTCTTTCTTGCTTGTCCGGGAAAGATATTACTTCCTGGACATGTTGATTCCATCCGAGAAACAGTGCGCCGTTCTGTCAAAGACAATGATGTCACACAGATACGCACCATATGTCCTTCGGTGTCAGTGCCTCAATGCTCCGGGTTTCAAATTAGTTGCTATGTTGACCCATCAGTATTAAACAGATCTTATGACATACAGGAGTGTTTGCAGTTTGATACAATATACTAAAGGAAGCTGGAGGCATGATAGATGTATAAATCACCCAGGAGACTGGAGAGCATGATTAGCTGAATTGTGTTTCATCTTGTCTTTGGACTTAAGTTTCATTTTGACATGCTGTTAAGCTAAGAATAAAAGGAGATTTTCTTGATTCTTGTGCGGAAATTAAGGACAAAATGTGTAATCAGGATTAAATGACTGAAACGTTTACTGAAGGTGAAAACAAGCTGAACTGAAAGCAAAAACACAGTTTAAGATATTTAAGAAAAAAACTTTATTTGTGACTTATTAACAAAACACATTACCAGATTGAGGAAATCATAAGAACCACTAGTATCACCTTTACAATGATAAGCAGGTGTACAAAAAAGTTATTAACAGATCTGCACTGTCACAGTCGACTGGCGTGCTCCACTCGCCACCACGCCCAGAGACTGAGGAACATTCACTATACACAAGCAGAGAATACATCAACTTTATATATTTTTTTTTATTACAGGTATTTTTTTTTGCATTTTGACTTTTTTTTTCTTCTTTTTCTGCCTTTTTTTTCTTCTACCGGTCAAGGAATAGGTATGGGTTGAGGGGTGAGTAAATGAATTTCACAATAGTGTTTGTTCGGTCATCGTTTCAGAACTTAACACAAGTTTAAGGATTGATTTTCCCATCGGTGAAAATCATACGGGTAAGAACAGAAAAAAAGGCATTTTAATAGCATAACACAATAGCATTATGTATATCTAGAAGATTAAATTCATTTTCAACAGGATAAAAAAGGTGATTCTTTTAGGTTTTTCCACAAGTTACTGTTCGCAATAGCGTATCTGTATGTGCTGTATGTACTGTGTGTTTATGTATGGCGGAATGAGGGTCTTTCAGTGGTCTTTGAGAATGTGTATCAGAGGTATATGAATCCAATACGCATTTCCCAGTGGAAAAGACATATCTATGTATATATAGTATCTATATAGTATCTGTTTCCTTTGCTTATAACATGCAAACAGCCACTTGGTGATCTGACAGCACAGAAGTACACCTGAAGAACGGGGAAGGGGAGGGGAAAGGACTCGTGAGCATGGGTAGGGATTGAGCCGGATAGCAGCACCTATATACCCCTATGGTGATACGGTAATACGATGGTCTTTAAAAAAAGGAACACTGAGGTGACACTTTTAATCATGTTGATGCTGTTCCAGTACCCTTTCTCAGCCATGCTAGACCTTGGTTTCACAACGTCAGGGCCAAATACAGTTCACACTTGGATCACCGCCCCCTCAGCCTCGTTTCTGATGTTTATGCCCAGCAATAAAGCACAACAATGGATATTTCTAAGCTGCTAATTGTTGCACGGAGTTTCCTCTCACTGGTGCATCATAAACAACTGTGTTTCACACAATTCATTTTCCCCCTTTGAAGCCAACTGTTGACCTCTTTTTACTGCTTTTCTGCCCAATTCACATAATAATAGAGAACCTGCAATATGACTAATCACCAGTCTAATAGTTTCTTTTTCTTCCAAACTGGACTGGCAATAGACTTCAATGGCTGCTATTTTCTGACTCTACTGTTTGCCACTCCATCTTGTCTCATTATATCCCGAACTGCATAATCTCACTTTCCACTAACCTGTCAGGTCCCGCAATGCAAATGTGCGCAACCCATGCCAGATGTGACAGAGCTGTCAACAGTGAGCAATCAGAGGAGGGACCCTGGCTGCAGCGCATAAGCTCAGCTGAAAGATGTGAGTTTGCAACGTACTTGTGTACGCTTACGCGTGTCCGTGTGTGTGTGTGTTTGTGTGTAAATATGCAAATACACAAATGTTTCTGTGCTACAACAGTCCGATGAAGGAGAGTGACTTTAAAGATGTTGTCCAACCGTGTGGAGTTGAGGAAACGGGAGCAGAGGGAGGAAGCAGGCAGCGGGCAAGCAAATCCTACAAGCACTGAAGCAGTCGAGGCAGTGGTGCAGGGCTTGGAGAACAACTACTTAACATTCAAAGACAGAAGTAGAGGGATCAGGCTTGAACAGAAATGAAGCGACAAGCTACGTTCCTGCTTCCCAACCATATAATACACTCCCTTATTAAAGATGGCAGTTCAGAGTTTTCCAGAAAGGGGTGCATATTCTTTTACTATATTATCCGTGTGTGTGTTCCTATGTATTGTATGTCATAAGACCGGAGGAGACGGTGTATGCATTTGCTTGTTTGTACGTGTGAGTAAGAGGCAGAGAGAGTCTATGTTTGTGTACAGCAACGTGTGTGTCAGACTGGGAGTGCTGATACACAGTGGGATTAAGACCCCCATTGACCTGTGCCATATTCCAAGAGAAGATGCAAGGCCAGGGGCCGGTTGCATCAGCTTCACGTAGGTTCCCTTGTTATATCCGAAATAGCCACTAATCCAGATCCACTGCTAAATTACAAGCAGCAGCACCACAAAACCTTTTTTTGTAACGCAACCCTAAGTAACGACTAAATAATTAAGCAAGCAATAAAGCAGGTGCAAATGATACAAAGTCACACGACTGCACTCACTAACAGCAAAGTAGAATTTTTTTTTGCACACAGCATATTTCATATTCAGTGCCATATTGCAACTTGAAGGGCGATAGCAGTGATTTTGAATGTTTCTGTCCATTTTCTGCACATTTGCCTTTTCTCATCTTCCATTTTGTCCTCTTCCCTTTCATCGTGCGAAATCTGACACCCATTTGTTTGACATAAAAATACAAAAATGAACGTGCTGAGACTTGCTTCAGATACGGCATTAGGTACCTGCTTGATTTGGCTCAGATTAGATCAGGTTGATGATGAAGTTGGTATGTTACCACGTGAAAACGAAAATGAAACAACCATAAAACCAGATGTTCACTTGGAGTTTGGGTTCTGAGTCTCAGCTCTGTGCTTTTGTGCTGTAGCACAAAAAAAACAACAACCAAAAAACAGCCGCCAGGAAGGAACAAAGAAAACATCCTAAAACATAATGGTGTGCTTTGGAAAATGGTATAAAAGTACAAAATCATTTCTAGAGAGTGGACTGAAACATTCAAAAAAATAGTATTGTCCTTTAAGAGTCAAATATGGATTCTATTTACCAATTTTTATGCCAGTCTAGTTACAAATCCAGTTGGTTTGTACCCATCCACAAGATAATGCTATTACTGATTGGCTACTTAAATCTTAATGTTACAAATAGATACAGCGTTAGAACTCTCCCCTTGACACCCATTGTATCATTCAGTAACGTGCTAATTGCAAATGTACTAGCAGTTGAGACGCCACTACTCTCTAAACTAACCTTGGAACAAACTCGCGCATAGTTGGTGCAACCCAGTCCAGGTCCTCAGCCTCTGCTATGTGCTATGTTACACTGAAACAGAGCTCTTTCTTCGAGCGTGGTCCAGCATCTTTCAGCCAGCTCATTCTCTTAAAGGTGCTAATCTTATGGTACGCATATTGTTTGTTGTCACTTTTTCAGTTTTTTTAAATCCTTTTTTTTTTTACAAAAGACCACAACATCTGAATTTCTACAAGGCCTCCATGATACCGAAGACAAAAGCCTCTGTTTTGTTTTTTTATTTAGGTTGGCTTTCACTTCACTTTCCGCAAGCCAGAGAGAAGGAGGGCCAGAGATGACAACACTGGCTGCCTTCGAATGGTCCGATACAAATATTACACCTTTTCAGGTGCTGTTTTTTTATTATTATTATACAAATTGGGGCAAGGGGGTTGGGGGAATTGGGCAGCAGATTACAGAAAGGCTAATCTAAACCAATAAAGCTTTCTGTTTTAATTTGGTCCAACCTTTAGGTACATTTGTTTACCATGAACCTTAGACTTTGAGAGGCCAAAGTTAGTATAGTTGGCTATATGGACCAAGAAAAAGAGCGAAACATTTGTTTTGCAAGTTTGCATGATGTGGATGATCCAGGCCTGGTTTCATGAGGATTTTGCCTCTGTACAATGTCTATGCAAATATGGTTCATATTGGTTCTACAATATGCATTTGGCTTATTTTTCTGGCTCTGAAAATGGGATGGTAGTTTGTTGATAGCTCAGCTTCGACCCTTTCTCTAATCATCACCCCCGTCATCCTTTCCTTTCTCCTTCTTGTCCTTCTTGTCCTTCTTCTTCTTTTTCTTCTTCTTGGCCTCCTCCTTCTTGCCGAAGCTTATGAAGTCACCTTTGTCGTCCACTGGGCCCGCGTCGTGGCGGATAGAAATGATGGCTGGGGATCCAGGGATGATGAAGGCTTCAGGAGGAATCTCTCCAGGTTTCAGGGGCTGAGGAGGACCGTAGCTTTGTCCAGCACCGTATCTAAAGTGCCAGCTGTTGCTGTTCACGCCAGCGCCCACTGGAGGCGAAAGCTCTCCACCACCTTCCCCATCTACACAAGTAAGATGGAAAATAAAAAAAGAAATCATGTCAAACTTGGACACTCGTGACATTGATTTGCTTTGTTAAAGGAATAGTCCAACATTTTGTGCAGTATTTGCTTTCTTGCCTGGAGTAAAATAAGGCTATCAACAGCACTCTCTTGTTTGGCTGGTAAATATGCTATTTCCTGAAAATGTTGATTCCATCCAAGAAATAGTCTGCTGTTTTGTCAAAGCCACTGATGTTTCACAGATATGCACCAGGTGCTATTTGGTGCCTCGGTGCCCTGGGTTTGCAATTAGCTGACCCGTGAATATTTAACAGGTCGTATGAGATATACGATTGTTTGCAGTTTGAAACAGATGGAAGAGCGATTGAAATATAAGTCACCCAAGAGATTGGTTACATATTTAGGCTCTAAAACTACTTAGATATGAAAAAAAAAATAGGTGAGGGTTTTGATTTAAAATAGATCAGACGTTAGAATGCAAACATGTCATTGTTTGAAAATTAGAAGTGGTGATCAGCACAGAACATTTGACTACGCTCTCACGGCATCGAATATCGCCACAGGTGAATTGATATCAAAGTGAACTGCAAATCCCAGGAGTCACAGCACAGACAACGAAGTGCACCTCATCTGTATCACTGCGACGCGGACGGCTTTGACAAAATGGCAGTCTTCGACGCCCTGAGAATGAGGGTGGGCTCACTGTTTCCCTTTGTTTCCTGGCAAGCCACATAATTTACCATGCAGCAGTCAAGAAAGCAAATTGGCACATTTATCAAAATGTTACATCCTTTTGCTTTTCAAATTCACAGTGATTTTGATCCTTGTGATTGTTGTTGGTAGGAGCAGCATTCTGACCTGGACTTCATTAAATCCTCATCTGCTATTAACTGTTGTTCTTTTCTTAGATGCTGTTATTTAGTCAATGGCCTAACAATAGTGCAATAGCCACAGGGAATGGATATTTTCAGGACAGCAAGTCAGCCAAGATCATAGGAGGGAAGACCGGCTGGGACTAACCTTCAAACCACTGGGATGTTTAACTTGGCAGTGTGATTTGTATTTGTATTTGGATGATAGCAGCAGCATAATCCTACTCTCACAGGAAGCCAGAGACAGGGATTTAACCTTAAACGCGCAAGCACTGACGTGCAAGCCAAAGGAACCCGTATAGCAAGTAGGAAAAAATGGCACAAAAAGGAGGAAAAATTGAAAGGAGGCATCTCTATACAGAAGAATCATCATGAAAAGTGAGAATCCGACATAGCTGTTAAGGTCAAAAGGTCATTCGTTCCAGAATGAAAAGGAGAGAGGAAAGCGGCTGACGAAGAGAGAGACTGCAAGAGTGAGAGCGAGGCAGTAAGGAAGATGGGGGTGGGCGGGTTTTGCAGACACGGTGCTCTCAGGCCCACACCAGTTCCCTCTGCACTGACCTACTTTCAGTCTGGATTTTATTTAGATCAAACACAGGCCCTTGCAAAAAGATTCTGTTTGATTTGTCTTTGTGGGCTATTTCTGACGTTGCTGGAGTGCTGAAACGGTTTCAACCACCGTCCCATCGGGAAGTACACTATTTTGAAGATGCGTGCCGTGTGTACTCACAGTGTCCCCACGATGAGTTAAATGAATATGAGAGTAAATGACATGCACAGGCTATAATAAGAGCCAATGTAATGGACACTGGTCAATAGCTAGCCGTGCATTATTGCTCTGTTTAACCACTCCTGCTAAGAGCATATAAAAAATATAGAGCGAGATGATACTTCATTGATTCACAACTCATTTCAAATTGATTAGATATTAATTTAAGAAAATAAGATGCTGGAAAAGGATTGGTATTTTTAATATAGCAGCGGAGGTCATGCATTGTAGTTGCATGTACTAAAATAGCAACATACAATTGTGACAAGAAAGAGCTAAATCACAAGACACAAATCATTTCTTATCTACACGCAAAAATAGAAGTATTCATTGTTAACTACGTGGAATAATGAGCATGTGGATGACTAGAAGACCATAAGGTATGGCTAGTGTGAAAATTTGTTTGGTTTATATTATATGTTTTTGTCTCTTAAGCAATTTTCAAGTGCAATTTGTTAAAGAAAAAAAAAAAGAGTCACTAGGAGCTAATTGAGCTTGTTGAATAATTAGTCAGTGTCTGATGCTATCATCTTATCTCACCATTAGTCGTGTTGCTGCTCTAATACCGTAATGATAGTCAGTTCCAGGATTATGACATTTGATGCTATGGTCTGTCTGTGTCTGTTTAATCTGGGTATTAAGCCCCGGAAGAGCTTGTGCTAATTTAAATAAGTCCTACAGTATGCATTTAACTGGTATCAGTGGTTAGGGGAGGAAGACCGCGTCTCATGTGGAGGAGGACAGCGCTTAAAATAAACTGAGCTGATGTGTTAAAGGAAATGTGCTAAATACTGTGAAGCAGCATGTGAATGAGCCTATCAAGCTGGTAATGCAGTGAATTGTGCTGCTGTTCCAAATGCACCTTTTAAATGTACCTAGAAGGAATATTTTTCACATTTTTAACACTCTTATGAACGTCTCAGAATGTCCTCTACATATGTAGCTTGTGAGACCATGTTTACCAGGCCTCTTGGATTATGTGTGAGGTTGACAGTTTGGAAATGAAAGGTCAAGACTGAAGTGGTTCATAAATATGGGTTTGATCAATCAATTTCAAGTGGAAAGGTCTCTCCTCTGTGACACATGAATGCTGAGACGGCATTGGATTTTACAACAACCTAACTAATTCTGATGAATTTACCGTCGACTTAATAAACGTGTGCAACTGAACTTTAATAATGACTGTGTTCCTGCCGTCAAGAAAATACACACTCCCATCAACATTGTTAGCAGTTCTGGCATATGTACACCAGGTGGGATTAAAGCAGTTCATATCCAACTGAGATTAAATGTCAACTGATTGTGCAGCATCTAATCAAGTGAATATTATCTCAGTGTCTTGGGACATCCCAGGGCTTCCTGCACTGCTGTGACAAATCCAAACCCCTGACACTGTTAATTACAATAAGGACCCAGGTATTAATCAGACATATTGCTTCCTGTGTGTGTGCGTGCGCATGCGAAAAATGAGTTCACAACCTGCGGGTCAGGTCACAGATTGGCAATTATGAGGATCTTTGTTTCCTCAGTGCCGCTGTTTCTCTGACAAGTCTCTGCTGCTGCTTTATTTTAGCCTATATTTCACAGCAGTCGGAAATGGATTATGGTGTAAGTGCTGGTAAGCAGGTCAGTGTAGCTCCTTGGTTGCCATGACACCTAATGTGGATGTGTGGGTGTTGGAAGCCTCATTTCATATAACCTGATGTCCTACATTTAAAAATAGGCTATGTTATTTTCTGTCTAGTCCAAGACGCTGCTCCATCTAATATGAATCCCTCTTGTGGATTGTAGCACATGCATATATCTGACAGTCTTGTAGAGCTTGTGCAAAATATATGCAGCACGTAATATGTTTTCTGCACAAAATGCACACACATAAACCATGTGTTCTGTCATTTTTTCCACCACTTTGTCCTCTTTTTCTTTTTAATACCTGCCCTTGCCGAGTCCCTCTCCTCCTCTAAATATTCCATTCAAAGATATGACCGGTTGCCATGGAAACTGCCTTCGCCCACTCCTGCTGATGGAGGGTGCGGCTGCTGCAGCAATCTCTCAGTTAGACAGTGTTGCCAGGCAACAAGTCACATGGCGTTTCCTAGCAACAACACTACTGCAGGAACCTGCCAATCCTCTTAACCTTTCTCTCTCTCTCTCTCTCTCTCCATCCCCCCACACCTCTCTTTTTTTTCCTCCATCCCCCTGTACGTCTCCTCTACTCTTCTTCTCTCCAAAACAGCTTTTAATTCACCGGATCTCTCTTTTTCTCATGTTCTCTCTCTTTTTACCGATAATAGCTCGTCTCCCCCTCTGGCATTAGACAAATGTCTCCTCATCTGTGCCATGGGTCACTTACATAAATGTAGTTTTGAGGGTGCTGCATTTAGATGCAATGCAGCGTGTCAGACAACTTCATCGTGATAACAATTCACTGCAGACATGAAAATGTGTCACAAAAAAGGCCCCACCTCTTGATGCATAATAAAGAGGATCAACTTGCAATCTTGTACATGTGTATGGCTTAGCACTGAGCCATTCTTTATTTCCCAAAGAAACAGTGCACCTTTGAATGCACTGCAGTATGTTGTGCACTCTTCTTAAAGACAATATTTGAGTTTGTACATTATTTCCATCTGCCATTGGGAAATGTGCACATTTCTCTGCTGCAAGCTGGTCCAGGGACAGTGGCAATGGGTATAGGTGGTATCTCAAACAATTGTCCAGCACTGTTTTACACTGAGGTTAAAAACCCATATGTATATATATATACACACAGTAAGACATATTCTATCGCTGACTCACAGAGAGATTGACTGTGATGCTACCCTTCACCCTCAAGTCTCTATGTATGTTCTAATTCCTGCAGCTAGACAGAAAATCAATGAATGGAAGCTGGGCTGACAGAAGGAGGTTCACAATGTTCCAAACACTGTTGTGAAATCTTAGTTACAACAGCCTTTCACCCATTTCCGTGCTTCTGGAGACACAAAAGTACTCCCAAATGTTCATTCAGTCATTAGCTCTGAGCCGAGCCAGTTGTCTTTACACACGGGCCGTGTTGCAACATATTTTCAGTGTTGCCACCCACTCATTTCATATTAAAAACAGCTGCCTTTTTCAGTCCGTGGCTCTTCATGCTACTTGTTGTTGCATTCATTGCATTCACAGTTAGATATCTGCAGCTCTACATAAGGGCCCTAGGCTTTTGGCATTTCAACTTAGTCACCGTATGAATGTACATCATCAACATCATCATCGATTCAATCATGTGAAAAGCCCAGTAAATGTAAATAAATGTAAAGGAATTAAATGTACCATATGAGGGAGAATTGGCACCAGGTGAGGTGACATTAGATGACACCTGAGTTGTTCTATTACTCCATATATGGGTAATTAAATATATAGTGGCATTTTGAGAAATATGCATATTCTTTGCTAAGAGTTAGATGAGAAGATTGATATTTCTTTCATGTTTGTACACTACACATAAATCTATCGACAGCAGACTGTAGCTTAGCTTGGGGCGAAGACTTGAAACAGGGAGTCTAAGGGTATACACAATAAAATGTAAAAAGAAGTTTTGGTTTTTCATATTTTTTTTTTTATGTACAAATAAAATCACTCAGCTATTGAGATTGTGAGGTAAACGTAAACACGTGCTTTTTATGCTAAGCTAAACTAACTGTCTTGTGGATGCAGCATCATAAGACCTAGTGTTAACATTAGCCCTGAATGAAAGCTAGATCACACATCCAGCTTTGAGAACATGTGTTCACACGTTTCGGGTTGCTACTTGAGATCCAGTCACAGTTTTGCACTCTTCGTGCGAATAGATGCAGACTTCATTTGGTAACAGCTGCTGTATCAAAAAAATTAGTCGAAACATCCGACTGTAACAGCGATGTTTGTTGTGTGCGCGCCTCAAAAATGAAGATATGATACAAATTGTGCAAGTTTTTATTAATCTCTGCAGTCTCTCTGGGACCCTGGAAGCTTCTATATGCTGAGTTGTGCTGTCTGCAACAGTGAAAAATCTCCAGTAATGCTGTATGCATTGGGCACTTTTGAAAAAATATGTAACCTAACTCCACATGGCTACTTTGCATGCATCAACAGGAAGACAGCGCTATCTAACCACATGCCAAATCTGACGGAATGACACCTAGTCTACTTAGGTTCAGTAATTCAATGAGTTAATTATTGTTTAGACTTATTTATTATTTAGTTAACATCTCTAAGAACAAAAGATATTAAAAGGCTCTTCCGACCAATGACCAGACATAGCTTATAAGCCACGTCACCTTCCACAGCAAATTTTTTTGTGGCAGAAAGTTGGGATGAAACATCTCCGCTGGGAACTGATTGTGCTCCAGCAAAGATCTGCTGGGCCAATCAATTAGTTTGTACGGGCTTTACGCGGTGTTAGAATTACAGCAGTTTAGTCATGCACATCATCAGAGTTGAATTAGTTTACAACAAAATGGCTCTGACTGGTTGTGAGACTATCCAATTGCAGTTGAAACACGCCCCATAATATAATGGCGCTTACCAGACTCTGTGATGGAAACTGTGTCTGACTGCATCAGGTTAGAACAGACATCTGTTACGGCGCTTTTGCTAGGATGTCAGTTGAGTAGGTGGACCATCAATGTGGCCAGGACACGTAGTATGTTCAGACTATGAAAGGAATCGGGTCACAAGCAGTCCAGACCACCTCTAAATTTGGTCTGGATAGGATCAAATGGATAGGCTCTGAAATGCATTTTCAGTGCATCTTAGCTGCGTTCACATCAGTATCAAAAGCTAGCCATTTGTGATCTGATGACTCAGGACACATCTTAATACCAGGTCTGAACAGGGCCATATATAGTGTGTCGACATGAGACAATTATTGATGTTCTCATCTAAGACGTTTAGTTGTTTTACATAGAAATGTTGAGATGAGCATTTGTATCCACTACCATTGATATTAGTTGGGTGGTGTGTGCTGTTTTTGTTGTTTACTTGTTCATACAGTCGACGAACACATGGTGTGACACATGTTTTAAGATTGCTTCCACTCACCTGCAGCGCTGGATACGGTGGGCCAATTCTGGACCAGCATCCCTTGGGCTCCCTGCATCACGGAAGATTCCTCCATGTGAACAGAACTGAAACACATTCAACATTTTTAAACATTCGGGCTACACCATAACACCAAACAATGAGTTAGAGAGAAAAAAACTTCAACATCAACCATTATTCGGTCTCCTGGGATGACCAATATTGGCCTGAAACTAATGTGGCAAGTAATATCATGGCTTCCTTGAAAATGCTAGTCATTTTCTGGTTGCTGTGGATCAGGATTAATAAAAACAGTCTTAAGGTAAGAGTTTAAGTTTAAGTTTGTCCATCCGGACTCCCTTAATATCTCACTTTATAGTGAGTTCCCATGTTATTCTGCACTGTTACTATCCTGTTTGTAGTGCCAGCATCAGTGGAGCTATGGTAGCATCACTGTGAACGGACTGGCTCAACATATGTGCCAATGCCAGTTACCACGGAAATGGTGCCACTAAAACCTGACCAAGTTTACGACAGTAAGGTCAGTATCTTTAGTATATTTCACAAATTTTGTTGCTTCTGTGTAACACATGACACGCTGTTAGTAATACTTAACATCTATAATTGGACATTTTTGTTTGAAATGGTCTGGTTTTATGTAAATTTAACGAGTAGGAAGAAAAGAACATGAATTTCAGTATCAATGATGCACAACAAACATCTGTGTCTGTGCACCATAAGCATGGTGTAAGTATTTTGAGGTGATATTGTTGCACACCTACATTTTATTTTATCATAATTTTCTGTATAATAGGTCACGGCCACCACATCCAATGTATAGAAATATTAATAAAAAAACTGTCCCCAAGACATCATATATTGTATGCCTCAAACAATAGAAAATACAGTATATTGTGTTTTGGTGGGATTTAGAGGTGTTAATAGGAAAATGGCATTATTTCAGTGTTTATTGGATGGAGTGTTTTAATGTATCTTTGCAAATACTGATAGTAAGCCAGATTTCTTTCCCTCATCCATAATGAATATAAGGCTTACTGTATGGGAAGACTAGGCTGACTGGAGCCTCTGCAATGCAGCCCTAGCTCAAACTGCAACACACATTATGTTGATTTCCAATGAATAAAAGATGGCCATGTACATTCCGAGCAAGTTTCAGGATTTTACAATAGTGCCGATGTATGTGTGAGGACATAGGGCTGCTGAATACTACTCTGACTGACTGACTACACCAGGAATATGGGTCAGTAACGTTGGTGCTACATGCTGTGTGTGCTGTGATACATTACAGCGTGCCCGCGTCGGGGTTAAGTGTTAATGTGAGCCATCTCTCTGTCTGCGTGTGTTACAGGCGTTGCCATTTCCGAGATGGCAGCGGCAAATCGCAGTGATGATTTATGGTAATCCATGTCGTGTTGCAGTAACTTGATGACATGTGCGCATTATGATCCCCAGCACACCACAGAAATTAACACTAATATCCAATTAACTCAAACTTAGACAGAGCAGATGACTGCACGAGTGAGCAGTAAGCATTGTGAGCATGAAATTATGAAAATTTAGTACAAAGTGGAGGCACGTGGAGGGGAAACTAATTAGTTCCTGATGTAACAGCTGTCCTTATATTCGACTTAATTTCCTTTTTTAACATAACTTTTTTGACCTGATTATCGTCAAATGAAACTGTGAGGTGTAGGTTTGTAAGTGCTATTTTAATTCAACCTTTTTTTTGTAGATGATCCTCCTCAGTTCAATGTTCTCTAACAAGAACAGCACAGTTCTTTGTGCGTATATGACTGCATAGCTGCAGAGCAAACCCCTGTCCACTGCCAAAAGTGACTACCATGGACACGGCATTGACCTTGAATATTTTCTGTTTAGTTTTTCTTGTGTTTCCTGTTCTTACTTGGTGTTTCTTGTCTTGTCTTCCGACTTTTGATTGGTCGATTGGATTCTACTTGTGTGCTCCATCCTCATTAATTTCACCTCTGTCATCAGTCTGCCACGTGTGCTTATACACTCCTTGCCTTTCCCTTTATCCTTTGTCAAGTTGTCTGTGCTGGTAGCTTTGAGAGGTCTCCTCTGTGAAGTTTTCTCAACTGAGTGTTTTCTGTTTTGCTACCCGCTTGTTGTATTCTCATGTTTCTGTTCTACCCCTTGGAATTCACAGTTTCAAGAGATTTTGTATCGCGCCTTTTGTTCTCATTTTTGTGCATTTTTGTTAAAGTTATTTTGTTTTAGTCCTACCTCACCACCTAAACATGACAGCACCAGGATGCAAGCACCACCCCTTGCCGTTGCCATGATGGTTACCATGCCGTTACCATGATGCTGTGTTTTGTCTGCAACAGTGTTCAAGTGGTGGTATGTGGTATGTAAGTAATGTATCAATGTCAACACCAGGATCCAGGTTTCTAAGAAGAGCATTTCATCGTAATGAGACCATCAATGTTTATGCACTTCACCGGTTGGTGGTTTTAATGATGTGGCTGATCGATGTATCGGTGCGTCTTTGGAACAGTCTATTATTGGAATTTCGTGTAGCAGTAAGGCCTGCGGAAGGCATGTCAAAATGTCCTCTGCTGTCTGTGTTCACAACTTCTCCCCTCATCTCCGGACACACGTGTGCATGCAGGGCTGCTCTACACGCAGACACTGATGCATCTGATAATCTGAGAAAGGTCATCGTCAGCTCATTTGTCCTTCATGCTTCCTGCTTAAAGACTGTAAGCGAGGGAAGCGACGCTCAGAATGTAGATGACCTATATAGTATTTCACTGC
Organism: Chelon labrosus; assembly: GCF_963514085.1. Lineage (NCBI taxonomy): Eukaryota > Metazoa > Chordata > Actinopteri > Mugiliformes > Mugilidae > Chelon > Chelon labrosus. The sequence continues at coordinate 5,515,131 of NC_140350.1, read as the reverse complement.
AGAGGCAGAGGGGCTATGCAGCCACTGATGGAGCTGAACATGCCTTTTTTTTCCCAAAGGAAGAGGACAGGGCTGAGGTTCAAACTAATGCTGAGGGGCTCTTGCAGTCATTTCTGAAAATGGCAAACGGTGAGCAGGAGTATTGTGTTGCAGTGTCTGTTTTTTTAAATAAACAACATATTCATAGAGGTCATTTTGAGGGTGTGTGTATCTGTAGGAGGTCTAATGTGTCAATAACTATTTTGCCTACAGCTGCAAGAGTGATATAAAGGGCAACTGTGATGTTGCAGATCAAATGCAGACAGCATGACTGGGATAAAAATGGTGGAACTCTTCCTAGATGATCAGAAGTTGCACAAGAGTTAAGGATGGAAAATGCTTACCTCTGCATCCCTGCCCTCAAAGACGCAGAATATCGCCAGTCAGCATTCGGGGCTTTTGGCTGAGCGAGCAAGAGGTAGAGAGAAAGGAGAGGAGAAAAGAAAGAGAGGGAGGAAGAGAGTGGGTTTAGTTTGATCTCATACTGTGTAGAGCCAGGCTGGGCCACGGTCTCATCAATTAGTCATGATACACATCCCAGCTCTGGACGTGATAAGGAACACAGCATTTGTGTCCCAGATTGCAAGCAAACACACAGACACACGCACATACATATTGATAACTACGCTAGGATTTTAAAAAAGGCAATGACTGAAAGCCATATTGACAGTTTTTGGACAGTCGCTCACTCAGTGACTCTATAAATGTGCATGAGAGCTGTGAGAGTTATGGCTTTTGCCTGAGTGCTGGGGTGTATGCACAGACTGATGTGTATGTGTTTGTGTGCAGCTGGAGTAAATCTGTCTGCTCCTGATGAACCTGCGCTGAGTGCTTGAAATTCCCAGCAGGCCTCTGGTAAATTATTGCGTTTTAAAATCCAATAAGCAAGAGCCATCATCGCCAGGGCAACCACATCCTCTGTCTCTGGCCTGTATTGGGCCAGTGTAACATACAAGATATTGCTTGATGATATTGTAAATGTTTAGGATGATGATGTTTAATCTTTCTTTATCTTTAATGCTCTATTCTACTTTCTCATACTCATTAAATAGTGGACACTTATTTTGAATATATCTCCTGTATTTTTACTAAAACTGATCAGCAATATGATATCTAGATGTTTCATGGAGAAAATTTTTAATTTGAGTTAACAGTTTAGGTATTTCAAATGACCCTACATTCGTTTCAATAGAGCTGAGCTGTAGTTTTTAAAATGCTGGAAATATTCTCCATGTCAGTGCTGCCAGGACTCGTGTTCATTTGCCTCTGAAAACGCCAAAACTTTTTAAGTCCAATGAACCACATGAACCTCATACGGAAATTATTTTTAATAAGATCGTCTTTCACGGCCATTAATCACGCCTGACTCTTTCGTCGTTGTTTTCCTCATGAATGGGTATTGTACACAAATACAGCAGGAAATGACTGTGAACAGCTAACGCTAACATCTGTCTGCATCATAAGGGTTGGATCCATGGACCTCAAGGAAACACAGAAAAGCTGTGTTTAAGACACAAACCTGCTCAGGCAGCTGCAAGTGTCCCAGATAAAGATGGCACATTATGTTCCTCAGTTCAATTCTGGGGGGAGTATTTTTTGCTGGTGTACCCAGCCTCTGTAAGTGAATCTAATTTGCAGGGCGAAGGAACAGAGGCTTGAGGTTAATTTAATTTACACTGCTGCGCTTGTCTGGGTAAAAGATTATTTTTTTTAATAACTAATGTACCAGTGACTGGCACCTGATAATTAAGAAGATGCATTCAGGCAACCTCCCAAACTTAGGAGTCTTGTGATGCCTCTCTACACCCCTGCTGGTCTTTCAGTGTTGCAAGTGCTTAATTGTCCTGATTGTCAACAACAGAAAAAGGCTCTTTATCACCATGCATTCTTGTCTGTCTTTGTGTTTTTGTGGACTTGTGGAACATCATCCTTCACCCAAGTACTGTTCCAATTCAAAGTGTGCATTTCACCAAATCCAGACCAAATTGCTCCATCCATTTTATCAAAGATGTATCGATAGATAAATTGTGTGGATTTGGTACAGCCAGTTATCCCAGAATCTATTCGTGGCTGCCATCAAGTACTCTGCCATTCCAATTACAGAATGGGCTTCCTGTGCTCTAGACTCTGTACTTCAGAATCAGACTAGTCAAGTTTGAGCCAGTCAAGTGTCATCTGTTGCAGAAGACCGCCATAGATTTATTTAGCTGCATATTTTGTTCTCCCTGTAGACATGGGGTCTGTGGCCTAGCGATTAGACAAGCAGCTATGGGGCTGTGAGGTCACTGATATAAATGCCCTCTGTTGTGCAATCTCTGCTTTGTGCTGCAGCTGCATGGACTAACCTCATTAAAAGGTTATATCACAGCAATATTTCCTCTCTAGCTTCTCAGTTGTAAAATCAGAAGAAATCTGTGTTCATAGTTGGACTCCTTAAGATTAAATGATGATTTCAACATGATTTAAGAGCAGCACAAATAGTGCATGTGTGCTAAGAAAAGCAGATTCTGAACTGGACACTTTTTTGAAATCACATTAAATCATTCATAGTGTAGACACAGTAGGTAAAATTCACACATCCAAAAAAATAGACATATCATGTAGCTGTATGGACACATTCATACTAAATGTATCCACAACTAGTCTTGCAGTGTCTCTGATGAAGTCAATTAACCCCAGCTGCTCAGTTCAGTTTTACTCAGTCACACACTCCCACACACACACAGACACAAGTCAGCCCCACATGCAAAGAGTGTGAGCCAGCCGTGGAGATGATACATGACCTGTTCCTGAGTAGATGTGATGACAACCTCAAACTGAAACACAAATCTCTGAATCATCAGAAATAACACGGGAGCCTTGAAAAGCATCAGGACTGACGCTAATTCGGTACGAGTGCTGAGCTGGTCTGAACTGAGTGACTGCACAGCGCAAGTGGGAACTGAACAAAGAGAGTGAAGGGTCGCGAGGATTCGATTTGCTGCAGGAGGGGATAGAACTTGACACACAGGGATGTCAACTCCCTGCTGCAGCAAAATAATACTTACAAAAGATTTAAGAAATACAATGAAAAGTTAGGTTTACTATTGTTTGCAATACGAAATAAATAGTACATATAGTGCCTTGATGTGTGAGCATAATGATTAATGACTTTACAGTTAACATAAAAAATGTATGACGCACCTCTGGGCATATTTGCAGCGAGGCATCAGGCATGCTCAGTCTCCGTACAAATCCACTTCCACTGGTGAAGAAACGGTCGGCGCCACTGCCCCAAGTGCCACTGATGGGTCGTCCTGTGTTGTAGAACATGAAAGTGTCACTGCCAGAGGTGGCTGTCAGGCAGGTCTTGTAGCAGTAAGTCTTCGTTAGGGAGCCATTCCCGCGCACTTCAATGTAGTGAGGCTCCACTTTGAGGTCTCTGCGAAGCACCACATTGTTATTGGGTTGTCCCCCGGCCGCACCACCGCCTCCCCCGCCAGCACTCACGCTGCTGCTCCCACCATCTGGAGGGGGTTTCTGTGACACGCAGCAAGGGGAGCAGGACCCAGGCTGGGTGCAATAGGCGTGACAGCGGACGATGGCCAGCACCACGACGGTGACCAGGAAAACAAAGGTTGTGGCACTCAAAGCTACGATCAAATAGAGGGTCACGTTGGAGAAAAGCAGCGTGCTGTGAGGTCGGATGATCCTCTTGGGGTCGGGGGCCACTTTTGGTGGCACCTCCATAACAGCAACATTGATGGTGGCGGTGGAGGAGAGAGTGGGCTGGCCATGGTCCTTCACAACAACAGTCAGAGCAAAGGAGGTGGAGTTGTCCTCCAGGATCCTCCGAGTGGTCCTGATCTCCCCGGTATGTTCGTGCACTTTGAACAAGTCCAGGTCGGTGGCCGTCTCCATCACATACACCAGCCAAGCATTTGGACCAGCGTCTGCGTCGTACGCCACCACTTTGGTCACCAAGGCACCGGGCTCTGCGTTCTTTTGTACCGTCTCCAAGGAGCGCGTGCCATTGCCAGGAGGGTTGACTATCAGCGGTGCATGGTCATTCTGATCCATTACATAGATGTAGACAGTGGCGACACGGCTGAGCGGAGGAATGCCCCCATCTTGGGCTTTGACCTGGAAATGAAACTCTCTCAGTGACTCATAGTCAAAGGCTCGCAGGGCATAAGCCTCCCCTGTATCAGCCTTCACAGACACATACGAGGTGACAGGAATGCCATGGTTATTGTCATTGAGCACTGTGTAGGTAATGCGTGCGTTCTCTTTGATGTCTGCATCTTGAGCTTTCACAGTACACAAAGAAGCCCCGGGGGCATTGTTCTCAGCCACATATACTGTATATGAAGTCTGTTCAAATCGTGGCGGGTTGTCATTAACATCAGCCACATCCACCTGGATGGTCTTCTGGGAGGATAGAGGAGGATTTCCTCCATCTGTGGCACTCAGAGTGACATTGTAGGCATCAGTGGTCTCGCGGTCCAGGAAGGCTGAGGTAACCAGAGTGTAGTAGTTTCTGAATGACTTGATCTTGAACGGAAGGCCTGCTGGGATCTCTAGGCTCACCTGCTTGTTGGCGCCAAAGTCTCGATCAGTAACGCTAATGAGGGCCACAACTGTGTCTGCACGGGCATCCTCCCTCACAGGGCTAGACAGAGATGACAACACTATCTGAGGGACGTTGTCATTCACGTCCACCACCTCTACCACCACCTTACAGTGTGCTGCCACGGCCCCAGGGCCCTTGTCCATCGCCTGAATGTACATCTCATAAGAGTTGGTCTCTTCATAGTCAACATTGCTCCTCACTCTTATTTCTCCTGTATTAGTGTCCATGCTGAACATCTGCCTCACTCTCTCCGGAGTGTAGCTGCTGAAAGAGTAATAGACCTCTCCGTTTGTTCCCTCGTCCAGATCTGTTGCATTCAGTTTAATCACCAGGGTGTCTTTGGGGGAATTTTCCCGCAGCTTCACCTTGTACACAGAGCTGTCAAACAAGGGGACGTTGTCGTTTGAGTCCAGGACACGGACATTGATTTTGGCCGTCCCTGTTTTCTCTGGCGTCCCACCATCCACAGCACTTAGAATTAATTGGTGGTAAGGCGTCTGTTCGCGATCAACGGGCTTTTTGAGCACAAGCTCGATGTGCTTTGTGTTTAGGGAGGGTTTGTTGGACACCAGCGCGAAATGCTCGTTTGTGCTAAGCTGATACATGCGGACGGAATTGGACCCAATGTCTGGGTCTTGGGCGTTTTCAATAGGGTAACGAGAACCAGGCAAAGCAGATTCCGTGATTTCCAGTTGATACTCGTCTCTGGGGAACTGGGGCTCATTGTCATTGGCATCCACAATCTCCACCTCGACATGGTGCACGTCAGTGGGATTTTCAACCATCACCTCCAGATTAATGAGGCAGGTGCTGGATAAATCGCACAGCGCCTCCCTGTCAATCCTCTCATTGACAAGTAATTTCCCATTTTTGGGGTTGACAATCACGTACCGTTTGCCACTGTTGGAGGTTATCTTGATTTTTCGGGTGGCGAGCTTTCGAATATCCAGCCCCAAGTCATGCGCCAGATCACCAACCAGTGCCCCATTTTCCAGTTCTTCAGAAATAGAATAACGCAACTGTCCAAAGGAAAGGCCACAAAATAAGGAAAATATCACAAAATAAAAAGGCACGTTATTCCCTATCCAGTTGCATATCCCCGCCACAGCCATTGCAAGCTAATAGGATCCGCAGACGGATTAAACGCAGCCTTCCGCCTTTTTAGCTTGCAGTATCTTGCATCCCAGCACCTCATTAAGGTGGGCTAATTGGTCTCCGGGTAAATGAAACAGAAGCGGCTCATCCATTGTGTTGCCGGGCTGTGGTGAATCCTCTCCAGCGCACCCATATTTCCTTTGTCCGTGATGCGCTTTTTTTTCTGTCTCCAATGCGCGCTGCTGACGGGTGTGTTTCCCTGCCGCTGGAGCTGTGAGATAGTCAAGGAGGGCAAAATGTGCCCCCCATAAAACCGGAAGACACTATCACAAGCGTCTCGTTTTCATTACTACGTTCAAGGTGTCCACTATGAAGCTGACAATCGTGGATTTTCAAGCTTTTCATCAATTCCAAAATATTAGGAACACTTTTTTTTGAGTTTTTAAATAATTTAATATTGTTAATAACAAAGTGTAGCCGTCATGTTTAATAAATAAACACTTTTAATGTTGTAATTGTTTGATTTAAATGTGGGGCATCGACCGGTGATCCACATGCTGTTCATATAATATAATTTTGCTTTATACTAAATTTTAGCAACACTCAGCAACATTTATTTTGAATGTGCAATCGGAAGTGGTTTACTTTAATATGGCTGACTTGACCTTGGTGGGACGGTATCCCACCCGAGCGCGCACTCAGACTCCGGCTCTCTGCTCTCCACTGTGGCGCAACTCTCCTCCTCCCTCCCCACCCATTCCTCTCCTCTCATCCCTCCATTGCGATGTCGGTGTAGGGTCTGGGAGCTAATAGACAACCAACACACTAAAGCACCTTCGGGGGGAAAAAAAAGAGAATGGCGACCGCACAAAACGAGCGCATTTGTAGTCTATATGCATCCAGTGCCACCAGCATTCAACCAGCAGTTCACATTTTCTGCACAGCACGTGGATGAAATATAAATAGTATTGGGAAAAAAAACATTAGATTTGGCTGCACATTTTTTATTTATTTATTTTTTATTTCTCAGAATCACTGTTTGCACGGACCCATGAAAAAAAAAGGTAATCTGGAAAACATGTAACATCCCCCGCTGTCCCCAAACGCAAGACATAGAGGGGAGAGAGGAAAAAAACGCGGTCACAGACACAGACACATGTTTGGGGACTGGCTTATGTTTGTCCTCCTTTGTCTGCGCTGGAGTCGCAGGGATGGTGAATTTGCCGGTAGCGATTCTGCGGCGCAGCCTCATACCGCATGGCGAGCGTTTGGGCAAGCGGGGCGCAGCGGCAAGAAAGCATCGCACTGACAATCACAACCTTCCCTCCACACGGATCACTGTCAGTGGTAGACCTCAGACTGTCAGGTCACATAATCGTATTTACAATGCCCCCGGTGGACCCCATAATGCAGAAGTCTCATTTCCTCTCTATAGAATATAACCCGAAGAGAAACATGATATAGGAGTATATAAGGGCACGGAAACGAGGAGACAGTGCATAGGATAGTGTGAGAAGGGGAAAGAAAATAAGGAGGCTGTCTCAATCCACATGCATGGGGGGAGGAAGATTATGTGTAATGCAGGCTATAGAAAGACTACACATAAAAAAAAAAAGGATTCCTTTTTTGCTTGTGTAACCTGAGCTTCGGGGAATTCTCCAGAATAGGAGAAAACAGGTAATAGAAGAAGGTATAGCAAAGCAGTCCATGTTATCTAAGAGTCTGGATGTCTCTTAGCTGGTGAACTGGAAGACTGAAATCACACATAGGTGTGGATGGGATCTGTTCCAGACCTCTGAGAGCTTGCTTACAATAATCCTCTGTAGAAAATCACTGGTCGGCTCATGTTTGTGGCTTCGTTTGAGGGGTTTAAGATCAACAATATATACAAAAAGTGTAAAAATGTGGACCCTGAGTGGCTTTTTAAATGCACCCACCACATCCACAGAGCTAAATTCCAGTGAGAGAGAGTCTCAGAGTTTAAGTGTCCCAGTTTCAAGGATGCAGACAGCTTTAAGGTTCCCATTAGAAGTGGGAAACAGCCAACAGGTCCCAATCTAAAGGCCCCAGAGGTCAACTGGTGGCATAAAATTTCATGCAGGCAGGAGTTGTAACACTGGTGCTCCTAAAAAGGCATCACAAGAGATCAGGAAAGTAGTTAGACCTCTTTGAAGACTTGGTCAGTAGCTTAGCGGCCTCATTCTGGACAGTTTATGAGGGAAGAGGCATGCTGAAACAAATACACAGGATTCATAAATAATAAATAAATTCAAATTCTAATATATTTAGACTCATTTTAAACCTTTTAAAGCATCAGAGCATAAAAAGAACCATACTGCTTATAAAGACCTGTGACGTGTTGACCTGGTACATCCTTCTGATTGAGTATGGTTATTCTATGTTTAGAGAAATGCAGTGGGAGTCTCAGTGGAAGCTGTTACACAAAACAAGAATATGTGGCATTAGTAAGGGGAGCATCAGCCAAAGAGTCATTTCGGCAGTTCCTCTCCAGTAGCTGCATCAATTTGCATAATTGTATGATTACAGGCTATGGCCATGTAAATGAAAGTATGTTTTGTCATTAAGAATTCAAGCATGATTTGAATCTGCGTATGTAAACCTCTAATGCATTCCATCGTATTATTTAAATAGGATAAAAAGGGGTAAATGTGGCACGTAAACAAGTACTTTTTTGGTTTATACTAAACTCGCAGTAACTGGGAGTAAGGAGTAGTCAAAATGCTTAACTATATGTTGTACTGTGTCGGTATTATTCAGCTCTAACCCAAATCTAATGCAGAGGAATCACATGTTAATACACTTGAACAGAAACTGGAAGGAAAAACGTACATAAAAAAGTACATAAACAGCTTAATTTAAGATTATTACACTGGTTCTTTAATGACTTTTGTTTTGTCAAAAAAATAAAAAATAAAATAAAATAAAATAAAAAATGGTGGCTCCTTAGTTCCTAATCTCTATTTATTTAATATTAAGATTTGCTACAGAGGATGCATTGACAAATATCCCTGTATGATTTTTGTCCATCTGCCAAATACAAATTGTTATGGAAATATATTGGAGAGGCAAGTGAACCATAAGAAATGTGACTAAAAAGGGATTGCTAGGTCAGTAACCATGGCTCTCTTGTGTAAAATTTGGGGTAGAGCCTAGAGATAACAACATTCAGGCACTGAACAAATTAGCAGCCAAAGCTTTGTGTACCCAAAAAGGAAACTGGAGGGATGCCCTTGAATATGGAGCACAAAGCTTTTATGTGAGAACAGTAGCTGTAAATCCCTGGTATGTTCAACAAAAAAATAAGGAATCAGTGCTAACATTTCACTATGAAAGGGAGGCTGAATTATTTCAGAGAGGGAAATCCGGTCACAACAGCTGGCAGGGCAAGGCTGTTCTGTTAGCCTTAAGCAGAATAGGTCACTGGATGAATGCATCTAATGGAGGAGAGCAATAATGAATCCTTTGAATAATGTCACTATAACTGTTGCTATGATAATCCGAGGTTATAATTGTTTCTGCAGCAAAGCCTTCAGTAATAGTTAATGTCTATATTAAGGACCACAATTAGAGTAACAATTGAGGAAAACATGTTAAAAATAGTCACATGCATGTTTTTTTTGTTGTTTTTTTAAATCCAAACCTATATCTAAAAGATTACACTGATTTTACTAAAACTGTAAAAATGTGAACACAGTGTAGTAGTAGTTGTAGTAGTGGGCCATAGTATTAGTAGTCATAGCAGTAATAGTAGTAGCATAGGCTAAAAGACAGCTCCTGACCTCCTAGCGAGCTTCTAAAATTTAGCCTAAAGTCACACACATAAATGTTGGTCATACAGCACCTGTGAAAAAAAAGCAAGATGTTACACGTGAAAGATTCAAACTGGAACAGAGAGTCCCTTTCAAATATGCTGCAGATTGTTCACCTGCCCCTATAGGAACCATTTTGTATTTGTTGCGTAAGACTTGCGTTTCCATAGCAACAGCAATTTCACAAATGCTGTGATCAACATTCGAAATTTGATGTACTGCCTTGCACAAAAATATGCACATTTATTTAACGGTGAAGGTCCACAGAGCCGCGTTTGGTATGCAGTCAAAGAATACACTGCGATATTTCAGTGAACTTCCAAAGATGCATTTAAGTGGACGTATACTAAATAATTTGGGCAGCCGGATGCAGCTGAGACCTGGAGAAAGTCTGCATCTGTCTGTTCATCTGTGCGTCAGCTGTAACACAAACTGCCACTGCAGTGTTGCAGTGCTGAAGATTAGAATGATGTGCCTTTCTGTGATGTTTCAGATAGACATGGTGACTTCCTGCTAACAAGAAGTTAAAAGATAGATAGATAGACGACTTTATTGAAAAAAACAAAACAAAACAAAACAAAACAAAAAAACAAAAAAAACAACATACACAACCAGCACAGAATAGCTCACTCAAACTGGTTCATGATCCCAGAGCAAGGGCAGCCATGCACATGAGTAAGCCACTGGCATCACTCAAGATAGAGCTTAAATCAGGCTGCACTTAACTCATCCATCAGACTGGCCTCTAGATCAGTTTCCATTATTTCAGCCACTGCTTCCCCAGTGAATATAAAACCTGATTGTTACACACATTATTGCAATAATCATGGTATGCACTGATCAGGCATAAAATTATGACCATCTTCCTAATATTGTGAAGCCTCCCTTGTGCCTCCAAAACAGTTGTGACTCATCAGAGAATGGATATGGTCCTTCTGAGGGTGTCCTGAGGTGTCTGGAAACAGAATGTTGTTATTGGGGGCCTTTGGGTCCTATGGGTTGAGAGGAGTGGCCTCTGTGGATCATCCCACTGATACTTGATCAGTTTGGGAATTTGGAGGCCAGGTCAACACCTTGTGCTGTTTTTCATGTTTTTTGAGTTGTTCCTAAACCATTTTTGTGTGTGTGTCTGTGTCAGGCTGCATCCGGATGGCTGCTGCCATCAAGGAGCGTCATTGCTATTGTCAAGGATTTGCAAGATAAGAGGGATGGGACCCAAATGCAGGACATAGAGGGCTGAGGCACTAGTTGACAAAAATGCCTTTAATTGAACAAAAGGAAACTAAAGGCGCTGCATAAGGCAGGAGATCCAAAAACAAAAATCAAAACACCACAAAGACTTGAACAAGACATAAAAAATCTATGACCTGGAAAGACATGAACATGACAAAGAAACAGTATGACACGAGAGAGGACAAAGGGAAAGGCAGGACTACATATACACAAGGGCAGAGGAGACACAGGTGAAAACAATCAGGGCGGGGCAGACAATCACACAGGTGGGAAATCACAGGACAGGAAGAAGGCAAGACAGGAAACAAGGAAAAACTCAAAAACATGAAACATGAACGAAGCTCAAGACATGAACACAGGAAATCAAAACGGAGAACCATGACAGCTATGGGGTGGGTCTGGTCTAGGTGGGTGCTACATGTCTAAGTAACACCCACATGAATGCCAGGTCCAAAAGTTTCCCAGCAGAACATTGAATTGTTGCAAGATGATCAATGTTATTTACTTCTCCTGTCAGTGGTTTTAATGTTGTGGCTGTTCGGTGTATATTGTCATTCATCCACAGCAGCATTCAGCTCAGGAAATGGAAAACTTACTGAAGTAAAATGAAGCCAACAGGACAGATTTTGTCCGTGGAGATGTTGCATTTTATATGGTAGCTTTGGCAGATGCAGAAACAGATTTGTATTCTTGTCTTATCCTCTGCAAATCAGAGCGACAACCTGTTCATATCAATTTCTCGGGCAGCGCAATAACCGCTCTATCTTTTCACACAGCCCCGTCACCAAATGACACATCAATCCTCCCTGCGACCGCTGCTGGAGCCACACATCGCTGGACACTTGCTTGAGACCTCTTCGGCTTATCCCTCCGACTGTCGTGCGAACCAAAGCTCTAGGTGATAAGACTCGTGGCCCCATTGTGCATGGGCTCCAGCCAGGGTATCTCTGCTGCTCATCTGAGTCACTGATGCAAATGGGTCAAGCATTCACAGCCTGTCTGACACCGTGACTGACGACGCTGGGATTGTAATTGCACCATGGGCGTTGAAATAACAAGTTAAATTGCTGAGCAGGTAAGGCTACCCTGACATGACCTCATTAAATCAAAACGTTACAATTTATTGCTTGCTGTTACACAACCCGGTCATGTACAGGATGGTACACAACTAACCTCACATCCTCCAAATACTTTAGGCCTAAAAGCAAAGACAGAGGGCACCAGAGGGCGTGTCTGCTAAAATCCTACTACACGCCAAAGCATGAATTAAATGTTAGCATCTGTAGCCTTAAGCAGGGAACTGGCAAAGCTGTTGACAACTAACTAAGAAGCACACCAATGTTAATATGAAAAGAAACTAGCTTTACATTTAAGATGTTGTTTAATGCATGGACATGCACACAGAAACTGATCAGAAATTTACTTTTACAGTGACCAAAAAACATCTAGACAGTACTGAACAAATCCACATAATCTGGTTAAAATTTGCTTAAGCAGCTTATACCTCAAAATCTCTACTTTGACCATTATATTCTAGTATTCGGTAGTAAAACACACAGTACTCCATATTGGATACCTTTTGTTTAATATGTACAGTGTGAGGGAGACATGTTTTAAGATGATTTATAAAGAAGCCTACATGCCGGATATGAAAACACCGCAGAACGGCACAAAGAAATCGTGATGATGTATTTCATGGCGTGCTTGGCTGCATACCTCGACCAGACCACAAATCATAACCGGAGAAAGCTTGTACTTCACGGTGGAGAGGAGGATGTTTTCCAGCGCCGCCACTTTTTCAGTAATTGATGTATATGCTGCGCAGTGAGTGCACTATGAAAACACTGAAAGGATGCAGAGGAAAAAAAAAAAAAAGGTTGTCCGTAAACTCTTAGCTGCTTTTTAAAATACAAACATGCACGGCCTATTTATTGATTTCCAATATTTGCCTGCATTCACTGAACAAGACACTCATCATCATGAGCTGTTCATCACATTTCAACGCAAGTGTTTGGACTGCAAGAAGAAATCCCTGCTTGCTTGTTCATTAGACTAAATTACCAGTAATTTTAATCCACTTCTGTTATTTCAGTCCCCAAACAAATAACCTGTGGGTGGCTAGAAGGTGCTGCCCTACATCGAGCACCTATTGAAGCCACTGAATAGAGAAATAACTCTATAATGAAGAAATTCTGCACCCTGGAAAATGAAATGTTTAGCAGGACAAAAAAAAAAAAAAAAAAATCGATTGTGCCTTCAAGTAAAAAGCAAACCTTTGCACCTCGGTGTCCTGGTTTATCACAGCTGGGTTGCACAACACTTTCAGCATCACGGACACACAGAACTGGTCCTGAGAATGCAGCCCGCTGGGGAGGAGAGAACTGATGGGAGCACACATGAATGTAGCCACAGGAAGCACTGCTTATTTCCACCGACCTACTTCAGACTCTTTTAAAGCAGAGCTACTACCTCAAGGCCTTCTGTGTCGTATTTCCGATTTTGCTGAGTGCCGAAGTGAGCGGCAACTCTTGGTTCGACATTTTACTAACACGAGACGACTGTTTGGAATTTTATATTGCAGATTTAACTGACTGCTGGCCTTTTACACCTCAGACTGGCACACAAAACCATTACAACACCAGGATGTTGTTATGGAGTTTAAAAAAGTTAACACTTGTTACATTCTTATTGGCCATATCCTGCAACCATAAGGCCGTAGCTTGTCATACACATTCAAAGGACTCTCATAAGTCTGTCTCATTTTCTGAAAGCCATGTGTGGTCACAGCAAAGAGCAGAATACTGCAATTTGGCTCAAGGCTTTCAGTAATCCTGACAAAGCTATTATTTGTCTGCTTGTGCGATTTTGAACTGCAGGCACATCTCCTTTATTTAGTTTTCAATTTCCAAGAATTAGTACAGAGCGTCATAAAGAGAAACTGGGTCAAGACGCGTGTATGCGAGGGAATTTCAGAGTGAGAGAGCGAGAGACAGAGACGGGAGGAGAGAGTGCGAGTGTCCCATTCAAGGAGTCACTTTTGATCATCTCCAGTTTCACGTTTCACCACCGAACAGAGCAGAACAGAACAGAGCAGAACCGAGAGACAGATTAAAAAGCTTTATTCAAACTAGCATGATCAGGCAGAACACTGAAGCCAAATAAGCAACATCAAAATCCGACAATTAGCTCGACTTGAAAATAAAGAAACACCATTCTCACTCATACTATCTTTGATCCACTAGGTGGGATGGAACTGGTTTACGTTTGATGTAACTCTCGAAGCATACTGTACAATCTAACCGGCAAAATAAAAATAAAAACGGTGTACCCAAAAGAGAAATAACTCACTTTTACAATAACGAGCACAAGCACCTCCTGTGCCTTTTTGGATCACAGTGAATACAGAAGATATCAAAAAGGTCTACTGTATAAAAAAACACAAAGTAGAAAGCAGTTTCATTTACAGTAAATGCATCTAGAACGTCTGCTCTGAATCCTTAAAGGCCGAGCCCCTGTCCAACCAGCAATTCAAGGTTTCGACTAATGGGAGTAATTGGAATTTGTAATACTAAACGAAATGCCATCATTTCATTCACCAACAGTCACATATAGCTTTTACAATGCAGAAGGCACGCAAGGAGCTCGTCATGTGTGCAATTTATTCATTCTTTGAACACTGCTGGAATCGGTCGGTTGAGGCCGCGGCTGCACATGTGACGCGCACTCCGCAGCAAGAGATCCCTCATTAAATGACATCTTTAGTCTGACAGAAAGTCAGACAGCCAGCTGTGTTTGTGTCTGGACAGCCCGTCGTGACAGTGAGAAAGAGGATCAGAGGGGTTACATTTCACCGACTCAAGAGCACGAAGCCCGATACATCCAGAAATATTCACTGCATTACAGAGGGAGTAGCTGCGATCACATTTAGATTCAGTGCACATTTCAAATTCAAAGTGCTGTCATCTGCTTAATAGTTTCTGCGCACCGTCTACGGGTTCAGCAGTTTTTATTGTACTTGCAGAGTCAGCACTGGAATACTGTAACTATAATTAACACTATGTTCTTCCTTCACATAATCCCGTCCTATTACCTCATGCAATTACATTTTATCACTTAGCACCCTGATGAGCGGGCTCGGTAAGCTCCTCGTTTCTGAGAAATGAAAAGTCCTGGGCTTTACAGTAGTGCAACGGCGCTACCTTCGAGGTCAAGAAAAAGTATTCTTGTTTCTGTTTTAAGTTATGTACACTATCAAAACAACATCGTTTGCACTAAAACTACAAATACGCAACACAAAATGCCCTTGAATAAGCTCACAAAAGCAGCATTAAAAGGTAATACATAAAATATATATAAAAACAGGAATATTCATAAAACAACACCTTGCCTGTACCTTCTATCCCCTTGTACCTGGCAAAGATAAATACATTTTAATATTCTTACTCTTTTCAATAAATTGAGCCATTATAAAACTTTTTTTTATTATTATTATTAATATTTTACTTCCCTTTTTAATTACAATTTGCACTGTGTGCAAATGAATGCAAATAATATTTGAGTTGCCGGTTTTTAAAGTTAGTGAGAATTAGATTGTGATGAACAAATCTTCTCTCAAAGAAAATTCAATTGAATGTTGACCCCATTTGGAAAAATACTGTTCACTGTGTTTAAAAGTTTTACATTGCTCCCCGCTCTGGTCTCACTCCAATTTGGGATTAAATCTGAATGCAAATTAGATCTGGGGACACACCTCCCCCAGTGCACCCTCACTCAGTCAGCCCAATGATTTAGTTAGCTAGCCAGCTGGATTCTCGTGAGATTAGTGGGATCACGCAAGAATCCACCCTTCCAGCCATGCACACTGATGCAAACCAATAAGTGACCAAAAGGAAACCGTTGGCAGTAGCATGTGTGCTCTAGGCATGGTAACAGCGTGAGGTGGCGACGGCGAGAGGCAACCTGATTGGCTCAAGTTATGCTGCATTCGATAGGCCGTGAGAGTGGAAAGTAGGAACTCAAAATTCTGTCATTTATGACCACCATGCATTCAGTGCACAAATGGGGAAAAAGCATGGCGGCCTCGAGGTTTGCTTTTCAGCTGACAACAAACACCTTCTTTTGACAAAATCCAGAAAAGCAAATGTCAAATGTTTCTTTAGATCAAGACTAACAAAATAATACTTGCTTGTTTTGGCAGTAATGTTCTGGTTAACAAATTGATTAAAAAAAGCTACTTTTCTATAGAAAATATGCTTTCCTGTGGCATTTTCTTCACCTTTTTTCCTACTTAGAAATAGAGAATTCCAAAATCCCCAGCTACCATCGAATGCAGCATTACCCTGTTATGGATGTTGCTGAACATGGGGTTCATGCAATCACTGGCCAAATATTTTTAGTGCAAGGACACCCTGGTTGTCTATCAAGAGGAAACCGACTGGAAAAGTGTGTTCTCGGTTTTCAACATTATCATGGTTCCAAAAAATGTCAGTATTGCAGTGTAATTCACGTCTCCGCCGTCAGATGATGTTAGCAAAGTCTTTTTGCTTATTTGACTTCTTTGTCGTTTCTATAGAACTACAACGTCTACAATCAAAAGAGAAGAGAAACAATTAATCTACGGTTGTTGATTTTCTTTTTTTTTTTCAATTTTCTAGTTTTCTCGTTCTTTTTTTGCCACACATTCATAACTTGTTGAGCACAACAAACATTGCAAAAAAAAAAAAGAAATAAATAACTCCTTATTTGTATCGTATAGTTACTAGTTGACAGATGGGCCTTGTTCACATCCAGCAGTAACATGCGTCTTGGGTGATCTGATCACAAGTGGTCAGTTAACACTTGTGTCTCAAGTGTCCAATTGTGATCGGATCCCGCTTCCCCGATCTATAAGCAAATAAGCACGACATTAAATTCTGACTCTGAAGACCGACTGCATTGCTGTTTTTAACCGATAGCAGGCGGTAGTGCACTTCCATGCCTAGACGAAATACTGAAAATAAATTAAAGAAGAAGAAGAAAAAATGAAACCATAACTGGCTAGCTCTACTTATTGACACGTATAGGCTTTTTGAAGTTTTTGGAAGAATCAGCTTACGCACTGAGCTCCAGCTCTAGCTGCTCCTTAATGTGACACATGTGCAAAATTCCACTAACACAGAAGACATCAGTTGAGCCCTTCCGTCTGGCTCAGGACACATTTGCATTCACACTACTAAAATAATGTGGCTATTCAGCATGAGCACCTCTGAATGTGGTCTGAGCAGATGGATCTCAGTGTGTCCTCCGTGTGTCTTGGGTGCGCTCACACCCGTACTTTGAGCTGTCCTCTTTTACCTAGAGCTTTATTGAGACACGTGTTACTGCCGGGTGCGAGCAGGGCCTATGAGCCTTACTAAGCCAAGCAATAGAGTAGAAATGGTTTGTTAAATAGTGAAAAAAAAAAGAGAAACATCAAGAGCAAAGCCCGAAACAGCGAGACATAACCAGCTACAGTTAGTATTTATCAGATTAATGGAAGAAAATTCACCCTGATTCAAATGTGTGTTTATGATTAGGCGTGTTTTGAACTCTTAGAAAACATTGCACAATGGCGACTTAGGTATATAATAAACTACGAATGGTTTCTAAAACTACTGCACACAGCATAAACCCTGGAGAGAAGGCAAATGTGTCCATTGTTCAAAGCATTAAAGAGGGAATGATTGACAACTATGAGGCCCTGTTCATTAATGTCCAGCTATCCTTCCATGAATGATTTCAACTTGTTGTCCAAATACTCTGTTGTAGAATCATGCAGATTCATGCGTAAAAGCACAACTAAGGTAGAAAGCTGAGGTGATCCGTGGTCGATGTCTGAGCGTGGGACACTGGAGGAACCGAAGAGAAAGAGGAGTTGGAGCAGAGGGACTGGAGGAGGACAGCTGCTTTACATCTTCTTTGTGAGTCACAGGGAAGAATTTCAGACTCCCGTGAAGAGATGATTATATCATGGCAGTTCTCTTCTGGGCTCCTGCTAAGAGACAGAACACAGAATTAGACACAGCAGAAAACCATCCTCACTACAAACTTATAGAAAGTCCTCATGCAACAGTGGATCGTGACTGGTTACCGCCACATGTCACCGAAGGGGTGAATCAATAACTCGCTTCTATATTTGGGTGCATGTTTTGTGGTTCTTTGAAATCTGTCTTTTTGGCAATTTTATCATTCATGGAAATAAGTCCGACTAAACATACACAATAGAAATGAAATATGACAGAGCTATTAGCTATAATAGGTTTGATTAAAGCATGCACAAGCAAGCATCACAATGTGCTATTTGGTATTTTGGTGGGCCAATGTTACAGCTATCATAATACTGCCTTTGGCAAAGAGTGAAAAAAATAGGCTCTATATAATATTTCCCACAACTTTGTGAGCACTGATGAAGGGATATTTGATACATGTATGCTATGCTGAGAACCTATTTGGGACAATTCATTCCTTAATCCCTTTTTGTTTTGTTTTTTTAATATCTGAGCCATCACTTTGTCCTGAATCTCTACCAACCCAGCCAGATGTGCACAACACATATCTGACCGGCAGCCAGTTTTATTCTAATCTCAGCTCTCAGTATAAGCTGAGAGACCAGCCAATTTAAATTTTAGCGCTCACGGTAGCATCGGATCGAAGCGGGAGCGTCGTATTTGGGAGTGTTACATGTGTGTGACCGGGGACAAATGGAAATATTTGATTCTGCTCTATTTAGTCAGGAATATGTGTTACAGCAGAGCTCTGCACTGGTAACCGTGACAGTCCACGGAGCCAAAGATTCTGAGCCAAACCAAACACGTATACCAAATAGGAGAGGATAGAAAATGTCTACACAGCTATAGTGGCTCTACAGAATGTAGTTAGCAACCAGCATACCTCCAGTTGTAGAATGGACTTCCTTTCATTTTGAGTACTTAAGAATAGAAAAAAGAGACAAGTTCAGTGATGTGTGAAACTCAGACTCTCCAACTCACACACATCATACATAAAAATCTCTCTCTCTCTCTCTCTCTCTCTCTCTCTCCATGTGCACATGTGCGTTATGAATATTCATGTTGTTTGAACTTCCAGTGGATCACTTGTTTCAGTTCACTATACAGGTCCAGCTGTACAAAAACAAACAACATCTGGATCAGTTATACATAGATGACAGTCTACTGTGCGCCAGAGTGCTGCTGGAGATTCATAATGCATTTCAGTACAGCGATTTCTCTTGTCCTTGAAGAGAACCCTTCCATGTCTGGGTTTCTTTGTAGTACTCCCCCTCTTACTGCTACTAGGGTATTATGCATCTGCAATACATGACCTACATACTACATAAGACATCAAACAGTGGCACATTTTTTTTTTTTTGGAGCTGGGGGATGATGGAGTGTTTTTTTATTTGTTTGGCCTAATTACGCAATAAAAGTGCAGACAGTATCCTATGGAAATACACAGGTAAGTAGAATCAGCCGGACACGGATCTAATTTCTGACTTTTTCTGTGACCTTCAAAAATAGGTGATCCACCGTATTCCATATGTGTCAGCATATGGACGTTGTACTGTATAATGACACGAGTAATAATAATAATAATAAAAAAAAAACACTCAGCAAAATCCTCAATGACATTTCACCCCCCGTTCCTTTTTCGTTTGTGTCACATTTCAGTTTCACCAAGTGTACACAGAATAAAAAGCTAGAACTGCCCCCTGAGTGATATCTGCACTCCGAACCTCAGACATTACACAGACTCAAACTAAATAATAAAAACTGCTTTGATTTTTTTCCATCAGTGGTGTCAACCCGAATGCATTTCAAAGTATGCGTGATAGTCACAGTGGTAGAAGTAGTGCTAAGATGATTTTCTTAAGGGGATAGCTGGGTTTCATTGAAGTGTGGTTGTGTTATGTACTTATCTATAGTTACTGTATAGTAGATAATATTAATAATATACAGTGTATTGTATCCTCTTTATCTTGCAGTCAGGCAGCCTTCTCTGATGGGAACTGAAGCCCTTATATTGATCTCTCTTCAAAGTCACCACACTCTATTGACAAAAACAGTCATTCGACCTTGCAGAATATGCTTGTTTAGCACCTCTCAGTTAGTTTTATATATATATATATATATATATAGGCTTAAATGGTGACCGACAGCAAAGTAAGATTTAGGTGAGTCTTAGGTGGCTAATTACTTTTTGCTGCTGACCCTGTCCACAGCAGTTCAATGCTTGGCTCCCTTGACAGTACTCCTGTCTGCTTCTCCAAACTGGGGGCGTGCTGACAACCATCCACTGTATGTAACTATGAATATGGATCATCTATGATTAAGTACATCACACAACTCCACTTCAAAGAAATCCAACCCTCCCTCTAAATAAAAACTCCAAATTCTCAATTAGTCAATTTAGTCTAACCTAATTCCTAATTCAGAACGCCATCTAAAAAGCAGCAAGTAATAAAGCAACTAAAGCTATAAACAATACACAAATAAGTGCATTCAGTGCTTCAGTAACTCTGAGAGGTAAGACTATGTATGTCAGACATCTTGTTTCAATGTGAAAATTGAAGTTGTTACTACATACCCCAAATCTTCTCTACGTTAGACATTATTAACAGAATCCACTGGAACCATGGTTTACTGATATTGGGAAACAGTCTTTTTAATTTGGCATACACCGATCAGGCATAACATTAGGACCACCTTCCTAATATTGTGTAGGTCTCCCTTGTGCCTCCAAAACAGTTGTGACTCATCATAGAATGGACATGGGCCTTCTGAGGGTGTCCTGTGATGTCTGGCAACAGACTGTTGTTAGTGGGGGCCTTTGGGTCCTATGGGTTGATGGGAGGGGCCTCTGTGGATCATCCCACAGATACTTGATCAGTTTGGGATCTAGTGAATTTGGAGGCCAGGTCAACACCTTGTGCTGTTCTTCATGTTTTTTGAGTTATTCCTAAAGCGTTTTTGTGTGTGTGTCTGTGTCAGGCTGCATCCTGCTGGGGATGGCTGCTGCCATCAAGGAGTGTCATTGCTATGGGGTGGGGATGCTCGGTCTGGTCTAGGTGGGTGGTACATGTCTAAGTAACATCCACATGAATGCCAGATCCAAAAGTTTCCCAGCAGAACACTGAATTGTCACAAGATGGTCAATGTTAATTACTACACCTGTCAGCGGTTTTAATGTTGTGGCTGATCGATGTATATGTTATGTTAAAATGCACTAGAATGCACTAAAATGCTCAGGAGAGGCATGCAGTAATAAAGACACTTTTCTAAACCTGCTGATATTATTAATAAGGTTATCAACTTGCATCCACAACAAATACTACAAAACATTTTTCAACTCTCCAATGGTAAAATAAGAAACTTTAATACAGTAAGTCAGCTCCATCAGAAGCTGCCCTTCAAAATAATTTACTGCATGTTCCGGTCAGTCAGGACTAATGATACTTAATCTCTACCACACCCGGCTCCAATTTCAACATACCTCCAGTGTGGATGCTCTGGAGTCTGTGGTCTCACTTGGCCCTATGCTCCTAGGTATACTGGATACAAAATAACCGGCTCCTTTGGGAATTATGGGCTGTCTGACGACCACTTTTCCCTTCCTGGTCTCTGCGAGGAACAAGCTGTACCAGTAGGCATCGCTGGATATCAGGGTGGAATCTGCGATGGTGGAGCTCCTCTGGCTGATCACGCTGTTCCTGCTGATCACGCTGTTCCTATTGGCTGGGGGCATCTTGATGGCCTTTGGCTTTGGTTTTTGACACTTGAGCACAATAATAACCAAGATGGTTATCAGTAGCAGGAAGGACACCGCTCCTAAACCGATCACCAAGTACAGGTTTAGGTCTGTGAAGACGTCATATTCTAGTGGCAACTCGGTAGTCTCTGAAAAGGACATGACGTGTTCTACTGTTGATATCTTGATGGTGACGGTAGCAGAAAGAGCAGGCTGGCCGTTGTCTTTGGCGACAATCACCAGTCTCTGTTGTCTTGGGTCTCTGTAGCTGAACATTCTCGTTGTCCGGATTTCGCCGTTGTACTGATCCAGGCTGAAGAGGGTTGAGTCACTGATCTGCAGGAGCTGGTACGTGACCCTAGCGTTCTGTTCGGAATCTGCATCAATTGCGATCACTTTGGCTATCAGGTGTCCCTTATCTGTGGACCTCGGTATCACCTCCTCTACGACTGAACCCTGCGCCCGCCAAGGTGACACTATGAGGGGAGTGTTGTCGTTCTGGTCCAAGATGATAATATGAACTGTCACGTTGCTGCTCAGCGGAGGAACGCCAGAGTCTCTAGCCTCGATGTGGAAAAGGAATTCCCTCTCTCTTTCATAATCAAAGGTCTTCAGGGCATAAAGATCGCCGTTCTCAGGATTGATGGAGAACAGCATTGACATGGATGTGTTAACAATTTCCTTCTCCATGATGAAATATACCAAGTACTGATTCTCATTGAGATCTGGGTCATATGCAATTAAAGATGTCAATAATGCCCCTGGTAGATTGTTCTCCACAACATGGATTGTGTAAAACGACTGGGGGAATGTGGGGGCGTTGTCATTGACATCGAGGATCTCTAAAATGATGGTCTCGTTCTCAGATAAGGGTGGCGAGCCTTTGTCTGTCACTCTAAACGTGATGTCGTACTTGCTTATTATCTCTCTGTCCAGCGGCTTTGACACCAGCAGTTCAAAGTATCCCTCTGAGGATTTATTCAGGAGGAACGGTAAGATTTCCTGCCGATTCAAGGTGAGCTCAACTTCCCCGTTGGCTCCAGAGTCCCTGTCGCTGACGCTGACCACTGCAATCAGTGTCCCTACAGAGACATCTTCAGTCAGTGCACTTTTCATAGACTTGATGGTCACCTCTGGGTAGTTATCATTCAGATCCGTGACGAACACCGTCACTTTACAGTGTCCCGACAGAGGGTTTGCCCCTCTATCCTGGGCCTGTATGTGCATCTCAAAACTTTGACTCTCCTCATAGTCGATCACCCCCTTCACCTTGATCTCGCCAGAGTTTGGATCAAGGGAGAAGACCTCTTGTGTCTTCTCTGAGGTGTAAAGTGTGTATGAGTACATCAGCTTGGAGTTCGTGCCTTCATCCAAGTCTGTTGCGTTTAAGGTCATAACCACTGTGGCTACTGCCGAGTTCTCTGAGAAATTGACTGCAAACACCGGCTGACTGAACAGGGGGGCGTTGTCATTGATATCCAGGACGTTAATAATGATGCTGGCTGTTCCGGAGCGGGGAGGCACCCCTCCATCCACAGCAGTTAAAATCAAATTATGAACTGCCTGCTCCTCTCTGTCCAGATTACCACGGAGAACTAAATCTACGTATTTGGAGCCATCGCTGCCGGTCTGGATGTCGATGTTGAAGTATTTGCTTTCACTCAGATAGTAGGTCTTGATTGAATTCGCTCCCACATCCGCATCCACGGCGTTTGTGAGGGAGAATCTCTCACCGGGAGGGGTTGCCTCAGATATGTCCAAGTGCATTGTCCTTCTCCGAAACACAGGCGCGTTGTCATTGATGTCCATGATCTCTAGCTCGATGTTAAATATGCGAACGGGGTTCGCGAGGATGACATCCATTTTCAGAAAGCACGAGGTGGTTTTAGTCATGCATATGCTCTCCCGGTCTATCTTCTCGCGGATGACCAGCTCCCCCGTGTCTTTGTTGATGTCAAGGTAATTTTTGCTGTGAATGACATCGAGCTTCGCGTTGCGCTCCATCAAACTGCGGACGTCCAGACCCAGATCTGTGGCCAGATTAGCAACAAAGGAACCCTCTTCCATTTCCTCCGGTACAGAGTAGCGATTGATGGAGAGCGCAAATCCCCACAGCGCAGTGAACGTGAAAACAGCCACGACTAATCGTGCCCGTACAGGTGCAATTACGCGCGCCATCGTTCTATTAATAAAGATAGAAATGAAACAAATCCGTCCTTACGATCAGGTTGTCTTGGTGACGGGGAGCGCCGGTGTCATTCTTGCCTCCACGAGTTGCAGCTGCAGCAGGCCATTTGCAGCACAGTGCCGCTGGAGGAGTGGGCTTTCTCAGTTACGCTCTGCAGGGGCGTGCGCAGCATCTGGGAGGGCTGGTGGGGTGGCCTCAGTGAAGTTAAAGGACCCTCATATGAAAAGTCTGATCAAATTTATATTTAAGTTCTGACATTCTGAGGTGTAAAAAAAACCACACACATTATCCAGGTTAATTTGCAGTAACAACAATTTGCTGCATTTAAGTTATTCAAGTTTTGTTTTATTTTTTTTTATTCACCACATAGTTACAACGTCGTGTACTCATTTTGTTCCCAGATCTAGCCCGTAATGTTTTCAGGTGTGTTTAAATGATTATTTTTATTTAGTTATTATGAACATTATTTATTTAGTGGCCTGGCATGGTGGCGCAGCAATGTCACATTCACTTTAAGTTCTGGGTTCAAACCTGCTGGGTCTTTAAGACTGGACACATCAGAAAAACAGCAAAGAAATACCGACAGCAGCTTTAACTTCACCTCGTTTAGACCAAAAAGCTGCACTTGAACACACCCAGGAAGGGCCAGCTGGCACATACTGTATCTTCTGTGCCGACACAAGAAGTAATAGCTCCCAGTACCTACAGGGGGCAGTAGTTAGTATAGAGGTGGACAGGTGGACGGAGGGCCATCATTCCGGAATTGCAACTGCAGTGTTCTTGATGAGGCCCTTAAAATGCATTCTAGGATACCTGGCTGTCTCCAAGTCCACACAAGTTACGTATCGATGCGGCTTTGTGAAAACTGGCAGGGAAAGTACGCATACGGGCATTTAGATTGATCAGGTAGTACTTTATACTGGAGCAGTAGTTGCGCAGCGATTAATGATGTTTCACATGAACACAAGTACAGATTAGAACGCATATTGATAAATGCCACAGATGAGCAAACGGCCATACAGAGCATGCCCTAAACCACACATATCAAAAAAGAATTTTTCATACCAGAAAACCGTGAAAATATTTGAACTGATATTTGACTGTCACACTTGCAAGAGACTATCACAAGATAATAACATGACTGAAAAGATTTCAGTCTAGCATCTAAATTCACAGCAATGGCTGACTCGGGATCAGGATGCTGCCACAACTGCGAATGCGACCTTTAACGTGACCCCATGGTAAACATGATAAAATGTGCTCTGTGTGCCAACGGAAGAGGTGTAAATCAAGATGAAATGCTATATGTGACAATCTGGAGCAAAACATGATAAAGTATTTTTAAAGGAATAATGTAGTTGTAATGCCATTTGGAGTGCTCCTATATCTAACATGCTGAACTGCAGAATTAGGTGACTTTTTATTGTATAAAATAATTCGACTCGTGCCCCATTCAGAGTATTAGGGAAAGGCAGATACTGGTTAGAGAGAGAAAAAAAATCTTTACGAGGCACTTGAATGTCCCACACACTTCCACAGTTGTGGGCCCATAGCATCCTCCTCATTCAAGCCTGCCAAGAGCATGCTCGACAAGACTCCCCCCTGCTGCGCGGGCTTACTTCCTGTTGGCAAACATGAATGGGCTTAAGTAAAATAAATCTTCAGCTCCTCACATTCGAGTAATGAAAAAGAAACATTTCACTGTTTTTTATTGTTGCTGCTTTTCCAAGGACTGTGTCTAGGAGAAATGTTTTCTAGGTTACTGTGCATCACGATGAACAAGATGAACGCAGAAGTTGTTGTTGTTGGTGTACCACGGACCTGTCCAAAGCTGTATAAAATGTTGCCAGATGGATAGTTCTTAGCAACATATTTGTCACTAAATGTAACAGTTTCAAAATCAACGCTGTGGTGTAGTCTTTTGGCGTTCTGTGATCCTGTAATCTCTGTGATTACAGAATGCCAAGACAAGATAGAAAACTGAACACAGAACAAAGGGATCTGCAGAAGGCAGCTTGAGACAGTTCTTCATTCAAAGGCTGAATCTATGCTACAGAGACAAGGGAGGAGATAAAGCTACGTTTGCAGTAGCTGTTAACCATCAGAGGAATGCCCAGTGGAAATCTCCGTCTAGGGATTTGAGAAAGTTTTTCACTAAAGTCTTATAAAAGCTGGAAAGTAAAATCTTTTTAATACAAAAGTTTTGTATCTGATATAGTCTATAAAATGTTAAATGTTGCTAATAGGCAGTGTGTCAGTTTTACCGGTCATCCACTACTGTTCCCTGCTGATGGGGCCGGTTGAAGGAATCAAGTGTCTTTTATATATTTTTAGTCCCCTGGGCCCCAGGCAGCCTGAATCATCACGGACCCACATCAATTTGAGCAATTTGACTTTATTACTTTTTCCAAGGTGTCCTCTTCTAAATAATCTTTGCCTTACTGAGCCATTGTGTCTTATATCACAGTGCATGCAATATATACTCCTTGTCATCAGTATTGATTGCCGATATAGATATAGAACACTGACAGGAGAAGTAAATAACATTGACCATCTTGAGACAATTCAATGTTCTGCTGGGAAACTTTTGGACCTGGCATTCATGTGGATGTTACTTAGACATGTACCACCCACCTAGAACAGACAAGGGACCCCCACCCCACAGCAATGACACTCCTTGATGGCAGCAGCCATCCCCAGCAGGATGCAGCCTGACACAGGCATACACACAAAAACACTTTAGGAACAACTAAAAAAATATATGAAAAACAGCACAAGGTGTTGTCCTGGCCTCCAAATTCACTAGATCCCAAACTGATCAAGTATCCGTGGGATGATCCACAGAGTCCCCTTCCCTCAACCCATAGGAGCCAAAGGCCCCCACTAACAACATTCTTTTGCCAGACACCACAGGACACCCTCAGAAGGCCCATGTCCATTCTCTGATGAGTCACAACTGTTTTGGAGGCACAAGGGAGACCTACACAATATTAGGAAGGTTACTGTTATGCCTGATTGGTGTATCTGCTTTCCCTGCAAACTATTGGGATTATCTACTGCTTTGACAGCTGACAAGAGGAGGATGATGCTCAATCTTTCCTCTCCTTTTGCGCCATCCAGTGACAGCTCAGAGAGTTGCATGATGCTCTACACTGCATTCACCACACACTAGAAGTACACGTGCCATGATATTTCTCGTGCATTTGAAAGATTACTTTCAATTGATCAAACAATTTGTAGTATGAACATTCCCCTTGTGTCACGTCTGTGTTCAAACTTGGTTTGCATTTAAGTAATAGTGCTGGAAAGTAAAATAAATTCGATTTTGATCTGACCTAAAAACACAAGGATGCAGATATGGATTGATCACTCACACATTTTTCCCCTGAAAGTGTTATTGGGGGGGGGGCAGTCTCGTAAGAAGGCTTTTAGAAGCATATCTCCAAATTGCATGGTTTATTGGCTTCGAGCAAATGTAGCTTGCAGGAACGCTGAGATTTGAAAATATTTAATTGGAGCCTGCATTTCAAGACACCCAGCCCCGCCGCTGGTTTTATCCTAATGGCCGGCAGCAACGCACTTAACTGGAACGAGGTATATCTCAGTGGCGCATAAAACATTATTTTAAAAGCCTGACACTGTTAAAAGTGTTATTACTATGTTTTCATAAACTTATTGATTTAGATACAGACTCTATAATACAAAACAGAGCTGAACAGAGTATGGTATCATTTGCCAGCCATCTGGCTCAAAGACTTAACATACTAAGTTTTGAGAAAGAAAACTGAGTTAACACACGGAAATAAAGTGGTAATGAAATATCTGGAATTAGAGAAGATTAAACACTCGTTAAGGAACAAGAAGGGGGATTTTATATGGCATGGAAACCTTTTATATATTACTTCAGCCATACAAAAGAACCAGTCTGGATCCTCTGTTATTTCTCCTGTGTTGCGTTTGAGATCTGTCAGTGGTGCTGTGTTGACATTCTCTTTAACATCAATTACCAAAGTGATTGCCAGTCTAGACAAACTGAGAAACACAGCTGTGAGCTTCAGGTGCGACACCTCGGCTGATTATTTTAATTTAGAACAATAAGTTGTCGGAATAACACCTTTTTTTGTGTGCGTGTGTGTTTTGCCTTTCACAGACAGGTGAAAATGAGAAGGAGGAAAGCAAAACAAAGACGGAGGCTGGGAATAGGCTGAAAATGAGAGATGATGTGGAGAAGAAAGAGGAGGACAAGAAGACCTGCAATTGAACACTTCCCTACCAAAAAAAAGTTTTTTTTAAAAAAGTATATTGCCTGCCTCTTTGTAAGACCAACATATACACTATATTACCAAAAGTATTCGCTCACCCATTCAAATGATCAGAATCAGGTGTTCTAATCACTTGGCCTGGCCCCAGGTGTATAAATTCAAGCACTCAGGCATGCAGACTGTGAAACAAGACATTTGTGAAAGAATGGGCCGCTCTCAGGAGCTCAGTGAATTCCAGCGTGGAACTGTCATAGGATGCCACTTGTGCAACAAATCCAGTCGTGAAATTTCCTCGCTCCTAAATATTCCACAGTCAACTGTCAGCTCTATTATAACAAAATGGAAGCGTTTGGGAAAAACAGCAACTCAGCCACGAAGTGGTAGGCCACGTAAAGTGACGGAGAGGGGTCAGCGGATGCTGAAGCGCATAGTGCAAAGAGGTCGCCGACTTTCTGCACAGTCAATTGCTACAGAGCTACAAACTTCATGTGACCTTCAGATTAGCCCAAGTACAGTACGCAGAGAGCTTCATGGAATGGGTTTCCATGGCCGAGCAGCTGCAGCCAAGCCACACATCACCAAGTGCAATGCAAGGCGTCGGATGCAATGGTGTAAAGCACGCCGCCACTGGCCTCTAGACTCTAGAGCAGTGGAGACGCGTTCTCTGGAGTGATGAATCACGCTTTTCCATCTGGCAATCTGATGGACGAGTCTGGGTTTGGAGGTTGCCAGGAGAACGGTACATTTCAGATTGCATTGTGCCAACTGTGAAATTTGGTGGAGGAGGAATTATGGTATGGGGTTGTTTTTCAGGAGCTGGGCTTGGCCCCTTAGTTCCAGTGAAAGGAACATTGAATGCTTCAGGATACCAAAACATTTTGGACAATTCCATGCTCCCAACCTTGTGGGAACAGTTTGGAGCGGGCCCCTTCCTCTTCCAACATGACTGTGCACCAGTGCACAAAGCAAGGTCCATAAAGACGTGGATGACAGAGTCTGGTGTGGATGAACTTGACTGGCCTGCACAGAGTCCTGACCTGAACCCGATAGAACACCTTTGGGATGAATTAGAGCGGAGACTGAGAGCCAGGCCTTCTCGACCAACATCAGTGTGTGACCTCACCAATGCGCTTTTGGAAGAATGGTCAAAAATTCCTATAAACACTCTCCTCAACCTTGTGGACAGTCTTCCCAGAAGAGTTGAAGCTGTAATAGCTGCAAAAGGTGGACCGACATCATATTGAATTCTATGAGTTAGGAATGGGATGGCACTTCAGTTCATAGAATGAGTAAAGGCAGGTGAGCGAATACTTTTGGTAATATAGTGTAAGTCTTGCATATGGATGGTTGGGCTCTTCAGACAGGGAACGTGTGAGGGAATTCTGTCCTCTAGTGGGGATGGAAGGTAAGCTCCAGCACTCATCCGGAGTTGTGGATGCTATGTATTGGTGGGAGAGAACTGAGGGAGATAAAGGGAAATAAATCAACACAGATTAGGCTCAGAATAGACTGTAATTGGCACAGAGGCTGGGCATATGCTATCTGTCCCTGTTTATAGCACATCTGACATATAATTACTGCTAAATCTGTCTGTTCTTGGTACTGGTTGTGACACAGTCAAAGTTACATCTTGGCTTGATTATCTGTGATTATTGGCAGGATTTAGGTGTGGGCCTATCCAGATCTATGCTCGTATTTGTTTTTCTCAGGTTCTACCCATTTGACTCGATTTTCAGTCCAAAATAAATCTGAATCTGGCCCTTGGCACTCAGCTTCTCCTACATGAAGCAGTTCACTGAGGCAGTAAGGTTTCTGGTCAGGCCCAAGCCCAAGATTAACCCACTGGTCCGCAATAGCTCAGTCGGAGGCGGTGGATCAAGGGGATAATCTTCGCAGCTGTAGTTTAAAATCCTGGGTTTACTGACCAGAATGTCAAGAGAAAGGTTAAAAGACATTCACAGCCGCACGTCACAGCACAACTGCTTTTTTTTTTCCCCCCCCACACACACCACCTACATATGCACAGATAGCCACAAATGGGCCCTTGCAAGTTGACTTCTGTTTTTAACAGGAGGAAATAGCTGTATTCTGCAGGTATACGTACCGTACTTTTACCCCCCAGAAATATTAGTCAATGACTTATCTCAGGCCCCTCTGGAGCCCAATCACAATGCCAGCAGCGGGGCAAATAATCTCTGAATTTGTGTGGAGCTCTTTTATATTTAATCTTAAAACCCTGCAGCAACACTGCCTACCCTCCTGGGCCCCTGCCACATTTTCATTCAATGCTTTCAGTACCACGCGATCATCTGGGATCTGTGCAAACTCTGAAAAATTCTGTCAGACTTTACGCTTGCTAAAACAGACTTTTTCCTGTTACCTTACCTTAAATATGGATGCGTTTAGTTAGAAACAGTCAGAAAGAGCAACAAAAACAAATCCAGTTTCATAGTTGAGGGCAGATTTATTGATATCAATATATACTGTACATACACTATATACAGAATGATCTGCTATGCGTAACTAGCCTCTGTCAATATACAGATCACAAACCTAATGAAAAATACAAATCTGGAATGTATGTAACCAGTTATGTCTTTATTCTCTCTCTCTCTCTCAGAGGCGTGTGTCATTTGCGGAAACTATACACTTCACCTATGTCATTGCCCTTCATAATATCATCAACACTTTAATGTGATGAGTCAGTATGATGGTCTACTGCACAAGACAAAGAGGTCGATCCTGCTGTATGATGCTGTATAACTCTATCCATCAGTGGAGCAGGATGCCCATTTTGCCTTGTTGCGCTCATTAGTTTAATGGTATTGTTTTTTTGTTATTTTTTTAAGTCAGACACATTTGCTTTGTATTAAATGAATATGTGCTGCTGGCGTGACGTCTCCCTTTTGCGCTGCTCGTGCATTACGTCTGTATTGCAGACCTATTATTAAATGTGACCTATCTCTGCAGCAAATGCACTCGGCGTGATTGGAGTCAAACTGATTGGAAGGCTTCAAGAGAACACGGCTTGACTATCCAGCCAAGGTCTACTTGTGAGCAACAACGCCAGCAGAGGGGCTTTGTCGTTGAGCAAAAAAAAGTTGCTTTTACTTTTTATAAAAAGATACACGTGTCAGCTATTGATAGAAACCTCTATTCTGAAGGCTATGAAGTGTAAAGTTTATTGCTAGCACGGTTAGTTAGTTCACAGCTCTGACAAGCAGCAGCAGCGCGCTCGCTACAGCTGTCCCTACGAGACTTAAAAGGTGCAGCTACAGAAAAAAGTTACCAGAACACAAACAACTTTTGAGTACTGTCCTCGCTTTTCCAGCACACAGAAGAATACAAAGAGTTACTTAAAGATAGAATTGCTTATGATGCCGTCGTCAAAGGATTGTTCATAGTTTGAGATGAATCTCTTTTTCTTCCCGAAAGTAGAGAAAGTGTTGTACATATCCAATTCTCCTCTGGGTGCCAGCTTCAGAGTGCTGTAGCCCGACGTGGTGCCGGGGATGTAGACATTGTGCTGGTAGTCTGGTGCTTCAGAGTGAGGCTGAGTGTACTTTGGCGTCCACGAGTAGTTAGGAACCGCCGCCTCTTGAAGAGATAACTTGCAATCTGTAAAAATGCGCATAAATTACAGTTTGTATCTGGAGATTATTTCAGCAGTGGCCTCATATTTAAATACGGTACACTTGATCTGAATGAGGTGGTTTAAAGCCATCTTCTTAATTCAACACTTCTTAAATAATCCTCCTGTTGATGCATTAAAATCCCCCTCCAGTTTTGGGGAGTGGTATTATCTTTTTGGTTTACCCTTTTATAGCTCAGACTAAATCCTCAGGCGTAGACGCAGAGAGAACCCGCACCCACGCCACCATCATCTTCCATGTGAGCAATGATGGGCCAGAATTGCACAGCTGCCACCCACCTTTCATGTGGTTTCCCCAGGTCCAGTACTGCGGCGCCACAGAGCAAGAAAAGCCGTCGCTGTCATATTTTTGTGGACGTGAAAGCGTGCCTTCCATATTCGCGGAACTATACCTGAGGACACACAGAAGCAGCTAGAATGTGAATTTCCATTTACAGGTGTTACTATATGTGTCAGTGAGTGGTTGAGCCGCGTATTCACCTCTTATATGCTGAGTTGCGTTGGTTCTTGGTCCACGTCCAGTCCTTGTTTGAGTACTTAATCTGCACAGAATCAAAGAAGACCACATCATCAGAACCCTGGCACTGCATTTCTCTCTAGTGACATGCTAATTGCAAACAGTGCATATTTTCAATAGAGGTAATAAGACAGAAACTGGAGAAGAGGTGTTACATGATTTCAAAAAAATCTTTGTCTTTCTTGTTCAAAAACGGACAAATAACCGGCACCAACTGCAACACTGTGTGCCACAACTGGGAAGATACATCACCTAAAAACTGCTCGTCTAAGCTGCTTATGTGGATAATGTGAGGTTTAATGCTGATGGAGATGGCGATGCTGTTGACAGGAGCACAAATAGAGCGGAGGCAGCGTCCACGTCAAGCAAGAGACAGCCTCTGATAAAAATTACTTTCTCTTTTATCCTTGCATCCCCTTTTGTGCCTGTGTCGCACACTTTGCCACACTATAACTTCCCAGACTGCAGGGTGTATTGTGTGAGTTGGATGAGGCGGCATTTTCCATTCAATTCTATGTAAAAACAGAACCTGAGTTTCTTTTATATTCTAAAAAAAATTACCAGCAATGGTTAAAATAAGCATATAAAATATATGTGAAATTCATCTGACCATTATTTCACAGCTTAACCTTCATGCAAAGCAGTTGTTTGCCTCTGTAATCCAACTTTCTGTCAACTTTAACTTAAAGTGAGGCAGCTGGAGAGCTTCTTAGAGACATGGCTGAGTGGACACAGTCCTGAGGTGTGCATACAATTCTTAAAAGTGGCAGATAAGAGAAATAATCCCCCCTTTTTGTTGATTCGTGACATTTCACTACATTACCTCGTTTGGGGTTGCTGCTCTGTTGTTGGACAGCTCATTGCGGTCCAGCGCGCTCCAGCCTGAAGTCAGGTAATCTGTGCTCTTGGCGTTGTTCTGTTGAACTGACATTACCGGGCTGCACGGTTTGAGGAACATGAAGTCGCTTTTGGATGACTCTGGCGTCAGGCACATTTTGTAGCAGTACACCTGAGGGAGCGCGCCGTTGCTGTTCGTCTCCGCGCAGCCGGACGCGCCCGTGGACATCCGGACGTTTAAGTTGGACTTTTTGAACACCTCCGTGGTGGGGGATATTTCTGAGCGGGAGCAGCAGCAGCAGCAGGAGCGACTGACGGAGGGGAAGTTGGACTCTTTGTTGGACGCTCTGCCCTTCAGTCTCCGCACTGCGACGAGGACGATGATAGCCACCAGAAATGTGAAGGAAACTGCGCCCAGAGACACGATTAAGTACAGGGTGAAGTTGGAGCTGTGATGCGGGCTTAGTGACAGGTCACCCAAATCGGGCTGCGAATCTGGCAAGCTGTCAACCACTGACAAGATGATGGAAACTGTGGCCGAGAGGGGTGGCTGACCATTGTCCTTCACCAGAATGACCAGTCTGTGCCTAGTGGCGTCCTTCTCCGCTAACTGGCGTATCGTCCTGATTTCGCCCGTGTACAGGGCAATGCTGAACAAGCTCGGGTCTGTCGCTTGGAGCAGCTGATAAAAAAGTCGCGAGTTTTGACCCGCGTCTGGGTCCACTGCGCCTATTTTGGTGACAAGGTAACCGGCGTCAACGGATCTGGGCACTGCCTCGCTGGGTGCCGTGCCATTATGCGAAACGGGTGACACTATCACCGGCGCATTGTCGTTTTGGTCCAAGATAAAGATGTTCACAGAGACGTTGCTGCTCAGAGGCGGAAACCCCGCATCCTGAGCTTGAACTATGATCTGAAAGTTTTTAAGTTGTTCGTGATCAAAGGATCGCAGCGCGTAAATGTTCCCGTTGTCTGAGTTTATGGACACATAAGTGGACACAGGCATTCCCTGTATGTCACCTTCTAGTATAGAATAGGAGAGGTATGCGTTTTGACCTGAATCTGGATCCAGCGCAGTCACCGAGCAAATTGATGCTCCCGGCGCGTTATTCTCGGTCAAATACACAGTATATGAGGGCTGTTTGAAGTGGGGCGCGTTGTCATTCACGTCAGACACTTGGACTAAGATAGTTTTCCTCGTGAATAAAGGTGGAGAGCCCATATCTCGAGCTGTCAGCGTGATATTGTACTCTGCCACGGCCTCGCGATCCAGAAAATCACAAGTTACTAAAGTATAGTAGTTCTTAAAGGATGAATGGAGCTGAAACGGGACATGGTGGGGGATCTCACAGTCCACGTTCCCGTTTTCACTCGAGTCTTTGTCCATTACGCTGATGACAGCTATCACCGTCCCCGGGGGCGCGTCCTCCTGCACAGGTGTGGACACTGATGTCAAGATGACCTCTGGAAGGTTGTCGTTTTTATCCAAAACGTTCACCAGAACTTTGCAGTGAACTGCCACAGCAGACGGGCCCTTATCTTTAGCCTGGACATATATTTCATGCATCCTGGCTTTTTCGTAATCTATCACCCCTTTGACTTTGATTTCTCCAGTGTGCGGGTCTACGCTGAAAAGCTGGCGCACTTTGATGGGAGCGTGGCCACTGAACGAGTATGTGATATCAGCATTGGGACCCTCGTCTAAATCGGACGCGTTGAGTTTGATGACAACTGTGCCCTTTGGTGCGTTTTCAGGGAGCCTCACTCTGTAAAACGACTGATCAAACACGGGCGCGTTATCATTTGCATCCAAAACTGTGATATCAATTTGCGCAGTGCCTGATCTCTCCGGCGCGCCTCCATCTACCGCCGTTAGCACCATCTGATGTGTACTCTGCTGCTCTCTGTCCAACGGGGTTTGGAGGACCAGCTCTGCAAATTTGCTGCCATCGCTGCGCGTCTGTATATCCAGAAAGAAATGCTCGTTTACGCTCAGCAAATAGGTGCGGAGCGAGTTGGCACCGACGTCCAAGTCCTGTGCGCTCTCAAGTGGAAAGCGGGATCCTGGCGCAGCGGACTCAGATATGTCCAGATTAAACTCGGTCCAAGGGAAACTAGGGGAGTTATCATTC
The DNA here is from genome assembly GCF_963514085.1 of Chelon labrosus. Lineage (NCBI taxonomy): Eukaryota > Metazoa > Chordata > Actinopteri > Mugiliformes > Mugilidae > Chelon > Chelon labrosus. The sequence goes on along the minus strand of NC_140350.1, from coordinate 5,479,973 downwards.
ACGTCTAATATTTCCATCTCTACCCTGTACAGCTCCAGTGGGTTTTCTATGACCACTTGCAAGTGAAATGAACAGGACAAACTCTGCTCGCACAGTTCTTCCCTGTCAATTCTCTCATTCACAAATAAAACTCCATTTTCTAAATTTACCTCAACATATTGCTTCTTGGCACCCGAGACTATCCGGAATCTGCGCGCAGAGAGCTTGTCCAAGTCCAAGCCCAGGTCCTCTGCAATGTTGCCAACAAAAGCTCCATGCTCCAGTTCCTCTGGGATTGAGTAGCGTATCTGTGCCCAGGCTGCGTCCAAGAAACAAGTGAACAGCGCAAAACGGTACACCGCATGCCATTTCCCACGCAGTCTTCTCTTCTCTCCTTGCGTGTCCATTTGGAAACTGAAGCAAGTACGCGCCTTACAGCTAAAGTGCAGTATGATCACATCAAAATTGCGAAAAATACAGACTGGCAAAAACTTGACATTGGTGGGACTGGAGCAGCCACTGTCTGACTGAGAGAAAGGAGAGGAGGGAGAATGGGATGTGCAAGGGCTACTAGCCTATCTCTGATTAGAGTGCGTCCTGTGTGTCTGCGTGTGCGCGTGTTTATTATTGGCCGTACACTGTTCCGATAGAGGGGAAACAACATCTGCTCGGATAATCTTTCCTGCCTACTAGCCCGATCAAATTCATGTCACGGTCTCTGGACTGTGACCGCAGGTCAAAAGTACTACATTCAATTTCATATAAGAGTGTATCATCATTCTGAACTCATGCAGTGGAGGACACTCCTATATAAGCACATCTTTCCGCACCATATATTCACTCAAACTCACACAACTGGTAAAAATGAAAAAGTTATAGACAACCAGGCTCATTCTTAATCTGCTATTATTGTAAAAATACTGTGTGCAATATTGCTAGTCCGAGTCAGAGCAGTAATATTATTCTATTAGTAATTTCAGTAAACGTATTGCCACAGCAAACTGGAAATCTGAATGGAAATGCTAGAAGGAGATAGACTTTCATTTAAACCTTTATAGAGAAAAGAGGAAGGGATTTATTATTAGTTACTATAAACATGAAACAACTGTGAAGTCTCTAAAGGGACATTTTATATTGACTGTACACATCAAAGTTGTAGCATCTCTTTTAAAATTGCCCACAGGAAGTAGCTCAAAATCACTGGCATCAGCAACGCATTTTGGCAGCGATTGCACCAGTTTAAAGCTGATTTTTCTTCCAGCGTATTTCACCGCATTAATATTCAAATAGAGCCGTTGTATCTGTTTACCATCCACCTCAATGAGCGTGCTCCACCCGTTTGCTCTGAAAAACCCCAGTTCCCCTGGTTTAAAGCTGAAAACACAATCTGTCTGCAGGAATGAAACTGCAGCAGATGGTGAGGTTTTCCATGGGCTCATGCTCTTTTTAATTAATGGAATGGAGATTAGAGGGCATTCTCCCTGGATCATTAGTGAACAGAGGAATTAAGACATTTTGTGAGGAATAATCCCAAGGCTATCCATGCGATGCACATGTGGTTTTCTCTCAGTGGTCATATTGACCTGCTTTTCACGGCCTAAGTGCATGGCATCACTTACGCACTGCAGAAACTAAGTAGCTGGGATAAGGGGACACAACCACCACATTTAGGGATCAAAAATACAAAAGAGATTATCTTCTCTCTGTCACTCTTCTCTCTCTCTCTCTCACACACACACACACACACACACACTATCTGCCTCTCTCTCACCCTCCCTCAAGGGCAAAAAGTAGAATACCAATCCCTTTGTCTTTAACTACTTTTCAGCTTTAAAACTGTAGGATCAGAATAGGTTAGCCTATATTCTCAAGCTTTTAACACTTAAGCGGTTTTAGTTGGAAACAGTGTTGTGCATTCCGCTTAAATGCTAAAACGCCTGCCATGTAGCATGTCCTGAGCGCAACTAATTATTCTGCATTTGGTTTAACCCTTTGCGAAATGCCGCAGATGTTTCGCACCACCTGGTACGAAGAGCCAGCAGCAAACCGACACACCTTTGACTGCTGTGGCTGGGAGCAAAACAACAACTATTCGCTCATTAGTCTTGCCGCATTGTGTACACATACCACCTGTGCGTTCCCATTGTATTACTGCAATGACAGGCGAATATAAACACAGATATCAAATAGTTTGTGATTTGTTACAAACAGTATAAATGTCCAGGTTTATGAAAAGGGATAGGTTATGAATAAGAATTTGGTCTGGTGTGCATACTGTACACTTACACGTCATAAATAAAAGTAATAGCCTCACCAGAATAAAATCCAATTTGGATACGTTTGGGTAATTCATCTGTGAACATGAATTTTCATCACAAATAACTAATTCAACAATCTGCGAAAAATCGATTCGATTTCAACTTCATGTTCATGGTTAATTATTGAAGAACTCCACTGGACCACTGTTCTCTTGCCTCCAGGTTACACAAAAATGAATGAATGATTGAATGAGACTCACGGTTGTATGTCTGTGCCAACCAGCGAAACTGCATTTTACTTCTAAGGTTGTCCAGACTCATATTACTGTATGCAATGAAGACGGAACGTTAGGATATCACAGTCACATTTACCTTTGACATTTTGGACAGAACATGTATAAAATCCTTTCATGGTTGTATTGTATTAGACATTTGTGTGATTGTTTGTCATAATTAGAATATGACATGCAGGGTGTAGGCCATAAATAGACATTAACCTTTGACCTTTGACCCCCAAATTTGAATCGTTTCATTCTTCTGGATGAAACAATGGATGTAGCGTTCACAAGAATGGGACCAAACATTTGTGCCTCTGGCCACGGCTGTCACTGGAAAGAAGAAAACCTCAATTAGGTTTTTACAGAAACTGCTCCAAAGCCAGTATAATGATCGTCACACAAATACTACACAAGTATTATCACTAACATAAAAATCACATTGTGTCTATAAAGTAGCCTCACTTGTTTATGTGAAACAGGCCCCTCAAAAAAAAGCAGCACAACCAGACTTTACTGGTGTTTGCTTCTGAAACTCGCCGTCAATGTCAGAGGAAAAAGGGACAGGGGAGAGTAATGACTGTCACTGATAGCTGGCACATTGGAATCATCAATGCCGAGTTCTTGCCTGGTGTGCAACAAGAGTGACATTCTGGCATGTTGTTGCCATGGCATCAACTCTAAACAGTCTTATCATGCATGCAGTCCACAGAAGGAAACTGGCAGCAACATATGATAATGTGATAGACTACTAGATGTTCTCTAATTGCCTCAAAAACTATGTTACCACTTTCTAAAACGACACCCTCGATTATGTATTATTAACGGTAGAGAAAATTGCTCAATAGATTTGTACTCAGTCTTAATAAGAAAATTTTGGGTTGCCAGGTTGTAGCTTTTAATTCATCTCGTTTGATGGACTGTGTGACCATTTACACAAAGAGTTTGAAATTGTGGAATTCCCAAAAACATTTCTTTTTGGCGGGGGGATATTTGCATTTGTATTAGTTAAGTAATATAATTTTTTATTAATTATATCATAAAACATTTTTTTTTTTTTTTATTTGCAGATGACTACAAAACATTCAGATGTTTGTGTTTTTTGCCCCTTCCTATAATTCTGCATTTCCCAAAGGTCCATCCTCACCTTATTTGCTCCGAACAGTTTTTGCCAAGAAACATACACACGTCAATAGCAGACAACGAGGACGATTTTTCCTACAAAGAAGAAAGTGGCTTTTAAATTCAGACTCAGAGATTACAGAGTAATTCAGGTCACTGCCGGCTATGGAGAGACTAAACAATTACCCCACCAACAAGCAGATGTCTCCGCGCTACAGTGCACCACCATGCATCAATAGAAAGACTGCTCAGTCTGTGTAGCGCGGTATTCTTCCCAACAGAACGCACTGTTAGACAGCCAATTTGAGGAGCTTCTCCTCTCTTGCTGTGATCATTACTTTTGAAGGGAAAGAGAGATAGACTGCAGACAGGAGCGGAGAATGCTTTCGGCTGATTTTGTCCTTTCTGTGCTTACATCAGGGTATTCTTAGTGTGTATTATGACATTTTCATTTTATTATTCCAAAAAAAAAAAAAAAAAAATGAAATGGAAGGTTTCAAGAAAGTCATTCATATTATACAAAACTTGAAGCTTAGTAGCAGTTTTACATGGACTGCAGTTTGAATACAGGCAATGTGCAGATAACAGTTATGTGACAGTTTCAATTTCATCTTGGAGACAGTACGCCACTTTACTTATTTAGATTCAGTTAGGGCTGCAATTATTTGTTGAGATGATTGCTATGTTTATATTGTTGATTAGCCCTTCAGTATTAAATTAAATGTCACAAAATCGTTTCAAAACACATTTTCTCTGAGCCCAATAAACAGATATTCTTATACATATTTGTTATGCTCAAGGCGACACTCTGGACAAAAGAATATTACATTTGCAATCACATAAACCCATGAATGCAGCGTGCTTGACAATTTCTTGCAGTTCATCTTCTGTCATTCAACTAATCAATTAATTGATTTATCCTTTCTGATTTAGATTCTGTAGCACACCATTTTGACATGTTATTGTAGCAAGCACTGTGTAAAAGCACAGGTGCATTAACGGCTACGTTCTCACGGACAATGTTTCTTCAATCTAATTGCAGTCATTGAGACGGGATTTGAACTGGAAATTACCAAACAAAACACCTATGCGTCCAGAATATCAATCAGAATACAATGTTTTGATGTTAAATGGAACTGATTCATTAATTCAACCAATGCTTGTTCTGCTGCTGTTAAAAGTCAAAATGTCTGCTGCAGAAAATGTCAGGAAGTAGGCCACACAGACGGAAGCCACACAGGTGATTTGAATTATTTGGGTTTAAGTGGGGATTAAGATCACCTTCATCCTCGTTTGGGTTGTTCTGCAGGCTTGTGCAGAACAAAAGACATCATTCTCCTTCTCCTGTGACCTCACGTACCTGCTTTCAACATGACCTGAGCACTAATGAGCCAAAGTCACTGAAATCACATGTGACAGTGCCTATCGTGCAGGATCGTTAGTAAAAGTACCAGTGGGACTTTCACCCAAGACGTTTTGACATGTCACCGCAGGAAAAGAGCATGCAAGAAAAATAACATGAATAATGTCTGCAAACACACATAAAAAACACAGTAGAAAGTAATGCTTTGCAACAATGAAATCTATGTTCTTGACCTGAATAGATATTGTAATGTTCCACACAAAAGAAGCTATGGGGGCTTTTCTGCAAGGTAACTGAAGCTTGAACACGGCCTACTGTCGGCCTGCTGTTGGCCGTAGCCCACGTCAACACGATAAACACCATCAGTCTGACTCTTCTGATTTGTGGCTCTCGCTCTGCAAAGAAAGCCGGGATTAAAAAAAGCAGTATATCTCCGATTTCTTTTCTGCATATAGCAGCTAAAGGTCTAATAACTTTAGACAATGAAATTAACCACCAAATTGTTGATTTGCAGCCTCCTCCTTTCTGTTACTGCTGTTAAGAGGATTTGGACTGTTCCTCTGTTAGCATTAGCGGATGCCGTTTCAGATGAGTGTGCACTGCAGTAGTACATTCTGCATGTCAGAGTAGAATGGGATTCATCTTTAGTGAAGTATTTCCACACACTGCACTGCAAAGACCCACTTGGCTCCTCACCTGTCTTCTTGGAGGCGTCTGTGTTGTTGTCATGTGATCAGCAACTAGTCGACTTCATGCTTAAAGCGCAGGGCACAGCAGTAAAGTCGACTAGCTGACTAATCGGTACAAGCCCCAATTGCTACACTAGGAAATTTCATTTATACTGTCACCTCACAGCAAGGAGGTTCTGGGTTCTAGCCTTTCTGTGCGGAGTTTGCATGTTCTCACTGTGCCTGCGTGGGTTTTCGCCATGTGCTCTGGCTTCCTCACTAACCCACATCCCAAAAACATCAACGTTAGGTTAATAGGTGATTCGAAATTGGCCGTAGGTGCCCATGCAAGCGTGAACGATTGTTTGTTTCTTTGTGTTGGCCCTGTGATAGACCCTGGTGATCAGCTGGGACAGACGCCATCCCCTCCTGTAACCTCTAGGATACGTGGTAATAGAAAATGGATGGATGGATATTCTCATTACAACCAATAACATCACGTCAAGTAGTTTGTGTGAAGCTTTGAGGTGTTTCATTATCCTGCTGCACTATGAATCCACATCTCCACAGAGATGCAAATCAGAGGGTGTAGCATGTCTGTGAAGAATGCAGTGCTAATACTTGTTATTAAGGGTGGAGTTCGTTCAGTGTAGATAGCAAAACACCCAGCACCTTTTACTTTTGTTTAAATGCTTGTCTTCTTACACACACTCTTCTCTTACTGCCATACATCTCTAGTGTGGATTCATCAGTAAAAAGGACTTTTTTCCCCCCCGATCATCCACTGTGAAATGCCGATATGTCGAGCCCTGCCCAAGTGTTTGGCCTCGTTTCTCCTCCCGCTAAGTGGTTTAGAGGTGCTACTCATCCACTGAGATCGCTACTACACAGCCTTTGTTTGACAGTGCTTTTGCTGATTGGAGCCTTGCAGTCCTTATTTAGTCAATTCTGTGCCTGTGATGAAGTTGCTTTTCCATCTCTCAGCGAGCAGAGCTTAATGTATTGATCGTATGAGGGTGCTGTTTTAGAGTGCCATGCACTGTCCCCTTAAAAACCTTCAGTCTCGCCACAATATAATTCTGAGAACGCTTTTCTTTGCTTAGAATAACAATAAGACTCCTGACACTTTCCCACTGTCATGGTGCAACTTAATTAGCAGTGTTCTGCTAGAAATTTGAGGCACATATTCATAACAAGTAAACAATGTCTACTGCGTGATTTCCTTGAACAAGGGATACAACAACTCAAGGAAATCTGACCTTTTGTACAAAAGAATTATCATGTGTTTAAATGTGTTTAAATTTGACTGCATGCTCTGCTCTGCATACTTGTGCAGCACTTCATCACCCCTTCTTGTATGTTTTTGACTGTTTCTAAACAAAACATTCTATTTTTTTTCCTATTTCTAGTTTTACAGAGAACAAAACCGCCGTCAAACTTAACTTGCGAGCTGGTATGTACAGCATGGGAAGTTGTGTAGACATAATGCTTGGTGTTCAAGTGGTACAAGCTGTATATCATCTTCCTCTGGGAGCCACCGTAGCTTAGCACAGGTTAGCAAGCTAATGACAGGGTAACTTAGTGTAGGAAGCATAAAACATAATGAAGGAATAGCAAATGAGACATGTTTCTCAGACATATAAAATTACGAATAAAACTCTATTAATACAAAATATTAAATTTCAGTCTTTCTGAAAACTTCAGTGTAGCCATAGCTCAAGATTATTAGCTGTCTATGATAGGTGAATTGTATGGGATTAATATTATGCCATAATTCAAAAAATTATTCAAAAAAAAAAAAACAACAACAAAAAACCCCGAAAAAAACCCCCAAAATCAAATTAAATGTTAAAATTAATTGTTTGACAGATTTGAATCAAACAAATTCAGATCTCATGATTCAAAATCTTGTTTGTGTGTACAACTCTCTGAAAACTGCAATACCATGCAATGTTTCATCAAAGTTTTAAAATAAAGTTTCCCTCTTTTGAGACTCAAGTTTCAAGGTTTCAATTTTCATTTTCGCAAGCATGTGTCACAGTTTTCAGATGACAATTTGCAAGGTTTGGGCTCTGGAAAACAAAGAAGGAGCACAGTGACAAATCTGAAACTCTAAAAGTGTGTTTAAAAAAAACACTAAAAAGAGGGCTGCAATTGTGGAGAAGAAAAACTTTAAAGTAAAAGTAAATTTACAGATATTTGTATTTTTTCAGACTTTCAAAACATTTCTATTAACTTTCAAGCTTTCAAACACTGAGTTTCAATGTTTATTTATTTTTTTTTCTATGTGCAGTTTGGAAATATGACATTATTCCATTGAATTGCTTGTGTAATTGCATTCAGAGACATTCAGCTAGGATTCAGTGTTGTCACATCAAAGAAATGTCTGTGGATTTATCATGTTGGGGCATTGATAAAGTGTTTTGTTCAGGCCCACTGCACTGTACAAAAGCATTTTGCTTACTCTGAACGGGGCAAAAAAAACACAAATCCAACAAACAAAGCATTTACCAATCTTTTGTTCCAAGTGTTTAAAAAACATATCGGTAGTAGCTGTTTCCAACATATTTAGGGGACTATGGCAAATCATTAACTTCTAACATATGCATGTTAAATATAAAAACGTCTGTATTTGCACAGACATGCAGCTTGCAAGTGACAAAGGATTCAAGATTTAACTCGTGTTTATTTTCACTTCCAGAGTATGTTGACAAAAACATACAGTGGTGTGAAGTACTGCTCCTAGTCCCACTGTGCTAGATACATGCTGACACGACCCACAATATCTACTATTACTGCTGCACTACTCTATCTACTCCAGTATAACGTATCACAACAAAGAATACAAAAAGATTATCTGCATAATCTTTTTGTATTCTGATTATCTGCAGTGTCATTGCTATGGGGTGAGGGTGTCTGGTCTGGTCTGGGTGGGTGGTTCATATCTAAGTAACATCCACATGAATGCCAGGTCCAAAAGTTTCCCAGCAGAACATTGAATTGTCACAAGATGGTCAATGTTATTTACTTCTCCTGTCAGTGTTCATGTTATGCCTGATTGGTGTATGTACAGTAAACCTATAACAGCAAGCAATACTGATGACAAAGAGTATATATATTGCATGCACTGTGACACAGGACAAAATGGCTCAGTAAGTATTATTTAGAAGTGGACACACCTTGGAAAAAGTAATAAAGTCAAATTGCTCAAATTGATGTGGGTCAGTGATGGATTCAGGCTGCCTGGGGCCCAGGGGACTAAAAATATATAAAAGACACTTGATTCCTTCAACAAGCCCCATCAGCAGGGAACAGTAGTGGATGACTGGTAAAACTGACACACTGCCTATGAGGAACGTTTAACATTTAAGTAACATCCACATGAATGCCAGGTCCAAAGGTTCCCCAGCAGAACAATGAATTATCACAAGATGGTCAATGTTAATTAGTTCTCCTGTCAGTGGTTTTAATGTTGTGGCTAATCGGTATACAGAGTGACCACTAATTTTGGATACTGATGACAGTACCCGTTGTAGCAAGTGTAACATTTGACAGGTGTGAGTTAAAGTTACTTATGTCCGCCATGTTTTTGCTGTGACTACTCATAACTAGTCCAAACTTTACCCCATAGAGCTCTGGTAGCTGACGTCATCCTGCACCTGCAATCACAACACCGCCATATTGGCAGGAAAGTGCGCTTTTCGAATTAAGATTCAGTTGACAACTGCGAGCAACTAACTAACTAACTTGTCCTTACCAGTTGCATTGAGAAAAAAGGCCGACAGCTGTTGTGCCAAAGGATGCCTGAATAGTCGGGGACAAGCAAAGGGGAAATCGTTTTATAGGATTCCCAAAGATCCTGCAAGACGGCTGATGTGGATTAATCCACATCCACATCAGTGATTACTGCAGTAATAAAGCGCGCAAGAAGCAGACACGAGAAAACGGACAGCGATCGCTTTATATCAGGTACAGAATCCAGCTTTTACAAGTGTAACGTCTTGTTTATTTACCATGCTTTTAACACCATGTCCAAAAGATTTCATTTCATAAAGGCAAGGCTAATGTTTATAATTACAAAGGGGTGTTGCTCATTCAGCACTAAAACTACCCACAACTGTAACTAGTTACATATGCTGCCGTTATGACGTAGCTTATCTGTGACGAAGAGACACTTACCCTTCCAGTGACAACGACACTGTTTTTGCCAAACTCCATACCTGGATGTGCATAATGAAGCCTGACTGCGTCCACTTGTACCCCTCCAAGCTATATGCTTTCAGTGACTAGGACGAAGGAAAGTTAATGAGGTACTGCACGTCCGGAACATTGTCCGGCTGTTTAAGTGCTCGAAAAAAGCACACCTGGGGTATGATAAGGGTCCGTGATATATATAATCTGACGAGTTTTGCCTTGTACTGGCTAATTTCTATCTATTTAAAGTGCACAGTAAACTCAGACGGCCTGAAATCATTTCCTGCCAATATGGCCGTGTCAAAAAAAATAAAAAAATAAATCACGTGACGCCCGGAGCGTCAGTAGCACCAATGTTAAAGAAGTCTGTCGTTTTTTTAAAAAAATATTACTTAAATCATTTTTTGTATGCGTTTACTTATTTGTTTACTCCTGCCATCAACCTTTATATTTTCTTCTTTGTACTAGTATGACTAATTTGAAACTAAAGTTTGACAAGAGAAGGAAAACATCTCATTTCCAGAGTTGTTCTAGCTTGGGTCTGCGGCATTCACGTGAATTTCCCCACCCGGGAGCTCATTTTCCCGATTATTCCGACATCCCTTGAACGCACAATAAGATTTGGTGTAGACCGGGAATTTGACGCCAGAGCGCCCGCGAAACCTTTGCTAGTGTCCCATTTAAATAAATTCTCCGTGACACAGAGTTTCCCCCACCATTATGGAGGCCACATGCAGGACAAGGCAGGGACTCGGGTGGGATGGTGAAAATGAAAACCGAGTTAACCGAGAAAGCCGAGTTAACAGGTAAACTGTGGCGGCGAAGGCCCTCTGCGGCTAGCTTAAACTAGTTCAGACCACACCGGTTAGCCACTCTTCGCACAGCTTGCTAATTACTGTACGTCTCTGTGTTGACAAACAAAATAAGTTTATTTACACCGTCCGTCAGTCAGTTAATATAATGCTACATACATAAACATAAGTAGCATAACTTGTCGAGCAGTAATGGACTTAATGGTTCACATTTGGTGCATTCAACAGCGTCGTTTTTAAAGCGTCATGTTTTGGCTGAACACAGGCGAGTCAGATTTTGAAGGCGCGTGTGATGCTGCTGACTGGACGGAAGCCTAAACGGAAGATATGATGAGAATGCTGTTCCCGAGTCTGTCCGCATCGACCACGCTTATTTCACTGGTGAGTTAAATGTTCTTTTTGATGGTGTTTATTCATGGGTTTCACCAGGTCCCTTTCCACAGGTGTTTAAAATCAAGCACCTAGATTATGAATGTAGACTGCATGGTGCTTGATTAAAACACCTGTGGAAAGGGACCTGATGAAACCCATGAATAGTGCAGCCGTAACACACCTGTCTGTCTGTGTTTTTGTTATACGTCCGTAGTCTTGAATTGTGTTAATGACCGTGATTGACAAACCCTCTTGATAAACGGATTTAAATGTTTTCAAAACTTTGCTCCTCCATGGAAATACACTAAGTTGTCTTGTTTTGTTGTTTGTATTACCTGGCTGAGTGTAGTAAACTGGGGGCTAAGTGCTGTTCTATTTCTGTCTCACACAGTGTAAAACACCCCCCTTTTTGATTAGAACATGATTGTTCATAGTTCTGTCCTCAGGCCCAGCGTAATTAATATGCATTTATTTTACCAGTGCTTTAGTGGATGTCAGTTGATTAAAATGTTGAATTGCAATTAATCACCTTATTGTCCATAATCCATAGTACACAATTCATTGTAAATTAAGCACATTTTTAATAGTCATCAACATTGGAGTGAACAAATATGCTTGTTATTATTATACTGATCAGGCACAGCAGCATATCCTTTAAGTCCTGTAAGTTGGAAGGTGGGGCCGAGCCCATCCCACAGACTCGATTGGACTGAGATCTGGGAGATGTGGAGACCAAGTCAACACTTCCATCTTGTTGTTGTGCTCATCAGATCATTCCTGAACCAGTTTTGATTCGTGGCTTGGCGCATTATCCTGATGAAAGAGGCCACAGCCATCAGGGAGTACCGTTTCCATGAAAGAGTGTATATGGTCTGCAACAAGTAAGAACCCAAGTTTACCATAGAACATTGCCCAAAGCATATGGCTTGGTTCATGTCGACTGTGGCTTTGTTCTTGTCGGGACAGCGCAACTGTCGGAGATTTGGGGCTGAGCTTTGCATTTGGACGACCCCTTTTTCTGCCCCTTTCTGCTTTCCGTCCACAGCGTTGATTCTCCATCGTTTCATGATTTCCCAAATTATGGGTCGTGCTGAGGGTCAAATCAAAGAACAGGCGTGCGTTAATCGCGCATCAAAAAATGTTGTCGTTAGAAGAAATGTGCATTAACGCATAATTATCGCGTTAACTTTGACAGCCCTAATTTTATACTTATATGCATCCTTCAGCTTTGCTGCTACTACTTTCCTGGCTCTTGTATGTTATTTTAATTTCAGCTTCTTTCTACAATTTGAGTTGGCTCATTCCTCTCATTCTGTAAAATCCAAACCTGTTATTTCTGTAGCCTTCTGCCAAGTGCACTCCGCCCATGTCAGTCAGTATGTGACGATTTTTAACCAGGCATACTTTTAATTCTTTTTTCCCCAACTTACTTTTGGTTCTGCTTATCATTCCCTCAGCAACAGTTCTTTCATGCCTCTGAATGTCAGTTGCCACTTTCACGCGTTTAATGTACTTCAGAGTAAGCACACACATAGTCAAGACAGAGTGGCAGCTTAGACTGGTAAGACACACAGAACAACCGCTTTTATAAAACACATCACTTCCTGTCGGCTCAACAAGGACTGTAATAGCTTTGATGAAGTTCTTATGAACTGAATCATATAAGCTATTGGTATAAAATGATACAAAAGGGTTTCTCTGGATTTTTAATTTAAGCTTTCCAAGTGACTCTGTTTTTTGTACATAACTAAAACTGCACTAGTGAAGTGTAATGGCAGTGTTGGATGACATCTTAACTTCACTGTGATATCATTTTACTTGGGTGCTCCGGGGCTTTAAACTAATATGTAACACACATTTCCCCCCTATCCTGGTAAGATGCAAACAGACTTTGTCTTATATTCTGTTAGTGTTCAATGTTAAGCAAGGCCTGTGTACAGCCAGCCTGAAACAATCAGCAAAATAATGTGTTTTTGACCCTTGTTTTCTTCAGTGATTCAGTTAGCACTCGTAATAAGAGGGAAAACATCTGCAGGCTTTGAAGAAAATTGCATTCTGGGAGATACTCTGCTGTGATTTAAAAAAAAAAAGAAAAAAAAAAAAAGGAAAAGCTGTATTCATATATACCACAAACAAACAAGCTGATAAACCCCACCTTAAAACATAACAGGAAGAACTATCCAAGTCTGCATATGAGCATTACTAAAAAAAAATACACTGCATAATGAACAAAATAATCATGCAAAACAATAATTAAAATATACAACATAACGGCAAATATAATTGTTGCTGCAGTAATAAAAGAAATATTAAGCTTATCTCTGCACGGTGTAATATTGTACTTTGATTATAACAACTCCTTATCTCTCAGTTTTACAAATGTAAGAGTTTGGAAGCATAAATTGCTCGAGTGGAAGCCAAGTATAATGTTCTGTTGATATGCCTAAAGAAGATGGTATCACCAGGGTGTTTCAATCAGGCGAGACTTCCTTCCAAGTGAACAGTAAAGACTTTATTCAATAACGTCCTTAATAATAGAAATGTGAGGCAGTTGACACAATTGTGACATCATCATAATTGAGGGGGGAGGGGTACGACTGTGCTTAGTATAAGGAAAACCTGGAAATTCCTGTTACCAGCTGAATAGAGGAGCAGGAAGAGAGGGAAAGTTGTGAACGACTGAGGATAAAGGCTAAAGATGGTCTTCCTGTGGAGCTTTATGTCTAGCCGTTCGGCAGTTCTTGGCAGTTCTTTCAGCTTAACATGGATTGACTTCTACCTAAATTAATGAAGGTAGAGTGGTAACCTCAATTTCAGTGGTCACCTAGAATCACCAGTAAATTCTGATTTAAAAAACAAAACAAAAACTACAACATAGTTTGGTGTCTTGGCCTGCTGGTTATGTTGCTATTCTGCAGGTGTAAGATTTAATAACACTAACTTCATTTACTGTTTTAACTAGTTTACTGTGACTTCAACATCTCTGGCTCATCTCATCAGACTTCTTAAACAAATGGATGGATACAGTAACATAAGAAACGAACAAACATGACACTTACTGTTCCAAGTCGGTCCACACCTTCTCCTGCCACCACACAGTTAAATCTGTTGGGAACCTCATGCTTCCAACATGATTGGCTTGATCTGCTGTTGAAGAGCTTTTTGGTGGGGATTGGTCAAGGATGTGTGTCATACAGCTATCATCTGTAGCGTTATGGGATTTACTCGTAGATTTCTACTCAAGAATCTTTGAATGTTTTTTCTTTCCCTCATAATGACTCCGCTACAAACCCTGAATTAAATGTTTACCACTTGTACATTATGTTTTAATCAAATGATTTCATTCTCACCATACATTTTTAACATGTGATGTTAAAAAAAAACAAAACACTTACTTTCAGATTGTCTTTTAGCTTTCATAGTCTGTCCTGTTTAATGTAGTCATAACTGCCTTGAACGTCGTTCATATTGAATCAGGCATGAGTCATCTACTGTATGATTAATGGACACCTGTAGAGCAGATGTGTGACATGATGTATTGCTCTTTGTAGCGTGTAGGGTTAATGTTTTTTAACAGGCAATTCCTTATTCCACTTTTAACTTTTGGATGTCTCCTTTCTTTATTCTTTTATGTCTCATAGTGGTAGGAAACATTTAACCATTTTTTCTTCAAGCCAGTGTAACAAGCTATGCTTTAGTTGCTCTTCTAAAATCAATCTTGACTGGTATTACATTGACGTGGTGCTTAATATCAACCTTCAGGAATCCCTTTAACATATTTATAGTTTCTGTATTACTGCATTTGCATTTACATGAGCACTGTTTGTGTTATTTTTACATTGTTAGGTTTAAAATAAGCAGTCAGTTCTTACTGTGCTAGATGCCCTTAAATTGGCATGCAACCTAAACTGATTCTGTTGACCGTATTGTATATGATTGGCAGTGGTGAAGAAGTACAAGCAAACTCTGTCAACTTTGCCCATCTAAGTGAGGTTTAAAAATCAGTGCAGTGAAACATCATTATATACTCCTCAGTTGACCAGTAAGCAGCAAGTTACAGCCTGAGTGGACCTGGTGAATGAGACCCCTGTGTCTGTCTTTAGCTCATATGCCAGTCACCATTAATGCTGGTTGCACCAGCATGGCTTTTCCCTCTGCCTGACACTCACTTGCACTCAGTCTCCCCTCAATTGCTGTCACTTGTGTCCTAAAGGCTGTCATCTCCACTTTGTGCTCTATTGCCACCATGTCTCCTCCACTGCTCTATTTTTCCCAGTTCAGTCAGGCTTGTGGCTGTTTGTCAGTAGAGGCTGATAGCCCGGTTATTTGGTTTAGCTGTCTGCCTCCCTGTTGCTCTGCCACTACATTTTGGCTCCAGTGAGACATTTCATTATCCATCAGTGCCTCAGCAAGACCGCATTTCTTACTGTACCCCATGCTCATCATTTTGCTTAATCTAATAAACTATGCTGTCATCCTGTCTTAAAACATTTACTCAAGCATGCAAACATGGCTCGGTACGAGTAGCTTGTTTGGGACTTGTAAATAATGTCAGTTCATTCCTGTTTGTTTTGATAAAAGCTTCTTAATGTGCTTCATAATTTGAAGTGCCATCGATCAAGAATGCAAGGCAGAATTATACCTGTAGAGGTCAGCATCTGTCTAATCATTTTCTAATGCAATATGGAGATTGTTTGCAGAGATTCATGTGTTCCCCCTTTCAATATCTAAAACAGTTTTCTTTGTGAAAATACAGTAAACATTTCCTAACCACAATCATAGATACAGAAAATAGGAACATAATTGTCCAAAATAATAGACAATCCCTTCTATTTTGGTGAACAAATTCCAAAGCAATCTCTTTGCTTCATTGTTGATCCTACTTGCAGTGTATGATTTTTAAAATTGTCTGAAAAGGAAGGCACAATTAGCCAATTCAGCTTTCAGATGAAATATCTACTGAGGCTTTAATACTCTTTTCTGCTTCCGTTGCAGGTTTTGAAACATTATACTCAGTTCAGGCAATGTTACTTTAGCCACATATCAAACAGATGTGCTAAGGATTTAGTAATCTTGTTTTGGGCTATGATTTAGAGAAAATAATTGTCTCCTGCACAAAATAATGTGCTTTACTTATTCTATCCAGTTAATATTTAACAACAAATGGGATATGATGCCTTTTTTTAATTTCGGCAATTTAGACAACACTTGGACAAGTGGACAGTTTGCAAATGTCTTCATGAATCTTAAAAGTGAATTTGGATACTACTGCTTGACAAAATAATTATTATTTATGTGTTATGTGAGTTCTTGTTAGTGTCCATGTCATAGCAGTTGCATTTCTCAACCTACTGTAGTAATTCAAAGCCTTGACAGTTATCGGAAAAAAAAAGATAAAACTAATATGCTCTCCAGCAATTGGGATTTGTTTGTACAACGTTACTGATCAATCATAAAAGTGTGTGCGTGTTTAAATATTTGAAACATGGGATTGTGTTTATATGCACAAGGAAGCAGCATCCTACGCAACTTCCCAGGCCCAAACATTTTTATTATTTTCTCTGCTTCATCTAACCATTTGCAATTAGCTGAAATCCCTTAATGTCAAAACATGCCAAAATGAATTAATATCTAAATTTGCAAATGTGTCAATGCCTTGGGTAAAGCCTGTAACATGAATTAATTACCACACTTTTCAGTTTAATTCTCACTTTAAAAAGAGACACTTTCTCTGGTTAATTGCAAGGCAGGTGTATTTTTTTCGATTTAGGCCTAGATAAACGTGACAGTGTCTACCCATTTGATGTGCGTGTTTAATTAGAAAGGTCATAGAGCAGGTTTGCTTCTGTACTGCTCCAGCAGTTTGGGCTAGGGACTTCATAGTGTGTAATGTAGATGTATGTCAGCTACCCTCTGGTTCCTAGCATAGTACACCTACAGTACATGTTGCTGCTACCAGAAATCATAACAGCAACCTCTCAGTCATCAGTCAGCATCCTTTCTTTTGAGCCAACCTGCTGCCTCAGGAGAGTTTCCATGCCAGGTGTCGGCAGGACTTTATTTTTGAATTGTTAGTGAACGTAACAATGCACTATATGTTGTAATGTATCCTATTACATATCATTCCACAAGGAAACTGTACTGAATTAGAAGGCTTGTTGTTCTGAAAGTGTGTGCATATTGCTATACTGTATTTTTACATACTTGTGCGAAACCTTTTTTAGCATCTGAAACAATATCCCCTTATAATTGACAGTGTCAAATAACATGCAGTTTAAAATGAATTCAAATAAGCACACTGGAAGTTGACAGGCAGTCTCAGTGAAGGGGTACTTGAGCTCATCTGACAGGACTGTGGGAGTACGTCAGACAAGAAAGGTTGGGAACTACTGGAGTAGATGACACAGAAACCTACAGGACGACGAGACTGAAGACTGCAGACCTAAGATAAAAAGACATAAATGGAGTATATTAAATTGGCTTTCTAATCTTGACTTTAAACATTCATCAGAGAAGCTTTTCTTTTGGAGAGGTGACAATATTGTAATACAAACTTGGTAATGTAACTAGTTTTGGTGGATAAACAGCAAAAGATCATTGGCTTTGCAAGGAGGCAGTCAGTTGAGAGATGTAGTTCAGGTTGAAGGGCTAGCTGAGTAGGCGGACAGGTATTGGGAAGAGGCTGTAGAAGCGGCAGGCAGTGGAGATGGACTAATTCTACCTCCCACAAATCCTCCAACAGTTGATTGCCTGGGTGGGCAGTGTCTGAGGCAATCCTCCCTGCCCTCCTCTTTGCTCTGGCATTAGGCGACTGCTCAGTGGAGAGCAACTGGCAAGCAATGACCCTCTCAGCTGGATGACACACTGCAGTTTTTTCCCTGGAGCAAGAAGAAATGGAGCTGTGGCAGACTGCAGAGGATATCAGGACAGTCTTGATTGTCGATCATTATCCTTGACAGGATATGTTCTGATATGTTTATCCTCCTTGTTTGTGACAGAGAAAAACATGTGCCTTTAAGAAAGCTGCAGATTTATTGGAGCAAACTCGACATGGTAGTCAGTAAAATAACATTTTTTTTTCCCAGGGAACAGAATGAAAGCATCATGGGTACAAAAGTCAGGCACAGGCTTGTTTGGTTCCTAATATGTTGTACCTTCATACCCTCGCAGTGTTTAGGCAAATACGATGCTGTGCATATGTGACAATAGCTTGATTTGAATTAAAGTGCTGTCTAATAGCAGTTACTTAGATGGGGCTTGCTGTGATATCATTTAAATTGTATTATGTTGTAGCACTGTAAATAAAGTTAAATGCCATTAGCAGCACAAAATTACCAGACTGAACTTCAGTGCCATTTCCAACTAGCGTAATGGCTGAATGCATGACATGAAAATAGGAATAGGCCTGCAGACAGGCATAGATCATATTCAGTTATAGGCAGTCTTGTGGCAATTCACAGAACAGGATATAAAAATGGAGTTATAATATATAAATGCCAATTGTTGAATAATTCTGTCTTATTGCACCCCGAGTCTCCAAGTTGAAGTCAGCCAAAATGTAATCCTTTGGTTATTCAGCATGACAATAACCCTAAACATACAACTAGAAACCTCAACCACAAGAATACTAAAGAATCTAGGGACATAATGGGATCAATGTGGCATAAGTAAAAAAAAAAAAAAAAGGAGAAAACTGCAAACAGTGAGCATTTTGACAAAATATGGCTCCCTTCGCCGGCCTCCTAAGGCACATCTTTTATCCATACCATCTCTGGGGTTGTCAGTCAGAACAATGAAGCCCATGCACCACCCAAAGGTTTGTGCACGGAGGGACATAATAATTTACATGATGCTTAGAGCAATTTACATGCCAAGTACCCAGAATAAACTGTTCGCAAGTGTATCTGGGAAAATTTGCGTGTTTTGTTTAAAAGAAAATATAGATTTTATTTCAGGATTTCTGCTTCATGCAATTATTGTATGGAAGCTCTCTTACTTTATTTACCTAAGCATTGCGGAGTACTTGTGTATTATGTCTTGTGGACATAATAGACCTGTTTTATTTACTTTTTATTTGCTAAGAGGACGAACATATTTACTGTCCAGCTTTAGTGAGCGTTAGTGTTTGTAAGGAATATAGAAAGAGTCTGTTTCTCACTATCCTGAATATTTTTTCAGATGTTACATTTGAAGCACACATTCAGAGGGGTATATTATACCTTTACTTAAAGGAAACATAGCATGCAAAAAAAATCACTATAGACTGTCCTTTAAATTAATTTTTCTATGTGATACTTCTCGTAACATATATTACAAAGCGAAATTGTTCATGAAAGATTGAAAGACAGTTGTCAAAGTAGATTGGAAAATTACTTCACAATAAAAGACCAAGAGCTGATGTGTGTCAAAGCTTTTAATGTTTACGACTAAACATTGTGCTTGTGGTACTTGTGCAGTATGTCTAGTGTGGAGTGGATGTAATTAACCTTTTTTTTTTTTTTTTTTTTATTTACTTATTTTTTAAACTAAGAGGGCACACATATATACTGTTTTGATTTAGTTAACTTAGCAGGTGGGAGGAATATGAGAATAGCTATTTTTATTCAGATGCTACACTTGAAGCACACATGCAGAGGTATATGGTATACCTTTGCAGTGTACCAAAGCGAGGTATGTTGCACCCTGTGTAGTTACAGTTTGATGTGTTGGCTGCTTTGAAAAAAATCTTTTTGTAGAGTGCACACAGCTTCTTTTGTGTTAGCTGGCTTACCTGTATCACAGGATCTAAATCAAAAATATTTTTGCATCCCCACAAATAGACACCATCTTTGTCTGCTCGGCTGCTGGCCTCTTTTGACAGTTGCATTAATTGTGTCTGACTTCTAGTGGCCTTAATAGAGCGTTAGTGTGTCTTCTTAATACAAAAAGAAGCTTATGTTATTGCCAATACTGAAGGTCATACCTTCAGGATTTTGAAATATTCAATGTGATACCACCCAAGACTAGTCAGTTCTGCTTCCTGTTGTTTTATGCTCTGAGGATAAATGCGCTGTCTGCTAATTAATATTAAAATTATGAGCTTATCCAAGTTACTTAAAATACTAAAGCATTTGCCGTGTACTTTGCCCACTCACTGTGGCATCTGCTGTTATATTAATGTATTAAGACATATTAAATGTGTTATTTCCTATAAGATTTCCCCGAATATTACTTTATATGGCCTGGAAATATATTTTTTGTAAACACACTGAAACATAAATGTAGGAAGTTGGTACTAAAAATATATAAAAAGTATTTCTACCATAATGGCTAGAAGTAAGCGCCTGTGATTTGACAGAAACTCAAAATCCAGGGCCTTCGATTTTTCATGAACTGACGTATAGAGGATTATCTACAGGCTCATGATGAGATTATAAATCAACTTCTTCGTAACAGTCCTCATTCCAAATTACTCACTCTCATTTCGTTTCGTTTTTAGTATTTAGCGACTTAAAACTAAATACCACAGACGGATAAGTACAACTCATACATCTCTTGTACATCAAGTGCTTATCTAAATGTCACATTTGAAGAGAGTGAAGAGTTCTGTGGTTCTTTTCTTGCATATGCAGGATTCAAGATTTGGCCTCCGAGCAACCTGTTACAACAAGCTAAAAACAAATGGTAGTTATCAAGATGAAGCATGCTGATAATAGGTTCACCTTCTCTGTTGACCTAATAGGGGAAATCAAAAGCAGGGCCTGAAACAGACTGCTAAATCGATATAAAGCACTTATCCTGATTGGGCACTACTGCAGGGACAACAGTGTTGAAGCTGGTAAGAGAGTTAGCTCACTTTTGTTCCCTGCGTTTCTGTTGTCTTCTGAAGATATACTTCTGTGCTCTCTTAAACACGGATTCATACTAAGAAAAAAAACTAAAAAGCGAGCATGCATTATTATGTGTTTAAAATAGATTATTCACAATGCGGTAATCACAAGAACAACATGTGCTAACTCAAAATCAGTGCTAATGCAACTGTCAAGTATGATCTAGTACATACACTATCTTTTAGCTCCCTAAATGGAACATGGCCCCTAGCCTCAAACATGTTATCAAGTGTCCATTTGCTGAATGCTGAGCATTTGACAGTTCATCAGTATTGATGCCATTAATAACTGGGTTCCAACACAACAGCCCAAGGACTAGGTTAGATAAGAAAACATTAATCGCCCCAACAAGTCACTCTGTGTGCAGTATTAACAAAACACCATTACAATTAAAAAACACGGTACTCAATCACTTGCTGTTTCAGCAGTCATTCTACAATTATGACATAAAACAAAATGTGCATAATGAGCTAATGCCCAAGTATAGGCTGTCATCAAAATGAATATTCAATGTGATACTTCTTGTAAGATTTATTTAAAAAGTGAAATGACTGAAGGATAGCTGTTGTAGTGAATTGGAAAAGGACTACATTATATAGTTACAAGTATATTTATATTTCCTGGCCATGTACATTTCCATGTCAGGTCTACATTTTACAGTCTATAAGAACAAGCACTTGATGAGTCTCAAAGCTTTTAACTTTTATGTCGTCAAACAACAAGCTACACTCACTTGTGAATTTTTGGCAAGTGGAAGCTGCCCCTTTTAACAGCTAACATATGCATGATGTGACACTGGCTGCTGCTGTCCAATAAAATCAACGAGCATTTTTAATGGACGCGGGTCAATTTGTCCAATAATGCTATTTAAGTCTCTTACAGTAATTCAAGGCTAATTAAGCCAGGTAAATTAACTCACTCTCCTACTCCAGACTCACTGAACAGGGTATTAAACACACACTGTCACTTAGGCAAGCATCACTTATACTTATTTTAAATCAGCATCTGTAAATGTGTTAACATACCAATTCAATACAGTGCACAACACAAAACACGATACAAGTGTATTATTTAGAGACTGCAAAGATGGCCTGTTCTGTTTATTTAATACTCTGGTTAACCTCAAGTTGGATGTTTTGTTTAAAACATTTTACCATTAGGGAGGGATCACTTGAATGTCATACTTAATAATTGCTCATTTAGATATTGACCATGGTTATGTTGAGTGTCAAGCTCATAACCTCAACTAGGGATGTCCTGATGAAAATGTGTATTTAAATTTTTTGCCTCTAAGACAATTTAAATTATTTAAGATGAGTTAATCTGAATCCATATCTGATGTTTTGATATTTTTTTTTTATGTTTATGAAACATACAAAAAAAAGCTTTTCTTGTCTTACTTTTATTCTCCTAGGTCATGTGTGCGCTGTGCAGCTGTATGAAGTACATAAAGTAAATAAACTTCTAAATAGGTCCAATGTAGGCCTATATACTTGACAGCTGAATTGTTCTGCAATGCATTAAGGAAACAAAACTGCCTCCATGTTATAACACAAGAGTAGAGTCTCCTTTGTTGTGAAAAGTAGATAACAGCAACTTATTCTCACTAGGTGCTGGATTGGTTTTAACTAAATTAATAACCACATAACAAACTTATCTATCTTCAGGGATAGCGCTGTGGTGTATAGTTTAACGTGAACATTCACACTGTCACAACCATTTCTAAATCACATTCTGTTTAGACAAGCATTATAAAACTATAAAACATAAATCTCTTCTCAGTTCTGGAAAATAACATTTAAGCTGCCACTGCTCAAGTAGTTGGCTGAAGGTGTCATGTTACATTACTCACTTTAAAGGGAAAATATAGGAGTATGTATTTTACACGCCCTGTATTCTGTTAGATAACTTGGCCTTTGCAGTCTGGTTTACTGGGACAAGTGTGGGCTTTATTAGTTTTTATAGATCCATATTTACTTGGACACCTAATGAAGAAAGATCAGTGAGAATCTTTTCTACCTATTTGCTGATGACATGTCTCAGTAATACAAGCTACATTCATCCCTACTGTTTTAATAGAGTCTCTGCATGCCAACTTATCTGATGACATCACCGAGTAATGCGATTCTCTCCCTTGTTTTGCCTCGGCAAAACAATTGAATTCTCATGTGATGCAATTCACAGCAATGACTTTTATACTACAGAAAAAAAATAAAGTAATTACAAGAATCCCAAAATTATATCATCTTTAAACTTCTTTGTAGTATAAAACTGGATTTGTATTCACTTTAAAGCAAAGCAAAGTCTGTGATTTTACCTTTTCGGGGTAAGTTCATGAGTTGCCTTTTTTTTGGTTTAAGCTTCTGTACGTAGTACAGTTATACTTACAGCAGTCTTTAATGCATGTTTTGTGTTCAATACACGTTAAGTCTTTGTGGTTTTAGAATTTGAATAGATGCATCCTTATAGGGATTTACTAAACGGACTCTATGTTGGGAATTATGCATTATGGAAGAAGCAGGAAAGTTAACTGGCACTTGACAGACCTTAGGCTAAATCAAAAGAGATTCCTAACAGTGCACTTTTTGCAGATTTTGTGTTTGTCATTGTCTCTAATTTAAGAGGCAGTTTGCAACATTGTTTAAAAAATTATGGTTTGCAACATTCAGATATTAATTAAAATTTACAGAATGTCAACAGAATTTTGAAGAAATAACACAGAAGCTATAGTGTTACTGTACTGTGTTGCAGAGATGTCTACTGAAGCTAGCACTAGCCCATCACATCTTGTAACACCACCATGTACTAACAAATGGGATTGTCAGTCAATGTAGCATCTAGTATCCTTTCAGTCCAACATAAGAGGAAGAAGTTGTGCTGAGTATTGAAGCAACCTTTCAAAATAAATGTATTTTTTCCCCCGTTTATTTAGCCTTGCACAACATCATTGCCATTTTTACTGGCCTTCAGCTTCTTCACATACTATTTATAATGTTTCCAGCATCAGACGAGGCCTGTAGGCTTGCAGGGTTCTGTGGGTTCTGAGGTTGCTGAAAGTACAGCAAGTTGAGATTGCAACTCTTCGAGCAGGATGGTGGTTGTATGATTTGTATGTTTGGTAAGCATGAACACCAGTTGGTTCGATAGCCATGTACTTCAGAAATCAAAAAGTCAGGTTGAGAAACGAAAAGATCAACGTTTATTGTGTAGGTTTCTTTCCATTACTGTTGCATTGCCAGTTTTACACATAATTGTTCTACCGTTTGTTAGTAGTTGCTAGTTTTATTTTATATTCATAATTGTCCCTTACTCTACTTCTACACAGGTTTAAATACCCTTTGTGTTCATCATAGCACAGCACATCATGGTGAAAGTAGTTTCAGTAGCCATCTGGAGAATCTTTTTACAAATAATTTTTGGACTGCAGATTGTTGTATCATTGTATGTTAAATGTAAAGGTTAAAGATAATTATTGTGTTAAGATTTGAACTGGCATTGACTGCTAGGAGCTGGATGACACAAAATGAACCAGGGACTGAGTCTTAACTTTTGCTTGAGGCGCTAAATGAACCAGCTAAATATACCTGATTTCCGTGGTGAAATTGCACCACAAAACCCATTTATAGTGACAGAAGGGTGATGATTTATGTTTTCTTTGGAGTCCTCAGGAAATAGAGTCTAATGTCATCTATTTACAGGTGAATCTCCTTTTCTTAGCTGTGCTTGAGCAGACCGTCCAGCATAGAATATGAAATGCCTGTGTAATGTGACGGGTACCTGATGTTAAATTTGTTACTCAGTTAGACAACGTTGGGACAATTATTCAAGGACAATAATGCTGACAATCAGTAATTACAACATAAACTATTAAACTCAGTGGGAATGTTTGCCAGAGAGGCAATTTGGTCCCATGAAGCAAGGTAATGAATGATTGAATTAATTACATTTTAAATTTACAATTTGACAGGGATTTCAGACACCATTTTCTGTGTCGAGTGTTTTATGCAGATGTTTTATGTTTTTTTAGCTAGACAAAATATGCATGATGTCAAGTGGGGCAAATGTGTTTTCCAACCATATCATTAGAGATTAGATGGATAAGATTTACCACCCTCTTACAGACCTCGCTAGTTTTAACATAACCGTGCCTCACTGCCTTGTGATACAACTGTATTCAAGTTGACAGCTGTGACCACAGTATATTAAGACTTTACCCATAAGAGCAAACTGGGTCGTAGCTTTATCCATAATCAAAATATACCTTGTAGATGTTTTCACAGGACATAAATGGCAAGGATGAGGAAAGAGTGAATAAATAGCCACCTTTACCGTAGCACAACAGTGTGGGATAACAGATAATGAAATTCCACTAAGATGAGTTGTGATAATAGGATTTGAATTGAGGTTACCATATATTGCTTTAGCTTTACAGATATATTGCATGGTGCAGGGTATAAAGCTTACTGAGATAATTAGCTGATATTGCCTTCTTGTCAATATGCAGACTGCAGTGTTAAATAATACCTATAATCTTAGTAAATAAAGGTCACTGGAATTAATCATCCTGGTATTAATTATTGAAAAATGGCCAAGTAAGTGATGAAAGGAAAGCCATTTATTGTACTTGAAAGCAAGATAGATGCAATGATGTGATTGATTAATTTACTTCTTAAACTGCCAAAGCAGAGGACTCAGTGATGGGGAGAGCCATTTCAAATATTCAAAGAGGCCAATGTTCTCGTGAAACAACTATTAATCATGGAGATTTTGGCCAGGCAGATGAATTGTGGTGTCGCCTTTCTATGCACGCTGCCACGGAATCATTAGCTACAACATTCGCTCAAGCCAGAACGGACATGGAGGCTAATCAGTAGCTATAATGGACACACTTCATAATTGTCAGTCTTTTGCGGTACGGTAAAGAGGCCTAAGCTGGGGAGACTGAGAGCATGCTATGAGGGCAGCTTTGATCGTGCCTATATACTCATTATTTTACCTCAAGACTTGTGTCTAAAGAATACAGAGGATTTACAACATTTAATACCACAGTATTTTCAAACTACAAATGTCGTCCCATTCTTATAGTTACTGAAGCGAAGTGAGTTTGCTATAATTAAGGCAACTTTATAGGCACTGTTCCCATGCGAGTGTATGTACGAGTACCTGTGTTAGATGTTTCATCTTTATTAGCCAGAGCATGGTAAGCCTAGCTCTTCATGCACTAATCCCCAGCTAAAGAAACAGCTTTCAAGGAATTAACATCAAAAGTAAAGCTTTGCGTGCCGGCGGGGGAGCTTTCAACAGAGCCTGCCTCGACTATCTCCTAAGTATTTTCAGAGCCTCAGGGATGAAGTGGAAGTTAAGTTTAACTTGCTCTGTGTTCTTCTGCAAGTCTTTGACCTTGTTCTCAGGTCTCTTAATAATCCAAGATACGTTTGAATTTGTACAGTAGTTGCGGTATTTCCACGAGGCACTGCCAGAAGGTGAAGATTGTTCACTGGGGCCAGTTGCCCATTTTTCGCTTTAACTATAACTCCTGTGATCAGCAGGTTAGGGTACAAGCAGCTGAAGTTTTGGATCAGCTTCTGACAGACAGAACTATGTACAGTACTGAATACTGTATGTAGCAAATCTGTGATTTTCCAATTACTGTATGTCCATGCTGTACATATTAATCATAATCATTGTCAGTGCCAGTTAATAAAAACTAAACCCTAGTTGTTTAAACATTAATTGAAAAATATGCATTTTTGTTATAATAATAATAAACAACTTAGAAGCTTATTACTTCCTCTATTTTTATTTTAGTATTGGTGTAACAATCCTTACAGGTAAATATTAAGTGACAACATTGTGGTATTATGTTACACCCATTAAAGTAACATTGCGTGAAGCAACAACTCTTTGTCTTCTCTGGTTCCATCTCCTCAAATTTGCAGATGAATTGAGCACACAGAGTACACAGAGATTATGTGAGGTTTATTTTTATTCTCTGTAAATTTGAGACCGTAAAGCCACACATCACATACCTGCCTCCTAAAGCCCCTTTCAAAAGATTGTTCTTTGGCCAGTAATGATTGTTTCACAATACTTGCTCTTGCTTATGTTCCCATAACTCATTTACGCTTTCATAGAGTGTGACAGCTTGGATTGAGCTAAGGGACAGTGATGACTGATTCATTGTGTCCTCCCAAAGTACAGTCAGAGAAAACGACGTTGGCAGCTTTGCTTTGTAGCTCAAAGCAATAACCAACAGTATATCTCCTATCTTTTGAGGTCCACAATGAATTCCCTGTGGTGCAATAAATTTCTTGTCTACCTGATGTTAACATCCCATCAGGCAATCATCAGGCAATCTTCTTTCTCCCCTCTAAATCTGTTTATATGGCTTCCTTGAAAGATGTGCTGTGGGATTTATTTTGCCACATGTCACACAAGCTGTGGGACTCAAAACGGGCTGAACTGTGGGTCGCATCACAATGCCTGCATTATACACTTATGACAAAATGAAGAAGACATTGAATTGTGAATAACTTTAAAATAGTTTAAAGCTACCATGCTATAAAATAGAGCAACATAAAGTGTATTTTTACAACCAGAATACAATAACTATTATGAAGCTCCTATACGTTATGTTATGATAATATATTGTGGGTAAAAATGTATGTATTCTTTACTTTTGGTGTTACTGTTACTAATTACTTGCACATTGGAGCTATTTTTTTATATAGCTATTTATATAGCTAAGAGGTTACATATCTAAAGTAAAATAAAATCACAAAAAAGACTCAAATAAACCACCTAATTCTGGGCTTTCATGAGGATTTCTATCCAGTAGGTTGTCATCTTGAGGAGAAGTTTGAGCCTTCAATTCCCCCAACCTTGACTTGTTTAGGAATCTCTTCAACATGCTGAACTTTGGGTCAGTTTGCTGTTTTTGTTTTTTTTTATGACGAGTATCTTTGAAGTTTTGTTTCTATGGGATAGTCGGGAGTTTTGACATCAAACTGCTTTTTCATATTTTGTGCATCAAAGTTTGTGTTTTGTGTGACCAATAAACATCAGTCGCAAATAAAACTCTTGCATGGCGTAACCATGCAGTTTGAAATACTAATTTTATGTGCAGTTACAAGTCATTGTGTCACAGTTGCTGGATGGGTTTTGGGCAAACAAGACGGTAGGAGGGCTTTTCTTTGATTGTTGGAGATGTTGAAAAATTACAGGCTAAAAATAATATCCAGGTTGTTCCTTACAATTTTGTCCTGTCAAATGCTTGTGTTCTGTACTGTGTAACATAAAACAATATTGTTGGATTATGCAGGCACTTTAGTGATTTAGCCATCCAGGAAGTTTGAACTCACGCCTTAGTTCAAATGTTTTGGTTTACTTTATTGGTGTATGGATGAATATCAGTAAGATGTTTTGAACCTGAAATAAGTGATAATATAACTCTCATAAATGTAAATACATCTTTCTTCCATTTGTCCCAAGGTTTGGGTGAAGTTGGGGTCACATTTTTGACTGCTGTGTAGTGATCATCCTAGTGGCTTTATGTGGGGCACGAGAACAAATCCTTTACATTGAACCAATTTTTAAACAGAGTAGAAGCAAACACATATTGAGCTGAGTTTTTATAAGTTGTAGTGTATGTGTGTGTATGTGTGTATATAATGTAAAGATATACAGGGGAGAGAGAGAGAGAGAAAAGAAGTACCTATTATTGACTTGTTTGTGGGTTTCATCAATATATTGTTTCTAACAGTAACACTGCTGTGTGAAATGTCTCATTTCTATGATCATTATTTTGTAACCAATATCTGGATTCCCTATTGCCAGAGGACATACTGGAGGCAGACTTTTCTGTGGCTATCTGGGACAACTTGTCGATATTTTGCAGTATACACTGTATTACATTTTTAGCATGAATTCAGACATGGCTTTTCATATGAAAGAAGCCAGATTTAGTCATTTTAAAGACTGCTTCTGGCTAACTAAACACTGTTTGTCAGTAAGATGGCACCAAGATAAGATCCTTATAAAATATAGACAGACATTGGTAGAACAGAGATGTGTCAGCACCGCATGTATAAGCTGTCTGGCTCTCTCTCTTCTTCACCTTATCTGATGTGCTTAGCCTGAGTTCATTACATGGTGAGAAGCCTCCCTGTTAGCGTGTTTTCACATTTACAGGTATACTAAAAGTGAGAAAGCATATATTTGCACATTTCATCAGAAGAACATTAACACAGACAATTAGTATAAGAGGGACACAAAACTGGGTTTTCACATTTAGGGACAAGTGACTATAAATTTAGCAACCTCCCGGAGCACTGCACTGCACTCCACCACTTCGTTTAGTACCACATTGTGCCATTAAATGTAAACTGCTAATGCAGCATGGTTGCAGATGAATGTAATACACGGCAGACTTGGTTGTAATAATGTGACAGAATAATTGTCCCATAAAATGTACATTTAGACATAATTTATAGTTCATTACTTTCATGTATAGTAGCTAATGATGGCTTGAAAACTTTTGACCTCATGCTTAGGTCAACAATGACAACTTTGCGTTCATTTGTTTTTAATTTATTTTTTTCAGCCAGTATAACACACCTAAAGCCACATGTTCTTAAATCTACAATTATGAAAAACACTATATGTACCCTTGCTAATTAAAACTTCGGTCACTTCTATAAGATTGTCAGCCGTGGCTGACGAATCTCTTTTTCCTCTCTTTTTCCTCACTCAAAATGAGCCAACAGTTTTCATTGGTCTGTGCAAGCTTTTCATTTGTTGTTAAATTCAAGTCGAACACTGCAAGCTGTTGTCACACTAAAGTGGAAATATCAAAAGAGCACTCACAGATATGCCTGACACTTTTGAAGCTCTGTGTGGGTGGCTGTGGCCATCATCACTTTGGCTGAGTCTGACCCATCCTAACTCCTGGCTACTTCAGAAATAGCCAGAGTTGGAGTGTGATTAGAGCAGAGGTGGGTGTGTGATGCCAAGACTGACATCTAGTCACCCACGAGGGCACCTACCTGTTGCTCAAAGCAACCATACAAACTGTAAGCCTTGATACACCTTGATAAAAAAAATCAACCTATACAGTTAGCATATTAGTTAGTAATTAGCTAGTAAGTAATTTGTACCAGACAGTAAACATGTTTATTTCTGCTGTAAAGTTGGGTAAATTAATATTTAACAGAAGTCTATGAGGATTATTTTGCTTATGCAGCTGAATTGCTTATTTAGAAACTGAACCCTGGAGGTTGCAGCTTGAGCATCACCAGGGGTATGGGTCACGTTCAGAAATCACACCACCCTTGGTGGATTCTGAAGACGTGGTCTCAATCATCTTCTCTCGCACATTCATGCATCAGTCATCAGTCACATCCCCATTCACAAGAAGTGTGTCAAAACAAAATTTCTACCTACCAGTGGTACCACAGAAGTTATGATCTCAGTGCAACTATACCTACCGCAGTATTTTGCACCTAGTATAAAATATTTTGCAGCCAAAAGTGGCAACATTCAGTGCTGCTTAATAGTATTGCACCCTCAAACATTTCAGCATAAAAATGACTTAAAACACAACAAAAGTCCTGACAGTAGACAAATAATCAAACAAATGAAACACAAATATTATGCTTTCTCTGTTTGTTTATTCAGGAAAATTACCAAATATTACATATCTATGGTGTGCAAAAGTAAGTGCACCTCTAAGAAGTTAATTTCAAAGCCAAATTTGGGTCCATCTTTTCAGAAGTGTTTCCAATCAATGTAATGAGATTCAGGTGTTGTCCAGTGCCCCATTTTGTTTAAAAGTCACAGTCTGATCTTCACAGCTCATGTTTGTGGAAGTGTATGATGGCATGGACAAAGGACCTGTCTAAGGACCTCAGAAAAAAAAGATTATTTTGCTTATCAGGCTGGAAACAGTTATAAAAATATCTAAAGAGTCTGGAATCCACAAATCCACACATCCACAGTCAGACAGAATTGTGACCAAATGGAGCAGATATATGATCTTATCCTCTATAAGAGTGGTTGACCAACAAAAGTCACTCCAAAAGAAAGATGTCATAATAGTCTGAAAGGTCGAAACTAAAAGCCTCTCTCACATTGGCTAATGTTAATGTTCATGCATACGCCACCAGGGAAAAACTGAACAGTCATGGTGTGCATGGCAGACTGACAAGGAAAAAAATACTCCTCTCCAAAAAGAGAGAAATTTCTGCCTGTCTGCTGTTTGCTAAACATCACGTGGACAAACCAGAAGACTATTGGGAAAATTATTTGTGGACAGATGAGTCCAAAGTAGAATTGTTTGGTTTACATGAAAGGCTCATGTCTGGAGATGAAAAAACACAGCATTCCAGCATCAGAACCTCTGTTTTGCCTTTTGCTGTATCTGGGCCAGGATGGCTTGTCACCACTGGTGGACCAATGAATTCTGAATTATATCAGCCAATTCTAAAAGAAAATGTCAGGACATCTGTCCGTGAGCTGAATCTTTAGAGAAACTGGGTCATTCAGCAAAACAATGACCCCAAGCACACACGTTGTTCTACAAAAGAATAGTTAAGGAACAAAATTAATGTTTAGGAATGACCAAGTCAAAGTCATGACCTTAATCCACTAGAAATGTTGTGGAAGGACCTGAAGCAAGATGTTAATGTGAGGAAACCCACCAACATCTCAGAAGTGGAATGGTTCTATTCTAGGAAATGAGCTAAAATCCCTGCAAGCAGCTGTAGAGAGCTGGTCAGAAGTTACAGGAAACTTTTAGTGTCGTCCATGTTGCACAAGAGGATCATGCCATGATACTGAAAACAAGTGTTCACTTACTTCTGCACCTCACAGATATGTACAAATCATTCATTTTCTTGAATAAGCAAATACAAAAGCATAATATTTCTCTTTTTCTACTGTCAGGACTTATGTGAAAACCAGCTGAAGTTCTGAGTCATTTTTGTGGAGAAATGTCGAAAAACCTCAGCAGTGCAAATACTTTCAAGCGGCACTGTAGATTCCGTGTTGCTGAACAACAGTAGCGCATTTGTTACTTTAGTACTGCTTGACTGCGATTTGATAAACTGTATTAGTTACGACATCACACTTTAGTTAATGTACAGGTAGGTGGAAATTCCTGCTAGGCATTGCTGCCTGTCACACCTCCTCCGGTGCCCATGGGTCAGCAGCCAGGAACCACCATTCACCAACATTTCGCCCCTTTAATCCTGGAACGTCTCCTGGTGGCGGGGCAGTGAGAGGGACATCTCCCTATCACCCCCTGCAGCTGGTAGCTGCTACTCCCTGCAGCTGTTGTTGGGGTTAGGTGTTCTTTCCCCAGCTCCTGTCCTTCCTCCTCAGCCTGAGCCAGAATCTGCCTTTTTCAGTCTCCTCTGAAAGTTCTTTCATAGCCTTCCTCAGCTTCACTCCTGTCACTCCTGTATCCCTCAAAAGGCGTGTGGTTGAGAGTCAGCAAACCTCCACAGAGTAGATGGTAGTCTTCCAGCCAGCCTCCTAGCATTCAGAGGCCAGCTCTGAGTACTTGGCATTCTTCCGCTTGAAGGCGGCCTCCATCACCTCCTCCGCTGGAACCGTGAGGTCAACGAGGTGTGCAACTCTTGCTCACGTGGACCACACAACAATGTCAGGGCGAAGAGATGTGGTGGAAATCTCGGTGGGGAACCGGAGCTGCCTGTTGAGATCAACCCTCATGTCCCACTCCTGGTCAAGGGAAAAAGGCCTTGGTGTCTCTCTTGGCCTTATGTGTCTTTGTCCTCCCCCTTCCGTGACAAAGTTGGTGTGGTTCACTGGTGGTGATGGTTGTTTGCTGCCCTGTCTGCACCCTTCCAGCACCACAACCAGCTTCCTCAGGACTTGGTCATAGCGCCAT
This sequence comes from Chelon labrosus, assembly GCF_963514085.1. NCBI lineage: Eukaryota > Metazoa > Chordata > Actinopteri > Mugiliformes > Mugilidae > Chelon > Chelon labrosus. The sequence goes on along the minus strand of NC_140350.1, from coordinate 5,447,153 downwards.
CCATGGCGTCCCTTTGAGAGTGCAGTCTTGCAGCCTGACAAGATGTGTAGGAGGCTTGCGTTGGGAGCATTGCAGAGTGAGCAAACCTCCTCGTTCTCGAACCATTGGTGGAGGTTATGAGGACAGGGAAGCGTGTTGTGTTAAAAGTGAAGTCGTAGCAAGATAGCAACATCTTCCAAATTAAACCTCCAGAACGTTTTGTATGACAACTGAAATAGCTAGCAGAAATAGATGCTTCATTACCTTAAAATGGAGAGGCCTCTGCTTGTTAGGTTTTATCTGACAAGTTTTTTAACAACGTAACTCTACTGTGATCAGCCATACTTAATCAATAAAAAGATTAAATACGTGTCATAAAATACTTAGTAAATTAATATTTATGTATGCATCTACACATTTGTTGTCCTTATCTGAGTCCAGAAATGTTTTGGAGATTTTGAGGGATGTTTTCACCAAAATGTTTTATCCAGCAAAGTCCCCAGCTAAATATACTCTTGGAACAAAGCCTGGTAATCCATAACAGATGCTCCACTGGAGTCGTATCACATTCAGTGCATGAGTCATTGGGCTTTATTAAACCCAATCTGGGCTGAACACCATGCTGTTTGATTGACAAGCATATTGCTTTGACCCTGTGACCTCTTTTGTTGTCTGGAAGCATAGCAAGACCCTTTATTTATACCGTGGTTTGTGTTGACTATAATTTTAGAAGGATAGATGCTGGCTGTGTTTGGACTCAGTCCCTTTGATTCTGAATTTTTATTTTTAATAATCAATTGATTTCTCACCGGAGGGCCTTTTTAGCCTCATGCTAGCTGGTTCTCCATGTACAAGATGGGTTCAAAGTAGAGTTTGGCATTCATAATATGCTTTGAAAACATGACAATTATATTTTTTGTTCGATGAAAGATGATTTAAATAGTTGATGCGTTTGAAATTTTGGTTGCTATTTTTTTCTGTCTGTTTGCATTTTGTTAATAAGTGACTTACTTTAGTCATTCAAATCAAGCAAAGTTTATCTTAATAGCACTTTTCTTACCCAATAGTCAATAGACCTGCCATACATACTAAGCTAGAGTTTATGTGGACCCTCAGCAGTTTACAGGACTTTTGTAACTCAAGATGTTTAGCTGACTCTGGCTATCTTGTAGTTGTTCCAGAGATCAGATTTACGAGAGAAAAAAGGCACAGCTCACAAAGTTGAGCTCTGTTTGTGTTCTTCCATGAGAAACTGTTTCTGTTAGGAGACATGAAGCCGTGGGTGTCAAGTGAACATTCTGTGAATTCTACTTTATTCAGTCTGTCCCTGTCTGGCAAGCTAACACTAGCTAGTGTCTGCAGATATCAGGGTGATGTTTTATCAGCCCAAGCAGCGCAGATGAATTAGAGCTTTCAGCCCTGCCTGTGCTCAGATTGACCATTAAAGTCTGTACTAAGCCAAAACATCTTGTACTGGACAGTCCAGGCATATCTTTAAGTGATAGCATTCATTTTGAAAATACACATAATTATGATGCTTTTGCAAGTGGTGATGATCATTTTTTTTCTTTTTGCAGAAATAATCTTTGGTCAGTTAAATAACTGGGAATAGTTTTGTCCTTAATGTGCACTTTATACAATTTTACATATAAAAACAGTAGTGTTGCAGACTTGGATGGAGAAGAAAGACTGCTTTTTGCAATATGAGGTATTTCTTTAACTGAAACATCAAGAATTTAAATGAGATTGAACTAATCTTCTTGACTTTGTGAATCAAAACAAGAATTGGACCTCTGTGCTAAATTAGTCTAACGAGTAAATACATTTTTTAGTCTTTGAATGTGGATATTTAAGTCACTTGATATGCTAACACTACCATGATGAATCAGTTTTATTGGCAAATAATTTGCCAAATTTTTCTAAGAAACAAATTTTAATTTGAGTTTAGGAGGCATGTAATATATGTTGCAGAGAGAACATTGGTGCCAACACACAATATTCGAAGCTTTGAAAGTCACTAAAAGATATTGTTTTGTTTAAAACATTGGTGGAGAACAGCTAGTCCTCCTTGCTTCCTGTGAGTCTAAGATAAGTGAAGGAAATTTTAGTTGGCAAGTAATGCTTCAATTAGCTCATTATTTGCAGTTTGATTGAGCCAACTTTCAATTAAAAACACAGTCCAAATATTGTGCAACTTTTAGAGGAGTAGTGGAGAGACTGTTGTTGCTGTTGTTAGACAAGAAGATTAATTAAGACATTGTCCTGTCTCTGTGACTTTATGGGTGTCTATAACTGGACTCTGGCCTATCGGTAATTACCACCGTAATATGGGATGTGTGTCTGCTGGTGATGGGCTAGTGGTGGCTTACAGCCACACAATGTTAGTTCAATGTCGGTAAACAGCAGATGTGACCCTCTTTGGCAGGGAGGAGAGTGGTCTTGCCCAAATGGTCAGTTATGGTTTATAAAGGTTGAGAAGCTGTGAGATGGTACCTCTGTGATCCTGCAGTGGCTGAACATACAGTTGTTGTAAACCCTAAATAAGACTCAGCCAAAGTATTATGGATGGAGTAGACTAGATATAATGGGTTGCTTGATCAAACAGAGTCCTCCGTCAGCTTCTCTGGTTGCTAAAGGTTCGCCTCCACATCTATTCCAGTAGCTCAGTAGTTAAGTTTTTAATGTCCTTGTCAAATGCACCAGGATAGCAAAAGGTTCAGCCAGCAGTGACTACTACATGCCACACTAAAGATGATGCTCCCAGCAGCACAGCAGCCAAGTTTGCAGACAAGGATGCCTGCTTGGCCAGTTTGATTTCCTGTGAGACACACCAGAGGATGTGTGAAATCAGGCTCACGCAATTAAAACAGGCATTATACTGGCACATTCAGCTCTGTAGTCTAAAGAAACAGAATGCCAGGTTCAGAAGCTATTCTTTTCACATATGTGACTTCATCACAAAGCTAATTATTGATTTTAATTGTTTTATTATTATGTTTTCCATTTTCCCTTACACTGCGCTGCCTCTTCAATACCACTCAGATGAGTGAGAGGCATATAACGGCATATAATGATCACTTCATTTTCACATCTGTCAGATGTAGTTGTTTGATATCACTTCACTTTGAATGTCGCTGGTATTATGAAGTCAGAGTATAAAAAGGGTACTGACACGTACTGTTAAATAATGATGAAAAGCTAATCAAGTCACAAGTATGACTTTTCAGTCTGATTTACTAGATTTCATGAATGCTAATAGTAATATGCCACTGCAGAATTTGCTTCAGTCGTTTTTGGCTCTTGATGTGTTACTGAAAGAGGCACAAATCTGACACCTAGCAAAAATTGCCTTTCTGTACACAGATGTGATTTTTATGTGAAATTACCATTTTTAGTCATCCTCTGAAACCTTCAAGATCTCATGATAAAGTCTATTGTACACGGGAATAGTAGACTACCAGATGTAACACCAAAATGGTGCTAATGCAAATTTGACTTCAAAGTCTATGATTTGAATACATACTATAATTATTATAGTATATCTTAATTGCATATACGATTGTTATTATGATAAATTGTATGTAATGAGCCATAGTTTATCATTATAGACCTGGTCCAGGCGTTATACATGGTCTTTAATTTTCCAGAAAGTATTTTATTTCTGATGAGTAAACTTGCATTTTCTCTTCAAAAAGTGAATCAGTTATCAAGTTTCTTAAGAGACTCAAGACAAAGCCTGCATTCCTAGGAGGGTTTGGTTGTTTGGTTCCATGTCTCTGATAACTTTTAACTAAATCCTGACATACGATATCACCTATGAGTCAGCCATATAAATAACTGTCACCCAAACTTTATGATAAATGTGGTCAGTTTTGATAATTCCTTTTAGATTTATGACTCATTGGCTAGATGGTAGGGAGAAACTTCTCCTTCCAAATGAAATGTCATTTAATATTCTGAACTTTCTATGCTATGGTATCTGCTGCTTCCATTAAATTAACCCATTCTGTGGCTTTCTCAGTCATTTGGGGGTTTTACCATATTCAGCAGATCTTTTTTTAAATTGCTGCCTAAATCAAGGGGAATGTAAGTGCACCACTGATTACTGGTGAAAACATTTGCTTATTTTTCCATAATTTGCAGTGGCAATGCCCAGCACACTGACAAAAACTCATAGAAAGCTGTCAGTTCTGAGCATGTTCTCCTGACCCCGACTATAATGACATACTTAAGAAAATTTCTACAAAATTCAGGTTATGTTTCACTATTTGTCCTTGGCCTGACATTTTCTCCACTTCCCATATGCTATATATTCACCAGAAATTACTCATTCACTCCTTCTGTGTTGCAATCACTATGCTTTAGTGTGTCTGCATAGCGCTGTAGTGAAAAGAGCACATTACGAGCACTGCAGGATCTTAAGTCTTCCATCAATGTCTACACAGGATGTGTGCCGGCACAGTGTTACTGTGTTCAGAATCTACACAGTCACTGAGGTTACACATGTAAAACAAGAAAATAGACTTGAAGCCTAAAAATACAGGCTTAGTGCCACAGCTTTAAGTGCAGCATGCTAGCTATAACATATGCAGTGTAGACAGATGTAATAATTAGAATACAACAGTCAGATGCATGAAAAATGTGACTTGAACACATCCAGTTGTAGACAAGAATTTAGAATGACGTGTTCTAATTGTAGTTTTTGAAGACGTCTTACTGATTGCAAAATAGTCTGTACAGTATGCTGTTTCAAGATAGGAGCAATACCTGCTTCTTTGTCCAACATAAGAGAATTGGGTTATTAGTCATCAATCTTGCCTTCTCCACTTCGTTGTGAATAATAGTCAATTTTGTATTCATTTCTGTATTAAGCATCCATTAAGTCTTTTGCAGTTCAACCAGTCAGTAAATTGGTTTTAAAGTGCTCAAATGGCTCAATACTTTGTCATGAATTTTGTAAGGTTTGTGAGGCTAGCCTTCTGCAGAGAATATGACATATTGACAAAATTTTCAGTACCTTTTATACAGTGACGGCTGGTGAAAAACTCTCGCTAACCCTATTCTAATGGTATTCTTGATCTAAAGCCAAGTAAGAAACAAATGCGAATAAATGAATTATAGTTATAGGAAGCATTTCTTATTCTTATGCTTATTCATTTTACCCATTTGATTGTAATAGACAAATATTGCCTGATGCAAATGATTTACAATTACAAAATTACTTGAATATGTCATTTAACAGAACATCTGACTAGAATAGAATAATGTACAGCACTTGCTGTGCTGCAGCTAGAATGAATCGTTTAGCAAGTTGGCATAAAGGTAAAGCACATGTAAGACTTCTAATGATTAGAGCCCATCGGATACATTATAGTGTCTGGTTAATTTGGATGTGGATCCAGACGAGGAGCAAATTGTGTGATACACAAGTATCTTGGCATCATTTACCTCACATGGCTGGTAGCCCCTTTTAACCTATAGGGAACAAGAAAATTTCTTCTTTGTGTATGGCATTCATTTGTAGTTCTTATTGTGTGCATTAGAATCATTACATTTTTTTCTTTTACATTTTTTTGTCTTAATTACCAATGGGACAGGTTTTGTTTCTTCTTCAAGGTTTTGCTTTGTTTTTTATTTTTAGTTCAGGACCTCCACTTTTCGTATTCTGTACTCCAACCTCCTGACGACACTACAGCCTCAGTTATTTGCTCCAGACCAGTTAATGGGAATGCACTTAATTTGCTTAAAATCTTTCATTTTGGAACATTTCAAAAGTTCAAGTTCAAATTGAATTGACAATTCTACATGGAAACATAGCTGCTAAATCAAAGCGTATTGAGTAACAACAGCCAATTGCTGTCTATGACGGGCCATTAGTAACATTCAGATTTAGCCTTCCACATAAACGGTAAAACCAAGCTTATTCACATACTCTACTGAAAACCTCATAGAGAGAAGTAAATGCACAACTAAAGCACGCAACTGAAAAATAATGTGCTCTCACAAAAAATAGTGAAACCTTCACAAAGACTATGAAAATCTGACACACGAGTCATTTGACTGTACATACTCAACTGAAACACTCACAAACAACAGAAAGATTATTTGCTTTCATACACAACTGTAGGATACTCTACACCTTTTAAATGTCTCGTTAGGGCACCACCTCCTGTTGTCGTAGGAAGAACACGGTTTAAATCAATTTATCAGTCTCAATTAAATAATTTGCATATCTGAAGGAGTGAATCCTTTACTACAATTTGTACCAGTCATTCTCTGCCGTAAAACAACATCACAAACAACTTCTTAAGTGTGAACAAATATTTATTTAATGAAGTGACAACTATGAATAAATGAGGGACTAATAGAATATAGGAGTGTAATCAAATGAACGAATATAATAAGGTATGAAATAGTTAATTTCTGGAGCGATGGTGAGAGATGGAGATGTTTAAGTCCTAAACTAAAGGGAATGGATTTGATACCTAATCTAATCAATCTTCTCTAAAAGATGTTAGTAGGGCGTTTCAAAGTAGTGACACCAACTCTTTGTCTTAAGCGGTAGGAACGATTAAGCCTACTTTTCCGTAGAGTCTTCTCGGCGTCGGTGATGGCGGAGCGTCGGTGTGACGAGATGGTGACGAAGCGGCACAGCTGATGCAGGTCTCTCTTGGACCGGTAGATAGGACTTGTTGCTTGGTCTGCAACTCCAACACCCAGCTTTGCTTGAGAGCGTTGTAGGTGTTCAGTCATAGGCAGATGACACTTGGCAATGTCTTTGTGTTTGAAGAAAGAAGTCGGATCGTCACGTCTTCTTGATGTCGTTGCTATGGCAACAGCTTCTTGATTTCTTGATCCGTCGAAGAAATTGGGTCTTTCTCTGATATCCCAGCTGTCTACGCTGGCTAACTTATAAACGATGTTGGTTAGTACTTCGGTTCGTAGAGTATAAAAATGAGTAAAACTAGAAAAATATTTAAGTCACTATAAAAATCGTACGTCGGGAAAAACATCCGACGAGAAACAAACAGAGCTTGAAAAGGACCGGATTGTCAATATTCAAGTTGTTCTTAAAGTTACTAAGTACAAACGTGACTAAGTACGTAAAGAAGAAAACTGAAATAAAAGTAAAACGTAAACAGAAAGTGGAGAGTTGAAAGTGCGGAGAAAGTGCGGCGAAAGAGCGAAAGTATAAAAGTCCTAAAGTGCGGAGAAATGGGTGCGTCTCTCTGGTTTTATGAGTTAATTATTCAGGGCGTGTTTTGGATCGGGTTTCCATAATCTTCGCGCGGAAAGAGAAGAGAACGCCTTCTCCTTTGTTTCGAGATGTCTTATTGCCTGATCTTCTTAACCTATTTTATATTACTAAATTTAATCATTCCATCACTCATCATGGCTCGTTAGCAATGTTTTTCGTATGTGACAACACTCAACATTACAACATGACAAGATGACGTATCAGAATGACCACATCAAAATAACTCAAAAGCATCAATAAATTAATAAACTCAAGTTCTCTTTACATTGACATTTTGCTAATAATAAAAGGTCGGTTTCTAAAATAACAATTTCAACAGTTATGATTTCAACTAGCCTAATAGCTACCATTAGTATAAGAACATACCTAAGTTTCAACATTCTTTAACTTCAGCAATTGATTAAAAGATAGCCACTTGATGGCAATGTTGATCCATCCTTACTGTGACAAATTATGTGAATTTGGGCTAGCTTTATCGTACAAGGATCAAAATCGTCTCATTGTGATCGTAAGCACTTCCTGAACAATAATATATAACTTACCAGGTTATTACATTTTCAATAGTCATATTATCAAACTTAGGCTCTTTTTAGAGAGGAGAAATGCAGATCAGAGTCTGGTTCTGGGGGAAGAAAGTTATTTACGACCGGCTTATCAGTGTTTCGCTCTCTTGGTCATTCCAAGAGAGGGGGGGCAAAACCTGTTAAAATGGTATGTTTGCATTCGTCTCTGAAAAAGAAAATTAGTACATCACAAGTTTAAAACATAATTGAACATCACATTAAGGCTTCTAGACTTTGTCCTTCGAATCCAAAAGGAGTCAATTCATTCTTTGTAGTTCCTGATATCATGTTGATGTTCTTTCGATTCAGGACTAATTAGTCCAGAAACAAGAGTGGGACATTCCACAAGAAGTGTAAATCTGTCTCTTTTGGCTCAGATGACGTCCAGAGCATCAGGGAGGTCCGATAGCGTGGGTCTGTCCCGCGTTCGGACATGGCACATTTATGGCTAAGGTGTAAAAGGTTGATCTGTTAGAAGAATTCTTCTGCAAAACAACTTCGTAAATTTAAATTCCAGAGAGGGGGAGAATTAAGAGGACCACAGGTTCCTACACAACCAAAAACTCTTATAAGAACTAGTGAGACTTCTAAAATGGATATTAAAAGCTTTCACGCATACGATAGGGCAAGAAGATTTCAGGAAACGTGCAAACTATTTCAGTAGAAATTGAAGGTGTTTTCAGTTGATTATTGCTGAGAAAAGAGAGTGCATTTCATACAGCTCACCAGTCTCCCAACAATTGTTCATGTGTATTTCATGTGTTAGACTGGTGACCTTTCTTGGGTGTACCCTTCTTCTTGCCCTGTGACAGTTATCCCCATACGACCCTGTAGACTCTACAGTGTAGAGGATAAGCGGTAATAGATAATGGATAGTTGGATGATTGGCATTTGTTCAATAGCCACATTCATGTCTGCTCAACAGCCTGCAAGGAGCCTAACGGAAGCAGTGACGTTACATAACATTAGGCTTGTTCTCAAGGAACTGCGCCTCAAAAGTGGACGAGAGCAGGTGGCAGAAGCAGCAGGGAGCAGAAACCAAAAAGATTCACTCAAGTCGGACAGATTCCAGCCGCCTTCAGTCTGTGCAGGATTCACACAAACATCCACGTCCTTGAAAAAACTATCATCAGGTTCATATATCAGTTTGTATCCACTCTGCAGTAGTTTTAAGTATGGCAGGGTAGTCTGTTACAATGTGACACAGGCAATCTGCAATCTCTGGTCATGCCTCAACCTTCATTTTACTTGAATTCTCATGTAAATCAGGATCATATCAGTGTGCTGCTGTGTATGAATGAGCTGACCTTACCTGCCCGACTGATAGTATGACCGGGTTAATGAATAGTCAATACAGTAGAAAGAAATGCAAGACTGTTGATGTCAGATATTCCATCAGGCTTTCATATCTTAAAATTGGACTGATTTTAGGAATGTAGCAAAAAGTTTCCTTTGAATGTAAGTTTTGTTTCGAAATGAATTGTTAAATTTCAACTGTGCTTGTATTTTAAATCTGTTCTTTGGCATGATGTAATAGAAACATCTTGCCTAATGCGCAATCACAACACCACTGCAAACTATGCTTTAAAAAATTACTATTGAGCTGAATAAAACATCTCTCTGACACAGTGTCAACAACAATTTGAAATATAAACACTACAGTATTTATTACAGGAATATTAAATTGGATGGGATTCTCATGTGAATGGATTTCTATTGTTCTGGTCACATTGTTTCGTAAATTACTTATTTTGTGTTGAGCCATTTGAGAATTGATCGTCTAGGTCTGGCACAATAGGGACCGTATAATGTGCTAGTCATTGTTTATTTTGATTTAGATCTATCACTGATCTATGAAACTGCATGGGTACCATTTTACATAAATCTCAGATACTATACCTGTAATCACACTATTATTTTTTGGTTACATTAGATGTCTCATTGCGTCTGTGGTCTAGAGAAATTGTGGTTAGCAACCACATCCACCAACGGAGAAGATTTAGTTTGAGCTGCCACTCTACATTGGCCATGTTATGACTCAGCAGATGTAGTGGAAAAGACAGTGAATTCTCATGGAGAATGCAGGGAACAAACAAGAAAGTAGGAGAGTATCTACAGTATGTTGCATATAGCTGAGAGACGTGCGCATCCCTCTCCGTATGGAGGTATAAAGCAGGCCTGAAGAGCGGTGATTTATTGAGTGTGTGTAGGGGCCTGACAGGCACGGCTCTCATTAGACAGACAGAGTTTTAATTAGTGGGTGCTCAGCAGTGATGCAGGTGTTTACATTTGTGAAGAAAACTATGCCACGAGCACAGGGGCTCACACAGCTCTCTCAAATATAGAACAGCACGAATAAGATGGTCTCATGACCCCAGAGGGTTTTAACTAAGCAATCTGAATACAGGTTAAAAAGCACACACTGTGCATTTACTTCAGTGAAAATACTTGGAGACTGCACTAAATAGCTGATTTATTTTGATTTTAATTTAAGTGATTACAAGTGTTTTACAAGGTATCATCTTTGCTCTTGTGTGCACAGGGGAATAAAGTGTCCTCTTTGTGTTGTACAGTCAGTCATCAACTGTCTCTTGTGATCAAGGTCAGAATTTTGCCTTGATTTTCATTAATCACTGTCATCCAAGGGGACTATAAAGCTACATGCATCACACTGGACAAGTGCTGTTTAATTGATGTTCTCCTGTGCCAGCATATTTACATATTCTAATGCAGTACCAGGTAAGCTGAATGCTTTTTGCAGCACAGAACCTCAGCCTCGCCACCTTCATAAACTGTGATAATCAAGTTTAACTGTGTCCCCATTTCTCACTTGAGCTGTGAGCTTTAATATGGTGTCAGCGCAAGCGTGCATACTCTTTATAAGCTGCAGAGAGCTGTAAAGCAGACCTCCGCGACAAAGGCTCAGAACAAGCTGCAACTCCAAAGGGGAGAGTTTGAGTTCACACTACAAGCAAAGAAGATAAAGATCATATCTGTTTCTGTTTGTTTTTGTGACTATGCTTGTACTTGTCAACCCAGACACTTCTCTAGAAACTATTTTAAATCCTTTATTATAACAAGTAGGGTTGTCCTGATCAATATTTAATATATATTATTTTTGCATGTTCTGTAAATTTCTTCCCTTGGTGATTCATGAAGGCATTTCTTATCTTACTTATTATTGTTCGAGGTCATGAGTGCACTGTGCAACTGTATTAAGTGCATTAAACTTCAGAATCAATCCACTGTAGGCCTATATGCTTGAGAGTTGAATAGCTCTGCAGTGCGTTAAGAAAAAACACCCTTCCTCCAAGTTATTCCTTAAAGATTTTTTACATCACAAGTTGTACAAAACAAAGTAGAAAATAAACTAAAAGTATATGTATATACAGACGTCAGAATTTTTTGACGTTTGGTTTTGGTTTACGGCAGTCGTAAACCAAATGCAAAGGACCGGGCTTGACGACATGGTCGATCTGAGCATTTTAAACCTAATAATAGTTAAATAATAGTTAATAATAGTTCATCCTAATAACAGGAAAAGGGATTCATTTTGTTTAATCTGCCAGTATCTTTCAAAACAGTTGGTGCAGCAACATTGTGCGTACAAGCAGGCTACCTTTACTGAGTTACCTGCTTATTTACTACAACATTTCAGATTTGTGAATAAAAGGCTACATGTCTGACACACCAAAAATTAAAAACGGCACCACCACGGCCACATTTGAATTCGAATCACAATTTTTTTAGGAAGAAACATAGTCGTCGTGTTTCGTCTTTGATAGTGGGAGCAAAACACACCACACTTGTACCAAAGACGTGCAAGTACAAAACTGAAAAAGTTCTGCTGCTGTGATTTCTTCCAAAGCCTCTGTAATGTAAACCAATCTTGCATAAGAAGGTGGGAGGAATATGTCTGCCTGCTCTCCCTCTATCATTATATCTGTGTTCATTAGGCCATGCCTCATTGGATAATGTCACTCTGAGGCTGTATAGCGTCTGACATGTTTGATGTTAAGATTAATCACTGACTTGGTCGTGGAAACTGAATTATATTGATCTCTGGTTAGATGCGATACCTAGTATCCATGGCAGCAGACCTGAATGCTGTGAAGTCGCATATCAATCTGAAAGGTCAGAAACTACATTTGTCATCAGTAGTCACTCCCCAGCTCCACGCTCTTGAAAAATAGCAAGACCCAGTCTTCTCTCCATGGTTAAAGAAGATATTTATTGAAGTAAGCAGCTTTCATTCTGTCTGCTTAATGTTAAATATCAAAGGACCTGCATGTCAAACAATGCCTTTTTGTTTAGAGATCACTGTGACTGAGAACCTGTGTAGCATTTTGTGTGTGTGTTTGGTTGGATCTGTACACAATTTATGCACTGACAGTTAGATGGAAAAATAATGATTAGAGAAAGAGTGAACGGATGCATCACATTTATCAGTGTGTACCCTGCATGCGTCAAATACCTGTCAGTGAATATAAGTGGTGTACATGCCCATCACTCATGAGGGAAAAAGAATTGGAGATAATATGAAAATATACTGTAATGAGAGATGAAAGCTGGTCAGAATGTCTGCTCATTGTTAGTGAACCTTTATGGTCAGCGTTATCTGCATTGCGCAGTGCTCGAACTAAGAGCAGCTCCTAATGGCCATTAGTGCTTAATAATGACTACGTTATTACTCAGTTATTCTATTATTCATGACTTCCTCGTTACACAGGCAATTCTTAACAGAGAGGATCACATTTCTGTCCACGTGTATGCTTAATTGTGAGCATGCTAGAAGTGGAAGAATCAGAGACAGCTGGTGGAACAACTGTTTATCCTAAATTGTATATTTCCTACGTGTGATAGCTAAAGCTCATGAGAATATGAAATGCGGGATGCTACACTGGAGTTTTTGGGACGCAGACGCAATCTCTGCAGAGAGTTCAGAGAGAACAGAGTGTACATCTGCAAATATGCCCAAAGCTTATACCTGTGTTTGGAGTGAAAATGCAGTCACAATCATACTTGTCTTTTACATTATCCTTATAGAGCGCGCATCGATTTAACACTGTGTTGACATATTGTAAGTTTTACTTGACAGATAAAGAAGATTATTTTTGCCAGACTTGATTGATAGTTATAACAGTGCAGTCTGTATCCTGCATCAATGATTGTATATGTGTTGGAAAAAAACAACAGATACATAATTATTCCTTTATTTATTGAATCCAGAAGCAAAGATGAAACCACATCCCCGCTCCCTGTTAATAGAGACTGTAGTGGTGTAAACAGTTTCTGTAGCTCTCTAAGGATGTCTCTCCCTTTCTGTTTAAGTGCCTGCATAAGAAGAGAATTATCTCATGCCCAAGAAGAGAATCATCCTGTTCAGGTAGATGTCTGCAACCTAATTACACTTCTGATAAATAACTGGGAAATCAGAAAGCATGAGACAGAGCAGAATAAACCTCCATTTATAAAGTTTTGACTTATACAGCCATGTGCAAAAGGCAATCTAAATTTTTTTGTAGTCATTAGTATTCATTAGTGCGTCATATTTATGTTTTCTAGTGTTCGAGTGCAATGTTTCTGCTTTATAGAGATGTTTAACAGATTATAGTGTTTTACAGTATTTAGCCACTAAAGAGTCGGCTATTTCCCTCAGGGGTTGGTAGAGACCAAAAAAGACCAAAAACAGAGTTCACATTTGCCAGGTGGCTTGAAACACAACTCCAATTTAATGATCTTGTTTTTTTGAAACTGCTACACGTGTAAATAAGCATCTGTTCACCATCAGCATCAGGTATGCCACAGCAGCTTAAGAACTGCTAAGTTTTTGTTCGTGACGTGTTTCTGCTGCCTCCGAGACGCTAAAACAATCTGTTTTTGCGGGTTTAGATAAAGTATTGGCACAGATGAATTAACTTTTTGGTATTTGCGGGACATGATGAAATAATTCCACTGAACATGAGCTAATAAACAACATCATAATATCTAGGTTGAACTAAAATAATGATCTGAATGAGAGCTTTTCTGAGGGCAAAACTGTATAAGTGGCCGCCAAACCAAAAATATAAGGTTTGTGAAGAAGTGACAGTTTAATCTAAAAATCCAACAAGGCAAGAGTGAGCATAGCAACAGGACTCAAGCTGGTCATCTTTTGTCAGTAAGGTTTCTCACAGGCAGTGAGCAGAGAGGTGTTTCCAGATGGGCTGTTCAAGCTCTTTATCACAAGTACAAAGAATTGGGCATGGCTGAGGAACAGAAACCCAGTGGTCAGCCAGAAAAGCCCAGTGCATCAGAACAAAGACACATCAAACTGACTCCCCTTTGAAACCGGCAGTGCCATCACCTTAGCAATGGCAGAAATCAGTAGAATGCTGGTACACCCTGTGGCCCACAATCTGTGGAAGCCCCATCAGAAGTTGTCTTTATGGAACACTTGCGGCCAAATAGCCATTCATCCAATGAGAAAACAAAGGCAAGCAGCTCACCTATGTGGGGGGAAAAAAAGACAAGAACTGGGTTGCAGAAAGGGCTTTTGACTGATGAATCAAAATTTGAAACAGAAGGCATTTTGTCCACCAAAGACCTGGGGAGCTACAATGTGTGTCTGCAGGCAGTAGTCTTACAGGTTTGTAGCTCTGTTTCTGATAGTGGAGTTAGAGGTTATCCATCATCCAGTAAAACGAGAAAGGTGCTACTTTGATCCCAAATTATTTCTGCTCCATGTCAAGGTCCTCATACATACTGCAATACAAGTAGTCCTAGCACAGAAGCCTGACCTCAACCATTGACTGTATATAAAGACAGATGAATCGTCAGCAACCTCAACAATTGATATGCTGAAAAGTGGTTTATAAGCACAGCGTGGGTGGAAGCATTACATTCTTGGACTGTCTGTTCATCTGTCTGTTCCATTTTTACAAAGTGCTCTCTTGAAGGATTTGTCATAAATGCTTAAAACGACTCAAGCCCAAACAGATTAAATTATCATGGTCAAAGGTGAAGTTGTTCCAGTTATTTCTCACAAATATAATATTATGTCCCGATCCAATCATTTTGATCGGAATCCGGACAGATTGAGGCATTTTTCAAAAGATTGTGTTGGGTTGGATTAAGCATGTAGCAAAACCAATCTTTTGTTACTGCTGCCCCAGACCAAAACTAAACTTGAACATCTGTTGTGTGAAAGTGCTTTACACTGAGTTACTGGCCGAGGCCTTTCCTTTAATTGGCCTTGTTTGTAACGTGTGTGGGAAACACTGAGCTAACACGGCTTCTGAGCCAACGCTGCTGAAAGCTAGCTGCATGAAAGTGACACTGGTGTGCCAAAAAGTGACAACATTGTTTTATGTTGTCGAGCATTGTGCTACCGCTGGTCTCGGATAGAATAATAAAGGGCCCATTTAAAAAAAATATATATAATGTTGTCGCTTTTCCTCATTTCCACTTATCTCTGTGAAGTTTTGTCCGGAGCAAAAGCTAGTTACCAGAAGTGAGTTCAGCTACAGAAGGAGATTTATCTGTAAACCAGAGGTATCCCTACCATGGTACAGAGCTATTAATCTGTTTGGCTAACAACTAGAAAATGATGGCAGACAGCAGTTTGTAAATTGTGCAATATATTTTGCGTTGTAGTACCACATCAGTAGATGGCAGTGACTTCTGTGGGTCCATCTATTTATGGTCCATCTATTTATTTTGTTAAAACCATCTGTCTAATTTTTTTTCTTTTTTTGTGATAAAAGCCAATACGCTTCTTTTTTTTTTTTTACTCTTATGAATTTTGCACAACAAAGAAGGTCCTACGGTTATGTATAAAATAACTTGGAGTTTTTTTTCCTCTTAATGCACTGCAGAGAGCCACTGTCAAGCATGTAGTATCCAACATTAGATTGTAGGACACCTGATTGAATCGTGACTCGGATTAGTGTTACTCAAGATTAAAAGGATCGGATCAGGGGCAAAAAAAAACTTCATCAGAAGACCCTATTTAACACTTTCACTACTTCTCCATGGATGAGGTTGTATTCCTCTAGAAACATCTCTATGAAGAAGTGAAGACAGTACACTTCTGACTGGAAATGAACTCATGTCAATAGTGATAATTTTCATATATAAAATATGCTCAGACTCTTCACTACATATTTTGGTCTGGACAGGCATGCATGTTAAATGCAACTTCTATATTGTAATGATTTTTTTTTTTGCCTAGTTGATTGCTACACTGATTGCCTGCACTGTGCTTAAACTGTGCTAACACCAGCTACAATATTTGAAGCTGATTACAATTCAGCTTGTTTGCTTCTATTTTCGTTGTCTTTAACAGCAGTTTTGCACAGTAATTTTCTTACAAAGTACACAGGTGGAGCTCCATCAATGTTGGTGAAACAGTCATTGTTGTGATTCTCCTAGCACTACTTACTTAATTAATATGGATGTATTTGTGTTTGCATACTTATAGATCTGGGGTGTTTTAACAAGAAATAAGAAGTGTATGGGCTTCAGAAGGGCTTTTTGACTATCTGCTTAAAGGTAAAGAACATCTTAAAGGTTGTAACCATATGGTGAAGGCAATGTGATGGTGTAATTCACCATGCTGATAGTGGGCTTAGAGTGTTGCACTGAAATGGAGCTGTGCTGATGTTGTTGGCATTTTGTTTTCAAACTGAGAGCGGTGATGACAAACCTTAACTGTATGAGCTAGTTCTTGTTGATCCAAAAAAAAAGTTTCAATCTCACAAAAGTGAAGTGATCAGTTAAAGCGTAGGGCCGTACACTAGTAATGTGTTTACGCTCCGCTTCTTTCAGACACTATCCAGTCACAAACATTTTTCCCTCCCACACTCCATACAAGACTATCAGGTTTTGAAGGATTAATGTTGGCAGGCATGAAGAAATATGGACCGTAATTGTATGTTTGATGTTGAAAATGTATACAGATCAGTCATAACATTATGACTGATATCCTAATATTGTGTAAGTCTCCCTTGTGTCTCCAAAACAGTTGTGACTCATCATAGAATGGACATGGGACCTGTGGTGTCTGGCAACAGGATGCCTTTGGGTCCTATGGGTTGAGGGGAGGGCTCTCTGTGGATCATCCCACAGATACTTAATCAGTACGGGAGCTAGTGGATCTGGAGGTCAACACCTTGTGCTGTTCTTCATGTTGTTTTGGTTGTTCCTGAAGCGTTTTTGTGTGTGTGTCAGTGTCAGGCTGCATCCTGCGGGGGATGGCTGCTGCCATTGCTATGGGGTGAGGGTCCCTGGTCTGGTCTAGGTGGGTGCTACATGTCTAAGTAACATCCACACGAATGCCAGGTCCAAAAGTTTCCCAGCAGAACACTGAATTGTCACAAGATGGTCAATGTTATTTACTTATTTACACTGGTTTTAATGGTTTAATGTTGTGGCTGATCGGTGTATATTCATATGCATATGAAAAACCACAGCTTCATAATTATGAGCCATAAGAGTCGATGAGTCCTCGAAAAGGCATTTTGGTGAGGCTTTAAGAGTCCTGCTCACAGGGTTAGGCCCTTTCATCCGAAATTACTGCTGTTATGTCTCATATATCAAGTACGCATACAATCTTTTTTTTTCCTTTTCAATGACCATTTCCGACAGTTGTTAAATTTAAGTTTAGTGAAAATTTTAACCTGCAGGTTGTACTGTGTTCCTAGTATTTTGGCTTGCCTACAGTATAAAAGAGCTCTTCTACCTTAGTTTGATGTACGAAATATTTATAAAATGTAAGAAACTGGGACTTCATTAGGAACAGACCAAGGTTTATTTGTGTTGAGCAAAAAGAAAAGTAAAAGGCATGTGAATCTAGTCATCCATTTCCCCTTTAGGGACAAATATGTGGAACTACCAGTTTCTAACATAAAATTCCCTAAACACCGAGTAAGCACCCAGTGGGCATAAACATACAGCTAAACATCTTACAATGATGCGCTCATTTGCAAATCCCATGTGTTATTAAGAGGAAAAAAACAAAAAGTAGTACCCTAAAATAAATCAACCTAACCTTCATTTTGATTTCGCTTCCTCACTGCCACTGTATGCCCTCATTGATGTTTGTTTGTTGTAGTTCTGGCAGTCCAGAAGGTCAAATTAAAGGCTTTACTCTGTAGAAGATGCACTTATAGAAGAATTGTCAAATACTATCGTAAAATGAGATAACCTTGGAATAATATAGTTTCTCATAAGATTCGTTCTGATCCACACTTCAATTCGGATCATGGTAGAGGTTGTACTGACTAGTCGACTAGTTGACTTTACTGCTGTGCCGTGATGCTTTAAGCAGGAAGTCGACTAGTTGCCGATCGTGTGACAATAACAACACAGACGCCTCTGAGAAGACAATTTGATGTTGAATTTCATTTTCTAAAGTTTATAGACTTTTAGCTGCTATACACGGAAAAGTCTTCAGAGATATACCGCATTTTCGTTTTATCCCGGCTACAACAGCTGCTTACAGTATTGATAAGCTCATGTGTTCATGTTCAGTTCTGTTGTGTTCTATTAGTTGACATTGTTGCTGTGGTTGTAGAGTGTGTATTTTTATTTTTATTTTTTTGCCGAGCGAGAGCCTCTTATTAGAAGTGACAGACTGATGTTGTGTATGGCGTTGACATGGGCTAGGCCCGTCAGCATCCCCTGTTTAAGCTTCAGTTACCTTGCAGAAAAGCCTTCGTAGCTTGTTTTGTGTGAGACGCTACAATATGTATTCAGATCAAGAATATAGATTTCATTGTTGCAAAGCATTACGTTCTACTGCATTTTTATGTGTGACATCATCGACTAGTCAATGTTGACTTGCCTTTCACCACAAATTAGTTGACTTGGCATTAGTGATCTACATGGTACTGACACCAACACAACAGCAACCAAAACATCTGACTGTGTGTCTCATAATTGTTAATATTACTGTAATCCTTCTCTTGGTAAATTCAGTCATTCTTAAGTGCAGTGTGAATTACCTCCACTGAAAATACACACCTAACACAAACATATTGTTTTAGTATTGTATGTGTTTTAAGTAAGAAAAGATAATACACAATGGCAGTGCAGTATAGATGTATCTACAGTAGAATACCCAGTGCAGATTAACTGGCTACAACATTTTTATAATACTATATATTTCTTATCTCTCATTGCAGTGTTTTTTGATTGAAAAGTTACTGTTGTCATACTTAACGATCTAAGTCCTCTCTGTGTATGGACGTTTTTGAGTTTTCACCTGACACTTGTCTAAGCTGCGTGTTAGCTGCCATGGTAGGCTTCCATACTAGTTGTGATGCCTTAAATCATGTAATGTATAGTTCTTTACACATATTAAACTCAGTTTTAAGCCAAAACCTGATAACGCCTATGAGAAGTTTCTCAACAATTCAGTAATTGAATGTGAAAAAATCAATTACAACAGTGTCATACTCTTCACTTACATCATTCTGCACACTGAAGGTCGAACATGCAAGACAAAAAGCAAAACGAAGACTTTAATATTTGTTGAATTCCCAATGAAAGATATTTCCTCTACTATTGCATTAGTGACTGAGAGAGCTCAAAGTACTGCAGCTTAAGAAAACACATGTAAATTAGTAAAACATCTTCATCTATTTAACTGCAACTGTATGTTTCCTAAGTTGCTGCGTGTTAGGCTTTCTCATCTACTGTGACAATATGTCAGAAAAATAAGTACTTAGGCATAAGACAGAGTTAGGTGATACTAAGGGAAGCAGGAGATTGCAGGGGTTTACCGATGAGTTTTAGGAAGTGTGACATCTCATGGGAATAAACTGTTGAGGTGATGTGTGACCTCAGTCTCAGAGGATAGTCCTTGGTACAGATTGTATCTAGGGTGGACGGGGATGGTGACAGCTCTTCCTGACCCTTTTCTCACTTTGGCATCATTCTTTCCTGTTGGTTGATTGAGGGTAGCACAGAGAAAGTGTTCTGCTCAGCAGTTGAGGCGACACATTTGAGCTAGGAGAAGCCAGTGCCGTAAGTCTACAAATGTGAATTTGGGCTTCTTATTTCTGATCCCATTATTTAATTCTTCTCCATGTGTCAAATGTATTGTCATATGAACAATGGTTTGTTCTTAACCTTCATGAAATTCTGAAATCTCTGCTCCCTCTTGACATTGCGGCATTTCCACTCGCCGTTAATTCAGCTTCTTACTCTTGGATAAGAGAGCCAAGTAGAATAAAAATCCCATTTTACCTCCTTCCTCTTTCCTAATCTTTCTAAATCTCACACCGTTTTGTTTTTGTCCCTGTTTTAGCAAGTCGCACCATTTACCTGAGTACATGAAATCCTTCTTCTCAATCCATAGCTCTCTTCTCTGGTCTGTCCCTCTGAGCCAAATGACTTCTGTGGCCTAATCTTGCACTTCTTTCAATTCACTGCCAACCATACTCTCCCACTGGCAGTGAGACAAACTTTGGGTCATTAAATCACATTATTTTAAGCATTTTATCCATGTCCTGCACCCCGTCTGCTCCAAATGAACTCAGCAATACAAGAATAGCAGCCACATCAACACATACACACTGGTCCATTATTCTGACTTTAAACCCTTAGTATACTACCCGTGTGTGTCTATGTGACAATCTTGAGAGCTGTTTTTTTTATTTAATTTTTTTTCCTTTTCCTTTGGTATTAGAGAGCTTGAATATATGTCTATTTTGGGACATTTGCTGTATTAACTTGACTGACGTACAGTTGTCTACATAAGCCTCATTTCCCCCTTGCATTCTCTCTTTGTCCAGATTTAAATTTTCTGGGTCTATGATGAGTTTGGTAAACTCTAAAGTGTCAAAGCAAAACCCTTCAGGCAACATCAGATGCTACATAAACATTTTTCATTAGCCTGATTAAATTACCATTCTCTGTGGTCCAGTGTCCATGATGCTCAAAGCTTTTGCTGTTTGATATTCAAAACTATTTCTGTTAGTTCTTTTTAGATTTAGACACTGTATTTCTTCACCTGCAAAGTCACAGGTTATTGCTTGATCAGTACACTTTCATGATTGTTGTTTGTATTGTTTGTTGTTTATGAAAAAAAAAAGTGGTAGAATTGAGTAGTATATTTTCTGTCTGTAAACATGTTGACACTTTCCAGTGGGTGGGGCTTAACTGGTCCAAAGAAATACATTAGTTAACTCTGACTAGCAAGGAAGAAAACACTGCATCAGACTTGGGTTATTGTGAACCAAACCAACAGCTACACCTTAACAGCTAACTGCACTAGCATGGCTGGGTAAGTTACCTACATCTCATATTTGTCAACCATGTTGACTACATTTGTGTTATTTTCGATGATCGTCTCGGTCCAGTTTCAGTTTGGAGCTATTAACCTAACTCTTCTGATTCTGGCACCCTACAACACAGCAGGCTGACATTTTGCTAACGGTAATCTCCTATTCTGCTCTGTGGTTTTTGCCTCCAGCTAACCGGCGTGACGTAGTTGTGACGTAGTCCAGAAATGGGTCTATAGGGTTAACATTTTCGAAACATGTACATTCGCCTACGCGTAAGACAGAAGGACAGAGAGAAGCCAACATGCACATTTTATTTATTTATTTATTTGTGAGCCCATTTCAAATTTCAAAATGTCACAGTGAGGCTCCATCTCAATGCTCGACTCTATCCACATTGCTCCTCTTGCTATGGGCTGACTATATCAGTATCAACACCAAACTGGCAATCAGTAGCTGCTTGTTGACACCACATTTAGTGCCTGCCAGGGGGATTCCAGTTGCTAGGGGATGTGTAGAGTGTGGTACTTTGAGCTTCTAAAGCAAGTATCTTTTTGTTTCCTAACTACAGTACCAGCTTATGAATATTCATTGCTGGATTTTAAATGGGAAATTGAATTGCTTGTCTCTTTTGTTTCCCATTCTTACTGATAATGAAACCTGAAGACTGTAAAAATACACTGCACATGAAATCCTGTTGCCTCATGGCAAACTTGTAAGCTGCTACATCGCTGAGACGTTGTAAAGCAATCATATTAATCGTATCCCATTTGCCTTGTGATATAATGCAGCATGCAACACACTTCATCTTTATGGATCTTCTTAAGAAGTGTGCTGGAAGATTGAAGGACGAAATTTTAAATGAAATAGGCAGCCATTCAATGAAAAGTATACTTATATCAAGACGTCACTGACTAGAATGGTAGCTCGTTTTTTTTAATTGACAGTGACCCAAAAAAGGAGAAAAATTGCTCCAGCAAATGTTATTTACAGTGAAATTGATAGTTTTCCGACAGATATTTACACTGGCATGTACATGTAAGCTTAGATCTCATGAAGATAAAAAATCAAATCAAATCACACGAAATCAAATTTTGCTGCTGTCTAAACCTTTGCCTAAAATGTTCTAAATAAAAATGCTATTATGGAAAAATAATCATCCTGTCAATCAACCCAAACCCAAAATGAAATTAGTGTGTGATTGCTAAAGGAAACGGTTCATTCAGTATTTCTCTTGGAACTTAAGAATGACAAGGACATTGTGTTTTCTGCTTTTAATGAGCAAAATAAATAAAATAATCTCAGAAAGATGGCGACATGGCAAGTTCTTGTGTACTTGTCATATCCCTGAATATTTTAGAAGTTCAAGGGGCTGAGAAAGGGTTACGGTGATATGGAAAGTGCACAGAGAAGCTAATGAATGGTCACAGTTTAGATCTCTTGTGTTCCTAACACAAGAACTGTAAAATGAACAGAGACATTTGAGAATCAAAAATGTTGTCACCCTTAGAAAAAAACACAGCTGGTAGCTGTACTTTAATCTTCAATAGTTCACTAACAGCAGATCTACACTAACACTACGTTTTACCTTCACACAAAGTTTACAGAGTGAGAATTCTCACACTCATGCAATATTGGGGTGTGAATAATACACAGCCAGGGGTCTCTCTACTGCAGCAGAACTGTTCAAACTTGTACATCTTCAGCATAGCATGCCTGTTCAGACCTTGTATGAAGATCCGATCTGGGCTATCCGATTGCAAGTGGTCAGCTTTTGGTACGTGTGTTCAGACCTGGCATTAACATGCATCTCCAAAATGCGTCTCTCGATCTGATCTCAGTTTTGCACTTTGTATGCAAATAATCACTGGCATCATCCGGGGTGCAGTAGAATATTATAATAGCAGACAGTTGTCTCTAATGGATCTTTACCGCTGCTCCAGAACCGAGAACAGCGCTGTTACATGCGTGTTCATCATGGCTTTGGTCAACGCGTTAAGTTATTATTTATTGATCTTCCCCCTAACGATGGCAGTGATTGAGGAAATACGAAACTTAACCATATGTGGCTCCTCACACATCAAAATGACCACATCAATAATTAACACAGAATCACATATTAAATGCTTACATCTGTAAATCCTTACATTTATTTATTTTTTAGTTGGTTAACAGCTACAAGTACAGAATATTTTAAAAGGCTCTCATTACTAATGAACAGACATTCTTTTCAGGTGATCATTTATAATAGTGGTTGTGTATTTTTTTCTGAATGATTGAGGCAAAACTCCACTGACGCACCCCTGTTGAGTGAAGGTGGTCTTTAATGTAACTCTGGATGCATTGCGTTCACACCACCCAAGGAATTCAGACACGTGCGGATGCATTGCGTGTGACCCAGACCACCTCCAAATGTAGTCAGATATCGGATTTTTCAAATGCGATCTCAGTGCGTCCTGGTCCAGTGCGGGGGTGTTCACAGCTGTCTTCTATGCGATTGGAATTCCCAGATCGTATCTTAATACAAGGTATGAACAGGCCCAGTAAGACAAACTTTCCCGGTGAACTGTTGGTCTAGTCACCATTATAAAAATAAATGTAAAAATATAAATGCTAATAAAACCAGCTAGACAAAAGTGGGTTAGTTGGGATAGGGTCAGTGACTTGACACCATGAAAGTTTGTGTGAATTTGATTGTTTATTTTTTATTATTATTATTATTTACAGTATTATATTGTTTTTTTGGATTGTTATATGGCCCAAATGATTCTGTTACTTCAGTGGTACCATAGTAAATAGGTCAGTGACTTATGAGGTGTGTGGAGACTTTTCCATTTGAAGAAATACATGGTAAGAGGGCCTATGCTGCATAGGGCATAACAAATATGGGATGGATAAAGAAACAGTTGCCAACACAGGCGAAATCTTGGAAAGGTCACACTTCAGTCCCTTCCTCCACAAGTCATTTTTTTCTTTGAAAAAAGCATGCACCTGCAAAAAATCCACTAGTCTTGAATTAGGGTACATCCAATCTATCTTCAGATAGAGCAGCAGCTCAGGAGGTGGTAAGGAGTCAGCACCTTGCTCATTGACATTTCAGCAGAGTGGATATGGGACGACAGAGGGGCTTCAATCTAGGGCCTCCAGCTACGGGCCTGTCTTTCTAATGACTGAACCCTCCCTTGCCTGGTTGCCTGGTTGATGGTTGTGCTTGAGGCATTTGTAATAAGATGAACAAGTGAATGACTTACACACTTGCCTTTACTTTAGTGGCATTTACCTTTAATAGTGCTCAGGACTTTGTCTGGACCAAACAAAGTTGGAGCATTTGTTAAAATGTAGGTTTCAGTCATACCCACTTTAGAGCAAGAAACACTCACTACTCCACATATTGGCTGTGCTAGTAAAGTGACAGAGAAAGAACAGTCCTTTCTTGTTAAAAAATGCAAAATCACTTTGGTTTTAAGAGCAGGTTCCAGTCCTCATCTTAAATATAATAACATGATTAACTATTTGTTTGCCTTTAGATCGCAGAGATTAGGTTGAAGAATTGTTTAACTGAAACTGTGTTTTTTCTTACTCTCCTTCCCCTGTTAAGGCTGCATCATCATGCTAAACTTAATCTGTTTGTTTCTTAATGTGACCCATTTTAACGGAATCACTGAAGTGTCTTGTGGGAGTATAGCGTCTATTTATAATTCATTAAAGAAATCTTTGAATTAAATGCTTAGTGCAGACTTAGTATTTACTGTAGTTCATTTAGAGTTGAACTGGCAGCCCGAAATTGAAAAGTCATGGGTGACTGCAATCAATTATGACACTGTAACGTTAGCTAATAAGTGGTTTGTGACATTTATTTTGTCAGTGTACTTAAAGGAACAGTATGTAGGATTGTGGCCAAAACTGTCCAAAACTGGTACTGCAATCACTTTCAAAATACTGTAGAACGGTGTATCCCCTCAGCCTCCCCCCTGACTCGAGGTTGCCAGCTAAGCTGCAGGATCCAGCAGGAACGTAGGCTGCTACAAGGAGCTTCCAATGGCAAGTGACGAGTCCTACACAGTAAGTTTTTTTTTCTGTTAATAAAGTTTATGCTTCATGAGAGATGTTTTGCGAAGTAATTATGTATCGCAAAAATTTACTAATGGCGATTAGCCAAATATTTCGTAAAGATGTACTGTAATACCACATTTCAGTCGGAACATAGATTGTTTTCATACCCTGCTAGTGGTGCGATATAAAGCTTTTTATGAACACATTTAGCACGGGCAACCATGGAAAATCCACTGTCTATATGTACGGAAGCACGGGGCTTTTAGCCTATACCAACAAACATGGTAGAATATAGCATCCAAAAGTCGAGGGTCAATTCCATGCCATTCCGGACTTTGTCACGACGTATTTCGGATTCATAACGAGGTCTTTTAGGTTTAGTAACGTTATACATGTTTTATCCAACACGTTCGTAGCTGCAGCTGTGGTAACCAGAGCAGAGCTGGCAACCCGGAAGACGAAACTCTACTGACTTCGTGATTAGTAGATAGCTTGAGGGTGGCGCCTCAGGCCAAAACACAACATGACAACATCAACATCAGTTGAGGGCTGCAACTTTCACTTTTAAATGACAATATCCTGGCTGGACCACTGTTGTCAGTGATATAAGTATTTGAAATGAACATGATTTCTTCATGTCTAGTGACATATCAGGGCCATTTTATGATTAATTGAAATACATTTCTTACATACTGTTCCTTTAACTGTAGTTTCTGCCAACATATTTCAGTTTTTTTATTAATCTAATTTTCTTGTTTCATAAGCAACTTTGTAGTTATGGGTAGTCACAGAATTTTTGTTTCATGTCATTTGAGTTTTGGATTACTAAGAAACATTGCCCTGCCTCATTGCAAGTTAAATTCATTCACACTAGTTTACTGTGCTGTACAATACAAAAAGGTAAATGCTAGAAAGGGTAGTGTTAGTGTAACAAATTTTACAATTGTAAATGAATTGAAGCTATTAAAAATAAAGCTTTGAGCTCCTATTTTTTTTTAAAGGAAGAATTTATTCTTTTGGGAAATGTGCTTCTCAACTTTCAAGCAGAGAATTAGAAGTTTGATACCATTCTCCTTTCTGCCTCTTAAATATGATACTTGTGTAATGCCATGATTTCAGTGCCTTTTAATGATTAGGTTTTATTGTCGACTCTTTCATATTGTCAGAAATGTTGATGGACTTATTGATGGATAACTTATCCTTGTGTTCAGTTTAAGCCTGGTCCAGGCAGCCACTTTCCTGGTACAGTAGAACGAGGAAATGGTGTCATTATCTTTACATTTTTAACCAATGCTGGGAGTGTGGTTCCCTGAATGTTAATGACTTCAGTGATCTGACTTTTTCAATTGCCTCTGGCAGGAACTCTGGCAGCTTACAAGATTAAGTCAGTGCACTGGCTGACTGATTCATGCCTAGGTTTGTTGTATTCTTAGTGGCTTTTAGTTGTTTTGAGTCTATTTTTCCCTCATATTTCGTACGCTAGAAGACGTATATGTAAATATTGAGCTTCAAGTAATCTGCAGCAATGTAATTATTTCATCTGACACATTATGTGTCTTATAACAAAGGGCTCTTTGACATTTGTTGTGGTCGGTTGTTCTTTACTGTACAATGACTATAATCCTCTTTGTTTAAAATCGCATGGGGGGTTTTGTGTTGCTTCGCTTAAAACCTTAGATGACAGCAGTTTCCTAGCATCTTTGTAACTATCAGTTGCTCTAATGCACTCCTATCTTGGAGCTGCGAGTGATAGAGTTCAAAGGGAATTCAGTATGAGCTCCATCCTTTTCACCTTAGCCTTGTGGTCAGCTCTTTCAGCAGATGAACTCCGTGACATGCAGCCACCAGTATTGTTTTGGTACAGCAGGGTACCAAGTTGTGCTGCCCAGGGGAGCAGTTTTTTCCATTCCAGGTACTGAAGGCTGGTTGGCCAGTGTTTGTCCTTGCAGTTCAAAGAAAATGGAAAGTTGAGAAGTTTACTCAAAAAGCGTGTCTCCAGTGTATGCATTGTTTATTTCAGGCAAGAACACCACTGAAAAACAAGCATGCTTACATATAAGCCACAATACTTGACAATGTTCTGCTGTCAGTGGATTGTTTTAATTATAATTACTCCTCTCTTCTCTTCAGATTATCATGACATGGAGATTAGAATATAGGTCAAAGGTAAAAAACACCCCTCCTTCCATTAAAGTGTCCTTGCTAAACCCCGGGTGTCCTTAAAGCCGAGCACCTATTTTTTGTTTTATTAAGTCATATAATACATGAGTTCTGTCAGAGTTACAATGTCCGTACCCGAGAGCTAGGGTAAAGGGCACTTCAGCAGCTCTGAAAATTTGTCTGCCACAAAGATATGTCATCGGAAATGATTTGTTCATTGGCCTTACACCATTAACTTTTTGGCATTTTATGTAATTAAAATGTCACGTGTCATCAAGTTAGGATTTAAGTTGAAATT
Organism: Chelon labrosus; assembly: GCF_963514085.1. Taxonomy (NCBI): domain Eukaryota; kingdom Metazoa; phylum Chordata; class Actinopteri; order Mugiliformes; family Mugilidae; genus Chelon; species Chelon labrosus. The sequence continues at coordinate 5,419,574 of NC_140350.1, read as the reverse complement.
AAATATTCTCCTCGCAGTGAACTATTAAAGACTGCCCTATCAACAAGTTAGACCGCAATAAATTAGTGGTTATTTTTTCTCAAAGTTCAGGCACACTACTTGATAAATTGGCAAGAGGCATAGGCCAAACACCCAACCTAATCTTGCATAGCCTTGCCTCAGGGTACTTAAAATTCAATTTAACATCACTGTTTATTGGGACTTTAAATATGGAGGGTTTTAAAGGCAAGTCCAATTTCTCTAAGACCTTTGTCTAAGTTTATTGTGGTCTCAATTTAATTAGAATTTGCACTTTGCCCGAGCTAAAGACTTTTTTATTTAGCCTTTTTTTCAGGGCAGGGATGTGCCAGAGATCAGAGTGCGTTTCGTCTTATCTTACCTTTTCAAAGATTACTGAAAATAATGCAGCCGAAATATAACTGTTCAAATAGTTTCTGTTTGTCTTTGTTAGCAAAACATTTTTGACTTGATCTCTCCAGAAACGTTCATTGGTCAGATGTGAGCTATTTTTACGCAGTGTAATACAATTGTAGAAGTCAACATTTGAGGGGGTGCGTTGTCCTATACGAATATTTCTCTTACATGTCTAATTTTTATTATCTTGCCTATTAATAATTTACAGCTAATGCCAATGTTTTAGAAGCAGTGTGAAGCAGAAAATTGACTGGCCTTTCTATATTACGACAGGTGTCTAAAGCCAATTTGTTGTCCGTCACATATTTTATTGAAGGGATGCCCATGGGAACCTCTTATCTGATGGACTCTTTCCAACAGCTTTGTGCCGACTAAAAGGGTTGGAAAAGTCAACCATTTACCTCTGCCCAGAGGTTTGGGATGGTTCTTTGTTTGTGAGAGCTCAAAGGCTTAGAAAGGCCAAATGCTTATCATAGACCAAAAGACCTTTAAGGCTTTAAGGCCACCTGCTCACAATATAAAATCTGTTTTGTGACTCTGCTGCTGGTGATTAATGTTGCTGTGGGCTGACAAGAAAGACATCTACTCCATCTTTAACTTATTCTGGAAGCATCACGCTACCTGCGCCTTGTACCTCGTAAGCTATCATTTTTATTATTAGCCCTGTGATCTATTAATTTTTTTTTGTTGTAATTTTTGAATGTTATGTTTTTATCTGTTTGTAGTTAGACCCGCTAGCATTTTTGTGCTCGATCTACGCCAATGTTTTTGTGAATTACCTGACATGAGCTTATTACATCTCCATGAAGAGCTATTGCATATCTGTATCCCCTCCTTGATGTCAAGGTTGCTTGCTGGCATGTGTGGTATTTTTCCTTGATCAAAGAGATATCCAGACTGCCCTCCAACCTGGTTGTCATGGGAACAGATGTCACATGACCCAAAGTGAGACAAACTTTGGATGAGAGAGGATTGGCTCTCTGGAGGGCGTCAGTCCCCCTCTCAATTCATCTGACATGGTTACCTAGGAAACAAGGCTGTGAGACAGGAAGCTGAGACGAGATGTAAGCTCTTGTTTGTTTGTATAACAGCAAAGAATCTGCCTGTACTCCAGGCATTCAGGGGATATGCTATTAGCTGGAAAATCTTAAACATGCTGTGAAATACCAATCTATGTGTCTATTTGTCTATCTGCCAGTTTGTCTATTGGTCTATCTATTAGTCCATAGTGTTCAGCAAGGGAGAGAACAAAAACAAATCCCAGGATCATGTCAGTCAACAGGAGCTCCTTGTTTCCCTTTAGATCAAGGACCATAATTATTTAACATCAAACAACAAGGTTAATGGGTTAATGGGAGAGGAGGTTGTTTGATGCTCCCAGCAGCCCTACATGACTGATGCTCACATTTGATTTGGATGGCACAGAGAATGAGTCTGACAGTCTCTCAATAACAGTGACAGCCCATATACTGATGGGGGCGGTAATCAGTTTGCCTTGGGATGTTTCACAGGTCCCACTGGCTGTCAGTCATCTCAAACTCTAGTCACTGTAGGGGCCCATGTGTTATTTATTTCATGCTGGTACGGCACTGGTGCTTGTGGGTGAGATTATTTGACTAATCACCCAGATTGGTGTTGCATGGCAGGAGTACTCAAAATAGTGTTTTTTCTTGTCTTTTTAGATTAAATAGATTTTATGTCAGCACTGCATGCCAATCAGAAAACCTCCTTTAGTTGAAACAATCACTAAACATATTGACCAGAGGTATGCTTGTTTTTCCTATGCAGCCTGCTTCCTGATGCTATGAGACAATAGGCCACTTACCTATCTAGTATACATCATTTATTATATTTTCTTTTGTGTGATGGTCAGAACAACAATAAACAGATCACATCTCTTATTCATCTCTCCTGCTTTCATCAAGAAACATGAACTATCTCCACAGTGAGCCATCAAATGAAAGATCCAATATTGTATCATACCAATGTGCTGCTGCGTGCAAGCACAAGTTCAATAATCAGTGACCCAGTTATTTTAATTGCTTACCCAGAAACACAAAGAGAAAAAAAAAGATAAATAGCACAGTGTTGTTCTTGCACCAGCATCTTATGCCATAAATATGGAGGGTCTCCCCATTAACTAGCATGTGATCAAGGCATTTTCTCACACAAAATCATGAAAGAGAATATTCAAACAGCCTAATATCCAGAACTATGTTCTATGTAAAAACAAAAGGGAAGAATCCAAGGAATAATTTAAACACTTTCTGACCTGATAAAAGAAGAAGTAAGCCTATCCAGGATTTTCAGGAACCCTGTAATGACAAACCCTGCTACTGCATGAAACGGCATTGTTGGTGACGGTTCATCCACTGTGCAACATTTAGTCTAAGCGGCAATGGATTATGGTTAGAGAAGCAAATGTGTGAGCTCTTTTGTTCAGTTGTCAGCTTTACAAAACTGAGGGACATCCCGCTTTAGCAGCTAAATGTAGTCTGTCACTCCTAACCACTTCCACTTTTAACAAACAATATAAGATGTTGCCGCAAACAAGCTGATATAGACATTTACATTGCGTCAGTGCCTCCCGCCAGCTAATTATGAGATAGAATTGCCTTCTTTACTGCGCCTAGCAATCTTCTCAGTCAGTTTAGCCTTTGGACAGAGGCATTACAATATGGTTTTAGTACCTAATTTCATCAATCTGTCAGTTGGCAATTTAAGAATTGACCGGGGGCTCCCCTGTAGTGCTTCACTTTTGCTTTTAGTCAGTTTTGCCCTTCACCAAACTTTCAAGTGATTGCCTTATTATCTCAGGTTAATAAACAAGAAGATGGATTATTATTTTTTCATTGAAAAATCAACACGCCCCAATCCTTGCAGTTATTTTGTAATAACATTTTAAGGAATTCTGGATAATTGTTGATTAAATCAACTAAAGAGAGCCTGAGAATGATTTGGTTGTAGAAGGCATTGCTGATACATAATTATTTTCATAAGGAAGTCTTGTTGTCTTTGTTGGGGAAGTATTACCAGGCAGCACGAACACTTTGGAGGGTGAATACCTTTAGGTACAGTATAGACTGGAAGGCTGGTTAAAGATCATGTAGAATTTCAATGGAATTTTGAATGACCAAATATTCACAAATGATCATCAACAACACCAAGATACTGATTCAACACAGAAGCCTATTTACATACTTAAGCGTGTCTACGTGGAGGATTGAATTGTCATTTGTTTATGTGATGTAATGTTATACAATTGTGGCAGACTTTGGGCTAACCAGTCTATTTATTATAGGCTAGCATGTTTTGTGGTCTTCAGTAGTGAATAATGTAGATGACGATAAAAACCTAATTCTTATATGTTATTTCTATGTATTTTCTAAAATAACTGTATGCATGGGCTTGCCTTGCTGTAATCAGTTAATATCTGAAGTGTGCCTAAAAAGAGAAGATTTAATTCACTTGTGTTGAATAATCATGACATTAATCAGAGCCAAGATGAATGGTACAGTTTAGTGTAGATAGATTTTAGGACATATTGTAGTATATCAACAATTACTGACTTACAGTACATGTTTGCATGGATATTTCTCCATCTCAAGAGAATAATCCAGCTGACTTTTCATATTGTGCTATCATCACATAAAATTTTCAATATGTTCAATATATTAGAAAACAGAAAACATTTTAAGCAGCCTTAGGCTGTTGGCTCACATTCTTACCTGCTGTTAATGATTTCTTGAGATCATCATTCAGTCTTAGATATTTTGTTGAAGCTTAATGGTGGTATCCTTCACCTCGATGTATCGTTTTTAAATATATCAGGTGATGTGGCTGATTTGATGTGCTTGGATTTGGTTTTCAGACCTGGGGGTCTTTTTTATCGACATGTGAGTTTTATTTTTTATTTTTTCATTGGACTCTGTAGCAATTTGTACATAAATTTCCCTACAAATATATACATGAGCAGGCAGTACCAGTGGCTTTGCTGTCTGGATTGTTGCACTAGCCATGCCATTGTGGCCGGAAGTGCAGTGTGTATTATAATACACCATGCGTGAGTATCCATAAGTTTTACAAGATTTAACAAAACTTACGTTCTCAACCATTAGTTCAATTCACCGTTCACCAAAAACCAGTGCACCAATTGTGAATGCACAATCAGATGTGCTCATGTCGATCCTCTTTATTGAATGCTCTGGCACAGTTTGTACATGGTGTGAAAGCAAAGCAGCCAGATGCATGCAGTCAAGTTACTGTCTTACAATACTATATATACCAATGGTTCTTGATCAGTTACTTCTTTGTGATTCAGTGTGGAGCTGATGATGGGAGATGACATTCTTGAAAACTGTTCAATGAACTCTTTGCTCTGTGTACCTCCATACTTGCATCTCTTGGATTGTTTTTGTAAAGCAGCAGCGTGAACACAGAGCGCACTAGACCTTAAAAGAAACAGTGCAGTTTTTCTCTCAGTCTCCACCAAATGAACTGTGCATGAAATGGTAGGCAGGAAAAGTTCAGTGAGAAAATACGAACTCTCATGGTTATATGACATGCCTTGAACAGTCAATAAGTGTGAGGATCTCAACTGCTTGAAGAGCAGCAGCTGATTTCTAAGGCAGACCCTTCTGCCCACACATTGTGGACTGGAGGAATGGAATGACGAGACAACATGGCTTTGTGTAAAAGCACATTCCACTGTCCAAAGTATTGCAGATATACTTTAGCGAATTATGCCTATAGATTGGCTCCATTGATTTAGGCTTAGCATCAGTTTGCAAACAAGAACAACCAAGGATTAAAAACTGTCTAATTTTTTATGAAGATCAAATACTTCATGCTTCAACTTAATATTGTAGCCTCTTAAAGTCCTGCAACAGTGTGTACTGTTCATGTACTTTAAGTAAATTGATAAAATGTTCAAATAAAATGTTTATTAAAATCTAAATTGCTTCGCCTTTACATAAAATTAATTTTAAAAGTAGTAGATGAAAGTTATACAGAAGATTCACAAGTATGACCAATACACTGACTGTGATCAAAACCCACTCAGACAGCATTCAGCATCAGTTCTCAGAACTCAGGTGATATGAATTTATAACTTTACAAAACCAATGAGTAAAGGAACATAAGCACAATGGGATACTAACATACTGTTACTTGTTTTTTTTTTTTTCACATGCCAAAGGTTCAGTCCATTTTCTTTTGTGCATATGTTTCAGCAGAAGAACTAACAATTCAAAGATAACAAAAATCTGCCTTTCCAAACTTTATCAGACATAACTGACATTTGCAACCTTTATCATGTTCCCTCCAGGCCTTGTGTAAATGAGTCAGCATCTGGATTGTGGCCTGTGACATTTAGACAGTTGGAGCAATTTCTCTCGCCATTAAAACACTGGTAGTTGCTCTAAATCCTTTTTGTTTGTGTGGGCAAATCTCAAAAATGAATGTAGGCATGTAGAATTTGAAGCAATTAAATAATAGATAATATTTTGGGGGGGCGGGGGGGGGGGGGGGGTCATTAAGGTTGGCCTGTTGGGACAGTTTCTCAAACAGCTGGTTGTTGGTGTAAAGACTTGCTGTGCAGTTGTACTGCCAGCTGTTTAAGACCTTAAGATAACTTTATTCATTTATTTACTTTTAACTGAAACTAATTCTATTTAACTGCTATATATATATATATATATATATATATATATAAGCTGGTGTCTATTACTGCACATTTAGTGGGGATATTGGTACAATATTTATATTACAGGGTGCACCGACATGCATTTGATGAGGTTATAATCAATTTTGCCAGTGCATCCCATCGTAATAATAACATCATCAAGTTCATGGTAATTATAGCTGCAGGCTCTTCATTGATCTCCGGGCATAAAGGGTGATCCCCTTTCAGCTGCAGAATAATAGCGAAACCTTTAACCTGTACTTGAATCAATAAACCTGCTGTATTCCACCTTCACTGTGAATGAGCACCACAATTGGGCACCCTTCAGACATAGAGTTCATGCAATACTTTCTTTGTCTTCTTCTCCAGAAACCTAATGCATTAGTAAAAACAACGTATAGTGTTGGATTTGTGATGAGCTGATTGTTCTTATTATTAATTACATTCAGAAAACCAAGAAAATGTGAGTATGGATAAATAATTCATGTTTGTTTTTGAACCAGCCGTGCGAAACTGGCATTTACTAAATAATGTATGATTGCGTGTCTCTGATAATAGGGTTTGCATTAGAAGTAATACGCTTTCTTTCATTCCACAGAGCAGATCCTTGCCTGGCCGGGTTATTGTGCAAAAATTGATTTTCCTAAAACCCTGTGTGCCAGAAGACATTAGTCAGCTTTGTCTGGTAGCCAGTGCTGTACATAAGAAAGGGAATCACATGTTATAGAAGAAGGTGAGGGGTATTTTTTTAATCTCACGTATGCAGCTTTAGTGAATTTGATTATTCCTATAATGAAGAGAAATTGCTGAACAAATAGATCAATGAGATTCAGTGTATACAACCATAAGCAATCATCAGTAATCTACATTTTGAATTAAAGTAAGGACCTTTGTTGAATAAGGATTATAAACTTTATATTAACAACCAAATGAGATTTCCTGGTACTAAGTGGCAAGAACATGAACCTTTAACAATTAGTATTTAAGATATCCCCTGCTCACTGAAGCTTGAAGGCAAAGTGTGAAGCACATATAAATCACTAAAGTGTGTGTAATTTCTGCAAGAGCTGAAAGAATTGCTTTAATGAGTGTTTAAACAAAGCACGGAATTAAGATGATGTGCATGCATTTAAACTTCTAGTCTCAGTGGAAAATAAAACTGTCCTCTGATAGAAGGAATAATTGTGGGAATAAACTGGGGTTAATATACAGCAGTGCTACTAACCATCACTGGAATAATGATGTGGAAAGCTGTAGGTAAATACATTAAACCAAATAATTTGACATGTCTAAATGTTGTTGTTTTTTTCTGCTATTGTGACATTTTGCAAAAGAACTTGAAATACTTTAGACTGAGCAGAGACCCAGAGAATAATAGGTTTTATGATATTTTTAGATGCTCTGATACAAACAACAACATAACAACGCATTGATCGTTGTATTTGTCACAGAGACGAGAGACTGACAGAAACAGACTTCTGTCAAAATCTCGTTTCATGATATGTCATGCTGAAATTCACAATTACAAACGCATCGACATAGCACTGCTTCGTTTTTCCTATTTATTATTCAAAGCTGAGATTAATCACATGGATGGAAATAATAACTAAACCTAATCATAGACTTCTGCTTCTTGCTCAGCAATAATTACAGTCAGACTGGCTGCCCAGCTATATGACTTATGACAGAACATGATGGATATTAATGGATTTTGTAATTGGTGCATATGCTTATGAAAATGGCTGTCTGGCTCTGACAATATATATAAAAAAAAAAAAAGATGTCAGGACAGCAAGACTTGTTCCAAGAATGATCAAAAGAGGATAACAAAAAGACTGCTAGTAACTCCAAAAGATCAAGTTCAGATTCAGCGCATGTCCCTGCAATGAGAGTAGAACTGAGTCTGAAATGTCAGCTGCAAGCCAGCTCTCTATGAATTTGCACTTTCAATAAAATTTATGAACATATTCCTAAAACAAAGAAAAAAAATAAAATATAAAAATGTCTGATAGCAAGGATATCATGGTGCCAGACATCTGATAGGTACCAGTGAAATTCCCCCCACCTCTCAATACAAAAACAAATACAAAACAAAACTCAGAAAGAAAGTCAATCAAATCAGTGCATGTCACAACAAACTAATATTGTAAAGAATCGACAGCAGACACACTGTGCAAAGGTAATGATGGTTGCTTACTAGTGGTGTTAACCTTTGTAAAAGCTCTGTATGGGACACTTCGAGATATGAACATTTTGACAAAATGTTAAACCAACAGAAACTTTGTTTAGTTGAATTCTGTATGCACACTCTGATGCCTGTAGATTAGTTCAAGGTGTTTCTGCTTCTTTCTTTCAAAATGCTCTGTGGCCCATATTACATACTGGCTTTTGTGTTTGTGTTTAAACACAGACTGACCTGGAGCTGCAGCTGATCTGCACCCAAAGACTTTCCAAATGTTGTGCACTTTAGCTACGATCAAAAAATAAATAACATCATTTGAAAAATCTCTTATCCACTTAGTTCTGAAATATTGGTCTAATTTATGTTGTCCTTCTTGTTCTGCATTTTCTTCAGAGTATAAGGTATTATTTAGAGTTTTCTTACAGACACAAGCAGACAGCATAATGCTAGTTATCTCAACAGTTTGGAATTGACGACAAAGATCGATTGACTGGATCTCATCCAAATGCTGCGATTAACACACAGTATGTGTCCCAAAATGAATCATGTGCCTTGTCAGACCCCCCTCACTGCTATTGTGGAAAAATAAAAAAGCAGACAGAAAAGCAAAATAAACTTGGCGTAAAAGGTGCCAAAACGTTGTGTTTGAGGATTTCAGCCTGCAGCTGTTACTTCTAGTTACTTTTCAAGCTAAAATGGTCGTTCCAATGGACAGGTGGAGCAGAGACTGCTAAAGACAGCTCCACTGTTACCCCAAAATGTGGGAAAACAATACTGCAGTACTTTGGAAAACTGAAAGTTACTGGATAAATCCTTACCAAATATATGGACAGGCATGTGACAAACGTTTTTTTTGTAATCTAATTCAGTGTATGCCACTACAGACTGAACTGAAACTGTTTTAATAATCTTTCTGGCATGCTTTGTGCTGACTACAAGACTGGAAATGACCCAATAGAGAATTATAGTGAGTGAGCAAGAGAGTGATAGATAGTTAATGAGTGATAGAGAGTGAGAAGCTTTGAGGGAGTTGAGGAGGTTTTTTTTTGTTGTTGTTGTTGTTGTTTTTTTTTCATTGAGCTGAGCAGTTGCATGACAGCTAGACAGGAGACAGAGGCAGACAAAGTCAGAGTGAGATGGGCATAGAGAGAAGGAAAGAGTGGAAGCAGAAGTAGGTGGAGGAGCAGTCAGGTTGTTCACACTGGCAAAATGGATTATTGGAATAGTGTGAGAGGTGCTGGATTTGTAACTCCATAACTAGTATCCTGAGGCGTCAACCAGCAAGGAAAGACATGAAATCAAGAGGATGGTGGACACCTGCACAGACCTGTCATATAGACAGTACTTAGATAATTCTCTGCCATGGCTCTACTCGCAATAATGAAATATATTTAATAACATACCAAATGGAGGAATGAAAAAGGTCTACATGTATTGTCAAAAAAAGGCAGTGTTGCAGCCATTTTGGTGGACATTTCAGAGAAGGCAAACTGTAATAGTAAGCTGTTACCATTGGTCTGGAATGGGAGTTGACATTCGCAAGTTGGCAAGTTGGCATCTTCAAGGCAAGTAATGAGATGGATATTTATTTACTATTATTCACTATTGTTGCCTAGGGTAATATGATATGTATTTATTTTACAAATGCCAGACGACAGTCCAATTATCTTAATATAAAGAGAATATGCAAAAGATTTGAGATTATAGATTTGAGAGTTTATACTGTGAAATACACCAATCAACCATAACATTATGACCTAATATTGTGTAGGTCTCCCTTGTGGCTTCAAATCAGTTGTTACTCATCAGAGAATTGACATGGGCCTTCTGAGGATGTCCTGTGGTGTCTGGCAACAGAATGTTGTTAGTGGGGGCCTTTGGGTCCTATGGGTTGAGGAGAGGGGCCTCTGTGGATCATCCCGCAGATACTTGATCAGTTTGGGATGAATTTGGAGGCCAGGTCAACACCTTGTGCTGTTCTTCGTGTTTTTTTTAGTTGTTATTAAAGCGTTTTTGTGTGTGTGTCTGTGTCAGGCTGCATCCTGCTGGGGATGGCTGCTGCCATCAAGGAGTGTCATTGCTATGGGGTGGGGGTGCCTGGTCTGGTCTAGGTGGGTGCTACATGTCTAAGTAACATCCACATGAATGCCAGGTCCAAACGTTTCCCAGCAGAACATTGAATTGTCACAAGATGGTTAATGTTATTTACTTCTCCTGTCAGTGGTTTTAATGTTGTGGCTGATCGGTGTACAATACAGCAATAATAATCTTTCTGGCTTTGAATGTAACATTCAAATAACAGTCGGTATTAAAGATAAAGGATTGTCATTTAATATACATAAAAGAATCAAAGAGACATTTTGTGAACTGTAACTGACACTTTTTATTCTAAAGTGGCCACTGTACATTAATAACACTGACACAATTTAAGCAGCAGCTTATCACTCATAGCTTAACTTAAAGCCCTGATATAATGGAAAATATAGTCATTTAAATATGTAAGCTAGATAAAAAATACCCCCCTACAGTTATTGTGAATGGGTAAGTTGGTTATAGAGACCAAAATTGGTTTTGTAGCTGGCTTTAAACTTAACTTATTTCTGCTGTAAGTGGGACATTTTAACTTTTACAGCCAGCCTCAAGTGGTCATTGAAGGAACTGGAGTTTTTGGCACTTCCTTGTTGGCTTCATTTCTCTCAATGTTGCCTCTAGCTTAATGTCTAAACAATCAAATTATCAAAAGGTTTAGCAGTTATATTGGATTTTATTTTTATTTTTTTAATGCGGTGCACCCTATGAACAGTCTAGACTTTTATAACAAGGCAAGGTAAAAACTGTATTGCCATTTTCCTTTACATAGTTATTGCTGTGCTGACTTTAAAGGTCAGCTTTCTTTCTGTGTAAGCTGCAGTCCATTGAGCAGGGGCTATGTTCTCCCTACCATTCTTAAAGTTCATATTGGAAAAATTGACTTGCACAATCCAATAGGATGCTCTTTATTTCATTAAAATATATCCAGCTGTATGTAAAAATGTGGGCACATTTCTGTGCTGAAAAAGTAGATACAGCTTGTGCACCAGACAGGCATAAGACATACAGTTGTGTATATTTCACCTTTAATTCTAATTTCTTCTCTTTAATACCGTGTTAGTAAGACTAAATAAAACTAAATAATGACTGAAACCCCTATACATTACGGAGAAATTACGACAGTCCACTATCTTGAAGGACCTGGCTAAAAAAAGACAGACTTCAGACTTCCTGATTTGTGTAGTTGGCAATGTATCAGTTGATGCTCCTGAAAGTGAGGATGAAAAACGCTTTTTTGATATGCAAACAGAGGCAAAGCCGATCATATACTGCAGAGAAGTGTGTGCAGTCACTTGGTGAAGCGAGATGGCAATAAAAAGGCTGTCTAAGAAGTGGACTATTATAATATCTGAGCATGACATTGATTCTTATGAAAGATACCTAATAGCAAAGGAAGTGGTCTAAAGTAGCATTGCGTCATTAAGTACTGAAAGGTTCCAAATGTAACTACATTACATTAGTTGAGTTATGAAGCACTGGTATCTTAATGTACAAAATCATGATTTCTGAAAATGAAACGTTGACACTAATTTCAAGTAGTTCTATAACCTTTTCTACAAAAGCAAAATGTGGATTTGACAAGCCTGGACACAACTGAGGACTCAGTCGCAGAAGACAGTTAGAAAAAAGGCAGGCTTTATTACTTACAAAAAAAACTTTTCCAAATGAGTGCTCTGGGAAACAAAAAATATTGAACAAAAAATCACTCCTTAGCAGGCAAAAACTAAGTAAGGAATCTTGAAAAGATAATCTTAGCTGTGGCTTGGTAATTTCAGGCTGGTGTGAACGATGAGACGAGACGAAACACTCTGGCACAAGACCGGGGAAGACACAGACCATATATACAGGAGGGTAATGGGAAACAGGTGGAAACAATCAGGAATCGGGGAAGACAATCAGACCAGTGACACAAGGGGAAGGGCAAGTGACCTGAAACTAGAGGAGAGTTAGTTTTCGAAATAAAACAGGAAGTCACGAGACACATAAAGAAAACAAATTCACCGCGGTGTGACAGGATTGAGATCAAACAAACTGCAGTTATGTATGCTAGGTAATTTCTCACCTGACAGTGGATAAGATGCAAAAAGCCTGGACAAGCTGCCAGTCCACAGTATACAAGTAACCTTTGGGAAGCATGATTTAATGTTGGATAGTCTGAGATATTTTCTCAGGTTGCAATGGTATAATACATAGACTGACTCAAGGAAGGTAAGTAAGCAAATAGCCTTTTGTTGTCAAAATATATTATTGGTTCATCACTGCACAGCTTTGTTAGGTCTAAATCAACACTTTGCATTTGCTTGTACTGCTGCAGCCACTTTGTGTCACCTTATCTTGTATCTTGTATTGATACTTACACTACATTACATTGTAGGGACGTTTAATTGACGCAGTCCTACTTCTGTCTCTCTTCTACAAATGCCTTTCACAAGTTATGTGTGCAGGCCAGTTGAATTCTTCCACATCAAACTAGACTTACTGTCCAAACTATATGGTATATTTTGAACGGACTCATCAAACCATCAAAGAACTAACCGCACTAAAGCCTGACCATGACATTGCCTCACTTCTCCTGAGTCTGGATCAGGAAATTGCACTTGAGCGCACTACAAAGACTACCGCCAATGGCCAGCTGGTACATACCTTCTGCGCCTGCATAAAAGGAAATAACTCTTCATACCAGCAGGTGGCTGTAGTCTGTATGCGTTACTCAAAAAGGGAAACCAGAAGAGCTAGGATTAACTGAGAGGATACAAAGCTAAGAAAGGCTACAAAGGTACAGAGTTGGCTTCTGAAGTGTTGGTTTAGAGTTTATTTATCTTAGATGGTCATGTTGCGAAAATATTTGCATAGTGGAAAGTTCAGATGGGATGAAAATGAATAACCAGAAGAGTGTCAGGGTAAACTATCGGTGCTAAGCCATTTTCTCATTAAAACAGTAAAAAAAAAAAAAAAATCATAAACACACCTGAAATAAATATTGCCCGACAAAACAGTTTTTTCCCCATCCCCCTAAGATTCACAATGATATGCTGACTGCTGTGCTGTAATTGAAGTCTAAAGCATGTGACATATTTTAAGAAGAGAACCTTGTTATCTGGAATCTGTTCTTCAGAAAATTGTAATGCTGTAATATTATAAGACCGTAATATTGCAGAGCTTGTAAAGAGCCACAGAGCCTGTACCATAATCAGATTCTAGAGCTGTTTTTTTCTTTAAATGCACAGACATGCAGGTGTAATTCATTGCAGCAGAACTTTATTGAATAGTTTACAATGCAATATGTGGGTGGGGAGGTGAGTAGGAGTGGGGGTTTCAGGAGGAATGCTGCTCTGCTGGAGTTAACTGGTTTCTTCCACATCTTTTTTTATCAATCTATTCTTCACTCTTCACTCTTTCTTATTCTCCACATTTTACCACTTTACTCTGCATCATATCTTTTCATCTCTTCCTTCCTTTGCTTGTCCCTTTCTTCCTCCTTTTTCTTCTCACTTCCTTTTAATATTCTTCTCCATCTGCTCCTACTCCTCTGTGTGAAATGCAAGCTTCTGGAAAGAGTAAAACTATGCAACATATTTTGTGTTTTCCTAAACTGTGAAGCAGTCTTAAACATCTGTTGGGGCCCAACAAGCCATTATTGTAAAGTAAAACAATCAGCTGAAACAGTGTACCTGAACATGGATGTGTTTTGAGATGAGGCGTTTGCTGTCCTTCCTTCTTCCACTCTTCCTATATCAAAAGCATTTTATCACGGAGCAGGTCCTCCTCTTTCTCCACCATGACTGTACTCCTCCGCCTTTCCTTTCTGTGAACCATTTCCTTTTTGAACCTTTCTTCTTCTTTTTCATTATCGTTCACTCCTCTTCATCTACTTGTCTTTTCAAGTGAGTGAGTTCAGGGTCTACATTTGCTTTAGTATAGGCTCTTCATTTTCCATTTTCTTGTGACCATTTTGAGGAGCTTCTCTGTTTACTTTAGCTCATCTTGGAGATGGCTTACTTCCTGCCAAGAGGACCGTCTGCATCTGTACAGATTTGTTGTCCTCCTTCAAAGACTATTGGATGACATAACAGAGGCCTTCTAACACACAACTGTGTGTGGAGGAAGCCGGTTAGGGTGCTGCTTCTTCACTGAGCTGTCCTGTACTGATTTAGGCCACAAAAGGCAGTACCAAGCTCAAGTGATCCAAATGCTAGAGAGATAGAAACATACACATTTGATCCTAACAGTGGACTCGCAGAAAAACACATGCACCTTTATTTTTACAGATGAAACTATAGATGTTTTCCACTAGTCGACTTTAAAAAATCAGAAGTCATTCAACCCCTAGTTCCAGATGATTAAGTAGTGCTAATAATTTAAATTTGACTTTGTGTTTAATCTAAATTGTCATTGTAATCAAAATGTAATTACAAAGAAATGAGGCAAATTAGAAAATGTTACCAGGTTCCTTTAACTGAATGTGCTGTCCACATCAGCTCAGTGGTGATTTAGAAGGGGCAGCGTGGATAGGAGTCACTCCTGAGACTTAACCATAGTTCCAGAACTCTTCCTGATTCTGTGTAGTAACATCCATATTTACTGACTCAGTGTTATACGGATGTTGTTTTTTCTCTAATATACACTTTTCAGGGTTTACTATGGCAGCCCGCCAAGGTCTAATTTACTCCACCACGGTCTCATAACGAATCAGAAATATTTTTGCATGTTTCAAACAATGTTGTGCTTGCGTTGTATTTCCTATTGCATATAAATTGTTTTTTATAGTTGGGATAGAATTGCCTCCCCCAAAAAACAGGGTCTACCGACTGGTGGTCTGGTGATGGGGTCGAGGAGATGTTGTCTCTTATACACAGAGCAGCCGTGTGTAACTGGGAAGAAAATTCAGAAAAAGCTAGGGTGTTAAGGTGTAAAATGTGTCAATTTTCTCAAGTACGGATATTGGTACCAGCTGTTCTATTGGTTAGGCTCTAAATATAATACATACACACACAGTCGCGACTAAATGTTCACTGTGACTAAACATTCAATCCAGTTCTTTCAATCTCTGCAAGCACTCTAGAAACATTGTACTGCATGAACATTTTAATTCCTCCTCTGCACTTTTTATTGTTACTTCATTTGGAAGTTTAGTTATGTGTACATTTTTCTTTCCTCAAATCTGTTTAAGATTTATGTGGAAGCATGTTTTTATTTTATTTTTTTTCTCCCCCACAATCAACTATCCAGTTCTATCCATCACAGATATGTTGAAAACTATTGTTCTACCAATACTGGATTTTTGAGATATCTATTTTTGGGATTTAGGTGAACATAAGCACATACAAGCAACAACAGTAGATCACGATAGATAGGCCCTTTTGCAGTTTTGCAAACTCGTCTGTGCTCTGTGGCAAACACACAGTAATGATTCTACTGTTCCTGACTTACCTAAAAACCAGTTTGGAATTTCTGCACTGCAGTATAATGGTGGTACTATATTACAGATGAAGTTCTTTTCTTCTGTTGAATCTTTTATTAGGCTTTAATAGTGTTCTTGTTCGGTAAGACACATATGCTGCAGTGTTATTATCATACCATGCTATGCTATCCAAGCGGTTTCTGTATCTACCAATACAGTCAAAGTCAAAGTCAGCTTTATTGTCGATTCTGACATGTGCAACACATACACAGGATTGAAATTACTTTCCTCAAAGGCCTATGGTGCAGCAACTCAGAGTCCTAGGTTAGTGTGTGTGTGCGGGGAGCAGAGCAGGGAGAGGGGGCAGAGCAGGTAAGGAATTGAGCTTCCTGACAGCCTGGTGGCTGAAGCTGTCCTTGAGTCTGCTGGTCCTGGCCTGAAGACTCCTCAGTCTCCTCCCTGATGGCAGCAGACTGAGTAAGTTGTGTGACGGGTGGGTAGGATCACCTGCAATGCAGAGGGCTTTGCGGGTGAGGCGGGTGTCGTGAATGTCCTGGAGGGAAGGGAGAGAGACACCGATTGTCTTCTCAACTGCTCTCACTATGCGCTGGAGGGTCTTACGGCAGGACGTGGTGCAGGCGCCATACCACACAGTGATGCAGCTGGTCAGGATGCTGTCGATGGTGCCTCTGTAGAAGGTGCGCATGATGGGGGCCGGTGCTCTGGCTTTCCTCAGTTTGCGCATGAAGTAGAGGCGCTGTTGAGCCTTCTTCGCCAGTGATGCGGTGTTGGTTGCCCAGGAGAGGTTCTCTGTGATGTGCACACCCAGGAACTTGGTGCTGCTCACCCTCTCCACAGCAGCTGTTCAGAGGAGCATGCTGAGTGTGCGCTCTCCTGAAGTCCACAACAATCTCTTTTGTCTTTTCCACATTTAGAGAGAAATTGTTGTCTCCGCACCACATAGCCAGGCGGCTCACCTCGCTCCTGTAGTTGGTCTCGCCTCCGTTGCTGATGAGACCCACCACAGTCGTGTCATCTGCTAAGTGCAGTACAGCAGTGAACCTTCTTGTCTGTATATACCTGAACCATCATTCATCATTTCCCCAAAAAATAATGTTTCACAATTCATTTTTGCATTATATAAACATGCAATATAAACTAAAACCTGTATCTTAAAGTGGTCATCTATCACTGAATACAACACAATAATGAGTAACCCCATGGCTCACTGAAAGTATTATGTTTAAATATTTGTATTAGTACAAATGATGGTGTCACTTGTGATATTCCAAGAAACAAAATGCTGTATTAAGCTATTTCCAATGGAGTCTCAGGATAATCTGGATATGAATCCAAATTAATGGTCTGAAATGCCCCACAGTAACACTTTAAAATACATTTAAATCATATAACTGTGTGGATCAACATTAAACACCACTTCACATCAAACTTTCCACATACTTCGTTCCCAAACATCAAGGAAAATGAGACAGAAGGCCTGTGAGAAATATAGAAATATAGTCAAATGACTAAAACAGAGTTTTTGGACTTCATGTAGACATTTGGAACTCACATACCCATTTTTAGAGTATGGATGCTGGCGGTATCAAAAAAGGGTCACAATTCCTAAAGTAGTCCGCACACATGTGGGTGGAATCCTCCTTTCAAAAACAAAATTTTCATTAAATTTGTTCCCGATGTATAAATATGCGGTGCCGTGCAGTAAAGTTATACCCAGCTAACTTTACTCACTGGTCTGAGTTGCGATTCTACTTGCTGCCTTGTCAGTCTCAATCAACTCTACTAATATTTTATAGACCTCAGCTCTGACAGGAAGACCTCCAAAGGAGAGAATGGTTAAAATCAAAACAAACACTAATGAAACAAACACATGGAGGAAAATATATTAACTTAAGTGAATGTATTAAACTAAACAGGATCCATATTTAGTTAACACAAATATTCTAAATAAAATTATTCAAATAAATAAAGAGCTGACCTGACAGGTGAGAGAGTGAGTGCAGCTCCCTCACAAGAGGAAAACACAATGCTCCCAAATAAGGCATCTCGATTTCCCTGTAGGATATTTGGAACTCTTCCTTTAGTGTATAATGGCACCAATTGTGCTGAGCCCGATAACCCAACATGGTTTAGCTAGGGTTAACAGACAGCTATGTTAACACCGACACAGTTATACAGTTAGTTATACAGTCTTTGTCTACTTATTAGATTAACTACTGTTTGTGCCATCAGCTGCAATAGCCTGCTTATGTTAACTGTGTACATGAATTAGAGACTCACATTTACTCACCAAACAATATTTTCTCATCAGTGAAAATCTGTCGCTAGTTCTCGGGATAACTGTCCAGGTGCAGGTATAGTATAATAAATGGGCGGGGTTAATAAACTAATGGGGCGTTCTATTTGTCCACCGAACTCGTTTTCCGACTCGTTTTCCCGAGTTACGAACCGGAAGTTGCAAAAAGAACGCCCCCGAGGTCGTATATACAAGTCGTCAACTCGTCGAGGCTCAGAGGACCCCGAGTTCAGTTTCCAAGATGGCTACCACGAGCATCACACGTAGTAAACATTGTGGTTTTCTACTATTTTAAGCACTTTTGTCTTTGTTGTAACCAAATGTAGAAGTCGTACACATAGCAGTGTATACGGTTACCCAATAGGCATGTCGCTACAGCTAAATACCGCTTAATAAGTTATTTTGTAGCTTGTGCAGTTTAAATTGGCTAGAGACGCTCCATGTTGCTATGACAACAATAACGTTAATCAAAACCGAATATTCAGATATCGAACTGTGAAATATGTTTGTGTAATATGTAATGAACATGTGAAATCCGCCGTGGTTGCACTGTAAATGAGATAAACACTATAAACATCTTTTCTCCGACCTGTCGTGTTGTGTACAAAACAGAACGCAAAAACCCGCTGTAACTTGTTTTCCGACACGGATGTGACGTCACTCCCGAGTTGCAAGTCGCGCTTACAAGACAAATAGAATGCACCATAACACCTTAGGTGTCATCCTGGTTCAGAGCTCATCATAGAAATGATGAAAAATAGTTAAATGTGTTACACTGACTGAGTTAATTCACAAACACTCCATTCTGACACTCCATTTTAACACCAACTATTTGTCCTCGGAGAGTTATATGTAACACATTTAACTCTACAAAGAGTATTATTAACTCTACTTCGGCTAAAATTTCGCCAACACCAGAATTTTCACTCCACAGCATTTGCTGTGTACTGCTGCAGCTTCACATTAAAAGCATTTAACTGGTAATGCGGGACATGAACTTAATAATGAAGCAATCAAAGGAAATGTAATTCAGTTGTAAATGAGCTTAGGTCCTACTGCTATCATTAACCAAAAAACAAAATCTTAGAAGTTTGCAATAATGCATGGAGTAACTGAAGAAGAAGGAGCAGCCACGGTGAGCTGTACACCTCAAACCTCCAGTCCAGTCACTCACAAAATGATGGAAAAAAGGCCAGTTATTGCCTGACTTCTTTATTGAAACGACAGTAGTGTGTTTTAGTTTTAGACAGATATTGCAGACAGTTGCAGGAAAGATTATGTGAACCCTTTGGGATTACTTGGATTTCTGCATAAATTGGTCATAAAATGTGTTATGATCTTCATCTAAGTCACAACAATAGACAAACACAGTCTGCTTAAATTAATACTGCACAAAAAATGATGTTGTCATGTTTTTATTGAACACAACATGTAAACATTCACAGTGCAGGGTGGAAAAAGTATGTGAACCTTTGGATTTAATAACTGGTTGACCCTCCTTTGACATCAATAACCTCAACCAAACGTTTCCTGTAGTTGCACATCAGACCTGCACAACAGTCAGGAGGAATTTTGGACCATTCCTCTTTACAAAACTGTTTCAGTTCAGCAATATTCTTGGGATGTCTCGTGTGAATCACTTTCTTGAGGTCATGCCACAGCATCTCAATCGGGCTGAGGTCAGGAATCTGACTGGGCCACTCCAGAAGGCGTACTTTCTTCTGTTGAAGCCATTCTGTTGTTGATTTACTTCTATGCTTTGGGTTGTTGTCCTGTTGCATCACCCATCCTCTGTTGAGCTTCAGTTGGCAGACAGATGGTCTTAAGTTTTCCTGCAAAATGTCTTGATAAACTTGGTATTTCATTTTTTCATTGATGACAGCAATCCGTCCAGGCCCTGAGGCAGTAAAGCAGCCCCAAACCATGATGCCTCCTTTACCATATTTCACAGTTGGGGTGAGGTTTTGATGTTGGTGTGCTGTTCCACTTTTTCCTCCACACATAGCGTTGTGTGTCCAAACAACTTAATTTTGGTTTCATCTGTCCACAGAATATTTTGCCGGTAGTGCTGTGGAACATCCAGGTGCTCCACGTGCAGCAATGGGTTTTTTTTGGACAGCAGTAACTTCCTCCGTGGTGTCCTCCCATGAACTCCCATTTTTGTTAAATATTTTACTTATTGTAGATTTGTCAACAAAAATGTTAGCATGTGCCAGAGATTTCTGCAAGTCTTTAGCTGACACTCTAGGTTTCTTCTTCACCTCATTGAGCATTCTGTGCTGTGCTCTTGCAGTCGTCCACGCCTAGTGACAGTAGTAACCGTGCTGAACTTTTAAACAATCTGTCTTACCGTGGACACAGAGATACTTTGCAACACTTTCCAGTTTCATGCAAGTCAAGTGTTTTTTATAGGCCAGGGCAGCTTTAACCAACACCTCCAATCTCATCACATTCATTGGACTGCAGGTTGGCTGACTCCTGTCTCCAATTAGCTCTTGGAGAGTCATTAGCCTAGTGCTTCACATACTTTTTGCACCATGTCGTTTAGATGTTGTGTTCAATAAGAACAGGAAAACATATAATTTTTTGTGCGGTATTAGTTTAAGTAGACTGTGTTTGTCTATTGTTGTGACTTAAATGAAGATCAGAACAGATTTTATTACCAATTTATGCAGAAATCCAAGTAAACCCAAAGGGTTCACATGCTCTTTCTTGCAACGGTAGGTCATAATTTATAGTATATATTGAATATTACATACCAACACAAACACAGGCCGTTTCTTGCTACTGTTTTGCATTTTAATGAGTCCTTTATGTTGTAACATACCTTGTGGTGAAGACCTGCACAGACTGTAATTGAATAGAAAAAGGCTATACATTGATTACAAGCTTGTGGGCTTGTTTTGCAGAAGCATTCTTGTCACTCACTTACCAGTCTGGGGAATTTAACAACACACACTTGTGTGGTCAAAGAGATAAATTGACTGTCTCCTTTCCTGCCATTTCCACAGTATAAAGGGCTAGTGTACAAAAATGCCAAAAGATAAAAGATTGTCTTGAGCCATGCGACATCAGACACCACCAACAACAATACACAGCATCCATCATCTCAAAGACATCAGAATTATACTTTCAGCTTCCACATCAGAGCAAAGTTTCAAGTGCACTCTGAACTTTCAAATGAATATTTAAAACCCAACAACTGAATTGTATGATTTCATATCAGATACAGACTATTGATTTCTGAACCTGAACCCCATTGCAAAATGTAATACCTCACAAGGAAGGTAATTTTAGGCATTCCTCTGCCTTTTTAAAAAAAAAAAAAAGAAAAAAGGATGAAAAACTTGCCACCACATTTGCGAGACTAATTAAAATAAGACAGCTAGATGTTTGCGCCTGCTATTTACCGAGCATGCCCCTTTGGCAGGTAAAGCGTCGTGCCAACAGGATAGACTTTTACTGTTGAATTCAGTCATCAGTTCGTGACATTTGGTTCATAAATATGGGAGGCAGTTTTGCAATATGAAGGGTGAAGACGTGCATCACATTGCTGACACTGCTAGCCAACGGCTGCACTCTAGATAGTTAAGCTGCTGACAACAAACCTACAAAAATGAGATAGAGTAGTGTATAAATTCAGGCCTGATGCAGAAAGTCAGCATTTAGCTAGAGGTAGCAAATCTGTGTATGTGCTTCTCCCTAGACTTGGTGTAGGATTTCCAGGGTACTTGAGGTGGGTGTAGGCCATGTACCTGCCAATACTCATCTCTACACCTCTGGTCATCCCTTACCTGCAGTACGGTTTCAGCAGTTACTGCCCAGCATGGTTAGCATGATAAAATGGTAGTCACCTCTGCCCTTACTCCTGAGAGGTTCTGGATGTTTTGGTTCTACCCCTCCAGCATTTTGATTTGCTCCATCACCATTTTGCCTGGAACAGCAGAAACTTCACAAAAGCTTTCAGTATATTTATGACATCCAGATTGTTGACATGTCCTTAATACTCTGCATCCAGAGCCGCAGTTCTTCATCAGCCCAGTGTGATCCAACTATGGTTCATTTTTACTATTTTAGCTTGTGTCTGATTTACATAGTTGATAATGGCAGATGCTGGCCTATTCCACACATCAAATATCAGTTACTAATACAGGCAACATGTGAGTTTCTTCATGTATCCACTATTGTACAGTGATGATCAAATAGAGTCACAGCAGGCAGGGTGATCTTGTTGGGGCTGAAACAAGATTAAACCTCCCTGTCCCTCACTCTTAGCCAGGAGCAAAGTTGTGCTCTTGCTTTACTTATTGCTCTATGCAGCTCCACTCTTCAGCATTGTCTTGTTTTTCTGTCTTGTTTCCTGCTCAACTACCTGGAGAAATCTCCTTTCCCAGTTTTCAGACAAACCCCTCAGGCTAGCTGATGCACTGTGAGGGGTGTGTCATCTGCCACGATCTGGAGGAAACCACACAAAAAATAAAAACAACAAACTAAATGTTTTCATATTTTTTAACTCTCTGCTGCCTGCTCTGCTTCAGTTGTGCTGTCACTCTGTCGGGGACCTTATTTTTCCTCAGTGTGTGTGTTTGGCCCTGGTGACAAAAGGAGTCCTCCTTACTGACTTGTAAGACCAGTTGGAAGGAATAGTTCACATTTTTTGTCATAATTTCGTAGAGACTTGAAACAGCTACGTAGCAGGAACCAATTAACAAAATCACTAAAATCTATTTTGAATTAACAAGGAAACTCAGAAAGTCAAGACATTTAGTGTAAGAGACTTTGTAATCTTTGGTCATTGTTAGACATATTTGGCATGTTTCAGATACTTGATTTTGGTCCTGTATAATTAGGAATCCACAGTGTATTCGTGACTGATAAGCAAGGAAATATTTTTCATTGTCATTGTTCTGAAAGGGAATTTCAGATAATAATTACGTTGGATAATGTCGACCTACAAACTATGATCACTCTAAACCTACCTGACTCTGGGTGGTGAGTCTTGTCCTCTGTCCTCTGTCCCCTGCTTCGCTGCTTGCCTCTTCACACACGGCAGAGCATGAGGGCACGGAGTGGAGTGAGTCTGACGGACTTGAGATTATCGCTCACGTTGACAACGACAGCACTGGTTATCCCTGTAAGTTACCAAAATCCACCAGCGAGAGAGACAGTACATTATGTGCAATTTATCCAACACCTGTTGAACAAGCAGTACCTTGATTTGCAGAAATGTGTCATCTTCCATTGCTCCCCACACAGTCAATGTGCTGCAGCCTCTTTATCTACAAACTAATTATAAATGACAGTTGAGCCTGATAACTATATATTTTAAACATAGATGTTAACCAACGTGACTCTTCACATCTGCAGCACAAGGCTTAAGACAAAGGAGAGCATGAATAGTGCCACGTGGGTGTTATCCAGCATCTTTATAAACTAAAGTTCAGAGGCTCTGAGTATCACAGTATATAATGTTATTGGAATTGTAGCCTGTACGTGCCTGTCAGTAAGGTTTTATATGGATATGATGTTAATTAATCTACATATATATATATATATATATATATATATATTATTTTTTTTTTTATAAAAAAAGCAAGATGACACATCTACAAAGAGGATTACAATACATTCATTTTTAGATATTCTATGGGATGCTGGAGGGTCTCTAACCTTTGATCTATTTGGACAATTAACCTGTCATTCCAAAAGTACATATTTGGCAAAATGAAGACTATTCATTAGTTATCTAATAGATAATTACTGATTATTGTTGGCGGCCTTGAAATTCCACAATGGTGCATGTCTTTGAAATGAAATTAATGGTCTGTTTTTGGATTCCTATAAAAGTCTTGCTCTGACTCAGAGTATTTCTCTTCACTTTCTTCTTGTAGACTACCAAATATATACATATTGTTATTAAAAAATCTATATATTTTTTTCAATATTATGTGGAGCTCATGATGTTATTTGATTTTTTTTTTTTCTGTCAGTATGAATTCAAAAATAGTTTCCTTTATTAAAACTATATGGCACATATAATATTTAGTGTCAACAAAAAAGACGAATATCAAAAAAACATTTTAAAATAAAATAACGTCCTACTGCTAGGCAAGTAGTGGAAAAACATTCACAATGAACAAAATTTAACAAGCAGGTTGAGTCTTGAACTCATTAACAAAGTCTCCAGTGTACTCCCTTCCACCACTGTGTGCGGTTTTGTAGCCTTACGTGAGCAGTCTTCTTTAATAAAGTGTTGCTATGACAACATAACAACTGCATCACTTGTAGCCCTCATCAGTAAAATGAACTCATGGTGGCTCCAGCTATTTGTTGTCACGTAAAGGAATGCCTTCTCCTGCTGTACCGCAGTCTTCTCTAGTGTTTTGATGCTCAGACAGAGCAATAGCTAGCTCATTGATTCACACCTGCAATTGATTGGTTTCAACGCTTTTACAAATATGCTTCTCGACGGTGTAAGCAAGTACCATTTCTTTCTTGATATGAAATGCCAGCACTTCTGTATTTACCTTCCGGCACTGCCTTGTCTCGTCATGCGGTGTGACACTGGAAAATGTGGCTGCAGTTCAGTTGGGGTTTTGGAGCTGGGTTGGAGCTAGCGTCTGAAACCCACAGAGGAACACATTTCTCCCATTCCACCGTGTGCTTTGGTTTCTGGTGCTGTCAAAGGTTCGTCATACTACTTTTAGTTTTAATGCATTAACTGCACACAGCCCAGTGTCCTGTTCTAGGTCGGACATTGCAAAACTGAACCATTTCTAAATGAGCTTAATAAAGTGACTGCCTTTGTTTGGTATTATTTCCTTGCCTTCAGCGGCAGATATTATCCCAACTTGTGGCAAAGCGCGTGGGCCATTGACTCAAAGGAAACATCACAACATCTACAGAGAACTAGCTGGCATTTGAATAACAGGGAGAATAAAAGAGAAGAAACTTGGCAAAGTAGACATTAACTTGAATTAATCAGATTGATTTGCTGTACCGGCCAGTCCTACTTTAGACTGTACTGTGTGTTTTGCATGAGTATTTGCAAGAAACATTTTGTGACCCATAAATACACACATCATCATCCTTATCTTGTAATCACACCAATTACACCAGCCGTCATGATGAATTGTATGATTTCTAGAGAGTTTGCATATACTCGACTACAAACATTGTTATGTTTGCATGAAATGGATAAACATAGATGAGATTTACATATGCATTAACATATAAATATGCATTGTAGTAGATGGACTAGTTTTAGGTCGAAGCCAACATGAAATCCTCTTTGAGCCATATGGGGCAACTTTGTGGATGCCCAGTTTGCAACACAGAAACTGCTTGGTTCTTTCTGCAAGGACTTCAGTAGAACAGAGTTGTGATAGTAACCTGAAATTGTGTGTGACATAAAATTAATGTGGAGTGAGAGTTTGTGTAATTAGATTAGACTTAAGCACCAGTTGTTAACATTTGTTGTGGTCTTGGATTTTTATTACAGATAGAAGGCTTTTTTTTCCCAGTTTGTTTTCCCAATTGCCCGCATGTTATTGAATGCAACATTGATTGATCGACAGCACCAGCTAAGCATAGTTCACCCATGCTATAAAATATGGCAACGCAACAACACATTTCCAGTCCTGTTGCTTCATGAAGTAGATGAGTAATTACAGATTTCACTCAAGGAGTGTTGTTTAAAATGTGAACAAAACAAATTGTGCATCTGTGGTTTGTTTGCTGAAAGCTGTGAAGAAAATCTTTTCTGCGCGTGTTAATCTTAAAAGACTGACCTAGTTCCACAAGAAGCAGACACGACTGTTTTCTGAAGTCTCAACGCTAAAACTGGATCCTGGCAGAGTCCAATGGCAGACAGAAGTTCTTTGTGAGTCTTCCACTGTTTGCTTCAAAAATGATTTCAGGCATTTCACATCAAGTGCACATTAACCTAGAGCAGTAACTCCTCCAAGCACAAGGTCACGATTGTCAATATAGTTTTTAACCTGGATGATTCATGCCTGGGACCGCATCTCTACAGTGTCCTTATAAACCCTAATGGTAGAGGTTTATCAAACTAAAGCATTACTGAAAGAAGAACTACAATAAAAATTTAAAGGATAGGCTAATGCCTTAAAGATAAGTGCAGAAGCTCTCAAAGTATTAAGAGTTATTATTATAACTATAATAAATAAACCATCAAAAAATCCACTAGTCTAAACATACTTTACGTTGTAGATTCTTTGTCGTCTTCTGTTTTGTCACATGCCACATTTTGATTAATGTATTGTGAGAACACAATACAGATTGTAAAGAGCATTTTTATAAAAACAAAATTAAATCTGACCCGGCTCCATGTTAAAGGAGTTCTGGCTACAAACACGAGGTATTAAAGTTGTTTCTGCTGATGCTTGCTATACGCTTGGGCTTCCTGAACATGGTTAATTAAACAGATTTTTCATTGTTTGCCCAGGCACGGCCATTGTTAAAGTTCCCTGGAACCCATTCTCCCCCTTTATTAGGAACGAATCCAGCTAAAGCTTTCCCACATTTCTATCCTACTCCCTATCTCCCCTGTTACTCTGTTTCTACACCGAACAAAGAACAAAACAATTTAATATGGTGAGAATGCCAAACCATAATAGGACACGGAAAGTGATACTGCTTATGCAAAATTTGTCATGTTTATCTAATATGTCAGACGCTCTCTCCTGCACCTGGTTTTGCCCTTTGCTATATTTTGAGTGTTAATGCCACACTCATGGAAGCTAATGGTACCTACAATATAACATACCACTACACTCAGCATCTTTTAATTAGAGGTCCAGTTAGTGTATGTAATATTGCACTCTCATTTTCAGCACTCCCTTTTTTTATTGTCTCTTTCCTCCAGTGAGGGTGGCTGGCCAGTGATGCCAGCCCAGGGTTGTTTCCGTGGTAATGAGCTGTCAAGGATATAAAGAAGGCTGTTCTTTTTTCTTTGCATATCTCTTCCTTCCAAATAGGGAATGGAGATGGGAGAGCTAGTTTGGCAGCAGCATCTGTGGAGAGCACGCCCTGGGGATTCTAGTGTCACAGATGCAGTTTAAGAGCCATGTGAATGGAGTGGCTCTCCCTGACTGCAGGCAGTGGGACTGGCATGATTAGACCTTTACATGTTGTCTGTTGAATAAGAACTAGGTTCTGAGGTGCTCAGAAGGACTGCTCTAAAGGGCTAATTTAATTTGCCGGCCTCTAATGACGAAAATAAATCCTCCAATCATTCTCCGCTCTTTTGGGCTTGCTGATATGTTTCCCTCTGATTGTGTAAGTACTAATTGTCTCTTTCATCATACATTTCAACTCGCAACAAAGCAGCGCGCTTGTTCAGCCGTAATGTGTGCAGTTATTAAGGCAAGCTGAAGATGAATTTTCATTATTTTTCTTGGCTACTCTTTAAGAGTCTCACACAAATGCACACTGCATTCTATACTTTCAATATGCTGCTGTAAAACCGGAAACCGAGACCTCCATGAAACCGAAGCTTAAATGTATGCACAATTAAGTTTTACTAGTTTTACTAGGACCACCCTTACTGAAAGTTTAGGGGCACACCATAAAACGACCTGCAACACCTGTTTGACAAATGCCTTGATAATAAACTTAAAACTCATCATACGTCTTTGATATTCAGGTAAACTGACTATTTCCAATAACTTTCTTCAAAAAGTATTTTCTTGACAAGTTCCAGCTTACTCACCGCTCAGCAGTTTGAATGACAGCTTCTTATTCCACCTCAGTGCTCTAGAACCACAGTTCATTCTAATAGTTTAATAGTTCCCAAGGAATTATGTCGAGGAAAACAAGTTGGCCTTTTTTTGCACTGTGCTGTGCATATTGAGGAGGATGGAAACTTGGAAAACTTGGTCTGGGGCTGCCCTTTATCTGCATGCCATGCGGGCTAGAATTGCGAAAACATTATTGGATCATTCTTATAATTGACATTTCTCTGGGCCAATCGGAATCTTAGCACTTGCTCCTGTATTTTTAAGACCGAGTCAACGCCGAGTACTGCACGAACGTAGACCTTGCATAAAGTTAGCCTATGCTTCGAGCTAAATGGCTAATGCTAGCTTGCAAGACAAGCGGAGGTTGTAACCTTAACGTTAGTAACGTTAGCTAGGCTTATTGTTAGCCGGGTACTCGGCCCTGAGTTCCGCGATATACGGCTACTACTCGAATTCTGAGCTAACCTGAATATTCATTACGGATGTTGTCGTGTGCGTTGGGCACATAAAAGGTTGCACATATTATATTGGTATTTTATCGTATTTGACTGTAGATAGATTTATGAGTGAAGTTACCAACACAATAGATTGGCCGTAACACACTCACCCATTTTAGAATCACATTCCCTCTCTCTGTCTCTCTCTCTCACTTTCTCACAAACACACATACAGACACAGGGAGAGAATGTTAACTTGTGTCTTTATTATTTTGTCAGAATGCACCAGAATGCTTCGTTTGTATGTGAAAATCACAAAAAATTCACCAGCCGCCACTGATCATGAGTTATAGTAATACTAACCCACTCTATGTCTCTCTTTCTTCCCCTCTTAACCTCAAGGATGTTTTGACATTGATTTAGTTGAGTCACGCTGAGAAATGTGTCATCTGCATATTAAAATCACAAAAAAAATAAATAAAAATCGAGCGCCCACCCCCCCCCCCCACCCCCCCCCACCCGGGGACACTGTCACCTTTTTTTCGCTGAGGAGTTTGCAGGTCTGAAAAGAGCACATGCATATTTGCCATCTCAACCTTAGTCATATTTGTTTTGGGTGGGTGATTAATTAACACCAGATGGCCCTGAATGAGAACAAAAAACCTCTATTAGTCATATAGAACCCAATAAGAGTCTTGAATGAGAGGTGAAACAACCAGAACTAATAAGAACTCAAGGTGCCTTCAAGTCAAGCACACTGGATGACCGTGATCTGTGTCACAGAGAACCTACACAGACATATTTCTCGAGCATGTTTTCTTTTAGGCCTCGTCCACACGTACGAAAACGATCTTTTTCCTCTCCGTTTTCGATCATCGTTTCAAGAAATATCTGTGTCCACACAGGTCCGTTTTAGCTCGACCGAAAACGCTACTTCATATTCCAGGCCTATAGGTGGCGCTGTTTCAGTTTCAGAAATTCACCAAAAACGAAGAGGAAGAGGCGGAGCATGCGCACAAATCTTCAGCGCTGTTTACAAATCGCCTTTTTTGCTCAGCGTGGTGGCACAGGAGCGTGATATTTTGCCCTAGTAACCCTAATAGGCTCAACATCGTCTCCAGCATGAAAACTAGCTTGTAGTCCGCCATTGTTGTTGATGTTGTTACAAGACGTCTCGCGGGATGTGGAAGGCTGCTCGGGAGTGTGGCGATGACGTCATCGTTTTCCCTGTATTCGCCGTCCACATGAAAACGCAAGAGCCGCGTTTTCAAATTTCTCCACCCTGGGACCCTTCAGAAAAGTGCGTTTTAGGGCAATGCGTTTACAGGATACGTGTGGACGAAAGGCCAAAACGATGAAAAACTTCTGCGTTTCGGCGTTTTTGCGTTTCCGTGTGGACGGGCCCTTAGTAACATAGGATTATCAAAGAACTTGTTTGTCAAGGCTATCAGATACAAGTTAATGCTGAAAAACTCATCTTCACAGCATGTCTGTACCTTGTTACAGCAGTGAACAGTATTAAATCAAATTCACATTTTTTTTTTCTATATCAAGTGCGTATGTGTCTGCAAACACAACACCCACTTCTCACTCTGCACTAAACACCTGACACTGAAAGATTTTGTAAGGAGGTGCTATATTGGGGACTGAAGCTTGCTCTGTAAGATCCATGTATAAATAACCAGGTTCCAAACAAACTTTATAATGTAATCCCCACTGCTGATAAGATTCACCACAGGGATACAGATATTATGTGCACAGATGCACCCTCAAATCCAGTCATGCAGCAGTCACTTGATTTAAATCACAAAATGAGAGAAAACAAAGATCTACAACCTGAATAAAACCACAAGATTGAGATCTGGACAAATTCAAGGATTTTATAAATAGCTCGAAAATTCAGAGATGTTCCTGGAATGACAGCTGTTAAAAACACCCCGCTGTTCTTTGATGCAGCTGAAGCATGGGTCAGTTGAAGTTTTCAGGTTCAATTATAAGACAGAAAGAACACTACAGAGCATGAGAACACCGAAAAGAACACTGTTTTCCACGTATTTCAGATTTTTTCTTTTTCAGCTGAAGGGCTACTGTCGGTTGAAAAATGTCAGTATTTAAGTATTGAGTATGTCAGTGTTGCAGTTACTGTGTGTCATGCATAAGTCCTTTCTTTACAATTCTGCACCAGATTGACATTGCGCTCTATGGAAATGAAAGAAAATATGCCATTATACAAAATATTCGACAAAAGAATGTTTTCTCCTCACATCTGTTAAAATATATAAACTGCTTTCTTTAATTCTATGCATGCCTATGAAGTGCACTGTCAGTTGTATAATGAAATAATTAACCTTTACCTTTATCAGCTTTATTTCCTGGTGCAAACATTTGTTCTTCAATAGTCACTTACTGTTTAGTAATTTACAAGTTATGTAAATGTGACAAGGAATGCTTGTAATATGGACTGCTACTTTCCTGCATGATTGACAGGTTATTAATTAGGTAGATAAGAGTTGAGGAAAAAAGTTTAGTTGACCCCTGCACAGTGCTGTGCAAAACAAAGACTACTAAATGAACACTATTAAATTGTCCGTTTCACAGCATTTTCCATCATAAAATGTGCAAATAAGAAAAACAAAAATGATACTTAGATTTTCGAAACACATTTTGGCCAAGACTCCATTGTTGGCGTTTTTTCGAGCTGTGCAACAAGTTAGTTTTTCCAAATTAATTGAGAGTTGGCAGTGAAACAGCATTTGTTGCCTACACATATTTTTACAGTTATAGCTGCAGCTTTAGGCAGATTGTGTAATGTATAACAGCTTGCTGGCATCATTAAGCTGACCAGTCCACCTTGCCTTCACAGACACAAACACGCTCATGTACATACATAGGCAGGCACAGTGAGAACGGATCTCATTTTTCTGTTCATGTGGTTGTTGTGCTGAATCTGTTTGGTGCACATGCATAAGTTAGGGATTGCTTAGGTTTATTGATGACTGGTCAGCGTTAAGTACAAACTAAACTTTATATTCTGTTACATTGTGTCACTGCAAGGCTGCTCTGTAGGACATACAACATTGACCATCTTGTGACAATCCAGTGTTCTGCTGGGAAACCTTTGGACCTGGCATTCATGTGGATGTTACTTAGACATGTAGCACCCACCTAGACCAGACCAGGCACCCCCACCCCATAGCAATGACACTCCTTGATAGCAGCAGCCATCCCCAGCAGGATGCAGCCTGATGCACAAGCACACACACAAAAACACTTTAGGAACAACTCAAAAAACATGAAGAACAGCACAAGGTGTTGACCTGGCCTCCAAATTCACTGGATCCCAAACTCATCACGTATCTGTGGGATGATCCACAGAGGCCCCTCCCCTCAAAGGCCCCCACTAACAACATTCTGTTGCCAGGCACCACAGGACACCCTCAGAAGGCCCATGTCCATTCTCTGATGAGTCACAACTGATTTGGAGGCATAACGGAGACCTACACAATATTAGGAAGGTGGTCATAATGTTATGACTGATTGGTGTAGTTTACACAAACATAGTTTCCGTTCATACGAATTCTCTGTTTTCTTAATTGTTGAATACTGTGCTTTGCATATACGTAGAGCTGTGTTAGAAATTTTGCACTTCTAATATGGTTTGAATGGTTGCCCTTGGGCCAAATAAACACTCCTATAATTGTGGCATCTAGACGTATTCAAGAATTACTCTGATGGTTTTAACAAAAATAATAAAACCGTGTGCATGCTTTGGCACCTTTGGGCAACATATTTTGTTTATTTTTTCAGTGAAAAGAAGTAAATACAAGTAATGTAGCAAACACAGGCTACAAAATGAGCCGTGTTAATGCACTGTTTCTTAGTATTCAATAAGCTGGAATAAAAAGAAATGTAATTTTGGCATGTGCACAAATTTGTAACTCTGTAAAGCCTCAGAACTTCATTAACGGTTTGGGCATTAAGTGACTGTCAGGCAGGTCGAGATAGGAGTCAGCTGAGAACACCACAAAGCTCGCTAAATAGTCACTCTTTAAACCTTGTCACAGCACTCAACAACCATGGACTACTCTAAGCATCTGAAATGAAGCCAAAGGCCACACAGAGATATCAAATCACGTCCAGCTGGCAGTTTCCACTGTCTAAGAAATGGCAGTTTTTGGTAACTGTGGCTGTCAAGTCAAAATCTGAAAGAC
This sequence comes from Chelon labrosus, assembly GCF_963514085.1. Lineage (NCBI taxonomy): Eukaryota > Metazoa > Chordata > Actinopteri > Mugiliformes > Mugilidae > Chelon > Chelon labrosus. Next base: position 5,387,077 of record NC_140350.1, on the reverse strand, counting down.
CAACACAGCTTTCAGCTAAAATTGCGTATTTGTTGAGCACAAAGGAAAAGCAAAGCAAAGGAGTTGTAGGAAGGTTTTACTGACACAGCAGAGGTGGTGCATTGTTCCACTGTGTAGCGTTGCATGCACAAACAGGATTTACATAGAAGCATCATCAGAATTCAATCACATGTGGAACCTCATCACAAACGTCTGTGTCAGAAGTACACTGTAAGGTCAAATACCTCAAAATTAAAATAAAATAAAAATGTAAATTTACTAAGATGTTTAATAATGGTTATGCAGTGATGCATTTAAAGTTAAAAAAACAAACACAACTCATCTTAGAGATTTCTCCGACAGACTTGTCCTCAATTATAATGACCATGAAACACCTTCAATAAAGTGTAAAGATGCTAAAGAGGGTAAAGTAACAATTTTATTTTGGAAAACAAAGGCTCTAAAAATACTGCATAAAACATATTTAAGCGATGTCTAACAATAAGTCGAAGTGTTTGTTTACAATTTATGTTTAAATATCGTAGAAGTACAATCTAAGTACAATATTCAATGACTGTCTTTGTACATTAACAGTATAAACATGAAAATAAATGTTAGAACTGCCATTTAACTTTTAAAGGACTGTACTAAATAACAGTCAAAAAGCTTGTCCAGTTTTTAGAAAACACTTAATAAAATTATCCATATAAGACATTTAGGACAATTACAACAAATATTAAGTTATTATAAACCCCACTACAAATTAAGAGTACACACTGTCAATTCTAAAACACTTATTTAACATACAATTCAATATCAACTAATTACAAACTGAACAACTAAAAATGGACTTTCTGCAGCGTGTGCTGTTGAACTGAGGGGGCTGTAATCTGTTGTTTTATTTTCCAATACAATTTAATATAGTTTTCCACAAATATGTGGATACCATATGTGAAAGAAAAAAAAAAAAAAAACTCTTTCAATTCAACACCCGAACTATACAGTGTAATAACTAAAATCGGAACATAACACATAGGGTCAATGAATCTGTACCAGAAGTGGGAGTGTGACGTGACAGAACAATCCTCCTCCAAATTATCAGCTGATGGGGCTTGGTGCATCTGCGGGAAAACGATAAAAAGGATGGTAAGATTCACTGAGAATTCCTTAGAAAGCAGGACAGCATTTTCACCGTTCTCTTAAATAAGCGTAAACTTCAAATTGTCCGTGCTGACACCCTGCACATGAACTATTTCTGTTTCTTTGTTGTCATCATTTTGTTCACAACCATCTCCTCTTTGGTTTTTTGTTTTGGACTAATCAATCCCTGGTGTATTATGAAGAGGATGTCCCAGGCTTTCTAGTGCTATGTCATGTAGCAGGTGAGATGTTGTGAATTTCATTTCCCTTTTTCTATCTAAAGGATGTGAGACATAGCCAAAACAGTCAAATAAAGTGTTCTGTTGGATGTTCTTGAATCTTCAAGTTCTGAAGACTTAAATTATTAAACTACTGGAAAGATGAGGATGACGTTCAATCTGTGATACAAAAAGATGGTGACAAAGGAGATAAAGATGCAAGGTGTTTACATGAGCAGACAGAGACAGAGACATACAGGAACAAGCAGAAAGATGTCCTCAGTGCAGCAGCATTCTCAAATCAAAGAGAGCGACATTTCATATACTTAATAAAGGTCCCAAACGCTCACAGTTACTCTGCAACCAAAATAAAAAAAATAATATAAAACAATGCAGACTTTTGTTGTATTTTGTTAGCAGTTCATATCATGAAAATGTTTAGTTTATTGATAAATTTAGTGAAGTACTGCATAAAGAAGTAATAGTTAATTGTTATCAAGGGAAATGTTACAATTAATCATGCAATTGGTTTTAGCTGATGCATGCAAAGCAACATATGGAAAAGCCAGACGCTGAAACGAAGAACATGGAGCCAGCTGTTAAGCACAGGGGTGAAACTATTATGCTTAAAAATCACGTGTGCTGCATAGAAGACAGCCTAAAAGTCCCTCAGAGTACCCGGAGAATGAAAAGAGCTGGTTGGCAGCCTTGTATCATCACACTACATGTATCAATACAACTCATGTCACCTGTCGTCACTGTGCCTTTTGGTTTTTGACTTGTCATTTCACACCATGCCTGGATGAAAGACCCCTGTCCTTAACCCTAACCTTCTTGCATGTCATTTTTGAAAAGCTTAAAAATGCGTAGCATGACGGCAAATTGAGCTTGAAGTGGTGTGCCATTTGTACGCATTTCCGTGAAATCGCATAGCTACATTTTCCTTGGCATTTTAAGCTTTTCCTTTGTCATTTTACGGCACTAAATGAGGGAAGGTTGGGGCCCTTCATCCAGACTGCACGGTGTGAAATGACACGGCAAACAAACAAAATGTACAAACACACAGCACGACTTACAGCCTTACATGTATTCTGTTAGATGCCGTTAGATTAAATGGATCTTCACATTAACTCGACTATTGAGGCTAAATTAACACTGAGGGAATACTATAGACAATAAAACAAACAGCAAAAATGCACAACGCATGAAACATATTCAAAATGTGAAATTCTTGGCACTGTGATGATCAGTACCGACAGAAAATACAGAAAGAGCCTCTGCCGCTCATCTTACAATGTCAACCTGTAGTGAAAATCAAATTAATTTTCCACAGCGGATTGCTATATCACCAGCCAGACAAGAATGATGTATTGCACTTGATATTCATTTTCCATCATCTTTGGCAATCTTTGCACTTTTTGGCAGGCTAATGGAGGTCTTTTAAGAGTAGGGACATCATCCATTTCAAATTCTCAAGATAACCAACTGTGTCACATAATGACTATGTGACTGCAGGAATGTGTATCCTTATGGAATAAACCAACCCTTTCTATTTATAGGCAACAGTTTGATCGGTGGCTGCTGAAAATGTTTGACATTTGCGAGAAGACGTGACTTTCTTTTAGCATAATTGACATCTCAGGAGATAATTCCATGTATTTAAAATCTGTATTGGTGTCAGACTTGAATGAATTGATCAACTTCAGCTTTTGATGCAGCCATGTAAGGATTCTTAATTTCTGTTTTTGTAATGATTTTACTGTAATTCCTTTAGAAATCTGCAAGTGTATATCTGATGATTCAGTAAGAGAAGCTAAAGACCAGAGAGGCACATGAGGAATTTGTTCATTAAAGCTGTTGCCGTCAGTTCTGCATTAGCACCATCCCGCAGGGCAGCTAAACACTCCCTATGCTATAAGTGCATTAAGCATTTTACATGACATTTATGGGATAAACTTTTCCTATTAAACAATCACAAGAGAAAAAAAAACTCAATAACTGTTAAAATAACAAGGAATAGACTAATGCTGCATCCAAAAGCCATTTTATACAGTTTTTTAGAAAATGTAAACCTCTGTGGTATTGTGCAGGGTTGATGTCAGGACAATATAAACAGATGGTCTCCTCCCTGATATAGCCACAAGAGAGGCAGTAGCAGACATATCCCCACCAGTGAGCGCACGCAGGCTTTCACTGTGCAAATACACTGAATCCATGGCCCGATATGATACTCCCATGGGGAGGATATGTAAAGCCATGCTCATAAACAGTGTTAGGCTTGATTGACACATACACAACAGTCATTAACACTCATTTCCTCGCTCCGCTCTGTTATACTGGATAGCTCAATAATTGTAGGAAGCCATGTAACTTGGAGGAAAACAAAAAGAGAGGATTAGTGTGAGGAATGTGCTTGTTTCCAGCATGTGTATACATATCAGTTTACATACGCCAATCAGGCACAACATGACCACCTTCCTAATATTGTGTAGGTCTCCCTTGTCAGGCTGCATCCTGATGGGGATGGCTGCTGCCATCAAGGAGTGTCATTGCTATGGGTGGGGGTACCTGGTGTGGTCTAGGTGGGTGCTACATGTTTAAGTAACATCCACATGAATGCCAGGTTCAACATTCCACCACAATAATTCATTGGGCAGCGGGCTACAGTACCTGCTTAGTTACTATAATGAATAACTGCAAAGGCAAAAGTAGAACACATTTATATAAGACTTTTTTTATATTCATTGCCTAAAATTGTATAATTGTACTGTGTATATTTTAAGATCCCAAAGGAGCAACTAAAGACAGACTTTCTTCTACAAAAAAGTGTTGGCCAGGACGTTGTTCTGACTTCCAGAGTAAAGACGATGGTTTATACACTTTACTGTTAATAAAGCAAAATACACCAGCTTGTGACAGTTTTAAGTCTGCTTGTTTTAATAAACCATCTACTTAACAATATTTTGGGAGTAACACAATTCAAATCCCTTGTTTCTTGCAAGGCAATCAGTCACCACACTCCAGCTGTACTTGGCAACTGTCAGGTGTGAATGTGTGACATTGTGTAAGTGCAAAGCAGGACATTTTTAGAAAATGGCACGGATAGGCAGTTGGCGTTTCTTTAAAAGAAGGTGGCAGATGAGTTGTGTTGTGCTTGGTCCTGCTTGACGAGGAAATCGTCTGCACATTTGGAGTTTTTTTGTTTTGTCCTCATGTCCTGTTTTCCAAAACTTCATATGTGATGGTAAGCATGACTTACATCTTTTGTTATTCCTACCGTCCTTGTTCTATCCTTTTTTGGAACATGAATTGCAAGTGAATTATGACAGTCTCCAGTCAGATAGTACAAACAATCCTTTAACTATATACAATACCCCAGTTTTACTTGGGGCATGCTAAGCCAGTAGATAACAATCACTAAAATACGTTACAGCTATTCACTGAATGCAGGCAAATAATAACAAATAATGGCACTGCCTGACCCCGATTCCAATTACTGCTCCGCCTAGTCATCCACTGTGCGGCCCATATGGTGCTCCAGGACTCCCTCATGCTGATTCTTGCCTGTCTTCTGAACAGCCTAGAGGAAACATTGCCTAAATTGTGTTGAGTTATTTTCCCTTGGAACGTACAAGGTCTGGACATCTAAACATTCCTTGTTTTTTGAGTTTCTGTTTAGTTGGTATTGGTCGCCTTTCTGGCCACAGAGCGGAGGTCGCACTGGCATCCTAGGGTAGTACTGTAAAACAGCACAGAATGTTATTAAGATAATGCACATGAATTTTAAGATCAACAATTGTTTTACTTGAAATACTGTAGTGATGGTATGTGAGTACTTACACAGTAAAAAAAAAAAAAAAATGTATATGTGCAGTATTCAAACCTTTTGTCTAGCCACTCCAGATTGTACTTAGTGGCATCTAGTTTGCTTTGATTTTCTTTCAAGTGTGTCTAAATCTTGATTGAAGTCCACCTATGACAGACTGAACTGACTGGACATAGTTTAGAAAGTTATAGTCTTGTGTACATAAGGGTTGACAGTTGCCAGGACAAAAATCCCAGCTATGAAGTCCAGCAAACTCTCTGTAGACCGCCTTAATAGAACTGTGGTGAGGCATAGATCAGAAAAGGTTATAAATCCTTTTCTAAAGCTTTGAGGTTTTCCAGTGAGGCCTTTTTAATTCTGAAACAGGAGAAGATTGGAAGCAGGACTCTTCCTCGAGCTGGCCGCCCATTGAAACTGAGTTATAGACTGTGGGCAAAAGCTTTTTTCATGCTGTTGTTGAGCTTCTTTTTTAAATAACACCAACTGGCCCAGTGGGGGAAACATTTATCGGTCAGTTATAATTTCCATAGTTTAAAGCTAAACTTTGTTACACATAAATAAGTGTATAATCCTACTTACATTTGTACATATTTCAGTTTTATGGCAGGCAGTAAGTTTAGTAACATAAAATAAGGTAGGGGAATGTGAGCTTCTCTCACGTTCAACTGCAGTGTGTGAACATATGGATTATTATTACGTATGCATCCTGTATCATTGTAAACTAGATTTATATTGAGACATCAGAAATACCAATAGAGACGAGGCAGTTGTTAAATTTTGACCAATACAACTCAGGAACTCCAGCTCGCCTGTAACATGTGGAGAGTGTTCCGCAATTGGTGACTCACCCCACAGACACAGAGGTTCCTTTACTCTGCTGTTTCCTGGGCTCTTAACACGGTACCCCTCCTACCCTCTTATTCACAATGCCGGTCAATTGCCGGTTTCCTGTGTCAGCTCCATGGTAGGCTTTTGCAGTGGTGCAAGCACACCCACCATTCCCACAGTCTGTTCAAAAGGTAAATGATAGACTGGGCGCTATGTGGTGAACCGTTGAGTGATTGGAACCTGCCTGTTAAGTACCCTGAAGAACTGTGTACAGGTCTAGTGGGGAGACTTTGCACAGTTTTGAGGGTAAAGGATAAGCAACAGCAAACATTATTTTTTTTATTTTTTTTTTCCTGTTGTAGATTGTATGTAAGCAGTAGCTGAAAGCATTACTTTCCTACTAAAGTCAAAAACCCTTGCACAGTACTGTACATAAATAGAAAATCGGAGACTAACATTGGCAGCAAAAGGTGTGCAAGTAAGACAATAACCTGCACTGCGATAGAAGTACTGTCAAAGCAGATACTGCACAGCACATCCATGAGTTTTAAGGAAAACTTGATTCCACTTTGTAAACTGTATTTGCTTTTATTTTGCATATTTTTATAGACTGCATATCACCCATTTTATTCACTACACTGAAGTGAGTAGCTTCAAACTTCCTTCAGTTCATTGTGCTACAGGGGGTAATATTGCAGAAATGGGTCCATGTAGACACAAAAAGCATGTGGAGGCTGAATGGACCACACTAGACATCTCTTAGTGGCGCTGTATGAAAGTTTGCTTGATGGCTGGGAACCACGGAGAGGACAAACAAATTCTGCTACTGTGATCTGATTGTTTGCTGTTGTGTGTGTGTGTGGATCGTTCCACAGCACTGCTACCAATTACTTACACGCTTGTTAGCTGGCACCCCAGCTGCTATGCTCACCTCCCCTCCAGACATACTGGGATGCTTATAGCCTCAACAGAAACGTAGGCTATTATCTGCTGTTATGTTATCAGACATCCACTGGCTAACAGCCTTAAGCACGTGGGTGCTGTTAGCTGAATTGTTGGTTTACCTTGAAATAATAAGGAATAGTGTGGATAGCCCCTGTGTATGTGTGTGTGTGTTTATGTATATGTGCGTCCGCCACACGCTTTGGAGAGCAAAGTGACGCTAACAGCACAGCTATAGGGGGCCAAATGTCTGTGAGATTAGTTGTGGCGTTGGGTGCTTTGTTTCTCTTCACTCACTATTTTATTTAGTTGTTTAGTTGGCTGTGTATATTCCACTTGACAGCTCAGCCAGGATTTTGAAGGTCTATAAGGCCACAACTCCTACTGTATTTTTCAGCTTTATTATAGTTTCAAATATACCTGTACAGTATGTTTATGCTCTCCATTAGTTCAAGTTGTAATCATAGCAGCATCAGCAATTACAATATTACCTTATTGTCTCATAACAGTTTTATTCTACTGTGCACTTAGTTGAATTAATTAATTTCATGAAGTTTTAAATCTGTTGGAGTTGGTATTATAAGCCTATGTGATCTTGTATAAAACATCTTCTTGCAAAAAAAAAAAAAAATGGTGTAACTATCTTGAAAACTACACCAAATATAAATATCTATATTTACCACCAAATGAAGATATGAACAAAATTGTATTCATTCTGTTCTGTGGGGTGCCATGATGGCTAACACACTGATAAAGGCTACCGTCTTGAGATACCTTAGGCCTTTCATTTATGTACCACTTGTCGACTACTTCCTACTCATAATGTAGGTCATGTTAGAAGATAAAGAAAGTAAGTCAAAAGTAATTTGTGTCTACATTTATGATATTAACACTAAATCAAATGACTAAATAATGTGAAAGGTTCCCTGGAATGTCAAATCCACATCTAAATAATACACAACTATGAGGTTTGGAACACTTGTAGCCACTTCTTTTTGGTTGTTTAGTACACACTTACTAGCCATGACTTTGCTTAAAAAAAATAAATTCTGCCAGCCTTTTTATTGCTGACAGATTCCAGCTTATGATTTGATAAAGTTATCATACCCTAAATAATGTTTTGGTTTACCTGCATCATTTCTGTTACAGTGTGATTTGCCATTTTCCCGGCAGACATTTTGACTTGTTACAGTAAGAAATGCACAGACATTTTCTATTCAATTAAATTTTATTGATATAGCGTCAGTAACAATACAAATTGTCTCAAGACGCTTAACAACACCTGGCCTAAAACCACTCGAGCGAACACAAAGGCTAATGACTTAATGGAAACCATTCAGTAACAGCAGCTTAGCCAGTAACGACCAGGTCGTCTAGTGAATGCAAAGGAGGGATGATAATGAAGGGACGAGGCTGTCCTCAGACATGTTGTAAATTAACAAAGAAAACTCTATATAACTAAATTAAAATATACTAACTTACTATCCTCTTCCACCATTTCAAAAAAACAAAAAACATTTGCAAACACGCCACAGTTCAGACATTATGGAAATGTCCATTTGGGAGGCCGGGAATACCACAAGAGGAGGGTGTACAACGCTCAAAAGCAGGACCTCCTCGTCATCACTACATCTGTGCTTTCACCAATGCTAACTCTTCATAATGTCTGCCATAAAAAAGCATATAGCCAAATGCGCTGTATTCCTCCTGCTGCATGTTTTTTTTAAAATTTTATTTTATTTATTTAAATCTGGAGTTATAAAATAAGAATGTTTTAATTCGCCATGTGTTCTTTATTAGCAGTGACAAAAGACTGAAAGATGGTTTATGCCCGGCAAGCCTGCAAGCCTCACTTAAGTCAGCAGACGCATTCGTCTCAATAAAATTGAAGAATGGGAAACAAGAAAAATATTTCCCACATTCCAACTATGTTGTTATCTCAATGGGCACACTCCTCATAATTCCACCTCTATTTCAATTAACATACAAGAATAAAAAGGCAACTCGCATTAATGTGCTCCAAAACGTATAAAAAAGGCGATTAAAGAATGTTTAGTTTAGCTGCCACTCAAGAGTTAAAACAAGGGAGGCCCCCAGTCTTAGTTCCACCATGAAATATGTGTGTATGTGCATGTTATGTGTGAAAAGGGAATGTATTAAGAAATTTTTAATGCCTTTATTATATTGTCAGTTTATGTTTCAGACTCTATTATCTAGTCCAACAAATGCCATTGACACACTGAGAAAATCACCCAGTATAAGAAGTTAATTGTGAGCTAACATGTCTAATGGTACTACCAACCCCAAGGACTGAGGTCTGAACCTGCATTAGTGTCTTCCTTTTTTGGCTTAACAAGGTGTATGCACAACTCAAGCTACAGAAAGGTGTGAACACAACACTTAAATAACAGCCTATTTACACATCCACCATGCTTGAAGCAATATTGGCGTTTAGTTGGGTTTCTTTCTTCCATTTTAACTTAACTAAGTTTATGATCATACAACATTTGACATTTTTTCATGTCTGCTGTCTGGCAGAAAATTGATGTTTGAGTTTTGCAAGAGCAGAAAAGATAAGCAAATTTGGTTTCATGCAATAACTAGACATTTTATGTGCATAATGGTAAATGCCTTAGGACATTGACAGCCATTATTATGTGAGACCGACAACTTTCACAATTTGAGAATATTAAAATCAAAGTGCATGCTCACCTGTTCACACCTCAAAGTCACAACCAAGGTTGTGTTACACTGTATAAATGTGATCCTGTTGGTTATGCTTTTACATGGTAATTATGCACTTGGGAATTGTATATCTGCTGTACACCCTATTGTCATCAACCACATAGACTTCATCACTCTATTCTTGACACTGGACGTTGGTTTGCACAGATTAACTTTGTTGCTTCTATAATAATATTATAATGGGATTAACCGCCAGCAGCACCAACTTCAAGCAAATAAGCAACTTATCACCATTTGTCAACTGAAAATCACATTTATGGGGAATAGTGTTTATAGAAGTGTCTTTTGACCCTTGAGGTCACTGCTTTGGTTGCTATGTCTGTGACTTGATCAAGAACCTAAAACCCCCAGACTACTCCCTGGCTTCCTTGTATAGCTTCCCACTGTGCCAAGTGTGCTCACTTGGCCTGGTTAAATGCAGAGAACTAAGTCCTTGTTTCTTTGTGCATATATACATGGCAAATAAGGCTGATTTGAATAAGATTTGACTTTGCTTATTTCGTTAATCCAGCACTTTTCGCACCCTGCAGTGACTCATCTGATACAGTGTTCTTTGAAAATTTCATTACTTCATCTGAGATTTTCAAGCTGTCAGATTTTGAGACAAAGGCTGTTTTCAGCGCTTCTAAAAAAGGTTGTCATGTGTCTACATCACTACAGGTAACTATTGTGCAAAGTTGCACAATGTGTGGGAAAGTGAAAAATTGTACCTTGATGAAAATCAGCAGACAAAAGGTCCATTGAGTGTTTTTTTCTCCCCCACAACGCAGGTGACAGTTTTCTTTCAAATTTGAAAATAGTTCCTTGCTAAACCCCTTCACATCATGGAATATGCCACTGTAAAATAAAATAAAAAGACTTGGCTACAAATGATTCAGTCATCTTATGCAACACATTCAATACTGTTAACTACCCAGTACGTCAGGTCAGGTTTTGATGCAGGGAAAGGACAACTGAGTCTAACCTGTGTGCCTCATAATTTATACACGCACTTAACAAAACATTAGGTAGAGTAGTCAAAATGAATGTTCTCCAATATGACAGTACTGCACTAAATCTGCCTTCATGACTGTCAGTGGGTTACTACAAACCACAGCCTCCAAAATAAAAACACAGTTGAAAGAACAGTTCTCTCAGTTATTTTCAACAAATAGTAAATACCATAACCTTCATGAGGCTAAGATTTAGGAGACTATTACTCTAGAATAAATTTGTTTTCAATATACCTAAATGACTATCTAGTGGGGCTGGGAATTTGCTACTAAATTGATTGAATTCCAGTTCAGTATTAGTTAAATTAATGTTTCAAGTTGTACCAAAATTGAACTCTGACCAGGTGCATTATTAAGAATGTTGACATTCCAGAATGATCCCATACATCAGCTTCCAAGCCTGACAGTGCTCTCAGAGTTAAGTAGCTTCTGTCATGATTTGGATCTCCCACACACATGGACTAATCTTGTCTCACGAGACCGGATTTGCATTAGTATTCTCATGAGACCGCAATATATATATATATATATATATATATTTTTTTTTAGTGAGTATATGTTTGAATTTCAGGAGAATTTGTAACTTTAATTCCTTTTGCCAGCTGTTTTCAGAGTTGCCCATTGCACAGCGTAGTCTTGGCAGTCAGTGTCCCCCCACACACATACTGAGAGCAGAGTTGATTCCAATGGACATGACCTTGAAGTGTCACATTTTACAGTAACTAACGTCAGACTCGGTGCTTCCTCAGTTTTTTTTTATTTTTATTTTTTTCTCAGGCTACAGTGAATTATCAATGAAACATAATCTGACAGGCTGTTGTGAGTACTATATGTCCTGTTGAAACTTGTTAAAAATGTGTAGTTAAGAACCTTCACGGATTCTCAAGCTTACCAAATCTGAATTAGTGTGTTTGCTTTTTAATTCTCAGGCAAACTTTACCTGCAGTAGCACGGGCCGCAAAGTTCCAGTACAGGTTGAATGAGTGCTTTACAGCCAGTGCAACTGTTACTCTACTATTGCTTACATTCATTGTGTTAATTTAAGTATACAAGATTACACAGCTGGAAATAAAAAAAAAAACAAAGAGTCGGGAACACGGGCAAAAGGGAGCGCGGGATTAGAAGCATAGTAATGAACACAAAGAGAGCTGGAGGACAGGAATAAATGAGACGAACAGAGAAACACAAAAGGAGAGGAGAGGACGGGGAAGAGAATTACAAGAGCAAAGGCGAAAAAGGAGAGATACAAGGTGGAGAATAAAACAGAAGGAAACAAAAGAGGGACTAGCTGAAAAAGTTTAAAGGAGCAGGATATTACATCGAGGGGAGAGGTGGAAGACGAGCAGGGACAAAAAAAGTTTATCAAGAAATGGATGACAAAAGGTAAAATTTTGAGGGAAAAAAAGACAAAGAAGTCACTGAAAGATGGTGAGAAGTTGTAAGGGACAGATAAAGAAAACTGGAACAATGATAAAAGAAGGACAAAGCACCAGTCAAAAACCTCAATGTGTGAGTCTACAATAGGGAATGTAATTTTGAAGTTTGACTGTTGAATACAAGGTGCTTCTCACATCACAGAAGTATTAGTCTCAAGTATTTGCAGTTGTCTTTCAGATTTCTTGTGTGTAGGGCTGAACGATTTGAAAAAAAAATCTAATTGCGATTTTTTTCCCCCAATATTGCGATTGCGATTTAATATGCGATTTTTTATTTATTTTTTATTTTGTCCTCTTTTTTTCCCCAACACAACAAAAGGAATGATTTAAATATGAACAACACAATATTAGATACATTCAGTGTAAATGTTCTTTCCCATAGGCTGGGCCTATTTGTTAGAATTAAATTAAAAGATGTATGACTTGAAATAAATGATATTTTTATTTAACTGCTCATTACAGAAACATTTGTGGCTTTGCCACCGTGCATTAAAAGGGGAACTACTGTTTTTTACAACCTGGACCTTATTTCTAGCATAAAATATCATCATTTACTCACCAATATCACTTTTGTTTCATTTGCACGTGTTCAGGAGATAATTAGATCAGTGTATATCCATATAGCGGGAGTGGTCAGGGCATCGAAACACAGCCTCTAAATAACACATTATTTGCAGCGAAACTCGTTCATTCCGCCAATACGTTATGATACGCTTGTGCTATTCCCCGCTGAGTCCGGAGTTACGCGTTAACATCATGTCTTCTGACCTGGATGATGTCATCTCTGAGCGGCGCACGCACCCGCTACGGTCGGCTTGTTTGCCAGTAATTTGCCACTGCTATGGTTCATCCACAACCTCAGAGTCGGACAAATATTCAGCCATGTTGCAAAAAACTAGCAGTAGAAAATTACAGGTAAACAAGACGACCGTAGTGGGTGTGTGCATGCCGCTCAGACACGACATCGTCCAGGTCAGGTCATATCGCGATATTATCGCAAATGCAATTAATCGTTCAGCCCTACTTGTGTGGCCTTAAATTGTGCTCACGAGTACACACCCTCAGCTTTAGGTGAGCACACACCAGAGAAATTTTCCACTTTCAGCAGAAGAATTGTCAAACAGTCCTCTAGTGTCAAACTTTAAACATTTTTCCGTGCAGTGAAGGTCAACATCCCAAAAAATTAACATATATTTGAGTCGAGGAAACCTGCAAAAAATCCCAAACTGATAAAATTATACAACTCAAACTGTGCCACTGCTGTACTAGTGATATGTATGGATCTTTCTGACTGGCTGCACATAAACAATGAGGGGACATATCAGTGACACCTGTCACTAAAATACCAAAATATAATCTCTTAGCGCACATATTCTGTATTCTTAAGCATATTTAGTCCTTGTAAACATCAAGGACGAACTGAGGCTGAATCTCCTTTGCTGTCTTTACTCTGTCTTTTCTAATTAAAAAAATAAATAAATAATGTGAAAAATATTTGGACCAGTTTTGTGAGTCCAGACCATTTCTCGCACTTCTGTGACAGTTGGTTTGATTAGACACACACAGCTGAAAATAGCTGACACAAGGAGGTGGTTGAGCACCACGCAGCTCCTTCTGGAGGATGGTGGAGCTTGGTTTTGAGCTGAAGCATGCTCAAATCATTTCAACTCTATAAAACACTCTCAGTTCTACTAAGGTTTGAGCATCAGATCTATGGAAACCTGCGTGTTGCTGTATGCACTGAGGATGACTGAACCACCATTTATGTGTTGCACCTGTCCAACGCCTATTCCCAAACACCAGAATGCCCAATTTAAGCCTTTCATTTTGTTGATCATGTGAGATTTGGAGATTTCATACACTGGGATAATATTCCACAAAGTCAGGGATTGTTACTGATTTCGCAGGCCACTCCACTGCATCTGTCCTGGTTGGGAGTTCTTAATTACGTGTTTCTGAGGTTGCTGAAAGGCAGCATAAAGTATTCACTGTTCTGTCTTCTCTGAAGCTCAAGGCCATGTCTGTTGGTTGAATTAATGATTGGGCTCAAGCATGAAAACGAATTAGGCTCACCCAAAGGGTACACTGACCTGTCAGCTGGAATAATGACTGGAGTGTAGCAGATCACTAATGAGAACAGTAAACAGTCAATCTATTGTATGGCCAGAAGATGAAAGAAGTTGTGCTTCTGCCTGGTTAAACTACAACACCCTACACGGAGAAGAACACTGACTGAGAATATAGAACAACGGTTTACGTTGTAAAAAAAGCATGTCGTGAAATGGAGTCACCACAATCCTGTGTGTTGTGAATGAAGAAGGAAAGATAATGAAATGCTAGGACACTGCGTCAACAATTAGTAATGGTTAATGACTTGTTGGTTAAACAAAAAGGTCAACAAGCTAATATCTGAAAAATTATACGAATAAATTATACCGAATAAAAAGGATTGCCGGTTGAAAAATGACTTTAATTGGAAAACAAAAAAAGACTTGAACTCAATACTGGAAGATAATATCTAAAGCTCCAAATAGGAAAAAATACTAGCCTTAATCAAATTCTAGCTATCTGAAAGGAAAGAGCCAGCACAAATGTCGCAGCATTAAAGTGCACACTGCTATTTATATCATCACTACAATATCATATTTGTCTTTTCTGAGATAACCGAGTACATCCACTGCACCAATTTATTTCTTAAACATCGCCCATATACAGTATATTGAATTGACTTTCACATCTTATTAACTTAAGAAGTGAATGTGGCATGCTGGCTGTTTGGCCTTTTACTATAAAATATGCCTTCATCATAATACTTGGAAATGTTGTGAATGCTGTTCAGCTCATGGTGTAAAATTTGAGGTCAATGTGAGACCCAAGCTCTACTCAGTACTAATTTGTTATTTCCTTATATATGATAAACTGTTCTGTCCTGACTGGAGTTTTTCTTGTTTTCGCTCAGTTTTTTTCCCCCACTGTGGAATGGCTTATTCACTGTGCCATGTGTTTCTCGTCCCTGTGCGCTGTCGGTCGAAGGAGACGCAGGCAACCACATAGGCATGGAATCACATCAGCTGCTTCTTTTCATCTGACAGTGACAGGCCTGACAAGGAGCACCTAATCCCCACGGAACCTCATGGCACACTATTCACCCCTGAAAATCCCACTCTGTTCAGCCAGTAGGAGTCCTGAATGCGGTGGAGAGGGTGTGATCCCTCACCAAATTCACACCTGAGCACGCTGCCAGTCTGGCCAAGTCAGAAGGGATTTGTCTGGGGACTGTACCAGAGTTCCTGCACTAGATGAGTAAAAATGTTCATTTTCTTGTTTTTCAGCTTTGCTCAAAGAGTTGAAATATCAAAAGAACTACCGCATGGAGTTCCATAAAATGTCCTGCAGACGATTATAGTTACACGATGATGTATGCTAATCTACTGACTTTGATGATCCCCTGAAGTTTTCTCCAGGCTTGCATTATGAGGCTTGCAGTACTGCATAGGTTGCTATTCATATCATTTTTATTTATGCTGTAAATAACAAATTGCATTCCCTTAGCCTCAGCTGTACTTTGTTGTTAATTGTAATTTGCAAATGTTGCCACCTAAACGCACTAAACTGAGATGGTAAACATGCTTAGCAGCCCACCTCAACTTCACCATGTGAACATTGCCATTTTAAACATAGCAGCATGTTGATTTTAGCATTTAGTGCAAAGCACCGGTGTGCATCATTGCTATCATTGCCTTAGGGTCTTAGTGGGTCATTTATTTAGCCTTTTGGAATCTAACTGTGAGATTTTCTTTTAATGTATAACACATGCAGTGTTTTATGCTGCTGAAAGAAGTGGAACTGCAAGCATGTATTCAGCAATGCAGAGTACCTAGAACACTTAAATCAGAGGCGTGGGACTTTTTATTTTATTTATATAGCATAGAGTTTTTGCAGCAGATGGTTTTAATGAAATTTAAAATCAGTTTGATCATCCAGACGTTCACCCTCCTCTTCCTCTGGCATCTCCATGTAGTTAGTAGTAGAATGGTTGGCAGTGGTAGTCCACCAGCTAAACCAAAGAAGATGAAGAAGACATCTAGTGGATGTTCTTGGAAGACAGCCTACAAATTAGGTTACTGGTACGTTTCCTCCTTATTTTCTGTTTGTTATTATGAGTGATGTGTGCACGTTTCATTCCGGAACTTGGCCTTCATGACAAATTTTTCTCACTGGACCCCATCAGCATATCAGTCAGTGATTGCCAATGTATTTGTAGTGGAGTAAAGAGAGACATACAAACACTACAGCTAGCCAGTTAATGCAGGTATTACCATTTTGTCATGGTTTGCACAGGGTCAAATAATATTAGCTTTTTAAAGTCTTATGAATTGGCGTATATAAGTCGGTACCAGGAACCGAGTTGCATTTGAACAATTACTAAAAATAAAAAATTATAATTTAATGAAAACATTGTTTTGCACAATTGCAGTCTTCTCAGAGAAGGGAGAGCGTCAGAAAGGTGATATTCTGATTTCTGTCATAATGCTGATGTAGGCCAACAGGGCCAGGAGAGACCCAGGTAGACTTCCAAGCATGGTTGCTGATAGAGAAGCAACTGGACAGCAACTGAGAGGTTGAAAATGAACTACCACTGTATTTTTTGTATTATTAGTTCAGTTTATTAAATGACTCAAGTATATTAAATATTTTTTGTTCATCACAGGCCTGCAATAACAGGATTTGCAGAGATTTCTGTCAAATATAGTAACACAGACTTGTTACCTTTATACACATCAATCATGCTTACTGTCGTATGTAGTCGCCCCACTAAGGCTCATTCTGAGGCGACAAAAAAAAAAGCCCTGCTTCATATGATTCAGTCTTCAGTTTCAGTAATCTCTAGTTTCACTTGTTAGTGAATATGAGGTATTCTCATTTTAAATACTATACTGTATATGGCCAGTGATAGATAATAGTGGATTGAAAGCAGAGTTTTATTTTCACAAAAGCAAATGTTTTGATTCAAACATTAAGGGGGACAGCTCTGATCCACGCCTATTATAAATCTTGTTGAGCATAAGAGCAATGCTCCAGGTTGTCTTGAACAGGCACATAGTGTATGTGAGACTCTTAAAGAAAGGTTCTCATTTTATCAGTCCTTATAAGACTGGTCCTGTTAGGCAAACCTTGCTGCTCTTTCATGCCGTGCTCATATCACCATGGCAACACACCAGCCCCTGCAGGCGTCTGCCAAATTGACAGTGTAAAACAGAGCGCACACATCCACCCATTCATCCACCCCCCTCTCTTTCTTTAGCACAGAGACACCGCTTATATAGTTAATCAGTTTCTGTATATGCAACATACTCATCATTTATCAGCTGATAGGAATTGTCATATGTTGGCTCTCAAATTGGCGATGGCTCTCTTTTTCATGTGTTAATTTGGTGGAATTCAAGAGAAGCAAATTGCAAAAGATGTTACTGACCAAAAGCCTTAGAGGTTGAGATAGAATCAGGCGTAGGAGCAGGATCACAGTGTAGGAGGATTTAATAGACCCTTACCTGCAGGGTACACAGGCATTTTCAGCAATTGAGCTGTGATGTTAGTAAGCTGTTATAAAGCAAGAGATGACACACACACACTGTGACAGTTCACCACTGTCTCTCTGCATAAAGACAATTCATGTACTTTCAGCACACAGCATGCCTCAATAGATAGGCTTTTTAGCATTACAAATCTATTATTTTTGACATTTTGCATTTAGATGAAAGAACGGAACACCTAATGTGGATAATTGTCATGACTAACATATAAAATTGCATGCAAAAATACTAAATACATGTCTGAAAATATACTTTTGGATTGGATTCAGTGAATACCAAATGAACAGTACAACCTTATTTGAAGATGTATTTTTTCAGTTCCGTAAACTGTGAACTAATAGCCTGCAGTCTGCAAGGGCTTTTTAATAGTCCTCCCGAAGGACTGTAGAATGCCCAAATGCTCTGAGGCTATGTACGATGCACTTGTCAGTCTCGGCTTGTTTTCAGTGCAGCAGATGTAAATTATTGTAATTAAAATATGTTACTTTACAAAAAGATTTCACATCAAAGATAAAAAGGGCAAATTAAATATTTTCAATTTTATTCTTGGAGTAACTGATGTTGACAGCCAAATTTGGAATGTGGTCTGATGAATTCATTCATGAATTAGCAGTCATCTATAATATGTTCTCAGACAGATCCAACTATTATTTGAAACGAAGAAATAGCAACACTGTCGTCTGTATCCATGCATATATAAAGAGATTTCCACATACATGTATATGGTCATAAGCAGTGGACGAGGGCATCAGCATGGTAAAGATTGAAATGATATACGCTCATTAACAGTCCCTAGTGCAGTCTAATTAGCATGTAATAGGACACCAAATCCAGCACAGGAGGCTTGTTATTTAAGGATAAAGCTCATCTCTCATTTGAATGCATTTTTCATAAGCTGCTCTAATTAAGTTTCATTAGCATTATTAATTAAACATGAAAAGCTTCTCATTTCCTCTGTATCATGGTGACTACTTCAAAAGAGCACCGAGTGACAGTTCTCATGCTAATGTATATCTCCGTCATGATATCATGCTTCAAAATATAGTGTGTTTTTTTTTAATATGGCAGTATAGAAACCTTACAGAATATCTGCTTGTGACATGACCGAGTTGTTAAATTGGTGTTTTCATAGCGTAATATTCAGAATAACCACCCGTGTGAACCCTTTGCCCAGTGTGACCCTGTGAACAGACTGGTGATTTAAAACATTCTGGTACCAAGTATCACAATGGGTGGTTGAGGACTCCAGCGACGGATTACAAAAGCCCGCTGCTCACAAAACTGCTGATCTGTATCCCTTAGGTTCAACCAGGATTGCTCCCAAAGACACAATTATTCATTCTCAGTGAAAAGCTGAAGTACTGTCATCCGTACCCCTTTCAAAGAAAAGCCTTTTGAAGCCATCTTAATTCTGTTTCTCTGTTGCCTGTAAATCATGTACTGTAGAGCTACAGTTGTAGAGCCCGTCTGGCATACTGGCAAAAGATGGCCTTGATTTTCAACTAGCAGACTTTTTTTTTTTTAAACAAATTTGCAGCATTACATACTACTTGCAATTTGTCCTCATATATATTCAGACAAATATTCTGTGTCATTAATTGTAATAAATTCCTCTAGTGTAGGTAATCAACAGAAATTTGACAAACAAATTGTTGAATTGCTGTCCTTGATCAGCATGACTTTTATCTCATGTCATGTCACGTGTCCTAAACCAAATTTTTCTCAGAGTCCAGTGACTATGTTGTGGGAAGTTTCCACTCTGAGGTTTAGTTATCCAAAGAATACTTTTCTTCTCCTGTCTCATTCTTGGGAATATGCAAAATGAGGCACAGTTTGGCTGCCTGTATAAACACAAGTTTTTCTATGACATGCAAATAAAGTTGGCAGCGATTTAGAAGAATGAGGAACAGCTCTCCCTACATTGCCTTGCCTGATTATTATAAAAGTAGCTCACTATGCATAATTCCTTAGTGAACATGTATGCAAAGTTCCAACAGTCAAAGTCTGGTCTATAACCTTGGAGTTTTGACAAACATTGTTTGCATCTTTTGCTCACTGCATTGCATAAACTACTGTTATACTTAAGACTGTTTGGCCTGTTACTGATAGACCACATAAGCTCAAGCTATTACCTTCTAATGGTAATGTTGGTCACTATATACATATACATTTCTGGCATTGGACTCAGATAATGGCTGAAAATTCTCTAGGTTTGGCACTACATGCAACATCTTAATAATAAACACAGTTTAAAATTAAACAACAGATCCAGAGAGGGACAGAGTGTGAGACCAGGCATATGGCGCAGTATTCTGTAATGTCTTGTCACACTGATGGTGACTGAAGAAAAAGAATAAAAGCACACATTTAGTTTTGTGTTTACAACAATCCCAGGAAAATATGTCACCACATTGTCCAGAAAGCACTTGCAGAGCGTTTGCACTGATAAAGTTACGGTACAAATGTGGTAGCCACAGTCATGATTGGTCTTGAATTGATTTTGTGGAGCAAAATAATGAACAAGCAAATAAATGGCTAACTACAAGGACAGGAGAGTGAGGGGCTGATAGATTTGCTGAAGGCTGTTATTTTTATGTACAAATTGTGTTGTGGATGTTTGGATTTTCTGTAATAGTAATGTACTGAACGTATTGATCATTACTATGAAGGTGTGTATGGATTAATACAGATCAACGGATACCCTTTCTTGGTGGACATTAATGTTTAGCACCAATATTTTAAATGTGATTACCTTCCTCCTCCATTGTTTTAGATAAATAGCCATAATTTCTGATCCGTCAAATCGGCACTATAGACACAAACAAGTGGTTCAGAGCTGCTGTTCATAAATGCTGTAACATTTCAGTCAATGCATCCGCCAACTATAATCAACCATACTTTATTCAGAAAAAGTCCTCTTGGCACGGTTACACCCACTAATTACACAAACACCCAGAATATACAATTTAATGCTTCATCTGCATTAACAAATTGATTAAAAGGCATGAATACTTTTTCATTATAAGTAAGCTGACAGAAACAATTGAAAACTTTTACAATACATGCAATATTAACTTATCCACTGCAATATCAGAAATGGAAGTGTTAAGTAAATATACAGCTCCTATTGAGTATATATGACTTTAATATTGAGCTGTTTGCTTTTTTTTGTAGTTGGTTTAAATGTCAGAATTGAGGGGTACCATCTATACATAATCAGTACTATATTTCCTGGAAGCCGGCCGTAAGTTCCCCTGCCCACAGCATTTTAGTTGGGAAATGTCGTTCAGTATTCATAAATTCCTAATGCCTGGTGAAGATCTGCTTGGCCAGTGGAATTACTTGGGCTTCATGTGGGACTGGACAGAAGAGTAACAGTGACATAGTCATATGATCATCTGAGCACGGTGGAGTTGATTGGATTCACAACAAAATGGCTGCCGCCCAAAAAGCTAGATGTTTAGATTCCGCTGTCGTGTCAGCTGTAAATGGTACTGACAGTGAAATAAGTTCAAAGGGGCAACCAATATTAGCGATTGAAGCATTTGTCGAGAAGCATACAGTCTGATTGGTAGTTTGTCTATTTGCAAAGTTTGTTTTTTTGTTTTTTTCTGTGTGTCAATAAAAAAATTGCCAGACTCATATTCTGATAAGAATTGAGTCTTGCTTCTAGAGCAGTAGACTCGGGAGGTGAGATTGTGTGTGTGATGTAAATACTTGTATCTCACCTTACAAACAGTACTACACCTTTCTTTCATCTCAGCTGGGCTCACTTCTCTATCTGTTGTGTTAAAATCTGCTGCTGGGCTATTTCAAGACACGCATTGCAGACCATTTTTTTCAACTTCTCCAGTTGTCTGTAAGTGTTACATTTCTTTTGGAGCTGGTGATGTTAGGTTGCACTGATTACTTATAACACTGCGGTATGTCAGACTGGAGCGGTCTCTGATCTTTTAACCTTGGCCAGTATGTAACCTGACAAACTCAAGACCCCACCGGCCATTCTGCGGTCTGAAGACCAAAGGCGATTTTAAAACATCTTACCTGAAGCGTTTCTATTGGTATCTTGTGGTTTCTTCACTGCATGACTCTTTATATTAGTATTATTTTTATAACATCGCAATTTAATAGTGGTTTAATGTATTATTTTTGTTTGTTATACATTTGTTTTATAAGAAACAAATGTAAAGCCATTTTTGATATTCCTTTTTCACTTTAAAAACCCAAGAAATTAACACAGAAGCATAATTTACTGATACAAGCCCATTATTTATGAACACAAGTTAGAAGTGATTTTAACTATGGAAAAAGCCATAATACTTTGCCCAATGGTGACTGCAGCAGTGTGTGTGTGACCAATATTTAACTTGGTCTGACTGTGAGGAACCGATGCTTTTTGAATGTCTTTTGATATATCCGCTTGGTCAATGGCAGAAGCAACACATATTCATAAATAAACAACAGACTCAGTTGATTTCCAGTGACTCTTAAACTGACGAATAATCAGATGGTGGTGTAACTATTTTTCAGAACTTTCATCTTCTCACTGGGGTTCGTGTCTAGTGTCTTGACTGTTGATCTTGGAAATGGTTTGAGTCCCATGTAGTTAGGACTCTCCACATTGCTTTGTTGCCATGTGCTCATCTGTTTCTTGGGATGGCAAGCACACGCACCGTCTTTTCCAGAAGTGTCCTCCGGCTAGCAGTGAGATTGTTCGGGAGCTCATATTTGGACGCAGATTTTACCAGAGCTGTCTTCTGCTCGATGAGAGACTGTAGCATTGTGTAGTACGTGCTGTTCCAATGCAGGAATTCTTTTTATAGGCTGGTTGAGCAGCACCTGTCTTCTAGGTGGGAGTAGGCTAAGACTACTATATATCCGACTGGCACCAACACAACAACAACACTTCTCTGAGCCAGAAGAACCTTGTTTACAGAGAGCTAACAAGTGCCTACCACTATAGGTGGTTACATATTGTAACCCCTGATTCTATATATGCATAGTATGGTGCTATACAGTGGTGTTGATTGGGGTTGTATTGGAGCAGTTTTGCAAGTACCAGTACTAGTTTGTCATTGTAGTATCGGACCCTTTCTCTAGTTACATATCAAACATCTTAACAAGTTCCTACACTATTTTACTAGTGACTCTTTCCGCAGTCAGAATAGCCTAAATTGTACATATTTAAATTAATACACTAGTTGTGCATAGCTTTTTATAGCCTACAAACACTGATATCTAGTAATTTTCCTACTAATCAAAATGTGTGCTGTTAGGTTTGTGTTCCACTCAGAAAGTAGCAGATTATCAAAGCTAATTAGCTTCCACTTTCCCTGGGGTAACTTTTCATGTTATGCGGGTCCAGTTGTGGTGATGGCAAATCATCGGCCTGCCAAAACTCACTGCAAAGAGTGATCCTGTAATCTCAGCATTCAGCATGTTACCCTGCAATTTCAATCACAACATGGTCTAACGGCAGGGAGGACTCAAATCACTGATGAAACTAAGCAACTGCTAGCAACGCCGGTCCCCCAGCTGATTACCAGCCAGTACGTCTGATGGAAATAAAGTAATATTGCAAACTATTTTTAGTGCCGGTCCACATACTGTGTGGGTACCAGTGAAATTAACAGTACCAACATTGTCAGTCAGAATCAAAATTACTGTTTGATATCCCAGCAGACAGGTGAATAAAATAATTCTTTATTTACAGTATGTGAAATACAATTTTCCTGAAATAAGAGCATAAAATAAATCTCCAGGACATGAACAGATTTCTTTGTAAATATTCTTTGTATCCTTCTTAAGTTTAAGCAAGCTGACCAGTCTTAAAATACAATGTGCAATGATGACTGAGAGAAATGCTAGGACGTATTTTGGAGACAGATTAAACTGTGCACATTTAGCAGCAATTATCCTTCCCATGTGTTAGAAACCCACTCTGGGGTGTTTTCCATAGATAAGGGTGAGTTTTCTGTTTTGCAAGCCAGTTGAACTTCAGTTGAACTGGTCTAAAGTCAATCTCAAATCAAACAAACAAACTGTCAAAGTAATCTTGCTTGTTTACATTGTGCTTCAGACACTGGGATAACGCCCTGAGCCCAAGTCTTAGTAGTGCTTAAATCTGTACAATTTCAGTCATTGTCGCATGTTGGTATTTTTAGAATGGATTTCTGAATTATAAATTTGCTTTGATTCCTAAATAAATTAGATTATATGTTAAACGAACAGTTTATTTTTTTTATTATTTTATTTCGCATCATGTTGTCAAGTAATCCTTGAGGAAAAGAAAGACCCCAGCACATATAAAGAAAGAAATCCCAGTGGTAAGTCTAATTAAAATTTAGAGGCCAGATGTTTTGCCTTCTCTCTTCTCCCCAAAGTATTCTATTGGCAGCCTGTAGCCACTGTATTTTTCAAGAAGATGTTTGGATGCACAATAAAGCAAGAACCATTTCTTTCATTTTCAGCCAGTGGATATTCTTATATAGATGTCAATTGCTGAATGTTTTTCCATCCAGAATGCCCTTTGAGACCACGAGGGTGTACGCCGTTAAAGGCCTGCTATCATATTATTTCTGTCCGCCTTATTACCAGCGTGGTCAACCCTGAATTTGTGTCTCTTCTTTTGGAACTCTGCCATACTTGCTTCTGTTGGGAAGAAGAAAACAACGTATATACATTTAACATGTATTTAACTATACATTGTCTTAAGGAATACAAAGACTTTTGTTTATTTACCTATGGAATTATAGAAAATGCTTGATCCATTTTGCTTCACCTTTCCACAATCATGGACTTGATAGTGCTTCTGTCATCTAAATAGGAGGATTTTATTAGATACTCATTGACCCTGGCTGAACATTCCTCTCTTGTCAGTCTAGTACAATGATGGCCCTGAAAACACATGGCGATATGCCCAACCTACACTTTTAGGTGTCTTCTGGTTGGAATATATCGTATATATTGATGAGATTGGTTGGCCTGATGCCACATAACCAAGCCCACTTTGCGGGTGTCACACTGGCTCATACACCGATCAGCCACAACATTAAAACCACTGACAGGAGAAGTAAATAACATTGACCATCTTGTGACAATTCAGTGTTCTGCTGGGAAACGTTTGGACCTGGTATTCATGTGGATTTTACTTAGATATGTAGCACCCCCACCCCATAGCAACCCATGACCCTCCTTGATGGCAGCAGCCATCCCCAGCAGGATGCAGCCTGACACAGACACACACACAAAAACACTTTAGGAACAACTAAAAAAACATGAAGAACAGCACAAGGTGTTGACCTGGCCTCCAAATGCACTAGATCCCAAACTGATCAAGTATCTGTGGGATGATCAACAGAGGCCCCTCCTCTCAACCCATAGGACCCAAAGGCCCCCCACTAACTTTGTTTCTACTTTCTGCGTCACTTTCAACTTCCTGCTTCACTTCCAACAATGATGACTGAAACTTTCACCGGAATTTCGCCAAACACAAGTTATACAAATGTCTGTATCTCCAGAACTCCTCAGTTAACCTTACCGATTCTTTATTGATCCAAAACAATCAATTTGAAAATCCCCAATGAAGGCCACAAGCTGAAATCCATCGGTCTGATAAAGTTGTACTCCAAGTGTTGCTGAAGTCTTGACCTTTTATACTTCTTTTTCTTCTCCACGCACCTTGGCAGTAGGTGAAGTCACGCCAGAAATACAGTTTTTTCATCTTCTATTCTGAAAAGCAAAGCAGGACTGTGTGGATTGTAGATTTAATGCTAAATACAGTGATTTTTTCTGGCCACATGTCAGAATCCATAGTCCTCAAGGCTGTTAGTAAAATACTTAATTCTTTACTCTTGTGAAATAATATGCATGGTATCAGTGTGAAATGAATATATGCGATTAATTTATAGTAGTTTTCCATGAAAAGATAAACTGACCTGAGTGAAAATGAAATCATCTGTTTTACCACAGTTTTGTCTAAGCTTTAAATAGTGGTTTAAATCTGTAATCCAACAAAATCCACTTTATGTAGATAACAGAAATGCTTTATAAAGCACAAAAGCCATTACAGCATTGCATTTCTTAAACAAGTAAATAGCATCATCTTTACCAAATGGTCTTTACTGCAAGGTAATTGGATTGCTTTAGATTGTTACCGTTATTGTGGGCAGCACTTTGTAAATCACCCTGTTTTGCTCGAGGTTTAAATCGTAAATCAGCCGTCCAGTTTGTGACAAAGCATAACCCGGAACAAGCAGAATAAACGCGTCAAGTGTGACTTCGATTTAGTTGTGCAGCATTAGGCCACAATGCTGCTCTTTCTGCTGGGATTAGAATATAGAGAGATAAAAGAAACGGCACGTTGGGACATTGCATAAGACTTAGGAGCTTGAATAGCATCGACAGTGTCTGAATTAATTGTCTCATCAGGTGAACACTGCAGGCATTCACCTCTTGAACCTTGTGTTCGACATAAAGTGGAAGTAATGATTATTTGCTAAAAACCTTGCACTGTGTTCTGTCTAGACACCAACTAGAAACAGCACGGGCAGTGAATGGGACGAGGGGCAGCACATACAAGAGAATATGAATTAATAAGGACGTTTTTTATTATTATTTTAGAAAGTAATGTCTGTGAAGTGGGAAATAAAGTGTGAATAGTCAGTTTGATGTCCAGCCACAAGAACTTAATACTTTATTTCATGTCTTCTTTAGATGGTCGTGAAATTCTTAAACTGCTGATAATAGGAACACACATGCAGAAGATACAGTAAGTATAGTGCTCTTGAATAGCTAAATAAACTGTGAATACAAAGTAAACCAAGCCACCAAATGCAAACTCACTGTATAAGGCTTTAGTTACAAATGTCAGCAGCGCATGTCCACATGCTTTCTGACTTCAACAGGTCGAGACGGCAGCGTAAGAATTTTGTGTACTTTTCCGCTTGTTGGTTTGTGGTGACGTTCCTGGGAGTCGCTCCTGTGACCTTATCTGTTGTGCTTGAGACAAAGCGCAGCAACGACTCTCTGGAGAAGATAGCCGTGTCTAATATGGCAGCGCTGCTGTCCACGTCCTCATTTGCATGTTGTAAGCAGTGTAGCACGTATAGAACTATGAAACCAAACTTTGTTGTAGATTTCAATTAACATTCTTATTTCAGGAGTCAGGTAGGCAGTGTATGGAATTTATTGACTGAAGGTCATTCACACTCTATACTATCTATCTTAGTAGCAGAATATAATAAACAAGGTATTGGGTAAAGAATAGTCTGACATGTAGGTGACATGAAAGGCCAAGATCAAGTTTTATAAAAAAAGAAAAAAGAAATACTCTCACCTTTACCTTGTTATACTGCCTTTGAATAAAGTTGCGTGGGTGAGCTTCAGCAATTGACGGATAATTTATTCTCCCTCTAGCCAATGTCTACAATCAGCGAAGGCAATTAGAGGATACAACGTTCATAAAACCAGTGAACCACTGAAAGGGTCAACATGTGGCAGTGGTGGCTAAGGTTTTAAAGCGGCTGTTCCTAAGGAAACTGCAGTGTTTGTGTGACGGGCTGAGTGACGGACTCCTGCAAACACACACACACTTCCATTTTGATGCTATGCAACAGAAAGACATATAGTGTTTTTATCTCATCTCTATTAAGAATATGGCGTTCAATGAGTAGACTTTAATTTGGAGAAAAAAAAAAAAAAGAGGTGATTTCCTGCTGTAGCTGTTATGCAAATTTCTTTAGAGGTCTGAATCTGATTTTGAACATTATTAAACCCACTGAAATGAGATCCCATTTTGGCAACATCAAATAATGAAAACAACAATTCAGTTAATACAGAGGCATTTCATTTGTCCACTGGAGTCTTTCTCTGTGCAAACCACACAGATTACCAAGCCTTTTTGAAGTTTAATATGGAGTCATATTTTGCAACACACCGAACTTTAAAAAAAAAAAACCTTTTCAGTGTTGGATTATATTTGATGTTAGGAAATCTTTGTTAAAACAGTATAATTCGTATTGCACTTACTTCAAAGTGAGTGGAGCCTAAGCTTCAGTGGGACGGTCGTTTAGATATGCTTCATAGAAAATAATGTGCAGGTCTTAGGTACACCTCTATAATTTAACAAGCATAATGCAGCAACATTTTTGTTTAATAGTTATTAAGGTAACTGTTAAATCCTGCCTGACTTGATCCCACATTGTCTTTGTTATAGTGCAAGTAATAATCCAGACATGATAAGCAGCTAAACTACCAACCTGTCACCTTCCATTGTATTGTTGGTATTACTGAAACTGCCCAGCTCACATGGTGTGCTCAGAATACAGATAAAATGGTATACAACTTTCAGTGGAAGCTGGGGATGTGAAGCCACAAACGGATGCCTGGCCCTTAGTTGCTGCGTGACCAGTAATATGTTTGTTTCACTAATTCCACTTTTGCTCTCCCCTGAACTCCCCCCGACTGTTTTGTCTGAAAAGAAGAAAAACCTGTTCTTCCAAGTGCTATTAAGCTCGACCCATTTTTTAGGCACTGACAAAAAAAGTATACAGCTTGGCTTCTATAGGCGGTGTCTATTGTGGGATTATTAGGTATGTAACATACATGACAACATTAACGAGTACTTGCCCAACACTTCAACTGTGGCTCTGTGACCATGTAGCTCATCACATTGGCTGTTTTTCTAACTTTTTTTACTCTAAATGCTAAAATTGTATTTGTTGGACTGGATCACTGTGAACAAATATTTTATAAAGCAATAGCTTATCCTTCATCCTTTTTTGTCTTTCATTTACCTTTCGAGGCACAGTGGAGGGTACTGTATCTCATAGGTGAGAGCTTAGCGATCTTACTTTTGTCAACCAGGAGATAAAACCTTGAAATGTTTCCGTTTCCACTGAAGCCTGTGGTCTGTAATCAGCTGAATGGTTTGGCACAATATACGTAAAACGACAAGTTTGCAGAATTTGACACAATTCACTTAGTTGCTCCTTGATTCAGACGGCAGAACTGGATGAATGCTACCATTTGCTAATTCATTCAAATCTATAGCATTTATTTATGTCTTTCTACATAATTTAATCATTTTAAAAAGCACGACCAAAATGCTAAGTAGCTTAATTTCCTCTCTCTCACGCTCTCCTTCTCCCGTTTCTGTACGTGGCGCTGGGTTAGCAGATGTGCCGTGAAGCGAATGACTGTTTAAAACCTACTGTTTCGATATCAGAAATGCTATTGTTGCTGCTGTAGCGTCCCTAACTGTCAGGATCATGTGTGTAATCTGCACCCGGCGGCAAACATAAACAATGAGCAAGAAAAAGAAATGCAAACTACTGTAGCTCCTGGCATGGCTGAGCACACTGCAAACCCCCCTCCCCTGTAAGAGAAATAGTGACATCCACCACTGCTGCACAGCACCTAGAATAAATGCACTAAATGAGATGAGAAAGCCTG
This sequence comes from Chelon labrosus, assembly GCF_963514085.1. Classification (NCBI taxonomy): domain Eukaryota; kingdom Metazoa; phylum Chordata; class Actinopteri; order Mugiliformes; family Mugilidae; genus Chelon; species Chelon labrosus. Next base: position 5,357,923 of record NC_140350.1, on the reverse strand, counting down.
AGGATAAGACATAGAGACATGTTTACATGACAGTAACAGGATTACTTACCCCTACAGTGCAATATTCTCATCGCACTCGCTAAAGTGTTAGAATATTAATTTGAGAAATCTCTTCATAGCTTTCTTGTTTGAAGTCCATTTTGTGAAGAGCTGTTTCCAAAGCACCTTGTTTTTTCCCCTAAATTCAGATATTGCATTTTCTGCAAGAGGGAAGAGTGATGCAGATCCTCCCACCTCTTAATACTCTTCTTGCTAGAGAGCCCATTCTGTTAATTAACCAAACCACATGGGGCCAAACATAAGTCCAAATGCTCTCTCTTGTTTTGATTTAAGTTCACTGTATATGCTCCCCGCTGAATATGGGCTAGAGGCAGAGGCTGCACTTGAAATTTATGCCAGCGTGTTCTCGTGCTGCATGTGGGATGCTATAGGGTGAGTTGAGGGTCAGACCTGCAGAAGGAATAAATGTTCAAGAATAAGCATGGCCTTAACCTGTGACCAGGACTGCCCTTGACTTCCTACGCACGCTGACCTCGCCACCTCACTGACCATCTTCTCCTTTATTTCCTACGCCAGTGCATGTCTGTTGGCTGAGTTCTTGCTATGAATCGACAGCTGTAAGAAATACTGTGGGTAAATTGTTCAGCCTTTGTAGCTGCCAATCACACATGCACACACACACGCACAAACGCTCGGCTAAGTCAGGAATGACGGTGAGTTGTTCATGTGGTGCTGACACCTTAATAAACACACCTCTTTTAAATCTCTTCAGACGTCAGTCTGCCATTAGGAAATCAGTTTTCCATTAACACACTGCAGTCGTTAGATCCCGTCAACCTGCAGAGAATGATGGCTTTTGTTTTCCTTCTATTTTTTTCTTTCTTTCTCTTGAGCTCTATTTTTCATTGACATAAAAACATCTAAATTACCAGGTGAAGTTTTAAGTGTGATTTGTATTATGTAGTGGCTTTATGACCCCTGCAATGATATATCAGCACATTCATTAAGGGTTTACAAAGCCGAGCCTGCTTGCTGCGCACCCATTATACTGTAAATAATGCTCTCTCCCTACTCTACTCACCAAGTGGGGTTTAAGGTTATGTAATGAATCAGTGATACCAAAATAAAATCTGTCTCATCGTGATATTTTGAAACCCTTTAGCTCAGCTTAGGAGGGAAAAAAAGAAGTTTAGAATTGGGTAAGCAGAATTGAGTCATTAGGAGGGTATTGTGCACCAGAATATGGAACTTGTGCAGAAATTAACACTGTAGGAAATCATTGTTAAATGGGGAGGGGTACAAAAGAGAGTTGCTACTATGAACAAACTGCTACAGCTGATAAGATCCCAAGAAGTGCTGATGAACGCTTACGAATTAAATCTTGTAATTAAAACTGTTCAATTCTGCAGTTTCTCCTCTGATGTACTCCTGCAGCCCTGTTAGGACTTACAGCTCCATTCATGAGATTAGTTCATTTTAAACCCAAAAACACAGTTGCCTTTGTTTAGTTATTATTTTTCGTTGTTGGATATACAATGAACTGGATGACTGAGAACCTCTCACATTTTTTGCATCCTTCAGAAAGTCCTGAAAGTAGAACAAAAGAAAAACACAACATTTGTATTGGATTAAGATCAGGACTTTGTTTGATTTTGACCTTTGACCATTCCAAATCATCCATTTTGATCTATCTATCTATCTATCTATCTCGTTTGTTGTCCTACAGTTGTATTTTCATTCATAGCCAGCTACAACTGGTTTGGCAGCTGGACATTTCAACCATTTATTTTATCCATCAGCATCAATAACAATCTTTATCCATTTATCTGATACATTAAGCTTTTTAGACCAGGGGGGTATTCCAGAAAGCAGGTTTACCGCTAACTCTGGGTATGTAAACCCAGAGTTAGCGGTAAACCTGGGATTTCGGTTCCAGAACGCTCAAATATGATCAGGCTATGTAAGTAACCATGGTAACATAGGCTCTGAACTTAACTGGGTATGTAAACCCAGAGTTAGCGGTAAACCTGGGATTTCGGTTCCAGAACGCTCAAAAATGATCAGGCTATGTAAGTAACTATAGTAACATAGGCTCTGAACTTAACCTGGTAGGGGTAGGTTTTGTTCAGGTTATGTTCGGGTATTTAAGTGCACGTTCAGCCAGACCGCTTTTTCCACACTTGTCACACAATGACGTTTCCTTTTGAGGAAGATCCAATTGACATTGAAGCACAAATCATTCGGGCTATTCACCGTGAGAGGGTATAAGACCACGACTTAATATCCTTTCTTTTCCTGATGAGTTTTTGCCAGAGCACTACTGTTTTTCTTCGGAATCTTTAATATATTTAAACAGCATTCTCCATCCCCACATTTCGAACGTTACGCATCGTGGATTCGCTCATCGTAATTGTTGCGCGTGCGATAGCCTATTGCACAACATTGCAACGTTGCGCAATGAATTAGTTCCTGCTATTGAGGAGCAGATAGGAACACATTCAGCAACTTGACATCAGAGATGGTCAAAGAATGCGTGATGAAATCTGTCACAATCACTTCAACCAAAAAAAATAAAATAAATGCACGTAAGACTGTTTCACACATTTATTTGCCCATTGCGTGTTTCATGGCCTGAAAAGAGAAAACACTTCATTATAGAGCAAATGTTCTGATCCAGTGTTCTCATGCACTGACAGAAAACATGAAGAAACTATGCTCTAGTCTCTGCACAGCATTTCTTTACCTCGATTCCTCCTTGACTGCTGATAATGTCTATTCATCCTCCTATTATTTATATGAACGGTAATATTGGCTATAAATTGGTCATTTTCGAACATGCAAGGCTACACAAATTAGACAGAAGTGGGCCTATTAGGGTAAATACATTGCACTTGTTCATTTTGCTCCTCCTGGGAGGTTGAGGGCTCCGATGACGTGCCCCCAGGAATCCCCTCCATCATCGGACGCCCTCGATTGATACTGATCGCCAACTCCTCCACAGGGGTGAGGGGGGACACCGCTGGCCCAGAACCGGTCTTCCTCTCCTCTGCTTTCTTCCTATTGGCTTTGAAATGAATGTAACTTGTTGCAATATGGCAATTCAAGAATATAATACTGGATAAGTGATGTCTAAGATGATGCACTCAGATATATCTTACCAACTTGGACAATGTTTTTATATTTTGTTTTGACCTGCGGCCACGTTCTCTTGAGGGCGGTCGGGTTACATCTAATTAAAAATAATACAATATATGACAAGGTATTCTATAGTATAAGAAAGTCTCATACAAAGAAGTTAATATGTAGCCTAATATCTACTGAATTATTGTGCTTCTGACACATTAGTGTGCTATATCCTACTAAACTTACGCATTTACGCGGTCGGCAATTCTCTGCCAAGCAAGATCTCGTTCCTTTTATTGCTTTTTTCGTTATTATCGCTCTTTCCTCCTCGTACGCCTCGAGCAGAACTTGCTGCTCCGCTTCAGAAAAATAGGCTGCTCTGCGCTTTGCCATTTTTAATCATGGTTTCGACTCTCAATAGATGATGCCTTTATAACTTCGCCGTGATCACGCACAACTCTAGGTTAAACAATCCGGGGTTGATTGAACTGATTGCAAACCGGTGTTTTGGAACCGACAGCTCGGGTTTAGTCGCCTCAGGTTCAGACAAGCCAGAGGTTAAGTTTTATCTCAGTGTTTGTTAAACCTGCTTTCTGGAATACCCCCCAGTGCTTCAGTCTGTCAATTTAGCTTTCTGTCATACCCATTTATCCATTACTTTCATCTAATTATTTAGACCCCTCTCCTGCATGCTGGCTAATTTGTTATCACACACTGCAGTGAAGAGGTGGCGGGGTTGACTCATCGTTTTATTTTTCAGTAAAAAAACATACCATTATTTGAAAAGGTAGTACAAATGGCGTACATTTGTTTGCATTATATAGATTCATAAGTTACTTAAAAGCTTGTTTCAGTAGCAATGGCAGCAACTCACAGGTCAGATTTACATCTGTGTGTTAAATTTTGCCTCACAACCCGCCGACTCTGTCGCTGGCTTTGTCTCCGGGCTGAGCAGTTCAAGAATCATGAAGTGTCCCTTTCACCTCACTGCTCCTTCTGTTCTTCCGTTGACCCATCTGTAACTGCCGTGGCTCCACAAGTGGATTTGCCACAGATTTGAATGCAGCATATTCTTCAACTCGGTGTCAGAGCAAGAAGAGAAGGCAAAGAAAATGTGAAGAAGATAAAGGATGTTTTTCCTCCTGAGCTGAAATAAATCTTATTGTGGTGGCATTTAAAGAGTAAATCCACTCCAGATCACATATGGCAGAAAACTGGTGCTGCGCTGATGCCCCTGGGCTTGAATTTTGTAGCGTGTCTGGCCACACCCATGATGTCACAGTGGGTGTTTTCAATCATCTGTCAAAGCCTGGCATGTGAGCAGAGTTTCAGTATCTTTTATTTATTTTTTTATTTCTGCCCATTTCCGATTCAGTGTGGACCTTCTCTCCAGAGTATCCACTGACTGCGTTTTAACCTCATTTTTCTTGCTTTAGCTGTCCATTTGTGTCGTCGTGTCTGTGTTTGCCTTTTCTCCGCGAAGCTGTGTGTGTTCATCGGGGGAAGAGGGGTGCACCAGGTGGGGTATGTGATAAGAGAATAGATGTAAATGTATACAGATCACATTCGCACGCTGTGTCGCTGTGCGCCGCAGCAGCAAACAAACCACAAGCTTAAAATTCTGACATTGTGTGTGTGTGTGTGTGTGTGTGTGTGTGTGTGTGTGTGTGTGTGTGTGTGTGTGTGTGTGTGTGTGTGCCTACGGAGCCTGTTCAAGCTCGCCGAGCTTCAAAGTTTTTAGCATCAAGGGATGTAAATGGAGACAGATCTTGAAAACACATTTTATTAAACTTGCCAAACTGTTAATTGGTGTTTGTTGAATGTGTTGGCTGGACTAGGTCAGCTTTGAAAAGAAAAAAAAAAAAAAGGAGATGAGCCAAAGTAGGAGGCTATAATATCCAGGACACTGGCTACAGATATTGTGCTGGCCAGATACTGCACGTTGGGCAGACTCTTTGGGGGAATTGGAGAGAGTTTGAGGGCATTCTCTGCCTTTCTTCTCGTGCGACTATTACTCGCCGTGCCCTCGTTTTCCCCTCTCTCTTTCATCCAAATATGGCCACCAGGAAAAGGTGAGTGGGAATCAAGCGGGCTCGTGCTCTTTCGACCAGCTAATGAACACATCAAATGAAGCAGTGTTTCAGCCCACACTCACGGCCTTGATTTGACTCCGCTGTTTGGTTTTATGCACATAAAAACATGAATATGAATGCAGCATACCTGATGAACCCTAATAAGGTAGCAATACATGCGCCGAGCGAAAGTGGAATTATCCTCAGACGCCTTTGTGAATTTATGTGATTTAAAAAAAAAAAAAAACTGCTGAACAGCTTGAGACAAGAAAAAAAAGAGAAATCATCAAACTTAATTTGTGTCAAGTGCCAAGAAATCCCACAAATGAGGCTTTATAATGAAATATAATGATTCGACTCATTCGCTTGGTCACTCTGTTGGAACACTGGCTCAAACACACAGTTTGGTAATTAGCCCGCTTTTATTTGTACACATAGCGTGTTCATTTCTGTGCCTCTAACATCCCCCCCTGTCTTTGTGCCGTCTATCTTCTCAGACGACTCGTGGGCCACCTGTGAAAATACTTAAATGTTATTAGTATGGCTGTTGAAGAGCAGCATAGCGGCGGCAGTGCGTGGGCGGGAGCTCTAATATGATTGGCTCAGGGACACTGTAAGCCTGAGTGGCAGCCCTTAATGGGAGCCCTGGAGAGGTAACCCAACAGCTGTGTGTTTGCAGCTAATGAGAGATGGGGGAGGAGTAAAGGATCACAGACTGGAGGCACTCTGATAAACTTGCCTCAGAATGGCTGGGGTGCAGATAGGAAAATCAAGTTTCCTCCTGAGGACATTGCTTAAGGCTCTCCTTTGTGACACACCCCGGAGTTTGACTCACTGCTCCCGGTCCATTGCTTCATGCTTAAGCAGTTACGATCGCAGGCAACGGTGTTCGGGAAGAAAGGAAGAGAGTAACTGTGGCGTGGGATGGATTTCACTCCCCGCTGAGCAATGCTGATTTATAGCCTTGAGCAAAAGCATTGTGGAGTTTTTTCCCCTTCTTCTCCTGCTTCTTTTTAATTACGCTGCTGCAGTTTTTAACAGATGATGTCAGACACAACTAGTTTGAACAAATACACACCAACGGCGCATTCTTGTTTTCACGCCATAGCACATTGTCTTCACAGACGAGAGGGCAACGCGCCTCGCTCCATCGTCAATGTTGAATCCCCCTTTAGTTTCCTGAGCAGACACAGAGAGGAGCCGTGTTGCATCCTCTCCTTATTAGAACCGCCTGAGGGTGGCGCCAAATGAATAAACAGTGGCCACACAGCTTCCATTTTAGGCCACTCTTATTTGCTACATGTAATGCATATCAACAAGTAAACTGTCGGGCTACCTGTTACATCAGATTTATCCCAATCAGTGCGCTTACACAAACAAGGAAAGGGAATTATTTCGCACTAATAATAAATTGAGGTCAGGGCAGGCGCAGATTTCTTGATGGCTCATTTAATGGGGTGCACCCCTCTCCCTCTTTGAGTTGACCCAGTTTGATGAGATCTTCTTAGACTGTAGGAATCACACAATTTCCTGGTAGGCAGCTCTGGCATAATGTGATGTTGAGTGTGAAGTTGCTGTGTGCTGCGGTGGATGGGAGCCCCACCTCCTCCCACGCTCTGATGAGTGGAGAGAAAGAGGGAGAGAGAGGGAGGGAGGGAAAGAGAGAGAGAGAGAGAGAGAGAGAGGAGCAACTAACCTACCCACTGTGTCTCACCACTTGCTCTCTGGAAATGCTTCAGATGGGCTTCTTGTTTAGGACCGCTTAGCTATTCCGTTTTAGGTTGCAGAAATGCCATGTGTGTTGCAGTCGCTTAGACATCCCGTGCGTCCTTAGAGTGCGCTCTGAGCTACTTGTGTCAGAGGAGGGGGGGGGAAGCGCCGGAGAAACTTGGACCAAAGGGATGCGACAGCGAGTGCATATCTTGGCAGGGATCAGTTATTGAGGACTGAAAATGGCACACACTAGGTTGTCCCCCGTGGATTGACACTCTTCACTTCCCAGCTCTGCCATCTCGTCTAACGCAAAACTGCCCTCAACTTAGAATATACCGCACGGACGGAAAGCTGCGTCTGTTGTGCCTGAGGCTGCCGGGCGACGGCGGCGGACGTAGGATCCCGAATTTTGATGCGGAAAGTTGTGAATCCCCGTGAATGGATTTGGTGATTTCGATGTCAGCGCTGTGACGGAGGTTTGAGGGTGAGACACCTGCCTCTGGGAGCACCGGTGGACGTTACCAGCCGCGGACGAACGGGAAATTGGCGACGAGCGCTCAAGTCTCCGGATCAGGTAGTGAAAATTACCGCAGAATTAATGGGGAAAGTTGCTTTGATTGGTCGCCGTTGTTGGACGGGTTTGTGCAGCGACGGCGGCGAAGTTTCTTTAGAGAATATTTGCTGTCTATTAACGCAGGCTGCGACTGAGGTGTTTATACAACAAGTTGGTGCAGTTTGCAACGGGCGAAAGCGGTGGCTGCCCGGCGTTACAGGTTGACGGAGAGGCAACAGATATGTCATCCGCGGCGAGGAGCCGCCGCATGATTGATGAGACGATGCATTGCAATTAAAACACATCCCTAAGTTCCAGCCCCCCGTTAGTGATGGTATTAAGCCATTAAGTCTGCATATCATTGCACTTCAGCGACAGTCTGAGTGCATGCGCTTCAATCTGATCTGCACTGGCGATCGGCTAATTGCGTTTTATTATACCATTATGGTTCTGTGAAGCAGAAAATGCGATCCATTTGTAACATCCCTCTCTCGCCATTCATTTCATACAGCTGCAGACATCACACTAATTGCCTTTATTAGTGAATCTTTATTTGGCGCTGTTTACTCGTAACATTTTTTATTTATTTATTTATTTTGCGCAAATAATTCTGACGTAAAGCCCGTCACGTTAATAACTAATCTGCAGTTTCCCCCCTCTAAGGAGATTTATGCTCATAATTGGAAGAGGGGGAGAAAGGGGGGGGGGGGGGGAAATCTTTGATCAGCGCATGGGTAATCTCCTGTGCTCTCCAGTGAGAGTCTGGGGTGTTGTTTCTTTCTCGCCACTCCACCGACCACCAGGCACATTTTAATAGTCTGCTCTTCACAGTGATGTCGGTCTAAGTTCCCACACATACTGTAGGCTACAAGGCCGTCAAAGCCGAGCAGATCAAAACAGGCCGATAACCCACTTTTACCCCCTTGTCTGATGAAAGTGTTCTATCTATCTATCTATCTATCTATCTTTCTATCTATCTATCTATCTATCTTTCTGTCTATCTTTCTGTCTATCTTTCATCTACAATTATGACATGATAAAAGATTCCTTTATTCCTCTATATTGTCTGTCACAATTGCATGCCAGTTCCATAATATTATAACAGTGTGCAACTTTACTCTGATTACTGTACAACAATATGCAACATGTCATATGATTGAGTTTCTGAAGGAAGACTAACTGTGCGGATCAATTGGCTGCTCAAACAGGTATTTCGGCTTGAGAAAAAGAGAACCTTTACAAAACAGTACAAAAGCAGTAAAATAACCCCTGCAAGGAAACCTAACCATGCTCTCAGTCACAGATGCAGACCAAGAGGAATATAAATTCCATGACCTGTCAGTATGTTCATATATATTCTGTATGCAGACTCTTTGATCTCAGTGTATTTAATGGGATTATTTTTATTTTTTTATTTTTTTGACCCTCCATCTGCGTTTTCGTGTGGCTCAGCCTACGTACACCTAAATCAAAAGCCCATGTCCTTAGCAAGCGTTTTCCAACCAAAGGCCACTGCTTTCTCATTACCAGGTTGTCCAGGGTTTGTGGCCAGTAGAAGTGTCCATCCCAACATTTTGCAGTAAATTCTACTGGTAGATCAGCTGTGTAAGGAGACCCATAGCTGTGATACCACCCGTCATAAATCATGCTGGTGGGAGGGTAATGGATTTTACCTGTTATACTAGCTAAAGGCGCAGAGTCAGCCAATATATCAAATCACATCAGTTGAGAAAATCATTAAATCATCCGTTATCTTTCCACACTCTGCCAACGCAGAGAAGAGCACATCCTACAGCAGAAATTTGTGAACTCGATTTGTTGCAGGTAACAGGTGGAGATTCAGCTTCTGCGGTGGTATGGTGATGCTGCAGGATCTAAATCTACCCTGCAGTCACCGCAAAACATGCAAGTAGTTGAAAAAAACTGTCTAAAATATAATCTGAGGTTTGGTGTTACCTTTCACATATTAGTGTTTTACAATTACGCTCCAGTTAATGATGCGCTTGAGTCATTTCTGCCGGACCTGTGGAGCGGCCAGCTTAAAGAGCAAATGTCACCCAGTCAGTCACTGAGTTGACTCAGTCAGTGGATAGTCTGTCTCTATGGCAACCAGAACCGGTGCACATGCTCCGCAACACAATTAAATTCTTCATTTTTTTTTTAACTACCTGTTTTAGTTTGTGTATGATGACAGTACTCGCGTGGATTCAGCCACACAATCCTGTATCCTTTTATTTCTCCTCCTTTAAGCCCAATATAAAAGCACTATGTAGCTACTGTAATAAATTTTAAAATAAACCAAATTATTTTGCTTTTCAAATAAACTATGACGTGTTCGTGTTACATGCTGAAAACTGATGATGGTGTTCTGAAATTGGTGATGTTGATAATTTTTGCAGGAAATCATTTCTGAAATACACAATGGTCATTACATACCTTTTAAAGTTAACTTAATGCTTCAATAATGTTACTCCCATTAAAATATATCTGTATGTACACAGAATTTCAATTCTGTCCGACTGAGTCCTCTTATATATTTCACCCTATATTTCCTCCAGTACTCATTATTATTCATTGATAAAATAAACAGGATCTGCTCGTTGTAACTTCTAATGCGCATTGCTTTTCTTTGATAAACACACAGCTGTTGAGATTAAATTAATATGGACACATTGTGCGTAACAGTCGTTTGTCCTCAGAATGAAAAATGCGAAGCTCAGAATGCAGCAGTTAACCTTATGGTTTCCTTCCCTCCCACTTATAAAATGTCAGCCTTCCTGAAGACAGTTTGACAGCTGCCTGTGGTGCAAAAAGTTTTTGGCAAAACACATGTGGGACAGTTTTTGGATGATGGTCTGGAAGTCAGAGTGAATGAACAGGATCCTCTGCTGCGGTGGAGATATTTCTGAGTTGTTCTCCAGTTGGTGTAGGAGTGGGTCTGTCATGTAAGCTGGGATGGTACTAGTTTTTCAGAGGTCATTCTTTTGACTGGGTTCAGCCATCCTGGCCTCATTAAGGGAGAGATTGGTTTCCTTGGGAACAACTGCACAACTTGGCACAGGCTGGGTCGTTGATTGTAGACACGTACTGTAGAAGCTGAAACCTTCTCTTGAACAATGGGGTCAGATGGGTGATGCAGTGTGTGAGGGCTCCTTGTGAGACTCAATCAGACCTTGTAGTTTGACTGATGTTTAGCTGCCAGTGAAGTCTTTCACCTTCTACTCTGAGGAGCAGAACAGCAGCACTGGCTCTGGCCAGTGAGCCTTTAGGGAGTGGTGGTGGTGGTGGTGGTGTGACAGGTCCATAGAGGACTGTAGGCAGTTGCTAGGAGGAATTTTGGAGGAAATTAGTAGATCCATGAGGTAAGGGAGAGATGCAAAGGAACAGAAAAGGAGCCACATTGTTAAGACTTGAATGAATTCATTGTTGAAATTCAAGTCTTCTCTGTTTCTTTTGAAGTGTTTGCAACTGTTCCAATAGTCTGATTGTAAATGCAGCATCCCTCGCTGCGGCTTTATCCTCTTTTGCATATGTTGTTTTCTAGCAAACCAAATCCACTCTCCTTTAATTATTAAAAAGCCATATGGCTATATTAAAGAAAATTGTCTCTGCACTTTTTTTTTTTTTTAACAATTTGGGTATTTGTAGTGGAGTGAGTCATGCAAGTGTTTACAGAATTAACAGTTTCACACAGTCTTATCTAACGTTTATACTGCTGGTCTCTTTGAAAATACAGTGCCTGCTAAGAAACATTTTTTTACCTACGGGTTAAGCAGTCATGTCGTCGAATATCAACGCACTTCTGCAGTACATTTTAGAGTTAATTTGAACATAAGTGACGACAGACTCCCAGATGACATAGTGGCCATGAATCTAACATGCTCTCCATCTTCTCTCAGAGCCACTCTTATCTGTATAAGAGGTTGTTGGCAGGTGAAGGGGTACGCTTGGGTGAGCTTCTCCAGCCAATTGTGTGTCTGTGGAATGATTGCCGTGCTGAGCATGAGTCATGAAACACTGACTATATAGTCTGGTCTTGCTCTTACACTTGGCAACCCTGTTGGTCTTAATAAGTTGGGCTATGGCCAGGCAGCGTCCATGCCTTGTGGCAAGCCTGCTCTGATGTCCTCAGGGATCTTAAACTCCTTTGCCAAGCAGTTTTGCCTCGACTGCATTACTTGTTTCAAACTTAAACATCTTCACAAGACAAACAGCAGATAGCAGACCCATCAGGCAGTTTGTGACTCTCTTTGAAAACCCACCTTCATACTGTGGTACAGGCTGCCTTCAGTTTTTCTCCGTGTTGAAACCATCTGGACAATTGCATGATCACAGCATGCGGCTATGTGTTGAGTGTTGTTTTACTCGTACAGTTAACATTCAGTCCTCAGACAGCCAGTGCCTTGATTGTGTTTGGATGGATGTTTTTTTCCAGAATATTTGTTGCTTTGAATCTCCTCCATGGTATCTGGCTCCCTGTGTTTGTTGGTTTGTCTGTTTGAATAGAAGGCTTTTTGCAGCAGACAGTATTTAAAGGCATTACAGTATGAGCCCTCTAGGTCTCACAGAGCCCTGTTAGTTTAATTCTGTGTGAAGGAAGTACAGTGTATACTTCATTCATACAACTTGTATCACAGTAGGTACTGTCAATCTGACTATCCTGTGGCGCTGCTATCAAAAAATGTAGCTGTGCGATTTTCTAGTTATAACGTGTTGTACGGTGGGCAAAAAAAAAGTTTATGCAATCATTCTGCTTTTAGTTTAACGCTGCAGTGCTGCCACTGCGCTAGAGTGTAGACAGGGTTAATAGCAAAAAGACCCTCTCAGCTTCCTGAATATTTCTGTGTTATCTGCCTCTTTGGTTGGCATTTATATTGTAGGATACAGTGCTTACCAAAGGCAAAACCCTGCTTGTGAAAATTAATTTTAGAGCAGTTGACCAGGATGCTAATATGACAAACCCATTTGAGCACACTGGAACAACTAATCTCCTGTTCCTCCCTTTGATTTTATGCTGAGTTATGTATTGCGATCTGCCTGAATCAGCTTGTAGTCTTATGGGTCTACCAGACCATCTGGGATGGCAGATGATAACCAAGTTTTTCAGAGAAAAAGCGCTGAGATGCAGGAAACGTCACTCCTAGTTGTGTTCAGCAGTTCTAATTTATCCATTTTGCTGCTCAGGTAGTGAACTTAGGTGAGACACGCAGTAGCCCAAGAAGTCTCACATATGCCAGTGTAGTGAAAAATATCAGCACAAGCTCCTCTTTGCTAGCACCTTAGTGTACTTTGAGAAAGGGGAAAGAAATTTGATGCCGTCAAACTTTTGATAAAATATTTGTGCGATAGCTGAGGAACCCAAAGCACGGTGTCAATAACATTCAACAGATAAGAAATTCTCACAAGAGCGATGGCAAAGCGCATATTGCATGGGCCGCATGAATTTTAATGTAAATGTAAACAAAGAAAGAGAACACCAATTCACTGGGCTGCTAGGCACGGTGCCATCTGGAAGACAGGCATGAGGCCAACTGGAAGACATTAAGTCATGAGTGTCATCAACCATAACAATCATGTCACTATCAAAGCACTCCTATTCGTTCTAGAAGTGGACGTAATGGCAAGGGGACAGTTACAACTAAACAAAACATTATGAAATCAATTACGGGTTTCATTTTTAAATGGCCACTTTGTAAAAATAATTTAGCAAACTTGAATTCAACAGTGAATATTAAAAGAAAGAGATGGGAGGAGGGGTGATCCACATATCAAGTAGGCTAAAGCACATATTATGAGACCTCATATAGGGGGCTCATTTTGTAAGATGAGCATAATTATATTCTTCAAATTGCACTGCAATTTTATCTGATTATGCGTACATCTACATTTCTTCATTTAACACACCTATCCTCAAGCTCTTGTGCTTTAAGAAATGAATCATTTGAATCATTTGCAGCCATCACAAGGGATAGTGTTTCAATGTATATGAAATGTGTTTCGCAGTGTGTCTGCTGATAATGTTTTTACTTCTGGCTGTTATTTTTTTTTTTCCCTTTCCCCCTGCACACACGGACATGCAGAAAGCACATTCAGTGTTCACGCCACATTGCCCAGAGGTTCCCCCTGCAAATGTAAAAAGGGACACATCGATAACCGAGCAATTAGTGCATCAATAACCTGCACTTCCAATTTTAATGTATTCAAAAGGAATTGGATTTCCCATCGGATTTCTGTATATTTGTGTTTTGCTGTCTCGCTTAATACACATTTGCTGTACTCTTCTGGAACAGTGTATTGTGCGAGCAGATGCGTGATGTACTAATTCCGCTCAGGATAACACTGTTTGCTCATATTTATGCGTATCTCTTATCAGCTATCACCCACACCAACTAAGGGTGCACTGATTCTGCTTGTTCTTTTCCAAATCCATAAACTCTAGGTGTAGGCTCACATTAAATTGTGCTGAAGCGATTGAAACAGTTTTTTTAATCTTTGAGGTAACATAATGCTTCAGCCGCACTTTGTAATTAAAAGAGTAGAATCTTTCTTTGAGGGTTTGTGCAAAATATAGTTACCCAAATAAGTTATAATACCCGACTCATAAGAGCCAGTATCGATCGCTGTATTGAAGTGGTGCATCACTAACAGAAACAGAAATATAGTGCAACAGATAACAGTCTGCTGTCATGCGAAATGAACACAGCATGATTTGTAAGTAGACACTCACTGATGCACCACACTAGCTAAAGTTTTAAAATGTTGCCATCATTAAATTTTCCAGAACACTGGACCTTGATACTTAACCTCAATGTTTGCTCCCATTTCAATTACCAATAGCACCACACACACACAGAGAGGAAATAATTATAGTCTGAAATCATCGCAGCATGAAAAAAAACGCTGGAATTCTTGGCTAGAGGGAATACAGATCAAAGAAAACTCTAAAATAATGGGTCATAATTACAGAGTTGAAAGGTTCAAAATCAAACATAATGATTACAGTGTTTGAGCTAGCCAGTAGCAATGGAGCATGGATTGGAATTTCTGCATTGTGCATTGTTGAAAGCTGCATGCGATGATAAAAGCAAAGTTACATAATCTGCATGGGAAGAAATTGCCTTCATGACCCCTAAGTATGCAAGCCCTTGTCTCTCCGGCAAACAGTTCATCTCTATCAATAGACGGTATCTTGGCAGGTTAGCAGGGATTCATTCTTGAGGGCAGGGTTTATACCACAGGTTATTTTAGAGCTACGTTGTTACCCTGCTCAAACTCTAGTAGTGTAATACAGAAATAATGAGTCTCCTAGGCTGTGAGGTTTTGTATTACATTTTTATTTGATTACACAGCTGAAACAATCCACATTGGCCCTCAAGTTTGTTTTGTACGTAAGCTCACAAGATACAATTTCTTGTTCCGCCTTTAATTTCTACACGGAAACTGTAAAGTTGACTCTTAAAGCTCCAGGAGGTAAAGGAAGCTATGCTGGGATGATTGCATTTAAAAAAAAAAAAAATGCCTCTTCTCTCTTTGGTGATCTTGTCTAATTATTATGTTGTGCTTCAGGGCCCGCTGTAGGTTTTTGTAAAAATCATTGACAGAAATTAGATATTTTACAGATGTAGAACAATAATACAATGATACAGTGCTGTTGTTTTTTTTCCTGATAACTAAATGTTTTACCCTGGTCTCTCTGTGACGTTTTGTTGTGGGTTTCTCCTTGAAAATAAACCATGAAATGACCACTTATTGAACTTGCCGCAGCAATGAAAGTAAGTTATTACAATATTTTGACACAGATCCTTTTTGTCATTTTGCAGGCAGATCATCTGGTGACCTAATGGAACTGAATTTACAAGTAGTGCTGTTCTGGGTCGTGGTGCTGCACTGTGGCTATGCTGAAGGCAGCATCCTGTACCGGGTCCAGGAGGAGCAGCCTCCCAACACACTTATTGGTAGCCTGGCGGCAGACCAGGGACTTCCAGACTCGGGTCACCTCTACAAGCTAGAGGTGGGTGCCCCTTATCTTCGCGTCGATGGAAAGACGGGAGACATTTTCACCACAGAGATTCCCATAGACAGAGAGACCCTGAGAGACTGTCGCTCCCAAGCTAAGGGGAAGCCCTGCTACCTGGAATTCGAAGTGTCTGTGACAGATCTGATACAAAACCAGAGCCCACGACTCATTGAAGGACGCATCGAAGTACAGGACATCAATGACAACACCCCGCAGTTTCCTTCTTCTGTACTCACAATCTCTGTCCCTGAGAACACAATCATGGGGGCACTATTCTCCATACCTCTGGCTACAGACCGGGACTCTGACAGGAATGGGGTGGCTGACTATGCGCTGACTGCAGGGCCAGATGCAGCAACCCTGTTTGGTTTACAAGTTGCCGACGACAGAGGAGGGAAGCTCCCACAGCTCATCGTTCTGGGCAACCTGGATCGTGAGTTAAAGGATTCGTACGACCTCACAATCAAGGCGGTGGATGGAGGAAACCCTCAGCGCTATAGTAGTGCTCTGCTGAGAGTGGTGGTGACCGATGCTAACGACAACTCCCCCAAGTTTGAAAAGTCCACGTATGAGGCGGAAGTTTCAGAAAATAGTCCAGTGGGGCACTCTGTGCTGCAGGTAAGACTGTGATTTAATTCTTCTGTTAGGGAAATGTGTAATCTTGGATTGCAAAATAAAATTGCAGACAAAAGTGTTTGTGCAGGTGGATGTATTTTTAATGCATAATGTTTTTGCCATTTCACTCATGCAAGGTATAAGGTTAACATGTAAATGAAAATTACATATAGTTGTTTTGTTTCTGATATTATTCTTTTACAGTATTAAAAATAGTCTTACAACTTTAAATGCTGTAGCCATGAAACCTTAACCATGCTGACAGTATCAAATGGCATATTTGCTTTAACAATTTACATTTGTTTAATTCACTTCTGTTGTACCAAACCCTTTTAAGTCATACCAGGAAATATTAGCACATTAGCACATTATTCTTGAGCAGGTAATTAAGCTACTTACGGTATTTGTTATGCCATTATACTTGCAGAAACAGAGTTAGAGCTACACAATATCAGAGTGTAGGCATAAGATGCTCTGTGTAGGATTTTCTCAGCATACTGCTGTGAAATTGCATGAAAGAAATAGCATCCCTAATATCTTACCATATGCTTTCACAAGAACTCTAGAGAGGGAAAAGGAGAAAAAAAGGCAGATGACATAACCATCAAAAGAACAGAGAAAAGGCAGTGATGAAATAGGGCAAAATGAAGTTGTCTGCATGCTGTGCTTTGAAGTGATCAGACCTCCATTGATTCATTTATTCATCCATTCAGTCACCAATGATTAATGGAGAAAATTAGGTTATATTTTTACCTCAAATTGTTGCACACAGTAATTCATGCCTTTAACCATATAATATGTTTTGCTTTTAGGTCAAAGCAAATGACTCTGACATGGGCCCTAATGGAGAAATTGAGTACACCCTTCACCAGGCAGTCGACCCAGTGCCGAAACTTTTACGAATTGATCGGTCCACGGGCATTATCTATGTGAAAGGATCACTGGACAGGGAGGAAATCAGCAGCTTGTCCTTTTATGTGGTGGCGAGGGATAAGGGACCTCAACCTAAAAGCTCCAAGACATTCGTAACCATTGAGGTGACTGACCAAAATGACAACGCTCCAGCTGTGGAGATTCGCGGGATTGGTCTTGTGACGCACAGCGAAGGAGTGGCTAATATTTCAGAGGACATGCCAGTCGGAACAGCTGTTGCCTTGGTGCAAGTGTCTGACAAAGATGAAGGAGAGAATGCCGTGGTCACTTGTGTTGTGGCAGGAGACGTGCCCTTCCAGCTTCGTCCTGCCAGCGACTCTTCTACTGATAACAAGAGGAAATATTTCCTACAGACCACCACTCCTCTTGATTATGAACGAGTTAGGGATTACAGGGTAGAGATTGTGGCTGTAGATTCTGGAAACCCAGCGCTCTCTAGCACAAACTCTTTAAAGGTTCAGGTGACCGATGTGAATGATAACTCCCCAATATTCT
The DNA here is from genome assembly GCF_963514085.1 of Chelon labrosus. Lineage (NCBI taxonomy): Eukaryota > Metazoa > Chordata > Actinopteri > Mugiliformes > Mugilidae > Chelon > Chelon labrosus. Next base: position 5,340,402 of record NC_140350.1, on the reverse strand, counting down.
CCCCGACCTTGTTTGAGGTTGATTTTGCAGAAGAAAACCAACCAGGTGAGAAGGTTTTGGACGTTACGGCCTCAGATGCTGACAGTGGGACCAATGCTGAACTCCTCTATAATATCGTGGCAGATTCATCCATCAAAGGTTTGTTTGAAATTGACCCAAACACAGGTGAAGTAAGAGCCAGAAGCCCGCTAGATCGTGAACATAAAGAACGATATGAGTTTCGGGTCACAGCAGCAGATAAAGGGTCACCTGTTCATAAAGGAACAGCAACTGTTGTAATAAAGGTCCTTGACCGCAATGACAATGACCCCAAGTTCATGCTTAGTGGCTACAGCTTTTCAGTTTTGGAAAACATGCCTCCTCTCAGTCCGGTTGGCATGGTGACAGTCCTGGATATGGACAAAGGTGAGAACGCTCATGTTCACCTCTCTGTAGAGCCTGATGGAGGGAAATTTGTAGTTCAAAACGGAACAGGCACAATTCTCTCAAGCATCTCATTTGACAGGGAGAAAGAAAGCAGCTATACATTCCGTCTAAAAGCACTCGATGGAGGAGAGCCACCCAGATCTTCATATGTGGGTGTTACTATCAATGTCTTGGATGAAAATGACAATGACCCTGTGATCACTAAGCCCTCCAACTCCTCCTTCAGGCGCCTGTCACCTTTAGCTTCCCCAGACAGCCATGTTGAGGTGGTGGAAGCTGAAGACCTGGACAGCGGGCCTAACGCAGAACTTGTCTTCAGTATCGCTGGGGGGAACCCTTACCGGTTATTTCGCATTTCCCCCTCCAGTGGAGAGATCACTCTGGCAAAGGAGATGACCCGCAAGCACGGTGGACTACATCGTCTGGTGGTGCGAGTGAGTGACAGGGGGAAACCCACACGCCATGCCACTGCCCTGGTCCACATCTATGTCAACGAAACCATTTCAAATGTCAGCTTAGTGGAAGCCTTAGTTGGACACAGTCTTTACACTCCACTGGACAGGGATATTGCTGGTGATCCTGACAATGGTTTTGCTGCACAGCGGAGTAACATTTTATTTGGAAGCCTTGCTGGCGTGGCAGGTGTTGTACTGTTGATCTTGGTGGTGGTATTTGTTCGACACCGCATCCAAAGAGAAACAAAGAGTGGGTACCAAGCAGGCAAAAAGGAAACTAAAGACTTATATGCGCCCAAGCAGGCACCAAAGAATGCTAAAGGCAAACGAGGAAGGAAAGGAAAACCCCAGAAATCCCCAAAGCCACTTGGGGAAGATGAGGAGGTCAGCCTTCAAAAAAGTCTCAAGTTTAACCTTGATGGAGTCAATGATAGCCCCAGGATACACCTGCCCTTAACATATTCACCAGGAAGCCCTGATATAGGCAGGCACTACCGCTCAAACTCCCCCTTACCCTCCATCCAGCTGCAAGCCCAATCCCCCTCTGCCTCTCAGAAGCACCAAGCCGTCCAGGACCTCCCCGCTGCCAACACATTTGTAGGAACAGGAGGAGACGACAACTCTACCGGCTCAGACCAGTACTCAGATTACAGCTACAAGACCAGCCATCCGAAGTATAACAACAAACAGGTAAAGTCATCCCTTACAAAATGTAACCGCGGTCTCAATGGTCTGTTAGAGGAGTGGATTATTGGCGTGCTGCATTGTTTGAGGGTACTGAAAAGGGATAAGTCAATTTTAGAACTTATATGTGTGAACCATATACTGTACTGTACATACTAGCCATATACAGTATATATATTGAGCACTATTTTTATAGCAATTGTTTACTGAAAAGAAAAACACAATATCACATATGAATAAAGTGAATAAAGTCTGATGTTACAGTGCCATCAGTCTGTAATGTAAGTACGTCAACAGATGCTTAAACATTCATTGCCACTCATTGTTTATTCTGAAATTTCATTGTCTGTAGAAATGTGCCTAATGTGAGATTACAGGTGAGAGTCCAAACTCCTACTCCAATTGGAAATATTTACAGTAAAGCCAGTTTCAACTGAAACGTGTTTCTTTAAATTTGTATAAATATCTCATTATTCACAAGGACAATATCAATATACTTTGGGAACTGAGTACAAATGCAATATAGTATTGTTTTTTCCTGTTAATATAAATTGCAGTGACATGGTATATTTGTTTTTCTACCATGTAACTTCTCTATGGAGTAAAATGGGATGCAAAAAGAAAAAAAAAATTTGTAAAATTGTTGCACCACTCGCTAGAATTCAGAGATAATCTGTCATATTTTGTTTTCTCGTCCGGTTGGCAGTAGACTTGAGCGGGCAGGGTCCATTTCTCAGTTACTTACTTCTGCTTTTCTGCCTGACCTCTGGTGCTCTGATCTCTGCAGGTCACTTGCTCTTATCTCCTTGCTCCTTATGCTCTTATCTCCTCTTATCTGTACAACATTTGGCAAGACTCGAATCGCCATGGAAACAGAAATATTAATAGACTCGGAGGGGATTACGAACAGAAAAATTGTGGAGAGTCTAGGGATAGAAAGCTACTGTGTCTCTAGGTTTCTGTGTCATCTGCAACAGTGTGAATGTGTGTCTAGGACTAGACAAGTATAAATATGTATTTTGTGTGTGTGTGTGTGTGTGTGTGTGTGTGTGTGTAAGTGTGTAAGTGCAGGAGGGGATAAGGTAGACTACCATTATTCTTAACATTTTGTAGAATACAGCAAAATGTCCAGATGTCTTGATCCCACCAGTTAAATACATCTACATTAGAGCGACTGACATTTCTAAAATGAATCAGATTTTTTTTTTTAAGTAAATAAACTGAAGTCTCATTTAACATGACAAAATATGACCAGTGTCACAAAGAGGTAGAGTCTGTATCGCACAACCTCAAAGAGTGCACAGAGACAAGCTGGTAAAGGGCCATTCCATCCCCAACAATTGCATTCACAAAAGCAGGGTATGATTTGCAACTTAACATGACTTTTGCATCTGAACTTCTTTGCAAACAGCTACATCTAACGTTGCGGTGTTCAAAGGATGGCCATTATGTCTTACTGGAAATTACTGTCTTTGATGTGTACAATTTATTTTCACCCAAGACAAGCTGACGCGGGCTTTCAAGGCGCTTCCTACATCTCAGTGTCATACGTACAGAACAGTTTGACATTTCTCTAAAGCTTTGCTGATAATGTTTGCCACATTAAAATTAGCAAGAAATAGAAGAGGAAAACATGCCACTGAGTTCTGAACACGTGTAGGTGACACATTTTTCTGTGGAGATAACTTCAGAGCCGCTCTCACAGTTGGCTGGTTGGTACTTTCAGCAGATGCTTGCTGACAGCTTAGGTGATCACAAGCCTTTGTGGGTGGAGTCAGTTTAGGGAACAGTCACCACTGTCTCCTTGATGGACAACATAAGGGACCAAAATGACTGCAAGCCACAGGGTTTGTCTGGATATTTGTGTGTAGTGCCAATCTCTGCATTTGTGAGTAGATTTGCTGCTTAGTGGAAGAGTGTTAATTGTAACTGCGGCACAGATGTAAGCTCTCAGCGCTTGACAGTGCTGTGTATGTAGTTTTCTCAATATGATAACATAAATGCATATGAGACATGACTCGAGTGATTGACAGGCTGTGCAAAAACACAGACAGATGTTGAAGCTCATGTGACATACCTCAGCAGATGTTGTCTCATGTATGGCATCCCCTCTCACATCAGGAAGAACAGATTGACCAAAATATATAATTAAAGTAACTGCCAAGTGATGTGACAGATGTAGAGTGGTGCCCTTGCTTTAATTAACTGTGCTGCTGTCGACAATGGCTTTTCGTTCGGAATGTGGTCAGGTGTCTAGGTTTTTGCTATATTTCTTAATGTTATTTCCAAAAGTTACAGCATGTGCGGATTATGAGCACATCAAATACAATAAGTGTCTTCAGTAAAAACTTTTTTTTTTGATTTTTTTTTTTCAAGCTCTGTAATGGTCTGCTGCACAAACATCATTCCTTTTCTCTCCCAGGCTTCAATTAGAGACAGTTTCCTTGTGAGCACCAGTCCATCGTTGGGTGAAAGCTGAGTCTGTTTTCCACTAACTAATCGGAAACATCTGATTTCAAAACAGTAAAATGGGCGCGCATGTGTGCTCCTGTGCATATGCTGTATCTTGGTGAGGACTAGTTTGAGTAGTGGACGTTAATAGTGAGGGCATGTTTAAAAGATGAGCATGTTTTGCCCAGGCTTAAATTGCTATTACTGCTGCAGGGAGGATTGCATCATTTCACAGCAACATTACAGATATGTTTGCAAATTGTGCATGTTACAAAGTGGTTGGTCTAGTAACAACAATAAATGTAAATGTTAGGGCTGTCAAAACTAACGCTTTAACCCGGGTTAATCCATCATCATGATTAATCTGCAGCACAGAATGACTGAATGAGTCTGTGGCAACGCGTTTCGGGCAGTTACCGTCGCGCAAATGGGCAGGTGATCCGGTAGTGACAGGCAGCAGAACCAACCGATAATGATAACGTGCTGTTAGCGTCTTCAATCTTTATCGGTAAAGATAACGTGCTGTTAGCGTCTTTTATCGGTTCAGTCTTTATCGGACAGGCAACCGATCATCAGATCAAATGCCCACTTGTGCATGCGCGACGGTAACTACTTGGACAAACTGGGTTAATTGCGTTAGGATTTGTAATCAAATCATGATGATGGATTAATTCGCGTTAACGCGTTAATTTTGACAGCCCTGGTGAATGTATTATATATCATTATATACTTTGCTAATTTATTTTTTACACAAATTAATCATTTATTAATTACATTTTGTTCCAAGAAATTACTGTATTGTATTAGTTTACTACTACTACTACTGCTGTTTACTTACCTAGATGTTCACCATAAAGTGAGTTATTAGAGGGTATTTTTATTTCATAGAAACGTCTCCAACTATAAGTTCTAGCTTTGAGAACCGCCCGAGGCTAAATAGCAGAATATTTAAGTACTGTACACTCAGGAAAGGCTTTCCGCGGGTGCCGAAACCCCAACAGATGTTTAAGATCTCCTAATTAGCACACAGCATTAGCGAGGCCTGTGCCAGCGATACCGAATGTGCGAAGCAATATTTGTTTTGTTTCCTACACTAGGAGCTAGTACTGCTATCAATTCAGAAACATTTTGATCTTATCCCAAGACTCTGTAGAGACATTTTCAGCCCTCTAATTGCTTTAGATTAACCCACTTTGGCACAGCATTCCTGAAATACATTTTCCAGGATATAGTATTTTACAGCTGACACACTCCCTCTGAGCACAGTCGAAGGGGGTTGTACCCAAAGTAAATTCAAAATGAATCCTTTTCCTAAAAGGCTTGTTCCAAAAAGTGAAAGCGGGAAAAGCTTGGAATAGACTTGGACACCCGAAAGCCTTAACCACAGTTATAACCAACGGTTGTCATGTACTGTATGTGTCTAGAAGCAATGAAATTCAGCACCATGGACAGTGGTTTTGCTGCAACTGTTCCAAAGGCTCTGTGCAGAGGGAGTACCGTTGCATCACGGTTGGAAAGTAAGATGTTAGGCCTGTGTATGGCAAATAACAGCTGACTGTAGTCCTCTGTGGCTTTTTGTCAACACTGTTTAGAATGAGCCTAAACACAATTTAAGTGTTGTAAATGCTAAATTAAAACAATCAAAAACAGCTCTATCTTACTGTAAATAGTTAAAGCCCACCAACATCGATACATTGAGACAAGACCTGACTCATGTCCCCATACTTTGAAACTAGATATAAACCAACATTATGAGCACTCTGTATGATAGGATGCTGTAGCTTACCTGTGCTGAATTTCAACAGACGTCAATGCTGTTGCTTTCATTACCACCTGCGCCTGTTTGGATAATATTATAATTAAAGTGGGGACACTGGGAATTTTCCTCAGGGTCTTGGCAAGTTAAACCATTCTCAGGCGTGTGCCACTGTTGTATTATTGAGCATAGGTAGTGATTTACGTCCAGGAAACTGTGGCCATTCCAAAGGAATAATTACAATACATGGCATTATCCTGTACTGTGTAAAATTGTGGTGCAGACTATGTCATACAGGCTGGTTAATTCAAGACTTATGATAGTTCTCCGTGGATTATTGTGATTGAAAAGCAACTTTATATTATGCCTACAATATGTCATATTAATATGAAAACTATATTTTAACACAAGCACATGCTACACGGTGATATTCAGAAAACAACACATGGTAAGCTGTATATTTCTGATGCAACAAAGCTGGATGTGTGGGCACCTTTATAGTTTACCCCCATCCCCCCACTCATCACCTTTGAATGTGTGATATTGCATGATGGTTGCTGGAGAAACCAGTGACTCACATTAGCCATTAGAGCTGATAATTAGCCCTGTTGGGTCCAAGAGCTGGCACCTTATTTCACACTCCACTTAATGAGAATCTTACATTTGAACAAAAAGCAAAGTGAGTGGTATGAAGCACCACACAACGCCTGTGTTAAATGTAATGCTTTCTTTATGTACGTTCACGCTATTAAACTGCTTTATTTAGCCACAATGCGTAAGTGTTGTCCTCCTCTGGGCTACTCGTTCATTTCCATTTCTCTCTGCGGTTACCTAAAACCAATCCAGAGGATTCTCGGAGCGGGAAAGAGGATAGAGTGAGTCACTGTGAGTCTTAATTAACCTGCTTCTTTGTTAAGCAGGGCCCACACTTTGTGAACTTTAGGCATCCCTTTGAGCGGGGATTAGCCCAATTTAGTCCAATACTGCTGTTTGAAGTCAGCAGAGGTGTATTACAGATGAGGCTGGAGGCAAAATCGGCACTTGTTCTACAAGTCTGTGACACATTATTCTATCTTCCTCGTGCTCGGGTCCAGTGAAACCTGGAAATCATTGGAAAATATGTCATCTGCGTTTCGTTCGTTGAATAGCTAGTAGAGCACAGAGTGCAGCTGACTCGTTTTCCCTATCTTTTAGTATCTTGGTTTCCAATCTGCCTTTCAGTATTTTACAAACACATACACACACACACACACACAGGCATCCACCCACAGCTCTTTGTGCGCCACATATTTGGCCTGGCTGATTACCCAGAAAAGGAACGCTAGAAGGAAAGTGAGGTAAAAAGCATTGTAGGTGCAGGAGTAATTTACCCTGCCTGTATTGCATTATTTGCTTACTGTTTTATAGAGGAAAAGCACGATTCAATGCATTGTGTTGGCAGTGCATTGTACTGAAAATACATTGTTTAGTCACCAATACTGGCACCATTTCACAGCTCAATGACATCATTCCCAAATGTCTGCCCATACTGTACTGTGGTATTCCTATTGACTAACCATGAGTATTAAAATACACATTCGTGACCTAAGTTCACAGTGAAGAATATTTATCTATTTATCTATTTTTATAATTACAACATATTTCCACTGAGAATTGTGCTAGTGCAGTTATATAACTTCACTTCCTAGACTACTCCTACCCTTTTTGGAAGCGTATTGTTATATATACACACACACCTACATACCATCAGTTAAATCGGTTCTATTTCGTGGATGGTTTTTCATTATGAACTATTATCTTGTTCTCCAGCAAATAAATATTTTACTGTTCAGTCTTACTGGAAATTACAATGCAGTTTCAGGACCACAAGTTTATTTGAAGCACTACATAAAAAAGCTTGTGGGAATAGATTTGACCATTTGGGCTTAGATAATGTGTTGTTTGTGACATAGACAACAGTGGAAGGCTGTGTTAAGAGCACAAGCTGAATGTATGGTTCTTTGATCCAGCCTCAATGGAGCTAAGGCATGGCAGGATCAAACAGAGTCACAAAGATGACAGGAGCATATTCTCCGGAGGAAGCTTTCATGGGTTTGATGCATTTTTACCTGGAATCCGCTACAGGAGAAAACACATAACGTGAGGGTCTAGAATAATGCACACAGTGGACTTGCTTGTCATACATCATCTCCCATTTCCCCCACTTCCCTCTATAAATACTGTGTCTACATGGACCATACTTTGGCCAGATCGTGCTTTCAGCATTCAGGTAACTGACGCAGGAAGTTTGATGAAATCCAGACACTAGTCAGGGGAAAAAACTGTTTTATAGGTTTTAGGCTCTCACAGCAGAGCAAGCAAACAGACAGGACAATGACAACTGGTAGTCATGTAAGTTGCAGACACAGATAAGAGATATGTCAGAGAAAGTGATGTCGGCCAGATACTGTAGGTACTGTAACATGTAACAAGAGGAATGGCAGAAGCGCTTAAGCAGAGAGGCACCCCAGCCGGCTGTGAGCAGCCCTCTACAAATATTAGAACCAGTTGCTGATGGGAATCAGCAGCCAGGTGATAAGGTCAGGTGATCTATAGTGGGGAGGGCGCAAACAGTCGGAAGAGGAGCAATGACAAACAGAAAAATCCAAGGCAGGCAAGAGACAGAGTCTGTGTCTGAAGCTGAAGAGAAAGCGAGGGGGATGACGCAAGCGGCGCCATGCTTCTTGCTAGATATAATGCCGTACGTGTGTGTCTCTACGTGTAGCTCAGGTTTGGGTTTGTGAACAAAACGCTTCATATATATAAAAAAATAAAATAAAAAATCTATGTGCATGCGGCTTCTGGGGAAGACTTCTTACTGTATTATAGAGGAGTCAAGTGCAATTAACTTTAACTGAACAAGATTTTGGCAAATATGCCACAGAGGACTAGATAACAAAGGGTTCAGCTCAACTGTCACTAAAACAATAAGCTTAGTGTCAACCACCAGTTGTCTTTAGCAAAGCACAAAATACTAAATGGCATTCATTACACTGTTGAGCTATACAGGACCTTCTGGTTTGTTAGCATTTGAGCTGCTCCCAACCTGACTTGCTTTCTTTCCCATTAGAAAATGAAGCCAAAAGACTCTGGAGCCTTTTCATTACTTTCTGCTCAAGCATTGCATTTGAATACTGTGTGCCTTTCATTTAATTTTGTTTAGGATGGGTGAACACAAAGACTCACCCGGCACCTTCCCTTAGGACCGTAATTAAATTTAAGGACAATAAAAGATTATTTATACACACTGAAAGGATTTGGACTTATCTGCATAGAAAAATAAAAATAAAAGCAAAAATACAAGTATATAATTTCAGAAACTGGATATAAAAATTCCTATACAAATGTTATTATTATTATTATCTGTACTTATTTGCCTTTCCAGTTCTTCATTATAGTAACTAATGATGTTACCTGACCACAAAATGTTTGCGTTGGAAAGCTGGTGTGGGGTCACTCTGTTTTAACTGACAAAGATGTGGCGGGCCAATCAAACTGTTTTGGTGTGCTGGGGTAATTTCCTCTCTGTAGTGGTTGAAGCATGCCACATAATGAAATTCAAATGGCGTGTTACGCCAGGCTAGCTAAGCTGGATATTATAGATAGGCTGAAAGAATTTATTGTAACCGTGTGTGGATTAAGAACAAGTGAGTAGTCATTAACACATAAAGCAAGGGATGCTTTAAAAATGATGAATCCAACTCTCCAAACTATCTGCTTGCTTTATCTAAAACACTCATATTATAGTAAGTGTTTATTTAGCGGTAAGTACTGTAGGTTGCTGGCTATTGAGGACAAAGAAAAACATTGGTTGAGAGGCAGCTTGTTCGCCCACTGTTTGTAGTGTCCATCTGTCAATATGGACTAATCCACCAGAGTGATACCGACAAGAGGAGGAGCAGAAGAAGAAAAGCCTGAAGTATACAATAATGTCGAGTTCCAAAGATAATTTCTTTTTAAAATATTGAATCCAGATTTTGGACATAATTAAGCGCTAGAAGTATTTACACTTAATCTGGCTATGGTCTCTAGGTAGGGCTTTAGGTATAGGAAAGGTATGTATCATGGAGACATCCCCGACTGTGCTTTTGATCACTAGCTCAGTTAGTGAGCAACACCTGACAACCACAGTAATCTAAAACAACGTGGGATGACTGTAGTTGATTTTCTGACACAGGTTCTTTACTTCTGCCTTCAAATCGAAGTCTGTCCTTGACCTTCCTGTCAGAACTGCTGCCATAGCTCCAGCATCCAAACCTGTTTAAGTGTGTTACAAAGAAGTAGGCATCTTTTGAGACATTTAGTGTGCTGACAGAAAAAACCGACATACAGTAACAACTCCAGAAAAAGCTCTATGAACTAACTCATCCAAAATCCGGATAGACAGACTTACTGCCGTGTCTTTGGAAAATAAAAGGAATGAAAGGGTGTTTTTAGATTGTCATTGACATTAAATAAGATCCTCCTTAACATGCCCACAAGACAGAACTTACAAGAAGGCGCTAATATGTAAGTTACTGATGAAAATGAAACTAATTTAACCACAGGAAACTGAGGGGCTATTTTTACTTTATGGTGGTTTGACTGTATAAATCTAGTGGGCTGTTGCTTGAAATCTTTAATCACCACTCATTTGAATCTTCTTTGGTGTATCTGCTCGTTGCCATTAAAAATTGAGCCAGGCAGTTGGAAATAGAGGCCAATAATATTCACATAACATCCGCAGACATCCTTTGAAGTATCTTGCCAGGAGAGAGAAGGTGTGTTACCTTGACTTACAGTAGATGGAGACGGATGTCAGCTGTGTGATCTGGCTCGGCGCAGTATAAAAGATGGCACAGCTCAATAATCAAGGTTTATGCGGAAACACTGGATGCTCCGAGCGCCTGCTATACTCAGCACATTTACAATGTCTTGGCACCCTCCGCGTAGCCTTCCGATGCTGCCTGTTTCATGATCACTTAAAGGATGGAGCACCTAAATTCCAGGATACATCCTAATTAATCAGGGGCCAAACAACTGTCGAAACTTGGAGAGGCACAGTTTCTTTAAGTTCTTGTGACTTAGCAAGTCAGATCCTGTTTGATGCACGCAGTGCTCAATATTCCTGGCTTCACACCAGCGGGCCAGTGGTTGGTGGAGTCCAGGTGGTTGAGGAGAGAAGATTAAAACGTGACTATTTACTGAAAGCCAAACTCCATACATCATGATGTAAAGTTAGACGTGCCTGGATGTACAGGCTTAGCACCTTCAGTGTACATCTGGCAGGAGACAGCTTGTTAATGAGCTTAAGTGAAAAGTTTACAAGGAGCTTGTATGGAAAAGCATAGCAAATGAATACATACATTCTGAATTACTAAGGTATTCTAATAGGTATTACAATAGAACAGATTGTATATATACTGTATATGGTGTATTCTGAATCTTATTATAGTCTTGAACTGTTAATCAAATAGCCTCACCTAACCGGAGGAGGTCTAAATTAAAAGTGTTAGATGGCCTTGCTACAGTACCTATGTAAAAGTGAATGATCTAAAATCTCCCCATCGGGACGGAAGTTATCACCATGGTAGCCAATTTATCATTGAGTGTTTATTTTAACTCAAACCCTAATCTTTATCTAAATCTCACTTAGTATTTATGTGTCCAAACCTAAGTAGTTTAGTTGCCTTAGCCAAAACAAAGAACAGCAAGATAAATACTAAGCTAACAACAAAAATGAATAATAAAGAAAGGGAATAGGACAGGTGACCATATGAGAAGTACAAGTAAAAAGTCACCAGTAAAGTTGCATAAATTAAAAAAAACAACAACATATGCTGTTATATAGAAAAGTGATAGAAATGCTTTGCTAACACCTGCGTGAGGATATCATTCTTTCTTTTCATACTGTCGAAGGCATCGATTCAGAATGTTGAGGGCAAGAGAAAGAGGAGAGAGGCAAATGACTTCAGTTAGCAGGCCTGCTCTAATGAGTGAACCGTCCGTTGATCTAGGACATAAGGATTGATTTCATTCGGACTTCGCTCTTAGACTGAGTTGGCCCTTTGAGACCGCTTGACTGGTTGACACGAAGTCAGGTCTGATGGCTGTAGATAGATTAAACTTTCAATAACATGCCTAGAAACTCCAATCTGGAGATTTTTTTTTTTTGTATCCCCAGTTATTGTACCTGTAAAAGCTCAAAAAATTTCCACACAAAATCCTCTGCAGAAGCAACACATGATTTCAGTTTCATTTTAAACTGAAAGGGTTGGTAAGTGTGCTGACATAGTTTGACATTCCCATTTTCCCCTCATTTTATTGCCATTGTTCACCAAGGCTGGTGCTACACAATGTTTAACATTTCATCAGCATCTTCAACCGAGATACAGTAAACACCTCACTGTCACGGCTTTTGATAAAGACCCGTGGTAACCATTTGAGGTTTCTGTGGTAGATTCCATTTGCCCCTGCATCTTCAAAGATTTTTAATAGTCCGCCTGCCTTTTCACACATACTGTTTCATCCATCATGCCAGCTTTAATGTAGTTATTATGCATTAAACATTTTTAATAATGTAACAACGTATTGATTTAAGGGCAGTACGATCCATGACTAAAGTCTTCCTGATGAATGCCAATTGTAAGTGAACCTTCAGTGTAGCTAGTCCTGACTGCCAACTATGAGCCCACTTGATTTCATCAAAATGCCCAGCAATGCTGACTTGCTCTTTGATGTAGAGGGAAAATAATTAAAGTGATGCTGGTGATCTATATAGGTATTAAAAAGTGATGGCCCCTCCCTATCGATCAAGTCTGATGAAAAGCCAGCGGTTCACAATGATCCCTTCTCATTTTTCCTCGGGCTGTCTGCAAGTGGCGCATTGGTCAGATTCTGTCTTTTATGTAAAAAATAAAATAAAATGAGTAACTCCTTTAGGTAAAGCTGTGTGGAGGCTCAGCTCCCTGATGGCATTGCCTTCAGCTGAGATATCACCACACAACCCAGCCTCCTTACCTTCTGCCAGGCAGATTAGTGCTTTTATCAATAAGCAGCTTAGCACCAAAGTGTCCCTCAATAATATGCCATGGTATTTTTTTTTTCTCTCTCTCTCTCTCTCTGCTTTAACTCCTGGGCTTCTTTTTTCCCCCATGTCTTTTTGCTCTTACACATACTGACACTCTCACATTTCCCTATTTTCACCTCACCTACCTCCCCCCCAAAAGTCTCCACTTTCTATAACTCTGCGTTCTAACCTCTGACTTAGACAAACAGAAATACATTATGTATTCTTCTCTTCAGGTCACATTAGGAACCTAGACAGGGCCCAAGAGGACCTGAGAGCAGCATCCCCATCAGACATACTACCCCATTAGAAGCCTACAGCGTACCATAAAACCCATTAAGGTCCATTAGGGAAGTGCTCCAGCCCACAGACACCTTTAAGGCCAGTCAGCCACAAAGGTGCACAGTTACAGATGGTGTCAAACTTATTTGATTTGTCATTGAAATACTATGTGTTCCTGAGGATATGTATTCAGACCCACATGTCGGATAGGGTTACATACGAAGCCTTGGTTCGCATGGCAAGTGAATGTCATGTATTGTGTTACATGTTTGCAACATAGCTTCAGGAATTTTATTACAACAGTCATATAACACCAAGCCGTATTTCCTTTCTTGAATTCAGTGATGTTTGGTGACAGCAGGTTAAACTTCCCTTATGACGCCATTTTTGTGGTTGAGCAAACCAGCACACAATGCAAAGTATTCCAATAAATATAAATTAGCATAAGCATTATCGAGTTTAAGCAGATCCCAGCTGAGATTTCTCTCAGCCTTTTGTAACTGCCTGAACATGTTCTCCGGCAAATTGCAGCCGTTTCACCCTCCTTCGATTGGAACAATTGCGTACAGCTGCGAGGGTTCAGCATACTGCCTCTCATGTGATTAGAGCACTGCTTATTACGTTTGATGAGGATGACCCAAATTCTGCGGAGGCAGACACGTTTTCCATGGCGAGTTGGAAATTCTAAATCCTAGATCAAGTCAAAGGTGAATCCCCGACTTGGCCACAAATTGCTATTTCTGGAGCTTTTTCTTATGGGGGCGAGTGAGCATAAAAGCACGGCTGTGGCGTGCCATCAACCATTTGGTCTTTTGGGAGATTTTGATAAACATTATTAACAGCTACAAATGGCGCGCACCAGTTAGAAAGCAATGCATGCAATGATGCGTCACAGCCACATACACCTGTCATGCCAAAAGTTTGGAGCACTGCCTAATGAATGGTTTTTAATTAGCTTTGTGGAAATGTTTCTCTTTGTGACAGACTGTTGTGGAGTGATTATTATTTTTCTTGTGTGTGTTTCGTGCTCTTATTCTGACTTCAACAGCAGCAAGTGTGGAACTACTGGATACATATATATATATTTAGCCTCCCTCACAAGTACATGTTGTATTTCTGTAATTTAATAATTGAAAAAGCCCATAATGGACGGACTCATGGAGTGAAATACACTGTATTCATATACAGTGCTTATCAAAAGTAAAAAGAAAAAAACTTAATGTAGGGAAACTAGCAACTTGTTCACATCTGAATTCGTTGCCTTTCTCCTGAAGGCGTGACTTGAATGATTAATAAGTGTAAAAATGGTTGCCAGGTAAATTTATCAAGCAAATAATCAATTAATCAGCTAATTATTTCTGCTCTCGAGTCCTTTTCTGGATGCTTTTGTAGATAATGGAACTGTCGGGGTTAATAGGAGCCCAGCAACAGATTTTTGCCCTTGGGAGGTTCATCCAGCCATGCCTGGGAGATCCAAGAACATGTATATTTGGTCTAGTTTGCCTTAAAGGGTTCAGTAGCAAAAAAACAAAAATCAATACTTTTGATGATAATATATTCAGGTGTTCATAATTTATTTCCAAAACGATGGCGGAGAAGTCAGAGAAATTGAGATGAGCTTCTCCAGAAGGGAGATCACTTCAAACACACTGCCTCAAGTGTTCCACTGTGCAAATGTTTCTTTTCACGTTATAAGTTGCTGTGTTCACCTCATTCCAAGGGTGTTTTGCTTTCTTTTAATGTCACTGTTTTCTCTTCACGATCATAAAGGCTTCTGCAGCATCAATTGCAGACAATGGGTATTGTTTTTAAAGAAGTTATGTAAATTCAGTCCAGCATATTATTATGAATGCACAACATTACATTTTTAGCATTCACAAGGCTTTTTTGTGTGTATTTAATACATAGCTAATTGGCCGAGAGCTTGCTGGTGAGTTAGTGTGCAAAATAACCAACCGTGCTGTGTGGTCTGGGCTCAAATGTGTTTGGCCTTGGAATCTGGAATAATGAGGAACGACTCTATGAAGCAGGTGTTGAAGGGCTCCACTTTATCCCAACATCTAATCCACTGGAGTGAGTAATTCAGTGTTATCAATAGTGTTCGAAATGCATTATAAGTTAGTCAATGGAGCGAAGACCACAGTAGTGTGACCATGCACCTGCATTTATGGTTAGAGACTTTACTTGTGTGCTTTTTTCTTTTTTTTTTAATGGAAGGGCAAAAAGACAGAGGAAGAAAGGAAAATTGTCAAAAGGAAATAATCTCATTAATTTTGATGTGCCCAACATTTTAAATGTGAATCCAAAGATTACATCAGAATTTCTCACAAAGGTTTCACTTAATTAGAGGAGCAGCCACGACTTTCATTAACATTTGTGACATTGTATGGCATTAGATTATATCACATTTTAATGTAACTAGAGAACAGTTTGACACATACAACAATTACAACAGCTATTAAGCAATTAGACTCAGTTCATTTTACATTTAGATACAACTAAGTAGCCCCAGTCTTCCTGAGTAACTCACTTTTTAACTTGTAAAAACTGACAGAGCTGCTCCTGTGAAAGCGCTAACAGGTTACAGCCTCTGAGTCGTGAAAATCTTGATGAAATGAATACATTTCAGTATATAATACTTTTTAATCGCTTGTTTTCCAAGTGTCAGGTGACAGGATAGGTGGCACATATGTGGTTGAAGCTATTTAAGCCCAGCTTACTGGCAGCTCAGGTTGACAGCGATGAAACAAAATGACAATTAGAAATTCCAGAATGTAAATATACTGCTCACCGCTGATTCTGATTAAAAGTGCTCCAGTATCCTCCTTCCGAGGCTTACCTCAGTTTTCATCATATTCAGGATGTACCATTTACATGGAACAAAGAGAAATCTGGTGATTAATATACATAATAATTGTTAGTATCCCAGTTGCTGATTACTGTTTGCCATGTGTCTAGGTGCCTGTGATGACAGGAACACAAAGTGGCCATATATGAATGAAGAAAGGATATATACGTGGTATATATGTGCTAAC
The DNA here is from genome assembly GCF_963514085.1 of Chelon labrosus. Classification (NCBI taxonomy): domain Eukaryota; kingdom Metazoa; phylum Chordata; class Actinopteri; order Mugiliformes; family Mugilidae; genus Chelon; species Chelon labrosus. The sequence goes on along the minus strand of NC_140350.1, from coordinate 5,324,226 downwards.
GTTATCTGTGCAACATACCTGCATAGATAAAGTTAGCACATTAATGATGTTTCTTCTCCACCACGACCTGACCTGCTATGTGCTTGCACACAGCGTTGCCAAGTCGTGCTCTTCCACACCCATTTGGGTGGTGATGAATTTTATTTAGCAGGGTAAAAATAGAGTTGGGGCGAGTGAACAAAATTTGGGCTGGTTTGGGATCATTTCTGTGTTTTTTCTAATCACTTTTTAATTTGAAACAAAACCAAAGGGCATTTACTCTTCCGAGGGCAGTGTGTGTTTTTGTGTGTGCCCTGAATGTGCTGTGCTTGTGCCGTAGTCGCTAGATGTGAGTTGTCTTGGTGGTTGACAGCTGCAGTATGTTGCTGGAAGATTTCTATGCTTCGACTGCATTGTTTTTGATATTAGGCTACACTAGTGTAAGCCATCTGGGTGGTGAAAGCACTGAACAATATATCGATCTAATATTCTGGGCAGTTTTGTGTGCATTTTGAACAGCTTTTGGGCTGGAAACCATGAGTTGTATCATGCAGCGAAGGCTGCGCAGGTAGTCAGCAGAGAATGAGACGTACACATGTTGCGGTATCCCTGTAATATTCCAGCTAGTTACCATGATAAGGGTTTATGCGAGAATGCAGGTTTCGGTAGTCTGGATATGATGTTCACGTATAAAAACACAAAAACCAGATAGTTCAAAAAGTCGGTCATAATCTGTGAACTCAACTCCATGTAACCACACCCACAGAGTAAACTAGAGCATCTGTTTTATAAGGAGCAGTGAACAAGCGAGCGAAGAAGTGATTCTCTAGCACTAAGTATTGATCACACAAAACAAATCACACTGATCCTCTATAATCTAACTCCTATAATCTAACTCCTTGGAACTCAACAAATGTCTCACACCATTGCACTTTCCTTAAAATATTCGATCTATTCTCATAAACTGAAATTATTACGTATACCTGCAGTAATTCTAAAAGCCACTGGATGTTTTCAACAGTACGTTGAAATTTGGTTTGGGTAGGAAATTAAATACAGATGAATGAATAAGCCATTATAGATTTCAATGTAACAATATGAAGGGATGATGAAAAGGAATTGGCAGATAATATGCTGCAGGAAAGAAAGGTCTAGTCCAGGCAGACTAAAAGGGAAATGGAAATTTAAATAAAAGTAAGACTTCAGAGTGAGGACCGGAATCCTCACTGAAAACAGCCGTGGCCGCTCTTATCATTGAGAGACTCAATTGCTTGTCAGATAACTGCATGAGCAGCAGAAACATCTCACAGTTAGGTGCAATAATTGCAGACTTACGCACGCGCCGCAAACAGTTCGGGTTAATTGCACCTGGTGAAGGATGCGCAGATACATTACCCACTGGGGACTGAACATGCATTATGACTGCCAACTACACCACACTTTCTGAGCCACAGAAAGTGTTTTTTTAACCTCCAACTGAGAGATTTTTTACTGAGGAAGCACCCCCAATGTACTCATTACAGGACCCGGGTTGGGGGAGACACTCAGCCAATAAAAGTTTGTCGAATTCTGCCTGTGATGCATCCAGGAGTGCTATATCAGCAGGCTCCCTCCGCTTCATTGCAGGAGGTATGTATAGAAAAGAAAGAGGGGGGGAGCATGGTCAAACTGAGTTATAAGCAGCTGCTCTGTATTTGTATGAAATTGAATCTAAATCAAACATTGGTCGTCTAAATTGGAAATGAGATCTGTGAAAGGTTCCGATTGCATTGATATGCACCTTGACTTATTCATTTAGATCTAAAAGAACAGGCTTATATAAATTGGACACGCCCATAGATAGAGGATTTTACTCCAGGCTATAGGTTGCTACTGTTACTGGGACGCACATTTGATTAAGCTCAGTGAGCATGTCCACACAGGCAGCAAACATTGTGTGTGTGTGTGTGTGTGTGTGTGTGTGTACAGCGTGCACTGTAGCATGAGTTGTATCCTCATCTCCAGCGATAGGGGAGAAGGCAGGTGCTGGCAGAGGTTGGAGGATAGATGGTGATGGGTGGCTGGCTTAAGAACGGGGAGGATCGGGGGCTGGGTTGTGGGCCAGATCTCGTCCTTGCAGTTATAAAGGAGAAACAAACTGATCTGACAGTGACAAATGAACCATCTCCTCTTCCCCAACTGCCAGTTTTATGCCTCTCAAACTCCTTTCTCACCCTCAGTCTCTTCCTCTTCCCCTCACCATTTTCTTCTTGAGTGCCCTCAACCCCTATCTTATTCATTCTCACCTACCAAGCTCTTCTCCAGACTCCAGAATTTCCCTTGTCCTACATTTTTACTTTTCTTTTGTTCTCCCTGTGATGCTCTTTCACTTCTTTGCCTCCCTCTATTACTTTCTCCCTTCTCTACTTTGCTCTGTTGCCTGAGAAGTACTGGATTCTTTTTTTTTTTTTTTGTACTGCTGCATTCTATTATGCAGTATTCTTTAATGGATTATTTAGTCCATTAAACTGATTTCAGCGCACCATAATTACTTCCTGGCTTCTGTTTCATGTCACCAATGCGACTAACATGGCATTTAAATACTATAAAAAATTGCCTTGCATGTATGAAAATTTTATTGCAGTTGAGTGGAATTGTCATAGCTGGGTGCCATTAACCAGGAGACACTGAAGTAGCACAAAAGGATGAAGGCATAGCTCAGCAGTGATTATTGTTGAGGTTTAATGACTGTCCTGCTCCTGTAATAGACCTTCTGGGGTGTTGAAATGAGATGCCAAGCAGAGAAGACAATTAATTGCTTGGCTTCCTTTTGTCCCCGCCCCAGTCCCCCTGTGTATTGGAATGAAACCTGATAAGACAAAGGCTTAGGGCCACCCTAATACCTTAAGAGACTCGTGTTGACAGTCTTGAGTTTATTGTGGGTGCATTGTGTGAGTTAAGTTGCCTTGTGTTGGTATTTGGTGTGCAGGAGGGAACTTGTAATGTTCTGATGCTCCGCGGGTTCACAGATAACCTGCAGAGCAACGCAAAAAAATTGTTAAAAATGCATCGGATAATGAATGTGTGGCGACATAATTTATACAGCGATTTCTCACCATTGTGCTATTGTACCACGTTCTGTTTCTTAGTACTCTGACTGACAGTATGACTGGCTCGCATTGAATGTAGATATGAGGATGTTGTGAGCACAGTACTGTAGCAGTACAATTATTATTTGTGATTTGTTTGTGTCTTTGCTGCTTTTCTCTTCAGTGCTTTTCTCTTCTAAATAATGAAAGAGCATACAAATTGACAGCAGGATAAATGTATCATGCCAACTCTGTCCTCACTTTTGCTGTGTGAAGAAATGTACTTCAGTGGCAGGTTATTAATATGGGGATAATCAAATGCCAAGCATAGCAGCCCTTTTGGGCCAATCTGTCTTCTTCTCAGATGTTTCAGATTCCATTGGCGGCAATAGAAATATTGCGTTTGGTTGCCTGGAGGGATGAAGGCTGACTGTACTGTAGCGCCACCTTGAGCTAATGAAGTAATTATTAGAATTATTAAAAAACTGCTTAAACCCCGCTGACAGCAGTGACATACATAATGTCCTCAAGGCTGATCAGTATCAAAATATCAGGTCTCCAACACTGTGATAAGAGACACGCTATTATTTAGATATTTTTCTTAAAGGCAGGCTTATAAAAAAAATCACATTTTCCACATGGCCAGAGTCAGTGTAAGTTGCCGCCGCAGCTCACCTCTGATGCGCCTCTAATCCCAGCAAAAAGATCCGTCTTTGTGTTTCTGCTAAAACACATTTTTCATCACAATTAGTCTCACACAGAAAGCAAGCCATGTCATGCCAAGGACTTGCTACAAATGCCACAGCCTTATACACAGTTAAATGGTGGCGTAAACATATTCTGTGAAAGAAAATATATATATAAATAAAAATTTTAAAAAAAATGCAAAAATAAAAAAGCCACGGTGCACTCTCTTGTTTATGAGCATTAAAAATGCATTGGTGTTCTAAATCATTATAATGCAAATTCTGAGTCTGTTAAGCAGCAGTACACTGCACACATTAGATGAGTGCAAATCCATCAGGCAGAGCTAAAAAATACTGTGTGCTGAATGTAATTGGAATAACAAATAGTAGGCTATATTATTCACCATATGGTCAATACCATACAGATTGGAGTCGGAGGAAAAAAAAAAAAAACGGCAACATGTGCATGTTTGCATCACCATATACTTTACAGAGGCACGCTCGCCATGGGTAATGGATACTGAGATGAATAATACAACCACAGATAAATACTGTCAATCAGTTAGAAGTAAATATTAATAGCAAACAAGGCTGCCCTTCATGCCCTCATACAATTTCAATATTCCTTTTTCACATGTATATAATTTCTGCATATTTTACTTGAGCAAATCCTGTGAATGGCATTGATTCGAAAATCTGATTTCTATCTCCTTTTTATTTTTTGCTTTCTGCTAAGTGTCAGTACAAACAAAGCACTCCGAGTGAAGACTAAAGCATTGCAGTGTGGAATTTCAGCTCTCAACATAATGACTCTTGGAGGCTGCAGCAGCTCATACAGGAAAGGATTGTGTCTGGTTTGCAGTCATATGAAATGTCATCTGGAATTTGACAAGATATGAAGAAGCAATCCCCTTTGAGAGCTCCACTGAACCGCACATTTTCTTATACTGTTCTCTTGTTATGATCAAGCCCTTACGGGTGACCCATGTCATTGTGTGATAAAACTAATTATTTGCCACAAGAATTATATCGGGCTCTGCTGTCTTGAGGTCAGAATAACTGGCAGCCTTATTATACTATTAAACTGATTATACTATATCACTGGCCAAGTATTTGCATGTTGCTGTTGCCATCACGGAGCCAAGCAGATGCCATGGTTGTTGTTTTTTTAAGTGGCTCTTCTTTGTCACTGTAAGGTTTTATCAAGCTCTTTTTATGCGTGATTTTTTTCTTCGTCAGATTACAAATGGCAAAAAGATCATAAAATATTAAAAAACAACAGGCGAGACTAATTTTAAATTGTTATTTTAACCTATAAAAATGTCAAGCAAACATTCTTCCGCTTTCTTCGGGTTGACACTTTGGGTAACACATCTGCTCATTTATTTATTTGCAGCTAGCGTGGGTTTGCAGACATCTGGCTCATTTCTGAATATGGGTTTCTTCAGAGCATTCCCTTAGGCACTTGTCCATTTTTATTTAGACTTTAGCCTCCCCTTTGCTACTTCTGCAACTACACAATAATAATCAGTATAATTAAAGTTAGCTAGCAACCAAACGGTGAAGCATTCTTTTTTCCCCTTTGAAGTCTTGCTCACAGTTGCACTTTATGCTTGAGTATGAAAGAGGCGCCCGGATCAGATCACAGCCCTATTTGTTGCATGTGTGATAAATTCATCTGTAGCATTCCCTTAGTTCAAAGACTGAAGATCAATAGTTGTCAGTTGTTCAGCCCCTATCTTTTCTTTGTTTTTTGTTTGTTTTTTGAGTTTGCATGTAAAATTCATGCGATCACATGCTATCTTGCCATTGCCTAAGAAGAACCTGTTTGTACTGTAAACAGCACCACATGGGTAATAAAACAGGCCTGCCAAAGCCTGCCGGTTGGGTTCCAGCTGTTGAGAGGTTCGGTGGCACAGCTGGAGTAGGCTTGCATCTTAGTCTTCTTTTGCCCGGCACAGAAAATTTTCCACGGCTGCACAGCTTGCGCTCCAGGGCATCCCACACTAGGACGATTGTCCAGCTTCCACTTCAGTTCAGACAATATGCATCCACTGCAGCTGCATTCACTGTCGCGTACTGAAAGATGCATTTGTGAAGTCAGTCACAGAAATATGCATTTCATACTGTCAAATCGGGACCGTGTCTGTCAGACGGTTAACATGGCAGGCATACGGTCGCTGTTTTCAACTTCAGCACAATGTATTCAGAATCACAGGAGGCATTCTACTTTCCAACACATTCAAATTCAGCTAAGATTATCCAGGAGAAAAAAAGTCTTTGCTTCATTCTTAATATGCTGCAAAAAGAAGCTTTTAGCCCATGTCATCCATGAGATGAAGTTAACTAATTACAGAAAGGGTTTCTTTGACAGTAAATGTTTCTAGTGTCAGTATCTGCTAAAAGTTTTTTTCTTCAATAACCACATTGTTCATTGTTTAAGTGAGGTCAAACTAGCACCAAAACAAGCCTATATACAAGTTGGCAAAACTTTCCCTTTTATAATTATGTCGCACTATGTTTAAATGAAGCCAACGCAGTGAAAATGAACAACCATGACTCATTGTGGTCATGACTGCTACAGCGCAACTTCTTCCGTAGGTAAAAATGTGATGCTTCGCATGATCCACTGACACCAAAACAAAGAAAGCGGAAAAACTCCTTCAGCCCTGTACCTCCTAAAAATCGCATGCAATCGTGCAATTTTGAAAAACAGAAAACAACGAACTGACCGAGTCCAAGTCCACATATTGCCAATTGCATTTGTGTGAATCCACATAGACCAGGCAGTAGTTAATCAGCTGAAGGTATCACCAGCCATCAGGTGTTTTTGAAAAGATGCTCCAGCTCTAGGAGAACAAACAAACAGGCATTGCTGTCCTCCCAGTGCGGCGTACTGAGGGCAGAAATGCTTACCTAAGATACGAAGCAAGTAATCTGCTTCTGAGCTAGTGCTGAATACAAAAAAATAAAAAAATAAATAAATAAAAACACATCCATGATTACTTGATCTGCACAGGTGATACACACTCACTCGCAGTATATTTGTTATCTGACAGGAACTGCTTATATCCTATCCCACTTGTGTGCTTCCTTTGACTATTTCCACCTCGTTAACTGGATAGCAGACAGTCTGCAGAGATGGATAAGCTCAAATACAATAAATCAGAAACCTGAACATTTCTCTTCTGCTGTTTGTGAAAGTCCCAAGAATATGTTAGAAAGAGTGTATGCATTTAATAATGTTTCCGGTGTGCTGGATAAGCATGTGTCTTAAATCAATGTTCTGCAAGGGTGTGATAAGCCTTGCGTTTGACTGTAGCCCTCTATGGAGCCCATCCCTCAGATCTTGTGTTCTTTGTGCATTTAACACCATGTTTTTGATCCTAACTCAGCTGAAGTTTAAGTTTATTGATTATGGTTTGTAGCAGAGTGTCTCATGTAATGACTGTGCTGAGGTGGGTCTTGCATTTTAAACAATACGTTTTGCTTGTGACTCTATAGCTGTCCCCGCTGCGGCATAACTTGATTTCACACACCTGTACATGTTGGGACTCATGTGAGTTATCTTTAATGCGAGCCATGTCCTTGGCTCAGCATTGTTAATTGTATATTTTATTCCCTAATCAGAGAAACTAGGGTTATTTTAATAACCTTTTCTTTTTTCATTCTTCATGTTTATGTCTGGCACAATGTAGACTTGCTGCACAGCTGTACATGATGTCTGCTTGTAACAATAGGCCCTTTTGATTTATGGTTTCGATAAAAATCTACCCAGTGAAAGCACAGCGTATGCTTAGTGTGTTTTTAATAATATCAGAGTATATATTTGATTTTAGCCATTTGCAGTTTGCTTGACTCTGTGATTTTGTGCATGTATCTCTCCAGCTGGGAGCTTGTTTGTGTCTTTCAGCTTGTCTGCCTCACTGTCGGAAACAGTCATTGACTCAGAAACAATTACCCTTATGACTTGAATATAATTCAATTAATTTCCTTCATTTCACAAGTAATAACGCATAACAGAGTTCATTTTCTGCACTCCTATAAAACACATAGGGTTTTCACGAGAGAGTGCCGTTGCCATCGGCTTCTGTTTTTCTGCTTTCTTGGATGAAAGTCCTTAATCTCCTCCACTCATTTGAGATGATTTATGAGTTTGCAGGGAGCGCTTACTTTGTTTATCAAAATGTCCGGTAAAGAGTGGGACAGCAAAATAAGCACACTCTTAAATCTTCACCCGTGTGTCTTTTCCCTCCTTCCACCCTTTTAAAGTATTTTTCTCCTGCCAGTCACAATAGTGATGAATGAATAGGTTTGGAAGGAGAATGCGCCTCATGCTTTCAGTTTAAATTTGACATGTATTTAATAATATGCCACAGCCCCAGCGCAGACATCTTGACACCTCTAATTTACATCTTGATGACATTTGCTGTTATGTAAAGAATCCCGGCGCAATAAAATATTTTCGTTGTGTCTCGGAAAATGATGCGATTCAGGGCTTCATCACAGCATTTGATGTAATGTGATGGGGAAAAAAAAGAAAGAAAAACCTTAGCCCATTCTTCCCCCTCCCTGAAGTCAGCCTTTTCTTCTTATCAAAGTGATCCCTTGGCATGTCATTTATTCCAGGATAAGATCAGAGGGAATGCCCCCCCACATTTTGAAACATGCTTGACTCTGTCAGGGCTTGTGTGTGTGACGGTCATTTCAGAAATAAATGCAGTTTTGTGGAAATACACCAATCAGCCACAACATTAAAACCACTGACAGAAGAAATACATAACATTGACCATCTCGTGACAATCAGTGTTCTACTGGGAAACTTTCGACCTGGCATTCATGTGGATGTTACTAAGACATGCCAGCTAGACCGGACCAGACCAGGCAGCCCCACCCCATAGCAATGACACTCCAGGCACACACACAAAAACGCTTCAGGAACAACTAAAAAAAAAAACATATAGAACATCACAAGGTGTTGACCTGGCCTCCAAATTCACTAGATCCCAAACTGATCAAGTATCTGTGGGATGATCCACAGAGGCTCCTCCCCTCAACCCATAGGACCCAAAGGCCCCCACTAACAACATTCTGTTGCCAGACACCGCAGGACACCCTCAGGAGGCCCATGTCCATTCTCTGATGAGTCACAACTGTTTTGGAGGCACAAGGGAGACCTACACAATATTAGGAAGGTGGTCATAATGTTAAGCATGAACTGCTTACATAAATATGTGCATGTGGCAACCTGAAGTGTCCTTCTGTTTGGGAAAACTGAACTTAAATTTTTATATATGATATGTAAAAGCAGTTCATTTGGATCTACAGTCAAGATGTAAAGTAGGAACACTGGTATTGAAAAGCCTGCTACCTGTAGTCGCCAGCCTGTTAGCTTCTCAGTGATATTTTATCAATAAAATTAGCAATTACCCTGCTTGCTTTGTGCATAATAGTTGACACTAGCGTGGTTTGTTTGTCATTAGGACTTACAAGCTAATGACACAGCTCATCTGTTTACTGTCTGTTCTGATTTTGACTCACTTTGGAGGTCACAGAGTAGCGTCTCTTTCCTATATTTGAAGTCACAGTTTCTCGTTACTAATTGCTGGCAGATATAATCCAACTAAGCTTTTCTCCAAGCACCAATTAACTGTTTATTTTCTCCATTGATTAAATCTATAAAAGCTGGTTAGCGACGATTAATTGTGTTCCGATTACAATTAAACGTGTTGATGAAATACACTTTAACCTTTAATTCTTTATATATATGATAATGCCTTATGAACAGAAAACAACTTGGCATACTCCATTGAACCGAACTGAGTCAGTTACCATGTAAGAGTTCTCATTCAAGGTAATCTGGACTTTCAGGCAGATCTTTTATAATATACACCTTCACCCCAATTGTATAAATGTTTCAGTTTGTCTTCCATTTCCACGCATCTTTTAATGTAGTCTCTCCTCGAATCTCTTAGCAGATTCCTATAACTCGCCTTTTTTTTCCTCCTCTTTCTTGAACGAGACAAAATTGTTAATTTAGTACAAGTACAAAGAAAGAAATAGATTTCTAGGTCACAAGGGCTTCACTGCAAGTGAGTGGTTGCCGGAGAGCGCCATGCCATACTGAACTGAAAGTGTCAAAGTGCACACAACATAAAGCTCTGAAGAATAAAGAGTATGTATAGAATATAGTTAGAGAATAGAGAGAAAGTCCTTTAGTCCTGTGTCTCAGCTGAACAAAATGAGTGGGTTGAGGTGAAGGTGAAGAAAAAGTCTGGTAAGAGAGTGGAGGTAGCTGCTCACCTGGGGATGGGGGTCAGGAGCAGAGAGCAGAAACAGAGCGGGTATGGAAAAGGTGTGTGGGATGTTGTCGAGTAGGAGTTGGTGCGAACGTTACAGCGTTGTTTGAAATGGAGGGGGTTGCTAGGAGACGAGGGAAGAGATCAGATGCTCTTGGAGAGCGCACACAATTTGTCGACCGGATTTGGCATAAAAAAAAATTAGAGCCAATCATTCATACTTGTTTAAGCGCAAACGATCAAGCAATTTTGTGATTAAGATGCCCTCAGCAAAATCAGCAGTTTAGCGCACAAAAACATGTACAAAGTTCTGCAAAATTGATCATCCTCACCCTTCATATAGAAAAATAAATAAATAAATAAAACTTTCAGGAGTTTAACACAACGTTCGGTCTACAGGTGGATGGATACAGGCTATAGATGTCCAATATGACTGAGCTATACTAGGCCTGATTGTCTGGAGAAATGAAAAGGAAGCTTTCTCTCCAAAGAAGCAAGTCTGACACAACAGAGCACTCTTGCAACTTGTCAAAAGGAGAAATCACTACACACAACCTTATCAGCTCCTTGTATGCATAATTTAAAGGGGAGATGTTCAGTAATTGGCAAGGTTTAAATATCTTGAGCTATGGTAATTGAATAGTCTCCCCACTAATGGAAATGTGTCAGACATGCTCTTACACCCAGCAGACCGCAGACAGTGAGTGACGGAGCACGGGGGCAAGAGAGTGTGGCATGGAAAGAAAAAGAAAGAAATTCTGTCTTATTATTTGCTTGGCTGTAGAGAAGATGTCATGATGAGAAAGAGTGGCTGGGTCATGTTGTTCTGCTGCCATCGAGCTGCTTGGAATTATTCCATCTCTTTCCTCTAATATTTATCTTATGATAAACCCACTGTTAGCTCCGGGGCTACCCGAGTCCTGTTGGTTTTGTTCTCATCATAACCCTCCTGGCTACTTAGTCAGGTCTGACTGCAGACTGAAGAAAAACATTCTACTATTTCCAGTGGGAGTTATCTCTCCAAAACAAAAAAAATCATTTCCAGACATATTTAGCCAATCTGACATTAATTTGAGCTGAGCTACGGTTTCGCGTCAGTCAGAAATCTGAGATTGTATTTCAGGAACAACAAAACTATAAACTGTCGTCACAAAAGGGGACCCTTAACAAAATGATACCTGCATGACTTTAGGACTAGGGAATGGTTTGCATATAAAGTATGTTACTATAACATTATAACTATTGTTAGTGTGTGCTAACATATAAAGTTGCCATCATTTTATCTGCTACATTATAACTGCTACGCACCAGTTTAAATGAATCCTATTAAATCATAGATACAAAACTCTGAATGTGTATTAAAGAGCACTTGGAAGCTCTTTCTTACTGTCCAGATACAGCTGTTTGTCCCATTGTATTCACAGTGAAAATTAAACCTGTATTTTAACACAAGTAATTCTAAGGTCAAGTGGTCATGTCTCCAGTGTTGTTAAAAAAAACACCCCAGCAAAACGTCTTGAGAGAAATTTAGCACATCCTTCTTTTTGGAAGGTTCAGACTGTTAGCCTGTAGCTTATCTTGTAATATTTACAGTGCCGGAGAGGTGTAACAGAGAGCTTGAATGTATCATTTCATAACCGAGTTTCAAATCCTAGTGTTGCAAAATGTATTTTTATTTTTTTTTCTCCGGGAAATGTGAATATGAAGCAGGGGTGAATGGCCTTGATCTGCTGAAATTTTTAGAGAGACTCATGACGTGGCACAAGTAAAAAATAGCAAGATTTGACAGTGACAGCTGAACTATGAAACAACTATGAGAGAACAGATTATACCACAAAATGGGATTAGAATGTAAAGGATGCTTGCAGATCTGCATATGTTTTCTCACAGATCAAAGCTGTACCCAGGCACAAAATGGGTTGTGGTGGGTGTGCGTTGATCTTCTCCACAGTCACTCTCTACAACCCTTAGTAATTGGTAAGTTCAATACATCTTGTTCTTTATAAATCAAATTAACACATTGATCAGCCAGGAAGCTGCCTAATAACAACACAAAGTGGGCCAGTAGAAAATAGTGTCATCAGTCTTTTGAAGTCTGCAGCACTTGCTTCTTTTATAATTAATGCAAATGCGCTTTTGGCCCTATAGAAATCTTTTGTTCTGGTGAAGCTTATTGGATGAGTCCAGCGTTACTGCTGATAGCCTTATGCATTAGCGCTGTAACATCCAGGCCAAGGTAATCACATTGTTCTAATGTGCATGACAGGTTACATAACAAATAGTTGAACTGACACTGACAGACACACTGTACTTTCAAAACATATAAAGATCTGCTACATTCCTTTTTTCTATCGGAATGCAATCTTTTTGCTCAGTGTGTGCCAATATTAAAGGAATTCTAGATAGATGGGTCTTTGTTAAACAGTTTGTCTTTGGTGAGGCGAAATGCAGAATGTCAGCAATCTCTCCTGTCAGACTGCAGGAGATGCTTCAGAATCAATGTTGGAAAGACGGTTCAGACTATTTCTGTTGTGATTGACTGGCGTGCCAGCAGCTGAGCAACCGTCAACAGCTGCTGAAATAACCCCACATGGGGTTATAGCTGTTTGTTTTATGGTTTGATTTTTGTGGGTCAGGATGCAGAGGAAACATTACTTAGGAAGGAATATTTAACAATCTGCCAAAAAATTGAATATCTGGGGACACATACTGTTGAAACCAGGACATATTCATCTATTTCAAAGATTCCTCTGGACACCTAGTGTGTCGCTGAAACTGGAGACACGGGCTGTATTTCAAGAGAACCGTCTAACGGCTCCAATTGTGACAGAATGTGGCATGATTTTCGTCATTTAGGCTCATCAAATAAATGGGCTTCCCCCATTTGAGTGTCAGTACAACACAGTTTAGTCAGTGAGCAAGAAAATGTCCAGATCTCGCCATTGCCAGAAAATAACTGAGCCTTGTTGCATTAGCGCTGCCGGATATACTGGTTCATTCACTCTTTGAACCTTCGATTGCATCACCCCGCAGCATAATAGGCGCACTGTTCTTTCTGCCTCGGCCCCCAGCACAAGTAATGAAACCCTATACAGTATGTGCTTAAAAACAAGCTGGAATTTGACTGGTGGTGTCTAAATCATTACCAGCACCAACAACATAACACAGACTGCAGTATATCAGAGGGCCGTAATATTCAGACCATTTGTCAGGTAGTGGACAAATAATTGTGCTTCACACTATTAAACTAAGAAATGAGAAAGTCATCGTAGATAGAGAGCAAGAAAGAGATGGATTTGATGGGGGTTGGGAATAACAGTCTGACACGAAGGAAATTAATCCTCAATATCCACTGCTCCCAGTGCACCTCCACAATTGCAGGCTCAGGCTGTCTAGTCCATTCATGAATCACTGGGCCTATGAGACACGCAGGAGAAAACCACCAGCTCTCATAAATAAAGCAGGAACCTACTACTGTAGTGCCAATGAGTCATCTAGGTCTGTTCTCACTGAGTTTAGGAAATGGTCGGAAAGCATGACAAACCACCTCCAACACTTATGAAAACCAGCCATGATTGCATTTGCACTAACCCGTACCCTCCCTCCCCTGCTTCCATCCACCCCAGTGCAGTGTGTAAAAACACACTTTTGCTAAACTCCGTGAAGATTAGATAAAGAACACACATTTAATTTCCTCCTATTGATTTGGGTGGTCATGTGGATTTTGGATTTGGCGATTGATCCGAGATAGATGATACAAGGTGGTTATCAGGCGCACAGCATCCTTTATTTGAACATATGATTTCTGCCCAACTCACCAGAGATGCTTCACATCAAAATGTCACTAAAATGCCACCAGGGAAATAGAGCTATTTTTTTCACTCATGTATGAAGGAAGGAAAAAAACACAGCTGAATTCTTAGAGCGGCTGTTCATTATCTCCATCAAATAACAGGGTTATGAGGATCTGTGGTGTTTGAGTTTTGAAGGCAATAAATAAGTTGAGATTTGCAACGAGGCTGATGCCGTTTTATCGCCAGCGTAGCTGAAGCTTCTTTTAAATAATTGGTATAAGTGTTATTTTATATACCATTGTAGCAGCTGCTGCAATGAAAAGAATGAAAAGTCATCATTTTAAGCATCTTCTTCAGTAATCAGCACTCTTAGGATGCTTATGTAAAACAGTCAGCAAGTCTGTAACCAGATAGGGTCTCTAACCCTGACATCTCAATGCTAGGCCTGCTGTATCCATACACATATAAGCTGCACCTTGTGCTCAGCGATATGGTGAAATCTCTCTTGCTCAGTTACTCAGGGAATTTTCCCAACTCACGGGATCAATATGTGGAACTTAATGCCAGACCTCAGAAAGGCTCATACCAGAGGCCATTTTAAAGGCAATTTGCAAACGTTTCTAAAGCATTATCAAGAAAAGCCCCTGCAGTTTTCTTCTAGTAGTTCCGCTGTAACTTGTACCTTCTGTTTTGTAAAGCCGGATATGCATCTTTCATCGCACCGTATATGTATTTAAAACGAAGCCCATCTATGGACATGAGTTCCACACTGTAGCCTTCAAAGCATACAGCATCCTTCTGTGACTTCTCTCTGCCATGTTCATCACATAAAAAGAAATAAATAAAGAGGAAATGTCAACTCATGTATGATGTTTTCCCCTCCAGTTTTATTATTTAATTCCCACCTGACAAGCTCCATAATATAAACCGTGAGGAGCTGTGTCCTTGCGTGCACTATTCTCTATGGAAAGACCTGAAAACTATGGTGCTGCATTCATGCCCTAACTTTATTTTCAGAATGACTTACGGCGTGCGTTACTTCCTGCCAAAATCAGATAATAGGAGCCTGTCCACAGATTGGCTCCCATTAGATTGAGGGGACAATAAAATATTTCCACATTTCAAGGCTAATATAACACAAGCTCGCCCTTAAAAACCACTCCAATATCCATTATTTCTTTTCATTCAACTCTGAGTATTTTCTCTCCAGGAAAACAGAGCTAATAATTAATAAACTGCTACACACTTTGAAAACCCTCTGTAGAGATAAATGTCAATACAGATAAAATATGGCTCTCTGCCAGCGATTAACAGGCATCTTGTTATTTTTCTTTTTTTCTGCATAAAGACACAAGTATCTTGCTTGTGTTATTAGCTAAAAAGCCTGATGTGACACATTGGCCCAATAAAGGTCATATTTCCTCAGCTGGATGTCATTAGTTTCAGCAACAATAACATGGCCATGGGTGGAGGAGTTAGATCCATGCTCATTCTGTCCTGTAATCTAGCGAGGTTAATTCCTTTCAGGTACAGCTAAAAATGTCTAGCAGATGGTGATCAGTATTGACATTTAAGGCATGTTGGCTTTTAGGAAGCCCATTGATCTACGTGACATACAACGTATTTCCCAACAGGATCTTTGAAAACGCAAGTCTGAATTAAAATCAAGAACATGTTTTCACTTAATAGAACAAATAAAAGGTCAAACAACTGGAAGATTTTGTTGACGTGCCCCCGGTTGGTCCCTCAAGGCCTCAAAAACCTATGCCGCTATCTGGAGTTCTCAAAGTGCAGCCCTGTGTCTGCTGGTGACAAAAGTAGGTTTGCGACTCTATAGTGCAGAAGCCACAAGCCTTTCAATGCTCTGACGGACAGGGTCAAATACCATGATCTGTATTTATCAGCAGGATGCTGTTCCTGCGCTGTAAATGTGATTTTAAAGCCTCTTTATCCTCTTTTTGAGGATTTGCTGTATAGCAGATCACATGTGACTCTCCCCTGCACTTAAGCTACACTATCAGTAGCTCAGTATGCTATCCATAACACATGCAACCTCTTTTCTTTTTCTCCTTTTTTTTCTTTTTCCTCATTTACTGAGGAGCTATACTCATTGGATACCGTTCAAATTCACAAAGCAATCTCCTAAGTGCCTTAAAGTTACTACTTTAAGCCAATGAAAGTATTCTGGAAAAATATCAGTGCTGCATCTGTCTTTGTTGCCTAAGAAGCTCACTGCTAAATCACTTGTTCAATCTAAAAAAAAAAAACATTAGATAACCACCAGTTTACAGATAACAGCATGGGGTAGTTTGTATTGGAATAAGTAAATAGTGGGCCTTAAATGTAAAGCTTTTTTTTTTTTTTTCTCAGAAATTCTAAAACTGCTGTAGTGTTTGTGTGAGCACACATTGAAGGGAAAACAGATGGAGACTGGAGGCAACAGCATGTTTATTCATTTGATGTTGAAAGCATCAGAAAAAAAGCCGTATTAGGGGAGATATACCATGTCTAATACTTCCTTTGTGGTTCAGGTTCGTTACAGGATACTCAGTGACTCGGGTTTACTAATTCATGCAAACACATCATCCAGCTAAGATCGCTAAAATCAAGTTCAAATCAATATCGCGCTGAAAGCACCGTAAAATAAATGGAGATCATATGCAGGATTGCACTGTAAGGATACAGGCCTCTCATGGTAATTACAGAGCACTTAATGCTAAAGATATACTAATGAATGTCCATTTTATTAGACCGGGATCCAATAAGCCACCTGCTCTCTTCATTCAGTGAAGATTCATTGATGTTAGAGTATGACCAGCCAAAAAGGGAAAAAAAGAGCATATTTGAATTGTAAAGGTCAGATTTGAATGCATTTGATGGCCTGCAGGTTTTGATGCTGATCTCAGGCTCCCATTTTATTTCCACGAACTGACGCTGGCACAAAAGCAGCTGCAGTTATAAATACCTGCTGATGGCAGAAGAATATGGAAATCTTATAAAATACTTTGTTGATCAGGGCATTGCTGTTATTATTGTTGTGTCTCCTGAGCTTCTAAAGCTCCTCAGCAGTGTCATCTCATTGTAGAGATGGCTTTCTAACATGACATTATACAGACTTACAAAAAGCAAAGGTAATATGTAAGTGAATCTATTTTGGCAGCATGTTCTGTAACCACCCAAACAGACTTCATAGGGAATAAAGAAAGTGGGGAAGCTGGAGGGGGAGGCAGCCAGTGAGGAATCATGGGCTGTCAGAACCGTGTCTGTCTAAGCTTCAGGAATCCAGGAAGCTAATGCTGTTTGATGTATTAACCATGATGGAGGGGGCAGTGTCTGTGTGTTCATGTGCAGTCCTGTAAGGATTTGGGTACATTGTGTCTGTGCGTGCGCGTATGCGTGCGCTGGCCCACATAATGTGCACGTGGGTGTGAACGTGCATGTGCGCGCTCATTGACAAGTGGAAGAGGAAGGAGAATTGATGTTGTTTGATGTATTAATCATGCATATGTGGGATTGAGAGGCTCTGTGATGGGTTGCTCGGGCACTGATTCCATCTTCAATCAGTGGCTCATTTGGGTTCCTTTGTGTTAATGCTTAACATTGTTTAGCACAAAATAAGCAGTCTGCTTATTTGTGTGTGTGGCATTAAATGCAGAGACGACAGGAACGAGGGGGAGGGGGGGCGTAGAAAGAGAGTCTCTAAGATTTTTCATCTTCCTCATACATAAAGCATATTTTAACACATTTGCAGCATTGTTTTCCATGAGCCATATGATATGTATCAAGCTCCTTTTAGTGGCCAAATACCAACAGGAAATATATTTTTCAAACAGCAGCTCTGCTTATGAGTTCGTCAATAATTCCATAGCAAATGGTATGACACAGATCTATATGCTGTCGTGATTTATCCGCTTTACGTCCGCCCTCATGATAGTTCATAGATTCCAGCTGAGGGCAGATGAATAACTGTGTCCATTCGGGCGGACTATTGTAAAACCATACTGTTAATTAGTTATGCTTATTCTGTGCTCATTCAACCATCCATGTTCCGGTGCAACTTGGTGTTCAGAAAGTTATTAAGGTGCAGAAAATTATTTGCCTTCTTCCAATTCACTTTGCCCACCTTAGCTATTGAAATCTTGTCTAAGAGGCACTCCTACTGTCTAAAATTTAATCCATGTTGCCTTTGGATTACAAATGTATTTCGTTTGACACTTTAATTCACTGCAGAGCTCGACTTCTGTTGCCAGGCAACTCTGTTAGGGCGCACACAAAGGACCATTATAGATTTCTTGGGTGCAACTGTTAACTTGTACTTCTTTATAAAGATATTGTACCGTTCTGTACCCTGATAAGGCTCCTGTTTGTTACAACAGCACACCCCTTGCATACCATTCAGCATGAAGTGGTCCATTTTTATTTTATTTTTTTATAATTATTTTTTTTTTTCAGCTAAATAGGCCTCCTTGCAAAATAGCATTCCTGCCAGTAAATTCGCCAACTCTGGGCTCCGGCTTCTCCGCAGCACTACAAAAAGAATCAAGTTGAGTGCCTCTTCTTATGCTATCTATCAGACATATGTTACTAACAGGAGATGACAGCATGGCCCACAGTATTTAAATGGTTCATGGTGCTTGTACTCTGATGGCTACAATATGACATGATGAGCCATAAATATGTCAGATATGACTCAAATGTGCTCTGAAAGGATACGGCAATTGAGTATTCATTCTAGATATTCTGCTTTGGGGCCTTGTCTAAACCCTATTGTGAGCACTCCGCCAAAATTTCATCAGAAGATTAATCAAATCTGTCATCAATATCATACCATATCTGTATCAACTGTGTCTAATGTATTCCTCCACAGTATTAGCAAAGCTGCAGAAAGACTGTGACAGGAATGTGCTTAAATATATATATATATATATATATATATATATATATATATATATTTATATCTTAGTAGCTCTTTTCTTAGTGATGCGCTCTTTATTTATAACAGTGTAAACCAAGCCGTAATGATGGTGAATGCATGCATGTACTGAGTCTGTGTTGAAAATTTTGGGAACAACTCATGCATTCTTCAGTGCCTGAAACTCAGCAGGGCCTCATCAGCAGGGCCTCATCAGCAGGGCATCTATTTTTTTTTTTTTTTTTTTTTTTTTTTTCCTGTGTGGAAGTTGTAAGTCATCTTTTGTTTGAGGCCTCCAGGAAGATCATAGCTCAGTCGCGGTCTGTTGTTGCGAGAAAAAAAAAAGAAAAAAAAGGGAGTAGAAAGCCGAGTAGCGTGATGCAAAAGAAGAAGAGATTGTAGGTAGGATTTTAGAAGGTGAAATGCACTAGGATTACATGCGCATGTCTGGCAAATGGGCGATTAGACAGAGGGCAGCTCTTGATGCGAGTGTGCGAGTGTGTTTGCTCTGCGACTGAGATGCAGTAGGTGGATTACAGAGCTCCTCTCGCAAAAACATGCTAACTCTTCAAAGTCCTCGACGCTCGGAGCCGCTCACTCAAACTGAGTAATCTCTACATCTGATGATTTTTGATGTGTTGTTTTTCTGCCTCGTTTCACCGATCCGGGTTCTTCTCAATCCCCAGGTCTGAAGGCAGATCAATGACGAGAACACATTCTGCCTCGGCGGTAGCTGGGCGCTTGTAGCCAGAGATGAAAAAGGTCACTCTGAATCTAATTAAGCATGATTTTTCACTTCCTCGATAAGATGGCGGCGCATGAGGGCTCCCCATCCAGTTGCATCGAAAGGATTACTTTGAGTGCAAGAATGAGATGCAGACACACTTCCGAAATGGTCCAGCTCTCCGAATGTATTGCCAATCGGGACAATCTCGGATGCAGGGTAACAAATCAAGACAAGCGAGACCATGAGAGGTGCTATTAATAGCAACACATAAATGTCCATGCACACGCACGCACGCCCTGGAATGCCAAGTTGCACACCCTCGTGCACATATTAGAGGAAGTTTTAAGTACGGTTGAAGGCTTTTTCATCCCTCTCCCCAATCCAATTATGTTCCAGTTCAAACAAATGGAAGTATATGCATGCTTTTCAGCCAGATGCTGCAGCAATAGAGATATTAACTCTGAAGATGGGAAGTTTGAGAGGCAATAAGGTACCCAGCAGGGAGTGGATATTGAGGATTAATTTCTCTCATGTCTGATTCTTTACTTCCCCATCATCCCATCTCCTTCTCTGTCTATCTTCCCCCATCTCTGCCGTTATTAACTCCTGATATGTCTTTCAGATAGGCAGTTTTGAAGATGCTTATTTTACAGTGCATTACAGGAGATGGAGATATTAGATACGTGAAATAACCTCGGACAGTCTGCAATTTACAATATCTGAAGTATCAGAAAATCTAAGTAGGTACTTGACATAAACCTTGCTCAATTGAGCTTACCATTCCTTGCTGACATGCGTCTACTGACAAAGTGTATACTGGCCCACAGACAGCTATTAAGGTGTGGTGACTGTGCAGCTTCTGCTCTGGGCTTAAGACCAGTAAATATTGATTGGTTTCACACAAACTTGAAGCAACTGCTTGCGAGGTTAAACAAATAGAAAATGTATTGTAAAGTGCGAAAATCTGCCATAATCCATGTCAGACAAGGCCATGATGTGGTTTAAAAAAAACAACAACATTACTTTCATAGATGCCAACTCTCCAAATAAGTTGTTTGCTGGTGTCAGTGACCGGTTTCTGCTTACCATCAGTATGGTGGAAAATTGGTCCATTGACTTTACCCCTTTTCACATCTTTCTGTAAAAGCATTGCCTTTAAATTCTGTTTGCCTTTAATTCAATTTTGTTTAGCACCACAGCTCTCTGAGATTGAATTGGAAACTTGCCCTTGGGACATTTATTTAGATAAAAAAAATATATAGCTACAGTTGACCATTTGGGGGCTCTAAAGCCAGAGGCCAAACTCACACAGATACAGCAATTTGCAAAGCTGCCAAAGCGTCTGCTCAGCAACATTATAGAGCATGGCCAGATGTGATCTGACAAAATTTGGGGCCAATTCCCGACAGTTATGTAAAATTTGGTTCGTCTTGCTTTTGGCATAGCAAATTAGAGATTCTGCTTTAATGTTCAAACGCGGATGCTGGCTCAAATTTGTAACATTAGATCTCCGAAAGATTTTTTTTTTTTAACCTGCAGTACATTAATGTGGGTTTAATTGGGATATTTTGCATAACATATCCATGGCGCAGGCTTACTCTGTACCCAATGAAATCAGCTCACCTGACCAAAAAAAAAAAAAAAAAAAGCAGTGACCTCTCCACTATTGGAAAACTGTTTCACAAAAGAGATAAGTGATCTACCAGGATCAGAGGTGCAGAGGCTCTGTGCACAAATATATGCCTCCAAAAATATCTTGCTGAGGTGATATGATCTCAGCTTTTAGGTTGAAACTAAATTTCTGTAAGCATTAAAATCACTGTCAACATGCTTTTCATGTGGGGTGATGTGAATTTATAGTTAGGATGGTGGCTGACAGAGATTTTCACAGTTAGATGATATAAAGAGAACTACTGCTATCTTTGTAGTGTTTACACTCTATTTTGTTATCAGGAATCAAGTTAGCATGAAGTCCAGCATACAGTATATTATCTATATACACCAATCAGCCACAACATTAAAACCAGTCACAGGAGAAGTGAATAACATTGACCATCTTGTGACAATTCAATGTTCTGCTGGGAAACTTTTGGACCTGGCATTCATGTGGATGTTACTTAGACATGTACCACCCACTTAGACCAGACCAGACACCCCCACCCCATAGCAATGACACTCCTTGATGTCAGCAGCCATCCCCAGCAGGATGCAGCCTGACACAGGCACACACACAAAAACGCTTTAGGAACAACACAAAGAACATGAAGAACAGCACAAGGTGTTGACCTGGCCTCCAAATTCACTAGATCCCAAACTGATCAAGTATCTGTGGGATGATACACAGAGGCTCCTCCCCTCAACCCATAGGACCCAAAGGCCCCCACTAATAACATTCTGTTGCCAGACACCATAGGACACCCTCAGAAGGCCCATGTCCATTCTCTGATGAGTCACAACTGTTTTGGAGGCGCACCTACACTGTGTATATATATTATATATATACATATATATATAGAACCACACTCGAGCCCTCATCCTAATGAGAACAAAGATTAGCCCCTCTATTTTGAATAGTCCAGGTTTCTAAACATTTGTCTTCTTCCCTGCTTCTCACTTACCCTGTGCCCTGCTGGCCTGCTTCCAAGGTACATTGTACCATTGACTGTGATTCACAACAGTCCTCTTCTTAATGCAGCTCTTTTCGTGGTTCCTGGATTTTTTTTCAGCTGCAAATATACTTTGGCCTCAAAGAGACTGTTAATGTCTGGGTCAACGGATAAACCAAAAAGAGGGAATAAAGAAATAGTTTTATAACATAATCGCTCACAGTGAAACCGATGAAATCCGAATGAGTCACCGTGAACACGGGCCCTTTACATAAGGGAAATAAAACCATACACTCTGCCGATACACTGTACCACTGTTCCACTGTATGTTAGATAACAAAACACTGGCCATGAATTCATGTACATCTGAGGTTGCAGTCTTGTACCTCGTCAAGGTTAATCAAGTTTTCAGTAAAAGCTCATGAGATATTTAAAGCTGATAAGTGGAAAATATTGACTTCACTGGTGGCTGAATTTCCAACATAGTTGTATTTTTCTTCCTTATGTAGCAGGGAATAGCTCCTGCAATCCCTCCCCATCTCTATGCTCCACTGACTCACTGTGCATTGTGTCCTCCATTTCAACCTGTCTGCTTACCTCGTGTTACCTGTGTTTTGAATGCTGGTTCCTTTCCAGAGCATCTGGTAGCACTTTTCTTGCAAACCTCTTGCTCTAAAAATTGCGCTCCATCCTTTAAGATTTCCTCCCCCCACTTTTAGCTTATTCATATTAGCATATTCGGTCCCCGTAGTTTAAGACAATGAGAGTGTCAGTCGAAAGACGTCGCCATCTAAACCCTAAACCAATCAAAAATTTTAATCCTGCACCCTTCCCAATTAAGTTTTACCACTGATCCTTTCTCTGGCTACCCCCAAGCTTATCCCTTGCCTCAGAATCTCTCCCGACACCAAAGAATATTACGTTTGTGTCTCCTCATTCCATCATCTTATTTAATTATGTCAGAAAGCTACCAATTAGCCGACATATATTGTGTACTGTAAAGCTGCTTTGACTATCTGTGAACATTGTGTGTCTATATTAACTTTAGCGTTACACCCACACATACTCAAAGAAACTGTATTTTTGCAGGTTTGGATGTAGCGGTTTTCTCTTTGTTCATGTGCACATGTGCCTGAATTAACAGGTGCAATTAAAAAGGCACAGGCCATCTACACATGTGGCCTCTGTAGACAAACAGTTGAGCAGACACGATTCTCCCCTGCACTCCTCTTCCTGTGTCACAACAAATGACTGCACCACCAGCGCAGTCTTGGCGTGCCCCGAAATTACCGAATGGGCGCCGGCAGGGAGAACACTTTTGTTCATGAAAGTACCCAGCTTCCCAGCAAGAGTTGTGTAGAGAAGAAGATCACTTTTCAGACTATGATTTGTTTTTGATATTGTGTGTTCAAAGCGTTTTTTATCCTTTCATCAGACGTAATTTAGTCGGAACCAGGTCAGCGAACATGGGAGCTGCATGTGTGGCACCGGGACAAGATCATCGCCGGATGATGCCCTGTAGCTCACGGCAGCGAACCGACCAGAATCAGTTTCATACACTCGCCTGAAATGTGTTCTATAGAGAGGAGTGTTTTTGTAATGGGTGGGGGAAAAAAAGACATCCATAGCTCACTGTGGGACAGAGAGGCTGACGGAGAGCTTTTTGTCGGAGGGTGATGCATTCGCACCAGCACTCCCACTTCATGTCATATGGAATGGCATGAACAGTCAGATTTGTCATTAGATGTGGCAGCTATATTTACAGTTGGTGGGTCCTGCTGCAGTAATACTTGGTTTTACTGTGACAACATTATGGTATTTCAAGGCCAGTGTGCCTATTGAAATGAAATTCACTGTGTAGGGTAAAAGAAATACTCCAGAATAGGCCACAACGCAGACGGTGAAGAATGCAAATCCAGTCTTGCCTATCAAGACCATTAAGGTCTATGTGATTGTTTTTTAATGCATTCACTCCAGCCCCTTTTTTTTCTTTTCTCCCTCTCTCCATTTACAGTACGTGAACAAAGGGACTTCTGGTCTTTATCCTCCCCTCACCCCCACCCCTCCCCTGTCTGATCACTTCATCCTCCACCCAAACCCATGCTGACTCCTCTGCACTCTTTCCCCCTCCCTGCCTCACGCTTATGTTCTTCCCTCCCCCTCTCCAGCGTGTCCCCTAGTTTTCTGGTAGCTGTGTCTCTTTGATAATCCAAGACTCTTTGAAGACTCCAATTCCACGCTGCTTGCCTCGGAGCTATTGCACCTACAAAAACAACTGTGTGTGTGCGTGGGTGCGTGGGTGTTTGTGCGTGTGTGTGTGTGTGGTGAAAGAGGGAGGGAGAGAGAGAGCAGTGGATGGGATGAGAATGGAGGACATAATGGTGGGATGGAAAATAAAAACAGTTCCATATGCATTTCCTTTGCAACTGCTTCTGTCTTTATGGTTTTATGCTTGCTGCATACACTGAGAGGTGCACTTCTTCATTGTCACATTTGTTGGTGCAGCTCATTTTTTCTGTGCCTTCAGAGGCAGCAGCTCATTGATTCCTGCATACACGCCCAAAATGCCAGAGCCAGGATGTACTCACAAACACTGTAACTAAATGGAAATTCTACGTCCCTCACTGGGGGGAACTCTCCCAGGCTATCAAAGATGCACATTTTGTAGATAGCGCTTCACTTAGAATAACAGAGCGTGCATATATATTATACATTTACTGTATGCCCGTGTGCAGTTTGAACACTACTTCAAATAAACCACAAGCTATGTCTCAAAAAAAAAATTGTTTTCAGTTTCTGTCAGACGCTGCAAAGTGATAATTAGAGAAAATTAGTTGGCTATACTCAAAATGCCACAGTGATCAGAATTAATCACTACTAAAACATTTTTCTTCCATCCACTTCCCCTCCACTTTGTATCGCCGTCTCCTCCTCTTACCTTTCGCTAAGTGTGTCTGCTCTCTGCTAGTCTGTCTCCATTTCTCCATTGTTTCAGTCTCAATCTTCGGTCCCTCTCCTTCCATCTCAGTCTCTAGCCCTCCCTTTTTGTCTCTGTCATTCTGCCTCTCTTTGGCAGAGGAGCTTGCCATTGGGATTTAGAAGAAATTGAATTGAATTATGAAGGAATTTCTCTGCAGCACGATTGGCATCATTTCCTCCACACAATAGAACATCATTCTCATATCTCTCAGTGTGAGGGAATGAAAATAGGCCGTGCACCATTCTTTCTCTCATCCTTTTAAATTGAATTTTTCATATCACAGGGGCACTGAGACATCAGCCGTTTCCTTTAACATGGGCAGAAAACCCATTTCATAATATCAGAGAGACACATAACTGTGATTCAATAGGAAAACTCTGGCTTCCAGCACCAGTACACATACGATATACCCCAACTCAGGATTGATAAACAGGGCCACATAGGTTTCCTGCAGCTTGAAAAGTTGGAGGAGAGCATGCTATAGCTGTTTGGCTTCACAACCGGTTAAAAGCACTCCATTGTAAACTAAATTAAATTCAGCTCACGCTCATAACCTTATGCATTCCTTTCTCTCCACCTGTCTCAGTGCGAAGCATATTGCCCACATTCTTTACCCTCCGAAGCCTCCCATTTTACCCGTTCGCTTTTATATGAGGAGAAGATACTGCTCCCTAATTGTCTTTGCAGAAGCGGTATTTTCCACTCTCAACAAATTGCTCCCAAGTTGCTACAGTGTGGCAATGATTGTGTTTAGTCGGTTATTATCCCCATTCATGTGTCGTCTTCTGAGTTATGAAAGTCAGACTCTTGCTTTGCTGCTGCAAATTCTGAATATTCAGCATGTTTCACCGGCTGCAGTGACGCAGCTTGAACAATACCACAGTGTAATAAAAAATTTAAATACAAACATTTGGCAACAAACTAGCTGTGACAAATAAATTGGTACCCATTGGACATGGAAAGCAGCAAGAGATTTTGTTTAAGATACGATGTTTGGGTGCTTGTGTTGATTAGTTAAGCTTTGGAAAAAAGTAACATTTACCCAACACAGCGGTGGAAAATAAAGTAGCAAATGCTGATTATTTTTCCTGCAAGTTGCAAATCTATTTTAACTACTCTACACTAATTTAGCACATGTCGTTATTCATCCCTGGGAGAAAATGGATAGCTAAATTGGTTAAAAAGGATTATTTTATGATTAATTCATAAAAATGATGCAACACTTGACTATGATCCAGATATGTTTTAGCAAGCAGACGGAGTAGTATAAATGGAGATGCAATCAGAGGGCATAAGTGGGTTATCAAGCACTTTGACTTAAAATTCAGAGGTTATTCATCCAGGATTAGCTGCTTAGGTTAGATATTAAAGAATGTACAGTTATTACTCAGAACAAATGGGGAGTACTTGTGTGGAAGAACCAGTAGTCAATGGGAACAACCAGTATTAATCTACTATACTAAAAATAATCTAATCTTTAGTGTTTTATTTGTTAAATTCATGAATATGCATCCACTGCCTCTGCAGTATATGTATAGTTTCTTGTAGTATATTATACAACCTATAAGCTTTTGCATCTTAAGTGGTTAAATTACAAACAAAACAGTCACCAGCTTGATCACCAAATGTTCACACACAGATCAGTCAAAACACAAATTTGGAAGCACAAGACAGAGATTCAAACACTGAGTCTAATTCACTTGCGGCTCTGCTGGGAGTCTGCTCCAAAAGTGGCAGAGAAGATGGAGGAGCTTTCCCATCTGCATAAGTACCAGCAGCCCTGTGCACTGGCAATCAGTGAGGCTTGGCTGGATGACAGGGCACCTGACGGCAGAGTGGTGTCAGGTAGCTCCAGGGCATTCGCAATGGACAGGGAACTCGGTGCAATGTGAGAGCACAGCAGCGGTGGGGTCTGCTATCCCATCAGGGATCAGTGGTGCAAATCTGCGGCGGCTATCGAGATGCGCCACAGTCCCCCAAAATGCTATCCTTGTTGCTCAGGCACAGCTACTTGCCCCAGGAACTTCTTTTTATTCCTTTATCTGAGCTGCCGGCAAACACATTACTTTTTATTTCAAGCCCGATCTTGAGGACAGGCTGTCCAGACTGTTATTTGCATGTGATTAAATATAACCATTAACAATAACCCATCTGGGTCAGTTGCTGTGGAGATGACATAGGCGTGAGTACATTCACAAACCGGTGGTGCATTTCTCCAATACAGACACAAAACGGCGAGCCACAGGCCGGGTGAATAATGGAGATATATCCTCTCACTCTTCACACCGTACCAATATCTAGTCTCAGTGCAGAAGTCTTCCATCACAGCAGACAACATTACTGACAGAGGTGGTTGATATATGGTTTTTGCAGCAGCCAGCTAACGGAGCTAGCAGCTCTCCGGGTGTGACGTCACTGTTGTGGTGCCAAGTAGAAAATGATGTAAAGGATGCTTTGAAAGCTAGTTTTTATATCAGATATCAGCGCCCCTCATGAATTTGTTTTAAATCTGATATGATGAATGAAATATTTATGCTGATGTGTCTGCGTGCCGAAAATTTCATAGGGGCCGCCAGTCGCAACATAACCTAAAATGCACTCTTAAGTTCAAACCAGACGTCTTCTCTCTGCTTCACCACAGACTCGTGATTTAATTCCCACAGATCATCACTTGCAATGTTTTGCTTCAGACTGTTTCAATACGCATCAATTCAAACACAACTGGTGGTTGTTTTAATCCGTGTTATGTCAATGTTGTAATATCCGGTTGATAAAACATCTGATATTTTAAATCCGATAAAGTCACAACTTCTGACATTAGATAGAGGTGACTCAGCCTTTACACCTCGCACGATCTATACTGTATGTCTGTGCCTATACTATGAGATTTGTTGGCTGCTACAGATCAATGAAAGGATTAGACGGTGAGAGGGTATAGTGCTCCTGAGCTCAGATGTCTTTCCGTGTTGATGTTTTTTTTTTTTTTTTATCAGTGGTTCTGTTAATTAACAATGAGTTCCATCAGCTTACATAACAGCCTCGAATACAAGCCCATAAAAAGCATTTTGGTGTACCGTGCGGTGTTTGTTTTCTTTGACAAGGCCTTTTAATTTGACATTCTGTCATTTGAAACTCCAGAAAAGGCTGCGTCCCCCATAAAAAAAAAACAATGAAATATCAGGCACAATCAGTCCATCACCTTAAAGTATATTTTCCTTAAGTGCAGAGCCCTTTTTTAGAAATGTCTGTGAAGACTTTGACTTATCCAGGTCATGGTATATCTAAAAATACGTTAATATTGAGATATCTAAAATGCTAAAACAAAGGCTACCAAACTTGTTTCAGCCTTCTTGAAGACGTATTACCACTCATCTAAGTGGCTTCTGCAGTTCTAGCTTACTCTTGGGCAGTCTTTGGAGTTTCTGACCCTTAATGGGTCTTTAGAGAACCGCTGTCAAAGAAATAATAGAATAGAACCCAGGTTAATCTGAACAACATCCTCTAATTGCAGGTGAGTTTTGGGTGGGATGTTTCAAATAGAACCTAAAACTCACCACCAGTCATTTAAGACTGAAGACGTCAGCTGGATGAGTGGTGGTGAAACCTCTTCAAACAAACTCAGAAATGTCCAGTTCGCTTTCTATTTTAGAAAATATCAAAAGATGACTTGTAATCGGAATGTGATACAGACATCCGCTTTTCTCATCAAGGTGATAATGTGCAAACCAATTATAAAAATGTCATTTATAACAAGCTTCATTTAAAGTCAGCCGGCTCAGGTACTGACCCATGTTTTTGAAATACCACTTTTTATGTTCTGTGAGATGGTCAATGGGAAATAAAGGAACAGGTTGTCATTCACTGTGTATTAAGTTCAAGGAATTCCAGCTCTGGGGTGCAGGTGAGTGTAAGATCTGTCGTTTTAATAGTTTGAGAAAAACAAGTGGACATACAGGAGCATTTCCATTTCTTTCAATTTATATCAACTTAATGTACCGGAAGACCACTGGTTTATTTAGTATAATGAGGAAACTTATATGACAAATTAGTGCACCCGATCACTTTTCATTTTATTTAGAGTCAGTATGTAACTGTAAACACGTTTGTCAGTCTCACAGAAAAAAAGGGCGCTCTGGGTGAGAAGAGGTTGATTGCTCTTTAATAAAATTGTTTCCTGCAAAGACCACGCCCTGCTGTAGCTTTCCATCTGCTTTGGGATTGCATTATTATAAATAAGGCCATTTTAGCCCAATCTAAATGGGGCTATGAATTCCGATGTCACCGTAAATGTCCCCTCTTTCATTCCGAGCCCCATAGCTTCTTACTCCTACAACAATGCCCAAACAATCCCGCTCTCCCGCCCCCTAGTCTCCCAGAATCTAATCCTTCTGCTTGTCCCCTCCAGCCAAAGCGCCGCCTATGTCTGCCTGACCAACTCCCCACTCCTGCTCAGCCTCCCCTTCCATCCTTCCGTCTTGCCGCATCCCTGCAGCCCCCAAGGCCTGGCAAAGGATTTGTGCTCTGACTAAAAGGAGAATCTATTTTCCATCTCTGCAGCCTTAGCTAGTTATCATACTCTGGAAACATGCTGACTCTCTGGAGTGATGCCTTGAGGAGAAGTTTAAGCAAGAATCCATATTTGAACAACTAAATGCCCCCTCACATCTAAATAGTCGTGGCCAGTCATGTTTTAGTGGTAATTCGTCTGGTCATGTGTCAACATTGCATTTATCTGAATATTACAAAAGCAGCAGAACTCATTATTTACCTGGGTGATGGAGGAGTTCTTCACCTACAGTATGGTATATTTTTTACAGTTTATATTGTAATATCATGGAAGATGGAACAAAAGAACCAATGCGTAGAATTTAGGGAAATCTGTACTTGCACAAATGGACTATAGTGTTTTCATTCATTTGTAATCACTTGTAACTACTAATCATTATTTTCTTTAGTCCTTCATATCCGCCCAGTTGTGCCACCATGTTACCAACAATAACGGCTTTTTGACTTAACTAGCTGCCACTGTACATGCTTGGAAAGGGCAGATTAAGGGAGGGGCATTCGGTGGTTTGCAATCTCCAACCTCACCACTAGTTGCCAATTTTTCCTTGACCCTGCTTCTTTAATGCATTAAGTTCGTGCGTGCATACATCTCTTTAAGACTGACTGCGACACTTGCATGCTTCTCCCTTTAAAGTCGGATGCAGCGTGACCACATTGTCACGTTTTCACATTTTTCAAGCCTCAGTATGTTTTCAAACAATGCTCAGGCTTGAGAATGCTGTTTTAGGGGGCACCTCGGGTGTTAATGGGTTAAAATAGATCAGTCAGTATAATTTAAACGTTCTTGCTTTGTATTTTCAGTTCCACACATAGCACATTTTGACAGTTAAAACTGTTTCATGTGTAGATCAAAGACCTATCAAAGGCACGTTCAATAGAAAGAAAGCAAACCATAACCTCAGATTACACGCTTTTTCTCATTTGAGCACCCATTCTACAAATCACTGTTTGAAAGAAACACAACATTTCTTATATTTCACGAAACCTGTTTGAAAATGTAGATTTAGTTCCATCAAATGTTACAGGTGAATTATCAATACTATGTACACTTTATTGATGTAACAGCACTGCTGGGAGGAAAAAAGAAATAATAATAATAATGCATCCCAAAAACCTAATAATCATTATTTAGAGGAAAGTCCGAGAGACGCATATGTAAAGCCAGAAAAACACGACTGTTTGACAGGTCGGGATGATGGGCGAAAAAGAGGTTTCTGGAATCATTTGGAAGCCCACTAACAGCATTAAGGACATGGTGTTGATGGCACTTACCTGAGCTCTAAAAGCATTTCTCAGTATTCTGGCGTGTGTGTACTAAAAAGCGGACGGTTCGAATGATTTCTGGCATGGATTTGTTTGCCAGAAAAGTGGTTGAATGGTAGAAAGCGCAGGCCCGTGGTATTGATCGGGGCTGACTTGTGTAGCAGAGGCAGGCCTGTTCTGCTGTATCAGTGCTTTCCTGACTTTTACGAGAGGAGCTCGTGTGTGGGGTGGGGCGGGGGGAAGAGTGCGAATGCATGCGCGCTGTAAGGAGTCATCTTTCTGTTGTGGATCGGTGGTAAGTAGCCATTAGTAAACTGATCTTTGGAAGAGGAAATTTAATGGTCTCCTAACTGTATTTACAAGCCATTCAATTTGATAAGGGGTGTGATCTCAAATGATTTATAATACGTTTCTTTAGGCTTCTTCAAACTATCAAAATCAGGATTCATCAGTGTTTCCATTCATCGAAGTCAGATTTAATGACATCTTCTAATACTTGTAAAATAAAGCCAAAGCATATTTTCAGTGTTTTGTTAGCCTTATTTAGATCTTCCTGGGATTCCTTTTTAGTTAAATTGAGGAAATATTGTCTAGCTCTCCGCTCAGTTAAACATCAAAAGCCTCGGAAAGAGAAATATTAAAATATGGAGATAGGAAGTAGCTCACTGGGGCTACTGATTAGTGTACCAATCATTGTCATCAGAATTCATTTGGCAGTGGCAGATTTAGAAAATGAAACTTCTGTCTGGCTAATAATGATAATAATAGAATACTTTTCACATTCTCACTTTTGGCGACACCCTGTGACACTTGTTTCATGATGTTTGCTTTCATGTCCATGCAAGTGTACATATACTGTGCACTATGCAGTGTATGGGAACAATAAGGCTGTATCTGTACACACATTTTATAACTAGTTCTCAACTTGTCATTTTGACTGATGATAATGCACGTGGCACTTACATAGCGTATCCCACCTCCATCTGGAGCTCTTCATAAGATGGAAAATGAACAAAGTAAATGCACGTCTTTACGTTTTGCACGCTGGATCGATATCTCCTCTTTTATTACTGTAGATAAGATGGGCAGGGACACCACATACAGCATGCCTGGATCTGTTCTGTAAAGCCTTACCATCTGTAGATGCACAACATCCTGAACATGCAGGACAGCCAATTATTTATTATACTGCATAAACATGACAGTATTGTAAAGCATATTCAAATGCGTGCCCCATATTTAGACTAAAACTTGGTCATACAGCATGGAATATGTAATACTTTTGCCTTAGTTTATTCATTTCTGCAGAGGCTAATTTGCACACTTATTATTGAAGTCGAAAACCTTGCTCTGTCCATATATTTCTACCTTATATAATCTTCAGAATAATAATAGTGCAAAAGACTATTTAATATTTAAGAGCGTTTAATATTTAATTCTATTTTCTGACTTCTGAAGAGTGAACTTTATAAGGCCAGCAATGGGTCTTAAATGGGTGAGTTTTGAGTTGGAACATTTACCATGCAACCCGTTGAGGAACCACCAAACAAAAAGGAAAATGCATTAGAATAAAATGTAGCTGGAAAAAAGTTTCTTTACGTTGATGAAATTCATTAGTCGTCTCACTGTTTTCTAGCATCCCCATCGGCGAGTGACCTTTTCCACCACCAACCCTGTGCAGGACCTGCAGGATGCCTCTCAGCACAGCTACTATGACAGCGGCTTGGAGGAATCGGAGACTCCCAGCAGTAAGTCATCGTCTGGTCCTCGCATCGGACCCCTGACCCTGCCTGAGGACCACTACGAGAGAACCACTCCAGATGGCAGCATTGGAGAGACCGAACACCCGGAAAATGGTACGGTGACACTGGCTCGTTCTTTATGAATATGTATTTAAATGTAAATGGGCTCTAATAGGGGCTTGTTGTGTGTGTGCTGCGTTGTTGGTGATGGAGACATTTGTGGGAGATTTGTTTGCGCTCTGTGGCCATTTCGGAGTGGAAATATTGTGGCACCCGTGACGTTGAGTTGCTGCGTTTGTCGATGACTGTGTGAAATGTTATTGGGTTTTAGGCAGATTTGTGTGTTTGTGTTTGTGTGTGTGTATCAGGGCCGGAGTAAGCAGTGTCTCCATCCCCCTCATCAGCAGGTCTTCTGTCAGACATCCTTAATGACCCTCTCTCACAAGTGTGCTAATTAAAAAGCCCAACTAATGGAGCATTTGCCCTCTAAATAAATCTGAACCATGACATCTGTGCAGACAACACTGTGTTTTCTCTAAGCATTTGCTTGTCTCTGGCTGGTAGCAAGCTACACCGCAGCTTAGGTGTGCAGGTGCCATCATTTCTAGGCTCAGTAAGCTGATACTCTCAGCATTGGTCCATATTAGAAAAATAGTCATAGCCAATTCTGCCATTTTGTGAGCGAGTGTACAATAGTAACAATTTTGCTGCCTTAAGCTGCCAAAAATAATCCATTACCTGTCTTGTAATGTGCTATGATAAGTGATTCACATGGTGCATTTTCAGTTATTATTGTGTTTCGCATTGCACCGCTGTGGAGTGGACACTTTTACATGGTGTGATATATCACTGCTCACCTAGAAGGCCTCGTATTTCCCCTTATATCTGGATATCATTAGTTTGTCATAATAATGTGTTGTTATCTCAGCAGCATGAACCGTTGGCTCTGCTTTTTGTGCACAAGGTGTGGATTTTAAGGCTTTTACTGTCCCATAGAAAACAGGGGAATGTATCAGCAAGGACCCGGTGATCAACATTGACAGTTATGTTGTCGCACTGTGAGTGGAAAAAGCCACAGATGTATCTATTGTCAGGGGGACTGTTCATCATGAATGCAAGAAAGATTTTTGTCTTTTTTTTTTTTTTTAAGTGAGAGGAGGAAAAAAAAGCCTGCTTCAATCTCAAGCATTCCCAGGTTGCAAAACATTGCAGGATGAAAGGCTAAAATGATGTGTCACCGTCACAGCAAAACAGCAGATGACTTGCTTCTATTATTAGTACGGCGTCTTGCATTGTAATGCATTGCCTCTTTACTAGACAATTGTGTTGGGTCTCATTAGTCAGTTTATTAATCTCTATTGAGAATGTTTTTGTTTTGTGCCAATTAGTGACACGATAATTATAGAATGGAGTGGGTGGTGGGTGTTCGGTTCTCTCGACCCTTTAGAGGTCAGACATAGCTTAACATCTTGTTAATTGATAGACTCAATCAATCCAGGCTAGCTGTTGATTGCCCAAGCAGCCAGCAGTTGACTCCTGTATTTCCTTTCTCTCCCTGTGCTTAGGATGCATAATAATGTGCATTTTCCTTTCTCTATTGTTGTGGCTGTTTATTGTGTTTCCCCCATCTGCAGAGCACAGTTTTTTTGTGGGACAGGGTTCTCTTTGTTGTCAGTAGCAGGAGAGCCTGATTGTGAGTGGAGATGGAGCAGTTAAAGAATGAAAAGGTGGCACAAGATGGGGGAGATGTTAGATCGTGTGTGGGAACCAGGAGTCTCCGACAAGGAAGCAAAAGCCCATAGGATGAGAAAACAGGACAGGGAGATGCAAAGATGAACCGCTAAGCAAGGACAGACCTAATTAAAATGTGATTCCCACTTCAGGGAGATAACAGAGAGCCCACATAAAATGAAAGATTAGACAGGAAAATCAAATGAGACAGTGGAATTCCTCCCCAGCTCCACCTGAATAGTGACATGAAGTCTTTTTTTAAACATTTGAGTGACAGAGTGTCAGGTTGTACTGGTGCAGAGCTTTATTCATTGCAGTAAAGATGACTGACAGGCAAAAAATGGGGAGGTGAGCATGATGTGTCATTCCGTTTAAGTTGGATAAAACGCAATATATGAACCCCAGACTGTCAGCCTCTGCGTCACCGGGCCCTGGAAATATCAGCATGGATGTGTGTTCTGTTATACAAGTTGAACTTTGACACTGGCACATCCAGATTTTTAGAGATTCTCAGTGGCATCAAGTGGAGAGTGATGTTATATTATATTTGGGTATTTGTCAGGCTTTTAGTATATTTAACTGATCAAATCAATGCCTTCTCTTTTTAGTTTTAGTTCATCTACATTCAGTGGTGATTTCTTTTAGTTAGCTGTGCCTCTCTGATTGCTGTCTGCAGACATAAGTAACATGACCTTGGTCTGGTGGACTGAATAGCAGAAAGGAAACTATGTGTCTGCGGTCTGGAACAGTCTCACCGGTTCACTGAAGTAGACATCAACATATTCCCCTATGGTCCTTGGCTTTGGAATTAAAAGTAGATTCAAACTACAGGAATAAAATTTCTGATATGTGACATGTACACTGTCTGATCTGCAGCAATTAATTGCGGGAGTTCTTTTTTTTTTTTTCCTGTCGTATGCCTGAGCAGCTGCTCCCTCCTCCCATTTTTTCTAATTCTTGTCTTCAGGCTGTGTTAGAGTGCACTCCATTTCCAGTTTCCCCGTGTGTATTTTCCACTCTTGTGTGTAGCGTGCACAGTCCTCATTCTAATCAGAGCTGTTTGTCCATCAGATGCATGCATACATGAACCTGCATACATGCATGTGGTCGTTTGCTGTGGAGGGGTGTTGCACCACACCCCGTATCTCTAAATCATTTTGATTGCTGTGCTATTTTACTTTAATAGACTCTCATCATAATCACTGAGCTCTGTAATTCCCTTTAAATTGATTGCTTCAGACAGCATGAAAACTGCTTATCTTGTATGTCTGGTTGCTGTCAAGATGCATGATTTGTCATTCACAGTGAAATCAGAGGGAGACCAGTGACTGCTCTCTGTCTGTCCCATCTCTCCACCCATTGCATCTCAGACACTGCTGATCAGATTTCGATTAGTGACGATGTCAGAGTGATTTAGAGTATTCATTACTGATTGGTTCTCAAGGCAAATGCATAATGAGGATTTGCTATGTTCATTGTATGTTCGAGTGTGATCATATGATTGATATGTTCATTAAATGATTTTAAGCCTCCATAAAAGAACAAAGTGGCAAAAAAGTTGAGATGACTTCAGGCAGCTTTAATCTTGATTTAATTTCACATCCCTTTTCAGTTGTTTACGTTAATTACTTTTTTCTTCTGTACACTTTTGCCAACATTAGCCCATGTCAGTGGGTGTATTTTGATCCCAGCACACACCTGAATTAACATACCAGAAGAGGTTTAACCTCCTGCTGCCCCAGAACCCCAAGCACGAGTCACCTAGGACACATGATAGGCCTCCTTCTCTCTTCTTGGGACACGAGTTTGACCGGCAAGTCTGTCTGGTCCACACCAACCTAGGCAGTAATCACTCTTCCAGGGATCAGTGGTTAGGCATCTTGGCTGTAATATGAGGGCTAGCACCGACACAGGTGGATTGAAGACAGGTACTAGCAAGCGCACACACACACGAACACAGACACACGCAAACTCAATTGACCACAGATGGAGGAATTTTGATGTGGCCGCTTGCCCAGCACGAGGTCTCCCTGTGTCTTCCTCTGTGCGGACTCACTGCCATATGGGCTATTGAGAGGGGTGAGATAAAATGGAATAAATGGCATTTGCATGATAATGAGGTTCTTTAGTAATGCTGTCTGATTTTTCTGCCTTAGATCTTGGGGATGATGCATGTAGTGACATATATTTGTTCCATTTGAAGTCCTGTCAAGGGATTTAATATGCTTTCAGTGCTTGCCATCTCTGTATTTTAGCCATTAGTTCTTTAACATTATGACTCGGACATCTGGTTTGTTTGCACAAAGCATGAGGAAATATTTCAACAAATAAAGATGTAGAGAAAGACATTGGATGTCAACCTAATGGGGCTTGTTTGTCCTATGAGTGCCAGCTTGGGCCCCTGCCCGGGTGCTAGTATCGCGTGCAAGGGAGTAGGTTTCCTCAAACAGATGTCATTGTGCCTTGTCAGTGTCCCTGCCTGTTAGTAATATTGAGGGGAGTTGACCACGCCAGCTTGTACCAGCATCATGGCCTATGCCAGCCGCTGCTGGAACTGCCACCACCCAGAGAAGGGACAGGTCATGGGACTGGCAGTTTTGTGGAGGCTTCTGTGGAAAAAAAAGTCCTTACAAGTGGCCCCCTGAGGCAAGTTGTCATGAGTAATACGCTTATAATCCCGAGCTCATTCTAGCAAACACATTATGCTCTGCACACATCAGCCACTGCTGTTTGTTGCCCCCGAATTGTTGGTTAGTTTTATTCCAGAACAAATAGGTCATTGGAAGAGCCTTACTGGAGCAGAATTAAACTCTCTAACCTGGATAAGGCTTTGACACCACACACAATGGTTAACTAAAGCTCTTTACAAATTACTTTATGAGACATCGCTTCAGAATCCAAAATGGCCATGATTATATGTCAACATGTCACAGTTTTGAATGCGTCTAGATTTCCCCTCGCCCAATTTGACATTGAAAATGTGCTTTCGGTTGTGTGGTCACTGACAATGAGACCCACGCACCCGACCCAAACTTTGGCCACACACATTACAGCAATTGTCAAATGACTGCAGACAGGCCAGACCTTTGAAAGGGGCTGTGAGACAGAAGGTCCATGTTATTACATCTCAGACCATTAACCGTAGCAAAGTACAGAATTGGCTTATTGTCTTCCAGAGTGAACTGATCTTAGTGTGTGGCAGTGATTGCAGCCACATGTGAAATCAAGATGGAACCAGAATAGAAGTCCCATTATCCCAATAAATCTACCCCTTGCATTCAATTTCATACTACCTTCTTCTGCCCATAAAAGTGATTTCTCTGCAGTTTCATCATTGTGTCCAGTTGACTGGAAGACTGTACCATCACTGATAATGGCATGTTTTTGTCAGAACCTGAAAATCATTTGGGCTTTTGTTCATCATATCTTATTATCTCAGTGTTTGTTTTTGCTCTATTATTATTTTGGTCAAAAGAAAAAGAGCAGAAAAACATGCTTAATAATAAAACACAGCTACATAGATGCTGCCTAAATAATAAAATGAGGGGGAAGCTAAAATCAGAAGAGATTTAGTGGAAGATATTTGGCACATTTTCGAAGGACAGATTCCCGGTCCTCTTCAGTTTAATTGAGATCTACACAAGCTATTCGGCTCTTATCCACATGTATATAACATGGGTAAAAACCCAGATGAGTGTTGAGAATTATGTGCAGAAAGAAAAGTACATGCATATAACCACACATTACGTTCCATAAATAGTGCTTTTAACACCATGCCACCACAGAAAGTGTCTGGTTTTAGCACTAAGCTTGTAAAATGAATGAGTGAGCCAGTACGCCTAAGCCAGAATCCCTAAGCTTTAGATGTGCTCATGTATTACTCTAACAAAAGTGGATGGCTCTCTGTACTTAGGCAAAAATTGGATAGCGCGGTGCCTACTCTTGCCACGCCAGTGAGTCTGGGCAGAAGCGTACTGAAGCAGCAGGTCTGGAGGTGGCAATGTGTGTGTAAATTTGGGCTTGAAATTATGAGTTTGTAAAGACACATGGAGAATTACTTAATTAGCCTGGTGTAGCTCAAGGCTGTAAGAGATGCTTCTTTTAGCCCGGCGTCCACTGGCAGATCTATGAGGTCTTGAGTTGAAACTTAAGGGTGATTATGGAGGCAGAAATAGAAAGTGGTGGTAGAGTACTGTTGCTCTCAGTAGGTCTTACCTAGTGTCACCCCAGATGTGATTCGTTGAGCAGGTAGAGCACTGTGCATTGGGGAGGGGATGCTGGATGGGGGCCAGGTCCACTTCAGCCTCAGTTGGTCGGGCTGCTCAAGCCAGCATCAGAGAAAGGCCCCGGGGGTCATCTCTCCATCATAGTGTGATGGGGACCAAGAGCCGCTGAACCTCCCACTAACTAGTGTTCTGCCCTTCAATGATGGATGGTACTTGAGGGACTGGAATTGTACTGTATGGGCCTGACATGCATTTCCTTATTTCCAGTGAGTCTCACAGGAATGGAGCCGCTCTGGCTTTAAGGCTTTCTCACAGATATCTCAAGAATTCACTGCAGTTCAAGGACCGCACAAACTCAATGAGCACTACATCCAGTGAAACTGAAAATGTCCTCATGTCACCAAACGGAAAGCAGCAGTAAATTCTTTTTTTTTTTTTTTTTTTTTTATACCCCTGGTGAAAGAATCAATTCCTAATTTGCAGTCTTGTGTTAACATGGTATATCATGCAGTCGATGTTCTACATGCCTTAAGCTAAATAAAAACGACTTTAGTCATGCTTACCCTCATGGCCAACAGTACTGCAATGTTATGCGTTTAAGGTGACGCGACTGACATTTTACTTCCCTTTTACACAAAATCATCACAGTATTCTTACATGGGCTTGACAGAGCTTTTCATCTGTGCCGTATCTCTACGTTGACTTCACCAATTCTAGGAATTTCTGCCTTTCAAAACTTACTTTAAAGCGCACGTCTGTAAGCTACTGTATCCCTAAAGAGTCCTTGTTCTTAAGCCAAAAGTAAAGTAATTCTGACAGAATATTGCATGACGATGTAGCTTGGTTCCACCACGTATTGCTGCTGCATCTGCGGTCTAATTAGAGAGCGTGCTTGTCTTCGTTGTAAAAAAAAAAGTGACTGATTTTTGCTGTAACAGAGGCACGTTCTGTACATCTTCATGCGATTTCTTGGTCACTAGAAGAGGTCTTTTTTTTTTTTTTTTTTTACTTAAAGAAACAAAGTGGGTTTTTGTTTTTTTGTTTTTTTTCATTTTCCCTTTGGCTAACTCCTTCTCAGATGGCCATGCCATGTGCAAGGCCCCAACACTTGTCACTCATCTTGATGAGCTGTCTGCTGAAACAGTATCTAGCCTGAAGATGAGGTACCCATCAAACATACAGCCACCACAGGCACTGAAAAAACAGATGGCGAGAGGAGACATTCAGTAAAAAAAAAAAAAGGAAAAAAAAGATGAAGTGATACTTATGTTTACTCTCGTTGTACATTTACTATATGTTGTTTTTTTCTTCTCTTACTGATTCCCTACTTTGTTATTGTAATTGCGGTGGCTTCTTTGCGCTCAGTTACCCCAGTCGAACTCACCACTAGAACACATTGCAGAAAAAAAGACACTGTGAATATGACAAATATTGTTGAAACATAACATTGATGTTTTAACTGGTCAGGGACAGTGAGCCATGCACTCCCGGGGTCGCAGACAGATCCAGACTGCTGCTGTGCACATGACCCAATTTACTCATCAGTGCATTAAATTTTAATTTTATTATCTCATAATGTAGAGTATGTCCTGTCCATTTATGATATTTTTTATGTGATAAAACATTTATATAGCTATTTTACCGCTTCTTTAATTCACAAGACAGCACTAAAGTGCTGCTGCGGTTTTCATTAAATTAACTGAAATACTTGGCCTCCAAGACACGAGTGTTTCTGCCTTTCACCCACATTCGCTCCCAAATCTGAGGAAATGTTAAGTTGATGTTGTTATTGTACTGGATTATTTCTGTCGGGGGATTTCGACAGCAGCAAAGAACATGAATGTTGACCCTTCTTCGCCGAATGAGCTTAAAAAAGGTCAATCAAACACCAGCATCTGAATGCAACGGATCAGTAGGGAGCAACAGGGGAGGGAGGATTCATGCTGGCCTCAAAAGCCGCCTTGATGACCCCCCACTGCCTTCTGTGTTTTGCGTTTCTCTTTAAGTCCATATTTAAAGACGGAAATGTGCAGTTTCCCTTAATAATTATGTATTCAATCATGTTCTTGATTCCATGTGATATTTTTTTTCCCCCTTCCCTTAATCAAAGCCTTGTCAGAAACGGTACCGCCCAGCTGAGGGTATAGACTGGTAGAGCAGCATTGGGAGATTGCCGCTGTTCTTTCCCTAAAGTCTCTCTGCTACACAAAAGGCAATTTTCATATTCCATCATGGAATAAATTTGAATTGTCCTGCTCCAAACACATGGCTGTATTGTTCAGAGCATTGTGAGAACAGAGCTTTCCATCTGACTGCATTAGTA
Organism: Chelon labrosus; assembly: GCF_963514085.1. Taxonomy (NCBI): domain Eukaryota; kingdom Metazoa; phylum Chordata; class Actinopteri; order Mugiliformes; family Mugilidae; genus Chelon; species Chelon labrosus. The sequence goes on along the minus strand of NC_140350.1, from coordinate 5,283,324 downwards.
TGCTGACTTTCGTAGAGAATTGTCAGTCATGCAGCAACTCTCTATCTCCAGTAAATGGTCAAATAAAGCTCTGCCTCTCCGGGGTCGTTATTTAGCCGCTGCATGGACTGCTTACATGATTCTAAAGAACGGATTTTGTGAGATTACGCTGATATTTGTCCATACTGGGCATGAAAATGATGTACCTCCTGTGACTGTGTTATTTAAATCTGGGTGTATTAAGTTTTATCACAGTTACATCACTAGTGCTGATACATGCATTATGCCTGCAATGTGTCCAGACTACATAGTACTCTGATATAAATCTGACGGAAACCATTTGGTTTATGGTTGAAGGATAGGATGCAGGATCAGATAATAACAGTAGTCATGGAACATGCAGGGCCATAGGCAAGGTTAGATAGCAAACAAGACATGGGGAATCTATGTCACAGCATTGTACACAAACTCTTTGAAACTGTGTTTACCCGTTCTATTTTTAACTCGGGCTCCCGCGCAGGTGTAGGCTAAGTAGCAGCTAAAGTTAGCTCACCCAGATTAACCACGTCACAGACAGTGTTGATCAAAGGCAGAATTAGCGAAAAGATAACGTCTTGATCGAAAGGGGAGGAAGAGTAACGCATAGATTATGGAAGACATTCGTTTTACATGTCAATAAGATCAATGAGTGAAAGATAGTGAGCATGAAAGCCGAACGCGAGAATGTACTCTTGGGGAAAATCCTGAGAGGACATTAATTCCTTCTTTGATAGTTAGAGATGGAAATCATGTATAAGGAAGACTTTGATTTTATTGTTGACTGAAATAAAATTGCAGATTTACCCACTTTGTTGAGTGTGATTTGAACATAGAACAACGACTATCTATTCAATATATTGTCGGTTATTAGATATACACTGCCTGGCCGAAAAAAAAAGTCACCACCTGGATTTAACTAAGCAAATAGGTATGAGTCTCCTATTGGATAATTACTGCATGGGTGATTATCTTTCAGCTGGCAACAACTTATTTAACCCCAACCGATGCAATGAATAGCTTCTCATTTCTTAAACAACCATGTCTAAAGACACATCCCGTGGACGTGGAAAAGATGTTAGTCTGTTTGAGAAGGGTCAAATCATCAGCATGCATCAAGCAGAGAAAACATCTAAGGAGATTGAAGAAACTACTAAAATTGGGTTAAGAACTGTCCAACGCATTATTAAAAACTGGAAGGATAGTGGGGAACCATCGTTTTCAAGACTGAACAGCTGTGTAGCCTTAAGAAAACCACTAATCAGTGAAGCTAACCAGAAAAAAAGGCTTCAGTTTGCTAGGGAGCACAAAGATTGGACTCTGGAGCAATGGAAGAAGGTCATGTGGTCTGATGAGTCCAGATTTACCCTGTTCCAGAGTGATGGGGGCATCAGGGTAAGAAGAGAGGCAGATGAAGTGATGCACCCATCATGCCTAGTGTCTACTGTACAACCCTGTGGGGGCAGTGCTATGATCTGGGGTTGCTGCAGTTGCTCAGGTCTAGGTTGAGCAACATTATGTATCCAAAGAATGGGGTCAGCTGACTACCTTAATATACTGAATGACCAGGTTATTACATCAATGGAGTTTTTCTTCCCTGATGGTGCGGGCATATTCCCAGATGACAATGCCAGGATTCATCGGGCTCAAATTGTGAAAGAGTGGTTCAGGGAGCATGAGACATCATTTTCACACATGGATTGGCCACCACAGAGTCCAGACCTTAACCCCATTTGCGAGAAGGCTTTGCGCAGTGGTCAGGCTCTCCCATCATCAATACACGATCTTAGTGAAAAATTAATGCAACACTGGATGGAAATAAATCTTGTGACATTGCAGAAGCTTATTGAAACAATGCCACAGCAAATGAGTGCTGTAATCAAAGCTGAAGGCGGCATGGCAGTGTATGTATGTTATGCAGGTGCTTCAAGGATAATTAATTCAAAGGAAATAAACTCTTTAAATGTAACAAACATTGAACTGAAGACTTAACGTGTCCCCTTTTTCAGCTTCTGCAAAATGAAACATCTCCTACCTGCCAGTGTGAGGCCATGGAGTGCTGTCACTGTGAAAGGGCCATAGAAAGAGCCTAAAGCAGGAAGAAAGCTTCAAAGGCAGGGACCAAAAAAGACACATTCAGACATGAGGAAGAAAGAACGTTCGGGTGTGAGACAGGAATAGACAAGCGCCTCCAGAGTCAAAGTTCCGCAGTAATCAGAGAATGGGTTGGGTGATAAAATGTTCTGTTTAATTATCATGATGATATTTCCCATTAAATCAGTCATAAACTTCACACACACACACACACACAAAAAAATTATTTTCTTAGCTACATTTTTGTACTGTCACCCATTATTAAGCTGCAGTCTTGCATGTTTTTTTTTATTTTTTAATTAATCTGCTCAAGAGACAGACTTCCGCTGCCAATTGATGTACACATCCAGCATTTGCTAAAAGGTAATCGAGCTGTTCAGCTACAGATGTAGTCTTAACATTTTCAAGTGTGGTTCTTCTTTAACCTGCGCAAAATGTGTGATTGAATTAAATGGCGTGGAAAAAAAAGTAAAATAAAATAAAAGGAATCATCAGGCTATTGAGCGTCCAGTCACAACCCCACACCACAGGGATTTAGTCTACATTTCTTTGAGCATTTCTAATTAAATTACACAGAAAACTGAATGGGAAATGCAAGGTTTCCTATTTCAGGAGTGAGGGAAACAGAGGAGAAGAAGCAGAGTGGGCATAAATGTAATTACACAAGCTGGTAGAAATATATTAGGAGAAACCTATGAAGCTAAAATGTCTATGCAGTAGTTTCCCACTATATTCAATCCTGCATGTTAATGCGACAACGCCCAATGATATATATACAGTATCTGATGTTGTCAGTACATATTACAGATTTACAAATATATTTAACACATGCATAAAGTACTAAGTCTTTGTGCTACCACTGTATTTTAATCCTAATCAGCATCCATCTTTTTAGCAAGTGTGGCACAGCCCACAGTAAAGCTTTAAATGAACAGCATTAATAAAAATACCTGCACCGGCCCGGAGTGCAAATGCAAATTTCTAAATTTAGAGTAAAGCGCCAAGGTCTAACTAATGCTTTTAAGACTCGGCGTGTACATTCAACTCCCCGAAGCCCTCGGTGAATGAATGTGAGATTGGAAACAACACACAGAGTGATGCTCTTTATATGCTCGGAGCTGACTGCTCTAATGAAATATTTAGGTAACGGTGTGGTCAAGTGTAGATGTTGTAGTCTTAATGACGATGCATAGGTCGATTATCTGAAGGCCCACTTTGGATTAATTTGGTGTTTCCGCGCAGTTCAGTTTATTGACTGCGAAAACAAAAGGGATATTGTTTGAACTAGGTAAGTTCATGGGCAATTTTAGGTTCCTTACACTCGTATAATCAGCCTAAACCTACATCTTATGCGCTCATAATATATTATTTGTTTTGTTTTTGTTTGTTTTCATTGGCAGGTGCTGTGGATCGATATTTTGTTGTCAAGGTTCAGAAAGCAATTTCCAGTCGGTAATTGGCCAGCAAACCAAACATATACTGTAGCTGTAGGCAGAGCCATGAAGCTGTTGTCCACAAATACCTGTGTGCACCAGCAGAGAAGTGATTTTATTACTTGCAAAGGGAACTATATCATCATTTAGCACACTTTACCCCTCAGCCCTATACCGGTGTTTTGAATCTATTTTATCTGTGGATGCCTTGTGCGTGTCACAGTTTGACAAAGCCTTAGTATTGGTTGACGTATCACACCGCATATCAACTTCTCAATTGGAGGAGCTGGTGCATAGCGTGATCTGTCAGCAGGTGCTAAGGCTTTGTCAAATGCAGTGATACAAAAGGCAGTCTTCAAATAAAGGAGCTCCTAGACAAAATGGTGGATGGTGAGAGAACTGACAGGAGGTGTACCATCGCCCACTGAACCATCTACAGCGTCTTTTCCTGACGTGCCTCTGGTCGACATGTCCACTCATCAGACTTGCTCGTCAGCGAAAGGCCTGGCTGCTCAGGAAACTGAGAATTCAGATCTCGCCGAGTCTGGGAAAGGAGACTTTAACACGTGTGTCTCAAACCCAATACAAATCTTATCCTGGCATCACCGTCTGGTGGTAGTTTTGACTGAGAGCTGATTAAATCTAACCATTTAGACTAACAGACAGAATTATCTTTATGGCTTTATAAATTGGTTGGTTAGTGTTTTATACATTTATACATTCTTTATACATTCTTCCTAAAATAAAAGATATAAAACATTTATGATCGGCCCTATAAGTATTTGAATTTGTCTAAATATTAGGGCCGGGACTTTAACGCGTTAATTAAGATTAATTAATTACACAAAAATAACGCGTTAATTTTTTTTAACGCATTTTAATCACACTTATTTTTGCACCGCGGAACGTTTCTCACTGGATGAGTTTCGGCGGACCGATTATACTGGAGCACCAACTAGCGTTCATTACCAGTGTCCTCAACAAGCAGCGGGTGCTGCCGTGAGCCCCTCTCCCGTCCCAAAGCACTCACAGGCGGTCAGTCTCACAGTAGCCCCGCGCAGCAGCGGTCAGAGCAGAGAGGGAGAACCACGCCACCGCGTCCAGACCATACCTGTCAAGTTTTGGATTTAAAAATAAGGGAAATTTTCCGGCGCCCGCCGCAAGCAGTCCCACCACCCCAACCAAGCTCCAGTATCCCTTATATCAGGGGTGCCCACATTTTTCTGGCTTGCGAGCTACTTTTACAATGACCAAGTCAAAGTGATCTACCCGTATATATATATATATATATATATACACATTTTTTTTTTATTGTCATATTAGTAGTTGTTACAGTGTTAAAAGCTCTATCCATCTTTGTTTTTGTTTTTATCAAGAAAAATTGGTGCACTGCACCTTTACAAAAATAGCGCTGTCTCTTTAAGAAAGACGGTAGTCTGGAGTTGTTCGTGGATGTGGATGTGTGCCTCTGAACTGAGGGCATGTTGCAACTATAAAGTAAAAATAAAGATGAAGGTTTGTCTTGCTGTTTGTTTTGGAGTTGCAATGGATGCATGTTTTAGACTAACATCAAAAAAAAAAAAAAAAAAAAAAAAATTCAATGGCACGCGATCTACCCGCACTACCATCGCGATCTACAGTACCCGTAGTACGCTACTGCAGGTGGCAGTTATCGCGAGGCTAGTGACAGAGCTCAGATTGGGAATATTTTTATTTTATTTTTTTTACTCCGCATGTTAAAATACGGGAGATTTACGGGAAAATACTAATACGGGAGGACGGCGGGAAAGAAGGGTAAAATACGGGACTTTCCCGGCCAAAACGGGATACTTGACAGGTATGGTCCAGACTGCAAACGAATGACGCATGCGCAAAACTGCCGCTGATCGCGCCCTGGTTTACAGAGCGGGATGTAAATGTTTCTTCACTGTCACACTAAAATAAATAATAAAATAATAATCCATTTAGATTGTTAATTTTGTCAAGTAAAAACCGTTTGTACAAAAATTTTTAAAAATATTCTAGTTATGGCAAAAAATGCTCATGTTCTTCTGTGCCTGTGACTTGTAGGCTAGAAACTAAACCAAACTTAAGAAAACTAAAAAAAAACAAAACAAAAAAAAAAACTTAAGTTACTGTGCCAGAGTGTCTCTTTAGAGTCATTTTGCCAATACCAAGCCCGGATAAAGGAGGCGCGTTAATAATACAGCGTCCATCACAATTACATCCAAAAGGTAAATTATGCAAATTAGCCGATGACGTCATTTAGCGACTTCCAGCGACTTTTAGGACAGCCAATAGCTACTTTCCTTTCCTGAGGAGTTGGCAACACTGTTCAATACTTCAGACAACAACAAACCACAGTGAACATGAAAGAAGAAGCTGATGAGACCGCTTTGGTTGGCCCCGTGGATGGGAAATTTAGTCATTATTCAATGGTATACTAAATATCCATATGAAAAAAATTACTTCTCACTGTTCTCAGGTCAAATATTTATATGCGATTAAAATGCGATTAATTTCGATTAATTAATTACAAAGCCTCTAATTAATTAGATTAATTTTTTTAATCGAGTCCCGGCCCTACTAAATATGCAAGTGCCAGTGCATATAATGAACTATTTCACACACAGCAGTTTTCAGAATAAATGCATACCAATTATGTTTAGAGCAACACCACAGTATAGTAACAACATGGTTAGGTAAGGTGACAAAGCTCCCAAGCATTGTAATTTCACCGGTGAGATGTGAGAGTGTACATCTGACGTTACGAACTCCTCCATTGTTCTCTCGGAATCCATTACAATAAGCAAGGGAAATGTGCATGTCAACAATGTTTGTGTACTTGTAGTAAGTTTCACTCTCTTAAAAATGTACCGCTCTGGAGCAAAAAAAAAAAAAAAATACTGTTTTGGTAGCTCCAGCTTACTGTGCTCGCTGTGAACACTCGAATAACAAGAGTTGACATGTCACAACTAAAGAAATACAAAACCCTAGCTTCTTGTTGCTTTTCTTCACAGAGGACGACAACCACTGGATACATTCACACCCACTCATTACATTGAGAGCCACCACATTCGCTAATGTCTGCTCAGATGTGGGCTATTTCTTCTATTTTTGTTTCCGTGGAACTTCTTCAGTCATTTGCCACATAAACTGTTTGCAGAGACCAAAAAAATATATCATTAATATCGCTCGCACACTCCCTAACGATAGTAGCTGTTTTTTTTTTTTTTTCCCCCGGTTATCCCTCCGTGAGCTGTGGGTCTCTCATATTTGTTCGCCATCGATCATAGCGGTGTGGCGCGCACGCTGGAAAGCAGCCGGTGGGGAGAGGCAGCATTTGCAATCAAACAGAGAGGAGCAGTGTGAAATCTCAGGAAGAGGCAGCTTCCCCCATGCCCGTGGGCAGGGGATCAGACGATGAGGAAGCCTGCCTCAGACACTCAACACCTCCCACTGGCACCCTGATGCAAGCAGCATGCAAACCCACCCCTCACATGTATCCGTCAGCCGGGGGGGTGGGGGGGGGGTTAAGCTCTGTGTGTACCCCAACTCTGTAACTGCACTGTGGAGTGGATGTTATGCTGCTCCGGTGGAGGTGCTTTCAGAAGCTTGGCTAAGGTTCACTGTGAGTCGCTGATGTGGTACTGAACGTGGTGGAAGGTAAAAGAAAAAAAAAAAAATTACTGTTTTTCTTTTCATGATATTTTTTTTTTAAGCAAGCATTGAGACTGACCCAATATAAAAGGAGAAAGGCGCTGGTGCAACCTATCTCCAAGTCTAGAGGAAAAGAATTCTGCTGTGCAGAGAGGAAGAAATGTCATCGAGTCATTGCTCTTCAAAATCAAATCACAAGCTCTCCAAATCCAGTCAGCCTGTTTCAGCTACTTGCATAATAGTAGTGCGGTTTGCCCATCTGTTCTCCATTGTCCACCTTAGCTCCCCATCCATGACATACAAGACTATAAACTCTAAAGGGTTTGTTCCAGACTGTGAGCAGATTTATTTCAGGTATAGGTGCAGCAGAAAACAGGGTTGAGTGGGTGAGAAAATACCAATTTTCCCTCTGTGCCTTTGACTGCACCTTAAACCCGAGGTTGAGTCATTTGCTTCGGCATGTCCACCTAATATTCCAACAATGATCCAAGTGTGGGAGTATGTTTTGATGTGCACAGCAGACAGTATTCCTCCACGCTGTAAGCGGACTGTACTACAGCTACAGATGGCTAATGGCCGCAGCGAAAGGCAGACACAAAAGTATAATTATCGGTATTGATTCTTTTTTTTGTGGAAATGGATTTGAGTGTGGCAGAAAGGTCAGCGCAAGCAAATGCAAAAACTTGTGCTTTCACAAATGATACACCCTATCATAACATGCTGTCATAACCGCACAATAACCAACTCATTATTATTATATGTGGCGAGCTGACATGTGTGACTGGATTATAGGCGCTGCTGAATGCTAATGACAGCATGTGGCAACAAGGCAGGTTGCATATAGACCTTTCATTTGTTAAATTGTCTGTTAAGAATAGACTGTATGTCAAAGCTACATTATAAATAAAACCATATGAAATTTAGATGAAACGCTAAGAGACAAGGTGATGGCCTACTAAAATATCTGGCATTAGAGCATCTATGTTCCCGCTCGATGACGCGCGATATGTGCCTTGGCACCGTTGGAAGAAAATGGCAGAATCTGGCATGTTTGTCGGTTTATTTAGCTGTCACTGCTGATTTTCTGGCCCTTGATGATGATGAGCACGGTTCAGGATGTGCTCCAGTTCCTGTCACTGGTGCATGGGATCATTTTGCATGTTTTCCTTTTGTTGGCATTTCATTAAATAAGTCCGCATTATGTTTTCTAAAAACACAGTCAACCTGAAGTCAATTACCGACCTGACATTAGGTGACAAAGTGGCAATCACCGCTAACGTGCATGCCTTTTATCTGTTCTTAAGTTGGACTGAATGATTTCAAAGAGGAAATATTCATAAAATAGGGGAACTTGGGTGTATTTCAGTAGGTAACTCTGAGTTAGCTGGGCTTGTATTCATACCAAACCCGACCTCACTCATATAATGGCAATTTGTAGTTCAAAGGCAGAAACACGCAAAGTTTTGGCATGTGAAGTGTTTCAGAAAACCTGTGTACCTTTTTCCTCCCCGTAGACTAATTTGTAGATGTGGAGCTGCCCCGTTTTTAACATGAGGCTTCTTGGTGTGGCATAAACCTCCTGGAAGCTGTGGAGCGGTTTTAATCAAGTGTGAAATCCTTTTGGGGTAGATGCCTTGGAAGCGCACTCCTCAACCCTCTCTTCCCATGAACATCTTTTGTAGCAAGAGTCCATTTCGCTGCAGTGATGCATACAGACAGCGCTCTTAGCTGAGCTGAGAAAATGAAACTCCAATCATCGTTGTGTGCATGAGGCAGTCCTCACTCACACGCACACACACACACACAGCATTGCCTTGGTTGCCTGTCGAGTCTTATAGTTTCAGATTCAGTTTTATTGCTCTTAGTCAAGCATAAAAATGTAGTTCATTCATTTGATAAGAATCTTAGATCGTTGACATTGACCTAATAAAAGCAGAGAAGAATCTGCCACTTAAGCTTAATGATATAATTAAGCATGAATGTACAGTATTAAATGGCTTAAACATCCATCTAGTTAGGATTACAGGAAAAATGAGATGAACTGCAACAATAGATCATGCTATGCATTCTTCTTTGTCCCATTATTATTATTTCTATAAACAATAGGACAATTGTATTTGGATTAACCATGAGAAGTGAATATTATAGACACCAACAAGGACAGTGACTTAAAATGAATAACTTCCATTCAGTGTTATTTAACGTTCAATCTTTAACACAGAAATTGTGTCTTTTTGGCTTTTGACTGACTGAAGAAGGGAAAAAAAAACCTGATGCAGTTTTTCCTGCCTCAGAGGTCTGACATTTTGTGGGATAATTATCCTTCCTCTGGTCACGAATACAATACTGATGATACGTCTCATAGGCTTACTGTCAAGCTGGCATTTTCTCTGTTAGCTGCGAACTCTTACTACTGTCTCGAATACGTCACCTCTCGTGGTTGCATCATTCGCACGTTCAGTGTGCCTGTGCGGCACCCACTTCTCGGCGTCCCCTGCGAGTGGTACACTTGTTCCGTTTCACACACTGTCCCGTAGCCGCAGACGAAGGCAGAGAGCGCCCGTGATGGACGTGTTCTCTCATGGCGTGGACAGCGCCGTGGCGTTACAGTAATGCATTTATCACAGCAATCAAAACTTCACATGTCGGTGACATCACAGGCGCACAGATCTTAGTTGTCTGCTCCTCTCGCAGACATTGATCTGGCCGTCCGGAGTCTGAGTCTGAGGGGATAACAAAGATAAATTGAGTTGTATTTCCATTTAATCTGGGCAGTATGTTTGGCTTGTCAACAGGTGGGCTGCTTAAAAAGTCCTACGGGCTGCCAGCTGTACAGTATTTGAGAACAAATATTTCTTCCTTGGTTCGGATTTTGCCTGTAGAACTGTGTGAGTGACAGCTGTGGCAAACTTATTTTGGCGCGTTAACAGCTTGTACATTAAAATGAGGTCACTGGGTCATGGGCCCATTTATTTAATTAGGAACAGTTGAATAAAAAAAAAATGGATGATAATCAAGGGCAGGGGAACTCATTTCACTGTCAGTCAATAACTCATTCTGCGCTGGTATTGCCCAAAGGGATTCAGCTATTCCCTCTGTAACCAAACACTGCGTAACTCCAGCTTGTGTGCCTGTTGTACTTTGTCCACCCTTTCACCGTTTCTTTGTGTTAAAGACGGCACCGTTTACGGCTTACAAATTGCGTGTGATAAAAATGAATACATCGCTGCTGAACAATGCAATGATATATTACAAACATACCAGGCGAACTGCTGTTGGAGACTTCTAAATGACATAGACGCAGCACGCCATCTCTTCAATGTATCACATCGAGCTCGTGGACTACACACACAGTGGCGCTCATTACACAGTGCATAGCAACAGCTACATAGCAACTGCTGCTGACTGCTTAGCAACAGCTGCAAAGACCTCAAGGAGGAGGGGGTGGGTTTCATGGGGTGTTTCAGATGACACCATTTCTGCTCACAAATGCCCTTTTTACAACTTTTTTTTTTTCCTAATGAATATTGTTCCAGTGTTTATCACTATGAAGCCCTCTCTGATTGTGCTGTTTTCTCTCTCTCCTGCCCACAGACATCCGCTCCCTCCCTGATGTGGCAATGACTGGAAACTGTACGACTGAGTGCAGCGAATTGGGCCACTCAGACGCCTGCTGGATGCCTGGGCATCCCTCCCCCGTACGCAAGACCAGGAACCCCCCGAAACTCTCCACCTTCGTGCCTTACCAGGAGAGAGGGAGCCTGGGACGCCTGGCCAACGGGAGCGCCAGGCTGGGTGGCGAGGAGCACCGGTCGCGCCTTCCACCCTCCCGCAGTGCCTATTCCAGCGGTGGTCATGACGCCAATCAGGACTGCCCGTTAGAGGAGATGCCCCTGAGCGTGGCCTCTGAGTTCCCGCCCACCTCCCCATCTGCCCACACCCCGAAAAGAGAAATTTATCTGTGAGGAACATATTCATCCGATTGGTATACAAACGAAGAAAAGATACGCCCACTTCAGAAGGAGAAACAAGCTGTCCACACTCTAAAGCCAGTGCCCATTTTGTAGGTAACAATAGGCTGTGACTCATTCAATTACTGGCATGAACACTTGTTTTTGACATTTCCTCCTTAAATTAATAATTTATTAGCATATTTATTAATGATTCCACAAAGTCAATTGGTGCACTCGCTCATTAATTTATTCGAAACCTTGAAGAATACAATTCAGACTGATGAAAAGGAAATGTAGATGGTAATTGCTACTTTAGCAGTGAATAATTATCGTTGTAGTTAGCCAAGTCCCATTCTGTGAAGTGATCTCTTGAATTTGAAAGTTGTGATCAGTGCTCTTGTGCCATTATTAGGTATAATTTAATAGACAGCCAGTCAGGCCATATCGGAAGGCATAACGCTTTTGATTAACAATCACATGGTCTATCTTAATGTACAGAGCTGTAAATACATTTGAATGGTGTGTTCTACATATATTTTTGTCTGGCATAAAGCTGAAAAAAAAAAAAAGAAAAAAAAAGATTTGCCTCAGAATTTTAGCATATTAAGCTTTTCTTTACTGCTGCTGTTTAAACTTGATTGAAACCATCTCCCAGAGTGGCGCTTGATATTGTGGAAGGCATTTATCCGCTCCACACAATCGCAAACACACGCACGCACACACACACACACACACCTTCGACCCCTAATCATAGTAGAATGGCCTTTACCTCTGCTCCCTGTAGAGCTCTGCCACTGGTGGAGAGAGCAGTGTGGCAGCATTTAAACTGACATTATGTTCCACTGACTCGCAGCACTGTGACCTATCGTTCATCATGAAAACGGTTGACTCGGCCACAGTACCCCAGAGTCACAACGACCAAGCGCAGAGTACTGGTTGGACACATTCTGATTGGCTTTTCACTTTGTTGATGAGATTATACCCGTGTGTCAGTTTAGAAAGCTCCTCTCTGTTGTGACAATCAGATGGGCCCTAACTCACAAGCAGTTCCTCTAAAGCTCACAGTCCCTTCCCCTTGAAATCCATAAAGTTTGTACATCTAATGAATGCCCGAGGAGTTATTTACACAAAAGGGCAATTGAGTGTCGAGAGCCACTGGAGAGATGGCGTACTCACGGAACTTAATATAAGGTATAATATAAACTCGCTCTGCATTCCGACTGCTTCGCTCCTCGCTTGACGTGCGCTTCTTCAGAGCTGAACTCAATGCACAGCGCACCGATAGAATCTGGCGGCAGATGGCAGATTCCGAAAAGAATATCTGAAGCAAATATCTGATTTTGTGTCAGTAATTCAGTAATATCTGCAAAGACAGTAAATCTGTTGAGCTTTAGCGTAGGTTTAGACAGCAGGAGTCGGGCTCGATTTACAGCTCCTGCTAATTATCATTTTCCTTGTATTGAGGACAACATGCTTAATAAGTTATTAGGCATTTTTCCTCCTCTGGCTATTGAACAGAGAATAAAAATAGGGCATGCCTGTGGGCTTCATTTATCTTTACAAAGATTTTCCAAGTGAATCTGAAGGATATGTCTGAAGGACACTAAGTATTAGTCAGTAATTGGATGTTAATGATAACTCCACTGGCCTGCCTTACGACGGCATAGAGCTAGTCGGTGTCTTTGATTTAAACATTGATTTGATTAGATTTGTAGATACCTTTCACCTCTGCGGAGTATTTCCATAGTGAGATTGTGTCTCTGAGTAAGGGTGGAAGAGCTTAGAATGGACATTTCCTAATTAGGGTGAGTAATGAGTCCTGAGCGAGGGCATGTGTGAGCACACCCCCAGGACAAGGCACCCACCAGATAATGCAAATCCACCCACGGAGCTACAATCAGTTAAAAGGGGTATTTTTATCAGCACTTACCTCATCATGCCGCCGTTGAAATCTGCGTCTCGAATAATTAAACTGAAAACATATGGAAATTACTGGACATGGCCATGATTAAATAAGGTGGGCGATTATCCCGCCTTGAGGGGAAGAAAGCACATTATGCCGTTTTCAAAGCCATTTAGCGACTGAAATAAAATTCAAACAACAGCCATGATACACTGTGATTAAACCCCCACGGCTCCCCCGAGCGCCCCTCTCAGAGCTGTGGATAGCCGCTTCACGAACTGAAGGCAGCGGGTAAGATCACTGACCTGGAATTAATGACAAGTGAGAAGGATAGCAATGAGTGATAAAACCAGTGTCACATAGCCTCAATCACGATTTCATCTATTCAAATGCTTTGAATCGACTCAGATCCGCTACTGCTTCGCTTCCAGATCGACCTCTTGGGTTAAATCTTAACCTGATTCCAGCCTGAGTATCACTTCAGCGAATCTGGAACACGTCTTCTGATTTGTCTCGCCGCTATGTGACGTAAATTGCATAACTCTCAGCAGATAAGCCGTTATCGCCGGTTGTCGATCCAAATGAGATGACAGGAGTTTGATGTAGGTGCTCTGCAAAACAAAAACAAGCCCCGGCCTCCTTCCTCCTCGTCTCTCTCTCTCTCTCGACGAGCCGGACTGTTTTTGCTCCGCCCGATAATGACCTCCTGCTACTTACTTCTGGAACAATACATTACCAGGTTTGACCTTTCTTTTGAACTCATGCTGAATGAACTGTGTTTACTTCTGGCTCAAACACAGAACCTCGGTCAAAGTAAGAGGACATCACGAAGCACCTAAATACACTCGAAAGTATGTTGAATAATGTTTAATTTGTACTTAACATTGATTTAATGTTGAATTCACTTGAGTATCTTTTGCCTCTCTGTAGTGTGTATCGTATGGTGATGATTTCTGTGGACAGATGGACAAATTACCGTACTGTAATTGGCGAGGAACTATTATTTTTTTCTTCTTACTGGTCAAAGACTCTTAGCAAACTGGTTGTGTGAAAAAAATAAAGAAACCTGTCGGTGGTGTAGTGTACATAGATCTCCACAACCCCATGTCTGCCGTCAAGCGGGCGACGATTTTAGCATGAATTCCAAAGATAATTTGGTAGAAGCTGTTTACTCTTTTTTTTTTTCTTTCATTTTAATTTTCCGCAGTGTCAGTGCTGGTTCATAATCAAAAAGGCCCTCTCACAAACGAACTGAAATTAACAGAACGTTTCATCTATTTTTTTTTTCTTTTTTCTCCACAGTTCATCTAGAACAAAGACAATTGCCTTGAAAATATGTCTTTGCAAGAGAGAATCTAGTTGTTATCCTAATTGTTGGTATATTTATATAGGATAAAATGCTTGTGATGCCATGTTTTTGTACAGTTTTATGTACATACAAGTGAAGCTTTCTAAAAGTTCTGAGAAAAGCCGATGGCATATAAAAATTGTAACATGTTTTCTTGAGATGTGCACATCTTGCCTTGGTTGGATTGACCTTTGCTGAGTCAGTGTGAATGTGGCCGTTCTATGCCTGCACTGTAGTCATTCACTGGCTCCCACCTCCTGAGGACTTATTCAGTTTTTATGTTTATCGTGAACAGTGGATCGTCCTATCTTACCAGTTTGTTAAACTCCTGTGTTCTGCTTTGTTCTGTTTCCGCATGTTGACAAATTCTCTTGTAATACTGTAAGTCCTCATGAACTTTATAATAAAATCACTTCAGGGAAAAAAAAAAAAAAAAAAGAGAATTTTGTCAGTGTTTTCTTTGTTTGCTGTTATCATTCATCACTTTTGACTGTTAAACAAGGGTTCGGTTGTTGCGTTTCTTCAGCCTTGGAGCGACATTGTTTAAAATGTGTCTCGCTCCAGGACCGGGGCTCATTAAGAAGAACTAGTATTCTTGTCATGCAGGGGGCCAGCGCCTCATTTCTGAGTCAGGAAGCCTCAGAATGTTGAGAGAGAAGCATTCAAGGGCTTGAAGTAGGAGAGTCCCAGGACCTGTGTTCACTGCCTCAACTGGAAAAACAATGTGCATGGTCCTCATCATGCACTTAGCTCAGCACAGCGTTTCCACAAAGCATTGATGAGCGGCCCAGAGCCACACATTGCCTTCAAGGCTTACAAGGCTGCTGTCTTGTGATGTTAATTTTGAGATGCCTTTGCTTAAAGTGAGAGAGAAAAGAATTTTTTTAATGAACAATAAGCTCCGGTTGGAAGCATTCAGCTAAAAGGGGAACCCATTCTATGTCTGGATATTTACGCTCTATGCGTTCCTACTTGTTTCACTGCCGGCACATAAGCTCTGAGCTTAATTGACTTAATCACTGTTGCACAGATACCATATTATTTAATTATGTGTGAACTGCGGTAATGCAACATGAGCGATTAGGTAATCTAAGGCTTCTTTCACGAACGGCGGTCCGAGTCGTGTGTCACTACTTTTTTTATTTGGCAATGTAGCGTTACTGAACGGAGAGAATATGGGTCTGCATGTCATTGCGCCTTTTACTCCTCATTGCCTTTACTCTGCGCTCAAGGAATTTTAAGACCGCGCTCAGTGTAGTCTTTTCGGGGGTAAGAAAAGCTTGTCCTCGAAAATCATCAAAATGTCAGAGGGGTGGACAGTTCTCTGAGTAACTTCAGAAATCCAGAAGAGAATGACAAGAGACTGTCTTACATGAGAGACAGTGAAAAGCTGCAAATAGTTTATAGTCATGCTCACAGTTCAGTGAGCCTATAATACTCACTGTGGAGAGAACTACAGTGCTGCATAGACAAAGCACTGACATTCTACCATTTGTATCTGTGAATCCTTAACATACAGTTTTTACCATTCATTTCCCTTCAGTAGCTTTAACATTAAAATCATTGTATTCCTCGCAGACTGACAGTATCAGCTTGTTACAACTCTTCATTAACTATATATCCAGGCTTAGAGAAGTGTTTTATAGAGTGCCATCTTTTTCTCATTTGATAGATGATTTAGAAGAAGATTCTCCTCTGGATTCACTTCTGGAGTCAAATAAAATAATCTCTTGCAAGATTTTCTATAAGTTCCACCGACATTCACTTTGAAATATTTGGTATCTTTTTTTTTTTTTGAGGGGATCTACACTAGAATCTGAAACTGTGTCTGTGCACTTTCTTGTTTTGTAGGTTTGAGCAATTTTTCGGGTGCACAGATGCACATTAACGGTTTTTGGCAGCCTATATCAGAGGGATTCATCACGTTGTGAGTATTGAAGTGTTAAGAACTGTGCGTGGCGGTAGGAATTTAATCATGCAAGC
Source organism: Chelon labrosus (assembly GCF_963514085.1). Classification (NCBI taxonomy): domain Eukaryota; kingdom Metazoa; phylum Chordata; class Actinopteri; order Mugiliformes; family Mugilidae; genus Chelon; species Chelon labrosus. The sequence continues at coordinate 5,266,935 of NC_140350.1, read as the reverse complement.
AGGAATTACATCATGTCACTAGTGAGATTTTATATTATATCTTGTGCGAGCAAAGATGCAGTAAGTCAAGATGTAGTCGGGGTATATTTATAACACAGCAGAGATTGTTAATTCTATATAATTTACGCATCAGAGATTTTCAGTGTTGTTTACCACTGTTAACATTTCAATTTAGTATATTGTCAGTATAGGTACTATTAGTAGAAAACAAATAAATATATTGAGAGCCTGTGTTTACTGTATTTTGACTTAATCCATCCAATACATGTCAAGATATTTCATTCTGAAGCCCAAATGTTGACCCACCAGTGAGGCAGGAGGATCATCAAACCCGTTAGAATACATCCTCTGAGGAACATGAACATTTATATGTGTGCCAAAATCTGTGATGTTCTTCTGTTAGCTGGGACGAGATAATATATGCCACGTTGTTTGGATTAGTGTACTTTTTTCCTATTGTGAACATAGAAAACACTGCAACTCTGCAATATCACCAGGCTGGGTGATGAAGGATGGGTGACAGTGCCAACCAAAGCACCCTTTTGTCCATTCTTCAGTTTAGTTTCTGTTTATTGCAGAAAGCCAGAGATATGATATGGGGAATGGAAGCAAATATCAGACCTTTCAGTGCTTTGTAGCTACTGTATCTCAGAATATTCAGCCTTGGCTTTAATCCAAAATACCACCTGCCGTATTATATCAAACATACATTCCAGCCCACCATCACTGCAAGCTCCACGAGTCGATCTTCTCCGTGCACTGACTTGGACGTTGCCGGGAAATATTCACAAATGGGTCACTCATCCATTCCTTCGCGTTCCTTGAGTCATCTGCAGTTTGACGTAACAGTCAAAGTCTGTCTACCGTAACGCCAGGTGACAGCACACCAGCTGGGATTAGGACGGCCCACCGTCAGTTTCTCCCAAAATCCCAGTTAATTTGGGAACATGTCAAACTTGCTCCTGTTCACTCACCGTCCCCGAAGTTTCAGCTTGGTTTGAATGCAGACACTTTTTTTTTTTTTTTTTTTGCCATCTTGAAGTTGTCATTCTCCCCTGAAGGGACAAATTGAGTTCATTGAAGAAGTTGAAGATTTCAGGTTATCGAGTTTTGCTATCCTCCCTTCCCATTGTAGTCTGGTGCCACTGTTGACTTTTACTCAGAAAGAAATCTCTGCAGCAGCTCAAAAGCCCTTACCAGTGAGCCCCCCCTTTGCTGCAATACAGACAAACATTGCCAAGTTCAGTGCAATTACCGCACAAATAGTCAGTCATGAACTGGCAGTAAATGCTTTGTGGCCCACTACTGCTCCAGGAACCAGAATTTAGGGGCATATAAACATTATCTTAAAAGTAATTAGGAATCATGATTTGAATAACATGAATGAGTACAAAAATTTCAAATAATAATCAAAAAACTTCTGAAAAACCTTTGCCCAGGACATTGCCATGCTACTGGCATGGTTAAAATATGGCAGATAATATAACAGTCTAGGACACTGAGCACTCAGGCGTTATGTAATTATATTATCACAGCGGACAAGGCTAATATACCTACATAGGCTAATATTTACCTCAAAGATCAAACATATGCTACAGGCAACATGAGGCTGCTGGAGAATTGCACTGGCCAGCACAAATGGAGGTATTAACTCTTTAGGAAATACATAAAGGCAGCATTTCCCCCCTTGTGTAAGCCTGTTAATCTACACTCATTATTCACATTGTCCTCGGTCATAGCTGCCAGTGAACATTAGGGCTTAGACTTCAGTCAGTGTATGGCTTTATTATGGAAAGACTTCAGTGTAGTCAATAATTGCATGCTTGCTTTTCATACTTTATCTCAATGAACACTGGCAAAAAAGTGACACTGAGCATAAAGGGTTACACAAAGGAAAACAGCTCATCATATTTAATTGGATCTTGCAGATGTTAAGGATCACCGTTCCTCTTCCTAAAATAATTATATTCCAGAAACAACACAACACTTTGGCATCAGATCCAGTCATGTGTAAATGTGAGGATATGTCCCAGTAAACCACAAACAACATATTCATTATGTAGCATAGTGAGACTTACACTGTACGAGTGCTCAGTGGCTAACTGACAGGAAGGGAGACACATCACTTATTTGCTGCCTTTGGTTCTCACCTTTGTTGTCTTTGAGTACAAGGTACATATTCAGCATTTTTGTGTCAAATCTAATATTATCTGACTGTGAAAGCTGTCACAATATTCACATTATGTGCCCACACTGTGAAAAAAAAAGACTTTAAAAGCTCAAATACCGATTTGAGCATAAAGCGACACATGCCCTCACATGGCTCGGGTCTCTTGAGAATGCGACGCATGTTCTTGGTTGTGCGCATGGCCTCTTGCTCCTGCAGGGCTCACTAGCGGTGTTTAGCAGAGGCTGAGGCGGAGGGATGTGCATTGTTGAGAACAAGTCACACTGAAAAAGAGGGGGCACATGGCTGACTCGAGCCACAGTTCAAAACAGACCCTAAGAGAGACCTTGAAATTCTGCGTGCAGCGGCAAACGCACGGTGCAACTGTGATGTGTGTTTTTCTCTGCGTGAGAAAGAGGATTAAAAGCATCCAAGTCATCCATCCAAAACTTGAAAAAACTCCCAGTGCTTTTAGGTATGAAGGGTGGGTCCTGCCTCAGCGTGCCGTAGCTCCAGTCCAGTCTGATGAGTTTGTGATTTTGATGGGCGAATAGATCAAAGGTCCCTCACCCTGTTACCTGCTGTTAAGGCAAGCAGTAGCTGTATCTTAATAGAAAGTAGCCTGAAAAGGGATTCAGTTGATGGATTCAGAAGGCCTAGCCCCAAGGGAAATGTCTTCAGTACCTCTGCACATGGAAGCAAACTTAAACACATATTCATACGGAACATTTGATAGATATATTAATTACAGCCTATAAATATTGGTCAAAACAATATCTTATTGACGGCGTGAGGGTCTGAAGAATTGGTACCTCATACGTCTAGGTTTGTTACATTCCTCACATAAATGCCACCATGGATTTCATGTATGAGCTGTTTTGAAGCTCAGTGCGGTGGCACCAGCCGTCCTGGCACCTGACTCCTCCTAAATCCTGGCTAATCCAAAAATGGGCAAAGAGGTGGAATGTGAGCGGAGCTGATGTGGATGTGTAGGCAGACAGCTAGCGACCTTTTGTGGCACAACTTAAAGCCTCAGTATCATTTAAATGTGCGAGTTACATAAACATTTGAACTATCAAAAACAGACTAATGTGTTAACGCCAACTGCAAGTCAAACGTTGTACAATCCAGAAGCAGCAATAATGGTGTGGAAAGCAAGCAGCATTTGAAGTGCTGTTGTAATAAGTAATTTTAGCCTGCAGGGGGCACTAATATGTACTTTAGCATAAAAACTGCCAAGAATCACTAAAGAAACAGAATAAGGAAGCAAGCAGAAACAACAAAAATGGATAAATACATCAATGTTTTGAACAGCAAGTCGTTTCTAAGCCTTATCAGATGGTTGTCTTGACAATAACACAATGATCTGCATTTACTGTCAATGCGAACTTAGTGATGAACTGAACAGGACGATTTTCTGAGCAGCTGATGTGTTGACAAGAGAAATACAAACTTGAAATATATCCCTTCCAGTACCATTTACAACAGATGTGTGATTTAAAAAAGTATGATTAATTTCTGCTCATACACATGAAAATGGAAATCATGCAATTAAATCTTTTAATCTATTGACAGCCCTAATAAAAATCCTTCCCTCTGTAGTTGTAATGAGCGGGACCCTAATCCTAGCCCTTAGAGACCAAAACAAAAGTTGCCACTTGAGTGAACCTTTGTCACGCCAAACAGCACGGTGAATGTGCAAGTGCTTTAAGAGACTCCCCATCCCATGTTTCCCTTCCTATACGGTCCTTGCTTAAGGGACTTGCATGAGTAAGGAACTTGCATGAGTAACTTCACTGAGTTTATCAGCTCTGATGCCATGCTTAACTTGCTGCTAATTTTAGCCTCCCCAGCTTCCTAGGGAGTGAGAAAAGCCAATATTATCAATAGCATCTAACCTTAAAGCTGGACAGAGACTGCTGTGATAGAAGAAGAAAAAAAATGAAGCTTTCAATGTTGCATGAACTCACAAACAGTGGCTGGCAGACTGGCCCTGCTCTTCAAACCCACAGTCGAAATAACAAAGGGAAAAGGTTAAAGTATTATAGCATGCTGCTGAGTGATGGACCACTTGTCTAAACACTTAACTGTAACAGTAGACACATTTTTGGTGCTTTTTGGCCGTGAAAATCTTTTTCACCATTCACAGATATTTTGTGATCTCTGTAACACTGATGCAATTGTTCTACTCTTCACAATTCCACTCTCCACTGAATTCTAACTCAGGGTAAGGGGCTCCGTTTTTTAATTTATTAGTCTATTAGACTTGCTCGCCATTTCACTTCACTGCCGTAGCGAAAGATGACATAACTGGCACCTTCTAGACCTATTTGCTGCTGGAAATTTCTCCTGTGGCAGGCACTGGGCCCCTCGCAATTGTCGTGTAGTGCTGGCTTTCTATCTATCAATTATTAATGTGTCTATGTTCTGCTGGAGACCCTCTTAGTTGAGGGATGTGCTGTCTCAGTATTATGGTTATTATCTGCTTTTTGACTCATGGAAGTGTTTTGCTATTCAGGGGAGTCACCTGGAATCAGGCAAGAGAGACTCGAGACCATGTGGTAATTGACAACGCAATAAAGGTGAGGCCAGGAAGATGATAAATTGAAGACGTTAAATTGAATCAATAACTCCATACATATCTCATGAGCAGCCTGACTTATAATTCAGTTTTACAGGTTGTACTCCGTTAGCAGTGTAATAGGTTGGCATCAACTGTGACATCTCAGCTTGCTTTAGAGTTAAAAAGTGTAAATATCAAACCGCGATCTTTAAATAACTCTCATGAATTTGACCCTCTACCATTGTTAAGACACATACTGCGTTCAGTGACATTAGGTTTTAAGAATTTGAGAACAAATTTATGGACTAAATGTATCTACAATCAGTAAGAATTTGACAAAATGCAACAAGAAAACTACACTGTCTACAGATGTCTTTAGTTAAGATTTACTGCGCTATACCCTAAACATACTGTAACTGTGGCAAATTCTCACAGGACATTTTGAAAGCACTGACACGCCACCAGTTATAGTAGGTTTTAAAACTTGTTCAGTTCAAGCTTAATATTGCCTTTTCTCGATACCGGCTACATCCTGGCTTATTTATACTCCGAGCATCTTACTCAGAGAGATTTGACAATTCTATGTACACAGGCATAATCATAGATCACACAAGGATGTAATGTTCCTACAGTAAAGAAGCCTTCCCCGAATCACTGGGGATTCTGAGACATTTCCCTTAGCAAGTTTTTGCTTTATTTCATCCATTACTGCCCGTCAGGCTAATGCAACGCATCGGCTACGCTCTGCCTTTCTTCCTCTTTCCCTGCTGGGCATGGCGTGTCCTACTTGGAACATATGACGCACATGGATGCCGACCATTGGTGAAAACAAAGCAAGAAAGCAATTTTTTAATAAACGATGGTTTGAAAAATAACTAAACTTGAACACAACCCAAGGTTTTAGTGCACCAAACAAACCAACGAAAAGAAAAGAAAACCTGATACTTCGTTGGAGCGTTGCGGAGCTGTTCTGCTGTGATGGTCCATTGTGGACATCCATTGTGGCTGCTTCAGTGATATACATCAATAGGATAAGCAGGGAAAATATTACTAGTCTGTTTCTTTGTTCAAAGCTTAAGACAGAAAGCTTTCAAAGCTTGGTCCCTGCAGAGTTACTTTTAAGCCGGTGCACTAGTATACTTCAGAAGTGGCCTACACACGTCTAATCCTGAGGTTTGGAGGAAAATTGTTCCTCTGGTGGATAGTTGAGGCTTTGCTCTACAGGTTGGTGTGCATTTTTCAGCTCCGCAACATTTCCACAAATATGTCTATTACTGTATAGATATTCATTATAAAGCTGCAGGAAACACTGCAGGGAAACACTGCTCTCCTGTAGCCTTTTCCTCAAGATGAAAACACTACTCAGCTACCGCTGCTGTTGCCTTGGAAACCTGGTCACTCTCACTCTTTTACCCACACTCTTCACCACTCGCTTCATTAAGTGCGTTGCTGCTGGCAATTAGAATAAAACCAGCGGCGGGGCTGGCTGTCTTGAAATGCAGTCTCCAATTAAATACTTTCAAATCGCAATGTTTCTTCAAGCTACATCTGCTCTCTATATAATAAACCATGCACCTGGGAGCCATGCTTCTCAAAGCCTGCGCCATGGTTGCTATATCAATGAATGACTTCACAAATCCATTCCTTTTAATACCGAGGATACAAATGTAACATAGATCAGACACTGGCTTGTTACGCCGTTTCAACGCCGCTCTGTGCTCAAACGAGGAAAACAATGTTCCAGACATTGTCACGGCTTTTTCACAGGAGCAGAAAAATGCCTGAGTGATCAATCCAAATCTGCATCCTTGTGTGTGCAGCGGGGTTCGTCTCAAGCGCCGCAGGAAATGCGGAGGATTCGCACCGCTCATCCGTTCAAGGCCATTCCTGTATAAATGATTGATAATTGAAATATAGGTGGCATGAACGACGGCCTTAAATGATGCCTTTAAGTCCGATCAAACTCTCCGATTTAAATTACTTTCCAGCATTTTTACTTTAACCGAGCAGGTTATTACGGCATTAAAATTGATGAAGTGAATTAAAGTGAATCATCATTACGGGACGTTTGCTTTAAGTGAAAAAGTACTCTAGAGAAGTGCACTTGGTATGTTTCATGTACATCATCATCATTAATTTAACCGTGCCCATCAGTTGCTCTCACACATAAAACACACTGTATGTGCATTGGCAGAGCACACTCTCAGCCATTACTAAATTACATACAAGCCATCCATTTGCATCGACAGACCTTTTGTTAGAAGCTGTGAGCTCTCGCACAGTTTCAAATCAAACATATTTGCTGGTCTCAGATCAACATTGCAATAACCCATAACGTATCTACCTTCAAGACAATTCAACTCATCTTTTGTCGTTGTTTGAAGATTCTGGCCAGCTGTAGCTACAGATAAACTAAATCTATCACAGCGCAGAAGGCAGATTTACTTCCAGCCAAATCTTCTCCTCAACAAATATAAATCTCTTTAAAAGTCCACCGAATTGTCAAATTTAGCTGTCACCCTCGGTTCCTCTTTGAAAACATCGCAAAACAAATTTCTGAGTTAATATCTTCACTTCAGCAAATCTTCCTCTAAATAGAGCCCGTGGCTGAGAGTGTCTCAAAATTAATTCAAACAATGCGGCGCTCTGCCACCAAGATTGAAGACTTGTTATGATGCCACGGCAACCGAGTGAGATTGAATTCCAGTTTGTTGTAATGATTTGTTTTACAAGGAAAAGCCGTAATGTCCGCGGGGTTGAAGGACAGAGGGCTAACTTTAATCAAGGATATCAGTGGGGGAAAAAAAACAACAACAGCACATCTCTTCAATTGTACACAGTACACATTCAATTATGTCCAAAGTAATTGGTCAGATAACAGGTCAGAAATCTTCATGTGCAATTACTGCAGAGTCGAACGGCTTCCTTTCCCTGGCGTGTTGCTTTTAAAAGAATTCTAATGGGAATACTACTTGAAGGTGGTACAGTATGTAATATGTGGTTGAAAGAACAGGCTGCTCATATTGAAGATTTCCACCTCACACACTGATTGAAAGATGTAAAATTAGAGCACTGTTAAAGCATGTCTTTCTTTTAAAATCTTTCATATTGCTTCCATGGTAATACTAATATATATTTCAAAGGCAATAAAGGGATATAACTCATCACATCACTGGAAGGTAAATATCACCTTCCACTGATGAGTTATTTCCATTATGTTATGTATAGTAAAGTATCCACTTTCTGAGATAAAAAAAAAAAAAAAAAAAATGATCTTGACAAAAAATAATGAAAAAGAAAATCACAAGCATGGAAACTACAGTACACGGTCTGCACCCATCACTCACCTTCTCCTTCAGGCTTTATGTTTACATTCTTAACATAGTCAATGAAAGGTCACCATATGTTCTCAAACACATTTATTTTTTTTTTATTTCAGTATATATGTTATTTTTTCAAGGGCAAGGTTTGTTAAAGGGGAACTCCTGTTTTTTACAACCTGGACCTTATTTCTAGCATAAAATATGATCGTGTACTCACCCATATAACTTTGCTAGTTTTTTGAAACATGGCTGAATATTTTTCCAATTCTGAGGTTGTGGACGAACCATAGCAGTAGCAAATTACAGGTAAACAAGCCGACCGTCGCGGGTGCGCACGCCGCTCAGAGATGACACAAAAGTTATATGGGTGAGTAAACGATCGTATTTTATGCCAGAAATAAGGTCCAGGTTGTAAAAAACAGTAGTTCCCCTTTAACATCTGTCTCAACCACTGTGTCACTTCTGGTCAATGAGTCTTTTTCCACAATTATGCAATGCATTTTTTGCATTAAACAAACTATGAGAGGTCTATGAGAGTTCTTTCACTTTTGTTTAAGTTATGTTCTTCTGGATACACACCCAACAAAAATAATTCAGGGTTTTAGGGTTCAAAGACGGGATTAATTTTTTTAAGACTTGACAAGAATAGAAATGCGTCGTAGGTATACAGGGAGATTCTGTGTTCTGTTGGTCCTACTTTTATTCCATACAATTGTGGATGGAAGCGCATTGCTATCGCTAGAGGTTCAGTTGACATAGTGAACAATAAAGGCGAAAGTGGGCAGCCTTGTTGGCAGCCTTTATAATTTTTTACTGATTTTGAGATATTTTCTTGCCTTGTGTTTTACTTGCGTCCTGTTTTAATTTGAAAAGGTCCCAATCTCTGAGTCTTGTTGTTAGTTTTACTTCCTGTGTTTGCCCCACCCTAATTAGTTTCACCTTTGATCTGTTGGCTCATTAGTTATAGTCCTGCTTTTCCCTTCTTCAGGTTTGCCTACATGTTCTTACCTATGTTTCGTAGATATCCAAATTGTGTTTCTGTGCATCTCCTAGTTGTGCGTTTCTGTTTTTTTATTGCAATTTTGATTACCTCTCTATGGATTACCTACGTTTGCCCATTTTCTGTTAGATTGCTCTTTCCTTTGGTATTTTTTTGATTACTCAATTTCACTGCAGACGCTTTGGTCATCATCTCGGTAAGTTTCAATACAGAAATGGATTTTTGTTGTTGTTGTTTTTTTTTTTATCCTGCCTTGCTCCTTGTGCGTCCTGCTTTTGGTTATTCCCCTTTCCTGCATAAATACAACACAAGTGTCAGAGCAGGTTATCCACTAATCCAAGGTTCTATCTCCAGCCCCTACCTAAGTGTTCTTGGTCAAGACACTAGCACCAACGCTGATCCCAATGGCAGGGGCAATGGACAATGAAATACTGTTTGATGTTTTGGCTCCATTCTCATTGTCCAACAGAACCGTTGTAGTACCACTAAGGTACAAAAGTTCTGTGTATCTACCATTTACATGAATCAAAACTGTATCAGAATTATTATTATACCAGATGTTATGGGAATGGTTTGACTTTACTGGCACTATGAAAACTCTCACCAATGACCCCTTCCCGTGTTGCATTGGTATTATATAATTCATTTGGTATAGGAGTTCCTTTTTTCACTACAGACTTCAAGTTTCCACACAAGGAGCAATCTACGCAACAGAAAATGAATAAAAACAACTTTATTTTTGTATTTTTTTTTTTTCCCCCGTTCCTCTGATGTGAGCCGAGCCATGTCCGCAGGTACCACCGAACCCCTGCTCGCCTCCCTCGCGCACCTGCTGTCTTTCAGGGTCGGGGCTGACGAGTTAATGCGGCTCAGGTGTTGTAATTGAAGATTGCCACCAGCTGGTTGTGGTGTAGCTTGGCAGGGCAGAGCAGAGTTGGCTGCTGGGCTGAACAGGTGAGGCGCCGCCGCTTCCGTGCTGCTGGCCTCGGTTCACAACAAGCCCCTTGTTTATGGAGAGGCACTCGTGTCTCCAGGCACCGCGGGCACATAATGGCTCTAACAGTAACATAAAAAGAGAGGAACGAGCGCTTCATTGAATATTAATTTGAACTCGAAGATACTCTCAAATTAAAACCAACTAACCTCATTAGCGTCATCTGGTTGAATATTTGAAGTAGGGGGAGAATGGAGCCAAAATATCAAACAGTATTTCATTGTCCAAATACTTTCCGGGGCCGACTGCAGTACCAAATATTCACTTAGCTTAATGTAAACCACCCCCACACTCAGAGGCATGTGGGCCAACAGCAATCAGTATTGGATTTAAATCAGCCACAAATTCTGTTCCAAACTCTACACAAGCTCTCTGTTAGCCAGGGAGAGCTCGCTTGCTAGCTAGCTCTGTGAAGCCTTAAAGGATATATTTAATTCTTTCCATTTACATCTCTAAACCTGATAAACATGACATTTACACAGTAATCTAACAATCCTCCAATACAGGTCCGAATGGAATTAACAGTTCACATTTGCATTAGATGTATCCGGCATATGCATACATAAATGTCTGAACTCAATAACATTTTCTCTCTTCTCTGCTTTCATATGCTGTGAAGTTCCGACTGCAGAGTGAGATTTTCTTTTTCTCCTCAAGTATGCATTTTATTGTTTTTAACTTTACTCTTAGAACTCAATAATCTACTGCGGCCACACATGCGATTATAAAATTCATGGGGATTTTATTTAGACCTGACTGTTTTCCCTAATGTGAATACATGAAAACTATCCAAAAAACAATAATGAGCATATCAATAACATGCCTTATGCAACTGGACTAATCTGGAGTGGGCAGGCACACCACAGCACATACTGTACATGCTTGAAAACACAAACAGCCATTTCCTTCATCTTTTTATTAGGCCTTTTTTTTTTTTTTTTAAGCTGGTGCTGCTGCCAGAGGGACTTGAATATGAGACCAAACAGAACCCAATAGTGTCCAATGAAAATGCTGCAGGCAGAGGAGTGAACATTCTCTGATTATGGAACAGTTTGTGTAACCATCGGCGTTCCTTACTGCTCAAGAAATTTGGAGGGGACGGGTGCAAAGCAGCACCTCTTGCGTCTCGAATGACTACAGTGGCACGGCACCGTGAGGAGCAAGCAGCACTGTTCAGAAAGACAAGTCAATAAACAGTTACTTGGACCAGCGGGTTGTTAGTCAAGTGCAGTTACAGGAAAAACGTTTTTGAGGCCAACGTCGCCCAGTTCAAAGCAGGTAGAGCTTGGAATAGAAAGAGAATTTAAATGATCGGAGGATGGATTGGGAGAGGTGTGTAATTTGAGCGGCTGGAAAAAGGAAAAACACGGGGGGGTGAAATGTACATGTTTGTCCTGAACAGGGAGCAGGCAAAACGAGGTATAAATAATAAGGACAAAAGAGGGCTTATCCAATAAATGTCACATTCTAAAGAAACAAAAGAACATGCACAAATAGGTCACATTATCAGCAGTAATTCATTCATTGGGATTCAATATGTACCTGCTTGTGAAATGGCATGACACATCCAAAGTCATTTGTTAGAACGGAAGAACTCTCACAGCAAATGAAATGTTAAACAAGAACTATGTGTAGAACACTGTAATGCCTAAGGGCATTACAGCTTGTTGTTGGAAGATAGTCGTGGTCTATTATATTTTTACAAGCTGTGATTTTTGTAATTAAATATTAAGTCTAATTAGCTGAATCTTTTCTTGGTGGATAATTCATAACGTATCGCATAGCATAAAAAATATAATGGTTTAAACAGTACATTCCCACTTCCAATTTATTCTGCACACTGTTATGCCTGGTGCATCTGCAGCTGTGTAAAAGGGTTTCTAGGTATTTGACAGAGAAAGCTGGTTCAACATTTGAAGTGTTTCATTATGTTTAACTAAAGAAGTGAGAGAAAGCTTGTTAAGGAGTTTTTCAGAGGAATATTAGCTTTCCTTCCATTAGTCCTGGTAATAGTTCTTTAAGTGCAGAGTTCACAGCCCAATCATCTGACACTTAAAACTAATCACCTGCCTCATACAATCTGTCAACGTGTTACAGAAGCCTCTAGGTGATAGAATAATTGGTTGTGGTTCACTTTCTTCTTGGAGGGAGATGTTGTACTTCCTCTTTGTTTTGTGCCGTTTCCTCTCTGAGGGTGTTTTGGTGTAGGTTGATGAAGGAATCTTGTGCGAAACAGCGACATTTCCAGGCAGCGAGTTGACTTTGTTGAATGGTTGAGAGCCAACTGTCAACTTGAGCAGATCCAAATAATTGATTGGCTCATTATCCTAACGGCGTATTTTCTCTGTGTGAGGCTTAACGTTATTTGGTTGCAGCAACCTATTATTTCACCAGGGGTTTTATTGCTGAATTAATTTGAGTGCTTACCAGTCTCACGACTAACATACAGCACAGTTTTAAATACTGGTGATTTTGTTGTTAATTCAGTGATGAAATTGAAAGTGGGTTAAAACTTAGTCTAGAGTCCATATATTATCTTTTAACACTGGTTATTATGGGTTACATTCAGCAGAGTCCAGGAGGCTTTGGACTGTACCGTTTCTGGACATTTTACCAACCACAGTCCGGCATTTATTGACTAGAACTTTCAGTGGTGATCAATACTGGAGTCAAGCAAAGTTGAAAGTACTCACTGCAGTCCAGTTTCCCCTAAAGAAAGTAAAGAAAGTTACTTATCCTATTTCCATATTAAGCCAAAATGTCCCCACCTCAGAGCGTCCCATTCAAGATTTTAACTGATCTGCACACATTCTTGTACAGTGGCTACTAGCTGATTGTAATCGTCATGAACAGCTGACCCTCTTCCCCGAAGTGACAAAATGTAACCTTTTGGAGGAAGTGACCCATCTCCTCAGGAACAGTCAGCATAGACCGCAAATTCACAGCAACCAAGTCCTTTAAGAGGCAGCTGAAAGGGCAGCGGCTTGTTGAAGGGGGGTGGTGCGCACATAGCTCACGAATGTCAAACCCTTGGAGCTTTGCCTGTTCACCGCTTGATAATTGGTCATCTATCTACTCTCCTGTGATCACCAGTTTAGTTCCAGCTGCCTGGGTCAGTCATTTATTTCTGGTCTCATTGCTGCTTGTTTTGTTTCCAGTTGTGTAGTCAGCTTACAGTAGTCAGTTTATTTCTGGTCCTATGATCAGAAATTTATTTCTGGTGCTGCTGTCAGGGGTTTACGACGGGTTTCAAGGACATTGCGGCGGATGTGTGGGCGCTGCTGCCATTTTCTGCCTGATTTTATTAATTGACTTAAGACTTATTTAATGCAGTGGAAATGCAGTGTTTTGGTCATAAATTCTAACCAGCGAGAGAGAAACGATGTGTTTTTGTTGGAGTGATGTATAGCAGTATGTGTAAATGCATATTTGTGTGGATCATTTTCTGCCTTCATGTCAGGAAAAAAGCATGTCTGTGTCCTCCCTCAACAGTGTGAGCTCATTCAAGTACAAAAACAGTTGAGACTGTGAAGCTGAAATAGAAAAGTAGAGCATATAGAAAGTTTTGCAGTGAGCTCTGATTGTAAAAGTGAGTGGGACACCTTCATAAGCATACTGAATGGAGCCTTGGGAGCAGAGCAGGATCTTGGCAGGATGAGTCAGCCCTGTACATGCACAGAGAAAAATCAGTACCAGCTTACATACTGAAAATTGGGTTGATCTTGAGATTTATGTGAGCAATACCTTGAGGCCCTTTGATAAACTCTGTCAAGAATACAAACTGCTGCCAATGCAGCAATGGAGGTATCTCCCAGATACAATACAATCGGGTAAATATTGCTCCCACATTGGATAAAAATATTGATGGTACAGAGATATTGCGCTCTTTAAGTAAGCACATTTATTAAACCCGGTGCTTTAAAATCACTATGGGGAAAGATTTCAATGTTTCATTTTACACATAATGATTGGTTCAGCTTATACGAATTCCAAAATGCTTTCAAGGGAGATGGGAACTAGATTAATTTCACTTTACAATCATTAACCGGTTCTATTGAACTCTCTCAAAACTATTTAGACTCCATTTGCAAGAGCATCCCAAGCGGGGAGGGCACTTGGGTATACTTTCTCTGTGATAGGATTTTAGTTACAATTCAAGATTGCTTTGAGAAGACTGTAAAATATTGATAATCCTTCAGTTACGTTTCCTCTCTTCACTTTCATGTGAGACAACGGCTCTAAAAGCCATTACGGTCAGCTGGATGTTAGTTTACAGCTGCTATAATATTTGATAACAGGAAAACAGGACTAACATGAAAGCGGTCAATCATGGAAATGAGCCCACAGGGAATTAACAGACGGCAGTTCCCTGTAAGGAGCTTTTTTTTTTTTTCAGCTCATCGCTTTGGTTTTCTGGTTCACAGCTTTAACATTTTGGTTCATCCGCAGCAGGTTTTAGTGAAAAGCTGTTCAGACCTCCAGCTCAGCACCAAACCATGCACTGACTGACTGTTGGGATGTGTCCTTTAGGGATTGATGGAATGAAAATGGCTAAAATGAAGGAGGGAATATTGGAAATGTGACTCCAAATAAAATCTTATGTTGGCAGTTAGGCATGTCTCCTGTAAAATTACGAGATGAACTTAAGGAGGCCAAGGTAATGTGAAAGTAATTGTGTATCACATGTCCAGCTAGCATTGTAGAGGTACCAAGTAATGTTTCTTAGTAGTCCTATGTTCTCTTGGTGGTCTACACTATATTTTTTCTACACATTTTTTTTCTTGATTGTAGAAGTAACTCCTACTTTTTATGTAAAACTTTTTAACAAATTTTGTCTGCTTGTCTAACATTTTACACCTACCAATGCCAATTCTCAGCTGCTTAAATTACAAAATAGTGTGATGTATGATGTGGAATTGTTATGCTTATTCAGCACTTTAATTGCAAAATCCTACTTAAAGGTGTTTAAATAACATTTCAGTGTAAAAACATTTTTGATAGCTGTGTTTATGCGCACAGATTGGGAACTCCATACAAAAAGGTAAGGCTTTTATGGTGATTTTTCAGATGCCTGTGTTGAACCTGTCTTAACTAAAAAAGAAAAGAAAAAAAAAAAAGCACAAAATGGTAGCCTTTGTGCCAAGACATTTTGAAGCAGCCAATAAAATATTGCCAAATGGGCTGATTTTTATCAACATCTTCCTTTTAATGTGCTCTCTCTCACACTTTGTTACTGCTGATGTCTTGGAAAGCCATGAAATTACCAAATGGATGCGTGCAGGAAAATACTGCTTGTGACCAGTGAGACTGTCACTTTACAAGGTCACTACACTTGATCTGCTCTGGTACGAAATTAGGCCCCTCGGTATCTTGGAAATTAAATTGACAGAAAATTCATTTGCTAATGAAATAGACATAAGAACAAATCACTTGTTATCTAAAATGTCGCCCATAGTGATTTTAAAAAAAATACACCGTCCATCTCTCGTTTTCCCGGTTCCTTTCAGCTATAATGAAGTCTCTCCATTCAGTTGAGTGATCTCACTTTCAAAACCGTTTTTTTCAAACATACCTAATTAGACTTCACAACCTCTCACTGTCGATCTTGTCTAATTAAAGGTCTCTCATTCTTCCCCTCACCTCGTGTGTCTAGTACTCATCAAATAAAGGTCTCGCTCTCTCTTTTCTTTCTGCTCCCAACTAAATAAACCCACTTCCACCCCAATCCCCCCCACCCCTCCGTATTCACGTGTTTAGTAAATTAGAAAATCTGTAATTGAATATCACTGCCTCCCTCCATAGGTGTTAAGCATTCCGCCTGCTCCTTCAACACAACTCTCACATCAGTTCCCCTGCTTGTTTTCTTCCTCCCTGTAACTCTAAAGCTCTTTTTTAGAATTGAGCCCGTTCCTTTAGATGTTTAAGATCTCAACATCTACTCTGTTTCCTATCACCGCTGAAGGTTCTGGAAGCCTCTCAGGAGGTCGCTCTTTTGTTGCCATAGACATATGGGACACAAATCTGTTCAATGAAGAAAGCCAGAGCACCGCATCTTATCTCTTCTATAGTATTTCCCAGCTGGAACGCCTGCACAACAACCGGATGAATGTAAAATGTATTTTTCCTAAAATTCTGTAACTTTAAAAGTCTGTGCTAGATTTTCACATTCATTCAATGTGAGAAAACAAATATCCTATTGCCTATGTAATTATGAAAAGTAACAAAGTGGGGCAAACGACAAACAAAAACAACAACAAATGCAACTAGACATGAATGAGCTACTTTGATATACCTTAAATGTTGGTCTGTTACCAAAAGACTCGATAGCTCTTAAACAAGATGAAAAAATATATTTAATAAATATTAATGTGCACAAACTTGACACTTTTTGCAATGATGGCTCCTGCCAAATCCCACAAGGGCAATTGTTACAATGATGGCTTAGGGGACACTTGGACACATCCAGTGGGAAAATTAACAGTCAGCCAACTAGACATTGGCACATTCCATTGAATAACAAAATGTTTCTGGTATCTAATCTAACATTGAGGTATTGTGTGCTAGAAAAAAAAAATATTTGGCTGTGCATCATCTGGTTGATCCAGTGGATAAAACACCTATGACATATGTAAATTAATTGCTGCTGTTACTGCAACACCAACACCAATCTGAATAAATGTGACGTCTGTGAACGAACCAAATCTATTGACCGGCTCTTTAATGATGGGACTCATTCTTTTATTTATTTATTTATTTTTTACTGATGCACATACAAGGTGGAGAAAAGGCATAAGGGGAGACATGCAAATATCGCATGACGTCATCTGAGTAGTCCACACTGCCTTCACGTGAGTGCCTCAGTTCCAGCTGCCTTAAGAACGGGGAGGACATGCTTCATTTGAAGTGAGTTAAGTGAAGTGTAATATTTGCCAGAATAATAGGTCTTTACCGAATTTCCTACAGGATAAATAAAGTATCTATCTATCTAGAATCAATATTGCTGAATCATTCAAACTCGCATATCCCACCAATAGAATATATTGAAGGGATGTCTAAATTGGAATTATTCTGATCCGAATCGTATCCTATCATTCCTACCAGTGATTATTTCCTGGATAAAATGAGTTACCCCAAGCTGGCATCTTAAAAATAAATAAATGTCGAAATGAGTCAGTCTTTTGAACGACAAGATCTGGCTCCCTTCAAAGAGACGTAAATCCCCCATCTCTAATCTGAACGCTTACACGTAGTTCAAACTGTTACGGTTGTTTCAAACAAGTCATATTTTTAGTGGTTCTATAAATCCATGTGCAGAGCTGACCAAGGGTCAAAACTAATGCATACTTTTACCTGTTTATTTGGGAGCAATCTGTTGAGGTTTGCACTTCATGCTGTGCAGGGGTAGGGGGCATGGTCGGGGGTGGTTGTAGCTGAAGGAGTCAGGATATAATGTTAGGCTTCAGCACCTGCTCACATCCTCTAGCCTGCCTGTTTATCTCCTACTGAGCAGCAAGTTTCTCAGGAAAATGATGTAGTCTGTCTGACTGCCAAGTGCAAAATTTAACTTTACATTTCCTCCCAAAGGATTTATTCAAAACTGAAGATGGCTTGATTTGTTTGCTGCTTAATGAGCCTGACTTAAGTTCCTGCTTATGTATTTCGCTGCTTTTTCACCAAGAATAAATCGTGTATACTTTTTTTTAAATATTTCGTGTATGGTGCGTCTAAACACAAATTGACAAAAAAGCAATATGAGCTACAGCTCTGAAAGTTGAACAGTTGGGGACAACGTGTGCCAAACACTGAATGGCAGCAGCTAATCAGTTTTGGGAAATCAGGACTCGGTTGATTGCGAGTATTTCTGGAAACGCGGACCAGAATTTTGAAGTTGTGCGTGTGTGCTTGGCAATAGCACAGTTGAGTGATGATAACTCATTACACAGTATTTAAGGAAAACCTTAAAACAGGGATGCAATGTGAGTTTAGCGGGAGAGATTTTACCACAATACCTGTCCTTGTTTACTGGGATTAGTTTGTTTAGATTCATTGGAACCTTAGCCAGCCTGGCAGTTCAATAAATCAACAAAATACCTTTAAATGCAAACACACGTGCACAAAAAATGAGGGAAAGACAATGATGAGAGATGCACATAATAATGTATATATTAAAAAGGCTGTCTGGTCATTTTAAGGCTTGATCTGTACACGATACGTAATGAATGCAGCTTTTATTTATTTATTTATTTTTTCACTGTTACGGCATTGAACATGTTCTACTGCTGCACTGATTTTTAATTTGATACCTCCAAGTCCACTGTTCTCTGCATTTCTGATTATCTTTAAGCTAATCTATATGGGTATATATATATTGTTCTTTGTTAATATAACACTATTTTAGGCAAAATATACTACATTATTGTACTTCTTGTACACTATCTTGGCTGTCTTTGTGTTTGTCTATTTATTTGTGTGTTATTGCAGTGCACCTTCAAAAGATCAAATGCCTCCATATCACCTATTGTAGCTTCCCACCACAGCAAATATTCTCTTGCATTTTGTTAAATATAAGTTCTTTCATGTGTTTTTTTTTTTTTTTTAAAAATGAACACAGCCTGCTGCAGGTAATCTTTCTTCAGAGCTTGTACTCATTTGTGATCTTGTCTCAAACAAGTGGTTACACTGATTTTGCAGTTATCAGACCATAAATCAGATCTTGTTACATGCATGCCACATGGCACACAGCCAGAGGGAACGTTTGCTTTTATCAAATACAAACTTTGTCACCTTGACTGTAATTTGAAACATCACATCATTACACGATGGAGAAATTATCATCAAGGCCATATGTTTTCATAATTAGGGATTTAGAAAGTTCAGAACTGTTAAAGGATGTGGTGAAATTTTAAAAATGTCAATTCGCTAGCTGCCGATATGACATATTTCACTTCCATAATGAGACATTTTTTCACACTCGACTAAACCTGTATTTCCCCCTCCGTACTCTTACGAGATGGAAGCCATTTTTGCTCTCTTTGGCCATCACAGTAACAGTCAAGAAGATTTGACAAGCATGGCAGGTTTCTCCCTCTCAGCGTAGAAAAAGAGGGTGAGGAGGCTGCAACTTCTGAAGCCAATTACTTAAGTTCTGCCTCTTTTTTTTTCTTTTATTCGCCTCTCATAAGAAAGAACTGAATAAAAAACTTCTTACAGTCCTCTTATCATATGGTAATAATGTACTACGGTTTGCATGTTTTTACATGCCAACCCATCTTCCCATCATTTATTTTCTTTATTTTGCCATGCATTCTAATCTCTCTCTGTGAGAAAGGTACTTACAGGATCCTTCTGAAGAATAGCTGGTTTGTGTGCTGCTGAAGTGTGCCAACAGGGAACATTTACTCAGAGATTCTTCGCAGTGTTTAGATAAGACTTTGGATGCTGGTGACAAATCAAATGCATGTCTGTGGGAGTGTGAGAGGACAGCAATACAGCCAATCATGCAAAGCTGTGCTGCCTGCCTGCCAAAATGAGATTCATATCCGGAGTGAATAGCTGTTTTCTGAAAAAGCACCACTGAATAGTATAAAAATACACACTAAAATGTTAAACAACATATATTCATGCCAAATAACAGTGACCACAATAAAACCGAGCAAAGAAATAAGAAAAAACACATACACCTGTAACGCCTCAATTAAAAAGCACAGTAATTTTGCAACAACTACACACTTTTAGTGGTAGCGTAATATATTTAGCTCATTCGTACATCAGAAAGACCTTCTTCAGAATCTGTGTGAAGACTTTTACTTATTTATCTTTTACTCACAGTGTGACTGAATAAAAATGGCGTTTAGAGCTTTATAATGAAATATTCTACCTCAAGGTCTATGACACTGTCAGGGGGTGAACATTGAAATGACCCCTTTTCTCATTTTTGTGTGTTGGCGTGTTGTGCGAGTAGCCAGAGGGGATGCAGAGAGAGAACGGAGGAGGAAATATCATCTTTCTGTGTCTTCTAGTGTTGTAACAAACTGTTTCTACCGTTTTGTGAGAGCGGTTGGGAAAATTATAGCTTCAAACTAATTATGTACGTGGGATGTAATCGTGGAATGCGAAAACCAAAGAAAATTTCAAAAATTGTGGCTCCGTTGTACATGATGGAGATACAAACGGAAATAGATTAGATTTTTCTTGAGCGTTGTGTTGATAAATAATGGCAAATGTATTGGCAAATTATGCTTCATTCACTTCATAACTATACTGTATTGATATTCATTCCCACAGAAATGTCTGAAGATACTTCAAAAAATCCAGAGCAATTTCTTCAGCATTTTGGCTGCTGCAAACAAATAATGTGCAAATGAAAGAAAACCCATGAGGTCATGCGTCTTCAGAAAATATGCACATATTTTATGTAACCTTATACCGCAGGGCACAGGTGTTATATTTAATGGGTTGCATATTCACCACTAAGGGACAGAAATATGTGTAATTCATGTCAACCTGATCACTAATGACACTTTTGTTTACTTGTATTAATCCTTAAACACCATATACACCTAAAATCCTCATGTTTACAGCACCCAAAAGGTGGTGTTATAATAATATAATATTCTATATTGTAATTTAACCACTGCATTTTAAAGTGATTATTTAAATTATTTTACTTATGGCCCCCCTATATTCTAAAATGCATAAAATCAGCCGAAAAACCAAAAGGGGCAAAATGGGAATGAGACAGATACGTGTACACATAAACACCCAGCTGCATAGCACCAGTAAGTCTGATGAATCATCACGTCACCAACACGGTGATGTCTGTCGTGTCATAAAGATGTCTGTAAAACTTTGCTCAAACTGATTGACAGGCGGCACTAATAAAGTTACAGTCTATTCTCTTTTTGATCAGACTGTCACACAACTTGTCACTTTAATTTTTGGTCTGCTCAGCGGCCTGTCAGCACTACAGTATGATTCGGCAGCAAATGCCTCCCATGCAATTAAAATTGGTGATCACTAAAATCCTCCTTTCGATTTGAAGATTTCAACACTAATATTGTCTCAAACCCAGTTTCAAATACAGTATATTGTTGAACTGCTAGTACTTTGTCTTGAATTAAATTGTTAAAAATTATGTCTGCGGTTTGGTCATTGTCTTTTACCTCTTAAAATCAGGACTGTTGATTTGAAATCCTAAGGGAAGACGTGCTGTTTCTATATATCTGGTCACATATTTGCAGAATCTGTAGGCAAGGGAAAAGGTTTATGCATCAGTAGAATTTCTGGTTTTGGTTCACAGTGTTAGTATTGACCAACCAATCATTGGCTTTGGTTGCATGCAGGCCAGCAGTCTGGGTAGAGGGCATAGGAGATGTGATGTCCTGTCGTACCTTGTCAGCAGGCAAACTAAGACGCTGTGTTGGTCAAACAAACACCTTAAACTGAGCTGTTGTAGGGGTTTTAAAATGTGCTCCTCTTGGTGACGTTGTCTCTTATCTCTGAATCTGTTTCCATGTTTCTGGTTCTTATTTCGAAAGTAAATAATGAACAACACACAGAACAGGCAGCATTGGCTCGGATTGCCGTTATCAGTTATCCAGATATCCCATGGCTACACCAGAAGCCTTGAAACATTGGTCGCTGCCCCCGGAGGCTGAGGCTAAGTCATTACACGGTAGCCGATGGGTTTCCAGATTGGCTGTTCCACAGATTTTTGAAATCTAGGGAAGCACTTCTGCATATGTGAGTGCTCAAGAATGAGCAGTGTGAAGTCTGATAAACTGCCTCAAGTGATGTCACTTGAGTACATTTTGAAAAAGAAATAGAATTTTCTTCACAAGACCCCTGTAGGCCACTACAGATCTCTGCTTGAAGCTAGATTAGCTGCTGCTATCACAACGCACCTTGGGAACTAGTGGTAATTGAGTTGAGTTGTGATTAATGTAGGCACAAGACTTTTACAATACAGAATTATCTATCTATCTATCTATCTATCTATATGCAAAATGATTACTTGGATCTCAATTTAGTTTTTAAGATGGGAGTTGTACGTGTCTATTTTAATACATTTTGACTTTTAGCTCCAGTCTGTTTCTGCATTTAAACCCTAGAATAAGGGTTTGTGAGTGTGACTGTTCTAAAGTAATATGTCAAGTCAAATGACATTTTATTCCAGACTTGCTTTGTGAGTCATACATGAGGTGTGCTCACCTGCTGTTGGCATAAATATGCATTCTGTGTTTTTTTTTCTGCCTTTGACATGTAGGGAACATCATCCTTTTAATTATCTTCTTGTGGCTACGCTTGTTCCTGTCTGTTTTCAGAGATACTGACTATTCAGAATATTTTTGTCAGACTTGACTCTGACTGGCACACCAAAGCGTAACATACTATCTAACTGCTACAGCATTCAGAGAATGTACTTCCAAATAGATGTAAATGAAAAAAAAAAAAATCCATATTATATATAGAGTGCACATTCTCGCTGGGCAATAAAGCCTGTTTGTGACATTTTAAAGTGGAGCAGTTATTTTATTATAGACTGACAGCCCGTAACCATTCTGACACAGTCACTAACCTTTTGTCGAACATGGACACCCAAATCATGTTTTTGACCTTTCCCTCATTTCACCCCTTCTGACAGGGAGAGCCATGCTGTCAATATTTAGTTTAATATGGAGAGCTTCGTATCGTTCTTTGCAAATTAAGCCACACAAAGCTTCTCTTCATGTGCTGAATCAATAAAACTGTCTGCTTTTTTCTGTTATGAATTTCTACAGTTTTTGTGTTTGATATTATTCATTGTGCATCTGCTGCCCTTCTAGTTTGATTGCATAGATTTGACTGTGATCACTCATTTGAGAACAAAAGCAGTGAAAATGTGAAAGCTGTTATTGAAATAATACATTGTAGTCAGACAACAGACACCTTTGGGAAAAAAAGAAAAAAAAAACAGATACCTGCTCTTGTCTGCCAGGCGGACCTGCGAGATGATTGTTGAACCTCATCACGGAGAACATTTGTTTACACAAATAGATTCTACCAAACATACTCGGCGCTCAGGCAGCCTTAAGGCGGAGTTGTGGCATTGTGTCTGAGATGAAAGGGGCAAACTCTTTTGCCTCGAGAGATTCAAACTTGGCCCTCAGTGGGCTGTTCCACTGTAATTAATTCAGCTCTATGTGTCAGTATTTTGCAAAACTCTCTGCCTCAATCGCGGATGGATTTGTAAAACTTTCAAAAGTCTATTTATGTGCATCAAGGTTTGCAAACCCCTTCCTACATTTGTACTTCTCCTGTTGCATTTGTCTCTCCCAGTGAATGCAGTTTTGTTTGAATTGCCTTTTACCGCAGCATGCATATTCATGAATGCCTGGTTTGTGTCCTTCCAGATTCACAGTCAGACGTTTGGGGCACCAAAATACTCTGTTACATCACACAGAAAAGACAAGTTGCCTCGTTTTCGTCCTCAAGCTCCACAACAACATTTCTCCTGCTGGCTGTGAAACTGGTAATTTCCCCCACAATCTAAGCTACTCCTTCTCATAGCAAATACTGGTGATCTTCTCCAAGCTCTCCGTTGTCTCTTGTGATATTCCAATTATAAATGTACAGTTTCAGCTTGGCCTTAAAAAAAAATCTTTGTTCAGGTGAGATATATACTGTAACTGTATTTCTTTCTTTCTTCATGGTCTCCTATTGGTGCAGTGCCAGGATTTGAAAGCGTGTGGCACAGGGAGCACAGAGAAAAATATCCCTTGCCACCACTGCAAAAACCTCGGCTCATTCCCCAGCTGTGGCGTGCAACAACACAGTTGGCTGTGTTGGCTGAAGGGAAGCCAGCAGTGTCTTTGTAGTTCTTGTTGGTCTGCGTGTGCAGTTAGGTGATGGGGGAACAAGGAGTGGGGTCATTTTCACTTTAGTGTATATGTCCCCACGCTATGGCTGCTTTACTGGTTAGGAAAAGCCACACTGTGTGCAGAATATGTGTGGCTGTCTACAATCTCTCCAGGCTAGCACTAGAGGTAGCAGAGACACTGGGAACTGACCACACCAAATTGGTAATTTGGAGAGTATAGATTCCACCTGTTCCTCCGGTCTGATGTTCTGAAACTGATAAAATTAATCGAATAATAAAAAACTTCACAACATGAATTTTAAAGCCAGGGCAATGTTAATAATCAGAGCATGACTCCTGATGTTGTGCAGGAAGTTTATGAAGTGAATATCTACCGGTCGTCCCCTTTTATTTTAGACTGTCACTGTGCTCTGGTCAGATGAGCGTTAGACACTGGATGTAATCTAATGCAAACGTGTATGTCCTGTTGGCAGGCAAGCGGCCACTTCTAATAGCCCCGCAGTGTTGTTTTTGGCACAGCAGCCGTACAAACATGTTGCTGTGGAAGAGGCTACTTCCACTGTAATGTATTTACTGTCTAATTTGTGTCTCAGTGAGAGACCATATATCCTGTTTAGGGAGTGACACCTCTCCTCCTCCACTTTATGGAGCGGTGCAGGCATTTGATGGGGACTTGAACATGCTGTGCTGATGGATGAGCTTGTCAAGACAGCCCCATGATGCTCTCCTCCCCACAGAATGCACAGGACTAGAGAAACTCAATCATATGGAAAGGCGTCGCTCGGAACGTAGTTAATAACTCTTTCATAACACCTGAAAATAATCATCTCAACAGTAGAGGCTTCACGTGTGAGGGTTGGCTTTGCAGTTTACGGTCGGTTACGTGTCAGCTTTTAGGCTGTAGTCAAAAACACGGCATTCGGCAGAAAAATGCTAATTTATTGTGTCGTGACAGCTTAGCCTTTTCAGCTGATAAACACGCCTAAGGTTGAGGGTGTACATATGTCACCAAGCAGTTTTTAAACACGACTCCTTGCCTTCACTCCTGTGCCGGGGTACGATGTTGAACACTGTGCTTTTAATGTCAGAATTTCAGCTCGAGACTGAGAGTTTGATTCCCAGAGGCAGAAGTTCTGAATCGCTGACAGGTGTTTCAAAGTGTTCAATTTGTGAATGTTCTAAAACAAATTCTTGAAACACTTACCTTTAATACGTCCCTCTGAGCAAGTATTTTTGTGACTCTATTTTTGCTCTCTATTTCTTTTTCCAATTCCAATCAACGGCATTCCTGAGTGAAAGCTGTTCTAAGAGACTAAATAACTAACAGGAAGTTGGATTTCAAATTAGAACTATAATCTGTCAGTGCTTATTTATAAGTGTTGGAACTGAATATATTTCAAGACGGTCATGCTGTAGCATCATGCAGCTGTTTAACTGGTAAACATTACTTGAATGATTTCATACCGTTCTCAGGGAAACTTGCAACAAGCCTGTATACTGGCCAGTTAATGTACCTTTCTGCCTTCTGGTATTTTATTATCTGTTACTTGCGCGCCAGCAATCTGGGGGAGGCGTAAAAAGGTGTTAAGTGAGAAAAATAATGTTACTCGGTCAACGGTCACCTGCCCTTTCAGGTCTTGCTGGTATTTTCCAATGTATATTTGAGATAATAAAGGAAGTCTCAGCATACCTCTGTCCAAAGTGGTAAAACTTCCATTCATTGTAAGCCACACACACACACACACACACACACAGTCCCTTGGGGCTGGCTTCAGTGACAGAGTCCAACATAAACAGCACAGGCAGATTTCACAGCAGCAGAATGCTCCTGTGTCTGGTGGCATTTGACAGCCGTTTGAGCAGAGGCATCGCCAGTCATCCCACCGAACCCTGTCCCCTTGCAAGGCTAATGCAGCTGCAGCCTCGGCTTCTTGTCGCTGGATTGCTTCTTGTCTATCTGAATAAGCCAATACACTGTAAAAAAAAAAAAGAAAAAAAAAAATATATATATATATACATTCTTGTCTGTAACATCCTTGGCATTCAGGCATTTTTTTGTTGTTGGAAACAGAGTGTGCAATGAGAGCAAGCAAATGCAGTGATGCCCCCCCCCTAAAGTCCCAGAGGCAAAGACTAGATGTTGAAGCTCTGAAACTGCTTGTAGTCCTTTGAGAAACATTGACCTCACTGGTTCTCAGAAGAACTACAGATTTTGAAACTGAGCCCCAGAGATGCAAAATTTTTAAAAAAAGAAGTCGTTGCTCACAGTATATCACATATAATTTAAATGAAGAACTGGAAAATCGATGGTGCTCTTTAATGTTTTAAAATATTTTATTTTGAAATATCACCCCGTGTCAAATCTGAATCTCAGGTTAATTAAATCGTAATAGTCAGTTAGTTACAAATAAAGTATGTACGCAACAGCATTCATTGACATTAGGAGTAATGTATCAGGAGTGCAACACTGTTGGACTAACATTGTGGATAAACACCTGCAAGTGAGTACAACAGCAGAATATGCAGTTGAATAGTAGAATATGCATGAGATAGCATATTCAGTGTGTGCAAATCTCTTGACCTTCTGACACTGGATATGTTCCTTTAGTCTGCTGTATTGCCACGATTGTGTAGTTATTCACAGCCATCACACACTGTAATTTGAGCCCTGACGTCAGACTGGTCGATGGCACACAATCTAAGGTTTCATTATTCCCACATTAATTGTAGCGTTTAAATGTCACTATGTAAACTTATACATGTTTCAGGATAACAAAAAACGGCATTAATGACAATGCGGTTATTGACAAAAATCTTGCCTGGAAATTGATATTGTTCTAGTTGGAACCCAACAGGTTATCGTCCTAAAATATTCTCTAAATAAAATGTCAGGCAGTTTTTGTGTTTAAAGTAGCACACGCACGTATACAGGCAACACCTGATGTCTACTAAAGCTCTGACAGCTGACAGGCAAATTGTGAAATATTACATGGTTCTGTCAAACAGCTTACACCCACCTCTTCTCTCCACTCCTGGTGAACTCGAGTGTGATTTCCTCAGCAAACACGAAAGGTCTTTAAGGTAGGCAGCAGAGGGGGCGACGACAGACAACATATTTGTTGTTCATATTAAGGCACATTAAGGAATGGCAAGGGAATATACACAATGTCGACTGTTGAATTGAAAAGACTCACTCATGCCAATTTATTTAATCATTTGATAGGAAGTGTTTTCATTTGAAAATGATTATTTATCATCTTTAATTACAGATAAATTTCTCCCTATGATGACATTCTCAAATGTTGAATTGTGTGCCGTGTTTGTGGTTAAATGCCTGTGATCCTACTCCTCTGCCATCAAATGAAGAGCACGCTTTCCCCCCTGCCTTTCAGATGCATCACTCAGTGCTCTTATAAGGGTGGGGTTGCTTCCTGGAGAAGTGTTGTTTATGGCAGCGATGCACGTTTGAAAAAACATTTACAGTGCATGACCAGTACGAGTCTCACATCCATCAAATCCACAGTGGCACTGATTTCCCTCACTTGCATGAGTTGCCCTAAAAATATACACTCAGTATTTCTGTGGCTGCGCGACCCTGAAAATGTGTCTGGGAGATTTTATGACACTCACAAAAAGATTTGCCAGTTTTGCTGACTGCATGTCTTACACTGTCAGTGGTGCATAACGGATTTCCCTGTTCAAAACCTCTAATATATATTGTCTCGACACACACCTCTAGCACACTGTGAGGAAAACAAACCCAGGAAACAAGTGTTTGGTAGCAAGAATGACACGCCAAGAATAAACATGCTGGTGGTGAATTAGGTTAGGTATCATCCCAGACACACGGATATACACTACATTCTGATGGATTCATGTCTCTCTACGTGGGCTTTTTCACTCTGTTTCTCTTCAGCTGGCAAAATAATCCAGTTGTCTTACAAAATACAAGGTCTTTCCTGAAACTGCATAACATGTCTTGCAAGAAGTGTGAAGGCAGTGCATTCCTGGTTGCTATTAGACCGATAATTGCTCAACACTCGGCTTGGTGCTTTTACCCTTATTATTATCGACTGACAAAAAAGCAGCAGTTCGAGGTGAAATGCGAAATACACTTTGTTTTGATCGCCTGTTTGGCTGCATAGTACAGCTCCTCCAGCAACAACATTAATCCAGTTACGTAAGTCGAGCTAAGATACAAATTTGTACAGTTTTCTATGGGATGCTAATAAGTTCTGACGTTTTTACGCTGTCAATTTGCAGACTTGTTAAGCAGATCCACAATCAAATTCACGTGTCACTGGCAGACATTTTGAAAGTGGCGGCGGTGTTTGTGAAGTGGAGTGGCTCCCTGTCAAAGGACTCCCACGCCTCCTGAAAAAAAATGAACTGTGTGTGAACTTTACAGTGCCGAAGCACTCCTAAGAGGGGTAACACATTTATTTGGCTGCAGTGTAACCATGGCCACAGAGAGCAGTGTGTATCTGCCTCAGACTCTGGCATGCAAGAAATGGTAGAAACTCCTCTACTTTTCTTTGAACACGCCGCTTTACAGTCCCATCTAAAACCAGACTGAAATTGCAGCAAACTGGAGAAACTGACAAACACTGCGTCTGGATGCTATATGCCACCAATCTGAGCACAACTTGAGCATGAAAATGGAGACTCTAGACAAATAGAGGACATGATATGAGATAATTTATTTGAAAGAACTGAATTTAGTGTGAAATCCCTTGAGTGCACAGCTAAAATCACAGTGGCATGAGATGAAGACAAATAAATTGAACCAAATCTGCAGTTGAACCATTCTAAACATGAAAACAAGTATGGGACTCGGTTTTGCATCTTTTGATTACAAAACACCAACTGACGGCTTTCTGCAAATTCCAATTTTCACTCTGAGGCAAACTTTCTACAGTGTGACATTTGCATGCTTGGAACGACGTGTCAGGATGACAAAACGTAGCACATCGGGGGAGAAATCTGACCACATAATTCACGAAACCACATCACTCAAACGACAAAACTCACGGGTTACATTTAAGACAAAGATAACCTGGAGGCAGCGAATCTAACACAAAACAGACCTGCCATGTTATAAGGGTGTTCTTTTTAAGCGCAGATAAGGAAAGTGTAAAGAGCGTTTTAGGCAGCGCAGATAAGGGATGTGTGACCTTTGCAAAAAGGTTGTTGGAGGTTTAAAGATCTGAAAGGCTTTTTAAATACATGTTGGTAAAACTTAGTATGTGTGGTTTCAAGCTGCCGTTGTGGAAAAAAAAATATAGCAAGTGAGAAGGTCAATAAAAATATCAACCATTTTTGTTTAATATGCTGCAAATAAATTAATTGGTGAAAGGGAATTATTATGGGAATTATATACATAGTTAAACAGTGAGTTCTTTAATATTTGCACCTATCTAATGACCGAGACCATGATACTATGGAAACAGCAAAGTTTCACAAACAACCTTGGTTGTTTTACTCATGGAAGGATGGGTTGTTTCTCTTTGCCACAGTAATTGCCAGCATTTGTCATTTTTTCATTTTGTCTGCAGCACCAGATGTGCATTCAACTTCACAAAACATTACAATTACTTGTTAAAATAATGCCTGTATTGATATTTTAAGTCAAAAAGAGACATCGGGATTGGACATATCGACAGTCGAGTATTGATCCGCACATTTTAACACTCTGGAAGAGCTCAAATCGATCCCTGGGATAACACGTAGATATAGACAAACAGTTTCACACTTAGATTCACACGTGCACGCGGCTTCGAGTTTCCAGTTCATCTGAGGGCTTGCCTCCTATCCTTTGGAGGATAGGAGGCAAGTAGTAGACCGACCCTAGGGGACTTGCAGGATGAAAAAACTAAACACAAAAAGAAGCAGAAGAATTCAAACCCATCATGCTGCGTGTCAACAACTGTACAGTATACATACATTTACAAACCAGTCACAGTTCTCTATTGACCCTTGCACAGTTCTGGCATACGCTCCATTTTCCTTCCATGTCATTAACTGCAGAGCTTTTCCATCACCATTGTACTTCGTTCTGCAATCATGCCCTCAATCAAAGCACAATTCCATGTGCTTCATTTCACTTTGCATAAAACATTTGTGAAAAGTAAAAATACTTTCAGTCCATTCCTTACACCACTGAGCACAGAATAACAGGATCAGGAAACAGCCAAGCCTGACTTGTCAGTAATTCAATGTCTCCATTAAAGGATCATGATGTGCTCCATGATTTATGATGGCCACGCAGGAAAGTCGTGTAATTGGAGTGTATGAAAAGCGATGGCTCCTTCAACAGGCTTCCAGTTCTGTTATCAGAGTAGTTACCTTTCCAGTGTAACTTCTTCTTTCCCTTTCTAGTTGCACATCATATACACATCAAAGTCGTACTCCAGCAGTGCACTGCAGTAATGAATGGCCCACATTTCTGCTGTTTAAATTTGATGATGACCCACTGAAGTCTTCTTTTTCTTTATAGTTGTTATTTCCCTCTTATGTTCTAAAGGCATTAGGTCTCTCAGTGTATAAGGTTATTTTTTCAATGCCACCGTTAAGTTTTCATTGCAGGCCCAATTTACTGCTATTTTGCTGATGTGAACCGCTTATTTCTTTAGGTTTCATTTTTTCTTTTCTTGTATAGCAGACTGACTGAACAGTGCTCTGTGGTGCCCATCAAGTACTCTGAAGCTGTTTTCACATTCAGTTCCCAAAAGAGAAACTCCAACCCAACTTTAAGAGAAATTTGTGGTCGGGGAAGTTGCTCTGGCCTCCAGGCTGCAGGTATAATTTTGCAACTTAAAGCTCTTGTCCATGTATACTACAAGTCACACCCAATACCTAAGCAGCTTCCAAGCAGTGGATCAAACATCCTCAAAATGAGTCTAAAAACAATAAGTTGACACATCAAGTGGGACACAACCCTGGTTGCCCCCCATAAAATCCTAGATAGCACCCGTTTAGCCTGTGGGGGTTTTGTGTTTTGTTGCTCTTTATAATGCTCTTTCTAAATCCTTAAGTGCAAGAGAGCCACTCTACAGCTCTGAGTGTAAACAGCCAACTATCTACCACATGTCTTTTTTCATCTGGGTGAAAAAAAGCTACAAGGACAGGTCATTATACAGAGGTGATTTTGAAAAAGATCTTATTACCCATAGCCTAATTATTCCTGGGGCTCAAATGTAGTCACTGAATAGAAAAAGCTTTGCTAGATTTGAATCATAGTGAAATTTAATGGTGCCGACAAATTTCTAGTAATGTCAAAGTGGGTGTTGGGTCAGCTGAGGCAATTCAGAACCTTTATATTCCTGCATAAATCACAGTACTTGTTAATTGGGGCTGGAGCAGCATAGCTGGTTATGTGTGACTGTGTGAGCGCAGGACAGAATGAGTTTAGTGTGTCACGCATAAAAATAATAATCAGAATTCCACATGCTGCACCCTGCAGAAATGCTGGAAACCAATTAAAAGAATGGAAAAACGGTTCATGCTCGTCAACACTGAGGC
Source organism: Chelon labrosus (assembly GCF_963514085.1). Lineage (NCBI taxonomy): Eukaryota > Metazoa > Chordata > Actinopteri > Mugiliformes > Mugilidae > Chelon > Chelon labrosus. Next base: position 5,235,509 of record NC_140350.1, on the reverse strand, counting down.
GGTCAGATATTCCAACTGCCAATGTGTTCATGATGCTGGACCATTAGTATATTATTTTGGCTACCACTGCATGAAATCTCTATGATTTTAATGGCATGCTACAGTCAAGTTTCTAAAATCTGACAAGGAACAAGGGCTCGAGAGATGCTGCATAGAGGTCTGATGTAAAAAAAAAAACATAATGTGGCAACTGTGGAGATAAGCACAAATTTCTTGACCACACTGACCTGACCTCTTTCACATGAGTTAATTGAAAAAGACAAAAAGTGAAACAAGAAAGTATAAATCTGTCTAAGTGCAAAAGTCGGCCTTAAAAGACCCGAAGCACACTCTGAAGTTTCACATCTAATAGTTATAGGATGGCTGTCCCCCGCGGCTTTACTCACCTTTGCTTGCAAGACGCTACTTATTTTGATGCAAACTTTTGTGCACTTTTCAGGTGTAAGGGTGCATTAAACCTGTCCAGTAAGTCCAATATGATATTCCTGTTTCTTTACCATAACTGAACTTTAGTCCTTTATGATCCCGTTAGTATAGGATTTAGTTTAAACATTAACAGCTGCGCTCATAGCTGTTCCTTCTACGATAAACAGATTATAGCCTAATTTTATGTCCCTGTCATTTCCATTCAGTTGCAGTCTGTGTCCCTGGCAGCAGATCTATAATAGGTCATTCAGTGCTTTGGTAAGATCTAGGGTGAGATCAGCCAGGGATCAATGATTTGCTTTAACGCTTTTGCTTCATCTGAGAAGTCTGACTGCCACTTAAAAGCAGAAAGCTGTGGGTCTCTCCCTTGTTTCTGGTGCAAGCAACAAAGACTCAAACATTTTTAACTCACATAAAGCAACCATATTTAGAAAAGTGATATACAGTATATACGGTGAAGGTTCCTCTGTGGATAGCATCAGTATGCCTGACCCATACTGTGCAATACATTGCAAGCTGTTTATTATGTTTCGCAGACTTTCTTGCCTGATGCTGAGCCAGACACTGTCAACCTGCTTTCAACCACTGCTGTGGCCTATGATGGAGCACATCCATGCATTTTTTTTTCCACTAAAGGGCAGCTCCCAGGGTGCTAAGGTTGGTTAATAGGGTCACCAAGCCTCGGCTTCGGATAGTAACCCCTGTCCCCTAAGGACAGCATTAATGTGATGAAAAGTTGACAGCACACAGATATGGAGTTGCTAACTGTCAACACTAGCGCTTACCAATAAGACATGTATCCTTGAGATTCATTCCCCAAACAGTTGCATATAGGAACCTTGCCTCACAGAAGGTATGTATAGGTCTATATGTTTGTTTACTCAAGTTTGTTGCCTCAAAAATGTTGTTTAAGTTTATCCAACTTGGAATATCTTCTTTTGTTTACCTATGCCAAGTTAGAGTAACATATTACTTTAGTGAACAACATTTTACAACTGTTAATTAAACATTTACCTTGTCTGCTTTTGGAGTACAGAAGAATTCTAAAACAAAACATTTCATGGAATATATTACCATTATTTTAAGTTAATGCACTGTTGCACAACAAAAGTAAGACGTGCATGAATACAGTTTAACATTTTTGCTAATTGCAAGCATACACAGTAATTGTGTTAATCATTACAACTTCATTATTTGATGAGTGCAGAGCTCTCACCCACTTAACTTGCCTGGAAAATAAACAAGCGCGGTGCACAGACACACATCTACATGGTTGATCTACCTAAAACGATTCGATCTGAATTCAGTTTACTTATTTTTAAACACTAAGTGCTTAAGAAGCTGTAAAGACAAGTAACATTGTCTGAGAAACACATTGTGAGGTACTTTATTTAATATTTGCCTCATATACAGTATTTATGTACCATGTTGACTGATCTATTAACACTCCAACCTATCTTTGAATTAGTTATACAATGTAATGCAACAGTAAGAGTGTGATGAAACGTGCCAAAACCCTAAGGGGAACTAATGTCCTATGGTTTGTAATTTGCTGACATGCATATTATTTGCCCTATGCCCTAAATTCAAAGTCCCTCAAGATGCCAAAATGTATTTAACATAATTTTGGAATAGTCTGAAGGACGTAACTTGGGGGAGTCAAGACTTGTTAAATTATGGAGATAATGAAGTAAAGTAATACAACTATTCAGAAAGATTTTTTTAGGGAAAGCTGCGTTTGTAAATCGCACAGTGTTTGTGGTCCATGTGCATTAATGTTAACTGCATAGTAATTTGTTTCCTTTTTTACTAAGGTCTACTTACTGAATAACTGTAACACAACATTTGGGGCATTGAATTTCCAATATAACATCTGAGTTAAAACTAACAGCATTTTCCATTTTTTTAATTTTGATCATGAAGAAGAGGATCTGACTGTATACTGTACAAAGACAGATCATCTTTGTTTTATGAGACAAAATGGGTTTCAGGTCATTTTAACAGTAATAAAATTTACATTTAGTCTATCAAAGTGATTCTTAACACGATCATCAAACAATTTAAACTTGAAATGGATGGACATAGCTAATTATGTAGAAGCCTGGAAGCCAGCCCAAAATCGAACAACAGTGTAGTCACACGGGTCATCTTAGTGCCGTGGAGTTTATTTTTAATAAAATGGCTCTGATTAATTGTAGGATGGTCCAGAGTTTTTTTTTTTTTTTCCTCTGTATCAGTTGAAACACACTCCAAACAGTGTGTTACCAAACTCCTATTCTGATAAAAATTTAGTCTGGCTATGCCAGGCTAACTATTTGTAATTCTGTTATTATTATGTAGTTTTTAAACTACAAATTAAACCAATAAGTCAGAATTAGGTTTCCTTTATTCTCCAGCTAACCTTCCCAGTTTTCAAAGACACAGACCAACATTAAAAGTCATCAGGGCAAAGTTGTAAGTGTAATTGGTGGTAATTGTTGTTTGTGGCAAATAATATAGATTGCAGCTTTTACAGTGTGTTGGTGATGTAGTAGATACTATATTTGTCTAATTTGTGCATACGCCAGTCTAACATTGCTTGTAACATGTATGTACACTTGAAGAAACAATTGTACTGTAACTGCTGTGGGCTGCTACCATGTTGAAAAGACCAGTTGTGTTGTAGTAACATCCTATGTTTCCCCATCTTACAAAGGTTAAATAAGGTCTTCTTGTAAATATTATCACCAGATTATTTTGCATTGCATCAAACTTTGCACCATGCACCACAGTGTAAGTGTAAGTGAGCAAGTTTCTTTCCTCAACTTCAAACTTTTAAATATATGAACCATATTAAAATGTAAAGATCTGATAAAAAATGCTCACTGTGTGTTTTAGTCACTTAGACCTCATAAAAAATTTCCCAGAGTGCAATGAAGCGACCAAATGAGGCGAGTGGATGACTTCTTCTAGGCCCGGCCACAGCTCTCACATTAGACAGCCCATCAACAGGCACATTTGCACAGGGGGGGAAACACTAATGGTGTGATTAGGCTGGAGGTGAATCTCAAGGCCTTAGACAGCAGTTTACATCTTGGCATCCAAAGACTGTAGAAAATGTATTGCAGCTTCCAGCTTACTGTTACATTGCCCTTTATAATAAACATACTGGCATCCAGTTATTATTTAATAAAAAGTCTGAAATTATATTTTTACCAACGCTGGAATCTCAAGAATATTTACAGCTTAAAATGTGAATCTTCCAAGTTGAAAGAAGGCCACATGGCAAATCTTTTAATCCTTCACAATCTGGGCTGCAATGAGAACCAGGGACAAAAGGATGGATGACACCGTGTCCGTCCATCTGTGTTCAAAGATCCAGTACACAGAGTAAATCCTGGATTTGTGCTTGGTATTAGAAAGGTAGAAGGAGAGGACTTAGTATAAATACTATTATTATTATTAGTATACTACTACTACAACTACTACTATTATTAACATACTATTACTATTATTAATATTGTTATGATTATTGTATATAGTTTTATATGATGATCCTGTCACAACATTAAAGTGGCTATCTCAAAGATTTTTTTTAAAACGAATATCTGTTAAGTCATTATCTGGGGTAACACAATAGTGACTGAGCCTATGGCCCTCTGATGAAATTATATGAAAGTCCTTGAAGGAACAGTATCCAGTGGAAACATCCCCACACAAATTCAGACGCCAGTAGGCGGAGTTGATGTTCAGCTGGCTGATGTAACGCAGGCTGTTTGGATGTCTGGGAATTGAGGTTTAAAAACACACTTGCAGTTATCACTTAGTGCCAAAGTGTTGCCAAAGAGAATAAAATGGAGATTGCCGCAAGTGGAAGTACAGTAGTATAATTTTTATTGAACTGATTCAGCCATTTCAGTACCTGCAGGACAGATTTATTAGGGAATATTAAGCGTGTCCCCATTACCAAGCCAATAACCCCTACTGGTTCTCAGTGAACTCCCGTGCTCTCGTATCGGTTTCAGTCAGTTTTTGTCATGTTGGTATATGCAGAATTAATCAACAACCTTACTTGCTACTTAAATCTATTCATTTGCAGATCTTTTGTTTTTATTATTATTATTATTATTGTTCAGACATTTTGAGAATTATTTTAAATCCCAAAATGTGGTAGCAAAACAAGTTATTCAATGATTTCACCTTTACCACAGTTCTCTACAGACATTTCAGTTCACAGATATTAACATAAATATCAAATCTGAATTGCATGGGTTGAAAATGGCTCAACAAACCTTCCACTGTTTGAAATAGTTGGTGTCCTGTCTTGTTTTTTTTTTCCTTCAAAATTTTACAGTGCATAGGTTAAGCCCCATCCACATGTAAAGTGATTCGTTCATCGACTGTCGCCTTGTAACACCACCGCCTATATTTCCCTTCCCTGAATTGTGTCACCTCAAAGCTAAGTTGACTTGATACCTGCCCACTGTGCGTTGCCAAAGGTTATTTCGCCTATTACCGTGACTGCTCCCTGAATTTAATTAACATTCCTAAAATTCCTGCTGGTTTCTCCCTTTAGGCTTAGAAATTACACTTTAAAAATCAATCTATTAGAAAAATCAAATTTCAACTAGATTAATCTGATGAAAATAAACATTAGCTGTGGCTAGAAAACGGTGATCATGGCCACTTTCATGCACTAATTTCATTTTAATTTCGCTTTTTATGTTAATACCAGGGCTATCAATAGATTCAAACACGTTCACCGCGATAAGTGCCATGATTTCCACAGGTAAACCAAGATTAACACAAATGAATCGCACATTTTTCAAATCAGTTTTAAATATACCTCAAAGGACACTTTCATACTCTTATCAACATTTAAGGATGGATATGCTTTCTTTATGCAGATATTTCATTATTATTGTGATAGTCCCAATCAATGGTAACTACTGTCCAGAATATTCTCCAGAATAAGCCTACCTGATATAACTGTAACTGTTAGGAGTTTATAGTTATAGTAGAGTTGTCCAGGCTTCTCCATTACAATTTGCCCAGTTGGGTTTGCTTTTGGCGAAAGGAAGGAGGGCTCTGTGCTCTCAGCTGTGTCTGGGTGTTCAAAAGACCTGTTTCTGCTTGTTTGTTTCTGCATGATTTCTTTTCCTTCTTCTTTTTTGGCAGGGTAAAATTGTCTACTACAACCGCATTTAAGATTCTATTTGATTTGCACAGTGTTACTGATGCACCGATTGCTTCCCTAACTTTCCAAACTACAGTGTGGGCAGAGGTCAAAATAACACAAAATTCGGTGAGAATTGCCTCAGAAGTTGTTGCGTTAAAAGGAAATTCTTGGCAGCCCTTGTTAATGTTTGTCTATGATGTTTATATCTCGTGAGACATCGGTTAAGAATCATCTAGTCCATGTTTAAGTCAGTGTCCTAAATCTTTGAGACACTATAGTAAAATCTAACAGAATCTTTCATTCCTAAGCCTCTCTAATGTAGAGCTTTCCCTTCATTTTGCAGGCTTCACCATTTCCATGTGGAAAAGGCAGGTAAGTTTCCCATTGTTTGAGAATTCATCGTGCACTGCAAAAGCTGTCGACAGCACTTTCATACAATAATAGCCGCGAGAAAGAGAAGAAATGGATGTAAGGTGCCACACATACCTTTGTCCATTGTGCTCACTTTTCACACCCCCAAAGCCACTCAAAACTCTCTGGCATGTGGCACACAAAATCCTGGCTGGAGACGGAAACTAACTGGTGCACTTTGATGAGAATCCAAGTGTCCCTAGAAAGGAATCGTGTTTGGAAACATACCTTTTCACACCATAGTGTAATGTGTGATACTACATATTGAGAAGACATGTACTGTATGTATCAGTCACAGACACAAACTGCATAGTGCAGCAGTGCTCGGCAATAAAAGACTAGCTTGTGCTAAAAATGAAGCTGCCTCAGCATCAGCAAATATGGTCCGGAATCAGACAGAGGAGTGACCTCACCGCTGTCATCCACCATAGCTGAAATGCCCCTGAGCAGGGCATTAAACAAGGCATGGAGAAACTGCAGTAGTAGATCTGCTCTAAGGCCAACAAGACAAGGCTGTAGTGTTTGTACATGGTGGCTCCCAGCTGTGAGTGTGGGTACACATAGCCTATAACTTCCCCCCACAGCTACTGCTGTAAATACTGATGTATTTTTAGTAAACATGCCTTGTTAAGTCAGGGCTAAGAATTCAAGTTTATTGAACATTGCCTCTGCAGTGACAGGGAAGTCAGTAAAGTTCTACAGTATCTTAAATGTGGATGCCTCGCTGCACTCCAGGCTGTGTATTTTTCCGTGTATGTAGGCCATAAGCACAAGTTTAGTCAGCAGTCTTGTAAATTTTACATAATAGAAAGTGCCACGATTCCAACATCTTGTGCTCAGCAGGAAGTAACTTGGCTCCCTGGTGCAGGTCTGGTTTAGTTTCCACGCTGGTATCCAGTATAATGAATGAAATCCTTGTAGTGTTGTTGTTATGAGCTAATATAAATGGCAAACATTTATTTGTGCCCTAGAACACTTGTTCTGAGACTGTGGAAAGAAAAGACAAATGGAGGGGACAAGGGGTAATTGTTTGAAAGCTTGTTATATCATCACTGTGTAATAATTGCTGCAATTAGAGAGAATGTACATCTATCTCCTTCAGATTGGCTCATCGAGAGAGGGATATGTTTGACAATAGGGCAAACAGATTGTTTTGTTGCAAAGATTATTTAGAGTTTAAAATCATATCAGATGTGGGCAAATCTCCTCTGTATTCAAGCAGTCGGCGATAAGAGTCTCTGGCGATCCATACTGTTTGTCTGCAGTAATTAACTCGAGGTGAAGATTATGGGAGATTTCTTCTCTAGTGTGTACACATCATGCAGAATTCATATTCTGACCTAAGCCCAAAACAATGAGCCTCATTTATAGCTTCCTCTCCAGCTAATGGAGAATGGCTTTGACAGCGATCAAAACTGCACACTAATCTATTCGAGCTGGCATTTACCATTGATACGTATTTATGGCAACTGCGCCGTGCATTTTAATTCACTTTTACACTACAGTAGAAGAAAGGGAACAAAAAGAGATTTGCATTGTTACTGCAAGAACCAGGTTAACTGAAGAAGTCCACATCTCTGACTGCCAGTATTCGTGTAATAATTCCACGTCAAGGCTGTTGCTTCTTCACACATTTATGTTAGTATGCTGACTCATCCATAGAATTCTCACTGGCTTCCTGTGCTTTGTCTGCCTTACATACAAAAGTATGTGAAAAACTTCTTCAACGGTTCACAGGCATGTAAGTGAAAATTCTGGTTAATGTTCACGTTAGTGCCTTTTAGTGCCTGTAAATTTCAAAATCCTTTTTTACAAAATATGGATGTTGTTTGATATTACAGTGTAATTCTGAAAAGTATTCGTAACATGCAGTTTGAACTTTCATTGTTTGTTGTTTGAGACCTTTAACCAGGGGGATAGTTAACCTATTCATACAAAGCGAGGACGCTGCTAATCTCAGTTGTTTTCACATTTATTTTCCGTTGAATTAAAGTCACATTAAACATATTTCAATACAACATAGATCACACTAAATACGGTTTCATACATAGCACTACAAAGGAACTAATCCCATCAACTTGAGGAGTGGATGTTTGTCCTCACCAAGTTGACACCTGGGAACAAAGTTTACCTAATATTAGCAACACGTTATTAGAAGAAGGCTCTTTCAGAAAAGTCTCTGTAGAAAGTGAAACATAAAATACAGTACATTACAATTTTAATATATTATGGTATAGGCCAAGACTGGCGACCCGTCCAGGGTGTACCCCGCCTCGCGCCCGATGACAGCTGGGTTAGGCTCCAGCCCCCCGTGACCCCTCACAGGATAGGATAGCAGTTACAGAAGATGAATGGTATAGGCCAGCTATAAAATGCAAGCGCATCATGAAAAAGTGAAGAAATTAGCAAAAACTGGAAATCCAAACTGAGGCATCTGGTATTTCCAAATGCCGACCTGCACTAAAGACTTTTATGTAAAGTGTCATAATGTTAAGACTTAGCCTTAGCCTAGGATAAAACAGAGTGGTCCAAGTGAGCCAGCTCTTCTCAGGGAGCCGAGCAATAAGGGGTGAATCTTTGAAAAGAGCCCGACTTCCCATAACTATTCTTCAGAATGGATTTCTGCTTGATATGTATGGCTGATTTACTCCAGTATCATAACTTGGAGTTTTACAGTGTTGAGCAGAGTCAAAGGTGAAGAATTGTTCTTGAGCTGTAGGTGAGTGGATGGATAGTAGGTGGAGAAAGCAGTGATTCATTTGCATACTCATACTGCATGCCATACAGTACAGTACAGTACATGCATACTAAATAAGTAAAAGGTTCAAAATGAACAGCATGAACATAATATTGTCAAACTTTCCCAATATGCCATGAACAGAGACTTGTTTTTAGATGTTTAATCAATGCCAGAGATAAAGCCTATTGTTAAAGTGACTAATGTGTTGGATTTTGGAACTTTTAGTGGTGAGGCTGCGGAGTGAAGACCAACTGAAAATCCCTTGAGGTGAATGTGGTGGCCACCATGCCATGATTCCAGCATTTAGTTTGTCCATTCTGGGCTACTGTAGAAACACCGCAGTGTCTAAAAGACCACTGGGCTGATTGGTAAGTAACATCGCACTATACAAGTAATCGTGACTTAGCTTCTGATGTTAATAGTGCCGAGCCGGAAGAGATGTGAAAATGCTGAGGGCTTTGCATGGATAGCATTTTGATTTAAATTTGGACGGCCAAGTACATTTATGATTACACATTAGCAGCTTTGAGGACAATCGTAAGTTGTATGTGCCACTTTCCAGTTAATCCATTATACATCCATCACCCACCTTACAGAAGCCACCTCTTGTGCTCGCTAAGCACAGCCCAAGCCAGCGAAAGGGTTTGACTGTAGAAGCTCCTGCTATTAACAGAATTAACTCCAGCCAGGAGCACAGCTCAGGGAGAACACACCAATTCCATTATCTCAGCTGGACGGAGGCCATTCTCTCTCTGCCACTCTGCAGCCAAAGTGCTCCAAGCATGGAGCCCACCTTACCCATTGTACAGAGGCACAACATGCACCAACTCTCAAATGCACTCCATCGAAGCCTTTCTGCTTGAAATATTCATCTAGCCGGAAAACCACATTTGAATCTTTTGAAAAAAATAAAACCGTATTTAATTCGTTTTTCCTTTTACCGAGTAAGTAAAGTGAACCACAGTGAACCCAGTGATATTTGGTACACTTTAGTTTACATAAATACCCTTTCCCAGGACATTCTAAAAACATTTTCCACTCAGCTGTTTTCACCGCTGGATAAATATGCATACAGACATTAATTTTGAAAAAGTTTCAGTCTTAGAAAAATATATATATATTCATGTAAATAATTAATTTACATCTGAGAATAATAATAATAATTATGAGAATATACTGATCATTGAAGGTTTCACTTATAATAATGGGGCAAAACCCAGTGAGAGGGAGGACCGTAGGTAGACCATAACCTCCAGCAGTAATAATGTAATGAGCTAGTAAAAATGTCCTATTAGATTCATGTTGCCATGATGTACATTGCGCAGTATTAATATAATACCCTAAGAAAAACATTTGGCTAACTACTTGGCACACACTGGTAATACAAACCTAATTTGCACTTTGTCTCTCTGTTCTGTACTCAGCACAGTGAGCATCACTTACTGCTGGTAATAATTTCCCCATTGTTCTGAAACTATGGAATTTCTCTGTCCAGAATAGACATATCCTTCAAATAGTAAAATGATATTCATTGTGTTTATGGCATCCTTTAAGGAACAAAGATATCTGAGGCAACAACTGGAATACCAAAAACATATTCTGTTTACTTATACACAATTCTGTTCACCATTAGGTTATGTTAACCATATATAAATAGTATCAAAGATGAACTTGACTTTTCTGTTGAACCTGTGAAGGGAGCAAGGATTGTTCATACTTCACAGTCAATAGTTAATGAAGATGCTGAAGAATGCAATTATACTGATCACCACTACTAAACAAATTGTGCAGTTCATAGCAAAAGACATTTCCCTAATGAGGATGTTCAAAAGTGACTGTGTCCAGGTACTCCAGCGGCTTCCTCTTTGTTGGAGGTGTTTAGGCTCACATGCCCGCGATTCTAAGTTAACAATCTTTTAATTAAGCATATTTTTATAACCGGGGTGAAGTAAAAGCTGCAAACTCAAACACGCTAATTTTATTAGGGGAAGATAGAATATGTGGCCAGCTGTTCATTAGGCAGTAGCTCTTCACATAAAAATCAAATATCAAAGGAATTAAAGGATTTTGCCTTCACACCGTGTGTGTTCTTTAAGAGTTGGGACGCATTCCCAAAAATATTCCTCTGTGGAAGCAGGCTGTGGGAGCCCACACACAGCCTGTTTTATATGATTTTTTTTTAATAACAACTGAAAAGTGTTGCAAAACAACTGAACAAAGAAACCTACCCCGATACTATTGTCACAGATCGGATCTGTATTTCCTTCTGTTCTGGTTGCCTGTTTCCCCATCTATTAACACTAATGTTCCGCCAGTTGCATCACCTGATCTTCGCCGCCTCCCTACTCAACTGCTTCCATTGCTCTCATTATTCTCATTCTCCTTTCTCAGTATATGCACCTCCGCCATCCTTTCTTTGTCAGATTGTCTTTTTTCTTTCTTTGACAGAGCTTTCCAGCATTCAAAGCCCCCTTTGTTCCTGACTCTACCGCTCTGCCTGCAAAACCTTAGATTTTTTTGCCTGACCCTTTTTGTCTTGTAGATAAACTTAGTGGCGTAAACCACTAATTTGCTTTTTCCCGTCGATGTCTGTGTCTGTGTTGTGGAGATGTGTCTGCTTTCAAGAGCTGTGATTGCCCATATATTTCTTATGCTTTTTTCCCACCTTATTTTCGTTTTGATGTTATTTAAGGCTTGATGCTAACCAAAATACCAGTGAAGTTTGGATGAATGGGAACATCTTCAATGCTGTCTTATCACAGGCCTGGATGCAAGAGTGCAATCCAAGCCAAGACAGTAGCATTGTGGTTTAGTGTTGTTTACTAAGTCTGTATATGTACTCATCTATTGAGAGGGATTCATGCCCTCTGAGCTGAAAACCTTACAGTATGCTGTGGAGCCACGTTTGTGGATGTTGTCTAAATAAGAATTTCCCTCTTACATGCCTCTGGCTATGTTTATTGAGGATGCTTTATCATTTGTCATTCTGCATTTTATGAATATCCTTGAATTTAAATGTCACATTTAAAAGTAAAGTAGACTCTGCCGAGAACAGATAATAAGAAAGTTCACGGAATAAGTTGCAGTGTTTCAGTTATGTCTGTGCCCGCTAATGGAACCCACCAACCGCCCACCTTTGAAAGTAGGCTATTTGTCAGCCAAATAGCTTACTTTTGCACTATATATATAAAGAGCCCATTGTGTCCTTGTGGGCATGCAACATGCCATTAGCATACTTTAATAAGTAATATTTATGTTCAGTTTTAATGTTTGACTTCCTAACAAATACAGACTTGTTTGCTTTTGCCCCTGGCTGTTGTTAAAGCAGGATCAGACAGAGTTTGAAAGAATGATAGAGGCCGCAGGCAGAGAGAGGAGACCAGGTGAGAAATATGAATCTGGGCTATAATAAAGTATTATCACATAGACCATGCCATTAGCATTTGAGGATTGTTTCACACAAAATTTGCCTCTTGGCTGCACAGGCTTCGCAGAGAATGCATGTGCCGTTGTCTCCCTCAACATTAGCCATTTGCAGGAATATAAAACAGAGGGAAAAAAAAAAATCCTGCGCAGTGGTAAAGCTGGAGAAACACCAGGAAAAGTCTCAATGCTACTGTTGCACTGTTGTTTACAATATCCAGTAATAAGGTACAAATTTATTACCATTTGTTTGACACATAGCGACTGTTGTTCCTTCCGACACAGAGAGGGAAATAAGCTTTCTGTGAACACACTCTTTCCACGCACAGAAACAGAACAAATTTATGTCTTAGTGTTTCTCAATGCAGGCATCAAAGAGAAAGGCAGACACAACCAGAGCCAGGCAACAAGAGGAGAGAACAGCTAAGACTGCACACTGTGAACTGCATTGTTATTTCATGCGGCACACTCCTGTGACATTCTCCGAGACGTACATGGGTAATTCATAGCAAGTGCAGGATCAAAACAATAAAATAAATTGTTGGAGAATTATATTAAGGTTGTCAATACAGGGCTCCCAGGAGAGGCAGAGGAAGACACGGACATAAGGCGAAGAAAGGGGAAAGCATTACAGAGAAGTGACCAGGTACCTCATTTCAGCAAATAGACCATGTCATTGGTGTTTAGACGCTATTTTCTGTACATCCTGGAGGAAATCAATTTGAGTGACAGAAAAGGATGTTAGAGATGGAGACTTATGGCAAAATTCACAAAAAAAAATCTTATTTGGAGTGGATGAGTGTGTCCACAATGAAAAAGAAAAAAGACCTTTAATAGAAGTTGAGGCATATTACCTTGACTGCGCTCTCTGTTGCTGCATCTCTAGCTCTCTCACCCATGTTTACGTCTGAGCTGACGTTTGCTAACACTGATTTGGCCTACCTTTATATGCATATACACCTACACCGATCAGCCACAACATTACAACCACTGACAGGTGAAGTAAAAAACACTGGCCTTACTTTTGGACCTGGCATTCATCTGGATGTTACTTAGACATGTAGCACCCACCTAGACCAGACCAGACCAGGCACCCCCACCCCATAGCAATGACACTCCTTGATAGCAGCAGCCATCCCCAGCAGGATGCAGCCTGACACAGACACACACACAAAAACGCTTTAGGAACAACTAAAAAAACATGAAGAACAGCACAAGGTGTTGACCTGGCCTCCAAATTCACCAGATCCCAAACTGATCAAGTATCTGTGGGATGATCCACAGAGGCCCCTCCCCTCAACCCATAGGACCCAAAGGACCCCCACAAACAACATTCTGTTGCCAGCCACCACAGGACACCCTCAAAGGCCCATGTCCATTCTCTGTTTCACCTTTTCTGAGTCACATGCTTTCAGACTCTTTCATGCTCTCAAATGGCCCATGCGGGAAAATCTCAAATACTCTTCATGATAAAAAACACACATTTTCTACATTTGAGCACCAGCACTGGTTCATAAACATCTTAAAAAAAAAAGTGCAGAAGACACAGTGCCACATTTGCCTTGTTCTGCTGAACAAACACCTTAGGGCCCATTTCTACAGGGGTATCTGACTCAACATTGGAGGCGTGCACACAGGCCTCTCCAAAATCACAAAGCACCTTTTATGTCTGTTGCTTTCTGCCTAACTCTCTTTGATTACTATTTTCAAATATATTACAAAAATATCTCTAAAATATAGCTCCAGTGAATAATCTGAAATAAATGTAATCCAAAACATTTAGGAGCTAAATACCTGTAGCTTCAGACAACCACAGGATCCATATGAATGTCTCCAAAGCACGAGTTGCGTAAATTTGCTCACACGGCATAACTTCCTTAATTGGTCTAATTGTTATTATAAATAATCCCTGGAAAGGTTCTGGCAACCAAATGACATTATGTAGACTCCTTCCCTTCACCTCAGAAAGATGCATCACAGTCACAGTTTTACAGTTAAATAATTTACTACAGCTGTACCGCCTGATTGAGTTCTCGGCTCCATCATGGCAGTCATAATATTTTTTCTTGTTACTGTTTGATTTCCTAATGTCAAAGATATTTTTTTCTGTTGTGGTTTTATTAGAGAGAGTTTAGCTTTTTCCAGTCTCCCAGCAGGATATTTGCAGTAGTTGCATTACAGAACATGAGCTTTCTAAACAGGAAAGTAACTGCCGAAATATGGCATCAGGTAGCCTAATACAGAAAACACATTTCATAGTAACATACCCCGCTGTAGTTAGATTATAACAATCATTACACATCAGTTTCCAAGGTCTAGCCTGCAGAAATTCAGAAGTCTGCACACTGATGTTTTCAGATCAACAAAATCGGGTGTTAGTTGTTTGGTTGGAATGGAAAAAAAACTAATTTCCATGGGCCTGATTTAACGGATTTCATTTTTTTCAAACTCTTAAAATTGTTAAAACTTTCCCTGCATTGAGTGTTGATTGTGATATGTAGAGTTCATGGAGAAAATTCATATTTTGGTCTATCTAGCCTTGTATATCTTTCATTTTACAGTAAATGTAAATGAAGACTTTGGACACCAGCCGATTGAATGCGCCCTCTCTGCTTTGTGTGCTGAGTGATCATGATGAAAGTTTATTTTTCTTTGAAACCCCAGTGAGAGGAATTAGAGTGGGAAGAATATTCTTTTTTATTCTCGCAAGCTGTCCAACTTCAGTGAATACACTCAGTAGTGGTTCATTAGATTCATGATTAATTCCTGCGAATGTGGCCGCTCAACCACACGTTTTGGAGAGCAGCCAGCCAGAATTTAAGTCATTCCCGAAGGTAGGCAGAAAATAATTGTGTTTGCCCCGAACACTTGTTTTTGCGTTAGCATGCTTGTCGGCACACTTCTGTATAACATGCTATACAGGCTATACTGCGACCACCGGATATTGATCTATTTGCAGTTTCAGCTAAGTTGAGCTGAGCCACTGGGATATTAATGCTTGGAGTTTGAATAGAAAGACATATCCTTGTATATCCTTGGACAACACATGCCTTGAGTACAGAACGTATAGAAAATGCATATAGACGCATACTTTCACATCCAGGGCAAAATGTTCTCAGTCACTCAAATGCTCCTCTTATGATTCTGATAAAGGGAAGGGATTATGATTTTTGGCACTGCGTTTTGGCAAAACCACACTATTTATTTCAAGGTCAAAAATTCAATCTTAAAATGCACTGGTCTGACTTTGATATAACCAAGAGGGATGGGGCATTGAATTATTTAGATGTTTTTGTTTTATTTTCTGTCTTCTATCCATTCTTATTCTACTATGTTTTTGTTACTTGCATTCTAACACATGTTGACACGTTCCCACTTGTATCTCCACCCGAGTCCCGCTCACACATAAGCTATCCTCCTGCTTTCCTTCTGTTAACATATTCTAACTTTGCGCTCTCTCTCTCTCTTCTAAATGCCTTCCATATCTTAATCCTCTAAACCGAATAGACACAATTACATGTAATGTTTGCACAATGCGTAATTTTGTTGTGTTTCTGCAAGTCAGCATTGAAGTCCATGTCACTGATAATCTGAAATCTGCAGTTTATATTCATTTTGAATCTGTGAAATACAAGATATCCCCTTGTTACGTTATATTCACTCAAACAAAACCTCTGTCATTCATGTGCAGCGGGGAACACCAGTCAGGTCAGATTTTAATGACTCTTCCCGCTGGCCTGGCATTTGCGGGCCGACGGGTTTCTTCAGGTACAATCTCAGCTTTTATTTGTTAAATATTCATGTAGTCCTCTTGGTCACGTCGGGGGGACTGCGATTTTAGCACAGCTGAATAAAATGCCAACATTTGTAACAAAATTAATAATTACTTACATACTGAAATACATACAACAGAGCAAACTAATAGAGATCGGATACTGAAGAACTTTTGGTTCACAGTCCTATCAAACACTCGCTGCTCATGCCTTTTATTTATTTGATGGTATAATCAAAATAACTGAACCGTGTCCAGGTGACAAGCATTGGCACTGCAAACCAGTTACAAATACCAATAACAGACAGAAGCGTGCACAGAATTAACGGGGAAAAATGTCTACACTTCTGTGACCTCTTAATTATACTCCCTGCTTTCTAATAGTGCTGTAGTAGGTGGACACGCTGTGTAATTACGCTCTTCGGACAAATGTTCAATAATGGTAGAGATTGCATTTGCTGTGAGGCGCCTCAGCCATAACAGCCACATTTCCAACCCTCTCCTTGCATTAGAGGCAGGGCATAGCTTACTGGTGATATGCTATAAATGAGTTTAAAATTATTCTAAGTTTTGGAAATTCGAGTGGAAGCGAGGCCGGAGTGCAACGTTCTGTAGACCCTCATTTCCTGTCTGTCTCTATGATATAAAACCATCCAATAAAGGCCGAAAGCCAGGCTGACCATTATGAAATAAACGTTAAGGGCAATAACTGAAGCCCTTTATGTACTGCCCCGGTATAGATAACTTAAATGAGAAAAGTGCAGCCAGTCTTATTACATACTGTGTTGTATTATAGACTTGAGCACTCAAAACACTGCATGCAGTTTGTTTTAGCCTCTGATCTCCTGTTGCACTACAAAGAAACCTTCTCATCAGACTCATTAAAAGCCCAGTAATTAAATGTGCCTTATATGCCATCCAGGCAAGTCGTATGTGATAGATCATAATACACTCCAGCAAGTACAAGTTTAAATGGTGCAAGTAAGTGTTACTCTCATTTGCATAATTTTTACAGATTGCCTCTCCCTTTGTGTTCAGTTTTTAATAGTTAGTTACTCTCCACAGATACACATGGGCACATTCCCGTTCTCTTATTCTCTGCTTGAGACTGGAAGCTGCTGTGCGCACTTTTTTTTGGGGGGTGTATCTTCAGTGTATACACGCCTTATAAATGAGCCCTCGGAGATCCATGACTGTGATCCGTGATGTCACATTGATGTACAGCCTGGAGCTGTTCTTCTACTTCAATGGACGGGAAACTGACTGGGTGGATTTTTTAACCATTATTTATCCAGTGAAACCTGAATAAGCACACACGCCGCTCTGTTCTGCAGTGATTGTACTTGATTCCCACAGCTGTCTAGAACAACTTTAGCACGGTTTTATTGATCAGCGAACGTCTGCACTTGGCTGCTGTGTTATTTTGAAGGCCTAATTTGTGATTCATATGTTAGCAAAGGGATTGACCTGCTACTGAATGTCAAAACCCCAGATTCTGATGTCTCTGTCATATTGATTGACAAGTCTTTTAATACCACGGCTAGACCGCAACAGTATCTGCCTCATGATAGGCTGTGATTGTATTAGGACTGCTTGCATCAGTGATAAAACACCGCAGACAAGTGACATGATAAACACCTCAGTGCATGTGAAAATGTATGCAACGTAATGTGGTTGCAGACTTGAAACAACACTATTTCCACTAGCTGTAACGTCTTTTTATTCTTTGTGAAATCTGTTCAGACCAGTGAGCCTGCCCTTCATCAAATCACTCTTCTGGTTAAGTCACTGTTTCCTTTTCTGTCCTTTTCCAAATCAATTATGCATCAGTGTGGTATCTCAGATTGGGGCTGAGGCAAACTCTTTTTTCTTTCATTTTCTGGCTACACAGGAGGAGACAGTGATGCGCGTTCACTAATGTGTAATGAACTGTCCAAGGGCAAAGGGACTGCATCTCAAAATTCACAGGTGTTCCCCCGGAAAATCCAAATTCAAATTCCCTGGCATGGATTGAAGATGTTTAATAGACTGCTGGAATCCAATAAGGCTCCGCTGATTTACCTATAACAGCTAGAAATTATCTGTCCGGGAAAGAAAAGGGAAATATGCAAGTTAAATGTCAGAGAACGATTTCTGCTCTCATGTAGACCAAAAGGTTAAAGGCTTTTCATCCATGAGGAAAAATGCTCTCCCCATGCATTTATTTATACTCTGGCTGTTATGGCTTTTTCAAGTGTCCCTACAGGGCTGTCTGCACTTCCAGCACCTCTCCACTCTGACGCACTTCCCCTTGTGGGGCTTGACTGCACTGGTGAGCATGTAAAGCTCGTCTCAGAGCACTCTTCCTTCTGCCTGGGGAACGACACCCTCAGAAAAACACCTACATGGAAATGCAATTAAAAGCATCTTTCTCTGAATAGTACAGCCTGTTTTAGGGGACAGTGGCAGGAAATGTAGTGTGAGAGCAGCATGGTGCGGGATGGACGGAGAACGAAGGGAGCGAGGTGGGGAGGAGTGCGCCATCTGCATTCTCCATCTAAAGCACTCATCTTACATCCATCATTTCACCACTCAATTCTTAACTTAACCATTTCTATCTGATGAAGCACACTCGCAACCGCACATTGCCTTCCTATTTCTAGCCAGTAATCTCCTACATCCACCAACAGGGCTTTCTCATTACAAGGTTTTTAAAAAGTGTTTTATTCATTTTATCAAGTACGTGTGAAGTATAGCAGCCAAATCATATATTTTCTGAGATATATTACGACTTGCTGTTCATAATACTAACGCTTGGATCTGTATTTGGAGTCATCTGTACGCTGTAGAGATTATTTTTTATGAGTTTGACCTACCTTTGAGAACCTGCAGTGAGTGCAGAGTGGCAAAGTATGTGAGCCAAATATTTAATTGTGCACATGTTTCTGTTAAGGATTAGTCCCTCTCTTAAGAATTCTAGGAAGGACGCTTCAACCATGTTTATTTCAGCCTGTGCTGTGTTTTCACGTTTTAAAACAGTATCTAACTTTCCCACAAAGTGCTTGACTGTGATCAAGTAAACACTTACACACACATTAATCCTGTTTTTTTTTTTTTTTTCTTCAAGAAACATCAAAAGGTCTGAAACCTATCAATCTGTAATGTTTGTAAGTAAAGACAGTTCTTCAGTTTTGCTTTTCCTCATTTTTATGTCTATCGTCAGATCAGGAAAATTCGACACAAACTGACTGCAGAATAAATCAAGCACGGAGCCCATGCAAATGTTATAGATAAAATATTGGGTTTTATTAAAACACAAGTTTATTAGCTAACAGCACCACTGCATAGATGCATTCAGTGTGTGCTGCAGAGGTGTTGAAGTGGAATGAAAATCAAACAATGTATAGGAAGCACATTTCCTGCTGTTATAGCCAGTAAAGCCCGGGTAAAAAAAAGATCAGCTGACAACTCTCCCACACCTGACAGTTTCCTGCTAAGGTTGACCAGGACAGTGTCCAAGTCAAAGAGGGGGTTGGGGGCCATCAGAAAAAGGCCTAGGGCGACAAGAGACCAAGCAGAATATTCTTCACTAACATTTATGTATCCATGCCACTGTATGTGGAGATGTGAACTACTTTGCAGGGTAACAGGACACCCTCCAGGTACAGTATTTAACAGAATGCTGCAGGTGAAGTCAACGGATGTCGTCTGAAGCTTTGTTCACACGGGCATCAAATGCACCACTGCCTGTAACAACCGTGGCCAGCTAAGTTCTGCAAAGTTTTGCTCATGCTTTCATTGACATTCTTCAGTCTTCATCTGTTCAGTAATGAATACTTGAAATGAAAACTTACATTTGGCCGAGGCTTCTACCATGTCATAGGAGCTCTGAAAACACTGAGGCCTGCTCAATTTTAGTAGTGCATGACAAGGGTTGGACATCAGTTTGTGTTTCCAAATGGCCGGATTTGATACAGAAGAACCTGCTGCCAGTTTATTTTTCAGCACTACGACTGGTCGGATCTTGACGGCTTCATAAGAAAACATCAAGTAGGTGAAGAATGACCTTGAACATGAGGGTAATAGTGCAAGTTAATAGTTTAGCGGTTGGACTCGAAGAGTGACAGTGTAATAGAAATGGAGCTTAGACGACTGGTGGCGGTGGAGATGAAGAAGAAGTTAGCAGATGGCTGAAGGAGGCCTCTGATGAAGACTTCTAGGACAACCATGGAGAGGTGGAGATGGAGAGGAAGAGGGTTATACAACAGAATGATACTAACTTCAAAGCACAGGGATGAGGGAATGATTGGCTGAGAGAAGGCAGGCAAATTCATTGGATGGAAGTAGTGACCTGGCACTTGAGGACAGACTGATTTTGACAGCGTGGGAAAATGGAAAAGATAAGGAAATAGAGCAACAGCCCACAGTCAGCGGAGGGGAACAGATTGTAACGGGACAAATCTTTCTTATTGAACTTTCGCCTAATCTTCATTTTGGATAAGCCCTGCCATTGGGCGTGTATTACACGTGGAAATATACTCCCCTTCTACAGTCTTTATGCCACAGCTTTTTAGATCACCTTGGCTACAGGAAACAACAACCTTTACACTTAAAATGGTAGGTTTTGACGATGATTTGACAGAACTATTGTGATGAATTATTTGATAAATCTATAAATATGTTTACAATGTTTGTGTCTATTCAAATCCAGGTCGTCTGGGGCCTTTCTGTGTATGTTCTCCCTGTGTCAGCGTGGGTTCTCTCCGGGTACTCCGGCTTCCTCCCACCGTCCAAAGACATGCTAGTTAGGTTCATTGATGATTCTAAATGGGCCGTAGGTGTGCCCGTGAGTGTGAATGGTTGTCTCTCTCTCTGTCTCTCTCTGTCTCTCTCTGTTAGCCCTGCTATAGACTGGCGACCTGTCCAGGGTGCCATTGTCGGATTTCATTTCTCACATTTGTTCAGTTGACTCTGGCCCATATCTGATTAACACATTTCTTCAAGTGCCACAGACGACATGAAATATGTCTTTTTAAGATTCCAGTGAGCTACTCGAGCTAAAGCAGAGGCCAGTCCACAATCAAATTACACAGTCGACGCAGTGTACGTTGTTTACTGGCAGTGCTCATCTCCCCGTGTGGAAATGTTCCAACAAAACAAGTTCCTCGCTGAAACTCCTTTGCAGGGGCACTGCTTCTGCATCCCGGACCTGGCCAAGACAGTTGGGATTAGTTTGAAGAAATACAAACAAGCCAGTGTGTTTTTGTCCGCTGTCCCAGAATGATAATGAGTGCAGCCAGACCGTTTCCCAGTGCTGACACAGCGATGTGGAGATAGTTCTGACTATGAGAGATTACTTCAGATGAGCCCTGGTATAGAACGGTTCCGGTTCTTTATGTAAACCCACCCTTAAGACACCTAATCTAGGGCCCACAGAGAAAACATACTTCGGCATAAGTGTCGCAATGCCTCAAAATATACAGGGGCTAAAACAAATTACGTATCTTGACATCTCTCTGGACCTCAAGCATTTGATTTAAACTTTGTGTTTTGCAGGAGATGAAATTTGTTGTTTATTTTAGGTGGCAAATGACTTTAGACTCGAGACACACCCAAGGTGCTGTACCAGCATTTTAACAAGGTTCCTGCTGCTGGTTAAGAAAACACAGTGTTGTCAAAGGAACAGTTAGGTCATTTATCAAGTGTTATCTTCTCCATTAAAGGAAAGAGCTGGGATTCACATGCACCTATCCGTTTTCCCTGAAATCTGTGTTTCTGTCATGTTTTGTTACGGAGTCAAAAATGGAAGAAAAAAACAACAACAACGACAACAACAACAAAAAAACTCATTTAGTCACAGCATCATGTCTTTGGTTTGCTTTGCTACGGACTATTTGTGCACTGCTGGAAGGCTATCAAAAAAGTAATTATCAAGAAACAACATGAAATTTGTTTTTAGATTGCAACATTGGGAACCATGAAGAAAGTTATAACTATTTAAAAATGATCATCACTGAAATCTGTTCCGCTCATGGATGTAGCGTTTCTATGAAGGCGCCCGTAAGTTGAGTGGGCCCTTGATGTTGATGAATGTGACTGTGTAATGCAGACATTCAATGCAGATATAGGTAACCATATACAGTGTACAATTAAAGCAACATGTCCTTTTTTTTTTTTTTTTTTTTAATTTAAAGTTTTTATTGTTTTCCATATTTATAAACAGGAAATAAACAAACAACTATACATATGAACAGGTAAAACGGACTAAGTGGAGGCTAACGAAAAGAAAAACAAAATAAATAAATAAATAAAAACAACAAAAAACAAGACATAGGCAGGTAAGTAGGCAGTTCAAAAAATAACATACATTCGGATGTGAGGGTTAGTCCATTATTCAGGCAGGGTGTGTGGCCTTAATATGATAGCCCACATATCAATACAAAACAATTGAGAATATCTATACATAGTTTAGCTGTTCTCTCTAGATATACATTTACCAAAACTGTCCCAATGTTCGTTCTTCATGTCATTTCCACTATTTAATCTCCCCAACATTTTCTCACATGCAGCAGTTTCCATCATCTGAGTTCTCCACATATTCAGTGTGGGAGCTTCAGGCTCCTTCCAACACCTTAAAATTGTCCGTGCACAAGTCATTAAGCTGGTTTTTAAGATTCCAAAGACGTGTTTGTTTAAGTGTGATACCATTGTTCTGTCTCCTAGAAGACAAAGTCTTGGCGATCTGGGAAGTTCACAATTCAGCCATTTGCCCATATGATCTAGAACCTTTTCCCACAAGGGGAAGATCTTAGAACATTCCCATAATGCATGCATAAATGTGCCACTTTTTTCCCCACACTTCCAACATAGATCATTGTTTAACAGACCCATTCTATTTAGTCTTGATGGGGTAAAATAATATCTGTGAATTATTTTATACTGAATAAATTTGCCTCTGGCTTCTCTTACATATTTTTCAGTGTTGGAAAGAATCCCCTCCCATGTTTTTTCGCAACATGTCCTTTTTTAACTTGAGGGAATTAGCATTGTTAGCTTGTTGTCATTAGCAACAAGCCTCACAGGCAGTTTGAGCAGTGCTGCTGAATATTGAATGGTGATATTATGAGGTGCAGGTGTTGTTATAAAATCTGGGTTGCTTTAGTTTTTGCTCTTTTTTTCTTGTTTACTGCGTGCCCATTACATACAACACACAGAGTTTAACGTGGTCTTATTTGCATGGTGTGTTTTGAGTGAAGGACACATTAAACCTCACTGTGCTTACAAGACAGTGTTTGATATTTTTTTTTCTTCTCTTTTTCCATTACACTGCTGTTGACCATTTTCTACAACTCCCATGCTTGGCTTTAATAGTACACCTTGGGTGCAATGTAAAATACGTTTGCATAAATATCCCGCACAAATTAGATTGCTGTGTTGCTTGCATGTTTGCTCTCTTGTTGCAAGTACCCCCGCTGCACAGCATGCTTTAACCCCAAGTTCAAATACCCTGTGCTGAAAATTACCATGGGCTTCTTCTCTCCTCTAATTGCTTAAGATGCTAATTGGACTGTGGAAACAGCCTCCCGAGTTTCATTTAGGAATCCCACAACCTGAATTCCAAAACAGGAAGCAAAAAGGCTTTCCAATTGCCTCAAGACATCTGGATGGCCTTGCCCTGAAAGCATATTTATAATTAATATACAAAGTATGGTGGAAGGTTTCTTTTTTGATTGAAAGGTCTTCCTGCATTACACAAGATAAGTATGAAAAGAAGATGTACATAGCATGCAAGAATGTGACATTTGAATTAGAGCATGCAGTATGCCTCATTAAAATTAAACTAGTGGTCCATATGTATCTCCCTGGACTAAAAGTTCTTAGTTACAGTACATTATCACAAGCACTGAGCAGTACTAGTGGCATGCATTTCATACCGCAACATACCACATACCTTTTAATTTAAGTGACTTTGTTTCGTCAGTGCTTTGTAAAAATTCTTACATCTTCTTAAATACCTCAGTAATAGGAATACTGGAATAAGATAGTTGCTCTTCACTTGTAAATGTTGAAACCCTTTACAAAGCAGCACAAAGTATGTTCACTGTATTTCAAATCACTGGCCTTGGAATTGCAAAGAGCAGGCAAGGAAGAAATTAATGGATCAGTGGGGGAAGTGGTGCATCTGTATGAGGAAAGTCGCACAGCCTCAGACATAAAGGTCATGTGGTCTTGTGTTGCTGTTGTGTTTTGAAAAGTGTGGCAATCTGAAAGCGACGGCTGCCTTGAATGACTACGTTACAGAAAGGCAAGGCACCTAATGGAGACAAGCTCTTTCCATTACAACACCATCTGTTCCACTGAACAGTACTGCTGGCAACTGCACACATGTTGGAGAGCTAGACCTCGAAGCCAGACAGAAAGGTCTGAGTCCGTGTGCTCTGTGAGGACCTGACAGATACAGTCAAAGATTTTAATTAGCCGAACTGATCAGTGAAAATCCTTTGATTCCTCAGCTCGGTGCTTTTTCTGAGAACACAATATGAACAACCTTTTTAAGATGCTTGATGCTGGGTGTGATTGACACAGGTGAGTTATCAAAGACGGCAAACAAATTATAGCAGAATATTAATATTTGTGCTGTAATAAGAGTGGGTGTAATAACTAAACTAAATAATGGATATTCTTTAAATGTATTCCACTAAAACTGGACTGAACTGATCAACCAACAGTGTGTACGTTTTTTTTCACCCACAGCATGTCTTCGCCACTGCCATACTATAAAATAATAAATGAAAGCAATAAACCGCGGCTGTTGATTTGGTCAGAGGGATTCACCGTGAAGCCATCCTTCTACATGAAACATTTATTTCTCCTAATTCTCCTTGCAGAACCTTTGAGTGGTAATAACATGTTTCTTTCCGCTTGGTCGTGCCAGACGAGCGACAGGAAGACTGTAGGCCATAATTATCCTGTTTGTTCAGAGGCCCAGTGCTTTTTATTATTTAAATCTCCTAGGGCTGTGAAAGTGCTGGGAGGCAATTCTTTCTCCCATTTTTCGCCATGCTGTGTTAGTCAGTGTTAATGCCGCTCAGTAATTTTTTGATGTTCTGTTTGCACAGTGTTCATCAAGAATGTGAAAGATGCCTTAAACAAGAAAAAGAAGTGGCATGGCAGTGCAAACAAATAACTCGAACAAATTGCTTTACACAGAAGCACTGATGATAAAAGGCTTCATATGCCGCGATTATTATGAGCAACGTTTCCCCTGGATGTACAATGAACTGATTCCCTTCCACAGTGCAAACACTAAGGTGGCAGTGTTTGTGTGTCCCTTCCCCAGACAGTTGTCAGCCTATGTGATTGTCCTCGTACAACATTTATGAATTCTTATGACAAATTCACATGTGCTAGTATGAAAGTTTAATGTGTTTGCAACGTCTCGTGGAATAATTGCTGAATTCTTCGTAATTAATTAGACAAGAAAAACAGTAGCTTTCTTCAGCAACTGCCATGAAATGCTTGTTTCTAGAAACCAAATGAATGGTTCAACAAGTCCGAATTAAATGACTAAGTACATTGCTTCTTTCAATGCCTGAGAGATGATTTGGTAGCCATTTATATGCACAAAAATTATTTGGTTAGGCTTGGGCTCAGTCAAATACTGGTGTTAGACTAATGTGTGTGCATTGGTTAGGTTAGCAAGCAATCTGGATTTAGTTCAATTTATCTCTGTTAAGGTTAAGATGCATTCATCATTATGGTTACAATAATAATCATATGGTTAAAGCTGGAATCCTAACTCTCACTTGGAAATGGTAAACAAAGAGCTTTCTCCTGTGTTTAAGTCAGACGCTTCTGACTCATCCATTCCAACCTCATTCAACCTCATCATTCAGCCTTTCCACTAATGTAATTTGGTGCAAGTACTGCATTAGAAAGGCTTGGTAAAAGCAGCAAAACTCTGTTTTGTTTTAGACGTCGCCATTCTCTGAAAAAGTGTTAATGCATTTGAGATGGGGATAGAGAAGAAGAGGAGTCGCACTGTGCACGCAGTGTTGACACATGGCCCTTAACGTGGTGACAAGACAAGAAAAAAACAGTCACAACGTTTAGTCCCACCACCAAAGTCTCTATGCTGATATCAGGCTTGGAGCATCAGGTGAAACCAGATAAAGGTGACGCATTGACTGTATTTTCATTTCAAATAGAGAGGGGTGACAGCAAGAAGATTTAGCGCTCTCTGTTCACTCGCAATATTTTTATATTGTCCTTGCAAAGATTGTAGAAATTTGCTGACACCCTCTTTCCATTTTAACTATTTCAGATTAAAATTGTACAATAAATAAAGTAATAAACGGCAAGGGCTTCAGACTAAACCAGTGGTTCCCAACTCGAGCCCAACAGCTTAATTAAGGTCTCTGCTTAACATTTTAGATGTGTGAGTTGTTAGCAGTTCCAATTAAGAGTTCCTTTTAATGTATTTTAACAACTGTTTGTTCCAAGTAGGCAAAATCATTAAAAAAAAGCAAAGCATGGAGAATTATAAAATATATTTTGAAATTTAAGAAATTTAAAATTGCCTCAACCTCGACCCGTAGAATCCTTTCATCCATTGATGCATTCACATTGACAAACCTAATAATGGGACACAGAACAGAATAGCATCCACTTGGGCTAAGATAATTTTGATACTTCAAATACATTTCTCCAAAGTACCTTTTTTTAAGTAATCTTTTTGAAACAAATGCATCTTTACTAAAGTGAATGATACAAATCTTCTTCCAGCACTGCACTGCACTGCTGCAGGAAACCATAATACAATACCAGACTCCAATATTTCAAAAACGGTCAAAAATAAAAAAAAATAAAAAATAAAAAAAAAATCTCATGTTCACATTTCTAATTTTGACATGTAATTATCTCTTGGAGACGTTTCCAAACATCCTCCTTCTGGCAGTGGCCGTAAACACGTACTGTAGTGACACTACTAAGAAGCGCAATGAGAAACTTTTTGCCTTTTGAAAATTTCCCATCGTTTTATGACAATATTTGCTGCACACCATTAAAATATTTTCCTTTTTCTGTGTCAAATCCCACACAGGCTTTCCGTAAAAATGACTTCAAGTCTCATAGCGGGCAGTGGCGTCTCGTGCTCGGCACACAGGCTCATTGCAAGACAATTGCATACAAGACAACTGTTAGAGCCGCAGCCTGGGAGAGCAGGGATATTTGAGCAAGCCTGAATAAAGCCTCGGTGTAGCTTATGGTGCTTGGAATGAGACCCCAGCAGGGCAGCCCTGTATCCTCTGTTAACTCGAGTGTGTACTAGTAAGGCGAGTGCGACATAGAAAAAAAAAAAAAAGGTGGTTAAACTCTCCCTATCGTTTCAAGTCATGTGTGCCTTCCCAAAGCTCGGAGTGCAGTTTTACTCCTCTCGAGGCGACACTTTGCTTAAGTTTTCAACAAACTGATTTCAGCACTTGTTCGTCCGTGAAAGGAGTTCATGCTTTGTTGCTCCTCATTAAGGCCTATTCTATCTCTTGTCTGTATCAGCGCCTCACCAGTATCAGCATTTTATTACGCATCAGTCAATTTTTGTTGCTGCGGTTCCCCCTCACACGAACCAAACAATAAAACCTGTAATTACATTGCTGTTCATCTGATCAAAGAACCTGGTTATGTGTTCTCTCTTTCGTGTTTCGGTGTAGATGGAGAAACAGCGTGGGGATAAAATGCACAGACATGTGCACTGACTTGTTTTTGTTTAAAGATGCATTTACGGAACTGCGATCTACTGGTTGTTCCCTCGGTGCTCGCCAGTTGGACAACATTAATGCAGAGGGTGTGGTCACAAGTAAAAAAATAGTGGCGTCGTTGAGAGTGGCATGTCTTCAGCTTAATTATGTATTAGCCCGATATGTTTCAATTTGGCCTCCCAGCACAAATTGCTAATTATAGCAAACCAGATCCAAAAGTCTGGACTTAATGAATAGACTAAACTGAAAAAATCCCATTCTGAACAAAAGGATGTCCTCCAGTCTCCCCGACCCCTTTTTCTTCGCCTGCTCTATGAAACCGTCTCCAAAAATGATACCAGCCAGATATTTACAACCCTTAAAAGCCGTGCGACAGCCCACTATAAATTAATGGCGCGTGTTTATCAGCGGTAGCAGGCCACACCTGGCACATTAAATAAATAACCCCTGGAAGATACGACAGTGTTTGCTACATGTATGAGACTGCGCTTTAATTGTTCCAATTTCATAGATGATACACGCACAGAAAAGTCTGCTCCTCCTTATTTGCACGATGACGTCCGTGCAATTATCGCGAGGTACAGTAAAAAACAAACCGTGACATCCGGATGTTCCGCGGAAAATCCCCGACATCATGAGACAGAAGACGATGTTTCTGAGATAACAGTAGGAGCATTCTTAAGTCCTGAGACACTAACTTACAGTGTGACATTCAAGTGGAAGACCTAAGGGCAGCGCTGTCCTTTGGTAAATGCTGAGGAGGCACTATGGCGTCCCTTTCCCTCCAATTCTAGTTGTTTACAGTAGGGTGACTACCAGAGTTTGGGATTTATAGGCAGTTGTGATATGAGTGAACACAAAGACATGAAAATGTCAGTGGCTTGTGACCTGGAAAACATGGCACTGTTTACAAAGCAGTGTGAGCCAGTGCAACGTAGTATATAATATGCATGCATTATTACCCATATGCTCGTACGCATACAGGAGGCTAATACGCACAAAGTCTATGTTAGTTGACTATATATACATTTGTTACTTGTTGCTATACAAACATTTTTTTCCTGATAAATGAATCAACAATGTTTTTCCAACCTTTATGTTCTAATGCTAAATGAAATATATTGAATACGTACAGCTGTCCATTAAAAGAGGAACACTGTTAAGCCAACTGCACGCAGTAGTCATGTGGCGAGTGGCTCACACATAACCCATTCCTCCGAGCAAATGACTGTGACTGTTCAGACAGTCATCCATTCATTTGACTATTTACAGTATGAACGTAAAAACAAAAACAGTGAGGCTGAAACTGAACTGAGGAAGCCGGCTGCCTTTGAGATAAATTGCTTTTCTGTGTTGCCAAAGGTTTCTTGTAGCACCTACCAAAGATTAGCCTCACAAACAACAGGGATTCCCTGGGTACATGCTTTGATTTGGGTTTCGGGCCTGAATGGAAGTCCTTTGTTCGCTATTGTCCTCTGTGTAATTTATCAAGCAATGATTGATTGAATAACTTTCTCATTGTAAAAACTTGTTCCCTAACGTCAATTTCATGCTCTGTTTTTTTTTTTCTTTTCTACTTTCGCCTTCACAGACTTTGTTGTCACTTCAATCCACTTTGACCAGACTGTGTAAAACTTGTTTTAGTTTCAGCATTTTAAGTAGGTTCAGCTCAGCGACAGCGGCTTCACAGATACAAATAAATAGGACTGCAAGCTAAGGCTACAGGGCCACTGTAAATTGCCTATACAGCTGCAAATGTATATTTCTGGAGTCACTAAGAACCCGAGATCAGAGTCTCTGGTGCAGATGGAGAGAAACCGTTCCTGAAGCGGGTTGATTCGGTGAACAGAGGCACTGCTGTGAGGAATTTCTACATCACAGCTTGTGCGCGACACGTCTTTTCTTTCATGGCACTGGCCACAGAAGAGAGAGCGAGAGAAAAATGCGGATAATAATTACAAAATACCGCAATGTTAATTTTCGACACAAAGAGCTGGAGGATGGCATTATGGGGAAACTGTTCATTTAGTTGATAACTTTACATTGGTGTCATAAACGCTCGTGCACTTTTCTAAATTTGTTTGTTGTGATCCAGTATGGTTAATGAATCTTGCTGAGTGGGCTGTGTGACTTAATGAGAGCCAGCTGTGCAGATCTTCACTTTTAATAGCTGATTGTTCAGATCATTGTTTGCTTCCTTTAAAGCGCTGTTATTGTTGTTACGCGATGCAAATATTCAATTTAGCAATCTCCTCAATCGATTTTAATTAAATTTTCAAAAAGAAGCAATTGTTTCATGTCAGATTTTGGACGAAAACACAAGGGCGCCGAGTGCAAAGTAACAAATACCAGCATTAAATCTCTCGCCTGGTTGATGCCAACTTGCAAAATTTGACGACTATATAAGAAGGGGACTGCCAAACTGTGCTTTCATTTAGCTTTTTCAAAGCAGCATGAGCAACATAGAGGACAAATATATGGTCAACTTGAGGTACCCACCTGCTCATGTCTACATTATTGTGATTGTCCACTTCTGTACATTACTGCTCCATCACATATAATAGGGCAGTGTTTTCAGTTGTCAGTTCCAATTGCGCTCTTCCCCCATCCCCTCATCCTTACATCAAAACCAATTACCTTCTGCGTCCCACTTTACTTTAGGAGGCAATTAAACGGCAGGAAATGTACACAAAACAACAATCAACCTCCTTGTTATGAACGCTGCCCACAGGGGAACCCCCCGCTGCATGTTTCCCTGGATTCCTGCTTGTCAACTGTCTCTACCAGACATGTCTCCAGCAATGATGCCGCATTAAACAATATAAAAAGATCTCAGGTAAAAGGTCAGTTCTATGTGATCGAATCTAACAAGTATTAAAATCCACAGTCTGTAGGGCCTGCATGTTTTACATAAAATAAATAATATCATCCTTCATGATTTTTGGCTATTTCTTTTCTGTCCACCGATGTGTGTGCGAGCAGTCTCACAGCTGGTATATAATTCATTCGGTACACCGCTGCTACATAATATATCTGCAGCGTGTGTTATATTTGTGTTGAATACGCACAGCGCAGTTTATTTTTTATTTTTTATTTGACTAATGTATCTCTGGTAACTCGCATGTTCTTCTTGGTCAGCTGCAGTCTCACCGGACATGCCTTGAGAGGTCAGAGCGGAGGCAAGAAAGGTAAAAGTTGACAAAATCTGAAATATGTGTGCAGCAGAAGTGTAAAATCCAACATGTGTGCCAAAGCATAAGGTAGCACTGCTGCAAGGTTTGGCAACACAGTTCTCATCTGAGTTAAATAATGGCTGAAGCGCACTGAAACTTCATACTCTGCCTCGGGGCCTTACTGTTAGTGGGGCTGCAAATATTAAATTTTAAGCTGTAGTGTGGTTTGAGGGTGGGATGGGAAATGCTTTTAGACCTTCAAATAAAAACAATGAACAAGTGACAAACTGTAGATGTTGAGTAAACACGGTAAAGATGCAGCTGTTATCCTTGCATAACGCCAAATCAAACCATTTACTAACTCATTTTGAGCCACTTGACCAAAGGATAATGGAAGTGAATCGTGGCCTATAGTAAAGTGTACCATTTTTTAAAAGTAGAGCAAAAATACAAGTATTGATGTGTTTGTTTAATGTTCCCTAACAGAACCCATTTATGAAAGTCAATATTGCATTTAATGTGATAAATACAGTATGTTATCTGCAATGAGACGTTGTTACCAGAAGATGGCAGCAAAACTCATCCAAACTACCATATCAGCCTCATTTCCCCTCACTTATTTTGGTCTGTGATGGGAGATTGGCCTCCATCTCCCATCTCCATGATCAATTTTCTGCTTAATAAATAACCAGAAGCCATTGTTTCAGAGTTGATGCTCAGACCTGATGGCTGAGGCCCTGTGTTCTGCTATGACAATAACATATAATCTATTCTATTTTATTTTCCCGCTGCGTCTGAAAGCAACCCCAGCTTTCATCCACAATGTTTTATTAATCTTTTGTCTCGTAATTTTACATTGATCACGCATGATCTCCTGGCATACAAGCCAATTGCCATACTATATTTCTTTCTGTTTCCTAGTGGAATATTTCTCCCGCTTCCCCAACCCCTCCGTTCTGGTTCAAGTTAAAGGCCTGGAGTCATTTGTCAGCCGCGTCTACTGGACGAATAATATGCAAGGAGTAGTGAGACACGCATTGAATCTAGGCTGCAAGAACAATGGTTTTGTCACGTGGAATGACGCTCATCCTCAGCACAAAGCTACTCCTTTTCACCACTTGATGGCAGTGCAACTGTGGGCATCTGCATTTGCTTAGAAGATAAAAGTGGTTTTGCTGTGGAAAAGTGCATCAGTAAAAGAGAGCTGGAAAACACAGGCCGAATGTATTTTATCGATTAGATAATCCCACAATCATCACTTTATGAGGATGGTGGACCAACACAAAAAGACAAATGTCAAAATAGAAGACGATAATAAGAACTTCACTGAGAAAAAAACAAAAAAACAAAAAAAAAGCGTGAAGGGTTCTGGCTTTTGGAAATCTATATCACCAACGTTCTGCTGTGAACAATAAAGTAAAATGCACCAGATATCTAAGTGTCTGTAGGTTTGACAACCACATGAGTGTGATTGCACATTATCTGCTTATTTCATAGCGTCAAACATATTGCTTTAAAAATGTCACACAGCCCACTATATAGTACACTACTACAGTAAATTTAGCCTTTCCTATCCAGTAGAGCAGGGAGAAGTCCAGCTGACAGCACTGTTTGAAATGGTAAACACCATGTTGTGAGACGGTCACCATCCGTGTTTGGAGGAAAAAAAAAAAAAAAAAAAAAAACTAGAGGCGGCCTGCTGGCGAAATTTTAATGTTAAACAAAGCACTGGGTACTGTGCTAAGATGAATATTTCATTATGAATGTCACAGCATGCCGTGTGATGACCCAAGCACTGTATAAAACCAGCAGCATCCTCCTGCTATCTGTGCAGTGCTTTGGAAGAGATAATTAGATGAATCTATGCCCTGAAGTTGTTGGGCTGTACTGGGGTCATGGTTGGTGTCCAGTCTGGTGCAAGATGAATCTAATATAATGGAATTAAGTACCTAGCATACAATCCAGTGACTCTGTTTAGCATTTGACATCCCCGAGTAGGAAACCCATAGGCATTTTAAGGCCACCAACGTCTAAGCCATGCCCCCACACTAGAACCAGAGTACGGTATATGTCCTATACAAATCAAAATAACAATAAGAAGAAGACTAATCTTAGCAAGACATTCTCAAAATTGTTGTTTGATGTTTATACAAATAATTTATTTATTTCTTTGGATTTTGATGCAGACATACCTGATTTGAGTTTAGTCAAAATTAGCTCCAAATGAACTTTTCTCAAACTCTCCGCGTCAGTCCAGGTTAGGCGCTGCGGCTGTCATTCAGCGGGTACGTGGTGAAGCCGAACAAGGTGTGTCAGCGAGATACAGCGGAGTCAAAAGCCCGGGGCACAGTGTGTATTAAGGTTAATTTGAACTGATTAGATTAAGCAGTAGGGCTGTTGCTGTGGGGAGCGAGAGCGCTGCGGTGTGTCCTGCCGTGAAGGGTGTGTTGGAGCGCTTTATCTCATGCTTCCAAGTGAGTTTGTAAGGGTGATACTTCATGCTAAGGGATGGCGGGTCACATGAGTTCAACTCTTTGATAGCACGTATCCAGCAGCTTGTCACGGTTGATGGGAGAGTCAAATTGGCAGCGTCTGCAACAAAGGAGGCACGCTGGAGTCCTGGAGGAGGTTGGCAAATGTTGTCTTTTTTATTAATAGTACAACCCTCCTCATTACTTTTCTACCACCCTTGATGTTCACTATATTGAGTTGAGTTTACTTTCCTCTGTATTTTGTCTTATTTTTATGTGTTTTATTCTAGGTGGGATGAAATAATTTCCCCAGGAATCCCTGCTTTTCTTAGAGAAACTGAACATACACATCTGCATGTATGTTACAGCCATGATGTATTTGTCTTATCTGTTTTTGCTGTTCATTGGGAGGTTCAAACATTATTTTATTTTTCAAGCCCTTGCAGTCTCCTTTATGATTACTCCCCGGGCTTTTGGAAGCCTAAGTTTCCCACTTTACAGTATTTGCACTTCTAAAACTCTGTGTGCTTAAAAACCCAAATGGAGCCACTACTAATTTAGAATCACGACTAGTCTGAACAGAGTACAAAATGCACCCATAAATCCTTGATGCTTTTGTTGAGAACCTTTGAAATATCCAAGGTAACGTCTCTAGCCACGGCAGGAGCTCTCTGAAACTGTACTTTTTTTTTGGCACAGCAATGCTTTAAAGCCACACTGATGCTTAGCGGGTAAAATGTTTGTTTTATGAGCAGAGATCACACCTCAGTTGATGCAAGGTAGTTTATCTGCAGACAGGACCTGAGGGAAATAGGCGGAGGGACGAGAGGGGTGGGGTGCGGAGATGGATGATGGTCTTCAGACGCAGAGGAACCTAGGGAGTGAGACTCAGGGCTCAGAGTGGGGGGCATGTCTCAGGAAGCTTTGGCTCGTTGTCCCCCTGGTTGCTATAATGAATGAGGCAAGAGGAAGGAAAGGAAAGGAAAAGAGGGATGCAGAGGGTGGGGGTGAAGAACTGAGACAAGCAGATAGAGAAGAAACACTCCTAAATAGGTAAGTGTGGAAAATAGATTGAGGTGTGGTCTTGTTCCTGAAGTTGAAATGACATAATTTAGAGTGCACAATTGGTATACCGAACGCAAAGTACAGCTGAGGACGATGAGTTTTGTTGGACAAACTACTGTTGGCACCTACTGCAGGACCACACAAGTGCTACAAATGAATGTCAACAACAGACCAGCAGTCTCTGGAGGTAGACTTTGCAGATCAAATATGTATTTTCTGCTCGGACTGGATCTATGGTTTTAGAGTAACTGGTCACCCTAAAATAAAGTCTGATGATAGCAGAGAGAATACCCTTTGTAAATATTGAGAATGGTGTTTTTCAGCCTAATTCCATTTGAAGAGAAGTGGCTAACATATGGCTGTCCAGGAGTGGAGCTTTGTAACAGACGGAATCTATGGTTTTAGAGGACTGGTCATCCTGACCTACTGGTGCAATATGAAGAGGATCACCAGTTCATCTTGTAGTAAATCGATACCAAATGTCATGGCCATCCATTCAGTGGAAAGCAGCAAAAAAAGTGCAGTTCCTCAAATGGCCCCTTGAGATCAGAACAAAGGCTATAGCTAATTTTCCCATTCATGGCAACTGTACAGGGGTAAATCTTTATAACTCAGCCATTTAAATTATATATCTTAAAACAATGCATAATTAAGTGTGTGGCTGCTCTCAGTGACGGGTGGGTGTGGTCTCAGGTTAGCCAGCTGTCTGCCTGATCTTCAGGAGTCCTGTGAGCGATGTCATGGTTCATCCACCTTTATATACATTCAATGTTCAGTGGTTGTCAAGACATTTCACTCAATGTCTGTACCGCAGTAGAGGTCCAATGACAAACAAAGCATACGTTTCTTATTTTCTTGCCATAGGTCACTGACCAAGCAAGTATGCTTTGCATCAAGTATTACCCCAGAACTGTTGGATCAAGGTGGAATCAGCACAGCTCAAGATACCTTTTTTCACGAATACTTATGCCTGAGATTAAGAGACAAAAATAAAATTCTCATGGTCAAACGGATTTTTGATGCAAACCATGAACGCAAGGAGATTACTCTGACGGACTGGACCAACAAATCAAAACTGATGCTGAAAATGGAAATCTGCAGGAAATAACAATGTTCAGATGATTGTAAGTGAGCATAGCAGGGGGGGAAAAAAAACAAAAAAACAGGAGGAATGGAAAAAAACAACAACTCGGTTTTCTAAACTGTTGAGGTAAAATATGAGCAGGCTGGTTAAGCTGACGGGTCCCCAAACTGCCTGTGCTGTTGTTTAGGAATGTCGATTTATGAAGATGTGAAATAATACTACAAATCTGGCGGATTAAAAGGGGGTTAGCGTCTGGCATTATGCAAAGGAGGCACAATTAAGGCACATCCAGATGTGATGCAAACGTTAGAAAGACACAGTTTGTCTAAAACAAGAGAAAAAATCTGTTAATATTGAATTTGGGGTGCTGTGAATTTTCATACCTTAATTGAGGGTACGCTTTGCTTATTTCAGGTTGGAATAAAAAGGAATCAGATGTTCATTTCCGCACTTAGATGGCTTAATTCATTCACAATTATTACATTAAATATTTATGATACACTTTTTAATGTACTAATAATGAATACAGTAGCGGTGTAACATCCGGATGATCTAATGACTACAAAGTGGGCAAATGAGAGCTGTGTCGCTGAGATATTTATGTCCTGCACAAGGGAGAACATGCTATCGATTAAATACACTTGAAAAAATACAGACAGCTATATAAGAGTCATTCTTAACGTCACGTATCATCATATCACCCATTTACCATCATTTCTTATTGCCGTGATGGGATATTGCTCATCTACGGATCCGAGCTGTGTTTTATTCAGTTCCAACTTCAATCTGAATTCAAATATACACCGCGTCACCTAGAGAATTAAATTAAATCTCACCAAGACATGGCTGGATATGGATGGTACACTTGCATTAATGTTAACATTGTGTAAAATTGCATCAGCCACGACTGAAAGTGTCTACATCTCCTTTCCAATTAAGCTCCCTTTACTACATATTAGGTGCTCGACTTAAGCTGCAGGCAGCGGAGGGTGCATTTCAACAGAGCTGGATTTCCCTTCATTCTGTCTGGCATACTGTAAATGTACAGAAATGACTAAGCCTCACAAGATTTTAGTTTTTGGAATTTAAAAATAAATAAATAAATATATAAACTGCAGCCAAATTGAGACTCTCTTCATCTGTAAGCTGCTTTAAGCCTCGCTAACGGCTTAGCTTGTCCTTATTAGTATTGGCTGCTGTTTATAGCAGACTAGGCCGTTTCCCTCTCGTCGCCACCAGCCTGTTTACCTTTGATGAGACCTTGTGCACTGACAACTTCAAGGAGACACCTTAAGCTTGTTCCACCTATCGCTAAGTTCAGAGCGTGGTGGTTATATGATTATGATAAGGAGATCTTACAGACTGTTTGTCCAGCACGGCGCTCTTCAAACGCAGCTTTCAACTTTAAAGTTTATCAGAGAGTTCACTGAAGCGGAATGTGTTTTTTTTTTTTTTTTTTTTTAAAAAAAAAAAAAGGACTGTCAGCTCAAGAGAGACAAACTGCAGATTTCCTTCAATATAGAATTTCACCATTGAAGGTGACATTACAGTGGGTGAGTATTTCTTGTTCCTGCAAGACAACACCATATTTTATGTATGTGAAAGGCACATCCTCTGAAGCTAAGAATAGGCTGATTTTCTAGCTAGATGTGCAGTGAGCTGCACCTCTCCTGGGAATGGATGCAAATGTGTTGGATATATTCCTTTGTATCTTTCCAGTCTTGAGAGTTCCATCTATTGTATATTATGTATCGGCTTTTCTCCTCTCTGTTTGACACCCAAAACAACAGCAGTGAATGAACAAGTGTCGAGAGGCTGCCACAGACACTGACGGCTTCTGTCATTTTTACTTTTGCACATTGTTTGGAATAGAATAGATGATTTTTATGGAAATGGCGGGATACGTCTGAAGACCTGACTATTTAAAAACTGCAGACAAAGTCGGCAAACTATTTTGTTCAAGTTAGTGAACACTGGGGCGGCGGAGGCAGGAAATGTGTTACTTTTGAGAAACTGATGTCTTTCTCACCTAGTGCATTCACAAAAAGTCTGTCAATTTCCTCCTGGGGCTTGTTTACCACAGCCCATAAGTAGGGGGCAGCAGTGCAGTTCAGACAATTGATAATTGCTGCATTGGAAAGGCGATAATCAAAGCAGCACAAGGCAGAAAAGGCAGAGGCGGAGGCTGGATAAACATATCCACGGTGTTTCTGTGCAAGTGAAAGGTGTAAATGGCTCAGAAATTTGCAGTCAATCTGGCTGACAGTCGTGTTCAAAACTAGCCGACAGAGGAAATGTGGAGCTTTGACTACACGCACATAGCATATATATAGCATATAGATAGATAGATAGATAGATAGATGTGTGTCACATTCCACCATCCAGTTGCAGAGCAGAAGGAAACCATAACTAAAAAAGAAAAACACAAAAAAAGAACAGTAAGCCAATGGTGTGTTGAAATACTTCAACAGCTGTCTAGCACACACAAGCTGTGCCACAATCTCTTTGATTACCTCCTATAATCCTCTGTGTGTCACACAAACATGCTTCCAGTGCTGCAAACATGCCGTATGTGGTATAAAATCCTTTCTAAATATATTCTATCTTTAACCAGCTGCATAAGAAAGTCAACTCGATTAATGATGCAGAACAGCACGGTGACCAAGTGCTTACCGAGATTTAAATGTGAAATCATACATGCTTGTTTTTTTTTCTCCCTTCAATTAATACATCATACATATGCCCAGCTCAAACTACACCTCTGCCTGAGCTGCTGAAATGATTTTGGTTGACCAGATTCACCAAATACTAGCTCGTGTGACAGAGGAGAAGTCGGGTTAAAGCAGGGACTGCCCCCGGGCTAACCATTCCAGCTAATGGCACAGGATTTACCACATGAGGATGTCAAATGCAGATGGACCTCATTGAGACCCTATTAACTCCAGGTTTAATGTTGTTCCTGTAATGATAATTTGGTGATCTAATGCCTGTGAAAATGCATCCATAAAATTTGAGACTCTGAGTGCAACTTCAGAATCCGATGATGCCCCACGGCTTTTTTCAGTGCAGAAGCCATT
Organism: Chelon labrosus; assembly: GCF_963514085.1. Lineage (NCBI taxonomy): Eukaryota > Metazoa > Chordata > Actinopteri > Mugiliformes > Mugilidae > Chelon > Chelon labrosus. Next base: position 5,196,974 of record NC_140350.1, on the reverse strand, counting down.
ACATCAGGAGAATTAAGTTAGTGGTGGCTGATTTATGGGCAGAGCCGGGGTCAAGAAGACGGTGGAATGCAGGTAGTGTGCCATTACAGTATGTCAGTAAATAAATGTGTATATTTACTTGTTTCAGCCACAGATAATAGAGTTTCAGAATTTTTTATTGTATCAGTTATCAATGAGTGTCACTACAAATGCCACACTAAAATTACAACTTAACAGCAAAAATGCATTTATTGATAACACATAGTATTAAACTTGTCACAACAATTACTGCCCTTCCACATATAATCTAGACTGTATCCTCTGTGTGGCCTTAGGGTTGTTCAAATCATCTTAATTCACACTGCCAGCTACTGAAACTTTCCCCTTCAACTCAGACTGGCATGACTGATAGCTTTGTAAACTCTAGCTCTCCATTAGAATTAATATAAAGATCCATTGTTTTTAGCAATTTAACACTCATTATTTGTTACAAAGCTCCAGTCCTGGGCAGCCATATGTTAGCCACTTATCTTCAAATGGAATTAGCCTGGAAAACACCATATGCAGTATTTACAAAAGGTACTCACTCTACTGTCATCAGACTTTATTTTGGGGTGACCGGTTACTCTGAAACCATAGGTGCAGTCCGAACGGAAAATACATGTTTGATCCACAAAGTCAACCTCCAGAGACTGCTGGTCTGTTGTCAACATCCATGTGTAGTGCTTGTGCGGTCCTGCAGTAGGTGTCTCCAGAACTGATTAGCTTCAACAGATGTGATTTCAAACAAAAACAGATATACACTGACCAGCATAGAGACAAGTGTGGTTCCAAACTACACTCATCAGCCACAACATTAAAATCACTGACAGGAGAAGTAAATGACATTGACCATCTTCTGACAAGTCAACGTTCTGCTGGGAATCTTTGGGACCTGGCGTTCATGTCGATGTTTCTTAGACATGTACCACCCACCTAGACCAGACCAGGCACCCCCACCCCATAGCAATGATACTCCTTGACACAGACACACACACACACACACACGCGCGCACACACACACACACACACACACAAACACTTTAGGAACAACTAAAAAAACATGAAGAACAGCACAAAGTGTTGACCTGGCTTCCAAATTCACTAGATCCCATATCACTAGATCCCAAACTGATCAAATATCAGTGGAATGATCCACAGAGGCCCCTCCCCTCCACCCATAGGACCCAAAGGCCCCCACTAACAACATTCTGTTGCCAGACACCACAGGACACCCTTAGAAGGCCCATGTCCATTCTCTGATGAGTCACGACTGTTTTGGAGAGGCACAACCTACACAATATGAGGAAGGTGGTCATAATGTTATGCCTGATCGGTGTATGTTTACCATGATTGGATAATTGGATGATTGCTTGTGGAGCTTTTGGAAAACATGAATTCTGCCTTTAGGTGCTCTCTTTCTACTTAAAGCAGGTATGGGGCTGACATACCGGCGTTTTCAGGTCGCAAAACAATTTTCACAACAATAAAATATCCACAGTTGGTTGTATTTTTCTAGACCTAAAAAAAATGGCCAACCGATCTGTGTGTGTAGCATTTGAGTCTTAAGAGTACCAGCTGTCATCATAAATCTGTACAGGGCCTATTTCCAACACATACAAATGTTCTTCGAAACACTGGGATTTAGCCCAGCACGCCAGCACCTGGAAACTGGTATGATTGTAGGGTACCCATTTTCTCCCCTACTATTCACTCCAGTGATAGGAGTAATCAGTGAAGCATCGTGGAGGGCTGTGGGTGTTGAGGGATACAGGAAGGGCATTTTGACTTCAGAATGAGGCACACTTGTGTAAAAAGATGACAATGCCATGTTATTAGTTATATTATTGGTTTGGTTACATTTTAGCCATGTTTAACACCAAGTAAATATGCAGCTAATGTTTCTTACTCCTCGTCCAAGTGCCCATGAACGGCTATCAAAGTGCTATTTGTCTTTGCAAATTAGAACACGCCCACAAGTACAGGATGAGTCATCAGACTTTTTTCATAATTTCCAGGAAATAACTCTTTAAATATAATTGAAAATACTTACAAAAACTACTTTTTTTGTTGTGATTGTTCAGCCAAATATTGATTAATAGGTGACATGTGATGTAATACACATGAAACCATTTAAACTTTACATTTTCTATAGGGACTTTAAAAAGGCAGCTGCCTCAGTAAAAACTGTGCTGCAAAAGTTGTACTTAAAATGAATAAATGTAAAATTTCTCTACTATTGTTTCACTGTTAAAAATAATTACACAAGAATTTGAGTACTTCCTGTGCCCACCGCCAAAATGTATGACTTGTGCTGTTGCCATTGTGTGTTGTTAATTTAAAAATATTCCATAAAAGAAAAAGCTTCATTTATCCAGAGCCTTTTTACGGTTGTTGCTTTGTGTTCAGGTAGCTGCATGCTATCTGAATCCAACACAGCAACAGGACATTACAGGCCTAATGACAGCAGCCAAAATAATCCATCTGCCCGCTCATGTTATCATCATCTCTCATGAAAAATACCCAAACTAAAATACCTCTCATCATACAAATCAACAGTCTTATGATAAACTGCACGGAAGCTCTCATTTGTTACAAGAATTCACTCAGCCGCTATTTAATCGGGTGTACAGTATTAGGGATGGCATGTAACATTAACAATACTTGACAGTGCTCTCTATCACCAAAGGCAGCCGTATAAGCTGCCTCTGCTATTTGCTGCCGGGACATCACTGTCGCTGAGTCTATGACTAGAGTTGAGAAATGAAATTATGGCATTAACTAAGTTCAGCAGCAAAGATTTATATCATAGTTTCGGCTTCCTGAGAATCATGTTCTTTAAACGCCTCACCACCATGTTCTCAGTCAGAAAAGCTTCACAAGAACCCTTTTTTTCTGAACCTAATCACTCTCTGGTCAATCTAAGTTTATTACCTGATTTAGCCACAAATAATGAGCTTCTCCTTGGACATTGATCTCTTTAATGAAGATCTACCAAGACCTGTCTAATCCCTTCTAAGTGTTCACCATCCAGGAGCTGCACCAAAGACCCTCCCGATTAAGCGTTTCCCAAAATGCAAAAAAAAGAAAAAAAAAAAAGAAGAAACATCCATAGAGGAAGGAAAAGGAGACTCTTCAAAGACGGCGTGCATTAAGAATTACCGTAAGCCACGGACATTTTGATACAGCGCAGCATCAAGCTGATTGACAGACAAAGGTTTTCCATGCAGTTTCCTTACTTCTAATGCCCTCCCACCCATTGGTATTCTGAATTTATGCAGTTTGTACGATGGGAGTAGAGAGTCCGGGAGTATGACGATTTGACAGTGCTGGAAAAGTTGATACATAATATTGAGAGCTTGCAGCTGAAGAATAATTTTAAATCATCCCCTGCCTCGCTAAATTTCAGCCCATCCAAGTGCTTATCATAAAATTAACTGAGATTAAAGGGTAAACGAGAACTAAAACCCTCCTGTTATATTTGGAGGAAAAAAAAACATCCATTGTGTTGAGGGTCCATTATACATGGAATATAATAGGAGGGCTTTTGCACAGTTTGTCATTTAAAAAGCTTGGAATAGAAGTGTGTTACACAATGTAAAGAGTAGCTTCAAATTTGATACGCAGTGAATTTGAAAAAACTTTAGCTTGATGAGTCACATGTCATCCCCTGTCCTAGAACCCTCTTACCTATGGTGAAACCAGAAATAACTAGTAGGTGTCTGAACAAGTGTCTGAACAAGTTTGGATAATATAGAAGTACCTTTCATGCAAGTGTAGGTCTGTTGCCATTTGTCTCATGGACAGCAACTATGTACAGCGCAGTGTCCTTGGCTGTGTAGTACATACTGTATGTTTTTCTTTTTCTTTTTTTTTTTTTCCCCCCCCATATTGAGAATCAGGAGTATTGAATTTTTCACACCAAGTGTGTGTCACCTGCAAGCAAAGCTCCATCTAAATTCTATGTTCCTGCTATCACCAGGGATAGGAGTGTAATGTAATTCTGCAGTCGTGATGGGACATACTGTGCATGTTGCAACCATGTATCATAGTTTGTCTACAAGAAGTAGTAAAATAATACATTGTATCTATTGATAAACCAGTGGAGTTGAAGAGGCCAAATATATGTTAGTACATCTAGTACTCCTTGGATACACCAGAGGTTTGTATCAGATAATTAATCTTAGCCCCCCCAAATCTTTATTTGCTTAAATGCAATTTATTTTGACAGTACTGTGCAAGTGAAGGTGACAAGCTACTGATATGACCTTCTTTCAGGTATACTACGTATTTTCAGTGTAATTTTCCGTCACTTCTGTCCGTTAAACCATGACAAGGAACTGGTAGCACACAGTGTGTTTATATAATTTATGTCACTGCATTTGGATTATCGAACCTCACTGATACATTTCATCACCATCACAGCTGAAAAGTAAAAAGGTAAGGGTGTTGATAGTTATTTCAGGAGCAAAAGCAATGATTGAACATCCTATAAAAATGTAGTTTCTTGCCAAGGCCAGCGTGCCACTCTCATTTTCCTGCACAGTCAAGAAACTGCACTGCACTCAATACCCATTGTGTTAATTTATATTCATGTCAAGTTAAACTAACAAAGTTTAGTTTTTAGCTTCCAGTCTTTTATGCTAAGTTATATAGTGTCATGCAGTATTTACTGTATTCACATAAGAATGGCAAGTCTTTCCAACATTTTTAAAAAAATTATAGAACTGATCCTTTGAGGAAGCAATCCATTTAAATAATAGCAATGGACTACAATGGCATGCTTTTTTTTTTTTTTTTATCAGAGAAAGTAATGTTTTCTCTACATTTCCTACAAGACCAGGTGAAACCCCCTAGGGGCAGGCTGAGCTGCCGTAGTAGTTTCTGTCAATAAGATGGAGCAACAACAATACCAAGGTCCTTTTGGATCACTAAATCCCCCACCCAGTCACGCAGAGTGAGGCCTTTAACCCACAGTCACTTGTATAAAACAAGCTCATTCTTTCGGTCACTACCCAGAACCTTTGTGACCTTAGGTCAGTGGCGCACAGAAGATGGACCAGAAATCAGAGAGCTTCAACTGATGCACAAAATCAGGAGTCAAACTCACTGTTCCTCTTACTCCTACTTCCTGACACACTTGAACTCTTTTGCTTGGATCATATGACCCCATATAATGGAGCAGCCCACCTTTTATGCAGTAGACAACCATGTCTTTAGAAATGGAGGTGCTGCCTGTGCCTGGCTGTCCAAAAGGAATGTATTTTTCTCTCAAAGAAATGCAAATTTATGCGGCAAAAGTCCTCCAAAATCTAATCAGATCGTCTACTATAGGAAAGTGCACGACAGGTTTCTAAGGGAGACCTGTGGTGTAAGTATTAGGTTTCTGGCATGTATTGTTCTTGAGTTATTATGTTCTCAAGACTGTGCCCACACAGATGGATGTCACAGTGATGCATAAAGTCCCACACCTACTGCACTGAAAGCAGACACAATGTGTGGCAGCGATTCCTCACATTATTACTGCACATTTATCATCAGGCTTTGCTGTGCTCGTCTTGCCAGGGCTATATTTGTCAATAAAACTAACAGACCAGCACTATTAGGGTTTGATGGAAACCCCAAATGGTTTATAGTCCAAGTAAGAATTTACAAATGACAACAGTCACTTTAATTATCATCACATAAATTTGGGTAAATGTGGAAAATGGATGATGAGTGACTGAAATCTGCTTTAACTCTGTTTATTAAATTTGTCCACACAACAATACCTTAAAAACACAATGATTCATGTGGAATGCGGCCTCTTTTCAGCCATGTTTTTACACTGAAAATCTACTTTTTCAATTTAATGAACCCTTCAAAGAAGATATTATATTGCCCAATACTGTATTTATCAACTGCTAAGAACACACATTAAGTGCTTTTTTAAAGAGACAATCCATTTCCTTTGAACTGGGGTTATATGAGGTGATTGTCTGTAGTCAGTGGTGGTTGGCATGCCCCCAGTTTGGAGATTCAGGCAGAAGGAATGAACTGCTGTGGACAGGGTCAGCAGCAACACACAATTTTTATCCACCTAAGGACAAGCCCACCTAAAAAGATCTACAGTACATCCTGTTCATGTGTACATTATGTTTAGGATATGTTAAGAAACTGTTCAAAAACAAGGAACTGAAACGTTTATGTGTGACTCAGATCCTAACTAACGTCCTAACACAACGGAGTCACACAATAATTAAAGAAACTAAGAGACTGAGGCAGCAGTAGACCGACATGTTCCATGTCCCATGTTCTGTGAGGTGAAATAAAAGAAAGGGGAAAACGGTTGTTTTCTTTTGGTCAATGGAGGGTGGTGGCTTTGAAGAGAGCATAGATCGATATAACAACTTAATTTCCCCTTTGGAAAAAGACTGTGTGAAGCAGAAATAAAGCTGTAATAATCTTCTAAACATATACTTAAACGGTCAATGGTTTCTTTGTTTTAGCTGGGCCTTGTTTTAGGTGACTAACATATATTTTGCCGCTGACCCATTCCACTGAAGCCCATTGTGCCAGCTTTTGTGCCAGTACTCTTGTCTGCCTCTGGCCGTGCTGAACACCATCTACTAACACTGACTATGGACAAATATGGACTATGGGCTACAACCACCATTAAAAAAAGGTGGAACTATCACTTGAAGGGAACGGTCCCAGTTATACAGATGGCTGTCATGCATAAGACTGGGGTTGGAGTCCAGTGTCTGGTTATTCATTTGTCTTTCTATTTTAAAGCTTCCTTTTTAACATTTACTTTTAACTTGCTGTATTTTACTCTTTTCACTTGCTTTCAGTTGCCATGGTTAGGTTAAAGGTTTGGGTTAAAATGCACTAATACAGTTAAATTAATTATTATTTAAATAGTAATTATGTTGAAATAAAAGGGATTTAAACATGATGTCTAGCTTGTAACCCATCACTTCTATCGACAGAACATTTCTATGAAAATGAATCCTATTTTATAGATTGACAGTACCATAATGCATGGAGCAGAGTTGAAAGTGCCAACACTAGCACATCTCTCTCTCTCTCTCTCTCTCTCTCTCTCTCTCTCTCTCTCTCTCTCCTGTTTCATTCCTTTTCTGTGTTCTTTTTAAACCAGACAGCCAGTGCCATTTTAGAAACATCTAACAAGATTAAGAGGTGAGTGCCACATAACTCTCTCACCCATGACTACCCGTTTGAAACACAGAAAGAGGCCATTTCTATGGAAATGCAATGTTTACACGCATGGGAGAAGTCTATTATCTGTCATTTTGAAAATGTTATGTGCACAGTGCTTCCTGGGGTTTGCACCTCGTATTGCTCTCAGCGTTTTCCTACTTATTTTTCTTTCTTTTCTTTTTTTTTCCCTCCCTGTGCTCATCCGGAGGAAAAACAAATGGTGTAAATGTCCTTGCGCCTGATTAAACACAAACCTTTTCTTCCTCCTTCATGTCTATATATCGCTACAGAAAAATCTCGCCAGTGTCCCCCAAAGTACCTCTTTCAGAAGCTGAATGGGGCCTTTTTCACCTTGAAAGCATTTAAATGGAGTTGGTAGGATCGGGCCCTTCTCTCTCCACTCTAGCAAGGTGTGTCACAAGTTCAATGGTGTTTTGTGGAGCATGAAGTTATACAGCGGTAGCGATGCGCCCGCTGCAAGAGAATAAATGATAGTGATGCATTGACAACACCACTCATTGCCACGAAAGAAAACTGGGTCTGCTGAGAGGAGACATCTCGTGAAGTTTAGCTTGATTTCAAGAGAGTGCTACAAAAGTTTTCCACAACGTATGCGGTTACACTTTGAGATTTAAAGAACAGTCTGGATCCACAGAAGCAGAGCTCAAACAAACCCCTATAGCAGAGACAATTATTCACATGTATTCTTGTTTTGACTTGCAAAAGATATCTGCATACTCATTCTCAAACATTCACAATAAGGGGGCAATATCCTCTGCTCCAAAACAGATGGGATGGATTGCACACGTGGTAATTGACAGGCTTTGTTGTGCTGTATGTGCTCCTTAACAAACCCTACTCCTATTTACTTCTTCCTTCCCAGCATTTTAACTGGAATTGCCATCTCCATCCTCAGTGAACTCTGTAGATGATCAGAAACAACTCAGATGTTGTTACTGGATGCTGTACCAGTGTTAAAATGAAAAAAAGAAAGCTTGTCTTAAAAAAAAAGATACAAAAAAAATCAGATTTTTATGGGTTTATGAACCATGCCATTGCCGTGTGATTTCTCTTGCACCTGGTGATCTGCCTTTAAAATATGGTGAACTTTTCTTTGCAAGGCTTTACAGTATTGCAGCGATATTGTCCGAGTGCATCACCATCAGTACCAGCAGTTCTCATGAGTTAGTTCAAAGTCCACTGTGGTGTGTTGTGCTGGCAGTATTCGAGCAGGAGATCCCCCAGAGGGATTTGTTCCTTGAACAGTCAGCTGGGTCATCACGACTTCTGCAGTCAGCTTGCGCTGTCTCTCTTTTTTGTCAACCCCTGACTACCTCACGCTGAATTCGTACGGAAGCTCGGGGCATGTTTCCCTGACATCCATGAAAACACGCCCACACGTGATCTTAATAACTTATGGAACTCAGCCAATTAAAATATATATATATATATAAAAATAAATGAGGGGACAACGAGCATGGTAGGAACTGCAGGAACAGCCACTAAAAGCCACTAACTTTCTGCTGTTGATAGATCATCCAGTGCAATTCCTTACGATTCATTTCAATTACATTTAAATGCAATTCAGCTGTGTCTATTATGTGGTGCAATCTGCCATCCAAAACTGACTGTGCTGTATATTCTGAAATGATAAACAGAAATTAGTAGTCTGATGTGTTGGTCCTCATTACAAGTGTCAGAATAATCAATCCTTCAAACGTAAAGTATTGCCCATTAATGAAGCTTACATTTAATCTGTATTTGATGGCTTTCTTTGCTTCCACAAGACATCTGACCACAGATGAAAGCATTTTTATAATTTTCAAATTTGAAAAAAATGTCTTTTGGATACCTCTTGTTTGACACACTGCATTATAAAACTAAATGAAAATGCTCTGAAAATGACGGATTTAACAGAAGTTAGGCTTTGCCGCTGGACTGAGCACCTTAAGCTGTTACACAGAGGTTTGGCACTTGTATGCAGCTTTGGACTTTGTGGTCAGGACACATGTCTACTCTGTCTACTCTCAGTAAGGCTGAGCATGCCTGGTGTTGAACACACTGTCACACACACCATCTGTTACCTCCGACACTCCTGGCTTGGACAAACACGGGTATGAGTAGGTAATGGTGCGGACAAAACTTCTGACCTTGACACTGTCTCCTACGTGTGATCAACCCAGAGAGAGAGAGAGCGACAGAGAGAGAGAGAAGTAGATTGATGAGAGCTTGTAGTCCTTTTGATTTTGGTTTGTGCGAGAAAGGCAGCAGAATCCCACGTTGCCTGGAAACCCGTCTATCTCTGCGTGTGATGAGAGACGGGGTCTTTCGCTGCCTCTCTTATCTTATTCAACTTCAAAGATAAACATCAAATCACCTCACTCAATAAATGTTTTTTTTAACCTCATGCTAGACATCAAATGGCATTACACAATTATCTATGCCTCGTGCCCTTTTCTCACGTGTCTCTCCATTATAATGGTACTTTCAGGCTGCCATGAAGGCATTTATCCCAGACGCCTTTTACCTGTTATCAGCTGGTAACTATGTTAAAATGTGTCACACAACTCTGTTCTGTAATGTTTGGTTTTTGCTCAAAATGTAATGATAAATCATGGTGATATATGCCTTTATATGATTTCAGAGCAGCAGGAGGGTGAGTGGTACTTAAACATGTCTCATATTTCATTCACTTATATTGCATGGGGCTTCTAAATAGGAATTTCTAGCTGCGTAGCAATATAGGCTAATTGGTGATATGAGTCTGCCATGCTTTCCCAATTTACTGTGGGTAGATGTATGAAATTAATACTAAGCAGTTTTTTCTTATTTGAGTGTTAATGATGAATAGCAGCATCACTGAGTCGTTTGATCCAATTAGCACTAACCGTATTCTTGAAGATTCCATCATTAAAGTTCACCTTGATGGATTCTGTGAGGTTATTCATTTCTTGGCAGGCCTCTTTATTATCTCCTCTTTGCACTTCTGAGAGGCAGGACTTGCAGTGGGTTGAGGTCACATTCAGCAAAAGGACACCGTCATTTGTTATCTAGTTGCTTAAATCCAGCAATGCATCGTTGTTCTTTTTATTTTTAAATGCCACCTCCCTGTTCCAACGGCGGTTTAGTTAATGGCTCGCACTGCTGCGGCCAAAAGTTATTGAGAGGAGAGGGCCGGTGCCACAGGACTAATTTGACAGGAAAATCCTACTGGAGACATCATTGTCTGATGGATGAGATCTATCCAATTTAGAAGACAGTGTTCACTTTACACCCCCTTCATCCAGACCCAATTTAGCCATTGCCTGCGATTATTATTCGATCTACTGCCGTGAACACAGTGCCAAAAATGGTTTAATTTCACCCCGTGGATCAATAGCACCTGATACAGCCTATCTCATTCTCATCTCACGGTGAGGCGCTGCATTTATAATGCTATTGACAATATTGAGCAGTATTGACGACAAGGCTGGATAAGCACCTCAGGCAGCGAGCAGGAATGAAGTGCCCTTCTTTTTTTTTTTTTTTTAAACAGCTGTACACCTTTGTAATGGCTTTCTCAACTATGGACATAAAAATAAAATACCGGCTAGTAAAACTGGAGGGCTTTGTTTAAATTATTTCACACAGATCGTTGTGTTTTTGTTTTGGGCAGGGCTGTGCGTAGAACTGGAGGGATGAAGATTAATAGGAGGAATAGCGTAGAGATGATAACACAGAGGGGGTAGAAGGAGGAATGTTTGTTTGTTGGACAAACAAAATGGCTTTAGTGGCTCTAGTTACAGGTGCAGTGGTGCATACCAGAGCATTTATCTTGAGGATGTAGACCCTCTTTCTGCTGGATTAGTCTCATTCACTAGTGGTGTAGAAACAAACCTGGCAGTCAGTCTGCATTGTGTGTATGGAACAGTGTTATGAAGCTGCATTTTAATCAAGTAAAGAGACATTTAATGAGTTACTTGCATACATATGTGATGTGCAGTTCAATAAATATTAAATCCATCCATAATCTAGTAAGTATCAAGATGTGAATAAAAAAAAACTGACAAAAGAAACAAAGATTGTGCCTATAACTACAATATCAGTCTGTGTTCAGTCCAAATGAAGGGAAATGGGTATTGCCATCATCTAACTGTCCTGAACCTCATGATACGGCTTTTAGTGTTCAGTTTCATTATGCATGTTAAATTCGCAGGGTAGTTTTTCCCAGGGCAGCGGAGTGGAGAGGAGGGGCTGAGCTGCGCTGCGCCGTGCAGCTACTCACCTCTGACTGAATCCCGTCTCCACCTTTCATCCCTCAACTTGTCCCGCGCGAGGATGGATGCGTTTCGCTGCGTTTCGGACCCGGCGAAGTGTCTGAGGAATGCGGTGTGACCGGGGGGACCGTCGGTAACCGGTGCGTCTTTGGGCGTCGGTGATGTTTGCAGTTGGCGGCTGCAGAAATTGCCAACGTGTCGGCGAGTCGACAGACCAACAGCTTTGCTGGTGCGCTCTTGGAGAGAGGATGAACGGGCATGTGGATGAGAACGATCTCTCTCCGCGGCTGATATAACTGTTTCTTAGTAGTGTTGGGTCACTAACTTGAAAACCAGCCAATTGTCACAAAGTCTCACAAGTGAAAACGGGACTGATTGATTAATTGATTGTTCGCCTGAGGAGGAATTCATGCGCCGATAGCTTACGAGGCCAATATGCCAGAATGGCTCCTCTACAGTATTTATTTCTCTGTGGACTTCTGTACATCCAAACCGACGGTAAGTTTACGAATACATCTGTCTCTGAACGTTGTCTTTTAAATGATGCTTTGCCCCGCGTTAAGCAGTGTAAACACCACACCGGGATGTAACCTGAACCGTATTGGACCCACAGCCTTGCCAGCTAAAGTGCACCAAGAGGATACCGAGTACCAATTTGCTGTGAATATATATTTTTTTCATGTTGTTGTTTCTCCTGAATTCGTACGCGCCGTATCATAGCCGGTTAATTTATTAGTCCTGATGTAAGATATTGTTTCAGGCCAACTATTTAATGGCTGAGGCAGACGAAGTTCCTGATTTATTCATAAGGGCAGCTAATTGAAGAATTTTTTTTTTTTTTTTTTTTACTAGGCTTAACTCTTTGACAGCCTCTCCTGAATTCTTTAAAAGAAAAAAAGTCCAGTTGATTATTTCTCAATCCATTACACTCCACAAATCTCCTAATCTGTTTTTCCCAAAAGTGTTTCATGCCTATAATTGTTCAAACTGTGCTCATAGCTTGCTATAATTCTCTTTACCTCAGGTCAGATACTCTGTGCCCTAATGTGTTACTGCGTTGACTTCATTGAGCTTATACCTGAAATGCCTAATGTGCCATCCAGACAATGCTCACTCTGACAGTCTGGCAATTTGGCCCCGGCTGTTTATGACTGCAGGTTACAGCACATAACATACAAACGCTGCAGCTTACACCTAAGAGTCTAAGATTCAAGACAGGAAGTCCTTATCGTGAAGTGTTTTGTACTAGAAACCCCCCACCAGCAGCACATAAAGCATAAATCTGTGTCAGTGGAGTAAATGTAGTGCATGTGTTAGCACTAGACAGGACATAACTTGGATGTGTGTTTGGGTGTCTCCTGCACGTTGAGTTTATTTGCTACAGCGTATCAGTGCAGTCTAAACAAAGCAGAGCAAGGTCTCGTTATCCCAGCTGTATGGAGCTCATAGTGGTCAGCAATCTTTGACATGATGTGGACTGAACTCTAAGGTCGATTTGGAGGATGCTTACATTGAGATGGCTGCTGACAGACGTTTGTATTGTTTGTCATTTTTCATATGTTTGGGTTGAGTTGCCTAACAGAGTCAACCAAAACAGTGTTGTTACAACTAAACCAAGATATGGTTAATATTGCAATGCAGTTGCACAGTTTGTATCGGGTTTTGCACATCTGCACGGCATTATAAAATAATTACTCATGCTACAGTATCATTGCCAGCGTCGGAAGTGAAAGAGCAGTGAGAAGGAAGCACAAGTAAACCCCGTATGCTCTCATCTGACTGACTGCCTGTGGCAAAAATGTAGGTGATCCATTATCTGTTGGTGAGGGTAATGATGAGTTTGCAACGGGACCGCAGTGTTTGATACCCAGACAAGGAGCCCATCTTGACTACCCGCGTCTTTGCTGATTTCCAATTTGTCGTGGTCTGGCTGACTTGACACCTCAGACTTGATTTTCAAATGAGAGAAAATCCCTGAATGACAAGTGCCCTTTGCTTGACAGTCAAATGACTCTTTCAATTATAATGACAAATTGAATTTCTCTGAACTCTAGTGGTAGAAAGTTGTCACTTTAAGTTGACTTTTAACAGCATGCCTCCTGCTTATTAACCCTTAAGTGACAAGTTTACGTCTGCAAGGCCTGAGTCTCTGCTTCAGCACCATGGATAGATCCCCATAAACAGGCATGCTTATGGAGAAAAGTTGGCAGGACTGATGGTTTTAGGCAGGCCTAAATGATGAGTCCTGTCTATGCCACAAATGTATTCTGAATTTATGTAAGTACTGTATATCAAGAATCTCTATAGTTAAATCCCTGTTTAACCCTAGCTGTTATCAGTGCACAGTTATTCAGCTGTTAAAATGCCTGCATTTAATTTAAGGATTCAACTCCCCGCTCATTTAAATTCAGGGTCATGGTGTGCATGGAGCATGCACTGAGCAGAAAGCAGGCAAACCTCCCTGTCTGGGATGCCAGTCCATCACGGGGCCAACAGACTGACAGGACCCCACAGGACCCTCTTGCTGTTAGATGACAGTACCAACCGCTGAGCCAATGTGCCACCCACAACTTAAATCATCTCATTTAAATTCAGCTGTCTGACAGCACAAGTCTCAAACTCCATATTAGCTACAGTGCAGACTGGGTAATGGGGCAACCAATTAGAAGAAGTCAGTATTTCACAAACCGAACGTTTGTTTGTGTCATTATGGAGCCACGCAAATGTTATTACTTAACAGACATATGTATAGAATATTAAAAGCATTTTTTAAACATAATGTATCACCATGGGTTGGCGTGTCGGTGCCAGCTAATGGAATGCTTTTTGTCAACAAACCTCTTAATATTATAGTCCGTCACATCAGTTTTACTGACATTTGAGACTTTATTTTGGTTGCCGTGCAGCAGCCAGTCATCGTGGTTGCTTCTGCAATTTGTCATCATCAAAGGCAAAAAAAAACAAGAGACTATGTAATGTAATTTGAATTTACCTTATTTTTTTTGACGGTAAACTCGGTTTAGCGGCTCAGACCACACACTTTTGGTTTGTTTGCACGCGAGTAACATAAGAGGAAGACCTTTTAACACAGATATTATAATGTGCTCATACCCCATGAAAGGGATGAGAGGTGTGACGTTGTCACGTCTGTAAACAAACATGGTGCCACTACGTTTGGGTCGTCCTTCTGTGACATTTAGAGGTGGGATTCATGAGATGGCCTTAAACTGAGCGACGGGGTTCACATGAGCCAAATAAATGGAAAGTATGAGCGAAGTGAGTGTTGTTAACAGGGTTGCGGTTACTCAAATTACGGCATTATTCTTATCACGGTCAGGATTAGGCCCATGACATTTGCCGAAGATTGCCTTTCCAAAGCGGGGGTTAAAATCTAAATATTATAATCTAGGAACGGCGCCTTTAAAGGGGATAGAGAACTGTAAACTTTGTATATCCTCGGTATTACGGCACAAAGTGAAAGCAGTCGCTGTAGCACACCCACTGAGACAACATGTTTGATGATGTCAGGGTTTGATGGAACGTGTTAATGAAAAAGCTAATGAGATGTAATGACTCTTCAGCTCCTGTCTGCGAAAGTAAACACGGGAGCCTCTGTGTAGTAACACAGCGTTTATTGCCGTCAGTAAGAACCTGACACTTATCTACTTTCAAGGACTGAAATGGAATTAGGTTTTGTTTTATTCTACCAATCATGTTTGCCAATCTGTGGGAATAGATGGTTTTAAAAGTAGTGGAAATGTAAAAGAACCATATCTTATTTATAAATGTCTGTCATCTCATTTTAATTAATAATATGTGATCAGCTTTACTGTTTTTGCGTTCAGTCATAGTTGCTATTGCTGCTGATGATAACTGATGATGTCTTTGCTGGTTCATCCAAATTAAAATGCATTATTAATGTGTATGTAAATATTAGGATTTTTACTTCAATAAGACTTTCTTTACTCTCTCTTTTCCCTTTAGGGTCTCGCCTTCGCCAGGAAGACTCCCCTCCTCGCATCGTGGAACACCCCTCTGACCTCATTGTGTCCAAAGGGGAACCAGCCACTCTCAACTGTAAGGCAGAGGGCCGTCCGACCCCCACGGTGGAATGGTACAAAGATGGGGAGCGCGTCGAGACGGACCGCGACAACCCCCGCTCCCACCGTATGCTGCTCCCCAGTGGGTCCCTCTTCTTCCTGCGCATCGTCCACGGACGGCGGAGCAAGCCGGACGACGGCAGCTACGTGTGCGTTGCCCGAAACTATCTGGGGGAGGCCGTAAGCCGGAACGCATCTCTAGAAGTAGCATGTAAGTCTGACTTTTCTTCGTGTCCCTCTCGGCATAAAGGTAATGCCATGGTCAAGGGAATCTCAGTGTTGCGTGACAGAAAAATAGAAAAAATACTTATGCAGTATGTATTGAGGTTGGTAACCTTTTGTGGGGTAGAGGAAAATGTGACAGTGTGTTAACGCTGCATCTGAAAAAGGTGGAGTTTATGTTAAATTAAGCATAACGTTTTGGGGCTGTTGTGCTAGGGTATCCACATATAAGATGTCATCTGTCATAATATGTGCAACGTCACCTTTCCACTGAACCTACAAGGGAGTGTGTGTTTGTATACTTGGCCGTGTGCATGGTATGTGTGCGCATATGTGTGTGAATATGTTCTCAGACTGTTAGTGAGACCTGTTTGGATGACCTGTTTGAGTAATATACGGGCAAAGCTGTGAATCGCTCCGGGGGGGAGAGAGAGAGAGAGAGAGAGAGAGAGAAAAAAAAAAGGGTGGGGGGGATGGGGGGGCAGGATTTTAACCTAGCTCACTCCCTTTCACTGTTTGGATTTGGAAAGATGCAGCCAGCTCCCAGCCAGCTTTCTCCCTGTGTGGGAGAGAGGTGCTCTGGGCTATTCACATTTCCATTATGTGCTAAACTGAGCTGATTTCTTGCCATGAACAAGATGCACACACGCTCGGACGCACACACACATATACATGCACAGAGGGACACGCACCCGGCCTATCCTGCTCTGGCTGTCATGCTCACAGATAGGGGATTCCAAGCAAACTGCAATAATGCAGTTTGGTTGTAAATTTACAAAATATAAACCACTTCTATAATCTGTTTTACTGTAAAATACGTGAGCACGTGTGTAATGACTAGACTATGATATACTATACTGTGTAGGCTGTATAGTATATCATTTCAGGCAGAATTATGATCTTAGTGGCGCTGTTTTGACTTCAGCTGATTTTTCACTGGAAATGGAATGGGACAAAAAAATAAGAAAAGCTGAGATAAGGACCGTGAACCTAATAGTCACTATGACAAGACATTATCTCAGTTCTTGGGCATCTTTTTGTCTCATAGCGTTTTCCACATAAGACACTTGCGTCTCATTTGTCTTTTCTCACTGGTGGCGATTACTCTGCTTCGTTTCAAATCAAAAGCAATGAACTGTCCTGGAAAGACGAATGCTTAAGGCGATGTCGGGCACGTGAAAGGACACAGAAATCTTAAACAAGAATGTGCGTCTGTGAGTTTGTTTGAGTGTGTTTCACAGGACATAGCATTGGTTTTAACAGAAAAAATGACACACTGTGGCGTTAGATATTGTGGCCGAATACTACCTTGTGCTCAAATTACTGCAACAGTCTATCCCCGTCTCACCGTAACCAGAAGTTACACTGCACTACACATCGCATTAACTCGGCACATCTTGAGTTGCGTCCGAAGAATTACTCTTTCTCGCTCTCTCTCTCTCTCTCATAAAGAAACCAGAGACCCAAAACTGTCGTTATAGTGTCAAGAGACAAATGCAATGGCTGCTTCACTGATTCCCTTGACTGAATAGACGGCGACTTTATGAACACAATGACTGTGTCAGAGTGATTTTGCGGGGATTTTCTGGTTCTCCTTAAATACAATAAAGCTCATTTGTGTTCCGTAGCTCAAACAGGCATTCGGAATTCATTTTCTGAGTTAATTGTCACACTCTTTGTCGACACAGGAGCTTCAATTATTATTGCCAAATAGTTCTTATCCCCTATTGTTGGTGGAGGGGCGTTCTCTATGCACGGCCTTGTTATGAATTTGAAGTGCCAAATGTAAAGGAGCTAAATCTAAATATGAGGAAGTAAATATGGGGCGCTGCTTTAATCTTCAACCCGGAGCAGCTTTAATGAACCCTGGAATGTTGTCATGTGCGTCTTCGGTGATGTATTGCTGCATATTGAATCCTTCCTGAAGCCATCAGTGAATACAAAGTCATTGTTTTGTATTTTGCTGTGTATGTATAGGGAATAATTTCCTTTTGGCATGTGTGGACATCCCGAGGAATTAATCTTTGCACAGTGGAGGTCACCTCACATTCATAGCTCTGAATTTCTTGGCGGTTATATGAACCATGGAGACCTACCACAGGACTTAAAAACTCCTATTTCCAGTATTTATTACATTTTAAGTGGCTGCCATCTAAGTACTTTGAACTATAACATTTGTTGTTGCCTGAATGTCTGCCTTTGAAAGCTGTATGTTGCCTCCAACTCTGCCCACAAAGGAAGCTATTCCAATGTTGATCTTATTTACCAGTCTAAATAACAGCCTCTAACCTATTTTTCTTTGCAGACAGTGTCAATAGGTTGATTTTTTCTGGAGCTTCTCTTACATAAAAGACAGTACATCCAAAGCAGCCTCTAGTCTTCTTTGTGTAATTCAGAATATCATGGCTACAGGGATGCATAATCACATGCCTCCTCCAGGGGCTGCAGGTTCCTGCCAGTACGGCTGCAGCCAAAGTTGTCATGCAATGCTCCGGGTGGGAGCGAGTTGGGAGGATGAAAGTGCTGTGGGGTTGATCTGACAGCGAGTCCTGCGCAAAACGGTCCGTTTCTTTAGGAGTCCGCACACATCCTCAAATTTTCTAGTGGGCTGTAGCATTGTATCTCAACCAGTGGCTTAGAAAATGTAGCTAACCAGAGGAGAGCGACTCCCGTGGGTACATTTGTGCTGTACAAGCTCAATTTTGGTGGTTCGTCATGCATTTTGTGAGCTTGAGTCTGACTGAAATTTGAAGAGGCATTATTCATTCAGAGTGATTCAAAAACACTTCAGCTGTTTAAGATGGCAGCAAAGCTTAAAATATGTAAATTATGCAGCCACGCCAGACAGCTGGCAGCTCGGCAAAAACAAATAATGTATCTCATAACATTCAATTGTCTTATATATTTACCGCTCCTTACTAAAAGCATTTATTTTTCCACACACGTTTCGCAGAAGAGCTCATGACAAAGAATCAATAAAAAGTAGCCTAGAAAAATCATACTGAATGCCTTGTTTTGGTATTGATCTTCTGAACTGGCTGTGGGTAAGATGGCAGAAAACAGCCCAAAAAAACAACACGCAGCACACACCCTAAGTGACGTCTTCCTTAGATGTGAAGAACTAATTTGTATCCCTCACCGTGTATTTATTTCCTCACTCGGTTGCTTTATTACCCCTGACACTTTGTCACTGTTTTAAAGCGTTTGCCTTTTTGAGTTCCCTTCTTGTGCCTAATCATCTCTCTTCAGGCTTACTTCAATACAACTGTGATGTCTGTAGGGACAGTATTAACACAGTTTTATTCCATCTGGATGGTTATTTCATCTTTGTTAAACAGTTTTTTTTTTTGTACTGTAGATATTTTTTTTCTAAATGGTGGAAGTGTTTTACGTTGTGCACAAAGCTCGTTTGAGTTTGAAATGAATTGACTAACCCTACATATATAGTCTGAGCTCTGTTTTTGCTGTGACTGGAAGCAAGAAAGCCAAAAGGGAAACAAATGTTAATCCGGTGGCCAACGGGTGACTATTCACTGCATCAGCTAGAAAGAATAAATAAAAAATAATAAAAAAAAGCATTTCACCCTTGTTGAAATTCTATTTCCTGAACAGTCTTGTTGGGTGCATATTTGACACGAATGATAACATCAGCCATTTCGCCAAGAAATGAGGCCATGTCTGTTCGCGGTGCTGTTGCAGCACGTCACTTGATTTTCACATCCAAGTATGTAATTTTCATAATCAGCAGTCACCTGCTGTCAATGTGTACAATCACACTTGGCCAACCGCTGAGGCAGCTTTCCACATCTTCAGTCGGTTAAGTTGGGGCCACCGCAGCTGAGCGCCACTCCCGAGCAACAAACAATGGCGCAACCTCCAGGCCACCAGTGGACTGGCACTAATCATCGATCATCAGAGTGAGTGGCTGTTGATGGAAACAGAACGGCTTCCTCAAACTATTAAGAAGGCACAGAGAGGCATGCACAGTGATGTGTCGAAGGGAGGTGTGGGCGGAGGGGCGGCGGATGCAAGGGTGTTCATTAGCACAAAACTGAGGAACAGGATGAGTCCCCCTCTGTTTTACTGTGCTGGGAGAATTAGAAGTGTAGTCAATCAGCCAGACAATCATCAATTAAATCCTCACACTCACAGACAACTGGCAACCTAAGCAGCTACAGTGCTCCATAAATCTAGTGCCTGGATTAGGGTTGATAGTGCACTTTGGTAATTATTTTGATGAGAGATTATATACGGTGGATATTTATGTGAAACTTCACTAGAAAGTGTACAATGAATATATTTCATTATTTCAGATTTAAGGAGCATGCAATATAAAGTATAACTTGAAGCTTGTCTCAAATTCCGTAGTCAAGTTACTAGTGTTGGGCATGTAAAAGGAAAGATCATGGCGGAAAGTATATATATCTAAAACCTCGCCATAATGCTAATGGCTAACAACATAGCATGATAACGTGCAACAGATGGAGTGTTTGCAATGAACACAATCTTAGTTTAGCATGTTAGCAGGGTAATATCTGATGTAGCGCTAAACACCTACACATACAGTTTTGCAGAGGCTATATGCCAAAGATGGATGTCTGTAACAAATGTGGACATATTTCACAAGATACATTAAAACCAAACAGTCAGGGATCCAGTGTCATTGGATTGGATTAATCCTGGCATATCCATGATACCCAAATACAAAAAAATACAAAAAAAAAAAATGAATGCCAATAGTTTTGTTTTTGTTTGTTTCACAAGCAATCTTTAACTAAGCTTGGCCTCTAGCATGAGTTTTGCTTCAATCCTTGAACTAGCTACACGTGACATAAACCAGTCAGGCACAACATTGAGACCACTGACAGGTAAAGTAAATGGCATTGACCATCTTGTGACAGTGCAATGTTCTGCTGGGATCAAGTATCTGTGGGATGATCCACAGAGGCCCCCTTCCCTCAACCCATAGGACCCAAAGACCCCCACTAACAACAATCTGTAGCCAGACACCACAGGACACCCTCAGAAGGTCCATGTCCATTCTCTGATGAGTCACAACTGTTTTGGAGACACAAGGGAGACCTACACAATATTAGGAAGGTGGTCATAACGTTATAGCAAATCAGTGCATGTGGTAAAATATCAAAAACACAAACTTCACATCAACAGGTGAAAAAGATAATTATTTTGTGGTCTGGGTTCAGAAAACTGCAAAGTACCTGCTACCGGTTAAATGAGTGAAAAGCAAACAGGAGAAAGGTACACATAAGGGCTGCTGGACTGGCAACAGATTGTGCTATGTGGCCAAGCTACCTACTCTTACAAAACATTGACAGTCTGCCTGGAAACACACAGGACTGGCAGGCACCAAGGTTGGGTGTTGTCACTTGGTAAGACTGAAATGCACGATTAATGGCCACTTGCCACTTCCTAAAACACAGGAGAATGCCTTCCAATGGAAAAGCTACAAAACCTTAAGAGATGTAGAACATGTTTGATTCCACTAACTGGGCACCTAATAACAGTAATGACGGACTACGACCTCATTTCTGGTATTACAACAACAATCTGACCCAGAACCTGGAACTCCAGATCAGATACCTTCTAATGAACTACCCATGTGCTGTACTGCAGTTGTAAAGCACAAACATGGCGATGGAAGATAAATGATTTCTTCCATGTGATGCACTTTGCGAAACAAGACTATTACATGCCTCAAAAAATCTAATTCTGCCAATAGGCTATGTTGTTTACAACATGGTCTACAGAGGTGAATGGCTTTGAGGAATGCCCATCCTTGAGGAGGACACAGCGACAAGATAGCAAAATGTGAGGAGAGAGGACATACACAACACAAGCAGAGGTCCAGTTTAGATCTTTTTTTCCTTAAACCTTTAAGGCCAATAATAAATTACATTACACTAAACTAATGTTGCTATTCTGCATATGAGAATTAGCAATCTTTATTGTTTTCATTGCACTACACAAAACCAGACCAGACGAGCACGAAACAGATGGAACTATGGCATTCCCATCTCTTTCCGCATACTATGTGTAAGTGAGTGCGAAAATTATCTCACACATTTTGAAATACTGTGCACTCCAAGATGCTCATATGTCGGGGAAAAAAAAGAGGGAGCCACTGTTGTGCCATTCTGGGTCCTTCACAGAGGCAATTTGCAAGCACTGCTTCCTAGAGACTGCGAATGGTAGCAGAGTCATGTTTCACAAATCACTGTGCCCCAGTAAAGGACACATGCAAGCTCATGGATGGGTCATAATTATACTGTTTGCTTTGATTGATAAAATGTACGAACATGAGTGAGCAGAAAACATATCTTGATGGCTACTGCTATCCGCATGTTGCAAATTTAGAGAAACTGGTCCCTGGTTCTTACAGCAAATGTAGTTTTAATTCTAACAATGTTTATCTGTAGTGCGTTTTCTTTTTTGTTTTTTTGTTTTTTCGTGTCATTGTTCTGCATGTCATGATCAGGTAGCAGCTGCTATTTTTAATTGGATCTGACCTTGGAGCCAAATGAAGTTGCAAATATTTTTGGTAGCAGCATACACCGATTAGGCATAACATTATGACCACCTTCCTAATATTGTGTCGGTCTCCCTTGTGCCTCATCAGAGAATGGACATGGGCCTTCTGAGGGTGTCCTGTGGTGTCTGGCAACAGAATGTTGTTAGTGGGGGCCTTTGGGTCCTATGGGTTGAGGGGAGGGGCCTCTGTGGATCATCCCACAGATACTTGATCAGTTTGGGATCTAGTGAATTTGAAGGCCAGGTCAACACCTTGTGCTGTTCTTCATGTGTTTTTTAGTTGTTCCTAAACCATTTTTTTGTGTGTGCCTGTGTCAGGCTGCATCCTGCTGGGGATGGCTGCTGCCATCAAGGAGTGTCATTGCTATGGGGTGGGGGTGCCTGGTCTAGTCTAGGTGCATGTCAAAGAAGTTTCCCAGCCGGACAATTTCTATTGTCACTAGATGGTCAATGTCATTTACCTCTCCTGTCAGTGGTTTTAATGTTGTGCCTGATCGTTGTAATTGCAGTCCCTTTACCATTAGCAGTCATCTCGACATCTCTAGGGCAGTTCACAACAATTTTAGAGATACGGCAATGAAAACACTATGATGTACCGTTCTAGCAGGTGTTAACATGATTGAATCAGTAATATCTGGTCTGTGAACGAAGAAATATCTTATCTCCAATCTTAATTCTCAGTTCAAGAATATATTATATGCACGAGAACAGAAAAGCAGTATCTCTCAAGGACAGACACAACTAAGATGTGTAAAGCTGTCAGTTCACCTGCACTACAAGAGCATAATTCTTTAAAAGCCTTAGGGGGTGATTACACTGAAAAAAGTAATGCTTCTCACCCTGCAACTGTGATCCCAATCACAATTTTTATTTTATTTAATTTATTTTTCTTTTTGCATTGGGGGTATCTTGTTGTTGCTAGGCAGCCTGTAATCAGCCATCAATTACTTGTGTGCGAGTGAACTACATATAGCTATTGACAGCAGCCATGTTAAGGCAATCAAAAACAAAGCTGAGACACAAACCTCAAATTTCTGCTCTGCTGCTCCTCTAAGCTTTACATGTGTTTTTTATATTATGGTGGTTATGGGTTTTAACTTCTGCTCTGCCTTTTCTCTGACTCTGTTTTTGACACTGCAACAGGGAAGGCTAGCCTTTCGCCGACCGTGATTCGACAACAGAGAATGTTGCAGCCTTTATCTGTTCAGGGAAGAACTTTTTCCAACTAAGCCTGCTTATCGCTCTGCAGACTTACATAAAGCAAATCAGATATGCACAACAAATTCCTAATACCAATTCATTCATTCATTCATTCATTCATCTTCTGTGACCGCTTATTCCTGTTAAGGGTCGCGGGTTCTGCTGGAGCCTATCCCAGCTGTCATCGGGCGAGAGGCGGGGGTACACCATAGACAGGTCGCCAGTCTATCGCAGGGCTAACACAGAGAGACAGACAACCATTCACACTCACATTCACACCTAGACCCAATTTAGAATCACCAATTAACCTAACCAGCATGTCTTTGGACGGTGGGAGGAAGCTGGAGTACCCGGAGAGAACCCACACAGACACAGGGAGAACATGCAAACTCCACACAGAAAGGCCCAGTCGGCCCATGGATTCGAACCCGGGACCTTCTCACTGTGAGGCATCAGTGCTACCTAATACCAATTGAAATTCATTAAATAAGAGTGTTGTTCAGTGCTTAAAAACAAGTCTGTGATTGAGACTTGTGGTAATTACAGTATGAATGATGTAGTCTGCATTTAGTTCAGGTAAGTAGAATAGCCCTAACTCTGCTGTAATGTACAGATGATTGATGTTCAGTTGTGGTCCATGCTACAGCAGCAGAATCTGAATGAAGTGTTTTAACCTATCTGATTATAATCCTTCATGTCTTATCATTTGTTAGTGGGTCTTTGCGTCAGTGCAAGACATTAATAAAACAATACCAATAGTTTCATCCAGCCAGTGAAGCTACAGGAGATGGGAGATTTATTTCCCTCTATTAAACATGGTCTTGTTTTATAACAGCACAAATATAGAGGTGGGCAGGGCTTTCGACTAGAACTAATTTATGGATATTTTTTGGCTGAAGACAGTGAGATAAGGGGCTAGCATCTGGTGCTAACTGGACCATGCTCGCTCCTCGGAGGTCTGTGCATTATGAGGTTCGGTAAGTTAGCTAAGGGCTAGCATCTGGTGTTAATTGGACCATGCAAACACCTTTAAGAGCTCTGGTGCACTTTCTTACAGTTGGTTGGAAGAAACATATGCCTGGCGTGAAGAAGCGCACTAACTCGATTTACTGTGTTGAATCTTTTTTTGTAGCTTTGTGGCAGCTGTATGCGCTCAGAGATTCAAGGTAGAATTCAACATTTTAGAGTCGCTGTCCTTTTCATACATATACTCCACAATGGATTTGTTTAACAAAATGTATCCAGGCCGTTTTGGGTTGGCATTTTCTTAAATCTGAGTATCTAAAATAAATTAAAAGAAGTCTCCATTTCTCATAGGTCCCTGTAATAATTATATTCAAATTCGGTGATACACCAACTCACTAATACGTATGGTCTTCCTTGAAGAGGCAATTCTAATTCTGGCAAGGAAAATTATGATTTGAAATATCTGTTAAGAAGCACTTTTCAGTTAAGTCATGATGCAGTACATGAGTTTCAAATAGAGAATATATTTGATTTTGATTAGATTTTTTCCCACCTCAAATATAACTTGAATTTCGTGGATGTTCAGTGTTTATTAAATGCATCATCAGGTCTAAGGCTATGCTTGGCATTCCTTTGAAGGGACAGGCACAAATAGAACTATTGTGTGTCTGTGCTTGATGAAAAGTACAATAAAAGAGTTTTTAAATGGTGCTTGACAAAATCATTTGGAATTCTTTTAGTTTCAGAATTTACTGCTGTAATTCTAAAACTGGCAGTTACAAACAGACAAAACTGTGTCTGTATACGATCGGTGTAACGGCACCAGCGGTCAGTGCCATCCTTTAAGTGATTGTGTTTAGATAGTCGCCGGAAAACCTCTGGTAAAGGTCATATTAGATCAAGCTACTCACATGCACTTGTCACAGCCTTTGACCAAGGTAACTGTTATGAATAAACCAAATATTCCTATCTTGCTGAGGTGTCCTGCCGACCGATTGAAAGTCTTCCAGCAAAGCTGTGTGGAAGGCTGTTGCTGCCAGCGACAGACTTCTAGGGAGATAAAAAAAATAAATAAATGTATACTATCAAAATAGCCTTGAGTTTAATGCTTAAGTTGCACTGGAAGGCTTTGTGGTAAAAAATGAACTCAGAAATTTCTTTTAAATCCAACCAATTCGATATTGAACGCCCGAAAAGCATCTGCACGTGCTACTCGTCCGGAGACATTTGATAAAATGATTTTGAGCGCTCATGTTTGGATTGGATTTGGCAAAGACCACACAGCAAAATCCATTTTCAATGTGATGGATCGCGAAATGATTCATTACATGCCGCTGTCTACTTTTCAAGGTAGTATATTGTGGGGCCGTACACAATACATTATTGGCTATAATTTAATGCAGTCGTGTTCCAACATTTGAATTTGAAATATGGCTTTACATCTCCTTTTAGATGAGTTGGCGCTGGCTTAAGCTACTCCATTAGCAGACCTTGAATGGGGCCTTCATGCTATTACAAATACAGCTGTAACTTATTGCTGCTGTCAACTGTGGAAGCTGCAGCTGGGCGCAGCAGCTTCTGTTGTCAGAAAACTACATCTACCTGTGTTTTATAACAATTGTATAAAGTCAATTGAATGTAGAGAAGGGTTTGCAATCAGAAAGAAAAAAAAAAAAAAACCTTAGCATGCTCATATGCTTGCGCCACACTTGTGTATATTTATGGGAATGGGTGTCTTTACTCATGTGTGATTGTGTTCATCTGAGTGTGACAAAGCTAAGGCGTGTGTCTCTCAGCAAAATGATAATGGTTCGTAATTGTTGCTGCGCAGTGATTGACGTGCAATCTCTGCATAAAGTCTTGATGAGGGTGAGAGGGCATCTTCAGGCTGATAAAAAAAAGAAAAGAAACCCAAGCAGTATTAAAAATGTATTGTTTTTATTCTGTCTTTGGCATGTTAAGCTGGAAGCTAGCCGTTATATTATAATGTCTGTCTTTGCGTGGTGTAAATCTCGATATGAGTATGCCTATCCACTCCCTTCACTGGTCTCCACTGTGGCCGGGGTGCTGACAGTGAGGAACATCATCAAGCAGCCAGAGGGGCTCCGGAGTTGGTTCATTATTCATGTGGCCTACCCAACATCCCACCCAATCTAGGCCAAAGCACTGTTATAGCCGCTAAGTGTCACATCCAAGACTTCCGTTTGCCCATTCATTCACCTGCATCAGTCTACCAAGGAATCATCAACCACTCCCTCCATCCCATCTTCTGATTCACAAAAAAGTGGACCGGGGAAGCAATAAACTGCCATCAAACTTCCCCGCAACACACCTCAGTGAGTAAAAAGGAATGGGAATATCCGGAGGCTTGATTAATTCATGAAATCCACTGAATGTAGTATCTCTCTTGCATCCAACCCCCAAACACACGCACTCAAGCGTCTGTTTTCTTTTTACCTGGGTTAGGTTATTTCATAAATAAATGCTGTAAACAAGAAAGAGTGGGGCACTCTGTATGTCCTGGCCCTGCCTTTTCTATTGGCACATCCACAAAGTGCTGCACCCTGTTGTGTGTCAATTCGATCTTCACCGTTGTAAAGGGTGTAATTGCAACAAGGCTGGCAAAAACATTCCATCCTATCTGACATGTTGTAGTAGTGTAGTGGACTGGACGAGTGTCAGTGGGGGTTCTGAAGCTGCGGACCGTATGCACTGCATGACTTTCTAATCACAAGCTTTAATTTATGTCTTCCACACTGAATAGTCTGTTTACATCAACACATTGCTGCCTTTCTGACATGGCATTCTTCTCAATAAATACACACCTTGAATACTTACCATCCCACTCTCTTGATTACTTTCTCATCTCCAACATATCATGTCCTTTGTTGTCCTTCACTTCTATAAACCACAGACTGGAAAGGCTGCAGTCTTTTTTTTTTTTGTAGAATTTACAGACCCATTTCATTCTAGGCCTTGTACTTTATAGATTTGTGCGCACTTCTGCCATGCTCCATTTGATGTATGCCGTGAGGACTTCAAGTCCTCCACTGCAGCTGTAAAAATCTCTTGTATGAATTAAAAGTGATTGGAAACACGTCATGAGCCCCACGCTCCATGATGGCTTAACTTCACACTTAAAGACACTTTACACCGGCTCACAGTGAGGGGATGGAACACCGTGTAATTGCATTATTTGTTGAAGTGAAATGTTGTATTACGTAAGGCTTTCCAGAGGACCTGTGTTTTGGTTTTATCTTTGGTTATTGTTGTGTCTGCTTCACATTTACACTCAGCTCCACGTACGAGGCTAAGTGGATGGTGCACAATAGCAGCATTTTCATGGAAGCTTCAACACTTTCTCAATATAATCCACTAATACTAAGAGCAAATTCTTGTGCATCACAAAGAAAAGCTCTAAACAGTAAAGATGGGACTACTGGTCAGGACTGAATTTACCAAATTTGATCTGTAACGTCCATTTGATTATAACGAATGGACAGTGCAGAAAGCTGTTTTGTAAAGCAACTGTGCTCCTGTGTAAAGGTTGCTGCTTCCGTGGTTTGTGGGTTAGCTTGGGCTCATGCTCCAGTGGTTAATGTGCACTAGTCCATTGCTGCAGATGTTGTCCGCATGGGGACTGGAGCTGAGGAGTGACCAACAGAGCTCAACGTGGGGAGGGACGGACAGCGTGTTCCAGAACAGATGTTTCCAGCCTTTGTGCGTTTGTCATTTGGGCTTTAATCTGGTCAGTGAAGGGCATTAGAGTATAGAGGAGGCAAAGGGGATAGCTGCTGTGCGCACGGGGACCCCAGCTGTCGGCACTCTTGAGAAGACCACCCCCACCTCTTTCACAAATCCTAAACTCCTGCACTCAAGGTCCTCCCAATAAAATCCGAACCCATATAACGCAAGCCAAACACCACAGACTTTGTAATTGGCTCGGAATTAGGGCACATGGTGTATTGTTGAACCTGTGGAGATTATGCATTATGCTTGAATCTGTGGAGATTATGCAGCGCTGGGATATTATGCCTCCATTTTCTCTGATTGCGTCTCTGTATTATTTCGCTGCCTGTGCCTCGGTGAATATCCAACTCATTTCATCCTTTTTTTTCCCCCTGTCCCTAATATTTTACCTCATTCTCTTCTCACTTTTCTCTCAATTACCTTCTCTTCTACACTCTCTATTATTCTTTTTCACTCTCTCCTCTTCACCCCCTCCCTCCTCCTCCTCCTCTCCTCGTCTTCTCCTTAGGGCCTCTGGCTGTTTCCCCAGAAGTGATGTTCTCCTGGCCAGATGATGCATGCATATCTCTTGTGTCTTCTTGATGCTAACTCGCGTCGACATTTGCACGGCATTGTGGGATTCTGCTCTCGGTCATATTTCATGTAATGATGAAAATGATGATGGTGATGAGGAATCAGGGAGGAGAGGGGGGGGTGGGTGTTTCTATTTTCTACCCTTGTCTTTTCTTTAATATCAATCAGCACAGCGAGACAAGATAGAGGATAATGGGGCGGTCGCGGAAAGTGTGGCAGTGATAAGAAGTTCTGGTTTGAGTTTCCGACAAGTTCCTCTTCGCTTACCATAGCTCATGAGCAACACTGAGTGTTATGCACAAAGAACCAGCTTTCATCACTACCGGTGTTGTGCGTCAGCTCTGAATTTTAAGCTGCACCACTTTCGCAGCTGCTAATGCCAGGGTCACCGGTTTCTTTCTCATATTGGATGCTTTGTTTTTTGTTTGTCCACTGTCGTCAGCAGCCGTGTTTACTTGAACACTGTGTTCTGATAAAGAGACAGGAAGTGAAAATAATCCCTAATAGAATGGCATTTTCCTTGCTAGTGCGCTAACAAGGGGAAATGTGTTCTAAGCAAAAACAGGGTGAAAGAGAAACGGAGAGCATAAACACATTCATGGAAGTGCGGGGTATCATTATTGGATGAGTCGGGCCGTGGCAGACTTTTACCCCTCCTGCAGTGTGTCTCCTGCGTGCACGTGCAGTGTATTTGTGCGTGTCTGTTGGAGAGCAAGTAAGAGCTGGTGGTTGCGTGCACACTTTAGGGACTTGTCGGTATGCAAAGCTGTGTCAGTGGATATAGCATCTATGGAAGAGAGATTTCTCCACAGTCTTCGCTACACCCTAATTAATCTGCTTAAACCTGCTCGGCCTGTCTCCAACACTCTTACACATCAGAAAAGCCAGACAGCTCTGAATCCAACCAGGATTTTCTGGTTCATGGATGGCAGTTGAAAATCATTCCAGCCTCACATCTGACAGCTTTCTGTCAGGGTGTGCAGAAATGCATATAAAATAGAGACAAACATACACCTCATCATTTTTATGATGGATATTGGATAGGGAGGCAGTTATCACAAGGGGGTCATGAAACCCCCTCAAACAGCCGGGTTGTTGGTTTATATTGCCGACCTGCATCCGTTGCCTCCGAGATGACAGACACGGCCACAGCCAACAGATGAAGCAATTTATGGTCAGTAGTGTTCTTTTAGCCTTGCCCGAGGCTGTGGCTGTGATCTGGATATTGCAAAAAAATACCAATGACAAAAGGGTGACAGTCATTTTTCTGTCTCTTTGACTCACTCTTACTGCTGGAGCTGTTGTAAACAACTCTCCTGGAATATCTAATGGAGCAAATCCGCACCATGCAGTCGAATGTTTTTGAAAGCAGCCCTGTCCAGACTTAAATCCAGCTTGTTCACCTTATTCAGGTCTGCTAAGAAACATGCTCTTCAGGAGTTTTTCTCTTGCTTGTCGTGATACCACCCACAGACTCTTACACTGAATGTCAAATCAGAGCTGCAGATAAGGTTTCAGGGTTTTGGTTGCACTTAAGCAGATTACAATGTAACGATTGGTAAATAAAGGACTCGTCACTGAAGCAAAAATGAAATATCCATTTGTTTCTTGGCAATATGCTACAGTATCTACAGCGTGCGGACTAATAGAGAGGAGTGCATGTGCTCCTGAGATTTAGCAAATTACGCCTAACGGTAATTCTATACGAATTAAACAAAATATTTATACTACCGGACACCGGCCGTTCGGTTCCAGGAAGCTGCAGTGCAGCAGTTCCCTCCGATGATTTGCAAAATCATCATTGTTCTTGGAGGATGCTTATCCAGTCAATCAAGATAATAGCTATAGTGTATGGAGACTGTAACTCCTCTTTGCAGCAGTGTACTATGACAGATTTATATTGGACCTAGTATGGTGCTATCTGAAAAGTTAATAGGCTTAATAATATAATGTTAATATAAAACATTTTGTGACTGAGTAAAATTTGGTTATATTCCTATAGATTAGGACAGGCTGTGAGTGTTTTTGCATATCAGCTCTATTCCCTGCCAATCAGAAGACAAATAACACTTGTGCTGTTTTGAAATCAACCATCCCTTTGACTCTTGATCTGGAGTAATGAAGATGAAACTGCAATCATGGCTTTTAAAGTTTGAAACATTGCACTTGAGCTTGATTAACTAATATCAGAGTCAGATAATGAAGTGCTTTTTGTTTATTTAGAATAAGAAGCTACTTTACCATGCATTTGCTGAATTTAATTTCTTTTCTTATTTGTGTCTTTTTTTCGTCTATCACAATGGTAGAAACACAGACACAGCCCTTTTGGGTTTTTAACATAATTCATTTCTATTTTGAGGTATGGCCCTTGTTAAGATGAGAACACAAATACTCCATTCACGTAATTTGCGAAGCCAAGGACCACTGCTTGTTTTGATTCCAGTGATGTATTTAGTTTATCATCACACCAGCAGTTACAGCACAGGGTAGGTGGATAATAAAAATGAATTATTCTTTGCCTTTGACTTTCTTTTTGTAACTTGGAAAGTACAAACCTATAATGACACCAAATGGACCTCAGTTTAAAAAGATAGTGACCGTAACCTGGTGAAATTTACCAACTGTGATTGTGACTACCATAGCTGTGATTGGCACTTATATATACCTCTATACCTCTAACTCTCAGGAGAAGGTACCAAAACATGAGCTTGTTTTTTTTTTGATGTGAGCCAAAATAAACATGTAAAATGCCAGTATTTTGTAGGATGGGCTACCGTTTTACAGTTTTTGGAATACGTATCGACAATGTTTGTTGGAGAAACTAGTTTGGATTTCTACTGTTTTATTTTTAAATCAGATCAGATGTAACATCTCCACATTGGTGCAGAACATTATTATTTTTTCGTCCCGTAAAGTGGATAAGACTAGTTTTAGTTGCTGTGTGCTTGAATTAGAAGTGGGCCACCAGTTGTTCCATATAAAATTGTGTTGGAAAATCCAAAAATTACTATAGACGAAACTTAACCCAAACACACAGTACTTATTTGGTTCTTTTGTACCAGAACTATTCAGACGCGGTCATTACGCAGACATGTTATGTTGAAGGGGGGGGGGGATGCGTTTGCAACACAAAGTGCCACTTTAAAGTCCATTGTTAAATGTTTAATACAGCCAACAGGCAACTCACCAATCCCTCACTTTATTTTGTCCACACTGAAAATGACACATAGGGAGAAGAAAAAGAGAAAAGAAAATAATAATCCATAAATGGCCTGAATGTTTTAGCAGTACAAACACACAAGTTCACAGAATTTGTAGCTCTAGGTTGAAGCTTGTGTATGATAAAGGGGAAGGTCTGTTTTTGGATTGCTTCAGATAACCAGCTTCTGTCATGACTCAGCTAAGGCACAAGTCTACTTTTTTGCAGCAAAATGCTTTTTTACCATCAAATATGAACATTTTGTCTGTTTGCATACGTTATTGAATTTATTTTCGTTTCCATTAAGTCCATTAATTTATGGCTCGATTACACTTAGTTGAGCTGCCCCAGTATGTTAATAGTTTGTTCTGTTCTTACACTGGATCTACTTACAATCTTGCCTGGACTTAGTGGAACAAGTAATTATAAATAACCAAAATAATAATTTTCGCTTGTCAAGGTTTATCTGCAATGCTGAAAAGTATATTATTAAGATGGTGTGTTACTTCATTTTATTAAATCTAGTAAATATTCATCACATTTATAACCGTATCAAAGCAGTTTAATTTCTTCTGCCGCATTTCTCGCCCATTCAGAAATCTGGTTTTATCAGAGGTGATCAGGCCATCACATCCTTTTAAGAATACCTTGCCTGCTTGAGTGAATTTAGAAGGCAGTGTTAGTTATTCATACTGAGAGCCACTAAACATCCCTGCTTGGCTCGGATTTATTTTGTGATCACGTTTTAATGTATTCGTGGAATATCTTGAAATTAGCTTAGCTGGAAGTATCTTGTTACTTTTCTTTCAGCTACGCTCAGGTGCCGATATATAAGTCAATACCATGGTACCAAGACAGGAACTGCAAACATAATCTTGTTATAAACTCTTGAAAAGAGTAGAGTGCAAAAAAAATGCACTCGCACTCTCTGAAGATTTCGCCGCTTTTGGACTGCAGAAACTTTTTCATAGTTCCTGTAACTGTTGTAGCTGTTTTTTTGTGTCCACACTGCAGGCATTTCAGGATAGGTGCTTTCTTCAGCACAAGAGAGACCTTTAGTGAAATGGAACAAAACAAAAACTATATGTGATGTTGTTGTGTGTTATTTGATGTAGAGAAATAAGTGACGTTGCTATACCACCCGCCACCTATTGCTGCACATCACGTCAGCACTCCAACTGGCAGAGAGAATGCAAACACACACAAAAAAAAGGCCCTTGAAGGTAGTTCTTGGGGGAGCTCCTCAGTAGGTAGAGTTCACAGAACTATTTGGTCTGAAAGTACCTATTGTGTGGCGATGGCCTTATCCTCAGACTGAACTGAAACACTGTTCTGTGTGCTGCAACCACACATGCAAACATATACACTCAAACAGACAAATGCACAAACAGTCACACTGAACAGACAGGCAATCAATCAAGTCATGTTTTAATTGGACTTAGGACAAATGCTTAAGTAGAACAATTCCAAAACTGTCTTTCCCCTTCTGCGTTAGCTCAATTAATCCCTGATTGGAGCTAATTGCTTGTGAAAAGTCTATTTGAAATAATGGTGGATATAAAGTAGACTGAGCATACTTGGCGGTGTTTCCTTCACTCTTTAATGCAGCCTTCTCTGCCAAACAAACCAAATATTTGATGACAGAGTGCCTAATTGCCTCCTTTGTATCTCACCCATTCCCTGCCTTTGATTAACAAGCACGGGCAGGTGCATGCTATACTAATGTGTGCAGGGTTTAGATTTACGTTCACACGCCATGGTTTATACACTGACTTCGATAGTCATTCACAATCACTAAATCACCATGCAGTTGTCCGGTAGTCGTACTTCCTGTTTTCCAGCCATTAAAACACTCTAGTCTGGCTTCACTCAGGCTATTAAAAGCTGTTAAGCGGGCCGAATAAACTGTGAGCTAATGATGAGAATGCATCTGCGAAATCTGAACTCCCCAGCACCACATTTAGCAACACTTAATTAATCTTAATGGATTCTGAAATAAGCCAGCCAAACAAATATCTTATCCATAAATTACTTTTCTCTGTTCCGTAACACGTTTTGCCACAGAGCACTCCCTTGGGAGGCTTTAACTCGCTCAAATGAATGTATATGTGTGCGGTATGCTGTAAGTGTGAGAGCAGAAACACTTACAGTAAGCGCAGACTGAAATC
Organism: Chelon labrosus; assembly: GCF_963514085.1. NCBI lineage: Eukaryota > Metazoa > Chordata > Actinopteri > Mugiliformes > Mugilidae > Chelon > Chelon labrosus. The sequence continues at coordinate 5,162,770 of NC_140350.1, read as the reverse complement.
ACACATCCTCTCCCAGCAGAAAAGAATTTTGTTTGCCACGATATTAGCTCCTTAAATCACCCGCTTTTCCGTTTTCCCTTTCTCATCATTTTCACTCTGGTCTTAAATTTTTCTTTTCATACACAATCATTCTCTGTCTGTCTCCTTCTGATGTGAGGGAACAGAAAGTGTTAGGGACTGCACCGGTGCAAGCTTAGTTTTTTTGTGTTTTTTTTTTTTTTTTTTTGAAAGGATGCCATTTAAATTCAGTGTTGAAGTTGGATGAGCAGTTTCGGCGAGTGGTATTTGCGGGAGCATGTTTGTTTGTTGCGTGTGTGCGTGCCCGTGCGTGATTGCGTATGTGTGTGTGTAGTGCCCGCCACAATGTTCTTATCACCTCCTCACACACCTGCTTCCCTCGAAGACTGAGCCTCCCCTCTTCTCATGCCTCCTCATCAAAGCCAGATCCAGCCACAGTTGTCGCTTCCCTTTCCCTGCATGCGTCCCCCCCCCCCTCCCCCGTCTAGCTGCTTTGGCTTGCGTTCAACACCCACCACTCCCCTTGTATCGCCGTGTTGTCCAGGCAGTCAGACCTTGCTGGTATCATACCATCCCTGAGAGGAAAATTCATGTGGCTTGGCGGATGTACGTACAGGTGCTGTAACTCTTGGAAGGGCTATTAAGGATTAGGAAGGATGACAAACTGCCTGAAGCCTTAAGTCGCTGGCAGTGGAGGGAAGGGCATTTTGCTGCAAACTACAGGTGTAAATCAGATGCTAACAAAGTCACTGTCAATTAATGTGAATTACCTCCTATGAGCAAACTGAAGGAAACCCAGTGTGTGTGTAAATGAACATAAAACAATGGCTGAATCCATTATGTTTAGAAAGACACTGCCATCATGTGAGTGTGGTAACAATGATGGCGCTTGTGCAGAACGCGGTGCATTCTTGAAACGTATTTTTTTCCACTGAAAACCCAACACAGAAACAGTCGCGCGATTCAGTCCCTATCTAATTAAAAGGCATATGTGTAGGTGGCAAAAATTGAATTTGGTTTCCAGTCAGCCTCCGTCCTCCGTTGTAAACAAAGCCTCTCATAAACCGCAGTGCAATTTACTGTAGAGGCGATGGATTGTTTAAATAAAGCCACAAATCTAAAGTGGTGGTAATGCTGATTTTAGGGTACAATATGACAATAGATGTTCCGCAGTGTGTGTCAAACCTGTGAAATATAGATCAGGATTTATTTATTAGCTGTTATTCTTAACACAAACACAGAAACAATGCTTTCACACTTTTGTTTTTTTGCTCAGTTTGCTCATTAGCACAGTGCCGAGCTCATATTCATGAAAACAATATTCATCCCAGTCTGCAACACGGTAACATATTTTTGTTATACCCCACCTCTGTCTGTCACAGAGCCTACAGACCGTCAGTCAGCCAAGCTCTAATTGCCTTCCCGTCTGCCATTACTGTACGTGTAACTTGAAATCCATTCATTTCACTTCCTCTTCTCCTACTCTCATGTTTATCTCTACGTACTTCTTCATAGTAGCAGTAATTGTGCTCACTCTTAATTAACTCCAAAAGAGAGAGGGAATGTCTTCGGATTTCTAATTACCAGATGTTGAGGTTTGAGTATACTGGAGAAGTAAAATGTGAATCTCAATTTCTTTGTGGCCCTTGAGGCTAGGATTTTAAGAGCAATTTTGTTATGTCCCATCAAGTGGCTAGCGCTGGGTTATTGCATCCAGGTACTCACCGCTTTCCCGATTGGTTTGATAATAATGTGTCTTTAAAGGGATTATTTTTTGCTTAGTATTTTTTGCCCAATTTCCTAGTCACTGAAACAATGCTAACCTCATTCATGCATGTAATGTAAACAATCCTACCTCCAGTCAAAGAATTTTTATGCCAACATCTGTATGTGTGGCGTGCTATCCCCCCCCACTCCCCGACCCTCCCTCCCCCCCCAGCCCCTTGTTGCTTGTTCCGTCCTCCCTAGAGATCAGCAGCATTAATAACTGTAAGTGGATAATGCCCTAGCTCGAATTCCGATCAAGGTTTAATAAGAGCATGATTCAGTTGGCCACTGGCAGCAGAATGCACTTTGTGTGTGTGGGCGGATTTGCAGGCTTGTGTGCGATTGTGCCTTTAAGTATGAGTGCATTACCGCTGGTGCATCCAAGGGTTTCAGTGGTCATCTTCTGACCTTTGGCCTCACGCTGATGCAGACGTGTGTCAAGCGTCGACGTGGGTGTCACAGTCAAGCCACGGTCAGTGAAAACGAACAGACGTTATCGTGATTGAGATATTATGAGTCCTAATATATTGAAAAGGGCAGCGATGGATTTGTGCTTCTGCACCTGTCATCTTTGTGGTTACAAGCCATCGCAAGACCTTTTCAGTTGACATTCTGGGCTTGTGCCAGTGCATCACACGATGACTAAGATGGTTTTTGCCTAGGCTTGTACTTGTGTCTGCGCACTTGCAATTCATGCTTGCAGCTGTACATGAACCATCTCTGCGACGTTGCTGAACACCATGTATAATGAGCCGCTGTGTAACTTCATCTGCATGTATAGTTTCCAGTGAAGTATAAATGCAGCTCAACCGAGTTAGTTGGAGCGTGGATTCTATAAGGGTGTCCCTTCAACAGCCAGTTGTCTAATCCAAACAGACCGGTAGGCACTGAAATTATGAATAACATAATACATCACAGCAGAAGGAACAGTGAAGTTGAAATGTACTGCAGAGTCACATGGAAACACTTTAGAATTATTAATGTTTTTTTATGTATTATGTAATATTAAGTTCCCCGTGGTAGCCATGGGACAGTACAGAGGGGGCATTATTCATGTTGAGAAGACGCGTGTTTAGCTGAGAGTCAGGGCCATTAAACATGCTATCTGTTCATTGCCATTAGCTCCAAATGCTCAGAGAGAAAACCTGACTTTGACATCTAATCCTCTTACTCGGAAGAGGACTAATGCACGCTGAGTACGTAGCACATCTGACAAACAGATCCATTTTTTATGTGCGTACGTTGAACGGCACTGTATCGATGAGAGGCCTGTTTTTGTTGTCTCTCCTCCTGCTCCTCCTGCTCCTCCTCCACACAACCAGATGGCCTCCCTCAAACAGAGCATTGACACCAGATGTGCAGTTCCAGTGTCGACTCAGGGACCAGCTGGGCTGAGTGTGCCAGTAGTTCTGTTAATGAAAATGGCTAGGCTGGGTGTGTGTGTGTGAGCGTGCGTGCGTGCGTTGTTTACCGTGGTTCAGTGGCATGTGACAGTTGGGGAACTCTCTGCGGGTGAGGGCTTTTCAGAGTGAGCCGCGGCGAGTTGCACTGCAGCTCAACTCAGCCATGCAGTGCTCAACAGCACTCCCACCAAGACTGGAACTATACATCTATCCATCCAGAATAAACATAGTCTCCCCCTATATCTTCCTATCTGGCATTCAGAATGTAGAGCTGTCTGTCACAACCTCCATCTCCCCTCATACATAATCATATATTCTTTCCTCTAACCTATTTAGCAGCAAGGGGATCACTAGGCTTATTACTAATTCATACACACTCCTCAAACAAAGAAGTAAGAGTACACACTGTCTTGGGTGGAATTTGTCCAGCTGTAATTTCTTACAATGAAATGTGCTCATTTTTCTGATGTATTGCTCTAATTCTGATTGGCCGCAGATATAATCGTGGATCCAAGGTAGTAGTATAATGAACATTTCATTCTGATAAAACCTCAAATCCCGGCTAATGAAGCAGTTACTACATGCTGCTGCTACATTTACAATTTTGCTCAGAAACAATTCATTATTACAGATCGTTCCGTTGATCAATTAAATGATAAGGAAACAAAGGAACGCCATGTTTGCTTGGCAATAGTTCTGCCAGCTTCTATAGGGTGAAGACAAATCAGCTAATTGAAAATTCTGTAATGCAAAAAGAGCTCATTTAAAAAAAAAAAAGATTTAAATCAAAATGATAGATATGAAAGCCTCCACTTGGACGATAGATTATGTTTTGCTACTATCTCCCAGCACAGAGACCATGAATGAGGTGGTTTAATATACCTACGCCAAATGGCTGACGAGGTGGATAAGATTCCTCAAGCTCTCCCATACTCTGAAAGAAGGGTCTTGCACTTATAGGATAAATCCTAGCCTATTGAATTTTTTTTTTTTTTTTTTTTTTTTTGAAAGGGATGTGGAGTCCACTCACCTCCATGCTGTAATATTTTTAGCGTTTTTGTCGAGCCGGGAGTGGTGCAGCAGAGTGACACAGTAGTGAAGGTTCCCATAGGATTCAGTCCATTAAGCCGATGGGGGCAGAGATGTGACTCCAGATATTGGAGAATCTATCTGGCTACTGCCCTCTTGAATAAATCTCAGTGGATTTTTAACTGATGAAATTTCCCCAATTTCCACTGGCCTTATCCTATTTGGAAGGACTGGCCCAATCAATTAAAGTTGATGGTAACCTTATGTCTCTTTCACGTTACCAGCCACTGCTGCGAAACAGTTTATTACAGATATACATTATGAATAAACATTAGTTATATTTGACACCTCATAGACCCTAACCCTGACAACATTATATGTATTAACATGAATTGTTGTACCATTCAGAGGACTTCTCTGGACACCAGAATGGTTTTAAGAATTGTTCTTATCTATGCATAACTTAAAGCTCTATAATACTAATTAACACTACGCGCCGCTCTACTTTTTTCCAACAGGACCGCTTCACAGAGTGATAGAAATGGCAAGTCATCATGATGTCACATCCTGTTTCTGTAGCGTCAAATAACTAACTAAAATGAAAATTGACTCTTGAATCTGAATTATATTAACTACCTAAAGTTACAGGAAATGTACTCGGGAAAAAAATATTTGACGTGTATTTTAGTGTTTTAGTTCGGCCCAAGTCCTATCCACTAACACGGAGGGGGTAGAGCTTATGACCTATACTGCAGCCAGTCACCAGGGGGAGCTCTACTTGGTTTGGCTTCACTCCGTCGTCCATCTTTATACAGTCTATGGTTTGCACAGGCATAATCTGAGCTAAATGCTAACTTTAGCACACTAACATGCTTATAGTGATAAGTAAACAGCATTTACTGTTTTTAGCTTAGCGTGTTATCCTGCTAGCATTTGTCACTACAAGTACATAGGAACTACACCTAAGGCGCCAAAGGATAAACTCATGTGGGACTTTGTCAAAAGGAAATATTTGACCTGGTCATGGTGTCTGTACATAATTTAAAGGCAATCCATCCAGTTTATGTTGAGCTATTTCAGTGGTGGACTAATAAACAGATTGGTCAGTCCTTAGATTTCTATAAAAGAAGAGTACTAGCAAGGCAGGTCAAACATAAAATTGACTATTTCATTTTTTAAGAGATAGATATTTCTCTAGATTCTTCTGAGTCTATTCCAGCACAGTTTTGTGAGAAGCACAGTTTATAATGAACAGGTCGCCTGGCTTCCACTGGGCTAACACACATATGGACTTACTTTCACACCTACAGGCAATTTAGAGTTTCCAAGTCACCTAACCTGGACCCAGAGGAGATGCACACAGATGCATGGGAACATGCAAACTCACTTTGTGCCAATAACCTTCTTGCTCTTTGTTGACTGCGGTTACCACCTAATGCCAGTGGAGCACTTATGTTCCCTTTTTCAGGAAATAACACTTTTCACACTTTGCTCATGCTGTAGATTCAGTCATACAAACAAATATCAGTATTTTAATACAGAAATGGTTTATTGGCATGTAGCGTTGGCTTGAAAGAATTTGGAAAAAGCATCAGTGATGATAAGACTGAAAGATGATTCCTCTGCTACTGTGTTGATTAGACTCTCTCCTGAGCTCACTTTGAATGGAATTGTGTTTGCGCACATCACCGGTTCCAGGAGCAGTGAAATGATGGAAGCACGTACACTTATCTGCACTCCCAAAAGTTGCAATTATTACAATTGTACACAAATCGAAGGTTTCACCTTGTGACAGCATATTTTCTGACAGTGTATTGAATACACTGACAGCGTGTTATGCCATAGTCAGGCACCAGAGATGATGAAAGCCGCAACCAGGTAGACTCCACACATACTGTAAGCCAAGTAATAATTTGCCGAGGGACTTGATGCTCCAGTGGGTGTGTTGTTCCATGGTGTCTCATCAATTACATTCCCTGAGAGAAAACACCCGGCTGTTTTCTGTTTCTTCGGATGCCGGGGTTAATGGTGCTTTTCTTAAATTGCCTCTGCCAGCTAGTAATTGGAGCAACTTAACAATAAGTGCAGTCTTTGTAGTGTAGGGAGCACACGCAGAATACAGCTTTATTAACTATAAAAAGCCAAACTATATTGACTGACCCCTTCTTCATTCCTCTATTGCATTTGCAACCTGGTTTTTGCACTCCAGATTAAAAACAATCACCCCCAACCATCAAGGAAGGACACTCTAATCATATGTTTTCTTTTTAATATGCAAAGCATTTGTGTGCTTACTTGGAAATTTAGAAGACTGAATACAAGTAATTAGTAGTGAAAGGAAAAAAAAGTGTTCCCTTCAAAAGTAAATTTGTCTAAGCTCAGCATTGGGTTAATCAGTGTCACCTCATTGTGAAATTGCTGAATTACATTTACTTTTCCAAAATTTCAGTATAATCCCTTCTAAATGAAATTAAACTAACGCAAGGGAAACACAGTACACGGGACATTTTGCAGGATTTTCTGTTCTGTTAAATTCCTGCTCTTAAATTGATAGTCTTTGGCTTTCCATAGTGAAATAAAGAAGAGCAGGCTGGCGACAGGGTGCATTTTGTTTGCACTGTCTGTTTGCATTCTGTGGGGATATTGGTTGAGTTTTCCTATCTAGAAGACTGGAGACAGGATTGTCGGTTTCCGTATGCCTTGTACCGAGAGAATATGTGTTGGCATCCACGTTTGTGCTTCCATCTGTCAGTCATTTATTGCATGTCTTACACTTACGACCTTTCTACTTACTGATACGTGACGCAGATGCTGCCTTGTCTCTTTGTCGCTCTTCTTCATCTGACCGCAGACAATTGGGCTTGGCACATGCAGATCAGACAGTAAAGTCGGCGCAGACTGGCTCCAGTGTGTCAGCAGCAGAGGAGTGCAGCACTTCATACTGCAGAGTCAGCCTCTCACAGCAGTCATTTTCACCATGATTTAAAGGGTTATTACATTGCTGGCAGGAAACGAACCATCCCCGTGTGGCTGCACTGTATTTCATCAGAGGGAGCGCTCTGTGATCAGTGATAGTGTGTCAGTTAGAAGTCTTGATTGACAGATTAGGAAAGCATCAACAAATATGATTTGAGGAAACCAGTTGGGACTAGGAAATCAAATGGGCGGGATCCTTCTTTAAATTAAGAGCATCTGAGCTAACTGTTCCCATACACGTCATATGTTGCATGTGTTTGCTTGCAGCTATGTGGTGTTTCTGTCAGTCCTAAAAGGATTTTCCTTGTATTTACAATCTGAAGAGAAAAATAAATAGTTTGCTCATACAGGAGGAATTGTGCAGATTTTGTTTGCTGCTTTATTTAGTTGTATTTAGACACAGGTATACTGGCTGTTCGATGTTCAAACAGACTTGACTGAAATGTCATCAAATTACTACGCAAACGCTAATTTAATTTTTTTTAAAAATCTACAAAAGAACAGCAGTGCATGTTTAAAATAAAGTAATCCTTTATTTAATCCCAAAATAACACTGAATCAGTATTTCATTTCAGTCACATATGTATTGTTTTACTGAATGCTTATGAGAATTCATAGCACTTAGTTCTGTTTTCCTTTGTAAATACTTTTCCTGTCGGGACAGATGTGTGTAACCACTGTGATTAAAGCTACATTGCAGAGATTTCAGAATTTTAGTGTGAGATTGCAGCAGAGCCGGTAATATTTAGTCAAAAGGCTGGATGGTGCGTCACAAAGACTGCACTGTTGGGAGCTGCTCTCCAGGACCCACAGATTCACAGCTTATCATGTCTAAAAGTGAGCGTCAGGCTAGTCTGCTGCCTTTAGCCCACTTGGCAGCCTGGTGGCTGTTGCTCATCTGTCCCCAAGCCAGTGTGAGCACATCACCGATCTGGACCAGGATTAAAGGACCTAATACTAACAGCTGTGCTAAGATTAGCCATGTCAGTATTTACAGTTATTTTGTCAACCAGTACACCATACACAAATAATGAACTGCAATATTTGAATTACCTAGTCTATTTTGTTTTAAATCAGACTTTGTCACAAGGTTCATTTTGAAATAGAACATTTTTGGGGGGAGATGGGTGGAGAGAAGCAGGAGATGGACAGGTTGGATTGCCTTGAAGAGGAACCATGTGTATGTGGATAAACAGAACTGCCTGAAGAGTTGGAAGACATCCCCTCCTTTGTTTCACGAAAAAATTAGTAGAATCTGGGGATGTGAGTGTAAAAAACAGAGTGAGACTGACAGAGGATGAAGAGAGAAATGATTAACTTGAAACGTGAATGTCTGCAGAATAAAGATGTTGATGGATGGTGTTGATGGATTGAGCACTTTTATCTTCTGTGTGTGTGTGGAGAGAAAGAGATGTAAGTTGTGATTGTGTTTGCACACGTACCTCCCTGTGTGTGAAGGTACACACACGAGGAGGTACATGAATATGCATGCGTGTTTTCACAAAGCTCTCTCTCAGTGGAGACTGATCACCCCAGGATGGGCTATCACTGGAAGATTGGGCTGCTGCTCTATACCTATCTCTCTATGGAAATGCCATAAATAAAATATTGATGCCATTTTCTAAAGTGGCATCGCAGTCTTTATTCTGATGGATAGTGCATTCTAATCTACTTCTATGCTTTATGTGATGGAAGACAGAGGAGGAGATCACAGGAAGGTGTCAGGGAGCAGCAGGCCAGCATCAGCCACCAGCAGCTGCTCTCTTCCAGTGGCTTTGTATATGTACAGGGTATGTGCTGGGTGGCCTTGGGCTTACCAGGGGGTGTGCATAGATGTGATTAACAGAGATTTGGGGTGAATAATCTCCTAAACTGCTCAGCGGAGCACTTGCTGTTGGGGGCTGGTGGTGGAGATGGGAGGAGCTTAGGGTTATTGAACGATATACCTGGATCCCTCTCCTTCCTTGCGGAATATGACTTGGCATCGCAAAATGAGAAATATTAAATCAGTGTGCTGTATAGGTCAGCCACCTCTTAGCAGAATTTACGCATGCATGCTACTATTTTCTGTTGACTGGTTGCTATGGATACATGCATGTGCATATTGTTTGGAGAAACTTGAAGCATATTTTGGACAAATGATATTTAAATCTAAATAAAAAAAAGTGTGCACTGGCAGGTAGAGGGCTATCCATGCGTGTGACTATGTATAACGTCACCTTTAGGTCAGGGGAACCTTGTTTACTACACTCATACTCTATCATTTTAGTCCATTTTCTCATTTATGGATCAAAGGTCACATCAGTGCAATCAAAGCAACAAAGCCTCCCATATACTATCAGTTAATGCGGTAGCATGACATTACCATTTTAATTAGTTTTCTTTTGTGCCGAATGCCAACAGTAGTTGGGGGAGCAGCGCCCTGCTTCGTAGCTCCGAGCATTTATTCAAATGCATTCATACGTAGCTATATGCTATCTAAACATGCACATATTGTGGCCCATCTGTATGTACCCATGCAAAGAAGGATATAACCAGGGTGTTGGGGTAAACACAGCTCAGTACCATCTCTGGTGGCCATCATGAGATGTGTTTGATCATGTTAGATGGTGCAGATGCGCAGATTATCTTATTTTTGCTTTAGCTAACATCACTTCCTTCCATTATATCCCACAAGAATCAAGGCAGTGGGGATGTATTATATAGCTTGCATTATGATGAATCTTCCTATAGAGCATCACTCGAGGGCAGAGTGAGCAGAGCAAAAGCTAGAATTACAAGAGAGGTTCAGAAAAAAAAAAAGGATTTTTAACCTCTAAAGCTCTGTCAAAGAATGCATTTTTTTTCCCGTTTGCCATCGTGATCAAAACGAGGATGACCGTGAAACAAAGCAGCGTGCATAATTTCAGTTAGAGAAGACGAGGGCCTGTAAGAAAGCTCTCTTTCCCTCGGTGACCACAGCTTTAGTGAAACAAGGCGGATAAAGTGCTACGTTCGGATCCCTGACTCATTTTCCAGCTCATGGTGTATGTCTCCACAATATTGCTGTAAGGGTTTATGATATCCGCAGACTTTGAGGAAAAAGAAATAGAAAATAAAAGAAATAATAAATAAGTGATCGACCATTTCTGTATTTCTCCCGTTACTCTTTATATTTCTCTAATAATCACCAGCACAGTATCATTGTTTCTAATCATGGGGCATATGTGGGAAGGGTTTCTTTACATACTCAAGAACATAGTAAAACAGCACATAAAAAAAGATGAGCATCCGCTTATGCAAAATCATGAACTAAAGCTGTGTACAAATGTTTGCATAATGGCCAGAACACTGGATTTACAGGTGTATATAGATGAGATTGAGACTGGGAGTCAGGGGAGCAGGGAGAAGCAGATTCACACTGGTTAGTCTGAGAGATAGAGGAATGTGCTCTTGTGAAGGAATGCGTGGAGACAGGAGTAATTAATTATAGATGTGGAAATGTGGTCTGAGGGAATGCTGTTACAGTAACTAGAGGCAAGGCAAGTGAGAGATGAGGGACTGGGGATGCGGGGGAGGGGAGGAGGGGAGGAGGGGGCGTCCCTCCCATACCATCCACAACTTCAATTTACATTATATGACAAGTGAATGGAGGTTAATTAAACATGACAATGGTGGGGCGGTTATTGTTAACTCTTCACAGCAGCTGACTGGCTCTTAACTCAAAGGCCAAAGAATGCATAAAAAAAAATATGTTCATAAAGTGTAAATTCGCATTTGAATTTATCACAGAAATAAAGGTTGTGAGTAAATATATGGGTTAAATGTGCCCTGTGGTTGTGCATGTTATAAATTTGGTGTTATTTAAGACTAAACCTAGAAAGAAGGGTATTCACTATCGCTAAATGCTGCCTGCGCCAGCCTCGCAGAAAGAAAGTAAATCGCATCTAAAACTCAAGCTAAATTTTGCGTTGCCACGGGCGTGCTCATATTTCAGCACACATCTATTTCCAACCTTTATATTGACGCTAATTGGACGTGACACTAATGATGCCAAAAAAGCAAAGCAAAGCGGTGCTAGGCTCACGAGCTGCGTGGTTATAATTTTGGAGACTGCTGACTTCAGTTGCTCCTGATCTTCCGCTGCTTTTGAGATTTATGTCAGGTTTCAAAAATGGAAATGAACTCGGGTCATAATTGGTCTTAATGCGGCACCAGCCGCGGATAGATATATATACTTGAATAAAATAAGTTTTACCTTGTGGTCGGTAATACAAATTAGAGCTGTAAATTATGTGTGCACAACCAGTGAGCTGGTTTATAATCACTGTGAAGATTCAGTTTGCCATTCTTTGCTGCATAGATATTTTCATACACTGAATAACTGCCAGTAATTGAAATGCCTCTGTTTCTATATGCAGCGTGCCATTTTATTTATATGAAAAGTCATGTTGTGTCCTGCTGTTGGGAAGGCGGAATTATAATAGGTAATGTAAGTCTGAGCTTGGCTCTAAGCCTCGGGGGACATTGTGTAAATGCTCCTCATCTCCCTGCTGATCGTAGTCCTGACTGATTGCTGATGACTTTTTTAGGGCACAGACATGTTAAGTTGTTTATTTATTCAACAAAAAAAAAAATCCCCAATGCAAATAGCTTCATCCACTCTAGATTTGATCCCCTCCCTCCCCCGATTGCACGTCGGCTGTCTCGGTTTCTGCTTCTGTCTCTTGAACGGTGATGGCGTGTTGTGGTCATCAGCAAAGTTTGTGATATAGGAACAGGGCAGCTGTTTTTTCTTTTTGTTTATGTGTGTGTGTGTGTGTGTGTGTCAGTGTGCATTTTGTGTGCGTGTGACAGATATGGGACATCCTTGACTGTGACACACCCCTACAGGCTATCTCGTTCAAAAAGAATCTTCAGCAGACTCCAAACCACAATTTAGCACACCACTGTCATAAGAAATAACTTAGCCGTCATGGATTTTCTGACACCGGATCAGTGACCGTACAGCCCACTCAAAATTGTTGCAGTTACCCTTGCATCGCGATTTCTGACATTACATTCAAACAGCAGGCACTGATAAAAATAAAGTTGCTATTTAACAAATTCTATAAAAGAGCATCGCCTGGTTGCTGCTTAAACCCGTATACGTTCCCTGTATGCGCCAAGCTTTATCAACATGCAGCACCTGACTCCTTCGTTGCATCTGCGATTCCCGAATGGAAACACAGCCATCTGTTACGCGCTAACACTCACAAGGTGTTAGCATCTTCATCTTTCCTCCCTTCTCATCTGCACCTCTTCGCGTCGTCTCCGTGGTGTCTCTCCACTGTCACAACAGTTTTCTTTTTTCTGAGCGGGTCTGTGCAGCATGGAGCTATGCAGTCTATCCCCCCGTCACTTGATCGGTTGCTACTCACTTGGACAGGTGCGCAAATGGTACTCTCAAGTATGCACAAGTAAACAAGCAGATCACTGCAAAATCAACAGAATGCTGCCGGAGTTAATTTTGTTGTAATTTTGTTGCTCATCACCATCTGTCTGTCACACCTTGTTTGTTTACCGCTTTGTATAATGAAGTGAATGGATGTCTTTTTGGATTATTTGAGGCACTGAACTGACTAAATTAGTGCAAATTGAATAGGTTAAAAGTGTTTAGAAAAGCAGCTTTCCGTCTATCCAGGTTTTTCCACAGATGCACGAACAGGACACCCTTGAAATAAAAACTCTGCTTGTCTGATTTTGATTGCGTTACACTTGTTAAAGCTTACTTAGCCATATCGCAGTGGCCTCCCATTACAGTATATCATTTGACTTGCAATATATATACAGTCACACAATGCCAGTGCACAGTTCATGTGGTTTGTAATGGCTACTTATATTCTTGTGAGGTGCCAAAATGCATTATAAACCAGACAACAAATTTGTTCATGTAGACTTTCTCATTTTTATAATTAATGTTAAATTAAACTTTGCTTTAACTAATCTGCATTTGATGGATGAATGAACAGTTTCTGTGGCTCTTATTAGAGCACTGCAAGAGAAGTCTTTAAAGTACTGGAAAAAATATCTATTTTGACTTGACTATCGTGTTAGACAGAAAAAAACTAAATGAGCAGGGGAGCTACAGTTATTAATTCATCCTCAGGTTGTTTGTTATAAATGTCAGGGAGTCCATCCAACGGTTGTTTAAGACGTTTTACTCGATCATATACCAGCCTCGTGGTGCCGCTAGTGGAAAAGTCAAACTGATCCCCAGAAATAACACCGGGAGCCTCTGCCAAATTTTGTGCCAATCCATGTTTTGCTTGTCATAAGCAAAACATCTTAATGTGGGGAGGATCAGGGTTAAAGTCGGTAGCGTTCACTCTCTAGGCAGCATGCAGTTTCAGGGCAAACCATCCGCTGGCTGCCAAGACATGTCACTAAAAAGCAAAATCACCCTCATGGTAGCGATAGGGATTTGCCAAAGTCTGTCAGAATTCCATCCAGGGTCCATGACTGCTTGTGCAAAATAGCATCTTAATAAATTAATTGCTAGTAGAAATATGTAATCTGGGCAGAGTGGTGGAGCAAATGACCAACTAAATAACAAATGTATTTTTAACCATTAGTTACCCTTCTATTACACAGCCTTCCCTTAACACAGTTGGTGTGGATGGCAGGGATGATAAAGCCTACCTTTGGCACCTGAAGTCCCCAAATAAATACATTATCTGATTGATCATACTTGATCGACTGATCAGTGTAAAATGTCAGCTTTAATTGAGCATCACCCGCCTCAGCTGTATTCTGATGCTACTCTTTTTAAGAGTTTACAACTGGTATGATCTTGACATGACAACATTTAGCATGCTAGGATACTGTAAAGTTAACACATCTTAAAATACAAAAACATATCACAATGCACAGCCACTTCATTTGATTCTGGCTAGGGCTGCTGAGCTGCCACGCATGCTTGCAGATAGACCCTGTAGTAAATGCATGCAAGCTTAATGGATACACGAGACATTAAGCGCACCAGATAATGCTCTGTCTGAAAAACGTCCTGTCTGTTCAGAGATGAGTTACGTTTGAAACGTCGTCTACTATATATATATATATATATATATATATATATATAGGAACAATAGGCTGCTTTAAAGCCGTGTATTTGTTAGCGAATGGGGATGATTCTCTAGTTTTGAGTCATCTGGGGAGCTTGCTAAGCTGAGCAACACACATCAACATCTCAAGTGGGATCTTCATGGATCTGATGTGGTGGGGAAATGATGAAATGAAATTCGGCTGTGGAGTGTTGCAGCAGAGAGTCTCAAGAAATCAGGGTGACAAGATGGAATATCTGAAGATTGGCGACAACCGCACAATCCCCCTTCTCCTGTTAATCATATAATGAGTCCCTGTATAGTTATTTGTATTCAGATACTTCCACCTATTCACGTATTTTTTTACCACCCATTGTGCCATGAAATGAATCCCATTTACAAATCATTCTCCTTCTGATTTGATAAATGTAACTGGCAAATGAGTGAGTCCCCTGAATGCCTTGTTTGAATAATTGAGCAGTACTCAATCAACACAACATTAGGCAGCGGTGGCGGCCCCCGCCATCTGAAATAATTACCACCTGACAGCAGACTACACATGGATGCTGCATCCACAGGGGATCCATATTTGAGACCAACAGATTAGAACAACACCACCTCCACTCCATGTGTCACACGCCTTTATGTACAACACCTACAGAAACTCGCATGGGGCCGCTCATCGAAAGCAGGAAAGGGTGCTGTGGGTGTAGGGTGACTGCAGTTGCAGCGGGGTAATGCATACTGTCAGGATTGAATAAATTACCACCAGAGCACAAGCGGCGTTCATATATTTGACCCCAGATGCTTAGCCTTTCAAATTTGCGGTAGCCTATTACCAAGAGATTGTATGTAATAAGTTATTCACTTCCAATTTATTTAGACACGATTCATCATGTACACCATCAATCAAATACCAGAAAAATAAATAGATGAAAATAACATTTTTTTTAGTAATTTAGTGTTGCATGGAAATGGGAAATATGCCAGGAATTGATCCAGTACAGGAGAGAGGAAGGAATTGGAGACTTACAGATGCCATTGTATAATTCTTTTGTTAGCTTAGTGTTTTTAGTAGGAGACACCAGTCTCAGGTATAATAAGTCTTGTATCAACTCCAGTCATTAACACGCATTCCTCTACCTTACTTTTCTGTAATTGGGTTTTCTCTTGTGCCTCATGCCGGCAATTATCTAGTTTTCCAGTTTTTCCGGAGCGTGTCTGAGCTTCACGGTCTCCTGAGACCAGCTTTGCTGTTATAGACGCATCTTCATTGTGACAACACAGGAACAGGAATGTCGTCGTGTGCCTTGATGAGTGCAGTGTTGCCTTCATGGAATGGGTCACTAAGCGTATAGTACAATGCGACAGCCAGCCAGGCATATGTCTGTGCCAACGTGGCGTCTGCAACTGAGACTCATTTACTACAGTTTCTGGACGTGATTGACAGATGGGCCAAAGAGCCGTTGGCTCCTTTCTGATTTTTTTTTTCACTAGAGGTGTCCTCTGGGACTTGGAATTCATGCTACACCATATCAGCAGAATAGCTTATGGCAGTAATGAGTATGAAAAGCAAACTGAACACTGAGCCAGTATAGTTCAGTTTATGCTGCTCTGAGTTTTACAAACTATTATTTAGTGTGAGTTGTAATTAATCTCACTAGTTTTTAATTAAGTCATCACACACAAAATCAGAAATGACAGTAAGTAGCTATTTTATTCACTAGCAAATTAACAGATTCTTTTATTTTATCTTTTTTTCACGGTTATGATTGTTGTCATACAGTGCTCTTTATTATTTAAAATAGGCCTACAGCAAGACTTTTCAGAAAAACAACATGTCATAAGCTGTTAATGCAAAGAGGCCACGTCTCATTGCCAGATCCAAATCACGTTCTCTATTTTTAACCATAATTCCAGTGATGGCTTACCGCGCAGTCAGTCCTGCAGCTAGTTAAAGGGGTATCTTTTGAACTGATATTTGGGATAACAGTTGTGACAGAATCAGGAAGCGTTGATGCTTTAACCTTTTAACTGAGCTGCAGCTACCTCATACATCTGTTCAAAATGCATGAGTGTGGCTTTTGCGGGCGCTGCTTGACAATTCTTGATGTCCTCGTTCCTTTGAACACACAAAATCAAGCACAGATATCCCTGCCGTGGATAAATTAACATGTTGACAACAGTGGAAGAGGGGGGAAAAAATGCTTATAAATGAAATTCTCAGTGTAGATTTAAGAAAAAAAGCAATCATGCCACATTTCACAATTTGTTATGACGCTGTCATGTTCTCTAGCTACAGTATAAATTCAAGAAAGACATGCAGGATTTTCACTATATTTTTCAAAACACGCACTATAAACCTTTCACTCTGTGAAAATGTGTTGCTGTCAGTGGAGTATTTTGAAGCCTTGGTCATAAATGAGACCTTGCACCTGTTCCCTTGTCATTTCACAAAAATTCATGAAGGGGCGTTTGATCTGGTCACTGGTTTGCACACGCCGCGGTACAAACTCTTTTCACGAAACCAAGGTCTGACTCTATGCCTCCTGCGCAATACAGGCCCATTTTAAAAAGCTGCTGTCGTCGTCCAAGGTTTCACAGTATCCGTAGCAGCCGGACCAATATGTTGAATTTGTAAAATAATAACTCTGCAAGCTCGCGCCTTTCACAACACATCGACCGTCATCAACCTTGCAAATGTCCAATGAATGTTGTAGCCTTTGGTGCTCAAGAGAAAACACTGGCATTTTGTGAAGAGACACAGATGGCTTGGGCTTGTAGTGCACGGGCCCTTCACCTTTTCACCTCTCATAGACATCCAGTTTCATTCTTAACTATATCATTGATTTTTATTATTAGCAAGGCTGCAGACGTGTACATTCTGGCCATAAAAGCACTCTATACTCTATCTCCTCTATTCAATTTGTAAAATCCTGTTGCTGCATTTCCTGTGGCTATTCCCATTTCCCAGAAGATGAATTCAAATTAATTTTTCATTTACCTTTAGCACAACAACCAGGCTAATATTTGAGAGTAGTATAATGCATATGGCTGTATTTCCTCTATAACGTCAAGTCAGATTGTCCAGTTTCTAGTGTGTGCATTGTTGTTAGTGCAGTTGAAAGCATTCTTATGAATAGAGCAGCATTTGTTAGTTCGTTAGTGCTTCCCCATTGCGGGATGCTGTCTCAAGGAAGCCGCTAGTAGCACTTCATAGACTATAGTAGTTTGAATTTTTAATGCATGATCTTTCACTTACTGTCTAGACCTCACTAATTGTGCGGCTTCCCTACTTTCACTTTGCTTTCGTTCGTGGTGTCTGTGCACATTGTGCTGTTAATCCTGCCTGGATCTACGCAATGTTACTATTGCCCGCTGAGATCAAGGAGCCCATACCTGTTCACTGAGGGAGACTACTGTACTACTGAGGACAGATAGATAGCTGAAGGTCCAGAGAGGCAGTCTACTGGACAGAATTGTCTTTTTAAATTAGTTAGTGGCCGCGTTCAGTTAGCTCTTGAAAAGCTCAGTCAATTTTCTGTTGTACATAATGGAACAGCTGAACTTAACTGACAATTTAAACAAACCCCCTGTCCGAAGACATTGCTACAGTTTGTAAGTAAGTATAGTAAGAACCCCTGATCTCCCTTTTGTTTTCTTCTAGTGTTACGGGATGACTTCAGGCAGAACCCGCAGGATGTGGTGGTGGTAGTCGGGGAGACTGCCAGTTTTGATTGTCAGCCTCCACGTGGGCATCCTGAACCCACCACCTTCTGGAGGAAAGATAAGACTCGTCTTGACCTCAAGGATGACAGAATCACGGTGGGTTTATCCTCCAGGGAGGGGGACCCTTACTCTACCACACCACACCACAAACAGCTCAGATTTTACTGTCACAATACAGGACTTTGTATCAAGATGGTTAATTCTAATTACGTGCATTTTTCTTCTTCAGGTTCGTGGTGGAAAGCTTACGATCTCAAATACCAAGAAGAGTGATGCAGGGATTTATGTGTGTGTGGCGGCCAACATGGTCGGGGAGAGAGAGAGTGAAAAGGCTCAGCTCTCAGTGTTTGGTAAGAAGTCTTGTCGCACACTCAAAGAGCCTGGCTGAAAGAATAATAGAGCATGACTCCTTTCTCAGACGTTTACTGCACATGGCTCATACTGTATTTAATCAGTCTGTCAAAAGTATATTTAGCGTCTATATTGTGCACACTGCCCACATCCAGAAAGACCCGTGTTTGTGCAGCGGCCTGTGAACCAGGTGGTCTTGGTCGACGAGAGCGTAGAGTTCAGGTGTCAGGTCCACGGCGACCCGCCGCCCACACTGCGCTGGAAAAAGGAGGACGTGGATATTCCCCGCGGCAGGTTAGGATTTGTGCGTGAATGTGTCTAGTGTGTCTGTGTACGCATTCATGTTTATGTGTGTGTGTTAATGTGGTAAAATGCTAATGGATATATTCTTTAGCAGGGCCAACGAGTCCGACTAGAAAGGTTTAACATATTACTCATGGAAGACTTTAGTCTGTGTCACAAAAGTCATTAATTCGCTGCAGTGAATCTCATTATATGCTGTTTGAGCTGCTTTGCTAAGATCAGATGAAAGTTTCTCATTGCTTTTGACTAATGCTGTCTTACTGTAGTTCGTGCATAGCTCATAAAACACTTAAATGTCCACGAAAGAACACATATCAGTAGCATATATAAATAATACAAAGCAATCTAATGCAACGGACGTACAAGGACTTTTAACAGTATGAAATTCATGATGTCCAGTCTGCTAGAATGGTGTTATTTTCAAGTCTGTGGTAATTTCTGAAGGCAGTTTGTGGTGCTCTTGCATTGGATTGCATCACACTCTAAGCTGTTCCTGCGGTTTGGTCCACACATGCACTGTGTATACACATCGCAGGCATATGCTAATTGCATGTGTCCCATCAGAGCACTTCTTTTTTTTCAAGTCGGCCTGTTGTGAAGGATTTGCAGTCGTGATAGTTAAATACAGCATGTCTCGTTTTGCAATATGGCCATCCTTCAAAAAAAATTTCGTTTGAATTCTGCAGATTTAATGACAAACATCCCACAGTGCCAGTATTGAGGGTATGACTTACATTAGCTCCTAATTCTCATAATTGATGCTTTCACAACTAAATTGAGCAATGATTAGAATCTGTGTAATAAATTGCAGCAAACAATTTAATTCAATTTACTTTCCAGCCAGAGATTTAGCCATGAATTACAACACGACACACGTAAAATTACCTAAATAAACCTGGATGAAACCAGTCTGATAGTTAGAAACAAAGTTACAATAGCAGTCAGTTGAACTGCCTTGTTTGCTGTTCAAAACTGGTTTTGATTGACAAAAATTTATTTCTACTGCAAAACTAATTATAAAACTGAAATGTAATCATAGAGTTTGTTCTTTATAATGTTGTCAGTTACTTTAAGGATTGCTAAATCAAACATATAATTTAATAAATTGATTCGAAGTAATTGTAGAGCTTGTCATAGTCAAAACACAGAGTGAGTTATCTTTCTTGGATTAAAATGTGTGAAAAAGAATAGTGAAAGTATAAAGTTTTAAAGGGGCCTTTCTTTTAAAACTTTACAAATTTGACACCTGTTACAAGCCTTTACTTCCATAACAAACCTGAGTGGTGCCTTCTCAAGTGTGTCACTGTGTTAGCGCATATTGGGCTGAAACCTACACTATAATAACTGCCTTCCTCCCCGTCTGGCAGTCTGTCTGCCTACCTACGTCGTGCCCTCTACCTCAGAACCCCATGACTCCAGAAACATGTCCTACTTTCAGACGTGCCTCGCCTCACTTCCCTCCTTCCACTTCTTTCATTCTTTTCCTTAAACCCCGTCGGCCTCCTGGGAACTCCGTATCTGGGTCAGAGATGTGCTGTGAATGGAGTCCTCACCAGATTCTGGACAGACCCCACAACTCCCATCGATATTCTGCCCACACCCTTCGGAAACATCTATTTCAGATGTGACTTTTTCTCACCCCTTGTGCCATTTCTCTGCCTGACTTATCTCCCATCTTTGAATCAGTATGGCTGGGTAGACAATTTCACAGGATCTCTCACGCCAAAGGGACCCCAGAGAGGGAGAGCCCGACTCCTTGCTCCTCTACTCATTCCGTCTGTAGCCCCTCTGAGGCGCTTATCTCAACTCTGTTCGCTGAGATGTTTCTCTCACTCTGACTGCACCACTGCTGCCTTACAGTACCCTGCACTGGTGGATACACACTGATGCATGGAACATCTCTATGAATTAGTCATTTCTTACTGCTCAGCTCATTCATCAAATTCCGTTTGTCAGACTGTGCCACTCCCTTACTCTCAGACTGTTTGTCTATCTCCCCCACCCTCTTTCTCTCTCTCTCTCTCTCTCTTTCTCTTTGCTCTCTCTCACACATACACAAATATATGGCATAGTATACTGCAGAGCCCACACCACAGTGGGTGGCTCGTCTTTATAAATATTGAAATAGTGGAACAGTCAGGGTTCCAGCTGAAAGCACCTTTCATTTTGCCATGCCTTCATCTCAGTATAATTGCTCCCCTTTTTCTACCACTGTAGCAGCTCTCAGAAAGTCTGTCTTTATAATTCCAAGAATGACACAACTCTTATAAAGCTTCCATCTAAAACATCAGTCGTATGTTTACACAGCCTTGATTTCACGTCAGTGTTTGTTGTTTGCATGCGCTTTATTAAAGTGAGCTTTGAAATTTACATATTGAACGCCCAGTTTTATTGAATCAGCCCGGGCTGATGCTTGACTTGGTGTCGCTTTTCCTTTTTATCAACAGGTATGACATGACTTATGATAAAGAGGACTTGCTACTGAAGATAAAGAAAGCATCAGTCAGCGATCAGGGAACCTTCACCTGCCTAGCAGAGAACCGCGTGGGTAAAGCCTCGGCCTCGGCCTACTTGACTATCAGAGGTGGGTAAGCTGCACGTGGACTCACTCCTTGCAAAGCTCATAACCCATCCCTGATATTTTTTGTATCTCCCAAAGCAGTCCACAGGACAATCAGTCCTTTATTGCCCGCTTTATGAGTGTTATTGCCCCCCTGCTGCAAGGCTGGGCCTGGTTTCAGCTTTTCTTTCATATAGCAGTCTGATGTGGTTGATTGCTCTAGATCTCCAGCTAGGCTCCTGATATGAACAATCTAACCAGCTTTAAGTGACGTTTTATTACCTGTCCTGGGGGGCCCATTCTCCATCCAGCCCACTCACTCCATATTTACCCCCGTGTCAATGGGAGGATGCTATTTTATGGCACAGACTTATACTAAAATAAAATAAAACTTTGCTATTGCAAATCAGATTCCCCTTGCTTTCTTTGTATTGACATTTTAAACATTGTTCACACAGCTTAAGGCAAAGTGAAGGCAGCTAATATCACATTCTAAATGTGTGTATAGTACGTCATCATACATACTGTACATCCCAGACCACAACATTAACATTTCATTCCATATTTGTTCCGCTTTTATGTACAAATTGTGTTCTTGTTCCTATTGTTCATGCATATTCATGCACATTTATGCCTTAACCCGACCAAGCTTAAAGTTGGTTTGGCGGTGATATCCGTGATATCGAGCCAGATTTGCACTTGGGTAACATGTCAGAAGAAATATACTATAGTATTATACCATTTAACACAAATGACTAATACAGAACCTGCTGCAAGGTGGTAATCACCAATTTTACAGAAGGATGTGAGAATTTTTCATCGTGGATCCATCGAGGAAAAAAAAAAACTTTAATTGAAGATCACATCAGAGGTTTAATGCTGTATTTGTGAGTTCACTGGGTTTAATTGAGTTGATATTGTATGACAAAGGTAACAGTTATAATTAATACAGTTTTAATATTGTTTTGAATCACTTTAATATATTCTAAACCTTTCCTTGCCTGGGGTCTCTTTCATTTCCTTGACACTTGATACACAAACTGTGTGAATTGCATTGTTTTGGCTTAAATGAATTGTTGGACAAAAATCAGTTCATTTCTTTTCGGCATCGGTTTCCCTTCCCCGTAATGTTGCCAAGGTGCCTTTTCCTTGAGGCCCATGCCATCGCCTGCTCTGGTGACTGAGCATTACCCTCCTTGTCCCTGAACTTCATGGACGGAAACCCGACTCCACCTCATTCATTTCTGATTTCCGTTTCTTTCTTTTTCTGTCCCTCTGTTCTACTCCTCTGCTGTCCTTCTCTCTGTGTTGTGTGTTATTCTCACCCACACCATTGTTGTGTCACCAGCTCGCCCCGTTGGTAAGTAAGGGCTGATCCCATTGTGCATGCGTTGCTCTCTTTCTGTTTTTGATCACGCACATGTACAGTATGCATGTACTGTTGTGGCATTCCACAAACATAGCCATCAAACTAATATTGGACATGCATATCTACATTGTTACTATCAACCCCTGACTTCCCCTGGCGGTCTTTTGTAGAAAACTGTGGATTCACCACCTCACTTTTTCTCACAAAGGGGGTCCAGATATGATTGATGTGCCCTAGTTGAAAAACCTGTGTAGAAATGGACACTAATTAGTTGATATCATTCATTGTGATGTTCTGGCAGCTGGGTGAAAGACTAGTGTGACTAGAATAGATAATAAATAGTTCTTCAAAAATAACAAAGACCCAATGCATGAATCCCTTTAGCTTTCCAAAGTAGACCCTCTGCAAAACACGCTTAGAACTCTTTGCAAATGCGTTGCTATTGTGTTATGGTTTATTTTACCTTTTAACTCAGAGGCACCTCAGTTTGTGGTGCGACCCCGTGACCAGATTGTGGCCCAAGGACGAACGGCTACATTTCCCTGTGAGACCAAAGGGAAACCTCAGCCCACCGTCTTCTGGCAACGAGAGGGTAGCCAGGTGAGGATACAGATTTTGACAAAATGCATTCATCTTGTATTTGTCTGTAGGGGCGTGTGCATTATTTGTCTTTTACTTTCTATATATACTATATTCACAATTTCTACAAAGAACAAAGTGTGTTCAAATATTAAAAGTGGTCTAGGTTCTGACTAAAAGGATCAAACCAAAGGACAGCAGAATGTGGTTCTGTCCCACATACGTATAATGAAGTGCTAATTTATCATCAATCAACACCAGTCTGACTAGCCAATTCACTTAGCAAGAGCCAATGTCATGTGCTGCATTAGAGTCATTAGACATAATGAAAGCAGGCTAATGTCCTTTCCTGCCCATCAGCTTGTCTGCCTGAGGTGCAGAAACGGACAATGCTGATGCCTCAATTTCAGGACCATGACTGCAGGTTATCACAGCAGGATTATCACTCTGGTGGTAAACTGCCATTCAGACCTAGTAGGAAAGACACACTGACCCACTTTCCACCTGAATTGAACATAATTGTTGGAATATGTACTGTATGTATATTATGCAGTGATTACTTTAATGCAGGTTGTGTCCAAACAAAGCATTTCATGGATGAGAATTTTTTTTTTAACAATTATCTCTTAGTTCGGTAAAATAATGAGCATCATCAGCATATAATTTATGTATAGTATGCCAAGTTGCAGGTATGTGACCGTTAATAAGGTGTTAATAAGTGTGAACATGTCATTTGAAAAACAACAGTGGTCTCAACATTGAACCTTGAGGTACACCACAGATGAGTTGAGCAAGACCTTGTCAGAGATATGTGCTTTAAAAACAATGGCTCCAGTAATCAATTTAAAGCTGCGGAGAAATCATTTGTCAGCAATATTCAGAGAAGGGCATTGTCACATTTAGATGTAAAATATGTTCAAATTGAAAGAAAAAAAATAGATCCTCCAATAAAGGACATTACAGTTTCTCGATTTTTTCAGCATTTGTGCTGCCAAACGAGTTTGCCATCCCATGTAATATGTTTTTTTTCTCCCCACTTTCACTCCGTGTAGGATCTTCTGTTCCCCAATCAGCCATCACAGGGTGACAGCCGCGTGTCTGTGTCTGTGAATGGAGAGTTGACCATCTCATCTGTACAACGCTCGGATGCGGGCTATTATATCTGCCAAGCTCTCACTGTGGCAGGCAGCATCATGGCCAAGGCTCAGCTCGAGGTAGCAGACGGTAAGGAGGGATGCAAACACCAAGCAGGAACAGGAAATATATTTATGGGGTTCACTCACATAATTGCATGGCTTAATACATAAATAATATCAGCTGGATTTGAGCTACTACCGGTCCCTTCACACACGCCAGCACCCCACCCCATGTTGCAATTAGGACGTACATTATTGCATACTCAGTACAGCTTGATTGGAAGGGCACCGATGCCAGAGAAGGTCCACTTTCAAGTGATAACATCTGGAGGTCTCAACCACTCAAATTTTTTGAAGTTTCAAAAGTAGAATAACAACAACATGCATTATAAATTAGGAGAGTCTTGTCAATTTTTATTTAATGTTTGTCTATTTTTTACTGTGGTGCAGACTGGGCTTTGCCATCATACAAAACACACACACGCACACACATAAGCTTGCAGCATTACCCACACACTGACTATCAGTGTATCAAAAACCATTTATCTGCCCACACTTATATTGGAGAAGATGCATCTGTGTGTTCTAAAAGCCAGTCGCCCATAATCATTCTTTTCATTTTCACCTCACTGTGGTAAACACTGAAAAGACCGAAACTGCGTGAAATAAAACTGTCTACTTGATGGAGAGACGCTTTTTTGACAGAGCTTTAATGTCAGCATTAAGTGCTCAGCCGCTGCCAGCTGGGAGCTGTTTATGTCCTTCTCTCCATTTGTTTCTGGGCTTTTTCTCCCACACATTATTAAATTAACATCTGTTAAAGTGTTTTTTGGAGAGGAAATGACTTCTGTTCTGTCACTCAGAGGAGATGGATCAATATCCAAATGTTAGGTGTAGATCACGAATGATGGGAGAAATGCCTTTGACTGATGGCCGTGAACAATGAGAACAGAGAGTTGGCATGATGCCTGGAGAAGTTTTGGAAGCTTGTTCAGGGCCATTTCTGGTATTACTTAAGCTGAGAAGATCAGCTCCATGTGTTCAAAAGTTTACCACTTTGTGACGGTTCAGATATGGATTACCCTCCAACTTCATAATTGTCTTGGATGTGTGACTGAGAGGTTTATTAATTATCTACTTAGACTTTAAAGCTTAGGGCTAATGATATATATCATTCTTGAGTGGAATTAGCAAAGAAAGGCTAGTTGTCCTGGCCCGTACAAGAAAAAGAGTCACTTATTCTACTGCACTCATACCAGTCCAGCAGCACTTAATGCAGGGGTCACCAACCTTTTTGAAACTGAGAGATACTTCAAGGATACCAAATAATACGAAGGGCTACCTGAATAACATAGTCACACAATTCACCTTTAGTGATGATAATAATAATAACAACTTACATGCGTGATGAGGCTGTCTGCTCACGTTAGTGTTGTTATATCATATTGTTGTTAATGAATCCTCACAATAAATATTAGAAATGATTTACATGGTAGAAACATATTTATTTAAACATGTAACATTTTTCATTATTTATTTTTGGTTCTATAATTCAGTTTCAATTTTTGCATCTTGTTTAAAGTCACCTCTTTTATTTTTGTTCAGATTAATACTTTTGTGACAGTTTTGAACAAATCATGAACTTTGTCCCATGTCTGTACAAACTACCAGTAATGTAATATAAAAAAAAACATAACTTCTTTAACATATTTAAATGAATCATATCACATTTGTACAAATCTGTAGCATTTTAACAAAAAATGACATCTGTTACACTTTTTGAACAAATTTTTCACATTTTAGTTCAATAATTGATTTTAACGGCACCATGGTGTTTCACTAAAAACATCCGTTTTGCTAAATTATGCTTCACTTACAGATTTTGACTTCTACACCGGCCTCATGTAAAAACATTGTCTTTAACTCATAGGCTTTTTCTGCCCGTCGTGCGCTGCCAGACGGGGAGTTAGCAGTTAGCATGGAAGCTAGTGAGACAGTACTGAACTGAAGTGTCTCTCCACATTGTGCCGCTTTTCCGTTGCCACAGTCTTACACGTGATATTGAACTTTGACAGGAGACGAGGTCAGAGTTCATATATACATAAAACATAAAAATATATATATAATGTTATATTAAATAACGCCATGTTCAGCTCTACAGTAATGCAAGTGTTATTGATATAAAAAGCACACAATTAAATACAATTTTTAGAGGAGACCAAGTGCTATTTTTAGAACATGCCCTGCGGGCGACTCACGTGGTCCCTGCGGACAACTAGGTGACCGCGGGCGCTGTGTTGTTGACCCCTAACTTAATGTATATTACTATTTGTGCTGAAAGCAGTTTGACATTCACTGATGCTGCCTTCAAGTGAAGTTGTGGTTACAACATTGAGGACCGTGTGCACAAAATGTGTGCCATGTGGTTACATGAGCTGAAAGCCTACCTTAATGTAAAAAATCCAAATACACAATAAACAGATATGCCGACATATTATAAGATTAGGAAGGAAACACCATACAACTTAATTACACCATACTAATTTACACTTCATGTCCCCCATTTTTGAAAACGGCAGCAAGCACGTCACAACTCGTGAAGAGTCTGGTGTCCATATGGCTTTTTCTCGTGACAGTGGTAAACAACATGTCACTTGAAGGCAGCAAGCACATTCAGACAGAACGCTGAGATGCTGCAGAAGTGGTCTGACAATTTTCTATTGACATGTGAAACTGGGTCACCATTAGAAACCATTGTAAACGGAGTGAATCCAAACTGCTTTTCAGAGCCATATTTCAGGCGTATGCAGGGAAAGGATTTTATATCAAAAATGTATTTAAACCCATCTCTGACTGATTTCTTCAGACGCTAAGGATCCCTAGAATCAAATGATGCCTCCTGCTGCGATGCTGGATCAAAGAATGCAAACCGCGATCTCGAACGTCAGTGTTCAAATTCACTCCACAGCGGGCATAAAAATAGTGACTGTTCTCCCTTTAAGAACCATGAAAAGCAACATTCCATTATTACCTTTGTTACTAAAGCTGGACAGTGCGATTGCATTTCTTACAAAACAACATCTAAATCAGGAACAGCAATATGATATTTAGTTTGTTCCATAATCACCTGGGATGGTGACAGCTTTCTGTACGGTAGATATAATATTTTCCTGCAAATGAAGCCTGTCTTTCCTTAGTGAATACATCGACTAATCTTATGTTCACCTGAAAGAAGTAATAATGTCAGCTCCCCATGAAACACTGATTGGGGGAGCACTTATTATATATTCATGACACTTTCTTATCAGTCAAATCCCTCTTGGTGATTGTCAACAGCACAATGGAGATTATGTTGAAAGTGTCATATAAATGCAAACAATTCAGCCTCTATAATAACTGGCACATCACAAGTGCTTCTGCTTACTGTACACTGTGTTGCACCTAGTTGTACCTGATTTTTCTGCTATTCTGCTTGAGCTGCTGTATTGCTCATTGTGCTGAAGGGGGTGTGATGAAAGATAAGGCATGGGGAGCCTGCTGTAAACACTTGTGTGAATGGAGACCGACCTGATAACAGTGGAGAGCAGCAGCGAGGAAATTGGAAGCGAGGGGTAGTTACAAGGCCTAGAGAGATTCAACACTCCAGAAATTACTGTTTCAGAGTGCAGAGGCTGTTTTCTGGATGATATAACATGCTCTAAAAAGCTTTAAAGAGATGTATTGTTGTTCTGCTGGGCATGCTAATTCGGAGTTTAGTTTGCTGTGTGTGTGTGTGTGTGTGAGGGAGGAGGCGCAAGCATGGGTCACAGAAGGAAGAGAGAGGACAGGCATGAATGTGTAGAGAGGTGTTATAAAGAAGGTATGGTAATTAGCACCACGGGTGAAGCATCGTTAATCCTCACCTAGTAATTAAAGCTCAAAGGTGTGATGCAGTGCCATGAGCACACCGCCCTACTGTGGAAAAAGCTCACAAAACAGTCACTTCCTCTCACAACAAATCCATCAGATTGAACCCTAGCATCTTGGGCCTGCAACCACTAATGTAATTATTGCAATCACAAATTAACACCTGGGAGAAGGTCATGTTTTTTGTTTTTTTTTTGCCTCGCAAATCTGGCAGCGAGTTAGAAAAGAGATTCATTGTTTTATCCCAAGACCATGACATCTAAATTACGATGCTAGGAATAACACCTGTGTCTCGATTGTTGTCTTTAGCCCTGAAGGACCGCCCACCACCTATCATCCGGCAGGGCCCGTCCAACCAAACCCAGGCGTTGGGAGGCGTGTCCCTGCTTAGGTGTCAGGCATCAGGGGACCCAGAGCCCACGGTCACTTGGCGAAAGAATGGGGCCAGTCTGCTCGGGAAGGACTCGCGGTTTTCTCTGCTGGAGCATGGCAGCCTTCAGATCCAGAGTACCAAGGTGGGTTATAGTCGAGAGGAGGCAAGTACGTGCAAAAAGGAATTAGAATTGTACATGCAGCATGTAGCATGTAGCATATAGCAAGTAGCATTAGCCAGAACAAGCTCAGCTGTAATGAAGTCAAGAGAAAAGATAATTAGAAGTCTGATGTCAGTCATGTTGTAAACAAGCCGGCATTGTTTAAACTTGTAAAATAGTATAGTTTCATGGAGGTGGTGCCACTTTGTTTCTTTTTTTTCTTTTTTTTTCTTGTTTTAACACAAGTTGCTGTGTTCCCAGATCTTGGCAATTATCTTGGAGCAATCATCTTAATACAAATGATGGGCAAACATGCACACGATACTAAGAGGCAATCAACCAAAATGATCTTTCCATCTGACTGATTCTTTAATACAACATGGATTCTGCCAAGGAGCAGAGCATGTCTGACAAAGCATCCTTTCCATTTTATCCTACCTGAAGTCGTACTTGGAGCTATGGCTTGAAATGGAATTATCACGTCCTGGGGATTAATTATTAAAAACAAAGAATTGTTAATTAATCTTTGAGAAACACTCTTACCCCCAAGTTATCTGCTTAGCACCATATCAGTTTCATTTCCTGTATGTTTGCACCTGCAAATAATGATTCTGCACCCATTTCCCTTCCTACAAACCTGCAAGGTATGAGAGAATTTATTAAGTGTCTCTAAACTTTTAGTTAACTGTTCACAACTAAACAAACTACAACAAAGACTCAAGAGTTGTTTGTGTTTGACCATCATATCCTGTGTTGCATGCGAAAGAATAAAGAGAAATTCACTCATCTGCCAGATGATGTCAGCTGAATGTAATTCAAATGGACAAGTGCAGTCAGGTTGCTTTTAAAAGATGAATAGCGGGTATTGATTTTTGTAAGTCGTTAAACGGTGCTATTTAGTCCGTATCTCTGAGGCGGCAGTTAGACTCAAGGACTCAAGGACAAGAACCAGGGAGAAGAGTCCAAAGGGGGTGATATAATGGAGCATCTGCAATATACAGCGTCCTGTCACGGTGTCAGAGTGCTCTCCCTATGTCACCCTCCTGCTTCCCTTGAGAGATAAAATGGTTGTCAGTGCTTCCCAAGTCATTGCCTTTATAAATATACATTGTCATATCTCCTGTTTCCTGTGTCAGCACTGGTGATGATAATGTTGATGGCTCCGGGAATGGCTTGTGACTATTATTGAAGGAAATCAATTAAGAAAATTAATGTGAGCTTTTACTGGGATCTGTTTTTTTTTTTCTTTTTCATTGGCCAGTATTAAAGTTTCCTCTCATCCACTCTCTGGCTTTTCTCGAGCCAAATGCAGGCCAGTGGAGGTTAATGCATTTTTACTGTACTACTAGCTGCAAACCTCCTTCAAAAGCCCAGACTGACGTAAGAGCTTGTAGAAACCATCAGGGATCAGAGTGACAAAGGCTACTAGATTCAGTCGAACACAGAAACTGAGCGCAGTCGGAAAGCTGTATTATTTGTGATTTGGATGACAAGAAATCTTTGCTGGTCAAAGGGGCTTGAATTTGAGTAGAGTTTTAGGGGTGAATCTGGTTTCTGTTAAAAGTCAGAGAGCAGCAAAATCATCACGTTGCAGATTAAATGCGTGCTTGATTGAATCTGAATGATAATACCATAATCTGTCTTTCTTAGCTGTCGGACTCAGGTTTGTATACGTGTGTTGCCACAAGCTCCAGTGGGGAAACATCGTGGAGCGCCTACTTGGATGTTAAAGGTGTGCTTCGGCAGAAATCATTCATATGAAAGATTCACACAATTTTATGCACATCAAGCATAACAGTGCCAGATATTTCCTTTGCTTTTGAGGCTATTAATTTTGTCTCTCCCGTTTCCTCAGACTCCACTGACCTCGTGGACTTCATGTCTCACAACGCTACTGCCCTCCCAGGGCCTCCCTCCAAGCCAGAGGTCACTGATGTTACCAAGAGCAGTATCTCGTTGTCATGGGAACCGGGGCCAGAGGCTGGCTCCCCAGTGTCCTCCTATGTCATAGAGGCTTTCGGGTACGTCTGTGACCTATGGCCTCAAGCAACATTTAGTGACCCCGAACTTTCATGGCAATAACAGATGTGGGTGCTTCTGTGGGCATTCAAGCAAGCCAGTTCCAAGCACAATATTCTGGGTGACTTGTCTCTCGCAGAAGGACAATTCATTTTACAAGAGTGAAAAATTGCACTGGTATTTAAATTTGACTGAAAACCATTTGGCAAAAGACAGACAGTTTGAAGCAGAATTTGATTGACACACATGATTTTTTTTATTTTTTTATTTAGCTTTTTTCCCCGCTTCGTCTCACAATTGTTGGACAAATCGTTCTTTTTTATGATGACAGGAAGTATTTTAAAAGATTTCACTAGTGATTATGGCATGTCATTTCTGCGTGAAAAGTCATTTTGGCTTCCAGTCTCTCGGCGCACAGCTACATTTATTTTTCTGTAGCAATGAAAAGATGGTTCAGAACTAATGAGAGTTATTCTTTTTACAGCCAGTCAGTGAGTAACAGCTGGCAGACAGTGGCAGACCATGTGAAAACTACCGAGTTCACAGTCAAGGACCTTCGACCCAATACAGTCTATCTGTTCATCATCAGGGCGGTCAATGCTCAAGGGCTCGGGGACCCAAGCCCAATGTCTGAGCCTGTCCGGACTCAAGGTACAGAAATTAGATAGGACTGTAATCGATTATTGGTGATAAGAATCACTATTCAGATTCTGTATTTCTGTTTCAGACATTAGTCCCACAGCTCAGGGAGTCGACCACCGTCGTGTGCAGAAGGAGCTGGGGGATGTGGTGGTCAACATGCATAATCCTGTAGTCCTTAGCTCCACTTCAGTGCAGGTCACGTGGACGGTGAGTACTCACAACATCTGAAAAAATAAAAAAGTTGCAGTAGTTGTGCTACCTTCAGAGGATTGAAACAAATTGGGCCTAAGCTTGTTTGAGAACTTTATACTTGGCACGTCACTGCGTTTCGGATTAGTTGGCACACGCACAGAGTGAACCTGATGGGATGGATACACATTCAGAGTCCAAACAGCTGCTACCGCATCCATTTAGATTGGTTTGAGGTGATGCAGGAATCAAGACTAATGTTTCTGTTCAGGACGAATACATCACCATTAGGTGCTACATGTGTCACTTCTGGAAGCAGTTTGCAGCGAACGCTTTTATCTGGGAAATGTTATTTCTGTCTGGTGGCAAGGTGTCCCTACTGCCCGCTGCTGTAGGTTAATAACATACCTGGGATGGTCTCACACTAGTGTGCTATTTCATGCTTGTCAGTATGACGACCATGTACTGTAATACAGCTTTTAGACTGACACAGTGACAGGATAAACAGTGTTTGTGGTCGGTCTGAATGGGCCCATAGACATTATTTGACTAGGGTCCATTTGTGGGAAGAACAGTCATTCATTACCTGCAAAAGTTTCTTTTTTAAAGTGGTTTATTGACATGGCTAGAATTGAGACAATTTTCAAAACCCTTTGGTGCCCAGAGGGAACAGTTGCACCAATTTACATTTCTCATTTTGGATTTCAGTCGACTTTAATTGGATAAGAAGACATTCAGCAACATTCGCCTGGTTTTCTAGTTATCAGGGTAATATCTGAGACTACATTCGCTAGCTAGTGATGGTTGAGTTAATATTTAAAAAAAGGAAGATTTGGGAGTCTCAGTGCAGCAACTATACCACAGGTTGTCACTAACTTGCAAATGTCTTCTATGACAGTTGTAAAGTGAGCAAAAAACTATTAAGATTCACATCCTCAGCCATATAAATACATTTAAAAGTATGAAAGGAAAGAAGAGTTTGGTGCTGCTTCTGCTGTTTATGAGGCTTTTAGAGGCAGAAATCATTTTGTTAAGGGCATACTCACTGAGGCTCCGGAGAAAGAGAAAAAGAAGAGGAGATCCATCTTAATGTGTTTGGACTGGTCTGATGATAAACAGCTGCTTCATATCACTTGTAAAAGCTTTTTCTTGCTTCCAACCCTGTTAACAAGCCGTTGCTATGTGCGGTATCTGTTACATATTTTACCCTGATCCCGAAATGTACCAGTGAAAATAAAAAGGAATGGCGAAAGGGGATGTTTTGATCCAATATTTTGAGCCCAGAATGTGTTGATGTTCTCTTACACGGTGGGGAACTGTGCAGACTTGGTAAATACGCTACGACTCCCGCCATGTGGTTTCTTGCTTTTCCACTTCAAATTAAACTGTATGACTAACTAATCATGCGTTGTCTCTGACAGAGTGCACAGGCTGAATGCTGATCCAGAGCAGTTTACATGCTGATGTATAACACCTCCCACATCATCAACATACGACTCATTCTCTCCCTTCTCCTCTCCTCTCAGGTGGAGAATCCATCCCAGTTTATTCAAGGCTACCGTGTTCTGTACCGGCAAACATCAGGGCTGCCCTCCCCAGGGCCTTGGCAGATACAGGACCTGAAGGTTGCCTCAGAGAGGGACATAACTCTCTCTGGTCTGAAGAAAGGCATCGTCTATGAGATTAAAGTGCGCCCATATTTCAATGAATTCCAGGGTGCAGACAGTGAATCCATGACAGCGCGCACCATGGAGGAAGGTAAGCCACCAATTAATTCACATTTCTGACAAAAGTCGACTCCTCTGTCGACTTAGAAAAGAATAAGACATAGTTACTAATGCATGAGCAGATGCTCTCGTGTAAATGCTTCCACCTACTTTTATATTTAGTTGCCTCTAGTAATGGCTTCATGGCTAGATAGTAATAGATAATGGCATTTCAAGTACACCCACCCACACACCCACACTGGTGCAGTGCCATGTCCCCAGTGTGTGAAAACAGGTTTCCCAGACAGCGCAGTGGGGTTCTGTGACAACTCCGGGGCTCTGAGGGTTGGTGGGCTGAGGGGGAGGGCACATACTGTCTCCTTTGACATAAGCTCAGCCCTCTCTCTCCCTGCTCCTCCGTGCACCCCTGCTGCCATGTTTCTATTAAGATGTGCATGATATGACCCTCCTATGCCAACGCACACACACCAATGAGCTTTATGTGTGATAATGTTTCTCGGTGTTCTCTTCGTCCTCCTCTTACGTGGGTCAGTTGATTAGCTGCTGATTCTTATTGGGTTTGTGCCGCAAATTAATCTCTATACATCTCTATTACACATCTCTGCATTCTAATAGCTAATTCACTATTTGTTTACATGTCTAAAACTCAGTAAAAACAACGGAAACTAGATGTTTTTTAGTTTTCTTGGAGACAGTTTATCACTTATCCAAAGGAGTGATTGGTGACGTTATGTTACATCTGTGTCACATGTCCCATATGACTGAGGCCTGTTAACAACCCAGTATTAACCTGAAATAGAGGATGTGTTGTGGATTACCCTGCTGGACTGAATCTGAGCTCTGAAGGTGTGAATAGGGGTGACACGTTTTGGGTAGAGATGTTATGACGGCGCTGTAAGTGGCTGAAAAGTGACTCTAAATCAACAGAGAAAAAAGCAAGCATGCATGGGTGGGTCATAGTTGAATCGACAACCAATGACTCAACTTCATAAAAGCTTTCACCAAGAAAAAAAACCCAAAAAAACATTACATGGTCCGCATGTTAGTTTTGTCTGAAACTTTAACTTCATAACTAGAAAATTCGGGCGGAAATTTTGAATGTGCCAATGCTGCTGCTGCCGTTTCATGTAGTATGAATATGTGTTAACTGTCACATGAGCTGCTTTTAACATTTGGAATGTTTTATCTTGAAACTCCAGCTTTGTTAAGTCTTTACTTACTGTAAGTAGTTGTGTGCTTTTATTTTGAAAAAATACAGCATACACAAAGTCCTTTGAGTGTCAGGAACTAAACCTCCTTTGAAAAGTTGTGGCTTCTATACAGCCTCTTTATCAGGTTCTGGTTGGTGTTCCATGATTCTATTTAGAAGGAGTAGTTTGGTACTTTTAATTTGAAAATCTGACATATCCATTGACCCTCAGTTTGGTCTCTGATGGGGTCTTTATGGAAAATCCTGGCTTCAGAAAAACGTGTTCATCAGCTCCTTTTTGCATCTTGGAAAGTCAGACGGCTAAGAAAGACAAGTTTTGGGAATTGCAGATTTTGGTTAACATCCAGGCTATTGTTGAGTTTCTGCAGGCTTTATAATAATCCTAACTTTTCCAAATCAACATCACAAAGTGCTGAAATCACCGCTTCATCTTTTTCAAATGACGGCGTTTGCATTACAGTCACGTGGATTTGCTGGCTATAGCTAAGACTTTGTAAGTAGCTAGACAATCCCAACCGAACGTCCGTTTACTAGATTTTTCCAGGAGGCTTTACTAGCTAGAGCCAAAATACAGGCAACTAAAAGTCTTATGAAGATCACAGCATTACTACATTCTCTGTGCAAAAGATCCATCATCAACTGAGCAGAGAGGTAATTGAAAGCTCAAGTCTGCGCTAGTGAATGGTGCTTGTGGTGGGATTGAGGTAACTATGCACTGAAGCTTTGCATTCAGCAGACTAAGATGCATCCGGGTGCACTGACTTCAAGCCATGCTGAGCCCATTAATGTAATACGAAGGAAGCTCAAACCATTGGTGTTTGATGTCGATGATCACACTGCACCCTCCTAGGATGGCCTAAGACCAGAGGATACAACTACTGGAGAAAGAGGAGCTCGGCTCACCGGAGCCAATTAAAATGGCCACACAGGATCGCTGGAGATCTTTGTGGACTGGCGAACATGCGCTAGTTACCTGGGATCCTGGAAGTATGACATCATGGTGCTGAAGATATTGGCCTCACCCACCAGTTCACTTGAGCTCGGAAATGTGCCACACTGCAGAATTGTGACAAAGTACTTGGTATCCGTCAAAGTAAGATTGTGAATGTTCCACAGCCTTTATGAAGCCCCACCAGAGGGTTTTTGATGTCGAAACACCAAGCGTCTTCTATCGGAAAACGCAAAACCTGAATGATGAAGTGACTGAGAATCCTTTAGGGAGTTCTTGATGAGAGGCAGTAACTTCTGTCGCAGTCGCTATCATCTATAGGATCCTCTGACTTCCCACCACTGCAGCTGAAGCCAAATCAAAGGAAAATACAATGTGGTGAAGGTATAATCTGGAGATCAGAATAAATTGATGTCACGTGTAAGACCGGCTGGAGGGCTAGTCAAAAGAAAAGATGAGACCATGCTATATGGAATAGTGCTCCCTGGTACCACTACGTCCATTTTATTTTACATTACAGATTTGTTGACATAGAAATGTTTGACATAGATATGAATTCATTAGCTTAATTTATTCATGAATTTGCATATCAGGTTATGTTTACTATTTCATATCCTGTATAGCAGAGCATTAAGCAGCTTAAGTGACTTTTTTTTAATTGCAGCTCTGATTAAAAACTAAAATGTTTCCGCAGACATTGGAGCGTTAATTGCATTAAATGGCTCTTTAGCTAGAGTGTTCGTCAGTCTTAATATCAATATTAGTCACGTGAATATAAAGAATATACTACGTTGGCTTTTCCTGCAGTTGTAACCATTTATAGTAATGTTATCCTGACTCATTCCTGGTATTGGAGCCATTATTCATCCTCAGGGATTGTTCTTGCAGAACTACTCTTAATGGTTCCTTTCTTCCCTTAATGTAAACCTTTAACTGACCAGCAAAGCTCAATATGTTTTCTGATGCAGCACCACTCAAATCACATCTGGAAAACAGGAGGTCATGATCATAGCGGGAACCATGGGTGGCCTTGGACTAAAAGAAAGCATATTTTAGTGGTCACTACTGTTTTATGGTACACTCTGCTATTCTTTACTTACTGCTGCCTTCTGTGAGGTGAACGTAGCAGCATTCTGGATGGATCCCAGCAGTATTATGTCCAGAATGACAGAAGGAGCTAAACAACATTGGAAATAATCTCTTAAACCACAAATTAATATGAGATTTTTAGTGCCAGTTGCAAGTTTTGTTTTTTTCTTTATTGAAAAAAAAAAACAACAACAACCAACAACTGGTAGACAGCTCAGCATTATTCTGTGTTCATGTGCTAATGCAAAAGTCCAACATCTGGGTATTGCAGCTGGCCTCGTGAACAGCTTTGTGTTCATGAACAGCCCTTTTTTTTTTTTTTTTTCAGAGGCTTAAATCGAAAAGACAAAAGACAACAGATAAACATAAAGCGTTCCTGACTGAGGATTTCTAAACTCAAAAAGGCCTGGGTTCCAACGGTTGTTATTGTTTGTTTTCCCTTCGAGAGATTCATGATTATGATTTGAGTTTGCGGAATTAGGCATACAAATATGATTCATTGCTTAGAAACGATCAGCCAGAGAGCTGCATTTGTTTGCAACCCCTTCCTTCCACTACAGCCTACCTGCATTTCTACTGATTGATTCTCATTTTAATCAAAGATTTTTTTTGTGTCAGTGCCAGATTGCATCTCATCATTAACATATCTCACAGGCGTAACATTATACCGTAGCTTTTATATTCGGCTGCCCCTGTCATTAAACAAGTCATTTTGCTTTCTGAACAGTGGAGACGTCTCAATATTGGGACAGTGCGTCTGTGTGAGTCCATTTAACGGTAATTGCTTCGGAAAGCTAATGCCGTCTAAATGGCTGAATATAGATATCCTCAAACTGGGTTGAGTTAATTTCTCAAATTTAATAAAAATAAATTGCATCTCATATGGATCATTTAATTCCTTTGTTCTGCCAGGCCGTCAAGTATTTTGCAGACATGCCACATCTCTTTAGAAGCTCTCTGTAAAGTACAAGCCAGATCATTTAGGAGAGCTTTTTTCATCTCTCCAACTCAAAACAGTGTGAAAATAACTGTGTGATTTGGGCCAGATGTTGATGTGTCCAGATGTCAAAAAAACTGCCAGAGGTCACTGTGTTTTATACTTCTTATATAGCCTTGTGTCGTATTTGCCAATAAATGGAGTGTCTACCTAGCTGTTACCTCTGTGAGACACTTTGCACTTCTTGCCAAGCTTTTTCTGAACCGTCCATCTGCAGAGTTTAACTCACAGTACCCATGTTGCTCTTTGGCCAAGACAATGGCCCACCTGCCTCGGCCTTTCTCTGTGCGGCTTTGGAATTCGGTGCCTTGCTTACACGGATCCACTGCAGTTTGCGTTATTATTTTGCAGCTCCTTAATTGGGTTCAGAGTGGCTATTTCATGCACTCAGTCAGAACGTAATGATAGTTTTAATGGGAATCGTGAGAAACTATGTGCCCCGAACTCGTCTATTCAGTGAGGCGATGATTTGGTCTGTTGAATAGACATGCTGTTTGCTGCCTGCAGTCCCTGTCTGTGCAGGTCATCCGGACAGCTTGGTGCCATTTAAAATATGACCTATTAAAAAAGGGAGTTTGAATTTGGCACGGCGAGGCTCCACATTTGTGGCGGCACACCATCTCGTTTTATTTTTTTTCTTGGCGCGGGA
Source organism: Chelon labrosus (assembly GCF_963514085.1). NCBI lineage: Eukaryota > Metazoa > Chordata > Actinopteri > Mugiliformes > Mugilidae > Chelon > Chelon labrosus. Next base: position 5,124,576 of record NC_140350.1, on the reverse strand, counting down.
ACTTCCACTCACATCTAAACTTGCTGATCTGCTTGGAATGGTTATCGTTTGTGTAATTATAAAAGCACAGATTTGATCCTCAAATGCTTGCTGGGTATAACTACTGGTGCCATTAGGATATTGGAATTTTCCACTTACTGTAAGGGAAGGATTGTGCTGCTTTTGTTTGTTTGTTTTGTCCCAGTCCATTCCAGCTACACAAAAAGAATGACACCATTAAGATAGGAAACTGAGATGAAGTTCTGCGTTTGCCATCTGCCAGGCTGGCTTGGAAAATGCCTTGTTATAAGGGTTCCTCTATGAATATGAATTGAGTTAGAGAGTGAGACAAATCCCTCTTTAACACGATAAAAAAACATGAGACGCTCCTTTTTCTTTTATAAATAATAAGTAATTTAATTATTTTACCTTATGTATGTGTTTCTATAATCTTTTTATTCCTCTTGACCCGTCAGCCCCCAGTGCGCCGCCACAGCAAGTGACAGTGTTGACAGTGGGAAGCAATAACAGCACATCCATCAGCGTGTCATGGGACCCGCCTCCCTCCGACCAACAGAACGGCATCATCCAGGAGTACAAGGTGGGCCCGGCCTCCCCCAGACTGAATATTTTACTCATGTACAAACTTACACCCTATTCTGTCTGCCCTGTCCGTCTCTGTCAGATCTGGTGTTTGGCCAACGAAACCCGCTTTCACGTCAATAAGTCTGTGGATGCAACCATCCGTTCAGTGGTAGTCGGGGGTCTGCAGACGGGAGTGCAGTACCGCGTGGAGGTGGCTGCAGGCACCAGCGCGGGGGTGGGGGTCAAGAGCAAACCCCAGCTCATCATCTTGGGTAATCCACTCACACACGGCAAACCTGGAGTCAAATGAAATGACCTCATAATGGGCGACCCAGGTCTCCACCACGAGATTGGGGGGGGGCGTCTGGAAAGATGATTTATCAATTTATCGCACTTGAAGAAAGAAGATTGCGCTTTACAACGTGCACGTCTATGGAGAAATCAATAGCGGTTCATTAAGTGAAGTGTCTGGTAACACTGTGCCAAGTACCGTTAGCCATATCAATAATCCTCTTCAATATGTGGGCAGCTGGTGCTAACAAAGTAGTCAGTGTTTTTGTAGGAGCTTATCACATCTTATGAAATAGCTAAAGGATGCCCAGAGTATATAAGCCCAGAATCAATATGGAAGCCCAGGCCAGATGCTCTTCATCTGTGACTTTTGACTGATATATAATAACACCCCTAACGCCCAGAGAAAGGGAAACAGGCCTGTGGACCGAAGCCTAATGACGAGGGGGGGTGGTTCCTGCTGGAGACTGTGAATCTAATTTCACAGCACAGTAGCCGCAACAGAAAATCAAAGTCTGTCAGAGCTGCTCTGTCAATCTCATGTCTTGAAGCTCAAGTTGATAAGTGCACTGCTGAATTGATTAACTCTGTATTGGATGCACTGGTGCTTTTTTTATTTGTTTTTTTTTCTTTTGCCACAGTGTGTCTTATTTTATTTTTTTCATTTATTCACGGTCTAATCTTCAGCCTGTCCCAGAGGTCCATGAGTCCCTGCGTCCTGATGTTTGAGATACTGTACAATAAGATGCATGTCGTCTGATTATATTCACCTGACTCACTTTTTGTGAAAGATTATATTCTAGAAATACAATCTTTTGTTCATTTGTATGTGCTTAAACTGACCTCCAGATATTTCATTTGTTCCTTTCCCGTGTGTGTGTGGGTGTGTGTGTGTGTGTGGTGTCTCCAGGTGCAGAACTGAGGGACGTAATAACAGGATCGGAGGGCAACAATAGCATTTCTGACGTGGTGAAGCAGCCGGCCTTCATCGCAGGTTTGGGAGGGGCCTGCTGGATTGTCCTCATGGGTTTCAGTGCCTGGCTGTACTGGAGGAGAAAAAAGAGGAAGGGACTCAGCAACTATGCAGGTAAAAACCAAAAATAAAACAAAATCAATTTACATGGTTCTGCATCAGCACAGGATCTCAAAGCGCAGTAGGTCTTTCTCCAGTGGAAGCTGTTGTCATCACAGATGTGACTCCATTTGAGGTGGCTAAAATGCAGAACAAAGGAAATATATTCAGCGCAGATGGAAATAGGCCCTATTTACTTTAATTCACTGTGCAGTGATGTGCATCAACTGTGCTGAGTTCCATCAGCACCACACCTCAACACTCTAATACATTCATGCGAGATAAGTAATTTAACATCCCCTTCCATTATCGGGCTATGGCTGGTGTTGTTTGCACATTAATATGAGGTACGTCTAGGTTTAGCTATAGAATATTCTTTTACCCCCACTGTGAATCAAGCATATAGCTCTGTGCAATTATCATAATGTGCATAGCAGCTTTCATTGTCAGGACGCGGGCGCGGTGATTTCCTAATTCAATAGGGATTTATATGATTGAGTGCTGCTTCTCTGATCCCTTCCCTCAAAACACACTGAGGGAGTTGGATTCCAAAACACCACATTTCCATTTTAGTGTTGTTGTTGCTTCACAGTGAACATTAATATAAAATAGTTTGATTTTGGCTTAAATGTTAAACATTTTTACAAGTAACGTTTAAATAATAAATATTACTTCATATGAGTACGTTTCAGTGTTCCTTTTGCTTATTTTTAATACAAACCCCATGCCCCAAAATATGTTTTTGGAGGAGATGAATAATTAAAATTATGATGAGGAAGTAGTGAACGCTCCAGGGCAAAACATATAAAAATATATGTATATATATATATATAAAGGTTAAAAGTGTCACCTTCAGTGGAACTTATCCCCTCAGGGCAATCAGAATATTGCAGAAAATGCTTGAATGCTGTTTTAGATGAATTGCTGTGTTTCATCAAAATCTGCCAAATGCTGACATATCATCAGTGATGGATTAACAAACAAAGCAAAAATGAAAGCGCTCGATCTATATTTTTACACTCATGTTTCATGTTATTTTTTTTTAACATCTATTCTTGTGATTTCTGAAACCTTCAATATTCACATCCTCTCTCTCCTTCTGATTTGCAGTTCAGTCCTTCACCTTCACTCGAGCAGGTATGTGTTTACGTAAAAAATACCACAGCAATTTAGCCGCACGTATTCTCTGCACCAATACTGCATCGGCCGTTCACACTGAGCGCACGCTATGAGACTAAACCGCAGTTTAATTCTTTCTCTTTCCCTCTTTTTTCCCCCCTGCAAGTTACTTTCCAAAGAGACAGAGGCCTGATCAGAAACGGAAGGTGAGAAACCCCTACAGCTAATGCTTTCCCGCTGACATTTCAGCTCCACGCAGTGCAATGCACGGTCTCACTGACACGAGCCCATTGTCAAACCTGAAATGAAGAGTTCTCTTGTGATGAATGGAATTTGCATACATGTCCCCCCACCGCTTATTCATACTGTATCCGTGTATGATTTGCACTGGTGTTCACTTGATGAACTCATTAATCACTCCTTTGAAGTGAGTGCTAGCAATTAATGCAGGTGGGCAGCTGCTTTATTCACTGGCTCTCTCTCAGTTCGTCTGAGGTTGCTGGCAGCGAGAGGTCGTGGGAGAAGGGGAGAGGTGATGAATGTGCTGTTTAAAAAGGCTTGGCTTAGACTACGCAGTCATGGGTCGTGTGTGGCGTTGGAGGAACAAAGTGCTGGACCTTGAGGCTCAGCCCGAGTGGCCAAGAGAACTTTATGCCTGCTCAGAATGCGTGAAGTGAAGCCCACCTTTTGTATCCACTGAATATCAAAGTGTAACTGAAACAACAAGAGAAAGAGGTGAATTTACTTTTCAGAAAGTGGATTTCCTGTATTTATATTACCCCATGCTCCGTCTTTGCTTTTTGTCACAGCTAAGCAAGCAGATAAGCCCACAGCCAGAGCAAATGTTGCACGTAATAAGCTAAAAATAAACTGATTCTTGCCAAACCTTCGCGCATGAGTGTGCCTGTCCGCACATAATGTGTGTGTGGTGTTGGCGTGGCGTTTTTTTCTTTTCGAGAAAATGTATGTAAATCTATGTATCCGCTTGTGTAGTTTAAAATGGAAATTATTGACGTAATTGTTTGAACACCTTTGAGCCATCATCACCAAGTCAGCGGCGAATAATTCCCCTGGCACAAGGCAAATCAGGCTCAGCGGAATATTCCCTGTGTAGTTGTACATTAAGCAAACATGTGCAAACAGAATCATTTGAATTTTTAAAGCAGCTAATATGAAGAAGCTGTAAATTTTTGCTGCCCACAACTTTCTTACCTTGAAGTCAAATGCCGTATTCATGACCGTTGTATTTCACAAAGACAAAATGACATGGTAGCTCCCCTAAACCACCTAATGGGCTTTTGCTGTCTCTGTTGCTATGGAGACAGTGCAGCAGTGTAGCTGATCTGCCAGAGGCTGTCCATGATTCTCAATTTAAAATGTAAATTTCTGTTGTGCTAAGGCTCTAAAGTGGATTTAGTGTGTGTTTAGGCCTGCCTTGTTCCTCCAGGGAGAGTTAGTGGTGGTAGAGTTAAGGGGAGGCAGGAGTCTGATTTATAGACTTGCCATTTTATGTCTCTCTGTTGTTTATTGTTGCCCGCGTGCTCGGCTGCTCCACGGGCGAGAATATGCTGAATGAGTTTTCACATCAATTTGTTGTTGATGCAGCAGGAAGAAAATCAGCAATACCGTTACGGGGTAGGCTGAATATTTAACAATCACTGGTTCTCTGTTCTCCCCACAACCCCACGCCTCCTCCAACCCCTTTGTCTGGCGTTCCTCTCGCAGCCGTCCGGGGCTGTTGAAAGCGGGCGATCCCGGCCTCCCCTGGTTGGCCGACTCCTGGCCTTCGACGAGCCTCCCAGCTAACGGGGGCTTGGGGAGTCCAAAGGGCGGCAGCAACTTTGGTCGAGGAGGTAAGAAACATAAACAGGCTGGGGTGATGAAGAACACGGTTTTAGCATTGCCTCGTTGGACAGTTTTGACATTCATCCTTTGGGAAGCGTAGTGACAGGACATCACAAACAAGCACACACACAGAAATCAGCTAAACACACACGCAAATTAAAAACCCCTTTGAGGGCTGTATTTTACTAATTGGATTTGACAAGCCTGATATTTTGCTTATACTTGCATAAGGATGTACTTTTTGCCTGTATTCCGTTGTCATGAGCTGCCATTGTGCATTTTTTTGAGGTTGTGCAAGATAGGTAGTTCAAGTACATGGGTTTGCATTGTGCGTTTGTATGTTCTAAAAGTTCAATGGAACCCTGGTGAGCTGCAGGCTTTATGTGAGCAAGATAGTAGAGCTGAAGGTTAGCCCTGTATGAGTAGCCCTCTTGTGAACACTCCACTCGGCTCCCACAGAGTGTTGCATGCTAATTACGGTTGTTGATAATCACTTTCATTCATATCAAGTCCATTTGAGACCTGTATTTAACTAATACAGAGTGCCAGAGCAGCAGGGAGTGTTAATGACCTTAAAGATCGTTAACTTCATGTCAGCGTATCTCTCCATGATGCCTTTTCCATTTGCCTCCTCTCTCTGTCTTCATTCTCCTTTGTCTCAGATGTATTGCCGTCTGCAGCCGTGGAGAAAACGGGCACCATGCTGTCTGATGGTGCCATCTATAGCAGTATTGACTTCATGGGGAAGGCAGGCTACAGCAGCCCAGCGCGAGGCAGTCAGCCCACCCCCTACGCCACCACTCAGATACTCCAGTCCAACAGCTTCCACGAGCTGGCTGTGGACAGGCCAGATCCCCGCTGGAAGGCTTCACTCCAGGCCCAGCAGGAAATAGCAAACCTGGGCTACTCACTAACTGACAGACGCCCTGGCAGTGGTACGTGCCATGATTTAAACAAAAAAATAAAAAAATAAAAAAAGAAGCAAGATCTCAATTTATTTATTTTTTTCTCTTGTGGTGTGCTGTTAGCACTCTTGTGAATGTTTGGTCTCTATAGACTGTAGCAGTACAGCATTTTTGCAATTTTTTTCTCTTTTCTCCGTGAAATCACTACAAGCTAAACCAGGAAAGAGCAAAATACAAAGGAGGGAATTTATTTACATATTCACTCCAAATAGGCCCTTAGGATAATGTTCTTAATTACTCTTCTGTCTTCATCACAATTCTACCCTGGGAGCTTATCTAGCCCAGAAATGTCACACAATCGTGACGCATTTCTTTGGGTTAATTTGATTAGCGATGGCAGAAAATCCCTCTGTGTTCCCGGTTATTTATTTAGCTTATATACATTTAGTAAAGTCGCAGAGGCATTTTTGTCTTTACTTTTGTAGCTGTGCACAATGGGCTGTGTGTTCAGCTAAATGTCAGGCTCACCGGAGATAAAGCGGAGCAAGTGGGGAAGCTGTATGGAAGCAACTTAAAGTGGTTTGCCGCAGGTTTTTGATGCCTCTTTGAGAAATGTCAACATTTAGAAAAAGTCCTAACGCGCTTGTCAGCACACACACACACACAAAAAAGAGAAATAATGAACATTGTGTCGGGGACAGGTTTGAAAAAGTTCAGATGGAAGGGAAAGATGGAAGATAGCTTTCAAAGCAGTGCTGTATATGCGCATGAGCTCAGTGTAGAATAATATTGTGTGTGTGGAGTATACAGGGATTTCTTAGTGTAGAGAAAGCTGAGCATCTCCTTTCCCTCTTTTCCTACCCTCCAGGTGCAAAGGTTGGGAAGAAAAAGAAGGTGAAGGGTGGGACAAAAACCTCTAAATCAAATGGGACATGCTGGGCTAACATGCCCCTGCCTCCACCACCCATGCACCCGCTCCCTGGTACGGAGGTTGACCTTGACCGTTACCCCCAGGAGAACCACGGAGGAGGGTAAGATACGTTCATATCTCATCAATCTCTGCCCTGGAACACACAAACACATGAAGCACGCGTCGATAGAGGAAACGCATGCAAAAAATAGAGGCCACAATGTCCTGCATCTTTGCCAAAGCATGCACGTGTACACAAAAGTGTGTATTCAGGGAGCTTAGATATGTAATTTTCCTTCTGGGAAAGTAAAAAAAACAATAATTTACGTCAGTTTAAGATGCATTTTGACAAAACTAACATTATTTGACGTGATTAGTTGAAGTGAATCATATTTTCCAGTCTTCAGCATAGATATACAACTGGCTGTTTCCCAAAGTCAGCGTGATGAATAACATAAAAACCTTTTGTCCACATGCCAGTTATGACAGCAACAGCTGGGCTCCACCCATCTCTGTCCAGACCTACCGCCACCAGAATTTGGACAATGAGGTACAGGATGAGAGAGGTCCCACTCCTCCTCTCAGAGGAAGATCCTCTTCGCCGGCATCAGCTCCCTTCAGCCAGCCCTCGTCGTCCTCGCTCAGCTCTGCCCATCATGAAGAAATGCAGTCCATTCTGCAGGCCCACTTGGATGAGCTCACCAGAGCCTATCAGTATGAGGTTGCCAAGCAGGCATGGTAAAGCTCATTTAATTTTCCAGTAAACTACATTTTAAGACTACTTTCTATATTTTTGTTTTGGTGAAAAGAAAAGGTCTGCGTGACTATCGGATAATTTTGAAAGCCTTATATTGTTTGCAGGCATTGCAATTTCATTCAGATGTTTGCTTTGCACAGTTGGAGAGACACCTGTAATTTTTATTCATTTCATTCTGCTGATAGTTTGGGTTTTGCATATCAATGGCCAGTGTTTGAGCATCTTGTAATGCCGGTATTTACATGTGTCAGCCCAAACCTGCTCTCCATGTGTCTTGCGAGCGATAAAAACATCTCTCCATTGATTACACCTTTGATGGAGCATTGGAAAACTTGACAAGTCAGTGGCGACACGTGCTGGAGGGTAATGACCGGGTTTAGTCTTACATGCTGTTCTGACATCAGTAAATAGAGTTGGTAATTATGCATGCATCTCCTCTATGGAGGGATGTGAGCCATCATGGAGGACAGCTGTGCGGGAGATAACAGGCATGTTGGTGACAGCCCTGCCCATCCAGATATCCTTTATCCAGTCCAATTACAACTCCATTATGTGAGCACAACACACACCAGCACCGAGAAAGTAATCAGTGAAATCACTGCAGGCATTCATCGTCTCTGCACATTGCATCTGCACCCTTCTGAATATGCACTGATTCCGCTTGCCAATAACTGTTTTGCAGTATTTTTGCTGCCCGTTATATGACCTTCATTGCGTTTTCAAAAATGTACTTTGTTTATTAATATTCAATATTTCCCCACATTTGATTAGGCATATGAAGAGCAGTCCCAGTGTGTCCAACACCCCAGTGGACTTCATGTCCAGCACACTGGGCTCTGACTTAGGTGCAACCCTCCTCTCTGAAGAAGACGAAGAGGAGGAAGATGAGAGATATGCTGTGGTGTCAAAGAACTTGTGTGGCTTTGAATACACTCCCGGTCACAGTGTGGATAACCTCGAGGGCTCAGGTATGTTTTTAAATGAACTGAAGTTGTTGCTTTTAAACAGGTAGAACATTGGGTCACCGACACGGTGAAGGCATGCTTAAAATCAGCTGTCCTTGCGTATCATTTCTGCTCAAAATATTGTACTCATGAGAAATTTGGCCAGTGCATTTGCAGATAAATATGGATGAGCAATATGGACGAGGATAAATGTCCATATTCTATTAATTACCAACATTAATCTTTGCAACAGAACATTTATTAGTTACATGGTGAACATGGTCTATGTCACAGTTTTTAAGCTTACATTTGATATGTTCTTATTCAAAGCACGAGCCTGACGCATAGACTGTAAAAAAAAAAACAGATACCATGACAGCTCCTCAAAAGTGAAGCCAAAGCATGTGGAGCTCCCCCTGGTGACTGGCTGCAGTGTAGGTCATAAGGTCCATCTCCTCCATGTTAGTGGATGGGATTTGGGCCTAACTAAAACACTAAAGTCCAAATCAAATAATTATTTTCTCAAGGATGATTTCTGTCATTTTAGGTAGTTAAGTTAATGCTGATGCATACTCAAGTGTCTGTTTTTCTGAGAAGATTGTTATTTGACGCTATAAAAACAGGATGTGACATCATGATGGTTTACAGTTGCCAATGACAGCCACTCTGCAAAGTGGTCACGCTGGACCATGAGAGTAGGAAAATAAATAAATAAATAGATAAATAAATAATAAGTGAAGTTCTTTGGAAGTAGAGCATATGGCATTGCCAGTTAGTCTAGCAGAGGTGTGGGTGGGTCAATAAAGTAGCTCCACTCTCGGACAGCACCGCTCAGACTCTGGATCCAAACTCGGAAGATGGCACTGAAACAAATATATGTCTGCACACTGACAAGTGAAGTAAATAACAAGATTGACCATCTTGTGACAGTTCAATGTTCTGCCGGGAAATTTTTGGACCTGGCATTCATGTGGATGTTACCTAGATATGCAGCACCCACCTAGACCAGACCAGACACCCCCACCTCATAGCAATGACACTCCTTGATGGCAGCAGCCATCCCCAGCAGGATGCAGCCTGACACAGGAACATACACAAAAACACTTTAGGAACAACTCAAAAAACATGAAGAACAGCACAAGGTGTTGACCTGGCCTCAAAATTCACTAGATCCCAAACTGATCAAGTATCTGTGGGATGGTCCACAGAGGCTCCTCCTCTCAACCCATAGGACCCAAAGGCCCCCACTAACAACATTCTGTTGCCAGACACCACAGGACACCCTCAGAAGATCCATGTCCATTCTCTGATGAGTCACAACTGTTTTGGAGGCACAAGAGAGACCTACACAATATTAGGAAGGTGGTCATAATGTTATGCCTGATAGGTGTAGTTCCAAATGGAGTGAATCCAGACCAACTTTCTGCTGCAAAAATTTTATGGGCTAGTAAAGTTTGGGATGGCTTCCAAGCTCAAAAGCCAGGTGGATTTAAGAATAAGGGTGCTTATCTAAGGATGTATTTAATAAAAGGCCCCCGCTCATCACTTATAGTGGTGGAAAATAAGCAGATTTAGACTTAGATATTACTCCCTGTGCAGCTCAAATATATTCAGTCCAGTCAAGGGAAATATGTTTTTATCATAAATCATTTATTTATGTAAAAATAAAATGTAGACAGGGTTAGGCTTACCGTATAAGACAACTCCACTCTGCGGTACACAATTGAACCATTGCCAATGCAAGTGTATGTTTTTATGTCGTATGACAGTAAGTAAGTGCTTGGAGAGTAACGACTGACTTTTGGTGACTGACTGACTAACAATTTGAATCATTATCTTTCACTAACCGAGCCTTTTAGTCATCAGGCACAAACATTATTAAATAATGGGGAAAAAAACACTTTTCAGTGGATTTTCCAAAACACAGTTCTTTTCTCTCTCTCTTTTTTTTTAAACTAATCCGAGGTTCAGCTGATTTGCCCAACAGCAACATTCTGTCTGCCAACAGGGTTTGGGCCACTGAGGCTGAAAACTGTCTGTCTGAACTATCACCTATAGACATGCAACACAGAACAAAGAACAAGGCACACAATAGACTATTTAATCACAGGCATGCAAGCCCCTGCTAGTCTAGTCATTTAGTATATTACATAGTAAATCAGGAACATGTTTATGTAGCCACCAGGGACAGTGATTGACACTCAAAGGTGAAGCACAAACTGTATTTGGCCAAAAGTAAAAGTTTCATATATTCAAATAGTCTTAGTCTTGGGGACCCTTTTTATAACTATTCCTCTTCAAAGATGTATTCAGGCTGTTACTTGAAGTCATTCTCGGATCGACATCAAAGCCACAACATATAATATTTTAACAGCTTTAGTAGGGCTCTGCTGCAAAGAAACACATCTAACATTTAAGGTTTGATGCATTTATAAATAGGTTCCTGTCATCAGAGCACTTCTTTAGAGAGAAGCTTGATGGCTTTTCCCACGGGGACAGAACCGCACCGTTTTTAGACTCCATTGTTTGTTAGGTTAAGATCGCCTTGTGCATTGAGAATATGTGTTTTCAGTATTTTTAATAAGCCTCTGCAGGGGGAAAATACGGGTCGGCGAGACTAAAAATATTTACCAACATTAGCAATGCAAACATTTTATCATCTCGTATTTAGCTGTCACATGTTGTAAGTCGTTATTTTTGAGGTTCGCTCAGGCAGACTGAGAGAATATCTTCAGTCCGGTAGATCAAAACATGAATACTGTCACTGTGGTGGCAGTATTTCCACAGAGGGTGCCACGTTACATTTATGGAGTGTTGTTTTAAGTGGCACATCAGTTAATACATGCTGTATTTCTTTGGACTAATTCTTTATATCTTGGTTCAAGAAAGAAAAGAAACTAGGCTCTCTGGTTAAACAATAACCAAGTTGGATCTATGGAGGACATTTCACATGTAGACAAGAACATTGGGCACAAGCTTTACACGATACACTTAATAGAAATTAATCAGACCTATAAACCTGTCTATGTTTTGGTTCCATCTGATTCTGTACATCCATATCTAATGCCTGGCCCGATCTGCTGTATGTGAGCAAATACTTGTTTGGGAGTCATTAGCACAACCTTAATCTCATTGATGCTTTTAGGTAAGGGTTCCCAGCAGTGTCACTCAGACAGCTTTGGCACAGCAGACCACGGAGCACAGGGCACACATAGCCTTGGACACAAGAGGGCACCACTTACTGGCCACAAACCTCAGACAGAGAAGGTTGGAACTCTTCCCAGACGAAGAGACACCAACACAGACGGTAAGTTTGGACTAGTTTCGCAAAGAATTCACTTTTATAGTGAATTCAATGAGAAGGGCCTATTTGATGATGTCTCGTTTTGTATCCTCTGCCAAACACCCTCCTCCACCATCCACTCAATAGCCCACACACCGGCTATAAAGTCCCTGCACAGCATGGGTGCCCACATGCACAGCTCGTGGGCAGCTGCAGCCTCAGACCCCTCTGAGGAGTGCATGGTGACCGTGTCGACGCTGGAGAGGCAGCATATGGCTTCCTGGAGTGGCACAACATCATCCGGCAGGGCCACCCTGAGTAGGGGTTCCCACAAGAGACCTGGCACAGAACCCTCCCACAATGGGCATCCTTCCACAAACTGCACAGAGAAAAGGGAACACTGTAAGTAATAATCCTCATGAGGATGTATCAGTGTGCAAATTACACTCAGTGGAGGAATCTGATACGGCAAATGCAGGCTTCTGTTGAAATAGGTAATAACGCTGAAAATCCCCAGTTTAAACCAGGCAGTGTCAATCTTCTAGATGTTTCCACAGATTGAAAGTTGACACTGACATTGAGCATTTCTAAATACATTTTACATTGTACAGCCATGCTGGAGTTTTCTCCTGATTTCAGAAGTACACTACTATCAAATTTCCATCACTGAAAGACACTGTTGTCTGACAACATGGCAAACCTGCCTCAGCACGGTCGTCTGGTTGCAAGAATGGCACGCTCAGTTTGCTTAAGCAACGTTAATTGATTTTGATTGGCAGATGAAAGAACGCAAACTCAAACGAGAGAACCAACTGAGAACACTGCTTAATGAGTGCATACTGTGAAATGAGTAGAACCATGCGGAGACGATTCCTTTTAAGTTATCTTACCCTCCGTGGTGTAGCTCTCTAATAAGTCTCAATGGCTTGACTTGCCCTTAAGAGAAGCTATCCTAGCCAATCAGTCTTCCCCTGCCCACAACAGAAAGTTAGAGGTCTGAGGTCTCTCCGGCAAAAGAATATGTCAAAGATCTGCCGCGTATCTCTCCCTTGTGCCTCCAAATCAAATTGTTTGGGTGGGCTTTATACAGTGATGGGCAGAAAGGTAACAGCAACATATGTGCCGTTGTAAGACTATCCAATTGCTTGCGGACACATTTTTTCACTTGAAACGCGTCTCATAATGAAATCCAGAGTCCTAGTCTGATAAGAACTGAGTCTGGCTATCCCAGGCTAAAAATAATGCATTACTGCATGAAAATAAGATCCATAGCAACAGAACATAGTTGGCAGTAACCCCTGTGTCACACATGCTGTGGCCATTTGACATAGCACATTATTATTAGTCCAATTAGTTTAATGTATTCAGTTATGTTATGAAAACTGTTGAAATTAAATTAGTATAATAACCAATAAAAATAAAAATGAAGATGACTCGTTCCTTTTATTATGTTTGCCAGTTTTGAAAAAGAGATTAGTTTAAAATCATATCACTTGTTGGGCCTCTCTTTCATTTACCTGTCCCTTCAGACGCAACTGTCCAATTGCTTGGTAGCACTGTAGAAACACATGGGAGCTTTGTGTCAGGGCTGAAGAAGCGAAGCGGCAAAACGAGAAATGGTAAAGTGTGGATGTTTTAATCACACAGAGTATTCTCGTAGGCCGGAATAGCCCCACTTTTAGGTCATCACATAATTGCGTTGCAAACGATTTGATTGGCCCAGCAGGTCTTTGCTCTAGAAACTCTAGAGCGACCTACTGCGGCAAAAATAAAATGTGGTCAGGCTAAGTTGGGCTGGCTTACAGAGTAGACTCGTGTATAGTTCTGGGAAAAAACAAAACAAAACATGTTCTTCTTTTGTGCTTTTAATTTATTTTTATTCAGTTTCCTTATGTGTGTTCTTGTTTCTTACTTTTACAGTTGTGGCCTTTTATCTCACCTAGTTCAGATACAGTTTGATGGGTTAAAAAAAAGAAAAAAACATTGATATTGAGGATGAAGTGTTCATTGTTAGTCCCGTCTTACATGGTTGCTGTGTCTGCCTGCCTCTTTTTCAGAGTCTATGTGAAGCATCATCCACTGCAGTTGCTGCCTGTCCCAGGACACCTTGTTTATAAAGCGCCATGAGATTCTCTCTCTGCGAGTGACACCGAATGATGTTTAGAAGACGGAGAGCAGACAGAGCGGAGAGGCAAAGAGACGAACTTGTGCGGTAGAAAATGCAGAGCTGTAAATGTCATGTACAGACACAGACACCACTCTCACAGTGTTAATTTTCATCCCCTCCCCCCCTTCAAAAGAGTAAACAGTATGTTATATGTCCGCTTCTATTTTCTGTCACATGGTGTACAAGAGTTCCCACGGTGGAGGTGAAGAAGAGAAACACACTGACTAAAAATTGAAAAATGAAAAAAGGACTTGCATCATTTGTAAATATGTTTTTTAAATGTATTTCTCTTTTTTTTTTTTTTTTGCTTCGCTATGCAAGCCAAACCCGATGTTGTCTCTTTTGTGATTTATTACTGTGAATCATTTTTTTCAATAATGCTCAAAACGTTAGCTTATTTTGATGAAGCTTGTTGTACTTTGCACAGAGCGTTTTTTTTTTTTTTTTTTTTTTTTGGTGAAAATAAGCACAAACTCATTGTCAGCTGAGCTGAGGAGGAGAATCATAATGGCAAAGAGGAGCGTCTATGTTAAACACAACACAAACAGAAGCTATATACCCGGCTGTGCTGTAATTGTTTTAAGAAATAATATGCTGAGAGTCACGAGAAAAGAAAGAAACACAGGTAAATACTTGGAACTAATATGCCAAAATAACTGTGTTTTCATACTTCTTGCTGGGAATCCTATTATGCATTATACTAAGAGTGGTTCTCAGTGAATAGTTACCGCACCATTTTTACGGTAACGCAGCAACAGATCAGTTGTGATATCCAAAGCAAAGACACAGGAAAATACTGTAAGTACTTCTCTGCCATTCCCAAAAAGAATATGAATACTGTATATTTGTTTCTTTTTCAGCTACATCCAGTGAAATGATAATGAGTGCAATATTCAAACAAACGACATGACAGTAAAGGGAATTTGTGGTAGTCACAGATGTATTGAAATGTCCTGATGTCACCTGCAGACAGATGGGACACGAGATTTAATGACAGATATATGTGATGTTAAACATCCAAGTAACTATACTGCTCTCAATTGTTGTAATGTACTACACTGCTGAATGGATTTACACTGTCATCTTGCGAAGATGTATAAACTTGAATGCCAAATTTAAAGATGTTCTTGCAAAGTAAAAAAGAAAAAAAGAAAAAAAAACAAAAAACGACCACTTCGAATTTTCTGCCAATGAGATTCTGAATGCGACTTCTTTACACCCGTTCGGATGGTTATGTTCCGGTCCTTGTTCTGGTACTGGCTCTCCCTTTGAAGAATCTTTACATGCCAGATTGGTTTTTGCCCTCAGGAATACACAGCCACATACAGTAGTAGGGCAGTTTTTTCAGTCCTTTGATGCAAAATAAAATGTGTACGTGAAAATGAGCCAGAGTTCTCCTCACGATGTGTTGTATTCACCCAGGAAGGTTCAGTTTGATTAGATTTTAGATTTCACCCTGATTTAGATTACTTGCGTCTCATTTGTAGCCAGTTTCAAACGGTTTCAGCTACGTTTAAACCTACCTTAGCGGATCTCAAAGCGCTTTGCGGTGTCTTTCATTTCCCCAATTCGCTAGCACACCAGCAGTGGAGGGACTGCCGTGCAAGGTGCTCACCTGCCATTGGGAGCAATTTTGGGTTGCACAAAGACACACTGTGGCATGCGATTAGTTGGCGACCTGCTCTACCATCTGAGCCACAGCCACCCACCCACAAATTACACAAGAAATACAAAATATACGGTTAAAAGCACTAAAATGCTGTTTTCTTTATTTATTTCTGCAACATTGTAAGTTAAATTACACATGAGCCAAAACCTTGACATGCTCTGGAGATTTTGTCAGTGATCAGTGGTTGAATTAGGTATTAACCAGAAATATTTCCCTCTAGGTTTATGTTGGTGCGTTGGCTTTGATCCCTGCTTTTAGTTGCATTTTATACATGTGATAGGACATATAGATAATATACTGTGCAGGACAAGCTCTAAATTTGATATTACACAATACTAGCGTCACAATATATATGTAAATGATGCATCTGCTCAAAGAACTGGCTTAAACTTATAGTGGTATCCTAAAAAATATATATAGATTCTGTCCTAGTCCTAGCTTAAACTTTCTCTGAAGTAGATTCTTTCTGCAGAGCTTCAGATTCAACTTTATTCCATCATGGTTATCTCTGAACCACATAACAGCTCCGTGTTACACGAAGATAACTCTGTTATTGCCAGCACAGATCAGCGCCGGGGAGGATAGCTCGGGGCGATGGTGCAATGGGTGCTACGCACAGTGAGCCTGTCAATATTTGTGTCCTGAAATGGATGGTCGGGGATTAGGACTCTCTGCAGATATTGTGCAGACAAGGGGGCACAGTGTGCAATCCAGCATTTAAACTTTATATCCCACATCTCGGCTTTCCACAAGTGCCACGAGGTCAAAAGAATTTGGATTGTGTAGTCGGTGCCGTATCACTCTGACTCAATATGGCTGCAGTATTGCAGGGACCAGCCTCCTGCAGTGTTGTGTACTGGTGTCTCCTAATTTCCCCAGCTTGTAGTACATGTGAATTTAATAGAAAAACAGAAACGCGTAGCTTAGCCCTTAGAGCCCAATTACAGGCCTCACCTACATTCATATAGCAACAGCTGGCTCATAAAGAGGTAGCTTCATATACTGTTCTTGGAATGGTGTGCTGACTTTGTAGATTGTTGTGGTTTTGGTTCAATGAAATGAAAAATCTGTTTACTGCAACAAATTTATTGCTGAGGTACTTCTCCAGCCTCTCGGGGGAACAATTTGGCATCAAACAGCCTCGCTTCTTTAGACATTGCTCCAAACAACTGAAAAGTGCTTTTAATGGAGGTCTTTTATTCTCTGAAAAGCCCTTGTAGGAGTAATGACAATGAAGCAGCTTGTTTTTGCAGGAAAATAATTCACTCTGCACATTACAAGCATCAATTGTTGATTGCAATTTGAATGATGGCTTGATAACAGTGTGGGAAAGAAAACAAATCCAACAGATTGTGCAGGTTGTATTTCATTTTCTACAGGAAGATTCATTTGGAAGTCATCAAGTGGGTAAGAATTAAAGGTGTTAAAATGTCAGACCCGCTGTTTGGGAGGCTTTAAGTGTTTGTTTGTGGGTTTTTTTCCTTATCTTTTGAGTGTTTTGTAAAATTCATGCAGCATCTTTAAGCTGAAATGAGCGAGGTCAGAATCAGTAGCTGACCTTTTGCCTTTGTGTAAGCAGAGCAAGGAGACAGTTTCACATTTAGTCATAGAAGGAATAGACATTGAATTCAGTTATTTCCTGGAAATTTCTGACAACACATACGCACGTATATCCTCGGAAAAAGAAGGCCCACTTCAAACGCAGCGCTTCAGCCTCGAGCAGGTACATCTGCCACCACGAAATAGCCGGATGAAGACATTAAAATGAATTTGAACTCAATTTGTCGGTGTGCACTTTAAAAGCCTCATTATGGATGCCACAAAAAAAAAGAAAAAATACAAGAATACGGATAAATCAACCTCTTATTTAGGACAACTTAAACGAAAAAGAAAAAAATAATAACAGGCTGCAGTTTACTTGAACAAAATCAGCATCACACAACTCTCATGAGTATTCAGAATACAACAGAATATTCCTATCTGTGGTATAGTATCTATGTAGTACTATATAGTATATCCACTGAGAACATTTTAGTTTTTCTAGCCATAAAGACTTGTTGATTGCTCAGTATGCAGTGTAAGACTTACTGTACAATCCTGCACAAATGCATTATTCCTGCTTTAAGGGAAGAAGAATGGGAACTACTCAGTCCCCTTCCTTTTTTTAAGATCCCATGTGTGCCCTCATGTGGTGGACAACCTTTTCAGTATGATTATGTGTAACCTTGCCTCCAAACGCCGAATTTGTGACTTATGACATTTGGCTAATTGCAACATTCAAACAGTGTGGTGGTTCACATGCACCCCCCCGCGAGCCCGAGAGTCCCGCTCTGTGGCTCGGCTACCCTGAGGGTAAGCTAAAGGCCACTGGTCTCCTGGCCTTTAGCTCCCTCAGTGACCAATTTATTTTCATCTTGTACACCCTGATGGTTCATCTGCCGCTTTTGCGTGCCACTGACTTGAAGCATCAGACCCTCTCCTGGAGGTCTCTGGTGGGGGGGAAAGCTAAAATTGATAAGTTTCTTCGTCCAGCGCCAGTGCCATCAGGGCAGGCAAAACAAGTAATCGTTTGGGGCTTTGTGATATAAAAAAGGTGGTGTCTAGATGGTTGCAATAACAACTATAAGTGCTGTTAAAGCTGTGAAGGCCTTACAGTGCACTGGCAATTAGTTTACAGCTTAGTTTAAAGCATTCTGAATAGAGATTTCATCTTTACAGAGATGCTAACTGTTTACATAGATGCTACATAAAATGATACAAACATAAATCCCTTTTCTTGACATGCACTTGGTGGTTCTGCTTGTTGAGTGAAGTCACATCTGCATGAAATACATTTATCTGGAACACTTGAACTTGAGTAGAAAATAAGTTTTTAATCTCACCTTTGTTCCTAAAACCCCACTATTGCCGTTTACTGTCCTTTCTGGAAACTTGGGGCAAACTGCCAAAAGAATGTATTTATTTCCACCACAAACAATCAGATAAATCTTTTACATGATTATTGGATGATGATATTTTTCTACTGTGCAGATTATCAAAAGTTAACAGCACCCAAAATTCTCTCTGATCGGGCCAGGCCGTCACACGAGAGCTTTTAAGTCACGACTGGGCTACGGTTCTGATTATCAGTTAGTGTCCATGTAGCTACCGTCTCTGTGTTTAATCTCGCCAACAGAATTCCCCTCCAGACGCCCCACTTGATTTATTTAGGACAGCCTGTCTCTGCGCAGTGTCTGCTGGGGATCTCATGGTAATCACATTGAGCCGGGGCAACACATGCGGAGGCTGCATTCAGATTCATCTGCTTAAGGTGGAATGTTTCTCCACACTCATCTTGAAGTTTAAGTTGTGTACCTAAGATGGGTTCCTACATTTTTTTTAAATATATATTATAACATGTCCTTAAGTACGGTGATAATTAATTAAGACACTGACTGCTTTCTGCACCTCCTAAAAAATTTTGACCAGTCTTATTTCTATGACTTTATGGCATAAATATACCCATGGGTAATGAACAGTTTGTAATTAACTCTGTGTGTTTGAAAATCTCTCTTTATAATCTTTAGGATTCTTTGTCACCGTGTGTGTGTGCTTTAAAAATGTTGCCCTTATGCTTCCGACTCTCACATGAAATCCACGCTATCGCCCTCTTTGCCTTGAGTGCAGCTTTTGACAACTTACCATTCCCCTCTCATCTGCCGCAGTAAGCCATCACTTGGCATCGCAGGACACATCCTCCCTCCCCGGTTCGCACTCAACTTTTATAGTGACAGACAGGGCTATAGCTCCATAAACAAATTTGAATTTACCACTGCTGCAACGAGCTCCACCTCACCACCAGATTCATTATCTCTGACACCCCCTAATTCCTCACCAACTGCCTGCTTTAAGAGAAAGTAATCTTCCTCAAACACAACTGCAATAAATTTGAAATCATAAATTTGCAGCCCGCTGCTTCCACTCATAACTTCTCCCCCAACACCAGTGTTAGCGCATCCCTTGGCCCTCGGCCTTGGCACGCCTCTCGTCGCCAATAACGTCAATGGCAATAGAAAGCACGACCTCTCAGAGCTGAGAAATGCTGCCTATCTCTGACACCACCTGTGTATTTCACTGCAGTGAAGCTAATCGATGTCTTCATCACCTCCAGACTTCTATCCTGCAACAGTGCTTTCTGCTCTTTCTCAGTAAACCTAATTACTTTGAAAATGCCGTTACTTGAATGACTGCACGCACCTGCTCAGGAGGTCGTCTCCAAAATAACTCAAAATAACTATACAAGGCATGCAAAATGATCTTCAGGATTATGTCAAAATTAAACGGTGGGAGTTTTGATAAGAAGAAAAACCAAAAGCCTACATGACATATGGCGCAGATCAGCTGGTAGGTCAGACAAGAAATTTTCATTTTCAGCACAGCACTCAGCCTCTATAGATCTGTCCCCTTAGAAAGAGTTGTTCGGAGCTGACAGCCATCAGTTTCTTTTTTTTTTTTTCGTCAGCCTCTGTGCAATTTTGCCACATTTGCCCTAGCTGTCATGGCTGCCTCTTTGTCAACAGATTGCAGAGAATCTGCTGGATAAACACAGCAAAATTGAAAATGAAACTTGGCAGCTCACGCACGCGCATGCGCAAGTGCACGCACATGCACTTGCAGTATCTTAGAAACCAAGGCAAACACTTGAAAACCCCACTGTAGACAGTTGTCCTTGAGAAAAAAAAAAGAAGAAGAAGGGACAAGAGTGAAAGCCTCCATTCATGGCGCTGAGAACTAATTTTCTAGATATGAAAACAGCATTACTGACTAAACTAAATCATGCTCAGAATTCAATTTGGTTGCAATCATGTTATTGGAATAATTTATGAAGAGGATCATTGCATGAATGACTTATTAAACATGACGAAAAAAAACATCCAATGTTTGAGTTCTCATTAAAATAATGACCAAACGCATTCCAGATTTTAATGCAATTATCAGCATAGAGGAATAAAGAAATGTATTACTTGTTATAAAATCCATAGTTTTATTGATCCTCATGGCTGCACTGGAGTGGACACTACCTTTCACACCATTTAGCCGTACCAGTTTTGTCACTCAAGGCCGAAGTGATAATTGGACAAAAAAAAAAAAAAAAACTCACACCATGTCTTAGCTGTTGACAGATGTACAGTTGTAAAAGAGGTCAGCCTTTTTGCTCAAGTGGGGCACATGAGATGGTCTCATAGGCTTCACTGTACTTAACACCTGCTGTGATCATCAAAAACGCAGCCATTTTCCTGTATTGTAGTAAGGAAATGTCAGCAATTATATCTGAGAGTACCCTTTTTTCCCCAGAAAACATCATAAATGTTCTGTTTTCATGCAATTCATCCATGCTCCGTTAACGATCTCCAAGGATACGTTCAAATACTACTTTTTGTGGGCTTATTACAGAACAGTTTGATGTGGGAACAATTTTAAAAGGAAAACCAGAGGAGCGATTGCAGCTAAAGTGTATTTCTAACCAGAGTGCAACTGTGCATTTTCTTGCACATTCAGTCTCTGCTGTCGCAAAGCAAGTGAGCGTATATAAGCTGATGGACTTGCTTTTCTGACAGAGATGAAGCGACTTGACTCGTGTGGATCAGTGACTAGTCTGGAGGACGTCTTGTAAAACAAACTCTTCTGATGTTCTAGACTGAAAAGCGCAGAGTGCTGCTGCTCTGTCCTTTACCTCCTCTGTTCGTGCAAAGCGCTCCAGCTTCTCTGGTGTTGAAGCAGAAGAAACAGGCACTTATACTTGCAAGGTCAAGAGAATATCCTTCTTTGATCCTCGCCCTTGGCAGTATGTGTTCTGACAACCAAATCTGGAAGAGTGAGTAAACAGCCAAGTGGAGTGTTTTATAGTTCTTATGTTAAGTTTTAATTACTAAAAAGGGATTTAATTATTAGGATTATTGCTTTTTTTTTATCCTTCAACCTTCAGAAATTGGTCATAAGTCTGTAAATTACCAGATAAATGTTGATGAAATGACAAGCTCTCAAGTGAAAGCTGCGGCAATGTAGCTGCTAAATGCTTTACTATGTTCAGCTTTGTCTATAAACTCATGCATGGTAGATAGCACATAGTTGGTTTTAGAGGTTGTGAAACTAAAACGTCATCATGTGCGTTCTGATACTGGAGTTGAATGCTGTGCATGTTTCCTGAGCACGTTCTTATAGAATTCTTGTCGAACAGCTTAATGACCAATTAGAAAACCGCTCTATAGGAATGCGCGTTGTCCGTGAAATGACCAATTACAGCCTGCATTTTTCTGTATCTGAGCTTGTAATTGCGCATGTTGGGAGTGTTAATGACATCTGTTCATTAGATCACTTAAGTGTAAATTTGAGGTACGGCACCATATCACAGGCTTTTAACTCTTAACGCATTTGTGGAGAAAGCTTTATTTGCTAATTACTTTTCAGATCACTATTTTTCATACCCTTACGGTCCGGTGACAGCTGGGTATCTCGGAAGGTGATGATTTCGAATGTGTGTGGTAAATTGGAGGATTAAGTGTCTCTTTATGGGTTGAGAAAATTCTCATCCTCCTTAAACTAAATTAAAGACTGCTGGATTATCAAGAAAAGCTTTAAAAGTTAGTTTTTCTTTTGAAGGATTTTGTTTTCACGGGACGGGATACTAAAACTATATAGTGATCTCAAAGTATTCAATAAGGTGAGATCAGAGAGTGACAATATATTCATCATGAAACCATGAGAATGCAAAGTATTTTGCCGTATAGACTCCGAAGGACCCCCGATCCTATGCACTGGTGGAGATGGAGGTGGAGATGAAGTTAGCAGGCAACTGAAGGAGACATCTGATGAAGACTACAAGAAGCCCAAGAAGAAGTGGAGATGGGGAGGAACATGGTTGCACAATAGACGGTCTGAAGGTAAAGTGACATATTTAGGATGGATTTAAAGAGCCGGGACTAGGGATTAATGGGCTGTGAGATGGTGTGCCAACAGATCATTGGATCAGAGTTGGGATGTAGACAATGAGTATGATTTTGACATCGTGGGAAAGGGAGGAAATGGATAAGCCTGTGTTCACCGTGGGAAGAGAGACAGAACACAAAGGGACAGATCATTCTGGATGAACTTTTACCTTCACTCCATAAAACTTGTTGAACCTTTAGCATCTACATAGGTACACTGCAACATACACATACTCTAAATGCAGCTATATGTTTAATCCAAAGACATCGTAAATAATAATTCAGCACTGACATGGAGCGTTTAATAACTACACAGTGGTGATGGAATACAAATTAAATTTTGCTGATATGCTTACACACTCTTACGTAAATGAGGGTCTTCATAAGTTGGAGTATTTTCACACTTTGGTACTAGTATATTTACCAATTAAATGATGCAAATGCCTCCACTACAGATTATGAGGCCTGCTGGACTGAGATGAGTGGCAGAGCCGTTTGTCAGTTACATTCTAGGAGCTGGCAGCTGAGCATTGCTTTGAGTATTGCTGTGGCTCTGTCATGAAACTCGCATCATCCTATCAACTAACTGAAAGGACAGCGACAGCAGAGTCGTAGGTGATCTCTGAAAATAAATTACAGCAGAACGTGCTCAGGAAAACAGATGCCCATTAAGGAGGATGACTTTTTGTTTTATTCTCATCTTCAGGTAAAAGTGTAAATATTGTAATATGAATGCAATGCTAGGACAGTGCAGAAAGTCCTGCATAAGAAATATCTCGCGTGTCATCATTATATTGGAATTAGTAGTCTTAGTACAAGTTGTGCCTGGTGGTAGGGTTATGAGAACACGGTGCTGTGTAGAGGCAGACACTAAAGCATGCTCTGATTGACTACAGGACTTATAGAAGCTTTTAGAGAAGAGAGAGGAACATCCTACGCTATAAATAGGTTTTTAATGGCAACTTGTGAAGCACCAGGTAATGTGCAGCACCCCTCAGGACAACACACCACATTTACACGTCATGCAGTGTCTGGAGTTCGACATCCAAAGTGAAGTATATAGAAAAATAAAGTGAGTTTAAAAAACAACACAGGTTGCAGCACTCTTGGTTTGCAATAATCCCTGAGTTGGTGTTTTACCTAGGGTAGAACAATCTGAAAGGTCACAGTACGTACTCACCTCACCACCGTGTGGAGCTGCTTCAGGGTGGACCTTGTTAATAAAGCGCAAAGGGTACTACATAATTGTAAAATCAGTGTAATTATTTGTGGATGATGCACTACTTTGAGTCTAGGGATAGTCAACTTGACACATACACACACACAGGTTTGTATAGCTATCTTTGTGAAGACATTCATTGATATAATGCATTCCCTAGCCCCTTACCCTCACTATCTCTGACCCTAACCCTTAAACCAAATCCTAACCATAAACTTAATAGTAACCCTTATCCTAAAACCGAGTCTTAACCCTCGAGCAGTCTTGTAAAGAAGCCAGCCAAAATGTCCTCAATTAGCACAAAACTCAACCTGGTCCTCAGAAAGCTAGCTGTACAAGAGCGCGCACACACGCGGGCTGAAGACCTTTGTGAAATACTTGCTTCATTTCAAAAGCTTACAGCTGCTCTCTTGTTGAGGGTTCCTAAGTGAGGTTAATTAAACTGCATATCTCATCAGACCCCCTCAGTTTTCCACTCTAATCCTCCTCACCTCAGAAGCACAGAATGGGACGGGTTTACCGTACCTGTGGGACAAACTGACAGATATTCAGCTGGAATACAGGGACCGAACTACCAAAACACAAATGAACAAGTATCTCTGACATTTTTTAATTAACCAGCGGAGCAAACATTACCGATCCGATCAGATTTTCATGAATATAGTTTAAATTAGGGTTTCTGTTAAACATACACATTTCACGTTGTAGACCACTTTTTTTTTTCTTTCTTGATGTAATGTCCACACAAGTTGCACCTCCTATGTTCACAAATCCATTTGAATATTTCAAGGTCTTAAAACTCCTGTTTTTTTAATAGAAATCTGAGAATTTTCCAGGTTTTTGCGTTATCTGTGTTTGCAGACCAAAAACATGCTCACTTTTTCTTTTCTTTTTAGTGTTAAATATGTCTGTGGAGATCCTCAGTCTCTCTGGTTGCAGTAATCCTAAGCAGTCGAGCGGAAGCCAGTCAGACTGGAGAAGTCCAGGATTAGCTTTGTTAAACTTCCATCTTTAAAAAAAAAACACTTTTGAAGACATGAGGGAAATTACATTCTTCACGGTAAGTAGTGGATACATTTTGCCATGTCTATGTGCAACTGTGGCCCAGTGGTTAAAGAAGAGTCTCAGGGCTGCGCTTTCCACTCGATACGCTTCGTGGATGCGCCTTTGAGCAAGGCACCTAAGCTGCCAAACTGATTCCATAGTGTTTCACAGGACTGCCCACAGCTCTGAGTGTCCGTACTACTTCTTGCATGTAGAAATGGTTGGGTAAAAAAAAGCAGAGGCCAAATTTCTACGTGTGTAAAAAAAAAAAAAAGGGCTATAAAGATTCTTCTTCTAACTTTGAGTGGTTGAAAACAATTGTTCCATCTGAAAAAGCAACCACAGTATCGTCCATTTTGTCCAACAGAAACAAGTTAACAGATTACTTGTAGTTGTTGCTTAAGGAACAGCAATATTTATTCAAACAGAGTAGTTAAAGTGACATATTTTTTTCCACATATAACTTACAGAACAGGGCTGGACAATATGACCAATATCTGAAGCACAGAGAACAATTAACTGTAGAATGATCAGTGCTCAATAAATTTAAATTAGAATACATTTCTCTTTTAATATCAGTGTGAGCAGTTTATATATTTTGGAAATGTTCTAGACTGTGATAATTTGATTGAAATCCAGGTTAGATGTAATTGGTTGTCAATTTACAACGGTAATAGATTGATGGTGAGTCATCTGACGAATTCGGGATATTGTCCAGCCCTACCCTAGAAGTAATGGCCAAGGTTGAGGGAACACAGGAGCAGACGAAATGAACTCATCAGAGAGAAACAATGAAATGGAACCAGTCCATGACCTGACGTTTCATCATCCCGACGGGACGACAGAGCAGTCAAGATGTTAAGTAAAACCTCCAACAGGTGAATCTGCATGCAATTCTCCCAATACACACAACGGATAGTTCACATGTGAGTGAAAGCAAATGTACGCAACCGAAGTGCACAATCACAATCAACAATCTTTTCCTCCCGCCTGAAGTGAAATGATTAACAAGACTCCGGAGACTGATTTCCTCCAGTCCAAAGTTCATTTAACAATGACTTAGAATAAAATTAAGTGATTGTGCTTTTTATAACCAAAGTAGAACAAATAATACAAATACAAGATGTACATCACTTAGAAAACATTAACACCGTTATATAAAATTTGAAGCACTTCTGTGGCAGTAAACAATTTACAAGATGGCCGGTAATGACTGTATATCAATTACAGTAAAAGAACAAGACAACTGACGAACAGAGATCGGGCGCGCCGCGTCAAGCAGCCGCCGTGGATAATATTTTTGTAGACACTTACAGCCGCCATCAAATGTGCATTCATTTTACTTTACCGGGGCAACCAGCGGCTCAGGGTCCTGGAAGCTGCTCGCCCAAGAAAGCAAACAATAAACAGTGCTATAAATTGAAGTCCACAGACTTAAACATGAGAGCACTTTTTTTTCTTTTTTTCCCCCAACACCTAATGAGAAAGTAGAAAATGAAACTGTGTATTGTGCAGTATTTTTAGTCTTTTTTTGTTGTTGTTGTTGTTATTGTAAAGGTCATAGTTCTTTGTCTGAAGCAACTGTAGGATATTTCCACTCCTCTCACGATTCTTCTTAGCTTTTCAGGAACTGTGGAAGTGAAAGATTGTCTTGATGTAATTAGACTGTCTGTTAAATTTTGTCACATATAGATATAGATACATAAATCCATTTAAGTGGTGATGCCTGGTTTGGATTTACCTCTTCCACCTTTGCCGTGGGTGCTACTTGTCCTCCTTGTTTGGTCCTTGAGTCTCCACATGACGAAAAGCTGGACGGGTTTGAATCACCTGGCTCCCTCTGAGCTTTACCTGATGGGAAAGAGGGACGACTGTACAGAAGAATGTCCCCAAATTCTGAAGGCAGAGACACAGTGAAGAAAAATGAAGTAGGCTCGACATTCAGTCACTTATTAAAATGCAAGGAGCGCCATCCATCCATCCATCCATCCATCCATCCATCCATCCATCCATCCATCCATCTGATACCTGAGTGCTGTTGGTTTTTGCTGCTTCCTTTCCCCGCTAGTTGAGCCTTATGCTTCTCCTGGCTCTCTCTCTGCTCAAATGCACCCTCTCTGACCCTGTGAGTCCCAGTGCTGCCTCGTCGACCACGCACATCCCCAGAGCCCATCCGAGGGAGCGTGGCCCCCCTCACTTTATAGTCACCGTGGGACGTCTGGCTGGCGAAAGTCAGAGGCATGCAAGTGTCTGGGGACAGAGCGGAGCGAAGAGGTCCAAATGTTAGAGTTATTAAGAGACAGGCAGCAGCAAAGTCTGATCTCGTTCTTCAGTCTTTATACCGTCATTGAAGACATCTTTGGCTTGGTAGCCCTGCTGACCGGACTGGTTCTGTTTATGCCTCCTGGGCCTTTTATGTGTTATTGCAGGACTCATGTTGCTATCTGTTGACATGGGGCTGCTGGGTCGCTGGTGCCGCCAGCCTGAAATCATCATGCAGATTTAAAAGTTTAAATTGCGGTTGATTCACTGTAAAAGATGTACACAGTCTGATAAAATATCATATTTTCTCCATCAGCTTCTTTCTGTGAGCAGGGTGGTCTTACATGAACACAATTTCTGCCACAGTTGGAAGTAAAATTTAATATATTTTATGATCTTTCTCTTCTGAACTATTATCAGGATTTAGCAGCAGTTGGATCAAGATGCAATTACCATTTCCTGGTTGTTTGCTCGTGTTGCTCAAATTTGTCCACATCGTGTTTAGAAATGTGTGAGAAATATTTAAGGATTAAAACCATTTTTTTTTTTTTGTCAAGCAGCTTTACTGGCAAACTGTAGGATAATTAGGTAAAAAACCAATGATAACCCAAGGAAAGACCTACGGCTTTAAAACACTTTGTTGAAAGAACACATATTAAATTCTACTGAGGAGAAACAAAGAACCCTTTCAAATAAAATTGAGTTTTATGATCCAATTCTGTGCAAGGGAATGAAAAAGTACGGAAGCGAGTTAAAAGAAACTTGACACACAAATCAAGCTTCCACAGAAGCTCTCTCACCGGATTCCTCTGGGTATCTGCACATGCGCAGGCCTACAATATCCCTCGAGGAGGCTACCGCCTGGTTGAAATCGCCATCTGTAAAGAACGATCCCTCTGAGGTGCTGACAACACTGGACCTGCCTGATGAGATGTTGTCCTCAGATGCTGAGCCCCAGCTGTTAACCATGGACCCCGTGACTGATCGGTCCAGATCCCCGGTACTGGAGGTTGGGGTCTGCTCCAGCCCACGGAGGAGCAGCTTGTGTGGAGAGGGCTGGTGCAGCTGGTGTTTGTGCTTCTGATGGTTGTGTTGTTGGCTATAGTGACTTCGAGTGAGCTCTGCGTCTGTTTCCTCCTCCTCCTCCTCCTCCTCGTCCTCCTCCTCCTCTTCTCCTCCCTCCTCATTCTCTTCCTGTCCATCAATATCCATGCAGATGGGTATGGAGCTGTAGGTGTGCGTTGGGGAAAGAGAGTGAGGGTGGCTGGTGACGTCTTGGCTGAAAAAGGCATTTAAGAATCAGTAAAAAAAATCAAGACAATCGTTTTAATTGAATGATTGAATTCAGAGTTGGGTTGGTTAAATCCAGTTACCTGAAGTGTTCATCTCCATCGTGCAGGCCATTGCTCAGGTCTCCCTGCGATGATGTGCCAGGTGGGTGACTATAGGACGCGTCGGTGGGGGATGAGGGTGCTCCTCTAACTGGTGGAGTGGGGCAGCTTTCTGTCCTCTGCTCTGGATCAAAACTAAAAAGAAAAGAACAGCTGACACAAGGTAATGGCTAAAGGAGTCAGGGGTGGCTAACAGTTGTCACACATTAGTCACAGCTCATTAGACGTAAATGCGAAACCCTCAGTCCACCGTTAAAATATTCCATCACTGCAGCAGCCAATGATAGAGGCTCTCTTGAAGGTCTCTCTTGTTTCTGTTCCTTCACTGCACATAACAATTATATAAACTCTACTGCTTGTTGTAAACTGACAATGACAAAAACTGTATAATTAGTTTGGTTAAAGGTTTTGGCTGTGACAACAGGACGTTGTTTTGACAGAAGGTTTGCAGGTGTTCCTCCAATTAGCTATGCTTGCATCTAATATCTTTATCATGTTATTGTTTTTCGAGCTGATGGTGCCACAGTTGGCTAATGAGCGACATCAAAAACAATAGATTAACCTGACACATTCATAAATGTTGCTAATTGTGTGTTATGCACTTGTTCATCAGTCAAGTAAGAACTACAAAGTTATAAACGTGGCGCATATCTTGCATATCATACACCGATCATGCATAACATTATGACCTTCCTAATATTGTGTAGGTCTCCCTTGTGCCTCCAAAACAGTTGTGACTCATCAGAGAATGGACATGGGCCTTCTAAGGGTGTCCTGTGGTGTCTGGCAACAGAATGTTGTTAGTGGGGGCCTTTGAGGGGAGGGGCCTCTGTGGATCATCCCACAGATACTTGATCAGTTTGGGATCTAGTGAATTTGGAGGCCAGGTCAAAAGCTTGTGCTGTTCTTCATGTTTTTTTTGAGTTGTTCCTAAATTGTTTGTGTGTGTGTGCCTTTATCAGACAGCATCCTGCTGGGGATGGCTGCTGCCATCAAGGAGTCTGGTCTAGGTGGGCGGTACTTTAATGTTGTGGCTGATCAGAGTCTATTTTTCCTTTAAGAGTCTGCTATAAAACTATCAACTGACAAAGCCATGGTGTCTGTGTGTGCTGTGTAGAAGTGCATTCATCTTTTCCACTCACCTCCTCTCCATAGGCAGGCTATACTCGTCACAGTCCCAGGCATTAGCATGAGGAGGAGACAGGGCTTCTCCCCAGCTCACTGCAGTATGTTTTGGGATCTTTTGGGCCCGTGTTCCCCTCTTTTGATTCTGGCTCCCTGAGAAATGAAAAGTAAACCTCAAGGTAAACACAGACTTACTCTTTACCTCATTAATATTAAACAGAGTATAGTTGCCGGCCTCACCTGAGGTGCTGCTGCTGCCTCTGTCTGAACTGTGGTGTGAGCCTCCTGTGCTGTGATCTCGTGCCTGGATGTAGGGGATAGTTTTGGGATGGATCATCCCCTCACTTCCTTGCAGATGATCTGAAGAGAAAGCATTGTTGCAATATCTTATCTTTTTTTCCCCCATACAAATGATGTAAGGCACATCAAATTTTAATCTGTCCTACCTTTACTGTTTTGCTCACTCATGTTGTATTGCATCTGTGCTGCCATCTCTTTCGGTATTGGGGGCAGATTGGGGGGTTGTTTCCAGCAGGGTATGTCCAGAGGCTCTGCTATAGAGCCACCAGTGGCTGCTTTGTTCTTAATGTTGGCCTGAATGAGCTGCGTGGTGGCGTACGGAATGGGCTCATATGTGGCTGATGGATCTCCTCCCGGGCTTGCATAGCACAAGTTGGAGTTGTTGAATGTTTTAATCTCATTGAGCTTGTTGGAGAGGTTCACGTCGCTGTATATGGCTGTCTCAGAACCAAGCTGTCCTCCCTGTTTGCTGTCTGGATGGTTTCCATAGTTGGCGATGCAGTCAGCTGTGTGCATGAAACAAAGCAGCTCATGAACGCAATAAGTCACAAACCTAGTGTTTTATTAGCTTCACTATATGTGTTTCAGAGGCTTCCACCTGAGCTAGAAGCTAAACTTGCACTGACCTGGTCGACTGTATGTTGTCATGTTGCTGTCACTTGTGCCATTGCCATTATTGCAGCAGTTGATGCTACAGTCCTTGTGATTGGCACATGCATTTGGCCAATTGTCTGGCAGCCACAGCTGGTTTAGAGGCTCACCCATGCTGAGAAGGCCAGGTCTGCAATAAGGAGGACCACAGTGCTGTCACTCAAAACCTGCCCGTCCTCATAAATCAGTAATAAATGGAGAGGGTGCAGACATCCACAACATTTAGAGCGGGGAGACACCTCCCCCTAGCGTTTTCACCATGTAAGTGCATACACAGTCTTTATATAACACAAAGGGACGAAAATATCACTCACCTGCCAGCATTGCACACCGATTCTCCTCTTTGATATGCGACTGCAAAGAGAAATGGAAAAATATTCAGCCTTGATGAGCTGTCAAAAAGAGGGAGTGCCAAAGGCTGAGAAAATCATGAAAGGCAAGTAAGGAGACTAAGCAAAATGAAGTCAAAAGTCTGCATTTACTTCAACACATGCCTCCATTCATAGCGTGCAAAGTCTGAATGTCTGGTTTAATTTGCATGAATAAAACACTAATTATCGCCTGTGCCTTAAAACATCTCCGCATAACAGCCACTGATGCAGAACCAGATAATGTTGAATTAAGCTGAATCTCTCCAGCAGAATGTATTATGTATTTTCTTTATTTATTCAAATGAACTTAACCCACTGAGCAGGTGTGTTTGAAGTGGAATCAACCAACTGACATCTGTTTTAACCGAATACAATGTACTGTATTAATTAATGAGTTAACTCACGTTTAAATATTGACAGTGTATTAGATCATTTTTACTGACTGCCATCTTCCTTTAGCACTGAGCACTCCATTAAGATATGCTTCCATATGTAACTGACGTAAAGAATGAATTGCCCCACCAGGTCAAATGAGCTTTCAAAGAAACAGGATGCATATTGAGATGTTAAATGCATGATATATAACGCTTCATAAGAAAAGTACTTGCAATATCCATAAATTATCACAATAACCAGCACATAAACCATCCTGTACATACCTGTAGGTGTGAAGGTGAATGACGGGACTGTAGGGTTAAACAAAGTAGAGTAAAGAAGGTGAAATCAGTGATTACTTAGGAAATAAAGCATACGATTCTACTATAAAAGACTACATCCTTACAGTCCTCAGTATTTTGTAGTGTGTCTGCATGCAACCTCCGCTGTTTGTCAAACATCTCGTCATATAAAAACTTGAAGTGCACCGACACCGAAATAACCACATGCCACCTGTGATTGTGCCGCGTCTGTCTTTGACACAAGTGTCCAGGTGAAGGTTAATGGGGGTGACAGGCAACCCGAGAGACAGGGGGGAGAAAATAACAGCAATATTGTAGCAGACATGGTAATGGCAGGTTGACAGGCCCGTGCCTCCTAGAACCGCGCGCCGTTGAGGAAATGACACTCTACAAACATGCCATTAAAGGTCAGCCTTCGGATGTCTGCACAGACGCAAATGCAAATGTGTTTCTGAAGTCTTTGTATCACAGGGAGATTAGACCAGAGCATTTTTTTTTACCCTTTGATGTGATCTGCTTATCAGTTTCTGAAAATATTCTTTAATATCACTGAAATGACAACCGATGTTTAGTTTGGTGGCAACATGTCATGTCTTGATCTCTTCTACAATCATAGCGACCTTGAAATGTACTCACAAACGTAACATCATAATATGTTATGCACACATGGCCTTTATGATTGGAGTGCATTCATCTGTGCGTCTACCAGTGCAAAGTGTAACCGTGACAGAGGAAGCACACACCCTTGCGGATGCCGGTGTATGTGCTGCTGAGGCCGCTTCTCTTCTTTCGGTGACGGTACAGCCACACGCTGAAGATCATGAGGACCAGCCAGCAGGTGGTGCCAATGCCAGCGATAAACGCCGGCTTCTTCACCACGTCTGAGATCTGAGACAATGTGTCTCTTTCCTCACTGATATCCATCATCTGGCCCGCAGAGTCTGATCCGTGAGAGCAGAAAGAGGAGAAAGGAGAAGAAAGAGCAGAATTCAAACACTGCACAGAGGATGTTCAAACATGTTGATGGTGCCGGCAAAGACACGACACAAAACCAACTGACAACACAGCTTAATGTTTCATTAAATGTTCTACACTGTATAAAAAAGGCTCTAAAACATTACAGAAGTTTGTTGCCATCCACTTTTATGACAGCTCCTAAATTGATTCACCATTTTGGATGAACTTTTACCTAATTGGAAGAAAGCGACATCGCTCTTTACTCCGGGCCCTGCACCGTTGCTGGCTGCAACCTCCACACTGTAGCGAATGCCTGGCGCCAGGCTGGAAATGACAACGGAGAAGGTGGAGCCATCCACCGACTGGTTTACGTGGTAGCGACTCTCATTACCAAGGCACCAGATCTGTCAAGAGAACATGAGGAGGAGATGAGATGACAGCGACTGCCTGAGGGACACATACGGCAACACAAGAGGCGGCGGCACTCTCACAAAGATATGAATTACGTTTTAACTGGAATACAGATGATTCAGAGCAGACAGTCGACTTTTCTTTTTCTTTTTTTTTACCTTGTATTCCTGAATGACTCCAGCCTTTTCCGCTTCTGGTGGTGGTTTCCAGGAAACAAGGATAGCAGTCCCATTGGCATCACTCTTTGTAACTGTAACACCCTGGGGTGCTCCGCTAGGGGCTAAGACAATGAAGCATGCAGTTAACCACTGAGACACGGACCAAGTCTCAGCTAATGTGCTGTTGTACGCTGAGTAAAGCAATATCTGTCGTTTATATTACCATCCAAACATCAATCATTTTCCCTTTGCTATTTTTAGATACTGCAGGACAAAACTTCACCTTCCTCGAGCGTCCTGACGACTTTCACCTCACTGTCAGCTCCCTGGAATTCATCAAAAAAGGGTCGCACTTTGAACTCGTAGATGGATCCTTTCTTCAGCTGACCGATCACCACCCCGTCCTCCCGCGGGGCGCGTACCTCCAGGACACTCCAGTGCCCCTCAGGCTGGCCGTGCTCAGCAGACGCCCTGTAAAGCACCTTGTAACCCTGGATGTATGGGGACTGCTGCTCGACCTAGCAGAGAGCCAAAGATAAAACATGCTGCATAAATGTCATACTGCATGACGGCGATACCCCCTTCCATCTCGAGCAACTGAACATCCGAGTTTGAATCAAAAAGAGGTGTGAATGTGCTGCAGGTAAATTGAGAGTTTAAACAAAAGCGTTCACAGAGGAGGTTAAAGCCTCATCCTGTGTGAACATCTCCCGCGAAGGATCTGTTAAATCTTAATTAACTTAATACACTTTTCCTTCAGGGTAATATAGATTTCCTCATATCTGCGAGTTCTCATTTGAAACCACAATATGAGGTCATTAATAGTTTCCACTCAGCATGGCCTTGGTTGAAATTGCACCAGCAGAGAACGAAGCAGTTTCCATTTAAACCACACTATTAGGACAAAGGATGCCTTAAAAGATTCCTGTGGAGACATCCACTCATGTCCACTGAAAAATGCTGCATGTACATTCTTATGTGCTCGAAACAGAGTGCAGTTACACTCAATAAATTCCCTTCTCTGTGCTGTAGATTTACTGCCTTATACATGTTTAGAAAGAAACTCAAACTATGAGATGTAGTTTCAGAAAAAAAATATACTATTTCAGTTTCTGCTGAACTATTTATGTATCTCCGTTGAAAATGCAGTCACTATTTCATAATTTCACATCATTTTCTTGGGAAAACATAAAAGTACTAAGTGTAATTTTCTCTACAATAACCCCTTTTATAAAAACTACTCTCTCAGCCCTCACATGTTTTTCAAGGCCTGACCCTTAGCTTTAATAGCGTTCGTTAAAGTACAATATTTGTTTACATGTCCTGGCAAAATTGCTCATCTGACCTTTTCCCAACCCTAACTCTGGCAGTCTAAAAAGGTCTGAGCATGTGCGTGACATGTTACTCTTACTTTCCACTGCAGCCTGACGGCAGAAGATGAAAGGACGACCGGTGTGTGCAGGTGGATCACAACATCTCCCAGTTCTCTCTGGATGTGACGGTGGTCCACTCCCTGCATGGTTGACGTGCTGTCTACTGGCACAGAGAGAAGAAAAAAAAAAACAATAACTTATTTATTTGAACTGAAATAATGACGCGGTTTCTCCAGTGTGCTTTTCGATGTGAAGCAAAGCCTTTAAAAGGAAATGGAAAACCTGCACTGACCTTGTGTTCTGACCGAGTCGGAGATTGGACTGGGGTCACTGAGGCCATGAGCATTCACTGCTCTGACCATAAAGAGGTAGACAGCTCCAGGCTTCAGGTTTCTCAGAACAAAGGTCTGAGCCTTCACATGCTCAGCTAGAGTCACCCATCTGTTGCCTAATGTGTAACTGCAGGTGGGAAAAAAACATAACACACCGATATAAGTGATGCTCCATAAAGATAGATCATACCTGCTGCATTCCACACGTGTCTAACCTGAATGCCTCAATTAGGTAGGATATAGGTGATGCATTGGTGTTGGGGGTGGATTTCCATGACAGAGTGACTGAGTTACGAGTGATGTCGGTCACTTCGGGTTTGGATGGAGCAGTGGGAATCAGGTTAGGGTCTGCAGGATGACTGGACTGGACAACAACTCCAAACTCTGCCAACAGATGAATTAAAAAGTCAACCACATATGGCTCTTCTGTGATTGTTAATCTTTCTTGCTCTGTCACAATCTGCATAACCAACCTTCCACTTGCAAGTATGCTGTCCAGGAAGCTTCTCCGTTGGGGCTAGAAGCTTTACAAGTGTAGAAACCTGTATCTCCCAGCTGATGAGAGAACGTATGGAGGCAGGGTTTAGCAGGATCGCTTGGCTCAGTGCTTGAACTGTAAGAACTGTATCACTTCACCGCCTACCTTAGTATAGTGAATCTTCAGTGACCCTGTCTCTGTCAGGGACATACGAGAATCCACAGGGGACACCAGCACATCATCCTTCATCCAGTGGACTGTAGGAGGTGGAGTCCCAGCAGTCTGGCAACCCAGTATTACCGTGCTGTCTACAGGAACGGTCTGATTGACTGGACCCTGCCTAATGACAGGAGGAGGGTGGTCTGACCCAGCTAATAAAAAAATGAAGGACAGTGAAAGAATAGCAATGTTAATGCTTTCCTTGTAGCTCCATTACAGGTTATACACCACCAGTTAGCCACAATATTAAAACCATTGACAGAAGAAGTGAATAACATTGACCATCTTGTGACAATACAATGTTCTGCTGGGATTAGACCTGACATTCATGTGGATGTTACTTAGACATGTAGCACCCACCTAGACCAGACCAGGCACCCCCACCTTATAGCAATGACACTCCTTGAAGGCTGCAGGAACAACTCAAAAAACATGAAGAACAGCACAAGGTGTTGACCTGGCCTCCAAATTCACTAGATCCAAAACTGATCAAGTATCTGTGGGATGATCCACAGAGGCCCCTCCCTTCAACCCATAGGACCCAAAGGCCCCCACTAACAACATTCTGTTGCCAGACACCACAGGACACCCTCAGAAGGCCCATGTCCATTCTCTGATGAGTCACAACTGTTTTGGAGGCACAAGGGAGACCCACACAATACCTGTGTGCAAAAAAAAAGTGTCAAAAGTCTGTCACGGAATTACAAAATGAGGTTTGATGCTCATGAAAGGTCGAAGTTAATAAATAAACTGAGAGAAAGAAATAAAAGTAAGGAAGACGAAAGTAGAGAAAATGAAATGCGGAAAAAAACAAAAAATAACAGATAAGATGTGAAAGATATTGAGAGGAAAATTGGTAAAGAGGGAGAACAATAGGCTTAGATGGCTGTGCAGGCAGTGGAGGAAAAATAAATCAACTTTTCCCCTCCAGCGGAGAGCAACTAATCGTTCACTGGGCAGTAAGGTACCGCTGGAGCCGGATCCAATCATGACGGCAAAGCCCAACTAATAACAGTTCCACTTAGATAAGAGAGCTCTCTCTCTCTCTCTTACATTTTAAAACCCCGTGGATGGGGGCAGGGGGTAGTAGATAAATAAATAATTAAAAAAATCCCCCCAAAAAAAGGTGACGGAAACATGCCTTGAAAACTGCCAGAGGTAATGCAGGCTGGTTATTACCATACAAATGCACCACTCCAAATGGGGATGAGAGGAGTGTTGAAGGATGGAGAGAACTTGGGGGAAGGGGAGAATAGAGGGAAACAAGTACAAGTGAGTGCAGACCACTGAAAAAAAAACAACAACGTGACACCTTTTTTTTTTATTTCCACTGAGTGGATACCTCTAATTTTCACGTTGCTAACATGATCAATCCCAGCAGAACATTGTCCATTGTTACTAGTACTGCACTGAACAACTTAATGTATAGCTGAACTAGCTATATGTTAAAACCTAAAGCAATTACCTTATATTAATGTACTGCATGAACATAGTGCAAAGTTACACAGACACATGTATTCATGATCACACAGGTGTGTAATTGCTGATGTGGGCCTCCGAGCACATTTAAATTGCTTTTTTAAAGCAATTAACACAGATTTTTTGAGTCCCTGATACCACTTTCCATTAAAATGTACCTTTAAATGAATCATATGGCAATCCTGCGTTCTTAATTCACAAATATCTGCAGCAGAGGTGAACAAAGACTGTGCTGTGTTCATAAAAAAAAGAAGGAGAAGTTCCGCAGCAATTTTGTTACTGCATTTCCCTTGATCCAACCCTTTTTACTTGGATTACATTCTGAAATGTTACATTTTTAGAGGTAAGAGAGATAAGGATGGGCACTCTTTGCACACAGTCACCACGGAAACAGAGAATTCTGAACCTGACATGCGAAGAGCATCTCATCTCCCTCCCCTGACAGTAACCAAGCCCAACTACCACACCCACGAGGGAAGCTGCTCTCACCAGTCTGCAACCAAAGCAAAACTGTAGCCTAATATACCTGCTTAAAAAAACACTGCAGCAGCAGCAGCAGCGCAGTCTGTTTACCCAAAAGACAAAAGAATGAAGCTGGAAAGGTGTATAATAATCTGCCCTCCGTCACCCCTCCTCTTTACTCACAGTCTGTAACCTCTAGCAGTGCTTTGGTAATAACACTGCCAGCGATGTTAAGAGCCTGGCAGCTGTAGAAGCCACCATCCGAGCGCTGAACGTCAGTAATGGTCAAACTGCCCATCTGGGAGACAGACAGGCGGCTAAAGGGCTGTGGCGGCTGGTAGGAGAACAGAAGACTCTAGAGGGCGAGATGGAGATCGTAGTTAGAGGGCCATTCATTACCTTTATTTACACTGAGTAGTGATTTAGTGCGATGACAGACTGAGGCTCAGTCTCACCTCGCTCCCCTCCCTCTGCCAGAAAATAGCGGGCTGTGGGTTGCCCGTGGCCTCGCACTGGAAGGTGACGGTCCTGCCCACTGCCACCGCCTGGTTTCTGGGGCGAACGGCAAACGCTGGGGGCACTACAGAAGGAGAGAGGCCCTAATTACCTGACTGACACATTTTCTCATTTTAGAACATCTCAGTGTGCATACAAAGCACAGGGAATAAGGCCTGAGTGTGTGTGTAGCGAGAAGCAACCGTTTTTCTTTACCTTTTAGAATATAAAGAACAGCACTTTTTTAAAAGAAAAAAATCATTTACCCACACATAACATGAATTACATACTGTAGTGGTGGATGGAATTACAGTGTTGACAGGACAGAGA
The DNA here is from genome assembly GCF_963514085.1 of Chelon labrosus. Lineage (NCBI taxonomy): Eukaryota > Metazoa > Chordata > Actinopteri > Mugiliformes > Mugilidae > Chelon > Chelon labrosus. Next base: position 5,086,351 of record NC_140350.1, on the reverse strand, counting down.
CAGGGGCTCATGATTTCCTGCTGCTGCCTGATGGTGGATGAGGGATGGATGAAAACTTACCAGTATTGACTACAAGAGAAAAGACACAAAACAGAGCAGTGTAATGAGTAATCAGGGTGAACGTGGGGATGTACAAATGAAATGACACACTTAACAGTACTGGCACATGACTGGAGGAATGAGCACAATGGAACTTATATGAAAGCACAGTCAAAAACGTATCTAGAGAATCATGAATGGGTTATGAGAATATGAGCCTCTGGGCACAGGTGTTTAAAATGACCCACATCTCCTACAAGGGAGGAACACATCCCGCATCTCTTTGTGGTGATTTTAAATCTCTCGGTCATTGTTCTACCGCATTTGAAATGTGGTGATTCTACGTTCCTTTGCAGTTGTTTTAGATCTCTTTGCAAAAGTGATACGTCTCTCTGTAGTCATTTCACCTTGGTTTGCATCTATTTGTAGTCGTTCCGCTTGTCCTTGCAGCCATATTCTCTCTTTGTATTTGTTTAATGTCTCTTTGTAGTCCCCTTTCATCACTTAGTTGCAGTTTTGATTTTTGTTTGGACCAGTTTTCTTTTTTTTGTAGTTCATTTGAGAATTTCAGTTTCAGGGTTTGGCCAGACACTCATTGGAGAAGAAGTAATTCTTCTGTGCAACGAGTACTATATTTGTGGTTAATAACAAATTGCTTTTATGTTTAACATTTTACCTAACTAGCATTTAGCATTTTACTTAATTAACTACATAGAACCATAAATAAATAAATAAATAAATTAAGCAAGGGCAAAGCAGACTGTTTATCCCCAATTAGACCCAGCCAACTTGTTGACTGTGACGTGTAAAAGCTGCATGTAATTGCTACTTTGAGTCACAGGTCACAGAGGAGGCCAGCCGGAGGAGCGTAAACCTGAGAGGGGTGAGGAAGGACCACCGTGTCCGGAGGGGAGAACTGTGAACTGCTGGCGCTGTACACAGATCTCTCCTGTACAAGATGTACCACACTAACAGTGACACATTTGGGGGTGAGAACAGCCGACCATCTTGACATCTGTGAGCGAGATTTATAGTGAAATGAATGGCTTGACTTGCTGCGCAGCTGATTTTGGAAGTACTGCTGGAAGATGACTGTGGTAAAGTTGGGTTTACAGAGATGTATTTATACGTATATTAACCATACAATGATTTAGCTCTGTGGCCTGCTACATCTATTTATAACGGCAACTGTAATATCAAACACATATTCTGAGATGTAGGTAAGTGAAAACTGATTCTGTGGTCAAGACTGTGGCAATCTAGCCAAAGGTTTAGACGGTGTGATTTAATTATAAAATAAAACGTGCATTCATTTAGAAAGCACCCTGTTTTCTCCATTAACTTCCCAAATTAACTGTGGTCCCCCCCTGCATGCACATTTTTGCTGCTAAGGTTTTTTGGAGGAAGTGGAAAACAATGTAATTGGAACCATGTCACTTCCCAGCATGCAACAAGGCCAGCCTTATCTTTAATTAAGCCCTACTGTCCTGGCAGCATATGTCACCCGCTGTGTCACTGCCGTGTGTGTGTGTGTGTCTAAGTGTAAAGGCCTGTGTGCAACTACGAGAGGTGTCTCGGTGCTCATTTCCTGTCACTAATTTAAGAAGTGAAGGGTGTCATTGTGGCGCGGCAACCAAATGAGTCCATTTCTGTGGTCACATAAACATTTACTCTGCATGCTCCTTTCAGTTTACACATGGCATTAGTATGAAGCGCAGAGTAAACAAACTCCTGCATTGTATTATACTCCTTGTTATTTAGAACTGGTGACAGCTGCAAACATTACTTGACCTCCGGCCAGGAAGTGGAAAGAATGAAAACGCACACATGAAAGCCACAGTGATAATTCCGCCTGTCTGCACTGTCTTGAGAGCAGCAGCAACCTAAGGCACAATAATGAAAACTAGGTCTGGATAAAAGGCTGTGTAAGAGTCACTCCTCGCTAATTTGTGACACCATGAGACTGGATTAGTTCTCCCGTTAGCAATAACTGCCTTGCATACACTTCTCATCCGTGGAAAATAAACCTCGGGCCTCCGAAAAAAAAAAGTGTGTGAACTGTATATACAAGAGAAGAGAGGAAATTACGTGTGAAGGTCGGGTTGTACTGACCGTGCACAGTGAGCGTAGCGGATGCTTCAGACTTCCCAACCATGTTCTCCACCACACATGTATAGGAGCCCTCATCTGAAGAGGTCACTTGGCGAACATTCAAGGTATGGTCCTCTAGGATTTCAAATCTGCAAGCAGGACGGACACACATGCTCAGAGATGAAAGAACAAGTTGAAATACCATGTTTGCATGGTATATTACTGCATGTGGAGGGCCTTTGTGAGTTACCTGCCCTTAGGCAGGTCAGAATCATCTTTCCTCCAGCGGACAGTGGGAACAGGGTCTCCTTGAACCACACAGTGGAACGCCACAGTCTCGTCAGCCAGCACCACTACACTGCTGGGCCGCTTCAAAAAGGTCGGCCGCTCTGGAGGATAGTGCAAAAACACAAAATACAATCTTCAGTAAATTCATCTCACCATGTTAGTGCCTTTGCAGCGTGAGACCACCAACAAATTCTGTTTTATTTTTTACCTTGAAATACTCAGTCGGATTATTTAGAAAAAAACGTAAAAACATAAAAAACGTGTAAAATAAAGATTATATATGAATTCAAGGCCATTGACCATGTTAACTAGTTGTTAATCAGATGACACTCATCTGGATTTGACCCGAGGTTTGTTCAAGTAAATCAGCTTACAGTCTGTGTTTACCTTCTCATAAATATGGCTCAAGTTTCCAGCAGAACATTATTTATTAAGTAGCTCTGTATCAGTGGGAAACATGGCTTTAAAACTAACTAAGAGTCAAAAGTGCCATTTTTATTCTAAGCAAAGAGAGACTTTCTCAGCATTAAATCACTGCTAGACTGAAAGGGGGAGTGTGTGGCGCTAAAAAGCAAGGCAGACGTAAAGCGATAACCTCTTCAGAAAATCAATATTCTCTTTGTTTACTGAGAGATAGAAAAGACACTTTATCACAGATACGGAATCTAATAAATGAAGAACGCATCTCAGTATTTGCAAGAACTACTTTAGGACTAAAAAATACCAAGGAGTGTTGACTGTAATGGCATGTGTAATCAGGTTTTGCGCAAGAAAGGGAGGAATATTGAAGATATTCTGAAATTCATGTACATTTTTCAGCCCTCACATCAATATGTTATAAATCTTATAGACATAGCAATACAAGCACAGTTAACAGCTTACTACTTTTATAGAATCTGGAAAGCCCATCACCCATGCATCTCCATAAATCTACAGTGAGCCATTTATTATGTACAGGTTGCATGTGCTGACCTTATTCTGCATATAGCAGGATTATTCTCATAGCCTTGAAAGGCTCTACCAGGCACTACACTGTATATTTGCAACCTAAACCAAGGTCATCTTAACAGTGTGATACTGATAAGAGCTGTACTCTGATGGAAAGTGTTAGGAAAATAAGTGGGGGATGGAGAGTAGAGGCTGGAAGGAAGGTGGGGGTATCGGAAGCACCATAGGGAGCTCTTATGCTGAAAGGTTATAACGTTGGCTGTGGCAGCGGTAGATGTTCGCGGCACACGTTTGGTGGGGAGCCTCTCCAAAGCTTCCAGACTGGATGATAGTGCTGCATAATCAGCATAATTAATGGGTTATTATACTCCAGCGGACTGGCAAACTAAAACTAAGAGAGTACTTAGACTAAGTGAGGCACTGCAACACTGTGAAAAGCAATCACAAATTTTACCTAGCACCGTGAGTTCGGCGATCTCGCTCTCCCTCTCTCCCACCATGTTGGTTCCAACGCAGATGTACTTCCCCGCGTCGCTCTTCCGAGTGTTGGTGATCATCAGCTTGCCGCTCCGAATCTACAAGAAAGCCGAAAGAAAAAACGTGTTTGCGCAGCTGTATTTGCACAGGATCTTACCATGCTAATGTGTAGTGTTCTCTGTGAGCTACCGAGTGCGGACGGCGCATTCATAATGCATGGCGTCCCCACCTCCCGCCTTTCATATAATCACACCTTTGGCTACCTTTCGTTTGATAATAGACATTTTCATGCACATGATGGCATTACAGCGCATGGCGCTGTATAAGCCTGTGTGCATCGGTACGGCTGAAAAGAATCTGCGCTGTCTTTCAAGCCGTACAGAAGGTCATCCATTATGAAATTACATAATTCATATCTAGTGCTACACAAGAACCCCGGGAACAAAGACGCTGCCTCTTTGTAGAGATGCTCCTTAGATGTTGTGTCAGCCCACTTTGCCTTTCCCAAACTTTTCTACCTTCTCTATGTGCACACACACACACACACACACACACCCACACACACACACACACACACACACACACACACACACACACACACACACACACAAGAACACCCACACACAACAAAGAGGTCAAAGACATATACACTCCATGCTGCTTTCAGTCTTTTCTATCTACCACATGCCCCCACAGACCACGGAAGCCGTTTTTATTGTGCATTTTGAATGTGAGCTCCTGCACTGATAGTCTGCAGCTACCCGGTGTTAGAGGTGATACCAGAGCAGCAGAGGAAACATGCCGATGTGAAGACCTCAAAATAAACACCTCGCGCAAACAGACATCTGAGACATTCTCCCAGACTCGGCTTCAATTAAGCTTTCAGCCCAGTTATTATGCTTTCAGATTGCTTCTTTCCTGCTCACACTAGGCCGTGGTCTCCAACTATTCATATATGCTTGCTAGGGACACACACACACACACAACGCGTAACGGCACGGCTTTTGCAATTTCTTAAGGTCACAGGTCAAGGCTGCCTACAGTGCTGCGTCCATAAAAGCATGATTCAGAGTCATGCGAGGCAGCACCTGGCTTGGTGGGCACTCTCCCCTCACCAGCTTACAAATGGAATACATCATTAAATTGCTGCTGCAGGGATGAAACCAGCAGCCTTTTCATTTATTAGTCAGCCTCCTCTAGGCTAACCTTCCACCATGAACGCCAGAAAAAATTAAAAATAAAAAAATAAAATGAGCGACCTAACTATGGCTGACATTCCAAATCTGTTGTAGATGATGTGGTTTTAAGAGGAAGACTTAACAAACTGTGGTGCGACTTGTGGTTGTGTGCGCTTTAGATACACAATGCCAACCACTAGTAATCACAGGGAGCATGTGTGGGGAATATGGGAACTAGTATTGCAGATTCAGCCATTCCTGTCGGCGTTCAATGGATTAGGGCTGCATGTTTGGATTCACATTAGGGCCGATGAAAAACATTCTATATTTGACTGAAAGCATAACTGCATGCAGCAGTGGGGAGGCTTATTCTGCCACGAGTGAGCCATGAGTAATATCAGATCTTACTGCTGGAATCCTAGCAAGTCACATGCAATAAGCAGCATGTTTTGACAGTAACAGTATTCAATTTGACCAAAGTATAAATACGCATATAATTGCATCAAATTAAAACCCAGTTATTATTAAAGGTTACGTAATCTAAAATAGGGGAACTTATGACAAGGAGAGAGTGCCTGCAGATTTATTATTAGCTTGTAATCTTCCACATAGTGTCGTTTTCCATTCATAGCATAGGCACCAACATGTTTCATCAAATGCTTAACCATATTGAATAGTGCTGACTGAGATTACCGAGTCCAGTCCTGGATAAAGGGATTTGCATCTCAGATTCACCAAGCACACACGGGCACTTGTTGGACCGAGGTATTTATATATTAATTATCATTTCATGAACCCATATCAAATTGTGTCGTGATGTAATGCTGCCGCTGAAACACTCCCCAGGGACAGCGAGGATGATCTAACCAGTGGCAGTGACTCATGTTGCACTTTTATTTTCCAACTTTTTCTGCGCCGTAAATGTCGCTGCGCCAGTAACTTTAGCAGCTGATTAAAGAGCAGACCGAGGGCTTTTTTATTTCCCGGAGTGACCGCTCCTCGTTTTTAGCAGCAATTCCATTGCTGAGACATCCAACTGCGGTTTCTCCATCCTCCGTCTCGGACACTGAAACCTCAGCTTTCTGTTCTGTTTGCATGGGTTCTCTTTCCTCTCCACATAACCTTAGTGACCCCGAAGGCAACACATGTGTGAAACTGTATTTTGCCACATAAAGGCACACAGTTCTTCAAATTAAAATCCAAAAATTACACCTACATAGTGTGTAAGTACGCTGTAAAAATGCTATAAAAATCAACTCACTACTTTATGTACATTACTATTAATAACTAATGTCACAAGGGAAGCACTCAAAGGGATGGGAAGTAGCCATGAATCACTTGTGGTGGACTTCTTTGGTCTTTGTACAGTGAGTAAGTAAGTCTCTGAGTGAACACTCATGGCAAAGGCACATTTCCATATAGAAAAGATTATTAGGAAGGACAAAGACAGGCACGTAGGAAAGTACAAAGCAAAAAGGAGCCTTTGTGTTTCCCTCAGAGGAGCCACCCCCCCCTCGGCTCTGATCCGTTCCTTTCCTTAAATCAGAGAAAGCTGCTCTGTCCATCACAGTCCCCCAGAGAGACTCTACCTGTCAGTCCACACTAACGTGAGCTTTGAGTCTTCTCCTGCGTGTCTCCGGCAGCTCGCACGGCCATTCAGATAAACAAATCAACACGCACACACGTAATGTGCGCACACACACACCCACACGCACACAAAACTATATGAGCTGCTGAAACCCGGTTCCTTATTTTCCCATCAGATGCAGTATGAATTCAGTGTACGCACAAAACATGAAAAGACTTCACTGCCGTCTGCTGCACGTCACATGATAAATTAGCACATTCAATCAATTCCATACTGTGCTCATGCATACAGTATAAAGCAGCAGTATAGGCACGTCTTTTTCCTGAAACACCATTTTATAATTAGGATTTTTATGTACAAAATAAATCATCTCTTCAAATTCTTCCAAGTATTTTTCAATTGTGAGAACCTCAAGATAATTATACAGCAATCTCGACTTTACAACCTTGCTTTTTCACATTCCTGCTGAGGTGAGAGGTGATTAGTTCTTGAAAGGTTTTTCTGTGGACCATTCATCGAGGTAAAAATCAGGGCTGAAACCTGATCAATCAAGTAGTCGATCTATAAAAACTATCTTCAAAACCAAATGGCTGATTCCAGCTTCTCAAACTGGAGGATAATGAAAAATAGGAAATAAAAAAACCCTCATTAGTTGCAGTCCTAGTCCTAGTCAGAAATAAACATGTTCAAGGGCAAAGAAGTATTTTTTGTTTTTACCGTGATGCGTTCATCTCTGTCATCTAAATTGGCTCCATCTTTCCTCCAGGAGATGGTAGGTTCAGGATGCCCGCGAGGCGGTTGGCACTCCAGCACTGCGGGCTCACCCACGGCGACCATAACGTCTACAGGGTTCTGTCTGAAGTCGTCTCGTAGAACTGGAAAACACAGAAGAGTAAACAGAGTGGCATTTAATGGTGATTGAGCACGAATGGACAATGGTGAAATCATAACATTGCTCATGTTACTGGTGACTTTGAGGTTGTGTTTAGTGAGTTAAAGAGTCCATTTAACAGACTCATCCAGCTCCGCTCCCACAGTGAACGCCATAGGTCTTTATTCATACAGCAGCTCACCTTTCTGTAACAGATAACTCCATCTCTATGTTAATCCTCCTCCATCCATATTATTGCACCTTATTTAACCTCAGCAAAGTCTGTCCAAGTCTAATGTGCCTAATTTCGGTGTGTTGCTCACAGCTTCCACAAGTGCGGATTAATATTACTTTAGAAAGAGTTTAGAAATTCTAACATGCATTTAATATGCAGTTTTAAAAAAAAAAAAATGATTAAATTGTTATTTTTCCATTGTTTACCCCTTTCTTGTTCCTAGAGTGGCAACAGAATGCAACAAGCACAAAATGATTACCACTATAGTAAGTGGAACTAGGCCATGGTCCGTCACATTGTTAGTCACCTAGCAACAGTGTTCTCAAGACTTAAAGGGGTCCTAGAACACATTTTTTGACCATTAGGAATTGATCTTTGAGCCTAAATAATGGCATATGTAAATTTGTGGGGCTGAAAACGCCCCAGGAGCACTGCTAGAGAGCCTAATACAAGGTCATAAATAAGCCCTGCAATGAAACAGTTTGTTTTTCCCGCCCACTCAGCAAGTTCATGAATAATGAAATGAGCTGCGTGCTGATTGGCCAGTTTACCCAAAGGCTGATTGGCCCACATATCCTGAAAGCTGATTGGCCTAATCCACCGGGCTGAAGCTAGAGCCAAAGCCGGCTTGATACTTTTTTTTTTATTTTTTTTTTTAAATATATTTTTTGGGGGCTTTTTGTTGCCTTTATTATAGAGACAGCTGAAGATAGACAGGAAAGGGGGCAGAGAGAGAGGGGATAACACGCAGCAAAAAGCCACAGGTCGGACTCGAACCCTGGGCTGCTGCAACAAGGACTCATCCTCGGCACATGGGTCGCCAGCTCTACCCACTGAGCTATCCCGACGACACAGCCGGCTTGATAATGTCCGAGGTTGGAGAAACACTCCGGGGTGAAGTGGGCAGAACAAACTACCAACCTCGGGTTGAAGCTCTGTGGAACGCGGTTGTAAATGAACATCAACTATTCCCGCTGACAGTTGAGTTCTTGGGGAAGTCTGTGTAGAGTCTTGACCTGCCCCAAACATCCTGGAACATTACACGCATAGTCCGACATACCGTATCCCTCTTGACAGAAACTGCGGTTAGCTGTCGCTGGGGCTAGCTAGCTAACGCCTCCGCCCTTACAGTGGGCTGGAACATGCAAATGAGAGAGGGTGTATCCAAAAGGGCTGGGCGCCTATTACGTAATATCGGAGCTCTGTTCAGATTTGCCCATTTCAACACGGCCGTTTCTAGTTTTGAATTTGCATACGAAAGCAGGCTGGAGAAGGCGGTGAAGTTTTTGGTGTGGTTCTTAGACACCACTCGGAGCCTAAATTCAACAGGAACAACGTAAATGTGGTTTTGATTCTAGGACCCCTTTAAACCAATTGAACAGGAGGATATTGTGCACTTGACTCCCCATGATGAAAATACGACCCTACGAGCTCCATTTCATGTCAGCGTAATAAAAGGTCGCTTGCTCTATCTGCCCATCACATTTTTGAGAGTAGCAGACAAACACTTGTCCAAAATAGATTCACCATCACCCATGTAGTACTCTCTACTGTATCCATTTCAAGTGTATTCATTCATTCAGGGTAGTAAAACTAACAAAATCTCTCAGGGTCCCTCTTGGGGTTACTCCCTTACTCGAACGCGGCCTATTGAGACGCTAGCGTCTGAGAGAGTCGGTTCTTCTAATGGCCGGCGGTAAGACGAGAAGATGCACTGCTATATGGCTCCGCAGCAAGGTGGGATCCAGACGACTCCACGAGCAGGCGGCGAAAAGCTACCACAGCAATTCATCATCTTTCCACAACGAGCAGCCTGTGTGCAGAAAGAGACGCAGCAGCCAGAAACCAAACTGCAGACAACGCAAAGGAGACCAAGAGGACCGTGTGAAATCTGGTGGCCACAGGCAGCTCCTTCCTGTCCCCACCATAGACTTAAATGTACAGCTTCAACCTCCCAACACCTCAAGGAGGAGCACATTTCTGAATAGCTTCATTCCATAGCACACAACTATTATTTGCAAGATCGCAGCATGAGAAGAAAATGGAACTGGGGTGTGCTGTTAGAGAAACTGGGTTCTCTGCGATGAAAACAACCTTTTAGTCCATATCACTGAGCAGATTCCGGCGCCGGATGAGGTGAACAACATGTTCATAGACGCCTGCGCATGAGTGACTGCTGTTAAGCATTGCCAGTCTTAAATTACAGAAGGGGCTTAGAACCTGAACAAGCCAAGGGAGCTGAGCCAACGCAGAGCGAGCAGAACTCAGCAGAGCTGGGTTGGGGTGAAAAGACAGGAAACAATGAGGAAAAAGCATAATCACTCCCAGATGGCGGCAACCCGTTCACCTTTGGCTACGGATTTGTACATAACACTGGTCGAGCGGGGCCGAGATGGCTGATGAGCACCGTGGATACGGGAGAACAAATTGGGATGACCTTCTAATTGGAGATATTTTGGCCCCCGCGTGTCTTGGAGCTCCACTCCGCCGATTTGCCCCTCTGGTCCTCTGAGCGGGGTTGCGACTGGCTGACTGTAGATGACTGAGCGCTGATGGGAAACAGCTGTCTGACGACCACCCCCCTCCCCCTTCCCCAGCGCTGCCAACACCACCGTGTCACATGATAAAAGGCATTCCTCGTGGGACACAGAAACATGGTCGAGGGTTACTTCAGACAGGAAGAAAGTGAGACCGGCGCATTTCTGTGTACAGTGTGTGCGTGTACATGTTGACTGATTGACTGATAGCATCTTATAATTCCAGCGGCAATCATGTTACACATCTGCTTTCACTATTACGTGAGATCCAAATGATTCCATAGGATTTGAAAGCCTGGACTACTTCCTCAAACCCCGCTTTGTTAAAGATTTACTTTAGGTGTTAGCACTGAAGCTCATGCAAGAAAGGCAGCATAGATAAAAGATAAGGGTTAAGAGCAGAAGAGGCTTATGAATGTTAGTGAGCACGTTTGTATCCGAGGAAGGAAAAGCTGGCAGTTTTTGCGCTATTGTGCTGGGTAAGCACACAAATAATCTGGAACATGTGTTTGTAAAACTGACTGTTTATACTCTCAGAAGAGAAAAAGTATCTGCCTGTTGAGTTATAATAAGAAATTATGCATGCCCAAGTAAAAACCGTACAAGCATACACAAATAGAAGTACTCTGATTGTCAAAACCCAAAACTATGCTTTCTTCTCTGCAGTTTCTCGACAGTCTTGCGCTCCCTCCGCTCACCGTGCATAATTGTCTTTTCATCGCATCTACAAGCGCCACACAATTCACATAATTCCTGCTTATCTGTAAACACATCCTGGCGATCTAAGTCCTAAGGATGAATGTTGCTCACACTCTTAAACGTTTCTTAAATCCCTTAAATCATTAACGTTTGCAGGCAGGGAGAACGAAGTAAAACTGTGCTGATTTAGGGGACGTTTTGAAGTATCATGCAGAGGACAATCACCACAAATTAAACCTCCTCTCTTATTTTTTTCCTCAGTAAGCCTTGATTGCAGAATCATTAATATTTCTCTTGTTCATTCCTGCCAACTTCAAATACTTATTTTTTTACTGTAATCTTGTTTTTCCTTCTCTCTTGCATCTGTATTCCAAGGCTTTGTACATCATCACGACTCGTGTTATTCTCAAATCGAACTTGTTTATTTCACAAGCTGCACACATGTGAATTTCACAGGTTTTTGAAGCCACTCATGGCGTGTAGGCTCTGGATTCTGTGAAACCCGCATCCACATCCTCTGAAGGCAAACACAGCTCGACTGTTTAGCCGGAGCTTTGCACCTCTCGCCGACTCCTTTTCTCCCCCCCCCCCACCATCTGATCCCTCCAGATGAGAATCTCGTAGCCCACTTCAAAGCATCATCCCCTTGGCCTCACTAGTCTGGATCTGACAGTGTCTGACTTGTTGTTAGTCCTCGGGAGCCTGAGCCACAGCTTGAAAGGCCTACAGCAGCAGAGCTCCAATAATCCTCTCTGTACAGTCCAACTGGACCAAAAAGGAACACAATCAAACCCCACGGACAGGAGAGGGATGGGGCGCATGCAGTAACCTTATCAAGCTACATCGCTGCATGAGACTGATAACTTTTGTCATGATGGGCTCAAGATACCTTGCTGTATTTTTTGTATTCAAACTACCGGAGATTCCTTTGTACAACGATTTTGGCACAGCGGATCATTTTTATATCTCAAAGTCAACATCGACATTACTGTAAGGCACTAATGGTTGAACACCACACTTGCCAAAAGCAGGACAACAGCTGTACATGCTTCTGCTTCCAGCTCATGTTATAGTGGAGGAATACAATTAGCAACAGCTTATCCAAATGCCTGTCTGGAGCCTTTTTTTCTGAGGTAATAACTCAAACACTTTGTCTGTCTGCTTCATTAGACGGATGCATTTAATGTCATCATTATCCCACCAATACTGTACAACTATTGCAGGACACAAATGAAAGAAGGAAAACACAGCAAGTCGCTGCTGGAGCGATGAATTGAGAACATTTAGAATGGAACCACTTCTCTACAATCAGCAGTGTGCTGCATGAGCTTGATGAGAATAACTAGCTGTCAACTTATAAGAATTACAGTAATCAAGTTTTCAGGTTTCTTTGTCAAAAAAACGGAGGGACACTTCACCCCTACTTTTCAACAGTAGGTTCAGATTCAGCAGTGCACCGCTGGACTGCCACAGGGTTTTGTCTTTGACATCCAGCGAGCAGCTCATGATTTTGGGAAACACGCTTAGTTGCTTTCTGGTCAAGCGTTAGATGGGAAAATCGATTCCACTGTCATGTCTGTAAGGTAAATATAAAGCTAGACATCAGCCTGATAGCTCTGAATCAATACTGGAAACAGTGTGGAGTGGTGAAAAACCAAAGAAAATACTTAAGAGATAAACTAAATCTAACTTATTCACATATTTGATCTCATTTATTTTATCTGTTCAAAAACTAAGAGGGGAAACTGCCAACCTGGCTTTGTTCAAAGGCAAAAAAGATGACGAATTCTGACTTATTAACATATTATACTGTACTTATTTGACAAAAAACTAAACTAAGCAAGTTGTGGTTTTAAGGGGAGTAAGATGCAGGAATGTTCTGTTTCTGAGCTGGGAAAAGTGACTTCCTTAAAATATCCACTGGTTTTGGGTTGGATTCTCAAAATGTTGAACTACTCCTCAAAACAGACTTGTACTGTGGAACAAAATATCAAAAATACAAAAAGTGCCCAGATTTTGTTAAAGTCAAAACAATGACTGAAAAGCACACTATACTTAAGATTACATTAAGAAAAGACAATCCTTTGGTATCCTCTAACTTCTTAAATAAAAAGACTGTAATGTATAATCAAGCATAGAAAGAAAGACAGAGCATCAGCCTCTAAAGATGCCTGCCCTTACTACTGTTATTCATTTTTTAGGTGTAGGTGTAGTGTGGCTATTTTTTCCGTATTTAATCACACTGTGTCTGGGATATGTAAACACTAAAGTGGAAAAGAGACAAAAGCTGGAATTATAGTTCTCTCTCTGTTTCATGGTACCCTGGTCAGAGACCGCACTAAAACACATTATTCCGAGAGTAAGTAGTAATAAGTAAATATAAGTACTGACATCTATTACACTGTCATGAAGCCTTAATGCTTCCCAGTGCTTAAAAACATACACCTCAAATACAAACCAGCCTCCTTTGACCAAAATAAACCAGAACACCGACTGGAAAATATATAAATATATCGCTAACCTTAAAAATACCGCTATCATTCAATCCCAGCAGATATGAAATCCTTGACTTTTCTCACAATCTATCTCCTGACCTCTCCCTCCGCCCCCTACCCCTCTGCGTCTATCCACCGCCAATCCCCTCCTCCGCCTCCTCCCTCCCCTTGCTCTTATAGAACTGTAGTCTGGAGAGACAGAAAGCTGCAGGAGAAACAGCTGCTCCACAGAAAAACCAATATCTGCAGCTCAAGTATAGTAGTTGGTCAGATAGATCGAACAAAGAGACGCGCTCACACAGGAGGTCTGCCGGGCCCCGGACCCCTCTGGAATCATCTACCAAAGCCAATAACATGATATGAACCGCAACCAAGCATATCCAATATAAACTGAAGGCCCCACACATACAAATTAGAATACGCGCATTAGCTCAGTCTCATAACTATGCCACACGAGATTTGTGAAATCTGCACGTGCATCCAGAAAACAGTGCACACTGGTTATAAAGGAAACAAAAAAATCCTCGCCTGTCCTCCCCAAGCTCCCCTATTTGAATTTCATTTTCTGCGAAGAAATCATTACTCAAAAAAGTCCCAGGGCAAACAGATTGTTCTTTGCTTGCAGGGCCATAAATCTATCTTGTGTTTTGGCGAGCCCATTAACTCAGCATGGTGGTTCACTTACCGGTATAACGCTTATAATATAATCATTGTTGGATCTTTTAACTTTTTTCTTGCTCTCTTTCTCCCTCAGATACAGAAAATAGAACACTGTATGACTCCATCAGGACCAAAAATGTGATAGCTATAGTTTCATAGAGAATGTACATTATACACCAATCAGGCATAACATTATGACCACCTTGCTAATATTGTGCCTCCAAAACAGTTGTGACTCATCAGAGAATGGACATGGACCTTCTGAGGGTGTCCTGTGGTGTCTGGCAACAGAATGTTGTTAGTGGGGGCCTTTGGGTCCTATGGGTTGAAGGGGAGGGGCCTCTGTGGATCATCCCACAGATACTTGATCAGTTTGGAATCTAGTGAATTTGGAAGCCTTGTGATGTTTTTCATGTTTTTTGAGTTCTTCCTAAACCGTGTGTGTGTGTCTGTGTCAGGTTGCATCCTGCTGGGGATGGCTGCTGCCATCAAGGAGTGTCATTGCTATGGGGTGGGGGTGCCTGGTCTTGTCTAGGTGGGTGGTACATGTCTAAGTACCATCCAAAAGAATGCCAGATCCAAAGGTTTCTCAGCAGAACATTGAATTGTCACAAGATGGTCAATGTTATCTACTTCTCCTGTCAGTGGTCATAATGTTACGCCTGATCAAGATGTGTCATTTCTTTCTTTTCTTCAAACTCTTGCATACCTGTTAAAAATAAACAATGACCATGAAGGATTTCAGTTTGACACAAAAATCACTGTAAACGTGGAGTACCTTTTTAAAGGCACTGCATTCTGACAGAGGTATTATGTGCTCCATGGTACAGTGTGTGCGCGCGTGTGTTCAAGGATAGATCCACCGGTTCATCAGTTCTTAGAAGTTCTGACACCCTAATCCTGTAGATGTACGTGCAGAACACATCACTCGTGAGGGGCAGATATTAAAACCAGCTAAAAGGATTGTGTAACCTTCATTGTGATCTCCCCCCACTCATCCCATCCCTCTGTGAGAGGGAAGGCATTGCTGAGAATAAGGAGAGGGTTGATATGAAAAGACAGACGGGAAAGAAGGAGATTAGTGAATTTTTGCAGAAGTGCCGGTGGAAACCGAGGCTCTGATAAGGTTAGGAAAATTGTCAGTGCTCACTAAAGTGGTTCCTGTTGTTGATTTCCCATGCTGTTTCTTTTTTTTTAACAATCAATCAAAACAAACTATAAACTGGTATTTCCAAATTCTACATTTACTTGGACCACAGCCTGAGCAGCATGCAGAAAAAATGAAACTATGTGTGTTAAAGGGGGCATGCTTTTTCAGTGCATTTGAACACAAATACAGAACACGCCTGTTGTGTGTGGTGAGAAAAATATGAGAAGGCGCTCACTGATTTCCCTTCTCCATTCACCAGCCATATTGGTTCTCTTCCCTTAGCGTTTGCAGGTAGATCCATGGCACTGGCAGGAAAGACGCAACCCCGTTCTAAAAAGGGGCGTGGCCATTATAAAGCTGTGTGTTTGGAACAGAGCTAACAGCAGGCTTATACAGTACAAGCATGGTAGGATGATATGATATTATATGCAAATACTGGATACATGTAAAATTTAAAAGAAAGTGTATATTATGAGATATAACAGAGAGAAGTACATACTATTTTTTAAGTATGGGATTAATGAAAAGATTATAAATTTAGACCCAACAATACAAGGACACTGGACTCCCTTTGCATATTTTATTAATTGATAATAAATAACAACTAAAATTACACTAGTTGTCGGCTGGTCTGCTCTGTTGAGTTTCTCTGTATACTTCAAATAATGGCAACAGGAAGTGACTGATATTCATCAACAGATACTTTTACTGAAATCACTGCAACACAAAAAATAGAGAAGCTGTCTGAGCAGATGGTTTGTGGGAGGCTGAACAAGAGACATAAACGAAGAAATGCTTTTCAGATCGATCTCAGCTGATGCTGTTTGTATTGGTGAAAGGGTTTTATTCTTGGGGGAAATATGTCAGGCTACGACATACTGGTTACAGAGCTACACCGTACCTAAGATGAACCCTTCCCTGTAGGTAGTTAGAAGTGATGGGCGACCATAAATCTGGCTTAAACTTCTCATTATGGAACGTGTAATTGCCATTTTTACAAATGCTTAACGTGCTTATACATGAGCATGCTGTATTTTTACGTATTTATACTGCATTACGACAAGTTACCATGACTATTTTTCTATCTGAGCTACTAGTGCAACCTCAGTGGTAGTCGTCTATATCTATGGGGTCTTATTCTCTACTATGATTTTAATAGTCGGTTAAAAAAAATAGATTTTACATTATTGTGACGATAACAAGCGTCCATGCTAAGTACACCCACAGGGTTTCTCCTTGTTAAACACGGCGCCCTCTCGTTAAATTGGATTACCTCGCAATACAAAGCAAAATGAATTAAAAATGCTTATTATTCGTCCAACTCCGTCCAACTCCATTTCCTCTAGCGTCGACGGAAAACACACAAATTATTAAAACCATCACTAGCTAATGACTTTTAAGTATATTTTCTAATTAATTTTGCCAAGGTTCGGTGTTAAATTAAATCAAGCTTCCATGAGGCAAAATAAATGAAAAGAAAGCAAATCTGATTTTTTTAAAAAAATGGCTGCTCGGTCCATTTAACGAAGTGTTCGACTCCTCAGGCGACACTGTGAATCTGGAAAGACAGCGTTCTCTAAAACCCCTTTGCAAAATAAAGTCTGCTAAAGTTATGCAGTGGCTGTCCTTTGTATTTTCTCACAATTGCAAGGACACAGCAGAGTTTCTGATAAGGAAGCTTTGTATGACTGAAATAAACTCTCCAGGTGTCTGAGTGCATCTTTCCACCTGTTATTTTCTAAGCAGAAACACTTTGTTGACCGTGAGCTTTTGAAGCCCCATGTTAAAAATCCTCCCAAGCACTTTGCTCATTCGGTGTCTACTTTACGTTAAACACCAGCCACAAGCTATAAAACAAATAGAATTGTTAATTGTTATTAAGATGACCGCTGCACCAGTTACTTATTCCAAACAATTGGAATTCCTTCTGGCTGAGTGATAATAGGGGCGGAAGAGCAAACAGCTGAGAATGCTGGGCGGATGACACTAATGAGCGACAGGCAAGCGGACACAGAGAGGTGTCTGACAGGGTGTTGACAGCAGCAGGTTGAAATGGCGGTAGAGCACACAGCAAAACCCAGGGATTGTTGGACTCAAAGCACAATGACCTATATGGTGAGATCTGTACTAATGACAACCTCCCCGTTGGGACGTGACCTCCTGCCAGGTCCCCTGGCACCCAAGCTCTGCTTTATTACTTTTAAGGCCCGTTCCAGGTGTGGGGAAATTTAGTGACTCAACTGCGACGATCTGATTAGTGATTAAAAACAGATCTATTTTGACTGTTGATTGTGGCAGCAACAGCAGACACCTGAATCCTTCAGACAGCAGGAAGTACGCGCCGATGAGAACGGGAACGGTACAAAACCGAATCAAGTCCTCTTCTTCTGAATAATGGAGAGAGCTGGAGGCAGCTGAAACGTGGCCCTTTCTCTTCGGGGGCAAGAGTCCCTGGCATGAAAGCAGAGAAGCCACACACACACACACACACATCACCCTTTAACCCTCTCATTAGTGTAATCCTGCATGAGAAGAGTAAATTGTCATGAATAAATCCACTTAGAAGCCAGTGAATGAAAGACTTTCACTTTGAGATGGTTGCATTACCATTTCAATAAGCGTGCCGTGCTGCAAAACGTCTGCAGTGTTTGACAGAGTAATTGGGAACATTAACGAGGAGATAAAATATGGTTAGCGGAGGGAGGCGTGCATGTAAGTATGTGTGTGTGAGTATGTCAATTAATTCTTTCACGCGGACCAAAAAAACACATTTAGATTCTTCCACTAATAGGGCTGATGAATCTCTGTTGAAGCAGAGATATTGGTGAGAAAGACTTCGCTGGTTTTGTATGGCAAAACAAAAGAACTGGAAAGTAGATAGTAGTCAGACCTTCAGTCAAATATACTCCAGTATACTGGCCCTTGGAAACCTTTGTTTGAGCTGCATGACCTTAGCAGTGCTGTTTGGAAAATCTCCTCGGGCTAGGCTGAGTTCTAAATAAGCACCTTTCATGAACTGTACACAAAAAGAAATGAGGGGCAAATTTCGGGGTATGTGCAATTACACACTGCAGACGGAGCATAAATCTCAAGCTTAGCGGGCTACTCTTTTTTTTTTCAAATGAGTATCTACCCTAATTCCTACCTGGCCTTTGTTTGTGAGAGAAGACGAAGTGGGTCGAGATAGAAATAATAAAGTGCAAAACCCAGGAGAGATGCTCCGAGGAAGGAGTGCACCCAGGTCACAGAGAGAGGCGAGGGAGAGGAGGAGGATCAGGAAGAGTCGGTGGTGGGGAGGGCAATGTATCGCAACAAAGAGAAAAGTGAGCAAGACAAAGACATAGAAGCATGAGCACGAGCAGAGACAGGCACAAAGAAACAAAGAACCACAGCGAATGCAGACTGAATTAGACGAGTCAGTAGTCACGGTTTGCTTTACGGCGAGGCAGGTGCCAAAATACGCAAAGTTATGTGCTAACAAAAACACACCGGACGCGCACACAGTGCACACACTCCTAGTTACAGCTATGCTCTGCATCTTAATGTACCCTGAGGTGCCCTAGTCTTTCGCTTGTCATCAATCTGAGAGACAACTCGGGGCCCAGGAGAGAAGCAGGGTATGGGCAAATATGTAACATGCTCCACTGTGACAGAAAAAAAGGGACAATATAAATCAGGAAAAGGCACCAGACACAATCACGATTTGTTTTCACACAAATATTTGGGACTATGGCTATTTATTCCAAGGAATATAATTCAGATTGGCAGATATACATTCTGCAGTGAGATACACAACATAACTCAACAATGCTTCCATTCAACCGGGGAAAATTACATTTTCTGGAAAGATGCTGACAGTGCAGGTACAGATAGCAGAACCCTGTGACTCTAAGAGGCTGCATTTTCCACCACACTGTACGTGATTTCCCCTCAACTGATGGATGTGTGAAGAGGTGCAGCACAGAGGTTAAAAAAAAAAAAAAAAAATGAATTAGAGCCATTTAGCCCTGTCAGGTGTTCGATATTGATAATAAGGTGTGCAGACGGGATGAGGTGCATGCGGTGCACGCTGCAACGTTGCATTACAGTTACTCAGATCATCCATCATGGTTTCCAAGCATTTCTCTTTTCTCATTTTTTCTTTTTCCTATTTCTGACCGTTTCACCATTTGCTCTCCTAGAAAATTCTTAGCATTCTCCAAATATAAACGCAAGGGGGTTTCAGGAAAAAGAAAAATGAATCCACAAATCCAACATATGCTCTATTTCATGTTCAAATATTGGCTAAGAACAGTAGTCTTTGGCACTTCTAACCCCTTAACGTCACGGAGAGGCAAACGGCTGGTGATTTAGAGTAGGAACGGCAACAGAAATCGAGTATAACGACGAGCTTGTTTGGTTTGGACCGAGCTGCACCGGGGAGGAATGAATGGGAAGAGAAATGAATGAGGGGTGAAAGATGAAACTTTAATGATCCCTCTGGGGAAAATTGGGTCACTGCAGCAGCAGAGGGGAGGGTATAGATAAGAACAGAGCAAGCGGAGGTCTTCAGATAGCAATTAACACGAGATAAACACGCGGATAACGAAGGATAAATGAACGCAGCGAAAGTGATCGCTCATGTCAGTGTGTTGAATCAAAGACAAATGTCAGACGGGCTGACGCGCAAGGTAAAACACTTGCATCCATGCTGAGATTTGAAATGAGAGTTTAAACGATCCAGAGCTGCAGATGGAGTGAGGACTGCAGTGGAGGGGAAGCAGGGAGAGAAGACAGATTGAGCAGAGAAGGGAGGACGACCAATAGGATTGTGCCGAAGCAGTCCCCAGCCCCCTTAATTGGAAGGAAACAAGAGGTCTCTGAATAAACACACATCACAAGGCAGAGCATGGCTCATTTTTTTCTCTGCTCAAACTATCCTTCTTCCCTCCTGAGTAGTTTAACCGAAGCTAACTCAGAGTCGCGCTTCCCCCAAAGCGCCTCGCCCTCCCTGTCCTCTTTGCACTTCCCCTTCACTCATCACCAGCCACAGCTGTCTATCCTCCATTCTCTCCTGTGTATCTGTCTGTTGCTCGGACAACAACCTAAACATGATCTCAAGATTTCCAAATATACCAACAAACTGCTCTCAGAGAGGCTACAACCCCCTAACTCTGCACCTACTACTCTCCGTCCCACTCTCTTTTATTTTCCCCTCACCGCTGGCCTTCAGTCCTCTGCTCATTCCTGCTTTTTGGTCTTCTCCCTAATTATCTCTCGTGGAGGACAAGGTAGCCCCTACCATCCCCCACACCTCTACAGCCCCCGCCAGTGAGAGACCCTGATGAATAATTTCACGTTTTTCTAGCCTTCTTTTTCCTCCCGTCCTCAAAATTGATTATTGTACAGAAAGCACAGCTAAAAGAGCAGCCCACTGGGTAATTTGTCTTTCTGACGAGCAGAGTCCGCGGATAGGTGCGGGGGGGGGAGGGAAACGCAGGAGGTTTTGAAATGATATGCAAAGGCAAAGAGAAAAACGTGATTATACGGGAAAAAAATTGATACTGGACGCCTTCGCCCGTCTAGCCTCTGATCGCTCATTCCGTTTGATGTTGTGGTCAGAGGCACAATTGGGAAAAGTGGACATTTGCATGTGAGAATGTTCACAGAAAAGTGAGAGAAGTACATCCCTGAGAAGCATCTATAATTACACGAAGCCTGTTTGAAACAGCTAATACAGCGCCCTGTCATCTTCGTTCACCTCTGTAAATCCGTATCACAAACACCGCTGCAGCCCTGTAGCCACAAACACTCATCTGTCAACGTTCCATTCCACTTAAACATGAGTGAGTGACGCGGCGTTGGATGGTGCTAGCCCTCCAGGTGTTTTCGGTCTCCATGGCTGTGACACTCCCCAAGGAGTTGGCGTGCAAGACTCCACTGATGACAGGGGAAGAGGGTATCATTTGGGCACCGCAGGAACGCTCAGGCACCGGTTGCTATCATTAGTATGAGGTATTCCATGAGTAAGCTCTGTTGGAGTTCATGCACCTATACTGACTCTGTCCTCTGCTGCATTAGGTGACTCACCTGACTGGATGGGAGCAAATTAGAAGGACGAGATGAGGTCAAAAGTGTGCGTCAATAACATTTTAGGCTGAGGCAAGCCCGCACCTGAATATGTCAAACTTTACCTCACATATTATTTCTACTTGGGATGCTGAAAGCCTTCTGCATTTGGCATTTTTTGCGCGGGTTCCACCATGCACCATGCGGCTTTGATTCCCCACCACTGCAAAGTAAGCTGAATCAGCCACCCACTGACTCCTCTCTCATCTCTCTGTCTCTTCCTGTATGTACTGTACGCTCTCATCGCTTTTTCTTTTTTATTCCCCTCAGTGTTTTCCCGTCTTCCATCTTCAATCCATGCTTACTCCTTTGTTTCCTCTATCTCACCATCTCTCAAGGCGTCGCTCCTCCCCGTCTCCCCTCTCCTCTGCTTCAAACCTGCTAGATTTTCCTCGCTGATTTTAAGGCCCGATTTTTTAGCTTTCCTCTTTTTCTTTTTTTTTTTCCTCCACCGGCCCTGTTGTGCATTCTCCACCCCCTCAACCCCCCAAAACCCTCCTAATGGATCCCATGTCAGCAGAATACCAGAGCAAACCACACAACTGCACTGTGGCTTCGTGTCTGTCTCTGCCTCAACGTCTCTCTCTTCCACATTTGAAAAAAAAAAGAAGAATGAATAGAAAAACTGCTGGTTGAACATAACTGTAACATGACTCCGATGAGATTTTACATACTTCATAAAGCTGTGTCTGACATTTCTAAGGAATAACCCTACAAGTTTGCAATTCAGATTCTTTTGCACGATTGCTATTTGCCTTTTATTTTATGTATATATAAAATATAACTAATAATACAGAGCAAATGCTGCGGCATTTTTTTTTATTTTATTGGGTTTTAATATTGCTGAAGTTTGGCTTTTCTTTGTCCATGTAGCCACGGAAGCTATCATTAAACATGATAATTACCCACTTCTTCTAAGTTCCAAAGAAAATGCTATTACTTCTGGTAAACTCAGCACTTACTGGGCATGAGAAGATTTTTCCCAATTTTGTGCCATAACTTGTGTCCCTGAGGAAATTAGAACAAAAATGTGCTTAATAAACAATCTGTCTCACAGAAATGAAGTCCACATACTAGGAATTTGTAGCAAAAGTGTTCCGTCAGGGGTTTTGCGAGAAACTCAACGCCGTCTTCGTCAACGAGGAAACCTTCGAGTTATCCGGTAGCAAATTGTTATTTCTGAATGTATCTGTTCACGGCCATGGTTAGGCAACTGATAGCAATTTGTTAAGATTTAGGAAAGATTGCGGCCTAGGTTAAATATTGAAAAAGTCAACTATAAATTGAAGCGGACATTCTGAAACACGAAGGGTTACCGCAATTTCACAAATATAAACGACGCATTTAGATGGGTGGTTTGTCTGCGGTCTCGTTTCTGATTATGATTTGAGTATAGTATATTTACAACTGACTGGACGTATCTCTTTTTTTTAGAACTCTTTATTAAAAAGAATCGGCTGAGGAGTGTTCACAGATTAAAGACTATAAATAATTTCCACCTCAATGGAAAGTATGTGCTCCTTGACCGTGCGGGTTCTACTCTTTCAGGATGTGGTTTTACGACCTTCATGTAGCTCTTCAGCAACAAATTCAGCCAGTGATGGGTTTTCTCAAAAGGTGAGAGCACTAACAGCAGGAACTCAAACAGAGCTGGAGCTCTTAGCCTTGCTCTCTCCTTTGGTGGAGGAGTGAGTCAGTGGTAGTAGCTTGCAGGAGGCATGTGTGAAGTGTGATAGACGACCCGATAAGGGACTGACAGGGACAAACTGTCACATCTCTG
The DNA here is from genome assembly GCF_963514085.1 of Chelon labrosus. Taxonomy (NCBI): domain Eukaryota; kingdom Metazoa; phylum Chordata; class Actinopteri; order Mugiliformes; family Mugilidae; genus Chelon; species Chelon labrosus. The sequence goes on along the minus strand of NC_140350.1, from coordinate 5,063,207 downwards.
CCGGGCTCGGCACTCCACAGGTACACGACATCCCAGGCAAGCCAGGACAGTGACAAATGGACCCAATTTCCATTTATTTATCTATCTGTTGTGTGGACCACAGAACACATGCTGGCCTGCCCCCCATAAATCTTTATCCTGTTAACACAACACCAATAAACCAACACATTAGCCCTCCCAAGCTGCACAGACTAATCAAGCATACAGTCACACAATGCGTAAAGAACATGAGCGCGTTTGCTGTGAAATTACTGGCAAAATACACATCAAGCAGACAATTATAAAAACCCTGAAGACAAGCGCCTTTACCCGTGGACATCTGCACACACAAAGAGTAACAACATTTCCCGCTAAACTGTTCTGGAAAGCAAAATGGAAGGCATGCACTCAGAGAATAAATCTGGGGCCAAAACCACCTCACTTATAACGCAGTAATAAGTTTCTACCGTGGAGATGGAAGGGGGCTGGAAAAAGCTTAAGGGAGCATTGGGGTCAAGGAAGAGGGAAGGTGCACATTTATACTGTTGAGATTTGATAAGGCCTGGAAATTGCTGAGTGAGGCACCCACTTCTGGAGAGACGAGCAGCCTGCCAGTCTGTCTTAGTGGCTCCAGAACGAAGGGGCCTCGCTTGACATGATGCCCCCGCTGCTATTAACCCGGCTGACAAACGCTCGCCTCCTGCACCGATATCTGCATCATCCATCTCACTGTTCCATCTGCAAACATTAGGCTAGAATTAACATGTCCTCCTCTACAGATCTCCCTCTGGCTCTTGTGCACAAACAAAACTCATTTTACAGCCCCAATAACAACCCCCCCCCCCCCCCCCCCCCCTTTTCTCTCACTGACACTAACACACACCCACATAAACTATCCCCGCTGCTTTTGTCATATTACCTGACAGAACCCCAACAGATTCTTTTTTTTTTTTTTTTTCGCTCAGTGCCAAGCAGTCAGTGGTGTGAACGGTTGAGCCGCTGGATTTAATTAGCGCTGCGCCCATACGGATTAGCAAACAGACAGGCACACGCGCAAGCAGAAAGTATGTCACATTCCCACCTGATCAGCTCTTAACATTGCCCTTGGTGGCATGCAAACACAGATGCACACATGAATACACACACCAGAGGGAGAGAAAGGGAGTGGGGCGGGGGGGCGGGGGGGTGGGGGTGTAGAGGCTGAGCAGCTTTATAATCAGGTGATTTCTTTGCCGTAAATTTAATTGGTTTTAGCAGCAGTGCAAAGAAAACGTTAAGGTTGGCTTGCCGCGCCATGTGCGCAGAGACAGCTGCTCTGATGGGCAGGAGGTGGGAGGGAGGAAAGTGAACATACTGCTAAATAGATTATTTTAAAAAACCAGCCAGATTGATAAACAACATACTGTCATCCTGGCAGTGGAGAGATGCAGATGGAAGGAAGGACATGTAAATACAGGCACCATGCTCTGGTGAGATTCACTTGGCTTCTTTCTTCCACTGAAGGGAAATGCCAGATTTCCTCAGTCTCCTGTACATTCACAGGTCAGAATGGTAAGATTTTGACCCACAAATTACACTAGTTCGCCGGCGTGGCCTTAAAGATAGAAGGACAGTAAAGTGCACAAAACCCTTTAAATTGACAGAATGCCACTGATGCTTTTAGGATGTTGAACAGCCATGCTAGGTCTGCCACGTGGCAGTTGTAATGCTCACGGGTCAAAACTCAAATGACTAAATAAATAAGGAGGTGATTTTCAAGACTGCAATTCATATATCTATAGAAGGTGTGAGGGAGTAGAGGATAAGACAGGATGCCTTGCTCAGACCAGCGAAGCTGCGGTGTTTGCTCAAATGGCTTCCTCCACTACGGTGTCTATTTGTCATCCTAAGCCCAGAAGTCAAATTATGCACTCCTCCTAGAATTAGTTTCACTGATGGATCTGCTACCTGAATGGACCATGCCATTTCCTCATTTCTGTCCAACAATACCCTCAATGCGCCGGCTTAATGGAGTCATCAATGATGCGTTACGGACTGAGAAGAGAGCTGTAATAGGGTTTTGTTATTCTTTACCCTCACCAATGGTACTTAAGCTGCAACGTGGTGTTTAGTTTCAGTCGTAAAAGTAGTGAATAATATGTAGCGATATATGCTACGTAATGGTGGTTAAAGCATTTTATGCAGTTAAGCTTTGCATGAATAATAGTGTAATCCGGTGCAATTATGGATAGATAGCTTATAATTAGCTCACTGTAATCCCTCCAGCTGTCTCCCTCTTAGTAGACTCAGCACTGTCTGGATCCAAATAGGAGGAAATGAGAAAGAGAGCAGTTAGGGATAACCTTTTCTGGGAAGACATGTTTGGCATTGTGCTCCCAAATAAAATGATGTCCTTCACAGCCCGTGGAAGGGGAAGTTTCTTTTATATCTCATCAAGCTGCGGGGAGACACATAGAGGAGTGAATCGGGGTTGAGTCGAGGTCAGTCTTAATTATCATTTCAGCTCCAGTCCCACACTCCCACACAACAAACCACTGAGTCCCACATCATATTGAGGTCTGTTGTCGAGCCACGGCTGACTTCCATTTTCTTAATTTCCATTCACCGTCTCACTTGGCAGCATGTGTCCAAATTAATTGGTTTGTTTTTGGATGTGCTGTTTTCTCCCACTCTGCTTGATATAAATATGCTACTGCTTGAGGGGGAATGAAAAGCGGTAGGTCAACGTACCTCCATGGTAGTCTTACAGTAATTTACAAGGCAAGGAACAGTGAGCGTTCTAGGGACCGAAACCCTTGATTAGACCCAGTAGGTGTTCTGCTGAAGGTAGCCTGTGTTTAATAGCATCCACTGGAGCGTACTGACTAACATGCATGGGCTTTTAAAGTCCCGCCGCTTGTGAGCTTGTCGTTCTGTTCAGAAAGTGAACGGGAGCGACAGGGAACGCTATTAAACATGGCAGACTGTGTATACTGTAAACAATGTACAGCGCATTCCCCCGCTGTGTGTTCATGAGAGTGTGAAGCTTCTTCCACTTCTCCCTCCCAGAAGCAATTGGATACCAGAGTCATTTAGCAGTGCAGTTGCTCCTCTCTACACGTATATACAGAGGGAGGACACATTGATATCTATTGTGAGTCCATTCTTGTCTGGCTTCAATAACTGCTTTTGCTTACTTTAGGCTCTTTATTTTTCCATGAAATGGCAGGAAACTCACTCATTTAGCTATAAGGGCTGTCAGTTTCAGATATATCTAGGTTTCTACTCCTACTGCAGTGAGATTTAGGCAAATAGAAATTTGTTTATGGCTCACAGCATTGAAAAATTACATCCAAAATTTAAGAGCATCACATTTTTCCAGAGCAAGTGGTTCCATTACTCTGTATTATCCAGAGAACTATTGAACGTGGCTGCAGGCTGTTCACTCTAAAATAAAAAAAGAGAGTTATAAAATAAGCAGAACATTTGATTTTTTGTATGTTAGTGCTCTGCAAACAGAATCCCATTTTCCTCTATTGGTGTAGAGATCTCAGAGAAAGGAGGTGACTGTTCTGACGAGGGTCAACTGCCTCTTTAATTCAAAAAATACGAAACGTATAAAGTTGGCTGCAAGCCTCGCGCTAACTGGATCCAGCACATGTGTTCCGAACAAAATCTCCTGGAGATACGCAATTCAATTAGCTCAGACTATGAGAGTGTGCGACCGCCGGTGTCAAAGGGCTAATCAAACAGATAGGATTTCATACGTATCTGCGAGTAAACGGTGGGTATTCTCATACTTTGAGCCTCTTCCCTATTTCTTCATCTTCTTCCATCCAGCGGTACCTCCACCCCCCACGGCAGTGTGAGGCGGGCAACAGTATCTGCTCTATTATGGAACCTCTAGAGATATCTGCCTTCTCAGCATGCAGCGGAGCCAGGGACGGCGAAACGCACACACACACAGAGTGCACACACACTGAGAGGATACCTCGGGTCTGAGATAATCAATGGTAACGGAGCAGCAGCAGATAGAGAGGGTGGAAAGAGGCAGACTCAAGGCCAAGTTTTGCTCAAACAAGCAGAGAGAAAATACTCCTGAGTAGAGCGAATGGGGTACGATTGATGGAAAAAAATATATATTTACAATCGATCATCTGTGTACAGTATATTTTACATAAACTCTTCCCTTTTTTTCAATTCTAAGAAATCCTTAAAATTCAAAATCATGTGTACTTGAGATGATAAGACCAAAAGCAAAGGAAAACTGTGAAGACAAAACTGCAAGTGAATAACAAATCGCACGGTTTCCACAAATATGTGCATGCAAACCTCTAATTAAATCAGATATGATGTCTCAGTCTCTCTCACTCATATTTTTATTTAGTTTTTGGGAGCTGGGGGCTTTTTAGCTGAAGGAAATGCGTGCCAACAACAACACCGCATGGCTTCGGCACAGTCTATTTATAAATGGCACTTCGCGTGAGTGAGAACGGGTGACAGCGAGGATATAAGACGTCAGACTGACAGCGTTCCTACATCACACTCGCTGTCTCCGCGCACGCTGTCAACAAACCTCAAGGAAAATCTGACAAGAGGTGCAGGTGTCCAATGGCTATTAGTGTAAAAAAACTTCCTCGTCTGTCAGTGGAGGGAACCGGTTAGTGAACCTGCTGTCAATTAAACAACAACCGCTCATCTTGAGACGCTTCCCGCACTCAAAGCGCAGAGTGGGCGAAAAAAAAAGATGTGTGTGTGTCTGTGGTGGATGTTTTATCGTCTGTCGACTTTTCTGTGCAAGACCTTTAGCGAGACATTTCTCATGACATATACACTGATTTGGTAAAGGCCCATAAGAAAAAAAAAAAAGAGCCTGTACTAAAATGGCAGCAGGCAATAAAGCAGAAAAGGTGAATATTGTGTGCAGGTATCTTCACCTGTTTTTCACGGGCGTCTCAGCGGGGATTTGGAGCTTTCCATGAACCATGACTTATCCAACATGATATTTATTCACTGGTGCGACAAACAACACACAATGACACCACTGAGCGAAATGAAAACAGACACATACTGTACACGCTTCTCTGAAATTGTGCAAACTTGACTCGATTTTTTTGAGCATATAGCAGCATTTTATATGTATACGGTATAGCAAATTAGATGAGGGAGGTCTAGCGGAATACCCAGTGCCCAATCAGTCCAATTATCGCAAATCCTGGCTCACTTCGCTCACTCCAAATGAATTCAGTGAGGCTATAATTAGCCAGCTCTGCTTGGAAGCCAGTGGGATAACATATAGGAATGGAGCCTGGTTAAAAAAAAAATAAATGCTTCTTATCTGCCTGTGAATCTTTCATGAGAAGATGCAAAACCTGCCAGGAGAAGGTTATGATATTCTGCAATGGCATTTAAGTATACAATAAATTCATAAGGCATTTTAAACAAATGTGTTTCTAGGTATGAACTGCCACACTGAAAAATCTAAATATATATACGTGGCCATGGTTAAAATCAAACACCCTGAAGCCAAGGCAATCTGTGCATTAGCGTAGGAGAGCACGCCTGACATTTATCTGCTACTGTACATAATGGGGCTGTAGAAAATGGTAGCACCATCAAGTGCACAGCTTTCCCTCCTGTCAGTTTTGCACACATACTGATGCCCCGCGCCATTATTTCTTGTTAGTGCTGGAAACAAAGCTCCCTCATAAAATCTCCTCCTTAACCGCATTTCTTTTCTGTTTCCCGGAGCATTTATTAATACAAACGACATCTGATCTGAGATTTGACATCAGGCTCAAATGAAAATCGATAATATTTCTGTTTATGCAGCCTCGTTACATCTTTTGCCACAGACTGCTCGACGCCAGCTGAATTTAGATTCGCATTTTGTGAAATTGTTATTGCTCTGATTGGAAATGGTAAACAAAAACAGGCAGTTTTCTATCTACGTAACGGTCAGGCTTGCTCGCTTGGGTCTGGTATCTGTGGCAAGACAGACATTTCCATTCCCATAACAGGTGGCGTTTGTCTCATCTTCCATTCTTTGACTGACACGCACAGTCAGCTGTTCATCCATCTGACCTCAACGACCTGGGGCAGTAGTGTCGTCATTACAAGGCCCAGAAAGCACCTCAGGGGATGATTCTGAAAGTCCTACATGACATGGTTGTTTCTAACTGAAGCTGATTGGATAATATTCAGTATGTATAAAATCTTAAATTCCCTATCATTCTGAAAACAAGTTAGTGAGGAGGAAAACAAATTGAAAGTCTTATGAGAGATGAGCTGCAAATATTCCTTGCTCTGGTCTCTTCTTTGATGTGTGACTCTCTAACGAAGCAGATAGGGAAAAAAACAGGTTCATTCCTATCATGCATATATTTCAATTTGACACTACAATCTAAAAAAAAAGTGTTATTGCATTGTTCTTGCAATACAGCAATACTAGATATTATATTAAACCAAAATAATTAATTTCAATGGCACAGCAGCACATTTTTCATGCCTGCTTGTGATAAATTGCCCGTAGATTGCTGTTATGAAAATGAGTTGAATTTTGACATGCTTTGCATAACTCATATTAAATATATGGGCAGGGAGGAGACAAAGATTTATATCCCGAATGCAGCAGAAAAACAATACGGCTTAGAGTATAGGTATTATCTGGTTTAAATGTGCATGTGTGGAGGAGCATTTATATGTGCGTAAATGAATAAGAAGTCCCAGCGCTGAAGGCGATATCACTCTGAAGATCCTTTTAATTATCTCCAGTCCGTCTGGTGTCTCCAGGTCTCCCTTTACCTCTCAGCTCTATCCACTTACTCAGCTCCCAGTGCCTCGTCTCATGCCGTCTGTATTTGTGCTTCTTTGTTATATTTCTGCAATAGCCTTGGGAAGTCTGGGAGAAACAGTAAAGGGAATTTTCCACAGAGAAAAACGTACATTGAATGGGCAAACAGAGAGGAGGGATTTATTAGCAGAGGGGGTTTGTATAATGCAATATTCCATCTTTACATATTTTATGAAATTTGAAAGATGCTGTCATATATCTGAGGGAATGGGGAGTCTACCTGTGAGCACATACTGTAATTGTGTCTGTTGACACATGTACTAGATTGCTAGGTTTGCAACACCGAAGAACACTCTCATTCATCTCACGGTCTCTGTCTCGAATAATAAAATTGAGACCCTGAAAATTGGCCCTGATGACAGAGGCAAAAAAATGAAATTTATATTGTGGCTGTAGAAGAAAGATCCCAGCAAGGCAAACTTAGGTGGTGAATATGAGTTATTACCACATCCACATATAGCAACGCGATTAATTGGAAAAAATACAGAAAGTGCCTATTTGTATTCTGCAGTGTCAACATCACAAAAGGCTCTTCAGAACACAGGAGGCAGAAAATAAGCAGAGTCTGTTAAAGTGGCGGTGTGATGCTATCAGTAAAGATCTGACACTTTGTTTGGTGTGACCCAATTATTTTCCAGCTACTTGAAAATGAAACTAAGTGCAATCATTTTAGCTTTTCGGGTACAGAATTAATAATAAAAAAATAGAAAATGGCACTATTTCGAAAATGCAGAGGTACACTCTGGTTTCACTCTCTGCCTCATACATATGCACACAATTTCTATATACAGTAGTGCGTGCACACGACCATGTTTATAATGGGGAACGCATTACTGGTCATCAAAGCTTTCAGTGAGCAGCTTCAACAGCAGCCGCTCCTTCACAAACCTGTCTGCACATTTGAGAGTATTCCCACAGGAGAGAGAGGAAGCGACGCTCCAGAAGGAGGAGAGGGAGGAGGAGGAAAATGGCAGAAAATAGGGGATGCAGAACTGACAGCCAGGCAGGCACGGGAATGGTTGTAATGCCTTGGAACTGCTCATCTCATTATTCTGCTTTCCATTGACAAAGCGCCCCCTCACTCTTTTTTTTTTTTTTGTCCCCTACTTTGCTGCACGTTATAAATTACAACATCTGCAGCCCATTAGAGAAGATAGCAGAATCTTTGGTTGTGGTGGGTAAGCAGCAGGAAGAATACTGCACAAACAGTCTATTACTCTGCTGCGCTAGGAAAGCGTTCACATCTCCGCTTCCAAGTGTCAGTCACTGCTCCTCTGTAGTGTAATTTCTGTGAAGCACTCAGCTGTGAAACCGTATTTTCATTCCTCAGACTGTTTCTTAAAATTGCCTGATTTGATTGTCATTTTTCTTCTGCCGTGCTTCAACGGCCAGAATAAAATGTAATGTACGAAAACCAACTTTAGGTCCACATTTTATCGTTTTCCACAACAGAATATTAAGTTTCCTACGACGTAGATGATATTTTGGTATTTTGGATATTAAGATATTTATTCTGTTTTTCTGTCTGATCTTTTCGAGCAATGGTAAATTTGAATATGGTATTTGGTCTGAAAATGTTTTGTGGAACAACCGAGTCTGATTTTCATCTGACTAGTTTATTGACTGCTAGCTAACCTTCTTCTGGCAGGTTTTCCATGAAATTTAGGCTAGTTGGCTACGAACCTCAGCTAATATTGATTTAAACCTTCAAAGACAAAAAATACCTTGTTTACATAGCTATAAATACTGTATCATTTGGTAATTGTTAGCTTTAATACATAATACAGTAAACTAATTTGGTATTTCTTAAAATTTAAGAAATTCAGCCTTGTAACATTTGACTGAAATGGTGAAAGCCAACTTTACCTTTAATATCTCAAATCACTATCTGTTCTTAATTATTAATCGACTTATCTGTCTTTTGAGAACAAGTATATAAAATGAATGAGGCTCTGTGCCTAACACAGCCAGCCTTACATTTAAAGCTATAAACCCTTGCCAATGGATTTCACAAAATGCTGGTTTTGGTTGCATTATGTTTCCAGTCAAGCAGTGACAAATGCTGTCGGATATGAAGAGGGGAGCAATGTAGCAGCGGAGACAGAAACAACGGCAGCTACATGATAGAAAAACACAGTTATGAATGTAACCACGGTTCTATGAATACACCGTCTCTGGTGAACAGAAAGAATGAACAAAAACTTGTCCAAGAAAACTTTCTGATGCTCAAGATAAAAATCAAACTCCACATTTAGAGGAAGGATTCCAGTGTGAAAAAAAAAAAGCAATCAACAGCGGGGACAAACACAGATTACCATTGGTGAGCTAAACGTGGATGCCGATGAAAGCCTCTGTTTGTCTACATTGTATTGCTTCGAAATATTCTAAAAAACAAACAATAAACACTGAGTTTTCACGCGCAGCAATTTAGCAGTCTGGTATTCATTCAGAATATATAAAATCAAAATTATAGTTGGCAGTGACACAACAACGTGTCTGCCTCTAGTAGACCACATTAGAATTTTGATTAGCTTAATGACGGGCCAAAAAAGTTGGCATTTTAATCACAAACACTAACAAACAATCATCAAACCACAATTACACAGTGCACCATCTGGGAGAGTGTTCATTTTTCATTTCCATGCCCTGAAGGGGCTGTCAAGAGTTGTACTGCCATTTATTTATTTATTTTTACCAGAATAACACTGTGCCATCGATGGTGTAAAACAAAGCAGAATCTCAGATAAAGCAAAAAAAAAAAAGACATACGGCTGAAAAGAAAGAGTGAAACAACCTTTGACCTCAGAGGAAGTCAGTATTAACCCTGAGCACAGATACGGTTGGTGGATGCTGTTGACTGTGGCGTTACGGAGTGACAGAGAGAGGATGGATAACGCTAATATCTCAGCAAATGCACAACCATCCCTCTTCTCTCACTGACAGCGAGATTACTCAACCGTGCTGTAAGCCCTTAATACTTCCACAATGACAAATTCACAAGTAAAATACAGCGCAGGCTGGACAGATCATAGTTTATGTCAGCGCACGGCTTGTTGCAAGTTGTGACTTGATGAAGGGCTTTCCCTGTGAATTAATTTATGTGTTATGAGAACCACAGTCTAATTATTTCTGCCTCTTGGATGTTTCTCTTGCCATGTTAGTAACCAACAAAAGAGTGAGGCAAAGGCATACGACGTCAGAGTAACCTGACCCAGCCAGCAGGGAGTTTTATCGGAAATAGATGAAATATAACTGCATGACTGCTCTGATGATGCAGGGAAATGCAACCAGTACCAGAGTTCAGTGGTGAGCGGGAAACAGAAGGAAAAGATTTAGTACCAGGGGAAATGAGCCGAGCCAAACAGTATCTCCCAGACAACAATCAGAGCTGAATATATTAACTACAACAAAATGATACCTAAAAGGATTTGGAGGAGGATGGGAAGACAAAATGGAGAATGAAGAGACACCCAAGGCATAGGAGGGGAACATCCGCAAAGCATCTGCCTAATGTTGCTCACATACGGGCACCCGGAAGCATACAAAAAACTTCAACAAAGAGATTTGTTGGTTTGATTCTTTCAGGTCTGCTTGGTGTATTGCTTTCCACTCTTTCACTGATATTGCATACAGATCCAAATATGTGCACCATTGATATGAATGCAAAAACAGTCATCATTACAGATGAGATCTCCTCCCTCTGTACAGTCAGGCGCCACCATTACCTAAGCCAAACATAGCATTTAAGATAAGCACATGAGCTACGTATGAGATAGCTTCGCATGGCCTTTTAATTTCATTATGTGGCAAGTTTTAACTGATACAGAGAAGAAAAATAACTATGCACGCAATAGCACAGTCCTACGACCAATCAGAACCATTTTGTTGTAAACAAACTGCATCACTGTTGCTTGGTCCATCACATCTTAAAAGGGACCTACTGTTTTTTACAACCTGGACCTTATTTCTGGCATAAAATACAGTTGTTTACTCACCCATATAACTTTTGTGTAATTTGTATTCCTTCGGGAGATAATTAGATCAGCGTATATCCATATAGTGGGAGAGACTGGGGCACCGAAATGCAGCCTCTAAATAACGCATTATCTGCCGCGAAACTCGTTCATTTCACCAATATTTTGTTATCGTACGCTAATGCTATTTCCCGTTGAGTCCAGAGTTAGCTGTTATCATCATCCGGGCTCTGTAGATTGACATACAGACCCCGGATGATGTCTTCTGACCTGGATGATGTCGTCTCTGAGCAACGGTCGGCTATGGCGTCAGATAACTGCCATAATCATGAGAGCGCAAATACAAACTTAACGAGCACGGGATCAGAAATCGAGGGCGTAAAAAAGATAAAAGAGAGAGGTAAAAAATAATCATGTGGCAAATTAAGTTTTTGTGCAAGTGTGTCAATTGTGAGAGAGAGCAATTGAGGAAGCCGTGGCGCTGCTCGCTCTCACTTCTAACCTCCTCACTCGCTCGCTTGGGGACGTTTCAGCGCTCTCGATATTTTTTCCAACCCGAAATACGTCACGGGTGTAAGGCTTGACAAGACGATTGCCGATCATGTTGCCGATTGACGTTTGTCGGCGGTAGGTGGCAGTAATGTGCTTAATGCTCCAAACAAGGAAGAAGGAGGAGTTAACAAAGAAGTTGGTCGGCGCGGCATACACCTGTTTACATGGCAACACGGATAGGTCACTTTTGCATCAGGCCGCGGTGATGGAGCCGGGAGGAAATGTAAGTTAAAATTGTTTTGCGGCATATGAACGTTAAACAAGTGTCACAACATTACTAAATATTTGAAATAGCTGCTTGATGACTTTTCTCTCATCTACCAAACCTCTTAAAGAAGCTAGCTCTTGTGAATATTTCAGTTATTTAAATTGAACTGATGCTATGGTTACCACTGAGATGATTAATTAAAGTCACATTGTATTTAAATGCGTTTGTTCATTTAAAAACTAAAACTTTCTCTTGGGCTTTCAGGAAATCCTACGTAGCATACTGGAACGTCTAATGACAAGACTTCAGTGGATCCAGGAACAGTCCTCTGTCGATCTTGATTATTTGGAGTATGTTTGCAATCAAGAATACATCTTACTTGATGCAGCATCTCGAATTTTTGAGATACCTTCCTCCATAACAGAGACATTAATACAGCTAGGCAGACTTGTTAAAGATGCCATAGAAGAGAAACAAGGTTCAATATTGTTCACATTGGAGCAAGGGGAAAGAGGACGCCCTAAGTTAAACTTCTCTGCTGAGTTCCTGAATTATCTTTTTGAAATACCACTACCTGTACAATGTGTGGCCAATCTACTCGGCGTTAGTGAGAGAACCATTTTCAGGAGAATGAAAGACCATGGCATCTCATCAAAGACATCATACAGCTCCATGTCTGATCAGGAACTAGACAACAAAATTGCTGCTCTTAAATCTAGCGCTCCACATGCAGGATACAGACTTATTAAAGGACTGTTACAGGCTGAGGGCCATCGTGTTCAGTGGCACAGGATTAAAGGATCCATGCACAGAATTGACTCTGCTGGTGTTCTGTCTCGATTGACACACATGGGGAGCACAGTGAGACGAACCTATTCTGTCCGGGGGCCACTGTCACTTGTCCATGTGGACACTAATCACAAACTAATAAGGTTTGCATAATATGGCATGTTGCACATTCTACTGGCACTGATTGTTTTGAAAAATGTCTGGAAACGTCATGGCTAACTTTTTATCTGTGTATTTTTGTCTATAGATACAACATTGTTATCTTTGGCAGCGTGGATGGTTATTCAAGAAAGGTAGATAAGATGTTTCTGTTACCGGATGTGTTCTTGGTAGGATGGATACAATTGCTCACTCTATTGTTCTTAGATCCTGTACCTGAATGCTGATAATAACAACAGGTCGAACACTGCTCTCCATCTTTTCCTGAAATCTGTGCAGCAGTTTGGTTGGCCATCAAGGTATGCTTCCTTACTTGAGGCTATTATCCCTTTAGACCTTTTCCTTAAACCATGAACACATTCTACAGTTTTAAAAACAGCTAAGCTGAAACGTCATGCATGTCAGTTAGCTTCCTCATGAACCAGACAATTTGCTATATTGTGTCTTAATGTAGAGTACGAGCCGATCAAGGAGTTGAAAATCTTGGGATAGCACGGTGCATGTTCACTGTGCGAGGGACTGGGCGGGGCAGTTTTGTGTCAGGAAAAAGTGTACATAATCAGAGGTATGTTTGTTTGTTATCCATATTGAGAAACTAAGAAATTATCAACTTTTATAAAACTTTAAAACATGAATTGTACTTTCAGAATTGAGCGTTTATGGAGAGATGTGTGGATGGCTGTGACCCAGATCTACTATAACTTACTGCACACCCTGGAAGAAGATGGCCTACTAGACATTACCAATGACATTCACATGTTTTGCGCACACTACATCTTCCTACCACGGCTTAATGATGATCTGGCCAAATTCAACGATGGGTGGAACAACCACCCACTGCGCACAGAGCAAAACTTGACCCCCCATCAGCTGTGGGTCATGGGCCACATTCAGAACCCCCCCACTGAAGCAGAAAACTTTGAGCAGGTACATCACAGCATTAACACAGTAATGATTTAAATCTGTTGAAAATAAACTCATCAGTATCCATGTGTTTAAAATTGACAACTTTACTAAACTCTAATTAGCTGCACCAGCAACAGGATTTTTGTTTCTAAATTTAAAATGTCACAAGTTCAGAACAATTTGCTATCAGTATCTGCATTTGTGTTGCAGCATCCAGACGTCGACACCATTGACTGGGAAAATGCAGGGATTCCAGACGGGTCTTCTTGTGGGGTCGAAGTACCCAACATTCCCAGCCCACTGCATCCTGAAGAAATGGAACAGCTACAATCTACCATTAATCCCAGAGGACCATCACAATGCTTTGGCAGAGATATTTATTTGAACATGGTACAGTATGTACACAGACGACTTGCCAACTGAACCAATAACAATCACCATGTTAATCATGCCAAATAATGTTACATCTGTTAAAAAAAAAAAACAGTAACAAAAGTTTTACTCTTCATTAAGAGAAATGTTTCAAATTCAACAGCAAAGACGTGTCAGCTGTGTAAAATTGAACGCTCAAATACAGTAATTGTCATCACTGATCCACAAATCAAACTCGGTCAAAGGTACTCCCAAAGCGCAAAGCTAGAGTTAGCACATGTTTAAACTCACTGTAAGTGCTCATGTGTGCCACAGGAAAAGTTATGGTGTTTGTACAAGCACTAACTATTGGGAAACAAATGTCATGCTCTTCCTCTTGACATCCATGATTGAACTTGATGTGAATTTCAAAGTTTTTTTTTTCACTTGACAGTACTGGCTTGTGTGCTTGCCCTGTTAACCATTGCAGGACTGATGGAACTGTGAGGGGTTTTGTGTTATGAACCACTGTTGTGTCCAATTCTTCTCTTTCATCAAAGTGTTCGGGATGAGTATCTAATAAAAGAAAATACTGGGTCATTCTATGTCTAAGCAACTGTTATCATAGTCATTTACTGGGTGTGATGTATATCAGTGTGTCTGACACAGGAATTATGTGAACTGCTTGCAGACAAAACGGATGCTTGAGTCTTAAATGGTTATTAACTCAAATTTAAATGTACAGCTTTGTAGATCTTATTGACCTTCAGATTCTACAGGCAGAAAATGTATTTTCATAAAGAAGGGGATAACAGAGGAAGGCTTTAAAAATTGGATATTTAACTCATGTGTCTTACCATTATCCTCTAGTTCTTGAAGAAAATCTTGGAGGCAGTTGAGAAGACTTTGTTCAAGATTGTGTCTTGAGGTTCCTTGTTCACTGAAGTCAGGTTTGCAGCTTGCCATAATGAAGTTTGCATCAGGCTAATGAAGACAAAAGAATATACAGCAGGTGAATCAGAATTTATGCCAAGATGCGTTGAATGCGTTCATCTGTTAGATGTTACCTTGTTATCCTGAAGTGGTACAAACAATGGCCGACATAGGTCAGTGTTTTTCTCCATCATATCTGGAAGGTTGTAAAGCCGCAGGCCTTTTCGCATTTGGTCAAGCATGGGCAAAAGTCGGGCCAGGGAATGTAGAATGATGGTTCTGATAGATAAATGCCCACATTCAGTGACCCACATTCAGTAGTAGGCTACATAGGCTGCAGTATGATTAACATGCGTAAAAGGTTCAACTGCTAAAAATACAAAATTCAGTGTGTTACTAAACACCTTGTTATTGGGTCCTTTCTTTCTGCATTTATGGGACCTGTGTATCCACAGGAAAGCAGTTCATCAGCCAGACTCTGCATTTCTCCATCAGTGGCTGCTCTTACCTGTAAAATATTCAATGATCCACACATACTTTTTAATTAAGTGCAGGGACAACTAACAGCACATTCTTCTACACCCTTTAATTTGGAAGAAATAGCAAAAAATCCTACTGAAGATCATGTGTACTTTTGACCACAGAAACAGGAGAACATTTATTAAAGGCACTTTGTGCCTAATGAGATGAACATATAGCAATCACCCCCAAAGTTAATACAGTACATAAAATTCATTTCAGCACTGCACATGCTAATAATATAATTGCAATACCTTTTCAACTAACTGAATAATTTCAAGGTCCGTCACGTCTTCAGGGGTTACCGCCAAACTGTCAAGATCTCCAGTTGTAAGATAGGTGTAGCACCAGTTCCGCATAAAGTCTGGTGCTGGACCACCCTGGGCCAAACTCACAGCAATGATCTCCCCAAAGCTCCTAAGGAACAATTAAAAAGGGCAGAGGTTTGGGCGCACTTTCCTATCAAGGTACCCAAATTCATAATTTTATGACATGGTGAATGTGTTGTGTACATTTACAGGCATAATATGAACATATGGAAATTACCTGAAGTAACCATCCTCCAAGGCACTTATAGAGTATATGGGATTTTTTCCTTTGTTGTCATTGCCAGGCTCAAAGTAGCGCATTTCAATTCCACTCATCAGTTCTGCCAAAATAAATAAGTGCACATAAGTTAAGCACAAGCAGCAAATATCAACAAAACAGATTATTTAAAAAAAGACAAAATAATGGAGAGGATAGTTACCAGTAAGAAACTCCTTTCTTATTGCTCCTGTATCTATGCCTGCTTCTCCAACAAAGCAAACTTTAAGAGAGGATTTTGGGGTGGTCTTCTTTTGTCTTTTCCATTGTTGAAGAGCACGGTGAAAGAAGTTGGATCGAGTGACACAGACTGAGAATGTCTGAGAGTGGTCCACCTCGCTGGCTAGTTTATGCAAAATGTCATCGAGACTGAAAAAAAAAAGTATATTATTCATTTATATAAACATCTACATATAATTAAATACATTTACACTTGCCTATTATAGATCTGACCTTTGAGGATCATTGTTTTCAACCTCCAAGGTAAATTTGTCTTCCACAGGTCTGAGAATTGTACACAATAGAACAGATGAATTTGTGTCAATGTATTTGCACACTCACCAATAATGTTCAGTAATGACTAGACATCTTATGATTTTAAACATGGGCTAATACTTGTATGTCTTTATTATATCATAAGAAATATATCAATAATAAGAAACTACTTTGATCACAAACAGTAACAGCAACACATAGTTTGAATAATCATATTTTATGCAACAATCTGTTTTTTCCACGCAGGGGACAATTTAACTAGTCCTACCTCTCACCACATACGCTAGCATGCATCTCAACAACATCCAGGGGAAATGCTGTCTGGCATATTGGGCAACAAGCATTCTCTGTCTGAAAAAAGTAAGAAAACATATGAGGAAACATGAGTATAGAATAAAATTCCATCAATTAGAGAAGCAAAGATTCCATAACATCTCTGATCTTTTTGAAGGGTTCTGCATCCGGAACAAGTGGGGTAAATTCTACATCTGTCTCGCAGTTGTTTAGCTATTAGTCATAAATAAGTGTGATTACATAGAACAGCTAAGACGCAGCCACTTACTTCTGTGCTGCCTTCATCATGTACATCTTCTTCTGCATAATCCACAGTCACTGATTCCTCGCTGCAAGAGAGACTTCCACTGCCACAGGATTTGACATGTACTACCAGGAGAGCTAACGGCATTTCCTCATTGCACCTATTACAGTGCGCTTTGGGCATTTTGTCAAATTCTTTGGAACTCAATGGCAGAGGTGTCATATCTATTTCTGCCTGAAGTGGCACTATGTAAAGGACCGATTTGCCCCCATTGCTCGCATTATGGAGAATGGTTCCAGTATACCCTTCAGTCTCTGGCGAAATGACTGTCAGGGGTCTCTGTCCACTCCCACCTGTGAAAATGTCAATTTGGAAAATATTGTTAGCAAAAGACAAAAAAAAGTGTTATTGGTTTGTATATGGTATGGTTACTTTCTTATTTGTGACAAAATATTTTGGTTTATTACCCCAATTAATGCATTTCTAAATTTACTTTATTTAATTACTAAATCTTGCCTTTAAATGTATTTCAATCTTGACTTTAAACCGTTTATTCAGTGTGTCATATTGCACTAATCAATGTGACTTTCTTCAGGTAAATGTCTCTGCAAAATAACATGAATATGATACAATACCCATTGCTTTATAGAGTAACCACGCTCCATTCAGGCCTCGCATCTTGGGAAAATGAACGTCAAGGATCTCAGACAACTGTACAAACAGAATTTATGTACAATGTGAGTGTGCACTATATGAATAAGCTCCTCCTACTACCTACTACTACTAGCACATACTTCAGCATGGCTGATGTTCTTGTTGACCTCAAAGCTTCGTTTGCCAAGCCCAGCTTGAATCAACTTGAATTCGTCGCTGCCTTTTGGGGTTTTTGTGGTCATGTGACCCAGAAGGCAAAATGTCATTAGAACGTCCTTCTGTGCCTTGCGCTTCATGGGTACAAACTTGGATTTCCCTTTCAGACCCTTCTGAAAGACACCTGGAAATGATCTAAAACAATACAAACAACAATTCACAGATGCAATTACTGTAAAACATTATACTACACAAAATCTGAAGTATTTCATCCATTGTAACACAGGATAAAGGAGAACCTCATCATTTCTTGCTGGACTGAGGGTTGACATGAGGCCAGTGGGTGGGCATGCTGAACCCTCCCCCTGAATTGCAAAAAATAGAGAAATAAATAAAAATTATATAATGCTAAATAAAGAATGATACACTGGTTAAAAACCGTAATGTTTTCCACAAACCTTTGCAGTTCCTGTTGTCCCGGTTGCTGAGGTGGGAGCTGTGGGCTGACCTGCTGTCCAGGAGTCCTACTGATGTGGACACTGGGAGACTGCAGTGTGTTGTTAATTACAGCAATCAGGTTTTGTGCTGTATTTACAATTTCTCTCATGCTGCTCTGGAACAAACAAAAACAACGTACACATTGAGCATCTCTTCTAGCTTGCGTGCAGAATAGCTAGCTTGCAGAATTTCTTCTTTTTTTTCTTGGTTTGAATAATTAATACATAAAACAGGAGTGTCTAACAACGCTACCAGATATTTTGAATCATTCATACGAGCTGCCTGGTGACGTTTCGTACCTGTTGGTTATTGGTGCTAACCATAGGTGCTAACGTGTCTAGTAATGTAACATGTTTTACACAAACATGAATAACAGCTTTAGCAGTAAACCTTGAGCACAAAGTTCATATGCCGCAAAAACAATTTTAACTTACATTTCCTCCCGGCTCCATCACCGCGGCCTGATGCAAAAGTGACCTATCCGTGTTGCCATGTAAACAGGTGTATGCCGCGCCGACCAACTTCTTCGTTAACTCCTCCTTCTTCCTTGTTTGGAGCATTAAGCACATTACCGCCACCTACCGCCGACAAACGTCGATCGGCAACATGATCGGCAATCGTCTTGTCAAGCCTTACACCCGTGACGTATTTCGGGTTGGAAAAAATATCGAGAGCGCTGAAACGTCCCCAAGCGAGCGAGTGAGGAGGTTAGAAGTGAGAGCGAGCAAGTTTTTACCTCTCTCTTTTATCTTTTTTACGCCCTCGATTTCTGATCCCGTGCTCGTTAAGTTTGTATTTGCGCTCTCATGATTATGGCAGTTATCTGACGCCATAGTCGGCTTGTTTACCTGTAATTCATAACAGCTAACTCCGGTCTCACTAGCGTACATTAACAAAATATTGGTGAAATGAACGAGTTTCGTGGCATCACAGTGACTCCACACCAACTTTCCGCCTAAAAAAAACTTTCTAGGCAGAAAAATTGGTCTGGCTCCCAGGCTCTAAGATGGCGACTGTGTGAAAATGTCTTCATTATCCAGAAATGAACAAAAAAAAAACCAAAAAATATACGTACACAAATACAACATGGTTAGGAAAGAAGCTTTATAAAGCTATACATCTGTAATGTAGATGAACCTACAACATCCATCTTACCTCACATGAATGTAAGTCAAGCATATTTTCTTTTACGCCACACCTCTATAAGAAAGTTCAGTCTTCTTTAGTTATTATATGAAATATCAGTAAACAATAGTCTGTAAAAGAGTTCACATGTTTTGAAAGTCAGTCCCGTAGACAGCAGTAAAACCGTCTTTCAGTTGATATACAGCAAAGTTCTGACACAGTGTACACACAGACACATGCAAAAGACGCAGTTTTACATTTTGATCATATTGCCACACATCCAGGAGCCATATGGTTTTTGTCAGAAGCCCTCAAGTACTTCCCCTCTTTTCTGCCTTCACCAGACAAACTCTTTCCCTTCGTCCTGACACTCTGGCACAAATCTTGGCTCTTGGAAAAGCTGAGCCGAAGGGAATACAGCGACTAAAATTGTTTAGACAATACTAGCAGCGCACTCGCCCCAGTCTCCACACTGTAAACACAAACCAGCTGTCCCGGGAGTGTGATACTTACTCACCGACTGATCCAACCATAGGCCAACTGAGGGAGAACAAGGGAGCGGAAGACCGGATGAAGAGCAAGAGGCTAACACGGCTTTCACAGACTGTCACAGGCAATTGGAAATAAATTGTGATATCTGACTTCGTGAATGAAGAGCAGGTACAACGTGTCAGTGTTTGTCTATCAAACAATATCACTCCTCCTCCTTATGGAGAAAAAAATGACAACTTTTCTGAGATATACCGCTTGGCTGCCACTTAGGATCTTTCGCTGCGTTTATCCAGAGTGACTGTGGACAGGATGTTGTCAGCAACTGTGACAGCCATTTGAAGTGAGGAGCCATTAGTTAATGGATGGGGGCAGGCAGAGGGGGAATCTGACCTCTGAGAATCTGCGTCTGCCTTCCCTGCTTCGTACATCTCCTGAACCCGCTCGTTTTCAGCATAAGATTACAATCAAAGAGGAGTGGACAGGGAGACAGAGCAGGGGTCCCACCTCGAGCTGTCAATCTCACAGACTGACGGAGCTACGTATATCCCACGATCCACTTCAGAGAGTATGGTGTTACAGTGGACATGTCTGTCATGTTAATGCGTTCATGTAATTACCACATGCTTTCCAGTAGCTTTTCCTTTTCAAGCAAAGGCAAAAGAAAAGTGTTCTTTCAGTGACGTTCTTTTTCTAAGAAGCATATGAACATTTGTGCCCTCTTCATGAAGTGGGTATGGCCAGGACTACATCTTACTGTTCATGGTGGATGTACAATAACTGAGGTGTCTATTTGCAAAAAAATATAGAAATAAAAATAAAATTATGGAGAGCTGAGAAGAAAAAAAGATCTGTGGTATGATTCTCCTACAAACTGAATTAAGATTTTACCTATTTACATATTTAAATTTAAAGTGACAATCTCAAAGAACGTCATTTAAATAAAAGTCACTATTTATTGCAAAACAAGTTAACGCACTGGGACTGAGCTTGTATTTGCATTAACATCAACTGAATCCCTGTGATGGCCTTGCCAGAAGAAAATGGTGCATTAAGTTACTGCTAACAAAAAACAAAAAAGGCTATCTGGAAGGATACACCAGTGGTAGTGCAAACCAAACATTTAACTCACAGAACTGCCTGAGGTGTTTATCAAAACAGTTTTGCTTTTGCTTTCCCCCAGAATTCTGTGACTCTGTAACTACAGGTGTATTTATTTATATGAACTGGTTCTGAATAAAGCTGTGGAACAGGTCTGGGTGATTAAGTGGCAATTTTTCTTTATATCATTATCAATGGGCTTGTACACAACAGCAGCTGTATTATATATTATGATTTAAATTAACCTGGTCTGAAATGTGCATAGATACAAATTACGCAGACCCCTCGTATCGACTCTTCAGCTTCTTGTATACGGTCAAGTCATGACTAGTTGAAGGCTTTAATATATTATAATCATAAAGTGAACGCTACAACATCTGTTGGGAAGAGGGGACACATGTTACAGAGAAAATCTGGATTCATACCACATTTGTTAATAATATGAATAATGCATTTGTTTACATAGCCAAAGACTAATTGAATACACAAACAGGGAAATCAGAGGGGACATTTGTGCTTTTCTCATCATACTTTCAAATGCGTGAGGAGCACCATGGCTGCCTGCTTGTCTCTCCCTGTGGCTCATTACTTCACCGCCGCAGTGTCGTGGCTTAACCTTCAGCCCTGCCACGAGCCTCGCTTTCCTTCTAGCAAATGGCAACGTCCAATTAGTTTAAGAATAACATTTATTCCTTTCTCTTACTGAACCTAAAAACTGTTCTACGATCCAATAACCTTTAGAGTACACAGGCTGTGACTTTGCCTTCACCTCAATAAAGCGCTCCATGATTGAATCAAGTGGCCGAGGTCAATAGGACATATGTTCATTTCCCAGGGTCCTCCAGGGTCCCTGCAGGCAGAAAAAATATGCTGAGTGTCTTCTCTGACATTTATTGGATAGGAACTAAGTTATATCTTTTTTCCTTTTTTTTTTCTCATTTCATCTTCGTCACTTTCCGAAAACGGCTCCACTACACTCTGTGTGTGTGTATACGTACATGCCTGTATGCATGCTGTGCGTGCTTACGCAGTATTCCAACCCTGTGGTCACACTTCAGGCACCAGCACATACTACATCTGTCACTGTCTCTACAACGTCACCTCCATTTTCTGCAAACAAGTTTCCCTTGTGTGCCTTGAAGGACAGATACTTTTCTTTCCGTCTGTCTCTGTCACTCCTTTCCCGGTCCCATCACTTTACATCTGTCAGACTCCAACACTGTCTTTTGTCAGCCATCCCCCCACTTTTCATCAGCTGTCCCTTATTTAAGTTAAATCGCAGCAGCAGTAGTAGAGAAAGTTATAATACAGTGAATCCATGTGGAATTTAGTAATTTTATAAGTAATTCATTTCTCACAATAGCTTTCAGATTTACTCTGTCCATAAGTCATCAGATGACTCTGTGGGATTCTTCTCAGTGTGCAACAGAGTCTCCTCTTCCTATGTAGCCAAGTCCATGAACTCATCGTATTATATAAAGTGACACGATAGTCATCACAACCAATCATGTAAATTAACTGTGACCTTTGAATGTTTACTTTTAGGGGCACATGTAAAGGTTAGGGGTCATATATTCACTGCACTGCACGCATTGTAAAATATGCAAATACTTTTTCTGCATGTTTTGTTTCTCTTTTATTTACTGAAAAATGCAAGGCAAAAATAATCTATTTGCTGTATAGAACTAATGTTTTGCATTTCCAGTTAGCTTACATTAAGCAGGTGTAATGTTTTCTGTTGTTACTATTATAGTTTAGTGTGTTAGCATGATGACAGCTGCTAAAGCAGTGCTAAATCAAATTAGTTGAGCATGTGTTAGATCATAAACCAAAGTATTGGACTAATGGAAACTTAGAGAAAAGTAAAGGGGTCCCTGCTACAATCCATTCTGAAGAAGGCACGAGTGCGTGTAGCCAATTTCATGGACACCGAATGTTTGTCAAGACAATTCACTCAAAACCAAAGATGTCAATTTTATGGTGGTGCTAGAGAGAAAGTCTGGCAAGAGCTATGCCCCCTGTCCCACATGGGATTCCTGAAGAGCGGTTTGTGTTTTTCTAAGAAATTCAAAATGGGTAAAGGTTAAGCAAGAGTAGGTGATTTCAGTGCAGATTAAGCAACTTGTGCCAGCACCCACCTCTGCAGCCAACTGTAAGCCTTGGCACCATTAAAATTGGTAAGTTACTGTATGTAAAAATTCTGTTGTCATGAAGGGGGGAATTTAGCTATAGAGAGCAAAAACTTGTCTGGTAAACGTGTTTATTTCTGCTGTAAAGTTAGACATTTTAACAAGAAGTGTGTGTGTATATTGCCTCTTGGCGCCCGCCTCATTTGAGGAACTGCATTTTTTGGAACTTCCACCTTGGCTTCATTTTCCAGCTCCAGAGTTTGCTGCTTGGAGATCCCCAAGGACATCATCTGGGGACCACTGATGTTTATACAAAACGTCATAGAAATCCACAGCTGTTGAGTTATTTCAATCTGGTGTAGGACCCATCAACTGACTGACAGAGACACTGATATTTCCACGCATGCTGCTCGGATGGCTAAACCAGACAAATACATCTACACAGTATAAAACTGATAGTTGCCACAATGTCATGGTACTGAATTATTATTGCTTCAGTCATGAACTGTAAAATATTGTTTTGGGTGAATTACCACAAAACAAATAAAGGGCTCATAACTTATATGTATGATGCATGTGGGTCTATGACGGCATTTTATGATGCAGTCATTGTGGGATGTATACATCACATGCCATTGCCATACATGTGTGGTCATTCAGCCTCCCTTCAAGTCTCTACTTACTAAAAAATGATTGCCATTCACTATTCTGCTCTGTTATTAGAGCATCACCGCAGTAGGCCTGCGTGACTTTTCAGTGACAGATAAAATAAATTAGTATAGTAGCTCAATGACACTGTGCATGGGTAATATGTCAAAGTAAATTCTTTTAAAAACAGCAGCTCGCCGTATAACTCACAAAACAGTAACCACTCGCAGTCACTTAACAGCCAGCTCCCCTTTTAAGTGCAATGCCTAAGTCAAGTCGGTAATTATAACACTATACACAAAATTACTATCACGTTAGCAACACTAAACCAATTATTGGACACATCTATCGGCTGAGTAAGGTCAGTGCTCCTTTTAACACTCCCAAGCTTCGCGGTTCTCTCCTAAACACCTTAACTCAGCAGCATTTGCCAAAGGGTATACTGTTTTACCACCTAGCCCCAGGGTGACCCATGAATCTGTGTGACCTCTGAAGGATGAAGCTGGGAGACATAATTCATCCAGGCAGCTTCAACAAGTCCTCTCTGTGTTCCCCCTCGACCTTAAAAACCCGGCAGTAAATTTAGCGAACTGCGAGTAATAAACTCTCCCCCTAGAGGGCTTAGCTTCTCAGGATAAGAGCGCTGATCTAGCATTACCATGATACCATTTGACCATCTCATTCATTATAATTCAAAGGGTGCAGAGGATAGAGGAGGGGAATTATTATTCTAAAACCTTGATGTATGCCCGGGAGATTGAGCCTGGGGAGAGCGATGCAAGCTGACGCAGCTGAGCAGAACAGGGGGATGGAGAGAAAATGATGAGGAGCTATGCAGTGTGTGAGGGCACGGCTGTAGCTGTTAACCCTTGTCACTAACATGTCCATCTTTCAGTGTATTCTTAACTTGTGATTATCCAGAGCGATCCCAGTGTTTTTGGATTTGCAAAAACCCGTGCTCCATTGGGATTCACAGACCATCTGCACTAACCCTATTCTGATGGTTGTAAGCCCTGACCTTTTGCTCTTTGCCCTCTGCCTGCTTCTCCACAGCTTTCATTCCATCACTCTAGCTAGCATACACACACACGCACACACGTTTGGCTGCTGCATGCGGTGCGATGGATTCCTGCCCGACACATACTGCAGTGAAAGGCTGCTTAACTAGCAACGCCCCACCCTCAACACTTTGCAAGGCTACGATTCAGCGAGTTCAGACCGTCACCTGTTAGCAACACACTCTGCCCTTGTTTAAACCTGGGGACTGAAGCAGACACACAGCTGCTGCATGTCTGACAGTGAATGTCCACCTGTCTCTCAGCCATAAAACTGACTCTGATTATATACTATGTTTCATGTATAATTAGATCAATGCAGTTGTTTGAGTTGAGAACGCAAACTTCAGTGAAATGTAAATTTAACAAAGAATTTAACTTAAGCTTAGTTCACTGATATTTGTTCATGTGGCTATTAAGCCATTACTTTGCGAGGCAGCTGGATTCTCTGGAAATCATAGAGGAATCCATCTTGCCAGGCTCCAAGCTATGCCCTCACAGCCAAGCAACTTGAGCAATCAGCACCCTATGAGGAATATCGGGTGTGTTTTAGGCAGGATGCAAATTTTTCCTTACAAAGATGGTAGAGATCCTCTACAAACATGATAACTAGCTACACTGACTGCTTTCTAGCCTGGCAATTATGTTGTGATTTGGTAAGTTGATCTGATTGGTTGAAGTTAAGTGCGGTTTATGCCTTTGCGGGACATAGACGCCGTAACATACGCACGTAGCCTACGCCAGTGCGAGAAATTCATACTCGTGCGCTTGTCAGTCTGGCTCGCTCTGTAAAAACGCCACCCAAATGCTGTGTCTTTGTTGCCAGTCAGGTTATTTTTTGTTTCTGCTTCCTGCTTCACTTTCTAGTTCCTGGTTCACATTCAACAATGACGACTGAAACGTTCGCCGAAATTTCGCCAAAGATGAGTCATACAAATGGTTGTACCTTTGAACATCCTCAGTCAGTCTTTCTTCGGTGTGGTCCATCGTTATTGAGCCAAACCAACCAATTCAAAAATTGTGGAGATGGAGAAGCAGCCGGAAATACTAAAGCAGAAATATACAACTACCAAGCAGACCAATCACAGCTCTGGCGGTCTGCATAGCGACAGCATCAAATTGACTCAGAATCATAAACTGTCTGAATTGTAGACTAGTAGACAGATCCAATCACCTGCCATGTATTTGTTTCAAAATGCCTTTTCTGAACTTTCCACAGAATTCATTGTATGGTTCTGCATAACAAACGATCTCTTCAGGTCAGGTCAAACATTCACAGATCTGACACACATAAACAGAACTTACTGGCTACTTCCAGGGATGCATTGTGACTGATCGCTTGGCCAAGATAGTTTCGGGCAACGCACACGTAGCTGCCGTCGTCCGGCTTGCTCCGCCGTCCGTGGACGATGCGCAGGAAGAAGAGGGACCCGCTGGGGAGCAGCATACGGTGGGAGCGGGGGTTGTCGCGGTCCGTCTCGACGCGCTCCCCATCTTTGTACCATTCCACCGTGGGGGTCGGACGGCCCTCTGCCTTACAGTTGAGAGTGGCCGGTTCCCCTTTGGACACAATGAGGTCAGAGGGGT
Organism: Chelon labrosus; assembly: GCF_963514085.1. Taxonomy (NCBI): domain Eukaryota; kingdom Metazoa; phylum Chordata; class Actinopteri; order Mugiliformes; family Mugilidae; genus Chelon; species Chelon labrosus. The sequence goes on along the minus strand of NC_140350.1, from coordinate 5,036,945 downwards.
GTTCCACAATTCGAGGAGGGGAGTCTTCCTGGCGAAGACGAGACCCTAGGGGTGGAAGAAAGATGCAAGGGTGAAGTACATATTTTATTGCCACATTAGCTGTATGCTTACTTTAAACGCCACAACAAAGAGCCACTGTGAAATGTATCAAATAATCCTTCCACGTAAGAAAGAGTATTAATCAAAACAGCAGCCGCTCTAAAGGAATTAGACATGGCACATTATTATTGCTGTGTAAGTGCCTCGCATTAACAATAATCCAGTTTGACAATATAATTACTGCACAAACGCATGTCCCTCATCAAATGTTTCTCTTTTGTTTCACCAGTTGGAACCCCGTGAGGCATGGTAAATTAAAAAAACAATGCTGACACATGAAATCCCCAGGAAGTAATATCTTTCAAAACATGTCTTGCCTTCAAGAATGCATTTGCAAAAACATAAATATATATTTATATATATATAAAGCTTCTTAGACAAGCTTTGAGGCTGAATTGTAATGGGGTGGCATTATCTGCCACTCCACCAACACAATGCTGTAAATGTCTGTGCTCATTTCACCAATTTAAATATTTATTAGTATTAAATGTACTGAAACATCTAGTACTAGACGTAACAGCACAATGAAGGCATGCAGCAGGTTCCTAAGGGTAATTCTGTTTTCAAAGAACACTTTATGAATGACCAGGGAAATAAATATGTTAGAAAAATCTCATTATAGCTCTACATGTCGTAGTACCACTGTGGTGTTTTCTATACCTGACTCTTCTGGATGTTCTTTCTCAGCATGAGCCACCACGCTCTCATCCATCCCGTTGCATCCAGATGTGCACGTATTAATGGTACACGTTCACCTTTTGAAGACATTTCATTTGAGCCTCTGAAGTCGTTTAATAAGCCGCAGAAATACAAATCAATACCTCCAACCACACTAACAACCAGAAAATCCCCTCTTATCCCTGATACACTGTTGAGATGTCAGTCATGTTGGACTTCTGGTGGAGACGGCTCAGGAACGAGTCCCACGGAGGCAGAGGACAAAGCAAACCTCCCTAATGAGAACCAGGTACACAACTCCAATGCCTCTGCACATCTTACATTCCATTCATCTCTTTCCAACCCTCAACACAGTCAAGCACGTACACTAGCCCACACACAGACCATCACTTATTCTCTGTGCTTTTTCTTCCTTGGCTATTTTCTGACTCTGGAGTGGACTCTCCAAAAACAGCCACAGGTGTCAATCTTATATAGAATCTAGATAATCCCAACACGAAATGCATAAATAAGTGTGCTAGAAACTGCTAAGCTCCCAATATATAAAGAGGAGACACAAGACAAAGGACGTGTGGCAGTAATGCCAGGCATGCAACCACTGTTTAGTTGTTTTATTGCTGTGGGAACACTTTTCCGTCCTTTCATGCCGCTGCAAAACAGCAGCTTACACAGCCTTCAGCAGGTCTCGCTTTAATGTGCCAATGGCCCTGTAAAGCAGATAATCACCACCATGCTAGAGAGTGATGAGCTCCTACACTCCCGCTGCAACCAATAAATCCCACACAGACAAGTGTTTACCCAGAAAGATAACACCTCACGCATCGTGAAACGGGTGAGAATTTGATCCACTGAGCAGGGTGGTACATTTCTTGTGTATTCGCACAAATCTGCATTTGACGTCTTTTCCAAAAGCTTACAAAGGAAAATGTGATAATAGAGGCAGAGCGCAACCCCCTACCTTACGCCCAAAAGTCAGGAACAATAGACGTATGGTAAGTATGCAAGCTTATCATTAAAAAAATGGGAGATATGCTGACATTTGCATGTTTCACATTATTTGGAAGGTAGCAGTCTGCCTAAATGGACGTGGGCTGCTGAGATAAGCCCTCCTACTGCCTGAATCATTATTTTTTTTATTATTTCTTTTAGCAATTTGCTTCCTTTGTCTCCTTTTCACTCTTCGGGGCTGTCAAGTGGTTGATCTAGCGAAAAGGCTGCATGCTAATGAAGGAAAAATATGCCCAAAAATTGATTTCCACTGCAGGTAATTATCTGTGTTAAAAGGCTGCTCAGAAATATCTAGGAACCCAGCAGTTTTTTGTAACAAGAACACCAGCAGAACTTTTATTTGCAGTAGTATGGTGCAAATTCAACCAACAGGCCTGTAACCATGACTACTACCATTACTTCCAATGTAACTGTTTGCATGAACACTAAATTAATCTGATAACATATATATTCAGTATCAGTGTATTCTGGTACATGAGAATAAAGATTTTTGGACATGCGCAAAGTGGTGGCACCCACTGTGGAGCATTGACTCTGCCAGAAGCAAAGAAGAAGACTTTTTTAATAACACTGATGACATGATGGACGTGTGATTTCAACAGTGATGATCGCATCAATTCTGTCTCCATTCAGCTTGTCAAAAAGTTGTTTGAGCAATTCATTGTTTGAGACTTTCAACCTTCAACGACACGGCTTAGCTCACACCTTCCTGACTCGTAAAACTTGCCACACCACCTAACAGGGCAGGGTTTAAAAATACAAAATACTTTGCAATAACGATCCTGTATCAATTCATTAAATCCTCGGATCGATTTAAATGAGGGAGTTTCAAAACATGACAGAAGCACCAACTCCCTCAGAGCACCATCAGGCCTGACAGCTGACTGGATTTACAAAGTATGACGACAGCGAAGAGCTGCACGAAATCAAAGCCACAAACATTGTGGAAATACTGTACCACAAATCTGCAGAACTAATGACAAACATTTGATTTGTGAAAATCTAATTTGTGTAACTAATAAGTTAAATTGTTGTGAAACTGAAATGCAACTAAATAATTGTATATTGGCTCAAATCACATCAGGACCTTGTGAATAGAAATCGAATCGATTCAGGAAATCAGAAACGATACCCAGGCCGGGCGTTTCCCCACCTGGCACAAACATGCACAAACATGCAAAGAAAATTCAATTATTCCTGTTTATTTATTCTAGACAGTTGTTTTAAGGCTATAAGGTTTTGGAAAAGTTCACAACAATTCCACCCCCCCCATAAAATTCTTTGTCTCTTTTGATTTCCGCTTTCACCCTATAACAATAATTTCAATTAATATGCTACAGTAAAGCTGGTTGATTTGTGAGTCTGTAGCAGAGTAGAGTTTTACATATAAAGCTAACGCTATTGTGTTGAAAATGATAACAGTGTAACACTTAACACTTAACACTTAACTGTTACTGCAAAACAGAAAACACTTCAGACCTATGTGGTTTTATTCTCTGGGCACCATGGATGACTGCCCCAAAAATGCATCTTCACACATTTTTGGGAAGGAAAAACGATTTGCCAAAAGCACAAGGCAATGACACAGATCTAGGTTCTCAAATGAAGTAAGAGTAATCACTCTGACCCCAGAAGAAGAAAGGCAACACCACCCTACTTCATTGTAGGGAAACATAAAAATAATCTAAGTACAATTTTACACACTGTCTAGACGTTTAAATGGGTAACAGAACAATATCAACAAGGCAGCAACTGTGGCCTTCAGAGCCTGTTTACAACACACACATGCAGCTCTCCTTGTTCTTAATTGTGTTGGGCTGATGCCTGAGGGTCCATGCAACTCCCTGAGCTCCCTGGCATTACTGAAAGGCAATATCAGCCCGCCACAAGTGGCACCCCAAAAGACCAGGCTTTATCTGCAAAGGGCCAGCAGCCAGCATAAAATCAGTATGCAAAAACATGCACACAGGTGCACAATGGAGAACATACATACACACCAAAGGTCATTTGTAGCACCTGCACACCTACAAATATGTTCTTTTTTTTTTCTCAGCCAGTCATCCCTGAGGCAGTTCTGTTGTCTCGTTAAAGACGTCTGTGTAGTTTCGTCTCAGACAAAGAGAAAAGAGGGGGAGTGGGGTCTGTTTTCTCTGGAACTCTGTGTCTCTCCAGAGAATCAAAATGGTGAAGGCCATGTTGGGATAACAAGCTAGGTATTTTGTATGTTATTCAAATTGTGAATATGTAAGGCACAGAAGAAAGCAACAGGGGATAAATTATAGGAGGAATGGAGGAGGGAAGGAAGAGGTGATAAAGAAGGAAGGAGGGGGCTTTAAAACAACAAATCATGAGCGCTGAGATTGTAATAACACAATGTGAATGCAATTTACTGCAGTGTTGGTGGTCTTGGATCAGCCCACCCCAGTGTCGTATACAGAACCCATACTGCATGTATTTAGAGTTTATGAAAGGGGACTACTATGACCGTCTGGATCTAAACCAAAGAAACAAAGACAATGTCACAGCCAAACTTGGGCTACAGGTTTCAACTCAGGTTCACACTCCAACTCTGGATGAAGAATGTGCATAATTGTCTCTTTGTGGTTGGTCCAAACAAGCAAGTACTAGAAAAGCTGTGTGTGATATCTCTTCATGTAGACTACAGCAGATTCACGCTTTGGTACTGTATGACTTAATCAGTTTGCTCTGTGACTCTGACTCCAAGACTACCAGATCCAAAGTGGTGGTAAATGTCTACCATGTGGTACTATGCGGATCGCCTGTGAGTGCCAAATTCCATTTACAGAGGAACAGAAGTCAGGAACAGCTAATAAAGGCTGGCAGATTTTGTGAGGGGCTCAAGAGTGTGTAATAAATGGAAGAGCCATGTCTTGTTAAGGCAATCCTTTTGTTTCAGCCTGTAAAAAACATTCCGTTTTCCTTTTTGTGACCCACGGGCTAGATGGTGGATCAAAGTCCACAGTTTTAATGGCGAGACAGAGATTTCCAGAAGCTTCTGAGTTCACGGCACAATTCTCGTGAGTCAAAACGACAGCTCGTGTTTGAACAGAGAATTATCCAAGGCAGACGGGCAAAGAGCATTTGAGAGACAGCCGAGTTACACAGACAAACAAATGGCCACCCGAGTACAAAAGAATACCAGAAGAGGGGAAAAAACATCAGAAGTAAGCAAACTACAGAAGTGGTTAATTCTGAGTCAGACATCAAAAACGTTCATTTCTAATTGACCAGCCGGCAAGAGTCAGATTGACGATGACACTTTTCCGTATTTGTTAGTGTCAGTTTCACAAAAATTAAGCATGAACTTACACTGAGAGAATGAATCCTCTGTCTGAATGCAAAATGAGGGCTGTCATCATTTCCATCCTCAAATACACTTCACCCAGACTCAGACCAGACAGCTGTCGGACTCTGCGGCGCTTAACTCGCCGCCGCAAAATATCAGTGTGACAAGTGGGTGACACAAACATTTGCAGCGCATCGTTGCGCCACCTTTGGTTTTCGAAGCAGATCTGATTATACCGAAATGTCAGCAAAACATCCAAGGAATCTTCTCTTCTGAGGCCAAGTTCTGACTAATGTGGAAGCAACGCTTTATCAAAGGAGACAGCGAGACAGAGCAGGGACCTGCTTCATAAAACTGCGAAGGCTCTGCAGTAAAAGGGTTTCGCGCACACAAAAGACGAAAATCACCCTCAAAGTAATAGCTATTTTGAAAGCTGTCTGAACGTCCACTTACAGTTACTCTTCTCCACGCTGAATCACAATTAACTCAAAATGATGACCTTATAAAACTCATATCTTCTTAACAATTGTTAACTTTAACAATTGATCAGAATGAATGTCAACTGTGAATACTCCTATTATTCAGCATGTCATTTAAAGGAGAAAGAAATGTGCCAGGCCACTAATTGAATAGGCGGCACTGCGCTAAGGATTTTTTATAAAGGTTGAAGACAGATGCGCTGTTGTTTAGCTGTACACCTTTGATAAGAACTGTGGCTTTAATGAGGCCACAGAAACACATCATGCGAGTAAGAAGTCTTATGAACAGATGATCTTTTAGAATAGAGAAATACTTTGACATTTTGGAAAGTGCACTAGTCCGCTTTCTTGCCAAGGGCCTCATGAGAAGATCCAAACCACCATTAAATATGAAGCCAGGAGGCGGTTAGCTTAGCTTAGCTGCTCCCTGCCAAGAAATATTCCAGCACACAATCCCCTTTAAATCCACAACTCCGTTTCCCTCAGTTTCCACCCTTCATGCTAAGGTAAGCTAACAGTTTTGTGGTTTTAGGTTTGTATTTATCATCAAGATACGGGAGCGACACCAATCTACTAAGCTAACTCTCTGCAACAAAGCAAATGAGCATCTTTCCGAATTTGTCACCCATTTGTGCTGTTCATCCTTTTGGAGACACGTATTCCAAATATACACACACTCATTCATTTGTAAAATAAAACACAGAGAACCAATAAATGCCAGACATTCTTTCTCAGGCTGTATAAACTGCAATTAAGCGGAACAGTTGAACACTGTCATTCACTCAAGAATGCGGGGGAAGGAATGCAAGAGCGTGTTTCTGAGCCTGTGTGTGGCCAGGACAAGGTGTCTGCGACCGTGCTCTCTCTTAAATCGTGCTGATTTTAAATTGCACACATGTGGATTTAATCACAGGGAAGTTATGGGGGGAAAAAAAAAAACTTCACGCACAATACTGTAAGTCAGTGCTTCTTTCTTTCTTTAGACATCCTCGCAAACACGCGGTGCACGGTGAAGCAGTCTCCGGGGAGGAGAGTCAAGGTCGCGGACATGATAACACCTCCCGACTGCAGATGTTCAGAGTGAGATATGAGCTGAGTGAAAATGTGAGCGGGAGGAATAGGCTCACAAGCTTACCACGGGCTTAGGAATCGATTTTACGAGGTGCAGACCAAAAAATAACTTAATTATTGATTGATTTATTTTTAGTTTTGTGATAAATCCTTTATTACATTTATGATGAACTAAGTAACAGATTTGGTTTGAAAGTGCTTGTTTTGACTGTTCAGCTTCTGTGAGAAGAGTGCAAATTTATCTATATGTATTCATTATTTCAGGAAATTGTGGCATACATATTTTTTTAAGCACCAGACAACTAAAGTATTATTAAAAAAAAACAGAAAAAGAACATTTTGGTTTGCCATCTGTTAAATGCTCACTGGGAAGGTAACAAGCAATGAAGTCCCGGGGGCACACTCGAACCAGAACATTGCTGGTGCGCGATAAACATCTGAGCCAAGTAGGTCACCGGGACACTTTAACTGGGGAATAAATCCATCAGGCCAAACACAGTGCACCTTTCATTCCTCTATTCCTGCAGTTTCTAGGAATATAATCATATTTTGTTGCATCAGACAATCGACTGCATTGCTAGTCAAGTGTGCATGGCTTAATCCCTGCTATGCAAACTGCTCTTTCCTGGTAATGCCTCACCGTGTCAAGTATCGTTTTTATTTTATTTTTCTGTCGGACTATACAGTGTTAATTGCTTCATCACTGTGAGCGAATGCGTCCATGTGAACGGTGGTCAGGAGCTTACCTCCCTCATTTGTGGTGCGAAACACCTCCGGAGCGCACAACTGCCTGAGAAAGTCAGCAGACGATCTGAAAGGCTTATTCTCACTCCATTTAATGTTCGGTGGAAAGCAAAGTGGCTGTATAGACCATTGATTATCACTCAGGCAGAGATTGAGAGTCTAACTTCCCATGAATAGAGCAGACACCGAATTGGCACAGGGGTATTGTCTGTTACAAAAGAGAAAAAGCACATCTTGCATATGGGTTAATCTTATATTTAGTGATTTAACAGTTATATATTTGTCCACTGTTGCTAGAATATAGTATATGGTCTATTATATTCAGTCTATTATATAGTATATTCAGTTAAATAGAGTGCATAATGTGTGTTTGAGCATCTGTAGTTGATCATGTTTCCTTAGTCTCCTTTGAGGTTTATGAGTTATAAAAATGTTACGTAAGCCATTTTCTGCTAAACAAACTGACTCATTATTTTATTATTATATTAGCGCCATGCCATGTCATTGCACGTCTGCGTGACCAACGTTTATTTTCAGCCTTAATTGTGACTCTGGTTGCGGCAGACCAGATGTGACATGGCTGTCACACTGTGAAAGAAGAGAGTCATTGCTCTGAGCACCAGGACTCACCCACAAAACTGTGCAAGCAGACGCATAAGAGTATTGTTCGTGCCCATGGAAGAACATCACACGTACTAACATCTAGGCATACAATCAAATGCGCAAAACAAGCTCGAATTTGCCTCTGAACCACTCGCGTCAACTCTTGACTGAAGTGTCTCTAATGAAGAGGAAGAATAAGTGGTCACAGCAGTGGATGTTTTTGGACTGCGCTGACACTTAAAGCAATCACAGAATTTGTTTAATAGCTAAGAAAGACATTATTAAGAGGTATATTCATCCACGAGTGATTAGAATTCAGGGCTTGACTTGATTTTTTTATTTTTTGTCTGGCATTGTCAAGAACCTGCTTGTAAAAGAGGAACGGTTCTCACAAAGCTCTGCATTAAGCCCCACTGTGGGAGAGTAAGCAAAGGGATATGCACCTGGTTTTAATACCAATCTAGTGAGATTACTTCTACCTGTAAATGAACAGGTCACCATTTTACAAAATATGCTTATATGCTTCTCAGAGTTACTTTGATCTTCTGAGTGTTGAGAAGGAGAAGATTATAATCTTTTTAAACACCGATCAGCCACAACATTAAACCCACTGACAGGAGAAGTAAATAACATTGACCATCTTGTGACAATTCAGTGTTCTGCTGGGAAACCTTTGGACCTGGCATTCATGTGGATGTTACTTAGACATGTAGCACCCACCTAGACCAGACCAGGCACCCCCACCCTATAGCAATGACACTCCTTGATGGCAGCAGCCATCCCCAGCAGGATGCAGCCTGACACAGACACACACACAAAAACGCTTTAGGAACAACTCAAAAAACACGAAGAACAGCACAAGGTGTTGTCCTGGCCTCCAAATTCACTCGATCCCAAACTGATCAAGTATCTGTGTGATGATCCACAGAGGCCCCTCCCCTCAGCCCATAATACCCAAAGACCCCGACTAACAACATTCTGTTGACACACACCACAGGACACCCTCAGAAGGCCCATGTCCATTCTCTTATGAGTCACAACTATTTTGAAGGCACAAGGGAGACCTACACAATATTAGTAAGGTGGTCATAATGTTATGCCTGATCGTTGTATATTACAAGTATTTTCTCCAAAATGTTCAGCATGAATGCATGTCTAGTTAGGGCATAAAAAAGTTTGCAGTTTGCAAAGCACATCACACCATCTGAGCAGTCGGACACCTGTTGGACTTATGTATGCAGTAACATCTGTGCACAAAGACTTAATGCAGGATAAATGACGTTTTAAAATGCATAAGCTAATGCCTGTCTGTTTGCATCAGAGGCAGTCTGACAGATCAGATCCTCGGTGCATCTGTTTTCTCAAACCTCTTGTGCTCCCTTGAAACTGAGCCTACCAACTTCCATTTAAGCTGACAGACTGGATTAGAAAACTGCGGCATGTAGCTCTTTCTTTTCACAAATCAACACGCAGGCAGGCTGTGCTCATAAAGTAATGGTATTTACATGTAATTTGCCGTTTCTCACAAAGAGTTTCAAATCTCAAGGCAGCAGTCTGAAACACTGGCAGCATTCAAGGATTCGAGCTAAGGAACCAAATGCATGTCTTATCAAAACACAGCTGCTTCTGCTGCTGCTGCTGCTGCTGGTGGTGCCATGTTATTACCTTCGTACAAACAAGGTCTTCATTTTAAATATTAGACCTTGGTGCGCAAGCTATGGCAAATATAGTTTGCATCCACTTCAATCAGCGTATACACAAACCTTATAATTTGTTCTCCTTTTTTTAAAAATGTATTTTTCTTTGCTTAATGAAATTGCAGAAGTGTGCTTTGCCCCGAACCTTTGGAATAACGTCTCAAATTGAATACACCTAAAGTGAACGTGCACACTGCATTTTTAAATCCTTTCAGCAGTACCTGCTTGTACAAAGCAGCGCGTTGTATAAATTCCATTAAAGCGCCACAGTGGGAGAAACCCAGAAGTCAGAGTTCACCGAGGATGAGACGGCTTCTGGAGCTCCATAATTTCCCTGACCTCTCTTTTCACGGCAAACCTGCTTGTGTCAGTCACTTCCACCGCACATATACAGTATCACTCTATGTTCATGCCCAGTTGCTTTTCACTCAGTTTTAGCTATGAAAGAGCGAAATCCTTTTCGTCCACGGAAAGATAAAAGCTTAGCCTTTGAGAAGCTTTTTTTTTTTTTACAGCTGGCTTTACTCACGTGGTAGTCATTTGAGAAGTTATCTGTATGAACAGCTTTTTATTTGGCCGCATTAACGGCGCTGCTGTTGATCGCGCATGTTGGCACAGGCTCTGCGGTTGGATGCTGACGTAAGGTGCCAGGTTAGAGCCCAGCCTCTGCGTTTCCTACCCTCTGTGGTTGAGTTTGAGAAGGTGGTTCCAAAAGCCTCCTTTCATGATTATGGTGACGTCTGTCTAGGAAATCATGTTAAGACTGCAACACTTTGCTTTCAATCTGATAACCTCGTTGACAAGAGGTTCTGCTTGGCTAGTGTAACTGCAACTGATTCGTGACAAGCTCATTTCTAAACCGACACTGCGGCTTTAAAAATCTGGCTGCAGTACACATTTGATAGCAGTCTTCCACGCCACAATAAAGCAGCTCCGTTTGAAGTGAGCACACCACAGCAGGTACTTTTCCTGATTGGTAGTAAAGCTTAAATCTGCTCCTTTCGTTTCTAATGCGCAGCGGAAAATAACAAGCAAACGGAACACAGTGTCTCCGAGTTTAACGATTATCTGAAGTTTCTTTTTATCTCCTTGGTCGCGCGAATTCGGAGCACGAGTTAATCACCGCATTTCACAACGAGGTGACCATAGTGTCCACAGAGCTTCCATTTTAATAACACCTTTCCCTCTATCCCTGTCCACACTTCCTCGCTGTCTCATTAACCCGAGGCATTTTTTTTTTCAGAAGTGATGAGACTCAACTGGCCATCATGGCCCTCCGTAAGGCACAGTCGCATGAACTTCCAAAAGAAGGCCCTCGGCTACGTTGTAACCCGGCGCAGCGAGAGAGAAAATGGAATCTGAGAAAGCAAAGCTCAGCTCCAAGACTCTTTTTCTTTTTCTTCCTTTTTTTTTTTTTTTAACCTGCAAGCTTTCAGTCTTATTTACACAAACTCTAGAGCGGAATTAGCAGATGGAAAATTTGAATATCCTTGATGGCTGTGGAGGGAAAAAAATTCATACTTTCTCATGAACAGGCAGACTCAAAAGTAGCATGAAGCTAAAGTAATAAAAAGGAATAGAAAGTGTAATACTGTAGATCAAATATGTTACGAGAAGTCGGGGAAATTGCACCAACAACCATCACAGTAAGTAATGCTATATGATAATCTTGTTACACGTATTTTGCATGCTTTTTATGGTATATTAAATTAGGTAATCGTATTTTCTTAATCAAACAACTAACAAAACACAAAACCTTTATGAAAGGATTGAATTTTCATTCCAGTTAATTGAACAGATTCTCACAAATCTTCCTTTGACTCATCATATAAGATGCACATCCTACATATGGCGCATACCCTGGCTCCCTCTCTGGTTAAAGAAAGTGTGAAAATGCTTTGAGAGACTACATTTCAGCGTCAAGCACTGGCTAATGAAGGCAACGTTAAGTGCGGTCCTCCTCTCTGAAACAACAAGGTCAGTCCTGAGGCCACTGTGCTCTCACACCGGCCTACTGATCAACCTGCTCCCTTCATCCTTCACCGAAGCCTTGCAGGGGACGTGACGGGGAAAGGGAAGAACTGCGTTTAGATGTTCTGATCAAGGCCTTTGGAAATCATTTTAATATTCAGCGATTCAAGCAAAGGAACAAGAACCATTAAAATCACACTCATATAATATTAGCACGCAAGCGGCTTGGCTACGCGCACTCGAGAAGTTGACACCATGCGCCGTGCCAGTGTCTGACGAAACGCTCGTCTTCCAAGTCGTGTTTGGCAAGATATTCAAATTCACCTCAGACTCCTAGATTACCCTAGATATTTTTAAAAACATAGCAGAACGCTCGCTATCCATTTCATTAGGTATACTAGTGAAGACGAATGCACTCTAATATAACAGTCCTGCACTAAAGCTTGGCTTCGTGAAGGCTGCGGTATTTAGCTTTTGTTTCATATTACTGAGAGAGCTGTTGATTCAACCGATGCCGTGGTTTGTAACACTCCTGAATTACATTGTGTTGTATTGACATGTGTTTCTATTATTTTGGCAACCCCATTTTAGTCAGTGGGCACATTTGCTTTTAATTCAATCCAGGTTTACAGCACCACAAACTACATCCTCCAATAGTGGAAAACAATAATACAACATTTAGCAACCATTAGGCAGTGGTAATAGTATTACTCGACTCACACTTTTGCATTATTACAGCTCCTACTGTGAATGGCATCCGACAGCATTGCATTTTGAATGCTAACTAATAATAGATGTGCTAATTAAAGCAATTTATGCATGTTTTGGGCTCTTCAGCGAGAGATGCTCTGGTGGGAAACGGTTCTTTATGCCTTCAGTCTTCAGATGGAGGGCTTTGAACTCTGTCAGTAATGACAAGGAGAGACAGGAGACAAATGAAGGAGAAAGATGAGAAGGACGGAGGAAAACGGCAGAGGGATAATTTGCACTACTGATGTGTTCCCTCACAAATACCAGGCCGTTCTTCTCTGTTGTTGTTGTTTGTTTTTTTTTTTACCTAATCTTTGGTTTAACAGTCAGAGCAGGCCTAATTGATGATATGTGTGAGAAAGCATCTATTTTCCATGTGTGTCTGAGCGTGAAAAGACTGCAGAAGATCTATCAGAAGGCACACAGATTCTATTGATTATTAGCCGCCTGAGTGGAGAGGAGATGACTCGCGGAGGTAACCTCAAGAAGACATCTATGAGGTCATATTACTGTGACCTTTAAATCCGCGCTTTCAAAATATGAATCCTACCAATTCGCCGCTGAACCAAACCTTTAAGGAATCCAGCATCTTCATTATCAGAAGGCGTAACGACACATATTAACCACACACTATGGGCGCAGATTGCGGCAATTACTTATAAAACCTCAAGACAAGGGAGCCGATTTATTTACAGAAGTAATTATCCCAAGTGCTTGAGCACACAGACATAGCTGGACACTGACCTCAGAACAGGAAACTAAGGCCAGAGGAGTACAAACAACCCAGAGAAAACCACAAACCCACGGGAATTTCTGAGCTTAGAAGTTATTCCAGATGAGAGCGGCTATTGCTTCAGCATGCAGGGCTGTCCTTCGTGAGGAGCCGAGAGCAGGGCTCAGCACAAACTGTTAAAAAGGATTAATGAACTTGATATTACAAATCACTTTGCCGAGCCATGTCAGGTCCATATTAGGCTTATTTACTGTGATGCGATCTGTGGCACAGCAGACAACACTTTGTATCAGCCTAATGAAAACATACTTAATGACAGAATACATCGGTTAGAACTAATTGTATGTGGGTGATTTAATTCATTACTGAGGCGGATGTCACTATGAAACTTCAGGTTTAATATTTTCAGTCTGTGCAGAGCTTTTAATAAAGTCAAGATGGTTTTATTAAAATGTATTATTTGTTTTCATTCTTGCTTGAGTTGCTGCACTTTATAAAGACCTCACTGAGGTTAAATAAGATTAGTCTGAACGACTGAAACTGCTGACTGCACCAATGAAATATAATTCAATTCTTCTTTTTCATCTTTACCAACGTGAATCTAAAACGTTGAAGGAAGTAGTAAAGGTGTGGGAGGATGCTTGTGGCGAGGAACCTGCCAAATCGACCCCCCCGCTTCAAAATGAGGGCTTGCGCGTGTGTGCGTGTGTTTTTGACTGTGTGAAGGTGTGATGACCTTTGAACTCCGGGGCCCACAGGCACTTGTCAAAGCTCCCAGTGGCTTCCCTCTCCCTAGGTTAGCAACCACTCTCAGCCTCACAGCACCACAGGAAAGCAGTGAGTAAACAAAGGAAGCAATCATGAATCACAGCTTTCTGCAGACAATCTGAAAGCGCACATTAAAAATAAGCTTACGCTAACACCATTACATATGCATTTATGCACATTCAGGCAGAACCAAACAATCCCGGCAACATCTACAGGGGTTTGAGGGAGCATACAGCCTTAGTTATTCTGCTTCAGCAGTTCCTGGTGGGGAAAGTTCTCAACAGCGAACACTTGTGTCAGACAACATTCATTAGGCATGACCTGACTTTCTACACTGCGGACGGTTTGAATGATAATGAAGGCAAGTTTGTTTGAATCACCTCCTTCAAAATACTAGAAAAATCTGAAGACGTGAAAAAGTAAAGACATAAACTGACGTAAATTGCTTAAAATCGAATAATAACAAACCTTCAAAATGTGCCAGAACACACAAATTAGCAACCAGCACAGCATATTCTCAGTCAGCACGGAAAACGATCCCACATAAAAAATAAACAACATTCATGGAGATGGTTTCCAACCAAATGACTGTCCGTGGAAGCCCATTATTTCGAAGGAAGAACAGAAGGAATTTGACAATTTTATCCAACAAACAAAGGAATCCTTGCTGCCATACAAAAGTGTCCTCGCGTCCCCATCATCCACAGCAAAGAAGTCCTCATTAGAGGGACTCGGCTCGTCACTGTCACCATCACAAAGGCTACAGGGAGTCTTGTTAGCTTAGGGGACGACACAGCGGGCAGGCCTCCCTCCAATCAAGTCATCATTGCTTAAGGTCCGGCATTCTGTAACAAGTGCTTTGCAGTATTTTGAGTCACAACAGTCGATCTCTTGCAGCCATGAGTGTCAGTCGCCAAAACAGCATGAGTAAGTACACATGAACTCTGACCCGTGTGCGGCTAACTCCAGCACTGGCCAGATGTCTCAGTTAAACTGTTCCCTATGGGGCTGCTGCACACACCAGTGATGGAATGAGGCTGCGTTCTGCTGGTCTCTGAGCACCTCCTGCACTTACTTCACCACTGATAACACACGGATGAGGAGGTTTATAAAGGTAAAATAAGCCTCAGAGGATCTTGGTTACTTATTGCTTTAGTAATTAGCCTAGTTAAAGCCTTGCTGGAAGAGTTATTATGATGATCCTGTACTAAAATTGAAAGCACATTGTGAAACCATCATAACAAAGAAAAAACACGATGAGCCGTTCTTATTTCTTCCCCCTCGCTTCCTTTATTAGGCGGCATTTGCAGACCACGAAACAAAGCAGGAAGGACGGCGACGCAAGACACAAGACATCGCTCTGGGGACGCATAATTAAGATCTGCGGGATGAGAGGGAGAAAGCTATCTTGACACAAGCATATGCTTTTAATGGCCATCATTTAGATTATTACATATCGCCCAATTACCGCTGGCAGATTTATTATTCAGAGACGGAACTCTCGAGTGAGGGGACTTCCCAGATCCTCTACGGAATGAAGTCACTAAGGCTGAACACAGCTTTAAGAGCGCAGTGTTTGTGGTTTTGTTTTTATGCAAGTGAATACCAGAAGATGCATTTGTAGATGTAAAAGTCAAGGATGGAATAAAAACAATTCTGACTAAGAATAGGGGCTAGAGCTAGGGGCTAGGGTTATTTGTTAGGGTTAGCGCAGGATAATTTTCAAGAACAAGCAGCTGTCTAATCCACATGTCTATATCCCTGTTATCTCTCATAAGGAAATGGTAAACACTTACAGGTTTGAACTGGGCTGCTGCATGTACTGTTTGCCTCGTCACCTCTGCCAACTCAGTCAGTGAGCATTTATCAAAGGTCTGGTGACGTGCCCATCGTTGATTGGTAAAGAGGAGCATTAAATACTCAGTCTCGGTGTTCTAGTAAACTGTTAGTCTCAAATCAGTGCTCTTCCAGTGAATCACACAATAGTATTAAAATATTTGGTTTGAAGTCTCTGCTGCCAATTTGCTACTTGGAGTTTGGAAAATAAAAAAGCAAGAGAACGGGGTCCTTATGGTGCAATTTTCCCTGCAAATTAAGATATTCACAGCTTGATGGAGCAGAGACTTTAGTTAAAAATCAGACAACATCAGCAATACTTCTCAAACCTCTCTGAGCACTCTTGAAACTCTCAATAGCGTGGTTACCCAATATGTCAGATTGTCAGTTTACAGACAAACGAGCTGGAAAATTGGTGTCGTGCACATTCTTGAAGTCTTCATGTGGAAAGGCCACATAAAAAAAAGATTTCCTTTTTAGAGTCACCACTTAAATTTAAGAAAAGACGGTAAGATGCCGTGCAGGATGTTGCATTTGGTGGCTTACCTTTGATTTTGGAAAGCTATGAATAAAACTTACCGTAACATGTTCATGTGATATGAAGGAGTCACGCCCAAGAACAACGCTGCGCTTAAACAACTTGAAACAACTTGTATTATGAAGTTATGTCAGCAAGTAGCCAAAGCTTTGGATAAAGCTCCCTCTGAGCTGTCAAGGAAAGTAAGCCTCTACAACAGACAAAATCCTCCACTGTGTCGAGACACTTGTGAAAGCTGCAGTGCTGAAAACACATTGTTCTTTTTTTTCAGTCTGCGGCCACTGATAATGTTACTGACAGCTGTCTTTGCCTCGCAGTGTGAGGGACCTTCTAAAACCCTTGAAAGCATGTTTTCACTTTGTCATGTTGGGTTTTTCGGTGTAGACTGGTGGTGAAATGTCATTGTCAGTGTAATCCAATTTTATCCAAATAAAAAGAAGTATTTTTATATTTTTATAGTTCTAAAAAGTGAGTATATTTTAGATAATATTGAGCATATTTAGTATTTATTTCTAATTCTTGCTCCTTACTACTTAAAATGTTTACCTTCATTTTTTTATATTAAAAAAAAAAGCTGACTCAGGGAACTTCCAATGTACCTGTTCTTTCTTGTACCTGTGCAAATGGCAATGAGCTCTGTTCTGGTCTACTCTAGATCTACCACACATCCAACTTGGCACAACACTAGCTGGGGAGGTGGGATTAAACCTTGCCCCTCAAACAGCAACATCATATGCCTTGTAGTCGAGGTAGCGCCCTTTTTTTCTCTGTCTCAGATTTCTCTAAAATGTCATGATAAGCTGATTTCCCAACAGTTCATAGAGGAAACACACATACATGGAAATTGTTCAGTGCATTTAAGGAATCCATTCCAAGAGAAAAGTGCACACTTGGAGTAGAGGGCAGTCATTCAAGATGCCTGGGGAATAGTTTTAGTTCAAGAGGAACTTCATCCCTGAAGTCCCAAGTCAACTCCTCTAACCACTAGCTCACAGCTCCCCAACTAAATAACAGCTGGACTAAACTACAGTGCATACAGCCCATTGAAACTTCCCATCCCCAGAACATCAGAAGAAATGCACAGGCAATAAGCAAGTAATCATACCTGAACAAATCTTCAGCAGTGCCAGCAGACAGTAAATCCCTGTGAGACAGGCAGGCATCTCTAAGAGCAGCTGGAAACGGTGTAAATCCAGTTAGAATGCGTTTTGTTCTTTTTTGTTAAGTTGTTTTTTTGTGTGTGTGTGTCTATTTCATCTAAAACTTCTACAGCAGTGCCGATGACTGGGATCCGGGCGGAGGAGAGTTGCTGAACTCCGCAATGTGTCCAGATAATAATGTTCAGAAGGGCTCCTCTGAGAGTGGATCTCTATTAGAATCAAAGTTCAGATCAGTCGGAGGCATCGTTGCCGGCTACTACCCGACAAGTAATCCACTCAGCAGCACTTGGGTTTTCTCCACTCCCCCTGCCGAACTCCTCACTTCCAAACGCCGATAACTTGACGGTATTCATCTGCGATCAGATTCGCTGACGGCTGCTCTTCGGAAAAGAAAAGAAAGGAAAAGAAAAGAAATGCGGAGCTCGAGAGAGGGGCGAGAAAGAGCGAGGGCGTCCAGTTGCAGTCACTTTAGTGGTTTAAATGCGCAGCGTTACCCCGGTTTCGTGGGACTGGCGCTGGTTGGATGAGGCGCCGTGCGTCTCTGCGCTCAGAGCGGCTTTGGTTTTTCCTACCCAGTCAGAGGCTTTTTTTGTTGTGCAGAGGAGATTCCTGCGAGTCAGGCACCATTTAACCGCATAAGGTACATTCACAGTGAGGGGGTCCACTGGGCTTTTTGCATTAAAGAAATCAATAAATGCGAAAAGAAACTCATAATACACCCAGACTGCTGTAATGGTGAATTACCATTATCAGAGTTTAAAAAAAGAAGAGGCGTGTATGAAATGCAGATTCCATAAATAAGATATAGTTAATATTCTTAACCGTGTCTACTCTTTAAAGTGATACATAATACGACCTTGATGAATGATTCACACATCTTTATCCCTCTATGGAGAGGGAAGTGTGCTGTGTGCTTATTATAACAAAAAAGGGACAAGCTCAGGCAGGGGGAAAAAAGAAAGAAAAGCCGTCCGTGTTGTTAATGAGCCAGTAAAATGTGCCTTCATCTGTACTGGCCTGCAGCAGCATCGTGCTTCTTCAGTCAAAGATAAAAAATCGATCAGGATCCCCCCCTCTGACCTTTCAACACACCACTGGGAAATTAGATGATATTTTAAAGTGCATTAGAGATGGAGTGTCTCATATATTGTGTGCTAATGTCACGTTGAAGTAATAATCACATAGCCTCAGTGATATTCTGATTAAATTAATTTGATTCTTAATAGATAAAGATGAATCCTATGAGCTTAATAGTTCCAGTGTGTCTCTAAGCTAGTGAGCCTGGGACATAGATGTCTGTGTTGTCTCAGGAGGTCAGCACTCCATCTGCTGGCTGCAGGGCTGCAGCACAGTCTGGTGTGAAGGCTTTCTTCCCGGCAATTTGCTCCTGTCTTCAGCAGACACTGCTGTCACAAGCATTTTTGTGGGTTCATTTTTTTTTTTTTAAATGCTTGTCTGATATTGAAGATTAAAGTTCTGATTGCGTGGTGATTCCGTCCACTCCGCACTGACATCTCCAAAACCCCATGGATTCAGCGGAAAGCTGCATGAAACCACGTGTGTGCTGAAGTTTTCCAGTAAAAACTTTTTGAAAACCATCATCATCCATGCATGCAACTGAAATTAGTGGCCAAAGAAGAGAGATAATTATGCATTCAGACAAATTCAACCGTCCCAGCTCAGTCACACACGAAGAGGAAGAAGCAGTGACGCTTCTGGTCTTTAAAGTCAGGTTTACTCCCTCAGCCCTCCCTGCCCTCTCGCCTCAAATCCTTTAATTGCCAATTGTGGACCACTGATGGCTCTGCTGAATGCTGTCAGCTCTCTGTGCCGAGACATCGCGGTTGGTAAACAACCAGTGAAACACGATAAATGACAGTTTCTCCACGAGCTCATGTAGTTCTTTTTTATCTATTTTTGATTCATGCACACCTTCCACTTTCCTCTGCCTTATTGCTTGCATTTTCTCCAGTCCACATACCCTATTCATCATGTTTCCAGCGACACAATGGCAACAAAACATTTGTGCAGCTGTGTCATATTTCTTGCTGTTTGCTGCGCGTTACCAGCACATTTTCTTTTCTGTTTTCCCAATGGAATGTCTGATTGTTCACCATCTTTTGCGCATACTAGCTCCATGCTTTCCTGGCAGTCCATTTGGCTGAGATTAAATGACAGCAATAGTACCATTGTACTGTAGAGGTCAATATGGTGTTGGTCAGTGACTGCATAATTAGTCTCATTTCATTGCATTATTAGAAATAAGCTGGCTGCAATCACAATAGTGCCAAAGCACAAACAAGAGGGCAGAGGTTCACCATTGGAGCCTCGCTTCATGCATGTGCAACCTCACCATAACAACAGGTGCAGTGTAGACAGCTAAATGCAGAGCTTGTGGATTCTGTTGTGTATTATTCCACAATCCAATCAAGCACCGATATTTCCACGAACAGATGGTGGAGAAAAAAATGGACACAAAGAAATGCATGTCTTCGCGGCAGCGCGGCACACAAAATGGCAAGGATCTCGAGGAGAGGGTGCCAAGCGCTAAGACCTATTCTTATTTATTTATTTCTTCTCCAGAGTAGCTATCCAGTTGGTCCTAAGCCAAGGAAGAAAATCTCTCCAAAACGCACAAAGCCAAATCCAAAAAATATTTATGAAAAAATAAATAATTTTGGATTCTCCTCTGAGCAATAAACTTGGCTTCAGTTCTGCTTTTATTAGTCACTGTTTTGTCCATTAAAAATACACACAGGTTTTAGGAACTCTTATCGTAGAAGGATGTGTGTGTGTAGCAAATCATTGCCATTAGCTGCTCCATTTAAAATACATTCCCCATGTTGATTCTTCCACTTCATCTGACAGCTCTTTGGCTTTTCCATTTCTTGTTTATATCTTGTCAGCTCCCCTCACTGCGTATCACTGCAGTGGCCCGGGGTCATATAAAGCACTGTAGCAAAATGAGACACGGCCTTTGCCTTCACCTTTCACATCACAGAAAACAAAAACAAAAAAACATGCAACAGCCATTCCCTTCCGTTTTTCTCGGCCTCCCTCCACACTGGCAAACTCTGCAGCCACCCAGAAGGTCTTATCAGTTGTTAAGGCTTGGACACGCTTTCAGCTTTGCACAGTCTCACTATCATCTTTATTTTCCCCACTGGCCCACAAAGATTATCAATATGAAAAAAAGGTTTCTTATCTTAAGAAACAGTTATAATTTTAGTTATAAGTGCCTTTAGCAAAGTTAAACAGACCCAATTTAGAATTTATAAGAGAAAAGAAAATTGCTAAGCCATCCATAAAAATGCTAACCATAGTTAAAAAAACAAACAAAAAAAACAAAAAAACAGTCTTTCCTTAACTTATATTTGCTCCAAAGGTCAGAAAGACTGTGGCACATAAGATTTTTTTGTAATCTCCCAAAACCAAAGAGGCCAGAGGGACAGAAGAACACTTAAATGTCTAGCTTTGTTCCGCCCCACTACATCCCATGTCTTTCCATAAAATGTTAAAGCCCAGGGAGAGGGGCTTGAACTGTGTTGGCTTCGGACACAGCACTTGCAGTCTGCAGCTGCTGAACTGGCATTAAGTGGTATTTGGATCTTTGTCAGCAAAAGGAAGCAGAGTACTCTTCCTTGGAAACGGGCTCAATATTGTATCTTTCAAGGGACAAATACAGAATGAGCACACCCTTCACTGACGGCTGGCTGCGTCGAGGCTTTGTTCAGAAATATCTTTAAAACTACTTCACACGATGACACCAAGGGAACAGCAAGTGGAGCCGATATTGATCAGATCCAACAATTAAAAAACAGAAAAACTACATATATATTTCTAAATAACAATCTTGTTGTCACTGAGAAGAATCATGGTACCTCCTACTTGATTAACGCAAGCATTCTGTACATGGTGGTAACAACAATAAGGTGTAGTGCACTAAAGCATCGGTACTTGCACAAATCCCATCAGGAGCATAGACTATACCTTTGTATCCGAAGCTGCCATCTTGTTCAGGTTCAGATGCAGGTGGATGGGTAACGACCTCACGTCTTCCTCTGTGTTTGTCTGTATCTGTGGGAGAACAACAACACTGAGTCAAAATGTACAAAGTGGTTTTTCTTACCTATATACAATGTGGACCTTTTTTCCCTTCCTCTAGTTTAACAACAGACAAATTAGGTAAAAAAGCTGAAAGGTCTGTTATGCATGACATAACTAGTAATTTTATCCACTTACAGTATATAATGTATGATTACCCTTAATCATAATAATACCCTTTATTTTTGCAACTACATTTTAATAATACAATGACCCAACAAGATGTCTTAAAGAGACACTTCTGTTGTCACTAGATAATGTGTGAATGCCTTATTGTCTTGGTCACAAGAGAAATATGATCCTTTCTGCGTAATCTAATCCGAGACGCTTTTGAAAATACAGTATGCTGATGGACATTTAGCTTAGTAACCAATAACTAGTCTAGCACAGATCATTCAAACACTTCATGATGATCAAAAAAAAAAAAGTTAAATACACTAAATGCTCACATGTGCCAGCAATAACATTTCTGTTCTTTAACTGGTTGCATTTACATGATTTCTGGATGTTTGGCAAGGATATGGCATATGGTTGTGGATGTAGTCTACAAATGTAACACTAGAGGGAGCCACTACTTTACAATGTCATTTAAATTAAAGCCAAGAAACAAAACTACATTTGTACTTAGGTATTTATTTATTTTTCTTACAGGGTGTTTTATTACGTGTCATTGTCTTGGAAGTACAAGTTTGCACACACGAACCAGCTGTGTGCATGTCTTCAGTCATGTACAGTGTACACTTATACTCCCCTTTACTTAATACAGAAATAAATAAATAAAAAATGAAAGTGGGAATGCCGTGTCTTTAAGAATTCAGCCACAAGAGGGCAGCATAACTGCACCTACAAGGGGATGTTCTGCTGTCAAGGTAGTACTCACTATTCAGAGATTTGTTTGAAATAACTGAGAACTGTTTATTCATCTGTGTTTTACAGTCTGTTGTTTGTAGTACAATTGAATTATATTGTGTTGTACTGACACATGTTTCCACTATTTTGACAACCCCATTTTAATCAGGGGTTAGACTAAACATCAGAAACACATTTGCGTTTGATTCAACCCTATTTAACAGCGTTGCAAACGACATCCTCCAGAATCATAATGCAGTTGAATTACCACCTTTCTGACGCTGTTTCAACATAAACCGAACATTATAACAGTCATGAAGGGGGACCTAGTGCAGGACTGTTACATTAGAATGCATTAGTTTTCCCCAGTATAAATAATGTTTTGTCAGGTGAGTGCGTATTTCTCCTCCTCCTTCTCTCACCCACACAAGAGATTCTCACCTGATGAAATGTTCATGCCATGCCCCTGCTGCAGCTGGTTTACACAGAGCAGGCTGATGAGCAAGAATAGCTGAATAGCCAGCATAGTCCCAGATGGCTTTAGGAAAGCCTTAATCAATCTGGGACAAAGAGAGAGAGAAAACGGTTGTTAATGTCTTGTTAGGAAAGCGCATATAGTACACAGAATCTGGCACATGCTGAAGGAATAAAGGGATCACTATACACCGTGAGCCAGCAGCACAGCAACATGGTTTGTGTTTCATATTGGCTTCATGCATCTATTACTGCTATCAACATTCCCGGAAGACAGCTCATGAAATTATTACCATAAGTATTTTGTTACTATTTTATGACTTTTTAATACAACTGCTCACATGAAGTGAAATCACACATAGTCTTTGTCCACTATCTACCCTCCTGGCAAGTATGTACTGGTATGTTTTTGTGTGAAATTCCACTACAAAGAAGAAAGGCAGACAGATGGACTTTGCTCTGAAACCAACCCTGCATGTAGCCAAACTCTGGGTCTGCCTGATCCAGTCCTCACAAAGCAACCGAGCATTCAGACTGCTATTGTTTCACTGTCGCTTTTCCCTGCCGCACTCCAACACAGGACTGGGCTTCTACATCTTAAACATGCGTTCCATGTGCTTTGTGGAAAACTGCGTGGGCTTTGTGTTCAAGTGCTCCATCAAAATTTCATGCGCTCATACATAATCCAAGTCAAACACCGTGCAAACGTGCCCACGTTTACCTGCCGCGCATCCCCATCCAAACAACCCCCCCACCACACACACACCCCTCCAAATAGACACTCATCTTCACACATACAAACCCAACATGAAACACGCGCTCGCTCTCAAGTGGGTAAGATGATGAGACGCGATGACAGCGCCAGGCGGGAAAAATAGGAAGTCAGTTCTACTGATCAGCCATCTGTGGTACAAACTGCTTTGCAACTCTTCCTAGCTGTCTGATGGATGGCCAGATTCCTGGGATGTCTTGGCACCCTGTGGCCACAGACTCCATGCACCACTTTAATTGTTCGGAGAAATACACACCAACAGCCAGCATTGTAAATAAGCCAACTCTTGAGCAAACAAAGTGAATGTACTGTGCACACAGTGCTGAAAAGATTCAAGTAACTACGATGGGAGAGGTTCTTGAACATGTTCAATGATCTGGGAATTTTACGTCTAAAAAGAAACATGGGGAGTTAAATTATTTACTGTAGCTAGGTTATTTTCAGGATTATATATAATTATAATCTTAATATAATAGTTTAATAACTCAGTAATACAGTGAACATACTAAATTTTGATCACTTAGCTTTGAATAGGAGTAGGAAGGATGAGAAGAAGAAGAAATAACCTTATTAAGATGACAAGCCCAGAGTTAAAATGTGATTTTAGAAAAGCACAATAATGGACAATAAACAGACTGCAGCATGCATTTAGCAGTGTCTTAGCAGCTTTTCCTCATACACCCCAATGATGTAGGATTTGTAAGCTTTATCAACAGGTCAAAAAGTGTTAAAGTGTCCAGTGAAATGTCTGACTTTCCACTGGGGCGTCAAAACACTCTCTATAGGTATCAGTTCAATCAGACTACACCCACTTTTCTTTTTATCCTTTAGCACTAACATGAGGTTGAAATTTTGTATTTTTGTGCTGTCTCAACAACTGGGATGCCATGAAGTTCGACACAGATGTTCTTGTCACCTTCGGGATTTATTGATCAGTTTTCTAATTCCTTGAGATTTCATCTGGAGCCACCATCGGGCCAAACTTTACTCAATATATAGATTTTGTCTCACATCAGTCTAGGCACGCCGTGGCTGAAACCTAATTAGGAAATGTTAGCATGCTATCGTGCTCAACTGAAATGTGTGGACATGGGGGACGTCAGCATGTTAGCTTTGCCATTGTGAGCACATTAGCATTTAGCTTAAAGCACCTCTATCCTCAAGAACAGAATGCATTCTGCGTTGCATATCGTGCATTCTGGATCTGGTTTCTAATAATTCATGGAATCTTGCAAATCAGCGTGAGCTTGGCATATTTGTGTGCATGACGCAACAGTAACAAAAAATAACTATCCTGTTGTTACCAACACAGATTTTACAGTGTTACGCAAACTCTAGTAAAGATGCTGACGTCTCAAAAGCTAAGATCCAGAAACAATAATATTACACAAGAATCTAATATTCAATATGGATGACATTCATACTGGGATCTGCCGTTTCAAACACGCGGATATATTGCTTGCATAATGAGCACGGAGGATTTCATTGTGAATAGGGCTGAATATTACATGTGGGCTGTAATGATATCACTGCGCTGTTTAGTTTTATCCAACATATCTTTTGGAGAATGCTGAAAGGAGGTGAATGTAGAAGCGAATAAAACATTATAAATACAGAATGTAATTTAAAGCTATGCCAGAGGAAGACAAAAAATTATATGAGATAAACAGTAAAACACTCAAGGGTGTGCATAATTTACCAATAACTCCTGTGGAAAACAAATGTTACTGTCACATGAGGAAATCCACAGTAGAAGGGAAAATGAAAAAACTCACTATGCAAAGATTTGCAGTATGGGCATTGTGTACAGTAAGTTCTGTGAACAGGGAATTTCCATTCAACTTGTGTTGGCCCGTCTTTCTTGTTAGCATAAGGGAAATAACCTGCAGTTTAATGTCATGCGAGTCCATCACACTGTGTCATATAAGCTGTTGCCTCATAACTCGACATATATCCATTAAAATGATAAGACGTCCTTTCTGAAAGACGACGAAATATAAGTTTGATTCTGCAGAGGCTCCGAGCTAATAATAAGAGTGTGCAGTTGAAAGGAGACAGAGCGGCCGATGTCCCCCCTTCCTTCTTCTGTCTGCTGGGGAATAATCACAACTTACCATCTAACATATTGTCAATAAGATAGACTAGAACTCCCCCTCCACCACAGCAGAGAGATCACACACTGTAGAGAGCACTGGAGCGTGAACAGAATCGGCTTTCAGCAAACACACATACACACACAAACCCATCTTTTCACCCTCCTAAATTTAATACCATGTTCTCAAGGAGACAGGCATGTGCAGTGCAATGTGTTACAGTGTAAATGTGTCAAGAAACATTTTCCTATTGAATGGAAAATGAGACATATTTTAATGCACCTGTAGCATTTGCAGGGATCTATATAATTATGTGGTGTATATTATATTAAGGATGCTATTGGAATATTTTATGGGCTATTTTTATAAACGGTGATTTATATTTTATTTTGGATGCACCTTGTTGCACAGATGCAAGGGTTAATCCGTAGCGCTATAGTAGGTATGCGAAAGTAGGGGGCACAGCCAGGAAGTATGATTCACTGACAAATTTGGAGTCTAAATCAAGGCCACAGTGGGAGGTATGTGAAGGAGGAGGCTCACGCTATTGAGACAGACAGACAGACTCAGAAATGCCATGTACACACAACCCACCTGCATATATTACTGTCAGTCAGGCAAAGTCATAGATCACACACTTTTACATTACGCAGGGCTCGGCGTCTTCTAATGGAAAGACTGAGGAGTTCTGAGGAGTTCTTATCAGCACCTGGCAGTTATCGCTGACATATGGCTGTGTCTTTTGGGGAAATGGATGGGGGAGACAAATCCAGGCTTTCATCACTGACGCTGTAGTGCATTGAGGGAGCTACCGGAGCAAGACAAAGGATATTAAAAGTATGAGAGGACATGTCTTGAGCTTTGTCAGGGTTCATAGTAACAAGTCATAGCCAGCTGAGTAGGCACTGTGGTGCGGAAAAAAATAGCCAGAGGAATAACCGATGATCCAACCACAAAGGGCAGTGGCCCATTGCTGCAGAGGATGAATGAGCCTAATACTGTGTGTCAGGATCAAGACCGTAGATATATGCTGTTAGATAAACTTTCTATCGGCAGTATTTAAATGTAATTCCAGCAACTGTTACTTCCGCATTATCACAACTGAATGCATTCAGGTTTTTGGCTTTTGTACAAATGTAATTGTTTAGAATGTCAGTCATTTTATGGTGTTAAAGTATTATGGTTTGTGAGATGCACACTTAATAGAATTAATATTTTTTTTCCCCCACACCATCATAATTAATAAAGATTAATGTAGACAGAACTTTTATTATTCTGGAACTAATCGAAAAAGTACAAAGTTGTGATTGATCAATTATTTAACATTTAAAGCACAGTGCAAATGCTGCAATCCCTCTGTGGAACAAAACTGACTTCTAAATTTTATTGAGTTCAATTAAATGTATACAGGAAAAACAGAAGGTTGAAGAATTATAGGCTTAGTGGAGCATTATTGCCTGCATGCACATCAATTTGTGTTAGCCACAGATAACTTTCAGCACCACAGCACGTGGACAGAGTCTGAATCAATGCACAGGGAAAGGATTCAATCCCCCCTGAAGAAACCTATGCGAAAAATATGCGTAACTCACCACAGAGAAATTAGCGATCAAGCCTCACTAATATGAACAAGTAAAACTTTACAACTTACCCCTCGAGGTTATTCTTCCAGTCTTACTGTTCCATTTGCTCTATTAATGCCAAATCCCTTCCACCGCATGCTTTTGAGCCATCCAAGTAACCAACAATGAAGGCAGAAAGAGAAAGAAAAGGTATGCTGTAGACCTGTAAAAAAAAAAAAAAAAGACAGAGGGGGGGTCAAAAGAAGGAGCCTGTGCTGGAGGAAGAGCCTAAATAATCCATCTGTGATCCAGGAGACGCTATCAGATGGGTTGCATACAAATCACAATCCTACCTCTGCAGCAACCTATGTCCAATATCCTCAGGGTCCTAAGGCTACACTCAGACAGTTTACAGTTAACAGATTAAGGCTGACACCTTACACGCTCCAGGAATGAAGAAAATAGTGAATTTTAAAAATAGGATTATCATTTTCTCAGATTAAAAAAATAAATAAAGAAACATAGAGCATGTATATTCTCATTTTCCAGCCATGCTGAAGATTAATGTTATTGCTTTCATTCAGTGCACAGATAAATCAGTGTGTTATCCTCCACGCATTTTAAATAAAACAATTTATTTTTTAACGTTTATTACTTTCTCTCGCAGCATCAACATTTTGTAGCTGTTTACATTTTATACTGCAAAATCACCCGTTTCAACCAATAATTTAACGCAATGTGGTGTTCAGTAGACTCATTTATTCGTGTAGGTTTCCCAAATGAAGTTACCTGCAGCAATGGGTAGAGAATCACAGTGTGCAACAAGAGGACACATTGTTGCATTGTGGTTTCACAATCTGCAGAAAAGTGTCCCACAGGGTCCACGTTTACCTGCAGCAAAACCAGCCTGTCTCTCTCTATCCCTCTCCCTCTCCCTCTCGCTGAGTGGAATTGAAATGCTTTCCACCCATTTATTTTTTTTTCTCTTCTCGCTCATTCCTATTCAGGTATATGCAGTGGGGGTGCTGGAACCTTAGCAGGCATAGGCCAGAAGGCAGGAAAACACCCAATTCATCATAGAGATAGCAACGACAAACACATTTACACCAACAGAAATTTTCGAGTTTTGAGTCCACATGACTTGGAGTTCCCTTTGTGTTGTCTCCCACTATATACTTTGCATATCTTTCTCTTTTCTTCTTTTTCTCCAAATTACTTTTTGCACTGATTGATTAAGTTTTAATCTATTGAAAACAGTGTCCAAAATGACTGATGAATCTTCTTCTGTGTAATGATGTGTGTAACAAACAGAGAACTGATCCGTAACATTGCTCAGCACCTATTAAGTCTAGCATACAGCAAATGATATGCTCAACAGACACACAGTAACTTTGTCTATGTATCAGTTTCATTCACTTTGTTATCCCAAAAATGAAATAAAAGCCATATTTATTTCTATGCAAGAGTTAGTCAGAGAACTTAAGTAAAGTCTAAGATCTGTGTAACATACTGTAGATTCAAGCACACGTCATAGAGGTCAACAAAAATCCATAATCGGTGACACCTAGCAGTTTGGCTTCGGGGTTATTCTTACCAAAAAGATGATGGAAAACTAATGAGAGTCAGATGCCGCATGTGTAGAGTCTGCTGCTGCACTAAAGGGACATCATGGGTGTGACCCAAAACAATTTTCTTTTCAGCTGCACTCTTATCACGGCGCTCTTATCGAGATCCTTCATCTAACTCAGCATTGCAGTTTTGAATTAACCTCAAGTCGATATCGTGGTCATCGATCATGCTGACAGGAGCAGACTTGTGAGTGTGACATTGGAAAGATAATCATCTCAAGAGGAAACGTGGTCTTCTCCAGCAACAATGTTTTCGCTGATTAGAATGACCAAGACCCTTGCGGTTTGAACCTGAGGCGAGCTAGACAAAAGACAGACAGTATGACAGTCGATTATATGAAATGTTTTGGAGGATGCGGGACTAATGCATCTTTTTTCTATGCAAAAATTAAAGGCCACTTGGCTGATTTTTAGTGTTACCTCTTCATCAATATATCCTTGATTCTTTATCAGAATTGAGAATATAGTGTGAGCCACTATATTTTTTTCTGGGTTCAGCTTCAGAATATCTTGTTCTTCCAGAAACCAGCGATGGCATTCGTTCCCTGAAGAGCAACAACCCATTTGAGCTTGGATTTCTAGTCTCCTCCTCTGGAAATCAGGGGGGGGGGTATGTGTGCTCGAGATTGATGCTACTCCTCTAGTGAGTATTGCAAATTAACTACATTTCCAACAACACAAATGTGAGTGCAGAGAATGTTACAGTACATTGGCAGACGTAGATAGACAGTCATTTATTGCACCGGATAGAAGATGAAAAAGCCTGCGAAGAGAGGCAGAGGCTGCAGCTGCATTGCCCTTGAAAGAGAATGTGGCCAGAAACTGAGCTGCCGAGACCAAATGACTGGTGGTGTCTTTGTTGTTAACTGTTCTGTGATGCCAACAAAAATGAGATCATTCAGCTGCTGATGTATTACCCCATGAGCTGTTATTGGTGGACGCTCATATTGATGCCATAGCCCCAGAGCGGCCTGTGTGTATGTCACTTGGAAAGAGGTCTGCTTGAGACCTTCTACAAGATAAACTGGAGAAAACAAAAGTTTGGCAGATAAATTAAAGTTAGGGTGGTGGTGTTTATTAAAACATTTGCACTGTTTTCAAGGCTCCTTGTTTCCTAGATGAAGACTTGTTCTGTTTATAGGTTAGGATGTTAGGAATTATAGCTGAACAGTTAAGTACCATTATTTTTGACGCTGAGAAGGTTTTGGAAAGATTTGGGAACTGAGCGTCACATGCTCACATGCAATGAGATACGTACACCAATCAGGCATAACATTATGACCACTGACAGGAGAAGTAACTATCATTGACCATCTTGTGACAATCCAATGTTCTGCTGGGAAACATTTGGACCTGGCATTCGTGTGGATGTTACTTAGACATGTACCACCCACCTAGACCAGACCAGACACCCCCACCCCATAGCAATGACATTCCTTGATGGCAGCAGCCATCCCCAGCAGGATGCGGCCTAACACAGGCACACACACAAAAACGCTTTAGGAACAACTCAAAA
Source organism: Chelon labrosus (assembly GCF_963514085.1). NCBI lineage: Eukaryota > Metazoa > Chordata > Actinopteri > Mugiliformes > Mugilidae > Chelon > Chelon labrosus. The sequence goes on along the minus strand of NC_140350.1, from coordinate 5,006,505 downwards.
AACATGAAGAACAGCACAAGGTGTTGACCTGGCCTACCAGTTCACTAGATCCCAAAATGATTGTAATGAGTATCCATGAGATGATCCACAGAGGCTCCCTCCCCTCAACCCATAGGACCCAAAGGCCCCCACTAACAACATTCTGTTGCCAGACACCACAGGACACCCTCAGAAGGCCCATGTCCATTCTATGATGAGTCACAACTGTTTTGGAGGCACAAGGAAGACCTACACAGTATTAGGAAAGGCAATAAGTAATAATTTTTTTTTTTTTTACCTATATACTATATTCATCTATTTATTGTGCATAGTGCTGTCTGTGATGTGTGTGTGTTGCTTGTATGTCTTTATGCCACTGTCAAAGACAATTTTCCATTTTATGTAAGTTTTATGGACATTAAAGAAGTCTAAGTCTAAGTCTAAGTATAATGACTGTGTGAACCATTAAAAATCCATGTAGCAGCTTAATATACTATGTGTCCCATATGTCACCTTTGACATGCACTGTATGTATCATCCACATTGTCATTCTTCAGTGCAACTCAATGGCAGAGTTATTGCAATAACTTAATGGAGAATACAACATGACAAACCATGAGTTATGGCTGTTTACACTATACTGTACTGAGAACATTCATTCATTCATTAATTTTCTGTAACCACTTGTCCTCTGGAGGGTCACGGGGGACTGGAGCCTATCCCAGCTGTTACTGGACAAGAAGCAGGGTACACCCTGGCCAGGTCTCCAGCCTATCACAGCGCTAACACAGAGAGACAGACAACCATTCACACTCACATTCACACCTACGGCCAATTTAGAATCACCAGTGAACCTAATAAGCATGTCTTTGGACGGTGGGAGGAAGCTGGAGTACCCGGAGAGAACCCATGCAGACACAGGGAGAACATGCAAACTCCACGCAGAAAGGCCCCAGGCAGACTCGAACCTAGAACCCAGCATCAGTGCTAACCACCACACCACTGTGCCACCCCGTGAATTAGAACAGACATTGCATTATCAATGATATTACTTCATTGGTAGGATTGGTATTTTCCAATTCGCAAAATCTAACTTGTTTAAAGCTATTAAATGAAGAGAAAAACGTGTGGAAAATGCAGGATGCTCCGTTAATTTCATCGATCACTTTATTGTGCTCAGTTTTAGCACAGTAAACCACAGATTTATTTCATTTCTCAGTATCAGGTTCCTTAAGACAGCCAAACCGGAATAGTGAGATAAACATTGTACTGACCTTTGAGAAAATGTTGGTAGTAGCCATTTTCCTGGTGTGTTTTCTTTTCTGAAAGAAAGAAAGGAAAGGTTTCGGTTACGATGGGGCTGAATGAACCTGTTAACCTTTGGTCTTAGCCTGTCGTGTTCCATTATTGGTCTTCGTCTCAATATGTGTTTCTTTATCTAAATTGTGGGCCTGTCACATAGACAAATGGGCAGCCCTGGGGTCTAGTGATGTCTAAATATAATTTATTTACTCTGAACACCTTGTACCCTCACCAATTATTCATTGCACCTTGACTATACTATTCACTGATGAGGAAACAAAGTCCATCAGTTAGATTGCTCTCACACACATGCACACATTCATTGAGTTTAACTGTGATTCGATATGACCAGAGGCTAGATTAGCATACATTTATATGGTAATACCGGAGTCCTTTTTCCCTTTCCCCTCTTTTGGTTCGGCTGACTGACACTTTAGCATCTACACAATCCGGAAGCCAACAAAGCTATTTTTATGGACGGACCATTATACAAGAGCTGCATGGGGAATCAGTGAGAATGCAATCCAGGTGTCATTGCCCCTTGGTAATCTTTCTCGTCTTCAGGAATTCATTTTCTCAGCAGCTTCACTTGAAAATGACATTCTGACACCATTTACATGGAAATCACTTTGCCTCTTCATCTGTAATAGTGGTCTGTGTGCAGACAGGACCTCTGAGGTCTGGACTATTAATGGACATCAAAAGAAAAGAGTAGAAAGAAAGAAAAAAGGAAAGAAGAAAGAAAGAAGAAAGAAAGAAGAAAGAAAGAAGAAAGAAAGAAAGAAATTATAACTGAGGGTTAAAGTCAAGGTCAGAGCTTCAGGTATTAAGGGATAAAGCAGCAACGGAGACACTGTGGGAAAGCATAATGTGGGAAATCTCTTTTTCTCCCACTTAAACGTGTATCCTCTTTGTCCTTTTTCCCAAGAGATGAAAAGATTTCCATGAAAGAAAAAAAGAAATCCACCCAGAGAGCTCACAGCTGAGTGAGTTGTGTTGAGAGGAATACACGCAATGGATTTTTCAGGAGTTTTGTTAGGTCGTAATTAAGCGTTTGAATACAGGAGTGGTTCCTTTTTGTTCGCATCAATCATTTCTCTAATTTGATTCGAAAAGAAATTTGAAAATGAACTTCCACAGAGATCTCTGGTTGAATTTAATAAAATAGACATATAATCTTATGTCTATCCAGCCCAGTCACACCAAGCACACATTTTAAATTCCAGAAAGACAAATAGGTGAACAAAGGCAGCGTAGAGAGGTGTGTATGCATTGCTGAACAATATTATTTGTGATTTCAAACACAAATGTATGCTTGGACACACACTAACAGCACATACACAGACATACACAACAGCACATACACAGACATACACAACAGCCTATATCCTCTGGGTCAAGTCAGCGTGTGTCTTTGGTATGTATGTTGTATGATAATGAAAGTGAAAGTGGTTTCATATCCCAGTGATAAAATTCCTTAAGATGCCACATAAAAGATCCCCGTAAATGTTTTCTTCTGATGAAATGAATAAATGTATGTGTGCTGCCCTCATGCTATTTGCCAAAGTTTCTGTTTTGAAACTGTTGAATTTAGATGGCTGGATTAACACTGCCTCCACCTGGCATTACAGTAGCATTACTTTGGGAAGACCTCATGAGGCCATGTCCAGTAATAAAAACCCAAATCCTGGGCATTATTTCTTGTTGTGCGGTTTTATGAAAAATAATGATTTTGCTTTACAATGATATCCCACATCCAACAAGTGGTGTTAACTGACACACGTTTCTATTATTTTGACAACAGAAACACTTTTGTGTTTAATTCAATCAAGTTTAACAGCACCACAAACTGCATCCTCCACAATGATCATCCAGTTCAATTACCTCCTTTCTGACACTGTTTCAAAATGAACTGAACATTGCAACAGCCACGAAGGGAATTTAGTGCTGAGGTGCTATATCAGAATGCATTTGTTAACACTAGTGTACCAAACATTTTCGCAAGTGAGTGCATTGCGCATATTTGTATTTATTTGCATACAAATACCATGGATGTTTCGCATGTAGCCTACAAAAGCACCACTGTACAAGCAGGAGTTACTTTCATACTTAGTTTTCTAACACATCAGAACGATGCGTTTTGTTTGTTTACTGTTACTATATTTCATTTCTGCCAGGCCACTTCTGAAGTTCCCCTGTGGGAGATCAATAAAGGAGGTAAACCTTACCTCATCTGGTTTGTTCAGCAAATGTTTCATGATACAAGCAAATAAAAAATATGTTTATAAGCTACATTCAGGAAGTGATATACAGCTGAATTTTGACTTAGCATTGCAAGGAAAGAGCAGGTGTTAACAAAATGTCATGAAAATGTCAATATATCCTCATTGAAATGCCTACAGCCACACCACCACAAAAATGGTAGGTGCTAAGCTAACAAAATACTTAGTTTGGGTGCAAGGTCAGGGTAAACCTGTTAAGTTACTTTTATTAAACTTCAAGTCAAGTCTTGACACATGAATTGTAAACACGCAGGCTTTGTTAAGTGTCTTCATTCACCTTAAATATTACACAACTTTTCATTTCAAACCTGTCTACCAGGAAGCCCTGAGTAGCTAGGTTTAGCATTGGGTTAGCCTAGCTAACCTGGCTAGGTTTAAAATGAAACATTCAAAAGTTTAATTTACAGTTGTGATTACCATTTTCCAGTATGTAAAAGCTGCAGTAGTACTGGCTCTGGACATATGCTTATATTTATGAATGACAGTCCCAATACTTGCCTGTCACAACCTGAGACCTTTAACTGTTTGCTTACTTTAGCTTTCTCTGCCACACTGAAGGGATTTCTCCTCACCTTTTCAAGTAAAATTTTAAAGCCTATTTTGGGATACCGACATAATGCTAAAGCACATTAAGGGTGCATGTGGAACCTGTCTGTGGAAAAATGTGGGTGACATTCAGTGAGCCTTAAAAGGAGGCACATTTCACCTGCTGTTACTGTGGCTGCCTACATATGAATCCAACGTTTACGAGCTTCAGTAAAGGCAGCATAGTAGCTAGGCGTGCCATGCGAAGTGGCTGAGTTGATAGGTGGGAAAACATGACGTCATTACGTACAGCGGGACGTCTCGGAGAAGATAAACAAAAAGGAAGGAAGCCTTCGGCCACACAATCGCGGCAAAATCGGTTTAAATTCTTGTCTTGCAAGCTGTAGTTACCAGCTGCATGCGCCCTTTTATTGCTTAGATAGTTACCATTAGGCGTTCGAAGTCATGGACGACGCGCTAATATTTCGTATGAGTGCGTTTTCCGAGCAAGGAGGGAGAAAATACATGGAGGATGTTGTCGAGATAAGAGTCGAGTACGAGCCGACGTCGTCGCCAATCGAAGATTATCCAAAGTCGCAGAGGCATGGAGGACAGGAAAAGGCTGAGAGCGAACCCACGAAACAGACTGAAAATGACACACATGATGCTGCTGCCGAGTCGGGTCCAGTCTCCGCAGTGTGGGTAGAGAGTTTATCAAACGAGGACAGCGGCAGCGTCAGTGCACCAGTATCAAGCGAAAAAGACGCAGAGCTCGTAGTCGACACTCGGAGGTCTGTGGCGTTTTTCGCCGTTTTCGATGGCCACGGGGGCCGGGAAGCTGCACATTTCGCCAGTGAGAATCTGTGGGGTTTGTTGAAGAGGCAGCGGGGCTTCTGGTCGAAGGATCACAGTGAAGTGTGCGCTGCTCTTCGGAAGGGGTTTATCGCCTGTCACCACGCAATGTGGAAAGAGCTACGTAAGTCAACAAAGTTAGCTGACATGTAGTTCTCTACCTAGATCCAAACTGCTGTCAATATTTATCTCTAACCGTTTCCATCGCTCATAATTCTGGCATTCACAAGCCTCGGAATAGTACATGACAAGCTGTGTCACATGAGGCATCATCCTACTCAGCCGGTATGATGGTGCCCATCCTCTGCCAGTTACATTGCAGATTAACGCCATGAGCTGTCATCTGACTTCTGACAAGTCCTCATAAACCCTCATGTTTTTTTTTTTTTGTTTTTTTTTTGCGATCCTAAGTCCTGATCAGAAAATCTAAACGCCACAATATGTCGTTTATGTATCATAAAGTCATTATTCTGTTGTAGATCATTAGTAAACAACGCTGATGTTGACACAGACATAGAAGAGCTGCATGCAGCAGCACTGAAGGGATAACGTTTGGAGAAATTCTGTGTTTTAGTGTGTTGACATCTTTTCTTAAATGTCTTTAATTTGTCTCAGGGAGTGCCATCTAAATGTTGTTATATGGTTGTTTGACCCTCAGTAATAATGACAACAAAGTTGGATTCTTGAAACACAATGTTCTAACTTGGCCTCAGTCTGCATTTGGGTGTGAACCTGTATTTTGTCATGTCAAGAAAAATGTTTGTTTGATTTAACTCCTGTTAAGAACCGGGGTATGAATAAAGACAATACGAAATAAAGCGAAACCGTTGTTGGGTTAAAGGCCATGGGCTGTATAGCTGCTCCTTGAATGGAGTTGATCAAGTTCAAACGTGCACATTTGGCTCTGGCTTGCTTTTAAGATGGACATACTGCACATTTGTTGACATGTGTGTTCAAACATGATTGCGATAGGTTTGCCTTGTAGCTTTGTCGACAACATTTGCTCATTTATGACTGTTGGAAATGCTTTTTACAGGTCTTATTCCTTATAATCTTTGTATGCCTTCAGTTACCTTCGGTGTACTCTCTAGTTGTTGCATCTACATGGACATCATTAATCTGACTAAAAGTCCAATCTGTACAAAAATGCCTCATGTAATACTTCAGATAGAACAGACTGACCTGATATGGGGGACATTTCAATCAAACTGAGAGGGCTGGGGTAAAATATTAGCACCCAGTAACGATGAAAATGGCTTGATCCGATTATTTTTTTTCTGGTTGGAATGAATCAGTTCTTGCTGTGCACGTTTGCCGCACATGTGGTAAACATGAGGAGACGTTTGGGAGGGACAGAAACAGAAACAGGAACAGGGCGTTTGAAAACTCCCTTTCAGACAGGTGTTTGAAACGATGAACAAAGCCAGAATTAATGTGGGCAGCACTGTTGGAAACATGAATCTGTCTCGGTCATCTTCTTCTGTTGAGTTAATTCCGTATGTTATATTTCCAGCATATTCGACACACCAGGTAGAACCACTGTGAGCATTTCAGAAGCGTTATATTCTGATATGATGTAATCTGAAGTGTATGTTCATTTTATTTAATGTCCATTTAAACAGTTAAGGTGGAATCTGTAACCAGAGTGATTTTAGTCGGTTGAAGAAATATGGTCCATGTAAATCTAGCCAATGCTATTCAGTCACTTCTCTTGAACCGAACAAACCACATAATTTTTTTCTTTGAACTCTAAAAAGGGATTTGCAGACTGTAACTGTGTTAGATCTGTTATTTATTTTTGTTATCATCTTTTTTATTTACCCTGTTCCCTTACAGCGGAGTGGCCAAAGACCATGACCGGCCTGCCAAGCACATCGGGCACCACAGCCAGTGTTATCGTGATCCGGGGAGTCCACATGTATGTCGCCCACGTGGGAGATTCGGCGGTAGTGGTCGGAGTGAAAGAAAATGACTCTGATATCACGCTCCAGGCGCTCGAAGTGACGCAAGACCACAAACCTGAACTTCCTAAGGAAAAAGAGAGGATAGAACGACTGGGTGGCAGGTGAGTTGTCAACAGAACTTGACAGATGTTGGAGGGCTTTTACAAATGGCTGAATAATATCACATGGAAGGCTTGTAGTTGGTCTGTCTATCCTTGCTGTACCTCCTCTATAGCTGGTCCAAACTATTTTTTTTTCTATCAGTTTTTTTTTTTTGGTCATTGGTGGTTAATCTATCAATTGTTTTTTTTTTTTTGGATTCATCTTTATTAATCCTTTGGTTAACTTAACACTCAATAATAAATATAACTTCCACAATTAATATTTTAAACTCTGTGGAATTACTGTATATGGTTTAAAACGTGCAAGTGCACTGGAAAGCAGCATTACCAAACTAGCCATTAGCATTAGTTTGTTGAGTTCTGGTCTCAAAAGATGAGATGAGGACACTACACTGGCTCCCAGACACCAACCAAGAATCAGACAAAACCATCTGTACTACAAATACCGACACTGCTATCTCTTTGTTTTGAGGTCATAAAGCTGACATTTTGTTCTCTGCTGAAGTTGTTATGCACAGCCTTTCTTCTGCAGTTGTTGTTCCTGTCCGTTTTTCACAGCGTGCATGTCATTGAGGCTCTTTCATTAGAATTCCCACAATTTTGAAAATTGGGTTTGGGCTTTTTCGGTTCCTGCCAGCACATTCCATCCTTATCGCCATAGTTGCGTACCAGCCCTCGTCTCCTGCCATGCTTCAAATGTGTTTTTGTTGTGTTTTCCATGTGACTGTAGTGTAATGAAAAAATCTGGAGTGAACCGAGTCGTGTGGAAGAGGCCCAGGCTAACGCATAACGGCCCTGTGAGGAGGAGTACCGTCATCGACCAGATCCCGTTCCTGGCTGTAGCCCGATCTCTTGGTATAGAATTTTTTCTTTCTCAGGATTAGTATCTGGACATTTATACATTTATTTTTAAGCTTGTTTAATTATTTCTCGATATTGATCATATATTCCTAACTGTTTCCAGGGGATCTCTGGAGCTATGATTTCTACAGTGGGGAGTTTGTTGTTTCTCCGGAGCCTGATACCACTGTGATGACCCTCGATCCCAAAAGACATCGCTATATCATTCTCGGCAGTGATGGACTGTGGAATATGATGCCACCTAAGAATGCTGTTAATATGTGTTACAGCCATGACAAAATGGTGGTATGTAGAAGCACAGTTAATACACTCTCTTACATCTTTGTTTTACATATTTGGTGTTTTTTTTTTATCTAAAATAGTTTTCTTATCAACCTATGGAAGCATTAAGTTTATTTTTCCTTTTCCTCTTGATTTCTTAAGGGACCAAAGGGAATGTCTTGCGCCCGTCGGCTGGGGTGCACAGCCCTGCTGTTTTGGAAGGAACGCATGCTCCGTGCAGACAACACAACAGTCATCGTCCTGGCGCTGCAGGAGCGTGGAGGCCCACCTATCCCTATGCACCGAGATGAGATTGTTGTTGACATGTCTAGAGGAATTGACCATGTTCCGTACCCGGGAACTCCTTATAACACATGTGAGGTCCCAAAGGTTAGTGCCATACCTGCATTTTCTTGCATTTTCTTTTTGAATGATTAGTTTTAACAGATCATGTAAACAGTAAAATGACATATTTTTCACTGCTGGGGAAACCCAGGATCACAATACACTGAATATTTCTGTCTATCTGTTTGTCATTTGCTATTCACTGTATTGTCCTTTTGTGTATTTTAGTCCATTTGTATTGTCATTTTAATACTTTCATCAGTTAAAATATGATGGGTTGTTGGACTTACGCCACACCGGCGGTTTTCGTTAGGGCACCATTGCTTCACCAAATCACTCTTTGTTTTCGGGGCCAACAGGCGGCGAATGAGGATGGCATGTTTTATGAAGAAGATGATGATATATTTGGAGAAGAACATGAGGGATGGCCATGCCTGGAGTGGTAGTGAGGTGACTGCTCAGTAATAAAACATGTATCAGATTGTGAGCAAAATCATACCAGCTCAACATCCAGGCTAGGTAGCCTCTTCAAAAACGCAAGAGTTTGGATGGTTATGGATGGTTATCACCATTGGTGCCACCTTGAACTTCCTCCTGAGGCTGTAATTTAAATGTTAAGATGATATCTTGGAAGCCTGTAGAGGAAGACAGTGGAAATGCTGTGTATTTAAAAACAGAAGACTGGTTACAGTAGCTAACAGCTGTACTTCTGTTTATATAATTATTACAGGTCTTTTCAAAAGTTAGTTAGTTCAAAAATGTTAAATTGCCAATCTCGAAGATTTGTGTCAATAGCTCACTGGTGTAGGTACATTAAAGTCCTTGCATTTGCATTTCTTTTTTTTTTTTAACTGGGTGTCCATCGCAACTTTCCTGTGCAAAGTCAATCACACAGTGACTGTTAAGACACAGTTAAGACTACTGGTAAACTGGCTACAAGTCTCTTCATATACAGCCAATGGTTCTATTCTATCTGAAAAACAGAAGAAAAAACTGCATTTACACATGCAGTTCCTTCGGCATATTTAACTTTAATTCAAAGAATGCAGCTTTTGCAGGATTAGGTCTGTAATTGCCAATAACAACATCAACCAGGGCATGAGCAACACCTCATCAGCAACTTAGCGAGAATGTAACTGGCCACGCTTGGCTGTTTTGTCGCTGGTCGTGTGAACATAGTATAAGTGACATAAATTCTGTTAGTCAGCAGTTATTATTCCTGCCAGGCAGATCTGCGATCACAGACTTGCACTTCCGTTCAGGTGTGTGGGAAGAAGCACATAGTTTTTTTTTTTTTAGTCCTTCTAAATTTGCAACTATGTCCAAACAAAGGAAATACGAAAGACTAAAATGACGGATGTTATGGAGGAGTGGTACTGGAGGTACAAAAACACACTTGTAGTTACCACTTATGGCCAGAGGTGACGCCAAAGAGAAGGGAACAAAAATCTTCGAGATTGTCACTTTTAAGTCTGCAGTGTTAATTCTCAATAGAACAAAAAATAAACCATATAACACACCTATTAGTACCTGGTGTTACATGTGTATTAGGTAACTCAGTTATTGTGCTTTTGGATAAATAAATACCATAATTTCTATTTTGAATCCTGTCTGAAGCAGGGTGTTAAAAGACTTGATATATACTTGGGGTTACCTTGGTATAACTGACTAGTTAAATCTTTATTTACTTATTTATTCATTCATTTGTTTAAGTGATCAGACACCACCAGTAATCTTTTTAATGGTAAGCCGTGTATTTATATCTACTGTCTACATTCTCTTCAATCCACATTTACCTCCATGAGTTTAGTCTTCATTCATTTGCAGCGTCATTTACTTTTAGTGTCAATGTGATGAATGGCATGTTTCAAGGCCTTTTCCTTATTCTTGGCAGGAAAACCTGAATGAACTGCAATTAATTTGCATTTATAACAAGATAATGCAAAAATGAGGTTGTTACAATTACATTTAAATAATATTATTTCTTTCATTTGCTTTATTTCAATAGAGTGATATGGTGAACACTCCCTCCCCCTTCAAAGGAAGATCCTCATCTCTGGAGCAGGCATTCGGGCTGTATGAAGCAGCTTTCTCCGCCACCACAGGACTCTTACCCGATGTTGACTCTGTAAGCGTCGCTCTTCCTCCCACACATGGTCCGGTGAATGTTTTCGAAAAGCAAGACCCGACAACCCAAATAGACTGCGCCACTTCCGCTCCTCCGTTAAAAAGGTCCCGCCGCTGCCCGCAAGCCCCCCCTGAAAACAAAGGTCCTCACCGTCGGCTCGGCCGCCCCCCCAACAGAAGCCCGACCCAGAAAACACCTCCCGGCAAAATACAAAGCGAGCAGTCCCAACAAACTCAAAATAGAGAAAGAAGCTCCTCTGACGTGTCCTACCACAGCAACACGACGCTGCCTTGTGTGTGTGCTGAATCCTAGAAAGTGTTATTACCCTAATACTAAAATAATAATCTGCATTGTGTCGACTTTATTCATGTTCCTGGCGTATTCCTAGGTGTGTACTTTTTTTTTTCACACAGAGCCTTTGTTTTTGTAAATACGGAGATGGAGATTGTAAATGTGTTGCTCTTTCGACTTATTTTTTTTCCCTCTTCTTCTGCCCATCTCTAAAATGTAGTGTCGGCAGAAATTTTACATTTTTAAATGGTTTATCTTACCCTATTTTCATACTTTTAAGTATGTACAGTATATCTAAAAGATGTATTTTGAAGAGAATAGATCACTGCAATCCGACCTAACGCCACTTCACTACAATTATGACCCTTATAATCTTCCACATTTTTACCTGGGTTGTATGACATGCCAGTTTTTCCTTGACTGGGGTTAAAACCTCAAACTAATTGTTCGGAATCCGTCATCTTAGATTAAATGTGCTACTTTTGCATTGTCCGGGTTAGGTTGATGGTTAATTTTGCATGACACGTTGTGGAGTTCCATACTGTAGGGTTCAAGCAGTGGTTTGAGGTAATTATGCGGGTATTAATTTTTGAATCTGTATAGTTTGTATTTATGTGTTTGGGCAATTATGATCACAACTGTTCCTGAGCTCATTGATGACTTTTATACATGGCTTGCAAGGAGGCGGTAAAGGGTCACTTCACTCAGCTCAGAAGAAAATCGCATTATACTGTACATGCTCTCACACTGAGTGGTCTGACCCTTTAATGGTGTTTTCCTTTCTCGACATTTGTATCGTTCCATTCCAAGCGCCTTCATTTCATTATTATTTGTCATCTTGTCATTGAATTGACAGTTTTATGTTATTTTAAAAACCTCGGACCTCTCTAGAAGTACATTTAAGGCGGGAGTAGAGGTTGTTGGCCGTATTGGGTGTCTACGTACTAGAAAAGCTAAGATCAGTACTTATTCACCAGAACTAACACGACTCCAACATGTCTTCCTCTTTCTAGTCATATACTGTATCCTTTGTGTACGATTAACATCCATACCTTGTGTTTTAAACGGCACAGGCAACACTTAATGGTACGTATGTTGAATACAGCAAGTGCCACATTCATGGCGATCAAACTTGTGTTAACATGGCAGCTCAGTTCGTGTTCTACAGCTGACTCGTCGCCTTCTTTTTGCTTAAAACATGTCATGGATGCCTTAGCACAGTTCCACACTGTTTCACACACACTTTCATATTTGGGACCCAAACAGTTGAGGATTTCTGGAATGTGTTGATGCGAGTCCGGCCGTGGCCCGGCCTCGACCGTTTATCATGCACCTTCGCCTCTCACTGCAGCACACTAATCCTGCCCCACGTGGTTGATGTTTTCCAGTTTGCTTTGAGCAGTTTTGTTCATTTTTGTACAGTACGTCAATATGCAATAGAAGTTTGTACAATACATTATTATGCAAAGTGATGGAGTCAGGCATGCTCAGATCTACTCTGTATGTTGTGAAGTTTCCAGGCGTAGTGGATGTTAATGGTGTCTTTTGACAATTACAATACTTTGGACTTTGCATCCACTGCAGCCAGTTTTCAGGACTTACTGTAGGAGTTACATGCTTTGAAAGTTGCAGGAAATACAGTGTCTGTGTGTTGTAATAAAGTTCTCTTCTTTTTTTAAATGGTCCCATCACGTCTGTTGTGGCGTCTGTCATATGACCCGTGACTTCTTTCAGCATGTTTCTGTTTTATAAAGTAACCTGTGGATCAGCTTTGTCATTCACATTATATTCTTTTGGATTATTCTGTAGCTGTAGCGTAGAGGTTTTACATTTGTGTTGGTGCACTGGATGTCTGACTATTTCCAGTAGATGGCAGCAGTGTTAAGGGATGAAACTGTTGCATCTCTACAGCATCTCTTCAATAGACTGTACCAGAAAATGTCAGATTCCACAGGTATGCCAGTAACATAAATAGGCAGACATTATTTTAGTCCGCAAACGCAAAGCCCGAATTACATTTTAATTTTAGTCATACTGCATTTTTGAGACCTAAGAATGTTGGATTTGAGAAAGATCTATCAAGCTCACCATCAAACTCAATGCACGTTCTTAAATGGAAATCAAATATGTACGGTTGCATGAAATTTTTTAAAGCGCAAACGGTTTTGCAGGCAAATGGGAAGCATAAATTATTTCTTAATCGTAAGCTGCACATTCAAATTATTCACAGATCTTTGGACTATTTCAATGTAGACTCTAGAAAAGATGTAAAATGATCATATTTGAAAAAAAAAGACACATATGGCCTCAAATATGTCATATGCATAAAGCTTTCCTCCGATGTCCCTGTGAAATGAACTGTACTTTTACTTCCCCTTACCCATAGTCTGCTCTTGAGACATTGCAGACATCAGATCCATGATAGCTGTGTCTTCACTTGAATATTTCATTGACTGTCAGCACAGCATCTGCTGACCTGCCTGACACGCAACATTCCCCTCTTACTGCAGACAGTCTGTCACTCCACATCAGCGAGCGAAGCGTGAGCACAGTGTCCACATTTCTCGCTGCTGCCCCCCCCCCCCCCCCTTCTTGAATTTCCTACAAATAAGCACTATCACAGCCATCTAAGGAGGAGCCTGGAAAGCAAACCGAATATGACAATACATCTATGGAACAGTCATGCGAAAAAGTAAGAACATCTCTTGGAAAGTGAAACATCAGCTCGCTGAAATATTTAGACCATATTTCTATGCAAAGTCCCTTCACTTGCAAGGTGCTGGGGGATTTTCTTGCATGTACTGACATTCCAAATCCCCCCACAACATCAGTGGGATTCAAATCTGAACAAATTCAAATCTAATCTATCCCGTAACCCTTCTTTGCCTCTTGAGGAGGAAGGATCCTCATTCATTTACTTCACCTCACAGACAGATGGCCTTGTGTTATTTTCGAACACACACTCACTTCATGCAGAATTCTTAGCTGAATCAATCATTGCAATGCCAAACCAGAACATTTTTACCGCCGTGCTTCACAGTTGGAATGAGGTTCTCCTCCTTAAGAGCTGCTTTGATCTGCTCTTGCTGTTGCCAAACAACTCTATCTTTGATTCATCTGTCCAGAGCATGTCATTCCAGAAGGCCCGGTCTTTGCTGTGATGCTCTGTAACGGCAACTGTAGTGTCTCCCTTATGTGCTTTTTGGACGGAAAAGGCTTTTTCCAGGCAGTCATCCCATCCAGGACAAATTTGTACTATCACTCTCTGACTGTAGGCACTTACACTTTGACACCAGCAGTCATCTGAAGATCCCGTGATGAGATTTTTGGATTTTTTTTAGACTTATTTTTGCATCAGATGCTCTGTTGCATTATTCTAAAATCTCTCGCCTCATCCACAAAACTTTTTCTGAGATGTTGGGGAGCTCCTCAGACTTTTTGGAATGAGGACAGCACTGTTGTAACAAAGCAAACAGTAGAGCCCTGTGTGGTGGTATATATATCTTGAGGACGTTCTAATCTGAAATCTTAATTTTATGAATTTAAACATGTAACGTGTGACCAATTTATTCTTTTTTTTTTGTTTACTTGAATTTTAAAAATGCATTTATCCTCTTCATTGAGGAAACAGGATCAAGGCTCAAGTGTTTGCTTGTCCAAATATGTCAAAAAATGTACTTACCTTTTCACTATATGTGCCAACAGTGTAACACGCTTGAGTAGTGTAGGAGGCCACCAAACACCAGTTTATATATCTTCAAAAAACGTGATTTATGCTTCTGTGGTTGGTACTACACTGCAGATACAGCAGTGCTGTGTGCATTGTAACCTGACGTGCACCTCCACTGAAACGCGACTGGTCCACAGCGCCTCTACATCCTTCAGTGGCTGGACATGCACAGAAAATTCCCCCTCCTTCTGCCTCCTGCACATCATCTACTCAGACGTCGTCCCTCTCTTGTGTGTTGCAGTGATTTCAGTAAAAGCAACTGTTGGTCAGTGTTTAGTAGCTCCAGCTGCTTACTTCCAATCCCAGCGGTTTGAAGTATGCAGAGAAACTCAACACAACGCTTGCGGCAGCGTAGGCAGAAGCTAGCTTGTGTCTGACCACACACAGAGGTTGATGTACGTATAATGTTTTCCACACTGTGAATTCTAACACGGTGTTTAATCAAGAAAATTTATTGGCCCTAACTTTTGTCAACTCTGCGTTTGCAGAGATTTGGGATCGAACAATTGGACCAACTTCTTGTTTTTAAGTACAGTCCCCTTTGGCAAAGTATGTTCATTGGCATCCAAGCCATGCTGATGATGTTGTATCGTTGTGGAAAATAAAAAGTACTTCTCTATAGTCCTCTTGGGGTCATATGGTTTAAGAGACACAACAAGTAAATCTGGATCGCTGTCCCCTGTCTCAACTGGTGTTGACAGAAGATGGTCTTCACTGTGGTACACGTTGGTTGTCATTAATATCAGAGCCGTCTATATATTCAATCGCAACATCCCACTGGTTTATTGTTCACTCCTGATCTGTTGTGTTTCAAGTGATCATGATAAATATGATAAATGTCGGCATGCAAATGGTGTGAGAGTATTGTTTTTAGAGGATTGTGTAGATTCAAGCCTTTATTGGGTGAGTATAATTAAATGTGAAGTTAATAGCTGATTTGAGAAGGGTGCAATTTGTATCAAGTAGCGAACACTAAATGAAATGAATTTAACAAACTCAATTAATGTTAATAATACTATATATTCATGTGGTAATAGTTAAGTAGTACTTAAACTGAACAACTTAACTCTAACTCACTATGTTATGTTTACTTAGATGTTTGAGGAAATGAGTTTGCATACTTTTTATAGGTAAAGTCAATTTACTAGATTTTAAAGTGCAGCCAACAGTCACCAACACAGTTTAACACGTTAGACCAGAAGGGAAGCCTTTTTTGTTGGCATGTTGGCTATCTGTTCATAAACCAACATACTGGAATACTGATGAATATGTGGAACAAATTTCACGTCAAGCCCTTCAACGGATGAGATGTTCCATTCAGAATCACGATTGTAACGGTGCTGCTGGTGGAAAATAATGGACGCATAGTGAAGACACTATGGGTCCTTGTACCGTATTCCTTACATTGAGAGTCTGTTGGACTCGAGAAAGATTACAAGATTTCAAGATCGCAAGGTCATGATGTCCCACGAGGAACTACAGGAACAACTATTATACTGTATGCATGGCTCCAATCTATGGTAATGCTTATGATTAGCTGAACTAAGCTTGTGTGCAAGCTTTGTTGTGTTATACCATGATACACAATGACTGATAGATGGTTCTCGTCATTTTCCAAACAGTTTTCAAGGACAAGTTCCTAGATGGTTTTATAGGAAACCCTCTTAGATCAGGTTCCCATATTCCAAGATACTCCAGTTAACATTTGTTGAGATACGTCTGTCTGGAGCAAATTTATAGATTGACTCACTGACTGACCAAAGTTGCCATGCTGTTACATTAAAGAGAAGAAGATAGCTGACTACAAGCCCACTCTTTCATCACCTTAACCATGCTTTCTAGGAAGATCAAGAAAATACAGGTCTCTAATTTAGAAAAAGACTGAGTGTGGATGCATTCATATGTGCAAACTCAAGTTGACACTTCATGTTTTCCTTTAGTCTGCTCCAACTGCTCCTCTCACCATTTCATATGTCAGCATAACTTATACAACAAACCTTTCCATTTCGATTTTTCCGGCCGTGCCACCTCCTCTAAGAGCGTCCCATGAAAGTTCGATGAAATAAATTTGACTGATGCTCATCTGGTGCCTTCACACTCTTAGGATGGGCTGGCGCAGTGAGGGCTGGGAGTGTGTCACAGCCTTCGGTGGAGTCTGTCTCCCTTGTTTCTCTCCTCGTCTCCTGTCTCCTTCTGACAGTATCAGTAGTGTTTCAACAGCCTTTTAATGGCCTGCCCTCTGCCACTCATGGGAGGCTCTAGAGTAAGTGTTAAGAAGAGAAAGACTTCTCCAGATGATAGGACATGACATGCCCTCCTTTTCTCCCCTTGCTCTGACTCAGAGAAGACAGTGATCAAATACTTCTTCTGTGTATATGTTTTTCATTTTCCTCTCTTGTTCAAATTTAGAACAGTTCACCAACAATCCTCCTTTGTTCACCGTGTGTCCTCCTGTAAATGATGTCTGCCTTTCTGGTTCTTCTTTGTATGCTTTGTACAATGAATCAGAATGTTATGTTGATGGCTAAGCTTGACAATATCTGCTGAACAGTGTCTGGCTCCATAGTGAATACCTCATATCTGGATTATCTGCGCTGTTGGCTATGATTGTCATGGATCTTCCCGGCAGACAGGGCACTTCCAGGATGTACTCTTTTGATAAGCCGGGAGTTGCTCATTTAGACGGCATCGTCCCTTTGCATGCACTCACCACCCTCCACTTCTGCTGCGTGACTAGTTCACAATCCAGTGCCTTTGCGCCACGGTTTCTCCACAGTTTCTGTTAAACCCCGTTTCCTGTTAAATCAATCCAGTCACTTCTTCACTACTTTGCTGCCGCTCAAAGTTGAAAGGTGAATGTCCAACAATGGATAACAGTGCTGATTATCTAAATTTTGTTTCTGTGCATTCATTCATCATTCATTCATCTTCTGTAACCGCTTATTCCTGTGAAGGGTCGCGGGGTCTACTGGAGCCTATCCCAGCTGTCATCGGGCGAGAGGCGGGGTAAACCCTGGACAGGTCGCCAGTCTATCGCAGGGCTAACACAGAGAGACAGACACATGCACACCTACGGCCAATTTAGAATCACAAATTAACCTAACCAGCATGTCTTTGGATGGTGGGAGGAAGCCGGAGTACCCGGAGAGAACCCACACAGACACAGGGAGAACATGCAAACTACAGAAAGGCCCAGTCAGCCCACTGATTCGAACCTGGGACCTTCTCGCTGTGAGGCATCAATGCTAACCACCTCGCCACTGTGCCGCCCGTTTCTGTACATTTTAGTAAAAATAATAATAATAATTTATACTGTATTGATCTGTATTGGCCGTGCGTGGGGAGCAATTTGGGGGTTAGGTGTTTGCTCAATTAACCTCAGTCATGGACACAGGGGAAGGCGAACCTGTAGTGTATTGTTGCACACTCTATGAGGTGTTTTAAATCACTCTGACTATTAGAACTCTATTCAAGTTTAGATTGGGTTGGAGCTATACTGCGAATTGCCTGATGTCTTCAGACAAGTGCACCTCTCTAACAGGTGTAAGAAAGCTTGAAGTAGTGAGGGTGGTAATGTCTCCTCCGTTTGATCAGGTGTTATCTAAACCTAATGTAACACCTGGATGTGTGGCCTTTTTACACTTGGTTCCAGTAATCATCGCTGTTTTCTCAACTCTGGCAGAAGCCACAAAAGCTTTTTGTTCTAGGAAAGACTTTGCTGCGGTAAATTGGATTTGGTGAGGCCTGCCCTCCAGCTGTTATAGGCAACTTCTTAGTACGTAAAGGAATGCATTACTGACACTGACACGTGAATAGGAAAACATACCTGACATCCTCACGGATAAAAATAAAAATCTCCAACAAGTAAAATTTTACTGATTTCTCTGAAGCAGCTTGATTTGAAAGATGACGGTTTGCTGCCCTTACATGAGATTCATAAAGACATATACACAAACGGCAGCTTCCTCGGGCTTATTCAACTTTCCAGGAACAACTCTTAGCGTAGATAAGATTTGTCTGTTGATCACTAAATCCATTACACTCTGAGCCAGATCAATGTGCTGAGGTGTCACAACACCAAAGTTAAGGCTCCCTCACATTATGGCCTGACAGGCTTTGGCTGAACTCAAACAAACAGCTTACTGCAGTCGCTAGATTAGTGGGTACAGAATATTGATGAAGAGAAATGTTTTAAACGGAACATCAAATGAAAACTTTACAAAGGCCTGTAATAGTAGTACATCACCACAAAGGACTTTCTCACAGTAGACATTCTGATATGTTGAACACAGGTAATAAATAATAACTACAGCTGCATTACATTTTCACAGTTGTGACGTGCCAAATGTCTCGTGTGAGACAAGTCTACGCTGCTCTTTGAGCGTGTTGTGTTAGACAAGTAAAGACAACTGTTGTGACAAACAAGTGTCAGTTGTGCGCATGTGCCCCATGATTGTATATTCTCATTTTGGAGCTGGATTTAAGAAGTTAACATCCTTGACTGACCTGTGGTTATTTCCATCTAAAATCTATTTGAACACCCCCCCCCCCCCCCCCCCCCGCGAGGGCCTCCACAGGACAAGCGGTTGCAACATCAGTCGGACCTACCATAGCTTGTAAGGCTCTTACTCTAATGAAAACTCTGAAGCTCGGATTGTAATGCCAGAGAGGGTCACCACCGAGAATCTAAGGTGTTGACATTCTCTGTGACAACTGTGCGGCCGTAAGTAATCCAGCTGACCTAATTAAACCGTGCACAAACCTTAATCTCATTAATCAGTGGCTGTGATAGAAAAGTTCTGTTGCAATTTCCAATTTTTGCATGATCCTCATCCTAAATTGAATGTGGCTCTTGTGCCCTAAATATACTGTAGTATTCCAAAAGATGTGGACAAACTCAGTCTTTCTGTTAGCACTGTTGTTGTCACGGCAATAAAGCCATTTTGGCTAGGATTCAAGTCAGCTTGACAATCAACCAGTTAACATTTTCTGGTTTAACCACAGCTCTTTTTTAAGGGTACGCAGTGCTACCGTGCTTTTTATTAATGGCCAGACATTAAGAATTAGGAAACTGAGATGAAGCTAATCCATATTCTAATTTTGTAGATGCACAGAAGAGTGAAATATATTGCAGCATTGCAACTCTTGGTCTTAAAGGAAATGAAAAAGGGAGATTTAGCAGAAGGGTAAATGCAGCCAGGTTCACTGTTACACAGTGAACACTGTTGCACAACCATGCCTAACATTATGACTACCTTCCTAATATTGTGTAGGTCTCCCTTGTGCCTCCAAAACAGTTGTGACTCATCAGAGAATGGACATGGGCCTTCTGAGGGTGTCCTGTGGTGTCTGGCAACAGAATTTTGTTAGTAGGGGTCTTTGGGTCCTATGGGTTGAGGGGAGGGGCCTCTGTGGATCATCCCACAGATACTTGATCAGTTTGGGATCTAGTGAATTTGAAGGCCAGGTCAACACCTTGTGCTGTTCTTCATGTTTTTTGAGTTGTTCCTAAAGTGTTTTTGTGTGTGTGTGCCTGTGTCAGGCTGCATCCTGCTGGGGATGCCTGCTGACATCAAGGAGTGTCATTGCTATGGGGTGGGGGTGCCTGGTCTAGTCTAGGTGGGTGCTACATGTCTAAGTAACATCCACATGAATGCCAGGTCCAAAAGTTTCCCAGCAGGGAACACTGTATTGTCACAAGATGGTCAATGTTATTTACTTCACCTGTCAGTGGTTTTAATGTTGTGGCTGACCAGTGTATACTCTATACTAGGCTACAGTTTGGTATAGTGTAGGAAGGAACTCTAAGAAGCCACTGCTCTTTGTCATCCACTGTTGTGCACAAACACGCAGAATCTCACAGAAGCAAAAAAACACAGAGAGGAGAAATGAAAAGAAACAGCTGACTCATCTAATTCCTAATTTCCTGCTGGCGACGGAGGCCGATCTCGAGTGATGTGAGTTTGTATCTCCACAATGTGTTGTCTTTTCACTTTGGATTACGGTGAGGATGAAGGCAGGAGGATGTGCTTGAAGCCTAGGAGCCGTCCAACACCTCCTCTGTCACTGCCAGTTTGTCTGCTGTTGTTAATACCAACGGTTTCACATCAAAACTCCAAACTGTATAAAACTGACTCAGCTGCACAGAGAAAAACAACATACTTATCCAACCACACATAAAACCTACAGGCCATTAAGAAACTGGAAAAGCTTTTTGCAGATTTGTCAAGTATTTGATTTGCTAATATTATCCAACGTTCCAAAGGATAATTTACAATGTACTTCATTCACTTTCAAACAACTGTTTGAAAGTTGTTGTTACATAATGGACACTTCATGTCTTACCAGGGCTAATTTATGACCTACTGCGACCTACTGCTCCTTGCTGAAGCATGCCCTATAATAAAGAAGGTGGGGGCGGCACAGTGGCGTGGTGGTTAGCACTGTTGCCTCACAGCAAGAAGGTTCCGAGTTCAAATCCATGGCCCTTCTCGCCCAATGACAGGTGGGATAAACCTGTTGTGGATATTGCTAGCACTTGACTGGAGCAGGGTCACCATGGCAGGCGGGATGAGGAGCGAGTCCAATTAGTCAGGACCACAACTTAACATGAGGCAGGCATGGTCACCACCTTTGGCAAGGTTAAGAAGGGTTTACCTGGACTGAAGTCAGTCCGAGGCCACTGATATACTGGCAAGAAGTCTGTGGTCAGCAGTGGTCATTCGACTGAGCCCATGAACCCTGACGTGTGCACACGTTAAAAGTAGCAGTAGGTCGCAGTAGGTCATAAATTAGCCCTGGTAAGACATGAAGTGTCCATTATATGTCCGTTATGTAACAACAATATAGTTAATAGTTAATATAGTTTCTATATTTTATTTTATTTTATTTTATTTTATTTTATTTTAGGCGTAACAACACCAAAGCAAATTCCTTGTATGTACGATCATGCTTGGCAATAAAGTCTTTTCTGACAACTAAATGTTTCCGCTAGGAGCAAAGACAATACACCATTCTCTACCTAGGTATCCTCAAATGAACCTTGTGGATGGCAGGTCATTTCAGTTTACTGAGCTCTTCATCCAATAATAGACAAGGTGCTCAGGAACACAATAAATACATCTACTTTTAACTTGTGTCGGTGATCTTATTACATCCAATCCCAAATAATGTTAACTTGGAAGATGAGGTCCCACTGTGGTCAGCGTCACTGTGCCCCTAATCTGCTACTTTGAATCAATATGAATTGACACCTCAAACTCTTGTTGTGTTTGTAATCTGGTCTGGTCTAGGTGGGTGGTACATGTCTAAGTAACATCCACATGAATGCCAGGTCCAAAGATTTCCCAGCAGACACAAGATGGTCAATGTTGTTTACTTCACCTGTCAGAGGTTCTAATGTCATGCCTGAACGATTTATATTTCTGCTTGCCACGAGGTGTTCAGGTAATTCAATTCAATTCAGTTCAATTCAATTCAATTCAATTCAATTCACCTCAGTTTCATTTATATAATGTCAATAATGTGGCAAAGAAAAACTCCAGCTCATATGGAGGAACCCATCTGCCTAAGGCGGGGAGGGAGATGGAGAGAGCGACACACAGCAGTTAACATGCTATACAGTAGTAGCACACAATTGCATATGTAGTAATGGAGAAGAAATTAGATAAGAAAATTAGAGGACAGGGGTTTGAGAAGAGAAATTAGAGAATAGGTGAATCATCCCCCAGCAGCCTAGGCCTATAGCAGCATAACTAAGGAATAGTTAAGTCCAGCCCTTACAATAAGCTTTATCAAAAAGGAAAGGCTTAAGTCTGACATTTGAGTAACTCTAACATCCTAATAACCCTAATAAGTGTATTCTTCATAGTAATGTGCTGCCCTTTCACTAAGAATCATGCAAGAATAGACAGCAAGTATCTGCATTTGCTGTATGTAACAGAATAGGCAGCATAATCAGAGGCTGTAACATTGTCGCTGTTCTATGAGCTGGAGTGCCAAGCAGCTACTGTCATGTAATATTGAGTATTGTGGAGCCCTCTTGTCCTCTCAAGTCCCATCTACAACTGTCAGATGCCCTCAGGCATGGAGGCAGCCTTATTTAGCTGTGAAAGGTCCCTTCTGCTTTCAGGAAAAAAACCCACACAGAAAGTGTTGAAAGTGCTATGCGCAGAGGACACTTAGGGCCCTCATACCGCTGTAAGGAGTTCCACAGGAACTGAAAGATGATGCGCAAAAAAAAAAAAAGTTTAAGGTGAGGCAGAGTAGAGAGGAGTTTAAAGCCAGCTCTACAAAACGCTCCTGCTGGCTGCCTCTGATGGGATTTCTTACACTTCTGGATCCCGGAAAATGCACAGGAGTGGCAGGATTGGCAAGACAAGGGGTAAATGATTTAACACCTAATGCAGCATAGCGACCAGAGAGCTGCAGCATCCGTCGGATATAAGAATCAAGCTTTGTCACTAATAATGTAATCAGACATGACCTATTTTATTCTCACTCAAAATTATTAACATGTTTTTGTCCCACTCAGTATCCAAAGTTGGCTTTGTGGCTTTACAACTGCATATTCTCATGAATAGTACAACACAATACATTCATTTCAGTATTAAATACTTCCAGCTGTCTGTGTTTAGTTCCATCATTATAAGTTTATACATTTAAAGATAATTAAAAAATACAACAGAAGCAAACAAACAGCATCTGTCTTTCTTTACTCTTTATTATAATTCAACTAAGATGTAATTTGAGATGAAGTGGGATAGTTTTTGGAGTTAAAACACTGACATATTTCTTTGAAAAAGAAAAACAACAACACAAGGAAGCCAAGTCGTCTTGACTGAGACTACATTAAGAACATATGCTTATGCTCAAAACTCCCAAAGTCATACTGTAGATGTTGGTCGCTAGTTATACTTTCAGTCCCACTGAAAGCTCGCTAAATTAATTTGTAGGAAAACACATCTTCCTGTAAATCCAATAAATCTAAGCGAGTAAAGTCAAAGTGGTGCGACAGTGCCTCAGCAGGGAGTCAGCTCTATTAAGAGCTGGGCTTATTTCCAGCATAAGAAGCCTGTCTGCCATGCCAACGAGTTGAGCGCTTAACTTGTTAAGGAAGCAAAAATATTTCTTAATTTCATTAAGTGAACAAAAGATGTGTTTTTTCAATGGCCACTGGACATTTTGCAGTCAGTGCCACTTTGCACGGGGGGCTTGCGAGGATTTAAGATGGTTAGAATTGACTGGCGTCTCTTACGGCGTGTCTATTAGGCCCTGATTAAATTTGGGGATGTATATTTTCAGTCCCTGCAGCAACAACAATGACTTGGCCCTCTCTTTATAATTAGTTGTGTCTCTGCCTCTGTGTCATTAGATTAGGTTGGAATCCCAGACGCTCCTAGTCCATGCTTGAAACACCACTGTAAATGGGTTAATGCAAGCCAAAATTCATTACTACAGCATTAGGTTTATCTGGTAGACACAGCGTCTCGCTGTCTCAAAGGTCAGCTGATGCACACAGAAGCCATTCACACTCAACATGTAGCTGTCAAAGCTTCTGGCTGTTCCTGTCTTTCCCTAAAATATAGGATGATTATCATTTTGGTAAACGTTCATTTTGATCTCATCTCTCTATCGCACATGGCTCCAGACCCTTTCTGTAATTTGATGTCTGCACTCTAGATTGCCATAGATGTCCCTGTTCTGATGATGACACTTAAGGCATCATGAAGTTCTTTAAACTTCAACCTCTAGATAGACTGCCATACAGTCTATCCAAGGGTTTTGAGATGTTTCACTCAAAACCATGAATGTCAACCTCTTGGTTGTATTAGAGGAAAGGTCAAGGGAACGCCGCAGTCAGTGCAACTCATCCTCTGGGAAGCCAGAATGTCCGTAGAAAATGTCATAGTTATCCATGCAATATTTGCTGAGATACTTCCGTCTCGACCAAAAAGGTGGACCAACCAGTACACCTAACAAGGCCACAGTGCTGGCTTAACTGGCTAAACCCTCACGATGTAATAGAAATCCTGTACAACACTTCAGCCTCCAAACTCAAAGCCTGGTTGAGTTGAGTTGCAGGTTGAATCTTTAAAAATAGCCTGTATGTCTTATTTATTACATGAGGATCTTGAGTATTATGCTTGTGGTAACAGAGGATGCTCTAATTCTTCATCCTCTTTTTTTTTTTATCAGAGTAGGTAGAACTAAACAAAACCCTCTGTAATACAGTGCAAAATCACACACTCATTTCTTTACATTCATCCTGCAAGTCATTGTATCATTCAACTTCGCTTTCATTCTGCCATTGAGCAGACTATGTAAAGCTAAAGTGGTGCGTGTAAGGATGCCGGTCAAGTGAGAGTAATAACCTAAGGCCGCTGGGCTTCAGTGTTAATGACTATGGACAGGGCTGATAATAGTGTGCTTCAAGCAGGATGCCCTTTAGTTTAGAACAAAGGTAAGAGTGTGTACATGACTGCGTGTATTCCATGAGTTATCATTGTTGGAGCGTACGTGTAAGAGAGACCTTCACTTCAGTGCATGCTAAGTGAACTCGCTTCTCTTGAAATTGAATGGGTGAGATGTGCGTGAGGCTTGGATAATTAAGCACCCTAAGGGCTTGGCAGATTCAAGAATTATTATTGAAAAAATATGAGTAAAACATTTGTACGACTTTTACGCAGTCAGGCATAGACTTCATTTAGTCATTACTTGACTTGCAGCCACACACAGTTGTGATTAAATGCGCTCTAACAAAATACAGATGGCACAATGGTGAATTGCTGTTTGCATTTATTGAGCAGGTGATTTTTCATGCTTTGCTGCAGAAGACTTCCAGCGCAATGGATATTAAGTCTGACCTGTAACATAGCCTTAGTACAGTTTAAAATCATGCAGCATTTTAATCTTGTAGTCATGTTTGGAGAAAAAATGTAAGTACGGTATACGCACTGCTCCCACCATGATCAGTGGGAACAGTGTGACTGAGATCAGAACTTTATCTTCTTTGTCACTGTTTTTGGATCCAAATATCAATACTTGCCTCCTCCATTGTATTTTAGAGTTGTTGCTGTTTTGATTTTTTTTACTTACAGTAGTTAAGATCTCATTTACAGAATTGCTCTTCATGATAAATCCAGGGTAGACAGCTGAGGGTCCTTCGCAGTATCTCAGCTGTTCTTAGTACTGCACTCTTCTGGACTGAGATCTCAGATGTTGTTCCTGGAGCCATTCTCCCAGTTTGGGGGGTCACAGCCCCTTGTGTTTGGATCACTACAGAGACCACTGTTAACTTCACCTCCACATCTTTTCTAGTTCTTCTTTAAGTTTCTCATGTTCTGTCTTCCTGAAGTATCATCTATTATTATCCTCTTCTGCTGTTTGTCCACCGCTACTATGGTTCGTTAGCTAACACCATCTTGTCATTGTGCGTGTGGAAGTCCCACAGGATCTTGACTTGGTCATTCTCCACTACCTTAGGAGGTGTCTCCGATTTTGACCTTATGGACTGGACTTCTAGTCCATACCCTGCACAGATGTTTCTGTACACTATGCCGGCAACTTAGTTATGGCACTGCATGTACGCCCTGTCTGCTAGCAGCTTGTCACTCTGCTGTTATGTCCTGGATTGTCTCAGGAGCTCCTGGAGTGGTAGACCCAGGCCTCTATTGATCTTGTACTTAGAGGCAGCCCTACAAGGGTTCTGTGTTTATACTGTAGGTCCTTGTAGACTTAACAACAAAAGAATTATATGATCTGCTTTTAATGTATGAAACGCTTTGAAGGTAGTCTATAAGCTAGTTGTACTACTCGTGTAGAAAGTATGAAGTAGTTTTAGAACAAATGCATTAACTGTGTGGATCATCCTATGCTCTTTGTAACATTGACCTGCATTCACATTCCTCTCTGCTGGAGCTCAGGAAGACCACTGAGAAGGTGAGACCATCATGAATCTATCAGACAAGAAGGGGCACACATTTCCATGTAAAAGCACATAATGTGGTTGCATTATGTTCAGTTGTTGTAATGAAAAATACAGTCTGTCAGAGGGTAAAGCAACTCCCTAATCGAATACATATATTAGCTTTTTTACTGTAAGGCAGCTTCCTGCTTTTTGAGCCACTATAACCCCAGGATCTAGATCTTTCAGTCAAGATAAACAGATCCATGTGTCGTGTCTGTTATGTTGCCAACATGATGTCATACTTAAATCAAGACAGTGCAAAGCCCAGACAACACTTGAGGTGACCGATCTGTAGACCTCTCTGCTCAGTTTTAAGTCCACACCTCAGTTATCTTCCTGTCTCCTTCCTCCCGTTAGTCATTGCTCTCCAGCTTTCAGGTGTACTTTACTGCCTTGCCCTTTAGATGACTTGCCAGGAACTCTCAGTGGCCTAACATTCTTCTGAATTTGTCCCAGGTGTGGACTGTGACCAGAGAGGTGAAATTCATGCGCCATCACTCAGATTGATTGCCTCCTTCCTGTTCTGGTGCTCCTCTCATGCCGCCAGCTGGAGCCGCACAAGAGGAAAGTGGGGGCGCATCATAGACCATCCCTCACGATAGTGCTGAGTGAAGGAAAGCAGAGCCAAGCAGCACCACCGCTCCCCTCTTCAAATCACTGTGCTGTTGATGGCCGCGTCAGACAGGCAACCGCAAACTTGCCTTCTCTTTGAATATTTACAGAAAGGAATGGACAATGATGTCTTCCCAACTTTCTTCTCTTAATCATTCCCCTCTGATCTCATCCCAGGGCCATGATTGCGAGTTACCATTCTCTATCTTGGGAGCCGTTCATCATTATTTTGTGGGATCACTTCCTGCTCTCAGCCTTTTCTTCCTTGTAACTGTCAAGCAACACTCCACTTCACCTTGCACTCATTGCAGATTGGCTCAGCACAGAGAAGAGTATTTTTTTAAAAAAAAAGGCTAACATCACAGACAGTGCAAAGACCATCCTATATCTCCATATCTAACTTTTTGTACGTATTAACAAGAGGGTTCATATATATCCACATTAACACATTCTTTTAGGAGGGGAAATGAAAAATACAGGAAAACACTTTGGAAATAGTGCAAATAACACGCTTGCCACCACAACTGCTTTATTTATATGATTGGATTTGAGGATTTAAGATAAATTACTTTATCCTAATTTAATTTAGGTTGTCTACCCACATATTTGACATATTCTGAAATAACCTCTCAAATGGTATTCTTCTGACATTAAGTATGTGTTCAACCCACAACATATAAACATGTAGCCAGCGTTACACATCTAAGTTTGATGGCAACCTAATGCACTTTGCAAAATGAAAATAGACAATAATAAAAAAAAAAAAGTGTGACACGAGAGGAGACGAGAGGCAATAATGTGTTTAGACACATCAGTATTGTCAGGTTTTGTCATGATCAAGAGAAATAAAAAGTGATCTGTAGCTCAAACTACTGTAAAAAAAAAAATAAAAAAAAAAATGTATGTTTAGTGTATTTGAGCAGGTTTTTTTTAATTTATTTTTTTTATGATTCTTATGGTCATAGAATCCTAAAAGGCCAAGGGATAGCCGGGGCCTACTGGTTCATTCATCCATCAGGGCCGGGGACCCACAGTACTGTTGCTGAGGGTTAACAGGCTGCTACGGTCTTATTTCCTCGGTTTATAAAGGTGAAAGCAGGGCAGTCTCTAGGCTACAACGAAAACGGGAACGGGCAACTTGAGGATTTGGAGAGCCTAAATGTGAAGTGACAGGAGAGAGCTCTTGGTTCTTTGTGGGACGCCAGCAAACTGGCGCCAAGTCTGCCTTAATTAATAGAATCACCATACATGTAATATTTATGTGTATTTTGAAGTGAATGTAGTAACTTTTAGATACAAGTAGTTTTGCACTAATACTGATTATTATTGTAATAACAATAATAATCAGTATTGATATTATAATTATTATTACATAATTTAAATTTATAATTTAAAATCTAAACATCTAAATTCAAGGGTTTTCTCTTATTTTCTAATAGGTTATTATCATTATCATAACTTTTATTATAGTTTTTATTATTATTTAAATAATATATACTAGCCGTAAGGTAAAGGAACTTTAGCTATTAAGCCATTCATATGTTCTTCTTATTTATACTATTTATGCATGCTGTCCCCATCTAGCCCTGAAATCCGTCTGTCTTCTTCCCGTCTGAGCCTGAAACCACGCCCAGTGCTCGGCAATTGGCACAGAGAGTGAAACGCTGTCCAAAAATAATTTGTCTCATTAGACTTCCATGTGCAGGGGAGGACAGGCGCGTTACAGTGAAAAAGACATCACTTTGCCTCCCTCTGTCTTTTCTCCTTGGTGCCATTGCATTTTTTTTTTTCTTTTTTCTTTTAAAAAAACAAGTTTTATGCATGATCCTAAAGGGCGCTGGAGGTCCAACCAGCGGATCCTTGATTCTGCCCCAAAATCTGCAGAAATCTGGAAATTTAAATTCCCTCTTTAGACTTTCTTGGTCATGACACAGAACTCACAAACTGGGTATTTTTGGACGTAGACGCCCGTTGCGCCTGCAGCAAGTGCGCTGACTGGTGCTACCTGTCCGATCGGATGTCCCGATGAGAGATCCAGTTGACACAGCGGCTCCCATGGCTTACCACCCTTTCCATCTCCATCGACCGGGTGCCTTGTCATTGTCCGCCTTCCTTGCCAGCCCCCAGCCTTCGCTTTTCCCCGCGCTGACTGTCCCGGACGTCGCCTCGCTCTCAGAGCCTCTGTCGGGGCAGGCTGCCTTGGACGCGGGGCTGCACGCAGCTCTGGGACGCCAGACTCGGCCGGTCCACCCGGACTCCTTGAAGAGCCTGCAGCCGGAGCAGTGGTGCGACGATGACCCGAAAGTTACCCTGGAATCAAAGAATCTATGGAATGAATTTCACAAAATGGGAACTGAGATGGTTATCACAAAATCAGGAAGGTAAGAAGATGTTACCAAGTAGGCTACATCAGTAGGCTATGGATAAATAAATCATTTAGTTGTACCTGTACCTTTTGTGATAATTATGTAATCAGGATTATAGATGCCATACAAAACAACCTAAGACTAACAGTAGCAGGTTACAAACATTTCAGTACAATGGTTATCATGTTCACCAATCCATATTTAGAGGAAGATACCACCAAATCATGGGCAGTGCCAATTCACTTAGTTCCACTAGTCCTCTTTCATCCAATAAAATCTGTTAAAAATCTCACTCTGATTACCTTTTTAAATATATTTCTACAGCACAATAACTGAAACGGACAGCTGAATTCTCCCTGAAAAAATAACTGTCACAAATGTTGACCCATGTTAATTAAGCCTCTCTGCTACAGGAGGATGTTTCCGCCTTTCAAAGTGCGAGTGGACGGCCTGGATGAGACAGCAAAGTACATCCTCCTGATGGACATTGTCGCGGTCGACGACTGCCGCTACAAGTTTCACAACTCCCGCTGGATGGTGGCTGGGAAAGCCGACCCGGAGATGCCAAAGCGCATGTACATCCACCCAGACAGCCCGTCCAAAGGAGAGCAGTGGATGAGCAAGCCAGTTGGCTTTCATAAACTCAAGCTCACCAATAATATTTCGGATAAGCATGGATTCGTAAGTAGCACTCGCTGACAACTGCATCAGGCCTCATGAAATTGTCAATATTCAACTCCAGTATTAATTTTTTTTTGCTTTATTAACCTAAAGGACAGTGGTTCACTTTCAGATTTTGTGTCAGTGTGGTGAAAAATTCATTTATGCTGTTTTTATTTTCCAGACAATCTTGAATTCCATGCACAAGTACCAGCCCAGGTTTCACATTGTGAGAGCCAACGACATCATGAAGCTTCCTTACAGCACCTTCCGCACTTATGTTTTCCCAGAGACGGAGTTTATCGCTGTCACTGCCTATCAGAATGAAAAGGTAAGTCCTCTCTCACACAGGACACCTGTCTAGTCTTATGAATTATACCATACTCGGTATACACTGGACGACTACTTCACACCAATGGGTGGTTTATTTGTGGAGGAAATAGGAGTCTGACACCTGCTGAGCTGATTTACAATGCACATTTTAGAATCATAGGGCCTGACATCTTGCCAAATTATATGGATTAGTCCCACGGTGCTTTATGGCTACTGTGCAAGGAGCAGAATGTTTGCAACTTTGCAACTTGCAACTTTTTTTTTATTTTATTTTGCTTTCTCCATTAAGATCACACAGCTAAAAATTGACAACAATCCATTTGCCAAAGGATTCAGAGACACAGGAAATGGAAGACGAGAAAAAAGGTATCTGCCGGAACACGTCAGAATATCAGGGCGCACCTGAATGGCTTTGTATGTGATGTCTGTGTGTGCTCCGCAGGAACAAACAACCAAACGCTTCGTCGTCGCACGAGAACCAGAGCAAAGCGGACCAGGACTGTGATGACTCTGACGACTCATGTGAACAGCCCAGCACAAGTGAATCTTTTTATTCGCCTCTAGAACTGGTGAGCAGCCCGCTGATGTCCACACCGACCTGTCAAGGTGGGTTAACTTACTTTGTCATTATGCTGCCGTTGTACACTGGAGTGTGTATGAACCCAAATGATGTAACTAAGCGTTGATCTAATTTAAAACTACACACAGGCAAAGTTCATCTGTGCTTTAAGAACTCAGGAAACCTTTGAAACCACAATTTATGATTTAAGCAATTGGTAACAGAATATGACTTAGACTAGCCAGGGACTGTGAGAGAATTACTGTTGTTGGAGGAGTTAAGTCTTATATTCAGAGAAAATTGAAGTTTTCTCTGACAAAAAAAAGAGAATAATAATAATAAATAATAATAATAATTGATACTGTATTGATCCCACATGGGATAAACTTAGTGCAAAACTACTTGTATCTAAACTGGTAGGTAGGTTCATCTCTAGTGTACACTAATCCATCAGGGTGTGACTGTAAGCCAGCATCCTTAATACATAAAACTCTTATACAGAAGCAGCTACATGGGATTTGGCCATCATTCGCCTTATTATTTACATCTTTTATTTCCTACTGTGACATTTCAGACTGTCTAAATAAACTGCAGACAAGGCAGAAATTGTGTTTTTGATTTTGACTATAAACATAAATAATGGTCTACTCCCACAGATGACAACACGATTGGAAGTGATTCAGATATTGATCTACAAGAGGACGCCATCGCCGTAGCCGGCTGCTCCAGGTCTGAGCAGACTTTGAGGCTGAAAGGTGAGGAAATACTGCGGGCCAAGTCTGATCTCAGAGAGGGCGACAACAATCAAGATGCACCGAATGAAAGAACGATATTTATAACTCCAGAGGACAGGTTCCCTGTGGAGATGGACTGCTCAGAGAAGCACATGGATGAAATAAAAGATGGCCCCGTGGTGCTGCCATCTCAGAGCTCGCCATCCCTCAGTTCTGGTCAGCGTCAGACTTTGGATTTTTCAAGCGCATACAGTCAACCGTTTCTTAAGCTTGGGGCACCTTTTTTGTTTCAGCCTGGACAGCTGTCAATGAACCCAGAGGCTTTTTCCACCATGGGTATGGGAAATGTATTCTCCTCTTTGCCTGGAGTAAATGACTTAGAACATGGAGGCCCGTCGTCTCGAAGCATCACAGCTTCATCTCCCTTCATGTTTCGCCTGTCGCAGCACATGCTGGCATCTCAGGTACATCTTCAGCCGAAGCACTGTATGCCAACAGTACACACTGGTTTATACACATAAATATAGTAAGCTGAGGGTGATGTCTCCAATAAGAGCACTACAAAGATTTTGTTGTACCTGTAAGTAAAACATTTATTTGTAATTTGAGAAAACTCAGCCCTTAAAGGTTTCTAGAGATTTTTTCTTCTTTTGTGATGCAATAATACCAACCTCCTACCAAAGACACAAGATCACACTCTTCATTAAGTGTTAAGTACTTCCAATTTAGACTGTGCAGCCTATGGAGGAATCATTAAGTATAGCTGAGTTGATATCCTAACATGACATTTAATAAAGAGATTACTACTACTACTACTGTAGGGTTCAGAGCCCAGGTAAAATCAACTCCTGCTTTATGTGAAGAAGTCACAGTCAGAACAGAGTTTTGATCCCTATCTAGTTTTTCCACTGAAAGACTATTGAATTGTGCAAAAAACAGTTAAAATATATAACATGAATAAGTGCGAAGTGAAAGCTCTTTAAAGTATGCGGGGCAGTGTTTGTTTAGCGTCAAGCATAGTAGGTGCTGATTCCTCGTTACTTAATAGGATTATCCTTACTGGTGTCATTCACTAACCCTTTAGATTCCCGCTGTAAAATCACTTGAACTAAATCAAATGAAAGAAGCATGCGTGAAGCTTTGTGTTTTTATATTTTGGTTAATGTGAGACACTTTTTTATTAGTCAAGGCTGTTTATTCCAATATAAGGAGATAAGAAAATCTGCGGGGTGGTATTAGGAATTCTGACAACTGTCACTTTTCCATACAGGGAATCTCACTGTCACCTTTCGGAGGACTGTTCTCATACCCATACCGCTACATGGCGTCTCCAGGTGCAGTTGCCCCAGCTCTCCCCACCTGCTCTGCAACCTCCTCGCTCTCCAGAAACCACAGGTACAGCAACTCCCAGCCTTGGTTGCATTTCAGCCCTTATCAGGTCCCAGCATCCGTCACCTCAAGCCAAAATGCTCTAGCAAACAGATTAACAGGGAGGTCGCAACCTAAGCCGTCCAAATCTGGGAGCAGAGAGCCAAGTCCCTTGTCTGACAATCACGGTTACAAAACTAAGGCCAAGAAGAGAACTGTTCCGATCACAAGCATTGTTAAGGGTTCCACTGATGAACTGCAAAACATGCATAATCCTGCAGGAGGACTCAATGAACCACTTCCTCCACAATAGACTCTACGGTACCTTGTTTTTATTTAGGAAGTCTCCTAAATGAATATGTAACTTGCCATTATATGAACTTAAACCTGCCTAATAAATACTGATTTGGTCAGACTTGACTATATTTCTTATAGAGTGTGATGTAATAATATACAACTCCCAATTCTTCAACTAAACCTATCCCAGTTTTGATCAGCAGATATGTGAGCGTATTTTGATTTGCAAAAACACCAAATCAGTGCTTACTTACATTAAAGAAAATCCACTGAAATGAAAGCTGCTCATTGGTATTCATTGGTGCTAAATGAGCTATGCAAAACTTAAAGCCCAAAGTGGAACTCTATAGGACAACGATGCGCTTTAAACATAGTTAAAACACTTTTCTTTTTTACTGCTTTATTCTGTACAGTTGTGTATATATTTTACTTCTATTATTCTGGTTTTCACTTACTTTAAATGTGACTATTGAAGCCTTCTGAGACTCAATGCTGTTACTGGTCACTATTAAACCTGCCAATGAGATGCTAGGTAGGTTGTTTAGCCCTCGTGCGCAGTTTCACATTTTGTATGACGTACCAAAGTTGCACAGAAGAAACTCAGGATATATATATATTTTCTCCCCCCTGCACTCATGAGAAGTGTCTTCAGTAAATGTAATCTGACAAGCTGTCTGCCAGACTGTTCAGTAAAATTATTGTTTTTGTGCTCCACAGTTCAAATAAAGATGTTGTTCACGCTTTCTGCAGTTGTCTTCATATTATTAATGTTTTAGTTTCTTCCTTTTTGTAAAGTTGCTGCACAATACACTCTTAAGAGTTCACTGTGCATGGACTCCAGAAGAGGTTAATGCACAGACACAGGTATTTGTCTTAAAGGTGACATCGTACGCCCATTACCACCTAGTCGATATGTATCTTTCATGACTTGGTGGAATCTCTGTTACATGCTTTGGTTAAAAATACTCAATGACTGTCATCAGGGAGATACACCCACACAGATACAACACCACTATAGCTAAACACCATACACACTAACATACAGACACACTGAAAGTGTAAGTTAGCCAAATAACAGTAGCATGTTTAACACGGCCTTAGCATGCTAACTTAGCCCTGTGTTTAGCTTCACTCCACTACAGTAACTGCCATGTTAGCCCTGCTAGTCTCGTTTAATTTTAGGGTCAGTTCAACGTGTCCACAACAACAAATTCATACAACATACAGATAATGTTAGGAAACCATACCGTGGACTGTTAATCTCACAAAGTCTTGTGAAAATCACGTCGTATTGGTCCCAGTTGGTAAAACAGTTTTCGCTTGTGAGCCTTTACAGCCGAGCAGAGCAGTTTACGTGCCAGGACCACTTCTTTGTTGATGTATATCCAATGCTTGCTGAAACGAAATGTGGCTTCACTTTGCTAGCGCCGTCGCTACCTGTGTACACGGAAGGAGGAGGCTGTCCGAAGCCAAGCAGGGACCACTGACCGACAGGGCAGAACGATCTAGTTACGTCACAAATGAGTCAAATTTGAAGTGGCTTGCTGAATGACACATTTTCACTCTCAGACCACTCACAACAAACTGACAGCATGGCTTTTTATCAGCTTTTCTGAGCTGCCACACACCCTAGTAAATGTAGAAAAAGTTTAAAAGGTGAGATTTCCATCCTATGACCCCTTTAAGTTAATTTAACTAAATGCAGCTTTTCATTTATGTAGCCCTATTGTTTTGACACACTTCACCTGTGAGGCTACTCTGACCTGTGAAGTCTCTGTGGTGATTTCTGTGCTTAGAAGTTCTGTGCCTTGGCTTTGTCCTTGGCTGCCTGTCAGACCATATGCTTAAATCAAGCACATTTTACTTAATCACTTGTAAGCTGTCAAACTTTAAATTCAGCTGTCCTTTTGGTTCGGTGGAATTTTGTTACCCACCTTCAGCCCTTCACTGTGGATGGTTGACCCTTTAAAATCAAACCATCCAGTTGGGGATTACCATCACATGAAGAGATCCCATCCTCAAGCTCCATTCCTCACCACCACTTTAGATGATACCGGGAGCACCATATTTACAGGACTACTCCCCATGGTGACCTTCTACCTGGTTATACACACCAATACTCAGTTCAATATTTTCTCATTCCCTTTACATCTCCCTTTGTTGCAATGCATTGGGAGGAATTTTTTTCTTAATTCTGAAGCTATTGTTTTGGCAGCAGTCTTACAGTACCCTGTCCACAGACAAAAACAACACACTTTAATACAAATGTAATGTAATACAAAGGTTAAATATCACTGCTTCATTTTACTGTCTGTGTAATTTTCAAAGCTTCACAAAAACAAAACAAAAAAAGTAAAAGCGTTTCTGTACTACAGCTGCCGCTCCCGTGCTTGAGGTAGAGGAGTGCTAAAGGTGAACGAGCAAGGCTGCTGTCGTCTGCACTTCGTTCAGTATGCATGAGTGCAGCTCACTGCTTGCTAGGGCAATTCCCAAAACGCCTTCTTCTTGTGACAGCAAAGCTGCTCTTGAGTTGCTAATCTCTTATGCTCAGTATGTTTCCCCCAAAAACTGAAACACAATTTTTTAGGGAATGTAGTGTAACAAACTGCTGTAAAATCACGGCCAAATTTCGATAGTATGTTACTGTAAACGTTGCATTCTGGGTAATAATTACAGTTTCCTACAAAATATTGTATTATACTGTAAATTGCTTTGTATCAACAAAAAAAAAGGTCTTGCAAATACAGAATTCTACTGTATTCCATGAGGAGACACGTGGACCAACACTGGAAGGCCACAACCCGACTTTCTGTCAGCGATCATCTATTAAGAACTTACAATTTACGAGAAAATTAGAAGTTTTGACACATATTTCTTTGGATACATCTGTTTCTTATTATCATCTTTTTTGCTGCGTCTGTTCTGTAGTAAATATCTAGCTATTAGCTAGATTACAGCATTTTCAAATGCTTATTTTCTAAAACTAAAGCTACTATTATTACTAAAACTACGATTATTGACTACTTTTGGTTTTTGCTTGTTTAGCTTGCTGCTGGAAGCTTTACTGAGCTCACATATTTGGTGGTTTATCTTCTCCTACACTTTGTGCATTATTACCTGCATGATTAAAAAGATGAACAATCATAACGCAAAGACCACATCACAAAGTAACAGACTGTGTTTATGTCTGTCCTCTGTGTTGTGCTTTTCAGGTGCTTCTTGGGGATCAATCCAGCAATAGGGCAGGATTATCCCAAAAAAGACAAGGAAAGTTGTTCAGAAGAAGTCCTGCACTTTCCACATCTCCTCTTTTCTGAGGAATCTTATTGGTGTTAAATGGCATTTCATAGGTCAGTGAGATCATCACTAGTACGTTTGTCATTTTTGTGTCATATTGTTGTTCTCTTGTTATATTCCATTTAAAAATTAGACATTTCCTGTACAGTGCTGCAGATAGAACTATATTATGTGAGCAAAAATGAACTGTAAACTAAAAATATGATTTATCTTAAATAAATGTTGGTATTTGTAAGTGTGTCATCTGTCTGTGTTGTAGTAACCTATAAATCATTATAATAAATGTTGAAGAATGTCATCGTAAATGTGCCAAGTAATAATAAAGGGCACCAGTGTGTTAGTAATTTTACGCAAAATATATGCTGCATATTTAAATTTAGTGTTCAGTTAAAAAAATGTAATTTGCTGTAGAATACTGTAAAATAGAAAAATCATAGGAATTTACTGTAATTCATTGCACGGTGTTATTACAGTGTAACAGTTGTTTACGTTAGGCATAAAGTAAATTTACAGTAAAATGCTGGCAACCCTGCTGCCAGTAGTTTACTTTGTTACAGTGATATGGGACCCCCAAAGCTGGGAGAGTGGCTGCAGCATATTCCAGGCACAACACCTGCACACACAGCCCTCTAAGAGGAGCAGACAGTAGACTGTGTATTGTTGTATAGATGTACACCTTTCGAATATGTAGAAGAACAGAGGGCTCTTTAGTATCCTAAAATAAAAACTAAAATATGTGAGTCGCCATGGCTGTAACAAGAACACCAGGCACATGGAAAAATAAGGAAAAACTCACCATTTTAGCTGCACTTGAAAATACTGGCACAGTGTAATCTGGCAACAGTTCACACATTAGACTGGACAGTATAGCATTGTTCATAGATGACAGTGAGAAAAATTAGCTCCTTGAATATCTTCAGAGGGAGAGCAGTGAAATCCTGCTGTAAAGCTGAGGACATTAGCATGGTGGTACTTGATGACAAAAAGTCATCAGTAATTCATGCAGGCATACAAATATAAGTAGCGTTACACAAAAGAAACGATTCACTCTTCACTCCCTGGCAGAGGATGAAATCTGTCATGGTAGCATGGGAAACTTTCTATGGTCGCTAGTTTTCTTGTACTGTGTCATGCGTCTGGCAGGGATGGGCCAGTGAGTGGGAGTATTTTACTCAAGAGGTTTTTTTAGGGGTCCATGGAAACTAAGTTGCAGGATCCCTATTGATTTTGTCGTGATTTTTCTTTTTCTTCTTATAATAATGATTTATCTTTTTCTGCGTAGCTAAAGTGTCTGTCCAGCACAAACTGAAAGCGCGAAAGGCATCAAACCTGGTAACTTGGTAGAAGTCCTAGCATGTCACTTTGCCAAGGTGTCAATACACATGCCTGCAGCTAGGTGGCGCCAATTTGCGTTTTGCCTCATATCTCGAGAACCGTGTGCCCTAGAAACAAAATTCTTTCTCCCTCTCATTCCTTACATAGCCCTGGTTCTAATGGAACCTAGGCCACGTCCATTTCCGCCTGTTATTTTTTTTCCTCCATTTTGAAAACATTGCACCTCAAAGCAAAATCAACTCCTCCTAGCCCGTTCATCCAGTTCTCACCAAACTTGGCATGTATCATTTATGGACAAAGATAATGAAACGTTCTCAAAAGAACTTTAGCAGGGTTATTGATTACAAAGTTAATGGCTACTTAATTTTTTATGCCGTGCAACAGTATAACTCAAAAGCTAATATTTTGTGAAGTATATACCCAAACTTAATCAAACTTCATATCATTGATAATAATATGATTCTGTACAAGCACCTAAACTTTTGTGACCCTTGGTCTCTAGGGGACGCTACACAAGCAACATGTCAATATCTCAAAAACTGCAACAGCTAACTTAATGAAATTTGGCATACACAATCTGTAACATATTGTGTAGACGCCCATCAAGTTGCGTGACATTACGTCTACAGGGGGCGCTACAGGTAACATGGAAACATTTCATATGATTTTAAGGGCTATAACTTTTGACGTATTCACCCAATCCTTTTAAAAATTGGCGACCATCATTGTAATATGCTTGTGTACAATCATACCAAGTTTCGTGAAAGTCGGGCAGTAGGGGGCGCTACAACGACTACATGTTTATATCGCACAAACCACCACAGTAAACTGCTTGAAATTTGACAACAATAATCTGTGGATGACTCCTTACAAGCCCACCAAGTTTCGTGCAATACGGTCTATAGGGTCGCTACTGGTGACTTATAACTCTGTGTTAGCTACATAAAAATATGTAACACAGAATGGTTTATTTTACACTTGACTATTTGCTGTCATTAAAAATCTAAATGATTCCGTTACAATATCCTGACTAAATAGTGACATATAGGAGTCTGTCTCTCTGATCATAATAGCGAAAATAATTCAGAATTTCTGCTTATTTTTTACTCAAAATTGAATTGTAAGTTTAGGTAAATTAGGTCTATCATACAATACATTACAAAAATAAATGTGAAATATATGTTAATGTACTGTTCACTAAAAAGGTGAAACAAAAAAAAGTGGTGATCCTCATGCTTCATAAACAATCAAAACTGATCAAGTACATTATTTTAGAAATCCTGTTTTATGTATGAAGAAGAAACTCATTAGCAGGATTAGCTATATATATATATATATATATATATATATATATATATATATATATATATATATATATATATATATTTGTTGTGTTAATGCATTATTTGTGCAAAATGAAATTTAATGGTGCGCACTTACAAAGCTACTTTCTACTTTAGAAGAACCAAAAGTGCTTTACAATAATCATTTAGCCATGAAAGCTGCTCACTTGCCTTTGGAAGCTACTTTGGTTACACAGCATGCAGAATCAGTGGACAATCCGCTCTAACAGGCAGTAGTATGTGTCTTATGAAGAAAGATGGATAAATATCTGTCTCTCAAATATAGGGCAGTATGACTGTAGCATAAAGTGGCTTATGATTTGACCAAATAAATAGACATTTATAGCATTTGATGCATTTTTGTTGTGATGTATTTATTTGCAGTTTATGAAAAGAAAAAAATAGATAATCTGGCCTGTTAAAATGATCTGACACTCATTGCTAAAGTGTTTCTTTTCCACTCCAAAAGTCTGCTCTCTCAGGAGGACAATTGATCTGAAAAGCACTCCCCCTGCGCTAGGCTCCTCTCAAACCTCTGTTGTCTGCATTTTCTCCTTGGCTTCACACTGAAAGAACATCTCCACTGACTCAAAAATGTGGAGAGGAGGTCAACTGCAAAGTTTTATAGTCTGAGGGAAACTTCCCTCCCTGCAGTTGTGAAGAGCCCTAGGAGGTTGGTGGGAGAAAGGCCATCAGCCCAATTAGAAAATAATACTCCAGTCAACAACATCCTGCCTCACCCACTCTTCTGCCTCCTCTTCAGGCCCATTTGGCAGGGAAGAAATTGTACGGACATGGGCTGAAAGCAGCTCCACACCAAGAGAAGGCAGTATACTTTCTCTGGACTTTTAAATGAATTAAGCAACATGATGCATCAAGGATATACTGGAAGAATCCACAGTATCTTGGTACTCGCTGGTCCTGAGATAAAAATATTTACACAGATGGCTTAAATAAATGAAATAGTCAACTGCAGCGCATAGTATGAATATTTTCACTAAGAGAGATACCATATGAAAGCCTGTTATTGTGGGTAAAGTAACATGTATCTGATAAAGAAATGTGCATAGATGTTTCAGAGGTCTCACAAATCCAACTATTAATAAATATCAAGGATGATTATATGTAAAACCTATATTAATTTGGAGACAATATAAATATTATCCAAAAGGTATTTTTAAGAAGAAAGGGATGGAACATGGTGAATGATTTACTGTGATGCTGAACAGAAAAGTAGCAATATTCTGGAATATATGTTCATATTATATATGTTTTTATGTCGTCTGTACTTCACAGGTTGTTCAGTTGAAACTTAATTCATGGCAAATGCTTACCTATTATAAAAATGTGATTTACAACCAAAGAACAAGGAGGTGTTTATCCAGGCCTCTGAAGCCATCTAGTGGATCCCAATTGTAATAACACCAAATTCCTCTGAATGTTTTGGGGGTTAGAGTTAGAAACTGGGATTGACAGGTTAATCCACTAAATTGAACACTTTATGGTTTATGTCACAGATCTGGTTCATCATGTACCACCACTTTTTTGTATGAGTTTGCCAGCAGGTGAAAATGCACCTTAAATGCGCCAAAGTATCTTCTGACTGACACGTTTACTTCCTGCAGCTCTACAATAAGAGATGTTGGTGCAAAATCATGACTGTAAAATACTGCAGTGACTGCAGTTATTATAAACATAACAAGCCAGTAACATAAGGCAATGCTCTAAGAAAGGATTTTACATGAATGTGTTCTATATAATTTGGTTTTACTAAATTATAGCTACATTTTTGGAATTTTTAAATTCTGGAACAAATGACCTCATGCCTCCATGTCAGCAGAAACCTCCTGGAGTTTCTAGTTTACCTGTTCTGCAGGTAAATCTGGCCTCCTTTCTGTCCTACACCAGATAAATGTTCAAATGAATAAACCATACTTTCATTTCGAATATAAACAAATTGCATGACTCATTTGTATCCAAAGTGTAGCATTGCAGTTAGTGCTGATTAAGAAGAAGAACTGCAGTTGGAAATAATATGAAGGCTTCTAAAATAATGTTTGAATTCCTGCCTCTTGGTAATTTATCTTTTAGGTGGCAAGCCAGGAAGATGAATTCTGACAACATCCTTCCAACTTGTGTTTTTTTTATCACGCAAACTACGAGTGTTTCCAACTGCTTTCATCCACCAGCGGCCCATCTATGAAAACAAAGACCTGAAACTGTGAAGTTGTTCTTCACGAGACACCAAAACACGCGTGTATTATCGGCTCTTTTCCAGGCATTCGCACGTGTGCGTTCCGCAGACTGCACATGCGGGAGTGCAAGCCTCTTCCGGGTCCCGCCCCTCTCGGTCATTAGGCGCGTTCGACTTGATGCAGATCTGTCTGAGTCTGACTTGACGTGATGCATGCTGGGTTGTCATGCTCATAGATCTCGAATATGATTGGTTAAAATGAACTTGTTCTACCCAGCATGCATCACGTCAAGTCAGACTCAGACAGATCTGCATCAAGTCGAACGCGCCTAATGACTGGATCTCTCGGTGCCTTCCTAAACCCGCCCCCAAACCCTTTCTCTAATTTGATTGGCCCTTTACGAGGAAAACCTTCCTAGATCTAGTTCCAATAGATTAGAAAACATGCACAATGTTTTGAATCTATACCAATATCAAACCTATAGTTTGATGGAACAACTTGTCATGGAACTATTTTATTATTTGACTACACTGTCAAAACAGCAAATTGACAGACTGATGGATAGATGGATTATCTATTGAAATTCAGTATCCAATAGCATCAGTACAAAGACAAAAAGCACGAATCAGTATGCATTCAAGTACAACGTATGGACATAAAAAATATAAATAAATAAGCATATAAATACAGAATATGTAGAAAAAAATAAGGTAAAAATATAAGATAAGATAAGATAAAAATAAGATATCACAAGCAGATTTAAACTTAATTCTCTTCTGATATTCAAAATTTAAATTATTATTATTTTATATTATTCCACAAAAATCTGAGCATTTTGACTGTGATACATGTTGAGAAGTAGGTGTCATTATTATTAATGTAACTAACTGAACACACAATCCACTAAAATTATATGTAATTTTTTAAGTATCTTAATTCCACGCGCACCTTTTGCTGCGGGAACGTCGCGCGTCTTTTCTAGCTAAACTATTTCTATAGCGGAAGCTGCCGTCAGAGGTCAACGTCCAGGAGTAACCTGCCTGCGCATCATCACATCACCCCACTCTCTGCTGTTGAAGCGTCTGTCTGAGCTTTGTGACCTCATCATGATGTGATTTTTTTTTTTTTTTCATCATCACTGGAAACAGAGATGTCTGACAGACACGGTTAATTTATTGATCTGGCTTGAATCAACTTTTTCAGGATTACGTGTCAGTTTATCTCCACCGGTGAGTTTACCTAAGATGTTTATCTCAGATCATGCTAGAGGAGTGTGGGACGAGTGTGTATCCCATGCTGCAGCAGAGTACAGTACGCCGGTGTCGGCAGTACGCTCAGCACTACTGTATTAGTGTCGTATTATAATTGTATTAGCTGCTGCCGATAAGCTAGCTTTATTAGCCCCCGCGCCTCAGCTTGTGTGTGGAGCTAGCTTTGACTTGACAGGTAACGTTAG
Organism: Chelon labrosus; assembly: GCF_963514085.1. Lineage (NCBI taxonomy): Eukaryota > Metazoa > Chordata > Actinopteri > Mugiliformes > Mugilidae > Chelon > Chelon labrosus. The sequence goes on along the minus strand of NC_140350.1, from coordinate 4,963,361 downwards.
CTAGCCGACTCGGTGTTTATTTGACAGAAAACCCCATTGGCGGCTACGGTTTATAGTTAGTTGCACAAGTTTCGGTTTGTTGACGAGCTAAATGCGGTCGTTGCTGTCGTTCAGTGATGTTCCCCTGGCTCACCTTTGCAGCGTGCCTGTCAGTGCTGGGCTTGTTTTTCTGGTCCCGCAAGCAGCTATCGATAGGTAAGGTGTGCCTTACCTGAGAGCCTGCTCCATTCACTTACTCGAGTATGTAAGAATTTCGCGGTTGTAGAAGCTAAAGAGGAAAGGTGACAACAAAATGGTAGTTAACCGTGGTCTTATTGTCTACAGGTTTGGCACTTATTAACGGTTTTGGTAACTTGATAAGTAAACTAAATATTAAAGAGTGGTCTGATATTATAGAAATAGGATGGTTTTTTGTTTTTTTTTTAAAGTTAAAATGCAATTAGAAATGAATTTATGCAACCTATAGTTGTAGTCAAACAATTAACTACGTCGGCTGACACTGTATCACTGGCACAAAGTGTAACTCACAGGACAACAGGGCAGAATTTCTAACAAAGGGCTAGAGTTCAACTTGACATTGCTTCACTGGCCTCTAAGCATATAACTGTATGGCCTCTTTAAAATACAAATACCACCATCATATGTCTGTATTTTCTAATTATATATGTAAATACACACATATATTTGTTAATTCTTTTCCCTTTATTAGGCGATTTGAACCCTATGGTCCCAACCCCCCACCTCACTACACAGTACAGTGGTTTTGGATCTTTCTGTACTGTTGGCACCTGCACAGAATGTAATGAAGATCCCCGTACAGTGTTGCAATATTGGTTGTCTTATCAAGAAACTTATGTTTATGTAACACACTTTTGCAATGGGGACAAATAGCATCCCATTCCAGCCAAGCAATCCCGTGTCAGGGCAAATGGTACACCCTGATATTTGGACTCTGCACCACCTCTATAACTGTCGCCGCCGCCGTTCTCTGTCTTGTCAGTGTTCGCAGCCTGTTCGTGTCGCCCGGCCATGGCACAGCAGGATGGTGCTGCCAAGAAGAACCCCGCTGTCGCGGCGCTGCACTCTCACTTCCTCGTGGGATCGGTGTCGGAGGAAAACTCAGAGGATGAGACCCAAGGGAAGCTGGACCTGCAGCTGGAGGAAAAGGAGATTCGCTCCTTGTCACCGTCCTCTGGTAGCTCCGACAGCACCTTTGAAATGGGCTTCGACCACATTGATGGCCCCATGCACAATTTAAGGTTAGAATCCACTTGAGGTTAATTTCTGTCGATGTTCATTAACAATTTTTGTACACATCACACAGGAATAACTGTATCTTAAGATTTCAATTATGGTGTGAGTTATAAGTGGGCACAGGTTTCAAGAATATCCCAAGTCGATGGAAATTTTTGGACAATTTAATCAAAAAAAATTATATGGCAATGTATTAAATAAAGACATGAAGTGAATCTGTGGCCCAAAGTGACACGGAGCATGCTCTGTCCAAACTGTGCGCCATGACTGGCCCCTTCTTTGCAGCAAACGTGAAAGATGTGGTTTCTGCAGTTGCACACTGCTGAAAGCTTTCTCTGTGTCCTGAGTGTGTGGGGTTGTCCTGGAGAGCAGGCGAAGACTTCAAACTGGTTTGGAGAAGCTGTAAAATGTTCACACACAGACACTCAGCTATTCAGTGCTTATAGAACTTGGGTAAAAGCTTTCGGCAGTTAATCTCTCTGCCAACCCCTAGTCTTTAACTGGGCGCCCTCAATGTATCAGTTTTGTCATTTGCATAGACATAGGCTTGCAAATTATGTTCTCCTCCAAAGTCTTATTTGAAAGTTAGGCTTAAGGGCTTGAAAAGCCAAATAAGTTAGGCCTGATTATGGACATCACATGTAATTATCTATCTATCTATCTATCTATCTATCTATCTATCTATCTCTCTGTCTGTCTGTCTAATTACACACTTCTTCCTTTCAGCTGAGTTTAAAGTTTTGTCAAATATAACTTCTACATATTGCTATAATTTGCAATTGTCCCCAGGGAGATTTCTTTTTCCTTTTTGCCTGCTTACTTACTCTGTGTCCTAGTCAGGAGGTCAGGAAAGAGAGGAGTTGGGGGTTGACTGAAAGAAGACGGGGTGGCAGTTTTAAAACTAGAAAAACCGGATGAGGTTGTCTGACTTCCCCACCCCCTGAATATCGCCTCTCACAGGGCAGAGCAAGCTCTCACAGCTTCGCATCTGGACTGAAATTAGATTCTCCCATTCAGTAGAAAACTAATTTGACCCATCATGGTAAGCACTACAGCGATGTAACGTTGCAGTATGAGGCCACAGAAGCCAGCCAGTCAAACAAGCCCAGGCTGTGCCACACCCTGCAGCCGATAGTCATATCCCTCCCCTTTTACCACCCTCTTTCCTCATGGTTCCTTTTGGGGCAGAGCTTAAGTCACAGAGCTCTGTTGGAGGTGCTTACCTAAACATGTAACATGTTCAAGGACTCATTATGCTCAAAATGTTCTACAGTTTCACTACTTATATTATTATATTATTGTCTTAATTTCCACTATTGGTATGTTTTTATGTTTTGTTTGACATCTAACATTATCATAGTTTCTTACTCATAATTAGAAATGTATGGTAATTTCTGCAACTCACCCAGATACTTTAAAATTTAAGATACAAGACAGTAATCAAGTCCTAAGTTAGATAGGTTTCTTTTCAGTCCGAGTAAAAGGTGAGTATGATGTAATTTTACGTTTACTGATTTTAAGCTGATGTCAGATTTTATGTGATTGTAATTTCTATCAAGAGCAGCAATCAAAAGCATTGACACATAATCTGGGTTTTAGATCAATTTGAATAGCTTTTAAGAATACCCATACCGCAGGCAAGTGCTGGTTTTGGGATGTTTACTTTGCATTTATATCTTTCATACATTTGTAACTTCTATAACGATCATTGTCCACTTTTTACATTCATGTATACTGAATAAATATGTGTAATTTTCATCAATACACGGGCCCTGAAACAATAAGTGTTATGTGTTGGGGTGATGTGTTCTTGCTTCGTTATGTGTTGATGAGGTCTGGGTCCCCAGTGGGGGAGTTATGTGGTAGATTCATGGATGCAAAATTACTCCAACAGTCTGGAGTCTTGAAATGAACTGTGACAATGTGTAGACATGTTGTACTTTAACCACGACTTTGTGAGAACTGTGAGTGTCTCTAAAATGTCAAGATATCAGAACAGGAAAAAGGTCAGTATGTGCCAGTGTCCCTGTGATAATATCACTGTTTACGTCAAGGTACGTCAGTGGGGACTATAACTATTGTGGCTTGAACTGTTCTTTAGTTTGGTCCAGTACACTCTGAACTCACAAATCTACTTTTCTGTCCTGAGCAGAAAAAAACGATTTGTTGAAACACTCATGTGGCAGTTAAAGAGCTAATGCACCCAACACTTCCTTTTCTTTGTAAATCTTTAGGTGTTACAAAATGGCCATTATATGCAATCTTTGTATTTCTTAAATCAGATCAAGCATGTCAGGACTGCACCTGGTGAAACAAGGAAGAGATCGCCGGCGGATTGATCTCCAGAGGGACTTCACTGTCGCTTCTCCTGCTGAGTTTGTCACCCGCTTCGGTGGCAACAAGGTCATTGAAAAGGTAACAGTTGTTTTTTACTGCTTTCTTAAAAAAGATGCAGACAGAAGTACAGTCTGTGTTTTTTGGACTTGAATACCAACATTCAGTGCAACCTATTTGATAATAAAAAAACAAAACAAAAAAAAAAAAACACACCACAGCCATGAGATGTAACAACTAGTATAGTATCAAGTAATTATTCACATAGATACCACATTATCTCACTTTATCTCAGTGCAGAAACAAAGGGAACTGGACTTGCTTGAATTTCAAGAAGTTCTGAACTGAAGGAACCTTTCAGATGAGAGGTGAAACATATCAAGAAACTCAAGTTTTGTTTTAGCAAATAGATATACCAAGACCTGGTCTAAGAATCTTCACAAACATACACCAATACCTCACTATTATGTTGAGACAAATTTGCAAAATGCTCCACTTTGGAAATGACAAGTCCTGCTAAATAGCCTTGAAAGAATGATTATAGTTCCAGCTTGTGCTGCCATGACGAGCAAAAGAGACAACATAATTACATTCTGTGACTTCACCACTGTGATGTGATTAGTATAACCTTAACAATAGTAACTCAATAGTAACTTTATTTTTATCCAGGTGCTTATTGCCAACAATGGCATTGCCGCGGTCAAATGCATGCGCTCCATCCGCCGCTGGGCCTATGAGATGTTTCGCAATGAAAGGGCAATCCGTTTTGTCGTCATGGTGACTCCTGAAGACCTGAAAGCCAATGCAGGTGAGCTTTAGCATGATTTCCCTGAACATAGTAACCGAAAGTAGCAGACTTGGCTAAGGATCCTGAGACTGACACAAGATGTGTGCATCGGATTTGTGCAGAACATCCATCATGGCCTTCTTTGTGTACATTAAACAATGGCGACTGGAACTGAGCAGCTCATGTCGAAGTTGGAGCTAATAAATGCTGAACAACACTTATTTGTAGTAAAATAAGTGCAATGCAGAAAAGAAAACAGATGCCAGAGTAGATGTGTGTATGACCATTAAACTGACTGTGGCAGAAGCTGGGTGATTTTCTGAATTGTCTGTGTTTTTACATGGAGAATTTCTCTTTACTGGAGAATATGATATTTTGTTCAGTGCCTCAAGTAATCAGAACACAAGAGACTGAGTTGTTGCAATATAGCAAATGTGAATATGATTTGTGGAAAATAGGATGTGTTTGCTTGAAAGGTAAATCAATGTCTCTCAGTGTTAACGGTAACTTAACAGCCTAGTCCTGTTGTTTGGAATTGTTTGGAGTGAATTACATGCACTCCAATTGGAAAATTGGAAAACTATCCACGCTCAAGCAAGGTTTAGATGACTGTATGTTTTAAAGTAATTTTCTTTTCTTTTGTGTTTCACAGAGTACATCAAAATGGCAGATCATTATGTGCCTGTACCCGGAGGGACCAATAACAACAACTATGCCAACGTGGAGCTCATTCTTGACATTGCAAAACGCATACCTGTGCAGGTACCCCATACTATCACCTAGTCCACCATTCTATACGGATTCCACTGTGATCATAATTTTAGTATTGACTGAATGCCTCCTGTTGTACTGTTTTATGTATTATAGGCAGTGTGGGCTGGATGGGGCCATGCCTCAGAGAACCCCAAACTCCCAGAGCTCCTTCATAAGAATGGCATTGCTTTCATGGGTAAGAGAAACTGGTCATGTTTTTGACCTACCTACCGACCTACCTATTTTACTTAAAGGATTGAAAGTTTAAACATTTATTTTTATTTATTTATTTTGTTTAAGGTCCCCCAAGCCAGGCTATGTGGGCTCTTGGAGACAAGATTGCTTCCTCAATTGTGGCTCAGACAGCTGGCATTCCAACCCTGCCATGGAGCGGAAGAGGTAGGTCATAGGTTGTGTGCTCCAAAGGCTGTTTAGGGTGGGCTTTAAAAAACAAAACAAAAAACAAAACACATTTTCTGTATTTCTCCACAATCCATATCTCTCCTTTTCTTCTGCATTTCGTGACATGTGCGCACTACATATTGGTTTGAACAATGTCCCCTAGATCTTTCTTCCTTTGTCTTTGTTGCAAATGGCCAGTGTTTCAAGTCAGATTCCTGAGATATCAGAAAATCTTCTGTGCTGAGTATGTTATCTGTTTGTCTCACTCAGGCCTTACAGTGGAATGGACAGAGAGCAACCAAAAGAAGAAAATCATCAACGTTCCTCGTGACGTGTATGAGCTTGGCTGCATCCATGATGTAGAGGATGGGATGAAAGTAAGCAAGTCATGTAATAATGTTCATTAATGGCATTAACGTTCATAATGCCAAATAAATGTCGCTTCTGTTTTTGGTATACTGTGTGTACTTGGATGTTTGCTGGAAGCCTTGTATGTTTATATTCCCAGGCTGCGGAAAAAGTTGGCTACCCCGTAATGGTGAAGGCCTCAGAAGGTGGAGGTGGAAAAGGTATCCGTAAAGTCAACTCTGTTGATGACTTCCCTAACCTTTTCAGACAGGTAAGTGCTCATTTGAGGACCTAATTTGTTTTGCCGATACTTTTTCTTTGTATTTTGTGACACCGTGGTTTTCCATTTTCTTTCATGGTCTAGGTCCAGGCAGAAGTTCCAGGATCTCCCATTTTTGTCATGCAGCTAGCCAAGCATGCCCGACACTTGGAGGTTCAGATCTTGGCTGATCAATACGGCAATGCCATTTCCCTGTTTGGCAGAGACTGTTCTGTGCAGAGGCGTCATCAGAAAATTATAGAGGAGGCTCCTGCTACCATCGCCACTTCTGATGTGTTTGAGGATATGGAAAAGGTAAACCCCATCTAGTACTGTTTGTACTTATGTAGCTAATAATTAGAGATCAAGACCAACAAATTTCAACTTTGATTTGAACAATTGCTCTCTTTCCTTTCCTCAGTGTGCAGTGAAGCTGGCTAAGATGGTGGGTTACGTCAGTGCAGGCACAGTGGAGTACCTCTACAGCCAGGATGGCAGCTTCTACTTCTTGGAGCTCAACCCTCGTCTGCAGGTGGAACACCCCTGTACTGAGATGGTGGCTGATGTCAACTTGCCTGCCGCCCAACTGCAGGTCAGTTTTACTCACAAGCTTGCACTGCAACAAAAAGAACACTCACATCCAGTGTGCTGGAGTCTGAGGGTGTAATGCAGCAGACGAGGTTAGCATGCTTCACTGCTATCGCCTCTCTGACGGCCCCGTGTCTCCATGGCAACAGACGGCAAAAGGAGGAGGCAGCATGCACATTGTAGTTGAGTCAGGGGTTGTAGCACAGATGGGTCACGTGGTCTGTACCACAGTGTTTAGGACTGTGTGTAAATAGGTCAGTGGCAGTCAGGCTAAAGGGGTTGGGAAGCTGTAGACAAGCTGATTGGGTGTTACTGTGGGAGTGACACAGTCTGGCTCAGAGGTTGTGGGTATCTTTTCATGGCAGCACTCACTTGTTTGATTGATGTCTAGAAAACTGTAAATGTGATATTGATAATCTTTGGATAAACCATGATAAACTTATGGAGTTCTTTCAATACTAATGCATTCATAATCCATAAATGTGCTCTTTATTCAGCCTCTTTCCATGTTATTTTATGATCATATATTGTGCTAATACCACTGTCTCTTGTCAGATTGCTATGGGTATTCCTCTTCACCGGATCAAAGACATCAGGATGCTTTATGGGGTCCAGCCCTGGGGAGACTGTCCCATTGACTTTGAGGGTCTGTCAACTACACCTTCCCCCCGGGGCCATGTCATCGCAGCTCGTATTACCAGTGAAAATCCTGATGAGGTACGATTCACCAACCTGGTGCATTAAATATTTGCAGCTAAAAGTTACACCAACACTATAATTTTATGGATCTGTTCTTTTATTGTGCAGTTTACTTGGCAATTGTGTTGTACAATAAATAAAGACAGACATAAACTCTCACTAGGCTTGCCCACTGACAACAGAAGCTGACACACTGCTCGCCCCCAAAGTTAAGGCTAGACAGTCAGCATTCAGTTAGCTGTTTAGTATTAATATTAATGGTCATTATCTGCTTCCACTGTCTTGCTTTCTTTTCCCCTCTTTCTCCCCACACACACATGTAATGAGGTCAGCTAGGGGCCCCTTAAGGTGGTCTCTTACTGTCATTGAAAGCTTAGCACATTGCTATTGCTGTAGTTTAAAGGGCCTTGGGGTGCTACTGGCCTGGGGCTCCAAGGAGTTGCCTGCCTTCCCTGTTGACTGGCTGCGCCTCTCTTTCAAAATGTTGCCCTTATCTAAATGTCATATTGGCCGTTTTCAGTTTTGGGTCAGCCAATGAAAAGGTCAAATTCTGTGTGTGATTGCAGGGCTTCAAGCCAAGCTCTGGAACGGTGCAAGAGCTGAATTTCCGCAGCAATAAGAACGTTTGGGGCTACTTCAGTGTTGCAGCCGCTGGAGGGCTGCACGAGTTTGCTGACTCCCAGTTTGGGCACTGCTTTTCTTGGGGAGAGAATCGTGAGGAAGCCATCTCGTGAGTAAACACCTTACCATGTCCAAATGCTCACTCAAAAATACGAATTAATTGTGTAATCACAAGTTACGTCTTGATGTTTTTCTAGCAACATGGTGGTCGCTCTTAAGGAGCTGTCCATCAGGGGAGACTTCAGGACCACAGTAGAATACCTCATTAAGCTGCTGGAGACAGAAAGCTTCCAGCACAACAGCATTGACACAGGCTGGCTGGACAGGCTCATCTCAGAGAAGATGCAGGTATGCAGATGTTTTCCAGCTGTGGCTACTTAATGCTCTTTAAATAAAAGTATAACAACAAGATGTGTTTACTGACATATCTTACATATTATCATTATCAGTTTGCAGTTTGTATTGAAGCTTCAATGTCTGATGTTTTCAATGTATGTGCATGTTACATGCAGGCGGAGCGTCCTGATACCATGCTGGGAATTGTGAGCGGCGCTTTGCACGTGGCGGATGTCAATCTAAGAAACAGCGTGTCCAACTTTCTGCATTCTCTGGAAAGGTAAAAATAAGACATGTAATTCATATCAAACAGTAGAAAAACAACAACAATCGCCTTTGGATAAACACTCTACTGTCTGACTAGGGGCCAAGTGCTGCCAGCACACACACTACTCAACACTGTGGACGTGGAGCTGATCTATGAAGGTACTAAGTACGTCTTGACAGTGACACGTCAGTCTCCCAACTCCTACGTGGTCATCATGAACAACACTTCTGCTGAGGTGGATGTTCATCGGCTCAGCGATGGAGGCCTTTTGCTCTCTTATGATGGAAGCAGCTACACTACCTACATGAAAGAGGAAGTGGACAGGTAAGAAATTAATTGCCCGGAAATATCTTGACGCTGTTAACCGCTTTACATGCAGTAAATATATGCATATAAATCTTGATTTTCGGTTGTGTTAAGAGTAAGCATATTTTTGTCTCCTTGCAGGTATCGCATCACTATTGGGAACAAGACTTGTGTTTTTGAAAAGGAGAATGATCCCTCGCTGCTGCGGTCTCCGTCCGCGGGAAAATTAATTCAGTACACGGTTGAGGATGGCGGGCATGTGTTCTCTGGCCAGTGCTATGCTGAAATCGAGGTACGGCATGTTAAAACTTTTGTGTGTGCACTGCATGAGAAAGATGTGGTCGGTTCAAATATACAACATTTTATTTACTGTTTTGTATAGGTGTAAACTCTGTTGTTCTAAATGTCAGGTAATGAAGATGGTGATGACCCTTACTGCTGCAGAGTCTGGTTGTATTCACTATGTGAAGAGGGCTGGAGCAGCATTGGAGCCTGGCTGTGTCATTGCCAAACTGCAACTGGATGACCCAAGCAGAGTGCAACAGGTACTCTAATTTCTGACTAAAGCAGTCTGCACAGGTATACAAGTAGGGCATCATTTTTATTTCAGTCAGATCTACTCTCCGCTGCACTCTACGAGCATTGTGTTATTTGGATGTATTTATGATATATCACTTCATGGAGTCAAAGCATCAGTGATGCAGGAAATGAAGGCTGTCAGCAAAGATGAAGGATTAGTTATCTGAGGGGAAGATACTGTATGTCTGCTGCTAAATGTCACTTGTGGTTAGCTAATGCCAACAGCTTTCTTGGACACTTTTAGAGTAGCTTGTTTATTTCTAAGTATGTCCTTTACTTGCTGCTAGACCAACCATTAATCTGTCAGGAAAACATGAGTATAAGCACAACAATGCTCTAACATTTGTATTCGTGATTGTCTTATAGGCAGAGTTGCACACAGGGGCCCTGCCTATTATCCAGGCAGTAGCACTGAGAGGGGAAAAGCTACACAGAGTCTTCCACAACACACTGGATCATCTCGTTCACATAATGAACGGTTTCTGTCTTCCTGAGCCTTTTTTCAGTGTTAAGGTAAGAGTTCATAAGAACCTGGTCGCACGCCCGCATTAGCTCTTCCGTCTGCAAGCTCCGCCTGATAAATATGTGCTTCTTGTGTCTGTCCAAGTTGAAAGAGTGGGTGGAAAGGTTAATGAAAACCATGCGTGATCCCTCTTTGCCGCTGCTGGAGCTTCAAGACATCATGACTAGTGTCTCAGGTCGCATCCCCCCTGCTGTGGAGAAGTCCATCAAGAAGGAAATGGCTCAGTATGCCAGCAACATAACTTCTGTGCTCTGCCAGTTCCCCAGCCAGCAGGTGCCAACAACACACACACACACAGCCACAGCCACAGAATTCCACTCCACACATGTACTGTACCTTATCAATTACTGTTAAACCCCTGTTAAACATTGCACTGTCCATTTGTCTTTATCAACAATACAAATGTTCGCTTTCTCCTGCAGCAAAGTTGTTTGTTAAATATACAACATTTGAGATGGCGCCAAATCAAATAATCTGTCAAAGCAATATTAAAATTATGTTATATTTTTTTCATTTTTACTGATTCATGTCTCTTGATAGTTTTGTCAGTTTGGCAGCAGGATTTCTCAACTGTTGCTTTCCAATTTTCTCACCAGCTTGAAAAACACGGTTTCAACTTCTGATGACTTTTAACACAGTTTCTTTTGCTAACAAGTAATTTCACAATACACATCCAAGTGGCGGCGTGTTTGTCTAAGAAAGCACGCAAGTGGCTTTCTTTCTAATGTCAGTCTTTCTAATTCTGTCTGTAATAAAAATACAATGTCTGCCCTAAAAGGATGTGATGTGATGTGCTGGTGTATTACCTGGGAACACAAATGTCATGCCCAGGATCTCATGTTCTTTCTTCTGGTCCCTGTGCAAAGTTTGGATATAACACAAACACAGTGGCTGAGGGATCAGCCGTGCCACAGGGATTAAATGCTTATGTTGTCTATCTTCCTTGTTTCCAGATTGCAAACATCTTGGACAGCCATGCTGCTACTCTAAACAAGAAGTCAGAGAGAGAGGTGTTTTTTATGAACACACAAAGCATTGTTCAGCTGGTGCAGAAGTAAGCAACTACTCTATATCACAGTATAATGATTTTATATTGTCCATGTGTTTATTAAGCAGTTTGCACATGTGTAATTAGCACAATAGGTACATTTTTCTTTGTGTAAGACCAGACTGTTTTTATTTGTCTTCAACAGGTATCGTAGTGGAATTAGAGGTCACATGAAGGCAGTGGTGATGGATTTGCTCAGACAGTATCTGAAAGTAGAGATCCAGTTCCAGAATGGTGAGAAACAGCAAAAAAATAAATAATAAATATGTTATTTCTGCTTTCAGGGGTTTGTTGGGGTAACATGCTACCACATACAGGGGTAAAACAGCTGTGATTTTGCAGAAACATATTTTAGAATGATTGCATTGACTTTTTCTCTCCATTTGGTGGTGCTCTTTCACCCCATTTCTGCTGCTCAAGTGCACTAATCTTTTGGCGTGTTGACAGGACACTACGACAAGTGTGTGTTTGCACTGCGTGAGGAAAACAAAGTCGACATGGCCAACGTTCTCAACTATATCTTCTCCCATGCGCAAGTCACCAAGAAGAATCTGCTGGTCACTATGCTGATTGTAAGTATCTTTCTAAATGTAAATGATATACTGATTGAGACGGATATACACCTTCATCATATTCGTATTACTGTCTTTGCTTAGAGACAGTACAGTAAACATCATCTTGCACATAAGTCAAAGTGTGTATGCATTAGTATTGTGCAAAAGTAATTGTGGCAGTAAAAGTATCTCTTTAATAATTACTTAGTACACTTTCTAAGATGCAATTTATTCTCTTTAAAAAAAAAAAAAAGTAACTCAGTAATGCAGTAGTCATCAGGCTGCTGATGCTGATTTAGTCCTGAAAAGAAAACCAATATATGCTACACCATTTTATACCACTGTACACTGTAAAACAAACTAAAATGTTCAAAGCTTTTTTTTGATTTTGTGTTATGTTGTGTCTTTCCCTGTGTCTAGGACCAGCTCTGCGGCCGTGATCCCACACTGACAGATGAACTGATGACCATTCTGACTGAACTGACCCAGCTCAGTAAGACGACCAACGCCAAGGTGGCTCTGCGTGCTCGGCAGGTCAGACTTAAACTCTTACATTTTCAACAAATTCAACAAATTAGTTTTATGATCTGTTTTATATCGTTCTTTTGCAAAAGAACGATTTAAAAATGTGCCTGTTTTAAAGACAAGACATGAGCCATGGTGAGAAACTCACCAGCAGATGTCACTGTGTACCCTTTAATATGGAACAGGGTAGACAGTGAAAAGCAAAATAACTGCAAAATTAAATAGCTTTTAACACTTAAAAGCTGCAACAAAGTATGTATCTGTAAACATGGAGGTAGACATTGTCACAAGGGAAATCTTTGTGGCCCATGTAATACTTCAAGGAACACATTCATCTTTTTCACCCAGGTGTTGATAGCTTCCCACCTTCCCTCTTACGAGCTACGACACAACCAGGTGGAGTCCATCTTCCTCTCTGCCATTGATATGTATGGGCACCAGTTCTGCATTGAGAACTTGCAGGTATGCAGTATAAAAAAACAGGAGAAGCACTCTATAAATAGACAAATGAACAATACCGCAATTAACACAATTATTCCCTTTTTTCCCTAGAAACTCATCCTTTCTGAGACATCCATCTTCGATGTTCTGCCCAACTTCTTCTACCACAGCAATCAGGTGGTCAGGATGGCCGCCCTCGAGGTGAGAGGAATAACAGCCCCAGTCAGATTGCCTGAACTCAAAGCCTACAAACAATTTACACATCTGGCTAACACTGTCTGCGGCTCTATAATTTCAGGTGTACGTTCGCAGAGCATACATTGCCTACGAGCTCAACAGCGTTCAGCATCGACAGCTGAAGGACAACACGTGTATAGTAGAGTTCCAATTCATGCTTCCCTCATCACATCCCAACAGGTATCGCACAAGAACATGCCTGCAATGCTCTCATGCTGTGCATTACTTTCCCACCCTTCTGCTCCCCCCCTTCAATGGCGCTCTGGAGTTAATAATTGTATCAGTCCTCATTAATGAATTTTCCCATAATGGCAGAGATGCAGCAAGTTGACAGCACCATTATATGTATTGGCCACAGCTTGATGTTAATATGACATAGATATTAGCAACAGCACATTCAACTATCTCCTGTTGTTCCTGCTCACTGCTGTCTTATAATATCCATCCAGATCTGCCTTTTTCCTGTACACTGTTACAATCATTCCATTGTGTATGGGTTTTTTTAGACACTGTGATGCATAGAAATAACTTACTTTTGGAACTATTATAAGATGAATATAAAAGGCACTGATTATAAACAAGGTAATTTTAATCATCCATGGTGCCACGGTCCTCCATCATTCCCAGCTACACGTCATTGTTCATCGTTGTTCTCCATGTAAATGCTACTCATGTGCAGAAGAAGGGATTTTGCAGTTCTTTTCTTGTTAAAAGTGTGAGTGCCATGAGCAACAACGCTCCCGGCCTCAAGAGCCTCACATCACCTGGTCCCTCTTGTAAGTTCCCAGAAGAGAACTTGTGCCACGAAAAAACAGAGACAAAGTCCAGATTTGTCTTGTACATGCTCAGCATTTGAAAAAGCTTGTAACAGACTCCGTACAGTGGCATTACTGTTGCGCTCATGTTTTGCATCCTGTCTTTGTGATTGTGTTTGATTTGTCTGCGTGTGGTTGCGTGTATGTTTTGGTGTGTTTGTTTGCTGTCGCTACGCTGTGCTCGTATTTTTCTTTGCTGCGCTGCGTTCAGTGTGTTTACACAGTTAGTTGTTGGAACCCTGTGAATGCCATCATACGCTCATTCTGGTGCATGCCTGTGATTTACCGAGTTTGAATTAACCTCCGCGTTTGGCTCACTACTGTGAACTGATCCTCTCTTTGTTCAGAGTTTACCTCAGGACAAGGAAGCCTTAGGATCTCATAATGCATGTTATAAAGGGAGCAGTCAGGAAGTGAAATGTGTGTTTATTGCTAGAGTGATATCTTCTATTTACTTTATCCTCCATTTTTCATTCATTCATTTAGATACTGATAAATACACATTATACATATTACACAACACTCAGCCATTCACATCCTCATGCATTGCCACACCTTGACTGTCTTCCTTTCCTGATGCCTGACACTAACCACTTAGTAATCAATGTTGTTTGATTGCAGAGGGAACATCCCCACTCTAAACAGGTATTGTAAACATTCTTTTCATTGCATAAACTACTAGTGACTGTAGACTAGCTAGCTGCATGGTCGAAGCTGTAATTCGGGCGGAAATTACATCATCAAGTTGTTGTTTATGCTGCTTTGAAATGATCCAAAATGAACGATTTAGTAGCACAAGTGTAGTCTGGTTGATACGTGTGACGTTTCTTAATTCTTCTGAAAACAGCATGGCCCATGGCATTCAACCTTTGTGTCAAATATCTTGTTTGTGTCTGTGTGTTTGTGTCTTGTGGAACAAGTGTTCTAACTATCGGTGCGTGTGTATGCTTCAGTATTATAGAGGTTTTGAGTAACTTGGAGGCAAAATATGGCATTAGATGATCTAATTGTTTAGGGGGAAAATGTTGTTTTGCACCAGTGCAAAACATCAGAACTGAAACTTCTGACTGTCCTACCAGGAAAATGTCAGCCCCAATCCCGGACAATAAGAGAGCCAAGGACACTAAATTAAAGGAAACTGAACCCCACAAACTTAAAGCACCAGATAGTGAATCTAAGGATGATAATGCTGAGAAGAAAAATCCCTCAGATTTGGAATCAGTTGACAGGTTTGACACATAAAACCTCTTGAGTGCTTACTATGGGTGAAGTTTCTGGGACGTCTTAAAATCAAAGGACTAACGCACCAAAGAAAAACTAATTAAACACGACTATTTGAAGGGTCTTTCTGGTGGTTTTATGTTTTTTTTGTTCTCATGAAAGGAATATGTTATTTGTTTTAATTTAACTAACATGTCCTTGCATACTGTATAGCTGCGTTCACTGTGTTCACTGGTCATGGTGGAAGTTTGTTACTATTTGCTTTTTACAAGTGAACCTCATTCAGTTTTCTAAGGAGTCCCTTAAAATTAACACACGAGGCGTTCACATGGCAATTGTATCTCACCATCTTAAACTGCCAAAAAGTTGACGGATCAAAAAACTGTTGTGAGGTTCTTAAATGTGGCCTGGGGAAATATTCACAAAGTCAGTCTAGGTGTATGCCAGATTTCCACTGATTGTATTTGTTCTTTGTCTACACCCCAGGATGTCCTTCTCATCCAACCTGAATCACTATGGCATGGTGCATGTTGCCAGTGTGAGTGATGTTCTGCTTGACACATCTTTTACTCCACCTTGTCAGCGCATGGGAGCCATGGTCTCTTTCCGCTCCTTCCAGGAGTTCACAAGGTCAGTCCCAGTGTAAAAGAACGTGGCTATTTTTCATCAGAAGGTGAAATGCAGTAATGATACAAGTGTGATTGGGTGACTTCTGTCCTTTACAGGAACATTCCAGACGTGTTGAGCTGCTTCTCTGACTCACCTCCACCAAGTCCAACCTTTCCTGAGGGAGGCAGTCCCGTCCTGTATTGTGAAGAGGACAACAAGGTGACGAGAACAGACTGCTGCTTGTCACAGGCCCGGCATTAACCTGCATGACTGTGTAACTTAGAATTACATTAGTATTTGCTTTGTCATTCAGAGTGTACAGGATGAGCCTATCCATATCCTGAATGTGGCTATAAAGACCGACAGCGACATTGACGATGATGGACTGGCAGCCATGTTCCGGGAGTTCACTCAGTCAAAGGTGAGAGCTGTCTACAGCAAGGGCTTTGAGTCTCAGGATTTCAGAGGAGAGATTTATTAGTTTGAGATTGCTAAGGAAAAAAATCTAATTGGGCTTTTTTTTCTCCCCTCACTCTTTTCCCTGTTCCAGAAGTCTCTGTTGTTTGAGCATGGCATCAGAAGGCTGACTTTCCTCGTGGCTCAGAAGGTGAGGATTCTAATTGTTATTTACTTAAACAACCTTTTCTCTTCACACTCTGTTGCCTTGCATGTCACCAATTGAGTACTTCTGAATGGCATGCAACAAGATGTCAGAAATTAACGCATTGCATCTTAATTTTTACGTTACTATTTTGTCAGTATTCAGACGGAATGAGATTACTATTGTAATTGTAACAATAATTAACATGATTTGCATTTGCATTTAGCTTGTTTTCCTGTGTGTCTCTATATCTCTTTCTGCATGCCTTGCTTTCGCTACACTTTTGATGGCAGGATTTCAGGAAACAAGTCAACTGTGAGGTGGACCAAAGGTTTCATGTAAGTAGAGGAGGACAAAAGAAATCTGGTCGAGTATCAGTGCATGTGTTTGAAAACAGTCCAGACACGCCCTCGACAAAGGGACCGCGCATTGATTAGAAAAATATGTTTCTCTACAGGAGGTAGATCTAACAATAGTGTATTAACATAACTAAGTCGATTTTATCCCGAAGTGACGGCTTGATCTTACAAAAGAATCTCATTTAGCTCTGCTGTACAACCTTAAATTAACAAAATATAACCTCAGCCTGAATCAATAAAAGTTTGGGTTTGCAGCTTTTTGTTTTTTGAGCTACATTAAAGCCCCACTAGTGTGAACTCACTACGTTGTCAGTTATAGGTGCCCTTCAGTAACGTGAAGACACACTTGTATGAACAGCCAGGTAGGCATTGAAACCCCAGTCATTGCAGTTTTGTGATGTCCCCTCCCTGCTGTGCCATAACACGCAAAGCAGCAGTCATCTTTTCACGTTTGACCCATTATCAAGAAAACAGCCACTAACATTCAGATGACAGGCAATAATGACAGGGATTTAGGGCAGGATTAGATTTTGAGAAATGCCCAAATCCCTCTCCTCTGCTGTCGTGTTCACAATAGGCTTTGATTTGTCTTTTGATGGCACCATGGTCTCTGATGAAGGCTAATCATGCTAACTAATATTGCCGTCATTATGCGGGCCCTGTTACATGGAGAGTTTGCGCGATTATGCACGCTCACCCTAAAGAAGATTGTTTTGCCCCAGTTCAGCATATCGTGGAGGGTGAATACGATATATAATCACACTGTCAAATCATGGCTGCGGTGGTTTCCAGCGTGTTGTATACTATTGCAGCTCACTCATTATCACGTAGGCTGTGAGTTGATGAGAGTGTCTCCAATCGGACTGGCATTGTTTTGCAAGTGGGACACTTGATCATCTGATACTGTCAAATGGGGCTACCAGGCATTATTCAGAGGATCAAATGTCTCTGAAAAAGGAGATGTTTTATTCATTAGCATAGTGAGGGGTGCTTGTACGTGTAGTCTTATTATTACCTTTCTGTGGTAGCCAATACACAGTGATTCCTTGATAGATAAATTACAGCAGTAAAGGAGCACTGGACCCACTACATGTAGAATAAGGTGCTGATCGTCACCCTTTGTGTAGCAATTTAAGGAGAACCAGAGTAGCAGGATAGCTTAGTTTTGCCGGCTGCATTAAGCTTTGTCTAACTGATTTGTCATTCTTAAAACTGAAATGTTATCTTTACAGCCAAGTTTTTTTGTTTCATGTTGATTTATTTTGTTTTCTCTCTTTATTCTCACAGAGGGAATTCCCTAAATTTTTCACATTCCGCGCAAGAGACAAGGTAGGTGTCGACATATTACAGCCAAATCACCATTCTTACATTAAATGTTTTTCTCTCAGCGTCCTCATCGGTTTTGGCCACACACAAACGTGTGTTGAAAAGATGACGGGATGTACTTTGAGGAAGATAGATGCATATTATTATTGCGGCTTTGAAAATGAATCCACAAATTTGACCACGAAACAAAACCACCACCATCCCTCATCCTGGCAGTGCTGAATTTCCTTCCATCACAGTCAGCAACAGCTCTTCTATTCTGCTTTTCCGTCCCTGATAGTTTCACTACAATGACACCACTAAAACTCATTAAAGTAATGGACTCTTTAATTATGTCTCCCATTTAAGAGAAATGACACCCATTAGTAGCCCTCTGAGATTGAGATTGCCCCTGATTTCATTTACTTAATACAGTGTGTGGCTCGCAAGCGCTATATCAACTCAGTACTTGTGAAATTGCCAATTTGAATTACCTCTCTTGATGTAAGAAATGTTGGCATGAACTTGAGAGGAAATGTTTTTTCGGGGAAGTCTTATAACAAACATCTTTTAAGCAGTATAGTGTTGCTTTTTGTAATTTTCCCCTCCTGTTTTTTCACCAGTTTGAGGAGGATAGAATCTATCGTCACTTGGAGCCAGCACTAGCATTCCAGTTGGAGCTCAACCGCATGCGTAATTTTGCCCTGACTGCCATCCCATGTGCAAATCACAAGATGCACCTGTACTTGGGTGCAGCCCGTGTGGAGGTGGGCACAGAGGTTACAGACTACCGTTTCTTTGTCCGAGCCATCATCCGTCACTCTGATCTGGTCACTAAGGTAAGAATACAGAAGGACAATGAACTTTTGCATGAGTCGTGGGCATTATTCTTTGTATTCCTGATAGATTCTGAGTATGTTTGCACCTTTTTTGTTTATTTTTAAAGGGAACATCGCATGCATTTCTCACTTTTGGGGCTTTTTCTAAATTTAGTAGGGTGTGTGGCATGTCTGCCAGCTCAGAAAAGCTGATAAAAATCCTTACAGTCAGTTTATTATGAGTGGCCTTAGAGTCGAAATGTGTGATTCAGCGAGCGGTTTCAAATTTGTGAAGTAGATCATTTGTTCTGAACATAAGACCGCCCCTGAGCCCTGTCCCTACACGGCTTCAGGGTAGCCTTCAATTAACTGTACTGAAGTAAACATTGCATTTATTCCATCCTCGAGGGATAGGGCCCTGTTTAACACAATTGAGAATTTTTAACCAAAGCATGTAACAGAGATTCCATCAAGTCATGAAAGAAACATGTCAACTTGTAGAAATGGGCATCCAATGTCCCTTTTAAGGTTTTCTACAGTTCTTTAATGCCAGCCCCACTTCATCTTTTTGTTGTTCCATCAATAGGAGGCCTCCTTTGAATACCTCCACAATGAAGCAGAGCGTCTGCTGCTGGAAGCCATGGATGAACTGGAGGTTGCCTTCAACAACACGACTGTGCGAACTGACTGTAACCATATCTTCCTCAATTTTGTCCCTACGGTCATCATGGACCCATCAAAGGTTTGTGAAATAATCTCATACACACCTACGCACACATCACATTATCATTAATGAGCTTTATTAATCTTTCACTACATATTTCAGATTGAGGAGTCTGTGCGCTCCATGGTGATGCGTTACGGCAGCCGCCTGTGGAAGCTGCGTGTCCTGCAGGCAGAACTCAAAATCAACATCCGTCTGACCCCGACTGGAAAACAAATTCCCATCCGCCTCTTCCTTACTAATGAGTCAGGTTACTACCTGGACATCAGTCTGTACAAGGAGGTCACTGATTCCCGAACGGGACAGGTGGGGCCCAAAGATCGACAGGTGGGGCACTCATACATCATCCATCTCATCCGCTTATTGTCCGCTCACTGCTAAGGGCTTCAGCTCCATCCTGGAAACCTCAACTCCTGCAAAAAAATTCACTCTTGTAAAGATAAATGTAGAATTTGTTATGTTCATAAATAAATAGACGATTTATTGTTTATATATTGTTTATTTATAAAGTTGGAGGAGAGATCCAGTATGGTGTCTTGCTCTTAGCCCGGTGGACAGGTCTTTTAGTAATATGTTCTTCTCACAGCGGATCAGGTAAGATTTGTCCGTCCATCCAGCCACCCATTCATCCATCCATCCATCCATCCATCATCACTATCACTTCCATCCATTCAATATTAAGTGGATGTGGAGTACATGAAATATACAGCAAGCAATAAAGGGAAGACATCTTGGCACACATTTCATATGTTTTTTTATTTTTTACTCTGTTCACCCCTTTTTTTTTTCTTTTTTTTTTGCTGGGAGGTTGCTTTGTTAGTTCCATGACAGCAAATGTGAGGTGTCTAATTAGTTTTCTGTTTTAAGATTTGTTTTACCTTAATGTGAAGGTTGTCAAAGAGGTCAGTATGTTTGTAAAGTGACTCTCTTTATCCCTTTCTCCAGATTATGTTCCAAGCCTACGGAGACAAGCAAGGCCCGCTGCATGGCATGCTCATCAATACCCCTTACGTCACCAAGGACCTGTTGCAGTCGAAGCGCTTCCAAGCACAGTCCCTGGGCACCACCTACGTCTATGACTTCCCAGAAATGTTCAGACAGGTACCGTAAAGGGACATACTTCTTCAATATTGTGTGGAAAATTACTGAAAATACTGAATAATTAATCATTTCTATTTAATTTCATCTCCCAGGCTCTGAAAAAGCAGTGGCACGCTATTCAGACCTACGCCCACTTACCCAAATGCCCTCTGCCGTCTGAGCTGCTCACCTTCACAGAGCTGGTTCTCGACGCCCAAGGACAGCTGGTGCAGATGAACCGACTGCCGGGGGGTAATGAGGTCAGTGTTTTAAGCTTCACACATAAATACAGACACCAGAAGATTGCAATTACACCTAGCGCCATGCCTTTTTTCCCTTATCTATCCACTTTCTATTACATTGTGTGCAATTTCTCTTTCTCTCTGTAGGGGTCTCTGTGCTTCTTTGGCTGTGTTTTTGTGTGCTTGTTAAACACTTATTGTTTTACAACAAAGACTAATGAATCACTGAAATTGTGCTTTGAGAAATAATACTTATATTTAATCTATTATGTTTCCTAAATTTCCCCACGAGGATCGATAAAGTTTCATCTTATCTTAGAATAAATAAATGCTTATGTATAAAACATGACATACGAAAAACCTCATTTAATCTCATTCGCAACAAACAAATTCCTTTACCCTCAAATTGTATATTTCTCATACAGTTTTTATGAGCATGCTGTACTGATTGTGTTTATGCTTTTGTCCAGATTGGTATGGTGGCGTGGCGGATGACCCTGCGAACTCCAGAGTACCCAGCGGGACGTGAGATCATCGTCATAAGCAATGACATCACACACAAGATAGGCTCATTTGGGCCCCAGGAGGACGTTTTGTTCCTGAGAGCCTCTGAGATGGCGCGAGAGAGCGGCATCCCTCGGATCTACATCGCGGCCAACAGCGGTGCCCGCATCGGCCTGGCAGAGGAAATCAGACACATGTTCCACGTGGCCTGGCAGGATCCAGTCGACCCTTACAAGGTCAGCCAGCAGATTCCTGTACATGTGTTCTACTTGTGGACTTCTTTCACTTCAGATTTGATATAACTGTTTTTTTTTTGTTGTTTGTTTTTTGATTTTATCAACTTAACATTCAAATATTTTGAGCGTATTTTCCCTCTTTAATAATACACCCAACTTTAATTTTCTTTATAATGCCTGACCTTAATTCAGACGTCTACCTGGTGGCTGTTTGATTTATTGTACTTGTACCGTACATATTCATTTATTTATTAACTTACGGAATGAAATTAGGTGCTCTGCCTGTTTTTTGGGGGTTTTTTTTTGGTCTTTTGTAGCCTTTCAAATTATTTCTCGCGATTTGTCTTCTGCCTCTCTTGTGATGAAGCTGTCGTCGTTATATCTCCTGCAGGGTTTCAAGTACCTCTACCTCACACCTCAGGACTACAAGAAAGTTTCAGCCCTAAACTCTGTGCACTGCGAACACGTAGAGGATGAAGGAGAATCCAGGTAAAAAGTTTCAAAATACATGTTAGCTTAAAGATTAATTTCCTCACTTACGAAGAAGTGAGGAAATTAATCTTTAAGCTGCTGCAGTATCTGTCTAGTATGCAGCCCTCTGCAGTCTTGTGAGCGTCAAACGTGACAAGTGGAAAGAAACTGGGAGTGGTCACATCTGGCTTTGGGTGAACAAATGTGTTTTCATGCAGGTACAAGATCACTGACATTATAGGAAAAGATGAAGGGCTGGGTGTGGAGAATCTGAAAGGTTCGGGAATGATTGCCGGAGAATCCTCTCTGGCTTATGAGGAGATCATCACCATGAATCTGGTAAGACTGAAGTGGACTCTAGTGTGCAAAAACACATTTACAAACGTAGTCTGTTCCTTGGCCTGGGGCTGCATGGATTTGATAAGCTAGGATTTGATAAGCTGGCATGCGCTTCCCCTTGCTGAAGCCTTAAGATGCTTGTCTTGTCCTGTAGGTCACATGTCGAGCCATAGGTATTGGGGCCTATCTGGTGAGGCTTGGGCAGAGAACCATCCAAGTGGACAACTCCCACATTATCCTTACTGGGGCCGGAGCCCTCAACAAGGTAAAATAGTCGACTACAAAAATTTTATTTCACTGTTTTCATTGAAAACTGACTGTTATATGCATGTACAATGTAACACAGAAAGAGCATCAAATGAGCCGTCCTTTAATTCACACAATTAATGCAGCAGCCTTTTTAATGAGCAAATCTTTCAAAATATCCATTAATAGCCTATTAAAATATTCAGCTAATTTAAAATGAATGTCAAAAAGGCATTCTGAACGAGGAAATAAACAGTGAAAGATTTGTGTACCGTAGATCAACGAAAATAAAGTATAATAAAAGTCTACTGTGATTTTTGAGGCTTGTTCCAACTCGCTGATCAGGCAATTTTGTGGCTCGTTCCTTCTGCCTTGCTCTATTCTGCTAGGTTTCCTTTTCCGATCCCAGCTACAGGCCTGCCTGCCACTCAAAGTGGAATAATTGAAAGCGAACCATGAAGTTGTATTTGCATAGAAATAGAGTGACATGCCAGAGGCTGCAGTGCAGAGGACACCCATATCATTTGTTTTTAATCAAAATGAAAAGTTTTGCTGATGCAGATTGTTTTCTGCGCACGGTTGATTGGTGTAAGCTTGTATACGTGTGTGTGTGTGTGCGTCTTTGTGTGTGCATCTTCGTGTATGTGTGCCTGCACGCTTCACTACCTCTTGCTTTCCATTTTCTGTCCTTGTCAGTGCTTTAAGATGACTCCATTTCAAATTACATGACAGATCGCAACCCATGCAAATGGCCCAATGATGGTATACCTATTTGCTGGAAGCTCAATTGTCTTTAAATGACCCACCGCCGTTTAGCTTCATTTGTGGGATCAGTATCATAGTAACTGACAAATGTGGAGGAGATGTGTTGCAATATGTAATTTGTTTACAATAATTGTGTTTATTTTAAAATACTGAAAAACAGAGTTGATCTAGCAACACGGGAAAGGAGCAGGGTCGGTTTTCATTCTGCTCTGCTATCATATGGTTTGTGGCTATTAACTGAAACCTAATGGAGAGCAGGAGGCTGCCACCCAGAGATCATCATTTCATTAGCTGCTGGAAAGCACTCATATTTTCATGGGAACTGGATAGTAACTACTAGCACAAATACCCCAGTGAGCTGTTACTACCAGTTGGCCCCTCGTTTTCTTCCTTCCAGTCATCTCCCTCTGTTCCTCCTCCTATATCTCCTTCTTTTCTCTCCGCTGTGGAATCCTAATGAAGCCGGCAATGGCCGGAGGCACAAGGGTTTTGTGTATGTCAAGGTGACTGCAATGTTTCTTGGGGCTGCCGGCTTCTCTGACAGCTTTAGGAGAGTGCCCTAGATTTGTTGCCAGATACATAACCATTAATGGTAATAAAGAAAGTAAATGATGGCTGAAAAGGTGAGAGCTTAGGGTAGGGATTGAGCTCCTCTCTGATTTTTATGGAACCATGGCAGGGCCCTGCCACCTGTTCTCTGCTGCTTATGAAAATAGGGTGGGCTGAGAGTCAGTTTTTATGGCTTCAGGTTGGCATAAGAGCAACGTGAAATAAATTCAGTTTGGTGGTTTCCATCTTACACTTACAACAGTGACTACTACAGCTCACACCTGGATGATTCAGAATACTTGACAACAAAAATGGATGTAACCGGTTAAATTGATTAGATTGTTAACTAAAATGAGTGTTTGGTTAGTTTTGAAGAAAATCCCTCAGGAAGTAAAGTAGTTGCTCGCCACAAAGTGTTACCACTGCAATGGTAAGATTTCTGGTTGCTGATTACATGTATTGACAAGGCTGCTGATGTGAGTCTGTGTGACTTTGTCACTAACTCGCCTACACAGTGGTGACAATACCTCCTGTTAGCCAGCGTTGCGCAGCATTGTTTTCTGCCTCAATTTTTAGGCCAGAGAGAGCACCTTTTTAAAGGGCAAATCCACAGCCGATTAAACTGAGCAGTAGACTGTTGCTTCAGTTTAAGAGCAGGTTTCAAGAGTAAGTGATTCAGCAGTTTTCGGATGTACTTCATTCTGTGTAATATACCCACAAATGCCTTGTTTACTCCCATTCGTATGCCTAAAAAAACAGCCAGATAAGATTATCATCATTGCCCTCTGATATGAAATCCTCACCTTTGTGTTTTTCCTGTGTTAGGTGCTCGGCAGAGAAGTGTACACATCGAACAACCAGCTCGGTGGAATTCAAATCATGCACAACAACGGTGTGACCCACTGCACGGTGTGCGATGACTTTGAGGGAGTCTTCACTCTTTTGCAGTGGCTGTCGTATATGCCCATGGTAACATTTTGCTGTTCAATACAAAATGCTCCGTCACTTTGATAAATTCACCCATCCAGATGTTTTGAGCTGCTCTAAGGGGTGGATTTTAATGATTATAATGTCATTTTGCTGTCTTCAGTGTAAATCTAGTCCGGGGCCGATCCTCCACGCCAAGGATCCCGTAGACCGGCTGGTAGAGTTTGTGCCTACCAAGGCTCCTTATGACCCACGCTGGATGTTAGCAGGACGTCCCAGCCAGAGTGAGTGTCCATTCAGGCTGCTCAGAGAATTTATTTTTAAGAACACACTCTGATAGTGTAATACCTTATCGTGGGTATAGAGGGCATCTTGCCCAGGTGCATAATCGTGTAGCGAACTAACAGTTGTGGTAGATGCTGATTGACTGGTAATTATGTAATTCCAGATTTCATTAAGCAAGCAACTATGAATTATGCAGATGTTTGTAATTATTTTGACAGTTAAATGGATCCTGTATAACAAAAACATCTTAATTAGCTTGTTGTCTCTCTCACTTGCATGCATACTATTTAGTTGCTAGTTCCAGCTTGTCATATGCATCATTTTTTTTTTTTTTTATGTAAAGTGTCTTTGAGTATCTTGAAAAGCGCTTTTAAATAAAATGTATTATTATTATTATTATTATTATTATTATATGCGATACCTTAAATGAAATGCCTCCCTTTTATATATATATACACTATGTATATATATATATATATATACGTTGATTATAGTTTAAATGTTCACTTTTAATGAAAATTTGTTTTGTTACAAAAGTAGCGTGGCCTTTCACAGGCAATGCCTTTTATAGAGATAATTTATTCACTTTCCCATACTACTCATCAATAATGCTTTGTCAGTAGTTGTAAGTCACACTCTCAATTTTTTATGCGTTATGTAAAGTATAAATAAAGATTTATTATTTCAGCGTGATATCCCTAGAGTTAAAGGTTGAAATAATTAATTACAAGAGAGAGGTTATTGATACTATTGGCAATCTAAGAAAGAAACAGTAAAGCTTAACATCTTGCTGCTAAAGGTTACATCAGCACCAAAACTCAGCACCTGCAGCGTGTTTTACACTGCGGGTCAGGACTGAGCAGGTTCCACATCAGTGTAATTACAGCCTGAGATGGCAAAGAGATCGGGGGACCGTGTGGGAAGTCAGTCAACGTCTCTGGTTGTGATGAGTGGCAAGGCTTAATTGAATGGTAACCACAGGCTGGGCATGTTTCTCAGGGTGCACAGGCAGAAAAAGAGCTGAGCAAGCCTGCTTATACAGTCATCCATCACAGCTGCTGCCAAGATTACAGATTCTGAAGAAGAAGAGAAAATATACAAGCTCAGACTGTGTGCAGAAAAAAAGCCAAGGGTTTCAAAAGTAGCATGGGAAGAGAGAATGGTTTCAAAATGGATTTAGTTCCTTTTTTGCATTTCCAATTTGGAATAAGTAGCTCCAAATTCTCACCTCTTTCATTACCATTTTAACTTCTACTCTCTTACTACTCTTTTTCTGTCTCTTTTTAAAGGTCCAAAGGGCTCCTGGCAGAGTGGTTTCTTTGACCAAGGCTCTTTCATGGAGATCATGCAGCCATGGGCTCAGAGTGTTGTAGTAGGCAGAGCCAGGTAAGTTCCAAATAACACACTGAACCAGCTCCCACACTGATTAAAGTCAATCTGATAAACATCTTTTTCTGACACTTAGTCAAGGTATTTTGTAGACATTGAATGGCCTCTCTTTACAGACTGGGAGGGATACCTACTGGAGTGGTTTCTGTGGAAACCAGGTCAGTGGAGCTGTCAATTCCAGCTGATCCAGCCAATTTAGACTCAGAGGCAAAGGTAAGGGTTCTCCATTTTATATATACACGTGCAAACAGGCACACAAATGTCAAGATATATACAGACATTTACTTTGGTGCTGATTTTCATTTTCTGATTTGATGTTTAGATCATCCAGCAGGCGGGACAGGTCTGGTTCCCGGATTCTGCTTTCAAAACAGCCCAGGCCATTAAGGACATGAACAGGGAGGGGTTGCCTCTCATTGTGTTTGCCAACTGGAGGGGCTTTTCTGGAGGAATGAAAGGTACCCCTGCTTCAATGGCAACAGATGAATATTGGATTTGAATCCATTCCTTTTTCTCATATGAAGTTATTCTTTTTAGATATGTACGACCAGGTGTTGAAGTTTGGGGCCTACATTGTGGACGGGCTGAGGGAGTACAAGCAGCCAGTACTGGTGTATATTCCCCCTCAGGCCGAACTGAGAGGAGGCTCCTGGGTGGTTATAGATCCCACCATCAACCCCCGTCACATGGAGATGTACGCCGACAAGGACAGCCGGTGAGTTTGACAGAAAAAGGACACATTAATTGTCATTTCTATAAAACCACCTTTTTTCACTTAAATCCTCCCTGTCTCCAGAGGTGGAGTGTTGGAGCCTGAAGGAACGGTGGAGATCAAGTTTAGGAGGAAGGATCTGGTGAAGACTATGAGAAGAGTAGATCCAGTCTACATGGGCTTGGCTGAAAAATTGGGTGAGCCCTGCACTTCAATTCTAATTATAGCTCTTTACAAGAGCACTCCCTCGGGAGACGTGTCAATCACAGGCTTCTTGGATCAATCACTAGACTTTCCTGTCTCTCCTGTGCAGACTATTGATTTCACTTTGGTCCATTGCTGCATTGGCTTGGCGCTTTGGGCAAACTGATGGAATGGAGGTTTACTGTGGAGGGTTTGGGAGCTTACAGATTGGAATTGAAAGAAATCAGTTTTTGGTAACAGCAGCAAGGGGACTGGGGGGCAGCTCCAAACAAAATGCTGTTAGCAGGATGGTAATGGGAATTTAAGGCCAATGTTTGGATAGAATTTGGTTTTCACAGCTGAACCTCATTGTATATCCTGTATTTGTTAGAATTAATTCACAGAACTTGAAAAAAACTGCACAAATAACAAATGCAGCAGTTTAATCGCAACCATTCTTTTTTTTTTTTGGTATTATTTTGATACTCCAACAGGAACTCCAGAGCTGAGCCCTCCTGATCGAAAAGAGCTGGAGACCAAGCTTAAGGAGCGTGAGGAGTTTCTGTTGCCCATCTACCATCAGGTGGCTGTACAGTTCGCAGACCTGCACGACACCCCAGGCCGTATGCAAGAGAAGGGCGTTATCACGGTGAGAATTAATGCTATCTTGTGTGCAGGTACTGCTACAGTAAGAATGTGAAGTATGTGGATAAGCTGAAATGCCCACAGGGGACTATCTGTCTAGCTGCTGCTGCACCTGCCTGGTGAATAATGTTTGGTCTCACCAGGCTGCGAGATTCGTCCTCATAATTATCTTCTGATGACCCTGGTCAATCACCTTAGCAACTACAGAGCAGCCTCGGGCAGGCCCCATCTCATTCAGCCCCATCTTTCACATACAAATACACACATACACACATGACCAGAAGGGTGTTTCACAGATGGATGGCAGTCGGGATGCTTTTTTTTTTTTTTTTTTTTTTTCCTCTTTAGACACAGTATGCACTGAAAAGGATCGCTAAGTGTACTGGACCCTAGGTTTACCTCAAGTGCACCAGCCGAGAAATCTTGTGATAGTGGGTTTCTAAAGGAACATCATCATAACTTAATTTCACTGTATTCAGTCAGTCCTCTGTGACAGATTGAGGATGTTCATTTCAGTGTTATTTGTCAAAGCCAACTGTTTCATATTCAGTCACACATATTGTCTAGGACTATGTAATAGATGTGGCAAACTAAAGCTCTGATTTTCAATACGTACAAAGCAAGATATTTTTTGCGAGCTAGAAGGTTTTGTTTCTTCTAGTTCTAACTAACTGTGACAAACTAGGAATGGGTTAGGACAGGCTGAACATGAGCCGCATTCTCCCTTACATTCACATATTGGCATTTAATACTATGATGAGCTGCTTTTTATAACAGTATCTGCTTGTCTTTTGCCTTTCTCAGGACATCCTGGAATGGCCGACGTCCCGTCAGTTCTTCTACTGGCGTCTACGCCGTCTGCTGCTGGAGGACACAGTGAAGAGGAAGATCCAAGCGGCCAACAGCGAGCTGACAGATGGCCAGGTCCAGGCAATGCTGCGCCGCTGGTTTGTGGAGGCCGAGGGGGCTGTTAAGGTAAAACCCATTGTACCTGTTTTTTTTTTTTTTGTTTTGTTTTTTTTAATGTTGTCTCTTAGTATTCAGTGTGAAAAGCGCATTAACATAGTATTTCTCGAAGAATTCGGCAGCTTATAACAACATTCAGTAACACTGATAATTACACTTCACAACTCAAGCTGACAGTGAAAATTTCACCATTCCCTGACATAGCTGACATGGCCGGTTCTGTTAAGTTCCAAAAAGGACAAATGACTTTCCTTTGGTCCAGACCTTAGAAACCGTTCACTCCACTGATTTGTTACATAAAACAACTGCTTCTTAGTTGAAAAAACAATCAGTCCAGTGAACACCACAGGGGGACTAGCTATTAGCTAACCAAGGAGGAGTAATCCCAACACTGGGTTGCCTTTGCCCTGACAAAATCAGTATGTCGTCATGGCTACCGGTGTTGAACTATAATGGTGTTAGATTCAGGCAAATACCTTGGTCATTTGTCACTGGTTATGGAATATCAGTTCCATTCCCACATGGAAACTGAATAGAGCTGAGTCATCATCAAATTGGATAATACAACCGATGACTATAAAATGACTTTACAAAGAGATGATGAAAGCCCGTTGTTGACTGAATGTGGTCAACAACCTTATTTTGTTTGATGATTTATTTCACAGGGACAGCACACATTAATAAACATCTCTGTATATATGCCAGAGTTAGCCAAGAGGCTTATTTCCCATCTTCAATCCCTGTAGAAGGACACAGCATCTTTCCTGTAGTATACATTCTTATCATCTCCCCACAACCACAAATATTTTTTTCCGATGCTGTTTCTCATTTGTTTTTACGTTGGGTATCCATCTCATATCCAAAGTGATGAGTAATTTATTGAGGCCCATAGATCGGTATGACTTTTACTCGTTTCGGGGAAGTGTGTGGAAGCGTTAAAGTAAATGACTTATTAGCTCCTGGCCTTGGGGATGATGGGAGATGGTGTTTATTTATTTATTTTTATTTATTTATCTATATTCTCATCCCTACAAGGTGTACCAGATAAAGAAGTAGTAAGCATTCCTATTAAATCATCCTGATTAAATACAGATGGAGGAGATAACTGGCAGTTAAAGCAAATAAACATCCCTCAAAGATACATAAATGTGGTTTCTTCCTGGCCCAGTCTCGGGCTCAGAGGACCAGCCGCAGGGGTGACAGGAGCCGGCTCAGTGTTTGAGATCTCTTAAGAAGTGGCCTTCTTGTTAGCTAATACATTAGCCCAATCAGGACTGGCTGTCTTAAGCCACAATTAATCACAGCCCTGGCACGTGCAGATAGGAGAGCAACACGCTGTTTCTTAATTAAAAGCAAACAGATTAAAAATGATTAATAAGGGCATTAAATGTTCTTGTGGACCTCAAGCAGGACTGTTCATAAAAAGGCAAAGAGCCCATTAAACCCCTCTACCCCCAAATCTTTGCTAAGCCCTCCAGCCTGGCTTTGTTTCGGATCAGAAATGCCAGCACTCATGAATACTAATTTTCCCGTCGGGTCCAGTCAACAAGACAGCAAGCCCCCACTCTGTGCATGTCCGTCTCTTTTGTTGTTGATATGTATCTGTTGACTTGGGATGGTTTATATATATATATATATATATTTCATGGTATGCAGGTTGTAATTGTGTGCTGTATCTTTTTAATTGCCAATAACATTTATACACACTCACACTTAGAAAAAGTGGGATTTCTATTTATTTATTCATCAGTAAATGCTATTTATTTTTTTAACTCTGTCTGCATTATTCAGGCCTATCTGTGGGATAACAATGAGGAGGTGGTGGCATGGCTGGAGAGACAGCTAGCTGAAGAGGAGGGCGCAAGGTCCGTCGTCGATGAGAACATCAAGTACATCCGCCGAGATCACATTCTCAAGCATATTCGCAGGTGATAACTCTAAACAATGCAGGTCTAATGTGGTGAGGAGTTGAACAGTCAAACTACTGAAATAAACGTCATCTTTACCTCCCTTCGTCCATCTGACACACATATATTCTTTTGTTTCCCCCTCTGTGTCCAGCCTTGTTCAAGCCAACCCAGAGGTTGCCATGGATTCTATCGTGCACATGACCCAGCACATCTCACCCACACAGAGAGCTGAGGTGGTGCGTATCCTGTCCACTATGGAGACCGCCTCCTCCTAGCGGGGGCCTGGCCTCTCCCCCCAGCTCAGGCCACAACCACAGGCGAAAGGAGCCTGGATCAGAAGCAGAGCTTCTCCTAACCGAGGCTAGGCTTCCAAAACTGAGGCTGGAAGAGCCAACACGATGGCCCTCGGCAGGTGCCAGGTTACTGATGAATTGTTGGCAATGATTCTCACTATGAGTTTAGACGACTGACATCAATTATAACATTTTGTGAATGGTCTTAGGTGTACGCTAGTGTTTAGAAAAATCCACGTATTTTGTATTAAAGTGCAATTAAAACAGAGACAACATAGAAATTTCTAATATTTAATATGGTTGGAGTTTACAGTTTGCTCAAGATGCTCATGCTTCCATGATAATCAGTGGCCTCCGTCGTTTTAAACTGGAGTGCGCACAACCGTAAATTAAAAATGTTGTCCTGTTAACATGCACGTTGGTTTGTGACATATGCTTGTTAAGATTTGCAAGTGTTTTGATGACCAGCTCGACAATGACAACACATTGCTGGGGGAGTCAGCAAGAACAGGGAGTTTTGCTCCCCTAAGTAAGGAGCACTTAGTTACTGAACAAAGACAGGGAACGCTGTAACAGATTTGGACAGGGGAGCCCAGCAGGGAGCAGGGACGAGGTTTCTTTTTAGAGCCTGACTGTTTCACAGTTACCCTGCAGTGAGCAATGGGCATCTCACCTCATAACAAAACCACAGCTGTCCCTTCTGTTCTTACCTACACGGTACATGCTGCTTTAGAGGCACTTTAGTGCTTACTGTTCCCTTACAATGCATACAGATCAAATCTGTTGCATACAAACATACATACATAGACGAAGAATGAATGAAATTAACATTAACGCGCACACGGTGGATTTTACTTTAAATAAGAGGTTGATGATGGCAATTTACACTGAATAATACCATACTTGTTTAAAAAAGATTGCACCCTAGCGTTACTAACTAAAGGAATATATCTGAATTTACAACTGGTTAAATGTCTGTGAAAGAACAAACACTACTGTTCACTTGACTAACATGTTTCACATCAGATATGCTGTATAATCTTAACTGTAATCGTCGGAAACTGTCCTATTTAAAGTTTGTATGTCCTGTACATGAGATGTTACTTATTTTTAATATTAATTTTTTGGAATCTCATACTACTCCTCTACTTGAGTTTGTTACCAGCAGACATTATGGAAACCGCATCATAAAGAGAAGAGTACATAATAATAGCGTCATTGTGTCATGTGCTCTGCTGAAAAGCCAATGCTAGCAACGTGTCGTGGCTTCATGGTCAGTGCTGTGCCTTTTATGTGCCCGGACAGACATACGCCGTCCAGTTGCTTCATAAGTAACTGGACGTTTCCAGTGCAGGAGTGGAGAATATGCCGTGATGAGCTCTAAATGTGTGTGCAAATTTAATAAAGCTTACCCAACTTAAAGTGTGTTCGTGTGAAAACTTTAAAGTCTCGACGTAACAGAAATATGTTGTCTAACAAAAGTTTCCAAGAATTTCCACTAATTTAATTTGTGGGTTATTTTTCCTATATTGATGATCCTGAGGACAGATAATCACATCACTGGAAGCCTCATTAATTTCAGTAGTCAGAACAAAGTCTATTACTCTGGAGAGACATTTTCTGATTACTTGAAAATGATAGTCTTCCCATTCCTCAATCCACACATGATTAAAGTGGCGTTTTCTTTCTGGCTTTTTAACTTCAACAGTATTAAAGAGGATGAAGCAGATCAAACAAATATTGAGGGATCTATCTCGTCCTCTCTATTATTTTTTTTTTTTTTCCTCTTCTTATTTTGTCTCATTCAGTCATATCATCCCCATGGCTCTGTCAACTCTATTACCATCCTACCAACAAATATGTAAGACAAATTGAGTTGCATGCACCCAATACCCACCACAATTATACGAGGCCCAATAAGAAAATGAGTCATTTGGCAGTATAATTGGAAATGTGCCTTGCTCGGTCTCTCATGGTCTCCCAGAGGGGTTTGCTCATTTGTGGTGGCATGCTAGGCTGGCTAATTCTGCTTTTAATCACTGACAAACTGCACAATCAGGTTCCTGCTCAACCACTGGAGTGGAGGGAAGAGGATTGGTTGGTGAAAGTTGCAGCAAACTTAATGTTTTAGTTAACAATATGCACCGGGGCGTACTGATTTATTGCAAAATATAAAGTTACACCACGAGTCAAAGACGAAAACTTCAAATGAATTCATGTTAGAATTGAACGAAGGAGTTTCTAATTCTTTATTTCCAGACTTCCGAGTTCCACTGGCTGCTTGTTCCAGGCAGAGCTGTGGCAACACTGGAAGAGGGAACGGCACAAAATGGTAAAGAAAAAAAAAAAAAAGAAGGAAAATCAGTGTCTGTGATGAGACTGAAATGGAGGCATTAAGATGAGCGCAGAGGGGAGACTCAATCATGCATCTGAGGCAACCATAATTCCACATTCACGCGTCTCAATGACTTGACAGCACTTGAGAGACAATGCCAGTGACCCAGTTGCAGGATTCCAATTAGCAGGGTGTATGCAACAGTTGAGATGAAAAGAGAACAGGGTCTTTACAGATCCTCGGGGCTGCCTGATTACTGCCTGAAAACAAGAGTCTTTTGCCCGTGACAAAGAGTGGAGCGACACAGAGGGAGTGCCAGGCCCCAGCTGTTCTCCCTCTCTCCAGGCTGAGGATTTTGAAGAGCTCATCTCTGCCTGCCTGCCAGCCTTTTTTTTTTTTTTTTTTTTTTTTTTTTAACAATACAGCCGCACTGCAAGTTTGCAGCAGCCCAGTCTCAGTAAGCTTCATTTCAATCCTGTATTAAGCCAGCACAGGGTGTAAAAAGATCACATTCTGGTCAAAACCCTGGCTCTTTTACATCAAGGTATACAGAACGACTGTCAACATCATCACTTGTGACCCTATACTCGGCTATACTAAACAATATGCAGTCCCCAATTACACATTTCCATACCTGTGTGAAATGTTTGATCAAGCCTGTGCATGTAATAGTATAATTTAATTTTGCACCTTATTGTATTTTGGAACACCTATTAATAATATAGTGAATGAAAAAAAAAAATGAATGAATCGTGTGTAATTGTATTAATGTAAAGGTAGTTTATGTTAAATGTGAATGTTATATTCTCAGTATGATTGTAAATGTACTTAAAAGTAATATCTAATGTGTCAGAGTTAAAACTGATTTTAAAAAGAAATCTGAACTCAATGAAATCACATCAAATAAAGGTAAAAATAAGCTGGATTTCTAATAGGGAGTAAAACACTGTTGTCACACTACAGGCTTTGTTTCAGTTAATAATTATCATCTCTTGATGGTGCTGCTCTTGAGCATGATTTCCCCAACGCGCTCCAGACTTTGCGCTCCAGCCTTTGCGCTCCAGACTTCCTTGATGTACGATGTTTGATATACATATCTAACGGGTTTCTGAAATGCAATTTTCATGTTAAGATAAAAAAATTGAAATGAATGTTCTGTTGTGTCTTCAGTGAAAGCAAGCCAGACTGCAGAGTTAGGCAGTGAGCGTGTCAGCCGGACACAGGGGTCAGAGATTACGGCACCCTGCGATCATTGTCACGTAATGCATACATTTCCAATCTGTCGGGGACTGGTAAATATTTGGTTGCAGGCTAGGATGCAAATTCACATGCAGGAAACCTTTACGCAAACAGAAGAGGAAGAAGTCGTGAGAGAAAGATGTGAACTTTGAAGCCCATCAGCTGCTAAATATTTTAATCTTCTCTTTTTTATTTTGAACAAAATAATGAGATCCACCCCATCACTGAGCCCCTCATCACGTTCTCTCCTTTAAAGCAAAATAATATTACATAGCTGAGTACACAACAGCTAACTTGTGATTTGTCTTAATACTGCTGTCACACACATTAAAACAAGAGAAAGAGATTCAATATGAAGAATAATATGCAAAAAGCTCCTTATGTGCATTGCAGACCAGGTGACGCTGCTGCCGCTCTCTGTACCACACAGCAGCTCCCTGCCTCCCCGACCCCCCCAAACATTAACATTCATAGAGCCAGTGGAGTGTGGCGAGCCGCGTACATCGAGCCAACTACGAGACGCAGGATGAGGATGTGGGGAGGGGAGAGGGAGGACTGAGAATGAGGGTGGTGGATGAAGGGGAAGGGTGGGACGTGATGGTGAAGGTTGCCCAGTATGGGACTGCGGAAAGGTCAGCAAGCACGGTGCCACACCTTTGGTCATACATCACGATTATGAGTGTAGGTCAATGACTGGTGTAGGAATTATACGAGCAGCGGCATGTCTGCTGGAAGAGAGGCTCTGTTAGAAGACGCCACTGCCCACTGCTACTGCGTGTCCCAGTAAATGTCAGCAAACATACAGTTCAAGCCATGCTGGCCCTAGGGATGGCCTGTTGGTTTGTCACTTTGGGCCAAACTGAAATATCTCGACAATTACTGGGTTGATTGCGAATGAAGTTTGTGCAGGCGCTGTCGGTCTCCAGAGGTATGAGCGCTTCTGACTTCGGTGGACCCCTGACTTTCTTTTCACACAGTGAGACTGACATTTGTGTTCATATTAAATTATATTTGGAGAGAATGTCAGGGAAATTGCCTGAGTGGGTGGACGGTCACAACTTTGTGAGCGTGTAAGAATCACAAAACAGCCCGAGTCATGCGCTAGAATGCGACGGCTACACCAAGAAACACCGGCATTGGTGAAAATGGAGGAGGATACAGATGGCAACGCAACAGCCAAAGAATTTCAAGGAGCCAGAGCACAAGGGAAAAGAAATTTTTATTTCTGTGTGAATTGTAACCTTAGATGTTCTACAAAAAACTGTCATGAGGATGTTATCACATACTTGACAAAACTAGGCCTGAGTCTATCTCTGATAGCAAAAAGAACACAAACAAAAGGTATGTTTCATCTTTAAAAAAGGTTTTAAAAAAGTCGTATACGGTATGAACGTATGGCGTAAAGGGGTATCCCAACTTATCCAATGAAGCTTAGGTGAAAGTTCTATAAGGAAGTTCTGTCCCCTCTCGATCTGTTCCTCTCCGGTGAATGCGTACCATCACTCTGCTTCCCCATCTCTTCCATTTTCCCACGCTGTCAAAATCAGCCTCTCCACAGTTTAAACCTCACAAGTTTCTTCCAACTAAACTATTTGCCCTCCTTACCATTGCCCTCGTCCCTGTGCTTTAAATTCACTGTCGTTCTGCAGGGCGTCTATGGTGCAACGCTCCATAGGTCCATCAGCCCTGTCTGTATCTGCCCTCATTGTTTCAGCTTCAACTCCTCAACCGCCACACTGTTACCTTGTGTGTTCAAGTTTCCTTCATAAATGTTCATCCTGCACCCACTTCTCTCCTAACGGAATTGTCCGGAATGCATGCAAACAAACAGCTCACGCAGGTTAACAGCAGTGGAGCAAACAAAGAAACATAACAGCTGTACTTCTATGGACTGCACCTCCTCTTTTGAAAGCAAGACTGTTGGACGTGCTGTGGCTGTTGCCGGTTTCATCTTTATATTGATTGGAAAAACTCATCCTGTGCAGTCCAGTTCAACGTAGCATGCCAAGGAAACTAGAAACTAGACTGATGACTTCAAGAGCCACGCCACAAAGCATCTACTGAACATACACGTACTGTAGGCTGCACTCATTATGAGTTATGGTATGTACAGAGTTGCTGACTATAATGCAAACACCGGTTCAGCGGTGGCTCGTTTTGGGAGGTGCGCCACATTAAAATGCGTGTGTCACAGGCATAACGGTGGAGCGTGGAAAGCCAACCCCACGTGGAACTGCCGGTTTGCTGCTTCTCGCGGCGGCTGTGAAAGGTTTGGATTTGTGACCGGTGTCCTCTGGGTCTGAAGGACAAAGGCAGCCAAGCGAGGAAATCACTGCGCTCTGACAACATGGCTTTTAGTCGCGTCATGTAGCAGCACTGGTTTAAAGTCTAAATCAAGCCGATTAAAAAAGCTCCACGGGAATCTGCCCCACTTCGAGATGGATGCTGGGGAAATCAGAGAAGTCTCTAGATTCTAGAGAGATTGACAATTTAGAAGCTAAATAGCAAAGCATTGTCAAGCAGTAGTCTTATAGAGTGGTGTTGGAACATTCTGGACTTAAAATACGTGCCAGCTGAATGTGCTTCTATTGAAGCTCCTCAGATTCAACCAAGCTTGTGCAAATGTTATCTCCCTCAGCGAGCTGCTCACAGTCAAAATGAAAGTATTTTGAGCTTTTATCAAGCACACACGATCAAACACTGCATCCGAATTTATTGTGGTGGCACAACGAAAAAAGATCAGAGGAGTAACAAAAAAAAAAAGCAGAGGAGATGTGGACTACGGACGACGGAGCCCCCCCACCTCCTCCTCCTCCGCCGTCACCTCCACCTTGCTCGTGCACCCCATTACACACACGTATGCACGGCTACGTTTTGCAGAGCAGAGCCTTTTCACACTTGAACGTTACACGCTCCACTGCAAATGAGAGAAGCATCAACCTTCTGCGTGTCATGTCTTTGTCTCAGTGCTCCCGCTACAGCCACAACATAATACAGTACACAGTGATCTGAAGGAATTCATTGCGGGGAAACGTGCGGATTCCTCTGCATGGCCTAAATGGTGTCAGATTGCAGAAGGTTATTTTTCCGTGTAGGCTTTTGGATCCTTTGCTGTGTAAAGCACTTTGACAAAAAGCAAGATCACAAATTGTTGACCGTATAAAGCTGTTTGCCAATGTACAATGTTACAATTGTGGAATATCTTAGGACTTGAGACTGAAGCACAACACATAATTTGAATACAAGGATAATTGACATTGGTGTTGCTCTGACTAAAAGCGCACGATGAGTAAAAATTTCAATCTAAAATCGGCTTTGTTTTTTTTTTTTGTGAATGAAGCATGCTTAAATCTTCTCAGCTCTCGGCCCCACCGATTAAACACGGCAGGAAAAAAAGAAAGAAAGAAAGTAGGTGGGGAACACTCATGATTCTGTCCTCCTCAACTTTAATCAAAAGTACACTGACGTGCCGCAGCCCCCTCCATGTCTTTCATAATAATGGGCCGCTAAAAATTCAGGAGGCAGGCTCCACATCAATCACTCGCCAGATTTGAGTCCAATGCAATAAATATGTAAATGAGGAGAAGCCAATGTCTCGTAGCTTTGAGATCAGCGCAAGGAGGGAGGGGAAAAAAAAGGAGGTGGTGGTGGTGGTGGTGGTGGTAGGGGGGGTGGGACTGTATTAATTGCCCATGGCCAGAGGAATCCTATTACTGTGGGCATTGATTATAAAATTGTATGTGTGAATGATTTTCATGCAGAAAGTGGACTACTAAGCCTGGAGCACCCAAAAAAAAAAAAAAGTGAAGAAAACGAGTCAAATTAGTGAAGTGGGCCAGATTGTGCAAGGGACTAAAAGGAAACAGCGATGACAAAAAGGCCAAATCTAAGTTCAAATAAGATTTAGATTAGAGAATGAATCTATAAAGAAGGACCCTGTCACATCTTTTGTCCTATTGTATTATTATTTTTTAAGATTAGCTGAGATTTCTTCCACACTATATCATGGCGTAAGGGTCGTGAAAAGGGCTCAGGGATTAGTGTATAATTCTCCAGCTTCCACGCCAGTTTAGCAAAATTACAATTAAACAGAGAGCAAACATTATTTGGGGAGAGAAATTGGTCTGACATAAAGCTCTAATTCTGTTTCCAGAGAGAAAGAACAATGTGTTGTTTCATGAATCACAATAAAGAGCTTCTTGTATGTGTAACTAAGCTGTTTCCCAACTCAACCAGCAGGCCAGTGGTGGTCTGAAAATCGTCTCCTGTTTGGATATAAACCCAGATTTGCCCCTCTTCTTTGCCTCTGTGTTTCAGGATAGGCACTTTTGGAAGCAGTTTTTTAGAATTATGCGGTGAAACTAAATCACTCCTCGGAGGAAGAAAAAAAAAAAGACATTTATTTTTCCTCGTTTATCCAGCAGTTGCCGTAATCACTGTCATCTTGTTTTAAATTGATTTACTGGCCTCGTGTTTGACTTGCAAATCTCTCTCTTCATCATGGCATCTTGCTCAGATAAACAGGGATTAGATTAGCAGCGCTGCATCGGCTCCTGCAGAGAAGGGGAATGTTTGACCATTGTAGGCTTCAGTTAATCCACAGAATCAAGAGTTCATCGAAATGTCATAGATGTATTCTATATTATATTTTATACTTTATTGGTGGGATTTTTATCAGTTGTTTAAATGATAAATTCAGTATCCAGTATTATTCCAAGACTCCTAATATTGAATTGATTATGTTTTTAGTTGTTTTCATTTTAATTATGTGGATAAGTAAGTGACAGCATGGGAAAATAAATCAGCTATTTACCACGCTGACCAGCAAATGGCCAAATCACTGGTCAAAAACACTAACCATGCCAAGGTGTTGTATATTTAAATAAGACAGCCATAAGTTCTGTCCTTCATATGCACCTCTCTGGTCTAGACTGTAGACAAAGTTTACAATTTACCCATCCCACTCTTTTTAGGACCGACTCCAGAACAAAAGTTGGCCGCGAGCTAAACTGTTCCTCTGGGAAATGAAGCACCGACCTGTCAGTTTTACAGTCAAGCTCAGGAAGTCGTAAAGCAACGAGAGGCAAACTCTATTCTTGTTGGTTTTTCGGTCTGCAGTATGCTTTTCCAACCGCTCGCCTCTCTTTCGCCCGGTTTAGATTTAGTAACCGGCTGATGAGAGGGCAAATCCAAACTGAATCGTAAAGGCATTCACAATAGCAGAGCAGAATTATGTTTTTGTGCATTTTATGGGTCGTGACCCTCCTTGTCTCCTCTCCCGCTCCCCCCAATCAGCTCCACTGATCTGCTCCTTCCGTCTCCTGCTTCACTGCTCAGTGATCCTATATTCTGCATTTGTTCTGTCTCCTCCTTCATGCCGCTGCCTCCGCGGCTGCTGCTGCTGCTGCTGCTGCTCTCACCTTCCCCTGACTATAAAACAGGCACTCTGTCATTAGCCTCTTCCCCACTAAACGCAGACATGCCTCAGCATATGGCTCACCTCACAGGAAAGGGCGATATTTGCACGTCTGAATATGGGATCCTTTTCAGGCAGATTATGAAGACCCTTTTGCACAAAATTAACACACACACGCAAAAACACATATACAACATGTCATATGCACTGGTAACTTTGCAATTGTCTCTGAAATGTCTCATAGGCTTGTCACTGCAGAAACATTTTAATCTGTACAAGTTTAGGCCTATATGTCTGGATGTCTGTTATATTAACCAATGCTGTCAGCATTAGTTTTCACTGATGCTGCAGAAAACAGAAAAATGTCTTTAAACTGAACCTGAAAACCTCTCCAGAGGATTCCATTTAGAGTCATGGGGCCTCCTCTCACTCTAAATGCAGTAAATTAAAGATAACTAATAGCTGCTCACAATCAATACTAAGTTTAGCCTAATTATAAGCACTATTGAGTTGTTCTACTTGTTATTAATTAGAGCTTATTGACAGTTATCCAGACCCCTCTGAAGATGCTAAGCCTGGTTCACCTCAAGCAATCTTTTTGGTCCATTTAAAACTCATGTCAAAAGATTAAGAGTACCCGTTCATGATACATTTACAAAATCAAGAAACACTAAAAGAACAATTGCTATATTTTTCCCCAAAGGAGATAACTCCCCAGCAAATAACAACCATCAATACGTATTTTATTTTACAGTGAAAGCCTGTTATCTGAAAATATCTGCTGCTTAAAGGCTGTTTCTGGACAAGCTGTGTAAATAATCTGACTTTCCAGTCGTGGTTGCACAGATTACGAGATTACACACCTGACACACCCACAGATTTAGAGGAAACGAACAGAAATGAACCCAGCACAATGCTGCACACAACTGAAGGGGCAAGGACTCGAGCTGTGCTTTGATTTGGCAACAGTTTATTAGCATTTTCTTTTCTTTTCTTTTCTTCTTTTTTTTTTTTTTAATGAGGACATCATACAAACTAGCACAGTGAGCGACCACATAAATAGAACACCTACAAAAATTTGGTTTGTCTGCATTTAAATGGTCTGTCCGTGTGGATGAAGAGGTTTTACACAGCTGAAATACAACCCCCTGAAAACTTGGAGCTTTGAGTAAACAGTCGACTGTTCTGTACAGTATTGTCCATCGTTTTACATAGAAGGTCGGACTCGTGTTAAAGTCTAATTGTTTTCTGTTACATATAAAAATTTTCAGACTTATAAAGATATTGTTTCGAAGGCAAACGCGTTGGGGCGGCAAAATAAAAGAGAAAAGGCGTGACGGTTAAGAACTAAAATCCTGTTTCCACGGTCCTGAGAGACGTTTTTGGTCGGATGTGTTGATCATGATCTGTTATCAAATGATAAACTCTTGTGTCACACTCGGACTCATGGATGGGTGGATGGAGGGAGGGTGCCGTTGGCCGTACGTGTAAAACACTGAAAGGTATTAAAAAATACTGCCATGCACGTTCATGTTGGAATTCTGAGTTCTGAGTCATATTCACAGTGCTGTGCAAAAATTTTAATCACTGAACGTAAAGCGAGGATGCTGTCGAAAACAATGCCGTGATTTGTTCAACATAAAAAGTGCTCTGAACAGAAATAGAGAAATCTAATCACATAGTTTTCTTAGTACACTTGAGGACTGTTTCACGTATAGCAGGTACTTTGCCCCAGTCATTTTGAATGAATCGTGCTGCTTTTGTCTGCCTCAGCTTCTTCTGTCTCTTTATGTAATCCCTTAATGATCGGGACTCTGTGGAGGCCATAGCATCTGTTGCAGAAATCCTCCTGTCTCTGAAGATGGATCTTTACGACTCTGGCTGTATGGTTGGGCTTGTTTTCATGTTGGGTGGGGGGGTAAAAGCATGAAGTCTAAAGTGCCTAAAACTTTTGCACGGTACCGTAAGTGGCAATACATTTTGTAAACATTAAAAAAAAAAAAAAGAAAGGATCATATTCTACAGCCTAAAAATATATTTGTTTATTGCTTGATCTGTGAGGCCCAGCAGTGTGCACATATCAGTGAGTCATATTGGATTATTCAAAACTATCTATTGATCGGTTGGTCAATAAACAATTTACATACAAATATAGAGATTTATAAATAGTTAAATAGAGCGGTAATGCACATAAATAAATAAATAAATAAATAAAAGTGAAAATCAATTTGCCTTCATAATCCAGGTGTGCCCTGTAGTCTGTGTTGACTGCTTTACCAGACGGTGCCCTCGCTCATTTCTGAGGAGGGCTGAGAGAGCTGGTTGGTGTATCCGTTGTCGCTGAGAGACACAGAGGTGAAGGGGGTGCCGGGGCCGCACATTTCACTGGACATGCTGTGAATGGAACCCGGCCCGTTAGGCTCCGGACTGGGTGAGTCCGCGGGATGATGGGACACCGTGTCAGAGAAACACTGCACCTCTCCGGGACAGTGGTGGCCTGCGTGGTGGTGGTGGTGGTCCATGGCTCCTAATGGGGTGCCAGCAGGGACTGTGGAGGGCACGAAGCCCAGGTCTGCTGGGGTCTGAGCCTGGGATG
The DNA here is from genome assembly GCF_963514085.1 of Chelon labrosus. Lineage (NCBI taxonomy): Eukaryota > Metazoa > Chordata > Actinopteri > Mugiliformes > Mugilidae > Chelon > Chelon labrosus. The sequence continues at coordinate 4,920,719 of NC_140350.1, read as the reverse complement.
GTGGTGGTCCTTGGAAGTACTCATAATTCCCTCCTGAGCCATAATATTCTCCAGGATAATCTGCATGCATATAAACATTAGGGTTAGAATTCTGCAAGGATTTAAAGAAAAACTAAACAATGAAATTGGTATATTTAACTGGGAAATCAGATTTATTTTTATTTTTTTTCAAATGGGCAATTTAAAATCTGAAACCTATATGATAACATATTTCACCTCCATAATAAGAGAAATGTCCAAGCTCTCCTGGTTCCAGTCTCTCTCCCAGGGCTCTCATCCTCCTCGGGCTGCGGAAAAACACGTGTCTCCGTGAGCCCAGAGCGCTCAGCTGCTTCATACGTCTCTCTTTAGACCTCCGATTCTGGAACCAAACCTTTAGGACAAAGGCGAAAGAAAAATAGCAACGTTGGCAAAAATAAGCAGAGTGGAGGACACCACATGGATATCTTACAGAGGCGTAACAACAGCACAATACATCCTCCTGTAGGCCCGGGCCATCTCTGACTTCCTTGTTTAATAATAATCGGGCTTTATTGCAATATTTGCTGAAATTAGACAGGCAATTGTGTCAAAAATAAATTCAAGGGTTTGGTTTGTGTAAAAAGGCGTGCGTAAAAGCTAATTTCGAGCATAAATTGATTCTGTGGAACGCTGAAAAACAATTCAACCTCAATGCATTTCTAAGTCACGAGAGATTCGTTAATCCACCTAGAATTTACCGAGGGAGCTTTTAAAAAATGTTCATGGACGTAAGTGGGTTTTGGGGGCGCGATGGGAGTAAAGATTAAGGGAGAATCCAGAAATCCTCACCCGTAAAAAAAGAGGAAATCAGCACAGCGGACGAATTCTCGAAGGCTTTTCCAACGGCTTTACTATTTCTAACAGCCACCATACAAATCCTTATAGTGCAGCCTGGATAGATTGTCGTGGAGTTTGAGTCTGCGTGTTGTTTACGCACATGCCTTTATTATTTTGCATTGTGCAGGCGACGTGTATGTGCATGCAGGAGGTGGTATGTTGTTTTTTTCTTTCTTTTTTTTTTTTGTTCTTTACCTGGATGACCCTCATGTTGAGACCGGTCTCCCGTGACAGCTGCTCCCTGATGTGTCTGGTGGGCTTCGGTGTGGCCGCGAAAGCCGCTTTCAGGGTCTCCAGCTGCTTGGCTTTTATGGTGGTCCGAGGCCCGCGTCGTTTCCCCACCGCGCCCTGCTCGTCGTTCTCGTTGCCGCACGCGTCTTTGTCAGACATATGTCCGTTTTCCGAGTCCTTCCCGTCGTCCTGCGGGTCCTGGGAGTCCGGGGACAGACTTGGGTCGCTGCACGTCGTCACTGTCAACACGAGATAAGATATAGGCCTGCTGTAACATGTATGGCAGAATATTCTGGGCTGAATATTTAGGACAAATAGGACAAATAGGTGTCAGCTTTAAAAAAAACAATTTAGATTGTATTTTCAGGGAATGATTTAAACGAATTATTACGAGCTAGTGGATATGAAATTACCAGAAAGGAGGACTGTGTCTTTCCCGTTGTTGTTCTGGTAGTCCTCTTTGCAAACAAACTTGAATTCGTCCAGGATGTAGAGTTCCTCTCCGGTGGACAGCTGCTTGTTACACATCACACAGGTGAAACAGTTCAGGTGGAACACTTTGCTCTTGGCTCTGCGGACAAGATCGCTGGGTAAAATCCCTTGTGCGCACCCTCCACACTTGGTCCCAAATCTCCTGTTCGAGAGGGAGGACAGTTTCAGTGCAGGGGAAGAGGACTTTGATGTTTAATACTACAATTCTACCACAGTGGTCAAAGAGACTGGGGCCTTGGTTTATTAATAAAAAAAACATTATTTTTTTTCTAAAGAAACTGCAACGTTAAAAATAACTTCTATGAAACGTTATTGAATGAAACCTGCAAAAACAATACAAGGCGTAATTATATTTGTGGCAATCACATGGACGCATGGACGCAAGGGTCAGCTGGTTGGAACTGTTAATATGATATGGGCAAAAAAAGATTTTCCTTTTCAACTAATTCTAATTGAATATTTATTTTCTTGCAATCAATTTAACTAAAACACACAAAAACATTAAGCAAAAATAAATATAAAAAAGGAGTCCCAAATATTCGGACCCTCGGCATAAACATGGGATAGTGGTTTTAATAAAGGCTACCACCAGAGTGGATCAGCATCCATATTTTAAACGCATTTGTCTCATTTTTAGGAACTCATCCTGGAGTCAAATTCCAAGTAGGCTCTAAAACATGTGACAAATGTGACAAGAGCCTTCCTTTTTCTTTTCTAAAAAAAACCCACAAACAAGTTGCATGCTTACCTAAAGAAGTCATTCTTACAATACAGCCTCCCCTCTCGTGAAAAGCACTTCTCTGTCAAACTGCATTTGCACTCGCAGCACTGGACACATTTGATGTGCCACGGTCTGTCCAAAACTTTCAGCAGGAACCTATCAAGAATAGGCTTTTCACAGTTGGCACAGTGAAGCATCGTCTGGACCTATTTCCAGTCCAGTGTGTGAGTGTGTGTGTGTGTGTGTGTGAGAGAGAGAAATAACTCTTTCTTTCGCCAACGTCCTCGATGTTGACTGGAGTTTTTATATAGTCCAGCCAAGACGATCCACTGCGTCCAAATTCTTCAGGATGCTCAGGCTACATCACCATCCGCTGAGTTTAAAAAGGTATTCCGACAACAATCCACATCCGGCCGACCCGCTCCAAACGACAGACTGACTGTTGAATGAAACTATCAGACAGCATTTCCGAAACAAAATTACAGAGTGGAGATCACAGCGGGCCCGTCAAGACGATCCGGGCTGCGCGTATTTACAGTAAAGCACAGTGGGTTAAAACAAGCATAGTGGCTCTTAGATCAATATTCCTTGCTGTTACGTCTAAGGTAGAGAAAAAAAAATGACATCAAAACGCCATGAGCGCGCTCAGCATTGTCATTTGCGTCCCACTCGCTCCTCTGATGAGCCCCCAGTCTGAGAGTAGAGCTGTAATGAGCGCACCTTGTCAGAGTCAGCCTATTAGCCATTCAGAAAGCTGCGATGTCAGCCCAGCGAAAACCAATGAGCGGCCGCTTCCGTTCACTACAACGCCTCGGTGTTCAAATAAAATAAAAATAAAATAAAATAAACAGGACTCTTTAAAGGTACTTTTAAACCTCGGAATGTTAAATTAAAATTAGAAATAAAGGTTTTTATTATGCGAAGACAGCGACAAAAGAGAGGTATGTAAGTGACAGATAAATAAAAACAAACAAATATAAATATATAGGAAAATATATAGGAAAAGTAAAACCAGAGTTTAGTGAGAGATCATTGAAAAAATCCTACATAAAACACTATTTTATGTAGGATTTTATATAATAAAACGTATTAATAATAATACCAATATTACTACGACTGCTGCTACTATTGGTATTACTACTACTACTACTACTACTAATAATAATAATAATAATAATAATAAAAGGATGTATTCACTTCTCTCTCAAGACTTGCCAGCTGAGAGCCAATGATGATGTCATATGAATAAATGATGTCCCTCGGAAAAGGCCGGAGAATAAGACTGAACCAGTGGCAGGTGACAGATTATCAGCAGGTCTTTCCCCCGCAGTGTGGCGAGAGGACAGATGAACGCGCTGAACACAGGCTTTTCACACAGATGAATGTCGTGGCCCGGCATTATTCTTCATTCCAGTGAAAGGACAAGGATCACTAATGGTTCTAATCTCTGGCGATAGGCCGCCTCTCATAGATGCTATCTGGCAGCGCTGGTGCGCTGGGGAAGGAGAGATAGCGCGTTTCCCCCATGCAGGCTCCCTGCTCTGTGGGCCCCTGATACGTAAGGTCCCGAAAGTGTGGAATTAAATGTGGGTTGAGCAGTAAAATCTTTATTTAAATTTGTATTTTTTATTTTTTTTTTTTTTTAAAAAGAAAGAAAGAAAAAAGAAAGGTTTATCTCCTTTGCACGTTTTTTGTCAGGAAAAATGATGACAAGCACGATTAAAATTCAATGTCAGCATATCATTTTTTTTCTTTACAACAAATTCCAATTTTTTTGTCGTTTTTTCTTTTTTTTTTTTTTTTGGACAGTGGATTTCAGTTTGGCAGTGAGTAAATCAATGGGTACCTTCAACTGGGTCAGGGTAGGGTGATAAGACGTTATGGATTTATTGAACCTCCTGTGCCCCAGTCTCTGTAAACATTTTCCTAACTGCAAGAACTTTGCTGCTGAATGTGAATTTAGGAATTATCTTGGTTTTTGCACACAGCTGTCCTCATCTGGGGTGAGAGTTTTTACCCAGACTCATCCTGCGCTTCCAGATGTTATTGCACACAAATTACTGTGCTTCAGGTGGGCTCATATATTATATTTTTAAAGAGCATAGAAGCTGTAACTCCTCTGGTGAATGATTCAACCTTTACTGCTGGATAAGAATTAGACCATCCTGCCACTGTAAATGCAACGAGGATAAGATGGTGCATTTTAAACTGTTCATTCCTTCATAAAGCATCACTTTACGTGACCTATAACCAGTGATGATGCAGAAAACAAACTTTTAAGGACTTGCAGTCTGCAGGAAGTTCATTCATCCATTCATAAACAGCCACTTTATATGAAATGATATATGTATAAAGATTATAAGGAAGACTTGCAGTCAGAGAGAGCAATACATGCCCCATAATGCCACAGTGAACGCGCTGCCTTATGGGCAGAGTGGTTCTGGCTCGGAAAGAAACAGCATGACAAATATGCTAAGATAATCTTTGCTAAAAGAAGAATAATAAATGATAAGTCAGATGTGTCTGATTCCCCCTTTATTATTTATTGGAAAAGTGAAAAGTGTGAATGGATTACTGCAAAATCCAAGGGAAACTGATGCACCAATACATGTACTGCTCTCAGCATAGACCTCAGGCCATAAACTACTACTAAAAATCAGAATAAAGACTTCTTGTACCTCTATTCTATTTGTAAACCTGATCTCAGATGTCTAGATGTAACCATGCACGACAATGAAAAGGCCAGAAGGGAGAACAATTATCCCAGAGGTGCATTAAAGGCAAGTTGGATAAGCCTCTCCTCAGTGAGGTTGTGTTTCTCCATGAGAGGTGTTGATTGGAAGCCAGGCCCAGCGAGCTGGCCCCCAGCACCACTCACACACTCACACACAAGAGGCCTCTGTGCAGCACTGGAATCTGGCAGGGTGCGCACTGTTTGTTTTGGAATGAAAAAAGCATGTCATTAGTGTTTGTTAATTGCAGCTAATTGGCCCTAACGAGATGAACAAGGCCACCCACCGGGACCATTCATACAAATAATTTGGAGAAAACAAAATTAATTACTAGATGCTAATTAAAGCCAATTAAAACTGATTAGGCAGTAGTGGAAGGGTAAAGTTGGAGACAGCGGCAAGTCACAATACGAAGGGACGAGTATATTTGGCAGCTTAAAGAGCTTCCCGCTGCGACACAGGAAGACCTTTCCTCCTTTGTCCCCGTATGCCAAATGCATTTTAATAGTCCATTCCCATTGTTCAAATGGAACAGGATTTAATAGAAGTGACATGATAACCACATGGCCTGCTATGATGAGGATTACTTACAAAGGTTCAGACAAAAAGACTTAGACTCTTTCCAAAGCAAACTTTTCCTTTACACAATGAAACCCCACTTTTACCTCCTTTAATGTTCCTTCCTCTGCTAGAGCACATTTGAGCTGTCAATGGAAACATTAGCTTAGCTCAATAGCCTGATTAAACTTCTCAAACACTCAAGTGAACAGTATTAACATAATGGCTATAATAGATATTTTAACAGGTGTCTTTCCATAAAATTTATATATGTAAAATAAATCATTCTCTTTGCCTTAGACATACACCAATCAGGCATAACATTATGACCACCTTCCTAATATTGTGTAGATCTCCCTCGTGTCTCCAAAGCAGTTGTGACTCATCAGAGAATGGACATGGGCCTCCTGAGGGTGTCCTGTGGTGTCTGGCAACACAATGTTGTTAGTGGGGGCCTTTGGGTCCTATGGGTTGAGGGGAGGGGCCTCTGTGGATCATCCCACAGATACTTGATCAGTTTGGGATCTAGTGAATTTGGAGGACAGGTCAACACCTTGTGCTGTTCTTCATGTTTTTTTTAGTTGTTCCTAAAGCGTTTTTGTGTGTGTGTCTGTGTCAGGCTGCATCCTGCTGGGGATGGCTGCTGCCATCAAGGAGTGTCATTGCTATGGGGTGGGGGTGCCTGGTCTGGTCTAGGTGGGTGGTACATGTCTAAGTAACATCCACATGAATGCCAGGTCCAAAAGTTTCCTTCACCACAAGATGGTCAATGTTATTTACTTCCCCTGTCAGTGGTCATAATGTTGTGGCTGCTCGGTGTATAATCGATTTAAATTTACTTTAGTTCCCAACAACGTCACGTCAGAGTATCGTATAAATCAAACCCACAGACAAGCAGGTGTGATATGAGATTGCACCGCATGTTATGCACAGAGATTGCACCGCATGTTATGTGGTGTTGATTAACAGATATTTTTTTCACACAAATTTTAAAAATAGACACAATTTTCAATAAGTGAAAATAACATGTGTAAAAAAATGCAAAAACACAACAACACAACTGACAATATGTCTTCTGGGTGTGAATGTTAAAGGGTTAATTCCTCAGACCACTCGGTATAACACTACACTGCAAGCTCCTGCAAACTAACCTTAATATTCATTCAGTAAGTCTTTAAAATACTTTCCACATGAACTGAATTGTAATATTAATGAAAGTAGGATTTGTTGCAGGGCTGAATGAGTTGAATCCGATTTTTTTCATTTTTAGTCAGACTCCTCTGTAAACTGGGTTTATATGATAACTGAAACTGGTTTTAATTAAAGTTGATTATGCATGTCTGAGAAATGAAAACACTATTTGCGTTTCCTCTGCTTTGCCCTCACTGACCTTAAATCCTCAATATTTTTTAAAGCTGAGAAGTGGAACAGTTTGGCAGCACCCGCTACACAACACACATCTACTGTCTGTGAGCAGCCTGTGCTCGAATGAACAGTCCCTTCAATCAAGTGCAATTACTGGCCATTACCCATTTGACGACAGCAACAAAAGGTGAATATGGCGGTAAAGATCCGGAGGGTAACAACGTGGACTCTGCGCTGGAAAGGCTGCACCTCCGCACTCAAAATAATACATTTACAAGAGCAGGAAAACCCATCCTTGCGACGGGTGAGGGCCGAAAAGAGAAGAGTAATCCTTATCGACCATCTTTACACTGACCTCAAATCATATCAGGGATTTGGTCTCGTTCAGACACTCAGCTTCAGTCTAAAAACTACAAATTTATGTGACCGATTGTTTGCTTATAGTAATTTCCATAGTGAGTCAGAGGAAGTGGGGATAAGCCTCCCATCAAACTACATCCTAAAGTATCTGAGAGAGATAAAAAGCCCCATGTGTGTAAACAGAACACTGCAGAACACTATTAAATTAAACTGAGATAGTTGCTGCATGCACAATACTTGAACGTGAAGAGTTGGCCGCATGATAGAGGCGTCGAGTGCAGCGAGTGGTGGGGATCAAGCAGTGTCACGCAGTTTGCATGAACGAATACGCCTGTGAGGCGGCGTATGCGGGCGCACAGACAAGAAAACCTGCCCCATCCGAACGGGAAGCGAGAGTGATCTGCCTGAGGGGCCGTTCAGCGAGAGGGCCCAGGGGACAGAGTGCCCGCGGCCCTGGTGATGATGGTGATTGATGCGGACACAATTCAGACACCCCAGACAGTGCAGCAAATTAAAAGGCTATTTTGTAAAGTTGTAAAGGAGCAGAATGGCAGAGGGGAGAGATGAGCCCCCCGTCTCACTCCCTCCCAGCTTCTCTGTCATACCATCAGCTTCTGTTTGGTTTCCTTGGTGTCATCAAGTCCCTGAGGGAGGAGGGCTATTACAAGCCTTTCATGCTCACTCATACTGGATACACCGCCGATGCTGCTTGTGCACATATGGGAGTGTGTACGAGTGTGTGGCAGGAGGGTGAAAGACCACTCCTTAAACCGCTGTTTTATTTCTCAGTGCTGAATGTATTTTCTGCATAGTGTGTTGCTCTTTAAATGTTAATTCATTCCTTAATTTCTCCTCAAAGTTCTTTCCATTTTTCATGGTATTGTATTTCTGTGAAACTGTGCAGCCCTGTGGAACTTTTGTTTTGCAAGGGGAAATAAAAATAGAGTTTTCTAGCTTACTATTGATCAGCAGATTAAAGTCAAGTAGCAATATTGATGAAGCATCCATTGGTAAGTGTACCTGTGGATGTTCTCAACTGATAAAAGTGAAAGCCACAGTCGGCCAACTGTGCATTCGTTCCTTATCTGTACATGATTTACAAATCATTCATCCTCAGTCTGAATTTAATTGACCCAGCCGACCTCAGGATGCACCCGTGGCGTCCTGCCTGGGAGCGGTGTGTGTGGGGAGAGGAGATAGACTGACAGACTGCATCAGGCTATAGGTAGAGCAGCCATCGGGGAGGACGACTCACGCGGCAGAGGTCAAACCGGTGTCAAGTGGGGAGTGAGGCCAGCTGAGCAGCCTGGGCCCACGCATTGTGCTCATCAATGCAGCTGCTGTCAGTTATCAGGAGTGCAGGCCAGGGGTGGGGGTGCGGGGTGTGCGGGCGGCTTTGACAGAAAGGGCCGTGCCTGTGTGGAAGTTTAGGGGAAGTGGAAGGGGGGTATTGTTGGAGCTTGGAGGCATATGGCCCTACAAGAGGAAAATGACTCTTTTCCACGCAACACATGCCAGATCTCTCACAAGCAGGTCACCTGCTCCACTAGGCTCCTCACGTCTGACATTTTACTATGTCCCATTATTATTTAGTCTTAAAAATCTGAAATAAATATTCTAAAGGTGCAGGACTGTCAACGACCACTGTGCAATTATTACATCTATGACAATTTATAACAACAGAAAATAAAATTATATCAGAGGAACAAATAGAAGACAGAATTCAAAAGTTGGAAATTTCAAACTTATTAAAATCAGATTTTTAATGCAGAAGAAATTTTTGAAAAATGACAGTATTTTCATTCCTACTTTTGCTCCCTGGTTCATATTATCTCCTATATGGCTGCTGCGAGCTCAGTCAGGGGTGATATGTTTCAGGCTGCAGTAAAGAGGCTTGATTCCCAGACCTAGCAGTCCAGCGTCAGATATAATCAGCCTTACTGCAGTAGGGTCACGACTCTTGCTGGAATGGCTTGACTGGCCTATAGCAGCTTATCACCTGCTCCCACGCCGCCCAGCCCAACCACTGAATACTGACTACAAGAACTGAGGGGGGGGGGGGGGGGGCGTCCACTGTATGAATCGATCTGCGCTCACGCAGATACATCCCGCTAAGAGGTCACCAAGGCTGGGTAATGTGTACACTGTCAAGTCAATAGGAAAATATTAGCTAAACAGCTTAACAGAGAGGGAGAGAACACAAACACTGCATGCATGAAAGGATAGATGCATGTGTCAGACATCCCAGTCTGCTTCCCCGGGTGCATCTGTCAGTCTCTGATCTCTGAGTCGTATGCAAGCAGGGGGAGCTATAGATTCTGCATTAGAATAAGAGCGGACTGTAAGAGTGCCGTAGACAGACTGCGTCCTGATGCGGCCGCCCACCCTTGTCTTTTCAGCTGGGCCTTCTCATACTTGCCCTTTCATTCCAGTAGCTCTGAGGGACTAGGATCGTCCCAATGCACTAAACAGATGGGCGTCTCACAAAGGGCCCTGCTTCTTGGCAAGCTGGTGTCCTACATGGCTGATTACACCTAAATACTGAACCCAGAATTGATACAGTGGCTCGTGGGCACATTATGCAATGGGGTGGCAGGACAGACACACAAAAAAATAAAAAAAATAAAAAGATGATATAGGCTGAAACCCGTCTGTATTGTTTAAAATTCTAATTCCATTCTTACATTTGATAAAGGAGGGGTTTAGGGACTGAGAGAGGCCATGCAATGTATCACATACGATTTGCAACATGCAACATGCACTGGACTAGACTACAGAGACAAAGATCATGTTCTTATTATTTTATGTTGAGCATTAGTTCTCTTTTTTCGCTTCAAGACAGATTCATGTCTTCCACCTCATATCCCACAGTGCTGGAACATTAACCGAAACATGCGAAGTACAGGGGCTTGTCCTTTAAATTCAGAGAGAACCTAATCAATCATCGGCCACTCTGCATTCACACTGTCAGAAGTGACATCGGCATTGTCACAGCACTGCTTTGCACGGGTTACTCCACAGTACCACCACCTTTCATGTTATATCTACCTGATTAAAGCATGTGTTGAATAAGAACCCATGCACTGTGGTCTGACTTCCATTGATTATTAATTGAACTGATTATTCCTCTAAATGAAGCGCCAGCATAGTGAATTTTTTTTATTTCTCAAATCCTTTCTAAATTTACCCCCTTCTTTGTGTCACTGTGTGTGCTTGTGTGTGTTTCTGCATACATCAGCGTGTCCATTCTCATCTAATGCCGTGTATGTGCACATAAGATAGAGACGAGCAGACAGAGGGGAGTGAGTACATGCCTGTAGCCAGACTATCCACATTTTTCATCAACATGAAGAGAGAGAAAAGAAAAAAAAATCTGGGCTCCTTATCAGCAGCTGTGTCCTTTCCTTCCTCTCAGACTGCCCTCCCATCCCTGTCTGGCCTCCTAGATATGCTAATCGCTATGTAAGAATATCCTGTTGGCTAATTACCATACATTACCCCGTGCTCATCTCCAGATTAATTCTTCATGTGCATAATCGCATTTGGGCTCCTTTGCCAGCCCAGTGTTAAAGGTGAAACATGGGTAAATACAATTTACATTGGTCGGACGTTATTGTTTGGAATGTGTTAGCGCCTCTTACCTCCAGGATATTGTGTGCAGAGGGAGATGGCTGAATGAGAAGGATTATCTCTTCTGTCATAAACTGTCCAGGCTGCTGGATCTTAGAGAGTTGTAATACCACCACCCAAGGCTGTGTTCAGCGGTGGATTTCCTTGCATTATCCCTTGTGTTTGGAGGGCTTCATATTCATTTTTATATTCATGCAATTGATCTCCTACAGTGTAACTGTCAGTGGAAAATCCCTAATTACTACATGAATTAGACTACCTTCGCGTATGTTTCGGCGGTGCATGTTGACACTGTTTTGGTGCTATTTTGAAATAACTGTTAGAATAAAGTGTCCGAATAAAATAATAAAAGACATTTGAGACTGTTTAAGATTTGCATTTTCCAAACAGTAAGGACATCTAAATAAGTAGCAGAAGTATGTGGCATGGCTGATCACTGCATTCTAGTCACATGGTGCTGCAACTGGAACGTCCCTGTACTAATAGCACCTCCCCTATTTTTATGTCTCATTTGAATATATTGAGTGGGCCATCTGTAAGCCATTTATCTACATCAAAAAGCCGTTAGAATTGCCTTCTCCTCCCCCTGGCCCTGCCTCAAGCCCACACATACAAATCAACGTGGGCATACATATGTTGCTGCGAGCAGGCAAACACATATCCAAAAAGCGCTAACAATTTGTCTGACAAGCCTAAAAAGATGTGTATTTTTTCACATTTTCACATCTAGGATTATTTTTAATCAGCATTTCTTTCTTTTCTTTTTTTACCAGTCTTTTCTTCTGTGTACGTTGGAACCTTTCAGTCCCGCTGCAGCATCCGTAGATGTCTGTCTGACACCCACCATTATTGAGGAACAAGAAGCTGCTTTAATGTGATCCTCCTGACAACTGATGCATATGTCTCTGTCTGCAGACCTTTCTGCAAAGCTCTGCTGCGGCGGTCGCGCACATGACCCTTGTGAACAAACCATAAAAGCACTATTACAAGAGTAATGACCAAATTTAACAGTTTGCCTCGGCACACCTGGGTTCCAGACGAGGACTGTATATTTCCTCTGACAGTCCCAACATCTCTGCGGAGAGCAGCCAACCACAACGTAACTGGCAAGGTCAATATCCCTAGAGAGCAAGAGAGGAGTACTTTAAAGATGTGGTGCATTTGAGGGTTCCCATTTGTGGCTGCAGAAAGGCACAGGTTACAGAGAGGAAGAAGGCTCTCTGTTAATTCTCGTAATACTGGAATGAGACAGCAGACAGGGTGGTCAGGTAAGCTGTATGGGTTGTTTTTGCGGTTTTTACATTTAATTTTGTCAAATAAGGTCCAGAAAACAAGAAAGATCCTGTATGCCGTGTGAATTAACATGTAAATAAAGTCAGATGCACAACAACTGGTTGAAAGTCTGTTGATGTAGGTGAGCATCAGCTGCTTTAATCACCAGGAAGTCTTAAGGCAAAGCCAGAAGTCTTCATTCACCCTGTACAGTTCTAATGTGCTAATGCCTTTGGAGTTTGCATTGCTTTAAGGTCACAAAATAGTCCTTCCTTTAAATTGGTTAATTGGTCGCACGATAGGGAGGGGCAGGGAGGCCTCCTTATAATATCAAAGAGACAGAGTACTTCAAACTATATATTATTCATATCACACTTGGTCACCCTTTGGCCTGCCAGACTGAGAGGGGCAGTGTAGGTGGTGAGAGTCAGGGGAGAGCACAGAGAAAAGTGCTAATGTGCTGACAGAGAAGAACATCTGATCACAGGTCTTAGCGTCTGAACAGACCTGCACTTCATGCCTCTTGACTTGGGTGGCTAATAAAACCAAATGCAGACCAATGGAAGCTGGTACAAAGTGAAATCTATAATAAAAAGGGAATGATGGAAAGAAGATTGGGTGGAACAGCTCAAGCTGGTACGTGGAGAGATGAGGAGACGTTGATCTGGAAGCCAGGGCTAACGGAGCAGGGGAGAGCGGAATTCAGAGCTGATCAGAGGAAGCTGGGCTGAAGAGGAGAGGTGGGTTCCAGGGCTGAGAGGCAGGGGCAATTTGAAGCAGAGCCCAGTTCTTGGGCAGGGGTCCAAGGGTGAGTAGATGAGAAGTAGGGAGCAAGGGCCAGAGGGTAGCACACAATCTGCTAGGGTGGAAGTGGCAAGGAGGACTTGATTATGAAACTGGTTACAACTGGTAGGGCTCTGCTCTGACTCCAGCACATTTGCCTCTACTCTCAGGCACACGACACACAAGGAATCAGAAAAAGAAGCTTGAGGAGACACTGGATGGGATGTCGAAGGAATGTTCGGTGGGGATGCAGGGCCTGATGTGACGCTCTCACTACTCTTTATTGAAACCACTTCCAGTGTCGGGCCTCAGCAGTCGTTTACAGAAATAAATAATCTAATTCTACTAATAAAATATCAACTAGTGTAAATGGAGGTCATTTCAACTCACCGTCTAACACTTAAAACAAGACAGAGTTGCAATTACAAGTTGTTGGAGGGAACCATCTCTTTTACAGTAACTGGATTTGTTGGATTTGGAGGCTATAGGGCTCACTCCTCGGCTGAGGGCACAAGGTAGAGTTTGTGTTTTCCTAAAAGATTTTCCCCAGACAAGGTGAGAACTGCTCTAGATAATTTAGTTAATACACCTTCTTCATAAAAGACATTTTGACATTTCAAGGACATGCTTCTGTTGTGCACAGTTCACTATCAAGGTTCACTGGGACACTTAACAGGACCAAGACATTGCTAATTCCACCTGTGCTTTCTGTGGATAAGTTTACGTGGACGCCGGAAATCTACAAATAATTGAAATAATAGCTCCATCAGAACAAAATAGCCTCATGTAACCACCACAGTTGGAATCCATTAAGTGGAAAATATTAGCGCCTGTTAACTATGTGGGGTAAACAAGCAAGAAGTTTTCAGGACGGACAGACACATCGGTATTGTTTGAAATGACAAAAATGGTCGAATAATTCTGGGATGTCTCGTCTTTGGTCGCCTTGTTCTATTCAATCAATTCAGTCTTGTCAGTAAAAGTTTGGAGGGAAAATATCTCCTGTAATACTTCAGTGAGCAAAGCCACTTTGCAGATATTAAAAAAGTTACATTCCAATTGATACACTGGGACATGTAAACGCAAATATCTTTTCGGTCCATTTTATTTAGCATCCACGTAAATGGTTAAATTGGAATCTGCAATCAGGAAGATTTCAATTGGGCTGACGAAATATTGTGACATCTGACAAGTCTAAATGCCTGCCTTTGCATGAGTGCGAACTTAGACATGTCAAGAAGGGTAGCGGGGTAAGGAGGTTAGGACCCAAATGCAGGACTGAGGCAGGAGTAGGAGAAAAGGAATTTAATTAAAAAAATAAAAATAAAAGAAAGACAAAGCTGACAAAAACCAAAAGCACTGCTGGCGTGGCAGGATATCAAAAAAACTAAAATCAAAACTATGAATACATGAACAAGACATGGAAAATCTATGACATGGAAAGACATGAAGTAGGCATAGAAACAGTGTGACACGGCAAGGAACAAAGGGGAAGGCAGGGCTATATATACACACGAGGAACAGAGGGGTGACGAGACACAGGTGAAACAAATCAAGACATAACACAAGGAGAAAGCAATGACCTAATCAAAAGGAAAAACACAGGGAGTAACACATAACAGGAAATCAAGAACTTAACAAAACAGGAAACTGAAAAACACGAAACATGAATGAAACTCAAAACATGAACACAGGAATAAAAAAAAACAGAACCATAACAGCAAACCACGACAAGACATCCTTTTTTTTCTGAGTTTTCCAAAAAACTCCAGTTTTAAAGCAATTTTGTGCAATAAGATTTTTTTTTTTATCCAATTTCAAAGGAAAACACTAGATGTGGATCCCTCGTCAAGTTTTCTTTGGCCATTAACAATAAAATGATCTTATGTCACAGTGATTTCACATCCATGCTGGTCATTGTGCTGTACCTGACACCTCACATGGCCGCCACTCTTACATTGCCATGACAACTATCCAACTACTTGTCCAAACAGACTCATCAATGCAGATGTAACATTTGTCATGTCAATAAAGCTATTTGCAGGCAATTGATCAGCTGCAACCTCCGGGTTCCCATGAGGGTTGAGTGAGAATTAAAGAGTCAGACAGAAAGAAGGAGTGAGAATCGCTGACTCTATACATCTGACCTCAGATAATAACATGGAACCTGTGGCCAGCTCCTCCCAGCGCCTTCCTGAAGCGCGACTATCAGCTCTACTCTGGAGAGAGTGAGAGGTAAAAGAAGCATGACATTGTACCGCTGTCCTCTATCAGGAGTTGTCAGAAATCAGCATCAAGGCCACCGTGTAGGGAAGGAAGGGACCACTTTCTGAATGTTGCAGGGTCGATAGAGAGTTTGATCCACTCTTTGGCAAGTTCCCCGCAAACAGTAGTGCGTGGGATTACGTCTCTTTGTGTTTCTTCTCAAGCATGCAGCAGGTGATCAAGCAGCTCGCTGCATTCCTGCTTACCCAGAGTGCTTTAGGGTATCCCTGCCACGGGAGGAAAAAGTAGACATATCTATCAGTTGAACAAAGCCTTCCTGCTTTTTGAAAAGAAGAAGCAAGATCAATTACTACCTCCAGTTTGTGAAGACACAATCAATTGCGTGTGACTCTTGTCCCCTCAATGGAGACGAAGGAACAATCACAGAATACGGCCATTTCAGGGTCACAGCAGATTTGGAGAGAAACCTTTTGGTTGAGGTGTTTGTGTTGTGTATTGATTTTTTTTTTTCCTCTTCCACTGTCGCTCCAAAAACATGCCATCTTTCAGGAGACAAATCACTCATTTGTGGCTGCCCGGCTTTGTGTCTGAGGATATTTAAACCTGTTCTGCTCTCTCTTTTTTTTTCTGATACCGTCAAGAATGTTCTCCCCCACAAAAACACATAACGTGTCACTTTTCCATTTTGAAGTGCTCCTGTAAGAATCTTTAAATCAAAATCTTCTAATCTGCATATTCTGTCGTTCAGATTTAAAAAAAAATGTATGCAAATAAGATCTATGGCAACAGAAAAGAAGAAAAGACGCAGAAAAAGATTAATATTAAACAAAACAATGTACAGTTTCATGATCACCAAAGAGTATAAATGTTGCCTTGGTGACGTTTGTATGTAAGAAGATTTCCATTTTAATTTCTATTAATCTCCTAAAATAATTCTTAATTCTATTTGTCACCCAGAGGATTAGGCTGCTTTATTCCACTACATCTGTTGTTTACCTCATTTAATTTGATACACTTTAGCCTGCCTGCAACCCAAGACCGATAACCAACAATCAAAGTCTTTCTTTTTGAACATAATCCCTGATTGGCATGGTGCGATCCTCTAGGATATTAATATAAAGCGAACAAGAGGTTCAAAGTGTGCCAGTTTTATTCTCACAAATTGCAGCTTTGGAAGCTTTGCACCAGTGCATTCAGTTGTACAAATGACGTTGGATGGTGCAAATGCATTGGCAGACAAGGTATCATACAGTATGACATTATGATCACATAATAAATGCTGGCTCCATCGCTGAAGTGTCATTTAAAGGGAAAATCTATTTTCCATTTGTGGCAGACAATAAGTGCTAACCGAAATCGTCCTCTTATCATTTTGTGTACCTCTCAATTAAAGATGTCTTTTTTTTTTTTTTCCTATGAGCACTGTGGTCAAACCAGTAGAACATTCTTCCTAACCACTACAACTACGGATGAACCGCGTCTCCCATACGATTCTTGGTGGAGGTGGACGAGTGACGCCGCGGCAGAGAGGTAGTGACCTGCCACTCACAGTGTTCATGGTCACAATTATGCATAACTTTAAGCACTGATATAATTCCCCCTGTACAGCTATCAAGAATGTATAATTTACCTATGGAGACAATTTTTGTACCAGGCTGTAAACTACTCACTCTGTAAAGTGGGACATTTTAACATGGAGGTTTGGTGTCAATGTGATTTAATGTAAGGCATTTAAGGACAGGCAGTCTTTGGTAGCTCTTGGCCTTCACCGCTGACTGCATTTTGTCAGTTTAATATATATTTTTCTCTTTTGAATGAGCAGATAAGAAGGTGAATGAACATTTTTTTTTTTTTACCTCACATTGTTGGATGTCATGAAAATCATTGGTTGCATGTTACTTAACAAGGGGTCTACACATTACACATATTGATTGTTTACATAGTATACTATGGTGCTCCCTCGCCAATCACATTCAGGATTGGTCCAACACTAATGCACTGGTCGCTTTCTCAAGTGGTAGCAACACTTACACTGACTTCAAGTTGAGAATAAATCAACCTGTAGAGGATGTAGAGCATTAATGAGCTGAGGGACATAGTACAGAAAGATGGAAAATGAGAACTGGGACCATCTGTCAGTACTCGTGATGAATGGAAATGGACCTTCTCCATCACAAAGCGCTCCTTGTATTTTCCACCACCTTGGACGACATTTTTCTCATCAGTCATGTTTTGTACATTCGTTGCAAATTACTCCATCAGACACTGCGAGCACCTGTCCGTCCGACAAAGGGGGAGCGTGATGCCTCGCGGACAGGTGAGTGACAAGGACGGGAAAACCAACCAGAGGCAGCAATGAGACAGAAAAGAGAAGAGGGTGGAAAAGAGCGAAGGATGAGAGAAGCGAGGGACTCCTTTGAACGTGAATTCCCCTGGGTGAGCCAGTATCAGTCAATCTGGGGCTAATTCATGTCAGAGTGTGTATGCTATCTCCTTGAGAGGCCGGCAGAAGGTTGATAAAATTCAAGTGGAATTGAAGTTAGATGCACAAGTGGACAGATATAACAAGACTGAAGAAAGAGGTATTTTGCCTATATTCTGACTTTCATAGATATTCCTCTGATGTCAAAACCCATGATTTTTGTCCTGGATTTTTATATTATTGGAACAGCCAATCTATATATAATATATAAGTATAAAATAATATACTTAGAGTTGTTAAACAGCAGAACAAAAAATCTAAAGCCCATTTACACATTTAAAATACAACATCCTGTATTGCTTCATAAGATAAATTTTAGCTTCACCATCATTTGCAGAACAAAACTACAACTTCCTGAAAGGCCCAGTTGAAATGATACATTGAACCTCATGACCAATAACTAAGTTACGTCCTTTTTCTTTTTTTAAAACACAAAGAAATACTCACTAAAAGTGAAACAATACAGTTTTGCAACTCACCGTTTACGGCCTATCATAATTTTTCCCAGTGTAGTTTTAAACAATGGGAATCCTACATCATCAGAACAGCCATGGAAAGCTATTTCAAGAGATTTAAACAACAACAAAAATCTGTTTTATTTGTTGTTCCTCCTCCCCCAATGTATTTCATTTATTTTTTATTTTTTGCACAGTGCTGAAAATACGAAATATAAATCCACAAAACGAAATGATGGAGAAGCATTAGTGAAGCAGCATTGGGTCGTCAGTCAGAAGCAGGTGAGAAAGAGGAGCAGATGGTCACGTTGAGGCTCTGTGTCGAGTGCATAGTGTGCCCTTGGGCGCTGGGAAGCAACATCTAAATGAATATGATTTGTCCACCTTTGATATGTAAGAGGATTATACCTTATGTTCGAACACAGAGTTGTGAATGGCCTCGGATGAAAAGTGACACAGAGCAGAATAGAATTAGAGGCTCCTGAAGGACTTCTTCATTCATTGTTAACTTCTTGCCTAATCCTTATTAGGACGTACAGGTCTGAGGGAGTAGTCGCGGCTGTGGGGACATGTGCCCCCATTGTGTGTCTGATGGTTAATTGTGCTGTCATGGCAGGAGGAGGGGAAGGCAAATGGAAAGAGAATGAGGGATCAGGAAAGTCCATAAAGGCCCCCCGCTCGTCATGGGTGTTACTCAATCTGTCGGAGGCCTGATCCTCTGTGCTGTTAAGTATGAAGTGCAGCGCAGAGTCGCATGGCTCCCAGCGTGTGACACGAGATGTATCGCACATGTGCTCGCACACACAAATCTGCAAATTAAATGCAGATCTATAGAGGAAAAACAGCGAGCACTATTGGAACACCAGTATAATTTTCATCACGAAAAACTGATTAGATTCAGAAAATGGAGGCCTTTGATTTCAGGCCCTGTCCGGACAGATCAGGCTGCTGTGATCGATTTGCAGATGAAGGAAGAGGGTAGTATATTTCGTGTTGTAATGGTGTAATTTGTTTCTACACTGATGGCACTTATGTGTTTATATGTTTATATGGGTTCCTGCAATCACACACTTGTCTGTCAATGGCTACATTTACTTCAATACTGGTATTCCACTAATAACCAGAACAGTATTCCATTAATAATTTAAAAATGTCTCATAGAACCACTTCAGTTAGAACAGTCTGCCCCAGTTGGAGTGAGAGTCTTTCAAGGATAGGAAAATGTTAGTGCCTAATAAACACAGAATGAACACATTCTTTCTGCACAATGTCTGAGTCAAATGTTGTCAGTAAGTTATAACTTATGTTATATTTCCGGAAGATTCAACACTCCACAGTGCAGTGCTATGTTCATGTTAAATAAGATACATTCAGATTGAGGTTTTGGGCCATGTAAACACATATATCTGATCAGATCATTTATTATAATGTCCTCTAAACAGCTGAACATTGTGTATGTAAATGTAACCAGTGTGATACAGCATTATCCATACTGCAGCCTTGTCTTTGTAAAGCACTCTGCACCATATCTTCTCCTCTCAGACGCGGGGCATTGTGAATGTTCCACGTTGTTTTGTATTCTTCAGGGTGTGCAAGTTTTTCCCCCACCCACGTTCTCCCACCACCGCCGTGTGCCCCCGCCTAATGCCACAGCGCGCTGCTTTGACCCCGGCATGCTCGCAGAGACGTTGTGGCAATACTATCATGTAAATGAAGTCAGGCTCATTTCAAGTGCCTTTGGGAGACCAGCGGTTTATCAGAAACAAGCCTGCCAGAGCAGCTCCGTATTGTCCATTCATTCACACCAGTGCACAGGGACCATGTGGGACTCATATTCACAGCCCAAAGGTCAGCATCAGAACTAATGCATGCGGCGCCGCTCACATAAAAAGCAATTCAGGTCTATGTTTAAATTCTAAACAATGGCAAGAAGACACAATTTTATCCATCAAATTCTAGATATTTCTCTATATTAAGCTTAAAAGCATCAAGAATTCCCGTCTCTCAATTTTTGCTGGAAGATAAGGGATAATTTTTATGGGTAGTACTATAATGGAAGAAGCAGCACCAGAGTATTTATTAAATCAAATCCAATTCATGTGCATGACACAGAGAGCAACGTACCCTGTTGGTTATTCTTGTGCTTGCAGCTAACCATCAAAATGTAATTAAATCATGAAGCGATCGGGCCCCTCATTGCTTGTTTGTTTATCCGTTATTAGAGGCTGAGAGCTTCCCTGCTGTCAGTGAGAAACGAAACTTACCATATGAGCCAGAGAAGAACAGAAAAGGGACTTTGAACCCGGTGTTTTGTAAATTGATCTGGATGGAAACCCTCCAATAGCAAGTAGTAAAGCGTGCATTTTTGCACAGAGCATGTGCAACTTCAACCAGTCAGTGATACTTTACAAAAAATACAAACATGTGTCCATGTAAATAATAATAAAAAATAATGTATAATTGTCGACTTAATTTCATGGTGAATTGCGATTATTTCCCCAAGTTAAAATGTGTGAAAATAACACATTCCTACCTTTTCCGAACAAGCATTTGAGACTTTAACCCTTTAAAAATGACCTTTTGCGCGACTGTTGACAACATACTCGTGGTAATCAATTTTTTCGTTCCTTGTGTGCAGCTTTTGTCGGGAGGAGCGAAAGATTTGCCCCGCTTTTTTGTTTACACACACCAAATTGGAGACACCTTTTGCTTTAAGGGGTGAAATTTACTGGCAAGTCGGGCAACAATTCAACCACGGGGCTTTGTTCAGCAGCGAATAGAAGTTATAATGAGAGATATTGTTGTTCCCTTTTAATGTACTGTATGCGCCCCCCCCCCAGTCACCCCCCCACAAAAAAAAGAAAGAAAAAGAAATGGCATAATTGTAGTAGTTAGAGCAAATTATAACACTTGCGGTTGTGGGTAAACGTTCTGTAAACTGCCATTAGAGGTGAGGAGGCTTTCTGGGTGCTATAAAACAGCACATGGAGCAGGTGGAGCGGCAACAGGCTTTAGCCTCCACAATCGGCCATAATAACCCCTCCATTTACTGTGCTAACACCTCCCATCTCCCATTCTTCTGTGTGATTGAAGTACTTTGACAGTTTCAGTAGTTAGATGCTCTGCTTACTTTCTTATCTGTATCAGCCACGTTTTGGATTTGTGTTCAAACTTTGCCATGCAGTATTATAAAGACCTGTTCAAAAGCATCACATTTAGCTATCAGAGTTGACTTAAATAATTACTGAATGACAACAGTTTTTCCAAACTTTTAATTGTCTCCCCAAAACTGTATTTTCCAGATTTTTCCACTTTACTATTCATTTCTGGTTGGTGAGTGTGCATGTTGTGCGCTGTACAGAATCATAGGGGAACTTTCTCCCCATTAGTGAGAGCTCTTCATTTCAAGAGTCTCAGATATTAGTGGCACTCCACTCAGGTGTGGTACAATTACAACAATTACACTTGCAAAGTGGCTCTCGGCCCTCAGTGAGGAAACGTGTGCAATGTGAACGTCCGGCTGATTACCATTCCCACTAAACACTGCAGCCATAATGAGAGCGGAGTGCGGGGCTTCCTGAGGTCACGTACTCTGGCTGGACTTCTGATGTAATGGTATTCATCACTCTGTTGATATTCTCTGATGTGATAATGATCCACTTCTGTCTGCCAAGGGAAGCCCTCCTCCTAATCGTCACGTAAAGTGTACATACATGTAAATGCTACTCGAGATTTTCAGTAGTGCATGTTGATTATGCACTCGCTTGCCAGTTCATTAGGGACAGTGGTGAAATCAAATTCATTCTAATATAACAGTCCCGCACTAAATCTTGTCTTCATCAAGGTTATGGTATTCAGCCCCCGAGAGCGGTGTTGATTCAACTGTGTTTTCATTTTGGAGTCTGTGGTTTGTAGCACTGCTGAATATATTGTGCCCCCATTTTAGTCAGTGGGCTAGGCTAGATAACAAAAACACTTTTAATTTAATCCAGTTCAACAACACTTCATCTAGCTGAATTTACCACCTTTCTGACACTGTTTCAACATAAACTGAACATTAGACCAGTCTTGAAGGGGTGTTTTAGTGCAGGACTGTTATATTAGAATTAGTGCTGGGCAACGATTACATTTTTTAAATCGCGATTAATCACATGATTTTTTGTGATTAATCGTGATTGTTTCACTAATTAAAATGTTTCTCACAAATTGGCCAGTGTATGTATAACATCAGGGGTTTAAATCATATATGAGAACACTGCACAGTGTGTGCAAAGCATTATTTATTTGCACTGAATCACTTTGTAGTGATCATGTATATCTGTGTGGGATAAGAAGCCAAGCTTGCTGGGTCCGTGCCCCCCCATCATTCATCTCTGGGCTTAACCTCACCTCGCCTCCCTCCAGTAGCTTTTGTCTAAGACACAGACTTGATTCACAAGTAGCGCATGCCTGGTTTCTAACATCTCTTTATCCAGTATCTTCTGACAAAGCTGTACGTGTGTGTCTTCCTTTCCTTATACATAATGATTATATGAATTTTTTCTAAAAAAAAATCTCCATTATCCCTTTGTCGTTACGCTGCACACACTGAATTGCATTGTTCCCTTTATTTTTTCTTCTTTTATATGCATCCTCACATTGATTATTCAATAAACCTTTTCAAAACCTACCTCTTTTAAGTTTCACGCAAATATCATGCTGCGGGATCAAAGTCCTGGTCTCATTCTTCATGACATGATCTGGTATTGCAGCAATGACATGTGTTTAATGTGTTAAGGTCCACATGTATTTATCAATAATTAGCTTTTACCAGTGACCACATTGTGATCTATGCATGACAAGAGTTTCCTGAAGCTTTATCATACTTATGAAGCATTTAATGTATGCACACATCTACTGTGATTACCTCTGTATGTGAAACCCTACGCATATGCTGGTGTTATTTTGTTGCTCTTTAAGAGATTGATTAATGACAGACATTTGCATTTGCATCTGAACATGGGCCATTGGAGGATGAGCTGTTTATTATTTTACTTCATTATAAGAAGAAAACACCATAGGCCTCGGACATAGGACTGAGTGTATGTTTAAGAAAACACTCTCCCTTTCTTTTTCATTTTCCTCCAGCAGTTAACACTGCAGTGAAAATGATGGACTTCCTGAAGCACTGGAATCGTCCCACGACGGGGGTGCTCAAAGCTTTGGATACACTCCGCTGTTATAATAATATTCCTGGCAGGATGTCTAATAACTATGCTAATTATCAAAGAAAGAGAATTTTCCTCTTGATTGTGGCAGCTAGAGCAGTGTGGCGATCTGGGATACCAAACCTAAAGGCACTTGAAGGGAGCTCAGTGCGGAACTCATGCTTTATCATTAGTGCTATACAGTCCATTAACCAAAGCCTAGAAGACTGCAATTAACCCTGCAATCATTTATTTAGGCTCTATATGTATGGGCTTCATACTTAATCCACTCATATAGGCTGGGCATCATCAACTAAGCCTGTCATGGCTCATCTTCTACATCTTTAGGTTGATCACCACAGCAGAGAATCAGCTGCAGTCTCAGACATATTGTGAATGATGTTAACAGACTGTTAATAGACTTTCAACACAGTATAGCTTTACAGGTGTTTTAGTCCAGATTGTGAAGAAAAAAAGAAGTTCTGAGGCACAGATCTATTCATTTATGTACTCCATTTTTTTAAGTTTTTCCTTTTTTATATGTTGAAAGTAATACAAAAGTTAATATGTTCAGAGTTTTACCTTTTCCATTAGTTATTTGAACTAAATCTGACTATCTGACCAAATCTGATAGCTCTTAGGTTTGAATTACAAGGGGCTGCAAAGAGACAAAACTCTATTGCAAAGGAGTCATAGGCCGTCAAATTAAATCCAATCAGTTTTATTTTATACATATACACTGCACATGCACACATACAATTGGTTCTCTAAATTTAACCCTTTAAAGCGAGCACCCTCGGAGCAGAGTATAGCCATGCAAGGCACTTGGGGAGCAGTGCGGTTAAGTCACCTCAGCAGCAGACAAAGGGACATGGGGGGATCAAACCAGTGACCTCACAGTCTTAAAGCTGCTTCTCGAACCACTATTCCACAGCTTACCCAATCCTAAATAAATAGATGTGGCGGAGCAAATGGTATTATATTTCCCTCTGAAATCTAGGGGTGTTTAGTATATGAATTTACTTTCCACCACAGTACGTTACTTCCCATTATTTGAAAAATTAGCTGTTTTTTTTTTTATGCCGACATGCTGCAAGTTGTCTCATCTATATATAGAAAATATTAATACGCACTGTTTAACATCAGTCATCTTACAATGTGTGTAAAGTGTACAGGCTTAGACGTGTGCAGCAAGGGAGGAAAAAGAAGGAGAATGGACAGGAAATTACTTTACCAGCCAACACAAAAATAACACTGTCATTAAGGAAGTAAAGAGGAATCCATAACCAGAGTTAATTAATATTTAGACATTGCTTTCCAAATGGACGCTGGTAGACTTTTTGCCTAATAGGCTGACACGCTTATATTACATTGCTGTTTTACAAATGGCTTTGGAATTGCATATACACAGTGTGAAACTGGCACGGGGGATGAATGAGTATTCACAAATCAGGCCTCTGTTAAGTTCTTCAGGCATTATGAATGGCTCATTAACAGGATGTCTAGTAAAACACAGCCGAGCATGAGATAGCAGTTGGCTCGTCTGACCGTATACAGAGGGAGTGTTGCGTCTCCAAAACAGAAACAAGCGAGCGCAGCCTTTCGTTTATGTTTTTTTTTTTTTTATATATGACACATTTGTTGATAAAGAATCACAATCTTTCCATGGAAAATTCCTTCCAGCTCTTGCTCATGTATATTCAGGCATAACTGAATCATAAAATGACTAATTATAGGATAATTTCAAAATGCATTTGCTGAGTGATTAATCAAGACACTGTTAAAATATAGTCTTGTAGTCCCTCCTGGTTAACATATTAAAAAACGTATTAAAGTTTAATGTTTAATTATAAAAAGATCCCAAATGAAATATGCATGACTTTTAATGATCCAGGTGCGGATTTTGATTCTTATTTGTGACTATAGCTCTTCCTTTGTAGCTCAGGCATCTTGAAATCCTGAAAAATATGAGGACCTTATGCATGTGTGCTTTATGCTTACTGTTCAAAGGTAGAGCACTTTACAAATGAACTTGAACTTCAAACCAACAATGGATTATTAATCTTTTAATGCCTGCCTTGTTCGGTCAAGTCTCCTCTTTGTTCATATTTTGTTTTTCATCCACCTGCTGTAAGTAATTTCCTCCGTTCTGGTGCTGTTCTGTTAACTTTTTGCGTTGCTGAAATTCAAGATTTGTAATCCTGTTTCACTTTTTTAATATACGTATTTATTTAATATGGTATTATTCCCTCCAGTGACCCCAACAAAAAGAACCAAAAAGATGACGGTCCACTGGCTCTGCTAACTCAGTATTGTTTACTCCTCTTAGTGCCTCATGCATCCAAATTAAGCTGTGTAAAAACAAACTTTACCTGGCATGCCGCAAATTCCAAATCAATAATGGTTGATAATGATCATGCATCACTATACAGCGCCGAAATGTAGAGGAACGGCGACGAGAGGCTGAAATCGATATGAGCTGCACATTCTTCTCCACCATGGCAGAAAGGGGAGCTATTATGGAGAAATCATGATTTATGTCAACGGCAGGAGGGATGTCAGGCTCAGCAAGGGATGGGGGTACGAGCCAATAATGATAAATGCCCCTCGTGCACATTCCTGCCCCACCCCCCTACTAAACACTCCTGTGTGACCAGAGGTGAAGATCTTCAGCGAGTCTTTGCATTTCACTCTATTGCAGCCTTGTCCAGTCTGGTGTGTTCCCTTCTCACCATATCCAGCCCAGGCGTCTCCTCTGTTGTCTACCCCATCTGTTGTTGTCTCTTCCGTGTGATCTGTCCATGTGGAGGCCGGTTGCCACTGCCCATGATGGATCTCAATGATCCAGTGCGTTTGGGAACATGGAGCGAGGCAGTCACCTTTAAGCTGTGGCTGAGCAATCCGTCTCCGTCAGGCGTCGCCCATACACGGGAGAGACAGTGAACAAGAAAAAGAGGTGACGATGAAGAAGAGGAATGATGTCCAGGATGGATAGGGGACAGGAGAAGATCAAATTTACTATAAGAAAAAAAGACAGAAAGAAAGAATTGAGAAGAACAATCACAAGTAAATTATGTTAAAAAGAATGGGACTGCATGAATCATTGTTTTTGAGTTGAATAAGTATTGACTTCTGGATTATCAGCTTCATTCATTACAGAAATTATGTGGTTATCAGTGAGAATTAGTATTAAACTCAGTCGTGATTAGCACACATAATAAATAGTGATATTACACAGAAATGCCTTTCACACATGGGAGCTACATGGGAGCTATGTCCCGTGATCACCCGGGCCTTCCTGACCTGTGTTTGCATGCTCTTCCAATTTGCATTTTCTCAATTTGTGTTTCCTCCAGCAGTCCGAAGCAGGTCAAGAAAGCTGATAACTCTTGTACTGACTGACCGAAGTGTGAGTGAGTGATAGTCAATCTGTGTTAGCCCGGTTACCGACCTTCCCGGCGCTCCCAGAGGCGGACCTGGCAGCCTGACACCTCTGCTCCCACGCCCACCCCCCTTTCCAGCTGCATTCAATGGGACTAAGCAGGTAAAGTAAATAAATTAAACCACGGTTGTATCTTAAAGTCAACACTTCTCCAAAAAAAAAGAAAAAAAAGCTGCCCGCAGATGCATCGTAGGATCTTTTTCACTGCGTGGTGGCAGGAGGGCACGAGGCACCTAGTGTGTAATTGATGGAGACAGATAGCAGTCAGATGTGATTAGTTCCAGCGTGGTAAGCAGTCCATCGCTGGCATGGCTGACAGAAGAAAACAGAGAAGTGCAAAGGCAGCAGAGCAAAGGAACCAAGCTGTCTGGACATGGGTCAAACTGTCTATAGAGTATATTCTACTTACCCTAAGGAAGATAAGAAAAATCAACTCATTTACTACACTTAAAAATACTGAGATATTGCTGTATGCCTAAAACAGATTTTATATTTCTTGTGATAGTTTTGGACATGCAAAAATAGCAGTCTCTCTGCTCCATGCTGACTGCTTTATATGACCTCCAATGCACCCTCTCGAATATGCAAATAGTCAAATTTCTATATTTAGATAAGCTTTTGTTTTTTTTCCCTTTCACAACAGTGCATTTACATATAAAATGTCCCAGCTGATTGTCAAATAAATTCAACATAATCTACTTAATATGCTTAGTTGCATCAGTAAACAAGACAGCCCTGGACACCCAGCTCCATACAGCTGTGTGGTACACAACGGCCTTCCGCTCTCTTAAGCTTCAAGCAAACAAGAGTGTGTCTGCTGCAAATTTGCATATAGGACAGATTACCTGTGATGTCCCGATGCATTTGTGTGCTATGCAGAAAAGATTCAAGGAAGTCCACATGGGATTTAAGGATTAACTTTCTAGAAATAGGAATATAACATGAAACACGTTCAAACACACTTAAATATAACAATGGAAGAAATGGCAATACATTTTTGTTCACATTTAAGTTTTCAAAAGCATTTAAACTGCTAAGATTTAGTAAACATTAAAGACTGCTTGGTCGTGTTTAGTGGTGGATTACATTAAAAAACAACAGTGCAGCATTTCACCGCTAATGAGTGCCCTCCTTAATAACTACAGAATCTCTCTCAACATATCGTAGCGATGCTAAGCTAATCGATGAATTTGTATAGATTACACCCATCCGTATAGGATCCATGTATCTACTCGTGAGGATACGTGTATACTGGTGAAGACTGAGCAAAAGCGGAGGTGCTGGAGCACAAACAGCTGACAAAATGTTTCTGCTGAGCGGGAACATGATCTAAATACTAATCAAACATCATTTACAGCTGGCTTTATTTGAGGCTCCTGAGAGACTGTCCCGTTCTGCTTCTTCGCCATGGTAACCAGGGATTCATTTCAGAAGTGTCATGCTGCATTATCATCTCACCAGCTCATCCACTCCCCTCCGCCCTCTGGCTCGCTCGCTTTTGTCCCCTCTCTGTTCAGACCCCTCAATCTCAAACCTGCCCAGCATCCTGGAAGGAAAACATCTTCTATCTTGCTCTGAGATAATGCGTCGATGTGATTCCTCCGCCTGAGACACACGCAGACACCTAGGCGCGCGCCTACACATGCACACGTACTCCACACAGAGTATACAGGAGAGACCGTCCTCACGAAAAAGCACACTTTTGTGGGCTGTTACACATTTCCAAAAGCCTACTCAAACAGACTAACACGCGGCATTCCCAGCCAGTGTCTGAAAGGTTGTGTTTACCTTTTAATCAGCTTTCCAGTCCACACTGAGGACAAAAATTACACTTTCAAATCTGCTCCATTTGTCGTTTCTGTTCTGTTTAATGGCCACAAAACATAAAACTGTACTTGTGATGGTATCAGGCTCACGTTTCTATGATTCATCCATCTTACGTTGTTTGTCTCAACTTCTCAACCTACCTCGTCCATCATTACCACCATCACGCCTCCTTTGGAGTCTTCTAAACATCCATTCAGCCATGCAGTCATCCACGCATTCCTTCCTACATTAAGCTTCGTGCATTGCCTCCTTCATGCTTCAGGTGTACCATCTGGAGCTGTTAGGCAGCTAGTGCCTGAGGAGATCCATGACACTGAGCTGTCATGTTTCCCAGTCTAACAGCCTACAATTTGGGAATCTCGGCTATTGTCTGATTACTTTGCCCAATGTTTTTAGGCTTCAGCTGTAGCCAGTGGATGTCCGGATAACAGACAATAGATATCAAGGCGGCCTGTGTCACGTGCCAGTTATTGTTTACTGATGCATCAACGGTTAAGCAACACTTCACTGCCAGTAACTACATGTTAGCTCACTTGCCCACAGGGTATGACAGTGTTTCGCCTCTTTTGCTCAAACAGGAGTGGTCAATACGACTTGGACCACAAACCAGACACCTTCTGCTACCAAAACCTTCGAACACATATCAGTTTGCAGACATTAAACCACCTCCTGCTGCATCGTTTGTCACCCCTGTACATCCATTCATCATCGGGACCTTTATGCTAGCTTTACATCATTAAACTTCAATCATCAAGTGATCCTTGCAAGTAAACAAACCACCTCCACTGTGCAAGTAAAAAAGGGCAAGACTTGTGTTCCTTCTGCGAAATCCCAGACGCCACCAGTTACTTGCAGATAAATATCTTCAAACATCCTTTCCCCAAGAGTGGCAGTGAATAACGCTTGCGAATAAGGTGGAATTTACTTAAAGCATAAGCAGTGTGCATGCAAAAAGTTGTCAAACATTGTCATAATTTTCCAAAAACCATGAATCTGTGTTTATCAGAGACGATTTAACTACTGACTTCAATTTAGAATTTCTACTTAGTCTCTTTTAAGTGGGTGTTTGCCATTAGTGGGTCCAGACTCTGTAGGACTAATTCAAACTCTTCTTTGTTTTCACGAGTCTCAGTGATCTGAGGGCATTAGGGAAACCCAGACCCCCTACGTATGCTGGAGAGCGAGATTTGGCATCCTGCCACATCAAGCAACACCAGAGGCGTGCAGAGGGTTTACCCTTTGTTTTGTGCAAAATGGCTTCCTGAGGCTGCAGTTTGGAATAACAAAGACAGTGAGCGCTGTCTGCGCAATATGACATGGCTGCCTCCTTCATCAGTCATTGCTCACTGGGGACTGGAGCAAAGACATGCTTTAAAACTAGCTCTGAAGTGCACCCAATGTAAGCCTTTTCCTTTAATTTTTGAGGAACAGAATAATTTGCCAGGTTGTAAAGTGACCTGAAATGTAAAAAAGAAACCTAAATGTCCTGAACCTAAAATTGCCAATAGTACTGTGGTGTCCTTTTAGACTTAGACAGACTTTATTGATCCACAAGGGAAATTGCTTGGTCACAATAACTCAGTTGCACATAAAAAACAGTCTTGAGAACCACTAGTAAAAGGAAAAATAGGTGTAGGATAGTAAAAACAAAAATAAAATAAATATAAAAAAATTAAGTGAAATAAAATAAGTAAAAACAAAATTACAAACTTTGCACATGTACAAATGCACAAGACACAGAGTAAATATGTACGATATACCTTTTTTTATTATATATATTATGTTAAGCTGTGTTTCTACATTTCAGCATCAGCGCCATGCATTTTCTTCTAATTGAATTTTGCTGTTTGATCAATAAAATACGTCCAGTGAATGAAACGAAATCCCAAGAACAGGCTGCACAAAGTTTGAGGGTTTAAAAGACAAAAGGCAGGATGAGGTCAGTATCGCGAGGGTCACCTCGGTTGAGCGACCAACCTTGGCACCAACCTTCAATTCTCCTCCACTTAAAGGTGAGATCACGTAAACATGCCCCGGTTCCATCACTGAGCTGCTATTTCTCCTTCTACGCTGTCTTGATAACACATTCGTCAGATTAATAGAATCATGCTTTAGGGGAGAAAAACTGCCTGTCAATCTCCGCTAAAACACAGGAATAAAAATGAAAGGAGCCTCAAGGTAAACCATCAAAGCTCTAATAAATCCGATTAAACTTCAAATGTAAAGCAGTACCCAAGAGAAGGGAATATTTACCATTATTCCTTAGCTTAAGTCATAAAAGCAACGTGACTAATCTGTTATGTGGTTAAATCAGAAGAAAGGAACATCTAGTTATAACAGACTTCCATGTGCTAGTCATTGTGTCAGTGCATCTTGGCAGCCACACCTAATAAAACATTAATACATAAACTAATGTTGAAATTGATTCATTTTTTTGCATTCCTTGCTATAAATGACAATCCACTGCACCCTCTTGTGTGTTTTACTGGGCTGCTGCTGAATTGTCCTGACACAGCTCAGTGCATACTGTACACTAGACTCTTTGAATGGGTCATTACATTAAACTATCTTTCATAATATGCACCCCTCAGCCCAGCAGTAAGTGTAGCGTATGCCCTGGGACTGCCGGCACAGAGAGGGAGGTCTAATGGTCTGCTGTATTAGTGGGTTAATTGCCATGTCCCGGTCTCCATTGGATTGTGAGCAGAGCATTTTAGTTTAATTGTGAACCATTCATAGCCTTCCCATAGTGCACTGTGGGAGTATTAAGTGTTGAAGATGGTCTTCATGATGCACTTGATACATGGCTAGCTCCTCGGTCAGATGATTTGGTGGTAGATTGCCACCTGCTGGCATCATTAAGAAATAACCCATTCAGTATTCAGAGCAACTAAACATTCAACTTGGATGCATTGCTGAGCTACAAGATGACATTTTGGACCAAATTCAAGCAATTTTATACATTTGTCAGCTGTTTTAAATTTCCCACAGTGGTCCCTAATTCACCAACAGTGTTATCTATCTTAAAAAAAGATGGAGTTGTTTTCAGTTAATGCATCAAGTTGGATTAAGCTAGTTTAAAGAAGTATTTTCAGTAAATTATAACACCAAGAAAACAGGGGTATGCAAGAAGAGTTACTTTTAAAAAACAAAAAGGCAGACTGACGGACAACTTATGATAACATATCCATAAAAGTAACAGCTGCAAATATTAATGACCCAAATTTAAATGACAAATGTTTTTGTTTTTTTAAGAACTCTTTTAAATCTCTCTCAAACTTGTTCCATTCCCCAATCAAAATAGGTGGTGACTTTAACATCAATTTGTCACTAAAAGCTCCGTCTCCTACGGAAAAAATATCTGGAAGTCTACAGAATCTATTAAGCTGTTCGGAGTTCCGCAGTATTTGGTGATTGTAACCTACAACCACTAAGGAATTCACTTCTGTTTCTCCAGTCCACATTTTAATTTTGTGCAAACAAAGCAGATCTGTTAAACATAAAATCATCCAGTTGTTATCAGTGGTCATGCACCATAACCCCTTGTTTGGAATAATCTTCCTAAAGGTCACTGATAAGAAGAGGTGCAAATGTTCCACATGTATTTCCAGAGGCAAAAGGTATTTAAAAATCTGCAGTAATGAGGAAAAAACGTTGAGTAACATGTCCAGTCCACATTCCATCTCCCTGGTGATCCTGTTCGTTCCAGTGTTACAATAATGAGTATTACAATGGTGCGCTGTCAACTTTGAATATCTGAACTGATGACGTAATGACTCATTTGTGAAAACAAGAGTCATTTGGATTTTTCCTGATTTTGTTAGCGTTGGCATGCTGTTGTTTTATTATTATTTTTTGCTGTCAGAATGTGTGATATTTGTATGCAGAAACTACACAGCTAAGTGCTCAGATGCTGGAAAAGAATCCTGGTTTCTCTGGTAGACAAAGCTTATCACAGTTCCTCAGCCACTTGTCTATCCATAACTCCCAACTCCTGACCATCATAAATACATTACTACTGCTGCTATGATTATGGTTATACTACTCCAGAACACTCAGGGCAGCAGGTCGGTATGTAGTGTCCAGAATAGATAATTTATCAAGAATAAATCCCTGTAGTGATTAAAATCTCCTCTAAACATCCCACTTCCACTAACCTTGTAGATGCATGACACAACAAACTGTTTGGTGTAATAATGCTAGCTCGATTACTGTCACAATAATAATATTTTTTCCCTCTGAAGTTATTTAAAACCAACTAGCTTTCCTGCAAACTATAGCTATAGTTAACTATAAGTTAAGAGTGGTCTCCTTATCCTCACCTCCTGCAAATAATCATCCTTCTTCATCATGTGGAGTGGCAAATATCGCTGAAAAAGTCCTTTTTCTACTTAAATCAAACCTAATTACTACTAAGAAGTGGGTGGTAACCAGCCGTTTTTGGAATCTTTGTGTGCATGGAGAAGTGAGTGCATTGCATTAATTGCCCCCAGTGATGATCTTCATGCGTCTGACAGGTGAAATAAAGAGAACAAGCGAATACATGAGTAGATTCCCAGTTGTACCCGTCTTCCTCAGACCGCGCAGGAAATTTACATTTTAATGGCTCAAGCTGCTCGGTGTCCTCTGCATCGGAGTGAAAGCTCAGCTGAAATCCTGGGTGACTGCCTCCAAGTGAAACAGGCCAGCTCTCACATAAACACAGGCACAGAAACCAAAAAAAAACACAAAACATTCTAGTAGATATACTATTATTTACCATAATGTAAATCAAACCAGAGAACCGGGAAGAGAAGTGAGTCTAATAATAATGTGACAGCACAGGTTATTTCTTTGTACTGCCAAAATGAATGTTCATACAAACACAGTAGAATGTGGATTACAACTAATACGTAATATGGTAATGTAGAGACTGGTTCCCTTTTCATACCTCATTTTCCTGACGGACAAACTTTATGTAAATGAATCCACATGATCTCCGGTCATTTGAAACGGTTAACTGTACGTCCTCTTTTACAACTAGCATGCTAAAATCAATGAACCTCAATCAATTGTGTAAATGCTGAGTGAGACCACTCATCAGCATTTACAGAACCGCTGGGCTAATTAGTGGAGAGGCTTGACTCTGAACATGGACAAACACCAATGTGTTCACAGAGCAAACGGAAAGGTGTATAAGAAATGCCATGTAACCTTGTGGAAGTTCATTCATTGTCTGCAGCCAAACTTTCAGAAGAGGCCGCCAAAGCTCTTTTCCATTTGAATTTGAGATCCACGTTATCGCTCAAGCTCAAGTCGGTCACACCCTATTCACCATCTCTGAGCCTTTCTCTTCTCTATGTATATTTAACCTTTTGCATTTGCCTCCAGTAGATATTACAGACTGAGAATTGTTCTAAAACACATAAGAGCAGATTTTAACTGGATTATAATAACTGTGTCCTTCTTGGTACCATGCTGCCATCTAGAGGTGAACAACTGTACAACAAGGACAGGTTGGTTGTGCATTCATTTAATTTCACTGCAATTTTATTTTTAATACTCATTTATTTTATTATTCTTGTAACTATTGTGTATATATATCAATTGAATATAAATGGATGCTTCAGTTATAGAGAGATGATGTTAAAGAATCTCATTAAAGAGTCAGTGACAATACTTTAAACAACAGTTTATTTTATTATTAATCAGAAGATTATAGATAGCTGATTATGGGTTTTCCTGGGTGTGGCTGCACCCGCAGTGATGCTGAAAGAAAGATTTGTTAACATGTATATGATGTGCACATAGGACATGTGGTCTATGTACACATGTAAGCAGATGCTCCACAAGGTGACCTCAAGTAAACTCCCATCATTTACAGGAATTTATTTTGCACACTGCATGACCAGTATATTAGCCAGATCCATTGATGTACAGTATATTGGTGTAATATCAGGTTATGCTAATGCTGAGGTGCAACCACATTCTGGAATATATACAAGTAAACTAGGTGCTACTTATCCTTTGAAGCAGACTTTACAGTGTGACATACAGTAAGAACAGTGGTATGCATAGCTGATGGGTTCCATATGAAAATGTGTACCTGTACAGTATATCTGAGAAAATCCTCTGAGGCCAACTGCAGTCGGAAACACACATCAGCGAGTAGGAAAATATCCGGCATCATTTGTTTCTTGAGGGGTAACTGCATGATGGAAAAGGGTGAACATATTGTGCAGTGCTAATAATGCCAGGCGCACAAATACAAAATGAAAATTAAACGAAAAGTTCAGTTTTACAAACATTTTCACAAGTGTTTTCTCAGGTTATAGTCAGTCGTGAGGCACTCATATTGGACAGGCAGTTTATTTACAAGTAGCAGATCCACACAGGAAAGAAAGTAAGGATGGCAAATTTTCCAAAGAATAAGGGGGTGATGGGATATTTTGTATCCAACAGATCTCGACAATCAAAGCACCATTTCCCTCCGTCTCTAATTGAAAAAAGAAATACTCAAAAACGTACAATCACCAACGGTCATCAACAATTTACTTTATAAAAATATCACCATGGTGTTCCACAGAGTCACAGGTTTGACCGCGGGAAGAAAGATGTAAGACATATTTACAGGAATACACATAGAGGGGAAAGTAAAATGAAATTGCGGAAACAGAAAGGAGCTGGAGGAAAAGATGAGCAGTGCAGAGAGGGTCCCAAAAGGCAAAACTCGAGCAATTCCTGCATTAAGGTCTTTAAACGGACCCCTCTTAATCTTTTTCATTTGTCCTGTGAAGACCAGACAAACAGTCAATTAAAAGTTGCATGGTATTGATAAAGAATGATACAGTTTGTGAACACAAATAAGGATTTTAATACAAAACTAAAACGCTTCTCACTTATAGTACAAGAGAAGTATATTGAAACAATATTACAGGATCTTTTCTACTTTGCATCTTTCTGATAAGCCATACTGCATATACACAAAAAATGACCAGTGTAAGTTTACATCTACCTATACATGTTTGCAGTTTTTACATAATTTATTTATAAGTACTATTTATCAGTCTTAGGAATTCTATTAAACCTGAAATAAGACAATAGTTTGAGTGCAATATATGTACATGTATACATGTGAATAAATATTGTTTCAGACATTCACACATAACATTTTTATTGTACCATGACAGCACAACATTGCCAACTTTACAGAAATATTATGTTGATAGAGATGCAGGGAGGGAGAGGAGTGTGTCCAAGTGACAAAACCCAAGATAAAACCCTCACTTTATGTTATTATTTTTTTGCATTTCTCAGTAGGTTTTCTCATCATGTATCATGACTGCTTCAGTGCTGCGTTTCAAAAATCTTTCCAACAAGTACTTCTGTATTGTCATGAATGTTTTAAACAGATCAGAATGTGTGGCAGGTTAGAACAGGTAGTGAAAAACACCTGGCGGAGGGTCGGTAAGATGTGCTGTCAGCATCACAAGGAGTTCTCACCTCATAGTTGTTCTGCGGTTCAGTCAGAGTGACATACTGGCAGGATTTAGTATCTAGAATGAGCCTGCCAGTGCTGAAGGAGCAGAGAAAAAAAGATATATATATATAATAAACAAGAGAAGACGTACTTAGAGTGGCTAGTCACATATAGGCCTATGGCTATGTGGTAATTGGCTCTGCTGTGCATATACTGCACGTACAGCATCTTAAGAGACTTATGAGTCAGCTGGGGAGCACAGGATAATACAGCAAATGCCTAAAAAATACTGTAGAGGTTTTTCAAAGCAAAATAGCGCTTTGCATGATTGATTAATAAAGTTGGATAAAGTGCAGTCTTTTATGACGCCATCACATCTTCAGAGGCTACTGATGTTAAAATAATGAGCATCGCTGAACAATCTCACTTCTACAGACTGGAGCAATTTTCATACATTTACACCACAGGGGGTTGCAGGATGCAGCATGACACTAAACAGTATGCAACATGGGCGAGAGATACCACAATGAGAATTGAGATGACAATGAGTGTCACAGTCATTCGTCCATGTGGATGAAGTATGGAAATCCATGATGCAAGTGGCATCTAAAATCAGAGTGGGGTCCTTTTGTCGTAACTGTATGAGCCACATCATCAGTTTAGGATCACAACTCTTACTGATGATTGGTATGGTGATGAAAGATGAGGTGGAGAGTGCCCTCTGCTGGTAAGACATGAGATGACGACAGGATGGCAGCCAGATGGGAAGGGATCAGGACAGCACGCTGGTGTTCTGAGAATCCACGTCTTGCATGCTCACATCGTCTGTACTTACTCCGCTCTCATACACAGGGTTGTCGAAAGCTGACTCTTCTGTCATGTTGTCATACGGCGGCGAGGATGTGGGCATTCTGATAGACTTGCCTTGGAGTCTGAGCGAAGAGGGGAGCGACAAGAGAGCAACATGTGAAGGTTCATTTGATTGCAAATGAAATACAGAAAGTTTGAGTTGTTACTCACTTTGCAAAGTAGACATAAATCCCAAGGACGACCACCAAGATGATTGCAGTTGGAATAAAAACTGCAAGGGCAATATTGGTTCCCT
The DNA here is from genome assembly GCF_963514085.1 of Chelon labrosus. Taxonomy (NCBI): domain Eukaryota; kingdom Metazoa; phylum Chordata; class Actinopteri; order Mugiliformes; family Mugilidae; genus Chelon; species Chelon labrosus. The sequence continues at coordinate 4,883,535 of NC_140350.1, read as the reverse complement.
CCATGCCATAATCCATATTAACAACTTGAGGGAAAAGAAAAAAAAAAAACACACATAAAACATGTATTATTTCTGCAAAAAATATTCACAACAGAGAAATACCAGTACATTGATGCTGCAGTGCTTCGAAGCTTGACTCACCATCTAGCCTGCGTTCATTCACATACTGTTTTGAGGATTCTACAAAGACAATTTTTGGTCAGTATTTGGACCGGAGATTTGCAGCAAACAAAGCAAGCTTAATACAAGTGACTGTGGAATACAAAGATTTTAGTTAAGCAAAATAAAAACAAAAACGAGTGTTTTCTTTTCACGGTGGACTTCTTAAATCTTGCCCTTGACGAATACCCTTGCATCGTAATAAAAAAGATAGAGGTTAAACATTAAAAATTAAACTCAATTGGGAAAAACCTACAAGCGAAACTGAACTGAAAAACAAAAAGGAAAATGAAGCAGAAGCAAAAATGAATGAATAATACAAAGCTATAGCAACTTGGAAGCACAGTGCATGTAACACTCTGATGTAAAAAATAAGACAATACATTCACAACGACAAATAAAATCAATAACAACTTATATAGTCTAGGTTTCACTATATGTCCATATGCAACAACGAAATGTTTGCTACTTTGTGTTGGCATGGTTTACCCTTGCAGGCCGGAGGAGTGCTATTCCACTGTGACGGGTGTCCAGGAATACAGTAGATGGTGGCTCCACCCTGCAGCTCATAGCCAGCGTGGCAGGAGAAGGTCAGCATCTCTCCTGCTTGGTAAAAAGCCTTTTCAGAGCTCTGCACACTGGTGGAGGCAGCGCCAGGGTTCCTGCATGGTTCGTACTTTTCAGCTGGGAATCAGGACAGAATCTTATATTATAAACATGCTTTTGTGCATATTTTTCAGTACGTCAATGTGCTGTGCCTTTTGGGACTTACGGACACATTTGGGCAGCCTCTCGCTCCACTTCGGAGCGGCTGAATCCCTGTTGTAGCAGGTGAGGAGGCTGGAGCCGGACAGGACGTAGCCTTTGTTGCAGATAAACTGCACAGTGGACCCTACGGTGAAGCGGCTGCCTGCGATCACTTTACGACTGTGCTCCACATTTCCAGGATCTCGACACGTCATAACTGGCAACAAATGCATGATAATTCAGTCAGGGCCACTTTAGTTGGAGGACCACTATAAGTACCAGGGAAGCCACATGAACAACAGACTGGTCTGGAGAGACAACAGCGATGCTGAAGCGCCTGAGTAGACTCTACTTTCTGAGGAAGCTCAGGTCTTTCAATGTATGCAGCAAGTTGCTGGAGACTTTCTACTAGTCTGTTGTTGCGGGCGTCCTGTACTTTGCTGTGGTTTATTGGGGGAGCAGCACCAGCAAAAAGGACGTAAGTAGGATCGACAAATTGATCCGAAAGGCTGGTCACGCTATTGGCAGTGACTTGGAGACATTTGTCTCAATGAGGGACAGGAGGACGCTGGACAAACTGCTCTCCATCATGGACAATCCATCTCATCCACTACACCAGACAATAGAGGAGCAGCGGAGATCATTCTGCAACAGATTGATCCAGCTCCGCTCTCACAGTGATCGCTACAGGACGTCATTCATACCATTTTCAGTCCAGCTGTACAACAACTCACCTTTCTGTAACAGATAACTCTATGTTATTCATCTTAATGGACACTATTACACCTTACTATCATCCCTATGTATATAATATATATTCTTCCATCTCTATTTCTTGTATATTTGTTCATATGCTAATTTGTACATTTTTGCTTATACTATTTTTATTTTATTCCACTAGATTTTACTTAAGTTTTGTTTTATTTTATTTTATCTTTCTTTTACTTGCGGTTCTTAAGAGTGTTTTTTGTGTGCAACTAAACTACTGTGACCATGTAATTTCCCATGTGGATCAATAAAGTTTGTCTAAGTCCAAAATATTATTACATAATCAAGTCATTTTACCATGCCACTTATGCCAAAGGATTCTGAGTATACTGTATAACCAATGAGGTTTTAATCTCACTCACTCTTCCTGTGTGACTTCGCTTTCTTACCTTCCTCGCATTTTGGCACATCGCCGCTCCAAGAGAGATCCCACTGGCACATGAGGATTTCTGAGCCCACCAGTTCGTATCCAGGGTAGCACTGGTATGTGATGACGGTGCCGTGAATGAGGTCAGGGTGGGAGGTGCTCTTCCAGCCGTTGGTGATCTCCGGCAGCTCGGAACAGGTGTCATTCCTTGGCACCTCTTTTGTCAGGAGGGAAGAGAAGAAACAGAAAGGCAAACGGTAAATTAAGAATTAGAGAAATGAGAGCACAATGGGGAAAGATAATGCTACTGGCTGGGAATTATTCTTGTAACATTTAACTTTCTAGTATGATAAACAAATAAAAATTTCATTCTTCATACGGGATATAAATCATCAAGGGACGACGGGGATCCTCAAGGAAACCAAAGCATTAATATGCAACAACCTCTGCGGGGAAGGAATAGGAAAATGCAAAATGTTCTGTTCTTTCAGCGACGGTTTGGGTGGAAAATGTAAATAGAGGCTTGTGATGTTTGCTGGGAGGAACACAGCATGGGGTTTGGCACCAGTCAATCTGTGCCTCCCTAACTGCAGCAAACACAGCCAAGAACACAAAGCATTGGGCAAAACCAGCTGATGTTGAAGTGTACCCTATTATTGTGTCTCTGTGTTTGTTGTTACCTAATCCTGCGCACCTGGGATAAGACTGAAGACAGAGGCAAAGAGAAAGAGGAACAAAAATGCTAAATATGTGTGTGCCATTTTATATTCCACACTTGTTACCACATTTTGCTTCCTTTTCAGTCTAAATTTTAAACTGAAAGTCTATCATATATAAGGCTGCAATGATGTACTAATAAATAAATATTAGTAATAATATACCAATAAATAAAACCGTTGGTACTATTACATCGCTTTGTGTGGAATCATGCCGCTGGTCCAGTGCAGCCATGCTCAAAGTTCAAGAACAAGTTCAAGAACAAAGTCCTATTGTGTGCGTGAATTCTTTAAACAAATTCCTAATAAAATAAAAATAAATTAAACTGCATACCACAGCCATGCACAACTGCCACGCACGAGCACCTCAGCAGAGTAGGTCTGCTGGCTTTCTGACCTCAGCCTCAGCCTCAACCCTATTGTGCGCTCATTTTTAAACAAAGACCTAATGAAATAAATACTTTGTAAAAATGTCACTGCATACTAGGACAGCACAACTGCTACGCAAGACAACCTCAACTTGGATGACTTTAAAACAACAGGACAGCAAGTGTTAGTGAGTATCTAAAGTTTTACAGTGAGTTTAGTCGGATTCTTTGCTGGTGGTCAGTGCTGAAGGGTGGCGCTGTTCTGTCCATATCTGTTGCATTTCAGACAAGAACTCAACGAAGAATTTCCCAGGACAGAGGCTATTGGCTAATACTGTATGTCTACGCTGTTTTTCAGGGAATGTGTTATAAGCACTCTGTATGTGCACATATAAACCTATAAAACTAAACCAGATTTCCATTAATGTTACATTTTTAGCAGGTGTAGATAATCAATTCATATGGATTCCCATTAACATGAAATCATACTCGACACATTTACACTCAGTATACATTAACTTCTGGGATGAAACATTTTCTTCATTCACAGAAGTCATGTTATCTACTAATATATTTGAATAAAGGTTTAAAAGTTAAATGTCAGAAGTTGTTTTTGTTATTTAATGTTAACAAATTGATTCTCTTGACAAAAAAAAAAATATAGATTAATCAGCTGAACAAATACTCACCTGTATCAGCCCTAATCCTATATTACACTTTCAATATTATTTTTCTAAGCTTAATAAAACAATAAAACTAAAACATAGTCTTACCAAAGAAGTGAACCACAAAGCCATTGTTGTAGCCGTAGATGTTTGTGGCAGGATCGGACTGAAACTGAATGGTGACATCAGCCATGGAGGTGTAGAGCTTGAAGTGAGGCCTTGTGCCGCTGTATTGGCCCAGGATGTTGGCTGTCAGGTCATCCCCATCATAGAAGGTCAGCAGGTCATTCTTACCCACATGGAGACTAGGATCGACATAAAAAATATTTTTTAAAGGTTTCCAGCTGCACACAGTGTTCCATTTCTCTGGTGGTGTATTCGCTGAGTATTGTGCTCGGAGCTTTTTCTGTTTACGGCGAGGTTAAGCTGATGAAAGCAAAAAATGATGATAGGGGAAGTCAGCATAACTTGGAAAATTTTAATTCTGTTTATATTGGACGGATCGGATGTGAAGTAAACACTAAATAATTCATGGTGTATGTCTCTTCGCTCCCCACATCGCCCTCATGAATATGTACTAATGTGCATATATGGGCATAATAATCCAAAAAAACATTAATTATCCTTTACCAGCCCTTCACAAAAGCTGCAATATGTGGATATTATTAAATAAATATTTAATAATAGTAATCTGAACGTTACCTTATACACAAGCTAATATTTGTACATGACTGAATATAAGGTTGTCAAGAGAGGGGTTGTCTCTGCTGTCATGTTTAACTTAAGAATGCATTAACCTTTTCCATTTGGAGATTTGTATGTCCTTGCTGTCTTTATAGAGCATCAGCAAAGCTTGACATTTATTCATACACAGGGGATGGAGAATTGTGGGGGAAAAAAAATAATAATAAGCCACAGAAGTTGCCATTCCCTGCTGATATAATAAGCGGGGGAAAGCAGTTGCTCTTTGCGTGCCTTACGGCGGGTGTCAAAATAGCAGAGCAGATTGGCTGTATTGGGTTATGTTAATATTCACTAAACTGTGCTGATTAGAACCCAACGGTAGCTTGTAGCACAGTGCCATTCTTCGCACACTTCGATGTGTAAATGTGTATTTGCAGATAGTTGTGTAACAGGTTGATCTCGCAGCACCTGAAAGAAATATATAGAATGGAAGACAGGTGGTACAGATCAGTGAGGTTACATAGAAGCTGTCTGCACAGAGACATCGCACTGTGTCAACGCCTTCAATCTTCCATATGCCACTCACAGAAAGAGTAAAGAACAAAAAAGCATGCATAATTTAAAGAGCACTAATTTACTTAATTTACATTTAACTACTGTAAAAATATAAATACGAATGTAATCCAGTCACACAGCACAATCTGCAATGTAAAAACATTTGGATCTGATATGAATATGTATATGAATAAAACCATGCTAACACTACAGTGAAATCAAACAATGCAGGATGGATGTGTCAGCTGCAAAATATATTTTAAAGATAAGATAAACAGAACTGTTCGTTCACATGGCATGGTCTAGTATTGCACATTGCAATTAGAGTGTGTGATCTGTGATCTTTCCATTTTGTGTTTGTTGCCTCGCTGACTCCCAGTATTAACAAACATTTCCACTGAATATATACCTGAAGGTGTATATTCAGGCACAGCAATCTGGTTCAAAAAGCAGAAGATCGTAACCGACCATGAACATAGCGATCTCATTATGTACCACAGATATATAGATGAGCCAGACAGCAATAATGAAGAGTGAAATGAGGTGCTGAGGGACAAGGCACTCTTCTCTGGTTAGTTGGAGCACTGTATTGACAGTTTACACCTCCGTGTTCTCTAACAACCAGCGTCCGTGGACAGAAGTGATAGAAATGTCACTTCTAAATCTCCATGCCAACACTTGCCAACATGCACATATAGAACTTGTGTCTTTTAAGAGGATGTCAGCAGGAGAAATAAATTGGGTTTTCAACTAAAGGCTTTAGTGTACAGTTTCACCTGATTTGATGCATATTTCGGGGAAAAGATGCATAAGCTTAGAGAATGACAGTCAATGTGGATATTTTTTTCAGTAGTGCTGCTTCTGGACTGCAGGTTCATAACCATCTGCTAAACAGTCCCATTTGCCCATCTGCGCAGCACACAGAAGAGTACCCAGCCAAATTGTTGTAGCTCCCCTTTACCTGTTGCTCATGCATAAAGGCTATCCACCATGCCTTCTTCTCTCTAATGCTTCTCTGCTTTAAGAGAACTACACAAGGAGGGGTGTTGCCAGCAGGCACATCACGGATTAGTTTGTTGGCAATTCTAAAAACATTACTTTATGTCAAGGGTGGTCATGTATGGCTTTCACAGCTGCAGCAGCCCACAGTCTGTCTGATCCATGCAGACCTTACAACTGCCGTCATGCTCGTCCACTCAACTTGAGGACAGCAGAGTGTATCAAAGCGTTGTCTTATTCGATTAAATATCTCCTTCACCGTGCCTTCAACATGGCTTTGCAAAGTTGCGGGGTGTGCATGCAAAGGGTCCTTTGCGAGAAGTTCTGAAAAACCCCTTTTGCATATAAATGGCACAGGCTCACTTGTGTAGATGAGGGGATGACAGTTTTTTTTTTTTTTTTCCCAACAAGCCTCAAGCTTTTTATCACCTTCACTGACCTGTCAAGTTTAAAGAATCCAGCAAATTTCCAGTATCTCTGACTGAAATGGAAATTGCTTTCAGTGCCATGCTTTCAAAGGCAACCTTCTACACCTTTCCATACACACATTTGACATTTGAATTGTTCAAATAAAATATAATAAAAACAACAATTTAGCTTCTTGGCACCAACACAGGCTCAGCACAGGCTGACTTGCAGATGCCATGTAATGCTTGGAGTCTCCACAAGAGGACTCTATAAACCCAATATGTCCCATCTTAAAAAGTCCCCATTCCTGGTTTGTAAACTGACACAAACATTAGCACTGTTAAAGAGACTTCCTTATCACGTTGCACTGCGAAACAACATACTCTGAATGCTGACATCCACATGTGAGCCATTTACCTGGCTGTGTTCCACAGGTGGGGATATCAGCTGTAACCTCTTGTCTCTGGCTCTTGCTCCAGCCGTGCTCCATGCTAATTAGCAAGGAGCCAGCCCTCCTGTTTGGCCTAAATTAATTAATCAGTCCTCATTATGCACACTGCTCCTCTGTAATTGCCAGCAAGGCACAGTGATGAATGATAATACAGAAAACATTCTCATTAATGTGGAAAAGTGTGTGCCCACCCTTATAATGAGGCAGCTCTTAACCACAAGAGCCTTTTGTTACTTCAACATGCAAAATGCATGGACACAAACACTCTTTGACACAAATTACATGTTGACCAGGCCTTTAGGAATTTTATTCTCGAGCTGATTGGACCAGACAAGAAGGTAATGGTAGGGTCTGCTTTGATCAGACAAGCTGTGGGTTTGTACTGCCACGAACGCCACGCATGACCAACCTTGAGATCAACTAAGGCCGGCTACTGCATCCTCATGTGGCTCAGATTAAAACAAACTTGTGCAATTTAAAGAGGTCTCTGAATGAAAATCAGTTTACCTCAAATCAAACTTGTTTACTGCTGCACGGGAAAAAAAAAAAAAATCCCCTCTGATCTTTTTTACCCTAGGTGCACTGGCTGGCTTTCAGCGTCAGACATTAATCACTAAGTCTTAAGCTCCATCTAAAGAACAGAGAGCCACGCAGGGTCACACAAACCCCTGTGTGGTATTCAGACATTGTGTTTTATTGGTATCCTCTGATGCTATTATTCCCTTTTGATCTGTGGATCATATTTGAGTGATGGCTCACATCTCGGTGCCCGTAAGTCTGAGAGATGTCGTTTGGGGAATTATGTCGAATTATGTTAAAGCCGAGTCTATACAGAAAAAAAAAAAAAACACACTTCCACAAATCATAATTATATCACATCTAGGAGAAATTCATCAATATGATTCAGCATAATGTAAAACCAGATAGAAACAAAGTAAAAATACTGTATGTTTGTTAAAATTGTATAATCAGGGCATTGATGCGGAAATGCTGAATTAGTGTTGAACATTGGGATTAATACTGAACGGTAATTCACTCATTGTGTATTGAAAAGAATTTGTCATAGTCAGTAACTCTGAATTGTTTTGTCCGCAAGAGATCAGGCATGACATTATGATCACTGACAGGAGAAGTGAATAATATTGACCATTTTGTGACAATACAAATTTTGTGACTGCTGGAAAACCTTTGGTTACCAGTGGTACACGTCTAAGTGGGTGGTACAGTACCACCCACCAAGACCAGACCAGGCACCCCCACCCCATAGCAATGACACTCCTTGATGGCAGCAGCCATTCCCAGCAGGATGCAGCCTGACACAGGCACACACACAAAAACGCTTTAGGAAACTGATCAAGTATCTGTGAGATGATCCACAGAGGCGCCTCCCCTCAACCCATAGGAACCAAAGGCCCCCACTAACAGTGGTGTCTGGCAACAGACACCACACAGAAGGCCCATGTCCATTCTCGTATGTGTGCAGCTATATTAGGAAGGTGGTCATAATCTTGTGCCTGATACCTGTGCCTGTGTATATTAGTGATGACTGATTTGTTCTGAAAGTGGTCCGACAAAGGTAGGTGATTATGTCATAATTAAATCCTTTTAATACCAATAGACTGTTCAGAAAGAATCCTGGGTATGGAAGATATCACAACTGAAGGGAGCAAATGCCTGCATGCATTAATGATCACTGTGACCAATAGCTTACAATAGCTTGTGTTTGAGCTTCGGCAGTGACTCTGTTTTTCTACGACCTCGGGCAGTATTCCCACTGGTTTAATTTTAACCTCTCTGTGCCCTCTTCTCTGCAAGTGCTTCAGGCAATAACACAAATCACTTATGCGGTAGTTTTTGTGCTCACTATAGGATGCATGTGCGTGGTAACATTGTGGTAATCACTCTACCGAGGCAAACGGATAAATCCATGTAAGATAACAAGGCGAATTCTCACATTTAATCTTTTTCTCTTTAAAGAAGTGTTCCATAAAAAGAAACAAGGTGATGTGATTGTTTTCGCTTCATTTAAGACCAATAACTGGTGCAGACTGCTGGTGTGTGTGTACGGTATGGGGACGCTCATGTAAGAGTGATGGGCAAAGGCGAAATGGGGCGTCAGTATTTGTGTGTGCGTGCATCTATTTTAACATCTGTGTGCATGTGTGCAGAATTACTGTTGGGTAGGCTGGATAAGTGGCTCAGAGTAGTTCACTGCCAGAGCATATTCATTTCAAAGCCAACTCTGAGGCAGACACCAGGGAAGTGAGAGCAAGGAGGCTTACTGGCTAATCTGGTCAGAGAGCGAGCTGGAAGCGACACAGAATTCTTAATGTAGTGGATGTAAAAAAAAAAAAAAAAAAAAAATCTAATTAGTGACTGCAGCCACAGAAACACTTCCCCATGAGCATGTCATAGTGTCTGCGTGGATAAGGGGAAAGAGAAAGTCGCAAAGAGCGTGTGTGTTTATGTCTGGAAATGGAGTGTTTAACATCCCGAGGTCAATCTGACCTCCTCCCTAACCTCCCCGTGTGATTTCTCCTCTTACACCTGGGTGCAGACTCTTACACTTGGATGTCGAGCATGATCCTCTTGTCCTCTTCCACATGAATACCCCAGATGCAGTCCTGCCCCTTGTCATAGGCCTCAGGCCAATTAGGAGACAACACCACACCAGCAGAGTCTGTGATCTCTCCGCTGCACACAGCTGTAACACACAAACGCTGCAGGTTGACACCAGGAAACAAGCAGTAACAGCTTTTGTGAAAACAAATACGAAAATCAATTTAATATACGCACATTTGCCAAATCTTTAAGTACACCAGTGATAACAAATGTATTCTAATGTAACATTCCTGCACTGAAGTCCCCTTTATGACTGTTCTAACGTCTAGTTTATGATTAATAAGTGTAAAAAAAGGTGCTGATTAAACTGCATGACCATTGTGGAGGATGTAGTTTGTGGTGCTGTTAAACTGGATTGAATTAAACATTAAAGTGTTTCTGTAATTTCACCTAGCCCACTGACTAATATGGGATTGTCAAAATAATAGAAACATGAATGAAAACTGTAGATTGACATACAGACCCCGGATGATGTCGTCTCTGAGTGCGCCGCGACGGTCAGCTTGTTTACCTGTAATTTGCTACTGCTATAGTTCGTCCACAACCTCAGAATCGGAAAAATATTCAGCCATGATTAAAAAAACTAGCTGTTGCAAATTACAGGTAAACAAGCCGACCATCGCGAGTGCAAGCAGCGCTCAGAGACGACATCATCCAGGTCAGAAGACATCATCCAGGGTCTGTAGGTCAATCTACAGACCCTGGATGATGATAACAGCTAACTCCGGACTCAGTAAATTATCATATTTTATGCCAGAAATAAGGTCCAGGTTGTAAAAAACAGTAGTTCCCCTTTAATGTAGCTAAGAGATACTGTTATATTAGAATACATTTGTTTTCACTAGTGTACCTATTTAACTGGCAAGTGAGTGCGGATTACACAGCAACTAAAACAAATATGTGTTGATACATGAATTCCTTTGTGACTTATTAGAATAAAACATTATTAAAACAAACACAACTGCACAAGCTCCTTGGTATGGTCCTCGAAAAACTGCATACTATCACTAAACTGCTCGGTGACCATGACCCATAAGACCAGAAATTAAATTTTCTGATCTATCTAGTCTTACCAGAGAGCTTTTCAATTTCACTTTGTGGTAGAATGAACTTGCAGACCAAGAGTAAGGTCAGCTGCTTATGTGTGTGTGTGCGGCAAGAGTGTGACTGAGAGGAGGAGGGAAGAGCTCAGGGTTACGCCGCTATTAAATATGGTGCATAGTCTGTGGGCTGTGGCAGGCTTCATCTTAGCCCGGCAATTGTATGCCTTTAATCTTGAGCACTTCTAAAATCTGCCCTGTAAGCACACATATCCAAGTAAATCATTGTTACAGTTTTAAGAGAAATTTTATCATGGATCAGAGGAAAGCAGCTTAGGAAGATATAGTTAACTGCTGGTGGTTTTTAATATTTGAACAAAAGGACTTCACTGACTCTGGCAGTGATCAAGCATACAATGAAAGCCTTGGGTCCTTGGGTCAGTTATAGCTGCCTTTAAGTTCTTCTCTAGTAGAAGCACTTTTTTTGAAAAAAAGGTTTTAAAACCCCGCAATTACTTGAGCCGAAATCTCTTCACTCACCCCTGCAGGCTGGCTCAGTCTCATTCCACTGAGGGTTTTGTGCATCCATGCACTCAATCACTACAGAACCTTGCTCCAGCGTGTAGCCAGGGTCACACGAGAACTCAACCACTGTGCCCACGCTGTAGGTAGAGTCGCTGCTGCTGAAGTTGCCGTACTTCACAAACGGCTCATAGCACATCCCTTTTGCGAAAGCTGCGTACACAACATTTTACATTAAACACACACGATAGGGAACACATTATCAGAAAACGCTGTGATGCCGAATCATCTGCCTGCCTTCGTATCTGATGGCTGCACCGGTGGAAGTCATCGTCCCGTCTGTGGTGAACTCCACAAACAGGTAACGTCCGGTACTGAGCACACCTTCATTGGGCAGGTACTCCACCTCGTAGGAGTCGTACACAGGGGGGGAGTCTATGTTGTTGCCGTTTTTAATTAGCAATCTAAAAGAAAAAAATAAAGCACGGAAGAAACAGATTAAAAAAAAGATGTAAGTGAGCCTTGAAAGGAAAGAGGAGAACAAGAAAAAAAAGAAGTTACAAGCAAACGGAGAGCTGCTCACTGTTCCAGTCGTGGCTGTAATAACTTTGTGATAACGTTCTACACTCTGTAATGAGGTGAATGGCCATGCATGACGATAGTCATGTGGAGTAGTTAGAGAAGAAAATGCAGTGCATTTGCCGTTTCCTACGTCTCACTACCTTCTAGTGCTTTCCATTCATTTTCCTGACAGAACGGTCTTAAAGGATTATAATGATAAAAGGTCCTTTCAATTTCATCTGTCACTCCTTAAAGATTTTGCCCATTTATAGCACTCGAGAGTTTTAATGTCCTCTCTGCAGGAATACTGTTCATGAAGTGAGTTTTAAAACTTGACGCCTTAGCTGAAGACACTATAATGTTCACACTTTCCTACTGTATGCTCACTTTTTCTCCCCGTGTTTGTTTGATTTTAGCAGTCTGTATAACCCACCTGTCATCATCCTCTGCCAGTGCCACCTTCTCAAAGTGAATGTGAAGCCGGTGGCCTTCAGGGGCTTCCAGGACCCAGTGGCAGGTCAGATTGTTGCTGTAATTGCCAGGGAAACCGGGAGAGACGATGCGGCCGTAGGTAGCATTTTTTATCATCCCCCCGCAGGATGCTGTATGAGAAGAAGTGGTGAGAAAAGAGAAGGAGAGGACAAAGAGTTGGAGGGTAAAACTGGATGAGAAAAGTAATGATGGCAACAATGGTAGGGGGATTTTAGAGAAAAGTCCCTGTCTGAGCATAGATTGCATCAATATCCAGTGGACTGTGGCTGGGCTACACTAGGCGGCTCTCCTGGGTCTGAGAGTGTCTGATTGTTTGTGAACAGAACAGCAAAACGGCAGCAGTAACACTATCAGTTCAGAGCAGCTGCAGGCATGCACAGTGAAAGGCTGGAACAGGCAGATGAGCTTTTACCAGCAGGGAAAGGATAGTCATGTGGCCCAGTTCTAATTAAGGAAGCCAGGTCCAATGGCCTTGTTTTGCCCCGTCTCCAAAGAATAGCTCCCTGTGCTGCTAATCACATGCAAACACATTCATTTGGCCCCTGAGTGCGACTAATCAACTCAGCAGGAGACAAGCTAGTGAAAGCTTTCGTTAATCAAAATCACCTGTTTTCTTAGGGAAAGAAAAAAAGTCTTACTTCATTTATATATTTTTTTTCAATTTTAGATGATTTATTTGTCATATTCTAAATGTTCATTAAAGCTTCATCATGGAACTTCCATCCCCTGTGACACTGAGAGTGATGACACGAACATTGACACGTGGTGTATGCCTAAAGTCTGCAGAACCTCAGTTCGTTCTCTATTGTTGGCGTCCTCCTACAAGTAAAAGCCACACCAACTGCTGTTAATCCCTTTCTGTCTTAGGCCGTAATCCCTCCTGTGAACGTTCAGTTTCTTTATCTGAAGCATCCAACTTTTGTTGGAAGCTTCCCAGGTTTTTCATTCATAGTCCTGGTTGCTGTAGGCAACTCAGTCTCTCTCTCTCTCTCTCTCTCTGGTTGCTCCTCTTCACCTCAGGCATATCAATAATTGCTGGTCAACATGACTACCGGTGCACAGGAACGTAACAGACGCATCCAACAGGAGTATAACTCGGAGGGATTTAGCAGTTGCTGATTAGCTTAATCAATGGAGTGTGAACTATTTTGGAGAGTCCATCTTACCCACACATCGTGGTTCCTTTCCACTCCAGTAAGGCGTCGTCGCGTTGCGGCAGCTGAGCATTTTGGGGCCTTGCAGCCTGTATCCAGTGAAACAACGGAAGTAGGCCTCTCCGCCGGCATGGAGGTGCGTCACCGAAGCTTCTCCGCCGGCAGGCTCCTTGGGAAATGTACAGCTCAGCACGAAGGCTGGAGAGTAAAAAGAGAGAAAAGTAGAGAACAAAAGAGCTACTTCATCGAACTGTAATTTAAGTAAGATTGTTGTTTTTGTCCTGCGCTATTTCTGGCTGGCATCTCTCTGAATACAAGACATTTGGGGTTGTTAGGGAAGTTAGAATAATGCATTTTTCCTGCGATTTGTTCTGTTATGTCCAATATGTCACACAGTAGTTATTTGAGAGGAAGTGTTTAGATTCATAATTTCCCAGGGCTGAATGTTTTATTTGTCTAAGCATAATCCAGTCCAGGACAATTCTGGCCAAAACTGCCGGCAATGTTAACTGGCTCTACAACATAATCCTCCGTGTCCTGCATTGTGTTTTGCTCTTTCGCTGCTGTTTTGTTTCATTGTTGACCAGGCTGTCTCTCTTACAAACCACTGCTGGACACCCATACATATTTACAGTACATATAATGCGGCGGGTGGGGAGTGTTTTTCCATTATTTGTGCAAATAAATCAAGTACAATTTTCCGTCCGTCCTTCTGTCTTCTTGTTTCTCCCTCAAACACACACAATTTACCAACCTTCAGCTGTGTTTTTATACACTTCATCTGTTAATTGCAGTTTACCAGTAGTATGCAAATGCACAGAGACATATTTGCAGCCCTAATTATCATCACTGTGCGGTTTGGTGTGGAGCCACTGCAAAGACTTTGACAAATGGAAGTATTGCTGATCAGTTTAACATCATAGTGGGTGTGTGACGCGACGGATGGAGGAGGAATAGTCTCTATAGTGGTTGTCAAAGAGTCGCAATTGCAGCGGGGTAAGATCAATGTTCCCGGGCTCGCTTCACATTGTTGTCCCGTTCCTGCTTTTAAATAAATGGTGTAGGATGGGGATGGAGTTCACATGGATAATGAAGTAAGCTTACCAGGTCTTTAATGGAAGCTATTAAACAGCCTTTCTCTTCCTGTCTAATAACCACACTGTTCTACCTCATTAGTGCAGGCAATTTAATGACCAGACCAACTTTTAAACTTCTGGAAATGTGTGAACAACAGGACAAGCAACGTAATTGGAACCACTACGCAAAAAAAAAAAAGCAAAAAACTGAAACTTTTAAAAAGCTACAGAAACCTTTCAAGTTGCAAGTCATGTTTCAGCTTAATGGAATGAATGCAAACACCAAACAACTGCTAATAGAAGAACAATTAAGAAGAGGGCAGCTTGAAGACCTGTCTGTGTTGAAATAATATTTGCAGCCTTAAAAGCAATTATGATAATAATCCGGCAGGCCCATGTAGTGTAAACACCTCAATCTACTTATGTTAATATGATTATTTGGCATTTACAAAATATAGATGGGGGCACTTTTTAGTTGCTTAGTCAAGGGGTCTTGAGGTAAGGCTGTTTACTGAAACTAAAACTGTATTTTTTACATATAACTTCTGTTGCTCAATTCTTAATTTATCTACTTTAACTGCTTTAAAAAATATTGCTATAATTTAAAGTTAATATTTAATCCAGAAATCGAAACAAAAATTTGTTCATGTGTACTCTGACATGTTTGACCCAGTTTAAATAGTCTTAATAAACTCCACCAACTGAAAATTTGTTAGATAGATGTTGACTCATAGATTTTAATGAAAGCAGACGGCCTCCAAACGTAGGTTCAGAGCTGAGGCACCAGACGCTTGATAGACAGGGTCGGTGTTCACTGAGCAAGTGGAGGTTAAACGGCACAAAAAAGATTAGACGCCGTGCAGCAGGTTGGATTTGAAGGGCTTTCATTCCAGCCAGTCTGTTGTAGATGAAAAACTCTTTAGTGATGTTTTCTACCATTACCTTGAAACTAAATTGTCTATTCAGAAATGCAATTCTATCAATCTTTGAACTTGAACCCAGAAGAAAACAGCCCTAAATGCATAATGGCCATAAAGGTTTGTGAAACTACTGACTTATGTTTTTCTTTTACACAAGCCACTAGTTTCCTCCATAATGAAACAGGCCTTTTGTTTGCAGTAAATCAGTGAGCCACAGGGACGAAGTACACTGCCCCTGGGTCATCCATTCCATTCATAGTTTATCACTAGCTCCAATGAACCTAGTTATTGCCATTATCATAGCAGCATTTACATCCCTATTGAGCATGCAGTGGGAGAGCCAGAGGCAAAAATTGCGGGGCCAATTCCTGAAGTATTAAATTACGTGCTGCCTCCATTCCACTAGATGTGGTGCTGGGCCATAAAGTCTGATTGTTTTGCCATTAGAAATAATAGATCCAGAGTGCAGGCAGCCAGGAAGATTAGCTGATGGTACTGTGCAGCCACGGGAAACAGATGTGGAGCTTATGTCTTTAGTTATTGTTTTCTTTCGGAGGTGAGGAAATTGTCATGTTGGTGACATTCAGGTAAACCCTCAAGTATTTCAGATAAGATTTTTGACAATATAGTTTCCAAACAGCTGCAGTGCTATAATTCAACGTTCCACAGGTGAAAACAAACTCTTTACTGAAGGAATGTCTTCCAAGTGATGAAATAGTATCACTTTGTTTAATATCTGGTTAAAAAGTGTTACCTTAAAACACTATTGGAATGAGGGAAAAGTAGCTGAAAGCCTTTGGGATTTAAATGACACAGTCATAAGCAAGTTGTTTTGTATGTATCTTGTCATAACCAATATAAAATCATAAGGCATCTAAAAAAAAAATAGAAAAGACTAAATGTTATTTTCACTTCATTTCTGTCATTTCCCAGTACATCTTCATAAAACGTCAAGAGAAACGACTCCTGTCTTTCTTATTTATGCACAGGCAATTGTTTGCACTGGCTTTTCTGAATCTAAAGTATTTCTGTTTTGCTTTCTGCCCTTTCCCACTTATGTGAAATTCAAGTATCCCGCGTCAACAAAATGGGAACCATTAATGTGTATCTTGGATCCAGTAATGAGCTACAGTTTCTTCAGCCCTCTGCCTGTGGTTGCTTAAGGTGAACCCTTAAAGGAAAGTAAACATCGCCCGAGAGAACGCTTGGAGCGAAACCTGCATTCACTCGCACATCCCTGCCATTAATGAGCCTTGTTTGGCTTCATGCACATTTTTCATTTGCGTGAGCACTTCAATTTGAGAATGCCGCTCTTCAACCAATAATGGACAAATGTTCTTGACTCGACACAATAGATGAGCTGAAGAAGCCAGTAATAGTAAGTTTTCCAGTGTGCTTTGGACAAACAGATAAAATGCATTTCAATTTAGTTCTAATAAACTGTTGCGCTGTTGTATGTGTTGCCTGAATCCCTTCAGGTAGAGAGCTGGAATAGGATCAAACACGGCACGGCGAGGGCAGGAGATAATGAAATGGGGTAACAGGAAAACCGAACACAAATAATGAATGTAGATTGTTATTATTGTTAATGGCGGTATATTTGGATAAAATTATCTATTGCGTGTCACGCTGACATTTAGAGTAAAATGTCTTTCCATGGAGAGGCAACTGTGTGCCAGTGACTCGTCATGTAGACTCAGTTACTGTTTTGATATACAGATGTAACAGCAGTCCCTCAGTCAATAGGCGACTTGTGGGGGAGTGCGACGGTCACAGTACCAAAGCATCATGCCCCGGCTGTGCATCAAAGCATTTCCTTTTTACACAAAGATCAATACTGTTGTCTCTAGGAAAGTGATTCAGTTGTAGAAAGTCAGGCCATACTTCTTACTGTGATATGGTCCGTTGGTATTTATGTGGCTGGGTTAAGCTCGATGTTAATGGTCATTTACTCAATGAAGGCAATTAAAGAGAAATAACTTTGGACTAGAGGCGGAATCTCACGAATGCTACCCAGAACACGTGGCAAGCAGCGGAACACACGGCATGGTTCTTTAGCAATTCCCCCTCATTGTCAATGCAGCTTATTAGTTAATGCCAATCAATAATCCCTGTAAGACATCACCACCATTGGAAATGCCATTGATTATACTCTATATAGCTCACAAAATCCTGGCATGACAGTTTAAGATCATCTGTTGACATTAAGAGGTCAGATGTGAAGGCAATTATTTCATCAGCTGCATGACAAAGAGGCTGTGATTGAATCCTACCATAAGTTAAACCTTTGATCATCAATATTCCCATGTGCATGTGTTCTATTTAACTGCATGTACGTCGTCAAACCTGCAAAAGATGTATTTGAAATGAATACATTTACCAACTGTCTGTTTAAAAAAATATATGTTTTTACAGATATATGTACACTGGAATTATTTATTCATTCAAACCACACTTCTGCATGTCAGTCCTGTAATAAACCCATAGATATGCTTTCAGAAAAATTAGGTTTAATTTAAGGAAGTATTCTCTCAAAATGCATGCATGCATTATACTAAAACACACTGATTCTGAGTTGCAAACCGTCATAGACTTTTAATGTGCAGGTTGATGTTTACATAAAACGTCAGTTATGGAGTAATGACGACTTTTTGGTTAACATAAAATAAGATCCAGAAGTACAACCCAGAAATACCCAGGAATGCTATTTTCTGTGGTTAAATAATATGTGATTACGAGTGGCTATTCAGAATGGATTCACCATAAATACTAATTGTGCACATACAGGCCAGTTTACACTCTACATGCACAACTTCATGTTTTGTAAGGACATTGCTGCATGCATAAAATTTAAAAATAGATGGTCAATTGAGATTGAATGTTCTGTTCTAAATGAGGACGTGCGTCCGTGTGTGCATGCATGAAAGCTTCTCTTCATTCCCCACACTCCCACCTCCCACTCTCTCAACATAAACAGTAAAACACACCTTTAATCATGTTCGAAGTGTCAGGCACACTGCTGATGTTATAGAGGCATCCATCAGTCTGCCATCGCGGGCAGAGCTAACGTTGTAGCAGATATTAATTACCCCGAGCCGAGATGCGTCTCTGCACAGTGCTGTCTCCTTTTCCACGCTTGTCCAATCGCATTACTCACAGACCATTATAAAGGACAAGGGGATACTCTGCTTACCAAGCAGGGGAACACAAATTGAAATATCTTCCCCGGCTCCAACATGTCTAATCTTCAAGAAATCTGCTTATTGTTATTTTGTTTGTTTGTCTTTTCTCGGTGTAGCTGAACTTGTCACGTCAACTTCCAAACACCGCACATCTGATTGTTTTTTAAATGAAAATTGCTGGCAAGGATTACAATACGGAAAGTGGTTTATGTGAAAGTGCTCCACATGCATGAGAAATCTGAAAAGGAAGTCAGACACTAAGAATGGCTTTGGTTGGCTATGTTGGAGCCTTAGTTCAGGCATCTACTGGCTCCCCGGTAAGGACTGTGATCTTCACAGCCAAATCATTTATATAGTTTAAGTTGCAACATCTGTGGTGTATTTTCAAACATACTGCATTTGCATGCCCACCGTCTCCACTGAGACTTGCTTTAGTCATTTGTCGGTTGTGATGTGGCACAAAGGGAACCAGACTATTCATATCTCTGTATAATTCTACAATTATCCTTGTTTCTAATAGTCCAGAAACAAGTGTCTAACTATAAATCAACAAAAGGCAGTGAGTGCAAATTCTCCACCAAGGTGAAGGTATTACCACTGTGTCCGGGTCATGCAGTATTAATCAACATGTTTTTAAAATTAGCTAATTTAAAAAAAAAAAAAAAAAAAAAGCATTTATTTTTAGGTGGCTCTTCTGTGGCTCTCACAGTCTTGCAAAGATGTATTTTAATAGAGTGCCGGTTAACATTACAAGAGCAAACATCTGGCTTATGTGTCCCATTCAAATCTCTGCAAGTCCCAATCATGTGTCTTGATCAGCTCAGGGTGTCCTCTCTTCAGTTTCAGAGAGTACCGCTTTAATAAGGATTATTTCTTTTCCTCAGCTAAATCAGGTGTGAACAACACACTTGGTTATGAGCCTCATCTGGGTTTTTATCTAATTAGGATAGGATGCCCTACACAAAAAACCACTCGGTTATTCGTGTTCTTTATGAGGAGGTGTGAGCATATGCTCTGTGGGTCACAAAATATGCTGTAGTCAGCCGTTTCAATTAATAACAAGGAGGATCTGCACCACATATACGTAGTGTCCCCACTGAGTTAGCCTGCGGAGTCCTCTCAGCATCCGGTGATCAGCGCAGTAGGGTTTGAGATATTTTAACGATGCAAAAGACTCAAATAAGTAGAACGAGGTGTCCATCTACAATAATCAGTAAACCTGGAAAAACACATTTCACATAATTACACTGATTACTCAACTGCAAACAAGACAGGCGAAGGAGAAAAGTACATCTACTGATGTAATATTATGCTGCAATATTTCAGCAATGTGTCACAATCTGTCCCCGGCTCTGCATCACTCCGTATTATCTGGACAGACCCCTCGCTGTCACCCTTCAGCCTGACCACACAGTGATGCTCATACATCCGACAGCGATGAGCTGATTTATCTCACAATCAGCAGCACCGTTTTGACGGTCCCTTTCATTTTCTAGCTGATGAAAGTGCCACAGTAATGTGGTGGAATGAATGTTTTGTCCACCGGCTTCCACCATCAACTCAAATCGATGGGGCATGTAATTGGTGGCCACTTTGTGGGATTGCTTAGATAAACAGACATTGTTAGGGACATGGAAGATCAATGTCACGCACAGCACAAGCAAGGGGGAGTGAGGGGATTACGGACCATCATGTTTATCAACAGCACATCGTAACTATTTCTACCAACGGCGTTTGCTACCGCCACCTACTAGTTACTGTACTGTTTGTTCACATGTAGGGATTTATTCTTTACAGATTTGATCTGTGCAGTGAAAAATGGCAATGCAGTGCTCACAAAACAGAATGGCTAACTGAAAAGGGAAAAGTGACAAAACAAACCCTGTGCAGTTTCATTTATTGGCCCATGGCTACCTTTTTATTTTTATTTTACTGTGTCATAGTTTTCAGCTTTAAGTTCCTAAATCTTCAGTCCATTATGAACAAGTATGAGCTGAGACGTTTGTGTGAATAACGCATCAACAAAGCTAACATGGTGCTGACTCACCTTGGTAATGCAGCAGGAGGAGGCCTGAATCGTGCCGTTGGTTGCTACGAAAGCGGATGGAGATCTGGTTGCTCCAGCTGCGGAGCACAAGACCCCTCATCAAGACCGACTCATTGGCAAGGATGAAGGGTTCTTGACCACCTGTATCCTCCACAGTCACCTGCTCTCCCTCCAACACGCTCACATTCAGCACCTAAAAAAACAAAAGACCATGTCATAAGGTTACACAGAGGCCTGTTTGATGCACATCTGCACACCGTGTAACGGTTCACTAGCTAATCTTTTGCGAAGGATCTTTTAAGCCCAACACATTACAAAAAGAATATTCAAAGCTAACAGCAGGAGCATGACTTATTTTCAGCACTTTAGCATATTTATTATCCCTCACCGTTTTCCTTTTGCAAATACAAATAGAAGTTATTTCTAGACTTTTACGCCAACGCAAAACATAAAAAACAAAATCTAATTTCACACAAATCTGGTGATTGTTGACTTGCAATATGAGGCTTCACTTCACACCAGATGGGAACTTAAATCTCCACCAGTACTGTTGCGTTTCAACTGAAAGCCAAGTTTAGTCTAATGTTGCTCTGAAAAATGGGTCTGTTTTGACTTTGCTCAGTTGTCTACCAGCACAGATAAAGAAGGATCTGTTGGTTTAGCCATGTCTTTGTTAGCCTGCTGCTGGATTGTAGACAGGGTTTTGAGTAATTGCAGGTCATTCAACACATAGTTGTTGGTTGTACGATTGATTCATCCTCTTCCCTTCTCCTCATGCCTGTAAGCAGCTCTGCCAGCAGTGCTTTATGTCCTCAACAGGTTTGAGCAGCATCTGCAGCTAAATCTGGCGGAGGAATCTCAGGAGTACTGCATGTAGTTAAACTGTCAAGATAATGGAGTACTGACACCTTTTGGAGCAATGTTTGATTAATTCCCCACAGAGCTATAAAAGAGGAATGTTAATCCAACTGCAGGTCACGACTATTTTTTTTTCCCTGCATGATAGAAGAAAATGCTTTCACCTTGCATTTTCTTGTAGCATTTGGGTTTAATTCTTCAGATTTAATTTTTTTTAGTCTTGGCACCCCATTCAGATTCCAGATCATACGAAATTCTTCTTCTTAAATATTTTCATTTGAATCACTTCATTTTTTTTTTGTTAACTTGTTGTCGAAGAGTTGCTCATTTGCGCATCTTACAGTTACGTAGTTACGCTATCCTTGTATTTGTATGGTGTTCTCTATTATGTTTCACCAGCTAGTTGCTGACTGCTCTTCTGCCCTCAGGTACTGAGCATGTAGGGTACAGTGGGTTATCGCTCTATGCCTATTGCATCCAAAAAAGAAGCAAACTAGAACAAAATGCTGTAGGCCATGCAACTAAACAATGAACTTGTACACACTATAACATGATCTGTGCAAATACAACTGAGAAGTAGAAGGAATTTGTAAAGTGCAAAAAGCTAATCTAACGGCTCACAGCTCAGTAAATCCGATTTAAGACCAGCTTTCCACCAAATGCAAAATGGATCAAACCTGTCTTGAAAGACAAGTGCCCCATCAAAGCATTTTCAACCACCTCTATTTCAAGCCTGTAGTGGAATTCATGACATGTTCTGAAAGCTAATGCTGTCATAGGCAGTGGGCTCAGGCCTCAGGTATGCCATCAGGCAGAAAAAATGTTACCCTCTATAGGCCGATGTCCCCGAGGCAATATGTGTTCAGGAGTGTTAGTGCAGCAGCCCAGAAAAGCTGAGACAGTGGGCAGGATGAACGCTATTTACAATGATGGCAGCGAAATGAATTTGGTCACGTAGACTTAACTGTCACTCAGTCGAACGGGGGCTGACAATGAGTGCAGAGAGGCTAATGGACACTGTGAGACCGAGCTTAGAGGTGACTTCTTCCAGAATGATCCATGAGGTCAGCCACTTTGATTGATTTGATTATTTTTTTTTTTAATCATTGCCAGAATTAAACACAACACTACACTTTCTAGACAAACTGAGAACACAAAGAGAAAGCAGCCCAACAGCTGATGAAACAATCAAAAAGTATATACTCCTATGTTATTTGTGTGTGAAAGAATGATTTCTGTATGTTTTAATTCAAAAACAAAAACCTTTGCAGCTACGGCTTTCAAATGTTGAACAACCCTCAGATAATAGTGGCACACTGAGCAATAAAGGAATGTCACATGAGTTTAGAATCCCAGATTCACCATTCCTCAAGGGTAATGGCAATGACAAAGCCTTAGGCACTGTTCCTTTTTTTCCCCCACTTCTGCCTTTTTTCTTTGAGTTAATATGGAGGGATTGGATGTTTTGCAAATCAGGTTACTTCGGCTACTTGCTTGTCTTATAACTTCAGGATTTCCCCACCGCAGTACCGCAACGCTAATTCTCCTTCAATTTAACATTCACACTCATATATTCAACAAATTAGACTGGCATTCAGACAATGTGGAGCTGCAATTTAGTCAAACAAATTTAGCGAAAAAGAGCCATGGAGAATCAGCAGTGTCATTTTTAAGTGTACCGGGTGATTTTTTCGTCCCTGTACATATCACACCTGTAATAAAAACTCAATCTGGGTCGTTTTTCAAAGGTTGAAAAATGTGGTTCATCTGCTAAATACGCTGCTGTGTACTCCTTCTCTAATTCAGTTTTGATTATTTGGAAGTCAAAATGCAAATTGAGAATTGAGAATTGAGAAAACCTTTATTAGTCCCGCAATGGGGAAATTGCAATAGTGGGGGGAGGAAAAGGGGAAGAAAATTATATCATTTGTCACTTATCCATAGATACTAAGATAGTTCATTTTATCAGCTGTGATGTTACTGACTACATTAGTGTGTTTTAAGGTGGACATTTTTAAAAAAAAAAAAAAGAGTTGTTTTAATTGCAGTCTGCAGAAGTGCCTTAAGTTTGAAACAGCTGACAACATTTTAATCTTACTGTATCGTGACGTCTTTGCTTTTAAGTGATCCATTTAAGAATTTGGATAAGGTAAAAAAAAAGGTTAAAAAAAAAAACCCAAAAAACTGAAAGAGTATGAGGCTCCCTTCATCTCTCAATTCCCATTGGAAATCATTCATTTTATAGTGATGTGTTTTTGGTTGTCGCCACTATTGTGTATTTTTAAAGCTGGTGGTCGATGAGATATGGCCGCTATTCCACCGGGGTTGGTTTCCATCCCAAGGAGTAAACAGAAGGCCAAGGTCTGCCGTCCCTGCTGCAAGCACTATCACCCAAGATCACAGGCAAGCCTCCTCTTGAGGGGATGTTAGCTCAGATTCCAGCGGCAGTGAATCGTGCCTGCCTCTTCAGTCATTACTGAGTCTTTCTTTGATCTGACTTTTTTTTTTTTGTAATTTTTTTATATGTGTCACATTTTTATAAAGGTATATATTTTATTTGAGTTTATGTAACACCAAAGTAAATGCATTTACCGTTACCAGTGTGCAGTGGAAAAGTGCATTACATAACAGGGTGCTCTTTTGTGTGATGTTTATTCAAAATCATCATTGCTGTTGCCTTGTTGAGGTATCAGACTTTGCTGGTACTAAAGAGAATGAAGCTACTGAGTCAAAAATATTCTTTAAAGTACTAAAAAGTAGCTTTTGTAGTTTTCCCCTTAAGGTCTAGCAAACATGTTGATTACATATAATGATATCGATCCATATTTCTCAATATAAAAATGAAATTGAGAATGGTATGGATTTACGCATTACATCTTCTAAACATGTTTCCTGTAGGTGATAGAAGGACACGTGCATACTTTTCCATCAATCATACGCTTGCAGTGATATTCATTGAGGCTTAAATGAATACCAGCATTCATATGAATGAATAGTGGAGGTAAAACAGATACAATTACACATGATTACAGAGTTTCACAATATCAGTAGAATATACACTCACTTCTTATATGTACTGGTGCCTGTGTTCATTATTTGGTGCCCCCCTCGTGTGTGTCATGCAGTCAACGCAACTGCAACAGCTTATCATATTCAGTGAGCGAATCTGTGACTGCTTGGTTTACATATACTGGGGAGACTAGTGAAGGATAGGTGAGCAGATAGTGGACAGTGAACATTTGGACTGATAGATAGTTCGGCCCCAGAGGGCCCTATCATCTGTCATCCACCCTGGGACCTGTCAGTGCAGCCAGCAACAGCTGTCCAGCCTCAATTATGAATCATTGGCCATGTCAGGAGACATCAGACTATCTTATCTTCACCAGTGCTGCAGCCAAATGTCCAGAGGGACTTCTTCTTTCTCACTGTCTCTCTCCCTCTCTCGCTCTCACACACATATGCACAAACACACCCACACACACACACTACAGTATGTGTATATGTGTGCACATATGTACACACGCATGCATGTTGCTCTGGACTGTAATAACAGTCCTAGCTGGAATCTCTGCCTCAGCAGACACATTTGTGGAACCGGGGATTTGGCTGACCAAGCACAGATCTGCACCAACCACAACATTATCAGAGGATGCCATCTACAGTATGCTGCCATTTTGAGAACTGTGTTGAGAGAAGAAAGAATGTTTTGGATTCCAGCTCATGAAAAAATAAAAAAATAAAATATGGAAAAAATTAAAGACTGTCCTCCGAGTAGGTGCTGTTTCACTTTAAGCATTCTCGTCTTTCCATACTCTTGCAATGATTTTTATTTTTTTTCCTTATTCAAGATGAGCGAACTAGAGAGGAGAAGGTCATCTGCCTTCTAGCTACGGTCTTTTCAATCAAACCACTGTAGTGAACACACCATCCTCTAAGGCCACATGACAACAAAGACGCCTGGAACTGCACTTGGAGTATAAACCATGAAAGAAAATATCTGAAATGTTTCAAAGGATAACATTATTGCATATCTTGATCTTGCTTCTGTGCTACCCACAACCTTTGTAGAACAGGGAGCTTCCACTAAGTGTAAATATGAGAGTGAACAGTGAGAGGGGGTTGAAGATCCATCTTATCACATCCAAACAGAAAGCAGCCTGGCACAGTGTTTAATCTGAGACTATCATACATTTAATCCCACATAAAAGATAAACTACATCATCTGTATCATGAAATTATGAGTTATTGTCTGCTTTACTAATAATTTCAAATAAAAAGACTAATAAAAATTCTAAATCGAGACAGGACCCGTTTATCCCGGGGCCTTGAAGTAAACGATATGTCAAAGTAATCTGACTTTTTACACATGTTATGTAATCTGTGCTTATTTATTCATCTATCCATAAGTACGCAAGATGAGTTAACTGTCCGCCGAGACCGTCTCTCGTTGAGATTTTACTGTTAAAAAACATCTGGTGGTGCTCTGCAGTGAACATTTAGACAGACTCAAAGGAGCCATTGCTGATGCAGAAATGAGCAGTATGTAATCAAAATGATACTACTACACATGAAAATTAAATGACCCTGCTGCTGGGGGCAATAAATCAACAGCCACTGGTCTCGCCAGCTGCAGTGTCATCATTACTATGATAAAAACCCACCGGCTTATACAGTGGAACATAGTGGTAATGTGCCTACCTCATTGCCCATGCTATGTCAGGCTTACGTTTGAATAATCTTGGTACGCCACATCCAGTTGGTGTTTTTTGTGCATCTCCTGATAATTTTAATGCAAAAAAAAAAAAAAAGACTGCTTCCAGGGCTCATTATGTGAAAAACATTATCTTAATTGAACATTCACCTCTATATAAAACGGCCAAGGCCATTTCCTGTTTGCCCCGCTGTCTAAAACAATGGATTCTTACCAATCAGCAAAAGCTGAATGTTAATGAGAACATGCTGTATCCAGCAGCTGAATACAATACTAACTTTCTCATTGTCTCTTATTTCCCAGTTGAGATTGTACACATTATGCTCCTGAGATCAACGAAATGCATCCACCATACATTAACTCTGTTCTCAAATATTCTTTTTTTTCCCAGATGCATACCGTAAAGCCGATATAAAGGCCCTCCACATTAGAAATCTTTTCATGAGATGAGATTCTTGCTTTCTGATAAATCAGCCTCACATTCTGAGGAGGTGCCTCTCGGGCCCAGACGGCTCAGTTTATTTGCTGCAGTGTGCATCTTTGCATAGATTTAAATTCATGCATTGCTGATTGCTATTCGTATTTCCAAGCATGCATCTTTACTCTCCCGTCCTCATCATGACTCTGAAAGAGTCTGAGAGAACTTAGCCTTCTGCCAGACAGACTTCTCCATTTATGACAGCTAGCTGGGTGGAGGGGCAATTAGTGTCACCTGAAAGCATTCCTCTAGAGATTGCTAGGCCCCATGAAAACTCATCTCAGCAAAGTCCTGACACACTAAAAAGCTCATCAAGATCAAACTGGCCTTCTTTATGTCCTGGCTTACTCGCCCACGGCACAGCATGATGAAGGTTTCCTCTTGCTTCATTTCAACTTGATTAAAGGCTGCAAGCCTGTCTTGGCTTCCGTTACCCAGTCCGTTTCCCTGCGACACATCTGCTACATCCTGTGCCGTTTGTGCTGTTGGGTACACGAGTCACTGAATGGGCCAAACATTACCATGTAAAAGTCCCCCTTTTGGTATGTCAAAGGAGAGAAAGACAGATTGCATTCATCAGTGAATTTTAAAGTGGACTTTTTCTTTTTACATGGCATCACGACTTGCCTTTGTTGGAAGCCCTTTCTTGCAGTCTGTTCATCCCATGAGTGCTTTGCTGGTTGCTGAACACCAACAAAACAAATTTAATTCCCTCCCTCATCAGCCAGGGTCAATGCAGTGTGCATTTTGCTTCTTTTGTAAGAAATACTGGAATTAAAATGAGAGTGCAAGGATCAATACGGCAATTCACCCAGCACTGAGAGGGGGCTGTGTGTCAAGTATTGGTGCCGCTTATTAACATGACTATTGATTGGAGTCAGAGGAGCATGGTCGCAGAGGCAGCATCAAATACCAATCGTTAACCCTCAAGTCAGGGTTAGCTGTAAACACTTGGCATGCACTGTTACGTCTCAATCCTTAAAGGAGAGCTTCATTGATGATACTCCTCGACAGTCTCACCTTAGGTTAAGTTTATTTCCCATCTAGCCATGCGCTCATTAGATGTTTGGTTTTATCTTGCTTCGTTTTTAATTGCCTGAAACAATATTCATTGAAAGGAGGAAAAACAGGGAAGCTATAATTTTCCCCACTGAGACGTAGGGCATTTTATTTATAAGCTTTAATTAACAAAACAAAGAAAGAAAAATGTGTTTTCTTTCATTTGATGGCCACTTTTCCATTTACAGTTAACTTATATTAGTTTGGCCCTAACTGGGATCAACATGTTACCATCTTTGTGATCTGTTTTACTTATGGAAACGTTGATATAATTTGTCTTGTGTTAACCAACATAATCAGGAGAATGAAATTAAAGGAGTTAATGAGAAAAAGCAATCACACCAAGTCAAGCTAGCGTCGTGCTAATTCGCGTCTGTGTTCTGTTAATTTATTCCCAAGTTCACCGCAACAATTTAAACTGATTGAGAGAGGGCTGGGAAGCGAGACAAATGGAAAAGCCAATAAACGGGAGCAAGAAGGAAAAGGGGAAAAAGTATGGGACTATGACAAGTTTGGACGAGGGAGGAAAAGTGAAAAAAAAATAAAAAATCATACTGACCTCAGATCCCCTCCCAACATTGTCTCGAATGATGCCGCTTTAAGCCTTTCAAGGAATGGAAACACTACTGTAATAACCCTTTGTGACAGTGGGAGAAATTGGCCATGTCTAAGCTTCAAACTGTGGAAATGTATTAACCAGTGCCTCCCACACAGTATATTCTCTTTTAGAGTGAAAGAGTGCAGGATGTGGCATGAAACAGAGCTGTGACAACCTGTGCAGAACCTTGGATGGCGACTCCGAGACACCCAGGCAGGTAGATCAGTGAGAGGAGGAGACTGAGAAATCAGAGCAGGACAGATGGCCTGGAAAGAGCTGATAGCTAGCGAACCCACTAGATTTATTTGATCAAATAAAAGAAAACTCTAAAACAGATTTTGAGCACTTTAATGCCACAGTCCAGTTCTGGAAAGCCTCCATCTGTCCTCCGCTAAAACCGTATTGCAAAAGTGACTGTGGGGTGGGGGGAGAGGGCACTGATGTCGAAATAAGATGTCCTTAAGACATAAATTAACAGTAAAAAGAAAAAAATATCTCTTAAATGTATGTATACACTAGTACTGTCATGTTTTCTGTCATATTTTCTGTCACGTTTTTCCCGATAATAGGCAACAACTCGCCTTTTGTCCTATTCCCGATAATAGGCAACAACTTGCCTTTTGTCTTCCTCCTCATCAATGGAACTACGACGTGGCATGAAAAACTACAAATGAACAAAAACTATGGCATGATACATGGACAACGTGAAACACTATGACATGGAACCAAGCAGTATGACGCGACAAAGAACAAAGGGGAAGGCAGGGCTATATATATACACACACACGAGGAGCAGGGGTGACGAGAAACAGGTGAAGCAAATCAAGAAACGAGACAAGGTGAAACCAATAACCTGATCAAAAGGAAAAAAGACATGGAGTAACAAAAACAGGAAGTCCAGAACCTAACAAAATAAAACAGGAAACAGAACAGAAAAACTAAACACTAACATGACAGAAAACATGACAAGTACAAGGGCTAACTTGGTCAGTGTTGATAGATCCCATGCATGATTTTGACAAATGAAATCACAGCAAGTGAATGTCTTTATTAAAATCCACTTAAATGAATGTTAATTCCTTATATGTTTACATTAAAACTTCCTTTAGGTCCGTGAAGGTTCTCAGTCATCCAGGTCACGACATACCCAATAAAACCAAGCTGAAACTAGAGTCTTGTTGAGTTTTCTTAAAGACACACGTTAAGATTTATGTCACTAAAATCTTTCATCCCCGTTCACACCTTGAGAGTGGAGCCTCTGGCCATTAATGGATGGCCATTAGAGCACCATTTATTGGGGAAAGAAAACCTGATCATTAACAGTTTCCTTTAATTACAGGTCGTAAGTTTCAGGTGGACAGCAGCCACAGACGTTTCTAATAAAATGAAAAAAAACTCCCCCACCAGTCATTAAGAACTGAAGTATCATCTTGGATGAGTGGTGAAATGTCTTCAAGAAAACTCCACAAGTCCATTTGCCTTTGTTTCAGCTTATTCAGGTTTTTAAAGACAAATAATGTCTTTGCGCTGTACAATCATAAAAAACTGTTGCTAGAGTCAATACTTTTTTATTTTATATTTTTCATAGTTGTGCGCTCTACTTGTAAAAACGTCTTGTACATACAGTATTTTGCATAATTGACTAAATGCACTGGATCAAGCTAGCGTTACAGCTAATAAGTGCGATGCCTCTTTAAAAATCACTTTCAGCGTTTATTACACCATTTAGATAATCTCGGTGCTGAAAGCGGTGTTATATCAGCCTCCTAATATTTGTACAATTATTCTGGAAATAAATCATGATGTGGTCAGAATCACCAGATGGGGCAATGCATTATATGCTGTTAGCTGTGGCAGAGGGGTTGAACAGGCAGGCTGAGGCCAGTAAATTCTCCTGATACATTTTTCATCTTCCCTCTCACACAAGCTGCCAGACTGCTGAAAGGAGTATTGACTAAATAGAGAAAAGGTCTGATCTTGCTTATTTATTCCCCACCAATCTCTGTGATATTTTATTTTTATATTTTTTTGAATGCTGGTAGGATTCAGGGAAGTCTGAGTCTTGGAAATGACATCGTGCCTATTTATACATTATGCTTTACTGAATGATAGGCCCACAATATAAACATGTAGTAAATATTTATCACAACCGCCACGTCCGTCCTTCAGAGCATTTCTTTCATCTAATTTTCTCTCCTTTGCCCTTGAAAACTGCTGGTCTGTCTGATATGATGATAACTCATTTTCATGAGGAAGGCTGGCTGCCAAAACAAAACACGCACTTCAACCATGATGTCCCTCTTGCAGCTCCTCCAGTCTAAAGATGGTGTATTTGGTCTATTAGCACACATTGAATCAATCAATCAAAATGAGTATGAAGAGTTTTAAACCCAGGTGTTCTGTGTGTGTGTAGCAGGAAAATAAAAATATGGTCACAAACCAAAAAATCATTATAATTCGACCAGAGAAGTGTCAGGGGAAGGTGTGATCCCTCCAGAGATTGTTGTGTGCTTATGACAAATAAGCTCATCAGCAAAGTGGAAGCCATCACTTTCTTCTCAACAATAACAGCTAATTTCAGCTCTTGTTGCTTATTGGATGCTGTCAGAGGTTTAGCATCTTCAAAATCAGGAGGACTCTCGCCACAGTAAATGAAAAACTTTTAATTGAACTATTGGGTATGGTGTCAGTCTGCCATTCACTGAAAGGATTATGTTGCTCTGCAAAGCGTGAATCTTACAACTGATCTGCGGTCAAATGTATTCTGTGATTCCCCATCTGCAGAAAAGGGAAGCGTGGCACCTCACTGCCAGCGGTTAATCTCAGAAAACAGGTACAGATGCATTCCTGAATGTGCGTTCATCTCTTCCCGCTTGCTTTAAGGATTACCCTCAGTTGAGTGAGGAGATTACAAACTGTGAACTGTTGAGAACGTTGCATAACATTTTCTGAGCACTGGTGCCCCACAAGTCTGCTTGTGGTCATCCCTGCGCCTTTAAAACCTCGAAACCTGGATGAACTCCAGAACCTTTTACACACTTCTGATGAGAAGGCGTGACACATGTTTGATTTTAATTTCTGCCTCTCCATCTTCAGTCACTTTATGCGTTTCCCAGGGAAGAAACCTTGGCTTCTCATTCACCTCAGCCATGCCAAGCAATTGTCTGTGTAGTCTGCCACTGGATCACTATCAGTTTAGTTGAGGGAGCGAGACAGTGGCCCCCATCTGTTCACATGGTGGTGCTGAGACACACCTCCTGTTTCTGTAGCAGGCCTGCTTGATGTGTGAGTTTCTCTGTTTTTCCTTTAAAGCCTTGCAGTTTTCAGAGTCTGCAAATATATATTTTTTTTCTACCACATTCTCTGGAGAAGCTGTGAAAGCCAAGAGCTGATACATCAAATGCCCATGTGTGTTTGCATGCACATGCGCAGGTAAGTGTGTGTCTGCTTATAAGTGGTTCAAGGTTTACTTAAGTTACCCAGAAGAAGAAAAGCACACTCTCAGAACATATACTCTGTCAAGACTTATCTTGGCCCTCCAGAGGCACCAAGACAAAGCTCACACATTTTAAAGTCTCCACTGGTAAATGAGGCGTTTGAGGAATTGCAAATGGCAGGGAACGCACACACTGACAGTTAATTTTTATAACCTTCAGTGAAAAGACTTACCAAGCAAACATTCAACCTGAGACAGACCCCGCCACTTGTGCCCTCATCCACCCACTCACAGTAATTCACTGCCTGTCTGTCTCTATCAACCCACACACAAGACGAGTAAATACTCTTACAGCTGAAGCTAAGCCAAAATATGTCAGCACTCTTCCCGGGTTGAATAAAAAGCCTTTGTTGCAGCATTTGTAGCTTTAAGAAGTGTTTTATAAAGCATCCCACAGTCTATTTCAAGTTAAAATGTCTGCAGTCGATATTTTTACGTTTCCAATGAATCGTTGTATTTGACAAACAGAGACAATTATGCACTTTACCCCAGTGACAGGGAGCGTTATAGTATTTTTCAGCTAAGTGTTATAGTTTAACAGCCTACTCGTTTACTATATTGGTTTAGCCTCTCTGCTTGTGTCAGTTTCATTTGAGAAGCAGACAGCTGTTTTCAGAAATGAAACCCAATACACCACTGAATAAATAAATATATAGATGATTAAATGTTGGATTCACATACAGTAACTCCAACAGTATTCCAGCTATTCTCTCTTACAACACTCAGTCTAACAACTCACCTGTCTTTAAAAGATACCTTCATCCATATCATTGCACCTTACCATCATCCTTTCGTATATGTGTATATTTACTCCTACTTCTTGTCAATTTGTACATCTGTCTTTTACATTAGTTTTGCTTATACTATTATATTTTATTACAGTTTATTGTATTTATTTTATTAATTGAGGCACTGTGACCAAGCAATTTCCCTTGTGGATATATAAAGTCTGTCTAAGTCTATATGCCAGTGTTCTACAAAGGCACTGAACCTCAGTGTTGCGTGTTTACAGCCTGCTATAGCTTCCCCATAAGTGGCAAATTAATGCAGGTTTAAGATGCAGACATTTTATCAAAAAGAATTGTAGTACTGACCTGAACCTCAATGCCATATCCCAGGTAGACCGTAATCAAGTAGTTGCACTCCACTCCAGAGTCAACTTGCTGTAGGATTTCGATGCTACCCTCAGGGTCAGTGAAATTCAGACTGCAGGGCTCTGGGGGAGACAGTGAAAAGACAAGTGATTCCCTTTTTCCCGGACCACTGATCTCTCTGACAGCCCACCTGTGTCTCCCTGGCCCCATAACCCTCTAACTATCTCTGCAGATATCCTGTCCGACACTACTCATCAGGGCTTTCAGCCCTCTGTGGCCAGTGGAAAGGACGGGCAGGACACATCAGGAAAAATCAGATTGTTTTTGACACATGAGCAACTGTGTCATCCCTGGTGGAGGGATGAATAGCTGTGTGCTGAATGTGAAATGAACAGCAATGATGCTGATGACCTGATGCCTAATTTTCTTGTCCTCTGGGATGCAGCTGTTAAGTTTCAGTTTGAAGACTCAATTTTTTTAATTTCCACTGGGGATAAATTTATGCAAAATTGGTGCCACTTTGTACAATGTCATTTGAACAGTCTGAGCCGTACATCATTGAAAGAATAACTAACATGCGTACCTGATGTTTGCAGGGCGGTGATGGTGGTAGTTGTGATAATGGTTGTGGACGTCGTGATGGTGCGTTCTTCTTGAGACTTGGGGAGTAGATGATCAGGGCTGGTTTTGTTTTTCACTGCTGTTTCCCTGGCTTCCCCTTTCTCTATCCAGACTGAGGAGGGTGCAACGGTGGACCCTACGGGAAAAGCACTCCAACTTTGAGGCTGACTTTCCCGTGAGGATAAGGAAGCCACTGGCTTGTTTTCACTGCCTGAACCTCTATTATTTGGTGTTACTTGAGTGGTGAGGGTGTCTGTAGTCGGCTCTACTTTGTCGGCCCCCCTTGTCCTCTCCTTAGATGACTTCCTTTGAGGGAGAGACATGGGCGACCCCGGTGTTGTGGGAGAAAATGTGGTCAGTGGGGAGGTTGCAGCCGCAGTGGCCGTAGTGGCAATGTCTGAGAAGGCCGGGGCATCCTCATGGGGCACGATTTGAGTGACAGGGTCTCCTGCATTTGAAGCAGACACAGAGCCTGGCATTGTGGGATATGCAGCAAGGGAACCATCCTTCCTAAAAAAATGCTGGTCCCCCTGGAAATCCCTCGTAAGTAAGTGCTCATGAAGCAGCAGGCCCTTATAGACACGCTGGTGGTTGGGGAGGTTCATCGGTGAGACGGTGGTGACTGGATGAACTTCGCTTTCCGTGTCCTGTGTTGACAAGTGTGTGAAGAGCCCCCTGTCTTGGTCCAGTGTCCTCTTACTAATGCTGTTGCTTTCCTTTGGACCTGAAAGTAAATGAAAAAAAATATAAAAATTGTTACACAGTATTAAGCAAAATATAAAACAGTTCAGTGAACTACTAAAGCAACACACAGTGCAAAAGAGCCGTACGTCTTTTTGACAGTTTCATTATAGAACCATCAACTCTGACAGTTTATAATCTACCAAAATAATGCCTAATGAGGTGAGAGGCTGTCCTCGTGTATAATTCTTCCACACATAGAGTCTTTTGTTGCCATTTCAATCAGTTCATTATGCGTGTGTGAGAGGGAAAAAGAATGAGAGACACCTTGGGGGGAGGAATGGTGACATGCTGTAGTGTAGGCCTTTGTACTATTCATTATAGAACATTTAATAATAGGAAACACCTCTAATGGGTTAACACGTATGATGATATTATATGATATTGATATAAGAACATGCAGTTAATACATTTGGTGTGTGTTGGTACTTGCCATATTCTGTTGCCTATCTTAACTGATAAATGATATTGTTTCAAGTGTCCTGTCAATGAATAAAACCAACAGCGGGGAGTAGCAGCTTGCAGGAAGTCAGTTTATCAAAGACGAATTCCAAAATCACACCCCGCAGGCAGTAAAACCTTAGCAGAGAAATACTGAATAGAAGTCTAGTTACTTGTTGGATAAAAATGTTTAAAAGCATATATTTTTCCAAGGTTGGCTTTCACACTCTAGTATTCTTATTCCCTCTTCTTTTTTTTTCTAACCTTGATCAGTGTGCACATGTGGGGTTTTCAGCTGAGATCTGTGCTAGAATCTGCAAACATCAAGTACCCTGTCTACTTAATTGCTACTGGGTGCTATATACTTATCCGTGGGTGTTCCACTTCACAGTGAAGTCACTTGGCATTTCAGTAGTTTAGCTTTCTTTGTTAATTATTTGTTAGCATTGTGAAATAAAGAGTTTTGGTCTAGACTTCTGATTGTTTCCTTTTACATCCTTCAGACCCGTCACGGCGACTTTTCTATGTAAAACACATGTATCCACTCGTCTCAATTCAATAAGTCAAGTTTAGACAAAATATTTCCATGCGGGGAATGTCTTCATTTAACATTTGATTTCTTTAAACCTCAAAAAATTATATTCTCTCTGGCGACTTTGCTAACATGTCTGTTCATCCATTTCAGAAGCAGAATGAGCTCTAGTTTTAATGAAATAAACACGAAACTCATTTTATTCAATGATGAAGTGAGCAACACATATCTGATTATCACCATAAATTACCAGAGGAATTAAAGCTCCACATGTTAGTTGTTTTTAGTCTGGTGACACCTGTCTTCTCAGCATCCATCACTCAACAGTAAAAATACTCCCAGCAAGACGCTTATTTGCCCAAAAACGAGACAGTGATTCTCACTTGCGGTGGGGAGACAGAAAAAAGCAACTACTGAAGGTCACATCTGACATTTATGTCATTTTAACACCAGCATAGCTTTTAACATCTGCAGAAGGACAGAGAAGCCAATCAACTCATGTTGTGTAAGTGTTTTTTTGAAGCCAGATAATTGCACTGCATGCCCAAAAGGGCCATATTTTCCCCATTATCTGTTACATTTCCTCATTTCAGTTGTTTGGGGAAATCTGATAAATGGACGTTTTTCACCACTTCACATCCTTAATCGCTCCGTATAGTATAAACATTATCAAAGATGAACCTCAGTATAAGTCCTTTGTGTCTTTGATGGGACAGTTAAGCTCAAATTATCAACTCCCAGTGCTTCCTACACATACTTAGACTACCTAAAAGATTTTTGCCTCATTTCTGAAGCTTTTGCATAGTGAAGTTTCTCTTCAGGTTTTGAAACTCTACTGCTGACTTGCTGTTTCTTCATTAATAGACAGGTATAGGCAGACAGATGCTCCGCTTTTGTGCAAAGTATAATAACTTCATTTATATGGCACCTTTCATACACAATATACAACACAGGGCTTTATAATATAGCATTAAAAATATAAAAACAAATATGTTGATTAAAAAAAATACCCACTATTAAATTGTAAAAGTGGTAGTGGAGTGAGATAAATTCACACTGCACAAGCTAAATTCCAGCCTGAATAAGTAGGTCTTCAGTAGATTTTTTCTAAAAAAAAATGTCAACTGAGCTTGCATATCTAATATAACTGCCCAGGGTGTTCCACAGTCTTAGAGTTCAATAGCTAAAAGAAGTTTCCCTACTGACTTTGTGGGCCACTTTAGGGACAGTTAAAATACCAGCATCAGAGGACCCAAGAAGGTGCCTTAGCATTAAGAGCTTTGAGTTAACGGATCTTATGAAAAGAGGAGCCAGAGCAGGGTAGCTATATTAAAGCAGGAGTAATGTGCTCTATTTTCCAAGTTTTTGTTAAAAGTTTGGCACCAGAGTTCTAAATAAACTAGCTGAAGTTTTCCAATCAGATTCTGTGGCTTGCCGGCAAAGAGGGCATTAGGGTATATACCAACCTGCAAGTAATGAAAGCATGAATCCATTTCAGCATCATGCAGATAAATAAAGCATATCTGAAACTCGCTGTCCTGCAGGAAGGCGAAATAAGCTGACAAAAAATACTGCTGATTACTGTGAATTTATGATTTCATATTAGCCTCAATGCAATCTCCATCCTCCTCTTTTCTGTAATTTTAAGTCCTTACCAGCTTCACCACCTCCCGACATATACGCCGTTAATCTTTATTCAGCGCAGTGCAAAAGCTAATTTGCAAATTTAAAGATGATGAGACGATATATGAACATCAAACACAATGTTTTCCAAAGTAGAAA
Source organism: Chelon labrosus (assembly GCF_963514085.1). NCBI lineage: Eukaryota > Metazoa > Chordata > Actinopteri > Mugiliformes > Mugilidae > Chelon > Chelon labrosus. The sequence goes on along the minus strand of NC_140350.1, from coordinate 4,846,621 downwards.
ACGCACAGCGGCTAAATGCTGAAAACAATGAAGGAGCGTCTGCGTACATGTGTCTACATGAAACAGTACTGTCAGCTTTGACACGGTAATTAGCTTGCATTCGGGGTGACAGTTTGTCTTAATGAGGCAGAATAGCTGCCAGCACACTTTTCACGCTTCTAGATGAAAGGATGTTGTTGACACAGGCTGCAAATGAGTGAGATATCCCTATGCGAGTGTTTCTAATACGCCGCTGCGAGAGGATGAAGGAGCCTCAGTTGGAAATCAAAATCGTTGGGAGCTTCATTTTAAAAAAGTTGCTCAGTATTGGGTGAGACAGCCTCCATCAATAATATGTTAAACTTCAGAATCTCATCCTGCATCCTTTGGTTAACAGTTCATGGTCAGTGTCCAGGCTATTCAGTCTATTTTCTACATATTTTTAAATCCCCAGTTATAATACCCTGAAAAAATGACATTATGAATTCTATATGGATTCCTATAACAGAAAATATACATTGATGTTTTAAACAAGAAATGAATAAATGTGAATTAACCTTGCCGAAGATCTGCTCCGCTCATAAAACTTGGAAAGTAGTTGTAAGCCTCTGTAACATTTTCGCTGATGCGGAGTGATTTTACCACCACCGAGCACGCTAATAAAAGTTTGATCAGGCCGTACAAGAGCAAGAGTAAACAGTTTTGTTACAAAGCCTCTCCCAGGCTGACAGAATTGACACGTGGTTTTACATTTTACTGACAAACGCGACAACACCACATTCATCCTTCTCGGCGACAGAAGCAATTCAAAAGACCTTTTGATGTTCTGAGATGGAGGAGAAACATTTCCTTGTAGCCTTATTCTGTCACAACAAGAGCAGCCAAAACTGCGCTATAAAGGCAAACTAAGCACATTTGACATGTCTCGCTACCAGAGAGAATAAAGAATGTTAAGGGAGGTCTTAATAAATGATTGAAGAATATAAGACTGGCCTCCCTGCTTAGAGCAGCGAAGCACGGAGGAATCTCAAACACATTACTGTATAGGGAATTATCTTCTGCCAAGATTATGTTTATTGCTGCACCACACAAGTAAGGAGACCCAGCCTCCTGTTCTCTTATCTTCGTCCCTCTCTCTGTCTCGATCCATGTTGGGCAGATTTTGATCATCCAGTCGCTGCCCTTCAGTCTGAATATCGAGTGAATGTGGAGAGTAAGAACAGAGAACTGAGTTAAAGCAGAGTTTCTCATACACAGATCAATACGAGATCAATGTGTACAGGTTGGAGCCCTCGCGGTGGTGATTACAGAGAAGAGAAGTACTGCTACCACTGCGCTGATCTCTAAACCTTAATTGGCCGTTTACTGTTGAGGTTTCAGAGCGAAGTGCTGAATTTTAAGTGTCGTTTGAGTAATTTAAATTGTGGGCAGATATTTTTGTTTTGGTGCTTTAATGATTTTTATTTTTTATTTTAACTAATTAATCAACTAATTGCTTATTCGTTGTCCAAATACAAGCTTCTCAAATGTGTGACTTCAGGCTTTGCATCGTCAGGGAATTTCTCTTTACTTTCAGATTTATTTATTTTTTACAAACTCAGCTATAAATCAAGAAATAACTATGAGATTAATCCATAATGACGAGTTTCACCTAAAGCAGTTACAGCATTAAAATGATGTCAGCATACTGATGCATCAGTAATGACGATATAATAATATATTATACTATAGCACTCACAGTGGGTGTATTTCAGCAATGAGTGCTATTTACTTTTGATACTTGAAAATCATTTTCCAGATTATATCAGGACTTTTACTTGTAATGGAGAAGTATTAATGATTTTACTTAAGTAAATGATCATAAAATATCCTCTACCACTGCAGCACTTATACAGAATACAGAAAGCTTTATTAATCCCCAAAGGGCAATTTCTACAGTCCACCATCTAGACGTCCAACCATTACAACCATTCAACCATTCTTATCATTTAACTTCTATAACTGCTTATCTTGTAGAGGGTCACAGGGGGCTGGAAGCTATCCCAACTGAACTCAGAACTAGAGATGGGATTTAAGGCTCTTTGAAGGGAGCCGGATCTTGTGGATTTGTTCCTTTTCAAAGAGCCGTTCAAAGGAGTGGCTCATTTATCCTCATAATAAGCACTTTGATAGGGTAAGATTTGGATCTGAATCATTCAAACTTAGATATCCCACCAATACATATTCTCTTGGTGGGATATCTGAGTCTATCTATATCTAAAATATAGATTCTAGATAGACAGATGCTTTATTTATTAAAATTCTGTAAACACCTTTGCGCTGACTGGGAATCAAAGCTCGGTCCTCTGCTATGCTCACCACCATACCCTCTCCGTCAAAAACACTGTCTCAAAGCAAAGCAGGAGCTTCTGTGTGCATCTGTGTTAAAAAGACCAAAAAAATGAACGTCTCGCAACTGCGACTCCGTTCCCTTTGTTCATTTTAAAGAGCCGGTCAATAGATTCGGTTCGTTTGCGAACATCGCATCTCTGATCAGAACCTTCTTGCCATGAGGTGAGAGTGCTCACCGCACCACCGTGCCGCCTCTAGTTATAACCAATTAAGTCAAATATTTGTGCAGCAAGAACATATTCTAAATATTATGCAAATGCCAAAATCATGTCACTTTCCCTTGTTATCCAAACCTTTCGTCAGAATGACAAATATTACAACATCTGCCAGGCCGGGAGTCTTTATAAAAACACAGGCAATCCGTCTTCTTAGAAAAACATCGCCCCCTAAGAACCAACCGATTTAAATGTATTGTTCTGGAAGGTCTCCAATCAGGTATTGATGTACTGTAATATTCTGGCACAACCAGCGTAGTTTCAGAGCAAAATGATCTTGATGTTCCCTGTCAGGTTGACAAAATGTGTGTCATGCTATCATAGTTGTGACACAAAGCAAGTTGCGAGTCGTTCTGCGAGAAGACCTGTGATAAATCACAAGGAGGTGACAGATGTTAGCAATTGAGTAAGCTGTTGTTGCTCTGCACATCCCGCTCCTAAAAGTAGAAACAGTGCAGCACACTCAAGACGCACATAACTGCATCACATCACGCAACACTGTGGCTGGTTAATTAGAGCTAATTCATAAATGAAAGGTGGTAATTGCCATGACAAGGAGTGAGATTACTGTTATCTTATTCTAAGCAGTGGCATAAGTACAATATAATACCATATATTGTCTCGGGGGAAATTCAGTTGGTGTTTTTTTTTTTTTTTCTTGTGAGTACATTCGGTAGATGGATCTGAGGAACAGAACAGTGTGGAAAATTCTCACCAGCTCCTAAAGAGACCTACTGAGTCCTTATGCTGAGTCACACCAAACCTGCTGTGAAAATTTAACAATGTCAAGACACGGAAAAGTCTGATTTAATAATACAAAATCATGCAAACAAGCCAAGCGGATTCGGTACACACGCCTCTGTGTGTACTGGGATCAAGTGCACTGACTCATGGTGAAAATAAATACACAATTATTGCTGCTTTCTTCTGCTGCTTTCTATTTGTAAATCTTAAAAAAATGTTCATGGCACTCTGATATATTTACAAATGATTATAACAAACTGTGTAGCACCACTATAATTCACTGTTAGATAACCTTCTGGGAGGGTCACCACAGTGTCAGCTGGACTGCCCGCCTATTTTTCTCTAATGAAAGCTTCAGAGAAAGCAAATATGTCATGTAGCCTGCTTGCGGTCTACAAATTATAGACTTGATTCTAATGAAGGCTGTCCAGACATTCTGATTGTGTATAACATTTACAGTGGAGGCAAAAGCTCATGCTCTGCCTCTAATATTCCATGGATCCATGACAGGTCCTCAGTCTACACTGATGGAGGACGACAGAGTGAGCAATCATAGGGGAATGCTCCTCAAGATAGCAACAGACAGCCTCCTCTCTTCAGTTGCATATCAATGGAGTCATCAGTGAACACTCGGTGCATGGAGAGAGTGCTAATAAGATGGGACAAGCCACACTTGAGGCTGGCTGCTGATTGACATCAATCTCCTAATATCCAGGGGCTTTATTTCCTTATTATTACAGAGAGCCCACTAGACAAGCAAATCAATAAGCAACTTCCGCTGGGCTCAGATACGAGGCCTTCAGATCACTCTACATGACTCCTTCTAGGGTTCTCAGTGGAGGCTCGCGCTCATGAATTCATTCATTCATTCTAACACCTAAGGTGAACATTTCCTGTTCGTGACTTCTCCCGCGTTTCCTGCACCATGCGCAGATTCTGTGCTAGTTTGCATAAAGCAGTGAGGAAAGACTATGGGAAATAATGGGGTGAAACTGATAAATGATTCCATTAGTCAACTTAATGAATTGATCATTTAAAGTTGCTTGTGGGTGTGACAGGTGCATGAAAGTGGAAATGAATAAACATCTAAAAAAAAAGGTAGCAGGAGGTAAATGGAGAAAATTTAATTAAGTGAGCACTGGGTGTAGCCTTTCAGAAACAAACAAAAAAAAAAAGCAAAAGGTCACAATTACATTCCTCATACAGTGATTTACAGCCTAAGAACAGAACAATATAACCACGAATGTGCACATTTTCCAATTTCAAAGCATCTAAATTTCCTTTCACTCTGATTTTTTTTTTTTTTTTTTTTAGTCACAAGGATAACGGCATGTTGAGATGAGATACAATCTTATCCTCCATCTGCCCTTTGACTTCATTGAGCGGAACCATAACTTTTCCCTTTCATTTATTACGGGCTGTCTGTGTTCCGGTTCATTGAGCATTGTCCTTCAGACAGGCTTTAAACAAACTGTGTCTTAATGGTGCTAGGAAGCTCATAAGACCTGACCTTTAAGCTGGAGCAGAGCGAAAGCAGAGCTACCCGGCACCACTATTTGCATGAAATCTACTGTGAAGCACTTAATCTGCAGGGGGTAAACGGGCCACAGTTAAACAAATCTAAACTCTGTGGTGAACAGTTGAATGTATTTTAATTGGTAATAAATTGTTTTAGAATCTATCCTATTGTTAGCTGAAGTCATTTGAATTCTCTAAATCACAGCTGTCCTTATTTTGACTTCTTCTTTGCATTTTTCTTCAATTTATTTTCTCCTCCCCGAGAACTAAGGAATAAATGATTGTGCGTCGTGTTGTACAAATGCTTGGCATTAAAATTACATCATCTTCCGTAATCAAGGCAGAATCTGTCTAATGTTGAAGCCGAATCCTTCGCTGTATTTCAATTTACCAATGCTCTGCATCCTAGAAAATATACTGGGAGGAATGCCTCTTTTCACACTCCATTTCCTTCCATTAGAGTAATTTATCTTTTCATTTTCTTCTCATTTACTCCATGGTGGAGTCAATTAAGAAGAGAGCTGTGGATGAAAAAACACCTACAACTTTCAAATCTGTGGTGGTGGATCAGAATGAGATTTAAAGAAGTAAAGGAAGCTCTGGATTAACAAGGGAAACTTTTAATGAGGATGTCGCTCCCATTTGACTAGGGCGTGCATTGTTTTCCATTGCTGCCAATTATTTTTAAACTGTACATAGAAGCAAAAATATGTAATGTATACACAGTCATTCCCTAAAGGGTGTTCTCTGAGAGGGGCAGCCTGTACATCTGGCTCTCCCCCAGACAGGGCAGACATTAGCGGCGAATTTAAAAGCTCCTTGATTGATGTCACACTCTCCACCCCTCTTCAAATGATTTCCCAGCCCCATAACAAATCCATCAGCTCAAGGAAAAGGACCACACTGGCGATTTTCAACCTTATCAGTGTACTTGTCATAGATTGACATTCCTATATAGGCCATTACACTTGTCAATACTCTGTATCTCATGGGGAGGTTCTTGTTATAAAACCGAATTAGTCACGGACCAGACACCAAAACAAGAAAGTCTCATTTCAGCCTGAAGAACTCCTCCAAATCTTTATCGGACAGAGAAGAGCATCCGAAAATTGAAGCCCCAACAAGATAGCTATCTTGCTTTTGGCAACAAACACAGCTCTTTTGTGTTCACTTAAAGAAAAAAAGAAGAAAAAAAAGATAGTATTGTCAATGGCTTGTGCAAGCATGACAGGATTTGGCTAGGCCACAGAGAAAGTCGATAAGGTGGCCCTGCTTAGCAATCTGCTGTTTTAGTTTGTTTAGGCGTTCATTGCGGCGAACGATAAGAAGGAAGAAAAGCTCATCAAACAGCCTGTTTTAAATATCTTCAGCTGCATATTTTAATGTAGAACAAATCCAGCAATTCAAAATATCTCGCAAACACTCATGCAAATGTGAAGTCTGGAGTCTCTTTCATAGACTCTGTGGGAACCTCCTCCTGCAGAGTCACCTTCCACTAAAGTAAAATTTCCTGGCATTTACCAAGAAACAGATGCGGGCTTTGAGTCTAATTAAGTCCAGACTTAAGATCCTGGCTTGCATCTTGTTTCTCACCTGACCAGCTGTTCCATTTGTCTATGACTTTATAGTTTGATACTGTGATCTGTACGCACGCACAATACACACACACAGCTGGATGGCACATAGACGCACAATCCAAACCCACGGTCATCAGCACATTAGACAATATTGTGTCTCATTACTCAGCAGCAGTGAGAACCCAAAAGTGGCGAAAGCAAATCATTAAAATGATCATGCTGCGTCATGTTTCGGGGTGGTATTAATGACAGTTCTTAATCGGACACGTTCTTTGAAAATCAGCCTGAGCATTCGGTGTGATAGCACAAATTGTGGTCTTAGGGTTCTGATCTCTCGCTTCCGGCAAGTGAGGCTCATTTCCACATGCTGCCATGAGGTGCTTGTTAGGTAATCATGACTTGAATATTTTATTTTGTCAGTGATTTCTGATATGTCTGAACATGCGAGTCAGAGAGCACATCTATAACAGAAGCACTATCCTTCAGGTGTTCATGTTAAAAAAAAATAAAAAAACATTGCGTCTATGGAGGAGAGGGAGAAGTTGGGTTTAATAATGCTGAAGAGTCTAAAGGAATAAAGACCATATCCAAGAGTGAACCTCGACCTTGAAGTATTTACAGAATTGGTTGGAAGGAGTTTTTGCACTTAGATCTGCCAGAATCAAGGCAGAGTGAGTATTTTTGGTGCACTCTGCTGAAGCAAGCGAGCAAGCAAAATAAAGTCGAATTGGTCAAAGGGTCTAGAAATGAAGAGAAAAGCCAGAAGGAGCATGGACACAATTGGCTTGAAATGGATGTACGTTTCTGACATATGGTGGTTAAATCTCTTTTATGGAAAGATAGCCACTGAGCTGGATAGAAAGGCCTACAATTACGCTCTAATATTATTTGAGAGTGATGTTATTTTCTGCCTTCTGAACATGACGGACATACTGGAAAATGGCCTCTAAGTGTAGTGACAACGTAAACAGGCTGGACAGCATTTATGATTTTGGCTTTGATCAGAACTACAGGGTTATTCCATACACTTTAGTGTCCTGTGTTAGTGTGTGCAACATTCTTGGTGATGGTTTGAAAATATTTTTTCAGTTGTATGCTTGAATTTGTATTTAGCATTTTTTAAAACTAAATAATGTGGCAGGGTAGGTATTAGATTTGGAATAGTTATAGCTATGTCAGTTGAAAAAAATGAAAGAAAAAAATGAAAAAACTTACAAAATTTTCCGTTGTCTACCTGCATCAAATCTCAGCAACTGCGACCTTAAAGCTAGTATAACAAAATAAAGCAAAAGAACAATGAGCTGTGGAGTGCGTGATTCGAAATTTGAAAGAAAGATGTCTTAACCAGAGGCGTTTTAGCATGCTGGCTGCATGTAATGTTGAAATTAGTTTAATGTGATTTGGCAGGGGGATGCCAGAGAGCAAAACCAGGTGAGGGCCTGTGAGTACACAAGTCTGAAAACATAACTGCTGTAAACCAAAACACAAGCTGCCTGTTGGGAGGTGAGGGGAAACAATATTAACACTGACAGTGATGGATGGTGCCGCTTTCTGTAGAGGTCTGATAGATACAGGACCCTTTAGAGCTGAGAAAGCACCATGTTTTTGACTAAAAGGTGCATTCCGTGTGTGTCTCACATACACAAGTAAAAACAACATTCGCAAGGAATAGGTAAATGGTATCAATGTGCTTTTTTTGCATAGATATTAGAGATGGGATTTATGGCTCTTTGAAGGGAGACAGATCTTGTGGATCCGTTCCTTTCTAAGAGCCGCTCAAAAGACTGGCTCATTTTGATATTTATTTGTATTTAAGATGCCAGCCTTGTGGTAACTAATTTTATCAAGGAAATAATCACTGGTAGGAATGGTAAGGTAAGAGTTGGATCAGAATCAGCGGCTTGCAACTGTGACTCGGTTCTCATTGTTCGTTTTAAAGAGCCGCTCAATAGATTCGGTTCATTTGCGAACATCACATCTCTAATGAATATGGATGTCAGTAATGAATACTTTCCGTTAGGTTTCTAAAAATTAAATGTAGGATATACATAATATTTTATTAAGCAGCAGGTTTCAACCAGAAAAGAAAAGAATTTAATCCTACAACCAATTAAAGGTGGCATGGTGGTATAGTGGTCAGCAAGAAGGTTCTGGATTCGAACTTGCTGGCCTGCTGGGGCCTTCCTGTTTGTTTGCACATTCTCCCTGTGCCTGCTTGGGTTTTCTCCAGGTTAATTGGGGATTCTAAATTAGCCGTAGGCATGCATGTAAGTGTGAATGGTTGTTTGGTGTTAGCTGGTGGCCTTTCCAGGGTGTACGCTGCCTTTTGCCCAATGACAGGTGGCATAGGCTCCAGACCCCCTGCACTCTCTAAAAGATTCAACTCCACGGTGTTCAGATAACGTATATGATGTGTTGCTGTTACTCCTCTGTCTATCACTGCATGAAGCCCACCCAAACGCTGATCTTTGCCAGGGCATAATCAGTTCCCAAAAGAGAGACTTCAGACTATCTTCCCAGACAAACAATTTGCAGGTGAGGAAAATTAGGACTGGCTTCCAGGCTGGTGGTTTACAGTTAATACTGCAATCTGTAGCCTATTTTGCTACTTTGGTTACAGAAAACTGCACAAGTGCCTGCAGCATCTGTCATAATACAATGGCACATTAATGATGTTCCGGTGTATCAGGTACGTTCATGTCTACATGGTGCTCTCTAGTATTGGCTTTCCAAAGCTCGATAATGTCACATCTAGAGTTCAAACAATAGATCCAAATGGAGTCTAGATCAGGTTGCTGGCAAGAGAAAGACTAGCAAAAGGTCAACAGCCTCCTCTCCAAAAGCAATATATTGTCTCCATCTGCTGCACGCTGGAGCTAAAATTGATGTTGGTTCTATGGTCTGGTGTCCTATTATATACACCAGAAAGGCACATAATTTAACTTTAGACAGATTCATTCATTAATTGTTGCCTGCAGACAGTGCTACTGTTTTTTGTTTTTATAGCAAAGGAAAGGTATAAAAGGAGATAAGGTCCAAAATAAATCATGACATTGTCATGTCAACAGATAATGATGGCTCTTGTAGGTAGGGAGAATGAAAAGCGCATAGAAATAGTGACCATGTGCTTTTACATTTCAGTATTTTTGTCATGTGTTTGTCGCCGTAGCATTGTGTAGTTTTATACACATTTCTGAAACAGCTGTAGGTTTTTTTTTTTTCATTATTTGACGTACAATCCATTTGTCCATGGTGAGTTGACTCCTTGGAGGCTCTATAGTACTGCCAATCTGCTGCAGTTCCTTAATCCCTCTGTGATTTATGTATTATGGGCTGTTTGTAAAACTTGGAATTACTATTGTCTTTAATTTAAAGACTGCAAAGAAGAAAAACAAGCAAACAGATAACAGTTTTCAGTGGTTTGACCAATTAAAAAGAAAAACATTCAGTGTTCACACTATATTAATAGACTTGCATTATTAAAGCAATCATCCTCTTACAGTGGCAGGGATGTTACCGTAAGAATAGCTTCCTTTGATGGCTTTAAATAACTGCAAATCACAGCCTCTTGTAGCTTAGTGCTTTAATAAACTGTTACTGAGCAGGACACTCACGTATAATTGAGAGACTCCAGATATTCATTTATAATCTTGTTTAAACTTTTCACAGAAAATGAGGGCCCCCGCTTGACAGTGCAAGGGCATGTTATTATGAAATGCTGTAAATAACCATACCAGGTAATACATCAGTAAAAGTATTAAAGTTGAAGCTCTGCCAGATGGTAAAAACAAAGCCCAGTTGATGAACATGTTTCTTGGCAAGCAGCTGTTACTCTTGAGAGACAAATTTTACATTAGCATTCATGTATACAATAATAAAAAAATAAATAAAAATACGTATCACTGCACCAAAGTTGAAAAGTTGTTCTCAACAGGGCTCTTGAGTAATGAAAAGAATCATCACAGTTTGTAAACTTTTTATTTTTTTCCCGTGCTTTATAGCTTCACCAAAATTGGATTTCAAGCCTGGCTACCCTAAGAGGATCTACAAACACATGTGGTGCAAGAGCAAATCTGTGTGGAAGAGCACTGAGTGAAAAAAAATATATAAAATATAAAAATAAATAAGAGTGAAAATTAAAGTGGTTTAGCCTGACTGGATTTAAGGGCCAGAAAATAAATGTTGGTGCCCAGTCTTTTATCCATGTCACAACACTTTTAATATACAATTTAATGGTTTTTCTGTTTCGGTCTCAACAAAAACAAAAGCGTTCACCAGGGGGTGTTTCGCTCTCACCTTGTTTCAAGCAACTGAAGTGCTGTGTGGGTGGCATTAAATTGTTGCATCATTAATCCAATTCTATTAATTATAAATCCCTGCAAGCGACAATGCTTGATAGCAATGAGTGGTTTACCAATCAAAAGCATTACACTGGAGACAAACGTGAGGTTCAAGCATGTCACAAAAAAACGCATGTCACGGGGTTGGAGGTTGCCGGTAATCCAATAACCAAGATGAGCACACTACACATATGATTTCACGGGCAATTCATCAAGTCTCCTCGTCTATGATGGCAGGCTTCTCATGCCCCCTACATGTGCATTTGGAAGAAGCAGAAACACTTTTAGAATCTCAAAGTTCTTGTTGTGAAGCCATTTTTCTACCAAGTTAAAGCGTGCTAAACCTTTTTTGCATGCATTTCCTTTCCAGTGTGATGACAATGTTACATAAATGGCTAAAGTTACTCAGCAACCTCATCTAACATTCCTTAAAAGCCGGAAAAATCTGGTTTAAAATCTAAATATAAGTTATAACTTGGAGTCTTATTGTTTATAAATCCTAAGCCAGATAATTCGGAAATGTCATATGAGCAGCACTGCACGTATCACGACGTATCACACACAATAAGAAGCTGACTGAGAAAAGCAGGTTTACAGGGCCTTGAAGATTTCACCCCTGGTTTGTTGGGCTCGGTTGGAACAACAAGGGCGCCTTAATAATGAAGGTCCGAGAGATCACTCTGACTCTGAACATATTTATCGACCACTGAGAGCAGCAGATACATCTTCAGCAGCTGCTTTGTTAGAAGGCGAACAACATGTGCATTCATATATATCACAGACTGCCTATAGGCCGAAAAGAGTCACATTCTTAAAATAAAGAACACTAAATAACATCACTATATTTTGTCTTCCAGAACCTGCATAAATAGTATCATTACTTATTTAGATTAGGATAGATATGAAATGAAACATGATTTGTAAAGTGAATTGTACTCCTGCAAGCATAACTGCAGTAGTATAAAAATGAATGTATATAAAGCTTATCTGTAAATGTTAATACATGTGATTTCAACTTTTGCTTTCAAAAATAATTTTTACAAAAAGGACAAAAAACTTCACAACATATAATCAAGTCAAGTTTATGTGCAAAACCACATATAGGATGTTGTTTGCCCCTGTCACTGATGCAAAAAATAAAAAAAGAATCACTGGTGTCTTTATTTGTATTCCAAACTGAGGCTTACACAAATGTGTGATTTAGTGCATCGAGACTATAGCCAACAGCTTGCAACACTGTGTACCTCCACTTAATAATAATAAATGATACTGCAACCGTTTTAGCAGTCTAACTAAACTGAACCATTTCCAGAATGTCTCCCTGCATGGACTGCCTGCAGAGTCTCAGCGGGATCATATCCTGAATTAGCAAGTAATTCCTGTTAGTAAATAGGAAGAATCGTGCATTCTGAAACTTGTATAGGTACTTTGATGTAAATCTACACTATATTATTAGCATGGGATTATGTGCCATCTGGACTAAACTGAATTAAAAGAACCCAGAGGAGCATTAATTGGCTGGCGACTGGCGACACGGCTGACAATGCTGTAACAGTGAGGGAAATCTTCTCTCATCTGCCTCTTTCATGTCTTTTTGCGTGCTCCTCTTTGAACCCTCTTGAGATTCTAGCGCAGCTCCTCAAGGTCTTTAGATACAGCAAGTGGTCCCCACACCCACGCCAGCGCTAACCCTTCTGCTCTCGCACATGCAAGAGACCCACATCAAAGCTTGCATCTGCAGCTGTCTGTTTATTCTGTAGCAACGCAGCAGCATAGGAGGTGAACAGCTCTTGATTTTTTTGCATTCTCTTTTACATAAACACACACAAGTCCTACTTTCAACTTCGGTGCCGTGATCATTCGCGTTTTGCTCTTGTTGCGACGCTACAACAAACCTGAGGGCTAGAAAAATGCAAAGCAGACACAACAGTAAGCTCTGATTTGCCATAAGACATTGTTCACGTAATCTCATTTTGTCAACTGGGAGGCCTTTCGTGAATTTCTTACACCGCAGCATACACACATTAGATTTAGCTGTGGTTTCTTTTTAAGATCGTCAATCAACCTTACTCTTCGCTCGAGATGCTCTGATACATGACCTGTTCTTGTATTTGTTTGCTTCCTCCTGTAGTTTACCTGCAGTGTCACCTTGCCGACCTGGGGTTTAGTGATTTTTTAAAATCCTGAAGAACCTCCACTCAGTTTAAGCTCTGAAAGATTTGACTGGAGAGCCGCATCTCCCGGAAGTTCACGGCCATTTGACAAGAAGCATCTCAAAGCAGACCTGGTCACATTTTAAGCTGTAAAGAAAGATTCAGCTAAAAAAATAAAAAAATAAAAAAATAAATATGACTTCACACATCGGTGCCACGAAACCGAGAAAAAAGCCTTCACCAAAACCATCAGCGTTGATCAGTATCCACTGGCAGGTTTCACAAACATGACCCAAAAACTTCTCTCTTATCTGGTTTCAAAGTGATGTGGACTGACAGTGGCAATATCATGCATGAAGCAGGCTGAATAATTCCATGTATTTTTTAAAAGGACAAAAGACTAGGGGAGAGTGACAAGTCGTCAGAGGAGATAAACCCGGGGAATGAATAAGAGATGAAGAAAATAAAAGTGTGCCAGCAGATGTAGGTAACCCGGTGCCATCCACTTATCTGCACTGTCCTTTTATGTGTATTTATCTTTTTTACCCTTCCACTTTTTCTCTTTTATTTATTTATTTATTTATTTATTTATTTATATCTTTTAAAAGGACTGCCAGGTTTCATCCTAACATTTTCTTTACCAAGACCAAGGCCGTGATTTCTAGTTCAAAAGGGGTCACCGGGGAGAGAGGTGAATAGATGTTTAATGGTGACTAGCGTTGGCTGCTAATGCCTTTGGCCACAATGTGACTCACTCCAGCTCCCGTCAAACTGAACTCTGACCAAGTGCATCCAACACGGCAGCACAGGGCTGAGGGGAAGTTGCGCAGACAAGACAGGAGAGAAAGGGTGAAGAGCGTAACTAAGGGAGCGGCCGGGAGCCAGGTTCTGCTATGATTTGACAGTTTATGGTCAGTGCATTTATCACAAATGTCATTCTTCATCATTTCTGAACTCGACCACACAGCCTGTGTATGTGAAATATACGGTACAGGTTTGGATACAGGCATCAGCGAAACGGAAAGTGCTGGAAATGAAATATGATGTTATTTTGAATGCAGATTTAGTAATTGCGTGGCTATGTGCAGGAGGGGCATTCACTCTAGTAGCAAGAATATGTCTGTGCAATACATGCAGTTGAAAACCTCTTATTCCAAAGAGGTTATATAAAAATAATAATAATAATAATAATAAAAAATCTCACATTGGCTGTTTGGTACAAGGAGAAAAGGCATTGTGTGAGAGAGGCCTTGATCAAAATGGCATATGTTTTATTTTTTAGTACAAATTTTAAATGCATTTCACATTCATTGCTTACATTATTACAACCATCAAATAGAAAATGCAATTTTTGTATATATGGTGTATTTATTTATTATGACCATTCAGAGTTTTTCCTTCCTCAATGAAAATTCAACCCAATATAAACTGTCATCATCGAAACAAGGCCATATGAGAGACATAAACAAAGTAATATGTGATTCTCTATTTTTGTGCTAAAGCTTAAGAACACGGGCACTTTTTTTTTTTTCAATCTGACTGTTTCTTCCTTCAGGGGTCTATTATGTATTTATTTTTTTATTTTTTTACCATATCTTAGTTCGCTGACCTTTACAGTTAAAAGGGTAAAAGAAATCATACATTTCTGTGTTGCAGCTAGATATTTTTAATTCACATATATAAGTAGATAAATCCGGATATGTGTGCAACGACATATTCAACGCCAGCGCCTTATAGATTGAGTTGTATGTGGGTTCAAAGCTCTGCGACTGCCACGCAATAGTTCTCCAAGAAACGCGGAGAGCCAGAGCCCAGCAGGTAACAATTCATGTTATTAACATCAAAATGCCACGACTAGAAATGAAACATTTGAATGGAAAAACACCTAGTGTTATAAAATTATTCCTGGCATGAAATGGAGCCCATTAGTACATGAGGTGCTAATTAAGTAAGTAGTCATCTCCAGAGCTGGGGTTATGAAAAAGCTATTATCTTGAAGATCAAAAACCCTTCAGATTCATTCAATTAGCGGTGACACCACTCCTTACTTTATGTAATCTAGTTGAATTATAAGACAATTAATCTGATGTATGTCCCTATACCTAATTTTTATACTGACCTGAAATTACTCAGGTCACACTTTATCACACCTTATTGCAGTGGAATATAATACATTCGTTCTCTAAGTAGATGTGTGTGTGTGTGTGTGTGTGTGTGTGTGTGTATAAAATGCGCATTTATCAGTACTGTTTGTGCATACATTTAGCAAGCAATGGGGCCGCAAGCTGACTGTCCCAAAGTAAATCTGGTGAATGTGCACATTTAATCTGAGGGGAAAGCGGTTGTCACAGTAGCACAAGGTTAAGCCGTCTGTGGCACCATGGAAAATACAATCCAGTTCTAATCCCTTAATTCTTGGCAGAACTACCAGCATAGCGGTAGCCAGCATTACTGGAAAACCATACTATGTGATACACATTGTCTCGTTGTTAAATGTTTGATTAGCCGAGCCCCCTGTGTAAAGAGAGTTGGCAGAAATGAATGAATGGACGGAAGCGGCGAACATTAAATCACCATGTTGTCCTGAGTTTTTCCCTTTTGTGGACAAACAGTAACATTTTGAACTGATCCTACTGAATTATTTAAATTATTTTTACTGTTTGTTTTGAGTTTTCACTGTAAGGAATCAACAAAATATGGTTTGAATCCACAAGGTTTACTTATATCTATCATTCATTTTACTACCTTTTTTATTTAGATATTTTCTCATAATACCATACATTAATAGGAAATCTATGAATTGAGCAACCATTTAGAACATTTACCTAATGATACTATTAATCACGTTAAGTTAAGATTTATGCAGTGCACATCTAATTAGGAAAGGTGTTGTTTATTATATCTTGCCATTAATTACATTAATAGCAATGAGCATGATTTAACGTCAGCGGCTGATTGTAAAGTGAAAATGCAGCTGTTATTTATCTGCAAATGGTTGCTCACACCCACATTAATGGAAATCTGCAGCATTAATTTGATGTGCAGGAGCATAAACAAACTGCTCACAACTTGCCAATGCGTTGGAGGGCAGCGTCACCTCACTGTCCATTAGCGTCTGCACTTGAGAGTCTTTGTTGAGTTTTTGTCTCAAGCACAGCAGATGGACAGCGACTCCCAGGCACTGACCACCAACCGAGAGCCGGACAAAAGGTAACTCACTGTAATAGACCAGAAACTTGCACTGCTGTCATGTAGTTATCAGCTTCTCTGTTGAGGTGCTCTTGTGTACCGGTGGCGCTGCTGTGGTATGCGTTTTTTTGTTTTGTTGTTTTTTTTACAAATCATCCCTATTGTGTGGTCTCTGTTTAAAGAACACTTTTGTTTAAAGGGGAACTACTGTTTTTTTACAACCTGGACCTTATTTCTGGCATAAATTACGATCGTTTACTCCCCCATATAACTTTTGTGTAATTTGTAGTCAATTGGGAGATATTTAGATCTGCGTATATCCATATAGTGGGAGTGACTGGGGCACCGAAACGCATTCTCTAAATAACGCATTATCTGCCGCGAAATTATTTTTTTGCAACATGGCTGAATATTTTTCCGATTCAGAGGTTGTGGACGAACCATAGCAGTAGCAAATTACAGGTAAACTAGCCGACCGTTGCAGGTGCGCACGGCGCTTAGAGATGACATCATCCAGGTCAGAAGACATCAGACATCGGATGATGATAACAGGTAACTCTGGACTCAACGGGGAATAGCACTAGCGTACGATAACAAAATACTGGTGAAATGAACGAGTTTCATGGCAGATAATGTGTTATTTAGAGGCTGTGTTTCGGTGCCCCAGTCACTCCCACTATATGGATATACGCAGATCTAAATATCTCCCAATTGACTACAAATTACACAAAAGTTATATGGGTGAGTAAATGATCGTATTTTATGCTAGAAATAAGGTCCAGGTTGTAAAAAACTGTAGTTCCCCTTTAATGTTTTTCAGGTAAAGTCTAATTTTCAACATGTTTTAAAAGCAATAGCCGGCAAAATTTGGCATGAACATAAACGCTGCATCACGTTGACGAATTCCACGTAAACTGATGTATTTACGTAATCCATCATGTTGTTGAGAGTCCTAGTTTGCTGTTGACAAGTAACCTTGCTGTCAAGTTTATGGCCAGTCTTCAAAAAGGCCTGAGGTCTTAGTGACACCAGCAGCATGTGACTTAAATATTTAAATAATAGATACTCAGAGTTTAGGGTTTGTTACAGCATCAGTTGTCATCCCCACCGAGTCAGCCAGCCAGCCAGCCAGCCAGCCTCACACAGCCCGAGAGACCTGTCAGCTCTGTCGTGTAGGGAGGTGAATAAGCAAGCGGTCCGACACATTGGAGTGTCAGCGCTGCGAGCTGTGCCCGCCACAAGGTTAAATGGACAGTAACCTATGGGTGCGGCTGTACCAGTTTAAATCTGATCTTAAGTGAGTCTGAAAGAGTGTTCCCATTTTGTAGCACATATCATATTATCATCCCTTACCCTGGGGAAAAAGAAGGTAAACCCAAACTTGATTTACAGATGACATGGAGACTGAACCCATGTTACCTGCATTTTAATATTCTGAAGCTAAAACATGAACACATTCCTCTGCCCTCGAGGCCATGGTTGGAGATGTAAAAAAAAAAACAAGAAGAGAGTCAGTCATGAGCATGCAAATGACTGAAAGAATGATGAATTCTTAAACATTTTTTACCAAAAAGTGTTTGGACAAAAACTAAGTTTGATAACCCTGAGGTCTTCTGGGTTTTATTAATAAATAAAGATGTCATATATGACATATTTTTCTTTCCCTTTATGAAACGCTTTCTTGTTAAAAGTTGATGTTGCGGTGTGCTTGCTTTGGGATTTTAAGAATTTGCTGTGGCACTCTTCTAATCTAGACAGCCAGCTGCTCCCTCCACTACACCGTGGTTTCTTCAGTTGATGCTCTGTACCGTCCCGTATCAGTCCAGTTTAGCATCAACGGCACTGACGGCTTACTCGCTGGACTGAGGTCTGGGAATGAGGACTGGGCCACAGAGAGACAAAGTGATCAACTCACAACTTGTGAAAAGTATCATCTAGGGATAAGAGGACTTAAGTGGGATATTTAATATAAAACACATACACTATATTACCAAAAGTATTCGCTCACCCATTCAAATGATCAGAATCAGGTGTTCTAATCACTTGGCCTGGCCCCAGGTGTATAAATTCAAGCACTCAGGCATGCAGACTGTGAAACAAGACATTTGTGAAAGAATGGGCCGCTCTCAGGAGCTCAGTGAATTCCAGCGTGGAACTGTCATAGGATGCCACTTGTGCAACAAATCCAGTCGTGAAATTTCCTCGCTCCTAAATATTCCACAGTCAACTGTCAGCTCTATTATAACAAAATGGAAGCGTTTGGGAAAAACAGCAACTCAGCCACGAAGTGGTAGGCCACGTAAAGTGACGGAGAGGGGTCAGCGGATGCTGAAGCGCATAGTGCAAAGAGGTCGCCGACTTTCTGCACAGTCAATTGCTACAGAGCTACAAACTTCATGTGACCTTCAGATTAGCCCAAGTACAGTACGCAGAGAGCTTCATGGAATGGGTTTCCATGGCCGAGCAGCTGCAGCCAAGCCACACATCACCAAGTGCAATGCAAGGCGTCGGATGCAATGGTGTAAAGCACGCCGCCACTGGCCTCTAGAGCAGTGGAGACGCGTTCTCTGGAGTGATGAATCACGCTTTACCATCTGGCAATCTGATGGACGAGTCTGGGTTTGGAGGTTGCCAGGAGAACGGTACATTTCAGATTGCATTGTGCCAACTGTGAAATTTGGTGGAGGAGGAATTATGGTATGGGGTTGTTTTTCAGGAGCTGGGCTTGGCCCCTTAGTTCCAGTGAAAGGAACATTGAATGCTTCAGGATACCAAAACATTTTGGACAATTCCATGCTCCCAACCTTGTGGGAACAGTTTGGAGCGGGCCCCTTCCTCTTCCAACATGACTGTGCACCAGTGCACAAAGCAAGGTCCATAAAGACGTGGATGACAGAGTCTGGTGTGGATGAACTTGACTGGCCTGCACAGAGTCCTGACCTGAACCCGATAGAACACCTTTGGGATGAATTAGAGCGGAGACTGAGAGCCAGGCCTTCTCGACCAACATCAGTGTGTGACCTCACCAATGCGCTTTTGGAAGAATGGTCAAAAATTCCTATAAACACTCTCCTCAACCTTGTGGACAGTCTTCCCAGAAGAGTTGAAGCTGTAATAGCTGCAAAAGGTGGACCGACATCATATTGAATTCTATGAGTTAGGAATGGGATGGCACTTCAGTTCATAGAATGAGTAAAGGCAGGTGAGCGAATACTTTTGGTAATATAGTGTATGTTCAATGTAATCTCTAGTTTAATGTTATTTTTTGTTTAGCACTGGTGTTTTATTATGTCATCAGGTATTATTTTTGTTACAGCTGCTTTTCTCTTCACATTTAAACATTTAATTAAAGCAATAATTATTATTTTAAATCCTGGGTAGCCAGATGTTCTCATTTGCACTCTTGTCCGTGCTGCACAGCGAGCACAGCAGCAGCCATGACCTGCCGACTAAAGTGCTCCTCTTATCAGCTGAGAATTTATGTCAGCATGTGTAGCGCAATGGCTACATTTACAGATAAAACCATCTATCTCCCTCAGCCTCGTGGCTGAGGACAGAGCGAGTGTAGGTCGTGTTGCTGTTATATAGTGGAGAGATAACTGATGAAGCGATGACCCTCCGATGTTGCCGAGATTGGCACAGACAGAGCTTTATGGCACCGAAAAGGTCACTGAAGCCATAAACAAAATCAGGTAGGACAAGGTTGTTGATTAAAACTCCAGACTTTTGCTCATAACTCTGCGGTGAACTGATGAGACGCAGGCTCATCGACCAATCGCAGCACCAGTATATCTCGGGGACAAAGGGGAGTTCAGTAAGGTGATAAAGCAAATAAACGGCTGACATTTGGGGCAACAGGTGGCAAAAATGGGGCGAGAATAAATAAAATGAACAGGAATGCCATTTCATACGGTCTGAAAACCGGTCCGTCGCACAGCTTGCAAAACAGGGCAGATTACTGTCATCAAAGATCTTTCAGAGTGCAGACTGCTGAGCTTCACTGAGTTGGCAGCTTGGCCTCCTGACAGATTTAGATAAGAAACTGATTGCTTTACAGTATTTCTATGTCTGTTGCTTCAGCTGCTGTCATTCTCAGGACATGAAAATAAAAAAAAATCTTGCAACAAAACATTGTCACTTTGGTTGTGAGGGCGTAACTAAAAGGAATTAAACATGTTTGTCAGTCCAGAGAGCTTGTGTTCCTCATCCAGAGGTTTCAGGCAGCAAATGGATCTAATGGAGGTAAGCAGCAGAAATACTTTTATCTCACTAAGCCCTTTTGCTACTGATCCAGTCTGTTTGCAGAAAAAGTATATTTACAATATAAGACCTACAGTAGCATGTCAGAATTAAGCTTAATCTATACACAGTATTAACTTATCTGCATATGAATATGCAGAACCTGAAGGCAAGGGGGTTGAGATCCCTCAAGCAAGATTTTGGTACCAGAAGTATTCTGGTTTCCATTTCCATTTGATTAGCATTGACATTTGAGCGGGATTTGGTTGCATGCAGATGAACAGTCCACATGGAGAGCAAAACAGATGGAAGGTGGCGTCATGCCATGTTAGTCAAGCAAAAACCTTAAACAAAGCTAATGTAGTGTTTTAAACCGTTAACGGTGTATAAACTATACGCTCTGCATCTTCATACCAACGTCTCTATTTGCTAGTATGACTGTGAACGCTGTGAACACTGACAAGCAGATGAAATGGGAAGACTTGGCCCCTAATATCCATTATCTGTTATCCAGAAATTCACCGGGAGCCCCGACACCTTGGCTGTTGCCCCCTGTGGCCAAGTTATCAGATAATAGCTGACGGGTTCCCAGATTGACACAGCAGTCAAGAGATGCTGTCACGAGAACCCTGAAGAAATTTATATTGTTTTGTTCACAGACAGCACTGAATCAAAATGATACAGAGGAGTATTATTACCACTAATAAATGTATCAGCAGAAGATTTGTACTGAAGCAGATGTTCATCAGATGAAGGCACACGTTGCCTCCGTATGACCGTAATGACGGATCGATGGAGGTGACCAATGGATCATGCAAAGATCTCCATCTCTCTCATTTACTGAGGTGTTTGTCAGACACTCAGAAGAGAATCTGCAGTGACTTACATGCTTCTGATGGTGCAAACACCTGCACAATTGCATTTCATTCCGCATGTGATAGAGTACGGTTGCAAGGCTGTGAGTGGTAGTGTCATAAAATACTTGTTTATTGAGCTAGACAACCAGTCTCAAGCAACAAAGCAGTAATTTATTGCTAGAAAGCATCCACAGGCCTCATGGCTCTTTTATAAAAAAAAAATAAATAAATTTAAAAATCAAAAACTGGAACTGGAAATGAATAAAGTTCGCCAGGCATCTCACATGCAACGATCATCAGCATGATGACATGTCGATGACTAGATCTGAATTTCAAATGCACCTCTCCCTGTCTGAACTTCTCACACTGTCAATTTAAGTATATCTTTCATGGCCTTCATGTCAGGGTTCTCTGCCACCCCTTTACAGCTTGCTATATATGGAAAATATATTTCATTTTTATATAGTACTGCACACCAGCATAACCATGATCCCTGAGATAAGATTTAAAGCTGCTAAAGTAGATGGCTCTCACTGGCAATCTCTGGTTTTATTCCTTGAAAAGGCCATTTGTTCTTCCTGCTCATCATCACCACGAAAAGAATACTGCTATCGGCGCTGAAATGCATTGTAGCTGATTAAAACTACTGAGAGGGACGAAAGGACAAAAAAGTGAGTAAGACAGACACCTAGTGATGTTTGGAAGAGATGATGGCTGGAGAAACCCTGGCCATCCAGCAGAATTTTAATTACTGCAGGCTGCAGCACTTCTCGCCGACTAATCTCCTCCACAGAAGGATTTAAAGGCATTACTGATGCTGACAAAGTGATCGCTCAGGGAGAGCTATAACATTTCAAAATAAAGCGTACAAATGCTTGTGAATAACACTTCCTCCATAAGGCAAGGTTGCTTTGATGTTTGCTTCTCTAAACCGAGCTGCTTATTAAGAGATGCACATGGATTACTATCATTTTGTAAAAAATAAAAGGGAGGAGTTAATAAAAAAACGGCTTCGGCTTGGAGGAATTTTTTTTTTATTATACTGTTACACAAGTTATCAAGCAGTGTTCTTCCAAACTGAATCACCATGATTTTTACACCACAAGTATGAATTTTATCAGTAGCAAAGGTTAATGCTATTTGAAAGCCTATGTGAGTGTGAGTTAGGACATCCCCCTCACCCCTCCTTCCCTTTCCTCTCCTTCCTGACATTTCTATTATTGAGAAACAGCAACTCTCGGATGGCATGCTACTGCTGCTGCACTACATCCACTCCGACTTAATCCTCCTGGCATTTCACTACCCTGCTGTCCTTCTTCACAGATGCCATACTACTTAATGTTTAATCTATTTGGGATGGTATTATCATGCTATGGGTTAAAATTTCGTCATGGTACAGGCTTAACAGTGCTTATGATGCGTTGCTGTTTTTTTCCTTGTGTTTCACTTTGGCTAAGAAATTGGACGTCTCTTGATTGTGTTTGTTGATTGTGCAAAGGGATTGATGAGAGGTGTGAGCCTGCAGGGAGAGTCCTAATGAACAAATAAATCAAACATCTCTGAGATGGAGTCTGCGTCCCTCTGCCCAGACCCCAAAGTCTCACCACATCAGACTTGCAAAAGAACACGATCAAGGGTGCTAATTGAATTGCAGTATACGCACAAGTACAGGGCGGCACGCCCCGCCCCTGAACAACCAGCGCTTTCACCTCAGTGGCTTTTTTCTTCTTCTTTAATTTCACAGCCTGGAGTCAATTTCACAGCCTGCAATCTCCATATGTTTATCTTCAGAAATGTAATTTCTGTTATTAGTGACAGTCCTTTGGCCGCATGCTCAAGTGATCACACACATGCCTCGAACAAGACACACACATCTCCTGACATACCCTGAGAGAACACACATACACCCGCAAGGTTTCAGCATGAGACCAAACAAATGTCATCTATTCAGAAGAAACAATATTCATCCTGAATGCATTCATTACTGCGGATGTAGTAAACTGCAACGTGAAGAAGAATGATTTCTCATAAAGATGACACTGATGACTTTACAAAAATAAGCAATAAAAGGGATACTGTGGGTTTGTGTTGAGCAGTTACATGGGTTAGCTTAACATATGGCAGAACTGATACAGCTGAGTGCATAACTTCTGGTAATTTCTTTTAAAGGAAATCTGTTGGATTGAAGCAGGACTTTTAAAATATGATTAATCCTTGAAGTAAAGTGTTCAGTATATTTATATTGTTGAGATATACCCTTTAATTCCTGACACTGTGACTAGCTGTTTGTCTACAGAGAGTCTTGCTGTCAATCTCACAGATGTGGAGAACGGGGATCATTACTGGAAAAATCAGGATATATTCTTGTGTGATCAAAATAAAAGCAAGAGCCCCACTGGATAACTGTCTGACTAAGAATAGAAACACAACATCAGCTCACAGTCCTTGTGAACTAAACGCGGTGATAGAAATTCAATTGAACCAGTTTCAAAGCATTCTGCAGTTAACCGTCCCACTGTATCTGCCACTGTGGCACATGCAGCAAACCTGAAGCTTTCCAGTAATGCCGATTAAGGCAAACTGATATTTTGGATCCACAAAGCCTTGAGTTATTTTCTCTAAAATTTATTCAATTTAAACCATGTGCCTCTGTGCAGATTTGCATCCGTCAAAGTACAGCTTGCAAAAGCGAAGTGAAATGATAAGGGTGCTGTGGTTTATTCAAATGCAGACAAACACACAAATACACTCTTTGATTCAAAGCACCAATGGAGAGATATGGACACTATCCTGACTTTTAATGGTTTATTTTCAATATATATATATATATATATATATATATAGTTTATTACCAGAAGTGATGTTTTTGTGTTTATGCAAAGACTGCCAAGAGATTTACTTTCTGGCAGGTTACCCACACCTAGCCTGGTCGTTACCATCCTACGTACTTCCGCCCAAAATTTGATTTCGGTCTCGCACGTAGTCTGGCACAATGTAATAGGAATCTGTCTCCGTAATGGGCGGATGCTTATTTTGAGGTTTAAAATCATTGGAGTTCCCTTAACCAATCAGCAACGTTTGGTAATGACGTATATTGTGCGCCGGAGTTCAGGCTCTTACGCTTACCACTTCCGCTTCCAGTTAAATAAATCAAACTTTTCCCAAAGCCAGTTGGAAGGAGAGCTACGACGTCCTTGCCATTTATAAAATTGACAAGACAAGCCTCTTGTTCTGGTTTTAATTCCGTGATGCTCTCGAGAGTTGAGACAACTTCGCGGATGGCTTCTAGCGTCTCTTCCTCCGTCGCCATTGTTGCTATGCTGTTGAACTACAAGCTTCGCTGGACTACAAGCAACTCGGCAGGCGAGTTCCGCGTCATCACTCAACTGTTCGCTGATTGGCGCGGTTACACGCGAACCGCGGAAGTGCAATTGGGCCAGACTCCGTGCGAGACCGAAATCAAATTTTGGGCGGAAACGTAGGACGGTAACGACCAGGCCATACAGTTAGGTTAAATTGAAGAATTTGTGCAAAGTAAGCTAATGTTATGCACCTGAATGCTTTACATTTTTTCAAGGTACCAGTCTTGACCCTTACATTACATTTTACAGTGTAAGTTCCCTTGGTGGAAACTCGTAGCTGCAGTAATGTGCAACCTGGACTGATCTCCGGCATAGACAGATAATCATACCTGCCGGTCTATGCCTTCAGCATAGTGCTCTTGAGGCTGTTTACTGCTTTTCTCATTTGGTTCAAGAAACGCACGTGGAGTTGGGAACCTGTAGGAGAAGGATTTAGATGTGTCACACAACCGGGCCTATGCGATTATTGAGAAACCGCGTGAGAGCTCAGTGCACTACCATGAAGAATGAGATTTGTAATGCAGAGATGTGGACTCAGTGCAACAGCACAAAATGTGCGGATGCCCACTGGCCTCGTTCCCCGAGCTTACATATGATAAGCTGCAACTATCTTGTCTTGAGCTGCCAAGTTGGTGTGTAACACAGCCTCATCTAGCCAGGGCAGTGGGCTGTGACATTTCACCCCGCTTGCCAAAAGGATCCTTCTTCTATCTTCTCTCTCTAAAGCCCCCTGTGGCCTCCGAGAGTACCATCAGCATGCAGCAGTCAGCTGAGGGTGATTGAATTTACTGACACAAAATGGATTCTGCTTGCTCAACCTGCTGGACAGATGAATGCATCAGTGACAGGCTTTGAATCCAAGCAACGTGAGTGTGTGTCTGATACAAGCTTTCGACAGGATCTAGTGGCTCAGACAACCATTAGGATAAACACATTCTCAGGGCTACATCAAATACAACTGGGATGAGTGTAAAAGATAACAACCCTTAACTCCAGCATGGGTTTTCTGTGGCTTGGAGAAAGCTTTCTTGTTTCTGAACTGCATCAAAGGAAAAGGGTTCAGTGTGTGACGTGTATTTATTTGTTTCCTAGCAATGGGCCAGTGTTGTCCTAAGTTTAAAGAAGCACGCTCGTGACTGGAGGTTACTTGAAAATTGTGGGTTGTAGAAATTAATGAGAAGCACTTTCCCGTGGTTGCAGCAGGCAGCCCTCAAGCATGAGTTAACACAATTCCATGAACTGCATATAATCCTCCTTTCCCTCCAACTTTGGCCCCAGGGATGCAAATGAACGTGAGCTGTAAGTCAACATACCTGCAAAAATAAATCTAAGTGTTCTCTGAAATCCTCAACAACATCAAGCACCGGTTCTGTAAATATGATGCCGGGGTGCCCCAAGAAGAGCTGCACTGTCAAAGATCAAAATATTCAAGAGCATTAATGGATGTTTGGGTCATTTGGTACATTCAAAGAAGGTTATGCATGCAGAGTTGCTTAAAGGAGGAGTTTACAGTTTCCTGGTCGTACTGTGGAATATAGATCCAGGTAAAATTCCAGTTTGATATAAGACAAACATTCTGAGACTGCATGATGAGCTTTCATGGGACTGTGAGTATTATTAGCCAATAATAAAGAAAACTACTGAAAGGAGGGCTGGTGGAATTACTCTTCCAGTGAACATACACTGTAGCACTCACTGTTTGGTAATTACTGACCCAGATGCCTCAGCTGCATGTTACTGAACACACTAATCACACTTTCTGCTCTTAATTTAGTGTTGCCATGTTCACAATGAGATGCCTGGCGTGAAGAAACTCACAACTGGAGAAGCCCCGGGAGATGGGTGTGGATTCAGCCTCAGGGATTGACTCATTGATTCCCTTCAGCCCTCGAGGCTGGCTTTGAGAGCCACTAGGCAGGTTTCAAGGGCTCTCATTACCAACACGTACATGTAAAGCTGCCTGAAGCTGTCTGCAGAAAAACCCCAAATTGAGCGCTGCAGCGAGGATGATGGATAGCCTTGTCCGAGATACAGATGGCTCCTGCAGGGGGGCCGGTTCCCCTTTGGGACGAGGCGGCTGGGCTGAAGACCACATGTTGACAGCCAGAACCTCTTTGCAGCGTAACATAAGGCACCACAGTCATCTATAACAGCTTGGAGACCATGCATGTCTCAGATGTTACACAAATACAACACGATCAATAAAGCAGCCGAGCGGAACACTAACAGCTCCAACATGCATGTTAGTCATTCTGTGTGTGCATGTATGATGTGTTTCCCTTCTGGCAAAAAAAAAATATCCTACTTTACTACTCCTTCTATCTTATAATCTACTGTGCCACAGTTATAACATTTAAGAAAAATAAAATATCTGCAGGTAATTTTCCAGTTGGTATGTAATTTTCCTCTCCATCTCATTTACTAGTCACCCATCACTAACATATAACCAGCAAACATCCAGTCCAATTTTTTTCTTTCCCATTGCAGGAATCATAATAAACTCAGCAAAGAAAATCATAATAATAATTATTGTTTTGCAAATCAGACCATTTGGAGATGGTCTGAATTGGGATTCTAGTCAGATTTCTACCGATGTGTCTGAAGACTGACAGATTTTGTCAAATCCAGAGTGACTGAAGAGCTGAGCAGAATCCACGCTGCTCACAGTGGAGCACAAGGGAGGACGACAGTTTGCGGAAAGATGCCGGCATAAACTGCCTGATGACACTTTTGGGTGGAGTTTTTTTTGTGCAGGCAAAGCTGAAAGGGAGAATCTAGAGGAACAAGACAATTATAGGCTGCATCGGCAATGTAGAGTAGCCAATTAGTTAATGACATTACATTGTTACCAGAGCAACCCACGCAGATTGCTGGTAATATCCCATCAAGACAGCATGTCCTAAAGAAGAAACAAATCTGATTTACCTGCAGTCAAAACTAACCCAACAAAACTTTTTGTTAATATTATGAACAAAATCATATTTTTGGTGCATACAGCCAAGCTACCACCACAAGAAGAGAAAGAAGATCCTGACTGACAAATGACTGCCTCCAGTCCCCAGTGCAGGGTTGCCATTTAAATAAAACCAGGCAGGCGCAATTTATAGTGGTGCTATAGAACGGGAAGATCTGCGCTGTATGTCACTTTGACTGAGAGAGCAGGAGGGTAATGGGTGATGAAGTGCATTTGCGTGAGGGAGGGCTCCAGGGTCACATGTCTTTGTGTCCTGCCCTTTGAATAAGTCTCGCCCTCCTGGTCCTGCTGGCCCCGGCTCTCCTGTTGGTACAGGTAGAGCTAATCACAGACTGTGGCATTGGGGTCCATGCAGTCGCCACTGAATAAAACATGGAGCCAAAAAAAAAAAAAAAAGAATTTAATCAAGAGAGGGCATCTGTGGTTGTCTCTGGCTGCTGGTACTAACACTCCAGCTATTCTCCACATGTGTCCTCATACTAATGACAAGCCTAAAAGGAGGCAGAGGGCAACCTCTTTTCATAATCAAAGTGTTTTTATTCATGACATGTCTATTAATTAGTTTGGAATAGTCGGCACCATGTGCTCAGGAGAATTTAAATTGGCTGAAGAGGATTTGCCCTTTCTCTGTTGAGCCAATGATTTCTTGGCAAGTCTTTATAACCAGGGAGGGACAAAGAGGGGGAGGAAGGAGACAAGGAGATAGAACGTGTGTATGAGTGTGTGTGTCTTTCTGTCTCTTTCTTTCTTTTTCTTTCTCCGTGTGACTCATAGAGCCTATAAATCACTTGGGGCAGCAAAATTGAAACTGTCAGTGGTGTTTGCTTTGTTATATTGTATCTAAGCTAGGTGTGTGCATTACTACGAAGAACAAACACAAATACGCAACTCTGTTTTCTCAGAATTATCTAAAACAGACAACGCAACTTAGAAAATCATCATGAAAGTATGGGTTAATCTCTGGAAAATTGTTCTAGTCTTTGCAGGAATTGGATGTATTAGTTACATTTTGTCGATAAAAAGCAGAGCAAAATGAGTGTGAAGGAATATCCCTAAAGACGCCTTCAAGTGGATTAAACTGGGAAAAAAATGCAATGTAATTTCCTCCAATGAACGTATTAAATAAATAGGATTGTTTACAATTAAGTCTTGAAAGAAACCTAATTATAAACCTTATTGCCTTATAGGATTTCTTGTTAACTTTTATAATCATGCACCAGTGGCTCCCATGTATTATTCAGCTGTTACAATTGGCACAACTGATAATTAAAGTGTCTTCTCTCATGGGTTGATCTCCGTCATCGCCGTCTCACCTCCACGGGAAAGAAGCTATTAATGTTCATTTATGTCTGCCGTCGTTAAAAAAAAGCGCGTCAACTAAAGTGACGCATTTGTCTGCTTTCATTCAAACTGGGAATCAATAGCGTATCCAGTTCACAGCCACAATAATGGAGGCTCATAAATAACCTGTCTCTGGTACAGTTAACAAACAGGCGTGCAGTATTGACACTTGTCAGGACATGATCAGCGGTGATGTTTTAGTCATGGTGAAGGATGAAACGGGAGGCAAATTGTTTGCTAATTCTCATTTCACACTCCCAATGTGAAATCAGCCAGACGCACAGAGCACTGGTTCCTTTACATGCACAATAGCCTGGCTCGCTGCATAACACCAAATTATCTTTCCCTGGGCTTAATTATTCATTAGGCAAACATAATTAATTTAAGGAGCTTCCCTCACAGGAAGTGTTTCAAATAAAGGCCAGAAGGACAGCTTTCTGCTTAATCATTAACTCTGCACAGACACAGCCAGGAACCTGTGAGGGTCTAAATGCTTTATTGAATATGAACTTAGCATGTGCCAATTTTTGGGCCGATCTGCAAAAAATGGGCTGCAACTTTTCTATTGGTTCAGTTGATACAGCTAAACATATCAAATGTATCATCTTAAACTTTATTCTCAGTGTGTGCAATTCAGCCGCCAACTGAGCAATGAACAAAGTAATTGCACAAACCCTTGCATGGTTTGAGAAGCAGCTGCAGGTCCTGACTTGCTCACATCATTTAACAGGCCTTGTGGTGTCTCGCAACGCCTGACGCGTGCGCCACGCTGCTCGCGAGACCCAGATAGAAGAGTCTTCTCCTGCGGCTCTTCTCCGCCGAGCCATTTCCCACCTTGTGCTTTTGCAAAAAAAAATAAATGAAAATAAAAAATCCACCCTAATTACACACAGCGAGTACACAGGCACACAAGCGCAAACTTTGCCCTCCATTCTCCTCCTTTATCTCCCCTTCCTACGCTCAATCTTCCCAACTCTAACGGAAGCATCTTAGAGAGCAGGAGCGGGCTTTGATGTATCTTCTCCATGATTCGGAGCTTTCAGATCAAGGGGCTGTTTGTCTTGAAGCTCACCGAAACCTCAGACGGCCTGTGATAAAGAGCAAACATGCTGAAGTGCCTTTCCAGATCCATTTGCGTAATGGCAGAGCTTTCCCTTATGTTCATGCATTGACTATTTCTTTTTTGTTGTAACCTCTTCTGCAACAATTATTACAGATTGTATTTACTATTATTAATATTAATATTACGTTTCAATCGAAGGATTAAGTGTGCCCAACTGCTTTTGCCATTGTCTGCATTCGCCTCATTTTAAGTAAAGTTTCATAGTCTGTCCTCACACATATTACCATGGAAACAACAGAACGTTTTTTCCCTGAGGATCTATTAAAACACTTCTATTCTGAGAATGTATTCATGAGTCAATGAAAGGGGTGAATATGACACCTGTGCTTTGTCTGCTTTGTGCCTCTCGGTCAATAATGTTTGGCTGGGCTGTAACAAAAGATAGATGGCTTGTTTTGGTCGTAATATATATATATATATATATATATATATATATATATATATATATATATAAAATATATTTATATGTTTGGAATTTATAAAACAGTGCGAATCATTCAAGTTTGTGTGTGTGCTGTGGTGTTAGAAGGTTTACATCTCCATACAGGATGTGTAATGGGTAACCAGAGAATGTGTTATGTGTTTTTCTGTTGTTGGTACTGCTGCGTGTTTTGTTGCGATGGCTTTTCTTTCTTCCCGCAAAAGAGAAAAACAAATATGAGAGAAAATGTAAAAGCCTGACATAAAGCAACTTACAGCTCTTTTATTTACTGACGTGCCTTCATTGGAGCAAACCTGCCTATATTTAAATGGTAGCAAACACAAAGTTCTTATGTTCCTCCGTGCAAAAGGGAACCATCAGTGAGAGTCAGTGAAACAGTCCTACATAAAGTGAGCTTAGCTCCAAATAAGTATTTTTTGTAGACTGAAATAATGTTTATTATCTAGAGCAAATAATAAACGGCTACTCAGAATAGTGGTCGTTGCGAGGCTTTCTTCACACACTGAAGTGATCATTTTAAATTGTCTCTGAAATTGATGTGAAGATCTTGCTTGTAAACCAGTCCATTTTACAAGTAGTGGCGTGTAAAAGCAAATAAACAGGAAAAAACATGCCAAACTTTTAGAATGGCCTTCAGATTTATCTGCGTATTTGGCTTCTTAATCAGTTTGGACAGGCTGGATTGTGCAGTAAAATAAAACGTGCGCTCACAAATCGCGTTGGCTTACAGGGTGACAAATCCAGCTGGCCTCACTCATCTCTGCTCTCATTTACAGCTCATTGGTAAATGTGGTAAATATGTCTAACTTTGCTGAGAGTCTAAGGGGTTAAAACGTGGAGGAGGTGGGGTGTGGGGGTGTGGGGGGTGCAGCAGAGCAACCCGCACAAATGGCAACGGACACAGAGACAGATAATTCACATGCAGACAATAAAAGGAAAAAAGGCTGCAGAGGAAAATGACTCCAAAATCACAGCAGACGTTAAATCCAATTTTCTTTGGCAGCCAGAGCTGTGCAAAAATCGCATAGTGGTTTGTCCCCAATAAAAGTCACAGGAATGGCTATATGCCATCCAAATAGGCGATCCCACAACACCAAAAGCAGAATAAATCTAAATTTAACAAGAAAAAGACAGTTTTGAAGAGAATCTGCAGCAGGAAGAGAGAGGTCTGAACAGGATCAAGGAGGATGTTCAAGGCATGTAAGGAATAAAGCTAATTTAAAGCTCAGTTCTCATGTGTATTTTAAATACATTGTAGATTGTCATTATCAGACAGTATTTATCAGATGTTTAGTATTTAAGAAAAAAATCTCCAAATCATGTCAAAAAGTAAATCTGCCATAGACAAAATGAAACTATGACAGGCATGACAGACTGATTCTTGTGTTCTATCCACGCTGCTAAAACATTAAATACGCTGCAGGCTGACTTACACTACTTAAACAATGTTACTGGGATGTGCCTCCTCGCTCCTGCTTCTGCATCACCTTTCATCACTACCTCAAATGCGCATCCACATGCGGAGCAGGAGCTCCTGGAGCAGGGCCAGGGAGCGTCCCAACAGCCTCTCAGCAGAAACAGCTTTGTCAAACTCAGTTAGCCGCCTCCGAGGGGAAACACCTCTTTCCACAGTAATACTCCAACTATTCACATCATGCCCCTGCCTCTGCCTCTGCCACCTCATCAATCCACACAGCAACAAAGGTAAACAGCCTCACACCTTCCAAGCATGGGCCCGTGCTGCTTTGTTGACACAGTGTATGTGCAAACCGCCTGCACAGAGGGTGAGCAACTCACAGGACAGACTGAGCTTCATTTACAGAAGGTAATTGCACTGGAGCCAAGTGGTGCACTTTTGTGATGAGATTTTTTTTTTTCCAGCTTTGCTAAAACCTTCTAGACCCTCTGGATTTGTTTACTCGCCGAAGGAAACTACTATGACAGGGACACATATAATAAGTTCAGCCGAACACAAACATGTCACCTTCAAGCAGGAGTGGTCACTGACACTGACGGGCTATTTGCCAACTGCCCTGCTCACGGTGTACACCTAGACATGAAATAACATGACACTTGTCTGGCAGGGATCACTTAACGGGCTCTGGATGAAAACACAGAA
Organism: Chelon labrosus; assembly: GCF_963514085.1. Classification (NCBI taxonomy): domain Eukaryota; kingdom Metazoa; phylum Chordata; class Actinopteri; order Mugiliformes; family Mugilidae; genus Chelon; species Chelon labrosus. The sequence goes on along the minus strand of NC_140350.1, from coordinate 4,814,058 downwards.
AAATATTAACATTTGCGGGGTTAGTGTTTTGAGACATGTTGGGTCCTGTGTGCTCTGCCACTCTAGATAAAAACGTTGACCAAACGGTGTATCTGATGCTTTCTATCAAACTGAACAGACAAGATTCCCCACTACCGTGCCCTATTTTCCCCCCATATCTCCGTAAGTCTGCTCCCAGCTTTGCACCCTCCTTGTCAAATTGTTTATAACCTGCTACCTTAGTCGAGCCAAGGCACAATTGTAGGTGTGAAAACACAGTATACGCCCTCACAGCTGTGATCACTGAAGATGCTCCGTTTCTCTCAATGTCAAATATGCAATTTTTATTTTACTTAATATTTAGTCCTGCTTTGAATTCAGAGTAAGAAAAATGAGTTTTGAAGACACCCTATGCCAAACAAATAAATAAATCTGTGTCACCATGTGTTGCGAAGATAATAAGAGACAGACACCGTGTACCGGAGAGTCTAACCCAGTCATTATTTCAGCAGCTGTCCTCACGTGTAGTATATCCAGGTTTGTTCCTTTTGTCCTGATGAAAGACGCAGGATGTAGCGGAACATTTTGTGCAAAACGCAGCGACAGAAACGAGGAAAACCTCGAGATGGGTGAGAGTGGTTGGTAGCCACATGGACAGATGATCTTTCATAGAATATTTTCCCAAGGCTGCTTGCTGATAAACATCTAGGTTTTTTTTTTTTTGTTCCTGCGGAACTGGCCCCACAGAATTTTGTGTTTATGATGCTACTCATGTTGATAGCGGGAAGAAAATAGAAGGCCAGTTCAGAGGGTTTTTTCCTTGGTTTGGTCCGGGCTGCCTCTATTATAAACATTGCCGCCTCTTTGTCAGTTATGTTTACAATATGAAGACTATTAAGGGCAGACACATGGAGATTTTCTAGGCAAGAAAATTGCACTATTTATGTGCTGTCCAATATTTCTAAATGCAAGGATGGGGAGAAAATCATCAATTCTTTAGAGCTGATGCATTTATGGGCAGCACAGCATGACACAGTGGTTATTGTTGCCTCACAGCAAGTAGGATCGAGTTTATTTCCCTTTGCAGGTTCTGCCCTAGAGTACGTGTACTGAGATACTGAGAGCCCGAGCTATGCTATAGAATTGGCTTGTTACAGCTCATTATGTGCTGGTGCAGGAAAGAGACAGACACATTGTACTCACTCCAGCTGGACCAAAGTGGACTGGATTTATTGTTGTCTTGTAATCTTCCCAAGAAAGAGAATAAATACCTGACGGGGTTATAGGATTGAAGATGCTTTCAGATAAATCACAAACCTATAAATCCACAGTGCGATTTGCCACCATCTGTGGAACGTGACACAAAAGCGCTGCTACTCATAACATTAACAATGACTCTGCTCGAGAATTTTCCGTCCCAGTTTGCCTTGCATGACAGTGATCCCATCCTGGAGTAGCTAAACTACGATTCTGTCATCATGAGATTATTTATATATATATGCTTCGCCAAGGATAAAAAAAAAAAAAAACATATTCCTGTCAACCAGGTGTCCTCGCCGTGTTCCTGTGATGTGCGCGCCAGTGGCTCCTCCCCTCATCAGTCTTGTGGCCAAGATTAGCCACATGCTCGCTAAGGCAACCGACTGTGTTGTAAACATACTGTTTGTTATTGTGTTCATTCATCGTCTTGCCCATGCGCTCAGGAAATGAATGACACAAGGATTCAGACTGTATAAAGCGTCGCTATTATTCAGATTATTTTGCAGAAAATTGTTCCCAGTGGACCCGTGATTGGCAAAATTGCTTAGCCAGCTCTGATGACTGGGGAACAAAGCACACCATCTGCACCGTTCTCCAGTCCATTTCTCCAGCATTTTCCACCATGCATGGAAGTAAGGTTTTTTTCTCTTTTCCTCCCATGTATTTTTACCGGTTTCCACGTCGACTTCTAGAATAGCGCTGACCTCTCACCAGCTACTGTAGACTCCTTGACACCGTCAAACATCACAAAGACATTTTATGTGTGTATTACGTGTTATGTGTCTGTAATTGTTGAGGACACGCGGGGCAACCGTGCTCATGAAAAAAATGCAGCAAAAGGCAAGTTTATCTCTTACCTAGTGTGACCTGCTGCCTCTTTCACCTCCTTACTTTTTGTACTTCCTTTATCTTGTTTTGTCTAGCTGCCTGCTTGCCTGTTTGATTCCTGTTGTTGCCTGTTGACTGCCTGTGAATTTTCCTCCTTCCCTGTTTACAGTAAATACAATCATAGTGAGTTCTCTACCGCGGTTGTGCAGCTCAGTGTCTGAAAGATGCAGTGTTGATTCCACAGAGCACTCGAGTGATTTCACCTTCAAGGCCCGAGCCTACATATACTTGCATCATTAATACTGAATCATGTATGAAGAGGATTAAGTGGGCCAAATGTTCATGTGGGCACCTCACTTAAACTCTAGATTCCTTTTATCTATTCTCCAGTAGCCTAAATGTTGGTGAGCACACAGTGATGAAGGATTAAATCCTAGAAGAGCTGAGAACAGGATATGATCCTGGTAACTGCCAGGCTATTAAGAAGTAAATACATTCTCATAATATTCTAGCACTGCTGGATTGATAATTCTCTTTTGATCAGAATATTTCAGTAGCTCACTATTTGAAGAGGAGTTGATCATTTTTGGTGTGTCTTTTCAAGCAGATGATGTGCTGTTATTACATTTGTAAGAGAATGGCATTTACATGGGTTTATGTTATTTGGATTACAGTTGTTGACTGTTTTCTTATGTCCAGAAATTCTGAACTTGGTTTTATTATGGGTTAGCACTATGAATATTAAATTACAAAAATCCTTTGGCCTATGCAAACCCAATCAGTTCCTAAGCCCTTCAGTTTTTCAGTGTAAATACAGTGAAAAAGGCCTTGTCCAGTATCTGCAGTGATGATCCCCTGCTGTCAGAATTCCTTTTCTCTGTTTGCCTTTATAATTCACATTTAATCCTGCAAAGTATACACAGTCAAGCTTCGCGGATTGAATACGCACTCCTCCCCCAACGCTTCTGATCTATGTTTAAAGACTGATCCCTAGGTTAAATCAGAATAATAATAATAAAAAAAAGAATTTCCAAATGCACTGCATTAATAATAATATTATATTGGCATTTACGCCTAATACAAAACCACAAAGGAAACTAAAATTATTGAAATACATTTGGTAGTGTGTAGTATATCAGATTCCATGAAAGCATGGGTGTACAGGCTTTAGTGACTAAAAAACTAGAAGAGAATAAAATACACACCAGTTTCTATGTGACATAGAAGCCTCAAACTAAAACCAAAATCAAAAGCATGAACCACAGGCAGTTAAACGAAAAATATCTACCTCCTAATGCCAGACATTTGAGTATAGATATTTCTCACAATACAAATACTATAATTCCACTACGTTATTAACAATAACAAGTTTGAGGCACTTCAGAAAGGTTGCATTTGTTGAACTCTTTAGTCCGGCAAAGACATCATGTATTGCTCTGAATATAAAAAGAGTGAGTTTGTGATTTTCGATGAACAGCTGCCACCAAATAATAATAATATAATCAAGGAAACAAACAAAAATGAAAGATCCTGGAGCTTGGTTAAATCACCCTCGAGGACAGAAATACAAAGAGGAGCTTTGAGCAAAATGATATATTCAGCATGGAACAATTCTCTCAATTCTAACATGACAATGTTTAGCTAGTACGTTTAGCATGTCAACATTTTAGCTTAGTGTGTTAGCACGCTAACCTTTGCAAAGTTGTTCAACCACAAACCGAAGCTACAGTTAGTAGTAATGCCCTCAGTACTAATGCATTCGTATTAAGTTACCAATGTCTGCACCAAATTTAATGGCAATCCATCTCATTCCTTTTGAATGATATCATCATGAAGCGCAACTTAACACCTCATGACAACAATGGAGAAAAATCATTAGATTCCTCCTGTGAGCTCTGTGGGTATCTGTACCAAATTTAACAAAAAGTAGTGGAGAAATGTTGACTTGGTGTTTGTTCTCAGAAAAAATAAATAAATAAATAAATTGCGGGTTACATTTATTAATGTCTCGGAATCCATCTGATTTCTATTCGGGCATTTGCCTCAGAAGCACAGTGTTCAGACTTCATCACGAGAGGAAAATCATTAAGATTCATCCTTTGAGCTCTGTGGATATCACAACCAAATTTAATAGTAATCCGTTTAACAGTCCAGACGTTCCAATAAAATGATATATATATATATATTTATATCAACCACATAGGAAAATGTTGTGTTTAGAAAAATCTGAAGATTTCATTCTCTCAGGAACATGAATATGTGTCCAGCCATGTCAGCGTGGTTGCTGAGATACAGTATTTGAGGTGATGCACTTTCTTTGCAGTGCAAGCTGAAATATAAACAGATTTTAATCAATAGAATACATCACGTCTCTGTCACAGATATTGTTTGGTCTTTTACTCCAGCTGTAGGAGGCTTCTAAACATCACTTCACATCTATTTCACATACCATCTGAAAGAAATAACAGAAATGCACAGACCAGCATTCACGCCTCAAAGCTATAGTCCAGCAATCAATGGCGCGCTCTAACAGAGCTGCAGCTGTTCCCTGCTAAGCAATCCATTCTTAAGGGGCGAGTATTCTTTTTAAAGGCTGCTCACTGCTCTGACAGATGAGAACAGCCACAATGAGCTGGCTCTCCATCACCGAGCGAGAAGTGGAGGCAGACGACCGCCTTGTAACTGACATACAATTGCCTGACCACCCGGCAGCCGCTAAGATTGACAATGTTCGATATTTTGAGGATTGCGGTCGATGTTAGAACCTCTAAATTATACACAACGTCCTCTGGGACATGCCTTCAACGCGTCTCACCGCAGAGAATGAGGCTCACAGTCACATGGTGGGGCCTGTGTTCTGTCTGCGCCGTCTGGATTAAAGACGTCTGCTGCGCGGAACGCTTGGAGAAGGCTGCATGTCTGTGATATTTCACTTAATTTTAGCAAGGGACTCAAAGTCTGGGATGTTATTTCCTCCGCGAAAATGTTTCCCCGATCTTATGCTGAGTTTGTGATAAAATCCTACGTGGAGAGGTAGAAATAAAATCAATACTTTCAAGATGTGAAAGTACAGTGAAAAGCAGACAAACTCCAACTATAAATGCAGCAACTTTCTGAGAGTGTCCCGCTCACTGTCTTTGCTTGTGTTTGTCTTTAACCGTTTTCAATTACTTGTGGAGCGCCTATCCCCTTCCTTGATCTATCCACAACGCCGTTATCTTTCTCTACTACTTTTAATATGTTTACTCATCCTGATGAATTCAATTACATCTTTTCAGAGGAAATTACTGTGGGGGTGGCTCAGCCTGCCAGAGGTCAGCACTAACTGTGAATACTAAAACTACTCCCCCAAACACATTACACAGCCTATTACCTGCTGCTTTCCACACAGCACTCTCCGACCCTACATAAGCCTTTCCACTGCCACAGATGAAATGCTTTCTAGATGGGATCTGGCGTGGAGAAGAGGGGAAGAGAGCTGGAGCTGTCCCCAGGCCTAATCGTTTCAGAGAGCCATCCCCACTGCAGCCGCAAAACACGCCAGTCCTGATTAGGGAGGTGTGTACACGGCCAGGCAGAGCGTAAAAGGTGTGGAAAGGAGGCTCGGCCTGGGGGATGCTATACGTGGCTGACTTTTTTTTTTTCTTTCAGTGGACGACTGGTGAAATCGATAAGGCACAAGGCCAAAGGCAAAACAGGTAGAGTGTAAGCTTGCGATGTAGTGCCTTGACAAAGTGGTAGACATCTCTTCATTTAGAGTTTTGCTACGGGGTGCTCTTCACTTGATATAAATTAAATGTGGATCCCCCTTCCTCTGCATAATTAGCAAGGCGCAATTTCTGAGGCTTTTGCCCTCCCTGCAGGGAGTCCTGCCCCCGTCACCTACTTTTGAGAGGGACATTGCACAACTGGAGCAACTCGGAGTGCCCATCTTGAGGAAATCGCTCTCTTTTGCCAAGGATACATGTTGACAATTTCATTGTAAACCTGTTACTTTAAATCTCCGAAGAGATGATTGTGTTGAGACACAACACAGGCTGTTTGAGAAACCTCTCACATAATTATCTAAACGCAGGGACCCATTTCAGCTCCATTCAAACTGTCAAACTTATTAAACAAACAGAAAGTGAAATGCTATCAGGAAAAAAAACACTCTCTGAACTGTGTGATTGTTATATATTTTTTAAATATAAGGAGGAAGAATAGACTCATATTTACCTGGGATAGGAGCATTTTGGGTTAAATGCTCCAGAAGTAAAGGCAAAAAATGAAATCATTGAATATCGCAGGTGTATTTGCTTCACATGGGGGTGTGTAAATAGCAATTTCCTTGTACAGGAATTGAAAAGTGACTTTGTACAGTCCTTATAATGTTCTGGTTTTAGTTCTGCTGCTTTGTTTTTGAATTGCTGCGTAGGCAGTGATGTGATTAACTTGTGTGTACATTTTCTGAGTACATGTTCAGGGAAAATATTCAAGGATTCAGACATTATAACACATTTCCTTAACTGAGCCTTTAACATTATGTTCCTTTGAACATAATGTTTAACTGTATGAACAGTGAGACATATTTCATACAGCCTATTTTTATTTTTTTTTTTAAAGATGCAATCTTAACATTCACATCCGAATGTTAAGATTGAGCTGCAGTTTTCCTCGAGAACTAGCGGAAGCAAAGCCTGATTTAGCTGAGAACACCACGGTGTTCCTTTCTATAGGGTAAACCCAGCTGTTAGATAATCATTCCAAGCAAAACAGTGATGAAATCCAAAAAGATCCTTGCAAACTCTGCCTTTTTGTTGTTTTTTTTTTCCTCCCTTTGACAAATAAAGCTCCACACTTTGGAGGAAGTAAATATATGAGGAAATGAGTCAAATTAGGATGCATAGAACATTCTCACGGAGCGAGAGAGGCATTTGCACATGAAGAGTTGAAAATGAGTCGCATTCAGCCAAGCTGTGAGCTCCACCTAGGAGGCAGTGAAAGAGACCGAGACAGGCACAGAGAGGGGCTGAGGCAGGCAGGCGCCAAGCCTTGAAGAGGGGCATTCTGGCATAATGACTCTCATTTACCATTGACAGGCCTTGGGAAAGTTAAACTAATTATGACAGCACACAGATGCTGAATAGCCCTTGATGAAGTTAATAACTGGCAATCCAACAAACAGGTGCTGAATGATTTCTGTAACCTCCCCTGGAATTATAGGATGTTCGGGTTTTTGTAGCACATTGCTCAAAGCAGTAATCTACCCAAAGGCAGAATTATGCCGTCTTATACCCATGATCCTGGCAAATTTCATGAACATTTGTGAATATGCCCGGCACATCCATCGACGGAACACAGAAAGCTTGTTCTGTAACCTGTAGCATTAGTGAGACAAAGAGGGAGAATAACCGCTGAACTGAATGAGTGCACACAAAGTGCTTATTTCAAATGAAAGGGGCTTCATTCCGCTATAGTGGTAACAGGTGTCAATACAAAAGCATGCTCATGGAAATCATCCTTTCTGTGAGTTCAGTGTCTCGGTGAAGTGGTGCGGTTTTAATATGCACGTCTTCCGGTATTAAAGTCAAATCGAGGCCTCATTTAGGGGTCACATACATCCATTTTAGGGCCGTGCACCAGATAATAAATATATTTGTCTCTTCATAAACTCTACGTTATGTCTTACACCGTCTAAACACAATATGAAATGACTTCTATTTGATATTGCTGGTCTACTTCTGCCTGAAACAACAAAGATTTGCAGGATTCGCAATACATATCCTGAAAAGCAACAAGCGCGTTTCAAGGAGAGCTGTCAAAGAGAGGGAGATCGCAATTCATTTAATCAACTTTGGAGGGCATAAAACCTCCTTTCCTCCAGATCCCAGTTCACTACAGATCAGTGTTAACAGGCAGAGAAAATGTGTACGCATAAAGATAATAGTCTCCGCTGAATGTCATTAAATTGTGTAAAACAGTGAGTGCCACACCAGGGCCAAGAAAAACTCTTCACAATGAACGGATGCACAATTAGTTCATAAATGACTGTCAAGATTTTACAATATATATTTATTGGAATACTTTTAGAAAATTCTGTTATTTATTCATTTTTGTTTGGTAAGGACCATAAGTTTGTTAAGCATTGAGATGCAGTGAAAGTGGTTAGTCATGTTTCTATACATGTGCACTAACAGTTACTTCAGATAACATGTTTGACATCAGAGTGTAAATTTGATTCACTGAGGTTACATAAAAGCGTAGCTTGGTTTCTTTGAAGCTGAGCTGTATGAGGAACATATCTATTATTGGTATATATTCAGGTAGTAGATGGTGGTTGGCATGTACCCAGCTTGGAGAAGCAGACAGGAAAATCTGCACATAATCAATGAACTGCTGTGGATGGGGGGTGAGCATCCCAACTATATTTTAGTCACCTGAAACTAGACCTGCCTAAAATAAATCAATATTTTAGTGTACGCTATATTTAAAATGTTTTCACTGCTTTACCTTGTTGTCCCTTTTTCCAAAGGGGAGCTGAAGCTGCTGGACCGCGTGCTTCAAATCCACCAGACTCCCCTGACAAAACCAGTCATTTTTACCTGGCAGAACACGGGAGTTACTGGTCTACGACTGTGCTGGTGTTTTAAAGCATAGCCTTCAGGTCAAATTAACACGCTGAAGTCAAGTACTTACTCAAATAAACGCAACCAAGGCAGCAGTACACCAACAACTCCGGCATTCTTTGTAAAATGAATGTTTTTATCACTGGAGTCTGGTGGCTTTGAAGAGAGCATAGCATGATGATATTCTGAGCACAGAGTACACTTAAAATGATTTTTTATTTAATTTTTATTTAACAGGTTTTGGGTTGCTAAAATATATTTGGTTGATGACCCAGAAGTCCATTGCATGCTGACCACCATCTATTATAGTGAATACCCTGTATATGGATAAATACCTTATGCAGCTCCAGTTCAAAGAAGCCAAACGGTTACCTTCAGGTTCTCTATGTTAATCAGAAAAGTTATGTTCTGCCACATCCAGTACGTCACCAGTATGAGTGCTACATATGATTTGTATCTGGATTAACAGTGCCTTTTCTCTACGTTACTCGTACACAAACATCCCTAGTTTATAAGTGTATATTTAAATTTACATTTCTTATATTAATATATATTAATGAATACATTTATTTTGCTGGCCCAGTTATCTTGTGGAACAGGTTCTATACCGGGAAAACAGGTTTGAATATACGAGTCCTTGTTTGCGTTGGAGATTAATATTCAAATACACTGTATGTAGGTGTCAGGAAACCATGATGATTCCATACAGTGTGGCTGAGTCACATGCCCACATACTCAAAAGGCAAGCGAAGGATCGACGACGAACTTAATGGAAGTGCCTCATGAAAAGCACACTGTAGATTCAGGGGCTCTCTGGTTAATCTTCCGTATTGTTTTTGCAGTTAAAGGTGTGCATAAGAACTGAGATCAGAATGTTAGGAGATCTTTTAACAGGAAATCATTAAAGAGATAGCTTGCAAGTAACATTATTCCTCACAACCGATCGGTCCATTTAACTTAATGAGTAGGTGGTAATTTCTTTCTTTTTTTGGGGGGGGGGGTTTGCTTTTGATTTGAACTTTCAAATATAAGAGAGGTAGCTAATTCAAAATATTTAGTCCAAGGCCATGAGATTAATATATTCAGTTTGCTGTTGTAATGCATTAATGACTTGCACGACTGACTGGGGGATTTGCACTGCAAGCATGAAAAGTTAGAAGTCAAAACAATTAAGAAAATGAAGACATTTGGAACAGTTGCTCTGGATAGCTGCATTCACACTGAAGGCTTTATATGCATGGAGCAAAACAGTCTTGATTATTGCACCTATGAGTTGTGGAACAAGTTTTAAGAAAAAATCCTTCCAATGCCTGAATAACAATTGCAACCTACATACAGAAAATATATTGTACGCCATAAAATTTTTATTTTAAGAGAATTATTCCAAAATAACAAATATAGCCTGCTTGCAAGAAGCAGTGCAAATTGAATGGTAAAGGGGGGAAAAAATGCAAATGACGCAGCAGTTAAGGAATAATCTAATATTCCTGATAAACTTACAGATTTTTTTTTTAACCGAAATGTACTATTCTTTTTACACCATCATTAAAAAAAAAAAATAAATGTCCACGTTGCACTTTTGAAAAATAATGACACGGTTCCCAAAATTTGTCACCGACATAGATGGATGGATGTTTGTATTCCACTGAGGCGAGTTCACTTCGACCAGAAATGCCATAAATGAGAGATTAAGACCCCTTCTAAACTACAACCTCAGTCTTCCCTGCGGATGAGTAAACATTCAGCCCCTTTGACGGTGATGTTACAGAATTAAAAATTGAAATGTCCCAGCTTTTACAGTCATGTGAACATTCACTGGCTAAGCAAGAGGAGAGAATCCACTAATGGAAGCTGTTAAATTTTGTTTCGCTTTAAACATAACGCGCTGTGCATTTTTTCTTTTTTTCCCCCTGTCCCTAGAGCTCCAAGCAGCGAGTGAACAGGGAAGGTGTGTTCTCGGGATATGTGCAATTGTGACTGAGAAAAAAACAAAACAAACAAAAAAACACACTAACACATCTTCTAAGCACTACGGCACTGTGCCCCCCTCTTGAGTGTGTGTATACTCAAACAAGTTCATTAACATTCAAACAATATTAATGTCCTCGGGATGTGTCAGACTTTGACACGAATAACTGGATTGGCACTTTGCTTATAGAAGGTTATGAAATTCTATAATGATGCAGCACCTTTCCTCTACTAGATACTAGATCAGTTGATGTTTTGTTGATTGTGTTATATATTGTTTCAGTCACCGGTGCAGAATTGCTGCTCGGTTTTCGATGGGCTGAGGTGTAATGACTGAACCAGCCAAGGAAATAGGAATTCATTTTCTCGCTTATTGCATTGTTTAGTAATCACTTTTTCCTCATATGTTCATTCCTTTCTGGAGGCAGACTGCTTTCATGAAAGGTTTCATTAAAAGAAGGAGAACAATGCAAAGGCCTTCAATTTATTGGCATCTGCCTGACCTAATGATAAAGAATTTTATACTTGAAAGTAAGTGATCACTGGAAAGCTGTCTGAATGCTCTCAGCACTAGTGCAGGCATAAAAATGATGTGAAATATGTCTTTCTTTCATCAGTTTGATTTACAAGCTGCATACCGGCCAAACTGTATCTGCACTACTTCTTTGAGGGAGGCTAATGTCTGTGTCCAGTCGCCTGACAAAAGAAGAGATCCACATCACCTCCACGAACTGTGGAACGCGGCGGGACTGTGTAGACGAGCCGAAACACAAATAGTCCAGACTGGAAGCACAGTGATGAAGGGGGCAGACGCGCACTGGAGAAATAATTAGGACAAGGCCAATGTGCATGAATCCGTTGCCGCTTCCCACAAGCACTCAACTGTGTCAAACAGCTTGGTCAATAATCTTCAGCAATTCCCGAGGATTAGAGTCTTATTACCGGGGACCGTCTGTCACACAGACCACAGTGCCCAAACAAGTCACTTCCTGACTGTTTACTCTGGGCTCCAACAGTTTATAAATACATAAACTGTGGGCTAGAAAATTGACAATAGTTTGTCTTTACCCAAATGTGTGTATGTGTAGGTATTGCAGTCTAAAGGATTGTTGTCAGTAGATTGTTATGTAACTGTTAAACACATTTCACCTATATAACTGACATGTAACTAACTGCTCCATGTGCAATTTGGAGCCATTTGGATATCTGATTTCTTCCATTTGCTGCTTGCTTCTAAGCACTATTTGACTCATCCCTTATCTTAAAGTTTTACAAAGCAGTACTTTGGAGTGTGTGTTAGAAAATGAAGGAATCTATCCTGATTAAAAGTCTGCAACTTTTAGCATAACAGTATTGCGCTCTCTCTCCGGCTCGGCACACACCGACCAGTTTAAACTGAACAGAAATAATAAACGCATGCGTTCACTCTCGCAGGTCTGAGAATCGTGAACCCAGGTGTGATTCGCCGGCACCGAGCTCAGCCGTCGCCTTGTACACTTTGACACGGAACAGCGAGCGCCACAAAGTGCGTGAAAAGAGCCAAGTTCTTACCTTGCCCACGTATCTTGGCCACGGCGGAGGCAAAAATCAAAACCGCGAAGAGGGTCTTAAACTGGCAGTCTCGTCTCACGCACATGTCTTCTAAAGTCGAGGTCGCTCTTCGCGCAGAGCTCGTCCTTGTGTTACAAAAAAAGAAGAAGAATACTTCCAGCGAGAGGGCAAAAAAAAAAAAAAAAAAAAAAGCGAGGATTTTAACGTCTGTAAAACACAAACATCTATAAACGGGTTGCTCTCGGAGTTGGTTAATAATTTAAAGAGTGAGGACTGGCGAGGACGATCAAGTGAAACGCGGAGGTCCCTGTTTTAATTTGGACGCCCTGTAAGCGGATTCCTGTCTGTGTGAGCTGTCGGCACATGGAGAGAAAAAGGCAGCCGAGGCTTCAGCACCGCGGACAGCTCCTAGCGTCAGCTGATGGAACAGCCTCCTCGAAGTTACTTGGAGGACTTACAATGCCGTCCTCTCCGCATTTTACGCAGGTTCATTAACGTCATTTTATGTACAATTTCTTATTGAATTGACTGATATTTTCATCAATGACAGTTATTATAAATAATAAATAAAAAATAATAATTGAAGTGGAGAAAACGAAGGGGACATTTTTAGGTATTTCAGTCAAGATCTCATATCAGAACTGGCACCAACAAACTGTTTCCTCGTGTTTTATTTATGCGTCTGTCTGGTTGTTCAAGATAAATCTTTTCACAGCAAAACCACACAAACTGCACCGGACATCCTCTCTGTAAACTCCTCAAAAGAAATCAGAGATGTTTTATATCTCAGACTTCTTCGCACATCATTTCATTTGGATGAGCATGGTGTTCAAAGTCACTTAAGCCTGAACCTGAAGCAACTCCCTTCTGTTCAAGAAGACCAGCCCACCTTTTCCATGAGTGAGGAATTTATCACCTGAGATAAAGTGCAGTGTACTGTGATACAGACTCGTCTGCTTTAAGGATGAGAAAGGATGAGAGGCCTGACCAATATCACCATAAATCACAGAACGGTAGATTAAACAACCTGCCTTTTTTGCAAAAATACAATTTGGAACTTGATGATCAGGTGTTCCACATGGGCCTTAAAAGGGAGTAGCCATGTACTTGTATTCCATCATCCGCGCTGCCATTCAGTTGCACTGCTTTTCCTTCATGGAGCTATTTTTTTTTTTTTTGGCATTTACTTTTTTTTACTATTTTTTTTTTTGTGCCCACAGCAGTCAAGACCGCAGCCGAGTGATTTTTTTCCCCCGTCCTATTCCCAGTAAAGCTTGGACTCCGCTGTGCATGACAAGCCCCTGAGGTGAGACGTTGCTCGGGTGCTGGAAATAACCATGGCATAGTCTGAGTCTCTTAGGTCACTTTTTTTTTGTCCCTTTTCCAGGTGCAGTCTATGTCTCAGGGCTGTAAATATTTGCCAATATTGTTTGTCTGCGCAGTGCTCACAGGAGACTTTTCCTTCTAGATGAATAAAGCGTCATTCCTAAATTGCTTACCTAGGGTAAACTGTCTTTGTGTTTATATATTTAAAAAGAAAAAGAAAAAGAAACTGTGGCTGCTAGAGCCAGAGCCGCAATGTGAATCTATCATACAGAAGCAAGACGTCAAACTCCTTCAAGCATAGGCTGGTGATGTGTGGCCTTTGACCTCTGCGTGGAGTTGGAGCTATGAAATCAATAAAGTATTGCATCTTTGTTATTGTGACCCGAGTTAATAAGAGAAGCGTAATCATCACAAACGGCAAATGACTCGCCGTACCCTGTGTTTTCATTCATCAATAATCTCATTACCCCATCTGACAAAAGAGGACTCCGAAATGACTAGTTAGATAAGCTCGTTGAATAAAATGCCGTCCTCTTGCGACACATAAATATTCAAGAAGTATTGGTAGATAATATCTGCTGTGCTTATCGTTACACCCCCTTCAGTTATCTAGGTCATGTTAGCTTGTTATATCAAAAGAGGCTTAATTTAGTAAGTAAAATAATTGCTATGTGCCCACATTTGGTGCATCCGCTCAGGAACTTCTGCAATAATGGATCGGAAATGTTCACATGTGACAGAGAGCGATGAGAAACAAAGCTCGTGCTACTATTCAGAATGTTTTTCTGTGCGGCCGTATTTCACTCTGTCACCTGAACAGCAGAAGAAACAGAGGGCTGACGCGCATTCACAGCCTGTCTGTTGGGCAAGGCACACCAAGACAGCATCAAAATAAAAGCAATTATAAGACAAGAATAGAGATGGCGGGGGTGAGGCAGGGGAATAAAGGCACTGGAAGACAACCCAAGTCGGTCTTTGCTGGGGACGCTAAAATAGTATGTGTAAGCAGATTCTATTTCAAAACCTCTTCTAAAAATAAATGTGTCCACTGGAAGCAATAAAATGTACACCTGGCTCTACACAGGCAGCACCCTGCCATAAGCTAAACACAATGCGCTGTCATCACACGACTCATTCTTCTGTCACTCCTCTGGGACTGCCTGGTATAAGCAGAAATGTTATTTCTGTAATATTGTGTATGTCATCACAGAAAGCCTCATTTTGTTCTGTCGTTAAGTCTCTGTCTCTTTCATTTGTTTTCCTTTTTTTTTTTTAAGTTGGCTTCTCTTTCAGGTTTTATTTGACTTTGCCCTTTCCTTTGCCTTTCCCCGTCTCCTCTGTCTCTGCACCAATGTCTCTCTTTTTCTTCTAAATTTATCTCCGTTTCCCCTCCCACCTCCCCGAGCATGGGACGCTCTCCGTGCATCGCTCCCGTGCTCCCTCTGGCCTGACTCAGAAAAGGCTCTAACAGTGCAACTTTCCCTTTAGTGAAGCTCGATGGAGCCATAAAGCAGCCCCGAGGTCTAGTTGGCAGCCAGATGGTCGCAGCCGAGCTTTCATTCTGCTAATGAGTAGGGGGGCCGAGCAGTTAATGAAAATCAGACCCTTGAAATGAAATGACCAATGTCCCAAGGTAATGAGGCACACATCGGCAGCGAGCTTTTACAAGCATTAAGGTAATCTTAGATGGCAGGATTATGTAAAAACATCTTATGATGACTGTTCATTAGATTGCTAAGGGCTCTCTGATTATTACACTGCGTGTTCAGCTAACAAACACACTCATATTGACTCAGAGCACTGTCTGTGATATTTAGATTGACTGGCTTGGCTAAGTGCTTCATCCAAGCAAGGCTGCGTGCCAAATGCTATCAATGAGTGTCTGCCCACGCAGCATTACATCCTCCAAATTACAGCCCGTTTTACAGTCACGGGCAGCAACAATATCACAGTAACATGACTCACAAATGCATACAGGGATAATCATCATGCATTACAGTCACAGTGCAGAACCGTGACCCCTTTCAGCCAACAATCGCAATTAGAATACCTTCCTAAAATCTGTTCACTGTTATTTACTGCTATTTGTCTTGCACTAGGCAACGCCAATCAGACTTCAGCTGCCTGGAAATGTGAGAGATTTAGAGCTCGAAGCTGAGGGATAATATCAGACTTTGTAGTAGAAAATAATACACCTGAATCAGCACAGTTACCGACAGCATACTTCCTTATCTGACGCAACTCAGTCCTCGGTTGATTATTCCCGTTTGTTGTTTTCAGCTGCTCTTTTTTTTTCTTCTTCTCCCACCTAAAGTTTTGGTGGATTTTTAACTTTTTTTAGGAGTTTTCAGAAAACAAATGCATCATTACCACTCGAGTGCCGCAAACAGTCATTTAACTACAGCAAACTTTCAGAGATGATTCGAAGATCACAGAGGACAGAACAGCTGTTGTTATTGTGCATTTTGTCTGCTCAAGATTGTCAGGGACATGAACGGCTAATAGTATTGATTTCCTCCAAGAGTTTTTTTGTTATGTTCGCTGAAACGTGTATTTTGAATTTTTTTTTTTTTTTTTTTTTTTAGCAATTTTCTACACCATTCAAAGAAATGGATTACACAATTTTACAAAACAGTAAAATGATTGTTTTCAAGTATTTTCATATATAAAAAGACACAATGATTTTTTTTCTCCCTCAGTGTCAATATTGTTAAATCACAACACTGAATGTTTTAAGGATTGTGTCAGTGCTGTCAATAGTTTTGTCATTTAACCACGAGCACAAAGACATCACAGAATAATGCAGAGGAACTAGTCAACCTATCTATGGAATGTATGGCAGGAATCTGAACTTTGCTCAGTTCCTTATGTAACTAAATTGTTTCATTTGGCTTAAAATGCAGTTTGTAACACGCATGCGCTCTGTTTTGCATGTTTGAAGTCATCATTTGTTTAATGTTATCTCTGAATACAACTTTGATTTGATTTTAATGACATGCTCAGGTCTATTTTACCTCACCCTTGAACCGACAGAACGGGATAAACAAGCGGTGAGTTTGAAGCACGTGATCCAGTTCTCTGACAAGGAGCAAACGAACACAGGCCAAAGCGCAACTGACTCATTCCGTTCTCTGTCATGCTCCTTAAACCTCCGCTGGAACTGACATTTCGAGATTAAAGCGCTTTCCTCTGCAGCTTTTACATATTTAATGGACAACACTGGCAAGTGATGACGATGCCCAGTGAGTAAAGTAAAGCCTCGAGATGATGTTCCTAGTTCATCAGACTCTCGCTGGCAGTGACAGCAGTTGCACAGATTACACCTGCGTCCACTCCTGGAAAATGTTCAACAGGGCCAAGAGGGCAGATCACTGTCTAACAAATACATTTAAAAATAAAACCATTTCATAATGTAATATACACCAATCAGGCAGAACATTATGACCACCTTCCTAATATTGTGTAGGTCTCCCTCGTGCCTCCAAAGCAGTTGTGACTCATCAGAGAATGGACATGGGCCGTCTGAGGGTGTCCTGTGGTGTCTGGCAACAGAATGTGGTTAGTGGGGGCCTTTGGGTCCTATGGGTTGAGGGGAGGGGCCTCTGTGGATCATCCCACAGATACTTGATCAATTTGGGATCTAGTGAATTTGGAGGCCAGGTCAACACCTTGTGCTGTTCTTCATGTCAGGCTGCATCCTGCTGAGGATGGCTGCTGCCATCAAGGAGTGTCATTGCTATGGGGTGGGGGTGCCTGGTCTGGTCTAGGTGGGTGCTACATGTCTAAGTAACATCCACATGAATGCCAGCTCCAAAAGTTTCCCAGCAGAACATTGTATTGTCACAAGATGGTCAGTGTTATTCACTTCCACTGTCAGTGGTCATAATGTTACGCCTGATCGGTGTATAACAATGAATGTGCATTCCTTTTGTGTAAGCCTTTTCTCACTATTTCTATTTCCATTCTATCTACTACTATTGTTGAATGCCTTTCCCACCCATATACTCCCAAACTACTGGTGTACTCTCATTTTATAGTTGTCCATGGTCTTCTTCCACCTCACCTACATTTCCTCATTAGTCAAAAACTTTGCTCCCAGGACCAGTTCTTACTCTTTGTCCCTAAAGTCTGTATTATGTTGCGACAATTACCTAAATCTTAAAATGCTGGTGTGACTATGTAAAGTATTTCTAGTGGCCCCACATCTTTGGTATGATGAAGAGTTTTGTTGTTGTTTTTTAAATCTCAAATATGCTGTATTTGTGTTTTGTCTTTAATATATTGCTTCCCTTGTTCTCTTGTCAACTGTGCATGCTGGTCGTTGCTGGTGCATTGACCCGATTTCCCCATAAATTTCGAGTTTCTCCTTAACAAGCTCGAGCCTGCGTATCATAAATAGTTCAGTGTAGTTTGTAGCATTGTTCTGTCTTCCTTCGTCTCCCCCTCCCCCTTTGTTGTGCACTTCCTCCTTGCAGAGCCCACTTAATTGCACATTGCTCATTAGCATATATTGGAAGGGAGCTCCCTCTGAGCAAGTCAGCTGTACAGTAGACCGATTTATTTATTTATTTTTTCAAAGCCTTCTGTACACATCTATTTTCTGCAGGAAACAAGGGAAGATTTTACATCGGGCTGTATGTGACCTTTTGACCTCAAATGATGAATTCCACAAACTGCTTTATGGATTTGTAACTGTTGGGTACAAGAGCGCTGGGAGACAGTCAGTATGACAGCCTGAAAGAGAAAACATTCCTCTCAGCTACCCTTTTTCTTGTTTCCACAACAAGCAGTGTGGATAGTTGCCGAGCTTCCTCTGCTCTGTCTGGGCCCCAACGCTGGGAACAGAATGGATGTGACCCCCAAAGACTGAGCAGCATTTGTTAACCCCCTCATCATTGCTCCTATCTGACGGCTATGCTGCAGCGGCGTCTGCCCAGTCATGCGGGGCCCTGCCAATAGATTCAGCAGACTATGGTAATGAGCCTGAAAGGATTCCCAAGCCCCGCGCTGTCACTTTGATGACTCCAAAATTAACGCCGCGCGAGAAATTCTCCACACCTGCTGCAATAACATTCAAGATAGAAGGAATGTGTCTTCGGTAGTACAAGAAAATTAATGTAACCCCTCTTGTCAAATGTAATTAGAACCACAGTGGCACAGATATGACGGAGGGAATGTTTTGGAGGGGTGAAGCAAGAAATGACTGCCGCAGTGAGAAACTCTATTTCGCCCTGATAACAGTATTCAGTTTGACTTTGCAGAGGCATACGTTATACGTATGGTATAATGGAGTGCCGGGTTTCTAGAGTAGAGTACTACACGCAACCATTCATTTATAAGGTAACACACACACACACTCGAAGGCAGAATGGACACCTTGCATACACGCTCATACAGAGCTAGAAAATTTGCATTCCGTCTCTCGTGCACACAAACCTTTCATGTTGTCCTGTACTTTTACATCCACATCTCTGTTCACCATTCCTCCTCATCCCCTGGCTGTAAACCCCTCCCTCTCCTTGACCTTCTCTTTTCATTAGTCAGAGTGTGTCTCATGCCTCTGAGCATGCTGATAGTGCACTGCTCCAAGGCTGCATTTATCAAGATGATAAAGCACTCCCAGACAACAGCCAAGTATCTCAAGGCTAGCGGCCGCGCTACCTGACAAGTGACAACTAGTCACACAAACAACTGCACCTCCTTTCCTCCCAAGCTCCCCTCCTCCCACCAGCACCGGCCATATACCATGCCTATTTGGTCACAGGTTGCCGCCTTATGTCACAAGAGCCCCTAATGAGAAGTTAAGTGCAGATGAGGGCGGGGGGATTGCACATGATAACAGATCAGCCCCCGCCGACACATGCGAGCGCCTCCTCCTCCGCGCTCGTGTCCGTGTGCGTCAGAGTTCAGCGACATCCTGTTAAGCCGCGCAGGCCCTGAGTCACAGAAGCACAAGTCTTGCCACTTTAGCTCCGGCTTTCATCTTTGCCCACTGTTCACCTCACTTTTCCTCAATTCAACAG
Organism: Chelon labrosus; assembly: GCF_963514085.1. NCBI lineage: Eukaryota > Metazoa > Chordata > Actinopteri > Mugiliformes > Mugilidae > Chelon > Chelon labrosus. Next base: position 4,794,515 of record NC_140350.1, on the reverse strand, counting down.
CTTTTTTTTCCCCACTCCCAGCCATAAAGGTGCTGTCTGACTGTAGCCGGCAATCACTGCTCAGCTCTCCGACTCAAACTGACAACCAAGATGACGGGGAAGTTATGTTATTTTCTTCAAAAGGTATTAGCAATTGCTTTAATGGGAGGCAGTGGGCGATTTTATTTTCCTTTCATTATATTTTTGTCTCCCTGCTCCTTTCTAGTCACCATTAAGTTTGGTTACAATTAAAAGTATATTCATTTTTAAATGAAAAGGCACAAAAGGTTTTTTCCCCCCTCTGCTGACAGTGTTTGATTTATTTTATTCCTTCCAACTAAAACATGCTTCTTGCTCTGCTTTTCTAGTTTCTCTCTCTTATTCACACACAAAGTCTAAATCAACCCTTCCAATATGTAAAGGACATTTTTATACTCTGAGCTATATGACTTATCCACGCTGATGTACTGTGACATTTGTTGCCTATTGTGTTTTTATCAACTTATTCAGGCCTTTCTGTGGCAGATGGAAACCAGCTGAGACATTGCTGCTATACCAGAATAGTTATGGTTTCGATATGTTTACATGATGGGTACAAAAAGACTATAATGCATTACAACTCTTTCTTAGTGTACTGTATACTGTATTAGACGTAGCATGGTTTATATTTTCAAATCAATGTTTGCAGAATCGAGAAGATACGTTGTTCTAAAGAACAATTTTTAAATTATCCAATGATGCTACATATTTTTAGTAATAGTGACTAGTAAAGGCAGCTGCTTGAGATTGGAAAGCTCAATGGAATGGGGTTTGAGATGACTCTGTCGTCCTCATGTCTTGTAGTAGGAGCATGTTGCACCGAGCGGGAGGCTGCACCGAGGCAATAGAAGGACCTTGAAGTGTTTCTGAAATAACAGACGGGAGGATGGATGGTCACTGTATTATGTTTTCTTCTTTTTCTCCAGGAGCTGCCATTTCAACAAATCTTGTCTAGTAGTGTTGCTGAGGAAGGAAAACCTCTAGACGGATTAATTTACACATTAATTTATTCTCAGTGTGGTGATTTTAACCAGAGCATACATTGTACGTCAGACTACCACTTAAAAGATACTTGTACTTCTACAGTAGTCTTTTGTGTGATGTTTAACCCTCCTCAGGCACTTTTGTACATTTTTATTTTCAATTTTTTTTCTGATTTGGTGATAATTTTGGTTGTTTTACAGTTTGCGGCATGAATTTCTACAGGAACTTTTCTTTTTAGTCAAATTTTTGAAATCCACTGTTTTTTACTCTCATGTCATTTATACTCTAGTGATACTCCAAGTGTGCGTGTGTGCGTTTTTTGTAAAAAAACAATTAATACTTCATATAATCAGACTGACATTTAAGGGCTTAAAATCCTAAAAACTATTGAAATGTTGGTAGTTTTGAGCAGGTTTGAAGTTGTTTAAGTGATTTATGGAAGAAAAAAAAAGCAGAAAAAAATACTGATGTATGTGTATTTTATGGCTGTTTTTTGCGTGTGCCAGAGGGTGCAAAATTTTAAATCTGACACTGCATAAAAAATACTAGAGCAATCAAATTTATTTGCTAATTTTATTGCTAATCTTTGACACATCCAAGACTCCAATTCATAGCCTCATCTCCCTTCTGTTTATTTTATGGAAAATAATTTAGTTGGGTTTTTTTTGTTTGTTTTTTTTTGTAAAAAATAATGAAATATTTCGAATCATTTGACTGGCATTTAAAGGATTAAAATCCTGAAAATGATTGAAATTGTGGTAGTTTTGAACTAAAAATATTGATGTATGATGATTTTTATGGCAGTTTCTTCAAATACCTTCATTGAATTGTTTTCTCCGTGCTTGCAGTTTCCTCTCTCTAACCTTCATAAGCTTTATGTACTGTTGTTGTGTTTGTAACATAGAACATATATATAAAATTGCAGTTTTATTTTTTTAATCGTCGAGGATGTTTTGTTTGCCACATCTGCTCCACATGCATTGCTTTCCAAACATGCTTTTTAATAGCTTTTTTTCCCTCTCACAAGGTTATTTCTGCATTGTTTTTTTGCATCTACAGATAGACCATATCTTTCTGCAGATGCATGCCTCTCACCTTTGTCAGCCTTACTGAATGTAAACTGTCTACAGAACCAAAGGCTATAAAACAGCTGCTGCGCGGCAGTAGCTCAGGGCTGGCGACCATTGTAGGGAATTCTTTATGTTTTCAGTTTTATCATGGGTTACTCTGTATACTTCACAATCTGACCTTCTTGAAAAATGCATTCTGTGACATCTTGGCAGAAAATTTCTCATTCTGTGTAGTGGTGCTGTGTAGTTGGTGTTGCCAGCTGCATTCATTTTGTTTCATGCTTCACTATTTCCTTTAATGTTCCTTCACTGTGTGAGTACTCAGATTCTTAATGGCCTCCTTGCGTTAGGCTCGATGTGACAGTCAACAGAAGCTGGCTCTGGACCCCTTTTTCTTTATGTATTCGTGTCTTATTTCAGGCTCCCACAGTGGATACTTGTCCTCTACTCACGACGGTGACATGGGAAGATTCACAACACCACAGAGTAAACACTGTTAAAGACAATATTTCTTCTGATTGCAGCAGCGATGTAGAAGCTACATCTTTGCTTAAATGAGGACTCAACAAAGCCAAATGAAGCTAAAAACAAAGGCAACTGGATAGGGTTTTTCTGAAGATAATTTGCCACTCATCCAACTCCTAGCAAGGTTGCTGGAGTACCATTCATGGGAGAGAAATCTGGATGAAAGATTAACATATCGTTAACATATCCTAGACACTTGAGTTTCAGGTGGGTACCAACCACACATGTTCCTAGTATAACCTCAACTCTCCACCAGTCACTTAGAACTGAACAAGCAACTTGGATGAGTGGCAAGATAAAACAGCGAAAGTGAGTGACATGCGTGAACATCACTGATGGACCCTCCGTGATACTACAGGATTGTACAAAAGTGTCCAAAGGTTCAGCTGCCTTAACTCCTCACCAACTCCTTTAACCGAGTTAAACTGGGATGGCAAATATTCACATCTTGTACAGTTATCATGAACCAGAAAATTAGATATAGAAACCAAAATTGTGAATTGTATCAGGCTGTTAACATCTGTAAGGAAACTACTGTAAAGTTATACATTTAAACATGAGTGACTCGCTGTTTTCGGAGCCAGCCTCAAGTGGTTATTAGAGAAACTGCAGTTTTCAGCCTCGTGGTAGTTTTTATATTAAACGATCACATACATGGTTTTTGCTTTCTCTACACCTTAAAATACATAAAAAACAATGTTAACAATAACTGACTCTAAAAGGCAAATTTAGCAATTTGACGTCGTAGCTACAGCGACTGCCCAGACCATACGCAGACCCTAACACTGTAGCCTGACGTGCACCTCCCCAGAAATGTAATTATGCGCCGCAGCAACGCAGACTGCAAGAGCCATGATTGGTCCGCTTAGCAGTAGTTGCATATTTCTGCTTTAGTATTTCCGGCTGCTTCTCCATCTCCACAAGTTTAAAATTGATTGTATTGGATCAATAAAGATGGAACACATCGAGGAGGTTAACTGAGGAGGTTAGGAGATACAAACATTTGCATGACTCTTCTTCTGTGAAATTTCAGCAAAAATTTCAGTCACCAATTGCTAAAAGTGAAACAAAAATTAACCCGACTAGTATTTATGGTAGTATAAATGGCTACGTGTGTAGGCTACGTATCTAGTTTACACCATCTAGTCTTGCAGAGGCATAAACTCCGCAAAAGCCTAAAGATTAAATACAGTGTGCTGCCTGACATTTCCAAGGACTGATGTGTCCAAAGAGAGGTTTGTGTCTCATTGCTGGATACATGACATTACTCAGATCACTTGTAAGTTATTAATGAAGGCAAACAACAACGGCATTGTGCAGTGGTAATAGGAGACACAGTGGCCAAGGTTTAAACTACTCCCTCAGAGGCCAGTCTTTGTACGTGCCCTTGAGCAAACCATACTTCTCCAGTTATATGTAGAGAGTCTTATCGTCGAAATCGTATGAATCTTTGTGTTGTTAAAGGACAGCAGGGCTCAGCGCATCTTTCCAAGGAAGGTAATCTTAAAAGAATATACTATGAAAGAAAAAAAGCTTTTCTGTGTTATGTCTGAGTCTCACCGATGGTGCCTGGCTGAGGCCGTCAGCTTGACTTTGACCTCGCCGAGTGGCCTCAGGTGTGGAGCAATGATGAGTGCTATCTGGCAAGGAAAAGCTGCTTATATGAGCAACAGCTGTGTTCTTGCCCAGCCTCACTTCTGCTGGAAGAACTGGAGATATGTAGCCCTGACCTTATGGGACTTTGGCAAGACTTGGTTTTTAAGAATGCATCAGTGTTTTACTTTACCTGTTCTCAGAAACGCCAAAAGAAATATTTAGAATCCTGAGACTGTTCCTCCTCAAAAATTTAACTTGCTTCATTATTGTTTGTAATGGTCAGTTTACATTAGCTCTTCCAGGCTAGTTGAGGCACATCAGGAGATTTGAAGGTGACTTAAATTTAACTGTGACTTAAGGTGCTCAAGAATGATTCATCAGGCAAGAGGATCATATATGCAGTGACTCGTCCATAGATCAATGTAGATCTGTAACGTTTTCATGCAGGCTGTATAAAAACTCTCCAATGACAACAGAGTCATATTGAGTTCCTGTCACACTTCCTCATCTAATAATCTAATCTAATAATATCTAAGATATATTCTTTAACATGTCCAAAATCAAATCAGTGAACTCACAGAATTGCGTCCATGGTGGTTCATAGCAGGGGGTAGCAGATTGCTTCGAAAGCATGCGCATGTCTTCAGAGCCAGGTGAGATGGTCAAACAGGAAGCAGCAAAACAAGAAGTGACTTAACAGGATGTGACGCAACAGGAAGTGATGTCATTACCTAATGAAACTATCCAATTACCCCAAAACTAATATAAACCTTACAACTACAAATAATTAACAAACAAAGAGAGAATGTGAAACTTAAAGAAAACGCAACACAAAAGGGCAACACAAAATCACTGCAGATCTTCAGATAATAGCTAACAGATTCAGAAAGCTATGTAGAAACTGGGGCACCAGTGTTGAAGTCTAAAGCAAGGTTGCAGTACCATTATTCCAAAATGTATATATTGGGTTTATAATTTAGTCGGCCCACTGTATCCACTCTATATCACAGTCAAATCACAAGAACTTATAACAATACCTTAAAAAGGGACTAAATCTCCCACATTTCATGCACTGATGTTGTTCACTTTATCATGGAAAAGAAAGGCATTATACTTTTTTAAAATTTAATAAGACTGGTAAACAGAAGCGAGAAGCTAAATAAAATATGGCTAAACCATATCTATAATAAATGAAATGTAACAGCCGAATCATCTCACATTGTCAATATGTTAAGTTAGACAGTTTGATTCCTGCCCCCTGAACGTCCTGCTGAATGAAAGCCACTGAACAGGGAGGGGCATTGAATAACTTCTACCAGGAAAAATGCAGAGCATAAATTGTATATAAGTGTACGCTAGAGAAAATATTGTGATTCATGACTTCACTGCAACATGCTAAACAGGTCTGCATGCCGTCAGCTATGTTGGTGCATCCTCTACATTTCACTTATTTACGTCGATGCTGAGTGCATTGTATGTAATGTCCTCTGACAGTCCTTGCACTATAATATCCACATAACGTGAAAACAGAATTATGGTATTATTGTGGTTATGTTACTTGACTTGAGACGATATTTGTTTGCTAATACTTCTACCCGGTTTATTCATACATTTCTATACAGCACACAGCTACAAGGCGCACACTCTGCACAATGCAATTTAATGGGCCTCCTGCAGATTTGCCTTTAAAGTTAAACAATGAAGCGGATTAAAACATGCATCGTCACACCTGCTAACCCTGTGTGAACGCCAACGTAAAAAAAAGAAAAAAGAAAAAAGGAAGAAATCAATAAAGAGGGAGACAGTGACATTTTGAGCTCAAGGCTCTGCACTGGTGGCTGTGCGAGCCGGCAGCTGAGAGGTGAGTGGGATGCAGCAAAAAGGCAGGTGAAATAAAGTGACCTGGGGTGAGAGCAGAAGGGGGTGATAATAAGGAATCCATGTGACTGAGTCAGAGTGATGGGCTTACCTGGCTATGAATATTTCAGGCAGCAGTGAGGTGTGTTATTACAGCTCAGTGGGAGCGCTCACAACATGGGGCAGGACATGTGCTGTCACGAGATAGGACCAGGCACAAAGATACACACAAACAATGCAATTTTTTCCGGCATTCAGAAAGAACACATTTCAAATTGCTCATCCATGCTGAATGGTTGAGTAGCAAAATGTTTTCATCATCAAACTAACAACAGCATCTTCCACTGACATGCTCCCTTAAATCAATATACCAACGAATCAATAGGCAGGGAAAACTTTACACGCCATCGGAAGCCTAGCTCTGCGAGCAGAGAGAGAGTAAAATAAATCCATGTGCAGCATTTTACTTGAGTTGGAACAGTCCCACATGCCAAGAACACGATTAAATAAATATTCTGTTTACATGGACTGGCAGCCCAGGGGTCTGCAAACTAGTCCGGCAAAGCAGCTTCACTCAGCTAGCTAACAACCCAGAGCCTCTGGCCATTCTCATTTATTCCCTCCATCATTTCACCAGCCTCTGCCTCTCAAGTCACCATCTCTTTTACAAAACAGTGTCTGGAGATGAGACTACTGTCATATGGGTCGGGAGGCATGTGCTGCTTTAGAAACAGTGGAGAAATACACTTTAAATACATCCAGGATAGCAGCAGTATTATTATAGTGTAAGGTTCACATCAAATACTTACAGCGAAAACAGCAATACACAATTTAAATTCTGGGCTTGGTTTTCCAAGCTCGAATGTGCACCATGGCTATGGTCTTAGAGGCAGTTCATTTCAACTGGCACAACTGAAAACAGCAAACTAAAAAGAATTCTATAGGACTGCTGTCAAAACACGGTCTGTGAAAGAAACCATCAAACAAGTATGTCTTTGTTCTAGTTAATGTGGTGTTTGGTACCTCTTTCAAGCCACTGCATTAAAAAACAATTCCTCCTGACGTTGACATCCAACAAGGACGCCCGAGACAAAGGCAAAGCCCCAAGCAGAGTCAGTGTTATGCATTTTACATTAGGCCATCGGAAAAGACCGGCATTAACCTGCGTGCAGCCTGGACGGCATGATGCTTAAACAGATCCCAAAATAAACGCTGTCAAAGTGAGTGAATGGTAATTAAGGCGAGTGGACCGGCAGACACACACACGTCCGCAAAAGTAAACTAGAAGAAAACTGCACTGAATTTGCAACCGGGTTTGAAACTTGTCATCACTTTGCTTCAGATTTTTTTTTTTTTTTTTTGCCCCTTATCCTCACAAGTCATTCCATTCGTGGGTAAACACACTGAGCATGTTTTATTTATACTGATCTAACTCTGTTTAATCAAACCAATTTAGAGTGCGGATGTCTTTTCTCATTCATGTATGTGGACCCTAAAAAGAATTAAAATTGCAATGTAGAAACAAATTCAAGTTAAAATAATTATAATAAAAAAAAGTGTGAATCTCAGCTTTCTACATATGTCAGTGAAAGTGCTTTCTCAACAAAATCTGTTGTTTGCAGTCTAATTTGGATACCATCATCTTCTGCTGGAGATGATGAAATGGAGAGGCAGGGGGGCTTACAGCCTATCCCAGCTGTCATCAGGCGAGAGGTGGGGTACACCCTGGACAGGTCTCCAGTCTACTTCAGGGCTAACACAGAGAGACAACCATTCACACTCATATGCACACCTACGGCCAGTTTAGAATCACCAATGAACATAACGAACCCGCAACCTGGATTCGAACCTTCTTGCTGTGAGGCATCAGTGCTAACCACCAGTGCCGCCCCTGTTCTCATCAGACTAGGGATTTCAATTAATTATCTTGTCGCTAAAACTTCCGGCTTTTAGCACTGCTGTGGGGTCATCTCTGCGCTGCGCACACATTAAGTGGTACCACCGAGATGGTACATCAGCAAATAAGCAAATTGATGCTGCTGCAGCAGCTATTTGTTTCCTCACTGATGCTACAGAAATATTTATGCCTCTCTGGAAAAGTCCAAACTCGATATTTCACCCTTCCAATTTAATTATTCACCACATTTCAAGGAAAGCAAAAATGATAGTGAGAATCCTGCCAGTGCAACCAAACTGGAGAAAGTTAATGAAGCTCTCCTGCCTGGCAGAAATACAATTCCACTGCCGATCCAGTTAGCTTTTGAATTAACATGATGAGCTTTCTGTCATGCTGGCAGGCGCAGAACGTATTGGTTTGAGACTGGGGAGGGATCCTCCCCTAGAGGAAGCCTCCATTCTTGCTAGCATGAATAGCACCTGTAAAATAGCCAAGCAGGCGCAAAATCAAGCTGCATAGAGAGTTCTCACAGAGTAAATTTTTACACCTGCAGAATGCAATTTTGGCAGAGCAGCAGGAAGCCTTCCAGTTTATACACAAATCACACTGTCTCTCTGTATAGGTTCGTTTGTGTGTGCATGTGTGTGACCTTTTTTTCTCAGGAACAAAGCAAAAATTCTAATTCTTAAAACCACATCGTAACTTTTGCACTTAAAAGCATCACATCAAAGCAAAGCTTAATCAAATGGCTGGTTGTTTTACCATTCATTTTAAAGTTGGTCTCGTACGATCAGCAGAGCAAGAAATATCTCCAGGAGGCGCAGAGCAACCATTTAGAAAATCACATAACTCACTGAGTTTCATCCGGCATGAGCATGTGCACTTAATTTGGAGATTAGAGGAAAGGGTCTGGAGAGGAGAGGCTCATAACCTCCATCCATGTTCAATCCCTTCATTCATTCCCAGCTGTTCTTATGTGCACAACCCTGACACTGAACTGACATAGGGTCGCACTTGGAAAAGTTAATACTACAAAACTATATAAAACTATAATAATTTAACGTCATTGTTACCAGGCCACCACGAGCTTTAAATAATGTTTTACATCAATAAATGGAGACTTTTTGTCACTAATGAAGAGAGGAAGCCAACACAATAACCACTGATATGCAGAACTACAAACAGAATATTATCTTAATCAAAATTTAAAAGGAAAAAATTGTATTACAATTAGTTAACTTTCAATAATAATGTTGGAAAAGTGGCGCGTAGCTGTCTCACCTAATCACAATGCCTCATTATTTTTCTCTGGGTCATTCAGTAAGTAGCAGTCAATGAACACTGATGCAATTGTCCTGTTTACCATATTATGATTAAGGCCAAGCAGTCAAAATCTTTGGACAACATCTTCTTAGTACCTGATGATTTTCTAAACTTAACATCTAAGTGTAATGAAAGTCTGATACAAAAACATATGACAAATGAAATGGGTTTTGATTGTTGGGCCTACTAGTCTGTCGGTTGTCCTACTTTAGTTGTTAAAGTACTTTAATATTCTGCACATCGTTATGGAAAGCATGCATGTGCATATCCTGCAGTGCAACAGTGAGTGAGGCAAAGTCTTTGTCCTGTTTGCAGAGGAGAAACCCAGATTAACTTATTTTTTCATGAAGAGGTTATTTTTTATTTGGCAAGAGTGAGAGCATGAGATGGAGACTGAAAGCTGGTGACTTATAAAGATGTGAAAGTTGGCAAACCCATATATATACATATACTGTGCAGTGTTGTAAATGTTAGTCTAGTTGCCCATAACATTCATTCATTCATCTTCTGTAACCGCTTGTTCCTGTGAGGGGTCGCGGGGGTCTGCTGGAGCCTATCCCAGCTGTCATCGGGCGAGAGGCGGGGTACACCCTGGACAGGTCGCCAATCACAGGGCTAACACAGAGAGACAGACAACCATTCACACTCACATGCACACCTACAGCCAATTTAGAATCACCAATGAAACTAACTAGCATGTCTTTGGACGGTAGGAGGAAGCCGGGGAGAACATGCAAACTCCACACAGAAAGGCCCAGTCACATTAATTCAGATTAAAAACGTAACTGCATTTAAGTAGGTATAGCTGTAATGCCCTATTTTGATAACACATGAGAATGATCGGTCTTTCACAGACCAGGCCCATCTGATGAATTCTCTCAACCTAGAAATGAACCCCTAGAAATATGGGGTGCTCACAGAGTAATCAAGAGTCATAAAGATTTGCTTCTAAGACTGTACAGAACCATTTTTTAAAAGTAAGCATTTTGCCTTTGGAAAGCTCCTTCCAGAGCCACAGGAGATGTCTTTTGCTGAGACAATAATGACAAGTAAGCTGACTTTTATGTGTAAAATCAGTAGAATGCCTTCAAACAAGTGAACAGAGGAAATGCTTATTTCAACGAGTAAAACTTTAGATTCTCTCTGCCAGAATAAATCTGATATATCAAACTTCGGCTGCCTTATGTTCAGGCAAGGAGACTATAACAACAGCCCTTGCGAACAACTTGCACACTGTCATATAAAATTAGGGAATTTCATCTTAAAAAATGAAGTTAATCTATTCATTAATTGAGAAAGAGGTCAGAGTTTGTGTTCAATCTTATTTGATCAGATCAAAAATCAAGCTGCTGCTCTCTCCATGCTACACAGAGTAACAAGCCGTGGAGGTTGAAGTGTGGAAGCAGCAAATGTCAGATGACGAAGCTTCCCTTTCTGCTTTGTCTTGACAACAGTATGACTCACAGTGGTAGCATTAATGCATCACAGTATTGATTAATGAGGAAGGGTCAGAACAAAAATTTGCTGAAGGAAACAACGGCATCTTTAGATTTCAAATGGAAGGACATCTCAGTCTTTTGTTGTGCATGTTGCTCAGAGAGCACCACCTCAGCATTAAGAGCAGCATGTGTCGAATGAATGGGTCCGTTGCTGTTGCCAAGGGAGCTGCAGTGGACATACATGAATAATCTGGAAGAGCTGTGAGCAGGACTTTATCCTCCAGCAGTGCCACCAGCTCTGGGCAGAAGTGGAGGTGAGGCTAATACCACTGAACGCCTTCCCTTGCCTTATTTATCTCATTGCTCAGCCAGAGCCATATGATAAAATCTCATAAATATGATATTATGTTTCAAAATTTATCCCAGATGTTAATCCTTTTTGCACATTGCCCATGCCCATCTATTGTTTCTAGTTGACTCGCAGTGACGGCATTTTTAGTCAAGTCAGAGATGAAATTGTAATGCTACCCTTGCATGTTTTGTCGATAAGAGGATGAGATTATTTTTTTCCCCCGCAGTTCCTGTCAAGATCTGAAGAGGTTAAAGGAAATGGTCAAATCTGCGAAACCCCTTTACATCAGTATTTGAGGTGAACTGTTTATTTTGAGCTGAAAAATAACACACACCAAAAAGCATTGCAGGCGCAAAGTTGCAGATCCCCGGGGGGAGAGTTGAATGACCTGCCAAATCTAATTTCTCAGTGTGTGTACTTACCAGAGTGGCTATAGCGGGGAAAATGTATTGTGTCAGCGCCTGGCAGTTCCCTCTGTTATGGAAGTTCAGTGACCCATTATGTGGTGCTGTGGTATGCACTGTAGTGCATAGCAGCAAAAGTGAGAATCATAAAATTACTTGATAGCATACATTACATGTCTGACTCTGGCACTGCAAAGGCTGGCTGATTAAAGATTAAAGACGCAAAAAAGGTACGGCGACGGCTCTTTTTTTTCCCCCTAACAGACCTGAATGCTGTTATTACTACCTAAAATGAACCCACAATATGTCAATTAATGATAATAATAATCCCAGACACTGCCAGCAATCTTTCATGAGCAGACAAACACCACATTTGAAAGCAGAATGAAGCATACTTTATATTTCTGCACTCAAACTGAGTTGTGTCGCCCATTAAAACAAATATACTTATTAACTTTTTTCCATTTTGCACAGCTTGGAATGCATGAGCTTTAAAGAAGGTGCAAAGACTGCCAGAACACACCCAAGAGAAGCTTATTTCCAACCTTTGGACAATGGGAGCCATCACTCAGTATCTGCCATGTAGCTCCATAGATCATATTTACAGCCAGACAGCAGATTGGGGCTCCAGGGACAGGCCAGGATGCACAGGAAGCGGAGGTCACTTGACCAAACACAACCCATGCAGGCCTGTGGGAAGAAAACAGCAGCCATACATCATGCCAGAGGCCATCCATCACCCCAGCTGCTCGATTTGAAGCAGACGCTCAGAGATTTGCTGCAACCACCGTCTCTTAAGGGACAAAATGGTGACAGAGCCTACATGTACTCCATATAGCTCTAAAAGGCTGGGCAGTATACACAGGTCAGAAATGTCAGGAGGTAAGACGTCATCACACCTGTTTTATTTTTTATTCTATGTTCATACGCAGGCAGTGATGAGATAAATGTAAAATATAAGTAAGCCAAGTGAAATCGAAAGTTAATCTAAGGTATTACATTTAACTCACAAAAGATGGTATTTACTTTCCCTCTGGCAGATGGAAAGATACTGGTGTTTGGCTGAGAGAAAACCATGTCTAAATAGTGTCTGTAGCAATGATCCAGTGGTGCTGTATGCAGACTGAGCCCAGCGTAGCAAATCGTCTTTTTATGGTGCAATCAGGAAGAATCTGGTGGTGGTTACAGGAGTGTAGCCTAGTTCTGCAATAACTGGAGCATTTTTGGATGAATGGAAATGAACCCATGAGTAAAAGCGATTTCTGATGTTCCCTTAAAGCATTATTTTTGAAAGCCAGAAGAAGGTTCTAGTGCATTTTGAACGTCGCACAATCATTATTGCACCATTTCTCTGCTGATTTGGGCGGCTGTGGCTCAGTAGGTAGAGCAGGTTGTCCACGAACCTAACCCTAATTCTACCCGTTTAGCAGTCCGATCGGCAAAATGTGCCACATGCCAAAGTGTCCTGAACCCCCAGTTGCTCCCAGTGCGTGGCACTGCTGTGTGAATGTGTGTGTGCTCGTGTGAGCGAATGGGTAGATGTGTCTGAGAGTAAAAAAAAAGGCCCCTTATCTCTGGTTTCAGATATGGTAATGATTTGGTGTGTTAGCATTTCCTATTTCTGCATTAGGTAAACCTCTGCCAGAGCTGGAGACTCTGAATACTGGTTCAATGGCAGACTTTTTCTGTCATGCTGTAAAAGAAAGGCTGCAGATTTCCTTCAGAATCCAGTAGAAGCCACACAGTTTCAAATCCTGCCAACTGTCTCGGTGATTGTGATTTGTTCAGGGTAATTAATGTTTCAAAATGTGTGTTTTAGTGACTTAACGAACAGGAAAACAGGAAAAGGTTTCAAGTTTGCTATGTTTGGAGAAAACCGTATGAGCCGAGGACAAGACTTAATGATTACATCATAGCAACAAACACAAAAGGAGATCAGTTTCACACATCCATCACTATTCTATATGACATGTTGATATTAACCTTTTAAAGTATTTTAGTGGCAAACACATTCTAATATTGCGGATTCTCAGTTTGAAACTGTGTTGTTTCACTCGTGGTTGACAAATGCTGAAAAAACACCGGCGTTTTGGAGTTGCGGATGTGCATGTTCGTCACTCACGGCGGCGAGGAGCAGTCCAGCGCCATTCTGCCGCTATAGTGACGCCAGACCGGCTGGTTCTGCCTCTCCAACAAATGCTCTGCACCTTCACCCTCACCTGGAACTGCCTGAACACATTAAAGACTTACGATCCTGCACTCCGAAGCTCAAACAAGCCCTTAAGCTACATTTTTCAAGATGTCTGCTATTCTTCTGAAAAATGCAAGCAGTTTCATTTTGAGTCTAGTTATAGAAGCAGCCATAAGTGCTGCCTGAAATATTCAACTGTTTGTTCCAAGGTAGTTTCATTTGAAGGGTCAGGTGAGTACATTATATATGCATGGTACTTTACACTATAATTCTAAGACCTCAATAGATGTTTTGCAAAGATCTGGAGATTTGTAATTACATCTCTCAAGTCTTTGAAAAATAAGCCTTTTTTGGAAAATATGAGAGGAGGCAGCTTGCTCCTCATTGAAATGCTGCTTTGTTTGTGATAAATAGCAGAAGAGAGCTCTAAAATTACATGTCCCTGTGCATTTGGCCCAGCAGGAGGATGGGAAATAAATGCATACGCCCTTGTACAGTCTGAGGTCTCATGCAGGTGGACAGGTGGTGTAGATTAATTTGCGCCACTGGAATAGGAAAGGTCCGTGCATATACACTGTACAGTAAAGCTTGAGCAGCGGTCTGGAAAAAAAAAGAAGAGAGCAGAGAAAACACAGGAGCGCGCCCGTCTCCATGCCCTTCAGTGTGCACTGCAAAGGATGGAGGTGAGGAAATATTATACATAAACGGGTGCACCTGAACTTCCAGTGGTGCGGCCCCGTTTTTTTACACTTGCAGAGGTCTCGGGAAGAAAATGGGCTGATATAACTTTTCTTAACAGCATCATCTCCAGTGCCGATACTGAATAATTCAGTGCCTATTAGTCTGCCATTTGTCTGAGCATAAAGTCTCCTAGCAACATTGTGATTAGGGGGCTGCCTTGCCATAGAGAATGCTGGTTTTACAGTCCCAGAAAAAAAATATAAGGCTTATATTTTAAATTCATTTTGTCAGTGTATGATCAAGTTAATATCGAGGTTTTATGTAGAGTTCTGTGAAATAAAATGGGCAAATTTCTCTAACAATATCTCATGCTTTGGTGTGAATGTGGATTCAGCGTCTCCATCACTGGAACATTATTTATTTATTCAAGCGTCTTCACAGCAAATATTCAGCTCTCGTTTAGTGTTTTATTTAATCTCTGTCTCACTGAAAGATGCTAATATAGAGGCGACTTTGTCTGAAAGCACACAGTTCAAACCAAGGGCACAAACTATCAACAGGAAATAATGTGGTAATAAAACGATGTATGGCCTACATATATTAAATCCTCTAATAATGACCAATCACTGAGATCACATTTTGACACAGGCATGCTTGCCCACACTCTGAGGCCGAGAGATTGTAAATGTCAGTGGCTTGTCACTCAGTCTCAGTCCCACATGGGCAGTGAGATGGAGCCTGCTAAAAGGGAGGACCGAATGACAGGACAGACATTAGTATCCTGTCTGACTCACTCAGGGTCTGGCCTGTCACTCTCCGGATGTGTTTGAGCCACCACTTTGCCCCTTTTCAAATTTCTCTCCAGCGCCTGATTATCGCTTTAAATACCCGGCAGCCAGACGCTGATTGGTTGTCCCCGCCGAATAACTGTTTAAGATCTTCCAATTGGCTGTGCCTTCAAATTGCTCTCCCCAATTTCGCCGGGGTTAGCTAGAAATGGAAAGGAAATGATGGCTCTAAGCGAGGGATCAGATGTGAGTGGAAATGTATTTTTTTTCCCCTCCAATCACTGCAGAAATCAAAACTTAAACCTTTGAAAAGAAACATCAGTGCAAACATCCTGAGAAATAAAAGGAGTATTTTCAAACTAACAAATGATCTAGGAAGTCTTCTTTGTCCTTTTTCACATGTTAATTTCTGTGAACAGATCCTGATATTAGCACCTTTATTTGATGACATTTCATTTGGTTGCACAGAATAATGTTGCTTTTTATTGAACGTTTCAGTTAGACAGCATTCTACTGTACAGTTCTCCCTGGGTTAGGATGTGTCTACCACCTGGCAACACTGACGTGCATATGGTCTCTGACAACTGTTCAGAACTGGTGTACATTTCAACAGTCGTTTTCTCTCTGCGTGTCTTGCCAAGCCTCAGTGACACAATACCAGTCCAGGGCCAAATGGCCACTGGGCTTTTGTATTAGTTTAAATAAATCCCACTTTGAAGAGGAATATGTTTTTCCGGATATGATGCAGTGCGCCATCCTGGGGTTTGAATAAAGTGACTCCAATGACTTCCATCTGTTCACTGAGTTATGCTTATAAAAGTCTGTAATTAGATGCATAGTTAATTCCTGCTATCCATCAGTTTATAGCTGTGGTGCTTATGAGTTTGGTGGTAAAGACCACCAAGCTGTCAAGTGCTGGCATCGAACAGAGAACATTTTATCTCTCAGCGCCATGACTCACGCAGTGACACATCTGAAGAATTTATTAAGTATCTTGTAAAGTCACCACCACTGATTTTTACTTTTTTTTCCTCCTCACTTAGTTTTCACTGATTTTATTTGCAATTAAAAACTTGTAGCATTCCAAAAGATGAAATAGTTTATATTCCTGCGGTGCATGGATGTCTAATAATAATCAGGGACACTCTCCGGTGCAGAATGTTGTGACTATGAAGTAGAACCGGACAGCTTGGACAGCAGCTCTCAGGAAACAACACGGCTTCCTGGTTGGAAGATGGATTTGGAAATGGAGTATCGTTAGAAATGGACGTCAACACATGAATGTGTAGCTGCAGAGAAAATGGTGAATAGAAATCCTGGCTCTTTGGATAATACCTACCGACTTCGCTCCCATTAAGATTCTTAAACTCCAGAGAGTTGAAAGCAGTGTGGAACTCTATAGGTCGGTGATCCATCACTGCATTGATCATTCCGAGCGCAGTACAGTGCAGTAGCATCCTCTTACACAACCCACTGTCACCGCTCTCACTCAGTTAATATCAACAATGAAGACACTGTTTTTGTCGCGGCCTCTGGCGAAGTTGGACCCAAATGCAGGACACAGGATGGAGACAGCAAAATGTATTTAATGAAAACTTACAAAAAGACACTGGTGAAGACCAAAAAAAAAAAAAAAACAAGGAGAGAATAGAGGAACAGTGCCTATTACAGAATGGCAAGACACAATGGGCAACACTACAAAACAAGGGAAACATAGCAACAGAGAACACAGAGAATGGCAGGGCTATATATACACGTGGGCAGAGGGGTGATGAGACACAGGTGAAAGGAATGAGGCTGGAGCACACAAGGAGAAACCAATCCACCAATCAAAGAGGGGAAAAACACAGGAAGTAGCACTAGACAAGGAACACCAAGGAAGAACTTTATAAAATAAAAACAGGAAACAAAGAAAACCGAACAGGGTCACGGGAAATACTCAAAATTCAGAACAATGACAGTTTTGCAATAGAAAAGAGATAATGAGAAAAGAGATTCAGGAGATGCCATCAATTATTGTGTGGCCCAAAAACCTACAGTATTTCCCCTTTAAAGGTTTGGTGTAATGCCAAAAAGTATATTCACATGTCGCAAATATACAGTATATACTGTATGAATAGGCTTCTAAGGTGTTTTTGTTTTGGAGGTTAGACAACATAGACAAAATGATGATGATGATTATTTGGTATGGTCTTCTAACACTGTGTTCCAAGGACACACCTGTATCTCTTATCTACATCTAAATGAGTCTCTGAAACTGCAGAACTAAAAACATAACAGAAAAAAAAAGAAGGTGAAAGACGACACAGATGAAATCGCACCACGGTGCAGAAGCAAGTTCTCACGGTGTTGGTGAGACAGGTAAATGTACTTTGCAACACTTCCCCACTGAGAAAGGCGAGGTGCAACGAGCATTTGCACTCTCACATCCCTTAGATGTGGCGGACTGCTGTAGAGGACATCCTAAGTCTTCATTTCCCACTCGCCCACATACACACTAAAACACGCACACGCACCCAGCGCACTTTGGCAGGGACACTAAGCACTGAACAGCTCTGAGCACAGCAGGGGGCTTTGGCCACCTGCATAGTGTGGAGTGGAGATAGAGAGACAAATCCAACATTGAAATTGGTGATAGACACCACAACATTTTCTTTTTTCCACACCAAGGATTTCAGCAATTTGTTTTTAAGGTTTACACTGTGCTTAGGCATTAGAGTGGCATGAAATGAAATAAATCACAGATTCCCCATTGCTGTGGGTGTTAAAATGATTCACTTTTATGGTAGGTCCCTCACAGCAAGGGGAAATGCTTTATTGTTCCCCGGGCCTTGTGAAGACCTATGCAAAATGTAAACAATGTTTGAGCCTACCTTTGAGCCCTGTTACAAGGGCCCACTACTGTGCAGTGTTCATTAGAGTGGAAATGATATGTGCAAACAAAGAGAGGCGCCCAAGCAGCACACTCTGTTGCTTCTTTTCATCTCAGAATTGCAAATGATTGCAGCCTCCTCACCTGGTCCCTGCAGGCAGTGTCCCAGCGCCTCCAATCAGTGCTTTATTGACAGCAGGCATCCAGCAAGAAACTGGGAGCGCTAATAGTCGAGGATGATGCCTGATAAACACATTCTCCCCTTTAACTGCACCGCCACATATATTACTGCCTGGCAGGGTGGCCTCCGACCAAGGTCAAAGTAAGGGGAGATGCTCGGAAAGCGCAGCTGCTTATGCCAGAACCAAAGCACACATTTTTATTTAAGAGTCTGCTGTGACTCCATTTGGGTGCTCTCCATCTTCTTTGTAATTTTAAAAGGTGCACCTTTGTCAACACTGGCACGGAATTCTATTAGAGTGAATACGCCGAGAGAGATAACACAATTTCATCCAAATTCAGGGTGAAGTGTAAGGGATGCGAGGAAACAACCTAGACAGATGTTCCACTCAATAAGCAAATGAACCATACAGTAACGTTAAGACTACTGCCATTGCGCATTATTTTATAGGGCAACCATGTCCACGGAGCATTAGACTTCCAGCGCAGCAGACGTCTGTGGCCAAAGCATTCTGTTCAAATAACAGGGAGGGTGGCACCGTAAACACAGACTTGCTTGGCTTTGTCGAGCTAATGACTTCCTGCTCCAGTGACTTGTGAAACTGTGTTAGAGCCAAAATAAGTAAAATCGGGAGCGGAATTTAATCTGTCACTCAATGGAAAGCCTTTAAGCAGAAACATGCAGCCATCCGGAGGGTGCACGCAAGTGAAGTGAAATTACAGCAAACCTCCCTGGCAGAGAGCGAAGCACCCGAACAGGTTGTGTATAGGAGCGGGGATTACAGATCGCTTGGATAAATAGGGGATTCTTTAAAGCAAAACACACAGTGTGTGAATGTCAACCAAGGTGGTAATTTAAAACCACCAATCCCTTTGAATCTAGGTAAGCTTCACCTATGTAGAACAGAGCTTGATGTGGGGAGGAAGACTATGCTCGCACTCGGTTTTTGATCTTCCTGAATTCGCCCCAAGCGTGGTTTTGAACTGTGTAGCTGTGCGGCAGTCATATTAACAACCAAAACGTTGCAAGGTAGTGTGAGCAATGTTCAGTCTGCCTTTCCGTCTCCTCGGATTTAATCATTTCTATGAATTGCTTGTTTCCACCGTCTTCAGGGAAAACTGGGTGGATGAGTATGATGAGATGCTTCTCTGAGCTGGATGAGCTAAAATTAATCAAACACATCAGTGGCTGCCCTGCATCCTTTCCAACCTTCGTTTTCTTTCCACCAACTGATTTCTGATTGTTGTGAATTCCAAATGTCCAAATTATACCTCCACACAATTACAGTAAGCAACACCAATCCTGTAAACAAACAGCTTAATTTATTCTCTAAAAAATCCCAAATAACCCATAAAACAAGTGGCAATCCATCCAATAATGAAAATAGACAAGCCTTTAAAAAGATATGATGAAGAATACAAACTTTTTTGAAGGATTAAATGTAATGCCAGCAACTCCAACTTGGAGGCAATACAACATACAATGTGTTTTTTTTCTTTTTTCTTTCTCATTTAACAAGTCTATTCCGGATCACTGACATCAAAGTTTCCTGTGTTCCACATTAATATTCATGTGTAAAGGAAAGAAGAAATACTCAGAAAATAAGACAGGAAATGCAGATTAGCCTTTTCTGAGAAGATATGCAAATAGCAAGACAGACACTCTAAGCTTTTCAGTGCACATGAGCAGACAGTGCAGATATATACAGTGTATGCGTCTTTATTCAAACCTACCTAGGCATAATTTAAATGGAGTTTAAAATGCATTAGATCACAATCATCTAAGGATATCATTATGTAAGGCTAAATATAGAAATCCGGCAAGTTTCATACTGTTTGTGTCTGGACAGCAACATGCCCATAAGCAGTCTGTTCTTACCACTTCAGGTCTGTAATTACATAAATGCATTCAATTATATAAGGAGGCTGCTTTAATTTCAAAATGTTTTTGGCAGTAAACGGGTAAAAAGAAACTAGGATCAAATGGGGAAAATGCTCCCGAAACATTCTGTTAAAAAAGGTAAAGATTTAATATTTTGACACGTTTGCATTCTGCATAATGTGCCTGATTATTATGCTCTAGAAGTCCCAAAACCATCTGAACATACAGTACATTCCCCATTTGATTATATTTGGCACCTTGAAATAGTAAGACCATTGTGTACTTGAAAAGCATGTTATTATTTTACTGCTTGAACCAAGACAGACTTCGCTATACTGTATATCCAAAGTTGAGAGTATTATTCTGCAAGATACATTTAAATTAGTTATAATTTGTCATAGAAGGTAGAAATCCAGTGTTTATGCATGTTAATCAGACACAGAAAATTAATTCGAGCATCTGCATAAAAAAAAAAAGATCCTTCATAAGAGCAAAATCAATGCGTTCCCTTTCAACTTGACATCGTACGACACAAGAGCCAAACCAAAAGCATTCCAGCATGCACTCCACTTAAAGATAACAAAGCAGAAATCTGACATAAACTTTATCTTATAATACTTCTCTCGCTAGCTTTAGAAAATCTCATTTCATTTGCATGTAAAGCCTTTAATTCCACAGATCACTGCATACTATATATATGTACAATTTTAAACCCATCACAAACATATAAAGAAGGTCATCCTTAAGAAGCTTAAACAGCTCAAGTCAAATTTATTTTCCTAAATTATTTTACCTTCATGTCGGCAATCGTGACCTAGCATCGCTTTAGTCTCATGATGGATATCTCAGCGTGGAACAAGAGCCACGTGTAAACTTACGGCAGGATAATTAATTTAAAATGGGTTGATTCCTCCCACTGCTCAAGTCCACATTAATGGGGAAGAGATAAGAATAATCTTAGGAGTTGGTCAGACCTTCTAGAAGTCCGGCCAGAAGAGGCTTATCTAAATCCTCTTGGCAGTGCTATCTGAACAGTCAGAGTAGTGCTTAAATTTGCCTGAAAAGCAGCTCTTATAAATACAGCAGAAAGTTCTGCTGATAGCGCTCGACTTTACTGCTCTATATGACTGACTTATTCAAAATGCCGTTGAATAAAACTTAACAGTAAAAGCATGGTTTAGCCTTGGAAGTATAAATCATTTCAGGACGTGAATATGTGCACTACAAATAGCAAATGTCCAGGCTAAACTATTGGCAAGCAGTGTTCTTTGTGTGGTTCTTTTCTATCCTTGATGGCTGGGAAGTGGTAATAAAGTTAAGGGTGAAAGAACTGCGTCCCTCCTGTGGGATCGGTGTCACTGAAAGAACAAGCCTGTCTGATTGTGGGTTACGAGACGCTCTCTGCCAATAAGCCTTCACTGTCGCTCTGCCTCAGAGACTGCCTGCTGGAGTTTCTGTCCACCTCATCCTCTTCATCAGATTTGCCAATACTCAGGTGTCGCCGGTACACAGGAGGGCTGTAAGGGTCAACACACACAGATGCAACATTACATCATTACTTGGTTACTTACAGGAGAAACAAAATTGAAAGGTATAAAGAAGAAAAAGGGGTTAGAAATACAAGTCATGGCATACCACGAGCAACATTAAAGCTCCAAGAGTGTTATCGACCATGGTCAGTAAATAAAACATTCGCTGAAGTGGGCAGGAGATGTTCACACTGTTATCATGGCTTCTTCTAAGTCTTATTTTTAATTAGTCCATGGGAACTCAAAATATCAGCGCTTCCAGATAAAAGTGTTACCAGAACTAACCACCAGAAACTATTACTTAACATTTGTGTAGTATTCAAAGAACAAAATCACACAACAAACACTTCCCATGCAAGAATATCAGTATGGTTGCGCAACGGCCAAACATTTGCAAGCAGTATGTGAAGTTAGTAAAGTAAATGTACTAGGGATTAATTCAGCTCTGATGTGATTGATAAAGTACAAGTAATGGCTGGAAAGAACTGAGGCCCTTGTATAGTACCTTGCTTCTACATTCTACATACCACACTCTTAAAGCTTATGGTTCTTTTCAGCCTTAGACTGTGTTGCCATGACAACCCAACATGTAATAATCAATTATTGCCCTGCTACTTAATTTGCTGTACAGATGTCGAAATAACAAGACTCCCATTCTACTGGACTATAGTACTGTTCTGTAAAACACAGTGAAAAAAAAGCACAAAAAAACAAGTGAAACATGTCTTTTAGCAGTCACACACAGGAACATGAAATGTCTACAACCGATGTACAATTATCTACAACCTGTAATTTTTAGATATTTGAAAAAGCTTGAAGCACTCTACAAAACTGTGAAGATTCTCAGTCAAAACTCGGTGGTATATTTAAGTGCTACAACGAATACAACTGCAAGACATTTCATCTCTCACCCAAAAGGGTTCTTCAGTTCTGACTGACTGGAGGAGTCCCAGGCTTTTAACCCTCTAGTGAGGTTGTTAAGTACAGCAGTATTGGACTTGAAGTACGGCGAGTTCTCGTCTGGTCATACAAACTGCTGCATGCTATAATTTTGGAAAAACTGTGATCTCTTCAATTTGATTGCCACAAGCTGTGTAAGTTGGTCAAGACCAATTCAAAAATGTAATAAAATTACATCCTTAAATGAATGGGTGAGTTTAAATGAATTCATTCATTAATAAATCAATTTCCCATCTAATCAAACCAGCCAGCAAAATAAGTATTAAAAATGGCAAATGGGTTTGGATACTTCAGCATGTGGCATGCTCCAGGGATCAAACCTCTAACCCACCAGTTTGTGGAGAATCCACTCTACCCTCGGAGCCACAGCCACCTTGACCTGAAGTAACTTGCATCCTTGGGTAGATGATACATCCCATTGTGAAACAAGCCTGTTTATCTACAGCAGAACTGGGTTTCAGTGTAACTTGATTCAGCAAGGAAGATTTGTTCACAAACGTTTTACCTCTGTTCTTCCACAGTGATCATGAGCCGTTTCTGCTACTCTATTCTCATCGTCACTTCTGCTTTCCCACACTGTCAAAATTATTTAATTTCAACATCCCTCCTCTTGTCTAAAGATCATCTGTATTTGGCTGTATTATCTGAGCCAGTCAGTCCCTGTTCTTTAAATTCATTGCAATTCTGTCACTCTGCATTTCAGACTATCTATCATGCAACATTCTGCCCCAACTCCACCTCATCCTGGTTTTCTAGGGTGTCTAAATCAAAGTTTCCTTCAGCCTGTCCTTCAGCCAGTCCTGTCCCTGTCTATTACATCTATCCTACCTTATCTCTATCATGTCGCTTCTCATCTGAGCCCAACCACAAGCTCTTGTTTCCACTTCCAAATGATCTCTCCTTTTTGCAATGTCATGGCTTTTCAATGTTAAACAGCTCGCATGGAACCTCTACAGTGGTATTTTGGGTGAAATTTTAAACACACACAGCAAACTGGCATTTATTACTGTCATTCAGTGTCCTAAGCCTGCCTTAATTGATCAAGGGCCTGTGTTCAAACTGAAAGGCGTATTCACATTCAAGGACAATTGTCCTACCCACCAAGTCACTGTCTTGCATTTTAAGTGACACAAGAATGAGACACTCAAACTGTCAGTAAAATTACTCTTAACATCAATAGGTTTTGAAGGTTGGAGCTAATTTTAGCTCTTTGATTTTGACGTAAAGTGTCTACATCAAATAATATCAACAGTCCCATCACGACTCAGCAGTTGACATGTAAAGAGAAAAACATTCAGTGCACCATTTCTGGTGGAGTGGGGGAAATAGATGTAAAAGCAAAAAGAGAAAAGTAACCTCTGATGAATTGCAATGATGGATTACTTTAAACCTCCTAAGCAATAACGCTATCAGCTGTTGTTTATGATGGCATTTAGAAATAAACTGAAGTGAATATGGTGTGTGTCTATAATGCAAACTAGAGGTACCTCAGAAAAAATAGTGATATGTTCAAAGTAAGACAAATATTGGCTAGAGTAAAGGAAAAACAAAGTCAACATTAGTGCATCACAAGGATTATATATTTCCACACAGCAAACATTATTAGTATATGTAATATTAGTAGGTGAAACATCCAGAGGCGGTTGCATTAATGCCAGTCTCCTTGGTTATCACATCAAACTTCACCTTGTTCTGTTGGTATCAATCACTGTCAGGCTTGTAGAGGTACTTCATCACCAAACTGTCCACCTTCTTCTGTTTCTTTTTTGTTTCCTTCTTGCTCGAGTGCAAAAGCTCCTTCTCATCGTCAGATTGTTGTTTCGGGCCTCGTTTAACACTGCTGGAGCTGCGGTAGGAGATTGTTGAGTCTGAGGAGGAGGAGGAGGAGGAGGAGGAAGAGGACTCCGACGACTCTGAGGAGGAAGAGGAGTCTTCGGACTCACTCACTTTTTTCTTGGATCTCTTCTTCGACTTCTTGGACTTCTTCCCTCTTGAACTCTTTCTGCTGTGATGGTCATCTGAGGATGACGTGTCGTCCGATGATGGGACTTTAGTTTTTTTGTCTTTTCGACTGCGGGAGCTGCTGGTACTCAGGGTGCTGGACGGCCGATTACCATAGTCCAGAGCGGAGCCTGATGAAGAGTGGCGCAGGCTAGATGTGCTGCAGCCCAGCCCCTCATCTTCTCCCTTTTTCCTGCTGTCCTCACTTCCTTGTCCCTTCTTCTTGTCTTCTTCCTCACCACTGGACTCATCGAGTTTGCTACGTTTGAACTTAATGGGTTTAAAGCTCAGCACCTCATTAATTGCAGCCTCCAAGTCAGGGTCCAAGTAGTTGCGGTGGGTGACTGTTTTAATGTCAGATGTGTCTGGCAGAGTGCTGTCTGAGGAGCGTGGCTGAGCTGGAGTAGAAAAGCTGCGACTGAGGGAGTGGGGACTGTAAGATGAGTTTCTCCCTTCACTGAAAGCCACACTCTTGCCATCTTCGTCATTGTCATCATCTACATGCAGGCCAAATTCACTGAGGCCACAGCTGCGGGCAAGAGACAAGCGAGAGCTGCTGCGCCTGTCATCTTTCCAGGAGGTACTGCGATGCAGGGATCGAGGACTAGAGCGGCTTACACTGCTGATAGTTGACTTATTGTCATCATCCATGTCCAACATGCCCCTCCTGGTGGACATCCTGCTGGGCGCCACAGAGGATAGCATGGACTCCTTATCAAATTCAGGGCTGCTGCGGGAGGTCCAGCGGGACTCCAAACCCTTCCTGGCTCTGCTGGTGGCTTCAGAATAGGCCAGGGAGATGATGGAGCCTTTGTCATCTAAGTCTTCCTGTGCTTGACTCTTTTTCCGGTCTTCCTGGAGCTCTCCAGACTTTGACTTGGCTTTGCGAATGGAGGCATGGTCTGGTAAGTCAGGCTGTTCTTTCAGAGTGCTAAACAGGGAGCTCTCATCGCCTGTCCCTCCTATGGAGTCCTTCAGGTTGGAGCGTTTCCGGTAGCTTAGGGAACTCATGACAGACACTGATCTGTTCTGCTCTACCTCTTTCCAATCTTTACCGTTGTCACTCATCTTCTCCTTACCTTCTTTCATTTCTTTGGCATCTGCATTTGCTGCATATCTACAAGGTTGCATAATAAATGTACACCGGTGAAAACCAGCTGATTTTTTTCTTCTTGTAAAGGATACATTCTAATATTTAATTTTATAAAACATCCACAGCTGATATATGATAAGACTTTACATTTTGCATGCATTGACATTGAGTGATGAAACATTGTCACAGGACACATCTGTCAATTTCATTTTGTCCTTGGGACCAGTCAAGAGTCAGGGAACATATACAGTACCTACAGCTATTGCTGTTATGCACAGTGTACACGGTAAAAAGTGAGGCAATCAACCAGTGAGAGATCTATCTAACAGTGGCAGAGGCGTCATTTAGCAGTCGTGCCAACTGGCCATGGGCCACCTCAATAAATTTGACAGCAGGCGCTTCCCCATTCCGCCTCCTGTCATTAGACAGATTACTGGGAGAGAGAGAGAGATGACACCTAATCATGTGAACTAGCCGTCCTCCAACTAAAAACTGCCCCAGGTAATTGTGGGACTTTTATTAAGGGTAGAAATGTGGCCAATTTCCTCACTACCATACCAAAGGAATATACATGGTCGTCTGATAAGATGCAAAAGGAGTGTGACGACTAACCTGGCACTCTTCAGACTTCCCTCTTCTGACAGGGTCTTGGTGGAGCCTTTGTTCTTTGAAAGCCAAGACTTAACTCCATCCACACGGTCCTCCACCTCTGAATCGGTTTCTGTCTCCTCTCCACTGTGAAGAAACAGATTCAGTTTGTGAGGAGCGTCCAGGACGATTAAGATTATTCACCTTAACGTGTCATTTTTACATTTTCAAATGCAAGAGTTTTCAGTCAAGTGGGATGATTTGAGATGTTTTTAATATATTAAAAAAAAAACAGACTTGACAGTTTTGTAAAACCCTCACTTTGATACTGTTATAATAAACTGCCTAAATCTGCCATGTGTGACAAATCAGCAACATTTCAGGCAGATTTTCAGACAGAAAATTATAGTAAATGACTTGTTATGTGAATATTTTATGCACTGTCACATCAGGAATGTCACAGGTAAAATTATGGTTAGTTTTTCACATATCAGAAGGTTATTGTTAGCACTGTGACAGCTGGATTTGTTCTCTCATAATAACAGGGGTTAGTATGATGCAAGGCAAATCAGACAGGCTGCAGTTAAGCAATACAATCATTTTAACAGTCGAGATGTGCTCTCATCTGTTTAACAGACAAATGCACTGCAAATGCATTAGTAAAAAACACGGTATGCAGATGAAGCTCTTGGAGGTATAATTAACTTGTTTGGCTGGTCCTAAGCTGCTAGCATCTGTGTGGCACAGCACCTGCCTCTTGTGATTGGTATTGGAGTGGAGCAGTGAGACAGCCCCATGGCAATACGCTTGACATGGCAATCAATAAGCAGAGACCTACAGATCCTGATGAAAAAGCTCAGCAGATCCCACCTGGATAAGGTCAGTCCTCATTCATTTGTTTCAAATGAATATTCAGAATTATGCATCCCATTGTCCTATAAGGTTAATGTGACAGGAAGCGGGAAGTCGAGTGGTATGACCCCCTACGCCAATAATGTCATCACGGTCAAAATGTATTATGGGAGGAAAAAAAAAAGTTTGAGGACACACTGCAGTGCTAGATATACTGCCTCCCTTGGCTCAGTGACCGTTTTGAAATTGCACACGTATATGTTCCGAGGTCCTGAAGTATGTTTGACGTATGTTGCTATGGTAAGGTCTGTCAGAGAAAATTACATTCTCCATTACACAGCTCTTGGTTTCAAGACAGCACACTGTATATTAAAAACCACTGATGACAGGGCTGTTGTCGGAGCAGGCGCAAGTTTTAGCTCTTCTTGATTAATGGCAGACTTTACTATTATTTATAGCCTCACCTAAAGTAACTTTCAAAGAGCCAAGTTTCATCAATCTAAAATATTTGTCTTGCATCTCACGGAATTGCAGATATATTTCACCCGGTGACTACAGACAGCTGACTGTCGTTAAAAATGAGAAACAGCGATGCAGGTAAGATCTTTCTTTGTGAACAAGCTTATCTATCTGAGCCCTGGAACATGTAGCAAAATGCTTATAAGGCGCAAACACAATATCCAAGAGGTGTGAGATGACAACCAGACTGCTGAGCTCTATCATTCGTCCACATGCCATATGTGGATTTATGTAGGTCTCCCACTGCACCTCTCCTTTGTCATCAAGATTTGTGTCACACATTTTGTCATTTTTCCTCAGAGAACAAAGTCTGTTCCCTCAGCACTCTCTTTTTATTTTCGTGGTCTGCCTAAGAGCAAAAATAAAGGCGATACTCCTGCTGGATATTTGAGTATTGTGAATTAGTGAGCACTTAGGGCACCGGATTTCTGGAGGGAAGGTAATGATGATCCCAGAGTGATTAAATGGCCTGCTTATATTACTTTGCTGCTGAGTTTGAGAGGCGAAGCAACAGACAAAAACACGAGTTCAGCTATTATACACATTCATTTATTTTCCACTCCCTCTCCTCTACACTTCGCCCCTCTGCATACAAACCCTAAGATCAAAGGTTCATTAATATTAGCAAGTTGATTACACATGTTGCCCATTTGTCTGCTCTGTGATGCTGTGATTTTTTCACATGATATACTACACACTGAAATACTGAAACCAGCCCACAGCAAAACCGTCTTCCTCCCTCTCTCTAAAACACACAAGTGCGCGAAATAAAAGGTGGCTTGCAATTGAGTGCTGTGCAAATGGTGTCACAAACGATTTGTCCTTGGCCCCACACTACTAGCTAACCGGTCCTGAGGCTCGTAGATACAAACAGGCCCCAGGACTTTAGAAGTGAACATTAATCGGTTCTGACAATTGGCCTGCGCTGGTTGTAAATCTTTGTCACAAATACTTACGCTCAGCACCAAATCTCGTATGGCTTGGTTCTATCGGTTTAGCCCTAAAATAATAGGACCGCTATTCCATATTTTCCGTGGTATCCATTCAGCATGAGCTAGTTTTGTAAGACAATGTGAACTACACACTGTGATGTAATTAACCTCACACCCTAGGATAATTATCACCTTGTGCTGAAGGAGAAAGAAACTTTTCCACCCAGTCAAGCATTTACATGTGTCGTAAAGTATTGTGCTGCAGTCTGTGAGGAGAAACACAGCCTGACAATCATTTAACTTACATTATCCTACTCTACAATTATGGTAATCCTGCTTTTGTAACCTCTGTTTGGAAGCACTGAGTACAAAAATACTGAATGGGAATGGTAATGTCATCTGGAAATTCCACTTCGTAATTAGAAGAAAAATCACCTCCTCCATTACTGTTCATCCATGCTGCTAACGCAACGATGTCAAAGGAGGGAAAATGCAATTAAGTAAACATGACAAATCATTGCGCTTTTCCTTGAGATGCACAAAAAGAAAAGGAAAACACTGACAGGCACGGGCTGTCTGATGAAAAAGTGATAACCAAAAGCAAAGTGATAAAGCGTGTGATGGCATGTCTTTTTGGAGAAGGAGGTTAAAGTGGGAAACTGGATTCGCTACAAACTGAAGATCACGCTCTGGTGAAGGTTTAAATTATGCTTTAAACGTGCTACAAAGAATCATTTCATTCTATAAAAACTGAAAGAAAATTGGATTCAGTCACTCAAAAGAGCATGTTTAACTGATGAATATGCAGTTTAAAAGCCAGACAAGATGAACTATTTTAAGTTAAATGTTTCACAGCACAATGAAATGAGATAGGATTAGTATTTGCATGCATGGAAATCAACAGGTGAGCTCTTACTTAAAGCGTTTTAGTAGTGCACTGTGCCATCGCTATTGTGCACCACTTGTGCAGCCATGGATATACAGTCATATGCTCTTCATTTCACAGTCACAAGTGCCACTCACATTATTCAGTTCTTCCACAGCACATGTACATTATTCTCACCACGTAATGCTAATAGAATATAATAATATAAAATATGACCATAGTCAGGCAGAGACGCTCATTCAGTGACATTTGTCCCTCAGGCCATAAGACTCCACAATGCCTCCCTGTGAGGAACCAACTGGACTGTGGTCATTGCTGATACTACTATATATTTACAGATGTGAAAGAAATTTGTAGTACATAATAATATTAGATAATTAAAAAATATATTATTTATCATTCTCATGTGCTGAGAATGCGAGTCTTGCAATCAAGACACTAACTCAGTGAGACATTTGCATGTGCTTTGGAGAAACTGCAGAGTAACAACTGACGGTCAAAAATAATAAAAAAAAAAGTTTAGTGCAACAACTTAGGATGGTGTTTTGTGCAAAACTATTCAAAAGGACAATGATGCAGTATTAGCACAAGTTTGTTACACTTGGCTGTGACTCGTCTGGGTCATATTTTCCAAAGCAGTGTGACTGCTTTAAATGAGGATGGAGGTTGATATGTGAGGTTTACATTTCATTTGACATTCTGCCGAGTATCCCACATGCCATCAGATTTTTCAAATAACTTCTTATTCCTCTAAAAGAAGAAAAGCAACCCCAAGAAGTGAGGCTGACTGTGTACAGACACCTCCAGACACTTGGCACGGAATAAAATGAATCAAAAATGAAACACCAGTGCCATCATGTTAGCGTAGCTTTTATCAGAGATGTATAACAAAGGCGACACTTTCATCCTGTTTAAAATTACTTCTCCTCACAGTGTTATTGTGAACAACCCAAACTACCCAGACAAGGAATACTGCATTATTCTCTCTTGTGGTTGAAATGGGTGAGAAAGAAACCTGAAAACAACCATAACGGCAAAAAACAAAGGATGCATTTTCCATTCTCACGTTTTGCTCTTTCTTTTCTGATATTTTGTCACCATGTCTTGCAAACTGCCAGAAGTGTTGAAGACACCAAAAAGGGAACGAGGAAAAGGAGAAACAGAGAAGGTGAGATACAACAGTGTAAAAGGCGGACAAAATGAGATAACAGCAATTAAACAGTTTGCACTTGTACACATTTTACACTCATAAAATAGCTATCCATTGCGATGTAAAGCAGTGACTGTGTGAATAACGTATGTCTGCTCAAACAGAGCCGGTGTGTGTGATGTCTTCTTTTCAGAGGCCTGTTTTATTGCAGTCAGTGTTTGTCTTCCGTGGGCTCAGAGCAAGCATAACCCTGAACCCCACTGCAAAGCAGGAAGGAGTAACCAAACAGGGAAAACCAGCACTGAAACAAAAGATCTGAAGCAAGAAGCCAAATGAAACCATTTGAGAAGTATTTGGGGTACAGACAGTGTTGTACGACTCAGAGTACAAAAGAGTACTCTGTCAGAAATTGATGTTGGAAGATGTGGGAGAATAAAAAAATCTTTGTTGTGCCTGACAGCCTATTAAATAACACATTTCTCATTCGATGACTCCCTTAACTTATCAAGGGAAAGTGTTGTGGTACTCCAGTCCTCTACAATGCAGTGGTTGTAGCACACATTACAGATTTACTGAAGCAAAAACAATTGCATCTTCTTTTGGGGAAGATTAAAGCTGCACTGTACCTGTTGATTAAGTCATCATTGTCATCGCTCTCCATCTCATCCTCAATGGCAGCCTGAAGGTCCCCTATCCTCTTGAAGGCCAGCTTAAGGTCCACTTGTAAGCTCTGATTTGCCGCCTCTAAGCTCTCGATGTCCATTTCCTGGTGAATGGATCACAGCACAGAAAAGGCAAGGTTACCTCATCTAGTGTAAACACCTGTGAATCCTATCAGGTCACCCAGCACCCAAGGCCTTACCAGCTCGTGCTTCTTGCGGCTTGCCTCGGCCTCCTTCTTGGACAGCTCAGCCATTTCTTCTTTCATGTCCCTTATCTGCCTCTGAATGCGCTTATTCTGGTCCTTCTCCCTGTTTTCAGCAGCAATGCGTTGGTTTCTTTCCTCCGTCATCTTTTCAAAATTCTCCTTCAGACGACCCACCAGACTCTGGGGAGCAGTCGATGTGAAATAGGTGAAAGCTAAGGTCATACGGCCTGGACAAGCGAACAACTCTTAGGATAAATTATTGCGTTCATTCTGCATTAATCCTTAAAAGAGCCCCCAGATTGTTATAATAAGACTATTTGCTTTTATCATTGGTCATCAGGATTGAATCTCAGGATCTATATGAAACCCTAATGCACAGGAAACACAGGTTAAAAAGATATGCAACTAGCAAATGATATCAGATCATGGAGGTAAAAGTGTAAACCATCATTGGCTTTCATTGGATAATCTTTATAATCTTCACAGCTGAATCTGAGAATTCAGTTTTCAAACTAAAACTACTTCACGTTACAGACAGTGGCGGTTGAATATTTAGATTCTTTTTGAAAATACCTAGAAATATGTGGCATTTCATTTATATCAGAAATATCAACACTGATCTACTGAATGTGGTTAGAATTACCAGAAGCACCTTAAAACTGTGTAAAATGCTATAAATCTAAAAACATATACTGTATTTCTTGGATGTTTTTCTTAACTCAAACAAATGTACACTATGCAAGGAACACCATAGCCTTGCTTTATATTATCTGCCTCTTTATAAATAGAAAATTAAATGTCAGATCTCTATTTACAAGCTCACAAGGCATGCCTTTTACATTTTACGAGACCAGCAGCATCATTTCACCTCCAAGCGTTTGATCTGCGTCCGCTCATACTCCAGCTTGGTCTCCAGTTCACGGATCTTGGCCTCCTGACGGCTCACAAGAGACTTCTCCACCATGGACTGCTCTTGGAACTCTAACTGGCTCTGCAGCGAATGAAGCTGGAGGAGGGGCACACACACGTACATGCACATAAGCACACAGAATCACTCCCCAGGGAGCAATGCTCGCTGCACACCTCCTTCTTGACCTCTGCTTTCCGCTTCCTCTCTAAAGTCTGGACTATAAATCTTAAAGGGAAGTGCTGACGTTATGTGCATGGATTAAAACTTAATTAATGTTCACTTTTTCACCCGTTTTGTGTAAATCTAATCCATCTTGGTAAATATAAATATTGTGTATCCAGTCTGAATAATGAGCTCTAGATAAGCCTCCAATCTACTACAAATGGTCAAAAGAAGAGCTTGTGGTTCAGGCCTAGTAATTTCACAGGCTTTGAGAAGGGCTTCTGCTCCATGCAAAGCACGTTTGTTCCATCTCAGTCGTTTTCTCATGACTGATAAAAGGAAGAAAGATACATCACAACAAAACCGGCCCAAAAGGCAGCATGGTACCTAATGAGGGACTTTGCATCTGAGACAAGGAGGATTTGGAGTTCTCCTTTGATATTACTAAAGAAGCCAGATTTCCCTCCTACTGGGGATGAGATAACCACTTCAAGGTCAGATGATTTAGATAGCTATCACTGCCTACACTGGCAGGTTTTAACAATGCCTTACAGCCAGCTGTGTGTCTCCAGTGTAGCCAAAAATATTCTGATGGCTGGGCCCTGAGTGCCCCAAAGCTTTGGCACATAGCTTTTAATAGAATAAAAACAAGGTAAGCTGTCAGAGGGTGGAAAGAGACAGAGAGTGCTATGATTTGAAGCACATTCTGTTTTACGGTAAATGGTTTATTTTTTCTGACCACTGTCTATCCATTAAAAATGCAAATGCATAAACAAAGAAAATAGGTATGAAACACCTGACAAATTAGAGGTTATCATGTGAACAAATCAGAAAAACATGATAAAAGCACAACTATCAAAATCAGCCTAATCGGGTGCATTAACCTTTTCACCACATGAATCCATATTTATGCTGAGCCTCAACCATTAGCTGACACCACAAACACAGTATAGAGTAATTTAACCAATCACCTTAGAAACAGGCTAATTAGCTCCAGGTTTTTGACACTTGTATAATTCAAGTACAAAGCTGTGCTGCAATCTGTGAGCCAGTTGTGCGATGTTGCAGTGTGAAATCAAGAATGACAGGCTTCAGTCACCCTTGCAGCTCTCTGTGACATTTATACTGTGACCATGTAGCTCAAATGTGTGCTGGTTCTAGGTCAGCATGCTAACATACTCACAGTGATAACATACTGATGTTTCTCATGTAAAATATCATATCACCAAAGTCTGAACAAAAATAAATATTGGCAAGTCATATGTTGGATTCACTGACGTTACAAAATTGGCCTGCCAGTGGTTCTAGAGGAAAAGGTCAGGGTATTACCAAAGTCAGCAGGATTCATCCACTGGCTAATGAATGTTGCCATCTCTAGTGTGGCCCATCAAGGTTAAAAGCTGTCTACACATTTTCCATTCCATTCCATTCAAACAGCTTGATGTTTGTCATTTAAATAAGTGGTTTAAAATCCTGGTTGAATATATGTTACATTCTGTCTATGTGTGCTATTAATGTTGCCAGATAATTACCAGAATATTGTCGCTCATACTAACCAGTCAACTCTCAAACTCAAAGCGCTTTACAGTCACAGACACATCTACCCTTTTGCTATTTATGGCACAGTGCATATACGCTGATCAGGCATAACATTATGACCACCTTCCTAATATTGTGTTGGTCTCCCTTGTGCCTCCAAAACAGTTGTGACTCATCAGAGAATGGACATGGGCCTTCTGAGGGTGTCCTGTGGTGTCTGGTAACACAATGTTGTTAGTGGGGGCCTTTGGGTCCTATGGGTGGAGGGGAGGGGCCTCAGTTGATCATCCCACAGATACTTGATGAGTTTGGGATCTAGTGAATTTGGAAGCCAGGTCAACACCTTGTGCTGTTCTTCATGTTTTTTTAGTTGTTCCTAAAGAGTTTTTGTGTGTGTGCGCCTGTGTCAGGCTGCATCCTGCTGGGGATGGCTGCTGCCATCAAGGAGTGTCATTGCTATAGGGTGGGGGTGTCTGGTCTGGTCTAGGTGGGTGCTACATGTCTAAGTAACATCCACATGAATCCCGGGTCCAAAAGTTTCCCAGCAGAACATTGTATTGTTAGAAGATGATCAATGTTATTTACTTCACCTGTCTGTGGTCATAATGTTGTGGCTGATCGTGTATATAATACAACAAATATCACTATGTTTTCTTCCAGTCTACTTTAGTCGTAGGTGTCCGGATCTTGGACCACTAAGTGGCACTTGGGCAGAGCTGTTTTGCTGGCTGCAACATACAGGCAGCTCTGCGTGGGAGTGTGTGCGCTCAGTCACACGTTCGTGCCTTGCTTTCGAAGTCATCAAACTCACTCTGGTCTGCACACTCACGTGTATGGATTGGTAAAACTGCAAGGACTTTCCAAAACAAGTTCTTTGTATGCAGAAACAGCAATCAGTCATCACGTTGTTTGCAAATGCGTCGTGCCTTTATACATGTTAAAAGCACATGGCTAGGGGCATTGCTTAAAACTGAGACAAATACCTCAGAGAAGAGGGCAGAGGTTGTATTAAAAATATATAATCCCAGCAAACTGTGCATAAACGAAGCATACACTCCGTATATGCCTGGAAGACTTAGGGTACATTTATATTGTGAGAAATACAAATATTGATTAACATAGGAACATTTATTTTTGCAGTATTTCTCTCCTGAGACTGATTGATGCCTGGGTTAGGCAGTATTCTAACAAAAGTCAGTATTCTAACAACAACATCATCTAACCATCAGAACTCATAAGATATGACAACAGGAATTTATACAGAAATTATGTTTTCACGTTGAAACACAACTTGACTTTGGTCATTAATAATTTCTTTCTGTTATATTTGTCTGTGAAAGTAAATGCATAATGAAGTTACATGGTGTGTTAAATGCTCATGTAGATGTACTGCGGTGCTTGGCCAAAGCACACCAATGAATGGCACGTGGTCACCGTTTTTTTTACAAAGTATGACATTTGAAGTGTGACTTGTGACGTGAGGTTGTTTTTTGTCTGTGAGGGTGAACCTTCTGGGTTTTTCAGTTCATAATATCAGCTGCAGTAATCATATGAACGCATAAAATAGCCATCTCACAATAACAAGGTTTTGCCATTATGTCCAATCCTCGCATTTTATCACGGCGATAGCTGAGTCATTGGATGAGCCATTCGATAAACAAACAAACCCCATTATCAGTTTAGCACTGTTTTTATACTACTCCCAATTGTCACCTATTTATCCACCTGAGAATGGGTCATTTAAAATCAAATAATGCAAACAACAACCACAAATGAGATAAAGCACAGACACACAAGCTGCTAGGTGAAGTGGAAATGACTAGAATGAGAGCTTTGATTTGATCTAATTAGTTCAAACCATTTTGACAGGCTCTGAGTTTATGTATGTTACCCTCCCTGTAAATTTGAATTCTGTGAGGTGACAGTACTATTTCTCTCCTTGACTCTAAACTCCTACTATTTACATGTAAATTGCATTGCAATTTTGAGAAGAAAGCTGCCACCGGAACGAAGCATTTTCGGTCACAATAATCAGTGCAACTGTGAAAAGCTGAGGCCTAATCAGAGAGAAGTGTCGAGGCAGCGGGCAGGTTCCTGCCAGGCAGCTGTACGGCTTTTCAATACTTCCTTGTACCTTTTCTTGGATTTCCTGCTTCTCCTTTGTGGCTTCTTCCAGCTGGGCCTGCAGGTCACTGATCTGGCTCAAGTCCCTGGCAGACTAGTACATGCACACACACGGACACATAAAATCAACAGACAAAGAATTAGGGTATGTGAACATATGAGTGTGTAAGAGTGTGAGAGTTCATGTATGTTTCAAACATCTATGAAAAAGATCCAAGTCAAACGATTTGTCATGTGGTTTGCAGTGGAATAGACTGCCTCTCCCTGATTTCAGAACACACGCTGTTTAGAGGGGAATATGTCCTCCAAATCTTAGAACCACTGTACTGGAGAAAAGTTGGTGTATGATCTCACTGCATTTCAAAATAAAATGCAATTAACTACATTTAAAAGGAATTACACTTGTTTGTTCTTTCTTGTGGCTACAAGCCAGAGTCTCCTACCTAAAGGCAGATACCTGAGATTTAATAAGAGCTGTATTGCTATGGCATGCGAAAAGATGTCTAAAAAGCTTGACAGGATGTGGTACCTGAGAAACTGCAGCCTTGTGTTTCTTCATCAGCTCATTCATGTCCTCCTGATCCTCCTCCATGCGGGACTGCAAGTCGTTCTTCTCTCTCTGCAGACGGCTGACTTGCTCCTCCAGCTAAGAAAGAACCAGAGAAGGACACACAGTTTTTAGTATCGTATGACAGGGTTTATTCATGAGCTATTGAATATGATAAGTGGCCATTAGCTGGCCGGGCCGTGGAAGTCCTGGAATCTCATCTAATGGCAATGAAACACAATCTGGACAGGGTTCTGGCTGGGGGATGAGACCAATTGGAGATAATCAATTGGCTCATTTAGACAGGGAAAAGTGCAGCCAGTGCAGCATACTGGTGATGTCCTATTTAGAGTTCATCCATTGAGTTCAGGGGGGAGACTCAGGCCCTCAATATGCATCCTCTAATCTCAGACATTTACAAGACCTTCCCTTGCCATAAATGCAGCAATTAACAAGCACAGGCACACAGCACTCTGTGTGTCATCCCCAGAGACACAAACATCCTCAATCTGAAATGCAGGCAGTACTCTCATGAGACAGCCATTAATGAGCAGATGGAGGGGAAAAAAACATTCGACAAAGCTTATTTATCCATTAGAGCAAAATGTTGAAATCAGACATATGCCAAAGGGCATTTATTATTTTAATATGCCACCATGGGTTGATGATCTACGAATCTTAATGTCAGAGCCCTGCCACTTTTTGGAGAAAGTAAATTTAACAGGCACATGCCTTCATTAAATTAGAAATAGTTCATTTATTTGTTGTAGTTTTTGGTTCAATTTTTTCATCAAAAGAAGGATATAGAAGATGTAAAACAAACACGGGGTTTGTTATATTGCATTACCTGTAAATGTGTGATAAACACAATTGATTAAGTCACAGATAAACAAGGCGCAAAAACATACTCCATTAAAGGAGTAGGCAGAACTGATTGGCATTCAGGCCCATTCAGGTGAATAATTGGAACATAATTACTGCTATTCCACTCTGCATTATATGTTGCACCCTTCGTCACACATTGTTAACGGATGTCAAAACTCACCGATATCTTAGCTTTGGCTACATCCTCCATTTGGATATGCAAGTCCTCTATTTCAATCTCCATGCCCTTCCGTGCCTTCACTGCTGCTGCACAAGTGAACTCTGACTCCTCCAGCTGAGAGAAACAGGAAGAAAGAAATGTATCAGGAAAGGGGGGAGGGAGAAAAATCATTGGGCCAACATTAAGAATCTATGCACAATTTTTAAGCTCAGATCAAAAACAATATGTTTTTTGTTATATCAGTTAGTATTGCACACATATTATCTTCTGGTGCAAACAAAAATGTTTATTTGACTCACGTACTTGATTTTTGAGCTGGGCAATCTCCCTTTTGCTGGGGGCGTTACTTTTCAGGTGGTCCAGCATAATCTGTGCATCAGCCAGAAGGACTTTGGTTCGCTTCAAGTCTTTCTTCAGCCTCTTCTCTGTCTCCACATCCCTCTGGCTCACCTGAATGACAAACCACTTCTTTACAGCCAGTGTTGTTACACATGACTTTCCGTCCTCCTTCAAAACCCACAGCACCTCTCCAGACTCAAAAGCATTTTCTTTCCAATCAAAAGAAGTGGCCCACACTAAATCGCATGCACTTAACTGCACTGACAGAGACCAGAGGCAGAGTGATGAAAGTACCTGGTCCTGAGCATTCAGCAGTTTGGACTCCAGCTCTCGTTTCTCGCGCAAAACTTTTTGCTTGTCCTCATACTCCTCCTCCAGCTGCACCTCCATCTGTTTCAGCTGTAGGACACATAAACATTGTGCCAAGATGCACAAACAGATGATCAGTGATAAAGCCAGACATAAGACATCATCATCAACATCATCCACCCTGTTAGACATGGCTGCTCTCACACATCAAAGACAAATGGATCCCCCCTGAGCAGGTCTGCTAGCCTTTAAAGCCATCAAATAAAATAAATGATGTGAAAGTCCATTTTTTTTTTTTTTTTTTTGAACAGTACTGCTTTCTGTTCTCTAATTTGTATTGCAGGCTGTCTCTGCAGTGAATAATCCATACAGTAAAATTCTTATTTATACGTTCTTTCAACAAATACATGAAATAACCAATTCAGCAGCTTTGTTTATTTGAAAAAAGTACAATAAACCTCAAGGATTTATTAACGCAATTGGAGGTTTCTCAGTGCTGCCTTGATCAAGCTCCGTTAATTGTTAGTCCAGTAAATGTAGGCCATGAATAAGAATGAACAAAAAATTACACAAAATAAAAAAAGAGAGAAATGAGCAACGCCTACCTTCTTACTACAGGAGTGCCTGATCTCCTCCACCTCTTCATCCTTACTCTCAATCTCTTTGGAGTGGGTCTGCCGCTGCCTCTCCATTTCCATCTCAAGCCGCAGCTTAGCCTGAGCACATGACGGGGACGCACATGACATATAACGCACAGCAGCCATGAAATTTAAAAAAGATCAAAGTAATCTGAGTTTAAGGAACCTTTGTGGAGTTCAAGGAATTTGTGGTTAAAATTGTGTGTATGGGGGGTGGGGGTGGGGGGTGTCCTAGAGGTTAGAAAAGTAGCATAAAAATATTTGGGTGGAGGAAGTGCATGAACAGCACTGTTCCCTCCGTCTACATACATGGCTAAAGTAAAGTGTTGCTCTTAGCATGTGTGTATTCACTACTTACGGATGGGTAAAACACAGAATTCAAATTTGCTGTGTGTAAAACAGACTAATACAGAGTAATATAGCGTAAGCAGCTTTTTGAAATAAATACTCAACCTGTTCCAGCATTTGGATGGTTCCAGCCTGCTCGTCCAGCTCCTCCTCCTGATCTTTCACCTTGGCCTCGAGGTCGCGAAGCTGCTTCTTGACCTTGGCCAGCGAGGCCTCATCTTTGGACTCCTGAGAGGACAGATCCTGCAGCTCTGCTTCCAGCTGCTGCACCTTCACACTCATGGCACACAATTCGGTGTCCTTGTCCTGCAGGGGGAAGACACGCAGTAATCTGTACAGACGTCTGGACCATCCCAGTTATGTCACACAGAGAGCAGAGAGACCAGACATGATGTCCCCAAAAGAGGACATCTGGAATGTGTAGCGTAAAGAAGCTTACCTGCAGCTGCTGGCGGAGGTTAAACATCTCACCAGTCATTAGGTCTTTGTCTCGTGCCAGCTTCTCCCTTAGGCTCTTTTCTCTTTGTACCTCTGCCTGAGCCTGGTTCTGCTCCAGGTCAAATCTGGAACACACACACATACACACAGACACAACTCAGGAAAATGTTGATTTTACAAAGAGTTTCAAAGGCTTGATTAGTTAAATATCATGGGGAATTAAAGCATTTCATTACACAAATTAGCGATTAGGAGCTAAACACACAAAACAGTATCAACAATATAACACAGGATATAAATGTAAGATACAGCTGAGGCCTCTCAATTAATTTATCAAAATGAAAAGACGTTGTTCATTTTAAAGGCTGTATTAACAAAGCAGTACCATGCACTTGACACAAGAAAAATCTTCTCTACATTATTGGCTTTTGTGTACAGTATATGTTCCTTAGATTTTAAGATGAGGAGATGTCAGGCTATCCTTGCCACAAAGGCCGACATCAGTTTAGAGCCACCTCTATTTTGGCCTCTGCTTTTATCCTTTTCTATTAGCCATCAATCTACCATCGGGTAGTAATAATGAGCAAAATGTTTTCTTCAATTGTCTCGGGCAGAAACACTTATGGTTAGTGAACTTAACAGCTAAGTGTTTCATGCTGTCAGCTCGTTGTAATTCCCTGTTTTTCTCTCTGAAGCGCAGCTGAAAATAATTTCACCCACAGAGCATCTTCAATTAGCCACAGGGGAGAGATCGCATTCTGCCACAGCGATAGCTTCTCAAGTGCTTAAAGTCTGAGTCATTTTCTCAGCTAATGCAATTCCACAGATTACAGAACATCTCAGTCACTATTCAAATTAAAGAAAACTTCAGCCTTTTGCAAGTGGGTGTATGCTGGCTGAAGAAAACAGCTATAAGTTCTCTTTTTCATGTGTGTTTATGAAAAAAATAAAAAAATAAAAAAGAATGATAGACAGACAGGGAGTGCGAGAGAGTAAATGGTGACTGACTTCCTCTGTTTCTTTTCCAGATCGTGGTTGCGGCTCTGTAGGCCCTCCAGGTGAAGCTTGGTGTCCTGCAGCTCGGCAGTCAATTTCTGACACTTCTTCTTCAGCTGCTGCACAGAGCGCTGCACATCCTCATTATCTGTTTGCAAATCAGCCAGCTGCAGCATGCATTTACACACACAAACACATACATATTTTTATTATTCTTTTAACCTTTATGCAATTAAATGAATACATGGTAGTCATATAGTAAAACAGAACTGAATTTTTAAAGTTACTGTTACAAATTTATTCTTGCCTTTCTCTCAAGATGTCGTTTGCTCTGCTGCTCTGTCTCCAGCTTGTCATCGAACTCCTGCTGGAGTTTCTTTTTTGTGAACTCCATTTCACGAATGGCTCGATTGTATTTTATCCGCCACTCACCTCCTAGAGAAAAGCCATAGAATTTAGAAAATGTCCATGTGACATTTGGGTGTCTCCTGCCTTTAATGCAAGCCTAGCTGGGTACACAGACGAAGAGGCTCAAAAGCTCAGAAATGATGGATACTGTGGATTATGGAGTGCACTGTACTGACTGTGATGGTTATCACATTCAAGGACTGCAATAATATAATCTTTCAGGAAGTAAAACTTCTTTCATCAAATCCCGACCTTATGAGGTCAGAAAATTCGAAAGGAAGCCACGTAGCAGCCTTTGCATTTCAGCTCTAATCTTGGATAAACCTATGGTAAGAATTCAGAGCACGCCACAATAGTAGTTAGAGAAGGACATGTCTAAGTGGCACTTTCTACAGTTCTTAGCCGACCCTAATTCTGGAGCTGTCAGAGGCTATCAGAACTATAACAGCGGCCAGGCAGACATTCAGGTTCAGGTTCATTTCCAAGCCTTATCATTTTAGAGGCTGTCCATTTCTCCTTCACATACCAACACCGGCTCCTCCATCAGTGCTGCTCATTAGCATATATATAGCATAATGACAACTTGCAGGGCCACCGGCTCTGATCCCAACGATTATTTTCTCATTCATCTAAGAAGTCTGATATGCTCTGTAATGGCTTGTCTGCTGAGGTGGGTTGAAGGGGGTGGGAACGCAAGAAGAAAAAAAAGCCTCACGGACAATATGCTCTCAGCAGGTGCTCTCTTTCCCAGCAGGGGGAGACCAGCAACAGGCATTAGTTGTATGCCTGGCAGCGAACATCTTAATCCCGTTGTGGTAAATTCCAAGCTTGGAAAATATACTTAACAGCATTATGCAAAAAGTCTTACTGCCATGGCTCCTGCTCAAAAAGTCAAACAAAGACATCCATTCCTGCAGCTACAATTAGCACAAGGGAAATTTTTCAAACTGCGCACATAATACATGTATCAGCGGTTCAGCAAATTATGCCTCTGACCTGAGCTAACATGCCCATTAGGCAGGCTTGGACAAGCTCCTGCAAGTGTCATGAGCTACGATTAATTGGGGAATTTAAAATATAGATATTCAGAAATACTAATGACCATGAATGTGTTCCAAAAAGAAAGGGAAAAGTCACTGCAAGTCACATTATCAAAATGATCAACTTTA
This sequence comes from Chelon labrosus, assembly GCF_963514085.1. Taxonomy (NCBI): domain Eukaryota; kingdom Metazoa; phylum Chordata; class Actinopteri; order Mugiliformes; family Mugilidae; genus Chelon; species Chelon labrosus. The sequence continues at coordinate 4,752,106 of NC_140350.1, read as the reverse complement.
GGCTCTGGATTAAATACACGGGTGTGCATGTGTATCTATGGTGTCATATTCAAATGTTAACTAGCAGTTTCTAGCTCAACTAACCAGCATCGTCCTCATCATCCATCTCCCCATTGAGCTCTGATGTTTTCATGAGCCGTGCTTCCATCACCTCCATCTCCTGTGATTCTAATTGTTTCTTCATGGCATCAAATTTAACCTGAAATGAACAAAAAAGCACTACTAAAGATAAGTCATAATAGACTGGATTTTTTAAACTCTCTAATGTTACAGATGGGTTTCATATGTATATATATTTTTATATATATCAGTGCCTGTAGATCCTTCATGTCCTTCTCCAGGCGGAGTCTCTCTGAAGTCTCAGTCTCAAGCAACTGGGATGCTGACTCGCTGGTGCTTCTCTCATCAGCCAGCTCTGCCAGCAGATCTGTGATCTGAACATAAACATGCACAGACACACAAATGTTATTATGCAAAACTCACAAAGTAAAAGTCAAATCTTTAACTAATACCACCAGTCTCAAACACCATCCTCCCAGGATGCATTGCTACAGGGACCCACCCTACTCTCCAGTTGATCCGTGTTCAGCCTCAGCTCATTTCGCTCTTTCTCCACCCTCTCCAGCTTCAATTTCTGCTGCTGTATCTCCTCCTGGAGCACAGAATATAATTATATAAGTTGCATGTTATATTGCAGGTAAAACTGTGAAATATTAAGTAGTACAAGAAAAGTCAAATATTAATGACAGGAAGCGGCATACTGCAGTTCCAGGCAATGCATTAAAGGCTGTCATACTGAGAGAAATCTATAGGATGGGACGTTATCAAACAGAGAGGCCTGCTCACGTCTTTGCTTTGCATCTGCTCCTCGGTGAGTTGGACCTTAATGAGGGGCTGGACTGTGGTGAAGAGCTTCCACCATGGCCAGCCCTTCACACCACGATTCTTCTTAATGTTTTTCTGGACGCACCGGATTGCTAAATCCTGAATCTAAACACACATACAAGAAAATAGTCAGCACAAAATCCATTTGTTGCGGGTGCAAACACAGAACTAATGCAGATTGTAGTGCAATTGCAACTGTGTATGTTAATCTTCTAATAAAACTAAGACTTTTATAATTAATACTGCATATATTTTAATAACTGCACCGCAGCAGTGTGACCACGGTGTTTAATGCAGTACACTGCATGAAAACTAGAGTTTGAATGCAGACAGAGTGTAATGCACAAGTACCACACGGTCCAAATGTCTGTGGATCAATGCCAGAACTGCTTACTCACTGGAATAAATTCTTTACAGAACTCATCTACTCTTAATATGCTATCCCCAATTCTAATGAAGACAATGCATTCTTGATTCTTGGGATATATTGTCTGTGTTTGGGAAAGTAGATATCCCAGGACCTGCCAGCCTCCTCTAGAGAGTTTCTGCAGAGTGTGTTCCAAGGCTGGGAGCTAATTTTTGATTAATTAAATCAAACATGTTGGCAGCTAATTCCAAGTATTACACGATTTCCATGCTGCTTATGCATGAGGCTCTCAAGCAGCAGCAGATTATGGGCAAACCCAATTAGAGTAACACAATTCTCAGCATCAGGTACGTTTTGCCCTGAAGGTACTCTCTATGACCAATTAGGATTTGTCACGCAGCGAAAGCCGTAATATGGAGCAAAATGCAGCAAATCTCTGATAGAAGATTTAAACAGGTCTCACTTGTCATATTTAGTCTAAAATGAATAGGGAACAAACAAAGGATTATACTTCATGAGCCCCATGGATAAACATTTTGGTATTCATATCACATTAAGAAGGTGTGACAACTGTAAGACAGTGTGACGTGAATTACAATTTTGAGGCAAGATTCAGAAACATGTTTTTTTAATTCTTTTCCACAATATTCTACATGTGTATAGCGTAGAATGTATGTGAATATATGTACATTCATGTCAGCAAACATGTAAGTGAGCAATGCTGTATGACTTAAGGACTGCCTGATGTCACTTTGATCCCCCTTCTGAAGCGTTGAGTTTTTGTGCATTTGTTCAGTGTGGTTAAATATCTTGCTAAAGGACGGTATGTCCAATTACATGTATGTACTATTTAAATATACATTTTGTTTGCTATACTATCAAATTACAATCAAATCCTGAAATATAAATATATTTTCAATATAGTTACTGTCCGTTGTCTTAGAAATTGAGAAGGAGCACCATACACAGAAATGTATCCTATACCAGTGCAATATATTGAAGCCCTTTACTGTGGCATAGCTCTGTGTCTTTGATTCAGCACCATGGGACTGCAGGTTTCAAATAAATGAGATATCCTGTAGAATCCCGCCCCTGATAAAGGTATATCTTTCAGTGAGCCGTTGAGATGAGGGGGACATTTTCAAATGAATAGCTGCAGTATTACTAGGCTGAAGCTAGCTTATGCATGCTGCTGATGCATAAGACCAATTCAATGCAAATACTAAAAAAAAATAAAAACAGTTGTAGGGTACCTGAAGGACAGAACTCCCAATACGGTAAGTGCCTGCTGAGGCAAAATAACAGACTTTTAAAATGTCAGCTTGTCCCCTTGAGGAGACGGATAAAAGAGAAAGAAAAAAAAAAACAAGAAAAACTGTGGTTTTGTCATTTAATGTCACATGGGCTTGGCACAGCTTCACAAGGTTAACATGCCAGGGAATATCAATCAAGGGAACTTTGTGACTTCCTGTCACATCCATATACATCAAGCAGCAAGTGTCTGAAAGGCTTCACCAGAACTCATTCGCACTGTTCCAGAGGCAAATTACCGTCTACAGTACCTGCTAAGACTGTATACTTCACTCAGCGCAAAAGGCAATGGGACCCAATCAATTTCCACAGAGGAATATGAGGGTAACAGCAAGTGTGCAAGTGGATGTTATTATAGAATGATTATTCCCAAATTCAAGAGCAATATATCTTGTAAATCTGCACTGTGGAGAGAGTGGGAGATGGAAATCACTAAATAATGCACCACAGCCCTCATCTACAGTATTCCCCAACTATATTATTGACTAATCGAATAAATATATATATAAACTGAATGGATATCAGTGGGAAAAGTGATTTTCAGATCACTTTCGGAAGAAGACAGCTGAATTGTAAGGAATCCTGCATACTGCCATTGCTTGAGCACTATAGTATGACAAAAGGGGTAGAAATGGGAAGCAGATCAGTTATGGCACTGATATATATTTTCACATCTCATTTTATATGGCTGACTTCATAATGTTTAGTTATACATCTATATTATTACCCATAGACAGAGAGAGATAAAGGTGGAGATAATCAATTTTTGGAGAGACTACGAGTTGCAATTCCATGACAGGACTATTTCAATGAGTGTACAGTACTGTGTATTGTATGTTTAAAGCATAAGAGTTTCGACTTTTTGATCCAAATATCGCGTCAGTGATGTCGCTTGGGAGTATGATTTGCGAAGGAGTGGAATACCAGACTTAGATTATAATTTTCAAAGCAAACTGAAGGACTATAAGTTTCACTTTCTTGCCAAGAGTTTGATGGAAATACTGATATCTATATTATACATTTTACACTAATTAGCTTAACTTATTTAGCAATGTACTTCTTAGCAGGCATGAAGTAGATTTTGCTGGCTTCCTTTTCCTTTGTTTTATAGGATAAATAGCTCCTGTCCGTAACTATTGTTATACAGACTTGATAGTAATGTCAGTTTCTTCATCTAACCCTCAGTAAGATATTACATGTATTTATACAGCCAAACATGTCTAAGTATTCCTGAGATATGTGGGTTTGTGCATGTGGTCTGTGTCCACTGGAATAATGAAGTTATTTTAAATAGAAGTATACTGACATATTTTTGAGAGAAACTAAGAGTGAAAGTAATGTGCATTAACCTATACACAGTTTATACAACGTTATGCACCTTGACTTGATAGAATGAATGTTAACTGCCATCACAATCATAACTGCAAGTTACATGTGACATTGCCAGCCTTAATTGAGTCTAAGATCAATCTAATCAAGATAAAATAAAGTATCTTTTTATTATAGACTCGTTTACAGGAGATGGGTGGGCATGAAGGGGCAGAGGGGGGAAAAAATGTTTCTTTGCTAATGGGTTTTGTAATTGCACTGTTGCCTAGCAATTTTGAATGGTTCCTTGCCTTCACGTTCTAGCAGATTGTAAAGCACAAGGGTCCAAGTCTGCTTTGCTGTGTGAGTAATGCCCTTTGAACTTAATAAAAAAAAATACATTGGATCCTCATTTTAAACCCACATCCATTATTCTTATTATATACACATTAAATGAAGAGAGCTTCATAGAGTTCATATTAATTAATAACTTATTGTAAATATGCCAATTTAATAGTGTTACTGGCATCATAAACAAGTGAATAATATATTTTACTCCCCAACCATGTGTCATGGTGGATGAAGAGCAGTAATGTTGATTCTGCTGGTTCATCACAAGCCAGCTGAAGCGGCACATTCACTTAAGTAGTAATCACAGAGAAGGAGAAGTACTGCAGGGCTCCATACATCAAAAAGGACATGTATGAGGTCCAGAAAGATGGACCCACACATGCTGGGAGAAAAATGGAATAAGGGTGGAGTAGATGCGAGTCAGCAGCATGCCTGATAAGGCTGCATTTAAGGGACTGATATAATGCAGTAGAAATTGACATGTCACCATCAAATATCTCCTTGGGAAAACAAATAGAATGGATTACAGGGAGGGTGGTTCTATGGGAAACAGATCTACAGAACTTATGTGTAATTAGTTGAAGATTTACCGTAAAGCTGGTTAGTTCTACCCAAACAGAAAAGCAAACAGGCACTAAGTATAGCTCTGTACTCTGACGCTCACATTCTTCACGTACTTGACCTACTTTGCCTGTGCAACATAACAGATGTTGATACTTTGTTCACATTTATTCATATATTTATACATATATTTGAATTGTAAGTTGCTTCTTTTCCTTAATCAGTTTGAGTTTGACCTCATTTAAATGATGATATAGATGAATTTTCTTGTAGATAAATATACCATACTCAGTTTTGTTATATTGCTGGTGTGTTCAGCTTAGTTTAGACGGAGCTCATTTCAGTGTGATGTCTTGCCTACCTTTCTCTTCTTGAAGGCTTGTCGTGCCAGGTAACCTCTACAGGCAGCCTGGAACAGGGTTAGGTTGCGCTTGGTCTGCTCATCCCTCTGTTCCTCCAGTTTAGCCAAGGTGCCAGCTCTGAAGAACAACTAGAGCCAGAAACAATCATACACAAACACTTATTAGTAAAGGGTAAAGTTATTGTGAAGCCATTTCATTCTCCTGTTAGCCTAGAGGATTTTAGATTTGGTAGCCCTGCTTTAGTGTGAAGAACACCAGCAAAATTTAAACAGAAGTGAGTCTAAAAAAATAAATAAATGCACTAAAGCGTCTAATCAATAGGAAACAGAGTAATCCACAGACAAGTGAGTTTAAGAGATAAAGCTGTGGACAATGGGCCTTGTAAAATACAAGTAAACAGTCAGTAGAAAGCAGATCACGTCATGGCCTGTCTATACCTCACAGGGATTACGCACTGTCAAATATATTCACAAATGATGGCAGCAAGCTATTAAAATGGATGAAAGATGACAGAAAAACTGTCTCCACCCAAGGTTTTGAGGAACCTGTTTGTCTTCCATCAGATGCATGCAGTACCTTTTTAAATGAATGCAGCTATGCTGTTTTTAGACATGTGGCTATCACTAATGGCTTTTGAATCCACCGCTCTAAGGTTATTTGGGGTTGGCATAATTGGCATGCAAGCGAGACGCGTTGCTAAGACGCCACTGGAATGCTTTGTGAATGGCCAACTGTGCTCGTCTACATCTGAGCCCATTTCACACTCCAAAGTGTGGCACCATGTGAAGCTGCCTCCAAACCATTATCGTGTGTTTTAAAAGAGCCTTGCACAGCACATATCGAAGATCATAGGTTCCGCTGTTGTCCATTATTGTTTTCTTTGAATTCCTTCTTGGCTGATGGCCACTTTACAGCTGATAGGATTAGACCTTGGTTTCTAAGCGGTGTTTACTGTGATTTCCATACGGCCGGGGTGAAAAACAAAGAGGGGACATCAGTTGCGAGAATCTGCTGTAATGGCCTGAAAAGAAAGAGGGAGTTATGGTCACACAGTCACTCAGGGTGGAGACATGCCTCTTGGGTACCCACTGGCTAAAAGACTAGAAGGGACAAGGCTTGGCAACTCTCCAACAAAGGATGGCAAACAAACCTCAAAGAGGGACAGGTGTAATGAAAGACATACTTCCCCAGACAGCAAGTGTCATTCAAAAGAAAAAGAAGAGTTGTGTGCTGCAGCTCTGTTGCTAGAGTTTAAAGAGAAGAGAGCCTGGCAGAGATTTGCTGCAAAGGTTTATTCAAGACTTTTTAAGCAGTTTTTGTTTGAGATGTGGCAGCATTACTCACCCTACTCAGACCCATGTGGTAGCTGCTCTTCTCTAAATCCAAGGACTCCAGTAGCTCCTCCACCGCCTGGGTAAAGGCACACATGCACAAAAACATACACACATACTTAGTCTTCGAACAGCTGGATCCAGTGGGAACTTCTACTGACACTCCAACAGCTCAGTAGTCCACATTTCCCCTAAGTTGTCATGTTAAATTAATAGTACAATCCAGTTTCCCCTCTTCTCTCACATCCATTCCCAACTGGATTTTTGTTTTGAAACTATGACAGTAAGCACAGGAAAAGTTCCTTACAACCTCCAGAAACCAATTACAACTTGTCCCCCAGAATCCACCTGCTCCTGGCTTATTCATCATGACCCCCCGGTGTTCTTGGCTCGATTGAAGCTTTGAACACACACATCCTATGTAGAGGTACACCATCAGCCAGCCCGGAGCCTCTCCTCTCCCTGCCCATCAACCAGCCCGTCGTGTATACTGTAGGTGTATTGTTGTCTCAGCCTCTTCTCTCTACTTGAGCCTCTAGACTGAAAGACCACATCTAGATTACACCAGTAGAGGTTTTGCACAAATACTGAGGGGCTTTTGTTTGCCAGTGTTTCCACAGAAACTCAGCCCCAATACACCAACACAGGGGAAAAGAGCTATACTCTCTCTTAACCCCATTCTTTCACGCTCTCTCTCTCTCATTTCTGTGCAAAAACAAACTTTAGAGGCTTCTCTTGCAGTGGACCAGTGCACAGCACACGATTATTCACAGTTAACGTCTAAAGAATTAAACTCATACCAGGCTTTAAAATCAGGGTTCATGAATTTAAAACAAAGTGGAAGAGCACCAGTTCTGTCAGATTAACTGTGAAAACCCTGGCAGCTAGTCTGCAATGCTCAGGTCACAAAAATGATATTTTAAGTGCATGTAGTTTAATGTTATTGTTTTGGCTTTTGATTGCAGGGAAGTACTTTCTAAGCCACAATACTCCTCTGGTTCTTTCACAGGAGTGATGAAGTTAAGTTGATTAGGTCATTAGCTATTGCTCTGATGAAGGTTTATTTCTCTGTCAGCTGGCTGCTGACAAATCAGGGGCAGATGTAATGAAGCTGCCTCTTCACAACATTAATCTTCACTGAGCTTGGCCACTGGCAGAGCCGTACTCTTTACACCCTCTCTCCCTGATTGACTTACTCTCTTCTCGTCCTTCACTATATAATTCCTCCCATGCTTCTTGCCGAGGTGTGGTGCCAGCACATCAAAGCGTCGTCGAAACTCTGAGAACACCATGTGATCAGGGTAACCTGTGAAAGTCAAGATAATATTATACTCCACACATATTTGTAGAGTGCAATCATTATTTTGAGGTGACCCCAGGAATAAAAATAAAGATTTTCATCATTTTCTTTTCAAGCACACATTGGCAAAAGGATTGCATTTCTATACTGGTCCTAAGTATGAGATTTAGGCAGCTACCTCACCTTGCCTGTAGATCCGCAGAGCATCGAGCAGCTTGGATCCACGCATCTGAGCGCGGAGCAAGGCTACATCTAGCTGCATTAAGCTGGGATCTCCACTCTCCCCTTGGGCCTCACTCTCTCCTCCTTTGAACATGGATCCACTCAGAGCCTTGAGGGCATCTGCCTTGGGCAATATGCAGTGAACAAAATGAATCCTGGACCTCCGCACCATGTCAAGGAGAGCATCCTGGAGAAGACAGAGCAAGGTTAGGGACTGGCTGGAACAAGTCAACAGTTAATGCAGCATCTTCCCATAGCTACACATTCAAAGGCTTAACAACCACATTCTCTACATTCCTTAGATTTTTATTTCATAAGTATCCATTACATCTATGATTTATTCTATAAAATGCAAGAGTTCATCATACAAGACTTACTTTGCAACCTTGGAACACAAATGATAAATGATTTAATCGTGTCAATATTTGAAGCCTACACTTAGTACAGTATGTGTTACTGTAACTCTATACTACATGCTGTATAAGTTTAAATATGCAAATTTGGAAATAAAATTAATGATCCAGTAATGTTTCACTGAACATACAGTACTCCAGGGATCAATGCTCTTTTCATGCAATAGCTTTGGAAGCAAAAGCAGCAGCAGAGCCTGTCTCTCTAACAACAGGCTTAATATAATTTTCTCTGGCTGCAGTCCTACCACTGGCCTTTATCTCATCACTTTTCTTTTAAGCTGTATTAAGGAATTTGTGGATGGTATAAGGCCTAAAGTAGATTTCAAAGTAATTTACAGCTTTCCATATTAACGTCCCCAAATACACATCTAGCTCACTGCTGTTGATGTTTTGACATTTAGAGTTAACAGTGGACAAACGCATTAAGTTTGACAAGCTGTTTTTTTCCCCCTCCTCTCCTCTCACCACTTGAAGCTTTATTTGGATGCACAAGGACTTCTTCTTGATAGCTGCAACCCCTGTGGTGAAGGTCTTCCTCATGCTGGTAGCCCGTCGCAACGACAGCTGGGAAGCACCTTCTAAGCCTGCAATGGAACCGGACAAGACAGTGGCTCCCCCTGCTCGGCTCATGAACAACGAGCTGATGATCTTCCTGCAACAGATACGGGGTCTCAGAATGATATTTTCTTTTAATTTACTAATATTTCAAATCCACGTCACCAATGATGAGACTCCGGCTGAATTGGTGAGACTTACTTCTGGGAGTCCTTCAAGAGGCTTGCAGCATTGGTAGAGGCAGGATTCTGCTTAGCGTAGTTCAGCCACCCACCGACATCGTACTCTACCCATTCAGTCCCGTGACTGTGACCGAGCAGGAAGTGATTTTCTTTTTCACTCTTCAACAGGAAAGTGTGACCTGATGTAAAAATAGGATTCACTGTTAGAATCCTAGGCTCATGATATTAGCATAAGCAGGGATATGACAAAAATAAACTATCCTTCGTGGGGGTTAAGGTATATATTTATATAGTGCGCATGAAGAACAACTAGCAGATTTATCATGTCCTGATTACTCGCGTTTGGGCATTGTCACAAATCTATGTAATCTTAAAAGATGCAGGGATAGCGACAGACAGTCTGTTCCAAGCGTATCTAGTTGTTCATGGACCATATTAGTCTGTCCTGGTAGCTTGAGTGTGAAATGTTTAGAGCCATCTATGTATTGTCATAAATGATGCAACAATCTGCCTCAGGCATGACATGGAAGACCATCAAAGAGATATTACTGATAAAACAAACAGGAAAATTAAAAATGTGCCCTATGCAACTGAATGGGAAGCCTCCAGCTGTTGTTTTAAAGGCCTTAAATGACAAGAAATTTCTTGCACAAACATTTTCTTGCACTTGCAGATTAACCGATTTCAATTTAGAAGACAAAGGTCAAAGATCAGGGTCATTGCAAACTCAGAATTCATGTTTTTGGCCATATTTCAAGAATGTGTATATTAATATAGAATAGGAAAAAAAAATATGATTAGACTGCTTTAAAGTCTGCACACAGTGTATCTACTACATATATGAGTCTGAACAGACATAGACGTGAAGAGCAGCTCAAGCAGTTTGTGGAGGCATGAACTCACAATGCAGTAACTGAGTTCAGCTGTGGAAATGTTTAAAAGCTTTAACTTTGACAAGTTTTCTCAAGGTTGCCAACTATACACATGGAAAATACAGTATTTCTGTGACTTATCTACAGCACACAATGCTTGTGTGAAATCTATTGTGTGATCCTTCACCATGACACAATAAAGCCTACTATGACACAAAGGGAGAGTAGTCGGTAAAGTGCTGTGAAGTGTTTCAAAACACTTAACAGCATATAGTAAAAATTTTATAGAGAGCTATAGCAAAAGTTGGTATATACTCTGAAGACAAGACCAAGGAACTATTTTGCTCTCACACATTGAACGTAATAAGGAGTTCCGCTACAACTGAAATGAAAGATGGCAGCACTATTAATATTAATATATGATTTTTCAGATTAATTATTCATATCAGTTGTTTTCTCAGAACGATCCATCCATTTAAAGACCATTAAATGCTTGTGTGACTCCTTGCCTTTACTCTCGCCCTCAGCAGGTCCATAGTAGCTAAAGAGACGTCCCAAAAGTGTTTCCTCTGATCCCTCAGGCTGCAGTGCTTCCTCCTCCATCAGCCACAACAGGCCCCGTGCTTCATCTGTTCGAACTGTTCGTACCTGTCAAATGAACATGAATAAACACATACACATATCAAAGGTCATACACCGATCAGCCACAACATTAAAACCACTGACAGGAGAAGTAAATATCATTGACCATACTGTGACAATTCAATGTTCTGCTTTTGGACCTGGCATTCATGTGGATGTTACTTAGACATGTACCACCCACCAAGACCAGACCAGACACCCCCACCCCGACACTCCTTGATGGCAGCAGCCATCCCCAGCAGGATGCAGCCTGACACAGGCACACACACAAAAACGGTTTAGGAACAACTAAAAAAACATGAAGAACAGCACAAGGTGTTGACCGGGCCTCTAAATTCACTAGATCCCAAACCGATCAAGTATCTGTGGGATGATCCACAGAGGCCCCTCCCCTCAGGGGGAAGGCCCCCACTAACAACATTCTGTTGCCAGACACCACAGGACACCCTCAGAAGGCCAATGTCCATTCTCTGATGAGTCACAACTGTTTTGGAGGCACAAGGGAGACCTACACAATATTAGGAAGGTGGTCTTAAATGTTCAGTTTTACCTTCATTCCTACTTTGCATTTTACCTCTTTCATGCTCTTTACCATCGGCTCTGCCTAAAAAAGACTTTGCTTTAGCAAGCGTTGCACAAACCACCTTGCCACAAGGACATTTAGCTTGTTTTAGCTGCTTAATGGGAGCACACTGATGAATCAGAGTATATTTAAAGCTTTACTATTTATCTGCCTCTGGGGTACAAAAAAACCCCCAATAACTGCTTTTGAAAATTTGCGAGAATGATCCTTCAAATGCTGCTTGTTGGCCTCTGCAGCCAGTGTTTCATTAAATATTAGCTGTTCTCCTTAAAAGTAGTTCGCTGTATGTTTTCCCAGACTGAGAAACTTGTGACAGGCCTGATAATAATATTAGCAGTGGAAATTAAAGTTTCAAAAGTTTATAATGTCCCTGTGTCCCTCAGCAGTTAGTCATAGTGTCATCAGTTTAGCTTTTACCAAAAACTAGAATGAATATGAAGACTGCATTGTTTCATCTTAAAATTTTACTAAATAAAATAGAAATAGTCTTGAGTGGTAGACTTTTAGCTAAAAGAGTCTAAGAGTCTACTCTTTTAGCTAAAAGTCTCTACATTAAGGTAGGTACTGTAGCTTGTTTAGCATGGACAATGTCTGAATCCATCGTGGAAACCAAGCCTTAGGAATCAAACCAACAAAACCAAAAACTGTTTTAGCAGCTATCAGGAAGATGCACTAGAGACATCCTTATCAGCAGTGCACACCACACTGACTGCAAATACAACAGAGGGTGTCCGTTTGGAGGAGACATATGACAACTCTTGGCTTGCAGTGAATTGAGCATTAAGGCCGTTTGTGATAACAGACATCTGAGCTACAACAAGAAAAAAACACCATCTGTAAGTGGAAAAAAATCGGTGATCAAACTGTTTCTTCTCTCTAAGCAGCAGATCTTTGGAACGGACTTTAGAAATGACTTCTGAATCTGTGTGTTGTTTTTTTCACCCTTTGATTTTAGCGTGATGCACTACAGTTCGCTGCTTCTGATGACATTCCCATTTGAGTGAGGACCCCTTAAAAAGTAAAAACGCTCAAACCAAACGTATTGGAATTATAGCAAAGTGATCTATGACTCTCTAAACTCTGCCATTTCTGTTTCCATGGTGCAGATCATAGGCTGCAAAGGCCAAACATTGATTTTCTCTCTTCAAGTCGATTCTCTAACCTTTCTTTTCTTGCTGCTACCCTCCGTTTCTAGCCTCTGCCAAACAAAAGTAGCATAAAGAAAACTTTCTTTCTTAATTCACTGTTAAATAAAAACAAAACAAAAACAAAAACAAAAAAAACAGGGTACCCAGAGACCATTATGTGAAAATAGATCATGAAAGGCGTGCAAGTCCCTTAGGTGTTTTGATAGGTATTCAAAGACAAGTTATTACATAAATACCAGCTATTCGTGCATAAGAAAAAATAAGTGTTGGGGGTGCCGTACAATATTAAAAGAAAAATGAAGACAACAGAGACAAGAAAACACTGGACTTACCAGTGCTTGGCTTGAGGCCTGGTCTACCACTGCCACAGACAGAGATGTGCTGGGTTCTGTGTCATCTAAAGAAAGCTCTATGTTCTCCTGGAGGATGACAGACAAGCAGATTGACACACTCTTATATGACTTGTGAGGATGAGAATATGAAATGATTCTTATTATTGAACACGAACAACAGAAACACAGGTCAGGTACAAAATAGTTGGTGTATATACAAACAAACAAAAGAGTATAATATTAAGGATGACCTTTACATCAAGGGAACAGGAAATAAGGAATAAAGACAAACACAAAAATCATAATTTTCTGTGATAAACATAAGTGGTGTTTTTTTTAGGATGAAGTTTTTGAGAGTCTTTCAGGGATTGAAATCTAGTTGATGACAGCCCACCAGAAATTCTGGAATCCAGGCATAATATTATCCTATAGCCATAAATATATATCTTTTTTCAAGGAGATCCTAATGCACTTGAAAGGGGAAAGTAGATGATGAGGAAACAGTTCTTCCGAGTGTGTAAGAGATAGATATGTCACCGCGTTTCTTTGACTAACGACCCTGTCCCTTTGAGAGAACTCAGTTTCTGTTTTGATCACGGCTCCTGTCCCAGAAAAAAAAAAAAAAAAAAAAGATTAAAAAGTCACAACACGTGAAATGTGCCTGAAGTGGTGTGCTATTCATTTTATGATATCCTGTAAGTCCAATGTAGCCCTGATCTCATGAGCCCATGAAGACATGGCCTCCAAGGGGCCCTGTCTCTTGGAAGCCAACATCACAACGTGGAAATTTACTACAAAGACTCGTAATTTGAGCTGCAATAACTAAACTTTAAATTAATTTAAAAAATGAATTGGCAACTATTTTTATGTTAATTAATTCAGTCATATTTCAAGTAAAATACTAAACTTCAAGGGGAATTATTGCTTTTTATCGTCATATAGGGTAGATAAACTAGCATATTATTAATAATAACAGATTAAGATTAAAGACTGGACTGCAGTCTTAAATTGGATTGTTCAATATATTTTAGATTGTGGTTAGCACTGACGCCTCACAGCAAGAAGGTTCTGGGTTCAATTCCATCTGGGCCCTTTCTGTGTGGAGTTTGCATGTTCTCTCCAGGTACTCCAGCTTCCTCCCACCGTCCAAAGACATGCTCGTTAGGTTCACTGGTGATTCTAAATTGGTCGTAGGTGTGCATGTGAGTGTGAATGGTTGTCTGTCTCTCTGTGCTAGCCCTGTGATAGACTGGAGACCTGCCCAGGGTGTACCCCGCCTCTTGCCCAGTGACAGCTGGGATAGGCTCCAGTCCCCCGCGACCCTCCAGAGGACAAGCAGTTACAGAAAATGTATGAACGAACGAATATATATTTTAGAATCATTACATTATAATTAATCAATACTGATTTGATACTCATACGTTGTAGCCCTGTTTCTAAGCATCTATGAACCATGCACCTACTAAAGGCCATATTTCCAAAATATATGCATAATGAAGTGAAAAACTAAAACCCTAAGCATATTAGATGTAAGGAAAAGCAAAAATCCCAACAAATACAGCATCTACAATATCTGCCATTTACCTTGACTGTTTTTCTCTAAGTGTAAATGCTAAAATTTAATTAATGTTGTAGATGACAACATTTCTGAGATGAAGTGGAAATTAACACTAATTTACCTTCACAGTTCGCAATGACAAACTGCAGGCTGCATTTTAAATGGCTGGAAATGTTGGCAGCACTAATAGTGTGGCCGTGACAGATGCCAGTGCTCTAGTTCACTGTGAGGGCGAAGCAGCCAAAATGATTTTTGTTCTCTGCCGTTGAGAGTTAATATGCAGAGGGAAAAAAAACTATCCAAACAGCTACAGCATTTAATTCATTAAGCATAAAGAATATGCCTGTTGTATGTATCACAGCTTAACCTGCCTGACACTTTCATTGTTAATGCTGTACGGTTTTAAATGAGTTTGACCCAGTTTACAATGACAGTTTCACAGCTTCTTATATTTTCAAGATGTTCTGACAAGAGAGAATTACACTACGCAGATTTATGCAGTGCTTCATTTCGCTCCAATTCCCTTTCTCCTAGGCAGAGGATGTGGGTGGGAGAGTGGGTGGGAAATCCCAGTATCCCTGTTCACAGTATTAAAGTAATATGATCAGGATGTCTGGTTAACTTTAGTGTGCTATTAGCTGTATTTTCAATGAGACATTTCTGGGATTAGAGTGTGGACAGCTAGAATGGATTCATTTATTTGTTGGTACTAAAAGAAAATCTCTATTATTTGTCCTTGAATATCTTAAATCCTTGGGGATGACTGAGCCCAGTTACTATGGTCCAGCATTTCTAGGCAGAACTTAAAGGAGGACAGAAGAAGAATAGTTCCTTCATCAGGGAACAGCATCAAGGCTGTGCAGCTGGGCGTGTCTCCCGAAGGCAGCTGTGAGTGACTCCACTTTGATCTCAGCAGAAGAGGTGAAGACTGGCATCACTAATGAGAAGGTCTAACACATGAACTAGTCTGTCTTGTCACAGCTTGTGACAGGTGGGACGGATTCTCTATCTGATATATGAACACATACACTATTGGAGTTGATATATCTGAGAGAAGGCAGGCAGCAAACGGAGAGAGAGAAAGTCTTAGAAGGAAGACGGAGGCAGTGAGAATGAGGCTGTATGTATGCACAGCGCATTATACTCCACATGTCCTTACCTCTTTGTATCTTTCCAACTCCTGAACAAACGTACGCTGGTAGAAGAGGGTCTGCAGCCGTTCTTGAGTGTAGTTGTGGTATAGGTCCTCAAAGGTTGCGCCGCAGTCGCGCTTGGCCAGCCTGGGGTTTTGAAAACCTGGAGTGTCCACGATGAGCAGAGAGCACAGGGAGTGCTGGCTGGATTTCAAGGCCCTTAAGCGCACAGGGAAAACACAAACACACATACATGTAAACATTAGCATTGCAATACTGACGCAGCTTTTTTATCGATTAGATTCAGTGCATAGCCCCTGGCTTTGACCTTTTATCTCCCCACCACATCCACTATTTTAACCACCCATAACATAATCTTCCTTTTATCCTTTAACCTAAATAACCAAGCAATAAAGATAGAATAGCCCAGCATTAATTGATCAACCCATTAAACCTATTAAAACTAACACAATTATATAAGCTGTGTTTAAGCTCAAATTATGGTGGTATAAATTAATTGCCAAAAAATAGAAATGTATAAGAAAATGCATTTAAAATTTTGATTCATGAAATGATGCATGAGGTATCAACACATTTCAATTATATGATGATTAATATGATATGTCAATTTGAGTGTGATACTAACCGGTTTATTAAAGAAATGAGGATAGTGAAGAGTTCAGAGTAAAGTGCAGATGCCATGGCCTCTAAGCACTCCATGGCTGTAGCTTTGGATCCTGCATAAAAAGCAGCCAGACACAATAAATCAGTAACAGCAAACTCAAAATATCTCATCATCAAATAGAACTAGATGAATTAGAAGAATGGAATAGTTTTGAGCTGTAAAATCTAGAGGTATGGTGTAAAAGGTAGCATCATTTTAGTATGCTATGCCCACAGGCGTAGTGTCGCCAAACTGGGACTGAACTGTTTTTTACAAAGTTGTGTCATGTAGGACTCAGGTGTTTTGAAAATGGTCAGATCAAACAGCGCATTCTCATGTCTGTGCCCAGCGGCACTGGCCACCTGTTAAGCTCTTCTAATTTATTCCACTATCACACAAAATAGTGACTTTATGTCACTCAGGAGAAGTTTTCGCATTTGTGCACACATCTACGTGTGAGAGTAGATACAGGGAAGGTTAAACACCGGTCATTCCTGTCCATCCTGCATGTGATAGACATTTAACTGTATCCCCCTGCCCTTCAAAATGTCTTGCAGTCTGGATGGAAGTCAGAAAACCCGTACATGTGAAAAATCAATGTGAGGCAATTATGATTTCAAGGACAATGAATGAAGAGTGGATCCAAAATTGCTTGTCCCGACATAGTGTGTCTACTTATCTGTCAACAGCCATTGTAAAGCTGCAGTATTCATTACTAAGATAAGCATTACTTTCTCCCGTGCATGCAATTTCCCTCAGGTGATGAGCAAAGGCGTACGAGTGTGCTTGTGTATATGTGTGTAGAAACAGAGGGGGCAAGACAAAGAGAAAAAGAGAGAGAGTGTGTGTGTGTGTGTGTGTGTGTGTGGAGGGGGGATGTCGGGGGGACTGTGAGGAATGAAGACCATGTTGGTGAATGTGGTCTGCGGAGTACCTGCATCTGCTGTGCCATTTTCGTCAGAAGCCTGGCGGATGGTGCTGGCTCTGGGCAGGGTGCCCTTGGCCTGGTGCTTGAAGATGGAGGAGGAGAGTTCCTCCAGGGTGCAGCCCAGCAGGTAGGCTGCCTTCTGGGCCCACTCATGACGTGCAAATTGTTTCCTGCCAGCTGAGACACGTGCATAAAAACCTCCATTAGCCCCTCTAACAGCTATTCCAGGCGTATGGTAGCTTTGTGACAAGCCCGTCTCTGACAGGGTAGGATTATGGTCTCTGGTCAAGCTGACACTGACACATGCACTAAAAGCATGTTCACAATCTTGGCAGATTGTTGAAAAAAAAGGTCTATTCACTGGCTTCTACGCGTAAAAGCTTCAATTGTTTAATGCTGAAAACATGTCTGTGAAGCTGAAGTGATAATTGCTCCTTTTTATCTTCTTGAGAATGAAAGCAACACTTATTAGGAGACACAATTCATTTATTTATGTAAAGACAGACTTCGATTGGGGAACACAAGTTTCTCTTTAATCTAGTAACTGAGTGAAAGAAACATGTAGATATGAGGGCAAATTTCAGTTTTAATCCACCATGAAGTGGTATCTTCTAAGACTTAAGAGAGAAACTGGGGGATTTCACACAGAGAGGAGTGGGCTCTATCTGTTACATCAGTGCGGCAGAAGCCTTTCATACTGCTTATAATGATAAGTAGGATGGTTGTAAAGACATTTAAATATTTGCTTTGATAGATTGTTGACACCACAATTATTTAAATTCAACTAAAACATGAAAAAGATGGAAATGGACAACTGGAACGGAATATTATTATATCAGTGTATGACACTTAAAGATTAGAAAAATATATCTGACAAGTGCAGATAGAAAAATGCTTCCCACTGTGAGTTTGGATAAGTGTTGATTTTACAGTAAACAGCCAAGCAGGTTCATTTCAGGTGGTCCCTTTAATTAGTTGTGAGAGATTAGAGATCATTGCTGCCCTCTTGTGTTACATAATGAAGCTGCACTGCCAGTAAACACAACTTTACATAGCCTTTAATATTAGATATAAAACTAAAAAAACAAATTCAGCCCTGGGAACAAGTGCGTTTGTTAATAGCGTGGAGTATTTTCACAAATAAATGTAATATTCTCGGAGGTAGGGAGAAAAAAACTAAAACACCATCAATGTGTCTACTCCTCCGCACCCATAAGAATTGCTGTGTGTTTAACAGAAGGAGAACAGAACTCCAAAATTCATCCACTAATTTGCAGATCACAACAGAGTCGTTTAGTGTCTGTATTCCCAATAACAGACAATACTCCTGGATGATTTTTTTAAAACTAGTCCTTCATGATGTTATACTGCCATCTAAAAGATTAGTAGCCAGCTGGAGGCGATCACTGAAAAGAATTTGGCAAGCTATTGTGCAAGTGACTGGCAATTACAGTGCAGACAGTAAGGGAAGAGAGAACAAACATAACAAAAACACTAAATGTGGTGCCACTCTCACTGCTACCATACATTCCTTGTGGTTTGAATGATGCCTTGTGTTCTTGTGTTCTCTTATGTTAGTTAATTGATTTGCATTGTTTTAAAAAATAAGGCTAAAATGTGATTGCAAGATCAAGTATCTTTACTGCATTTGGACATTTTTATAAATATGCTCATCAAAGACAGTTTTATAATTTATTGAAAGAATATTAAATTTAAATATACAGTGCAAATATGTTTAAATCTCAGTTTGAAAGGGACATAATAATCGAATATTTGAAAAGCCTTTTACTTATTCTAAAGTATAAAATACACTGCCTGGCCAAAAAAAAAAAGTCACCACCAAAAAAAGCTCACACACTCTAATATTTTGTTGAACTGCCTTTAGCTTTGATTACAGCACTCATTCACTGTGGCATTGTTTCGATAAGCTTTTGCAATGTCACAAGATTTATTTCCATCCAGTGTTGCATTCATTTTTCACCAAATTCTTATATTGATGATGGGAGAGTCTGGCCACTGCGCAAAGCCTTCTCCATCACATCCCAAAGATTCTCAGTGGGGTTAAGGTCTGGACTCAGTGGTGGCCAATCCCTGTGTGAAAATTATGTCTCATACTCCCTGAACCATTCTTTCACAATTTGAGCCCAATGAATCCTGTCAATGTCATCTTGGAATATGCCCGCACCATCAGGGAAGAAAAAATGCATTGATGGAATAACCTGGTCATTCAGTATATTGAGGTAGTCAGCTGACCTCATTCTTTGGATACATAATGTTGCTGAACCTGGAAATCTGGACTCATCAGACCACATGACCTTTCTTTTTGTTCAGTCCCAATCCCTTGAGTTCCCTTCTCATTGTACGTGTGGAAATGCTCTTACTTTCACTATTAAACATAGCTCTGAGTTCTACTGTTGTTTTTCTTCGATTTGATTTCACCAAGTGATCGCCAATCATGATCAATCAGGATTTTCTTCCGACCACATTTCTTCATCAAAGACGATGGTTCCCCACTATCCTTCCAGTTTTTAATAATGTGTTGGACAGTTCTTAACCCAATTTTAGTAGTTTCTTCAATCTCCTTAGATGTGTTCTCTGCTTGATGCATTCCAATGAGTTGATCTTTCTCAAACAGACTAACATCTTTTCCACGTCCACAGGATGTGTCTTTGGACATGGTTGTTTAAGAAATGAGAAGCTACTCACTGCATCAGTTGGAGTTAAATAATTTGTTGACAGCTGAAAGAGACTCATACCTATTTTCTTAGTTGAATCCAGGTGGTGACTTTTCTTTGGTCAGGCAGTGTATAAGTAATACTTCAGCGATAATACAAATCTTTCTGATGGCCTTTGGTAAAAAAAAAAAAAACACTGAATTTTAAAATGAAAGTCAAATGCTAATGAGAGGGAGTTATATTACTTAAAAGGAAAATAACAACCTCTAACAAAACAGCTTCAGACAGAAACACAGCCTTGTGTTTACGATGTCTGCTGTTCCCATTAGTCTAATAATGCATTGTTATGACAAGATAAATGTTTGTCAAGTCTAAGGTTGAAATGAGAGTTGTTTTTTTATCCTTGCTCTGTTAAATGCTTCTTTAAACAAGGCTCAGTTAGTTTGCCAGTGGTTCCAGTTGCTCTAGCACAAACAGTTACCTGTGTATTTAATATTCTCATTCACTGAGGAATAATAAGATAGATCTGACAGAGCTTCCGATCTAACAGAAAAGATACAACGTATCAATTCATACTGTAAAGCCATGATAAACCTGTAAAAAGAAGTCTCGAATGATTTCAAGTGCTGTCAGTTCTAAAGCATACACTTCGCTGTAATGACCTAAATATTTTGAGGTGTAGATCAGTGCAGCTCAGTCTAACAATCTGTGCACTGTGCAACATCTTTTAAAGTGCAGATGCATAATTCAGTTATCGGGATTACATCTGCCTTGCATCACACAGAAGATGTTACCAACTGTGAGATAATGCAGGCTTGACATCTGTCACATTACATAAAGTGGAATTAAAACTGTTTTGGCTAACAAGGGTAATTTTTTGACATTGGCCTTGTTTTTCATGCACTGGAGTATGAGTTAGGATAAACTTTGACATCTTTGTTATTGGTACGAGTTGTGAATAGCATTATCAACACCAATAAAATATGCAGCAATCTTACCCTTGGTAGCTCCTGCAGACCCAAGATGGTAGATGGCCCCAAGGACTAGCCAGAGGGCCCTCTGCTCATCAGCACTGATACCCAGAACCTTCATGGCTGCTTGTAGCTTGGAAAACTGCTGGGAGGCCCGTTGCTTATCCTCAGCCTGTTAGATTGATAAACAGGCTGCTAAAAGTATATATATATATATATATTGTGCTTGTACAAAACCAAGCCCAGTAACAAGTTGCATCTACCTTAGTCTGTGGCATGATTCCAAATGCATTGTTTTCAGCAAAGTGGTTAAGGTGCAGTTCAGTTCTGATGGAGAAATGAAAAACAACACAGAAGATATCAAAGACCACAGTCTTACGACTAATGGGGAAACTGGTAGAAGTCTCCAAGAGCAGCCATTTATCATTCCGTTATATCTATGTAATAAATCCTGAGCCCAACGGTGGGGTATTGTGATTTTAATTGGCATGAGAGTATTAATTCCGACCTCAGAGAGCTATCAACTCCAGCCATCAGGTAGTAAAAGACATTAAAAGTGGACTCTCCCTCTGGTCTTCTTGTCACCCTCATCTTCTCCAGAAGCATGGTCTGCAACAGAGCAGGATATTAAAATGACAGAAAAAAACATTATCACATTAACTACTGTGTACTAACAAAGAGTCTTGGAGTTTGGTGATAATCACTGTCTGAGATGAAAGCAGGCATGCATAAGGATGAGATACACCAGTTGAGCACCACTGACCAACTGTGTTTATTTGTACCTGGATAGAAGCAGAGGTCACCAGGCCTGCCTGGTCAAAGTCCAAGGAAACAATATGGGAGAAGCGACTTGCATTTCCATTCATACAGGTAGAAGCATTCCCAAAAGCCTCCAAAACGGAATAGACTGCCTGCCATTTCTCTGCTACAGACAAACAAAGAGAAACACTGCTATATCAGGGGATCATTACATCAGCAACAACATTTACTTATCCTTTCCAACCTACTGGAGAAGGTTTTGTTGGTGCTTCCAGCAATATTAATCAGATACTGGATGATGTGTTGACAGTTAGTGGTCTTGCCACTTCCACTCTTGCCCAGCAAGACGATGGACTGATCTTGGCGAGTGGTCAGGAGGTTCCTATAGGCAGCTTGTGCCATGCTGTAAATGTGAGGAGCAGTGTCCTCCCTTCTGCAGCCCTTGAACATTTGCATCACCTGGAAAGAAAACAAAAGGACAAGGAGGGACATGAGAACAAAATCATAAAGACTATTATACAACAAACACACTGTATTTAACACATAAATCACTTACTATCGTTATAAAACACCATACCCCTGCCTATTGTACTCCATAAGAGATGTGTGATTAAATGTGCAAGCTGCAGCCTACCTTCTCAGAATACATCGAAGGGGCGCTAATGGGGTTAATGACCACCATGTTGGGCCCAGCGTGGGTGTGCACCAGGTTACTGCCATACCGCTGTCGCAGGGAGTGCATCACACTCGACTCATTCAGATACTGCAGAGAGGCCAGGTCCTCCACTCGGTCAAACATGGGCGGGTTTGCCTAGAGTTCAAAGTCAGAAGCGGTCACATTCTCACCCCGGTGTCAGCCGTAATTGATGAGGTTCAGAGTTGATTTGATGATTAAATACCTTCTCCACATCGTCTTCATCCACATCCAATAAAGATCCGTCACTCTCCAGGCGGATTTTCACCTTCCCCTCTGCCAGACTGCCTGTCTCTGTCTTCAGGAGAGTTGCTGTATCGCCACAAAGTGTGAGAGTTAATTTATTGTGACGCATGATCTCAACCTAAGTGCAAAAGCCTCACCTTATCTTACATGTCTGATAATGTGTGGCAGTTTTAGCCCTTTTAATAATGCCGGAGATTTATTAAAACTTAACACACATTCACTGTTGAAATCATGGTTAGTCTAATTAAATGTAGCCTAAGGTAAATTTGAGTTATCTGCTCAGATGCCCTCCTTTAACATTTCAAAAGCATTTTCTATGCTTCAAACACCCATTTATAGATGGGAGATCACATATCACCCAGAAACCAATAAACTAGCTCTGAATAGAGAAGGAGTGGCATATCTGATCTAGAATAATAAGTTATAAACACATTTTCCATCATCCGTATTGGCTATCATAATTTATACAGATATTCATATACAAAAGTTTTACTAACCCAAAGAGAATCCATCCTTGTGGACAAGCCATACTTTCTCTGTGTTGTACCAGGCTTTCTCTGCTGTTATCTGCTCCTCAGTCTTTCCCTGTATCAGAAAAATTTGTCTAAGCAATTACTGTTGAATCATTGATTATTAAATCATATAACTGCATAATGGACTTCCAGATGGATGCCACAAATGAGATTTTCACAAGCACTAATTAACTTATAGTTCACATTCACATGAGACGAGGGGAACTCGGGCTTCTTTCAGTGCAAATACATGCAGGCTTTTGTGAGTGCTTGAATGTTTTCATATTTCCCCTCCTGTGTGTTTGTCCACTGCACCAGCAGCCCTCCACATAAGAACCAGAGTTCCCAAAATATTAGAGTTCATCACAACCACGTACATCACATACACAAAAATACATGAAAAAAAGAGTAACCGCAGCAAACAACCGCACCACCTAATGCAAGTCAAGTGTTTAGAGAGACTCATGCATGGAAACATACAATTTAGATTGGACATGCAATCAAGCTAACATATTAAACATTGGACAGCTTGAGATGTGAGGTCGATGCATAGTGATGAACACAAATTGAGAATGTGGCACTTCTATTATTTTACTCAAAAACACTCAACACGGATAGGGCTAGAGGGAGGGTAAATCCCGGAATTTCTAGGTGGTGAAACACTCTCAATAACACACACCTTTACTGGTTTGTCACACACATAAACCACAAAACAGACATCACTCTGAACCATGCAACCAGAATTACAACCAGTTGTAGCTATGGTCAGACCTGAGTTGCAGCTGAGTGTGCTGCCTGAAGGATGGCCACAGGGTCCTCAACAGGCTTGGACTGGAGAAGAAAATACCAGTCTTTTTAGCTTTTTAACTGCACTTCCTTACAGTATGATTGAAACAATGCAAAATATGGCATGGTGAAAAATGTATTAGAAGGTCAAAATATATTATGAGGAAAACATATAATAAACAGTACTACAGCAATAATCCAACAGAAAGCCAAGCAATCCTTGATGAGTCACTCCTTCACCAGAAGATAATTGCTGTATGAATGCATTAATGAGCAGGGTTACAAGGTGCATAGAAGTACATTGTGTGGGTTGGGAGGCAGTAAACAAACTCATGCTCTGTCATATTAACATTCACAGTTAACAATATCATACAGAAAAGGTAGCATAATATAAGATACAACAATATCTAGTATCATTGCATGCAAAGTCACTGACATTTCAATGTAGCACTCATTTGATTTGAAATGCCAGTTAAGCAAACCCAGAAAGTTTACACTGGCATATGACTACAATATAACCTCAGTATCTTGGTGTAATTATGCAAAGCAAGCCACAATACCATTATACAGATGCAGGACGCAACGAGTCCAGTGTCAGTTAAATACAGCATTGGAAAGTGAATCTTGTTGAGACTCTCTAATCCAACTTTATTAACCACAGACTGATGTCCCATTAGAAAGAAAGCAGCCTGGGGGTCAAAGACAAGCACACAGGCATAGACAAAGTAGGGCACAGAGGGGTCAGTAGAAGAGAACAAGTTTAGACTCCAGAACTCTACAGCCGAGGGAGTGCAGCGTGCCCACGGTCAGACAGGCTGTACCTGAGAAGATTTGTGGCCTCTGGCACGCTAGCCATGCAAACAGCAAAGTGGACCGCAGCAAGTCAGGATCCAGTGACCCACGGAAAAGCAAAGTCAGAGATTTAGGACATAGTTTGAGACAACAGGAGATCAGAGCAAGGTACAAAAATAAGTGAATTCCAGTGCTCTGGACCACAGAGATAGAACTAGAGATTGGAAGATAGTCACCACCATCTTACTCAGGGAACAATACACACAGGAACAGTGTAGAGGCTTTCAAGCCTTACAGGTGTCAGATTCTTCATTGAGGTTAATGTTGAGTAGTGACCAATATGTGATCTATGACATAATAATATTACATCTGGTTTAAATCTAAAGCAAATTATTACAAAAAAAAGATGTAGACACTATGTGGAAGGTAATTCTTGCTAACTCACATTTCCTCATTTCCTGGATCTTTTTCCCTAGTAAGATGGTGACGATAGGATATTGTCATACAGGAGTTTAGGTTCTGTCTGCTGTTCTATATTGATAGCTCTAAATCTTGAGAAAACAAGTAACAATTCAGTGCTATATAATCCAACACTGCCAAAACAATCACACAACGCACTGTCATACAATAGGTGCCCCTCTGACCCTGACAAGCACATAATTAAATCAGTTTGAACATGAAGAAGTCAATTTGCCAGAAACACAAAGCATAAGCTGACCATTGTCAAACATGCACAAGTCAACAACAAAAGTAAAGGGATTCATGCTCTATTCTTTTCTGAAGTGTAGTGCCAATCAATGATGTACCAGACAATACAGATAGCATTCATGTATCTACACCTGGAAACGAAAGGAGGCTTAATCTCTATGTTCTCCTGGAAAGAATCTCCATACTTTAGTATGAGTCTAGACTTCTTTGGTCTTGAAGGGTCAACTTTCACAGAAGGCAATAAGGAAGGGGACCTTTAGATTTGGTAATTGCCAGTAAGACTCCTTCGGACAGTCCAATGAGGACTTTAGCAATTTCTGGACAAAGCCCCCTCTATATGTGTAAAAAAGCAGTTCACACAGGCTAGTCACTGTATATGCCTTGGTAAAGCATGTGGGATGCAAATCAAACAAGCTAAAGTAGAAAAACGTTACATCATTGCCATTGACAGTGAAGATCCTCTTTACACGGTTATGGTCTTCCTCAGAGGGAACCAGCTGTGCGACCTGCAATTGGATAGCAGGACCAGCAACACCCAAGAAGTGGCCGGAAATTAAACTCAGTGATCCAGAGGCAATTCCTAGGACTGTCAACTTTAGACAAACTTAAAACTGAGTAGGCACAAACAAGCATTCCATGAAAACAGAAAACTGAAAAAAGTGTTGTGCTTTTGAATGTGAGAAACACACACGTGTACCTTTGCAGCAAGAGACACACACCTGTTCATTTTTTGCAGAGTGGGCATTGGGCAGTGCAACAGGGGCCGCAGGGGGGGCAGAGGTCTCCTTCTTTATGTGAATATTCACAAACACACAGAAAAACATGCACACACAGAGAGATGGAATTTACATGGCAAGATGATGATGATGATGATGACAATTATCTTTTAGCGTGACGTATTTATTTTGGAGTATAGCGTACATTCCGTTTTACTCATCCGGAAATTACAGCCATCTTCAAGACATATTTGTTCCAACTAATTTAATTTCCCAGTTAATTCAATCAGGAAATGGGGAAGGCAAAGTGACTATTAAAGAAAATTGGATCATTAAGCGCTGCAGCAAAATAATAATTGTTCAAGGCTTCTCTTCGTCAATAGCTGTTTAGACAACAGTCTGTTGCAAATTTCTTGAAAGTAATTAAATAATTATGCACTATGCTGCAGCTGGATCTGAAAATCTAAAAATAGCACATGAAATGAAACCATCACACGTTCTATGATATTGTCTTACAACTGTATAAAGGTTTGGTACACATCTACTTAGTTTACTTTATATACTTGCTTCAGGTTATATTTGTAATTGGGTTTAAGTGGAAAACTTTCAGTTAATCACAATAAATGCATCACTTCCGATTGATTGTTTAATATTATTTTACAGTAAATTAAAGTAGGGTTTTTGCAGTACTAGATTCAATTTCACTTTTGCACCATGGATGAGCTGTGCCACTGTAAACTACAAAAGGACACATTTTGTTGCACTGTCCACGCTCCAGTGACAGCAGAAAGTCAAATCTCTGGACAGCACAAACAGCCAGTGATGCCAAGTCACACATAAATTTATAAGTGCGGCTGACATCGCATTCCTGCCCTCAATATTTGAAAACAAAATCTCTCCCAAGAGAGGTTAAAAACGCAATATCCACAGCAAAAATACCAGGTGCATCTCCAAAATCAAATCCCTCGCTCTTCCACAAACTACCCAGCAGTTTTCTCATGGCCTGCTGACAGACAGAATGCCAAAGAAACTAAATAACAGGATCAAAAAACAGCCTTGTCTGAAGAACAAACTGAAAGTGGAACAATGGAAGTACATCATGTGGAAGTGCTACAAGATAAAATACCTAATGGAATAAATATTTAAAAAACCTAAATTATATTGTGCCTGCATCAAGCTGTACACTAAAAACTGTGATCCTGGTTATTTGATCAGCTCTGCTATTACTGACCAGAACAACTTTAGCTTGGAAGGACATTATTTGAATTCTTATAATGATTGCTGGTTCTTTAAAAAGCCTCCCAAACGATCTTTAAAGCCTCAGTGGTCTACAGCAGACAGAGCGCAACCTCAAGTCTCAAAGTGACAGTAATGAGACACAGCTCAGTGCTCAAAGATGACTTCAACTGACCAGACTAGCTAAGAGCAGGGCATGAGCACACCCTTATCACCACTGATGAAGTCTGATCATGAGCTCGCACACACACTCCACTTCCCTTCGCTTATGCACTCGCTTCATTATATTAAGTTTTTGCCAGAATCAAAACCCAACTGATACTTGGAGAAAATAAAAGAAGTTCAATCAATTTTGTTTATAATGAATATTATAGGCAAACTAATTATACTTCCTGTAATAAAGAGTTACGTTCAATATCCAAAAGCAAATTCGCTGATCTGATTGTTTCAGGAAGCTGCATATATATGAACAGTAATGTCTGGGTTATTATTAGAAGACATGCTCCACCCAGAGGTTCAGCAAGAAACATGCACCTTTTATTTACTCAGTACCTCCGCTTTCTTTACAGCAAAAAGACGAGGCTTTGGGATGAAGCCTGCAGGAGGAGCCAAGGGATCCGTCTTTGGGACAGGGATGAATCCTGGAGGTCTTGCCAAGGGATTCTGTTTTGGGGGAATTGGGCTCGATTTTTTGGCAGGGATGAAACCAGGTGGAGGGGTCAGCGGATTCTGTTTGGGAGCAGGAATGAAACCAGCAGGCGGGGCCAAAGGGTCTGGTTTTGGTGGAGGAATGAAACCGGTTGGAGGAGTGAGGGGGTTGGGCTTTGGTGATGCAGGATTTGGAGCTGTTACAGCGGGCGCAGATGCAGCTTCTTCTGGTTTTTCCACAGTAGGTTTCTCCTCCTCTTCCTCCATCTTTCCTCCATCCTCTTCTTGCTTCAAGTCTTCTTTCACATCTTCCTTGCGGTCTTGGGTGCGGGTGCGAGGCCGGTGTTCTTTGGTTCTGCCTCTGCCCATTAGACTGGCCAGGCCCATGGATATATCGTCCTTGTCCCCCCCAGTAGCTCTGGCTTTACTGGGGACCGAGGCGGGAGCAGGAGCAGAAACAGAGGGCTGGTTCTGCTCTTCCATCCCAGCAGGAACCACCCGTCTAACAACTCTTCTAACAACCCTCATCACCTTTTTGCCGCTCTGCTCCTCCCCTGGATTGTCTGGACCTCCCATAGCAACGTTACTACCGGACTCTTCAGCTGATGTAGCAGTTGGCTGTGGGCGGCTTCCTGTGTCTTGATCGGGTTTAGTGTCTGCCTGAGGCTGACTACTATCTACATCAGGCTGAATATAAACAAAGCAAGGTAGAAAACAGTGTAGATTATTCTCATGGCTGGCACCGATAAACTGTCAAAGATATCAGCTACAGGTTCTGAGCTGCAGGATTATTCTGAAATGGATTTCTATACATTGTGCATCTAATCTAGTATATGCCATCATATATGCCATTTATTTCAGCATATTAATTAAATTAACCTTTAAGCTTAAAATAAATAAATAAAAAAAATCACTGACTCCCATGTTGTGCATGATTAGGTTTCATTCAAACATTAACCCTGAGGAGTGTTTGAGCATTAGTTGCTCTATGAAGCAATGTTTTGTTTGCAGCAAGCACATGCACAAGGCATCCACATCCTGCTATTGCTGGCACGCAATAAAAGACAGTTAGTGGCAGCATAAGAGCTAATGTGGGTTTGAACTATTCATGATTTAAAATAATACAAAAACTGGAAGGAATTGTCCTAAGCACGTTTGTTAGGCTTTTTAGGATACAGACAATGCATTTCGGTGGAAAAAATGAAAGTGAACACAAAACGAGAGCTCTTCAGGACACCTTTAGGGTGATGTCTTTGAGTCTGATTACAATCCAAATGTCTGTCATTAGACCTCTGTTAGTTTTAAAATGTTAATTTATCATTGTTCACTTGTGGACTGAAAGTGGACACAATTAGAGATAGTTCATTAAGACAATTAACTGTGAGAAAATGTTATTAAACTCATGCTGAAACCGTGTTCTCTACTCACTGCTGATCCTGAGAATACTAAACATCAACTTGAGCCCCATCAACCTGCACTTTATTTTCAACATGCGTCAGCTAAGCAGTGGTCTAAATTAGACTTTTGACTAACAAGAAATCACAGAAATGATTAGTAACCAAGTCTGTTTCAGCACACAAATACACAAAAACTGCCCCAAACCATGCAGCTGAAAAATCACTTACATTTGGTTTGTTCTCAACTTTAACCTACACAAGAGGAAGCAACACAAATAAAATCAAACCACACATTTAAATCAAAGTGTTTCTCTCTTAACAAAAAAGAATATTTAACAAATTTAATGAGCAACAAGAAGCACATGTGAACTGAAAGGTATAAAACACAGAACCAAGACTTCCCTTTTGCTCCCAGAAAGAAAAGCGTGATTTGTACGCCATGGTGATAGGCCAGAAGTCATGGATTAAGCTGGACGATGTGGAGAATAAATATATGGAATGATGAGGGAGAAAAGAAGAGAATGCCACAGAGAGGAGGATGTACTGTGCTGAGTGATGAAGAATGGGAATTTGGACGAGAACAGTGGAATACTGTGAATTTGTATTCTGGTCATACACCAACGAAGCAGTGGGACCATGCAGCACTGAGGATAGAACACATAGACAACATGATGAAATGAAAGGTTGGCTTTCGTCAAACTGTAAGACACAAGTGGAAAACATGAACATAAAGATCTAACAAGACATACACACTGCACAGGAACACAAGTCTGTACTCCCAGTTATGTGTTTTAGTGTTATTTATTGTATGTGGTCATCGCTCTCAGTTACTATGTATAAAGAAGTTCCCTTTACTTCAATAACTACACTCAAATGGCTACATACAAAAATGGACATCTGTTCCTTTCGCAGGAGTGACACAAAATCAGTCAGGAAACCAATGACTTGCACACTACAGAAATAGGCATTGCCAACAAGAAAACACACTGAGAAGCCAGGCATATAATTGATAAATCGACCAAATGAATGAGTCAAACATTCTTGAAACTTTCACACTTTGACATCACTACATTTAGTGAACACAAACAGATGCTACTCAATTTAAACAAAAACTGTTACCTATTTAGAACAACACAGCAAAAAGTAGTTGCACACCAACATGTTTCACCATCTCTGGCTGTGTTTCATCAGAGTCCACTCCTATAAATAGTTTCAGCAGCAAAGAGGCCATTCTGAGACGCCAGCAGAGCCCTAATGGAACTGCTAAGCAGAGCATGTACACCCTGAGCCGATCTCTCTACTCGCCACACACACAAAGTACACCAGAGGCCTGAGCCCATTACCTTCTCTCTGGGCCTGGTTAACCTTCCAATCTTCACTCTGTCACAAGAGGAGTGCAGTCAGGGCCAAGGTAGGGTAAGACCTGGGTCTGCTAAGACCGCACACTCACTAGCCCTGAGAGAGAGAGAGAAAGGGGGCAACCACAAGGGTGGGGTTACAGTCAACCCAGCACAGTAAAGCTGTGGCCTGAGGAGTGAAGGGGGCTAATCTGAGGGGGGCCGGGCAGAGAGATAGAAAAGCGACAGCTGCTGAAACACAGAGGGGCTATAAATAGAATTTGCACAACTACATCAACTGCCACTGCCACCTTTCCCTGCCACTCTCCTACCCTGGTGACAGAGAATCAGACAAGGAGTGTCCCTCGTGAGGTGCCATACCGATATACACCAATCAGGCACAATGTTATGACTACCTTCCTAATATTCTGTAGGTCTCCCTTGTGCCTCCAAAACAATTGTGACTCATCAGAGAAAGGACATGGTGTCCTGTGATGTCTGGCAACAGAATGTTGCAGTGGGGGCTTCGGGGGAGGGGCCTCTGTGGACCAGACTTGTGCTGTACTAGTGCATTCCACAGATACTTGATCAGTTTAGGATCTAGTGAATTTGGAGGCCAGGTCAACACCTTGAGCTGTTTTTCATGTTTTTGGAGTTGCTCCTAAACTGTTTTTGTGTGTGTGCCTGTGTCAGGCTCAACATAGATTAACGTTGCACTGAAAAGTATATGCATACAGGTGGATCTGTTCACTGAAGATATAGCTCTTTAACATGTGTGAAAGGCATGTTCTTCACTGTGCCTTTTACACCACAAGAGGGAGCTGTAAACCAATGCATTGATTTCGATACTTCACAGAAAGCTACGCTTGGGCACACTACTGACCTAAATTCAAGACTTTTCCATTGTTCGATGGCAAACCATAATAAGAGTGTAACAGTGCAGAAACCACAAATAACATCCATTTCATGTTGAGCTATACTAAATGAGATACAATTTATATAGGGTTATTTATAGAATAACCCTAACAATCCAAACTACATTCTTGATATCCTAAAACAAAAGATCTTTTGAAACGGTGTTGTTGTAAAACCAGTTTGGTAAAAACAGTAAAGGTTGAGTTGCCTGGTGGAAGGCATTCAGCTTGCAGGTGCCATGGAGCGAATCAAACAAGGGAAACACGGAAATGAAGCAACAGGCTTGACTGGGCAGGGATGAGCTAATCCAATCTCGTCACATTCTTTCCCTATTCATAGACTGAAACAGTTTCAGTTATCAAATGACCAGTTAGTTAAGTACAGGGTATAAAATGATAGCGATTGTTTCATTTGAGCTACACTGTCTAGTATACAGAAGTTTACTGTAACGTCAACTAATGTGGAAAAAGTAGAGCCTCCCTGTAAAAGTCTCTGAACGGTTATAGAGAGATTTCTTTCTCATGCTCAGCTCACGTTTGCAAGATCTAGTCAAACACACAGCCTGCCTGGTCTATCTAGCACAGACTGCTAATCCCCAGAGTCTGTTACTGGGACACAGCAATGTGTCGACTGTTTGTCTACACGTGGTTGGTATAGACCAAAGATTAAGGACTCTATACACCATAGTCCCGGATGACTCTGACCCAGTTAAATCCTTCCATACTATGAAATCTGCTTGAGTCATGTTATAAATTGTGAGTTCATTGAATACCATATTCTTATAATTCTAAACAACCTGCACATTATATAAAACAATCTTGAAGCATCGACCCTTTTTAGTTGTTTCATTATAAATTAAAATTTGACTTTCCTGAGAGAAGCCAAATAAAAAATCAATCAGAAATCCCTTGAGACATTTGTCCTGTATCCATGTCTTTTTAAACTCGGAGCAGAAATGAATCAGGGGTCATCACTCTCTCAAAAATTCCAGCATGTGACCCAGAATTTAATCAGTAACAGCAGATAGGCCTTAAAATCAGAACTTCCTTCTGAAAGTAGGCCACGGGAACAAGTAAGAGAAGCAACATTATTTTCAGGTGGGATCTCACATGTAGCAGCAAGCTACTATGGTCTCATTTACCTTCTAATTAAACTAATCGCACACTGCATTTGCCAGTTGATTTACACTGAACACAAGCTTATCTGTCATAACATTCAAAATATAATTTAATTTTCTCATAGCGACACCAATAAAAGTATATAAAACAAATAATAATGCTCAGTATGACTGCTCTCACTCACACCTGTTAAGATAAAGGTGCGTCTGACAAGTTTTTGCCATTTAGTGACAGTGACACACCCAAGAATGTCAAGTATCTTTCTTGAAATGTCAAGCTGTAGTCAAGAGAGTCGAGCTTGTGTCCTTGTTTGTGCCCTGCCACGAATCTATCATTGAACAACAGCTTCATCCTATAGAGAACTCCACCTCTTTCTAATCCACGACCGCGCTAATACGCTCTACAGTAGCATCTAAAGCACTGGAAATGGAGATGATGTAATTTAAATGAACAGCTTGGAGAGGAGATTAGACCATGTGCTAATTTTCAAACAGCTCCAAACTGCCCCTGGATTGCAGAAAGATAGAAAATGCAAGGGATAAGAGATAAGTGACACAGGGATATTAAATGAAACATTTGGTTCGGTAACATCAGGTCAGCCATGGGCCACATGGAGGCTCTCAGTTTTATTAAATGTAAAATGAGCTCCAGAAACTACAGTACATAATGAAAATATTCAACCAAAAAGGAGGAAGGGTTTTTTTTGTTTGCTTTTTGCAGAAATATAGTCGATAACCTTTAATTGATTTTCAAAGAATTTACTGCCTAGAGACTATATGTCTATGCCAACTCTGCCAAGACATATTGTTCTGTTTGTGCAGAACATTACAGTGAAGTTGGCATTTGACGTTTCGGATATAAAATGCCATCACTTTAACGCATTTGTGGGAAATCTTGACAGAAGTAAAGAAGGCATTCCTGAGTTATTGGCAAAATTGTGCTTTGTGAGTGACCTTTGACCTCTGACCCCCCAAAATGTAATCAGTGTTTATCCTTGAGTCTAAGTGAATGTTTGCACCAAATTTCAAGAAATCCCCTTGTGGCTCAAGGACAGATGGACATACAAACCTATGGAGAAATGTACAAATTTCAACAAATTACAATATTTAGCAAGACAGCCAAACAGATTAAGGTACACAGAATTTTAGGGGCATTCAACGTTAGTTCAACAGACATCAGAGCCAACTTTTTAAGAATCATCTGTAATTACATCACTGACCCTCACTTGATAAAGTCTGAACAAAAACAATAAGCAGATGGACCTACTTCCACAGTATGCACCTGCTCATATGCAGTGCAGCATGCCTGTCCTATATAACCTGAACAGATCTATGGTGTGAGAACTTATTTTAGATCCCCAGGATAAATCAATGTTCCAAATGTTCCCACCCAGACTGATTTCAATTGATTTTAGCGTTTTTCATCATTCTTCAAAACCTTACACATTAAAACCAAAACTGAAATACCAGCTAAAGTTAAGAGAGCAGATATGAAAAGCTGAAATGTATATCGATAAACTCTGAGATCAAATGTCTGTAACACTGTATGCATTATAAGTACAATCATCTTTGTCTGTTTGAGTGAGTCAGAATAAATCAGATTCCATCTGAATGAGACCTCTATAGCCAGTACGCATGATGAAGAACTTACAGTGACTCAGGAGAGAAAGTGGACAAATCTTGACAGCTCCTTTTATGTTTTGTACAACAGCAGCAGTCCCCCAGGGGACAAAAGGTACTCAGCAGTGCATACATGAAATTGTTTAATTTGGATGCAGAATAAACACGTAAATTTCTTCCTCCCTCTTGAGAAGGAATCTACTACTGACCTTTGAACAGCAGTTATGCAAGTCTTTTAAAACACATTTAATTTGGTGAGATCTTTTTTTTTCCTGGCAGCTGGACAGATTTGTGTGTAAAGGTGAGGGGCATTTTAATAAAACAAACTATCTGAAACTATTGTAATCAGAATCTATACAACAAAAAGAAAAAGAAAAAAACAACAGACAGCAGAGTGCGGGAGAGCAGGTGTTAAGTCGATACCAATCCTGAGCTGTTTTTGTGCGGTAACAGGCTTATCATTATTGTATTCTCACTGCAGTCACAAAGATCCGCGCTGGTTGCTCGGCAACATCACAGTAATGACAGGACTCCACAAAGTCAGTGCACCTAAAAACCAGGCTAGCCACTTCTCCAGGCTTCCAGTTTGTATGCTAAGCTAAGCTAACCATCTCTAGGCTCAGCATTATAACAGACCTCATCTTGTATTGTACTCATGTCAAATAAAATAAAAAATGTCCAAAAAAGACGCATTCAACGTGATGTTCAAGCTTCACATATGGTGCTCAATTGTGTTGCAGAGCTCTCAATCTAGAATCCAGATCTTATTATAACAAGCTATAAATAGTGCTGTAGGTTCTGGGTCAGTCTCACATGCACTTTTTCTGCTTTTTCAAAGGGCCTGTCTCATAATGATCATCAAGATTAGTTGAATGTAGGACAAAGCAGGACAGGGAGACGCGCATCTCCTCTAGAGGAGTAAATGAACCCAGTCTGTGGCTGTGTACGCATTCATGCCCACAGTTCCATCTGATGTAACTCCTGAAAGAATGGTGACAACCCCCTTTATTACACAAAACACACGTATTAGTCAGTAGGTCAGCCCTATTGTCATTTCATACTGTATGATTCGGAATCAATTTGATCTTGACAACTGGCCCAATCTGGCGCTGTCAAAAGGCATCTATTTTAATGACTGAAGCAGCTGTCTCATTGTTTTATGTCATGTATCACACAACACACTATACCTTGAGTAAGGCTGTTTAATTGGCAAAAATGTTTCCTTCATTCCCTAAAATTCAGTGATAGCTAGCAGTATTCCACTGTTTTTGATTTTAAAATAAATTTGCACCACTCTGACATTTTATTTCCATGTATCCTTAAGAATAATAATAATAAGAAAACCTTTATTTGTCCCACAATGGGGAAACAGCAGCGCCCAACAGCATTATTGATGCACCTTGAATGACCACCATCTAAATCACTACTGCTACAAATTCAAACAACAAAAGATTGAAATTCAGGTGTTTGTTGTGCCAGCTAATAAAGAGTTTAACTTGATGCTCTTCTACTTGTTGCACATGATTATCCGAGTGAAAAGAACTGAATGGGCAGCCAGCCAAGTCTTACAAGACCATATGGCCATGGGCCGCAGCGGCGTTTGGGCCGTTGTTTCCTTCAGCGTCCTATTGTTTGGTGTCAAAGGACTGGAGGGGGAGGGAGGGGGATTATATGTACACCAGAACACATTCTCTCTTTCAAAACACACACACATAGACACTCCCCCATACGTACAAGCACAAAATCACATTACCAGCATCATTGAAGTTCCACCCATAATCCAGACATCTTTAATCCACTATGTGTGGATGCGAAACCTCATACTTAGGAGAAAGAAATAACAAAATAAGAAATAAAAATGTTGTCTTTTTCTAGTGATTCTAGGAGGTGATCCGCAATTATACATGTATTTAAAACACAACTCCAGAAGCACCAGAACATAAACTCTGTTTAAATGCAAATAAGGAGAATTATTTCCAAATATTCCAATAAGCAAAATAAAATCATAGCCAAAAAAAATGAATTTTGTGATGCAGGTACCTTTTGGTATGAAGAGACAAAGAATAAAAGTGGATTTTTTAGTGAGTTACACAGTTATTCACAGGGTAGACGAGGCATGATTCAACAGTACTACTTACATCAAAGGCTTCTTTGTGCAGGCCTTGAGTGGTCCTCAGCCAGCTGCGGTTCAACTCACTCAGCTCCAAAATCGTCTGCACCTTAAGTCGGACCAACTCCCCAGACTTGCGAATCATCTCAACTATTTCATCCCTGCTTTTGTTCTCCACATTGATCCCATTGATTTCCACTAGTCTGTCTCCTGGCACCAGGCCCAGAGCCCGGTCCTTGGTCCCAGCCCCTGGTTCGGCGAAGTGTACCACACGCCGACACACTCCTCCATCGGGCTTCCTGTCTAGCATGGTGGTCCTCCGCAAAGAGAAGCCAAAATCCCCAGTGTTGCGCCTCTGTACCTCAAGTTCTCTTGGGTCTGGTATTGGTGGAGCAACAAGCATAGGCAACTGTAGGTCTGCACCAGGGAACGTCTTCTCAACCAACTCAGGAATGTCAACCACAGTTGGATTGGGACAGGGCTTTGAAATAGATGTATTCCATTTCTGCCCAGGAAGGGTTGAAGCTTCCAAAGCGACGTCCCCTTTACTGCTCTGGGAAAAACTGACTTGCTTCTTGTCCACTACTGAATTCAGCTTGGCCAGTTCCCCAAACTTGGCTGCTCTCTCCTTTACAGAGTTGCGATGATGTTCCAGTTCATTCCCCTTCGCATCTTCTCCAGCGGAACCTCCACTTATTTGGCCCTGCTCCTGGGTGTTGTGATGGTGCTCAGCCTCCAGGTCTGACAGGGACAGCTCTGTGTTGCTGGCCACCTTGATTGGAATAGGGCTAGAGATCTCCAGCTTGCTCCTAGAGTTCCTCTTGGAGCTCCCTCGATGCAGGTGGAAGAAGCCTCTACGAATGCTCATCTCTTCTAGGCTCTTTAACTCCGCCTGGGACATTCGTTCTTTCTTATCCTTCTTGTCTTTCTTTTCCTTCTTGCCCAAGTCCTTCTCCTTCTCCTTGTCTTTCTTGATTAAATGAAACATGCTTGAACTTTTTTGTTATTTACCAATGTGATTTGAGAAACTGTTTCACATATGCTAGTAGGAGATGGTCTCATGAAAGAAGCTGAAAGCATCTATGGGCACAGACACCTTGTAATGTCATCTGTAGGGAAGAGGTACAGAAAAACAGAAAATGAAAACTTTAACACATGATGGAATACAACAGCTTACTGTCTCTTGACCGAGAAATATGCCGATTGTTAACCAATCTTGTCTAATACCATGCGTCTGTAATGGAATATACATTGTTTATACAAATATCTATGCAAAATATCTATCTTTGGTTGAGCCATAATTTGCTTACTTATATATTACTATATTTTGCTTTTTTATTTACAATGCTGATCTTAAGTTACAAGGTTTTGATTAAGTTCTTATGTCGGAATCAGCATTTATCTGCAGATCTTAGGGTTGGAAAACAGGTAGTGCATGTTACCGTGTCATGACATTTCTCCTCTGCTTGCACTCGTCATCATTACATCACCTTACATTTAAAGTGTCAATACACAAATCTGTTGACAATCACAAGAAAGGTTCATACGGTGTCGGCTTCATGTGCTGTAATAGATTTGGCATCATCTATGCCTTCTCTAGAGTCTCAACAAACGAACTAGCCAACAAATATGTAGCCCACTATAGACTTGGAGTTCATTCTCCCAGTCACACACACTGACACATCTGTGCCACATTACACCTGAAGGTGCCCTACATACTGAGAGGCTACTCAAATGTTCAGAATACAGTGATGGAGAACAAGGTTCTCCAATCAAACAGAATGCACACACAGCCAGCAACCCTGCTTTGTTATTGACATCACATAAACACTCAATTCGCACCTAATCCACACCTAATCACATCTCCTAGGGTCAGACAGGCAGTGAAATACACGACAGCAACTACAACGACATTACAGCATTTTACAGTTTGCTGAATGCACTTTTGTTATAGAGAATGCGAGTTGTGAATAGCTTTGCTTAACTTACTGTACACTCAACTAGGTTGTCGCTACGACAAGTCCTCGGCTTGGCTTTAATGCTCTCCCTTTAAGCTGCTTTGCCCTCATTCTCTAGCACCGGTGCCTTTCAGTGTAAAAAAAAATGTCATTCATAAAAATAAAAAAATAAAAATAACAGAGAGTAGACGCTGTCAGAAGGTATGATAATTACCTACCCGGAACTGGTCACCGTTCCTGCCATACTAGAAGTTTTCGGCATTTTCTTCTTTGGAATTGACAGCAGGTGCGAGTACTTGTGCTGCCTTCAAATGCATGCCGTCGCCTCCGACTTCCGATTGCTGTGGTGGGATGGCAACACACACGCAGGCAAACTCAACGCGTCTTTGTGATTTTAATTTAAAAACCAATGCGTTTTACTTTTACAAAGTGCTACAGCAGAAGTATGAACCATGATTAAATCAACTCTTTCAAAAGAAGCTTGATAATATGTATATACATTTGTATGAAAACGAAGCCTTAAACTAAAGTATTCTGTGTTTTCATTGTCAAGAAGTAAAATACAATACATCTTTAAATGTCACAAGGTGTGCTAAATTTAGCCTTGGACAACAGTATTAGGGGCCTACATGCATAAACGGCTCGAAATTTCCTAATTCCAACAGCACCCAAAGGCGGCGCCAGTGTACACTGGGCAGCAGTGACCCCTCCTGGTCTTTTGGTTTACTAGAAACAATGAGGCTGTACAGAGTAACTTCACAAGACTCAAACATGCCAAAATGTCCAAAGATTTGTTTAAACATCGTTGAGACTGTTAATTCTCAAGTGTTAATTCTATAAAAGATTAAATGTAATTCTTTGTGTTCTTTTGTTTGATGCTACTAGCACCGGATGGTGTCTCCCAAGTTTTTACATTTTCTGAAACTTGGATGTACTATTAAAACTGTCTAATACACGCTCTTCAAAACTTGATATCGTATTAGCTGCCAAGCTGGACAGCAAGAGCATTGTTTAGTTATTTCTGGCCGCGACAGAGAAAATCTAAATGTTCTGTTACGGCACATGCAGCGTACAAGTTACACTCCACCTACTTTACATACATTTGGTTTCTAGCTTCACAATTTAAGGACAAAACAATGAGAATTAGACCAACATGCAGAGTTTTAAACCAAATCAGAATAAGAGGCCTTGTGCATTTTTTTTTAACAGGCCAATCACTGTATGTAAGAAGGTCACAGTTAGGCTTCAAACATCATGGTCAGGTGATGTTTGAACATCATCTGGCCATTTACAAAGGATACTTTATGGCCATTGTTGCATAGCATTGAGTAGAGGTATCAATAAACTGCAGAAAATACACTGACACAATTTCAAAAAATGCTACACTACATTTTACATTGGTACTTGCCTCTAATGTATTTTAAATCAACTCAGAATCTTTTCCAAATCATTACATGCTCGTGTTAGTTAAGCAAACTTACACAACTGAAACTGTGTTGAGAAACAAACACACTGAATCTGTCACTGTTTCTCTCTGATACTTTATGAGTTGTCACAGACCTTTTAATAACTACTTTATAGCTTTCTTAAACAAACCAATTTTGGAATATTTTGGGATACACAACTGCAGTCAAATGTGAGAAAAAGAGAATGTACAAAAAATTTAAAGCCAAGATTTTTTGCCTCTTCCTATTTTGGCAATATTGTACAGTCTAGTTTTGGTGCGATCTTTGTCATCTGTATTCCTCTTCGAAGTGCACTCCAACGTAGAGTCTGTCTCAAAGGAGATGGCCTGGTTTGGCATGCCTCCGCTCCTGTCCAGGGACACCATAGAGGTGGTCTGCAGGACAACCCTTCCACTTAGAGAGTGTTTGAGCTCGAGCAACAGCGGGTTGCTGTCAGAATATAATTCCACCTGATGAATCCGGCCTCTGTCTGGCTCGCAGCATGTACAGCATGCCGAGAGTAGCACTCTGAATATGTAAATCCATCCCAAGTAATG
Source organism: Chelon labrosus (assembly GCF_963514085.1). Lineage (NCBI taxonomy): Eukaryota > Metazoa > Chordata > Actinopteri > Mugiliformes > Mugilidae > Chelon > Chelon labrosus. The sequence continues at coordinate 4,711,899 of NC_140350.1, read as the reverse complement.
CAGCTCCACAATGTTCAAGACGAAGCAGCCCAGACTGACACTGAACATGAAGTTGAGAAAGATGGTCTTCTCCGTTGCTCGAGACACAAAGCAGTCGGTTCTGTTCGGACAGGGGTAGGTCTCACAGCGAAACAGGTGGGGAACTTCAAATCCAAACAGGTAATACTGCCCAATGAGGAAGATTATCTCCATGATGGAGCGCAGCAGAACATGTATGATGTAAATAAGGAGTACTTGACTGGAGAGTTGGGTTGGATCCTTTCCTACCTCATTCGTTTGCTCTTCCAGCTGGCTCTTCTCCTCACACTCGCCTTCGTGTGAGCTCCAGTTCTCATTGTTATAGGTGGTGTCATAATGACTGCCGGCTTCCAGCGCTGCCTCTTTTTCTGCTCCTACATGACTGTCTCTTTCTGGCAAAGGCGACGACCTGGGTACCACTTCCACCTTCTTGACCTCCAAGTTTTCATTCTTGGTAATTTTTTGCAAGACATAGATGATGTAGAAAATAGAAGGCGTGGAGACGAGAACAATCTGAAAGACCCAAAAGCGCAAGTGTGAGACAGGAGCAAACGTGTCATAGCAGACATTGTTGCACCCAGGTTGTAGGGTGTTGCAGGTGAACTTGGACTGCTCATCGCTGTAGACAGCGTCCCCCACCAGGGCCACGAGCAATATGCGGAAGATGAGCAACATTGTCAGCCATATCTTTCCAATAACTGTGGAGTGGTTCTGCACTTCTGTTAGGAAGCGGCCAAGAATGGACCAGTCCCCCATTTCTGTTGACACAAAAGAAATAGGTTAAACACTATTTAGTCAGGCAGAATGCGTTTGAATAGGTTGCTCTTAACACCCTATGCTGGCATTATGAGACATGGAAAACAAGAAGTCATAAGACGCACACGTTCAAATATTAAGTGGATTTAAACACTGGCCTGGAAATCCTCCATAACAGTAAAAAGAAAAACCATGAAATATCAGTGTCATAATCAGTGTGTCACAGACTAGTATGACATTCAGTAAAATTGTTTTACAGGGATCTTTCAGATGGACAAATTCCTTTTTTTGCCTTTTTTTATATAAGCTTTCAATTAAGAGAAGTACCAGTACCATCTAATATTCACAAAAAGATCAGTTACATTCAAGGAGAAACCTTTTAAAATTGTCATGTTTATAAATTTATTGTCAGATGAACACATAAGCTAAGCACATTATGAACTACCAATGATTACTGGAGAAACTGATCAGCAAATCGTCTCGTTAGCAAGTAAAATGTGCAAACGGCATAATCAGCTTCTGTTACATTCATTCTTTTCTACTGCCCTGGAGGAACTTACCTTTGGAGAATCTGAGTCTTCCTTATCCAAAGCAGGGAAATATCAGAGGAAGCAATCCGCATAACTGAATTTTCAAGAGCAGCCTGTTGCTGGACGTTATCGTGTCTTTTGAGCTGGATAAGGGAAGAATGGGCTGACCACACATATTCCCCAACTCTAACTGAAACGTTCATTGCACTGTATGTGAATAAAGGCTTTCAATGTACAGTGGGACAAAGATTGAAATGTACAATGGGGGCACCTTCGCTGAGCGGCCATTCACCAACGAGCAGAGAGTTCAAAGAACATACTGGAAAGAGTGTGCACAATACTGATTCATGCTCGGATCCGTACACACTTAGCGCTCAAACGGAAGTCTCGTTTAGCAGGAGATGTTAATACTTTGATATGTGAGGGCAATTTATTGAAGAGTCCCGACTGCATACTAAATCAGATCTCATCATTTTTGATGGTGGTTTGAAGAATTAATTGTAACTTTTCACTTTTTTAAACTTTTGTTGTCTGTTGCTGCCATCTAAGTTAAATGGCATTGCTTTTATTGGCACGTAAGTTGTTATCTTCATGTAGCACACTTACTAATTTGGCTATTTTTTAGATGAATACGTTCATTTATTAGTATCATGTTGTTGTTTTACAGCAAATGTGGAATGAGAAAAGGACAAATGGAGTGATAACTCTGGCTGAACTTTAATAAATGATGCAGCAACACCAAACAATGATAAGTGTCTTGTTATTTGAGCTTGAAGGACACCCCTGGGTTATTATGAAGGTCATCTGGCATCACCCTCTGTTCTTGTAACTCCAGAGGCTCTGTAGTTTTTTTTTTCTTGGCTTGCTTTGAAGTATCATTTGACCACAGAGAGGAATCTTGTATTCCAGATATCGTCTGCCTTAATCAACTAAGAATTACTACGCTACAATGGAGCAGTCATTAGTCCACTCAACTGATATTGGCTAAAAATAGAGCACATCTTGTTTTCAATAATCAAATGACTAAACTACGGATAAATACAACTTCTGTGTTACATATGCAAAGTACCAGGATAATACAATGAGGCTATTATTGCTCACCTATGTAGCCATGACAGTTACCATCCTCTCTGATGGTGTAGTCTCCTATATGTTGTATATGTTCATCATCAGTAGTACAGTTTAATGATGAACTGCAAAGTTACGGACACTTTTCTGATTCAGAAAATGAACTAAATAAACATTAATATGAGATTTTGCACAGTGAGATATACTAAATTGTAATTCCTATTTTCTAATCATGTACTTTTTTGTGTACATAATCGGCGGCTTTAACGTGCAAGTCAAAAATAATCTTAATAAACAACATTACCAACAACTTAGTGATCCACAGGGCTCCATTGTCACCTAAATGGGTGAGGCTTTTCATTATCCCAAGGGGTTTGCCTAGATAAATACAAAATCATCAAATTCTACACGAAATAGGTATGTAAGACAAGCTAAACATTTTTAATCTGGGTTTATGTGATACAAGTGGTGTATTCTCAGCACAGGATTAGACCGAATGTGTGTTATTTTGGTCCACTGCGGACAATTCGTGCAGTTTATCTACTCTGTCGTTTTCATTCAACCCTATCCCATGAATGAAAATAAACAGCTACGTACGCAATGTATTTATTCGTCTGTTTTAGCTGAAAACTCAGTGTGGATGAGACGAAAGGCCAAATGGTAATTATGCAAACCATCCGGTTATAGATATTTTTTCCTGTTTCAAAAACGGATGGAATGTTACTGAAACACAATCATATCCCGACCACATGCGACAATCTAATATAACAAATGCCCCTCACAGCGTCAGTGAAAAACCATCCAGAGGGGTGTTTTAGAAATCCAGCAACGCCAGATTACTTCTGCAACTGAATAGAAGCGATTTATAAATTATCTCGCAAATGTATTTAAAGGTATATTTTATGTCGCCATTCTTTATTCGTTCGTTTGTGTTCTAGGAGTCATATAAAAACGAGTATACGAGTATATTTTTTCAAACCCTAGACTTAGCACCGCCCGCCAAATACTGAGGAAAGTGGTTCAGCCCTCGAGGTTACCGGAAGTTGTTTCAGCTGCCATGTTTGGTTGCTTTGTTGTAGGCTTCTACTAGGTTTCCTACAGAATTAGTAAGTGTGGAAATGGAGCCGAGCTGGAGTACGTTTCTTTTTCAAGTAAGTTGACTCTTTGGGAGGGAAACTGGGATAGCTCGTAAAACAACCGTAGGAATGCTTCGTATTGGATATTTTAGCGGTAAATCTAGTTTTTAAACGAGTAATACCAAGAACAAGTAACCAAGCAAAACAATGGTATATGAATCCAGGCTTCCAGCTGTGAGGCTTGGGAATGACGCTAGAACAAAAAAATCAAATCTCTTCAACCGCAGTTTGAAAATGCGGCTTGTTTCCTCTTTTACGAATGTATGGCATATTTACGGTGAACAGTTCGACCGCGTTGGGGATTTTTAAGTTTGTGTGCGCAGTCGAAGCCAGCTAAACATGCGGGATCATTTGAAGTAAAGCTGGAGACGCCACTGCACCGTTACAATCGAGACAGACCTGTTTTTTTCTTTGACTGAGGGCTTTGATCAGACGCCGTGGGAGATGTTACGCCGGCGAAGATTTGCAATGTAGCGCGGATAATTCCGCAGATACAGATTTTAAAAGTGGATGGTGTTAGAAAACGTCGGTTCAGTGAACACTTAGGATTTCAGTCGCTGAGATTTACAAACGGCGATTCCCAAGTCCGCGGTGAACTTTCCGCTTGTTTCAGCCGGTTCGTCAGTAACTAGCCAAGTGGCTAACGATGTTTAGGCTGCATTCATTACACTCGCTTGCTAATTTAGCTTAATGTGGGCGAGGCGGCCGTGGTGAGATTGCAAAACTAACGTAACACGACTCTATAACCAGTGCTGTAAAGCTCACTGTATATTAACTAGCTATTTATTCTTGTGACCGTGGTGGAAAGGAATTCAAACTATGCACACAACACAAGCTAACGCTAGCAGCGAAGGAGCAGATTTGAAATTAGCAACGACATTACGCAATTTATAAACCATTTTCTGCCAGAAAGTGTGTGCTGCTGTTGCGAGTGATCTGCCGCGGTTTAGTGAATTTCACGGTGTGCTAAGATGGAAGGCTATTGTTCAGTAAAATTAATGATTTTTTTTTCTCGTGGCCTTGCTTAGGCTAGAAGAATTGAGCCTCACGAGAACATGAAAAATATAAAGTTTTTTTTTCTCGAAGTGTTATGCAACAACTTTTTATATATTGCGTTTGTTTTATTCCAACTCTGTAATTTTGTCCTTTTTTTTTTTTACACCCCCCCCCAAAATGTCCCAAGTATCTGTCTCGTGTCTATTCTCAAGTCTCAAGATTTTCTGTTTTCTCCAAGTTGTGCTCTAATGTATTTTAGTGCATGCGACAAACTCCTCATATGAAGAACTTCCTTCAGTAAACTTCTGCAGCAGTTCAGTCTTTCCAAAAATACTTAATCTTTTTTTTTTTTTTTTTTTTGGAAAACTTAAAAATCTGCATCCTCAAATGTTCCCAGTTCTTATATGCTAAATTTATTAATTTAGGGCATCCTCATGAAGCCAGGTGCAGTTTTTGTAGTAGCATATTTATTTCAAATTGTGTGGCCCACTTGGTTATTTTGTATCACGTGCCATCTGCTGCACTCCAAATCAAGTAAATAAGTTAATAACATGGGGACACTGGTATTAAGTTAGAACAATGATCCTTAGGAGCTAACATTTTTCATTTAAAATTCATAAACGCTAACATTAATAGGCCTACTTAATGTAAAGGGAACAATGTGAGTAGTGCGGTGCTTTTTTAAAATGAAACCTTAAGTTACATATGGCTGCCTTTCAAATGCATCATGTTTTTGGGGTTTTTTTTGCCGCATGTGTAACATTTTGTTCTGCTGTCAAAGAGTGATCACTTACTCACATCTGTGAGCGCCATTTCTTCGCAGATGGACAGTGTCGTTTGTTGTGCAGTATCTGGCCTCTAGCCAGGAGCCCTGCGTGTATTATGTACCTCACACTGTTACAGTGTCAATCTCATGTTAATCAGTGTGCAGTTATCGTTCGGGGCACTTAATGCAAGAATGTAAAGAGCCATACTTCATTTAGGTGCCATCAAAAAACACATGCCTCTCTCTCTCTCTCGTTTACTTAAAGCGGTGTCATTCAAAATGTGCATTAAAATGGAGATTAAGATGACGTTTGAATAACTTTGTGGAGTTTTTTTAATTACACATTGTTTAGAGCAGTGTGGATGTGTAGTGATACACCAGTAATGCTGACAAGTAGCAGGAAAAAAAAGTTAGGTGCCCCAAAGTCATAATACACTCCTTGTGTGCCTGCAACACTGTTCTGTGTTTCTGTGGAAACTGCACTAGCCTTTCTAGGAAAGCACTGTGTAAACTATATTATTAGAACATGCTATATAAAGTGAAAAGGCAGGCAAATTCCTTAGTGTCCTAAAGAAAATAGCATTTGGCGAGTGGATGCACTGAAAATGATCAGTTTCTGAGTCAAAAGATCAACTCATCGTCATATAATGGCCTTGAGTGATACAGCAACACACATATATTTGTGAAAGCTATTGGTGATCGCTTGCTAGATTTCCCCAACTAGTTATTAGCTTCTGTCTTTGGTGTCCAACAGATGGGTTACAGTTAGTTGATCTTAAACTATGTTTTCCTTGACCAGCCCCCTTTTTAGATTACACAAACTCAAGTAGTTTTGATCACTGTTGTATTATAAAATAAGTTCTACTTATACTTTGCCAGAGCTTTAGCATGGGCCCCAATCCTCCCACATCATAGTCGTCATAAAATAAAAAAATATATATGATAAGACTCAGCAAACTTTGTGAAATCAAAGCTTAATAGTGCCAATGAGAATAAGTTCAATGTATATTACCTTGCAGCACAGATTTAAACTTTGGTGTCCAAACAGACTTTGACTTAACTGTGACGGTTATTTTCTTGTTGCAGCACAGAGATATTACTCATCACTAAGGTCATTGTGCGTCAGGTCTTCTTTATTTTGTCCAAATCTATTAGTTTTACAAGATCAAGGGGAAATGCCTTTCTTAGGTGAGCAGTTTCATTGTAATCGCAATGCCAAAACAACAGAAATGTAGTTTATGTCGGCTGGCTTACATTTGGTCACACTTCGTACATTTTTGTCAGACACAGTACTTTTTATAACATTGTTTTTGTGACCACATTGAAGCCTACCATCTTTTTTCTTTCTCTGTTTTATTCAGTAGAGTTATTTGTTTTCCAAGGAATTTCATGCTTTGCGACTTTTAAACCGCAGTATATCTCAAAGGTTTGTGTCTATTCTATGTTCCTTATAGGACGACTTACTATAGGGGTCTTGTGTTAAATGCCACTTCTTTCACAGGTTTTGACTTATTGATTTCAGTGTTGTGGGGAGAAAATGACGTAGTAATGTCCTACGTTCTCTTAAATGATGCAGTTCAAACATAGGTAAAATAATGAATATATCAAACCACCATCTAAAACATGTTCTCACTCCAACCCAAAGTAAAATACTTATATCTACAAACAAGGCCCCGAACCCCTGCAGTGTTTGTGTTCTTTTACAGGTTATGAAAAAAAGTAGGAATACCAACATTACAAGAGCATGTTTTATAAGATCTTATGTCCACTCAAGCAAGCTGAGTAGCAGCCAATGATCTCTGAACTTAAGAGTTAAAGAATAGCCTTGAAAAAAAGCCTTAAACTTGGGCTTTACATGCACCAGAAAAAAAAAGTTATTGTTTCTCCTCCTCCTCTGTTTCTTTTCTATGTTATCAGTTACAGTTTTTGTTTTGTTTTTTGTTAAAAAAATTGGGATTGGGATTTTGGCAAGCAGCTGTAGAGTGGGACACAAAAGACTGAAGAAAGACAGTGCATAATCTAACTCAGACCATGAGCTCAATTCATGTCTACAGTGGCCCATGGAGCCATCAGGACACTCCCTCCATTTTGATGTTATTTATGAGGGAGCAGCCCCAGTTGTCAGAGCGCATTTGTGTCAAAATGGTCAGAGCTGCATGAAGGCACAGCAGCTTACAGGCCCTGCACCTCTGTATAGAGGCCAGGCTGTCTGCAGTGGCTACGTCTGCTGTTCACAAGCTTCACAAAGAGGGTTCCCGGCTGGTATCCCCCCACCCAAACATAAAGCCCCCCACCCCCCCACCCCCCACCCCTGGTGTGCCAGCGGACGGGTTAGCATTGGCATGATGATGACTAATCCTGGAAGGTGGCAAGTGTAAGCAGGTGCTCAGACAAATAGATGGGTGGGCTTGATGGCATTCTCCACGAGTTCCCAGGTCCCACTGCATATGAGGGAATGATGGCTAGTTTAGCTGAGTAGTGTTTGGATAAACAATGTCCCTGTCTCATGAATAGATGAGCCAAATCAATGAAGATGAGCATACAAAGATCCCCTGCTGAGGCCCGAGTGCATCACTGCTCAGATTTGTGTCTTTCACAATAGGCTAGATGACATAAGGAGGACATTGTGTGGTTCATTTTTCTTTGCTGCCTCCTTTTTTGCAACTCCTTTCTAGGCTGGCCTTCTTCGATGGATGATTGAACCTCAAAGGGAAAGGTCAAGTATTTCACCTAGCCCTTTCTTGCTGGTGGTTGATAACACGGTTGTCTTGACTGTGTCCGTTTACTGAAAGAACAGTGTTAGCTGTGACACAGGAGATATTTTATGGCTTGGTATGATATGAAAAAACTATTTTAGCAGAGAGGGGGGCAGTTATGTGTAGGCACTTTGACGGAAATGATAAAATAAAATCAAGCAATTATAGAATTTAATGAATTGTCATTAATACACTCTCTGCTGATGTGTGTTTCAAGATTTGTACTATATGATACTTTTGGTCTGAATATAACCAGTACAATCTGACACACTAGTGACACGTTGTTACATTAATTGTTGAATTTGAAGGCTCCTATGGGAAGGACAAAGAATGCATTGAATAAATGGTCGCTACTTTGTTTACAGCAGCAGTTTATCCCATTGATACATTGTGGTGGTTTCAGTTTTGGTTTTCACCCAGCTCACCTAAAAGTTATTAGGCAACTGCCTTAGAATTGAAAGGTTGAAATACAACTCACTGGATTGCTCAACAGTTAACCTTTCTTCTGCCTCAGACATGTCCAAACAAAATACGCTGAATCATTGTCAGTCAAAGATGTATAGTTATTTTGTTTATGTCATAGCTATGATACGTGAAACAAATAGTGACCAACCTCCTCAGTTAAGCCGCTGGATTGTTTAAATGAGTGGAAACCAGCTCTGATCATTGCAGCCAGTTATTTGTGATATTTGCCATTGGTTTGCACATGTAAAAACCCAAGGAAATGTGTGTGCGTGTGCTAGGCCACATATACTGAAGGAAAAAGTGCTGCTGTGGTCTGTATTATTTATCTAGTTTGCTTGGTTTATTTGTGTTTTCTTCTATATGTATTTCACTCCTTTACTCACACACACCGTATCTCTTAACTGAGCTAATGGCCTGCTCTTCAAGAGCTTTCTTGGCAGTTAAACTTAACTCTGCTGTGCCTCTCATTTGGTATGCTTGCTTTGCAGTCACATGATGAATCAGCACCGTCACGATGGGATCATTTTTCATCCAGTATATTTGGATTCTTTTGCATTAGTGGCATGCTGCGTCAGCCTCATTAATGATAGACCCAGCGCCCATTTTGTTTTCTGTAACATCTTACTAACCCTCGCTGTTCTTATGGAGTTGTCAGTGTTTATTGCGGTCATTATACTTTTTAAGTTGTGGGGAATTAAAGCTACAACTCCGAAGATTATTGTGTCATTAGCTGCTGTAGCACCTAAAAGTTCTTATAAAATGTTTACCACCATGTGTCTGGAATTCATCTGGGCTCAACCAAAAACATTTGTGTGTGTTTGTTTCATCAGCAGGCCAATGAAGCCCTCCACCACCAGCACCAGGTGGCCCAGAATAGCCTGCTGCCACTTCTTAATGCTGGATCTGAACAAATTGATCAGAAGCCTATCCTGCCAATCCAAATAGACCATAAACCACCTACCAGTGCTGCTGATCTCCTTAAAGACAATGTGGCCAGCGGAGGAGGTCCACGGCCACCAATGCCTGTGATAAAGAAGGAACATAAAGGCAAAACACCTTTCGTCTGTGGCTACTGTAACAAGGCCTTCCGTGACAGTTACCATCTGCGACGTCATGAGTCCAGCCACACTGGTATCAAGATGGTGTCACGTCCGAAGAAGACGGCCCAAACAGCCCCCACCATGGTATCCATGATCGGTACCATGCCACGGGAGAACAACGGCAACTCGTCCTACATCTCCACAGTAGCGGGCCTCCTCTCCACGGCAACCACCTCTGTTTCCTCAGGCACAAGTATCATGACATCATCTGTAATGGGCAATATGCCCCAACAGAATGTCCCCAAGAAACCCGCCAAACCTGTCAAGAAAAACCACGGCTGCGAGATGTGTGGCAAAGCCTTCCGTGACGTCTACCACCTGAATCGCCACAAGCTGTCCCATTCTGACGAGAAGCCTTTTGAGTGCCCAATCTGCCAGCAACGCTTTAAAAGGAAGGATCGGATGACCTACCATGTTCGCTCTCATGATGGGGGAGTCCACAAGCCCTATGTGTGTTCTGTTTGTGGGAAAGGCTTTTCCAGGTAAGACTCAGATTTTATTTTGTGGTCTTTCATGCACAAGTATATCAAATACATATACGATGTAAGTATTTTCGTGGGATGTACAACACACACACGCATACAAAATGTGAAAAGCTTTTACACCACAATGTACTTTCATACACCTTAATAATTCAATAGCTTTCTACTGCTGGGCAAAAGGTTAAATGAACACTGAGCATCTCCAATGTTAAAATGATTTTCTTTATGCTGCCAGACAGATTTGTAAGGATTCAGACTGGCAGATCCCGAAAGGAGACATTTAATGGGTAGTTAACATTACATTACATTTCTCATATAGCTCTTGAGGGAATGGAATAAGTTACGATCTCTAATAGGTAACAGTATGACATAAGCACAGTTAACATCCGTTTTTCATTTCTATCATACCGTACTTAATGTAAGGTATTAGATTGGTCCCAGGTGCATTTTACAGCACCAGGCAACAACCCTATATATATAGCCAGACTAGTATAAAAAAAGAAAAACAAAAAAATGAACTGACTATAACAACAAAGAGTCAACAACTGACAAATGTCGAAAGTCCATTTTTAGCATCATATCGCCATCATCAACTGGAAATGACTTGTAGCCTGTTGCTGTTTTTGCAGCGAATGTGAACACAACTTAGGTGTTCCCCAGAGTGTTCCTTTTGTTGTTGCTGCACACATCACGGGTTTGATTGTGTTGGCGTAGTGTCTATATTTGTCAGGTTAATTCTTCAAACCGATTCAGAACACACATGTAACCTGTGTACCAATGCTTACATGTTTCTTCCTAGTTTGGCAGTGGTTGATTAATCAGTTTGGAGGTCCATTACTGCCACCTATCAGTGCAGCTAACATATTATAGCTCACAATTCCAAGAATATAGGTGTAGCTGGCTGCAATAAAGTGCTATTGAGTGTGTTTGCATTTGAGCATGACTGAACCCTATAGTTTGTTGCTGTGACAAAAAAGGGACAAACACTTACTTGAGCATCAGCGGCGCAGATGCAGACAATAGTAACCTACACTTTCCATTGCTTTGCAACTTTTTTTTTTTAACCCATACAAGTTGTAGTAGACAGTGACAACAGTTAAATGTGAGTTTGCAAGTCTCTGCTTAGGATCAGGTGTAAAACATTTAATTTCTAGTATCATTCTTGGTGTAACCCAAGTCTTATGCGCAGCAGCAAAAGGAAGTGGCTTGCAAAACGTCTGTATTGTATGTGTACAAAGGAGATGGGATCATTAGAAAGAGGGACAATTCAGAGCGACAAAGGCAAATACTAAATAGGCATGAAAATGGTGGCAAATGCAAAAAAGATTGTTTTTGCAACAGTTCTAGTTTATTCATTTGCTTTCAATCAACAAGTAACAACGAGTAACAAGGCCAATGTAAACAGGAAGTGTGCGTCTGGGATCAAATTTATTCTTACGGAAAGGGAGACAGAAAGTAATTTCACCCTCTGGTGGTTGCATTCCAGGGACATGGAGAAAAGTCCTGACTTGTCTGCATGGAATTTAAAAATAACATGATGATAAACAAATTCTAGCAAACATATTTTGTTATACTAAGTAGCAGTCCAAAAATAGCATTTGCTTTGCTTGCAGGTGTTCTCCAGAATGTTTTTTGACGGCAAATATAAATGGATGTTTTATTTCAGATGCTTTACTAGAAGTACACTGAACTGCAACCCCACTGCTCGTCTAGTAACTCATAGTAACCACCATCTTGTTTGTGAATTATTCAGCCCATGTTGTCTGCGTTGTTTAGTTACTTGAGTTTACATTGAAGGATTGTATTCCCATCTACTGTCCATGTAGCATCCAAGTGCCTGGGTTTTCATATTTATTGTTGTAGTAAACAGTTTAGATTGTACTTGTAATGACCCCCACGCCATTTCAGCCACACGTTTAAACAGTTGCACATGGGAGAGCACCAGTGGAGTACCGAGGGAGGGGGAGGCGTCACTTGTCACTTTGCAGTTCCCGCCAGCATGTCACAGTCTCTTTCCCCTGGGAATTCAGTGAACCATGCGGTAATCTTTAGGTCAACACATTTAAAATGTAGTAAATATCCACCTTTGTCGATGAATGTCTCACAATGGCCTCATATTTACAACTTTATTCACAGGCCAAATCATTTTTTTGAATTTGGGGTGTATTTAAAGCAGTACTGATCAAGCAGAGAGCAGAGTGATATCGATAACAGAATATTAGTGCAGTGCTGTAACGTAACTTAAGGAAAAACATCAGCCGTGTGCGCTGGCCAAGCTGTAACCTTAGCACTGTGCTGTGTAGGGCAGTTTCAGGCATGCCTCCAACACAGTGACGTGGGGTAGGGATTCATCAGCATACTGGAAAGTGAGAATGGGGACTGAATAACAGGGCACTGAGTCACTGCCACTCAGCCAGATCTGTAGGCAGGCAATGTCTGGAGTCTGCTCTCCTCGTCAGTTGAACGAAAAAAAAAAAAAAAAAACTTGATTCCGGTTCATGGCACCATTGAGAAGATTCTACTTGACTCCTCATTTGTATTTTTTTTTAAAAAAAGAAAAAATCCAGCAGCATGAAACTTTCCGGTTTAGGAGCAGCTGCCAGAGCTGTAGCCCTTACTCACTCCATTATGGCACTTCTAACATGATTCAGCTCACAGCTTCAATAGAACTAACACGCTGACAGAGGAGGATCAGTGCCAAGAAGAATTTGTGAATGCTGGAGTTTCATTGTAAAGGTCAGGAGGCACATAGCTGTTTTGCAGTGAACTCTGTAAATTACACAGTAGATAAACACAGAGACCCAGTGTTGCCATCCATGTATGCTTGTTATGGTTTTTACTAGTTTTAACCTACAAAAATAAATTACCTTTATTTTAGAGTTGCACAAATATTTTGACTAAAGAATGTGCAAGCATCAGTTGTTGGAGTGGGTTTACCAGTTTATTGTCTAGGTTTCTTTACAACCACTTGTTAATTCAGTGTGTTTCAAGTATGGTGAAATAAGTGCTAAGATGTTCAGGAAGGAGGAAATGCATGCAAGAAAAGGGCGACTTTCAGAACTAAGGCTGCATTTTTTTTTCTGTAACACTAAAATGTATTTAAGGCTTTTTCACAATTGGTCACTGTTGTCGGGAATAAAATAGTTCAGCATCCCTGTGGATTAAAGTTGTTGGAAGTTAAATTGACATAGTTAGGTTAATCCTCAGCGAGAGATTAGGAGGGATTCCTGGAAACTCACGTTAGCAACATCTTCGTATTTAAGTGGGAAATAAACAGACTGTAATAATAGGCAAACTGTCAGTTAACTCAAGTGTCAAGTGGAAAATTGGTAGAAAAAAAAAACAACTTCTTTGTGGTGCGTGTTTGAAACTAGGTCAAAGTAGTTCACGCACGATTGATCATGGAGAATTAACTGCCAGTGACTGAAATTTTAGGGATTTTTCTGCCCATCCCCTCATTATCAAAGCAAACAGAGCACATCCTTACACTTCTGCACTTGTAATGCGTTTCAAGGTTGCACAATAAACTTTTCACTGTGTGCACCTACGAGAGGTTTCTTATCAGTAGATTATTCAAACTTGTTTTTGAACACTGTATATGTTTTGTATTCTGGTCAAATCACAAGCAAAGCTAATGTAATTACCCCCAAAATCACATCTCGCCACGTAACTGGAAAATACCATGCACATTAGCTGTAGCAGACAACATAGCACTGTCAACTGGACGTTTTGTGCTCCAGTGAGTGTTGGACTTAAACAGCATGTTATGTGACTCATCTACAACCCTTGGACCTCAGTGCACCTCCATCCAAAGATTAAACGTGCTGTTGTGTTTTGTTGTCGTCTTTATCCAGGCCAGACCACTTGAGCTGCCATGTGAAGCATGTGCATTCCTCCGAAAGACCGTTTAAATGCCAAGTAACGGTAAGAGGCATTGCTGTCAGTTTTCAGATCTGTATAGCTGTTATTGTGTTGTTGCTGACCTTTGTCGACCCTTGTCTTGCCCTTCGCCTGCAGGCCTGTACCTCTGCTTTCGCCACCAAAGACAGACTCCGCTCCCACATGATCCGGCACGAGGGCAAGGTCACCTGCAGCATCTGTGGGAAGATGCTCAGCGCAGCCTACATCACCAGTCATTTGAAGACTCACGGACAGACCAACTTTAACTCCTGTAACAAAGGTTTGCTGCACTTGTTAGGAGCTCGTAACATCATAGCTTGAGTGTGTGCTGCAAATATTTGCTTTTCAGAAATCCTTTACTAACATGCACTGGAAACCAAATTCCTCAGTTCACATGGAAAATCCCAAAACTATGTCACAAGACCTACTCTCATGTGAATGGTATTACCTGCATGAATCGGTCATGTCTGTAATTTGTTAAGTGCAAATTGGCAACCATATTTCTTTAAACATAGAGGTCATGTGATAATACTTATCCAATGCAAATTGACATCTCTAATTTGAGGCTGTGTCCCCAATGATAGATAGATAGATAGATACTTTATCCTGTGGAAATCATTGTGTTCACTACAGCGGTGACCATGGATCAGTAGTTTCTTCATGTTTTTTTATTATAAATTATTATAAACCAGAATCTGGAAAGTAATTAAAGCAGTCAAAAGGTTTGTTGTAAAAGACACAATATTTACTTTTGACTTGTGTGTAATGTGGGAGCAGAAAGGTTGGTACAGCCACATGCAATACAGACTTAGAGGGGATAATTTCTATATAACATCTCAAACTAATATTAATCCTGTGTGGATAGTGCCATAATTATATCTTGTTTTTTTGTTTTTACAAAATTCCATCTTCTTGACTTAGTGTATAATGGATATATAATTGTGTCTCATTTGGCATCAAATCTTGTTGAATCAATGTCATAGTTGCCTCACATGTTCAGTCACATCACTCACCTTTAATCCTGGTTGTTATGTGAGAAGCTATACTGTGTTAGTACAGTTCAAATCTCAGTCTACATTAAGATGCAGCAGAAATAATAATGAGAGTGTCACCATTTGAGTTGTCATCTTTAGGGCTGGGTATCGATTCCAGTTCACAAGGTCAGGCTTGATTTGTTTATAGAGGTTTCAGTTTCGTAACAGTCTTGCTTAGTTATGAAAGAGATTTTCACAGAAACTAGCGTCGGAGATTTGTAGGATTTCAACAATATTGTTGGCAGATCTGTCATATGGCTCTTCTGTCGTTACACTTTTTGAACCCACACATCAGCATTCAAGCCTGACGGTGCTGTCGGAGTCGTAGCTTCTGTCATGATTTGAACCTCCCTGACATGTGCACTAAACTCGCACAAGCTCTTGAGACTAGTCATGCAGAAGTCCTTGCACCGTTTGGTAGTTTCTACATATGTACTTTAAAAGTTATTCTAAACATCATTCTTGTTCTGAAAGTGGACAGGAAGAACCCAGTGAAACAAATGAAACAGAAATAATACAGTGTGTATTTGTTTATCAAAGAAAATGGGCCCGTATTACATATCTTGGATCGATAAGTAAAAAAAATTGATCCAGGGATTTTATGAACTGATGCTGGATCGATGTGATGTTTAAACCCAGCCCTTGTTATCTTTAATATGATTCCCAGTCAAATACTTTATCTTGTGTTTTTCCAGACGGCAGTGATGTCTGCAATTCTGCCTCAATTACACCTGTGACCATCTCTGCCCCCATCACCTCGGCGATGAACCGGGTCAACTTAAACAACAACCACCCCGTCACCATAGCCGCACAAATGAACATTAGCACCAACACGGTCAACATCACATCTCCACTCAGCCTCCAGCACCCAGTGACCATCACCGGGCCCGTCAACATCGCCTCTGTGAACATCCCTGCCACCGGGTCCATGAATATCGCCCACCCGGTCGCGATCACCACCCAGATGCCAATGAATATAGCCGGCCCGCTCAACATCGCGATGAGGCCAGTGGATAGCATGCCTTTTCTGTCCCAAGTCTTGCCTTCTTCCCCTCCCTGGTAAGAAGAAGGAGAGACTGGGTTGAACTGGCCAGAGAGGAAGGAAAAGTGAAGTGAAACAAGAGACTCCTGTCCTCATCTTTGCACCTGAAGCCCAGCTCTTCCTCCCCTTAGACAATGTTCACTTCACCAAGCCTTGAAGTGAATATTTACATGAGCTGTGCGTCCGGTAGGAGCTCCATAAGTTGCAGCTGTGTCCCAACTAGAGTTAAGCGACTGGCATGCGACACAGAACACTTGAGTAGGATTTGAGTAGGATTTATCATGAAATCAGGACAGCCGTAAGACTTAGTGTAGTCAGTTAGAATGATGAAACTGTGATTTGTATCATGACGAACCAGAGGGGAGGATTCCTCAAGCACCCTTAAGGACTCCAGTAGGAAAAACACACCTGTGCTTTTGTAAAAGGGAGATGTGAAATGAACTGAAGCAATAACCCTAAATTGCTGTTTTCGATGTTTTGCAAGTTCTCTCCCAAAGCCTCTGGGTGTTACTTTGTATGTTGTTTTTTTTTTTTTGTTTTTTTTTTTAAACTATAGCCTGCTAATCACTATTTAATGTCATAGGAAATGAGTCTAGTAAAAGGGACAGCAGCTTCCACTTGCATGGAAGAATATTTTTTCACAATGCTTTAGTGTTTTTATTTCCTTTCTTCTCAGATAGTAGGTATGCTCTTGAGGTACAGTGACTAACTTGTACAGTTGACATAGTAATGTATTTTCACGTCAGCATTTTTCAATTTTGCTTTTGCGTCTCAAGCGGATGTCGCGACGCTGTCCTCTTGATGATGAAATATTAGTACTTTGTTTTCTGTTCGTATGGAAACACAAAGGTTTGTCGTTTGTTTTTATTATCGTTAGTGTTGATTTTTCCATGAAGTCAGAATGGAACGAGTCTTGCACTGAAAGCATATCCTACACAAAGGTGAGCAGCAGTATTATCAAAGATCAAATTGGAGTCTTAAGTGTTTCGGTTAGCCAGCCTACACTTGAGGGCCATCTAGTGGCTGGACACAGGAAGGCAGTGGCCTTGTAGTGAAGCGTGTTCAGGCTGTTGCCGTCATCATAATGGTGACCAAATGGCTTTGGCTGACTCTTCTGTCAACAATTTTATTTATCATTCTTTTTATGTTCTAGCCCCAAGACGATACCCTTCACTCAGGAATCACACAGAAAAGCCCATTACTCATGATTGTGGTTCTTAAACTAATGTGTTGATTTTTGATTTGTTCCCTTTTGGATTCCTAAAGACATTTGGCATTGTGGTGTTAAAAGACGGGACTTCAGACAGGAACAAGAAGTCCAAGACTTAATGAAATAGATACCCGTCCATTTAAAATGAGAAATGTACTGTGTAATGGAATAAATGCTGTACCCTTTTTACATTTTCTTTCAAGACCAGTGCAGTCTCAGTCGGCATAGGTATGTGACTGAGAGGAATTGTGCGAGTTGGACAAAAATGCAAGTTTGTGTCCTTTTAAATAACAAAAAACAAAAAAACTAGAGGGACAAATTGGACGTTGCATGACCCCGAACACTGTAGCTGTTGAACATGAACTATTTTTAAATGAATGCCATGTTATCTCAGCAGTGTTGCAGCTCTTTGAGTTGGCTCAGTTACTGAAAAAATGCAATATGCATGTTTGTCATTTTTTCCAAGTTTTGTTTTAAACAAACTATTAGCGTAGCTTCTTTTTTTTTTTTTGTTCTTATGCATTTACGTAGATACACTATTATAGCCTGTTTGCCAAATTTGAAACTGTAATAATGTGATAAACTGAATATTTCATGTGGAATTGAACATCTCTTTATTTTTAAGGAAAACGATTAATTGGATATTCCAGGACCCTTGTGAAAGCAGTTGAATGTATATCTTTGTACAAAATTATTTTAGTTCCAAGGATATGGTAGTTACAATAGATGTGAAAGATAAGATAACCTTTTTTTATAAATCTTTTGTATTAGAACATTAACATTGATAATTTTGTATATATGAGAAGCTAGGCTTTCTGATTAGCAGAAAGGTCAAACATTCCTACATTTTTTTTAAATGTACGTTTGTCAGATTATTACATAAACATGCGCAATGTTATGTGCCTTTTATTTGGGTTGTCTAAATAAAAGAAAACTATCCAATGTGTTTTACGTATTAATTCTTGCTTAGCGCTGACGGCGTATCACTATTTCTTACAGGGTTGTTTGAGTTTCATATTATGTTGTAAAAGCAACCGACTGCTGGAGGAAAAGAGGAACTCGTGGTCAGCATTTCTGTCGTGTTTTACGGCTTTGTAATTTTATATTCCTGTATATTTCCTTGAATTGGAGCAACCACATTCCAAACAAATTAATTTCCATACAGCCACTAGTTTACATTAATTTAACAACAATAGGAAAGCCATATCTTAGCAGGAACCTATTTCAAATGTTCTTAATGTTGTCTTCAGGTGATCTAGATCTAGATATTTTTATAATAAATACAAAATTGCAGTTTAAAGGACTGATCCAAAACGATAGTAGGGTTGATCACATGCAAAACAAAAGCCATGAAAATCAGTTTTGCAAATCATGATTTATTGCATAGCATTTGTTGGCGTGCTTTGATTTTAAATCTCGTCGATATGTCTATGAATGCACCATCAGCATGTTCTCAAATGAGTCTGACCTAACCGACATCCATATATTTAAGAAATGGGTCTCAACGCTAGCTGATGGCTGCGGTACCAACTGTTCACGCTTATGTTAGTCGCTTTGAAACTTTATTATCTGTATACAAATACGCATTCTTTTCACCACTCCCAGCTCACTAGCTACGTATTGAAAGTTTTCACCCAGTTCTGCCATGCCAAGCAGCTGCTTTTCCAACATTAATTCAGATGTTTAGCCTCACAAAGCCTGTGTTTCTATGCACCGCTCATTGTCAGCTTCAAACGCCCAGCAAAACATGAACAACAACAATTATTTTGTTAGATATGTGAACATAGCTATGTTTCGGAGTTCTTCTGCCACCTAGTGGCCAAGAATAGATTGACGTAACATTGAGCTAGCCTTAACTAGAAATTCAACTATTTAGAAAGGATCATTTTCACCTAAAACATAGCCGTACTACAGAACTAGGCACAATTTCATTCTTCTCCTAAATTTCAGGGGGAATTTCTTTTAGATTAAACACATGGTTCCCATCCTGTCTGGCTTGGGATCTGAAGACAGCTGACATGTTTATTGTCTTACAGAGCCAAACAGATATGACCCATCAAAATGTCTGCAATGGGTCTATTTGAATAAATGTTGCACATTATTAACGTTTCCTGCTTTTATTTAAGAAGATTTTGAAAGCTTTTTATGTTTATTATCAAGTCACCACTGGAGCATGTGAGTGACTCATTGGGGTGTAATGAGAACCCGGTGTTTACCGCTATTAATGGAGAAAATAATCCTTTATCTGTTTAAAGACATATAGTGAGAGAACAAAATAAATAAATAAAATAAAAATCGAGATACACTGCAGTTTAGCTCAGCAATAAAAAAAATAAAAACCATGAAATAAATGTCTCTGAGCAAGGCCAGACTGGAATAATAATTTAGATCAAAAACAAAACCAGACCAGCTGTTGCACTGTGGTCATTCTGGCTGTTAGCTTGAATATGCCCATTTGTTCTTCTGTGATCTCCCCCACTGATGATTTGTTCTAACCCTCTGAACTGCCTCTGACTGGTAATCAGACTGTGCTGAAACGCCACAGTGCAATGAAAGTCCCCGAGGGCAGCTGTTTCTGAGATGGCGGGGCTGCTACATCTGGCCCGAACAATCACACCACATTCAGAGTCAGTCAGCTCATACAGCTTGACCACTTAGGGGCAAACTGCTGAAGCTCTTGAGCTGCCAGCATGTTTACCAAGCTGAGAGGCTGGTTGGAGCAGGTGCTGCAAGTGGGCGATTAGTGGGCCGTAACCATGAAAGCCATCAGCTCAACGCGTGTTCTGCATATAATATCCACCGATGGCTGGTCTGAAACAACGAGGCTTCGTTTAGTTGTTTAGTTTACTATTTCAAATCAGGTTGTGTTAAACCCAAACGTTATCTCCCTGACTAGTGCTGCGTGCAGCAAACTCAAAAATGTCCTGAAGGCAAAAGTGTCTTGTGGTTGTCCAGCAGATGGAGTTGTCTGTGCATATTTCACAGTCTAATGCCAGTATACCGTGACACCAATGTGCTCACGTTATGAATAAATAACAACACACCGAGACACCCGGTGACATTTAAATGCTTCGACTTCTGAACCAGTAGCGACAAGAGCCGACACATTTAACCCGGTCTCTCCCGTGGACGACTAGTACGGGATTCTAATGAACAAAAAGGGGAAAGGGGTTCTCAAGGAAACAAACAGTTCCACTTGAAATTGCTCTACACTGATTAATGGTGTCATGAGTGCCGACATTGCTCAACAGTGACTCTTGCTGACATTATGATGTGCATGACTGTTCCTGTATTGTAACACAGAATTTCCTATAAGACACACAACTGTTGAATGTGTCAATAAGATGGTTAGTAAGGTTGCCATGTGGAAAACTTAACCCTAACCCGAAAACCTGTTATTTACAGCACAATACAGCACAAAGTCTTAATTCTAAAAGGGTGGTCCGTTGAGCGGAGTGGACCATCACAAACCCCCCCTCCCCAACCTGCGGGACATTTACACAAAACGTTGCAGGTTAAGGGCCAAGACGATCCTGAAATCAGCCCAGTCACCCCGGACACTCTCCCTTCTCCCTACTGCCATCAGGCCGGCGTTTCCGCTGCCCGAGGACAAAGACTGAAAGGCTGAAGAAGAGTTTTTGTCCCCATGCCGTCCATCTGCTCAGCTCTGAGCATTAACTGGACTTTCATGTATCACTGCTTCCTTTACTGTACCTTGCACTTTACTGACACAGCTGCAATGTTGTAAATACATGTATATACAAGAGCCACCCTTCACATTTTGAGTTTACAGTTTTTATTTTATGTTATTTTCTCAGTTATACATTTATATTTATATTTTTTTTGTGTGGAATTATTACCGTTTTTTCTTTTTACTACTGGCTGCAGGTACTAAAATACATTTCACTGTGCATTGTACTATGTGTAACTGTGCATGTGACAAATCCTATCTTAAAATAAGGGCACTATTGCGCGATTCTTCAAATCTTCATGCGCTTTTCACTACAACCAGATTTATTAGGC
Source organism: Chelon labrosus (assembly GCF_963514085.1). Classification (NCBI taxonomy): domain Eukaryota; kingdom Metazoa; phylum Chordata; class Actinopteri; order Mugiliformes; family Mugilidae; genus Chelon; species Chelon labrosus. The sequence continues at coordinate 4,690,617 of NC_140350.1, read as the reverse complement.
TACTTTAATAGCGTGTAGAACTTTCATTATAATATGTAATAATAATCTTAAATCGTTTTGCCAGAAAATGTCCCATCCCAAGCTTGTCTGTGAATGCAGCAGTTGTTGACTAATTAAAAAAACAAAAAAAAAAACATCTGTAAAACAAAAAACATTTAAAAAATGATCTTAACTGAAATATATGAACTTATTTAGTGTCCTCTGAAACTCATGTTTGAGTGTCAAAATATTTGACGCTGAAAAACGCTGACTATAGTGAGTGTTGCCTTTCCCCCATATGTGTAAATTAAAGTATATAGATTAACCTTTAAAACTATTCTTTATGTATATCTCCATTGCACGTTAAGCAATATGCATGTGCAGCCCGGATATGTTTCTGTGCATTTACATGCCGAACAGTGCACACACACATTCCACCTGTCATCTGAAATATGCAAAGTCAAGACCTGAATCAGAAATATGTATCCAAATTTTGCAACGCACGCCAGGCCTGCCGTTACCCCTGCAGCAGGTCACATGGGCAGGCTTGTACAGGGCCAAAGGGCGCGAGTCTTAAACGTCGGGTGCTCAGCCTCCCCAGACCTGAAGGCATGCCTGGAAATCCCGGCCTGCAAAGAAGATGGAATCAGATTGTCCACAGTCTAATTTAATCTGAAGCCGTGCAGACAAGCTCCATGCTATGTGTAGTGTCTTGGCTGTCCAATAGTACAACAGTTTAAACGGCTTAAGAGGCCGTCAGGCTGGGAAAGGATCATGCTGTCCTCTGCTGTGTTTGCCTTGCCAACGAGCTGTCAACTCTGCGATCATTGTTTGTGCTGTAGTTTTTTTTTTTTTCTTTAACGTGTTGCAAATGTTTTTTGGATTGCTTGCATGGTGCACACCGTTTGCAGCTGGGCAAAGATAAATAAGTATAATTTAAGAGGAGCATGAACCCTTGGAAAGAGCTGCAGCACAAAGAGACAAAAAAGGGGGGGTGGGAGCAACAAATGGTGAGCCGTTTTTTTTTTTTTTTTTCATCTGACATGCTAGAGACGTTTCATGAGACATGCTGCACATGGGGTAAAAAGCCTGGTTTGCCAACTTCTGATACAGAGGCTTCTGTTGTGTATTCAGCCAACTGAACGGTTAAGTAGCCGTTAAGTTATGCAACAGGTAATGAGCCGGACAAACGGTTAAAACAACACGTACATTAATAATACTTAAATCGCACATGACACTTTTGTCATCATGTGTCACAACATTAAATGAAATAATAGTTTTCTAATCTTTTTGTATGTGTGTACTGTATATGCATGCTTATTGGTGAGTATGTTCTGCATAAGGTGAACATATAACACCACTCTCAAATATCTCTTTAAAGCCTTCCTTCCTTTACCCTAATCCCTTTGTTACCACTTAGTAACTAGATCTAGAAGACAAACAGGATCTGATATTGGCGTGGTGTTCAGCTGGCATGCCACCATCAAATCTGTGCTGTTAATACAGAAGGACTGAATTCACAAAGTGGTGGACAGTTTGTGACTGAAACTTGTGTCGGTTTCACTGCACTGTCGTCAACGGCCCCACTTTATTCAACAATAAATCATCGTCGTCGGGTTTTAATGTTGCTCGAGAGGAGCTCAGATGCTAGTTTCGGGCTTCTGAAGGCTAACCTCGGCGGTGCACCAAAGCACGGCGAGCGAGGTTTCTAATTCCTCTGCTTGGTTTTTCACTTCTGCATCGCCGGATTCATATTTGAGGCCGCGGTCTGAACTTGTGCGTTTCCTGGCCGGTGTTGAGGCACAGTGCAGTTTCCCCTGCGATCAGAAGAGGAGAAGAGACAGATAGACAGATGGAGAGGAGGAACACAGGGCTCCATGAGAAATGACTCACATTCCATTGTATAATCAGGGTATATTAAAGGAAGGAACATCACACCCTCATTGCAGCAATAAGCCATGTGTACTGTTGCTTAGTGGTGATGAGAAGCCTGCGCATCCATCCCACCCCTATGCATATTAAATGCATTACTGTGACATGAGGACAGTCCACCTACATTAGTCTCAAAGAGAGCTTTTGGCTTTTTAGCAGACAGATATCTTTTAGGGTACAAACATCACATAGGTGTAGAAAGTGTACAACTGAAGGAACTTGAATTGAAAGGGGCCTCAGACGAGAATTTTCCAGTTAAATATCATACCACCAGATTACAATATCGCAATACATGTGTATGTGGAGCAGCTCGCCGTGTTTAAACTACCTGCGGTCTGTTAATCATTTTGCTCAAATCCGCATCGCTGCAGGCCTCGTGCATCAGTTTTGCTCAGCACAGTGTAATGACAGTGCATGGTGCCGCTGCAAGGGAGGTGAAAGGTGGTGATTATTCCCGGAGCCCAAAGCTACTCGGGAACCGCTAGCCCTTCCTACTCTGTACTCGTGTGCAATTGTGCCGTATCAGTGCAGGGGGGGAAAAAGAGGGAGCTCTGTGTGGCCCAGAATTTCTCCCAGCGTGTCCGTAATGCACGAAACAAGCCTTAAATTCACCACAGTCATTGGGACTGAGCAGGAAGGAGCGCAGAACTGGTGCACGGATGATGGCTCTGTTCCATTTAGGCATCCCAGAAGGTCAAACCAGTGGCCTGCGTGTACAATGTGTCTTTTTGAGACTACCTGGTTAATGTGTGAGCCGTGATAACGGCCAGTCAGCGCGCACATTACTGTTATACTAAAACCATCACTCTTTTTACCATTTACACCTGTCCCTTTCCTGCTCTCACATGTCAAACACCTAAATGGAATGCAGCCATTATCTATTTCATAGGGTGATCCTGCCATTGCCTTGTTGGTGTATTGTTTCCTTAATATTTTAAATTGTATAATGTCCCTTAAAAAAAAAAAAAATAATTAAAGGAGTGATTACGCCTATGATCATGTGGTGGGAGGGAGTGCAGTTTTTGCACATGACTTCATTTCCCACATTGCACCGCGCCCCATGATGTTCCCAACAGCTGACAGACGGTGAAAGCCTCTGCCAGAGCTGTCGGTGGAAGAAGCCCGAGTATCCATTCGTCGGTCGGTAGCCTCCACTGGCTGAAAATACTAGCCGACCATTACTGGACTTTGGACCGCTTTACAGCCCGGGAGCACCTCGCTTAGACAGAAGAAGAAAATATTCAGTTTGCACCCTGACTTTTTCCAGATTGGAAGCTGGGGACAGTCGCTGTCAGCTAACTTCCACAATAGGTCGCTGCGTCGCTGGACCGCTGCATATGTTTTATTTTAGCTTAACAGTTTGACTCCAGACCCTTCCAGCCGTGCCCAATGCTGAGGAATGGATAGTGTGTCTGCTAAAGGTGGGAAGATGGTCGAGAGCGATGAGCAGCCGGAGAGGGATAGCAGCAGCAGCAGCAGCGGCGGCGGCGGCGGCGGTGGCGCAGCGATGGCCGCACTACATCAATGCGAACTCATCCAGAATATGATTGATATCTCCATCTCCAGTTTACAGGGGCTACGGACCAAATGCGCCGCGTCCAACGACCTCACGCAGCAAGAAATACGCACTTTGGAGGTACCGATCGTCTCAGATGTGTGTCAAAGCCTCGTCCTGCCTTAGAGAGCAGTCTGTAGTCAAATTGCGGAGTCATGAAGCCCCAGCGCTAAACGGGCTGAATATTGGCTGCGAGCGAGGCGCCCTATCAGTGCCAGCGAGCTGAGCACAATTATTGTATTTATCATTATTGTCGCTTAACCGATATAATTCTGACTCGATGCATTTAGGTGAAGATGACAGAGAAAACGATCATTTGCCTTTTATATCTAGAATATTCCCAAACGGCGGACGGAGACATGAGCGCTCTTGCACGCCTGATCCATCTATTTGTGTGTGTGACCTCTTTCTCTATTATTTGTGCAGGAGCACCCTCGGATAGTTCACAGCGCCGTGCTGTGCAGCTGAATTCAGCCTGGCCTAATGGCACACATTCAATAATCTGATCCAGCTATTATTATTATGTTTTCTGGGGCTGCATGCTGTTTTCGGCGCTGCACTGGATTTGGTGTGTGTGTGTGTGAGAGAGACAGAGAGAGAGAGAGAGAGAGAGAGAGAGAGAGAGAGAGAGAGAGAGGAATCGGGCCTGCGTTATAAAACAAAACCCAAATGCACAACGCGTCCCATGTGTGTTCCCCGAGCCTGAGCGGCCAAGGTTGGTGTATACGCGCTGCTCTCCTGCATCTGGATGCAGATCCAGGGCTGTCGTGCTGGGATGACTTGACATTGCTTCTCCGCGCGAGAGCCGTAGCTGTGTAGGGCAGCGTATCCCACCATAGCAGGCGGTGTGATGGAGAAACCATGCCTGGTGTAGCATGCAGGCATCAGCAAAAGGGTGCACACTGCATTTCCCCCATTTTGCATATTAAAAGATTCTGACTGCAAAAAAATGCAGCTTTTTTTCAGTTACCAAGCCTTTCATGTGAAGTGGGCTTCTATTTATGTTCCGTTTCTGTTACAAATGCAGGTTTTTAATTCCTTAAATAGGCCTAAATATGCTGTATGTTGATGTTAAGCTTTATCTCAGGCCTGTCTGTTTCCACTCGTGCATGTTTACAGTCACATATTGTTTAAAGCTGCGAGATGACTGAAGGAATCATGTCATGGAAAGTACTGCTTCATGTGTCTGGTAACAATGCCATGAGGGGACAACAGGCCCCGCTTCTCCTCCGGAGGGTGATGGGAAAGACGGGGGTCGTCATGGGATATAAATGGCAGGCACACACCATTTTGATGAGAGGCAGAGATGTTAAAAAAGCAGTTGAGGTGATACAAGTGTAATGACCTACCAATGGGAATGAATGGATCTTGGTGTAGGCTCCAGACGCCCTGACGTTCTAGAGACATGATAGTTGGTAAATGGGCTTTCTGGTTCATGGTTTATTCAAGCCTTATACCTTGGCTAAAAGGAATATTCCGTCCTGATTGGCTAGAGGCTATCAATTATCCATGTCTGTTTTATTTCTGTATAACTGAACACCCCATGAACAATTGTGCCGTTGCCCCTAAAAAGCAACGTTCCAGAAAGGGCGCCGCATTCAGTTTCAAGCCACGCAGACACACAATGAACTGGTTTTCAAGCCATCTTCAGAACGTTCATGAATCATGGCTGATCGAGACAGTGGCTGGTATTTAATCGCAAGCTTCCACTGCATCGATAGCCTTGTGACTGTCCGCTCGACTTAGCGGGACAGGCACCAACACAATATCACATGCTTTGGGGATGTTTTGTACTTGCCATGGTGGTATCTGCAGGAAAAAAAAAAAGATATAAAACAAGAACGGGATGACAAAGCAGACTTTACGCAGACTTCCATTTGGCGTGAGAATAGGAGAGCCTCCAAAATAATTTGGTAACTGGCTGGCAGACAGCTTTCGCGAGTTGGCAAGCTGCTGTGCGAGAACAATTTTTCAGCGGCTCAAGTAAAGCGGCCCCGGTATTAAATGAAAAATTCAAATTATTAACTGAAACCAGACGAGCAGCGTCTGCGGTTCAGACATATTAAACTGTCGTGCGGCGAGAGCAAATGAAACTCGGCTTCACGTTAAGCAAAAACCAAACAGTTCCTACAAAGAAGTGTGAAGTCACGGCCTGACCTACTCTGTGTGCTTCAACTCTTCTTCATCCGTTGCCATGTGTGCCTCGTCTCTGCGACAGGATGTGATCTGGCAGAGTACTTCCTGAGGTGCGCTGTTTTGTAAGATACATCTCCCACCGCCATTGTTCTATGTGACAATGGACAGGCCGTGCCGCTCTCACATGTTTCTTGAAGGCTGCGAAATATCCTCTGAGGCCTCTTTCCTGTGCCTGCGAGGCCGCTGTTGGGGGATATCTATCTGAAAATCGTAAAATGCCAACTGCACATGTCGCCGTCTTAGTTTAGATTTAGTTTGCTTATCGGGAATCAGTATCCTTCCCTCTTGTGCCCCGTGGATCAGAACAAATAGGAATCTCTGTTTTGAAACCTCCTAGCGCCTGCAGTGGAGACGATAAGGGCCTCAAACTGCTGGCTGTCTTTTAAGTTGCACAGGAACCAGGTACTGTTGAAGCGTTCAGGTTTAAAGCACAACTAATTGTATGTCAAACAGTTTCTGGTCCGAGCTGTTTAACTTGCCCCATTGTTCACGTTATAGAGCATACAGTGTGCACTCAAGCCTTGAGTAAACATAAAGTGTGCCTTAATGACATATGATTAGTAAAGTCTTCGGTAACGGCTCAAGTGGAAAGTGCTGATAACGCACCGTTGGTCTCATTTCAGGTTTTCAGTGTCAGTTGGCTTCTTTTGTGATGCGTCGATAATATCTCTGTTGTGGTATCTCCGCGCAGCTGAGTCTCATACACATGTTTTGCCACTGCGCTTTTCTACGTGTTCACGTATTAGTCACAGTCATATTTTGTGGATCTGTTTCTTGACAACACGAGAAGCAAAAAAAAAACGTTTAAACTGAGAATTTAATGTAAAGAAAGCGGCAGAGAAGGCAGCGTTGGAAAGAAGAAAAGATCTGTGTTAAGGCTCTGACATTCAGTAACGATACAGCTGCCGTGCCACTTTCAACTTTCTCCATTTTACCAACACTCTGCTAGTCCTGCATTTCCTGTTGTGTAAAGAGTGGTTTTCACCCTAGAGAACGGAAAACTAGTAAAGGACCCGTTTAAATTGGTAATACGACTTTGCATAACGCCATTAACACCGCTAACATGGCCAAGATGTCTTTCAACAATCCTTCAAGTCGAGCTGGACGGACACGGGCTGCTGTGTTGATCAGCGGCCTTACTTCCTGTGTCTTTACTGGCACTCTGTTTTGAAACCACATTTTGCCACAAGTGTACTTTCACTTCTTGCTTTAGCCCTCCTTGAGATTTCTCCCGCTACCGGCCTCATATACTCTGATCAGCTCTAATAACATTAACATTTACTATCCGGTTATCATGACACTTGTCAGTGGTTCGCGTACAAAGCAGCAAGTGAACATTTTGTCCTCGAGGTTGATGTGTTAGAAGGAGGAGAATTTTGAGGGAAGTAGAAGGATTTGAGTGCCTTGGAGAAACATTGTGATGGCTAGACGACTGGGTGGGAGCGTCTCCGAAAGTGCAGCTCTTGTGGAGTGTGTCTGTCTGAAGTGGTCAGTACCTATCAAAAGTGGTCCAAGGAAGAAAAAGCAGTGAACCGGCTGCGGGGTAATGGGCGGTCAAGGCTCACTGATGCATGCAGTGAGTGAAGACTAGCCAGTGTGGTCAGATCCAACAGAAGAGTCACTGGAGCTCAAATTGATGAGGAAGTTAATGCTGGTGTTGGAACACACAGTGCATCGCAGTTTGTTTTGTATGAGGCTGAACAGCCACAGAGCAGTTAGGGTGCCCGTGCTGACCACTGTTCACTGCTGAAGGCATCTACATTAGGCATGGGAGTATCAGAACTGGACCACAGAGCAATTAAAGGTGAACTGATGAGTCATGTTTTCCATCATATGGCTTTCCCGGATTCATGTGCGTTGCTTACCTGAGGAACACATGGCTCCAGGATGCACAAAACACCCCTTTGCCATTGGCCTGTATCAATGTTCAGGTGGTGTTGGGTATCAAAGTGACAGGTCTGTCATGGATGATCCCACTAGATCCCACTAGAATTTTAGCTGTGGCCCACTCAGATGAGAGAGGTATACGCTGGTCAGAGGACAGAGCCACAGGTGGTCACATGTATCCCATAGCGCATGCAGGATGTGTCATTACTTCTGAACCTCCGAGCAACTCCGATTCATGTGTGGAAGTTTGCACAATCGGTGTGAGGTCAAAGTTGTTGTCACGCTCGTGGTGCAACGGGTTACTGTTCCCGTATTTCGCCGGAGTGCAATCAAGAGCGGCTTGAACTCACTTTATTCTCTCATTGAGGGAGCTTTATTATTCCACTTGAACTGTGTGTGTACGTGTGTTTGTGTGTGTATTTTCCTGCCTTGCCAGTGAGAGGATAATGATACTGGCCTCTCAAATGGAGTGCTAACTGGTACTTCACTTTTCACATGTTAATCCCACTCAGCTCGGTCTCTGTCTGCCTCTGACGCTGCGTCTGTGTAACTTTTACCGTAGCCCTTTACCGTCCACCTTTTTAAACAGGCGCTCAGAAAACCGCAACTTAACATGTAACAGCAACTCGAGTGCTTTTTTTCTAGTTCCTTACAAATGATGCGTGAAATGCTGTGAGATCCTGATTCCTGCCTGTAAATCTTTACACAAAAGCGAGCCGTCGTCTTATCTCTGTAATCACGGCTCCCTGTAATAATCAGCAAACAGCAAAGCGTCGCTGTGTTTTGTCTCCTCACGGTGTTGGATGAGGGTTTGCTGCGCGCTCGCGGTGCGAGCTGTTGTGGCTGCATCTATATTTAGACATCTTTCTTCCTACGCATTTTCAGGGTTGGTTGTTAAATAAGAAAATCAAATGACGCGCAAAGAGCCTCTGCGAGGAGGGAGAGCGGGGAGGAAAGGAGGAAAGGGGAGGGGAGAATCAAAGCCAATCCGCTGGGCTGCTTCTCATGACATGACAACCACTGTGTGTTTGTGTGCGTGCGCGTCGGAGGCCTAGAAGTAGACAGTTAAGAATGTCGCTCACACGAGGGTGAAAAGGAAACGCAGCCCTGGTGACTGTATCAGCGTTGACCCTGACTCTGTTTCCTTTTTTTTTTTTTTTTTTTTTTTTTTTTTCTTGCAGCATGGGAGGTTTAGACAATGAGAACTGGTTGCGTGGTTTGGAAATCAGAACGCTCGAGCAGCGTAGGCAGGCCTGTATCTATTCTTGAACGGACTCAGGATGAGTTGCGTTACATCCTGTAATTTTGTGGTCTGCTGTAATTTTTTTTGTGGGAAAGGGGAAGGGGCAGATTTGCGCGCTTTAGCTGCAGATCATAAGGAAGTTATCGTGGTGTGTCTGAGTTTAAACGGTTAAAATTGCCATGTACACACTAAGTTACTTACTTATTGTAAAGTTTGTTCTTTTGGGAAAAATATCTTGTATGTATCTGCACATAATCCATCACAATACATCACATTAAAAGCAATCAGATTAGAAATTGGTACTCATAAATCTATTTTTAGCCACATTGTATTCTTTTAGATATGTCACAGTGTGCGTTTACTCTAAGCAAGCTCTGTGTAGGTTGGACACTGTAGCTACATTAGCACAGAAGCAACTCTTATCACCCCCATCCCACCATTAACTCGCACTCGTAGTAACAGTAACAGAGGAGGGGCCGTCGCCTTTTGTCTCGGGCTGTCACAACCATGTACCCCCCAGCTGACCCACCATGACCCGGCCTCTGCACGACTGCATCTGCCATTGTGTGTTTTTATCTCTCGAGACGTCCTGTTTTTTTGCGCGCGCAGATAAAATGAATCATTAGCCGTAATGCGTCGCCCTGCGGAAGTTTTCGCTTGCTTGATAACGCGGAGAAGCCTGCCCTTGAAATGGATGTTAAAATCAAACGTGCATCTTCTTCCAGCGTCGGTGCCACGGTGCTGCTGTCACATTCCATGTTGGCCGTCTCCCTGACAGAGGAGGCCGCGAGCTGCGACCTAAAAATGATCCCTTTGTTGCTGGTCATGGTGACACTGATGTGTTCTCTAACCGACTGGAGCGCGCAGATGTCCGACTTGCTAGCTTCTGCTTTTGATTTTTCGATCTCTGCCAAAACATTAGAATTTACTCTAATACAACAGTCGTGCACTAAATCCCCCTGTATGACAGTTCTAATGTCCAGTTCATGTTGTACCAAAGTTTTGGAGGATGTAGTTTTTGGTTCTGTTAAACTGGAATAAATTGTTTCTGTTATTTAGCCTAGCCTGCTAACTAAACAACACAATACAATTGGGTGGTACTACAAACCACAGCCTTCAAAATAAAAACAAGGTTGAATCACTTTGTATTTTTAACCAAATCAACAATACCGTAACCTCAATGAAGTCTTGATTTAGCTCAGGACTGTGTACCTAATGAACTTGCAAGTGTGTTTATATCTTCGTCAGAATCCCGGAAGAGTCCCGACTGATCAGTTTCTTTGTGGACCGGAGGGGACATATAGATAATGTGACTGTTTTTGTTCCACGATTCTCTTCTCGCAGCGAGAAATGGCTTTCTATTTAAGGTCCAGGAAAAAAAAAAAGCCTTCCTGTGCAAATATCATTTTCTGGGATTGTTGCTCAGTTCTCAGATAGGCCGTGCTATCCTTGGCAGGTGCACCAAAGTGGCTGTGTCAGCAAGAGCCTTGAGGAAAGCAGTTGAAGCGGTAGGATCCACTCCTGGAGTCTGCTGTGTCAGGCTGGCCGCTGCCGGGTACTCGCCCCCACTCCTCTCGCTCCCCCTGCCCCTCCTCCCCGGTGGCTGACACGCTGGCTGTCACTCATCTTCTCGCCAGCATTAGGCCGTTGCCATGGTGTTGTTTAGCTCCGCTGACAGGTGGGCTCTGACGCCATCCCTCCTCCCCCTCCTCCCACCTCCAGGCCAACACGTCAAACGCTGCTTTCTCCACTCTGCACCAAAAATAATCTGCAAGGGGGCCTGTCATTATCTCTGGGTTTGTCGATGCATCTGAGCGCACTCGCAGCACACACATTAGTGGTGTCAGTGAGGGATTTGGGGACTCGTGTTCTTGTGTAATCCTATCTGCCTTATTTATTTAGGATGATAATAGGTAAAGTGAAAGCTCAGTGTGGGTGGTGATAAAAAAAAAAAATAAAAATAATAATGTTTTGTTTATAGCTGCTGCTGTTATTGTCCTGAGGAGACATATGGTGACATTTGTATGTTCAGATGCATTGTGTCTGGGCCCTGCGTTTCACATGTATGGGAAAATCCCACAGAAATGTTGCTGACGACTCAGAAGAGGGGTTGCTAGGTAACCTGACGTCACAGGACTGCACTAGTGTATAGGGAGGTAAAGCAGGAGGCTAGCTCATTAGCCACACTGAATAAAGGCCTCTTTCTGTCGGCCTCCAGATGGAGAAATTCAGACACTTGATGAGAGCGTGGTGCATTCAGACTTTTGGTTTGTAATGAGTTGGATTGATTACAGCTTCAGCTTGTATCTCTCCGGCTACACGCCTGTCTGCCACTGTGTTTGCATGTGTGTTCGTAAGTGCTTCCAAATGAGGACGGCTAGAAACGTTCCCTTCCTCCCATAGAAGGAGCTGCTCTTACATGCCGGCCTCTTGGGTCAATTTCAGAAGAGTTTTTTAACTCTTCTTTTCTTTGCAGGCATTGACCTGTAAGGCCTGAAAGTTTCCATTTTGAATTCTCATTGCCATCAGGATCTTTTATGAGCCAGACCTTGTTTACAAGTTGAAAATGACACTTTCTATTAGTCAACTTTCAGATTTATTTCAGAATGCTCTGATAATTAGCGAGCGGTTGCCGAGCTGAAAAGCCTCAGTCAGGGTCAACACGTAGAGCATTTGCCTCTTCTCCATCACCTTTCTCTCTCCTCTTTCATATCTCAAGCCTACAGCGGAGAGGCTTTTGTTAGCTGCCGTGAAGCAGATTTTATTTTATTTTTTACACCCCAAGGCCGCACTTTCCGGAGAGTAGCTCGGCTCTACCAGCTTCTGGATGTGTCATGGAAAGCGCTGAATGAGCAGAGAAAGGCGCGCGCTCCCTCATTGTTGCCCAGGCACTCGAAAAGGTGCGCGGCGGGTCGAGAGCTGGCTGGTGTCGCACGGCTCATCTTGAAGGTGCTGCCTGCTGTAATGGACTCTTACAGATAGGCCGCGAGATAAGGACACACTATACAGTCACGCTGAGCCGCACAATGCGGGCCGCTGCAAACCAATACCGCGGTGTTCATTGTAATACTTGCTCACAGGACCACTGCACTTGACATTGGTTTGGAAAGAGATGGACTCCAGTGTCGCGGCTTTGTATTTTATTCTTACAGAGAGTTTGAGTGTATACCTACCGTCTGTATCTCATTGAGACACACTAAAGGTGGTGCTTTTCACACAGAGCATGGTCTGGTGATGTTAACTGACGTGTCCGACGTCATGAGGCACTCCAGCAAAGGTCACACCAAGGCTTGAGTCATTAATTAGCAGATGCAAGCATAAAGAAGAGGTCTAGAGTGTGTGTGTGTGTGTGTGGGGGGGCGGGGGGGGGTCTCCATGCAACAGTAAAGCACTACCCTGAGCAGTGGTGCAAAGTAACTAAGAACATTCACACAAGTATCGTTCAGATGTACACTTCTGCTTTGCTTGTGTGTTTTAATCCTGTGCTTCTTTTGCTTTGACTTCTCCATATTTCAGAGGGAATGTTTACATTTTTACATTTATCTGACAGCTGCAGCTGCTGTGCTCCATATTAGGGCTGTAGACAGCTATCACGTTACAATGAATAATGTAAAATACAATTGTTACACAGATAATTAAGCCACTTGACCGCACGTGAAAAGTTACTTATTTTATTATTTAAATGCTGCTTTCACGTTAATGCATCTGTAATAATCTAGTAGTATAATATGATCAGCAAATTGTATCTAAATTCCAGAGTACTCTTAAATCGCCATAAAGTTAGTAAAAGTATTATATTTTACAGCTTTACTCTTAGTGATGTTGAAAAGGCGATGTTTTATTCTTTCTATTTCAAGTATTGTACTGACACTGTATGACCTATTGTGTTATAATAATGATAAACTGACTATAAATCCAGCCACCTGGCAGTATATACAACCTGTCAGGTCAGTTCTACGCCAGCTACAATACTGAAATGTTTTGTGTATAATAATCCAGTAGTATAACATATAAAATAGGACAGTCAGACAACATTTTCTTGTGTAATTCATACTTTCTTCTTTCATACTTTAAGTACATTTGCTGATAATAAGTAGATACCTTTACTGAAGTAGAAGATTGAGGTGTTGTTTGGGTAAAAGATCTGAGTATTTTTTTCTACTCTGAGTGACGTTGAAAAGACTATAAGTTAGAAGCTTTTTTTTTGTTTTGTTTTTTTTAATATCAGGGTATTTTCTCCCTCAACTGATGCAGATTGATTTTGATTCTACTTCAATGGGAACTGCAGTTTCTTCACATCAGATTAGGTCTTTAAAAATCTGTCATGATACATTGAATGATGGAAACTACAAGTGACTGGTATGGACCAAATGAAGCCACCCAACACTGTATGAAATGAGTCAAATTATCTCTTCTGCAGTTGGCAGTAATATTTAAATTCTGCTCGCATGGATACACCAGTGATATATCCATGCAAGAACACTGACAGAGACCATTTCTGTGTGTAATGAATACTTTTGTACACCAAGTACATACTATTTTCTTCAGTAAAGTTAGGAATACAGGAAGTTTGCTTGTAACTGTGTAAATAAATAAATAAAAAAAAGTATTCCTACCTTATTTAAGTAAAATATTTCAGTATTTATTCCGCCACTACCAATGAGTGTTGCTGAAAGCACTTTTTTGTTCTTCTTCTCTGTATTTGTCCGAAAAGAGTCATCCCAACGTGGACACATTGAAAATGCAACCCGAAGCAGATGAGGAGATACATGTGGGAAAGAAACTGGTGCTTCCTTAGAGCTTTGTCAGTAATTTATTTGGCTAGCAACTGCCATAATATCGGTTCATCTTTTGTTACTTTAGTATAGATGGACATATGGCTCATGTTGTCTCAGAGTCAGTGATGGAAAGAGAGCATTGCTGGAAAACTGACTGGTCATCTGGAGCTCGTCTTCCGTCGCTGAGAACTGTGATGCCACTAAGCGGCTCCCTTGCTCCCTTGCTCCCTATTTGTTGTGCCAGCAGCGCCACAGATGCCCTCAATCGATGACCAGTCTGTTGTTCCTCTGTGTAATAATAGCAGTTTATATCAAATTAGCTGTCTTGTGCACTGAGGACAAATACTGCAGGTACATTGATTTCATGATGGAAAAACTGTCAGCGAGTATGGGCTAATTCACGCGTCTGGCTTTTTATTTTACTGGACGAGCATGTGTTGATGGAAAATATTTGCCCAGCCCCACGTAGAGGCAGCAGCAGGGACTGTTTCTGCTACAAAGAGTGGCATCATTGTGATATTAAGATCCATATACTGAACCTTTTCTGGCTCACTAATCCACTGCCAGCACAGGTGTGACAGATACCCTTCACAGTGAAGCTGCCTCTGCTGCCCAGTCTGGCCTCTAACCTGGCCCCTCCCCTCTGCTCTGTGTTCTCTGTTGCTCCCTGCAGGTGAAGCTGATGAAGTACATCTGTAAACAGCTGCAGTGCAAGCAGAAAGTGCCAGAGACAGAGAGGCCCGAGGCCCTGGAAGGCTACCCACACTTACGAGACTGGCTGCGCACCATCAACCTGCGACCGGAGCTCATCCAGGTAAGGTCGTGCTGCTTTGGTGTCGACGCCAGCTCCCCGGCCCGAGTGGCTCTGTCACATTTGTGCGTACTCAGTTGTGTGTGCTCAGTCCCGGTTCACATGTGGATGCGGAATATTTGACCGGTGAGTCAAATATTCTTTCAGTATTCAAATGTGGGCTTTTAGGCTGCAAATAGAAACAACAAATCTCACTTGAGCTTATTTATTTTGAAAAATCCCTTTTTTAATATACAAAGCGAAAGGAGAAAAAAAAAAAGCATGTTTCACAAGGCTAAAACAGCAAGCAGAGTGAGTGTTGCTAAACTGTAAAATATACTTGTCCTTGTTTAGACAAACTCATCCTGGATGCTTGAAGGTCTGGTTCCCAGGCTACGCTCGTTTATAGCTCCATGCTTTGTTTGGGAGGGCTGGAATGGCCTTCCTGTAAGGGATTTCACAAAACGAAATGTTCTTCACTGGATCGAGTTTGTCTTGAGTGGAGTGGAGTTCTTTTTATTTATACATACACCTATCAGCCACAACATTATGACAAACTGGATGTAGTCACTGGTCAATGAATAACACTGATTATCTGGTTATCATGGTGCTTGTCAGTGGGTGGGGTGTAATATTAGGAAGCAAGGGGACATTTTATCCTCAAAGTTGATGTTTTAGAAGGAGGAAAAAGGGACAAGCAAGAGGATTTAAGGGACTTTGAGAGGGGCCACATTGTGATGGCTACACAACCTGGTCAGAGCATCCCCAAAACTGCAGCTCTTATTCGTGGTCTGCAGTGGTTAGTACCTAACAAAAGTGGTCCAAGGAAGGAAAAGCAGTGAACCGGGGACAGAGTCATAGGCGGCCAACACTCACTGATGTACGTGGGGAGCAAAGGCTGGCCCCTGATGGCCTGCTATAGACCGCAAACATGTCAGGGTGCCCACTGCAGACAGTGCTTAAAGTGGACATCTTTTGTCCCCCTTGCCATTGCCATAGAGTTTTTTGTTTTTCAACCTATTTTCCAAAATAAGGATACAAATCTCTTTTCTATATGTGAACAAGTTGGCTCAATTAGATGTGTTGTGGTTGAGCCCGTGACAGATCTACCCCAGTTGATGTTGGTGTCAGTCTATGCAAATGATGATCATGGTGGTGGTTTGTCCGTTGTAGGACTGAGACGTGTGTTCAGCAGTAGTATGTTAATACGCATTTGTCAGCACTGTTCAAGTGTCCTGCTCACGGACGCTAAATCCAACCCTGCTAATCTGTAGCCGACTGCGACCTATGACCCTCTCGTGGAGGAGTGGGCTTCTTAACGGAGACATTTCCTGTGGAACAGCTTCCCTATTAATGGGAGTTCACCGTTTGCTGCTGAAAAGAGGCAAATTAGGAGGAGGAACTAGTCCCTTTGTGTGCTTTTTTTTTTTGTAACCATGTTTGTTTGGTTAACTTATAGCATTTCAGTGCAGCTCATATGTTTATGCCTGTGTGTACAACAAAAAAGTGTGAGCAGTAAAGGATGCTGTTCAATGCCTCAGCCATCTCAGCTACTGTATGTTGTTCTCGCTCCGTTGCGCTTGTCTTTGACCTAACTGTAATCTGCTTATTTTCTAGTGTTTTCCCTCATTTGTTATTCTTTAATATGTCCCCGGCTTTTTGTTTCGTTGCGTGGCCTCGTTCCATATCTGATTACTTCTCTTCTCTTTGGTCGTATCTGCCTTGTTTGCTTTTCCCTCCAAACCTCACGTCCCTTCAAAGAATTTGGCTGTGAGTTTTGTTGCTCGTTCGTATGCGCTTGTATACCAGTCGGGATATCTCGAAAGAGCCGCCACGGCACGTTGATGACCCATTTAGATCGGACATTATTAGACTGAGATTTCTACGGTGCATGTGCGCTTCTGCGCTGTAAGGGCTGGATGGTCCTAAAACATTACAATGGTCGTAGTTAGCTCATTTGTTGTTGTTGGTTATTTTAACCAGGTATACAACTTCTGCGCTCCCGTGCTTCGCCTCACATGGAGCTATTGCATAATGTTACACAGGCGTTGATCCCATGTTGGCAGTCCTGTTAAATGAACACGTGTGTCTCTGAGCTTTAATTTTGTCTGCTTCTCTACTGAGACACCATAGCTTGATTGACCCATAGGTATAGCTAATGTAAGGTAGACCCCCCCCCCCCCCCCCAAAAAAAGAAAAACAGCAACCAACCAGTATTTACAGTGCCCAAACTGTAACCCACAGCCACTTCTGAGTATCACATCAGTCACTCGCACTTGTGTGTGTGTGCGCTCGTGCTTATAGTGTACACATGAGTGTGGGAGGTTGGCCTACTTTCGTGATCAGTGTTTGCCCTCTCGGACTGAGGGTTTAACCTGACTGATAAGTGATTGCGCACTTCCCATGTCAAAAAACACAACATCCTAAACTCACTGAACTAGGTCCGGTTTCCTTTTGCGGGCCATAAATTGCTGCTTGCGCTGCTGTTGAATAAACATTATATACTTCAGGTGTAAAGGGCACAACCTGCACGGCCTCACTTTCTGTTTAGGCTTGTTTTTAACTCCATGGTCTATCCTCCTTAGTATACCGTCTAATACATGGAAACGTTTACCATTAGAGGCCAACATATAGGAATGTACTAATTTGATCATCCTTACATACACTGATCAGTCATAACATTATGACCACCTTCCTGGTATTGTGTAGGTCTCCCTTGTGCCTCCAAAACAGTTGTGACTCATCAGAGAATGGACCTGAATGGGCCTTCTGAGGGTGTCCTGGGGTGTCTGTCAACAGAATGTTGTTAGTGGGGCCCTTTGGGTCCTGTCGGTTGAGGGGAGGGGCCTCTGTGGATCATCCCACAGATACTTGATCAGTTTGGGATCTAGTGAATTTGGAGGCCAGGTCAACACCTTGTGCTGTTCTTCATGTTTTTTTAGTTGTTCCTAAAGCATTTTTGTGTGTGTGTCTGTGTCAGGCTGCATCCTGCTGGGGATGGCTGCTGCCATCAGTCATTGCTGTGGGGTGGGGGTGCCTGGTCTGGTCTAGGTGGGTGCTACATGTCTAAGTAACATCTACACCAATGAATGCCAGGTCCAAAAGTTTCCCAGCAGAACATTGGATTGTCACAAGATGGTCAATGTTATTTACAGTTTTGTAATGACTATTACTTTTCTTTGTAACTTTCCTGCCTTTATTTTGATAGTGGAGAGAGACAGGGAGGAGTGACAGAGAGGGGGTGACATAAGGTAAATGGCACAGGCTGGAATCGACCCAGCGCTGCTGTACAGAGGACTATAGCCTTAGTTTATCAATCACAATTTACTTTGTCAAGTGAAAGAAAAGTTTGATTAAAGGTTGTTTTCTAAATGTGTATGATGGAATTTGGGCCCATTTACAGACGGTGAGATGAAGGCCTAAAAGACACTGAAAGGGTCAGTGATGAACACTTGTTTCTTGGCACATGATAAACAATCAACAACAAAAAAAATAAAGAAGTCATTGCTAACGGCATCGACTATCAGCCAGTAGTGTTTTTTTAAACATCGGTCCGTGGTAGCTCTCCTTCCATGTATAAAAAATTAGCCTTGATAAAGATGCACTCCTTCATTTACCTAAATAGAGGTCAATCAATTTAGATTCAAATCTACAGATCTGATGCACTTTACTCCTGCAACGATCAAGCATTCAAGCGTAGTGTTAGAAGACTAATTTACCACAAATGAAAGCGGCAGATGATTCTCCTGCAAGTCATCAGGGTTTCTGTTATAAACGAAGATGTCACCGTTTCTGCAGCTTTACTGTTTGCTAGTTCAAAAACCTCATCCATCACCCTGTTGTGCTCTTAGTAACGTTGTATTCATTCTCTTTGTTCGTCATTCAATCAGATGTTTGCGGCTGTAGATGTTAGTCGTTTCAGAAACTTCATGCATTTACACGCGCACGCGTTTTTGGTATTTTTGGGTCTTATTTGGTTACCACTGGACCCTGTCTCTCTATGAGTGGGGACATCAGAGTCAATGTAAATGTGTATGTTTCTTTCTCTGTTGGGTAAAAAGCTACTATGCTACTTTTACATAAACTATGCACTCTTATTTATCAATTTCTAACTTACTGGTGCTACACAGTCTCTCTTCACTTCTATAAAAAAAATCCTTGTTCAAGCTTGATCTGGATGGTTTTGGTTGTGTTCGTGCTTGGTCTCGGGCTTCCGTTAGATGCGACTGATGCGGGCGAGGAGCAGATTTTAGGGCCAAGTCCTGTCAAAAGAATTTTCATTGTTGTTGTTTTAACAATTCCTGTAGTAATCTAAACAGATAAGTAGATAAAGTGGTATTTGGAATTTCCCAAACAAGCAGGATTAACCCTGATTTTGTTAAATGTTAAATGACCTGCTTAGTACTCTAACACTCTCAGTCCTTTTAAGTGTCAGAAGACTTTTTTCATTGTTGTTATGATATACACAGATCAGGCATAACATTAGGACCACCATCCTAATATTGTGTCGGTCTCCCTTGTTCCTCCAAAACAGTTGTGACTCATCAGAGAATGGACATGGGCCTTCTGAGGGTGTCCTGTGGTGTCTGGCAACAGAATGTTGTTAGTGGGGGCCTTTGGGATTTTGTTTTTGTAGTTGTTCCTAAAGCGTTTTTGTGTGTGTGCCTGTGTCAGGCTGCATCCTGCGGGGGATGGCTGCTGCCATCAAGGAGTGTCATTGCTATGGGGTGGGGGTGCCTGGTCTGGTCTGGTCTAGGTGGGTGCTACATGTCTAAGTAACATCCACAGTAATGCCAGGTCCAAAAGTTTCCCAGCAGAACATTGGATTGTCACAAGATGCTTAATGTTATGTCAGTGGTCATGACGTTATGCCTGATCAGTGTATGCATCGTTGCTTTCTTCCGTCATATAATTTTCTTATTGGTTCATTGCGTCTAATTGTGTATGCTGCTTTTGTTTTTTACTCCTCCTCAGGCAGTAGAGGCCAAGTTGTCCCTGGATGCCTTGCTGCAGATGACAGGTGCTCAGGTGAGAGACACCATGAGAAGACTAGGGTCCAGTTCAGAAGAATGTGCCAGACTCAGTGCTGCCCTCTCCTGTCTGAAGAGTGCCACTGAATCAGGTATTTGCCATCCTCCATGATCAAATCCATCACAGTGTTTAGTCCATGGGTGTTTTACTAACATGGTTGGTTCCGTCTTATAGGAGGTGAGCTGAGGGAAGACAGTAGTCCCTGGATGTCTGAGCCCACCAGGAGGGACAGCGGCTCTCTACTGACAGCAGACCAGCTAAGCAACCTGGGGACTCCGCTCCGCCCTCACAGCCCCTCGCCTCTAGCCCGCCCGTCCACCATCCAGTCCACCCCATCCACTCCGAGCGCCACCTTCCCTCACCCTCGCTCGGGATCGATGTCGGCAGCACCCACGCCGGACGCGCTGTCGTCACACAACGACAGCCCTCTCACAGATCCATTCCCCATGTCCTTCGCTCGCGCGGCCCGGCTCCACGGGCACACCTCCACCCCGCCCATAACTCCCCCCTCAAAGAGGCGACACAAAGTCAAGCCTCCTTGTACCCCTCCACCACCGTCCCGCAAGGTGCTGCATCTGCTTCCCAATATCACCCTGACGCGCAGCAAAAGCCACGAGTCCCAGCTGGGCAACCGCATCGAGGACCCTCCCACCAACAAGTAGGTGCCAACGTACTGCTATAGAAATCACCTTGTCCACAGCTTTTCATCAGTAGGTCAGATTAGAAATAAATGGAAATCTAAACGGGAAGAGTGTGAGAGTTGCTGCAGGATCTCTTAGTTGGAATTTCTTTGCCTTTCCTTGCAGCAGAATGCTCATTTAGAATCTACTGCTATTTTTCTATTTTTTACTAAACGTAAGTGAATACGAATCACTCTTAGAAACATATGTTACGTGTTACAGTCAGCCAGCAACGCTGCACTTAATTTTGTTATGACCCGGCTCAGCTAGAGTAAAAGGAAGCAACATAAAACAGGATGTTTTTCTTTTAGTTTAAGTTATTTATTGCTCAGTAAATTAACAAAGAAAACAAAAGGAAATAAGGGTTAGAGTGGGTTCAGCTAAATAAATGAAAGAGATAAAACAACATCATAACAAAGCACGGAATTCTTCTATTCAACAAAATAAACTACATACAATCTACATACACAAAACAGCAGCAGTCAGCACCCTTACTCCTAGCGGAGCTTGCAACTGGTATCTGACAATGTGTGTAAAGTAGAGTTGAGACGTTTGCGAACGAACCGAATCTATTGGCCAGCTCTTTAAAACGAACGATTTAGATATAGATAGTTCTATCTAAGTTTGAATGATCTAAGTTTGACTGATTCAGATCCAAATCTTACTCTATCACAGTGCTTATTCGAGTGTGAAATAACTTCAGGGTAGAGTCTTACAAATAAAGAAATATCAAGATGAGCCAGTGTGTTGAACGGCTCTTGGAAAGGAATGTATTCACATTATCTGGCTCCCTTCAAAGAGCCAAAAATCCCATCTCTAATGTGAAGGTGAGGGAATCTAACTAAACATTAACTAAACCTGGGCCCGTCTCCATGTAGTTTAACAAGTATCTCAGTGTTAACAGACGAGCAAGGCTTAAAGGAATGAGCAGCTACAGAACACAGAAGGACAACACGTGACCACAAGTGAGCAGAAACAGATTCCGTTCAATCACAGCCTCCTTGACCAACAAATTAGAATCCCTTTTAAAATCAGCAACCAGCTTGACTGGAGTATGGGACTGGGAAGGAGCCCGGTGAGTCGGCGGTAGGTGGGGCGTGAGCATGTGAGACGTTAGTGGGCACCAGTAATGGTAAAGGAGCTCGCACGTCCCACATGAGAAATAAAGGCGTTAATCAATATGCGTTCTTGTCTGTACTCTTGTTCTTGTGGGCATGTGAAACATTATCAGCTGCTGCCCAATTTAAAGTACACGTCTCACCAAGTACAATCCAAACGCCCAGATGTGCCCCCCCCGCCCCCCCCAAACGTTTTCATCAAGGATGCATTAGGAGGACGTGGAAGGATGCATGAGCCATAACCATGTCTGACCAGTCAACTTAATGGCAAAACTGGCAAATAATCAAGTTACAAGTTTTCATCCTATCATCAGTTCAAAGAACACTTTTTGCTATGATGACTTCCTTCATGTCACGCAAACAGCCCAATGTCTGCATCCTACTTCAGTCTTCCACTAGCTCCGCACACATACACTCCCATTTTCTCTCCCTCTCTCACATCCTTTCACATCCTGCCTGTTGCCCCCTTGCTCCCACTGTATGAGTGGAGCTAATCCCCGCACAGATTCCCAGAGATTATGAGTCATGTCAAAACAGGAAGTATTTCCTAGGTCTAATGCTCAGAGGTGACAAGACGCACACAGTCTCTCGGTCTCTCGGTCTCTCGCTCTCTCGCTCTCTCTCTCTCGCTCTCTCTCTCGCTCTCTCGCGCTCTCTCTCTCAAAGGCAGGGGTGAATCCGGCGGCTGACATGGATCCAATGCGTCTAACGCTCCCCCAGATGAGCCTGCTAGTTTATCCTGGCTTTGTATATGTAGTATGTCACAAAAACAATCTGAAAAGAGGTCACAGGCCTGGCAGAACTAAAGTTTTTTTTTTTAAATTTCCATTTACTTCTCACGTGTGTGTGTGCATGTGCGCATGAACGCCGGGAACTGGCACTGCGCGGCGCTTTGGTCCTTGTGGTGTTAAGGATGTCACCCTGGCCGTCCTGTGCCAATGCTATTAAGGTGCTCCAACGTGCCTCTCTCTCTCTCTCTCTCTCTCTCTCGCTCTCTCGCTCTCTCAATCTCTCACTCTCTTGCATAAGCTGCCCCATAGAGTACGGTAAACCTGCTCCGGGATCCATGCTAGTCCTTCACCCTTTGTGTTTCTCTTCAAGGTGCACGAAAAAGAATAAGCTGTTCCTGAATATGCAAGTCAATGGGAATGGATGTGAGGACTCGCCTTCTCGCTACCCCGTCATGTCTGCGCGGACACCTGGAGTCACCCCGGCTGCCACCACAGCACCTTACACCCTCCCTGGAACGCCTACCCTGATGGAGGAGCACACAATAATTAAGAGTAAGTCTTTTACATGTATAGGTCATGTATATATTTGATTCAGCTCGTATGGTAAATGTACATAATTGCACATTTTATGGAGTAGGTGATAAAAAAAGACAGGGGTTTCTAGACTATTTCTGGACTTAAAAAGTATATTGGGTTCTGGAAAATTACTATTTTATTTGATTTGCGTTCCCGTGCAAGCTTGATTGTGTCCAAGATTTTAAATTTGCCAAAGGCATTTATTAGGTCAAAATTTTGCAACTGCTTCACCAGGTTAATGTAGATACGTCTTTCTGAAGATAACCAGACTGTCCCCTTCCTTTTCCCCCCGTCCTCCTGTCTCTTTCTAAAGATAACGTAGCAGTGCATCGCAATTCTCCACAAGCAGTGAGGAGGGACATAGGCCTAGCAGTCACACACAGGTACACCCTTTGTTTTAAACTCAATATGTTCTCGGCTAAGCCAACCTTATGATAATAGTAATAAAAACAACTCTACAGTCGTTTCATGATGTAGGTCTAACAGAAGCTGTTTGTGTAGGTTTTCAACCAAGTCCTGGTTGTCCCAGACGTGTCAAGTGTGCCAGAAGAACATGATGTTTGGGGTTAAGTGCAAGCACTGTCGGTGAGTTGAGTGCCCTCCACCGTCAGGACAAGCAAACCAGTCAATTGTTGTGTGGGAAAACAAATGGTGCCACTGATATGGGGGTGCATGTGATTTGAGATGTGGGGAACCTAACACCTCAGCTAAATCTTGATTTGGGCCTGAGGAGTGTTCTAGTGCCTTATGCTCAATAACTATACCCTCTACAATGGTCTCATTCGCTGCCTACTCTCTATGCAGATTAAAGTGCCACAACAAATGCACAAAGGAAGCTCCATCCTGCAGAATCTCCTTCCTGCCAAGTAAGTCTGGTTTCACTCTAAGTGTGCAGCTTGCAGGCACAGTAGATTTTTTTGCATTCATGCATGCGTTACCAATTTTCCCTGTAGTCGCCAAAATTCGGAGGACCGAGTCAGTTCCTTCGGATATAAACAACCCCGTGGACCGGCCGGCAGAAGCACCGCAGTTCGGCACACTACCAAAGGCCATTACGAAAAAGGTGAAAAAAAAGAAATACATATTGCATACTACTTTAAATATATGTATGGAATAGTTAATCAGTTGTCTATACGTGTGCCACACCGCAACCTTTTCACTGGCATTTTTGAAAACTAAGACTATAGTTGTTATAATCCTGACTAGCTCCTGTCACATAGATGAGCATGAGATGAGAATTTTCAAGAGAAAAGATTTTGTCCCCTGGTTTAATGCCTCTCCGACATCTGTTAGGTTAGCATTGTGCTTTTGATTTTAAGAAATCCCATTCTTCTTCCGCGTCCTACCAGCTAAAGATAATTGTAAAGACAAGCGATGCCGTCTTGATTTAATGCCGTCATATGCAGTGTTATCTTTCTGCCATGATGCAGATAGTATTGGTCCTGAAACCTCACCCAGCTGGAACAATTTAAAATAAAAGTCAGCTTTAGAGGTTTTAGCGGTAATCTTAACTGCACTTGAGCATGCCTGTTATACATCAAGCCTAACTAACGTTGTTTACGTCCTCAGGATCATCCCCCGGTGCTGAACCAGCTGGACTCTAGCAGCAATCCATCCTCCACCACATCATCCACGCCTTCCTCCCCGGCACCCTTCCAGCAGAGCAACCCCCCCAGCGCCACCCCGCCGCCCAACCCTTCGCCCAAAGGCCACCGAGACAGCCGCTTTAACTTCCCAGGTGAGCTTGGCTACAGGGGGACAGGATGGCGGACAGACACAAACTACTGTACATACTGAAATGCGCATGCAAACTCTTGATTTCTCTTCTTAAAACAGATTTACCCTAAATCTCTTTTTCCAGTTGTTTAATAAAAGCTCTCACACACACTTCTCACCCCGTCTCTGTCCATATATGATATTAACACTGGACTTTGCTTTTAACAAGTTCTTATAATCCAAGAGTCTCTCTTCACGCTGTGCTTATCTCTCTTTCCCTTGCCTTTTTTTTTTTTTTTTTTTACAAAAGCTGCCTGTTACTTTCAGCACAGACAGCAGTTTATCTTCCCCGGTGAGTTGAATGTCCCAAACTAAATTGTCGGTATCCCATCATCTCACTCTTTAAACCTTAGATCCCCTCCAGCTTTCCCTCACCATTGCATGTTTGCTTTTGGGCATCTCCACGTAGCACTGAGTGTTCTGTCACGGTGTGCCAGCACTAGGATTGCACATGGACATTTTAACATTGTTTTGACGCCATCTGCTGGTGGTAGTGGGGAGTTGCATGAGCAGTCGCGTTCCGCATGTGGTCACACTTGGAAAGAGGGGCACGCTCCTTCTCATTCCTCCTTAAACCGTGTTATTTTTTTCTTCACAGACGTTTCCAGTCCTGCAAATCTGCACTCTGATGTCCTCCAAGACACAGTGTAAGGTGTTTTATATGACAATATTTAAGTTGGAAGTTGGAATTCCACGCCTCTGATGGAAATTTTCTGAATTGCAGCAGTGAGATTGAGCAGTCGGCGGACGACATACACTCTGAGCTGGTGGAGGATGAAGATGAAGAGGTAATGTTATATATGCAATGTAGATTGTAGATTTGTGTGTCTGAAAACTATGTTGCATCATATTTTGTTCAGTTTTAGGAGACTGAAGTAGGGATTTCCAAAGACATTAAATGAATTTATAGACTGCAATCAATAGCTTTTCCACCCATTTATGAGAACCAGTTTTGGCTGGAATGGTTTGATGTTATTAATTCAATTCTGGCTCATGTTTTACAAATGGTTATGGACGTCTTAAATAGTATATAAAATGTTTTTAGTTTTTTTTCTAATTTCATGCACAGTAAATTAACTATCACCGCATTGTTGCAGGAAGGGGAGGAGGAAATCGATGACGAAGACGAAGACCCCGAAGCGGAGGACGAGAATGAGGAAGACCACGAGGAGAATGAGGACGATGGGGAAGACGAGGACTACAGGGAGGACATCAGGATGAACGTGGGCTCGGACGGCGAGTGCGACGAGCTGGACGATCTGCCCAGCTCTCGGGGGAACCAGTGGAAGGGCCCCATCTCCCGCAAGGCCAGTCAAACGAGTGTGTACCTGCAAGAGTGGGACATACCTTTCGAGCAGCTGGACCTTGGAGAACTCATCGGAAAGGTGAGGAGTCTGAGCAAGACGTTAACAGTTCACGTATCACGATCTGAAAAGCCACCTTCACTGAGTTTGTTTCTGATTTGAACCCAGGGTCGCTGGGGTAAAGTGCATAAGGGTCGGTGGCACGGCGAGGTAGCAATCCGACTTCTTGAGATTGACGGGAACAACCAGGACCACCTGAAGCTCTTTAAAAAGGAGGTGATGAACTACAGGCAGACCAGGCACGAGAACGTGGTCCTCTTCATGGGGGCCTGCATGGCTCCGCCCCACCTAGCTATCATAACCAGGTGAGAGCACAAATATCAAACACACCTTAACATCATTTTAACCCAAATACTTTTCTTCAATTTAATCTTTTTTTCTTCTTCTCCCTTACCTACAGTTTTTGTAAAGGGAGGACACTGTATTCAGTAGTTCGGGACACTAAAAACACTTTGGACATCAACAAGACGAGACAAATCGCTCAGGAGATTGTAAAGGTAGTTTTTTAAAGTCTTTCATATTATAAAATTGCCCCTGTTCAAGCCACTGTTGTATATCTGAAGAGCAGTGTGTACAGTTTATATATGTATGGCTGCCCTGACTATTTTGAGCTGTGCACAAAGTTCAAGTTATAAATTAAACCCTAGAAGCATCCACATGCGCAGAACACCAATCAGCCACAACATTATGACCAGGACAAGTAAATAACAGTGACCATATTGTGACAATTCAGTGTTCTGCTGGGAAACTTTTGGACCTGGCATTCATGTGGATGTTACTTAGACATGTAGCACCCACCTAGACCAGACTAGACCAGGCATCCCCACCCCATAGCAATGACACTCCTTGATCCCCAGCAGGAAAACGCTTTAGGAACAACTCAGAAAACATGAAGAACAGCACAAGGTGTTGACCTGGCCTCCAAATTCACTAGATCCCAAACTGATCAAGTATCTGTGGGTCCCTCCCCTCAACCTATAGGACCCATAGCAACAACAACATTCTGTTGCCAGACACCACAGGACACCCTCAGAAGGCCCACGACCATTCACTGATGAGTCACAACTGGGAGGCCTACACAATATTAGGAAGGTGGTCATAATGTTATGCCTGATCGGTGTAATGTCACTGTGAAGACAAATAAATAAAGGACTTGGCCACTATTGAGTCCAGGGTCACAAAAACAAACACATAGCTAATTAACCACATTCTGATAAGGGTTTTTTTTTTTTTTTACATACAGTGTACAACAGATTTACCCCAGCCTGGTAGCCAGCCTGACTTCCCTCACCCACAAAATGTTTGTGGCAGACAGTTGGAGTCTCTTTATTGAGAACTGATTATTCCCTCATAAAGACGTGTCTGGCCAGTGAAATAGTTTGGGCTTTATGTGGCGATAGAAGAGTAATGACGATGTCGTCATACACGTCAGCTGAGCACCGTGGAGTTGAATTTGTTTACAGCACAATGGCTCTGATTGTTTGTAAGACTATCCAGTTGCGTGATGAAATCCTAGTCTGACTACGCTGAACTAGAATCACAGATCATCTACTTTTATTTAGTAATTCCACAGACAGACAACACTTATGGTGATGTTGTTTACTCTTCAGGTGATATGTTTTTTTGTGATCAGTTCAAGTACTGTCACACTACCAAAGCATGATGTGAAATTACGGCGTAAAATGATCCACATTTCATCTCTACAAACTAGCTTTTCCAGTCTTGAAGCGTCACGCCAGGACACATTTTCTGCATAAGAAACAGAAAACGTGCAGCCAAAGATAGCAGTTTCTATTTCTGAGTTTTATTTTGCTATTTGTGCCTTAAGCAGCTAGCATCTCGAAATGATAATACCACCACAGTTCTTTATGAGGATGTGCTAGAGCTGCATGAAACCACAGTGCAAATGAGCAAACCCTTCTGCAAGACACACAGCGTGCACTTTACATGTTGAAAAATGTGAATATGAACAACCGCTTCTCTTCCGACGCAGGGAATGGGCTATCTACACGCCAAAGGCATCGTCCACAAAGACTTGAAGTCAAAGAACGTTTTTCATGATACCAATAAAGTCGTGATCACAGACTTCGGGCTGTTTGGGATCTCTGGAGTCGTTCAGGAGGGGAGGTGAGAAACAACACTCAGGAGGCCTTAAAAACACAACCTCAGCTGAAGTGCTGTTCACACCACACTGCCATTACCAGGGGAGGTCCGGTGATTTGTAATAATTGCTGAGGTCCACAGCGGTAGTCCTGCAGGCATCTATCTCCCCTGTCAGCCTGTATTTTTTTGCTCCCGATGTAAAAAGTCTGAGGAATTTTCCTTCACACTTCCTTGTTTTTGAAGTGCTCTTTGAACACACAGCTTGCTTATTTTGTACTTCCTTTGTGTACGCCTTCGTGAAGCTGTTTTGGACACAGGAGTTTCAAATGGACTACATTTAGTTAATGAATTTTCCACTCTAGTTAATGCATCTTTCCACTCCATTTGATTTGTTACTGAAAACTGTGCCCTTATATGTATATTTTCTTTTTTCCAGGCGTGAGAATAAACTCAAACTTCCACATGGCTGGATTTGTTATCTCGCACCAGAGATTGTGCGTAAGATGAGCCCAGGTAACAACGAGGACCGCCTCCCCTTTTCCACCGCGGCAGATGTGTACGCCTTTGGGTGAGTTCTGCACACACACTTAGCTGAGAGACCTGCTGCTCTGTCACGCCATTAGAGTTCACCACTTGACAGAATAATCCTAATGCTGCTTTGCTCCCTTTTAAGCACAATTTGGTATGAGCTTCAAGCTAGGGACTGGCCAATCACCAACCAGCCTGTGGAAGCTACCATCTGGCAGGTGGGGAGCGGAGAGGGCATAAAGAAGGTCCTGGCGGAGATCAGCCTGGGCAAGGAGGTCACTGTAAGTTGAAGCACAAGTGTGTCAGTTAAAAAAAAAAAAAAAAAACTATACTTGTATAAGAGTGGCAGATTGTGTAATAATGCAGAGAAGTTCAGTTAATCGCAGTGCTCTGCGAGGTGCATTCATCCAAAATGGTTCCCTCTCTCAGGAGATCCTCTCCGCCTGCTGGGCGTACGACTTGAGAGAGAGGCCGACCTTCACCCAGCTGGCCGACATGCTGGAGAAGCTGCCCAAGCTCAACCGCAGGCTGTCCCACCCAGGACACTTCTGGAAGTCTGCAGAGTAGGTATCCCAGAACGGGAGGAGGAAGTGAAGACCCCGGACATGTGAATCCAAAAACAAGAGCGTATTTGTAGTTGTGTGTGTCTTTTGGTTCCTTGTGGTACAATGGCCTGTCAGTGATGATCGTGTTAGGCAACAGAGCTCTTTTCTTCTCATAAATAGGATTTGTGGTTGGATATCTGTTGGGTATGAAATGCACTTTGCCACTGCTCAGAGGAATACCGTTCTCAGACAAAATGTGATGTAAATGCGACTCGTAAAGTGCTAATCACACAACACGGAAAATGACCGAAATGATGCAGATTTGACCGGAGTAATTGGGGCAGCCTCATACAGTTCAGTAACGAGCAACAGATTATAGCAGCATTCATCACAGTGTGATTGGGTCGCTTGTTGCTATGGGACTTTCCAGTTCCTGGAACAAGGCTGTCACAGATATATATTTTACATCAAATTTGTTTAGCCGCTTTATTTCCTGTCTCCCAGTGTGAATCCGGACCATTTTGTGATGTATCATCTTAAGCTGAGAGTAACTATCCAAATTTTAAATCCAGCCGAATGCGTAAAATAATATTCTTTATCATGCGGCACATTTCTGCCGAGGAGCTTTTCCACTTTCACGCAGCCACACACCCATCTTCTGTTTATTTCCTCCGTTGCAGCTTTATTTCCACACCGTGTTCCCCTCTTTTTCCTGCTTTGTGTCTATGATTTGCCTGTTTTTGTGTTGCTTTTTGTTTTTTTTTACACACATTTTTATTGCATTTGCCAGTCTGATAGCAAAAACCTTTAAGAAGAAAACAATACACATTACTTAAGATGTCTGCTTGGCCATAAAATGATCTCATGAATCGTAAAACAATTTCCTCCTTGACTGAACTCATACATCCAGACCTGTTTTTAATACAATAATCTACGTGCGCTGTGATATCTTGCTTTCTCCGGCGCAAGCCCGATGCACTTTCACTAACCGTCTAACGTTTGTGTTTTCCTTTGCTCTTTTCTCTCTTTTCTTTTTTTTTTTCTCTTTTTCTAATCTAGGTTGTAGCGGCCGCTCTGAAACATAAGCAATGCAAAACAAAGCCTGGGTCTGCCTTGCATGCTCCTGAATCCTTAACTCTTACAGGATTGATCAAAGCATTGCCTCTGCCTGAAACGGGCACTGCTTCCACTAATCCACAGTCTGATCTTCCGTGTCTAACAGTTTCCATGTTCCGAAGGAGAAGATTGGTGGACTGAGGCGTGGCAGGGGGACGGCTGCCGTCGCCCCTCCACGCTTTCCCCCCCCATTCGTCTAATATCTCTTTGCCTTCCTTTTGTTCTATATTGTCATTTGGGACTCTGAGGCTTATGAGTAGCTGGCTTGTGGTGTCTGTGCTGAGACTGACTGGTGTGCTGCGGTGTGCGCCCGCCGACGGCCGCCCTGTCCGCGGCCCCCGCTCACCTTCTCTGTGCTGCTGTGATGTGATTGTTCTCGACGGGGGCCTCCTGACCACACGGCTCTTTTTCCTCTCTGAAACACACACATACACACACGAACACACTGCTGGACGTTAAACGGACCCTGCCACCAAATGGACCACTTCATTTATCTGTGTTCTCCCTGAGGGTTTGACACGCATTCGACCGGGCTTGAGTGATGTTCTCAAACCAACTGCCTCTCTGCCGCTCCTTTCCTACAGTTTTTCTTTTTTTTTTTTTTTAAAGGCTTGTGCGACGGCATGTGCTGAGATGTTCGCCAGCCCACGTCTAGACGCAATATGCACTTTGTCTACAGGAAAAACTAAAAAAACATATACTTTTTCTTTTGTTGTGAGTTAGTTTGGTTTTAAATAGTCATATTTGCAGTGGTTTATTCATTATTTTTTCTCTTCAGGAGAGTCTCAGAGGCTTCAACAGTGTGGTATGCTTATTGTATGTTGTCGTTTTGGAGTATAATCTGGTAAATTCACTGTTTGTGGGATGCATTTGAATACAGGGCACTAGTTAAGAGTTACAGAACTGCAGCCTGAGCGAAAAGAAAAAAAAGGGGAAAAGTTACACGTGGATAAAATACTACTGGCTATTTATGATTAAAGACTTTTTAATAGTGACAACGTCCATCCGTTGAAGTGTAAAGTGCACCTTATAAGAATAGGAGTCTTTCATACGGTTTCAAGGAGTGCGCAAAAAAAAAAGAAAAAAAAAAAGATAAATCAGGAACATGGCGCAAAAGTGTCCTCTATCTTCCTTAAACAGTACCTCTTGTGCGCGCTTGTGTATACCGTTTGTGATTGCTGGCTTCAGTTGGCGTGCTGGTGTTAATGTGTATCGTGTGGGCGCGACTGGGTGTTGGAACATGTAGGGTTGTGTTTTTTTTGTTTTTTTTTTCCTTGTGAAAGACCGCAGTAAATGTTGTGTTGCAAATCCAATGGTATGTAATGTACATACATTATTTAATGTACAGCAAATGAACACGATTCTTCTAATATTTGTACAAACATTTTCTATGTAAAAAAAAAAAAAAAAAAAAAAAAAAACGCGTTACGACTTTTTTGAATAGGTACTGCTATGGCTATTACAGATGTGTACATATATATATTTATATTTTTTTCATGTATAAAATACTGTATAAAGGCTGTACATTTTTTTTTTTAGAACGGGCCAATACATGTTTTTTATGTTACTGTAAAAATTCATATTTTTGTATTGCATGTGACGACCATTCTGTACACGCAGTTTCTGTTTTCATCCATGGAAGACAATAAAATGAGGCTTGTCATGTAGCAGCAGAGTGGGTACTGTTGTTTAAGTGCACCTGAAGAAACCGATGCAGTGGTATTTGTCATAATGAGATACCACATTTGAGTTTTTGGTATTGCAGTTCAAGTATGCTCTGCTGGTGGACAAGAAAAACAACTAAAACATGTAATTCAAGTCCATATAAAAGATTAATATGAGCTTAAACTTAAGAATTATATAAAGTTTTGGTCTAATTACTTTTTAATGCTAATTTGAATTAAAACCAATGTACATTTTATCTTCCCAGGACACTGTGTGTGTGAGCTTACTGAATGTGCACTGCTTCTATCCAGATATTCAAATGTATATTATATTTCGGGCAGTTTTGTGTCAGTCTTGGTGGTTTTTGAACAGCGGTTTTGCCTAGAAACCATCAGCTGTATCTGTCCGGCTTTTGTGAGTTCTGCTTCAGTGTCCTGGGTTACTGGGACACTTAAAAAAGAATGATGCAGTCATCTTGCTGGGACAAGTTTGAATGTATGTCATGGAAAATGTCTGCCGCTTAATTTGAGTTGTGTCAATATTTAAAGAACTGTTTGAAGCAGCTAGTACTCAATATTAAGAGTAAAAGCGTGACTGTGCACTTGCAGAATGTAACAAGGCAAACAAATTGGAGTCAAGAAAGATATAAATGGTTGTATCTGTGTATCTGTGGGATGATCCACAGAGGCCCCTCCCCTCATCCAATAGGACCCAAAGGCCCCCACTAACAACATCCTGTTGCCAGACACCACAGGACACCCTCAGAAGGCCCATGTCCATTCTCTGATGAGTCATAACTGTATTTGAGGCACAAGGGAGACCTACACAATATTAAAAAGGTGGTCATAATGTTATGCCTGGTCAGTGTATGTAGAGGAGAATATTAAGAGTAATGAAGTGACCATACAGTTGGAGAACTGAAACAAATAATTCAAGACAGTATAAAAAGAATGTGAGCTTGAACGCAGCTTGAAAAATTATATAAAATTATCTTCTATAACTTTGATCAGTTTTTCTTCAAGATCCTTGGCTTCAAGGATCAAGCCATCATAAAGCTAGTATGTAAACAGTGTCACTTTGTCTGCTCTTTAACTTCTTCTGTGTAAAATGAAGCAATGATTACTACATTAAGTAATGAAGCTTAAATTTGAGTTGGTTTATGTCAATATTTAAAGAACGGTGTGACAGATTTAGCAGTTTAGCATGTATTTCCCAAACTGCAGGAGTTCCAAAGTGATTGGACACTGCCAAATATTTTACTGTGCAGGTGTCTGCTGTTCTGAAATTTTGAATTCAGGTTTAGATATGGGTGGAGTTG
Organism: Chelon labrosus; assembly: GCF_963514085.1. Taxonomy (NCBI): domain Eukaryota; kingdom Metazoa; phylum Chordata; class Actinopteri; order Mugiliformes; family Mugilidae; genus Chelon; species Chelon labrosus. The sequence goes on along the minus strand of NC_140350.1, from coordinate 4,657,706 downwards.
TCCGTGTTTTGAGTAAACAGTCAGAGGCACGGATTGTCAGCAGGCGAAATAGGCAAGTGCTTGGGACCCCAGGCCAGCAGGGGGCCCACAAGGGCTGACAAACTTAAAACTTGGCCAGTGGAAATCTGCTAAGTAACATGTCGGGTGCATGATTCTTTCAATTAGACAAAAGCCACCGATACAAATTAAAAATTTGTTAAAATAACAATAATAATAATGCATTTTATTTTTATGGCACCTAAAGTCACCTAACAGAGAATAAAAACATAATCTCAAATTAGAAGAAGAGAAAAGAAAGGAAGAAAGACGTGGTAAGTGAAGCAGATAATGATGGTTAATAATAATATTAAATAGCTAACTGAATGCTGCTAGTCTAGCCTTAAATATGGGGACCACACAGTTGCAGAAGATAATAGTAAGTCTAAAAAATACAGAAAAATAGGAAAACAGCATGACTGGAGAGCAAAAGTCTGTTAGGTGACTAAAAATGGTGCAGGAAAAACTTCAAGGATGATCTCTGACCAATAGAAGAAACACATGTGGAAAGGCCATATTACAGTTCTAATAAATATGAAAGAAAGTAATGCATTTTTATTACACAAAAGTCAACCTCTAGCAAGGAATAAAAGGAATGTGTGCAAGGCAAAAAGGAGCAGCTCATGACCCAAATCCCCCCTGCATCCGTCAGACATGGTGGTGCCTCAGTTATGGCTTTTTTCATGGCTAGTTGCTAATGGAATTTATTGATGACTTTACTGCTGACAGAAGCGGCCAGATGAATGCAGAGGGCATACAGGAGCATTCTGTGTGCTCACATTCAGCCAGATGCATCGAGTCTGACGAGTCGGACGATATTTCATCATTCAACAGCACAGTGATCAGAAAGGTACGGCCAAAGCAACCAAGGAGATTTCCAGGATAAAGAGGTGTCACCTAATTTCAATCTGACTGGGCTGCTGTCCACTTGGAGAAGAGCAGATTAATTGCAGTTTTATTACATTTTCTCTTCCACTTGCCATGTCCATTGTCGGTAATGAACATTCAAGCTCATTTCAGTATAGGATGTTAAAGGTATAAGCTCGTAGCAGCTGTCCGACAATCAAAATCCCATTTTGCCTCTAGGTGGCATAAAGACTCAACGGAAAGTGATCGTGTGCACCATCTGTCCTTGCACTGTGAATTTGTACTGAGAACAGTGCTGCTTTTTATTACAGCTGTGCACATTTTACACTGAGTCTAGTCAGATCTGGGGTGAACTGATGGCCAAGCAGTTAGACATTATCCCAATACCCCAGTCTGTCTCTACTGCAACAGACTAAAGCTTTTTTTCATTTGTGTATGATGGCAATAGTGTGATCTTTCTATGAACTAGAGCTTATAGTGCTTATTCAGCTTATATGAATGTGTGCTACAATCCTCTAGATCTGAAAACTAAATTGTGGGACATGTAAAAAGATACTGGAAACACATTATCTGATTTAAAACCAATCAATCCCCATATAGTAATCTATTGCATGGACATGTTATTATTCCACATACTGTGGCAGAACATTATGGATGGGTAGTGCTTTACCAAACCCTGTCTTTTGACCTTTATTTTTATGCAGCCTTTCAGTGATGAATCCTTTGTAAGTTCATGATATGAGGCCTTGGGAGCTGTCACTAAAGTGAGAAATACGGCTCGCATTCAGTCCTTGAGCCCTGTTATCGGTAAGGTTGCATCTGAAGTGTGGCTTTGACTGAAAAGAATGATGGATTGATTTCTGCATACTGGTATCAGTCCAGTGGAAAAGAGAGGTCCTTGTATCCTCGGCCGCATCTAAAAGCTCTTTGACTCCAACTGGTACTGGATCACGTGACCCGCGCTTGGTGAGGGAGAAACCGTTTCCATTACTGTGAGGCCAGTCACAGAATGACAATTAGTCGTTTGTTCGATTTTCTTATTTGCCACATTTCAGACTTTCAGGATTCAACCGCGTCACGCGCACAATCAATGCCTTTGATCAAATCACAGCCGCAAAGGTGATATGAAAAGTCAGAAACTCCATCACACCTGCATCACTGCAGTTTTGTTGTGCTTGGAGGAGAGGGGGAGAGAGAGAGAGAGAGAGAGAGAGAGAGAGATTTCTGGAGGCCATTTTGACATTTGCTGAGCCCACTGCTGCAACTGTCAGCCATCAATTGATGGCCTTGGGATTGTCCTTAATGAAGCTGTCCACAAACACAGCCGGCGAGTCAGCTGTTTATAGAGGTGAAGGTAGGGAACGAACTAAAAGAAAAGGGGCGGGGGGCGTCCGCACACATGTACCTCCAAGCACGCATATTACTGAGTGGGTTATTACTGGCAAATGGGACTTTCCGTCACTCAGGGGATGGCGTGGGGCTTTTGAGATGAAGTCATTCTGTTGCTGTTCTTCTCACTTCCTCACAAACTTAATGATGCCTTTCTCCTTTTTAACACTGTAAATGGCTCCATTTTGAGTGCATTATAGAAATGCTTTACTCTTCACCCTCAGCTGCATTTAAGAGGAATCACAGCGATTATTACAACAGCAACTTGTTGCATTTAGGGTGATACTGTAATTTATTACGTTACACATAGAGCAACATTTTTTTTAAAACATGTCACCTTGCTTTCCATTATTCTTAGCCCAGATTTCCGTGGGGAAAAACCCCCAGAATGGACATTTTCACCCCGAGAGCACAGATGTTTATGTCGTGTTTATTATCAGTCTTTCTATCCGTTGCTGTTGTTTTCATGGTCATGATGATGAAATTGTCTTCGGCACAGCAGGTTGAGCAGCAGGGAGTCATACACTCCAGACTCCAGGGTCTTTACTCGCGTACCTGCGAAACAGATGCTCTCAGAGCCAGCTCCTCCATCATGTCGCCGCCGCGTCGATCATCTGCAACAACCTGCCAAATCAAGCATCTCCCTCTTGTATGCGTGAAGTGCAGGTGCAGGCGCGAACGGCACAAATAAAGTCACACCGGAAACATAGCTTACAGTTACAGAGGGAAGTAAAAGGGGAACTTTATAAAAAAAAAAAAACAACGTTCAATCAATGCAAATTTATTTTGACATTATTTATTTTTATTTTATTCGGTAAACAGATGTTGAACACAACTTCTCATGCACATCAGCACGTGTTGCAGTGCAGCAGTTTCCTCTACCTGTGGTATGAAGGGTCCACTGGCCTTAACATGAAACAGAGTCTAAAATTGCAGCGCTTTATGAGAGCTTGTGGCTTGGACACAAATATCTAGCTGACACCGAAGATGATGTATGTATGCGTGCTAATTATTGCATTACATAAAAATATATGCCGCGGGTCATTGACTATGCAGCAACTGAATTGCCAAGCGTCAAGCATCACCGTATCTGTGGCATGCAGCAGCGCTTATGATGTTTACAAGAAATACTAAAATAGAATAAATTAAAAGTTTGCAAAACAGTGCAATTGGAAAGTGGACTGACTGCGGTATTTTTTTGCATATTATGTGCTGATTTGAGGACACTGTGAGATTTTGGATGCCAATCTCACTTTTGTGCAAATGCAGGTGAATTAACAGTTAGGGCTAGGTTGACGCTGGTGAGTTTCCACTCGCTGTGGCTGCTACTTTTAATAGTGTGCCCCCACAGATGTCTGCGTGACCGACAGCAGCAGTGAACAGAACACGAACACCCAAAACCACTTCCTTCTCTTAATATAGTCCAAATGGAGAAGTAAAAACACGACAAGCAAGATGAATCTGCCATTAATGTGGATTGGTGTCTTTACAGGTCGTTCATACCTCCTCACTGGCATCACATTGCGTGTTGTGTTTATTTATACATAAATCCTCGTCTTCTTGGAGCTATATCAAGACCACCAACAATGTAAGTCACAGATTGTATCCTGCAACCTCTTTTTTGATATATGTGGTGTATTTGAATATTTAGATGGTGCAATCTCTTCACATAATAACTTCACATTTTACATCCTTGAAATGTTCTTAGTCTTAACTACTAATGATAAAAACAGGATATTTTTGCCTGTCCCTTTTGCTTAAATTTGGCAGTTTTGAAGATTGCCCTTTATAACCAAAATGCAGTCAACTGTTTAATAGTTTGATATCTGTTTAACATCAGTATTTCTGTATAATCATATCCTCAAACAATGCAAGAAACATGAAAGTGGACACTGTAAGTCCACAGATATGAGGATGTAATTTAATGAACTTGCTTGAGTTCCGCGTAAAATTTTTTGTCAAAGTTCACTTCGTCCTGGTCTGTTAGCCACAGCCTTTTAAGGGCAAGAAGCAAACAAACAAGCTGACATTAGCCTTCCATCAAACCGCGTGTGCCTCGATTCTCGTCTTTTGGTTTTGATTGCCAGAAAACCCGCCGTTCGTTATGCAGTTCGATTTAGAGGCTTGCGTCGGACCCTCATCCAGCACGGACGCACCTCCGGGCGTGCCTGCTTACAGATGAATCTGCATTTTCATGAACCACTTAACGCTCACTGTGATGCATTAACAAGTCGTTGTGAGGTTATTTTTGTTTTCCGCAGACCTTTTTAGATGGAAAAAAAAAGAAACTATGACAGAATCACATCAGTAATTTAATTAGAAGTGCATATGATCTGCAGTAAAACAGAAGCGGTCGAATCAGAACAAATGCCACAAGGGGTGTTGCACTTGCACTTACTTATTTAGGAGTACTGTAAAAATCCTGAATTCACTTGTAACTACAATTACAGGTGAATTACAGGTACTTGTCCAATTGTTCTTTGAAATGTTTATTTCAAAGCTCACTATGTCATTCAATGTGTTTCAGATCTCAATATGAATGGCCTCCTTTCCTTGGTGTGCTGCGCGGAATTCCTGGTTGCATTACTGCTGATCCCAGCGTGTACCAGGGCAAATCCTACTGATTCATCCACACAGAGTTTTCCAGTCAGCACATCCATAACACTTTCAACAGCTAAACCAAGTCAAAGTGACACTCCATCTTCCAGTATATCGAGTGACACCACCACCATTACCAGCAGCAAAGGCATCACCACCGCCGCTGCTGCCACCACCGCCCCCACCGATGCCCCCACCACCACCACCACCTTGTGGGGTATCAATGTGGATAAATGTTTCCTGGTGGCAGGTGGGCTGATCATAGGCTGCGTCATTCTCCTGATGTCCACGTTGCTGCTGGCGTGCAAGGTGTGCAGTCTGAGCAGACGCCTCAAGGCACTGAGCAGCAACAGCGACATGGTCAGCAACAGAGAGTACTGGATGGGAAATGACAACGAGGACAAAAACAAGTCAGAAGCCAGAGAGACCACGGTGTTGATGACGGACATCACTCAAACACAGGAGGAGATGAGCAATGGTGCCGCCAAGGAAGAAGGAGGGAAGGCGAAGGAGGATGGACAAACGGCAGGGGAGAAGGAGGAGGGAGACGGCGCCGTCAGTGAGGAAGCTTCCGCCGCACCTGCAGCCGCTGAGAGTTCACCCTCTCCAAATCCTCAAGAAGAGGCCGCCAGCTCAGAGCCCAGCAATGCCGCAGCAGCAGCAGCATCCTCTGACGGCAAAGAGGAACCAAAGGATGGGCAGTAGATTTATAACTGTGAAGCCATTAAATTCCCTCAGCAACTACCTTCACCTCCCTGCAGCTTTACAACCCTTTAACTCTAAATAAAGGATTTCTTTCAGCAGCTTTTGCTTTCCGTTAAATAGAACAGTGTGTGTGTTTCTAAATCTGTCAACCTGCATATTGAGTGTTTCACAATGGCTTGATAATGTATTGCTCTGATATTTGTGATTGAATAAGAATAAAATCATATTATAATGCACTTTTGTAAACTTAAGTGAATTTGCCATGTTTTTTTTTAAATAAAACAAGAACTGAAACTCCATCATGAATTGAATACTTAGACAGACAGATAGATAGATAGATAGATAGATAGATAGATAGATAGATAGATAGATAGATAGATAGGTTTCATTTGTCTAACAGCCATTCCCTATTTAGCTACATGTGTGAATGTTTGTGTGTGAGAGAGAAAGAGGGAAAAAGGGCTCTGCTCGATTAGCAAGCAGGGAATGTGTCTCTTCCAGGCACAGAAGTCAGAAAGAAGGCTCTCTTTCACCTCAGCCAGGGCTGACAAAGCCACACACACAGAGAAAACCTTTTCAAAAAAGCCAATAAAGGGTCGCTTCCGTTGTCATGGGACGATATTTGCTCATCTTCTTTGCTCGAGACGTCATGATGGATGTGAGCTCTTCATTTAACAAGTTTCTTTTCGGTTCTGAATATTCACCTTTGGCACACAAGGCTTTGAATGCAAAAGAAATGGGATGGAAACTTTTCTTTTTTTTTTGTAAGGTCTGGTAGTAAAGAGACGAGCTGCAGCTATGGTGTATTCGAAGTGAATGTGGAGGATTAGGGCGATTTTTCCCTCTGCTGCTATTTGGTGACAGAGCTCAAACTGACAGCCCAGCCTGTTGTACAGTGACTGACGGTGGAGGCAAGGGTTTTAACTTTTCAGCTTGTTGGAGGGGGCAGTGACAGGAGACATGGGTTTCAATATCAGTGCACGTAGCTACTGGAAGTATGGGCAAGCAAGAAAAGAAAGCAGAAAAGAAAGAGGGATGAGGAAGTGACAAGGGCATTGCAAAATACTACTACTAATGTACATGATCAGAGATTTTTAAAATATCTGACTCTCAGACGCTGCGGTTGCATGAATCAGAAATAATCTACAGCCATGATATCACTGAATTTGTCACATAGTAAACGCTCAGAGCCTGACAAACCGTGCCTCATGAGCCAGTGTTAGTGTGTGGTAGAAGTACAGCAATGCAGTGCGAAACGGAGAGTTGCCTGTATTGCTGATGACAGGTAGGAAGCTGCAGTGGAGGAGAGCCCTCTGCAATAAATCTTGAGGCTCTTTGTGGCAGCCTCTAAATTTGCACGGGGAAAATAACAAGCAATTACGGCACACCATTGCTTTGTAAGGGGATACTTTGGAGGGGGATAACATAGATTTAGGCGATAACTGATAACAGTCAATCTTGTTTTGAACACAAACAGGAAGGAAATCAGCCGGTTAATCTAAACACAACAATGGCTGTCACTTTAAATGCAGAGGTAAATCCGGAAAGCTGCCAGCTTTAAAAGGGGCTGAGGAGTTGCCTTTGTAGAATCCTTTTTTATGCAGGGACCCTTCCATTATGCGCTCCACTTCTCCTTACACCCTGCTCCTAATACTTCCCCCTCCATCCACCCACACTCCTCCCCTCCCCACTCACTTCCACTGCACACAGTAAATCCAGAGCCTGCAGTGCCTGATCGAGCCAACCCAAAAGATCCATAAGCGGCAATAGTAAACTCGTGGCTTTTCAAAGGGGATAAAAGGACCGCACCACGAGGCAGTGAGGGCAGCCTAAAAAAAACCTGACCTGGACAAGTGAGCAAGGGGTCAAATTGTATGATTGAACTAGGAGAAAAAAATCTTTTAAAAAAAAAATCCTCTTCAGCAGAGCACCAGCTGGTCCCGGGCTTGAAAGCAGGAGAGGAGAGTGAAGAGGGGCTGGACAGCAGCAAAAAAGGAGCAGAGAAAAGTGACTGGAATGATAAGATGAGAAGGTGAGTTATGGACACATTTAAAGACTCTTTTATTTTTGCACACACACGTTCTGCCACACCCTGGCTCACAACATGCTGCAGTTTCAACAGTGCAGAGCTGCTGGCTGTGTCTTTGCCTGCCTTTGGACCAGCTGATGCTCTCTGTGGAGTCATTAATAAAAGGCTGCTATTGAGCTAGTTCTCCTCCTCCGAGAGCATGGGACTGACTTCACTGACAACCACTGATGACTGAACACGCAAACTGATGCCAGGGAGAATGACTGCGGGGATTTCTCATCTCCTCTGCGATGAATGATATTCTTCAACAGACGAGAAATATCCTTTTACAGTGCAGGTCAAATGTTTATCGGTTATTGAAAAGGACACATTTGAACGCCTGAGTTAAGGTGCACATAAATGATGCTGCGAAGAACCTCTAAAAACATGACTGCATAATTAGGGGAGTCAGTTCGGCATGTAACGTTAATGTGTGTACCTGGAGGCAATGTGGTGTGAACATTAGACTGCCTGGGTGTGCATGGACAGCATGCAATTATGAGAGGTGTGTGTGCTTCTGTGTATGTGGGTATGAGAGATTTTTTTTTTTGCAGAGGCTACAGCTACAGAAATGATGAAACCAGTTTTATTCAGCACAGCCCTCTACAGTTGCTATGCTTCTCCGACAGACAGCAATTGTTTGTGTTCCCTTCCCAAACACACTGCAGGCATCACTTCCACTTCCACAGCGTGTCTCCTGGCGCTAAAGATGACGCCGTGTACAGCAACCGCTAATATTCTCCCTGTCTCTCTTTCAGCGGGCATGTGCTGCTGAAGCCTTTCCCTAATGAGGCCCTTCTGGAACTCGTGCTTGTGTTGTGCCTGGTTTTGCGTGTCCTGGCTGTGTGTCCCTCCGAGTGCTCCTGCACCCACAGCCACAGGGAGGTAGACTGCTCCTGGAGGGGTCTGAGGCAGCTGCCCGACGGCCTGCAGCACAACCTACGCTCCCTTAACCTGTCCCACAACCGACTTCACGACCTGGACGGTGAGCTCGCGGTGTACACCCACCTCCGCATCCTTGATTTGTCCCACAACAGGCTGAGCCAGCTGCCCAAGGACTTGCCTCGCTCCCTCTGGCAGCTCTACGCCGCCTCCAACCACATCCAGCTGCTGGACAAGAATGACACGGCCTACCAGTGGAATCTGCAGATGCTTGACCTCTCCAGCAACAAGCTGGAGAGGGCCATCTTCATCAACAACACGCTGATCAATCTGTGCACACTCAACCTGAGCCACAATCACTTCTGGACTTTGCCCACCAACTTGCCTGCACGCCTGGAGACTATTGACCTCTCCCACAATTTGCTCGTGAAGGTGTTGCCGGGTTCTCTAGACCGGCTCACCAGGCTGACTCACTTCCACCTGCATGCTAACCGCTTCTCCGCGCTACCCACTGGAGTGTTGGACAAGGTGACATCCCTTAGAGTCATCACTTTGGGAAACAACCCTTGGGCCTGCCACCTTTATGAAAACATCAGCTACTTAATGTCCTGGACTCAGCAGACCCCTGCGCGCGTCTTGGGATGCCCCTGCCACACCCAGCCAGTCTGCGGAGGGGCGCGGTTCAACAAAACCGGAGGGTGGCACTTTGCCTCCTACAACTTGCCCCCTCTGGCTGCCAGTGGCCAAGATGTGAGCTCCACCCTGCACGCCCCCAGAGAGACCTCGAACACACAGCACCACACCTTCACAGCCAGACCCATGCTGACATCCAGAAACACAGGCCCCCACCTAACTATTAATCACCTTTCTGCGACTGCGAGCCCAGCTGACGTGGATCACATGTGGCACCCCGATTCCCATCTCATCTCCTCACCCACCGACTCACCCCACGGCACCGACACGCCGTCTTTTTCCGACACAGGTCTCATTACCGAAACGTCCGACAGGGACGACAGCGTGGGGCTAGCCACAGACCAATTCTTTACAACCGAGAGTCCCTCGATCCAAACAAAGAAGACCACCACTCTTCGCACCAGGAGCGTGAGGAGGCAAAATCAGTCCCCGCCTAGAAGCATCGGCAACAACAGCCCACCTCTGGCTGGCTCTTTGCTCCCTTTTCTTCATAACATGGGGCTACTGACTCTCATTCTTCCTCACATCCTCTGAAAGACAAATGAAAAACTCCAGAATTTATAGCACAAACAAATAAACACACACTCACATACAAGATTACTGAAGTTCTGTTACGTTTAAGAGCTTTCCTCTACACAAAAGGCCAGTTACAGCACAAATTTCAAGGCTGCATGAGCAAATTTCTTTATTTGTGCTACACTACGTAGGATAAGATGCTACTTTTTTAATGTAGAAAAAAAAAAGTTTTACTTTTCTAATGACACTTTTTACAAAGCTCTCCTCAAATGTCACTGCTTTCGAATGAGAAGGTTGTAATGAATGTAACTAAGCACATGATGGCACTATACATTCAGGTACCAGTTTGTTATGTAACTGAATTCCTGGTGCTCATCTGCAGTGACTATTTCAAGGCTGTCCAAGGTGCTTTTCATTTCACATTATGGCCCACAAATGATTGCGCATATTTTATATTTTCTACAGTGACTGGATTTTTTTTTTTTTTATTATTATTCTCGCTTGTTTCAATATTTTATTTTATTTTATTTTATTTTATTTTATTCCCATTCTAAGAGATTGATGTCCTTGATGCCTGCCTCTTGTTTCATGTAACAAACCAGATCAGTCTATGGGGGAGCAATCTTTTCTGGCTATAGGTATATATAGTGTGGTTAAAATTGGTCATGTCATGTACGTAACAGGAAACAACAGAGACTCTGTGGAGCAGAGGGCAAACTAATGGACAATGTCGACAAACTCGGAGTGCCGATGCTGCTTCTGTATTTCGATCACATCTCAGACTTAAGTGTCCTTCATGACTCAGTGACGCTCGCGAAAATTATTTGCATGGTGATTGGACGCTCCGGGAATGCTAACTTACTGGTATATATTGCTGCAGAGCATTAAAGCGCAGACATTTTCAGCTCACTTATATGAAATGTTAAGATATTCATCAAGCAGCAGCGAGGTGCAGGCTACAGATCCTTTATATGTTTCAGTATTGTGTTCGCATATGGAGCCAAAAGGTGGCAAAACAGTGAGAAATGCATCACAGCAGCCTGCATTTTAGGAGAACTAGTTGCAGTATATTAGTTCATTGCTGGGTAAATCATCAAGGTGATCCTGCATTGTTAAATAAAACCTGAGCTATTTGCACCTTCTGATGTTTGCATGAATTTTACAGCTAATCTTTTTTTTTTATCATTATTTCTTCACACTTCTTTTAAATGATCTTATTCTACCTGGCACCACTGCTGGCTTTAATTTGAAACTGTCCAATGAGAGTCCCTGGGGAGAGGCCAAGCAAATCAACACAGGAGCTCAATCCTCCCCCTCTTGTGTCTACAAGACTCCGTTCTGGAATAGTTGCATGAAAGAACTGAACAATCTCCCATGAGTCAAAACAATGAGCTGCTCAGATTTTCTTCACACTTTTTTTCTTCTTCTTCTTCTTTTTTTTTTTTTTATGAGCACTGGAGCCATACTTTGCCTCGCAGTTAATCACGCTGTGAAAATTCCCAGAACAAATACAGTCTTATCTGTCGGTTATTGAGCAATCGACATTTAAAAAAATAAGAAATCAAACATGCAAAAATATATATTGTTGAACAGAGATGTGCATGTTCTCCAATCTGACCTTTATCAGTGTTTTGAGGAGAAGTGAGGAAATCTCGCGTGTAGGTACATCCATGACAGAGGAACCAGGCAGCCTGGCAGTGGGTGGCCTGGAAATGTACCAGCGTGGTGAACAGGTGACCCAGTGGTTTGGCTTAGTGGAGCAATATGGCGTTGCAGTCACCACCCACACGCTGGATGACAAACATCAGGCCATGGGTTGCACCTGTGAACAGCTCACAAAAAAAGAGTGAACTGAAATTAAAATGCGGTCTCTTGTATAATTCATTTTATTGTGGAGAGAGACTTACGCAGTTTAAGAAAGAGAGAATAATTCAAAAATAACAACTGAAGTTTTGATTTTGCACTAGAGCCGTCATCTTCTAAATAAATTCTTGCATACAAAACCGGAAAGAAAATTGTGGTTATTGTGCTCGTTATTTATAAGGCATGATTCGAAGTTCAAACATAGCCAACTGTTTCGAGTTTTTTCGCCTCTGACCTCAATTGCACCTTTTCATTTAATTGTCACTTAGTTGTCTGTGGTAGACCTAGTTTCTGGAACACGCAGTAAAAAAAGAGCCTCTGAATGCGTTGTGCAGCGTTTTTCGATATATACAGTATGTGTATTTATCTCTCCGCCTCCCTTTGGCTGCAGCACTTTAAGACATCTCTTCCAAGTACGTTAGGTGCCAGAGAACCGGCCTAGGTAGCCAATTATTTTCTCTGTAGACAACACAATGTAATGTCAGATTTCTCCTCTGGCTTCTCCTAATAACTGACAAGGTGTAGAGGGCCGGCATCATTTACTGCTGCCATGCCTCCCCTCTTCATCTCACCACCCGAGCTTGTTTGGAGCGAGCTTCCTCCTCTCTTTCAGCCACACTCAATAAGACTCAGCCTCGGTGTGCTCCTTTGTACTGCCCTCTTGTGTTCTTGTACATTAAATTTCCCATCAGCTACAAATGTCACAGTGCTCAGATAGTGGCTGAGAAAAAGGCTCTAAGAACGCATAGTGTAGCAGAATATTCAAGCAGCCAATCATCACGGTGAGTGTGTAAAAAAAGAGTTTTTAGTTTTTATCCAATGCACCTTTATTGCTGAAAAAGTCAATTTTACCCTGTTTTCTTTTTTTTGTTTGTTTTGTTTTGTTTAGTTTTTTTGTTTTTTAAGTGCAGAGCTTGCAAAGTTTCTTGAAGCTGAATTTCTTTGTTGAGAGCGTGTAGAGCAAATAAGCTTTCCCCACTTCACTTTGAAGAAATCATACAGTGCTTGTGCGAGACCACGGTGACGCTGTAGGTGGTAAACCTGTTTTTTTATTTTCTTTTAGACACAAGCCAATAAAACGAGTTGTCGCTCTGAACAGTATGAATACGCATGTGGACAAAGGCACATGCACACAAATGACATCAGTCCCTCTAATGGTTACATGTGCTCTAAGTGCCCTCTTGTGGTAAAGAGGCAGAAATGAATGTTTATCCCACAACACTGGCCATTCTTAGAGGGATTGTGCTCTTCACCGGGACACAGCTTGCCCTTGACAGAGACTTTTCTCAAGGGCCTCTCGAAAAGAGACTGTACAATTAAGAGCCTTTGTTCTGCACAGCCTCCTCACAGAGCAAAATTCTAGTTCTTGTTTGCTGCAAGGACAGGACTCGGGAACTTTCACAACGAATAACATTTTGGATCGACTCAAGCGCTGCAGGCAGGCACTTGTGACTGTCTCTTCTTTTAATTATGTTTTTCTCCGAGGGTGTCATCTTCAAATAAGGAAACAGAAAGAGGACAGGTTGAAGGATAAAAGCCCAATCCATTTCAAGGGAAACCTTTTATGAAAATTATGACAATTACTCAAGATAACCAGCAATCTACAGGCTTAATGTACATTTTATGTAACTCCCATTATTGTGGACCTTCATTATAGACCAAACCCAAGGTGAGACACGCAGCGACCCACCTTGAAAGGCCTCTGTCGCCTGCTTATGGCTAAAACAATGGCTGCCAATTTCGATCTCCTTAGAGCCCGGCTCACAATATCAATTGTAGCCCAGCATCAGGCTGGTACCCTACCAAAGGACGCTCAAATGCTGCAGATAAAGTTTATCAGATAAACCTAATCTGTATTGACAGCTTGGGTCTATATGCCAAGGCCCGGCATCTATTTGAGCCAAGAGCAATGTTTCCCAGTCTGGGCACTGATCAGCTGAAAAGCAAAATGTGTAGGAATCTGGAAGAAATAACAAGGCATACTCCAGCAGCAGGAAGACTGATGAGACAGGCAAAATTCAACCCTGCAGCATAGTGGGGGGAAGCTGAGGATATGGTATCTCTCGCTCTCATCTCAATGGCACAGACAAGGCAAGGTCAGTGTTAAGGTCAGTGGTTGCAGAATAGGAAGGGGTTGGCAGCTGAGAGAATATACGGTGGCAGGCAGTTAGGGAAAAAGTGAATGTAAAAAAAAAAAAAAATAGGAAACAAGAAAGACAAGGCTGTTTTAAGACAAGGAATAAGCCAGGAGGTAGAAAGCACCACTTAGCTGGTTGTCCAGAGAGGCTTGCTTACCATTTTTAGCCTCTGGAAGATTATTTTTTTAAATGTCTCAGGAATACCATATAGTTTATTCTCATATAAACAAAGCTGGAAATAGTGAATTCACTGGCTCATTGTGAGGCAGTTAGCAATGAAAAGTGCAGCAAAATATGCTACAGTGTGGTTTGAAGTCAAAACAGCTTTCTTTACTGGACCACTTTCACATTTTTAATGGGCCGGTGTGTACCAGTTCCCTCTGTCTTGTTAAAGCTCTCCAAAAGGCCAGCATGCACATCTTTCTCCCCGCTGCTGACTGTACAGGTGATAGGGTGGCTCTTCGCGCCGCTTTAATGCCATTCGTCATCATCTGTAACACACAGCTCTCTCCGGAGCCGTGCGAACGACAGCCAGAACATTCCGAGGAGCAGCAGGGGCACGAGCTTATCTCCCAGCCCAGTGGAGCAGGTAAATGATGTCGTCATCATCCACTCCTGTCGGAGCCTGATGGGTCTGAAAGAGACCCGCATGCAAACGCGGGCCACCGAGGTCAAAAACACGGATAACGTCTAAAACTGAAATGAAGTTGTTAATTCCGGGAAAGCCCCTCTGTTGGATGTCTGGTAATTTTTGCAATATTACGAGGAACATCTACGGTTCTTTGGAGTACAGGCTAATTTGTGGTAGCTTCAGGCGCTTTTGGGCTCTTGCTACAAATCTGGAAATTTGCAAGCATGATAAGCATAATATTTCAAAGTCAATATTACCGCTTCTTTTTCTGAATATCTCAGTGTCCCATCTACCTGGAAGGCTGGTGCGTAGCCTCTGGCACAGCTTAATTAACTCATCTGTGTGGTTACAGAGGACGTAATGGGGGAGAGAAATCACTCATCATCAGAACATCCTTCCTACTGATCTGACTTCAAACTGTTTCTCTGTGTGCTAACAATGATACACCATTCCAGTAATCCACAAAAAAAAAATAATAAAAAAAATCAGCTGAGAAGGTTTAAACACAACTACCCTTGAGGTAAAAAAATCAATGACAAGAATAGACATTTTATTTATTAAATTAATCAGCCTTTTGTTAACCCTTGCCGGCTGAAATAGACTTTTCTAAGATGCTAAATTATTCCAGGCGGGATGAAAGAGCAGGTAGTGTTCAGTTTGGTGGGTGGCTAATTCCTGAAATAGGACTGTCAATTATGCATGTTTCAGTCTCTCCCTGCAGCCTGAGAGGTACTTTAGCTCAGGAAAGAAGAAGCAGAAATGAGAGGACACTAGAGGGAGACAATTTGTTCACATCTGCAGCCTTCTCCACAGGCTCCCTTTGGATTCGGAATTTCAGCCGTAATAGGCTCTCCAGAGAAAAGCACAGATCACTCAATCCACGGTGATCAATATGAAATCATTCACAAAATCCGAAGGATAAAATTTACAACGTCTCACGAATGTCTGAATATTATACATAACAAATGCACGGAGGCGATGGAAGGCCTCTTTCAGCGGTGGAGTATTTCGCATAGGATTGCATGCTGAAAACATGTGGTGAGCCCGAGCATCTGTTACAATTATGCAAATTGTGTTTCAAAAAGGAAAAATCCCCAAAGACGTAAGGTTTCACTTTAAAGTACATATCAGTATCGTGTGTCAGCTATCATCACTGGTTTTTATGTCTTCAAACATTTTAAGATTGAAAGGAATATTGTCTCTTCATAGACTGTGCGCAGGAATCTGCAGAGAAAGGAGTTATACGTGATCCAAGAGCAACGTCTCCAAGGTCAAGCGAAGATTCTGAGGGCGTAAAATGATTACTGCAACAGGAAACAGGATGCCTCCTCTCAAAACAGCATCTCACAACCCTGTCAGAGAGTCTGTTGCTTCTCTCACTTTCTTTTTCCCCTCAGCTCTTTCACACACTATCAAGTTTACTTCATTCTCAATCCCCAAATCCTCCAGTTTTTATGCAACGGCTCGGTTAGTTACAAGCTTTTTTACATGCTGTATTTCCTCTCTATTGAGAAGCGGTTCATCTTTCAGAAATGAATTCAAGCTCTAGTTGTGCTAATACAACTGCAGGATTTCAGAGATCTCTGCAATTTCTTTGCTCTTGAAAACAAAATGGTGATGAGTTCAAAGCACGAAGGATAAAAACAATACATCTGTTTCTTGAAATGTGATGTGACCGGGTTTGTTGTAAAATATAACCTCTCTTTCCTTCTCACTTAGTGCTAAGCGCTCAACCACTCCAAAACGCATAGCTGTCAGAGTGAAGTTGCCTAAAGAGGTCTAAACATTTTAGGCACTTTCATCAGGCAGTGGTGGCCGCTGAGATTAAAGGAGAACACTGTTCAATTTAAAAATCTATACATGTTTCTCCTTTAGTCAGTGTTAAAAAAAGTAAAAAAAAAAAAAAGACCTGGAGCCACAAACCCTGAACCAGTGCAGCTTATTAGATATAAAAGATTTTAGATGGAATATGGCACAAATCTTAGATTTAAAACAGAATTGTGCTTCGAGTTTTCTTCACAACCGTTGATGAGATATTGTAAAACGTCACACCCACAGTACCTTTTCGGTCACGTTTAACTTGGCTCTCTTCATGGTAGAACAACAGCGAGCAGAAAGGCAATAATACCAATGTTCACAAAACAGAATAATTCACAATCACACTGTGAAACCTGTGCCTCCAGTGTTTTTATTTGAGCATGAAACAGAAGTTGCTCTTCATGTGTTAAATCCACTGTGATTTTTTTTCCTTTTTTTTTTTGCACACCTTGTGACGGGCTTTAAAGCCTGTTGTTCCTCAGAGCTCATATTCCACATCAATTTATAGCCTCCCTCTCTTCTTTCACTCTCTGTGCAGCGGCATGAGTGGATGTGATTTTCTTGCATTATAGGCATATGCTGTAGGACGCTGCCACACATTTGACAAGAGTAATCATAAATGTATCACTAAATGGCATGGGACAGAACAACGGTGCAAAGAAGGTATAATAAGTAATAGTCCTTCACACAGGGTGTCATATTTCCATTTTCTTTGACACTCCTGCACTGCGAGGAATTGCCATCATTTGCTTCTGTGGCTTTGTTTCAAAGCTGCAGACAGATGCAATGCGGAGAGTCCCCTAACTAATGACAGACTTTTAGCTGTTCAACTGACAAAAGTGTTGTTATTTGGGTTTTATCTAAGTCATTGTTTCAAAAACATGCTGCCTGGCCAGATAAGGAACTCCCTCTGGTAGAACCCTGAACAGTCAGCACAGGCAGGCCTATTCAAGAAACTTCACTGACTGTGAATAATAAAACGGGATCACGAGTCACGTTTCACACAGAGCTTGAGACGCTCGAATGAATGAAAACCGCGTTAATGCAGGATTTGTTGTTTGACTTCTGTGCATGCACACAAGCAAATGTATAACACATAATTTAAATATGTGTGTGTATTTATTATTGTGTGCTGTTGATATCATATTGTGCTATTAATGCAGAATTACAGGGAGATATCTTCCCCACTGAAAATGTCATACACGTTCATTTAGTCTTAATTTCTTACCCTGTTTTTTCTTCAAGGTCATGAGGGTGCAGGGGAGGCTTATCTCTGCACACATTGTGCAGAGCAGGCCTGGCAGCTCATTACAGGTCATCTACATGAAAAAGATCCGCAATAACACCAATCTATGTATGGGAACCATACTTTATTGATCCCAATGGGAAAATTCTTTGTTGGCTATTGTAATGAGTGGAGCAGTTAAAGGTGAGACCCTGGGATCAGCCTCGGCGATTCGGTATCTCGCTCTGGGACACGTGAACAATGCTGGCGCGCAGATTTTAGGGCTCGAGGGACTTTCTTCAATAATCAGAACCCTCTCATGGCCTAATATTCTCCACCTTTTAAAAATCCGATCCTCTGCACATTCTGATCTTCGGTTTGTGTTTTGATCCAAACATGCACAGTTTGATATTTTTAGTAAATACAGGCGTGCCCTAAATTGCTCATGTTTTAAAAAAAATAAGCTGCAGTGAGTGTGCATAACTAATTTAATGCAACCAAAAAATCACCTTGTATTGTGTGTACGACCTGTCATTATTCATTGTTGTTGTAAGCTGCCGATAAAGAACAATGCAGCGCTTGTGAGGTTAAAACGTTCAATAATTTGTTTGTATTCAGTTGTTTGTGTTCAATTATTACTCAATTACAAACAAGATGGCAGTTTACTGGTGCTGCACAATACCTGTTTTACACTTTGCTTCACGCTGTATGCAGCTTTCAGCTGAATTAAGCTCTGATTATTTCTCAATGAGTCATGACAATGAGGATCATTTAAATATTAACATGGAAACAGGAATTGCCCTACTTTTTTTTTTTGTTTCTTTTTCGGGGACTATATTTCATGGCGGAAGAATAACAGGCAATTATAATTCATAAAAACAACAACAACACGCTGTTTATATTGAAAGGAGTCCAATTGCATGATAAATGGCAAACAGTATTAATTAAAAAGAACATTTCTCATGGTATGTGTCCACTGGTTTAGAAGAGCAGTAAGCCACTTTCACCTCTAGTGGCTTATTGCTTAATTAAATGACAAATCGGAGGATTGGTTTGCAGATTGCCTGAATTGACGTCAATTGGATTGGTTAGGTGACAGAGTTAGGCTCCGCCCCCTGTGGGCCAAGGTAGAGCATGCTGAGAGAGGGAGGAGGGAGCAGGGGGCTGAGCTGATCCCACGTGTGACGCTTTCATTCCCGGCTCAGTAATATTCTCATAGCGGGGCTTTGCATATCTCCTGCCGTATCTGTGTGTGTCTGTCACTGTTACTGTAGTCCCAGCCTATAGTTTGGAATAGATATGGAAGGAGACGGGAGTCAAGCCACATCCGGAAGCCTAAATGATTCACAACATGACCCGGGGTAAGAATATTTCCAAATTTAATCCTTAGGTACGATTTTTTCTCATGTTACAACATCTTGGTGAGGACTTCGACTGCCGCGCTGGATTCGTCCCCACAGTACGCACTTAAACCGTGCACGGGTCTCCTTCCAGATGCAGTTTTAGAGACCACAGCTTCGAAGCAGAGAGTAGCCTCCCCCTCTTATGTAGACAGAGTATAATTACCAAGCGCGAATGTGTTTTCATAGTCTTCCTTTATCCTTTAAGGTCGCTTTTAGAAGTAGTTAGTCGTCAAAATGGCCGAACTGACATCTGGACTCACTTCTGTTGTGTTTTCCCCTTACAGTAAAATGTTTATCGGTGGCCTCAGCTGGCAAACCTCACCAGGTGAGACTGTTATTCTCTTTTACACCGTGTCCAGTATTTCTTGTTGTTTTGTCGCTGTGACTGAGTGCTCGGTGGAGCTGCTGCTGGCGGTGTATGTGCGAATGTGCACCGTGCAGTAGTGTACTGTATGGGATATCTCACTAGTGTGTGCGCACGATGTTATTTTTGATCTCCGTCCATCTGAAGTCCTCTATTCGACCCCTATGCGCATCGGCGGGGTGTTTCTTTTTTTGAAATACAGTGACAACAGCATGTGTTTCTGACAAATGACCCCGACATATTTCCTTCTGTCCACAGACAGCCTTAGAGACTATTTTAGTAAATTCGGAGAAATAAGAGAATGTATGGTGATGAGAGACCCCACGACAAAACGCTCAAGGTAAACCCACGGCTTTTCTACTTTTCCTTCCCGCTGCACATATCGCTTACTTTGACCGTGTTCAGTGTTAATCCGGCGTGCATGTGTGTTTGTGTGTCTCCGCGCGCCCGTGTGTTCGCGTGTGTGTGTCTGTCCCCGTGTGCGCGCGCCTGCGTGTGGTTTCACAGCAAGCCAGATAAGCTTAAATGCTCGCTGCTGTAAAGCTGCGGCCGAATGCAATTTGACATTGACTTTGTGACTGCACCACAATGTTGGTGGAGTGTCGCCTCGTATTGTAACATTACCAAATCATTGCTCGGCGCCGGCCCCAGTTTCAGTTTCAAATCTTGCCACAGGACGTCCATAATCTGGATTATGAATATATATTTGCTAAAGAAATGTTGCCACAGTAATAAGGTCATAGGAATATCGTGGATAATGTCGTGCACGTCATTGGTGCATGTGACAAATTTTTATTTTTAATTTTAGAATTTGCATTTGCAATAAAAATAGTGATTTTTTTTGTTTGTTTTGTGTGTGTGTTCATATTAACATTGTTTTTTTTCTCCCCCTTTTTGTGTCTTTGCAGAGGATTTGGGTTCGTTACGTTTACAGATGCTGCCAGTGTAGATAAAGTCTTAGCTCAACAACACCACGAATTAGACTCAAAGACGGTGAGTTTATTTTATCTGCTCTTACATAAGAGTTTATTCCGTGTTTTGTGTTTGCACTGTTCTGCCGACTGTGATTTTTTCGCTGCCTAAAGGTCTTGTGGGGAAACACCTCTTAGGGTAGCAGGCGGTGTCGGTCAAGGTCACGCACGAGGGCCAAACGCGCGGCGGTCCCGTCAACGCGAGCCTAGCAAGTAAAACACAACTCCGGGGTGAATATTATAACGCGTCCACTTTTACTTCCCCGGCTGGACGGGACCCGACACACCCCCTTCCTCTGCTGCAGCCACATGTGCAGTGTGCACATATCTCATGTGGACACAGAAGGGCGTGCTGTCTCAGGACGGCTGCCTTCCTACTGTTTCACCCAACAGTTATTGTTTAGTATCACGCCCGCTCTGCTGATAGTGTTAAGTGTGGAAGAATAGGATTGAAGCAACACATCAGAAAGAATAAGTCCGTAACGTATTTATATACTTGTGAGTAAACTAAATAAAAGCCAGATTTATTTCGATTTTTTTAAACACTCAGCACACAGTATATAAAATAAATGGAATAATATATCAAATATTTACCATTACGAATGCGTGTCTGTTTTGGAACAATAGTCCGATTTACTTAAATAACGCAATTGATCCACAGACATATATACTCATTAAAAAAAAAACTTCTGGGAAGCCTGCTTGAGATTTGTCAGTAGATGAATAATTAAAGATGAGAGATGTTTGTAGAGATGGATTAGATAGGCTTCAGCTGAAATTATATTTGTCTGGGA
Source organism: Chelon labrosus (assembly GCF_963514085.1). Taxonomy (NCBI): domain Eukaryota; kingdom Metazoa; phylum Chordata; class Actinopteri; order Mugiliformes; family Mugilidae; genus Chelon; species Chelon labrosus. Next base: position 4,636,745 of record NC_140350.1, on the reverse strand, counting down.
CTTCTCCTTGGTAATATCCAGATATGGAGGCATAGCTTCTGTAATGGAATAGTATAATAATTGAAGAGTGGAAAAAAAAATTCAATGTTACCTCGGCTGAAGCTCTATATCGAGGAGTATTTTTAAGGATTTTGAAAGGTAAATAAAATGTTCTTCAGGTGGTAGTGGTTAAGAAGCATGCGGTGGCGTCTCAGAATCCGCGTAGTGTATGGCGAGTGATGCAAATTTAATATCTGTTGTTCGTCCCTGAGCTCAAGTGTGATTGGCACAGAGCAGAGAAACTTGTTTGTTGTAATGTGGCTGTGACATTTTTTTTATAATAGAGAGCTATGAGCTTTCTGGACAGTGTTAAGAGCAACTCAGTGGTGGAGGCTTGTGGGTTTAGTATTTGTGCTGTTCTAAAACGGAGTCATTTACCTTTATTTATGACAAAAAAAGATACAGATACCATTGCAATCATAACTCTTAAGTCAAAATACATTATTGGAAAAATGGTGATCCAATACTTTCTGGTATGTTTTTAAGTTTCTCTCACTGAGACATTATATGTTATGTCGGAATAAGGATGGTAAGGACATATAGTGGATATAAAGGCAAGAGGTGAAATGACCAGTCTGATGGCATTGCAGAACGTGTCCAGAGAGGGGAATCCGCAGAAGCATGTGTAGGCTGCTGCTGGAAGGAGTAATGATCCAAACATAGTTTGATGCAGAATCTAGAGCAGTTTGATAACTTCAAGTTTGACATTTTGAATGAACAGCTTTGTGACAGCTTGACGGCGTGTATATTTACAGCAAAGGTCGGGGGGAGGAGGGGGACGCGCATGAGGGAGGGCCGCACATAAAAATATATACTTACACCTGAGAGTTGGCCGGCACAGCTCCAGTATTTTACTGAAGCCCAATAAACAGAACAGTCGTTGATTCATTGCCTTGGCCAGAGTCACGTTGAGAACAGTGGCAGCAGGAAACAGTTAAAATTTCTTGTGCATTTTTAATTATTATATTCTTTAAATAAATTCAGTGGATTGATGGCCTGCTAATATTACACTCTCAAACCGCTGCTACTTCTGTGTTACAGATGACATATTGATTGTTAAATTAGCTTCCTCACCTATAAAGGAAAGATTCTTAAAACTCTTGTTTTTGTAGTTACCATACTTTTTCTTGCAGCTCACATTAACACCATTAACATGCCATTTCCCCTTATAATCAATAATAAAGCTATAACACGCGTTTCCCTTGCTCCTTTGAAACATATTAAGTATGTAATATCACTCATGTAGAATTGCCATTTTATGTTAGTGGTCGGGCTGTTTTATGTCAAACATACATTCGGTTCTTCAGCTACAGATATGCACACAGAGAGTGGTATTAGGCAGGATTTCGATTATATTTTGCAGACATATGTCCCACATTTCAGATTTGACAGCACCTTACCCTGAGAACTGAACAGTGACATTTTAAGGTCAGACATCGAGTCATCTTCGCCTCTGATTTGTGGCTTGAGTGCACAGCCACAGCAAAGTTCTCTAAACTTGTTGCACATTCGTCCTGACCTAACTGGCAAGTCGCTTGAGGCTTGTTGTGAAACATTTCCTTTTTTCGTGTCATCGTTACATCTGTTGTTTTTTTTTTAAGTTAAAAATCAATATGTTTTGGAAGTGGATTTTTATTTAGCAAATTTGGAGGTATTTTTTATTTGGTACAATAAGTGAAGAGAGGGGAGAGAGAGAGGGAGACCTGGACACACTCTATCAGGAAATGGTCAGCGTCTTAAACCCTTATACCGCCAGGCTTCCTGGAATAAATTGTTTTTAATGACCACATGATTATCGTTTTGGACAATTACTATGTTTAAAAAAATACAGAGGCAGGTTAGTTTTGCATTCCTGTAGCAGTTTTCCATAGCCATTTATTTTGTCATTATAGCCCTAAATCTGAAATATGACACAGAAAATGTAATAAAAGCCATAATCAATGGCTTTGGTATAATAAAAGTGGCCGTGTTTTTTTTTCCTTCTGGACAATTCTGTGTGTGACAGCGTAATTGACCTTTTGACTCAAATACATGCAGATATTTCCGAGCTGCTAATGTGCTGTTGTTTATCCGCCAGCGTGCAGCGGAAGATTGCAAACCCAAGGCAGCTGTCTGTGTCGTCTTCCTCACCATTAGTCACTGGACTCTATCTGCTGTGCTGTTGTATATCTTAACATTCCCACTATCAAGATCGCATTGCATTAGGATCTATCATATCTCTTATGAAGTTGCTCAGCAGCAATGGGGAGAAGGAAAAAATAAATAAAAAATGAACCGGTCCAGCAAATATGGATGTTTCTTGATGTGTTTGCAGATGTTGGTTTGATAGAGATCTTGCAGTGCTTGAACGAATCCTTACCAGCTTCACCAGCGTCCCTTGTAACCTTGACAGGAATGAGTGGCTGAGGTGCTATGACTTGCAGCAACTTGAGTCGTATTAGTCGTTCAGGGAAGAACAAATCAAATTAAAAGTGAAAATTTTTATTGTGTTAAATCGTAAATGCGTATATTCTATAAAAATAGATTTTCATTTTATCACAGCTTTTCCATGTTACAGATTCCTCTATCAGAATACCAGCATAGATGGAAGATAAGCACATCGCAGCCTCCTCCTTCATTTGCTTTATTTATTTCTTTTTTTTTTTTGTGCTGTGTGCTTTTTGTCCGGTTATGAAAACACTCAGACTAAGATGAATGCGAATGAGACATATGGGGAAGCACAGCCTGAGGGCTTCAAAACGCACATGCTGGTAATTCAGAACATATTTACCATTTTTCATGATGCTTTGTTCAGTTTAGAAATATGCAACTCATAGCATCTGTTCCTGAAGATGTTTCAAGGCAGGCTGGTGTGAGCAGGGGAGATCATAGTATATGATGTCGCATTTTAGAAGTAACGGTTGAGAAAATTTACAGGGCAGCAGACTGATCCCAGGTTGGTTTTGTGTGAAGCAGTTTTAATATTATTTGGGATAAAATATTATATTAATGCAGAATATTGAACTAATGTGTGACACCATCCATCATACAGCATGGATACGTCTCCAATTTAATGTCATACCTGAGCAGCATCAATGTTTTCTTGTAGGATAAACACATTTTTTTGTGGTCCTTAGTAATTCCAGCCTTTATTGAATGACCCCGGGTCAAGCTATGCTCGCAGTTTTGATGTTTTAGGTGAGACAGGAAACAGCCCGAGAGGAAAGCAGGAGAAAGGGCATGGATGAGCAGCTGCTCCGGACAAATCCGAACCTTATTCATCAGGATGTGGAAGTAAAGTCAAATCAGTGAGCCGGGGCCGACTCGCTCTTGTTTAAGTATAGCAGGTGCTCCGTCTTCCGCAGTTAATTACGACTGAAGGCGTTATTAGTTCGTTCTGTATCTGTCTCTTGTCAGTACACACAGATCATAAGGTGTTTGTCAAGGCAGTAATGTAATATCTTGAGGAACACCGGTGAATCTGGATCATTTTCATAAAGCTGTTGTATTTTGAAGTAAGAAAAAAAAAAAAAGCCAAATATATAACCAATTTGTTTGTCGAGCATGACATTGGTAAAATTCTCATTACCTATTTGAGGATCATAACAAACTGCCTTTTCGAGGTGTTATTCCAGAGCCAAAATCAGTAAAGATTGACAGCGCAGATATGAAACATTTATGTTGTAATTTCTTGTCTGCTCTGTTGTTATCACGCGCGCACACCTGTGGACCTGCTCACACACTTATATTGGGCGAAGCTGCCGGCTTTGATAAGGCTTTTCCTTTTAGCTTAAACACCACATCATCATGCTAGTGTAGATATGTCTTAAGAGAGAGGAGGAGAGTTTACCCAGGAGCTGAATTAATATATGAAATCCTTTTGTAAGATGTGAACTTAAGATATATGCTGCTTCTGTGCCCTGATCTTCCTCTTGCACAGTTGTGTGCAGAAGCGGCCCTCTGAGACTCTTTAGTAAAAAGCTGTGGAAGATAAAAAGATGGTTGGGCATGGGCGTGGTGGTGGTGGTGGGGGTCCCTGTCGGTGTGTTCTCATTTAGTACGTCGACATATCAGGTGATGCCTTGAAGGAAAATTCTTTTTTGTGCTTGTTGCATCAAAAATTCAAAAAGTCTTTTTAGGGTGATAAAAAAATGGTTGAACAAATACTTTAGTGTTTCAGTGGAGAGGGCATTTTTCTTTAAACTACAGCTATGTGAGATACTGGTAGTGCTCCGTGAGCAGGTCACTAGTTCCGCTCTTGTGCTCCTGGTGAACCACGGCGTGTAGGCCGTTTAAAATGCTGAGATTTATCTCAGATACCTACAGTGCATTGTGAAAGGCACACATATTGTAATTCTAGGGTCCTTTGAAAACACATTAGTGGTTGCCAGTCAATTACATAACAGGTACTGTGCTACAGTAATTGAACCAATGGGAAAAAGGACCTCATATATACATCCTACATATAGGTGCAGACACTGGGAATAATTATACTAACTCAGTTTAAGTGGAGCAAAGAACATTTTCTTTTCTTGCAAAAAGTAGTGTATGTATATGAGGTCTGACTCTGACTTGTTTTGGATCATACAGAAAATATTTTTTATGATGTATTTTGTATTACAGAACGCTTTTGTATAACGGCTACAGACATGCTGCCAAGTATGTTATTTTTGGCCCTCCAAGCATTTTCATGTGTAGTCAGAGCACATTGTACATTGTTCAGTACATTCAACTCCAAGTCAGTTTTCTAAGTGTCCATGTGCCATTCACTTTTCTTGGTTTGTATTCTTAGTTTTAGTTTAGCCTTCCTGTAGTTGTATTTACTTTATTTGAATGCGATTTTTCTTTGTTGCACAAATTCTGTGAATTGACCTTGTCTGTTACTGTATCAGCTTTTTGCGTTTTCGGAAAATCCATTTCAACAAGCCACAGAAAACGTCTAAACTTGTGGCATTCATCTGATTTAGGTGGTAAAATCAAAACGAAAACAGCAGCACACTAAGAGAGTGTTTCCCCCGACGCATTAAGAAAAGCACCGACTTGAACAATAACACAAACCACAGTAGTCAAGGTAAATCTGTCTAATGTACGAGGTAAATCACCACGATCATTTATTGAATTTAGTTTAAAACGGTAAAATGCATTCATAGATGAAAACAGACTTGAGTGAAATAGCATTTGCCAGCACTGCATGGGAAATTGCTGAAACAAGTGCACTGCCCAGGTCCAGCTGACTGATCCCAAACCTGATGGTATGCGTGTTACATAACAGAAATGTTTCAGGAAGGAAGTATCAGGTGAAACTGAGACAACATAATCTCTGGTTCAGTGGTAGGGTTATCCAGTGCAAAGGGTAATGCACGGTTTCGTTTGAGGCCATACGCACAAGGGTACTTTCTGCAAAAAAAAAAAAAAAACTTAATATGTAAAGCAAAGGGAAACAATTGCTACATCTCCTTTGCTCATAATTTCAAATTCCTCTCAAAGGAGTTATTCATCATAAGTTGTGACCTAAAAAGGTGCTGCAGCAGCATTTCTCAGAAGGATTGGTTAGTAAGCCCTTGTTGCCTCATTTGGCTGCCTTGCATTGAGTGCGACTTAAACAATCTGCAGTAGCATTAAAACTCAATTCTGTGCCTGTAACAGTTTTGTTATTCTAATTGTAATATTTTAAACTGACGGAACACTCTGACGTTTTTGCTGCTGTGTTAAAGTGCTCTCTTGTGCACGCGGGGAAACAGAAATAGAAATTCTCAGCAGGACAGAAAAACAATTAGTTTAGAGCAGTGTGATGAAATGAGGTTTGATATGTTTTGTGTAGGCTTAAAAACTAAGATACATTACCGAGTATAGGACGTTGGTATTCAGAGCTTAATGTGTTGTCTTTGCTCGAATAGGGTGCACAAAATAATTGAGTTTGAATTGGTTATGCCTTGGGCTAAGTGCTAAAACAAATCTTTAAATGAAATTCATTACAAGCAGGGTTACCGTGGCCAGGTGTTATTGAATTCATTTCTCATTTTGACCTGATTTAGAAAGATAACGGCAATAAGTGAGACTGACAGAAAAGATGACAATGACATTGCACATCATGCTTTCCCTTCAAACAGATTAAAATGTAGTCAGTCTCAATGGCTTAATTGATCCGTGCAGATGGCGTCTTTCTTTCCACTGTTTTCCTCAGCATGATAAGATATCATTTTCTTAAATAAATCCATCTGTGCTGAGGGAGTAACTTTTACAAATGCATACCATTGGCATTGTAATTATAAATATTTCAACGTGGCACACGGCAAAATATGAAACGGCCCGAAAAACGTTTTGTGTTAAACACTTTTTTCTTTTTTTTCTTTTTTTTTTTGGAAATGGTCTTTCTCAAATTCAGTGGTATCCACTCAAGGACAATTTAGAATGACATTGCTGTTTCTCTTCACTGTAAGTGCAAGGTTGATGAGACCCCCCGCCGCATACCTTCATACCAGTGAAATTAATGAGGAAAATGAAGCTAATGAGATAACAAGCACAAGATGGAGAAACGGGCTGATCTGACGCATCCTCCTGGTTATTTGGCAATATCTGGAGGCGTCACCGGCCTCAGACTCTCATTTTCTCCCTGTCATATTCAATCAGCGATTCCTGCCTAAAATAAAAGCGAGTCTCTGCTGCAGCCATGACCAGCAGAACATTGGTGTGGCTGTCGTCCACACTAAATACTACTACTTTGGTTGTTCTTTTTCATATATATACTCACTTGCCAAAACATTAGATAGCCTAGTGACAACATATCCATTCTAATATGACAGTCCCGCACTAAATCCCCCTTCATGTCTATAATATTCAGTGTATATTGTCAGAAATAGTGGATTTTTTTGGAGGATGTAGTTTATGGTGCTCTTAAACTGCGTTGAATTAAACAAAGAAGTGTTTCTGTTATTTAGCCCAGCCCACTGACTAAAAGGGTGTTGTCAAAATAAATGAAATATGTCTCCAAAATGAAAACACAATGGAATCGGCAGCTCCCTCAGTTATTTTAAACAAACGCTGAATAGCATAACCTCCATGAAGCTAAGATTTAGTGCATATATTCGAATGCATTCTTTTTCACTTGTGTGCCTAATGAACTGGATAGTGAGTGCATATCAGGTTGCGGCACCACCAGATCATTTGGTAACACTAATATTTTGTTGGTCTGAAGACACACAGAGTTATTTGCAGTAATTAATGTGTGGCTTTCCTATAGCACATTGCCCAATGCGATGCATGTTGTGCCTAGAATGTGCCACTGGGCTCCATCAGTTGTAGATAATTTGTAACAGGAACTAACAAGGTCACTGATACTGGCCACCTCTCTTTAAATATGTTGGTCTGCCCAGTGACTTGAAAGCAGTTACTGAGCAAATATGTGCACCTTTATAATTTATAAGCAAGCAGGTTATGTAATAGGGCAACAGTAAATTTAAATGATAAGCTGTTTTACAGTAGGGATTTAATGTACTGAGTAATATGGTTCTTTTACAGCGGAGTGCTTTAAATGTCAGTTTAAAAAGTGGTCACTCTGAGTGAAAAAAGAATTAATTACTGGATAAATTGTAGACGACAACATTTAAGTACTGTTTGCACGTGCAGCATGTAGCAGTACCTCTTTGTTGGTTCATTCATGTGCGCTTAATCTGTAAATGCAATGACTTTGACGACTCTTGAATGCGTCTCGAGTTTTGGAAAATCCTTCTCAAACTCCAGAGCAGGCTGTCGTATCCACGCAAGCTAAATGAAGTTCGAAATATTTAATTACAAATATATATTTAAATATATGAATATGACCTTAGAGAATTTGGTGTATGAGCTGTTGTCCTTTGTAGACACCTGTTCAGTGCTTGTCATCCTCATAATATAACCGCTTTTGATTTAACAACAATTCTTCTATTCTTTTCTCATTTTCAGATTGATCCTAAGGTTGCCTTTCCCCGTCGCGCCCAGCCTAAGGTAAGAATAAATTGGTCACTAACCCCGCTCAAAGAAAATGATTATGTCTCATGTCACTAGCTTACCTAATTTTGTGCTCGCACAGCAGATAACAGAGAGATACAAACACCTAGCCTGAATCCAGTGTTTCCATCTCATCTGTGCTGTTTCCCCAAAGCAATTAAAGTTGAAAATATTAGACTTAAAGGGAATTTTCAGCATGGTTAAGGTTATTTTCTCAACTCTTCTGTATATGCATCATCATTTTTTTTTCTTTCAGTGCTTTTTGTCATGTATCTGTTTTCACTGGCAAATGGATTGAAATTATGTGTGTCTTTAAATCAAATCAAGCTTTATTGTGTGTTTAATGCAGCAGGGTAGAAGTGGTGAAAGGATGCTGAGGTTAGAGCTGCCAGGCAGGAGGTCTAGAGGAAGACCAGAGAGGAGGTTTATGGATGTAGTGAAGGACGACATGAAGGTAGTTGGTGTGAGAGAAGAGGACACAGAGGATAGGGTGAGATGGAAGCCGGTGATTTGCTGTGGCGACCCCTGAAGGGAACAGCCGAAAGGAAAAGAAGTAGTACAAGTGGTGAAACCATCTTGCTTTGGAAACTTTGGAAACCCATTGTCTTGACAGGGTTGTGAGTGACAGGAGACAGGCGCTTATGTATCAGCAGAGAGCGTCAGCTGCTGGTTGAAAGTTTTGTTCCGTGGCGGAGACAGGAACTCTGAGTGGAATCAAAACCCTCCTGCCTCGTGTCGGCTGTAGTAGAGTTTTTCAAAGTGCACATTAATGCAAAACGATGAGGTTTATTTTTAAATGAATAGGGTGATATTAGCCCGACTGCAAGAAATGATTGGTGACTTCTTACTGACAGCGATGAATTACATTTACTGGCTGAATCGTAAGTCTGCTGAGCTGTTTTCTGTATCAGCTGGAGTTGAATGGGATTGAATGACACAAATGATTTAGAAATATCTTCATTGTGTTGCGTGCATGTAGAAATCGTCACAATTAGCACGGAAACAATGGGTGATTTAAAAAAGAAGCCAAACTCCAATCACACAGGAACTGTCGCAGAAGCTCTTCATGATGCGTATTATCTTTTCTTTTCTTGATTACTGGTCTTGAGCAGTTCTATTGACAATTAAATATTCAGCATGTGCAGATGGTGCCGTGGTGTAGTTGAGGGCTTTGTTGACATGCCCCCTCACACCATCCCCCAGCATTTACTGTGCAGGCTATAGCACAGTACACCGCAGCGCTATTCAGCATTGCTATCAGGGCTTTTTCCACCTAAACCAGGTGGAAATCGATAATAGATTTTCTCCTTTCCACTGGATCAGAGTGAGGCATTGTTAAAAAAGAGTTGTTAAGGTTTCAAATGAGGAATTGGCAGTGCTGGCTTTCAAAGCCAGAGCACATGGTGACTTAAGGATATTGGCATATAGTTGAGAAACTACCAGTGTTTCTCCACATTTTCTTACACGCCAAGTATATCACTTTAAACTTCTGCTGTTCTGAGCCTTGCTCATAAAGGCAGAAGGTGCAATAAAACAGCTCAGATGTTTGATGAGCCTTCTAGTTTTTAAGTGAACAAGAAACTGCTCTTGTGTCGTGGTTATTGCTTATCTTTTTTTAAACAGCATTGTGCTCGTTTTTTTTGCAGTGACTCAGAAGGAAATGCAATATTTTGAGCTGTTCTACAGGTCTTAAACATATTTTTCACTCTGCCATGCGTGATTCATAATAATGACACCATAACAGAATTTGTGGCAGTGCACAAGCCTTGTACCAGTGATTTATAAAATGGCTATAGGGCTAGCTTGTTAGGAAAGAAAAATGGTTGTATTGAATGTGGATTAGAAAGGATCTTAAAGCAATGGGATTAAGCCAGATAGATTAACGTTGCATGGGTTTGTACTTTACGTTCAATTGATTTAAGACCTTTAAAAGAAGTCCCATTCTGAGGTTCCCATTTAGAAAGTCCTCACTGTTTTGCATGTGCTTTCTTTTGTCCCTCTCTTCCCTCCACTGTCTGCCTGCTTGGCTGCTTATGCAGCTGTTGAATAGGCTTCGTTTTTGTTTAAAGAAGCTCGACTTGGCAGGTGCCTCGGTGGCACGAGCTTCGAGGAGGAAATCGTGATGAGACCAATCGGAATTAATTTTCTCACGACTAACAATGACCTCACTGGTAACCCTGCCAATGACCTCTCTCTGCAGAAATGCTGCAATATGGTAAAACTACACAGTATGTACGTCACGTAGAGTAATGCCGAAAACAGACTGGAGGTGAAGGTGAACACGGAGGACATTTCACTGTAAACAACCGAAGGTGTTTGCGCTGGGATGACAGGATCACAGGAAAAACAACTTGTATCAGCAGATATGCCTGACACTGCTCCAGAACATGGGCAGTTGCACTGTAAACAGAGAGAAAGGCAACAAACAATCATTAGACTGTATTAAACTGGACTGACCTCCTGGGTTAGTTAAAATCGTATGCGACCTGTGTGACAATCGATTTGGGATCATTTGCGATTTTCAGGTCCGTTTCGCCTGCCGCAGTCACGAGACGTACAGTGTGTTTTTATTTTTGTTAATGTGAACAAAAAAACTCCCAAAGAACCGCTTGTCTGTGATTTCCAAGCTGCGTATCAGAATCATGTATATGTATGATTTGAGTAATCTTATGTTTTTTATGACCATCTGCACTAGACTATTGGTAAAGGGCACAAAGGGGAGATAACCGCAGGCCCCTGTCAATCAAAGAAAACTGGCTAAAGAAATGCAACCTGGCACACACATTACAAATGAATAATGTCGTCCAACTAAAGCTTATCATAAGACCTAAAAAGAACATTTTGTATTATAAATAGAAGCTGTGCTTACAAGTCATGTCAAAGGTATCAATATAGACTGCTCCACAAATATTCAGGGATTAGGTTGCATCTGAGGATGATTGACAGATGAGAATGAAAGGATTAAACAATGATGATGTGATGCAAAGTGCTTTATGCACATTCATTTATGCCTTGTCTGCTGCTGGCCTGGCTGGGGATGGCCACGGCTTTGTGAGATAGGCAGCTAAAAGTAGCTCTAGGATGCTGGGATTTCTCTGTAAAGGTTTCACCGTCTCAATGTGAAGATTCACAACAAGCCATGTTTGATCCAGCTTCTTTCTCGCGCAAGTGCTTTTATTTAAAGCCTCTCTTTTAACACTTTGCATTGATTTATTTGAGCTTGTTTGTGATTGCAGAGACGATGAGCAAGATTTATTCATCACCATGTAATATTTTGTCCGTTTGTAGTGTTGTGGAGTATTTGTCCAGAGTTTCCACCTTGGAAATTGGTTGCTGGATGTGATGAGTGTCTGCCAAGTTTAAAAACACTCCGGGATCTGCCGTGAAGTGATTATACGGTGTGATAGATCAATCAACTTTTCAGCTGAATCAGACAGAACACATATCCCCTTATTATCGCTGTCAATGATGGTTTAAACAACATTAAATATTAGAGGTGTTTCTGGGTGATGTTTCTTTGAAGTTTAACAAGCCTAATATTATATTTAATAGGAAAAAACACAAAATGTCTATTGATGTTAGCAGAGGCTCTCCTTTTTTATGTGATCTGGAGTGCATCCATAATAAAATGATGTGGAAAAGTGCGCTGTCAGAAGAGTTTTCAGGAGACAAAATGAGCTCACGTTGTTTATAGCTGAGTAATGTCTGTTTACTGTAGAAGTATTTTTAAAATCTTTACTTTCGACTTCATCTCAAGCCTGTTGAGGTACTGACGATTCTTTAAAAAAACAGCAACCCACCCACCTTTTTATTATTGCCACTGTGTATAGAAAGTGGTGAAGAACACAGAGATGTGATGATGCCTTTTCTTGGTGTCTCCTTGTTTGATATTTTCCAGTAAGGCTCAAACTGAAACATGTAAACGAGGCCTGCTCTCGGTTTCCTGGAGAAATCAAAGAGACGGTTTCTGCCGACATTGCTCGAGATTTACCACTCAACTGTTGCCGTCATTACCGCTGCTGCTGCCGCTTTTGTTTCCCACAGTGAAGTCACACACAACCATGGCATGTCCCAGCATGATTTTAATTGCCAGTGGGACTGTGGCCACTTCAGTGGGAGATGAGTTCTGATGGCTTGTTATGGAAATGAAAGAAAGGAGCAGCATCCGTTTACAGAGCAATGGGCGTAACCCTTTCCTCGCACCTCATAAAGGGATTTGCCTTGTAAGCCATCTAGAACAGGTTGTCACCATGTCTCTGGCAGACTCTGGGATGCGGGAAAGAAGACGGCTCTATCTGTTCACGAATAGATGTGCACCGCGCGGAAGCAGCTGTGACAACACTTCCAGAAATTCTGTTTATTTTGTTTGCACTGACAGTTTTCTTTTCTGAAACTTCTCATATTAAAGTGCTCGTGTTAATGTCAGTGAGCAGGGAGGATGGCTGTGATGGTGCATTCGTTGAGGTAATTCTGGGTCAGAAATCAGTCAGAAATACCATCAAAGCTCTGTCCCAAATTTTACTTGAACATGTGACAGCTGTGACTGGCTTCCCTGTTCATGGCCCACTGTTAGTGTTGGTCTGTCTCTGGCGGCTCGTGCTCTCTCTTTCTCTTCGCCTCTCTCTTTGTCTCACTCTCTGTCCTTGCGTGTCACATTCTCTTTTCCCCTTTTGCCTCTTACTTTTTCTCTTCCCCTCTTTCTGTGAATGGCAAATTGACCAGTACCCCCCACCTCCTCCACACATCTCTCTCAGGGACTGTGTGTGCTTTATGTTCTTGCCGGCAGAAAAAAAAAAACCCTCCCAGGTGTATTGAGGTTCTAGAGATTTCAAGTCTCAAGTTTTAATGAAATCTGGTAACAATGCCGCATACACATCTCAACCCCTGTGTCTTAGTACTGTGTACCACACACATATGAGACCACATGTACGCATGCTGTATTTGATGCACAGTTATTAGGCTAAATTGTACAAAATAGCTCCCTATTTTCATTGTTTATTTATTACTTAATTTTCCCCTCCTTTTCCCTTTAATGTCTCATTTCTTTCCCTCTCTGTGCTGTTTACTTTCCTATTTTTTCTACGTCTTTTTGGATTACAAGGCCATGTAAATCCAGCCTTACACCTTGCTCAGTTATTTGATCTAGATTTAGCATTACGATATTCCCCTTCTCAAAATGATCCTTATTTTAAATGACACAGCTCACTGCTGGGAAAATGAAACCTCCGTAGCTGCCAGCCCCTTTGAATGTCCCTGTGAGTTTATTAAAAGCACCAGCTTCCCCGTTCCAACTCAGATCTGCACAGCTGCACGAGTCCGAAGGAATATTCAAGGACAAAAGTCGATAATGTAATGCATGCAGCAGAATGCTGTATCATTATCTTTCTCCGCCGTCACAGTTTATGACGGCGAGCCCTCCCAAATATTTCCAGTGTGAAAGGAGATTATTTCTTGTTAGACTTCTCCTTTTTCAAGTCATTTTTGCTGTGCAGATAGCGCACACACACACACACAGTGGAAGAAAGAGAAGGAATGCTATGTTGTGCAGGCTATTATCCAAACCTGACATCGCATTTCAAGGCATGTGGCACAGGTCTTATCCCGGTGAGTGACCAATATGTTCAACTGAAGAGATATTTTCTGTATTGCTCAAAATAAACGCGCTTTTAAAATTGGGTTTCACAATTGACACTAAATGCACTGACGTTTCACTGAGACCAAGAGACAGTCTGATAGTGAGCAAAGAAAACTTTGACCAAGACGACGGAAAACTGACAAGCAAGTTGATGGGAATTCTTCGCTGTCACTCTCCTCTCGCCCCTGAAAAAAAATAAAAAACAAACAGATGTGCAGCCAACATAAATAAACCCTCCCTTAGATGGAGGATGACACAAGGAGTTGTTTTTCCCCCGGTGGTAATGGCTGCTGTGCCGAAGCTGGAGATGGGTTTAAATCCCTGACCCGTCAGCTCCTTTGCTTTCAGTGGCCTCAGTGGAACTGCTCCAGATGAAAATGGGGCCAGAGCAGAGACATATGAATGACTGTTTGTTTGGTGGTCAGACACAATCACCAACTGAGTGACCCAGTTAACGGGTAGTCAAAGCAATGCTCAGTTTGATTCATGCATGTTCTTTTTTTTTTTTTTTTTTTTTCCAAATGTGTCTTGTGTTCTTTTTTTTTTTCATGCTTTCCGCCAATATTTATGCTTCAATGGAAAGATAAATGATTTGTAAATGTGAATGCTAGTGTAATTATTTTTTTTTTCCTGCAGATATAATATGAACTCACATTTCTTTTGTTTGAATAATTGCCAGAGCGCTTCTAAATGGAGGGTACGTGTGTGCGATTCTTCTTTCCTCTGCCTCCGTCTTTTCTGCCTCGGTCTCCTTGGTTGCGGGTGGAGAGTAATTAGGTTTTCTAGGGGATTGAGGGGCTCTTACAATGCTTACCAATGGCAGCAGTCAGGCAGGCTAGTGCTGGCAGGGCAGAGAGGACAGAGGGCTGTGCAGGAGCCTGGCACTGCTAAACCTGATGCTGACTGACAGTAATGAGGACAGCCTGCTAGCCAGGATAGAGAGGAGAGGAGAGCAGGGGAGAGCAGAGGAGAAGAGGGCATGGTCCTCCTCTATACCTCTCAAGACTTCTTATCAAAGCCTAGCACACACATGTACACACAGAAATACAAACAAAACAAGCGCACACAAGTTTAATGTGCGCTATGTAAACCAGAGCAAATGCATCTGCAGGGCAGTGTTACACCACTCTTGTGTGGCTTACTCATGAACCTTATAAAAAGAATCAAAAATAAATCTGTTCTGATTCATGCAAAAACAATAGCAACATAAAGGCAGCACAGCAGATGTGTGTCTTTTTGTTCAGTCACTGGAAAAAAAAATGGCCTTTCAGTGTTTAGCATATAGCATTTTTACATTTCACCTCAATTGCATCTATAATAAGTACAGCTGGTGTTTAAATGTTTGTTTGTTAGCGTCACAGCAGGGGAAAAAAAAGACTGACTGCAGTTATTCATTAGTATTTGGTTTTCTAGTGGTCTCTCATCACAACAATGTCACTAACAATCTAAGTGGCTTTGTCAGCACAAACCAGCAGTGACATGACCTTGAGCCCTCTTCAGCTGTAGCACTCTCCTATATTAGCGGGCGGCAAATAATGTGACAGGTGGATTCGCCGGCCCTGTTAATTTTTTCATGATAACAACATCTTTTTTCAATCTCGTCAAGTCCCCACCCATCCAGTGTGGAAAAATGAAGATTGTGAATGAAGCGGAGGAGCACTTAACTTTGAAAGTCATCACTTCAGGGAGTGGCTTGGGCTGCTGGAGAGGCCGACGAGGAATCCATTTCTAATTTTTTAACAGTGACCTTTTTGAGATTGCGTCGGAATGAAATAATTAAAAACGGATGGCCAGCTTAATCAGGATGATGAGTTCCATTGTGTTGTCAGACGCATCACCTTGCTGGCCAGCTTTGAAATTCTCATTGCTTCTCAATACCTTTACTCCTGTGTCTCTGCTTTCTAACCTAATGTCTGGGATTGGTACAGCAAAGAGTAAGATATGTCAACTGCAGCATGAGGAGCTCAGGTGTGTCAAGCTGTGTAAAATTATTACCAGCAGACGTGGAGTTTTATTTACAATACAGAAAAATCCCAGGAAAAAAAAGAATCTTTGAAGGATCATTCAGTAGGTTTATTTACTGTGTCTGTCAGGATTACAGTTGCTTTTATGCAGATTACATATGGTATTATAGCTACACCATATAATTTTGTGCTCACATACAACACATCAGATGGAAGGTATAAAACCAACACACACATATTTACAATAAAAGTGTGATATTGCATGAAATTGACCATAATTATACAAAATAAAACTCAGTTAGAAATCATAAACGCTTATTTTTTCAAGGTTACTTATACCCACCTCTAGAGTGAGGCTTTAAACATCCAATAAATACAGTACAGCGCATGCAGTTTATTTTTAATTAAAAGAGGAATGCTTTAGCGTGATCGTTCTGTGCTGGATGTGTCTGTCTGATTGGAAGATTGCCTGACCAACTCGGTGAAGTGTTTCGCCATGATTGGATCCAGTTGTCATTGTAGAGTTAGATATTGGAATCCCGCCTGCCAGATTGCTCTTTCTCACTTTGACGCTGTGTGACAGTTTTTACGCGCTGTCCCAATTCCTTTTTTTTTGTTTTTGTTTTTTATTCCTGGCGCACCAGCCTTTCAG
The DNA here is from genome assembly GCF_963514085.1 of Chelon labrosus. Taxonomy (NCBI): domain Eukaryota; kingdom Metazoa; phylum Chordata; class Actinopteri; order Mugiliformes; family Mugilidae; genus Chelon; species Chelon labrosus. Next base: position 4,620,490 of record NC_140350.1, on the reverse strand, counting down.
TTTAAGAACGATATTCTTTCAAATGGACAAGCCTGCCACGTTATTAGTTGTGCCATTGTTGGTTGTTTGATTAATGGTGATGGTCAATAGCCGCTTGTTGCCCTTTTCTGGTTGAACTGCTTAGTTGCAGCATGTTGTATAGCATACTATATATATATATGTGTGCATGCTCAGGCAATGATCCCTAAAGACAAAAGATATGACTACTTTGTCATACTTGTTTGTGGTAGTGTCAGTGTTAGCCTTTCTTAAACCATTTCTTGGACCATGGCTGGCCAATCCCAGAGCCAGTGCAACTCTGGCTCAGCTCTCACAGTCAATAGAGTAACGTTCTAATAATAACCAAGCATGAACTGAAGAGACGAGAAATAACAAGCAACAAACGGAAATATACTGTATTCTCTGCTGTAATTACATATTTCAGAACTTGCACTATTATTGTGCTTGTCACTCTCGTCAGCTGTGATGTGTTTTCTTTGTGCAACACCCCAAAATATCTTTACTAGAAGAGGATTGTGGTGTATCTGTTGTTGTTCTGATGTGCAAATATTATGTAATTAGCTGAATGCATTTAAAACATTGATTCTTTGTTGTTTAATTAAAATCTGCCAAAATTACGAGTTAATTATTGTTGCACTTCAGCAGATGAGTCTTGATAAAAGATAAAGAGGTTGACAAGATACGATGGTTTCTTAATACTGGTGTGCTTCCGTCATTGTGTTTGGGTTGTCCGTCAGTCTGTCTATGCATCACCCTGTCCCGTTATTTTAAATGCGATATTTCTTAAAATTAGTTTTAACATTTGCTTCGGCTCAGGGATTTCTTTAATAAAATTTGGTGGTCAAAGGTCACGGTGTCCTTGTGCAAAGAATTTTTACGGTAATTTTGAAAAAATTACACACAAATATCACAGGATAAAATGATATATCCAGGATAAAATCACAGGATATCACAGGATAAAATGATATATCCAGTAGGTCAAAAGTCAGCTTCACACAGTCATAGCGTACCATACCATAGAGGTGGTAATTCAACTGCATTATCACTTTAGAGCATGTCATTTGTGGTGCTGTTAAACTGTAATAAATCAAACATTCCTGTCATTTAGCGTAGCTCACCGATTTAAAAAAAAAAAAAAAAACAGTGTGAAAACACTGAAAACACAAAATGAAAACACAGTAGAATGAGCAGCTCTCTGTTATTTAAAACTACTGCTGATTACCACCTTCATGAAGATTTAGTGCAGGTCCAATGCATTTGTTTTCACCTAATAAACTGAGTATGAGCGTGACCCTTCGCAGGACAAGCGGTTACAGAAGATGAATGAATGAGTATGAGTGTGGACTGACACAAACTGCAACTGAACTGGTAGGTGGACACGTGCATACAATGCAGTCATTTTCGTTAACACAACATTATACAATGCAGCAGATGAACAAAGGTCTATATTAGTTCTAATGCAGGAGGCCAGATTGCTTATGATAGAAATCACACCCAGCATTCAGCCTGTTCCCGTCCTTGTGCTGCATTTCTGCGATTTCCACCTGATGTGGGAGCTGCTGAAAGGCTACTTGTACTTTGCCAAGGCGCTGCTTAATAGCTCCCAAATGGCCCCAGTGGCAGAAAATCTGCATGGTATTGTTGGTAGTTGGAAGAAGTAGATGGATTCTGAGAGTTGAGATATAACAAAGCGTGGCAGGAAGGGTGTGCGGGAGCAGAGGCTGTCAGACATGCTGCTGCACATTTGCGGTGAGAATCTCACCTGCTTTTTCTCCGCAATCACATCCAGGGTGGTCTGCTATTTACGAACATAATAAACCGTTTTTCAATCTAAATGGAGAAAATCTGTGACTTTTATCTGCATCGAGCTTAAGTCGCGTGTTTATTTTTATATATTGACATGACATCTGTTGCAATTTGTCACATTGTGCTGCTAAAAAATACACGGTACGCATGTGTTAGACACCAAGTCTTCAATACCGAATTACTGCATCTAAGTCAGGGCGCTAAAGAGCTTAGCTGTTCCTCTACATAATGCCTCGGTCCTCAGCTGTGACCTTTCTCTTCCGCACATCATTCACGATTATACTGCTGACATGTTGGCTCATGCCAATAATTTTTCATTGGAGGCAGTGTCAGCCACATCATATTTTATCATCTGGATGAATTTGTGTTGTGTTTTCATGTGGGCTGTCTATAATTTGTATTTGTCTGTTTATGTGCCTGTCCTAGAGATTAGATTTTGCATTTAATTCAGCTCAGAGAAGAATTCAGATGCAAACACTATCTGGCATCAATAGGGGAAAAATACTAGCACATAGCTGCAAACTGAACTGTATGTTAAAAGAATAAAAACAATGTATGTATGTATGTGTGAATACAATGTATGTGCATGTGTCTAAAACTAGTTATTAAACAGTAAACTTGCACAATTGTGATGCATCCATTGTACACCTTGCCTGCACAGACTCGGCTTGAGGCTCACACAACAAATGCAAAATGAAAACAAAAAGGGCCCCGTAATGAAAAACAGTCATTTTATGTATGATTATGTGAACCATTTTCAATTATAGGCATTATTGTATATGAATGAACAATGTTCAAACACTGATTTTTACTATAAGACTTCAAATTAATGCTTTGAATGCTTAATGAAACAGTCTCCAGAGAGATGTTGTTCCCAAGTGCACCTTACGCGCTTCCGACTATATTATGTTTTGAGTGCTTCATCTGCAAATAACAAAATAGACCTTGTAACAGAAGTTTTTTTATTTTTTATGTTAAAAACTAAACAGCCTAGCGCTGCTTTGTGGCACGGCTGCAAAATCAACAGGAGCAAGTGCACAACAGGCTCATAACTGATGCTTAATTCTTGTAATATGAGTGGTTATTATAGACCCACAACAGGTCTTTATAGACTTTTACTAACAATAGAGGTAAACCTTGAGCTAGATACTGTTTGCATGTGTGGCGCTGCTAATTACCTCCACATAATACCAAACAATAAGATAATAATCCGTCACCTGCTCACGTAAATCCATCGTTGACATAGTCTTTTTGAATCAGTGACCTTACCATACAACTCCACCGATCATAAATCCGAACCACTGTTGTTTAACAAAAGGAAATGTTAACTACTGTTTTAGGTAGGACTATAATGTTCTCTGTTTAATTGAAGCCATCGCCGAACTGAAGTAATTACTGCACATTATCCATTCTCAGAAAATATTCAGAGGTAATGTCAGAGTCACGCTTGGCTGTTCACAGATTTGATTTATTGTGCCAATTGTGAGATTTCAGTATTTGGAGTAAAATTAATTCAACTTTGAATTAATATCATGTGTCTTGGCAGCACTTTTTCAATTTCTAATATTTGCCGCTCACGATTCTGCACCTCGTAGACATCAACTGTGTTGCTCTGTTGGGAAGGTTTTATAGGGCAGCCGGTTTGGACTTCCATTTATAGTCAAACTGCCTTTGCCACGGTGGGGAGCTTGTTGCTTTCATAGGGAATAAGAGGACCTAATTTAATTGACTGTGATTGACACCGGCTCCTACCACATCAACTGGTAATTTATTCCTTCTAATCCAACCTCTTCTGCAACGGCACTGCAGGTGTGCCACTGCTGCGCCAGCATCTTTGGTCGCAAAAATTACCAAAAATGCGTTCTCGCACCTACATGCTCTACATGTGGTACAGCGGCACCACGATTTTGGACCACTGCCTGTGCTTTCACCTTGATTCATTAAAAGAAGACCCCTTGTGACACGCTGTTGGAAAATGCAAAAACATCCCCACAAATGGAAAAGAAAAAGCCTCTTTTTTTTCTCTCTCTCTCTCTCTCTGCTGCTAGTCGAGGAAATAATCAGAGGCAATGCACACACAGGTCAAGTCTGGCTTGTAACAGTTATTTTGTGACTTAATTTTCTCCCGTGTTATCACACAATAATGAAAAGTGTTGACAGATTCATTTCCTTGCTGCTACCGCCTAAGACCATTTTGTGATTTCTAATTGATAGCTACATGCAGCGATTTTATAGCACTAGCCAATTTTATAGCATTTTTAATTAGGCCAACTTTGACCTTCTGCTCGCTTTGCATTTATATTGCTCCAAATTATTTTCACCTCCTTTCCTCATTAACTTTTGTCAAATGAATACAGTCATTTAGAACATATTAATCTATACATGCACCACGTGAAATAAGGCGAAACTCAAATAAGGTGATAATAGTGTGTAACATTAAATGTTTGAATGATTGCGCTCAATTAGATAATCGGTAGCTGCCACACTCACAGCATAAGGAAAGAACATGCAACATGTAAAAATAGAAAATAAAAATTTCTCTGTGGAATAATTCTGTAACAACTGCTTAGTTGACTAATTGACTAAGAGGGGAAGTCCTTAAATACGTCATTAGGGAATACAGGTGTATGATGACTCTCCACTCGGATAAATCCTTCACATGGAACTAGTTAATCTCCCATGTAATACTGAGCAGATGTGGAAATGAATAAACACCAGCATTGCATGAATCTCATTTGACGAGGTGTTTAGTATTCACTTGGACTTCATCCACTAGATAAATTTTGGATCTGTGTGAACAGACGTGCCAACACTCATCACACGTGTAGTGATCAGTCCCCCCCGCCAAAAAAATTGTAACTTTTGGAACATAAAGCTCTAACTCTTACGCTGACATTGAGTGACATTTCAGCTGGAAGAGTGCGGAAGAGCTTTCACTGGGCCAACGCTGCGGATAGACTGTCTTCAATGTACAGCTGCAGAGTGCTTTGCTCTTTCAAGGATTTACATCCCATGTAAATCTTGCGTCTTAACAAGGACAATTTGAGCATGATCGTTTGAGGAGAGCAGAGAGGTTGAATTTGCTCCATCTAGTAAAGCAGTGTGGTGAATGACAGCATTTCATTCATTGCAAATGGAAGACAGCAATGAAGAGCAGGCACGGGGGACTAACTAGTGCAGTAAAACACTTTGTATCTGAAGCAGTTCTCTCCCACTAAAAGTTGACCTGTACTTAGCATCTGAATGGTAGCAGGTAGTCAGTAAACCGAACAGATTTTCAAATTAAAACACGGCACCTCATCGAGAAACTTTCTCTCATTTGACCTCAGCAGTCCGCCCAAAAACAATATAAATCTGATGACAATCCAAGCATAAAATAGGCAATGCAGCAGCTGAATTCAAAATCATTTTTAATCTGAGCTGCTTTAAAGTTCTTCCTTAAGAGTGCGGAGATTTAAAAAGTGGCAAGTCACGTCGTCTGAAGCACTTAATTAGCATAAAGCAGACAGGACCTCCACAGGTGATTAAAAAACAGCAAACAGTAGCATCTATGAATGCATTAAAAGTGAATAGCGGCAAAGAATTCATTAGCATTATTGGTAATTATATGTGGCGCCACTTAATGAGTCCCCCTTTTTGCTCCAGAGAGGACAGTTAGTAGATATAAAGTGGACATTTTCGAAAATAAAAAGTAGGGGAGGTTTACAATTAAACTCTTTTGACCTTCATTCTGTTCTCTGACTGGCTTCGTGTTGGGGGAGGCACGCTCGTGTTTGTCTTTCTGTCCGTCTGTCTCATCTGTGCACCTTTTGTTTTTGCAGTCTTTATCTGCTTGGTTGACTGCATAACTGTAACACTAGTTTAATTTCCTTACCTGCGTAATTGGAATTCACATCTCTTTCTCGTCATGTGTCTTGCTGTGGTGTGTGTGTGTGTCTATATATATATATATCTATATATGTATGTATGTGTGTATGTTTGTGGGTGTGTGTGTGTGTGTGTGTGTGTGTGTGTATGGGAAGGAAGGTGCGGATATTAGTGAAGATGTATTTTCATTCTGGAAGTGGCAAGTGATGGACAGGATCTCACAGACAATGCCCCCCCCCACCCCCCATCCCCACCCTCAATCTTTTTGTCTGCTGCACCTGTCTTTTAGATACCTTTCAACCTTGTCTCTTTCTTTTGCTCTCTCTATTCCCAAGTCCTTCTTTTCCCTGGATTGCCTCAGCTTGATAAATCTGATGCTAAAATTAGAACCATATTTCTCAAAGTCACCAGGACTAGAAAGAGAGAGGACCACAGACAAAATGGCCCCTCTAATCCATGTTTATCATCTTTTATTTATCTCTTTGACAAACGTGAAGTCGTCACTGAAACCCCCCCCCCCTTTTGTCTCTCCCTGGCCGCCATAACTTTTGCCGTCCTGCAATTAAATGTCACCGTGCGCATTTTTGTCTCAGAAGGCCACATTTAAACTGACAGCCTGTTCAGATGACATCATTCAGCTCAGTGGTGCTTTGCTTTATGAAATTACGGCTCGTTGAAATTGTAATAGAATATCTTGGCCATTGAAATTACAGCTGCAAATGTGCTGTCAGTGAGCACAGCCCCCATTACTCTTCCCCTATTCCCTCGAATTCTCTGGTAGACGTAACATTGTTTGATCACAATGTGGCAACCGCAAGACATAAATGATGTGCGTTCATCCTGGAGTGGTTTCAGCTGCACCTTACAAGCTCGGCTCGTCTCCTTTTTTGTGAGGAGACTTATTAGCCACGGGCTAACACATTAACAAATAAAAAGCAACAAAGCGTAGCCATTGACACACAAAGAAGGCTGTAATCTGAAGCACCATTACACTATAATACGCATTTATTTATTTAGCCACAGCTTAAAATGACACTTTGAGTATTGCAGATGGCGCACAATATGTAACTGAACTGAACAAGAAAAAAAAAAGAAAAAACTGGATGTGTTATGAATAGATCATACAGAAGAGGATGGGAGCATGCTATTCCACCAGTGTGTGAAATATCCTGTGACAATTGGGGGATCCTGCTACTTCCAAACAGAGGAGGCATACATCAAGCAAGAACAAGCGTTGTTGCCTTGGACTTGGACTATTGGACTAACAGTCCTGCACTAAATCCCCCTTCGTGACTTATAATCTTCAATTTATGTTGAAACAGTGTCAGAAATAGGGGACAATTCTGTATGATCACTTTAGAGGATGTAGATTGTGGTGCTGTTAAACTGTACTGAATTACACACTAAAACGTTTCTATTCTTTAACCTAGTCCATTGACTAAAATGGAGTCTCCAGAATAATGGAAACATGCGTCAGTTCAACCCAATACAATTCAACAGTATTGCAAACCACAGCCTCCAACAAGACAGTTGAATCAACCGTTCTTTTTTAAATAAATGCTCAATACCATAACCTTCATGAAGCGATGATTTAGAGCGGGACTGAGCTGAAATTTGAGTTACATTTTATTGTTTGATAAGACAACTAGGCACATCTGTTGTAAATGATAACATAAATCTGTCACATTTTGATATTTCTGCACAGGTATTCTCAAGCTAGTTTTTCTCTGTTCTGTAACATCATAATTCTTCTTCTGTCTGGGCCAGAAATACTAAGAAGCTGTGTAAAGAAACTGTTGACCAGAGAGGCCTTTGTGACTATTTTCTGTCCTGTTTCTGTTGCTCAACCAATCAGAAATGTTTGTGCAAGACCCACCCCCAAACTTCCCGCACCAAGAAACCGTAAATGCATCGAGAACTGAGGCTCCCACTCCCTGGGGAAAGTATTGCGGTGAAAACGGTGATTTACTTTGTTAAGGTTGCCTGCACATTCACAAATTCATGTGAAACAGCAGGTTCCTGAGTGAAACTGATTCAGAACATTGTTACAGCATTGGTATTTTTGGATTTTTGATGTTTGTCTTTGTGTTACCGCTGCTTGTGAAATCCAGGTCTTGAGCCACATCTGAAACTGCATATTTAGCAGGGATCTAAGTATTAATCAGCAGAACTGAACTACTTATGGCACGCAGAATTATCTGAGTGAAACAGAACGTACTGGCCTGTATTGTGCGTTAAACTCATAGATTTCCTCAAAGCTTCCTGAATAGTTTTTGTTAAGATTTCTTGTTGGATGAATACCGTAAATACCAAGGTTCTTGCAAATAGTAGCTCATCAGCATGTATCAGTGACTGAATATACCCTCCTGTATATACTGTATATTAGTATATTTTTTGTCCAGATCCAGCACAGTAGTTTGTAATTAGAATGCAGTTTCTTTGTGTTGTTCTATACAGTGTACAGATGGATTGCTTCAGTAAACAATACCCACATTTTTCACCCTAGTGTCTTAAGAAACAAGGTAATGGCTTGGACAGAAGACCAGCTCCTCTGTCTCTTTCTCTCTCCTTCTCTTTTTTTTCCTCTTCTGTATTTTTTCAGTGCTTTTATAACTCTCTTATCTGCCTGTTGCCAGGAATACTTCTCCTTTATCCACTCCTCTGTAGCCTGTCTTTGTCTCTTGTTTACATTGAATATGAAGGGTGGAATACTTCCCCCCCTGTGTAGTAAAAGTGGCATCCTGCAGTGGCCCTCCACTACACTGTACTGTACATTTTTCAGAACAGGAGAGAGTAATTAGTTTGCCATTTGGATTCACGGTGCCATTATCTGCTACATTATGGAACGTTTCGGGTGCATGTAGGTAAACAGTGTCTGCCCCTGAGAAAGTATAGGCCTGTGTCGATATTTTACAGGAAAGCAGATACTAAAATGTACCTCTGCTCATTGCTGTGCTGTTCTGCTTATTATCGCCAGTCTTCAGCGTCTGTGCTTGAATCATAAACCTCACATCCAAATCTCTGTCATCAGGATATAGAAAAATCTTTTCAGCACACAATTTTCACAGTCACAGAATCTGGCTGCCTTTCTGATCCTGGTATTACATCATGTGCATACATTCTGCCGGTACTGTATTCTGCAGGTGATTGCTGTTCAGAGAGTGAGCCACCCTAAATGATTGTGAAATCATAAAAGTCTGTTTGCGGTACACATTTTACAGGGATGTATCATCTATTTAGAGTGTGTTTGACAGAAATCAATATATTCATTCCATAGCCTAGCAGTAAGCTCTGCTTAAGTTGACAACATACAGGAAAATAAATTGTCAGTGTTCCATAAAATTGGAACGGTTTAACAAAGAGGGAAACTTTTAGAAATCAGTGGTACACAGAACATATCTAATATTAAGCCATTACACAATTAACTGTCGGATTCAATTCTTTTCATTGTCGTGGCTGATACCTGTTTGAGTGCCCGTAAGCTACCTAATACTATTACCCCTCCCACTTAATTTGAGTGGGGCAATTTCAGTCAGGAGCTGCCCTGTCCAGAAATCATTCTGCCCTACCAAGATCTGCCTGGCCAATCCAATCATTTGGGTTGGCCTAATACAACATATTAACCTGCTTGGAATTAAGAAAGTAAATAAAAAACTGTGATTTTTCTTAAAACTTTAAGTTCCAAGCTAATGGTAAGGAGTTTAAAATGTACATGAAATGTGTGGCGCTTGTGTATTATTATTATTATTGGTTGTTCTGAGTGTGCTTGTTCTCGAGCTGTTTTTTTTTTTTAATTGTACAGGACAACAAAGAAGACATTCTCATTCATAGATCCTGCCTGTGAGGTACAGCTTTAGCAGCTGTGAGGGTTGCTAAAAACACTGCCTTGTACTTGCCGCCTGACATTTCCCGGTCTTTGATCGATGAGCTTGCCACTAGCTCCTTCACTCTGGGCAAGTCCTTCTCTCTCTGTCACCGGGAACTCAACAAGATGGTGAGGTTAGCACCTCCTTAAGCGAGATTATAAGCACAACATCTCCTCTTTTCAGGAGATACTGTTTTTCTTTGGGCAGTATGGACTCCCAGTAGGAATGTTACAAAGCACGAGAAGTTTAAAGTCAAACAAAATGTACATTGAGTTACTCTATCACATCACTGCTTTTACTGCAACAGGTGCGTTAACACTTGCAGACGTTGATGCATCATCATTGATTGCATTGAATATGCAAATTTGGAATGGATGTATGATTGTAGTGCAGCAAACCCCAAGTTTCTCTTTAATTGCATCAAGATGTTGTGTTTGATTTGCATTCTTGCCATCCTGTGTTGCACTAATTAAACATAGATAATCATGCAGCCCAGTCTTGTGTTTCCGTACTTAATAATCATGCAGTTCATTGATATTGCTGCGTCGTATTTCAAAGTCCACTCACACCCACACAATGTGAAAGATGCAGTATGAAAGTCCTGTATCTGAAAGTCTTAATTTAAAACTGTTGTTTGGTTTCCTGAAAGTGAATCATCGTGATTATCTTTCATTTTGTGGTCGTTTGGTTTTAAATCTCTGGGTTAAATTGCGATTTGCTATGTGGGAAGGGAGGCTGATTTAGCCAAGTAATTGCAAGGGTTTGCACCATTATGTAGCAGCAGTCCTTGTGTCGAATGCAGCTTCATATAGTAATATAAGAACCTAATGAGCTTTGCAGAATCATTATAATTCACACACTTAGTCCATTTATTTAATTATTCGGAAAATGTCCTTAGTGACACACTTGCATAATCCGCAGTCTCGGTCTGAACTTTGATAGATTGATAAATTGAACTCATCTGGACCTTGTCTATGTGCAAGTGGTCAGCACATCCTCCACTCATATTAAAATTTGCATGCAATGTTTAGTTGGGGTCAAACATCCCAAGCCTTACAGTACTAAGAAGAAAATGAACTTAGTGATGAATTCAAATTATTTGACAGTATTTATCCTCCAAATAATTAGGACCAGTTTCAACAGAAAACATTTTTGAGAATGTTTTTCTACAAATTTCTCTACACTGCCTGTGGCTCCTAGTTACATTTAAAATTATTCTCAGTGAATAATAATAATACTAGTAATAATAACAAAAGTGGTCACTAATATATACAGTGGTTTATTTTTTAAGCCGTTGGGTTCCTTGTAACAACTGGGCGTTGCGGTTTTTGGCAAAAGTTAGGAGTAAAAGTGAATTTCAGACTATTTCCAGCATAATTTGGCCTATTTTCAGACAGCCTTTTCTAGTGAGTATTACTGCAGCAGGACGGTTTGTGTGGGGTTGACTCAAAATTTGCTACAGTGCCCACATTCATCACAATAAAGTGAAATGTAGCCCGGTGGAAAGTAGGGCTCACTGATGTGTTTTTGGACAAAAATGGAGGTCTCAGAGCTCGGAGACTAATCAGGCTTTGGCTACTAATACATCTGCATAATGCATACACATTAACATGTGTTTGTGGAAGTATTTACATTTTAAAAATGTTCTAAATATAGATTACGATTTAGGTAAGAGTTAAAACAAGACTTCCTCCTTGGTGCTAACTTGAGAAATACCGCTCTGAGGAGGTGAAGATATACGGCACAGTGCACACAGGTGCAAAGGCAAGGCAAGGCAAGGCAAGGCATTTTTATTTATATAGCGCATTTCATACCAAGAGGCAACTCAATGTGCTTTACATAAAAACAGAACAAATTAGAACACACAGTTAAAAGCAAGAACAAAGAAAAAGAAAAAAGAAAAAAGAAAAAAGAAAAAGAAAAGTGTATTATATTATACATATATTAAAACGATTAAGAGGACTTACAGTGTAAATCCAAGATTACGATTCAAAATGATTTAAAAGGGCTCAGCCATATGCACATGAAAAAAGAAATGTTTTTAACCTGGATTTAAAAGTGCTTACAGTTGGGGCTGATTTCAGCTCTGCTGGTAGTTTGTTCCATTTGTGTGCAGCGTAACAGCTAAATGCTGCTTCACCGTGTTTGGTTTTAACTCTGTGCTCCACTATCTGACCTGAGTCAGTCGATCTCAGAGCTCGACTGGGTTTATACATTGCTAACATGTCATTCATGTATTCTGGACCTAAACCATTCAGTGATTTGTAAACCAGTAGCAGAACTTTAAAATCTATTCTGTAGCTGACTGGGAGCCAATGTAAAGACTTAAGAACTGGGGTGATATGCTCTGATTTCTTTGTTCTGGTTAAAACTCGAGCTGCAGCGTTCTGGATGAGCTGCAGCTGTTTGATACTTTTTTGGGGGAGTCCAGTCAGAAGACCGTTACAGTAGTCAAGTCTATTGGAAATGAAAGCATGAATCAGCTTCTCCTGATCTGTTTGCGACATGAAGCCCTTAATTCTGGATATGTTCTTAAGTTGATAAAAGGCTGTTTTGGTGATTGATTTGATATGACTGTTAAAGGTCAGATCTGAGTCTATCAGCACACCAAGGTTTCGGACCTGGTCTTTAGTTTCTAGAGACAGTGACTCAAGGTGTTTACTGACAGTAACCCTCTTCTCTTTATTGCCAAAAACAATGACCTCAGTTTTTTCTTGATTTAACTGCAGGAAGTTTTGGTTCATCCAATTTTTGACTTTCTCTAAACAGTGACACAATGACTCTATTTGACTGCAGTCATCTGGAGACAATGCAAGATATATCTGTGTGTCATCTGCATAACTATGATAGTTGACATTTGAATTCTGGATAATTTGACCCAAAGGCAACATATATAGGCTGAACAGAAGGGGTCCAAGAACTGACCCCTGAGGAACTCCATATGTCATAGCCACTGGATCGGATTTATAGCTTCCAATGGTCACAAAATAACTCCGCTCCTCCAAGTAGGACCTGAACCAATCTAGTACTGTTCCGCTGAGTCCTGCCCAGGTTTCCAACCTGTTCAGCAGTATACTGTGGTCTACAGTGTCGAAAGCAGCACTGAGATCCAACAGGACCAGAACTGACACCTTGCCTGAGTCAGTGTTCAACCTTATATCATTCAACACTCTAATGAGAGCTGTTTCTGTACTGTGGTGAGGTCGAAAGCCTGATTGAAATTTATCAAAGAGTCCACTGGAGTTTAAAAAGTTGCTAAGTTGATTAAAAACCACTTTCTCAATGATCTTGGCTATAAAAGGGAGATTTGAGATAGGTCTGTAGTTGGTTAACATGGAAGCATCCAGCGTTCTCTTTTTTAAGAGTGGTTTGATGGCAACTACTTTTAGGGCTTTAGGAAACGCGCCTGATTGAAGTGAGCAATTTATTATTTGCTGCAGATCTGTTTGGACAGAGCTTACAATAGTTTTAAAAAAGTCAGATGGCATTGTGTCAAGACAGTATGTCGATGGTTTAAGATGCTGAACTGTGTGCTCTATGGTTTTTTGGCCAATTGTATTAAATTCTGACATCCTAGCTGATTTATTCCTAGGTGGTTTTAAGGATGGTGTCATTTTATTATTTCGACGATTTGTGTCGATATTTTGTCTTATAGATGTGATTTTTTCATTGAAAAAGCAAGCAAATTCATTGCATTTTTCTGTGGAAGAAAGTTCTGAAACTATCTCTTTTGGGGGGGTTGTAAGCTTATCAACCAAAGCAAACAGAGTGCGAGTGTTGTTGATATTCTTATTAATCATTTCAGATAAGTGTTGCTGTCTAGCCTTGAGTAACCCGTGGTTAAAATTAAAAATACTTTGTTTGTAGAGGTCATGGTGAATTTGAAGTTTAGTTTTTCTCCATTTACGCTCAGCTTTCCTGCATTCTGTTTTCAAAGCCTTCACCATCATAGTGTTCCTCCATGGTGTTCTCTGTCTGCTCAAGATCATCTTAGTTTTAATAGGTGCAACAGTATCCATGACATTTGAGATTTTCAAGTTGAAATTATCCAAGAGTTCATCAACTGTCTCTGCACTCACGGCTGGTGACATAGCTATAGCCTCCATAAACTTAGCACTGGTATTCTCATTTATGTACCTTTTTCTAACAGACAAAGAGGTTAACTGAGTGTTTGGAGTTATCTGTAAGTCAAAGAACACACAGAAATGATCTGAAAGAGCCAAGTCCTTAATATCAACAGAAGAAATGTCAACACCTTTGGAGATAACCAGATCCAGAGTGTGGCCTCGAGTGTGTGTGGGCCCTTTCACATGTTGGGAGAGGCCAAAAGTGTCCAGTAGAGAACAAAGTTCTTTGGCATTTGTGTCCATGTTATTGTCTATGTGAATATTAAAATCCCCTGTTATGATAAAAAAGTTGTAGTCCGTGCAGATAACTGACAGCAGTTCAGCAAACTCATCAAAGAATTTTCCTGGGTATTTTGGTGGTCTATAAATGATTAGAAAAATCAAAGGCGTGATGATCCAATTTGGTTTCCTGAAAATGTGATAAAATCCTAATCACAATATTGAACAAAGTATTTGGGATTATCCACTTGTGTAAACATAACTTCTGACATCTTTTAGTTAGAATGTGACCCATTTAAAACCTGGGAGGAAATCTTGCCCACACACTGTGAAGCAACAAGCAGCTGGTCGAAGACCGGCTCTGACAGCGTGTTCTGCTGTGACTGTTTGTGAAAATAAGGTCTTTTGGAAAGTCACACAGACTGAAACATCCCTCATGACCTAAATCTAAACTACGTACGTGCCGAGACATAGTATATTTTCACTTCCCTGTCTTTTGAAAAATACACGGCAACATTTCATTTCCCCGTGAAGAGCAAAACTGATGCAGATAAAGACGCAGAGTTTGACTTTTTTCGACATCAAAACGAGTCCGTGTGTGTCGAAACAGGAATCGCACAGTGGAGTGCAAAAAACAGCACCTTTGGCCTGCACGACACACAAAAGGACAGGAAGTTCTCTTGTTCTTGTTTGCGGAATATTGTTTTCTGAACTCGGGAAGAGGGAGGCAGCTGAGAAAGCAAGGACAGTGGATTTCTTTTAGGCTCCTGGGTGGAGCTTGGGGCCTCTAGGATGAAACGGGGGGACGGATGGGGGAAGTAAATGCCAGCACCCTGCTGAGTAACAGGCATGAAGGCCTTTTGACTCGGTTGCCATGTTACTGACCCTTTGGTCGCAGGTATCCTCTCCCTCAGGCTCACAGATGGAGGGGGGACTCTTGTGATACGAGGAGGGAAAAACGGCACTGGAGAGGAAGAGAGGCAAAGTTCTGTCCTCTATGGGCGGCAGGTGCTGGTCAGTTGGGGTCGCCCACCTGTATTATTTCCATTTCGTGCCTGAAGTGACAACAAGAAGCAATTGAAAGTACATAGAACTCCCTCCCTCCCTTTTCCTGCTTGAAGGCGCGTAGTGATATAACCCATCAGTGTCATATTTATATGAACTGGATTTAGTTATGTAGATAAGCTTGTGCTGTTCAAACAGGCCTAGTTTCAGAGTGTTCTTTCTTTCTTTTTCTTTTTTTATCAACGTAATGTAACCTTTGATAATGGAGCCTAGTGTCTGAGAGGACTGACTCACATCTGGAAATCATAGGAGAGCAGCACATATGAGTAGAATGATGGAGAGGAGAGCTGGAAGCAGTGTGAGAAGGCACCCGGGAGTTGTTCTTGACTGGTTTATGGAGGCATATGTGCAAACGATGACAAGGATAGTAGAGGGCAGGTCAGCGTGCGTGTGCTGGGAGATTTAGTCTGCTTTCGATGCAAAGGCTTCACCAGAGCTAGTTAAAAATTGATTCCACTGTTTTAGTATCAAAGTTACTCCTCCCTCCCTCAGCACTGAGATCTTGACAATGTGCTGTTTTAATGTTTGGACGTGCCTAGCCACTAAATGTCAGGCGGCATGGGAACAGTTGCATGTTTAAAATGTTTAAGCTGCAGATGTTATTTACACTCGTGTTGACTACCGGTACAAGAGCAAATGTTGTAGCTGAATATTAATGCGAGCAAATATGTTTGCCACCAGCAGCCACGTCCTTAAAAATGGGCACATAACGATTTCAGCACTCGCTGAAAACAAATCTGAGTTTGTGGGCTTTGGTTTGAGCGAAGACTGGAATTTTACTGGTACAAAGTGTAGGTCACTCCAGCACTAAAGTGGCAAAAGAGGCCGCCTTGGTTTTCACTGTGAAGTGGAGGCAAATAACAAAATATTTGGAGGAAATTTCACCCAGGCAATGAAGAAATAGAGGCCCCCAGGGGTACACAGCTTACTTCAATTCCACTCTTGTCAGGTAGACACAAAGCTGAGGGGCACACACTGCAACAGAAAGAAAGTCTGAAAAAATATAATAAAAATGAGAGAAAAGAGGAGAAAATAACCCAAGAAGAAAAAAAGAGAGACAGGTTGTAGTTTCCATTTATTTTCATTTCAGTCTGTTTTAAACAAATAGAAGGAAATACATAATGGATGGCATTAAAACATTTTACAGAACAGTGGCTTAAATACATACTCTAATTAACTATATTAACAGCATGGCTATAAAACATTCTTTAATATTTACACAGTATTATTCGACGTGTTTCTCAGCCCACAGACGTTAAAGTAGGGAACACAACTGCCTGCCGCTGCTTTTGCTTTAAGGTCTGTCAATAGTAAGATGGCTTGTTCCGCATGTTTAAGAGCCAAAACAAGCAGGTAGATTAACCTCCTTAACCCTGCACCTCCAGAGCCTTTGCACTTTGTATGTTCATGTGTGCTGTGACTGTCCTGTGGGAGACACTCATAATTCTGCTTATGTGTTGTGGTGGGAAAACAAATAAAAAAAAAACAACGACATGTGCAGCAGGGGTTACGGAGCGATTCTTCTCAGGTCTGTTTGAGAGAATAATGTCGACTGCTGATAGCGGGGCTTTGATCTGTAACCTATTGTGAGTGTAAAATCTAAAGAGCTTGGCGTTTTCTTTGATAATGCTGCGGTAAATAAATTCCACATCTCAGTTGCTTATCATATTGTTGAGTGTAGGTATGGATCTAAAGGTGCTGGCTAAGACTGGAGTGCAGGTGATTGTAAATGGCTCCAGGTAAAGATTTTTTTCACAGAGGATTATTGCTATTCTGCGATCCAAATTTTGCTGGATTTTAGCCTGTAATTTATTTATGAAGGTGAAAATACATTGACTAGAAGGGACTTGCTTGATTTCTTTTACTGGTCAGCTATTGTGTACGACGGCTTGCTGGTTTGTTGGGCTGGTAAGTTGAAGTAAAACGAGCCAGAGTGTTTTTACCTCATATTATCCATGGGACTAAGCTGGAAGTGCTCTGGGAGTGTTTAGTGCTGTGCTGTGCTTGTAGGAATTATTACCGAGGCTCAATGTTCTGTATTTCCCCTGTTAGAGAGTGAGAGAGAAGAGAGAGAGAAGGACGGAGCGGACGAGTGAGAATGAAGAAAAGGGTGAGAGGTAGAGGGAGTCCTGTGTTGTTGGCAACCGTGGGCTATATCCGGGCAGTCTACAGAGACAGGCACGCTTTGTCTCCAGCGTCATTTGCAGCTTAAACAAACAGGTGTGATGCAAGAGCCGCTCAAACAAACACACCGCCGCTCTTCAAAGTGGAGACAGGAAGAGACAAAGAGCAAGGGAGAGTGAAGAAATAATGGGGGAGGCATGGGCAGTCAAGGGGAGAAAAGCGAAAACGTGGATGGGAGTTGAGTAAAAATGAAAGTGTTCCCTTTTATGCCTGATTTATGTTTTAAAACAGTGGACTGTTCTCAAACTTTTGCTCAGATTTGGAGCTGTTAGTTCCATATTTTCTTTTTTTAGCTTTCACAGTTTGGAAAATAAATTGGTTTTGTTATTTTCTTTTTTTTTTTTATCACCTCCACTAAAAATGTCTGTTTTCGCTCTCTTTCACTGTAGTGCTGACAGCCTCTTACCTTTTTCTACTGCTTCATCACACTTCTCTCTCGCTCTCTCTCTCTCTTTGTGGCATTGTCACTTGAATCAGAAGTTGAGTGCGGGCTAAGTGAAGGGGTACACAGTGTGTCTGCTCTAGACAGGCCTGAGTGTGCTGCACTGCTTTGCTGCCTTCGTCCCACAGAGCCTTGATTCAGCTCCTGCTGATAGGACACCCAGGCACTGCCCAGCCTCCCTGCTTACCCCATGATCAGTACTCATAACTCTTACAGATGTTAACCCTCGAAGCTTCTATTCTCTATCGTTTGCTTCATCCAATGCTTTGTCCTTGCTTTCTAGTTCCTCAGTTTTAATAATTAACCCTTACCATCTCATCATCAGCTATTCACATCTGGCACAATATGGGAAAACGTCAATAACTTCAGAAACACATGTATTTAATTGTCACTTTGATCGAAAGAACTTGTTCACCTTAATAATAGTAACATTTTGAAATCAAGTGCTTCATAAAAACATTAAAAAACAAATACACCATACAGTTAAGAACAGTTAAGAACATAATCAAAACTCACTTAATACTCAGGTCAGACCGAGAAAGGCTCTCTAATAAAAGTATGTTTTAAGTCACGATTTAAAAGAGTTGACAGAGTCAGCTGACCTGATTTCCTCAGGCAGACCATTCCACAGCTGTGGAGCCCTGACTGCGAACGTCCTGTCACCTTTTGTTTTCACCCGGGCCCCTGGAACAGACAGTAGACCTCTGCCCGAGGATCTCAAGGTACGAGCTGGCCTGTATGGTGCTAAAAGGTCAGCGATGTAGTCCGGGGCGCAGCCATGGGGAGCTTAAAAAGTGATCAATAAGACCTTAAAATCGATTCTAAAACATACTGGGAGCCAGCGGAGACCTGCTAAAACTGGAGTGATGTGATCCCTTTTCCTGGTTTTGGTTAAAAGCCTGGCCGCTGAGTTTCGGACTGTCTGGAGTCGTGAAATTGCTTTAGTGCTCAGACAGTTAAAAAAGGCTGTTGCAGTAATCTGGACGTGATGAAGTAAAAACATTCTTTAAAAGATCAAATGAGCTGGATCTTGGAAATGTTCCTCAGATGGTAAAAACAAGTTTGAACTGTCTTGGTAATATGGGATTGACCACAGTCAATCCAGACACAGAAGGAAACCGAGGAAATCGACCCCTGAGGAACACCATATTTCATATTACACACAGATGATTTAAAATGTACAGTAACATAAAACCTTCTGTCTAATAAATATGAGGAGAACCAGGCAAGGGCTGTCCCTGATATCCCCGCCCAGGACCTCAGGCTGTTGAAAAGAATGCCATTTTGGAGTTGAGATCACCAGATGAGGTCTGGTGTTAAATATATATATGTAAGGAGAAGGGACATAAGTGGATCATTTGGGCGTGGAGTCGAAATTCAGCCCTTGACTGCCTCATAATTTAAATGGCAAAGACAATCTGGAGCTTGATACAGGGCCCAGTGTCAGCTCAGCACTTTAATTATCCTTATTATTACAGTATCTCGTCATTTTGCAGAAACTCTCACCTGCAGTGATATATTCCACTGGAACAAGATTAGACTTGCCATGAAGAGATGGTGTGTTGTACAACACCAAACATTACTCTTCCCAACAGTAAGACAGAGACAAAATAGTAGGCAGTAAAACACCAAGCATAGATCACAGGCCTAATTGACGCTCTAATGCAAAGCATCATCTGAGCAGGCAGACGGAGAGAAAGTATGAGTTCTCCTTTTCACACATCCTAAGCTCTTAGGCTCAGTAGAGGTTATTTTAGTGGAGGTATATGAGATATAATGATACGTCAGAGAGATCTGCTGGGACAAGAGGAGCAGGTAGTGCAGTAGAGCAGAGGGCTGATTTATGGGCAGGATAAATGATGCGGTGGGTGTCTGCCTCTGTAATAGCACTGTGCTCTGCACACCGCACTTTCACTCCGCTGTAGTTTATAGTGTGATCTGTGATGGGGATAAATGTCAGCTAGGCTTATCTAAGAAGATCTGATATGACTTTAAACTGGCGTCTCTCAAACACTTTGACATGTGAAAACTGTTAATAACACGTGGACAAAATGGAAGCGTAGATTTAGAAAATTGTGCCATATTGTTCATATCGCGGACATTGCGGCTCCAAGAGGCTCCATCATTGGCTGCTTTTAACTCGCCATTAGGGGTTTCTCTCATCTCTCAACAGGCAAAGAAAACAATTTTAGTTATTTTGTGATACCAAACGAATTCTCAGAAGCAGGATTTTGTGCTTTGATATTCATAAGATTAAACATTTGAGTCGGTCTGAAGAATGAAACCAGTCGCTACCAGAGGCTGCCACTCTCCATTGTTCAATAGTTAAAGCAATTATTGTATGAAAGTTGCTGTATGCTCTTTGTACTCAGTTTGGCTATTATAAAATCTCCCCACCATGTTGGAAGCAGAGCCAAAGAAGCTTATTTGCTGCTGTATCTATGGGACAATATTGAAACAGTGAGGGTTGAGAAGTGGAATCCCGTAGCTTGCTCTGAGCTTGATCTCAGATGAGTGCATATTATTCCCATATTCCTTGTGCGGTGCTTAGGAGTTAATCTCAGGCAGGTATAGTCTTGCTTTATAAATGACAGTGCTACGCTGGGATGCTTGGCATGATACTACCACAGTATCAAGGGAAAATGGATAGTGTTGGTGTGAAATGGTAGATGACTTTCTGGTATGTATGAACATGTGTTAGTAATGCACTGAAATTGGTAAAATGTGGAAAAAGAGCTATGAATTTGTTAACAGTTCAAAGGCATTGTGATAGCTGGAGGTTATAGCTTTCTTAACACAGGAGAGCTGGAGAATAACTGTATGTGTGTCAGAGTGGTTTGAATAGTGTATTGACAATATCTAGGTAAAGGTTTGTGGGTTTCCCCTCGGGGTGTGTGAGGATAAGCAGGTGTGACAATGAGGATTGCCGTTTTTCTTTCTCAAGGCCTTGCCCCTCGTAGCGTGTATAGCCCTGCCTCTAACAATTGGCAAACAATAGACTATGGATTTATCTATCAGTACTCACACTTTACCTAGAACAGAATAAAGAATTGTTTTTCAAAGGTAATCTGGCCTGTCACTAAAGCACACACCCCTATCTGTGGCTAGTAGGGAAGATGCAGTGTGATTTTGCCGTATAATCCACTCCTCTCTCCCTGTTTGTACGGTAATATTGAAATTAAAATCAGTGGGTGCCAAACACTGCAGATGACCTGGTTGGTTTGCTTTCCTTGCAGTTTTGCTCGCTAATTTCTATGCCTTGGCCTCCCTCACGCATCCTGGTAATGAGAAAATGCGCTGTTGTCTTTGTTTACTGAGCCAGTCTGTCTGGCTGCAGCTCTTCACATTGTTTGAATATAAACAGGGGCGAAATTATTAGCTCACTTGGAGTGTTTCTTCTAAGTTACATGAGCACACAGCGCGAAAGGCAACCCAGAGTTCTGTGCACAAATACTTAGAGTTAGTACACACTGTGTGTTAACTACAAGTACAAAAAAATTGAAATACTGTTTGCTGTGCTCAGGCAAGCTATGATTCGTTTAGTCTAATGTCTGTTATCAGAAATTGCTAATAAAACCTGCTTGTAATATGTAGAAGGGAGTTTGAGGCCACATACTTGATGGTAAGAAAAACTTGTCGCTGTTTTCTCCTCCTTATTGATTTTTTTTACACACACACGAAACCGCAAATTCAGAATCATCACTCAGCAGATGGACTACACTGTGAAGATGAACTGTTGAGCCAGGCATTGCAAAGAAACGGCTGGCCTAAGCTTTAAAATACTTCCTAATATTGCAACTTGTTTTTGCATGGAGATGCCTCACTTTAAATGCGGTTGACTTATTAGAGAGGAAATTTGCCTGTCAAGATTATATCAGCTTTCTTTTAATATACATCCACAGCTGTTTCTCCAGGAAATTGCCATTTTATTTATTTATTATTTATTTATTGGGTTATTAGATTTAATAGACTTAGAAAATGAAAAGCCGTTCATACCAAATGACAGACCTTCGTAGATTTCCTTTCTCTCCATTGTGTACACGTTCGAGATGAGCTACAGATAATCAAAAATTGCATTTCCAGACTTGGAGGCTTTGATTGGTCGGCAACACAACTGTGAGGCAAAAGAGTACGAGATAAGAAATGCCAACTTTTGGCGCTGACCCTCGCATTTGCTGAGCCAGCAAATCCTAAATCTGAGCTTAAAATTTAATCAGCATGGCACAACAATCCTGGCTTAAAGTTCTGTTTGTAAGAAAGTTGAAGTGCTTTTATAGTTTTCTTCCTGTGCATATACAGCAGAAAAATAATAACGAGGCCTTTGAAGCAGCTTCCTAGGTAGGTTTTGTCAATACTGGGACACACTGAGATGTGGAAATACACATTTTAGTTCATGAATTTGGCATTAATTCAATATAATATTTTGTTGTTGCTTGCCAGTTTTTTTTTTCTCCCCACAATCTGCTATTTTCACAGTTTTCTTTTTAGCTGCAAGCTTCGTCTCACCCTTCCAATCATCAATCTGATAAGCACCACAAGGAGGAGTCATGAGGTAGTGATGCTCTAAGCCAAAATAGTAGAAGGCTCGATGTGAGAAAATCCATTTACAGCACTCTTAGTTTGATAAAAATATTGATACTTGGTGCAAGCGCATCAATAACATTAGAGACGAGGAAATATTGTAATATAACACCATATTGATTCATGCCCCAACGCTGTTTAACACCGTAATTCGGAAGATAAATGAGGAAGTAAATGAATGTCTCAACAGTACTTAAAATTCCATTTACTGATTTTTAATCTGAATCCTATCATTTAAATCTGACACAAAAATCACCCCGGTGGTATGTCCACAGCCCGACCCACTACCCCTGTTCTGACTCACCCCATCATCTGTATTTGTTGTAGCTTGCATTTGGCAAACAATAAAAAATGCAATAGAGATAATCACCTGTTCTCTCTGAGTAAGTTTACAGGTGTAATTGTGTTACAACTCCTCGGTTTCATGTCCATTTGAGTGTTGACATTTAATATTATTAAGATTTATGTAATATGTCAAGACTTTCTGAAAATTTTAAATACATTTCACCCCCTAACGTAGCAAACACAACCGTGTGTGCATATCTGTCTGCATGCATGTCAAAATATGTGCTCAGGGCATGCGGTGATGAGTGTTTGGATGACATTTGAGTATGAATGAGTGTGAATGTAAATTGCTTTTTTATTGTATTATCTTCAGTGTCCTGTTTTTATCACACATGGTGGGCAGAATTTCCCTGAAGGGATAATAAAATTGCCTTGTACTTGCTTAGAAGTTGTAATTTCCTCTCTTTTTATTTGCGGTGATAAATGTTAACAGTTTGATTTCTTTGTCTCTATCCATATAATCCAATGTGTGTGCAATTCCATTTTTAAAGTTTCCAAAAAATGGTCACTTTGGTGCCATTAGCGATGAAGCAATTATTCCAAAATAGCCTCTTCCTCACGTACGAACCACCCGTAAAATTATCAAGACTATAATTATTAAGTTTGATTTGTTGAGTTCCTGTGTTTTCCCTACATAGTCCACACAAATAAAATCTAGACATCTAAGTTGTGTCAGATGATAATATTATATTCGGTAATACCACGATGGGAACAGATTTTATGGCTCAGTTTCTGTCTCGACTGCACGAGACGTATTTTTGTTGACACAGACAAGCCTAGCAATAATAATTTTGTGTGATCCATCTTTATGGATATGTCGTTTGATATTTCAAACCAGCTCCTGCCTTTAAACTCATCTCTTATATAAAAAAAAAGGTCACAACCTGCCTTCTCAATCTGGTCTTTTCTGTACTACAGTCTCTTTCCATTTCATTAGTTGATTCATTTACATGACAGATGTCCTCATGCATGCTGTAGAGAGCCTAGGGGTGCACTGCAGCTGAACACCACCTGCAGTGTGAGTTTGTTATTTGAACCCATGGTCTAGAGTTCCCTTTCTGGCCTTCTCATGAGCACTCACTGCTGACCCCTGCTAGAAGAGTCCTTGCGCTGGGGTTAATGGTACAGTTAAATTTGAAAATCCACTTGAATTCTCACACATGGCTCCTTCTTGAAGTGTGCGCACATATGTGATTGTACATTTGCACATGTTATCCGAGTCAGTGGCTACTTTAAGTAAGTTGGTGAGTGAATCAGAATCTCAGGGTTATTTTCAGATGTTAAACATAGTCCAAAAAGCCTGGAAAGTTACAACAGTTAGCAAACACTTCACTGCTGATTGGGGTTAAGAAAAGGCAGCAATCTTTTTCATGGTTCTCTTCCTTGATGGTAGGTGTGGTATAAATAAGATTGATTCTGGCTTTATGTTCTGCAAACATATAATCTGTCTGCATGATAATTTTGCAAGGTTTTTGACTGTAGTGAACTCAGAAATTGCTATTGCTTAGCAAAAACACTTAAAGATTACTCAGAAAACGACATCTTTTTTATGTTTCATTTCTTGACCCTTAAAATGTCTTTGCACTTCTGGTGTCTTGAGTAGTTTGGATAGTAATTATTATTAGTGGTCAGTGGTCATTTGCATTATGCAATGCAGACACAAGTTGATATGCCACTTGCTGCGCCTAAGTTCTTAAAATAACCAATCCAGCAGAACTATAAAAAGCATCAAAGGCACTAAAGGACAGTATGTTTGCTATGATGGTTATTTATTGTAATCCCAGTTCCGTGATCACAGGCAGACTTTGCTAGTAAGGTTCTATAGGCTCTATACAAAACCTATATATTCATTAATGCATATTATGAAATTTGCATTTATCTTCTCAAGCCTTTCAGCTGGTTTGGAGGCTTCTAACCTCTTCAGATAGGAAGTAGCAAGCTCACTGCTTATCCAGTAAATGTATACAACTTATAGAGCAGCACAGTGAAGCATTGTAAGGATTGATGGTTACAAGGTGCAGCTCCTTTCCTTCTTCCAGCATAATGTAGTTATCAAACTGTACCCTGCGTGTGCTTATAAGGTTAAAGCTCTAACTGCAGTACATACAGTATTGTGAAACAGGTTGACCTCACCCTAGGGAAGGTAAGATTAGCCGTTTGCATGTTTCGGGAGAGCAATCTTTGGCTGTGTTTAGTCCCCATCACAAAAAAAATAAATAAAATGAATTGAGTGGATTCACTTTTACCCTTATTGTAGCCACCACAAAATATTCTGCTTACTTTTACACAGATGTCTAAATGTGAGTGGCTTTATTTACCCCTCTGCATGAATAAAGTATCTATCTTTCTGTCTGCATACATAGGATATATGCTAATATATGTACAGTTAAGTATGTGGGATCAGGCAAGTCCCTTGGTAAGATTTGATTCCCATCATTACTTGATAACTTTGACATGGGCTACTATTAGGTAGTCCATGCAAGTATATCAGGATTTTTCATAAAATATTTCATGCATAGTTGTCTCTAAACTGGTGGTGCATGTAAACCAGATGTTTTCCCCTTGAGGTATTAGAGGCTGATGTACAGAGATACATCTATTACAAATCCTCATTTGATAATCATATCATGCAGTGGTCTCAGTTTTTCTCAGCCTTCTTTTGAGCATCCATGTAAGTGAACCATTAATGAACAGTTTGAGATTCGAGTGTCTGTCCTTTGAAGTATGCTTAATTACACCCTCACACTTTTATTTATTTATTTATTTATTTTAAATTACAGCTATTACAGTTACTTCATTTTATCTGATATCATAATCCAGCGAGGAATATATCCTGTGATTTTACAGTGACAAATGGCCAGTGAATGGAGGGTATTGACTTGGGACAAGAATGAACTTGCACTGCAACAAAGACACTGGCCTGTCCCTGTGCCCGCTAGGTGAGCTGTGTTAACGTAATGGCTGCATCCCTCCAGGGGGTTGATGAAGTCATGCCCTACATGTATTTCCAGAAGAGTGAGTACCAGAGCCGGTGCGCAGTATGTGCTACATTGCTGTCGGAACACACATCCTCCCCGGTTTGCTCCATCAGCTACCTCTCGGTAATCTCAAAGCCTTATTGTCCTTCCTCAAATAAATTCAAAGTCACTTATTTTCATGAGTCATCCCACCCTGCCTCTTGATAGAATTCCTGCTGTATGTTATCTTTTTCCTCTTCCTCTGCTTTTCACTGTTTATTTACACACAACTAGGGCTGCTGTTTTCTGAAGTGTTCCCAATGATAATGACTGCTGCAAGATAAGAGTTATATTTAGGACATTGTGTTTGCATTTTACAGAGTAACAGGGGCTGGGGGCAACATTTCTGTAGAAGATTCATTACACTGAATGCGTTGCCATTCCAGTTTGACACAGTGTTTAATGATATATAGAACAGGCAACACTTTATTAGTCTTTTAGATGGTTTTTTGATGGCCATAAATATTGACTTAAAGCTTTCAAATTACCCAGCATCAAGTGGAGGCAACTGCAAAAGTAATCTTCTCCTTCTTCCTCTGTTTCAAATACATATTTGCTCAAGAGCTGCTCTCTTATCTCTAAGCTTCAGTCTTTCTGTTCTGTTTAGTTTCATGTGGAAAACAGATGTATTTAGACTGTCTTGTCCTGGAACAAAAAGGCAGCCAGTAATTACATCTCGTTTAGACCCCTGAAAGACACACATTTGATAGGTGATCCCTGAAGCTTTTCTTTTAAGCTACCGACAGGCCGAGTGGGTGCAATGGGAATAGCACCACCATGATGCAGTCATCACCAACACAGCTTAATCATGCCAATTCAACCGGGCTATTCTAGGACACAATAGAGGGGAAAGTGCAAAAATGGCTCGTGTTAATTGAGTGTGTGGGCTGTATGATTTTTTTCTTAAATGGCCCTGTTAATTATTCTTTAAGGAATGGGTCCCCAAGTAGTGCACTCGGATATGGCTTGTTGTGCTTCCCAGGGCATGGTTGGCAGTGGTTATTAAGAGGGCAATGAGCGCAGCTTTCATGTAAATGTCATCAACAAGGTTCCCTATTTATTAATGCTCTGAGATTAATCAGTCATCCCTACCAAAGAGGATGCACACTGGCAAATATATTTTATTTCATGAAAGCTTTGCTAACATACAACATACAAACACACAGCTGAGATTTTCTTTGAGTTGCTATGATTTCTGATGTGCCACAACTTAAGGGTGTAATATAATCATAAATAATTGCAGAAGCAGAAAAAAATAGGCACCCATCCCCCTCTCTCGCGCAGACACTTATGCCGATGCCCCTACTACTTACAGACTCCATGATATGTTTTCCAGATAATTAAAAAAATAGATTCCAATGGGATGCTCATGTTGCTCACTGTTGTTATTGCCAGAGATTTAAGTGGGCAGTTGTTTGCTATTTAGCCTTATGAACTTGAGTGTCTGTAATTTCCAGGGCTGTGTGTGGCTGTAATTTTGTTTTGGAGTCTTTTTGCCTCCTGCTAGGCAAATATCACTCTGTGTAGCTTTAATTGAGTAAAAAGGTCATTTGCTAGTTGTCCTGAATGTGGAACACTTTGGTAGATGTTCTTTCCCCTTTGACTTCTATTTGTGGGTCTACATGAGGCTGTGGGTGAACACACGGGAACTGGTAAGCCCTTTATATGTCCTTATAACAAATTCCACTGACTCTGGTCTTATGTGGACACTAAAGTGTATAAAGTGTTGATAACGTTATTATTTTTATGAAAGAAGGTGTTGACTGTAATGTTTCTTTAGGTCTAGCTAACAATGTTATTGTAGACATCTCCCCAGGCAAGTGCCCTTGTGAACTCTGCTCCACAAACGGCCCAGCCATGGAAAAAGAGTTATATATAGAAAGTGTGGGTGATGCTGGTAGCTCTGGTGCCAGCAAGAGTTGCATTTGTGTCTTAAAGCCACCCGCGACCGATGAATGATTAACTCCCACAGACCCAGTGCTGCAACTAAGGAAAATACAGAGACATGCTTGTAAACATTGATAAAACAGCTTCATTGCTCTATTTATTTCAAAGCTAACCACTGCTAGCACATCAGGGAAGATTCTCTTTTTTTTTTCTTCTTCTACTTTGCAATAAAAGACTTAAACACAACTCTAGTGAGGTTCTCTGTGTCAGGAGGCCTAATTACACCTACCAAGACTCATCATCTTAGATTAATGAGTCTTTCCGGCCACTGCAGCCAGCCTATACTCCGTATGTTGCCAGGGAGTTCACCGTTTTCTCTGACCCTTTCTCTGTAGTTACAGGCTAATGGAGCTATAAGCTATCATTGCTAAAGTACGCTGGGTACCACATCATTCATCACGGACCAATGGACAGAATCCTTAACAGACTATAACTCTAGTGGACCCTGCGGGATTCATTGTACTTTAAAAACCCCGTTGTTGAACACTTAATATAGTCCCATTGTCTACTTTGCAACATTAAGAGGTCTTATGAACAAGTGGGCTCAGTCATTAGGTCGGCCTGTTTTGTTGTAGTTTAAGTTGACTGCCTCTTTGGGTTTACATGACCAATTATCATCCTTCTTTGGTCAATGGTTATCTGTAGTGGAACCTCTCTGTCTATAAATAACTTGGGTATAGTCAAGAGGGCTTAACCAGTGTCTTTCTCAGTGAGGGAAATAGCTCTATATAAGGGTAGAATAAGAAAGGAGAGAGCCTGGAGGAAGGGGGCAGAATGCTTGTGCAGGTAAAGATAGACTTGTCTTTGCCATTTCAGCCACATGTCATTATTTAAACTTTGTATAGTCCTCTGTTGTCATTGGGTCTCATCTGCCCTAAGTGCTGATTGATTTTTTTTCCTTCCTAAAGGCTGTTGCCATTACATCTCGAGACAACCTATTCCTAGAATGGCACCCTAACCTTTGACTTATTTCCACTAAAAGACACAGCAAGCCCTCCTTCGGCTAATAGGGACGAATCATGTTTTTTGTTCAATCCCACCCCCTCCGGCATGGTTGTGTGTGTTTGGTCGCACAAAAAAAAAAAAGAGACAGAGAAAAAAGAGAGGTAGACAGAGGTGGTCAGATAAAAGAGATAGGCTCTGTAGGCTCTGTGTGAGATGGTCAGATAAAACATGACACTGCTCTTTGAGGTGG
The DNA here is from genome assembly GCF_963514085.1 of Chelon labrosus. Lineage (NCBI taxonomy): Eukaryota > Metazoa > Chordata > Actinopteri > Mugiliformes > Mugilidae > Chelon > Chelon labrosus. The sequence continues at coordinate 4,591,829 of NC_140350.1, read as the reverse complement.
AGTGTGAAAATGGAAAGTAAAAAAGCAGGAAACATGAATGCCAGGTCAAAGCTTTGTTAAAACAATGATAACACTTGAAATGTGCTACTGTGCCTGGTGAGTGTTTCATCATCAAAAAGACAGAGAGGGGGAAATACTGTAGGAGGAATGGGGAAAAGACAAAAATAAGCAATATTGCTCTTATCCTTAGTGCCTTCAGAGTATAATTCCAGTTACTTTTATCAACTACTAGTAATTATGTTCAAATCACTTCACTAAAGAGCTTCGTGTATTGCTTCCAGTTTATTTAGAGTGCTGTTAAAAAAGTGGGCTAAAAGGGCCAATCCAAGCTGCACCACCTGAGGCCTTTGGATACACTTAAAAACACACACGGTGGCCTCATTTAGTGAAGCAGAAGATTAATATTGGACAGAAAATTACTAACAGAAAATGTGGAGTCAGTTGTCAGCTGTTGTGGTGGAATACAGGTGAAGACAGAAGTTTACATTCATCTCAGCCAAATACATTTAAATATTCCGTTTCTTGGCATTTAATCCTTGTAACCGTTCCCTGTCTTAGGTCAGTCAGGATTACTACTTTATTTTAAGAATGCGTAACGTCAGAATAATAGTAGGGAAAAAGATGTATTTCATCTTTGATTTCTTTCATCACATTCCCAGTAGGTCAGGAGTTTACATGCATTCAGTTAGTATTTGGTAGCATTGTGTTTAAATTGTTTAACGTGGGTCAAATGTTCCTGACCATCTTTGGAAGTATGCTTAGTTTCATTGTCCATTTGGAAGATCAGTTTGCAAAAAAATGTTCCTTAGCTGATGTCTTGAGAGCTTGCTTCAGTGTATCTACAAAATCTTCCATCCTTCATTCCTCATCTGTTTTCTGAAGAACACCAGTCTCTCCTGCAGCAAAGCACAACAACATGATGCTGCCACTTCTGTGCTTCACTGACATGGTGTTCTTTGACTTATAGGCTTTTCTATTTTTCTTCCGAATGTAACAATGGTGATATTGACAAAACAATTAAAGTTATGTTTCATAAGTAATGCACTTTGGCTATTAGAATCATATAGATCAATGACATATGTTTTAAAGGCACAGTCAACTGAAAGTAAACATATAACCCTCTGGAATTATAATTGGATATAAAAGATTATCTATTTAAGTGATCTATCTGTAAACGATTATTGGAAAATTCAGAATTCATTTGGAAAGTATTTGCCAAAGCTATACACTGATCAGCCACAACATTAAAACCACTGACTGGAGAAGTAAATAACATTGACTTTTGGACCTGGCATTCATGTGGATGTTACTTAGACATGTAGCGAGGCACAAAAGATACCTAGGAAGGTGGTCATAATGGTATGCCTGATCAGTGCAGTTTATAACATGAAACCTGTGAAGGATGGAATGGATGGAAGGTTTGAATCACGGTTTGAATCACTTCCACCCAAGTGAATGTCAACTTCCGACTTTAACCGTATCATTTTAAATATTTCCCAGCTCATGTGAAGTGTCCTGATTTAACCATTTAATCATCAGATTTAATTCTTACAGAGTGAGAGCCACTGTGATATGTAGAAAAGAAGATAAATATGTAGATATAATCAAGTTGAGGCTATATTTGTATGTATGGTTATTTAGGAGAACACTATATTCATTTGAACTGAGACATCCTGACTGGGATAGTCCTGTTTACATTGTTTTCATGTTCTTTTAGCCATCCACTGATTATCTGTGCCTTGCAGATGAGGGGTGTTGCTATCCTAAAATAGACCTCTCCAGCCAGACTGATAATACCTCAGCACAGCGCAAACATGGCCAGCCAGAATGGTTTTAAAATCACTACAGCGACACCATCCCCTCCAAAGAGATATCTATACCTAAACCATGCCAGGAAATTTCATCTTGCATCCTTGAAGAACCAGAACCCTGGTTTAAAAAATATTTTGTGTCCCTTAATGCTAAGCGGGGCAACAATGCAAAACAAGAAAGGATGAAAGTGCAGCGTGAAGAAAAAATAGGTTGGAGCTGCAGGGGAGGCCATGCAGCTGAAAGCTCTCTGACATGATGATGCTATTTATTAAGAGTTATTTATGCAAGACTGAAGAGGTGATGGATAACAAGAGCATCGCCAAGGCTTTCCTTTGTTTTCAGGGTTAGTAAGTGTTCCATTGAAGCTGTATTGGATGGTCAGCCTCACATACTTGAAAAGGAAAAAAAAACAAACACGAGTGTGCATCTAAATAAACACACATGCAAACCGTGACCAGACATACGTGCTATTGACTTCATGTTCATGGAATTCTGTGCTCTCCTTTGAGGCTACGGTTTTTGCAAGGCAATGTGTGCCCTTTAGCGCGCGTATTTGTTTGCTTGTTTGCACTAAAGAAGACTGGAGACTGACGGAGTCTCGAGGGAAGGCCTGAAATCTTTGACCTGGATACATATTTTCACGTATTAGTGATAAGTGAGGGAGCCCCATCTGAAACGTGACGAGGCCTGTTTTCATGCTTGTTTACAGGTAATAAATACTCTCCACCATGAAGTTAGAAACCAGGCCAGGGGATCGTATAATACGGTCTAGGTGGAAATGGAAGAATACTCATTGGCATTCAGGATAATTAACTTTGCAGCTTGTATGTGTACTCCTTTAGTGCCATGTTATGTGGGAGCAGCTTTATTTCACGAAACCACTTATAGCAACATTAAAGACTTATATTGTATGTATGTATTATAGTATGAGGTAAGTGTTGTTTATCTTGCTACTTTTTTTTATAAGCGTCACCATATGTGTAAACCTGCCTCCCTCGTAGATGTTAATGAGGTGGACAAAATATTATTTTCCATATAATGCAGTGCAGAAAAATCACCACCTAAAACAACCTAAATGATTAACTTGACCTTTCTGAAAACACCTAGGTTTACATGGATACTAATGATATGTTAATAATCATAACCCAGTGGCTGATAACCCAGTGAGAATAAAACTTGCTCATATAACCACCTCTCTATGAACAGATTTGTCCGACCTCTGGATGGAATGAATACATACATCCTGTTCATGTTTTTCCCCACATGGGGTGAACGTCGAGCGATGGGAAGAGCTTCCGGGAGGGGCAGAAACATTGTGTTAGAAACACGGAGGTAGCAAAACAATGCGTTGTTCAAACAGACATTTGAAAGAGTGAGCACAGCCGGAATCAACGTTGACAGGAAACGTGGGTCGGTCTCGGTCCATCTCGGTCATCTTTTTACAGTGAATGCATTAAATAGGGTGTTTGGGTATATCTCCAGCAGACTTGAAAGTCAACTGTGGACAGAACCATCTAGTGCATGTCAAGAAAAGGAATATTCTAACATTTAAATACCTTATTAGATCATTGCGTCACAGATCACAGTTGCCGTTTTACCAACATTTTATTTAACAACCAAGTTTGAATCAAAGAATCAGAATGATTTCAGTTGGGTTGAAGAAATATTATCCATGAATATCAACACAAACTGAACATGTAAACTTTGTAAAAGTAGACTGTATTGCATTCTGTTGTATTGAATTGCATTAAGTAGATGTCCTCAAAATATTATATATATATTTATAATGCACAGCCTACACATTTTTCACAAATTAGAATTACAGAACTAGATTAAGAAAGAAATAGGAAACAGAAGGAATATAGAAGAATAGTATTTCTAATTGTCAGTGGTAAGGTTTCAACAAAAATAATAGCTCTCAATATCTGATGTATTGTGCAATATTAAAACCAATATAATAAAAAAAATAAATCTGTTGTTTTTTGTAATGTTTGCTAAATGGAAATGTCAGTTTACAAAGAACATGTAACCAACCAGCTCCACACTGCTTTGCACCGTGTGTTGCTGTAGATAATATTTTTTGGATTTGGGCCATGCGAAGCCTTATCAGAAGATCAGAAGGAACAAAATTACAGCCGGAGTCTCTGTCCCCCTTACATCTCTCTCTCTCTTTGTCTGCCGAAAGAGGTATTGTCTTTTTTTTCCCCTTGCTGTTAGAGCTGCAGGTGTGTTCAGTTGTGATCGTCAGGAATTGGATATGAAGGGGACTGCCAACTCCAAGTATGACCTCATTAATTACATCTGTCAGTGATTCCCTGCAGATCTGTCTCCTGCTCTTCACATGCTGCCACTCAGCCAGCCAACCAGTCAACCAGTCAACCAGTCAGTCAGGAAATTTTCTGCTGTGGGTTAGACAACCTGCCGGGCTTCTGCTCATAACAGTGGCAGGTGGGATTGGGGCGAGGGGAGCGGGGAGGGAAAGAGGAGGAAACATTAAGGATGGAGAGGAGAGGGGGGGGGGAGACAGTGAGTGAAACAGATGAACACATTCATGCAGACTCACTTCCGTTTGATTGCATAAAAATGCAGACACACACGCACACACACGTACACGGGCAGACGCCTCTTCCCAGTGCGGCCGGAAGAATTTGATCTTTATTTAAATCCTTAAATTATAGCTGATTAAAAATTCATGGAGAGCCGTTTATATGAAAGCTGGGTGCTGTGCAGGCTGCCCTGTGATGTCTAATTGGTCTGAAGGTTGCCAACCCTTTGAACAAGTCAGGACGGAGAGTTGTGGCTGCCTGTGTGCTTAGAATGAGGATGTGAGTGTTTACCACCCACCCACCCTTCATCTCTCGCTCTTTTTTTTTTTTTTTTACACTATCCTGCTTTTGTGTACTGTACAAGAACTGCAGAAGCTCAGAAAGTTTGCAGCGCAGGCTCCAACAGAAAGTTTGCATGGAAGACACAAACGGTGCACCTTTGATACGTTGCGATATTTCAGAAAGAACACCATTGAGAATGAGGCCTACTTTTGTTTGTTGTTTAGGGCGCTCATTGTGCAGAGTTTCTGGTGACGGCAGTTGCAGTGAATTTTCATTTGGAGCGGCTCTCAGCCTCGGAGCTGTTGTAGATGTGTTATGGCAAAATCTCACTGGAGTTTTTAGGACGAGTTTTGGTGCTGCTCCACTGCTGGAGGTCCACTAGAGCCTAGCTCACACCGAGTACGTGAGAAGGCCCATCTCCATATTCCCTCCTCTCCCTTCATTCCTGTTGCACATGCAAACACACACATACAAACGCGCGCAGACATACTGCTCAATGGCAGGGCCCTCCTGCTGCCCCAAAGCATGGAATACCACATTTGTTTGTTTACGCCTCGTTTTCTTTCCCTGAACTCTATTAACATTTATATTGCAGCTGAAGGTGTTGGTAGTCCCTCCTGCAGTGGGGGGAAACTCTGCTTAGATGAGAATGAGCTTCAGTCGAGCCTTCCTAGGCACAGACTTGTGTGTTTATACCTACATTATCCAGCTATTCCCCAACTGCCTCTTTCCCTTCTTGGTGGTTTTTCCCTCTTTTTTTCAGTTCATATCACCATTTGCTCCAGCTCGCCTCTTATGTGACTCTTTAAGCTTTTATCTCTCTCCAAGGTAAATTGATTGCTTGGAAAAAAAAAAAAAAAAAAGACGTGGTTGGAAATGCTTCCGGATTGGGCAGCCTGATTGAGCATTAGCATATGAATAGAAGAGAGACAGCTCACGATGTCAGAGGAGGAGGAAGTGTTATGAGAAACATCCGCTAGACATCTGTGTTTCAGATGTTTCTTGCCAATTTTAACACATTTCATCGCTGATCTGTGGGGGTATTCCAAGCGGACATTTCTTATTCACACTATTGGGACTTTTGGTAGCACAATCTGTACTGTCATTTTGAGAGGCTCCGCCTTCCGCACGGCTCCACGAGCAGGGGAAGGAGAAAAAAAAAAAAAAACCCAAACAAAACTCCTTACAATTTCATAGGCTGTTAAACAAAGAAATGACAAAAAGGTTAGAAATGAGCTGTGCATGACGCACGTTTGTTGACATCGCTTTCCGTGTAGCTTCTCCTAGCCTGAAGACCCAGACAAACCGATAAAGCTTGTCACACATGGCTGATGCCTGTCATGTCGATCTTGCCTGCATGCTAGACCTGCATCAATTAGGCCCCAATACTGCAGGTTATAGATCTGTATCTTTCTATATCTGTCCTCATGACCCAGAGGCTGTGCCCACAGCAGGGACACATTGCTCTGTTTGATAGCTTAGCGCGGGGGGACAGAGGCATCAATCCTATTATTGTGCAATGTTTTATTTATTTATTTGTGGTTGTATGTCTTCTGGCTACCGCGTAAAGGATCTTTACCTTATGTGTATGTCTGAGCTGTCCGTTTATAGCTCTCTGGATGGACAAGGTACCGACATGGGAGACTTTGCGTGTTAGAAAGAGGAGGACATTCATTATAATTTTACACGTCATATGACTTTTGCATCATGACGTACGTTTTGCACACACAAAATAAATTCTTCATCTTATATGTGAAGACCTAGAGACTTTCATGTGTTCCAAATGCGATATTGTATTGTCTAAAGAAAGCCTCTTTTCCATAGAAACTGTATTTTAGTGGTTTAAATAGAAAAATGACATAGATTATGATGGATTATGACATTAAGAATGCAAATTTTTTTTCTCCATATCTCCGTCAGGGAACCACTGAAAGTCATTTCTATTCACAAGCTATTTTTAGTAGTCTTATGCGCTAAGATGGAAGCTGAATAACAAGTTAATGTCACTGGTCTTGTGTGCTTTATAATACCATTAACAATAGAGTGCCTGGAGGAATGAAGGACTGGGATTGCATCTATTAATGCAAAATGTAACTTACATATATTGCTGCCTGGCCTGTGCACTTAAGGCATCTATGCTTGGAAAAATCAGAGTCACTGAAATATGCCTGCAGCCTAACTGCACTGTATGCTACATTATATTATTATATGAAAGATTCATCCACATATAGCGTCGGGAATCATGTTCACTATGATGGTGAATTTGAAATTCTGCATAGAGGCAACATTCTTTTGCGTCTTCTTAGCCTTTGACATACATACAAGGCATAGATACATATATAAATCATTGTATGGCGTGTTTCGTGTCAGAATCTTTGACGCAGGCTCTTCCCAGAATTGCGAGTCACAACATCCTTTTCCCTGCTTTCCATTTCTGTCTCCTTTTCGCTCTCCTCTACCAGCTGTCCCCGCATCCTCAAAGTTCACTTTGGGTAGGGTCTTTTCGCTGTCAGGCAACTTCTGGTTTGTTCTGCTCTTTAATTCCCTGGGCTGAGACAAACACAGACAAGCACACACTGGGAAGTACACACGTGTGCCCTTGCACACACACACGCACTTGGAAAAAGGAAAAAAAAAAAGCATAGTGAGAGCCCTTTTGTGCTTTCCTTGACTACACTGTGCACTGCCGCAGCATTTTACTGATGACTTCCTACAGCCGACAGCAAAGTGTCACTTTCCTTCGATTTGCTAATTTGCATTGGTTCCCTTTCCCAGCGTGATTCTGTATATCAGTGCCCACAAGCTGAATGTCACTGTCTCTTCTCAGCATACAAATATTCCCCTGATATAGTATGTCATGTATACTCCTGGACATCTCTAACATTTGATAATACCCTTGATATTTTCACATCAGAATTTCATGTCGCCTTTTCCCTAACCAAATACCATTATGTGTGAACAAATGTGTCCTTCTGATTTAAAAGTAATAACCTCCAAACTATGGGCTTTTACTTTAAGAATGGTATTTAGTCTACTGCACCCTGGATAAAAAAGCTGATTAAATTTTTATGAATGCATCGAAAATGACGACTCCCAAAATGTTCCGTTCTCGTGGATTTGGAAGCAGGACTAGACCGAGCAGTATAGGTGATCTGCCATGGCCTCATCTAATCTGATTTGCATGCCAGAGAGAATTATGTAATTGGCATTTATGCAGAACAAAGAAGGATCAGCTCATGGAAAAGAAGGGTTTTCATGTAGAACTGTGTGTCTAAGCCTGTTTTCTGCAGCTCTGTGCTGCCTACGGTTGGCTACTGCGCAGACAGACAAGAAACGACTGTTGTGTGGGAATGTTTGTGTTTTGTACAATACGCATGCATGATGTGTTGTATTAGCGCATGATGAGCTGGCACATGGCTTGCGACATGGGGGGATATATTGGAAGCTTACCAGATCTTTTACATATGCTACCTCAGATTTGTAAAGCTTTTAACTCTCCTGTAATTATTACGTACCAGTCTCAAGACTCAGCGCGGTGAATAGACATGGCACAGACTCAAACTCGGTTACATTTAAAATAGGTTTGAACAGGATGTTATGGTTCTGAAAAATGCTTCTTGTATTACTTTTGGGATCTTCAGCCATTTTTACATTAGGCATACTAAAGCCTTTGGCAAAACTTCGTGCACGCCTAAGAATAAAAAACAGGGTTATTTGGACCTCCACTCACATAGATAAAAATGAAGCCTCAGGCTCACTTTAACTCATTATCAGTCAGAAGTGATGAGAATTATTGTTAGCTCCAGGTCTACAATATCATTCAACCACTAATTTACTGTACTGAAAATTTCATATTAAGATTACCGGTTTTACATTAGCATGAGACTTTAGCTACAGTTTTATTCATAAAGTCAGTTTTCCATGAAGTATTGCTGGTCACAGTGAGCTAATTAATGCTTTTTCAAATAGTGGTTTTCTTAATGGACACTTTTTTAAAAAATTATTTTTACTATTTCTCAATATAACAGTTCCTACTCAGTTTCGCTCATGTTCCAGCGTTGTTGTGGTACAATAAATGTGCAGCAATAAGTAACAACAAATTTCATTTCAAAAGTGAATGGGTTAACAATAGCATACATCTTCTACCGCTGTCACTTGACAGTAATGTTATAATCTGTAATGAATTTTTTATCACATTTCGTATGCACAAGGAAATTAAATTCATTAAACAGACCCCCTTTGGAAATGAAATGCTGTAAAAGAGCCACTTTGAGTTTAGAAATAGACATGAGTTTCTTTTCAAGATACTATCCAGTTGTTCCTTTTCCTTTCCTCAGAAGCAGTACGTGGAAGCTCAGGTTGATGTTTTCTGATGCAAACAACAGATATATAATTGCACAACATCAAATCACTGTATTAATTTTAGTAAGAGAAGTAAGTCTGTCACACAGCTAACGTATTAATATTTACAGTTTCCATTTTTAGCCTGTGTTCGGGGTTTGTTTCCGCTGGGTAGTCGTTAACTGTGGTTGTGTTAGAGTTTGTTTTGCTTGCTGTGGGGCAAGAAAGAGCAGAAGCCTGACTCATGAAGCAGGATTGATAAGCTGGATAACTGTGCTGAGTAACACCTGGAACTCCCCCAAATCTGGAACATGGCCCGAGGCCAAATCTCCCGCAGTGAGCGTGAGACTCATGCAATGGACTCTAATCTGACACACTCTTCCTGCGCCTCCTATTTCTTATGCTTTGAATTGTTGACATTGGCGTTGCTGTTTTGTGGGTACAAGCCGAGTCAGGCGCTACACTACATCCAGCAGTTTCACCTGATCCAGAGCGAGCTGTCAAATTCGGGCTGGGCTGTTATTAGTCTGCCTGGGTCCTCCAGTTGCTGTGCTGAGTGCAGTCACGTGCGTTCATGTAAATGACGTTGCACTGCACAGCTGAGAGAGCACAGACAAGGGGAGAAAGAGGTGACAAAGAAACAGAACAAAAATATGAATAACTGAATCGCTGGAAGTATTGCAGCCGCACTGGCTCCCTTTTTATAAAGGTCAAAATATTTGCAGGACAAAAAGGGTAATTTTTCTCACTGAGCTGGAGAAGTAAAAGTAAGATGAGTGAGAGATCTGAGGGATGATGTGCTAATGCTTTATTAAGCTTTTATGACCCTGTAAAATTGGGGCTGCGTTCTCATTTGTTTAAATATTACTGGATCTCAGCTCTGTTGGAAAAAATGCAGTGTAACTGCTATCATTTTAATCACTGACACACCCAGAGGAGAGAATCTGACTTGTTGGTGCGTGAACCAAAATGATCTCTGTGTTCTTTTTTAGTAATATTTTTAGTTTTAGCGTGCTTGTATTCTAAAATTAAACTATGTGACTCAAGAAAGTTTGTTCCCCTCCCTCTAGTACCTATTATTTTTTTTGTATATCACATTAAATTATGCCATTTGAATACGATAAGCCATTGTTCATGTAAAGTTTTTGTTTATAACTAATGCATAGAAATACTTTTTCTCATGAATAAAAGACATTTTCTTCTTGACATTTTAGTTGTTGATAATACCCTTATCCTTAATTATTTATCACAAAGTCGGATGTATTCCAATTAATCAGAGGCGTGGTTTACAGTATTATTTATATGAAAAGGTTGTACATGCTTATAACTGTCCCTCTTGACACTATACCTGTTTTATACAACATTTTATTCTTGCAAAATCAATACAGTGCCAGCTACTGTTAAACCATGGGCAAATGTCAAGTGTGACAAGGCTGTATAGTTCATAAAGAATAGCGAGATGCGGAGAGCCGCAAAATTGCTTAAAGCTACAGCGCGTAACTTTTGTCTCCCCCGTCTGGCGGTGATGGTAACATTCTGTGGTCCCTCAGTTCTTGTCTTTTTAAACACCCTCCAACAAGGAAAGTCTCTGTTTGCTCTTTGCATTTCTTTGTCCTAGAAAGTTTCCTTCAGTTTCATTCTTTGTGAGAGCCAGAAATGGGGAATTCAGAGAACCTTAGTTACATTTGTAACTATCACCATACTCCTAGTCACTGACGCTGCGGCCTGCTTGGGAATGTCCCCACAGACAATAGATTATAAAACACTGAAATACAGATTGACCTGACGCTCATTAGCTCAATCACCATTGTGTGAACTCTGGCAATGGATGTTACAGACAATGAGTATCAGATTTAAATTCAACAGGGACGACAAGGCTCCCAGTTTCATTGTTTCTTACAAGTAAAGTATTGCCAAAACTTGCTTCTTCAAAGTCTTCTTTCAAAATCACCGGATGCTCATTTCTGGTCACAATAGTTGAGCCCTTATTAGATGTTCCAAATATCTTTTGTCCTTCACATCAGTTAAGTTTAAAAATTAACCCCACTCCTCCTCTCAGTGCAGTCTTGTGCTCTAGTGCATTGCTCAGGCCAGAGGCAAGGTGGCCTGGCTGTGCAACTGTGAACCTGTGTTGATCCGTTACTGCTCTTTAAAACGCTGAGCTGTCAGCAGGAGTCGGGTGAGGTAGTTTGTTCTGCTCACCACTCAATGGACGTGTTTCATTGGCACCTTGCTGGAGGTCAGCAGTAACTGACGGCCAGAGCTGTGGGGGTCGGGCCCACTACCCGGCTTTAGCTGGAGAGTGAATTACACTGTAGGTGGGGCAGGTGGGCAGAGCCAAGGCTTGGGGCTGAGATTGTGGCCCAGCAGCATTTCAAGGGTGTGTGTGTGGCCTGTGTGCAGAAATCCATTTGACCATAGTGTCACACAGCTCCATTTATACTCCTGATGTGTAAGAGCTGCTTGGTAAATGGTAAATGGTCTTGTTTTTATATAGCGCTTTTCTACCTATTGGTACTCAAAGCGCTTTGCAGTCACAGACGCATCTACTCATTCGCTCACACATTCACACGCCAGTGCCACGCACTGGGAGCAACTGGGGCCACAGCCGCCACAGCAAACCCAGCAGTTCCTTTCTCCACACATTCTTCAACCTATATATTCTGTAGGGTACCTCACTTGAGTGATGGTGTTGGAAGATGTATCATTGGAAGATTAGGACTAGAGCTCATCAAAGAAAATAGCCTGGTCAGAGTGACGTGCCACTTTAAAGTGGCTGAATATTTTAAGAGAGCCCTCTTCCTCAGAGGAAATGAAATACAGACAAAGAGTGGAGAGCAGGAGGTTTTTGTTTGCTTCTGCCACTGCTCAGGGGCAGAGATGGAAGATTTGGAGATGTGGAGTAGATTGTTGGGGAGTGAGGCAGTCGGGGCCTATTTTCACCACAGCTGAGGCCTCCACTAGCCACAAGCAGTTTATATAATTCCAGAGATGAGAGAACAAAATATCTTCTACCACAGAAAGTAAGATTTTACTCCCTTCTCCTACTGCTGGGATGTTTTTTTTTTTAATTTATATATATATATATATATATATATATATATATATATCTTCTCCTCTTCTGCTTTACCCCAGTCACCTCCAGACAGCACTACCTAAGTGAATCAAGGACAGTACAAGGGATTGCAGCATTGCCACACAGAGACAGGCACAGTGCGACAGAGTGTAAAAAGTCCCCCTTTACATGACATCTAGTCAGGATCATTGTGCTTGCTCTGCCATGCATCACCTGCTACTAAATGATAGTGTATTGTGGGCTGAGTGGATGTGTGTCCACGTAACTTGATGCTGGCTGGTCAGGATTGCCTGGGAGCTATCCACGCCATGGAGAATGACTCGGTTGAGCCGTGCTGCTGAGCTCTTCTGAGCATGCTTAAGAGCTGAGAATTATTCCACTCATTTCTAGGTTCCCGTGAAGCATGACAAAAAACTCAAGTGCTTCATGCTCGCCCAATTCCCTCCCTGAGAGGTGCCGAGAGGCTAGGGGTTTAGAAGTCGTTCAGCAAACACTCACCATGATGAACATTAATTACATCAATTAAGTGGACCACAACCATTGTCTGGGGTGACTAAAACACTGTGTCAAAAAAGCTCTGACAGCGCGCGACACTTGAGATACAGTGCTACAAGGGCTGCTGTAAGACTACATGATTGTAAATAAAGCAAGTGCAGTTTTAATGGACGGCCTCCTATGTTAAAAGCTTAATTCGTATAAAGGTTCAACCAGAACTAAACTGTTATCATGCACATGTTGCATTTACATTGATCTGGCCACAAATGTATCTATATTTAATTAGCAAGTCTGGTAATTAGACATTCATTAAAATGTGACCCCTGAGATATATATCACCTTTGCAAGTCTGCTAAAACATAGATTTATGTTAATTTGTTATCGCCCTGTTTAGCTATGAAATAGATCCCCGTGTAGTACATACACAACTGAATACAGCACTGCTTTCACTCACTGTCTGCACTAGACGTATGATGCAGTATTCTCTGTACTGACTGCATTTGTATGACATTATGAGCAGACTTCTACAGTGAAATTAGAATTTTAAGTTTAGCACACTGTACTAGTTGAGATGTTTGTACCTACATTTATGCCTACATGGCGCTTGATGTCAGAGATCATTTAAACGTGGACTATGTAAATATTTCGAAATATAACTCGGTATCAGTTTACATAGGTGAATCAAGACAAATAGGCCAAATACCCAGTAAAAACTGATATAATAAGCGGAAACTACCAACTGTGAATGCCACAAAATGTGACAGATTAAAGTCACCTCGGCAACAGCAGCTCACTGCGTTTCGTGTGACATAAAGAGCAGACCACACCATGGTGCGCTGACATTTTATTAGGGAAGAGAGTCCTTACTGGCTTCCTCCCGTGGGAAAACTGACATTCTTGTCCTGGAGGTGCACAGTGAAAGGCTTAAATGTATAACATCCAAGGTACCGCTAAAGCAAGCTGAATTCACATATCTGAAGATAGCGGATGCCTTGGTAGCCATGCCAAATGACGCACACGTCACAAACTCAATGGATTGTGTTTCCATGTTCTTGACAGTTGCCTGGAGTTTGCTTTACTTGTAAATGATTAACAAAGTTGTGTTTAGTTTGTCATTTGCGGCTGCATTTATATTTCTACGATGCTGCCGCTGCCAGTGTGAGTGAGAGGTTGCTTAAACCATTTACATGGTTATATAATTAAGGCTGCAACTAACAATTATTTTCATTATTGATTAATCTGCCAATTATTTTCCTTATTAATTCATTCATTGTTTTGTCTGTAAAATGATAGACAATCCTCCCTCACAGTCTCCCAGAGGCAAAGGTGACTGATTGCTTGTTTTGTCTTCCTTTCTTTGCTGGTGCCAGAAAAGAAAAGGAGCCAAAAATGACTCAATTAATCAATCATCAAAATAGTCACTGATTAATTTTCACCCATATGAATACTAGATTAATCATCTTATCCTTTCAGTTTTAATATAAATAAAAAAAAATCAAACAGTTCTATATGCAGCTAGTTCTACATGCAGTGTATGCTTATGATAGCCAAGGGAAATGTCAAGATTTCCAAGGCTGGTTCTACTACACTAATTTACGCTTTGGATTCGAGCTCTTACCTGTCTGATGATTTATTCTGTACAACCAGTGATGTGGCATTGCATGGCCTTCAACTCTCTAGAAGTGTTGAGTACATTCACTTTATTTCACAACCTTTGAATGTGCAGTTTGCACCTAATGGAGTAAAGTTATGATGTGGAATGTAGGAAGAAGCTGAGAAATTTAGACTTGAACTGTGAAAAAAAAGTTTATTCTCGAATCAAACCAAATTTTTTTTATTATTCATTTTTTCATTGACTTGATGCTGAGGTCCTCCTCTGTTACTTTGTGTCACATATCTTTGAATGTTTCCACTGGTGAGCAGTGAGGAGTTCATATTCACACCAAATATTCCTCCCCCTCGATTTGAGATGTTAGCATCAAAATTCACGCTCCTAGCATATAGTACATGCGTTTTCAAACCACAGAGCTAACCTGCGCCCTCTGCTGTCGACCTTAGTCTTCAGTTTTTGGGTTTATTGGCAGTTGGCAAGCTAGCCTGGAAGTGCATTACCACCAACTGTCTAAACAGCTAACTTTGGTTACATACTGTAACCCTGGATTCTATGAATATAAGAGTAGCACGTTGTAGTGAAGTGGTACTGGTTGTGGTTGTATCGTTCCTGATATAAATACCTGACGATGCTGATAATGGGACATCCCTAATGTTGTGGCTAATTTATGAACCTTATTGTGTTGTATTTGTCTAAAAATACACTGAGTTGGACAACAGAAATGACATGGATGGCATATTAATGTACACCGATCAGGCAGAACATTATGACCACCTTCCTAACATTGTGTAGGTCTCCCTTGTGCCTCAAAAACAGTTCAGTCAGAGAATGGACATGGACCTTCTGAGGGTGTCCTGTGGTGTCTGGCAACAGAATGTTGTTAGTGGGGGCCTATGAAGGGAGGGGCCTCTGTGGATCATCCAACAGATACTTGATCAGTTTGGAATCTAGTGAATTTGGAGGCCAGGTCAACACCTTGTGCTGTTTTTCATGCTTTTTGAGTTGTTCCTAAACCATTTCCATCCTGCTGGGGATGGCTGCTGCCATCAAGGAGTGTCATTGCTATGGGGTGGGGGTGCCTGGTCTGGTCTAGATGGGTGCTACATGTCTAAGTAACATCCACATGAATGCCAGGTCCAAAAGTTTCCCAGCAGAACAGCATTGTCACAAGACGGTCAATGTTATTTACTTCACCTGTCAGTGGTCATTATGTTGTGGCTGATTGGTGTACATAGTATGTGAGAGCCTACAATTTTATAGCAGAAAAAAAAAAAAAAAAAGATATGTGTGTTTATGTGACCGTACCTTCTCCTGTTTATCTCGTCCTCCTTCTGTTATCATGTCACTCACATGACCACATTTCCAGAGATGAAGGTTCCACAATGATTAGCTACATTGTTTTCCCCACAATGTGCGTGTGTGTGTTTGTGTGAATGTGTGAGAGAGATAGAGAGAGGCAGGGGCTGGGTGGGATGGGGGAGTAAGGTGCGTGGAGGGCCTGTCACAAAAAGCCATTATTGTAATTGGAAGTTAAAATCCCATTTGTTTTCCCCTCTAGTGCTTACTGTCAGTAGAAAGACAGGGGTCTTGTTTCAAAAATTAACATTTGGTATCAATGTCAAGGGTCACGCAAGAGAACATCAACTTATTGAAAACGCTGCCACTCATGGCAGCTGAAGCAGGAGAAATTATTTACAATAGAGAAAATGTTCTATATTCTGTTTCGGTTGCACAACAGCAGTCACTTGCTGTTATGTCGGCAATGTTTTCTAGTGTCCTCTGAGGTTCAGAGTCAAGCGCCTGTTTGAGAACATAATAGGTAAATTTGCTGGTTTTCTCATTTGGTATTCCTAAATGTAAAAATAAGGAAACACATCTATCTGTCCTTAAAAAAAACATCTTCATCCTCTATCTTGGCAAATATAGGAGAGAAAGAAAAAACAACATAGCAGATTAACAGTATGGATAATCAGAATGAAAAATGTATGAACTGTAAATATATACAGTATGAAGAATATGTTCCTGGACGACATCCAAACAGAAGGCGCCATAGCAACGTGACCCCCTCATCACCTCGTAGACCTGGAAAGAGCACCAGATGAAACATAAGCACACCATTCACACCTTCAGTGGAAAGAAACAAACACACAGAACAGAGTGAGAGGAAGTTAGAGAGGAAGAGAGAGGCTAAAGGAGAAACTAAAGCTTATGGAGGATGAAGTTTCCAGATCCAAAACATCTAGAGTAAGGCACCAACATCCAAGAGAGTGAAAAAGAGAGAGAGAGAGAGAGAGAGTGAAAGAGAGAGAGAAAGCTGTGAGGATGATGAACGGTCCAGTAGTTCCCCCTTCTGTGGGTTCTGCAAAATTTTACATTATGTGAGAGAGTTTCTGTTATTGTCTTCTTGGAAACTTTGGGCTAGGTCAGGCATGTAAAATCCATTGACAGTGTATGTGAAACTGGGCTATACAAATTAAACAAGCTGAACTTGGCTCGTTATAAGAACACAGTAGAGGGGGAAGCTGCAAAGTTCGAGGTCCCTCAACGTGGTGCATGTTCAGAGACAGGGAGGGGGCAGCAGAGACCCAAAGTAGATTTGGAGGCACTGTAGTGTAAATAACAGAGTCCAATCACAACTGTAGCTGTTAAAAGCAACTGCGGGGTCCTGACTCTGTCTCCTCTTTGTGCCCTGCTGGACTGAATGGAGGCTCAAACTATGTTAGTGTGTTAACCATTGCTTCAGAACTGCTTAGCCCTGAGCAGAGGGTTTAAAAGATCAGCAGGATTAGTTCATAGAGGTTCACATTGTTTTCCCATGTCCAGTGTGTATAATCACACATTTGAAACGATATATCATCTAACAGAAGTGTTTTACGTACAATTCATAAATGTGATTTTTCTTCTACATATTTTGAAACCCTGTATTGTTCATCCAGGTTTACTAGATAGCAGACTTTTTCTTCACCTGTGGCTTTGCAGGCTGCTCTTCATTGAACCTTATTGACACTAAATGCCAATCAGTGGAATAGCATGAAACTGGCTGCACACAAAGTAAATACACAGAAGTAAACACATTGCAAGGTGCCTTTAAGTTCAACTCGTGAATACTGCTTTGTTTATGAAACCATGACACCACATTTTGTGACATTAATCAATTTTTTTTTTAACAGAAAATTAGTTTTCTCTTCTAACTGCCATGTGCACCCTATGATTTTGTTCTTTTGTTGGACACGAGAAGAGCTACATATTATTTTTATTGTTGAATACTATTACGGATTTTCAGTATTTTTGTTTTGTATTTCAAAGCACGACTGGCGCATGTTAAAGCGAGATTAATTTCAGCGTTCTGCATGCCAAATAGGCCTCGGCTGCTACAGAAAGGCATGCTGCGCCTCATAACCCTGGAGTGAGTTTTGGATATCCAGTCATGTTCACAATATATTGTCCAGGAAATTTGTTAAATGTTCATAACGTGCTTGCTCAAATGTCCCAGATTTGGCCACAAGCAAGCATCTAATTAGCATAATATTCATATTTCCGAAAAGCTCTTAAGAGCACTTCTGGCATTGTCCATTTCTCTTATTTGCCTCTTATTGCTATAACGTTTGCTTTATGCCTGGCCTGTGCCTGGTGATCGCATGCTGTGCTCATTGTGGATGCAGTGTGAATGTGCTGTTTGGGTATGGGCCCATGCATCTCCAGGGCCCTATAATCAGCTCTAAGCTGCTTCTATCAATCTTCATAACTGTAGTGGGTTGAGGAGGGAAGTGCAGCTAATCAGCTCTAACCGGCCCCCATGTTCAGCTTGACTGTCACTGTTATAGCAAGGCCATATGCAAACACTGTCCCTTACACGCGTGTCCCTTACTCACATCTTGGCCGTCTCACAGGGCCATTCCACAGATGGCCGACTCTCGCAGAAGTCGCGTTTTGAAAGGGCCTGTGACTTTCACTGAATAGCTGTTAGTGTAGGTTAATATAGGAGTGGTGGCCCTGCAGCGGTGGCAATCACAGCTCTGATCAGAGCTGGGCTTCAAAGACGTCTGTGCAAGTTGAAGCCAGAGTTGTCATTAGCTTCTGCCCTGTGCTTGACAGTCCTTCCCCACCCCCAGCGCCTTCTTCCTCTCTCTCTCTCTCTCTCTCTCTCTCTCTCTCTCTCTCTCTCTCTCTCTCTCTCTCTCTCTCTTTCTCTTTCTCCTTTGTCTCTCCCTCATCGCTCTCATTTTCTGCCTATGTGCAAATGGCTACTGTAATCCTAGGTCTGGGTGCTTGGGCCTGTCACTCCACATTTGCACTAAGCATCTTTCCTTCTCTCATCTCCTTTGCCCTAATTGTATTGTAATAAGCAATTACAGATCTATTTATGCACACTAGAGCTGAGATTGCACCACTTTTTAAAAGGGCGTGTAGGTGAGTGGAACTGGACCAGGCAGTGCCCCTCATCCTTAACTTATAGTCGGACAAAGACGCCGCTGCTGCTAATCGCTCAGCTTTCTCTCTTTCTCCCACTGATGATCTAATCCCGCTTTACTATCTTGTCCTCTCCTTCTGTTTTCTATCTTGCGCTGAACGCCCTCTAAAGCAAAAGTGATTGTGCTGTTGTTTTTTGTTTATTGGCTGTGTTTTCTCTTTGTGAGTCAGCTCTAGTGATGCAAATGAGCAGAGGCAGTGTTTACCTGGACTGGCCACGTTTTCCCTGTATGTGTGTGTGAGTCTGTTGCTGAGCATGTGTGTGTCTGCGTGTGTGTGCACCTTGTGCCTGCACAACATCTAGGCCTTTGATCATACTACATTGCATTGACAGATGCTCTCTGGTGCTTTCTGGTTGCTTATGAACGAGGCCACAGTCGGGATCTGAATGCCAGTAATTATATCCCCTTGCTAGAACGATAACAATTGTGGCTTATACAACAAAGTGCGATGGCTTTTTTCTATCTGTCCCATTATTTTTAGGTATGAGAAATGACATCGAAATCCCCTGTCTGCCTCCTCCCCGTCTGGGGCTCGGTGTTTACAGCTGTTTGTGAGCCCGTACGTGTGAGAGGTGAGGGCCATGATAAAGGCTTACACCTTGTAATCATAGCTGGATGTGTGATCTCGGCGACCTGCCGGAGAACTGGCTCGGAGAACGGTGTGCATGCGTTGCTGGTTTGTGTGTGTTGGAGATTGGTGGGTGGCGACTGAAAGATCCACTAACAACAAATTTGTGTCAGTTAATCAGGAGCATGACAGAATGAAAAGGTCTGAAAGCAGCGGTGAGGATTTAGACAAAGAACTGAGCGAAGGTTATTGTTTGGATTGGATTTTAATGACAGTTTCACAATTTATTAAATCTGAATTTACATTTTTAATGATGTTACTTTGCAATTATTGTCACTTAAATAGCTAGCTTAGAGACATTTGCCATTACGTGTTAAATCTGCAAAGTACGGCTTTTATGCTTGAATCATTTGCTTATCACTTATATTTTGGACACTTTGTTGTCATCATTATGGACAGCAAGACAAATTTCCTGCATGTATGAACATACTTGACATGACTATTCAGATTTCATTTGAACTAAATAAATAGTTTACAGAACGGCCTGCACGAAGGTGTAAAAGAGTCTTGATGTATTCAAGCTGTGTCGATTGCAGCAAGTTTTTGCTTTAGCGCAGGTAATACGGGAGAAAGCCATTGTTTTTGGTCTCATGTAATACGTGTTTTGAGGGATTCCTGCTCGGAGGATTAACATATGAGAGAGAACAGAATGGAAATTTATGCAAATCGCTGCTGCCCCTGATTCACCGCCACAGACTGACCACGGCTGCAGGAGGAAATTGCGTCAGAATTTTTACATCTGGGGAGAAGCGAGTGCAAAATCCGTGCCACTGTTCCATCGCACACAAGGAGGGGAGAGACTATTAGGTAGAAACGGTGAGCGAGAGACGCGAACAGAGACGTGCACATTCAAAGATGCGTTTTGAAGCTACTTCACTGAAGCTCTCCGCGCAGCGACAAGGAGGGCAGCGAAGCAACAAGCTGTTATTTTTCATGATTTTTTTCCTTCCGTCCCTCTGTGGACTCCCATGTGTATATGTGTCTTACTCGACTTAAGTGGCTCATGGCAGCTGTAGTCTAGTGTGATGTAACCGATGTCGGCCGTAATAGCTACTTACTAAGTAGGCTGTTACATTAGTTTTAAAAAGCATTTAAGAGTTTTCAGATTTTTTCAAGTTATACCACAAATCCCCCACGCTGCTTTTCATAATTTATTCTGTCATTGATCTCCTTGTTGACATGAGACACTACTTAGCAAGTCCAAAGTGTCATGTCTTGAGTCAATATTAAACAATATTTAAACGTTCTGCAGCAGGAATCTAGATTTTCACTTAATTTCCCAACATGTCACTCTCACAATGGTGCAAAATCCCACCACTCTTTGTTAAACACAGTGCAAATCAGACAAAGTGCAATCGTTCTCATAAAAATATGTATTCGTAGTGAATATTAAATATTAAATATGTATCAAATACATCAAAAAGTTGCAGGGAAAAAAATGAATTTTAATAAAATGAAAAAATATTAAACATCTAATTGAATAATGAAACAGAACGAAATCATTGTAAGAAATAATTTGTCATTTCGATTCAAGCAGCATGACAGTTATAAAGTGTGCAAACAGCCTCACACAGTCACAATAACACATAGTTAAAACATAGTTTGCACACAGTGAAGAGATGAAAGCTCCACTAGTCCCATGTTAGAAAAAAGAGGAATAGAGCAAGGTAAAAATATTGATCTGTAATCTAAGAATAAACTTCTCCTCCTCCTGTCCTCTCACCGTAAATACTATCAGCTTACAACTTTTCCAGTAAAACTATTACCTGTCTCTGTCATTATCTGCCATTGCCGTGCCTCTCTGAATAGAATTTAAAAGGCAGCATACTTACAGTAGAACATCAGAGCTGGAGTGTCAAGATTTGCATAAATGCGTTACACATTTTTTTCTTCCCTTCCCTTCCGCCCGCTTCTCCTTCTTTTTTTATTGTTTCGCACTATATGAGTTTTCTCTCCTGTTGTTCTTCTGGAGTTAATAACGTTCTTGCTTTGCCTTCACATTTTTGGACTGCATGCAAAAACACTAGTAGCTCTTTTGTAGGTGCAACACAGAGGCTCTTTTAATTTTGTTGCTGCCACAGGTAGACGTTATACGTTTTACTCAAATAGTTATATTGCATGTTGCAATAATAGCTACAGGCTTATCTTTTTCAACTTCCTCAACACTCACAGCCTCGCCTTCATATAACGCGTACTTTAACCAGGAGCCCAATATTGTTTACACTTACTGAGGAAAGTCATTATGAATGACAATGGAGTGAAACAGCTTTGTCTTGAGGGACTTTTTGTGGCATGGCTTAAAAAGCTACTTCCCAGGTTTGTTACCCGAGTCAGTGTAGTGTGTTAAAGTGTTAAACTCTGTGTGTTTGGTGTAGATGTTGTACATTTGTGTGTGTCTCTGTTGCTGCTGGCATCCAGTATTACTTTAAAAGTTTTATGATTTGATAAAAGTTGATATTGCCTGTCCTGATTATTAACAACGTCCTTACTTTCCTACTACCAACACTTTTCACCAGTCTGGCTGGCTGACTGACTTCTGTCTGGCTCCTCTTTGCTCCCGTGCAGATGATCCCATAAAGATTAAGCAGATCGCTGCACTCCAAATTCATCATCAAAATCCTGAGTATTCAACATGACCACTAGACTTTGGTCTCATTTTACGTAATTGGTAGGGGGCAATATGTCAGGTACTGTTTCCTGCCCATCAGAAGAGATTGAGTAAATCGTACTTTTGTCCAGCTGATACAACAATTAAGTGATATTTACACTGATAAGCCACAACATTAAAACCACTGCCAGGAGAAGTGAATAACATTGACCATCTTGTGACAATCCAATGTTCTGCTGGGAAACTTTTGGACCTGGCATTCATATGGATGATACTTAGACATGTAGCACCCACCTAGACCAGACCAGGCACCACCACCCCATAGCAATGACACTCCTTGAAGGAAGCAGCCATCCCCAGCAGGATGCAGCCTGACACAGACACACACACATAAACGCTTTAGGAACAACTAGAAAAAACATGAAAAACAGCACAAGTATCTGTAGGATGATCCTCAGAGGCCCCTCAACCCATAACACCCAAAGGTCCCCACTAACTAACACTACTAACCCTAACCCCACTGTTGCCAGACACCACAGGACACCCTCAGAAGGCCCATGTCCATTCTCTGATGAGTCACAACTGTTTTGGAGGCACAAGGAAGACCTACACAATATTAGGAAGGTGGTCATAATGTTATGCCTGATTGGTGTATACTTACCATGAGGCTAATAGCTTAGGGTGTTTTGGTTTACTATGACGTTAGGAAGAAGGTTTTGCATTTTCGATGTGATGCAGAGTAGAAATAAGATTTTTGAGGTAAAGACTAGGAAGACTATGTAGTATATATACCTTCCGGAGTGCCAGCTCCAATTGTAATTGTGTCTATGTAACACTGTTTTCAATGACTTAGAGTTAAAGAGTTAAAATACTATGACTGCTCAATTTTCTAACCAACAGATTGAGATATACTGTGATATGTTATCAGTTTAAGTTGTACTTTTATTAACATCAGGATGTTTCAGATGCCATTATGAATACCAGATGCAATTATGGCCTTTTTGAGGAGTCACAAAATTAAACCAGTCTTTTCCTAACGTCTGAAAATTTCGAGCTTAGACCTCATTACTAAAGGCACCGTGAGATAGCTTCTGCAGCTTTTTGTCGATGACCTCATAGAAAAGGTCACGCTATTCTTAGAGGTATACGGTTAGTCATTTTGTTCTGTCTGTCTTTGTTGAAAACTGCTAACAGGTGTTGATAAGAGAGCACCAGAAGCTTTTTACCTTTTTGTCTCCCTCTCTGCATGTCCCTGCCTTCTATTACCGTGATAAATGCACCAGGGCAGTGATTGTTGCAGCCTTTCGCATGCACGTACCCGTGCACTGAAATATTAGAAACCCATTCGTATGTAGGCACGCACGAACATTCACATGCACACGGATAACTCTCCTTACTGTCTCTTAGGGGGTGTGCAAAAATAACTGAATGTTTGAGAAACTGGGTTAAAGGAATAACTGGGTTGAAGAGTGGTCCATTTTTAAAACTGTCAGCTTGAATTGAAATGTTGCTGAAAAGGACTTAAAATACTGCTGCAAGACTCAGAAACATCAGAAGTAATGTAGCTGTAAATGCAGTGCAGGGAGTTTTCTGTTCCCTAGTGGTTGTTATTGAATAGTGTATGTGATTTGGTTAAAAAGAAAAATGCATTTGTTGAAATGAAAAACGATCCATGTATATTACATCATTTCATCCAAAATAGCTGGTGTGTCTTTGTTGTTCTGTAATTACGTCACCAGAACACCAGGTGGTGACTACTCAGCCTTGAGTTTCACTCTGTGAATGGCGGATCAACAATTACTTTCACTGAAATCACTGTAGCACAGAACATAGAGAAGACGTTTGAGTAGATGGTTTGTAGGAGCCTGAGCAAAGGAGGACTTTCTGTCACGTGAGCAAGGAAATGCCGTTATGCTCTGCTTCGCTGCGACGCGAAGTTATATTTCTGGGGACGTCAGGTTACGTCGTAGGGTCTGGAGCTACGCCGTACCCGCGCCGTCAAAGTGATGCGGGACCATAAATGTGCTTAATTTAAAAATGGTCAAAGAGTTGGAGTTTGACTGGAGTTGAGACAGGCATGTGACACCTGGGCAGACAGGTGGCAAACTGCGGGAGCCCTTGCCTTATTTATGCATAACTTTAAACGGGTGATTTAATTCACTTCACTTACCGTTATAATGAATGAGAAAATTAGATAAAGAGACCAAAACCATTTTTGTCCCAGGCTGTAAACATTTATTTTGAGCGTCTAAGATGTAGGCCTATAGGGATTGACTGGCTTTGGCAGCCAGCCTCTAGTGGACATTTGAGGAACTGTAGTTTTGTCACTTTCGCACATAGCCGGTTAGATATTATTCATCAGTCATAAGTTCAGATAGACATGCTACAGTTGAGCTCAGACAACACAAAAATATGTTTAATAAAGGTTAAGTGAACCCTTGAGTGTAAGAACAAGTCCAACTTTTTTTTTGGCCATCAGTAATCTCATTAGATTTAAATTTTGAACCATTCTTCCTTATAGAACTGCTTCAGCTCAGCCATATTCCCGGACTGGTGTGAATGTGAAGTCATTCTACAGTCTTTCTATGGGGGTCTAATCTGTGACTGGGCTAAAGTCCATATGTTTTCTGTTTTCAGAAAATGTGCTTTCAAATTAAGAGTCATTGACCCGCTTCATATAATGGTAGTGACACAGTCACATACACAGAGCGTTGTATAAATGTTTTATATTCTAACTCTGGGCAAACAAATAGGCTCAAAGCTGTTTAAGCCCATCAGCAGCAGGTTAATCTCTGTACTTTGCCATATATTTTAGCTTTAATCCTGGTGTCCATGGCCACATTCCCATGCTGGTGCAACCAATGATGGATTTGCCAGAGCACCCGTCCTGACTCTAGCTGAGAAGGCTACATCAACGGAAACTGCGGAAAAACCAATGTAACAAAGCTTTTTGAAATTCTGGATGGCTGTCTCTGATGATTAAGAAGATCCTGCAGATCCTGTGTCACTGCCAGAGGGAGGATACAAAAGTTCGCTATTTTAGTTTTAAGCTGCAGACATCCTGTTGGATATAAAATTTGTCTTCACCTCAGTAATTGAAAAGTATTCAGGCCTAAAGGCAGCCCCAAATATCCACCAGTTTTTTGCTTTTTATGAAAAGCATCCTCAAAATTTTGTAGTAAGTCAAACTTGCTGCAGCCCACGCCTACCGTCTTGTTACATTGACTGGGAAAAAACAACGCAAGCACAAATGTGCAAAAATATTTCCGATTCGTTATGAGATCATGACAGAGTAAATTAGACCCTGGCTGGCCGCCGTAGAATTATTATTGTATGGGTAACCCTGATGTCTGAATGAATGTGTTAAAAACCTGCAAGGCTGCCCTTCCCACGGCTCCATGTGTGCTCTCAAATAGATGGGTTAAATGCAGAGACCAAAGTCCATGTATGTTTATGTATAATCCTGATTTACATTTACATTTATCTTTTATACATAACAAAATAGACAGTCATATTAATTCAGATAAAGCCTGATCTGTGATTTAAGACCATTTTATACATAAATGCTGACAATTCCAAAGGCTTCCCTAAGTTTTTCTTGCTTCTATAAAGCTATGAGGAAAAATAAAGACAGTAATTGTGTTGTACCAGGGCTGAAGCAGTCCCATCAGCTATTGGGAACACACATGTCAGAGTATAAAAGCGAAGGCTGAAATCTTGACTGGCTGTAACCTGATGGAACAAGGCTGAAATATGACCGGGGAATGGGTGGCCCAGAAGGGGAGCAGGACAAAGAGCTGATGTGGAGAGGCAAACAGAGATGAACATTGACTTGTTTATTTATTTCTTTATTTTCCACCTAGATTGGCAATGATAAAAGTGAGTGATGTTGATAAATACTCGCACAGCCAGTTTATCAGCAGCTGTCTGGCTTGGGGTTGCCGGCGGCAGCATCCAAGGCTGATAACCCCTGAGGCCTGAGGCATGATGTCGAGAGGAGGAGTGGGGGGGGGCGGAGGATGATGCAGCTGCTGGGTCGTGGCCAGTGTATAACCCTAATTTAGCCAGATGAAATTTTTCATGTCCGCCAGTTGTAGTCAAACGTGGCGATGCGGGGGGAAAGGAAGCATTAATGCTTCACCGCGAGTCTATAATACTTTTTTCTACAGGAGCACAGGAAATAAAAGTGTTGGATGAATGCAGAACTGGATTCAGCCTTTTTAGTCTGAGATCCTTATCCCTCCAAGGGGAAGAAAAAAAAGAGACTGAAGAAGAAAGACCAGAGTTTAGTTTTCTACACACTGATCTGATGGCATCTTAGACTCAGTTTGTCAGGCTGAGCTTTGTATTGTCACACATTCTTCAGTCTGAGCTGCTCTCTCAGCCTCAGGTGTTTCTTCAAGTGACACTGTATGATGGCTTGTATAATTCAGCTAAGGTTTAGAATATAGCTGGTATTACCTTGTTTGCCTTTGGACACTGTAACAGCATATTAATGTGTGGCACAATGGTGATAATATGACAGTAATTTTGACTTGTTGAAGGTGCTAGATGGAAAGTTAAGTGACGATAAGAGTCATTTGGATATGATTATGTTTTGCTCTAGACCAAAGTGAATTTACGTGTACATAGACAGTCTGAGATGGTTAAACCTCTTGTATTTAGTTTTTGTGTGTATGTGTGAATATTTTAGGATTTGACCAATTGCATGACAACAAAGGGCTCAAAATCAAAGGGCACACAGAAGGCTTTTCTCGTTTTACATCTTTATCTAATGCAAACATTCAGTGACACAAATCATTTTCACTACAGCGTGATCATCTAGAATACGTTGAACTGTAGACCGACTGAGAAAACCTGCTCTGTAATGGTTTGTCCTTAGCCTGGAAGCTAGACAAACAAACAAACTTTCTGGTGGGTGAAGTTGGTCTGGAGTCGCTCCAGTGGGAAGTGATTATGCTCTGGCATAGATCATCCGGGCCAATCAAGTTGTTTACGTGATTATGGACAGAATTGTAACAGCATTGACGTAATACACATCATCCGAGCGCCGTGGAGTTGAATTTGTGTACAACAAAATGGCTCTGATAGGTTGTGGGACTGTCCACAGGGTGAATGCAGTGCTATTTATTTATTTTTTTTATCTCTGTATTGGTTGAAACATGCCCCATGATAAAATTCAAATGGGGTTTTACCAGACTCGTATGTGGATCTGTCTCCGTCAGGCTAGCTCTTCCCAGCATCCCAGCTAATAGTAGCTCTTCTGATTTCCCCTTACGCATAGGGAATATCTAGACTACTGCTGCTGGTATGAAGAGTTATACCCCCATGAAAGTGCAACTTTTTGCCCGTGACGACACACAGTGTTGGTATGCTGTGTCGGTACCTAGAAGTATTATATTTTTACTGTATAAGTGTGCAGTGTCTAATGCACAATCTTGTGGTTGCCTGCACGGATATATGTTCATATCGCAGCTGCCAGCCCCTTGAGCCCTCTGCTGCATGCTGTGTGCACCTTTAAATAGGCGTTCTAAGGGAGTCTAAATTCAGACCTCTGAAAAATACTGTATCATAGTTGCTATTCCTTAATAAAAGCACCTTTGAATAAATTCTATTTTCTTTTTTTAACAAAAGATGGATCAAACTGATAAAACATAAAAATAAAAAAATCACCTAAGCAAAATTTATAAAGAAAATAAACTGTAGGAGAGGGCACATGTGTGAGAGGCTGTGTGCGTATGTGCAGGCTGTGTGCCTATGAGACTGAGTGCACCTGGAAAGCACTTGACAGATGGTTACTTCAGCTCTAGCTGAACGATGCTTCTTTTTTTTCTCCTCAGTGTTAAGCCTCTTTCATAGATCGAAAGTGTTTCGGTCAGCATTTTGATCAAGGTAGACTCTTTCAGCCTTCTTGATTGTTTGCTGGGCATCTCTGGAGTATGTTTATCCTGCCCCCATCATTTATTTTTTGTTTGATTTCAGGCGAGACGGGGGAGATCAGAGCTGCGACTTTCTCTTTTTGTTTTGTTTGTGTGTCAGTGGGATTATAGAGCGGGCCATCAGGAATCATTATATGCCACATCATATCAGTAAATTCCCAATATGTCTTGTAAATTTAGTTCTTTATAGGAGACAGTAAAGATTATATTTGTGAAAATGTTAGCTCATCAGTTTATTGTTATTGTCCCATATCATTAGCGCAGTAGGTAGAGCAGAGAGTACTGGATTAGACGATAACTGTTGATCGGAAGCTGGGAAACGTTCTCTCTACATCAAACATGCATAATCGCTTGCAGTGTGGTCACCTCTGTATGTCTATTACCAGAGGTCAGTTGAAACAGGTTGAGGTGAAAGTCCTTCCCCCCCACAGTGTTTGAGCAGCCTCTCAATGCAGAGTCAGATCAGGCCAAAGCAATAACCATAATAGATAACGCTATAACGCGGTGGACGCCACAGAGAAATGAAGTGCCCCCTCAGCATTATACTGTAAATATTAGCTTCTCATTTGAATTTATCTCGAACCAAAAGCTGTGGTTTTAGAGGTTTGAGTTCCGTATAACGTTGCTCCTGCTGTAAAAGGTTGCTGCGTAAAAACCATTTCCTTAGTTCACTGGTTAATTTTTAATTGGTGCACCCTTAAGTGCAGGGAGAAAAAAAAAAGAAAAGAAATGGTCCCTCACAGATTTGACACTCACAGTGGTGTTGAATTGTGACTGTATTTCCCTGAGAAATTATCCTCCTAAATTTAGCGTGTACTCTGCAGCAGATGTTTGTGCCCTTTTTGATGCTGTGGGTAATAATCCTTAATATTCTTGCTGTTTGAAACTAAATGAGGCTTTAATGCACTCTGATTCCATCTTCTAGCACTCATTAATTGTTTTTTGAAAGTCCATAAATTATTTCAGTTGGGTTTTTTTTTGAAGTTTTGCACTGATAAACAGAAACTTTTAAGGATGAAATGGAGGTCTTTAATTCTGTGACAGCCTGTTCTGATTAGAGCCCCTATTTGAAATGCCATTGTGAGGGAATTCACAAAACTCCTTTTCTTTTTTTTTCCCCTGTCAATACCTACAGCATTTGTGACCTTGCTTGGTACTAGCACTATAATACAAAAGGGTTTTTTTTGTTTGTTTTTTTAATTTATTGTACAAATCCTTGCACTCCTTTTCGGTAATGCTGTGCCTCCATTCCTTTATACACTCTGTCACAGGTGCTGCTCACTCCGTGTGTTTGGAGTCTCATTAAAGGTGTTGTGCGATGAATTTGAAGTCCTGTTGCTAATCTTCTCCTCTCACCCTTTTCCTTCCAGATGGTCACAAGAACAAAGAAAATATTTGTGGGTGGCTTGTCAGCCAATACAGTAGTGGAAGATGTGAAGCAGTATTTTGAACAGTTCGGGAAGGTAAGACTGCTTTTACTATTACCCTCCATAGTGTTGTAACAATAAACACATTCCAAGATAACGCTGAAGCTAATTTGATAATTAGAAATATGTCAGAGCCTCAGTACACTGCGCCGCCAGTCAATCCAACAGTCTCGTTGGGATTTACACCACATGGCCAACATCTCAGTCTTTACAGCGGGCTTAAGTCTGAGCCTTAAAACAAGGCAGCAGCACCAGCTTGGCTCCATTCCTGACAGTAAGACAAATAAATATCTATTGTGACAAGCAAACAGCTGAAGATATGGCAGAAGCTTCACACAGCCCACCATGCCCGGTCAACAACATGCCTTTTGCTTACAGAGCAAACAAGCAGTGACAACCGGCTGCAGCAATGACTACCCCCCCACCCCACTCCCACCCCACCCTGCAGGAAAACAAAAACTGAAGAATGTTTTTGTGCCTTGAAGGCATCATGTTTTCCACCGTCTGTCCATCACTTTCTTGTGAATGTATATCACAGGAATTCCCCAAGTGAATTTCTTCACATTTGGCATAATCGTTCATTTGATCTCAAGGCTGAACTGGTCGTATTTAGGGTTTCAAAGGTCAAGGTCATGGCGACCTCGAAAGACCACAGCTTCACTGGTGAACGCATGATCTCAGCAGGTTCACCTCCAGGGAATTTCTTCACATTCGACCCAAATGTTCACCTGAATCCAAGAATAAACTGCACATCATTTTGTGTGCAAGGGTCAGAGGTCAAGGTCACCATGATCTTGTGTCGGTCTTAATCTTGTGATGTGAAATCGTAGGAACACCTTGACGTAATTACTTTAGATGTGGCACAAAGGTTCAACTCAAGGATTAACTGATTAGAGTTTGGAGGTCAAAGGCCGGGGTCACTGTGAAACCTTAAAACACGTTTTTAGCTATAACCTTGACATAAAATTCACTGTTATATCACAGTGTTCTGCAAAAACACTATTCAATTCTTATTTGTAGTTTCCACTACATATATTGTATCGACAGACGCATATACCGCAACTTGACTGGTTGGACGGCGGTAATTCTAGTCATTGTTATCTTTGATTATCAAAGTTCTACTTCTGATATTGTGACAGCATTATTTCATTGTGTTCAGAAAGAACAACACAGCCAGTTCATTTAACCGAGAATCATAATTAGCTGTTTGTTCCTGTGTGCTGCTGCAGCGTCTGCACGCTGCTCTCATGACCGATACTCCCAGCTGAGCGAGGCATATATGCACACCGTCTCACACAAGAAGAACACGCACGGAGCGCGCACACACTCACACACGCTCACACCCGCGCACGCGCGCCCACACCGCCGGTGTTTGATACAGTGGCAGCATTTCACAGATAATTTCACCACGCTGAGCGTAGATCCATTTCCCTCATGTCATATTCCACATCAGTCAAGGTCACCTTCAGCTGATGCAGTCCCAGTAACATCAGCACTTGACCTTGAGTTTAAACAATTTTAGTGAGGATGGATTTTTCACGGGCACATAATGCGCCATGTCCTGAAGGAGACAAAAGAGCTGTTATAAATTAATAGAAACTCTGTTCAGAGAAAATATGCAACCCTCTCCCCTATAAAGCCCAGTGTTACATTCTTGACTGAAAGCTAGAGCAAGGTGAAGCACTTTGTTTTGCTCTGTTTCTGTGGAAGTGGCCTTGAAGACCTCACTGTGGCCTGGTCCGCCGTTCCAAATAAAGATGGCTTATTTGCACAATAGAAAGCAGCAGGCAAATATACAGCACGACTTTGCAATCAATGGATGTGAGAAAGGGCTCGAAATGATTTTCAACTTGATTGAATGACATAATTGACTTGATTATACAAAGTTTTTTCTCTCCTTGAGGAATCCTCAAATGCTTAGGAGGAAACAAACAAATCAGTCTGATTGAGCAAGATCTTGTGCATGTTTCTGTGTGTGCTTTTATAGCCTACTTGTGCATGCTTGGATGTGTTTGCAGTACTGCTCTTGCCATGCGTGA
Organism: Chelon labrosus; assembly: GCF_963514085.1. Lineage (NCBI taxonomy): Eukaryota > Metazoa > Chordata > Actinopteri > Mugiliformes > Mugilidae > Chelon > Chelon labrosus. Next base: position 4,560,552 of record NC_140350.1, on the reverse strand, counting down.
GTGTGTCAGCGATTAAGTGTATTTATGTGGGTGCATGATTAGGGGTGTGTGTGCGTGCGTGTGCGAGCATATCTGAGTGTCTTCGGCAAAAAAGCAAATCAGAGGAGATATTGTGGGCTATGGCAGACAAGATCCAGAGCACCAAAAAAAAAAAAACGAGGTTCCCTATGTTTTGTGTGTGTCCTTTCTTTCTGCCTTACACATCCCAGGATTTATTAAATAACCTGCCTGTCAGTGCAACCTACCATTATCGCCACATACACACCACTCTGAAGACTTATCCACAGAAGGAAAAACCAATTAATTCAGTCTCCCCTTCATAGAATCTTGGTGGCAGTATGTGTGTCAGTCTGTCAGTTAGTCATCAGTCTGTCTTTCTGTCTGTCTGTCAGCCTATGTGCATGTCAAGGGGGACATTAGCCTGCATGGTGGCAGGGCAGCTAGTCATTTATATTTCTAGGAAGTCTGTTTTGAAGCACTTATCAATCATCACACAACAACCGCTTAAGGCACTAGCAAATGTTCTTCCTTCACAGAAACAAGCCTGATATTATTTTGCAAGTTCTGTATATAGATATTTGTGTGTGTGTGTGTGTGTGTGTGCTAGGCAGCATAGGCCAATTAGCAGGATGTGGTCTGCAGAGATGGCGGTGGTTGGGAGGCAGTGAAGGGGAAACAGCTGGTGTGGCCACAATTGGGTCACAGGTTCTGCCTGTAACCTCCACACCTCCCCTCCCTCCCTCCCACCTCGCTCCCTCCCTTCTGTCTCCATTCTGTCAGGAGGAGATGTGGCATTTGTTATGGGGAGAGGCTGACAGCTCTCATGCACATCAGTCTCACTGCCACTCTCCCAGCCGTCACCATTAGGAAAGAGCACATGCCCGAGCCTGGCACAACTTCAGAGGAGCCGCTCCGCTTTTTATTTTTTTTTATTTTGTCACCTACAGTACATGCTGAAGGTGTGCATTTGAAGTGATTGTGACAGTCATTTGAACGGAACTGAAGTGTGGTTGTGTTTGACTGATTCTAATGCATCTCAGATGGATCCCATTACCTGCCTAATAGTAGCCACATCCTGCCTTTCATTTTTTTTTTTTTCTTCCCAGGCAGCACACTGCACTTAAGCCCTGCAAGCCAGATGAGACAATCTTATCAGTACTGGCTGGCCTCCCTTTATATTCAAGGACTCTTAACTGGACGCTGCAGCTATTTCTGTCTTGCAATAAAGTCAAATTAATCAGTGTGCTGTTTGTGCCATTATGTGCTTTTGTGCACTTATAAATGTTAAAAAAGGACAGTTTTAGTCTTTAGATATCACATTTTTTTATATGTAGTTCTTTCATTTTGTTGCCATTTTTCTGATAATGTTACATTTGCAATATGCAGTAATTTGTAAGCATTTTAAAGAAGAAGCACCTCCAGCATGTTTTTTTTTTTTGTCTTGTGCTACCCTGCATAGTGCAAAACTTCAGCACCCTAACATCTTGTTGGATGTAAGATGAAATCTTACCCTCGTAATTTAACATGAAAGTTAATTTGATAATTGGAAATTTTAAAGCCCCAGTCCACAGTCAGTGTACAGCACCGCCTCTCAATCCCAACAGCCTCGCTCTGATTTAGACCACATGGCCAGCATCACAGTCTTTATTGCTGTCTCAGAGCTGAGCCCTAAAAGAAGCCAGTTTGACTCATCTTCTGCCAGTAAGAAAAATAAATATCTGTTGTTACGGGAAAACTGCATCAGAAATGACAGTGGGTCGCTCCGCACAGCCTACTGTGCCTGGTCAATGACATGCATTTTTTTATTTATTTTTTTTTACAGAGCAAAGAAGCAGTGATAAGCAACTCATAACTCTGATGGTTCTGACGACAGATTAAAGCAGAACTTAATATTGCAATCACACTTATGGTTCTATGGTTCGCATAACAAGTAGCACTGGAAATGTTTTATATTATTAGGCATAACGACTTATATAATTGGAGTCATTTAGAGACTGTGCTGGCCCCTGGGTCAAAAGGTCACAGGCAGCTAAAGAACAGCAGATGTGCTTTCAGGAATTCAGTGTCTTGCAAGTGTTACTTTAGTACAAGTCTAAAGTACAAAGCAGTTCAGTATAAAGACTTAAATGGAGCAGTTTTCATATAAAGTAAAAGCTTGCATGTATTATTAATATTTTATATTCTGCATTTCTTATTTTCACCTGTCAAAAAACAAATTTTCCACTGAATCATGCACAGTATCAAAGATGGGAGTTGGTGTGTTGGCACTGTATAAATTTGGATGTGACGTAACAGCAGAGCCGTGCCCAGGCATGACGAGCGCTCTCCCTGCAGGTAAAGGCATAATTAGTGGTGGCTAATGCTTCCTCATTGGTTTATTGTAATCGGCTTTGACTGCATCTCATACTGCCCTTATTTGGCTCAGCTGAAACAACTACAGCTCACTGACTCGGTTTCTGCACTCTTGTCCATTGGCTGGGCTTTGCAGTGCAGGCCCCGAGCTGACTTTTAGTTTCATCAGAGCTACTTGCTTCCATGTCACTGGGCTGCCACAATCGTCCCTTTATGTCCAGGCAGTTCTGGTTCTCATGCTCCACTGGTCTAGAGCCAGATCCTGGAGGTGGAGCTCAATGGGAGGAGGACGACGAGCTTAACCAGTTCACTGCCACTGGGCTCAGGAGGGATTAAAGGTAGACGCAGAGGTCATTACTGAGTAATAAAATGAGACAGTGGTCTTATAGCAAAGAAAAAACAGTTAGTGGAGGGAAGTGGCTGTAAGATTGATGACATCTGTTGGAGGACGCTGGAAGGATGAGAGAGCTGATCGAATGCGAACACAGAGTGTGTCCTCTCTTCAGCTGTGTGCTGATTCTTCACCTTTGGCTATGGAACTAGCTGCATACTTCTCTCATACTTGAGAGGAAGCAGATGAGAGAAGGAATTGAAATTATAAAAGCATCAGGAAAAGATTCCTTGGTTAGTGCATGAAATTTGTTCTGGGGCTCTGGTAATCTAATACCACGGCTGACATTTTGCGTGCCCTTAGATTTTGTAAATGGCAGAAAAATAACTCTGTGTGACCGTCTGTAAAGACCGTTTGAATTAATTTTGCATACCTGCCCTAGGCCTTTAACATCACAAAGGTTTTGAAGGTATTCCAAGTGTGTGTGTGTGTGTGTGTGTGTGTGTGTGTGTGTGTGTGTGTGTGTGTGTGTGTTGGGGTGGGGGGGGGTAATAACAATTAACTGTAATGTGTTGGAGTTTTTGTTACAGAGTGCATTTAAAATCACCAATAACCATTGATCTCATCATCCTCGGCTATTTGTTCGATTGCAGAACTCGACCTTACGTGGCAATTGTGCAACCCATTCACACAATTGAGCAACCCATTCACAGGGCTTAAAATAGAATCTGTGGGTGCGCATTAATTGCACTTTGGACTTGTGCACATGTTCAACATGTTCATTGGCTGAACTAGCAAACATGGATGATTAATGCAAAAAAAACAAAAAAAAAAACCCACTTCATATGAGGGAAAAGAACCTAATCAAAAGGCCACAGTCCTTCATTCCACTTCCTCGGCTGGTGCAGGTGCACATTTGCATGCCATTTACATGGTAGCTCGCAGTGACCACCACTACTCCAACGTCTCGGTGTCCATCATCTGCTGACATTCTGTGATTGTTTCCTCTCTGCTGCGACTCCCCCAATCAGTTGAGGATATAGTCTGGTTCCAGTGATTATAAGGAGTGATCAGAGCAGCAATGATGGAGCATGTGCCTTGCAGTGGAGATTTAGCCAGAGGCTTCAATCTCATTGCAGTCACTTGTAGTTAGTGACTGAGACTAGCAGTGAGAAGGGCACTGCAATATAAATGAATTGGCTATGAATGTGGATATGGCTGCAGCGCTGCAGGGACACACGGGGGAAAGGGCCAGTTAGACAAACTATTTCATATCCCCCTTGACCTTTATTTGCCCAGTGGCCCAGCAACATTTCCAATAGAGTAGCTTTTAAATGGTCGCTAAAGAATTGAGATTTATTTTGTATCGGAGACCTTTTTTTTTTTTTTTCTGTGTGCGTCTTTGTGTGAAAGAGCGAACATGAGCATGTGTTATTGCGAGTGTCTTTACTGCAGATGACTGAATTTTTACTTAAAGGATCCGACCTTTAGCGGAAGATTAAATTGATTTTTTGACTATTACTGATACCACAATGTCAGGCGGTCTTCTTCAACAACAAGATGCAGCGCCGTATAGGCGGCTCAAAAAGAGAGCTGTGGATCAGGGGAGATTGACACCTTTCTGTTGGTCTGTAGTCTCATCTCCCAGCTGTCCCCCCTGAAATGGCTCCCTCGGGATAAGCTGGGATTGGCTTGATTGTGTTATCGGCGACTGATCGGGTCATTGAATGATGGAATTTTGAGCCCCTGTTCTGCTTAAAGAATGAAATGTTTAAAGAAGATTGACCGTGATTGGATCAGATCCAGCACCTGCTCAAAGGGGTCGATCAGGTGAAGGCAGGAGGCAGCAATCTTTGCTGTGCTATTGTGACACGGATAGAGGGTGGGGGGGGATTAATGTGAGTGTTGATGGTGGTGGTGGATAGAAGGTAGTGGTGGTGGGGGGGTAGAGATGCCATTCAACAGGGAAGCAGTTTTAAAAATGTCATCAGAGGAAGTGTCATGAGTAATTTGCAGCAGTCTCACCTTCAGACTGGTGTGGAGGTGGACACCTCAGCTTTGCAAACTGCAGTCGAGTCTTTAGGGAATCTTATGTGGGAGAGCACTTCTGAGATTCCAAGAAGAGTTTATTTCCCACATGGATATGAAATATGTTTTGATTATGCTGCGTGTGTGTTCTAGATAGATAGATAGAAGAATATTTGAGCAGAAGCTGAAGTAGCTCTCAGACAGACAGACAGACCTTATGCCTCTGCATGTCACAGCCAAATGAGAGACAAAATCACGGTGTCTAATTTCACCGCTCATCTGAAAGGCTTTTAAAGAGGATGCAAACCTGCTTTTCAATCCCCGAAACCGCCTTTTTCTCCTCATCTGACGTTTAGTGGAGGGTTGTCAGTGACCCAAATACCCCCACTGAAGGAAACCAGTGAGCGTGAACCATGACTCAGCACCACCTGGAGAACAGGCAGTTGATACAGTACACCTTGAATGATGACGATGCACAAGGCTCACCGAACATCCGAGCTGGAGCACACAGAGCTTTGGAGATAGGGAGACATTCGATAAAAGCATTTGTGGTGCCTGCTGGGAATTGATTAACTGCAGTTAATATTTTAAATTAAATTATGTTATGGCCCTGGTTGTTCCACTGGGTGGTGCAAATAAGAAAATGCCTATCTCTGGATTAGGGTTAAGGTCTGAGGCTCAGTCAAATGCTAAACCGGGATTTTTAGAAAGCTGATACGGCCTAACTATGCTAACTTTCACGAGCAGCAGTACTCTGATTGCGCTCTTCCACCAATCTTAAAACTAAAGTGTACCAGCTCTACAGTACTTCCTGCTTTGAGTACACGCGGTGGTATTAAACACTGACAGAATTCCTGGACTGATAAAGTTGGTGCGACAGTGTTTGTGGACATCTGTTCCAGCTGAGCAGCTGTTTCCAGCAGCTGGACTAACTACAGTGAACAAGTCAATCCATCATGTAGATCAGGCATGAGGATTATTTTATATAAAACCAGTAGGAGTCGGGTCCGCTGTGAAGAGATTAATAACGTTATATAGCAGGGAAAGGCTGCAGCTCTTTTGCTGGGTTTGATAAAAAGAACAATTGTTCTTTGTTGTTTAATTAATGCCTTATCGTAATTCATGGAAAGTATTTCTTTTAAGGAGGTGTTTACTTTAACCCAATGTAACCAAGCCAGTTTTGTGGGAGGTTAGAAATGGCTTCATCAGCATACTCTATTTTATTAGTGTCAATGACTAATGCATGATTAATATGGACATTTATTAGTTGAGGACATTGTTTAAAAATTTACATTCTGATTTTAAATTGCATTATTGACATTTTACTCATATGAAAATAGCGCAGACATTCTTTTTAACAGGGCAATGTCCACAGAACAAATGTTCAACAAAGATATAGTGCTGAATCTTTCCAGACTAATACTAACTATAACCTCTTAAAATAACATACCTTTTGTTACTTTACCATTTACATTAAAGGAAAATGATGAAAGCATAATTTGCAGCGAGCATTTGCGATGACTGACATCCCACAACGCTGACAGTATATATGTATATTTTTTTTTCTTATACAGCACTATGTGAATTCACTAAGTGTTGACTCCAAGTGGCCCTTTGCCTGTGCTTCTTCAGCCACCTACTATAGTGTGGCCACGTCCACAGGCAGCTCCAGCTCATGCTATGAGTGCCTCCTACGCAATGCCTTCTTGAAATCACCGGGTAAATGTTCTTACACGGAAATGTACACAGTGTGCTGAGAGTTTGATGTGAAGGGCTAATGAAGTCTTGAAGGTTTCACTTGCTAAAACACTTGCTTCTCTTTCCTGTGTGTCTTTGCATGTCTCAGGTCTGTTTGTTTAAAACGTTCGATTATCCGGATTGTAAGGCCTAAAGTTGTCCACTGTCTTAAATACAGTTGTTGGAAATTGCTTGTTTGGTTTCATTTTGATACAGCTGCAAAATCCGACATTGGTAGTGACAGACTCATTACATCCAGTAATATTTAGCTGGAGCGGAGTAAGTAGGCCAAACAAAATAGGGTAATTGCAATGAAAAATGTAGTTTCAGCAAAAGATGGAATGCAGTGTTTCTAGATTTGTTTCTCTAACCTGCTCGTGTCTTATTTTTTTTTTATTTATTTTTTTTTACGTATATATTTTTCAGAAACACTCCCTATCTTTGATCTTTATATTTTGTAGGAAACTCTACTTGTTTCTTCTGTATTTCTATCTTAACATTCAATGAGATTGTACTCAGGAACTGTGATACTTTAAAGTCATATACAATATTTTAACAGTGATAATGTTAACTTGTTATGACAGACAAAATAAAATGTCATCTTAAAGGTCCAGTATACAGCAGGGGTTGCGTTCGTTTTTTTAAAAATCGATTATTATGTGATGAAAGTCAATACAGACTATTCGCTGATGACATCGCTAATAAAAACACAGACCTATATTCTTGACCTGAATACACATGCTGAGAACAGATAGCTCATGCACTACACACTGTGCGCTGCAGGTAAGTATAGTCTGTATAAAAACAGGCTGCAACTCAACACCATCAATAGCATTTCATAGTACTCCACACCATGTTGTAAGATGGGATGTGTAGTGTAGCAGGGTTCCAAGAAATGTAGTATTTATCTGGAGCCTTCTCCGTGTACAGCAGCTAAAGGTCTAGTAACTTTGACAGTGAAATTCACCAGCAAATTCTTAATTTGCAGCCTCCTTCTCTCCATTAATGCAGGGCGTTTGGGGAAAGTGTTAATTGACTGCTGTTGGGAGGAGAGAGTCTACACAACCGCTAGTGTACAGTATATGATTTATTGGGATCTAGCTGCAGAAATATAGAATCCATAATTGCTATTTAATGTACCGGCACCTGTAACTATCATTGGGCTTTTTCCTAGCTTAGAACGAGCCCTTCATCAACACAGGGAGCCGGTCCTCATCCCCGAAGCCTGCTGTGTAGTGCAACCAAGCTAAATCTGATCTGCACAAAATCCTGCTCCAATCCATCTTTGTTTATATACAATTTCATTGAACTAATTTTTGTGGCAAATCATTCCTTAGTTGTCAAGCTATTAAACCCAGAACTGTCAGTCTTCTAGAGTGCTAGAGGAAAGTCAGTGGGTCAGTAAAGATTCTTCTTCCAGAAAAACTTTAAATGTCCTAGAACTGTAGGTCCAGCGTGGCTGCTTAAAATGTAGCATTCTAAAGCCTCTGTACATTATAGTGCATGTGTTGCGTTATTATAACTGCCCATCTGGGTCTGTGTTGGGGCTGAGGTCAGTGCATAAGGGTATACACAAAGTGGGTTGATTAATCTCTTCATTTATAGTGGCGACCCACATACTGGAAAATGACTCAGTCCTCATCTACTGTATGTTACAGAAAGGAAACTACATGCACACTGTTTGCATACCTTTGGAGAGAGCGTTTACCTACATGTAAATTGACCACTGATTATGTGCCTGACATTACTGATTAGAGTTTAAAACGAGTCCACTTACCCTCCTATTTGCATGTGTTTAGTCAACAGAGCTAATCAAAGTACTCATTTGACAGTGGAGACAAACAAAGAGATGCAAAGCTTTATACAATTCACTTTAAAAGATGGAATTCTAACTCCTGTTTTTGGTCTGTAACTTCTCTTTTATGTTGAATTGTTGAGGCCTGGACACTTTTTGCCAACAGGAGAGAGGTCAACCAAAGTGGCTACGTGGCTTTGCCTTTGAGCAGCTCTTCTCTGTTGTCATACTTTTTAAATCCAAATCCAAATTTTGATCAAGCAGAAGTACAGGTTTTAGTTTGGGTAGTTTTATAAATCTGCTGTGACTTGGTGATGGGGACAAGGAATTCTCCCTTGGGTTACTTATCCTTAGAGCCCTAGGTTGTTGCTGGGCTTTGAAGTTGTGCATCTGAATCTAGGCAATTTTTGAGTAAGAATTTTCAAGAGAAAAAAACTTGATACACCATTGTATTTTCAATTTATTTGTTCTTTCATTTTTTTTTGGACCAAGATGCACAATAACAAGATTTTATTTTTTCTTTGCACACTGTACAGGAAACACACTGGCCGGATTTTTGTTCATTTTGATCAACTGTTTAAACAATTACCAGCCTGTCTTAAATGTGTAAAGTAGCGGTAAAGTAATAGCTCGCTTGCTGTTTATTTCTAAAGCCTTTTTGTGGTGACTGAAGGGAGCAAGTGTCCCCCTCTGATATTAACAAAAGCTCATTCTTACTGGAGGCAACTGTGACAGACAGCCGCTCACACGATCGCTTTCAAGCATCTACCTGGTGCAGTGAAAATGAACAAAGATTTGACAGTCACTTGTCAGACTCATTTTAGCTATAAATAAAGTCTAATTGAAGGAATTGTTAAGCAGTGTGGGAAACATGCTCATTTGCTTTCTAGTGGAGGGTTAGATAGATTGATGTCTATCCCCTCAATATACGGCTACAGCCAACAGATTAGATCAGATTAGCACAAAGACTATAAACAGGAGTAAACAGCCTTAGTGGCTCTGTCCAGCAGTGTCACAAATCTCCCGGCATCAGTCTTCATCATAATGTGGGTAAGAGTTCACTTCCAACATATCGGCTACTGCTATCGTTGGGCACTAGTTTTTGTGTATTTGCGTTGGTACCAAGCATCTCACTTGCATCACAATAGGGTGAACCGTACTGGTAGAAACTGTCCAGCAATCAAAATCACCGTGAAATGATGATAGTCTTTTGTTTTTCAATCTCCCAAGTCCTGACAAGAGCTGTGTTGATGAAAATAAGAAATCATCAGACTAGTGGATTTTTTATTTCTGTCACACCTTGTTTCGGCAGATCGGTTTTAATCAGTGGTAGATGGTGTTGCCGTTAAACCATCTCCGTGTAAATAACCCCCCGCGAGTGTTTCTGTTAGAAGCACTGGGAGACGAGGGGAAAGGAAAAGTAATGATGGAGATAAAGGTGATCAGGATATAAATGTTCAATTAATTAAGTATACCTTCCTTGTTTTGCATGTTCCGCGTAATGAATGTGCAGCGGTGCCCACATAATGTACATTTATCTATCCGAAAATGCAAACTGCTACGGTATAAAATCCCGCAGAACGATAAGTCCAAAGGTAAATTTAATGTAATGTCAGCAGCTCTTGTTGGCGGCGTATTGAGGTGATCGGTAATTATTTGAGACATTTCCCTGGGTGGTAAAAAGCACTTACTTTGGGTTATGGGGTGAGGTTAAGGTTGGGATAATGGCGATGCATCTTGTAGTTGTTGTTTTTTTTATTTGGGCTAATTTATAAGTCAGAGCATTTTCATAAATGCTGTTGCCACTGCACAAATGTGTGTCATCCATTTTCCTTGGCTCTGCTGACCCCCAGGTTTAATCTGCTGTGGTTTCCATACCTTTTTGTGTTTGCGTGTTTTCTAAACAGTATACCTTCTCCTTGGAAATGAATAAAGCCGCGAGTGAGACGACGCGCATGTGATAGCCAGAGAGTGGCAGATCCCTATCTCGGCTGCCATGCTATGAATAATCTTAAGCCTATTTTCTGAAGTGGTATCTCAAGGTTCTGGTCGAATTGTCTAAAAGCTAAATAAGTCTGCTTGATTGAACTAATGGCATAGAGCCAAGATCTGGCACCAAGTCTTGTCTTTCAGCTTAATCTTTTGGTCACGGACACATTGACCAGACTCTAACATGTAGACACAAACACATGCACCAAAGCTCCCTTCCAAGCCACTTCCTGATCAGGAAACTTTGAACCCAACATGTGGCCCATAAGTCCTATCCACAGGTAATTAGGTTTGATGGTTAGTTGAGCAGAAGCATAGATTTTATCCCTCTCTCCGTCTCGCCTCCTGGAGGGTTGCCTCAACTTGTTTTTGATAAGCTCACTGCCAGCCCAGCATCAGTCTCTTCCAGCTGAACACACACTGTAAAAGCCACCAAGGAGCAGTCATCCCTTTTTAAAGATGAGTTACCAGCTAAAGTAAAATTACGAAGGCAGAAGAAGGTGTCAAATTCTGCCGAAATAATCTGTATATTTATTACATACATGACACACAAAGCGTATTTTCTCCCTTCCAGGGTTTAAGGTGAAGCCAGCTGCATTGGATGTGCTCATGGCACACAGGAATATGTTAATGCTCCCTCTCACTGACACTCAGACCAACTGGTATGAATGTTGTCCCCGGAGAAATTGTATTTCATTAAATTCACTGAATTGGCTTGACCAAATTAGTGTCACTTAACATTTTTGTAAGCTCGTCAGTAGACATTTCAGTTCCCTTTTTTTTTTAATCTTTTGCTGCACAGAGGAAAATCAGATGCCCTTAAAAAATGTGCGTAGTTTGTTTAGCTCAGAAGCAAACGTTTAAACCTAGCAAGTAAACTATATCTTAGCATGAGTGGGTGGGTGATAGTTGCTGGCACAGTGCTGGAAGGGGAAAAAGCCAGAATTACATTTGAAACAGCTTTGAATTTGATTTGATTAGAATTTCATGTGAATGTGATACGAGGTGAACACAAAATGGACAGGCGGTATCATGCTCAAGTGACGAGTTGATTGCATTAAATCATCTGCCAGCAAGTCCTCCAGCTGCCAACTCACTGTGTTGAATAAGAGGGTATGAGTGTGTGGAGGAAAAAAAAAAAAAAAAAGTTACTTTCAATGACGAATGTGAAACTGGAGCCGCTCATTTGCTCTGTCATTATAGCTATTTCTAAATTAAATGTCCCCTTTGTCACCATATAGTAAAACTTAATATTTCTGTAATCATACAAGGAAGTAACATTTAGACAGGTTTTTGACATTCAGAGCAGAGCAGACAGACAAATGGAAGGTGTGGTCCTTTAAGATGGCACAGTGATTAGAGTATTTTCAATCCAGCATGTTAATTCTCGACAAAGCAGACTCAGGAAGTAATCGACATTTTACCATCTGCTTGTGCCGTGTCTACTTTGGCTCAAACCTGGTTTAATGCGGGGCTGATGTGTGAATGGAACTGACACACTGGAACCATTGTACGTCTTAATAGGCACGTGGAAGTGTGTCTGCTTCAACTGGAAAGCACAAAACAGACCCTGAGCCGGTTCGTTCCAAAAGACGTGCAACGTTTTTGTTCATTTATTTCTGGAAATAAAAGTTAGCCACCTGCTGCACGGGGTGAATGCTCTGGAATTTTACAGCGGTTGTGTTTTAGTGTGGTGATGTACTGGACTGGATAAGCTTTTATTCAATTTCTTCACAGCCATAGACTGCCCATTCGAAGCTGTGTGTTTTTTCAAGGTGAATGGCTGGCCCCAGTATGTAGTCCGCATGTGGCAGTGCGCCATGCTTGTCTTAGTCCAGCTAACCAAGGTGCAACTGGGTGCTGGTTCAGGTTTGGTGATTTCACTGAGTCTTTGCAAACAGCTAAAAATGTTTTTCTTTTCTTTGCATTTTGACCAACATTATGCAGAGTGGTACTTCCAACCAGACACTATCAGTTGGGATTTTAGAGCACTTAACTGATGCATTTTGTACTTGTAGGTATTGGCACATTATATAGACAGTTTATGTGAGTGTATTTCTGTTTAAGTCTCTCTATCTTTGCTATCTTTGAGACTCTAAAATCCCACTTTTATCTCAGGCAATTTTCTTTGGTCGTTTTGCCAATAAATTCTATAAACGAAATGCGTGATGAGTTTGTGTGTTTTAAAAAGTGAGGGGCATCTTATGGTGCAACAAATTAGGAATTAGCAAAGTGGCACATAGATCACACATACATCTGCGTATTGGTTTAATGTGGAAAAAGGATATTTGTTTTATTGCAGATTTTCCATCAATTGTGTTGCTTTTTTAATTAGGAATCATTTAACTTAATTGCCCCATTGCCATCTGGTTTGAAGATAAAACACTTAAAAAAAAGATGCGATTTTACCATTTGCATAAAGGAGATAAATGGAGTTTTAAAAATGTAACACGCGTCAATGATGTGGATCAAAAAGCAGCAGTAGCCTATTTGGTTACCCGAGTCAAAAGACAAAAACAGACAAAACCTCTTATCCAAACTTGTTTGCTTTGGATCTGATCTCCGACAATCTGTTCCTTCATAGTAATTTCTGTTATTCATAAATATCCTATGTGTTGTTAATGTGATTCTGGCAGAAAAAAAAAATAAAAATCTGAATGTTGTGATATGTCGGCATTCGTTGCTACATGCAGCCTCACTGACACGCTTCTGTACTTTCCCGCTCTGCCTGGCTGGCTGCCCAGGCATTGGCAGCTTGCACATGTGGCCAAACTGTAAATCAGATTCAGACTTTCCATTCAAGTGCCCTACTCAGGGGACTGGACTGGCCTTTCTTCTGACCTTGTGGACCTTTTTATAGGCTTAGAAAAGAGCAGCAGAAAGGGGATAGCTCCGTAGTTCGCACAGAAATGAAGAACTGAGTGTCTCTTACCTTTGATTAAAATCTGACCTTGTGGCATTTTAGAAATTTTGCTCATTTGAAGGGCAATAGCTTTTTAAAAAAAATTTTTTGTATCTTTTCACCATTCACTGTAAATGATCCACATTTGAAATATCCTCATAGAAATATGTGAGTGGTGTGTTCAATCCCTGTGTGATTAGGGTTTGTTGTAATTGATACTCTCCTTTCAGAGCAGAGCTCTCTTCATGTAGGGGTGGCTGCATGTTTTGGTCTTTGTCTCCCCACAGCTGATGCTCTGAAGAGACTTTGACAGGGCTCAAGCTGTTCAGCCCCCCTCTCCCTCCCTCCCCCTCTATCTCTTCCCTCCATCACACCTGATTGCATTTGACAAATGCCCCTATTGGCTCCATATCATCAGGTGCAGCCGAGGCAGCGTAAGACTATATTACTCTGTCCATATACCACATCTGTTCTCCATTTTGCATGGCTGACACATTTGCTTCTGCGAGGTTCGAACGGGGCCAAGGCACTGTCACTGGAAAAGCGTCCAAGGTTCCCAGGCAAATTCTTAGTGAGTGGGCCGGACACGGCTTCCATCATCACTGTTTATCTTTTACATGGGTACAGTGTAGCTACCTTATCTGGTGCTGGAAGAATGTGCCTTAGAACACACACCAGTAGTTTAGTTTGAAAATAATTTAACTTCTGATGTGTGTGTAATATATTACAAAGAATTTACTTCTTTCATTTACAATTCATTTTGACATCCTCTGAACCCTAATCAGCTGAGAAACGTAATTTAAACTATCAAACAGAAGAACTACATGAGAAAAAGAAAGATAGTAGTCTATCATTTATACTTTGGATGTTTGTTTGTTTGTTTTCATTGCAGACATACGCTCACTTGTCAGTTCATTAGGTACTTGTGAAAAGACCACAAAGATGCTAATTCAACTGGATGATCATTTTGGGGGATGTAGTTTGCGGTGCTGCTGGATTGAATTAAAAACAAAAGTGTTTCTCTTATTTAGCCCACCGATTAAAATTGTCAAAATAATAGAAACATCTGTCGGCACAACATAATTCAGCTATGAATGAAACTTCTCAATAAAATGGACACCACTTGAACGTGCAACAGTATTAATAATTTGGCCCAAGTCCCATCCCCTAATATGGAGGGGGTGGAGCTTATGACCTATACTGCAGCCAGTCACCAGGGGGAGCTCTACTTGCTTTGGCTTCACTTTTGAGGAGCTGTTCTGCCCTCCATATTTATACAGTCTATGGGTAATACCAGCATACATGCCATGCTGCAGCAAGGTTAGGTATGCAAATTAGATATGCTACATCAACTATGTTTGGGGGGGGGATAAATTAGTTATAAGAGATGCATGTTTTCAGTGGCTGAGGGACCCAACACTAAAGAATTGTATTCACCATTAAAAGAAAAAAAAAAAAACTGACCAGGATGTTTTGTAAGTCTTGGCAAAGAAAAGATGGCGCTAAATGAACCATCTCTTCAGAATTAATCAAACATCCTCAAGATTACCATCCATCTTTACAAGCTCTAGTCAATGAAGTACAATGAGAAATAACTAGGTTTAATGATCATGACTTCGCTCCATTTATAATTCAACATCCTGCTGAATTCTTCCATCTGTACTGAGTATGTGTGGAGGTAAATATATATAGTGTAAAGGGCTCAACATTAGGATCTTGTAGATTTCCAGTATCATTCCAAGGGATCTCATTAACAAAATTTCAGTGATTAATCACACCTGCAAAAGAGACGTTCTCAATTTCTTTTTTTAGTAAAACTGAAATACTAATAGACATATTTTTCTCATGCCACATGCAAAATGAGATTAATTATTAAAATTAATAATTAAACATGAATAACAAATTAGGCATGGATGACAGTTGATGATAATAACTTTAGTTTATTACCTGCATTATTAATATTGTCCCGAAGGCTATCGAAAAAGTTAATCTTCTATTTATAATAATAATTTAATATATTGTATTATATGTGGAGATATTTTAGCTGGTTGTGTATTTGTAAGTATTCTTTTGTGCTGTATTATTTGGTTACTGTGTTATTTTGTAAAGCTGCAGCTTTGAAAAACAAAAGCCGGCGAAGAAATATGGAAAGAAATACAATAAAACCCCTTCTTAAAAAGGCTCATGAAATTTTATTGATCTGCAGCGTTATGCAATAAATGAGTGCATAGTAATGTTGAAACTGTGATTTTGTTTCCTCAGGCTGATAATCGTACCATCATAATCATTCATCTTTGCATCCTGTATGCCGGTGTGTTTTAAGGCAGAAACTTAGTAATCAGCCACTGATGGCTGTTTTACTGCTGTAGCCAGCTTGACCTGTGACACATCTCCTTACTGGCTGATTATTAAATACAGACTTTGAAAGTGACTTTGGGGAGATTTAAGTGGGGAAAACAAAAGAGCACTGGAGTGCCTCCTACTAGGGAGAGACGCTGATGGACTGTCATGGCCGGCGTCTCATCAGCAGGAATGCAAGTAGGGTTGGCACGGTAGTCGCCATGTGGTGGCAAGGTTAGGTCACATCAGCTGCCTCTGACTCTCATACAAAGAGGATGCTGAGTTGAAAGGCAGTACTGTAAAAACCTCTCCTTTACCTCAATTTCTCTTGGTCGATATCTTTGGAATTACTTTCAATTTGGAAGGAAAAAAACAGACGAGGGAAAAAAAGAGGTGATGGAAAAATCTTACATTAAAAGTCACAAAAGCAGAGAGAGGATGGTAGACATTGGCAGAAAGATGGATAGATCTATGATGTTCCTCCTGTGTGTCATGTGTTCTCATGAGTCAAGCAGACACTGCACTGCTGGGTGGTAATTGGAGGGCTTCCTGGGAGAGGTGGCCACAGTTCTGCTTTGCCTCTGGGCCACCTTCAACAGTCTCAGTCTGCTATAATTGGCACATTGCGTAGCTCGTACAATGCTCTCACTTAGGCTACATCCACACTTGTACCATATGTTTTTAAACGTACTGTATAACTTCTGCAACGTTTAAACCATAATGGCCACACTACTCCAGCGTTTTATACCCACTGAAATGGACATTTTTGAGAAGCTCCTGATCCCGTTTTAATTAACTACACTGTAACCCTAACCCACGCTTGCTTCCTGATTGGGTCTCATCAATCTCAAGGTGACCTTCTTTGATTTGTCAAGCACCTATAACGTGACCCTTTACAGAAAGAAAAAGCAGCACATCAGTGTTGACTACTGCTGATCTTGTCCATTCTAGGAGCTGTTCTGCTTTTAGGGCCTGTTCAGACCTTGCATTATGATCTGATCTGGTCTATCTATCTGATCACAAGTGACCAGCTTTAGGTACGTGTGCTCAGACCTGGCATTAACATGCGTCTCCAAATTCGTCTCCAGATCCGATTTCAGTTTCGCGCTTTGTATGCAAATAAACCCCAACATCATCTAGGGCGCAGTAGAATATTTTAACAGCTGATGTCTCTGATGAATCTCTACTGCAGCTCCAGAACCAAGTTTTATGTGTGTGTGTCATGACTTTGGCACACGTTAGTTAGACCTGCACAAAACTCAGATTATAACTCCAACCCTGGAAACTTCCATACACAGTTTAATTTCTGGTAATCAAGGTAAATGAAGACTTCTGTAAATGAGGAACTATGTAACTCAACCACACAAGGCTTCTTACACATTAACATGACTGCATCAATAATTAACACAGAATCACACTTGTGTACTCATTTTAAATGCTTTCACTTGTAAATTCTTACTTAATTATTCTTCTAAATTATTAATTAGTGAATTATTTTTGTTAGTTAACAGCTACAAGGACAGAATATTTTAAAAGGCTCTCATTACTAATGAACAGACTCTTACGGTGCTTTTTCCTTTCCAGGTGATCATTTATAATAGCATGTGTTTTCTTCTGAATGATTGAGGCAAAATTCCGCTGACGCAGGAACACCCCTGTTGAGTGTAGGCGGTCTTTAATGTGACTCAGGACACATTGCGTTCAATGTGGACACATCCGGACACATGCATGCCAGACCCCCTCCAAATGTGGTCAGTGATCGGTTCTTAATGCAAGGTTTGGACAGGCTCTTAAATTTTGTGTTTTATCATGCAACTGCTACCTACATGCACAAGAGCTTGACATGTCTAATTGGAACTGAAGTGTGAGCGGCTGTATTTACATGGAGACTAGTATTCCACTAATAATCTTAATATTAGCCCAATCAGATTAAAAGTGCTCCATGTAACCAGCCCAGTTAGAACAGTCTGGCCTGATCCTGCAGAATCTGAAGGAGTTGGAGTGTTTCTTTAATAATCCGTTCAAATGATAAAATATTGGTGCCTAATAACCATGTAAACACATAACTTCTTTTTGGATTGGAATCCATTTGGTTAGAATAATTTATTTATCGTTCATCTAAACAGTTTACAAATCTCTGATCAGATTGATTTCAGAAGAAATGTAAACGTAGCCAACGGTTCATTGCTAATTTAGCCAGTGACTGATTAAGAAAACTGCTTAAGGTTTGCTTCTCCACTACAGCCACTTGGTTGACTGTGCCGTCTCTCCCTGCCCACCCATTAGTTTAAGGAAGGAGGAGGGGGGGGTGCACTGGCACCATATGGTAGGTCCTTGACTGTGACAGCCTGACACATTAGTCATTGATGGCTCACAGCCTCTCAGATGATAGGCAGTGCTTAAAAAGCTGACCTACAAAACACACACACACACATACACGCACACACACGGGCACAAAGACTCGTACGCACACACTTAATTGATCCTGAACCACTCTGCCATACTCACAGTAAATATCGAGGCATGTCTAGCGAGGTCGTATGTGCTCACTCAGTTTGACAGTAATGTGTTTGTAAAAACAGTGAAATGAGAGACACAATAGTTTGAAGAGAATAATCATAGCCACACTAGTTATGACCCCGTGATAACAGGCCTATGGATTGGTCTCCGTCCATTTGCTCAGTTAATTTCACGCAACATAGGGACATTGTGCATCTTGCCACAGTGTTTTCAAAAATTCAATGATTGGCCTGATAGTGCACTATAATTGGCACTGAAAACAGAAGACATATTTATTCCTGATTGGCTCAGGAGGGGGTCTGCCTTCTTCTTTAGAGGCAGCATATTTCTGTCATCTTGGTTTTAATACATTTATGCCACTCCGCCTTAAATAAATGCAATAAATTCCTCTCACTATTAATGTGTTTAGTATTGGACAAGCAATAACTATATTTAGTCTTGCTAATGTTCATACTCTGTTATGGAGTGGAAGAGCTGATTACAGCTTGGCCTGGAACAATATGTTGGGTTACAGTAGAGACGACCTGTGTAGCTGTATGGATGAGATTAGCATCAGCCTCAGGGAGCTGTAAGCCTTTCTCCCTTCTCTCGTCTTTTAACTCTCCTCAAAAGCACCAAGGTGCTTGCACGTCCTGTTTGAAATGTGTCATCAGCTGTCCTGGCAGGTACGTTGCCACATAAACCTCTGAAGTGACGGCACTTCTTGCCTGGAAAGGTCATTGTGGGAGTGGGTTAAATGTCCCCCGGAGGAGAGAGCGGCAAGCCAGACAGTCTGTGATTTGTGTGAGTTTTACGCTGCTGGAGCTGCTTCGCCTTCCTGAATGACCTTGACCAATTCTCCCTCAGTTTTAACTTAAAAGTCACTCTCTAGAAAAGTGTCTGGCTACCGTGTGTCAGATGTGCCAGTAGTCATTAGTCTTAGTCTGATTGGGGATCTGAAGAAATTAGAAACAGGGACTGCCATTAGAGGTCAAGCCATCACAACAGCAGCACACAAAACACATCCTCTGTTTTGGTTTAATCCAATTAGACATCCACTGAAGCTTCAGTTGTTTTCAGGCAAGCCTGATTAACTTTGTTGTGAATCGCTGTGCTTGTTCCTGTTATTTTTCTCCCTTCTTGTGTTTGCTCAAGGATTATCAGCGTTGCCTATCTACTCTTTAGCATGCTTTGAGTTTTAGCTGTGCGATTATCGTTAAAATAAACATTGTTTGCATAATCAGCATCATCTCTAATCAGCTAGAACATTTTAAGTTGAGAATTTCGCACTGTACTTTAAATACTTAGAAATGTAACTTCCTTCTTTATAGCAGCAAAGGCCTGTCTTTCAAACCAAATAGGTGGAACCAAAATTGGTGCAACCATAGAAACATTTTTTCTCATTTATCCCTGGTTTTCTCTAGCCATGTAGATAGTTTTGGTGATATGTATGTGCTCAAGATTTCTGCTTCCACCACAGTACAATGGAGGCAGATGGAATTTTGTTTGCGGTGCTCACAGCCCTGAAAAATGACATTTAAAAAATTCAGCAGCAATATCACTTACCTGAAAGAGTGTCCCAGCTGCTCACAGACCTCACTGTGAACCATGTTTCCTGGTTTACCACCTAGAAAATAAATAATGGAAACCGCTCACATCACATTTGAAATAACCACGCAGCCCCTGCAATCACCAAAATGAAAATTATTTATGCTTCCACGGGTAATTACATGGCCCTGAGAGCTCAATAAGCCACAACTTCAGAAAGCACGTGCAAATAGACCAAACACGAGCAAAGTAAGAAAACGTCTTCACCAATTTGAAGCAGCATTTGGAAAATAAGAAAGAAAGAAAGAAAGGAACCTCAGATGTAGAGAACTGTACCAAATGCAAAAATGAGCTGCAAATACAGAAACAAGTCGCAGATATAGAAAATAAACAAATTGAGTTACTAAAGTCCACTATCCATCAGTAGCATTAAAGGCGTCTGATTTTTAAATATTCACTTCATTTGCACAAATTTTGCCGCATTTTTAGTTTTTGTTTGCATGTGGTAATGCACAGATTGAGGATTTATGGGTTCATACCATAGACTGTATAAAAAAGGCAAAAGATAATGAAAATTAAACGTTTAGACCGTTCTGCTGACTCCTGATGAACAGAGAAACCTTGTGTCCACCCAAAATTCATCCCCACTTCCTTTCTTTGGCCAAACTGACGCTATTTTCCCAGGCATACAGGTGGCACCATCTTGCGAGTTTAGAGCCAGTCTGCGCAGTACAGTCCAAGAGTGGAGCCACGCGGAGCCATGATATCGATGACCCGATCACACTTCCACCAGACTCAGTCATATTTTCGTTTAATTAAAACTGCGTTCTGCTCTTCCTCCACCAGTTACAAAGAAATGTTGGATTATGCACTGTATTTATTTATTTATTTTTTCCAACTATCACAGTCCTAAGGTAACGCTTCAAGGAGTGGTTTCCAACTCATCCTGTCACATCCTGTTTCTATAGCATCAAATAACTAACTAAAACAACACTGATCAGAAAGTTCGACACTTGAACATGCATCAATGTTATGTTAACTGCCTAAAATAACAGAAACCATCCTTGAAGAAATATTCGAGGTTTACTTTCCTATCTTAATTAAATCCCAATCACTAGCATGGAGGGGGTGGAGCTTATGATATATGCTACTGCCAGCCACCAGGGGGAGCTCTGCTTGCTTTGGCTTCACTGTTGAGGAGCAGTTCCGCCGTCAATCTTTATACAGTCTATGGTTGATACTGACTGTTAAAAATAACAATTTGACTTGTCACCTTCATCACAATATAAAATAAATGGCCTGTTTATCCCACCATATGTACATCTGCCATGGATACTAAATTGTTTCTATGCAATACAAATGAAATATGATTAAGTGAGTGTTTGTACGCTTAATTATATGTTATTCGCATTGCATAAAAATAAGCCACTTCTTATGAAATCTAAAATATTCATATTTAATAATTATTAAATACAATACATCACACATTTTTTTTTACTATTTTATGTTATTATAATATTTGTAATTAATTTGTTTTATGTTTGTGTTTTTGAGCTCACAGGGCCTCCATAGAAAATACACGTAACCTCACCGAGCATAATGCACTTAATTGAACACTTGTGAATGGGGTTGCACTATAATAATAAGATATCTGATATGCAATCTAATATTCAGACCAAAATAGTACAATATGAAATGTGCAGCCCTCGGACCAATTTCTATTCTGCGGGGATTCAGAAACGACCTGCCCTGTTCATTGTCACTTCTGTCTTCTGTCATTCTGTTCCCCACTGGGACCAACATGTGGAACGGTCATCTCCCACCACATTCCTTTGTGCCTGAATAGAGCGGATGATATAATAGCTGTGATTTACACTTCTCAGTCATATTCACAGGGCTAAAATAGAAGTGCTACCATCAATACTGCAGCTCAGTGCTGACGCCGAGGCTGCTATGTAATAGCAAATGGTCAAAAGCACCATGTATCCTGGATCAAATGAGGTCAGGTGGTGTTTTGTGCTCCTCGAGGATGAATTCGTTATAGGTATTTTTGTTTGCGATAATGATAATCACGCGACTCATTTAGGGAAGAGAGTTAAGAAATTGAGCAATCTTGTGTGCCGTGGTCCTTTGAGAAATGTGATTTAGATGACAATGACAATGAGCGCCCGAGCCATAATTATTGAGAACAATTTCTTATTCGACTGTTGGCGAGCTAGATCTTTGTAAAATATCTTCAGGGTCCTCTTCAGTAACAGGACGCGGTGCTGTGGTCTCCCCTTGTTTTTAAAGATGCCATTTGGAATTCATGACCAGGACTCCATATGCAGATTTGGAAGGGCTTTGATTAAAGCTCTAACAAGCACTTGATGGTTAGGGATATCACATTTCCTTTTGTTTTAATGCACTCTGTTAGACTCACTCACAGTTAATAAGTCACAATCAATCTACCTGCTGTACGCACTGAGGCTTTGTAAGAGCTTAACAGGACCCCCGAGAGATGGAATAATTTCACTTCTGAAACCAACTGACAGAGCGAGTGCATGCATTGATGTTTGCGTCTGTGTGGGATTGCAACCATTTACATTGTATATTTATACGCTTGTGTACGAGGGTGTAAGAGAAAAAGGAGACAGCTAAAGGAAGGCTGTCAGATATTGTCTGAGTGGAAGACAGGCGCAGTATGTTGTCTCCTCTCCATCTTCGCTTGAAAGACTCGATGCAGTTGCCTTGAGCTAGTGTATCATATTTGATGACCTCAGAAACCGCTCTCCCGGAATACCTGACTTGTGCTTTTTAGTGGCCAAGTCATTCCATCCTGTGGATGAAAATATCAGATTTCCTCCATGGTTATTAGAGCAGTTCTCTCAAATGTGCACAGAACGCAACAGTAATGCATCAAAGGTCACACTGCATACTGGCATCTTCAGTGTGTCAAAGCAATAACGCTGCAGACTGTGTATGAACCTGGTGATGGCTTCAAGTCAAAGGTCCCTTTTATGCTCCCTGTGCGTTAAATGTCTTTACTCAGGCATGAAGCACAGCGAACACTTGCTGAGTTGAGACTCAGAATGCGACATTGCTATTTTCTGACATATTAAGCTGGCATTTTAGCGGTTTTAAGGTTGATTGAATAGTTAATTAAATTTGGATTTGTTCCTTTTGATTTATTACGGTAATACATTCCTCAGTTTTACATACAGAAAATATAGAAAACCACTTTTAATGGCATAGATATACATGTCACTGTAAGTCTTGTATATAGAATAAATTAGGCCTTAGACTAGCTTATTTTTTGCAATAAATGAATGTATTAATTGTTTTCTGAATAGTCGGTTAATACTTTGATTACCTTACCACTAAATAATACCCGTAACTCCCATTAAACCACCTAATTCAACCATTATCACATTCGAATGAAGAAACCATTCTTTACCTAATGATGCAGTTCTTTTCAAAAGCTTTAAAGTGGCATGTGTTGATAGTTATTGAAATTCCAGCTGTATTAATTATCAGTAACATTAATTTGAATCTATCATTTAGTTTTATAGGTCTACCCTTAACCTTGCAAATGGACTGGAAAGCAGCGTTGCCACACTAGCCGTATCCTCTGTTCTCGGGAGTCTTTGTTGAGTTCTTGTCTCAGACACAACAGACGGACACAATAGTGACTCTCTGTAAGAGCTGAAATACTTAAACTGCTGTCCAGTTGTTTTGAGGTTGGAAAGCTGGCTGATCTGTTGAGATGTTCACACTGTAGCTGTAGTGTAGCTGTGACTGTTTCAATTTCAAGCGTCCAAATGATGGGGTCTTTCTTCAAAGAATTCGCATGCTTTTCCCATGTTCTCACATCATTGTACCCCTAAAATAAATCAGGTTATCGGACTGGTTTTATGTTGGTGTTGGTCGGCCCACGTGTTTGTGCTACCCTCAGGTGAACTGCAGTCACTTAGGTGATGATCTGACTTTTCATCTAGCACTAATGTGAAAATGTTAACATGGTGCTACAACTCCCTAAGATGCTGAACTATAGACTTGCTCAGCATCAGCATGTTGCAGCTACAAAATAATTTTGGACATGTTGGCACCTACATAGTCCAAAAGTTTGCATTCACAACAGAGGCAATATTTTAAAAACCAATTAGAACAAGAGTCTATCAACCACAGCTGCTGGATGCGGTTTCTCCCCAAGTAGCTGGATAGGTGTGAGCCTTTTAGAGCACTTTCAGAGTACTCTGCACTCTTCAGGACATTTCAAAGCTCCTGTTGTTATCCTCATCCAAAACACAGAGATGCCAGGAGTGCAGTACCTCTTTGCATCTTGTTCTTTCCAGTGTTTTTCCCAAAGTAGTACCCGAGGCAGTTAATTTTGTTACACACTGCATTTTTAATTGGAATAGACAAAGGCTTGCGGCTGCAACAAACACTATACAGTATAATGTGGTAGCGTTATAGGGCAGAGTCAAGGTTGTTACTGTTATGATTCGATAGCAACAGGACAAGGAAAAGTTAGTTTGCCAAGAAAAAAAAAATCAATTTCTATAATCCTCTTTAGGTAATTGAATAAATACCTCCACATTGTAAGCAATGATTGTGCTGCTGAGGTGCTGGTTTGTACAATTATGCAAACGGATTTAAAAGACAGCAGTTTTAGCAAGAAACACATTGTAGTCCAGATGTAGACAAATTTGCACCTGTGTAGATTATTGTCTCACAAATATGGGCTCTCAGTATTATACATGTAAGCTTTCAGTATTCATATTCTCAGTGACTGATGACAGCCTCTAACCACATTTTGTCCTTAATCCTGACCAATTTCCAGTCCCTCCACAGGCGTGTTTTGCGCCTCTGGTCACCAAAATATTGATTGTGGTCTGTCCACAGCTTGTACGTCATCTGCCTTACACGGCTGACTGCACTTTGCACCAGTGATTCGCAATAAAATGGAATCTCACACGTTTGCTTCACACCTGTAAATAACTTCCCACTTTCGGAGGCAACATCTGTGTATTGCCATTGGCGGCACTCCAGTCCATTGACGCCATCTCCAGCGATTCACCAAATTAAGGCTACGCAACCTTTCAGGCACAAATCTGTTTTCAGATAAAGTTTAAGCTTGTTGATGTGTTTTTTTTTCTTCTTACAAATGCTCTTCACTTCAAAAAGCAGCATATTTTTACTGTCAGAAGTTCTAGTCTGATCCTTCACTCAAAACACAAAGCAGCCAAATGCAACATTGAGCAGGCTTTCCCCAGCCCTATCTGAAAAAGATTAGAGGAACATGCTTTTCCTTCTTTGAGCTCACATTTCAAACTGTGCCTTCTCATCATTACTTAACCACTGGTGTTGTTGTGAAAATGAGACGAGCAGAGCTACTTGCAGTACAAGTAGTCCCAGGCATCTTGGACGTCTTGGTCTGGGCTCATGTTGGACATTAGATGATCACAACTAAATAGCTCAGTAATGGGATCATTGGGATCATCTGCTGCAGTCATCTTCTTGTCATCCTCCTCTTTCAGGCTGTCTCTCTCGGCTTTCTCCGTCTCCAATTTTTCCCACAGCATTAGCTATGAGTGTGTGACGTCCTTTAGAGAGGAGACGTATGAGAGGCTGAAGGTAGTTCACTTTGTTCGCCGGCACGTCTTTGGAGAGTCCCCAAATAGCAGCCATTTTTTTTTTTTCTTTCAAGATGAGATGCGCATGTAAGCCTGTGTTACTGAGAGAGCGAGAGAGACAAAGAGAAATAGTTGATGTCGCAGCAAGTGAGTGGAAGACTTGATTTTCAGGAAGGTTTGATGACAATTTGACAGGGGCTGAGAGGACATGGAAACAAATCCTCTGATGCCGACTGTCAACAAAGAGCTTCTGCCACATACAAATAGCTGCCTCTCATCTCCTCTACTCTCCTCTCTTCTCCTCTCCGTTCCTCTCCTCCTTTAATGCTCATCGAATTTTTTTTTCCCCCTGATGGGTTCTTCACTTTCTGCAGTCTTCCTTACGTTCTGGAAGCAACAATAAAATAGCACGGCATGCTAACAGTGTCTAACAGCTCTTGAGGAATGCCACAATAGGTGATGAAATGGTGCTAGCAAATGGGTTAAGGTAAAGAGGTGAGTCCAAAATTAGCAGTGATTGCAACACGCAGCATTATCTACTTGCAGCACAAAGCAGGCTGTGTTCTGAGTTGTTTCATGTTGGCCAAATAAAAAGGGAGTGGAAATTCCCGCAGATAAGAACATATTGTCTCAGCAACTCATGAGCTCTTTGTTAGAAAAATGTGAAAATTTAGATTTTCTTCATACTCGAGGCCCATTCTTAGAGCCAGTTTAAAAACAAGGCAAGGCGTCAAAATGAATCTTGAAGATTAATTAAAAATGGTTGATGGGGGTTTAGACAGCGTGTATATGTGCACAGAGAGTTGGGAGGCATGATACCCTGTTGGTGTGGCTTGGCAGAATGCCAGTGCATGCAAAGTTATTTTTTGTTGTTGTTGTTATTGATAGCACAAAGACAACAAATACATGTAATTGCTTATTCTTTGGTTGACTAATTAAAAATAGGAATTGACTCTCATATCTTTCCATTCTTTGTATTCACTGCTTAAACTCATGCCAAACACTGTTCCTGTATGTATTACTCGAATTGAACTTCATGCATTTTCTTCTTGGGTATACACACTAGACAGGCTTTGACATGTATGTTTATTTATGCACTTTTGTGTTGGGATCCAAAATGGAAATTTACATGTGTGGTCATGACAATGTCACAGCAGAAGCTGCAGTTATCTGGCCGTGCTGCTTAAGCCCTGTTTCGCCATCAGAGCTTCGCTTGTGTTCTTAGGATTAGTGTTATAATGCCCAGCGGTCCTCCTGGATAAATCGTTGCCTGTTTTAAATTTAGCCACGTTTTGTTGCTTGGTATCTAGAGTGTGTTACTCTTGTGTAATTGAATTTATTTCTCCACAGGTAGGCCTATTTCCAGAAACAACAATAATGAGAATATATTTAGGTGAACACACCGTGGTCCCATAGAAACTCATTTGCTAACACTGGAATAATGGGAATTACAAACACGATATATTTAGATAAGATCTAGGTTACAGTAGTTTCATCAAGCGTGTCTGTTCAAACGCAACAGATAGTTTTCTTTGGTGTTGGTAGAATTGATGTTGGGTGTATGTAAATTAAATTATTGTCCAAAAACAAAGCCAGAACGGTCAGCTGGTTTCACTACTCATCCAAGTAGCTTCACCAGTTGGGGAGTATATGCATACACCAATCAGCCACGACATTATGGCCACTGACAGAAGAAGTAAATAACATTGACCTTATTGTGACAATTCAGTGTTCTGCTGAGAAACTTTCGGACCTGGCATTCATGTGGATGTTACTTAGACATGTAGCACCCACCTAGACCAGACCAGACACCCCCACCCCATAGCAATGACACTCCTTGATGGCAGCAGCCATCCCCAGCAGGATGCAGCCTGACACAGGAACACACACAAAAACACTTTAGGAACAGCTCAAAAAACATGAAGAACAGCACAAGGTGTTGACCTGGCCTCCAAATTCACTAGATCCCAAATTGATCAAGTATCTGTGGGATGATCCACAGAGGCCCCTCCCCTCAACCCATAGGACCCAAAGGCCCCACTAACAACATTGTGTTGCCAGACACCACAGGACACCCTCAGAAGGCCCATGTCCATTCTCTGATGAGTCACAACTGTTTTGGAGGCACAAGGGAGACCAACACAATATTAGGAAGATGGTCATAATGTTATATATATACACTTTATTTGGGAATTGTCGGTTTCCTTTGTTTCAGCTTTGTGTTTTAGTATAAATTGCGCTTTATTAAGGCTTGTTAAAATTATTACAAATCGTTAGAACTGGCTCTATTCACCAGTAAAAAAAACACCTCAAAGGTGATATTTCCATCACTGTTTCTACATCGGTTATTTTAGATTTAACTATTCAATGTCAAATCTAAAAGAATCGCGATTTGACATTTCCAAAACAGTCTCTTTTAATGATGTGAAATCAAGTTGCATCACACACTTGTGGAGAAATATTCTTATTCTTCTGTGTAATCTCAAACCTGCACGCACTGCGTCATTTGAAAATATTGCTGCAACACACACTACAGGATGTTATTTAGGTTATTGTCCAAGGGATTATTAAATGAACCACCTCAAGGGATCTTTTTGGATTGCAACAACTTGCTCTAAATTTACTGATGCACTTCCTAGTTCGGTTGATGGCGGTGATGCACATGCAAGGTGGTTTGCCAACCGCCAATCAAACCAAGATAAAAGAATATAACCTTGCTGTAACTTGGCAGTGAGACAAATGCGGCTAAACATGTGTTAATGAGAGAATGTGTGGGAAGACATAGTCAACACAAGGTGTCTTATTCTTCTGTGAGACCTGGAGGTGAGATTTTAACTGTCAGTTTCAATAACTGTTGCATGCTAGCTAACATTTGCCTCGAGGTCTTGAATGTTTACCATTGCTTGACAACACCATCAGTAGCTTTGCGTCCTTGTCAACTTGTTTCTTTATTTGACTATCGTGAAAGTACTGATGTATAATAATCCAGATGGGGGCATGGGATCGGCTCTGTAAATCCTCACATTACCGATGCAAACTTTACAGAACAGATTTTTCCACCTTTTATAAGGAGGGGTCAATTGGAGGATAAATCAGGCCAAGACTCCTTTTGGCTGAGACCTGCAATATTACAACCTTTTATCTCAAAACCTTTAACTTCTGACATTGTATTGATATATAGCCAAAGAGATATGGCTGTTTAATAACCTTGAAAGCAAGCTTTTATATTAAAGTTTAGCGTAATTTTTTTGACAACTCTCAGCGAAAATTGACATTGGTATTGTTGGTATGTTAGAAATCACTGCTGATCTTGGTGCATTGGCAGGACTTAGATAACACTAAATTGCATGGATTACTCAAATAAATAATTAGAATGATTTAATTTGTGAAAAAGGGCAAATCTAATTGAAGAACAACACACAAGCCTGAAGAAACCAAAATAAATCAAAACTCCAAATATTCCTCGTGCTTATCATGAAGGCCATATGGTTTGTGACAGAGGACAGAGTGGGTAATACTTCCAGATTATATCACTTACTTTCAGTGAGCTGAACAATTAGGAGAAGTGATGGGATTTGTGTGAGTATCAAGCCATACTTGAAGATATTCTGTCTTTTTAAGAATTCTCTCAACTCCCCAAATGCCCTGTCGGATTGCAGTGTGATCACATTGGGCCGTGCAGAAATGGCTGAATTGGAATCTTATCTTCTTCCATCTTTCCCATTACGGGCAGATTGAAAGCCCTGCAGCGGTGCGCTGGCCTGGTCCCCAGTCAAGACCGCTTTTTAGACTGCAATTTGACAGCTTCTAAAAATGTCACATTTTGTTGTTAAGATGCACTGCCAAACACTTGAGCCATACATGCTGTGGCATCAGCACCAGTTCAGTTGTGAAGCTTTGCTGACCTTCCCTTCACTCCTGGGCATCACCCCTGGCACTGCCTGTCTCCTGGTGTCAGTATGACATTATGAACTTGAAGAGCTTGATGTGTAGCAGTAGGCACAAAGCCACTTTCCTGGCTTTTCATCCCACCCAACAGACTCTATGCTCAATAGACAGCCCTGCTAGCTCATTACTTATAGAAAGGAAACAAAATGGCAGACTCAGAAATTATGTGCAGTATAGTCCCTTAAAAGATACTAATTTGTGTAAAATGCAAGTTCTTTGTTACATTTGGTAGTAATTGAATTAATTAATGAATGTATTTCCTAAAAAATGAACATGAATTTGAACCAATTCAGCTTTCACTTCCCTGGTGGTTTAATCTCATGCTTTTCTTTGTTTTACTAAATAAATGAAGCTGAATTTTATAACTATTATGTTTAACACCCATGACTGTGTGCGAACATCTTTGTAGAATGAGACTGTATGATAGGTCTAGGTGGATACTAAAGTACACCTACAAGAACAGACTTGTAGATGATGTAGTAGCCCAGTCAAAATCAAACCCTAAGTTTAAACTTTTAATTGACTTCTAAATCAACCCATGGTCACATGTGAACTCACTAATCTTGGAGATTTGCTTCCAAAACAGTCTCTTGTCGTAGGCCAAGGTTAAACTGTGGTGACAACAGCACAGGCAGCTCTGGAAGGAGGAGGGCTGGCTTGTAAAGAAGGGCAAAATGGAGAACCCTTGTGGGATCACACTTGTTTTTAATAGCTTCATAGCCTCAAACCAGTCAAAGATGTTAAATGGATGCATGTCCTCTAGATTTGTGTTAAACTAACTGTTCTTTTAAGGCTAGAAATCGATTGTGGGAGCTCTTAAGATGGCATCTGTCTTGTGTCTTTACGTGTCTGTCCACCTCTGTAGTCTCGGGCTGTACAGCTGCCCATCGCTCTGCTCTAGTCAGTTTTTCATCTGTGCATATGGACTAAAGCTGCATCTCAGGCACACTCAGGAGGGCATCACTTCACTGACACAGGAAGTGTGTGCGGGGGGACCCCTGCTGTCCACCATCTGGGCAAATGGCAAGTCTTTATGCCAGCGTGGTAGCCACTGAAGAAAGAGGGCACAGGGACGTACCAGGAAGCTCCGAAGACAGACAGAGGGGGCATTTGCCGACACAGGTCATTCCTTCTCAGTAAAAGAGCCACTCGGTAACACCTGTGTTCCCACTCCCCTCTGCCCCACTTCAGACGTTCTGTCAGAAAGCCCATGCTCAGCAGAACTACAGGCTCCAAACAAAAGACTTTGCAGGCTCGGCAGAGTGCGTGCAGGTGAATAACAATAACCACTTGTTCAGTTATTCATATATTCATATGTGTGTTCATATTTAGCCTTCACTGTGAGGGTGATGAATAACGTTGGCTGAGGCTGTGCCACGCTGACGGAGGGAAGCGCTGGCTCAGTTTCAGTCTTCTAGTGTGGAAGTAGTTACTGGGCAAGAAAGTGACAGGGCGACTGGTCAGGGTGTCCTTTGTGGGTCTAGTGTTGAACTTGCTGGCTGGGCACGTTAAAAGAACAGCATTCCTAATGAGGAGAAATCAGACATGTCTCAGCTGGGGCAATAAAGAGAGAGGGAGAGAGACTAGAAGTCAGTAAGTGCTGTGTGGCAGGCCCCTTATGTTCAACTGATGGATTAGTTATTGAGGGCTTGTACAGCCTCTCAGATGGCGGGCAGCAGTTACCAAAAAGCTAATAGATACTCACATATTATTTGCTGCCTTGCTCCTCCCTAGAGAGGTTCCATACCCATCTTCAGTAAAGCATTACGTGAACATGTGCAGCCCCGCGCTAAAATCTCTCCCCCACGGCTATGGTCTCAGCGCACCCAATCCTTTCATCCTCATATCTCTCAATCCAGGTAAGGCTTGGCTGGAGACCAGTGCTCTGTAGAAAAGGAGAGGCCTTTGGCTGTGCAATCGATTTCTGTAAAGCAGAACATACAGTATGAGTGACCGTGTCGAGTGAAAATGTAAATGGGCCGAGCTCTGAAACGATCAGGTAGCCTTAGTGTGCATGGATCAGGGAGTATGTAAGCACGAGATAGCATTTACCCCTGGTTTTAACTAAAGCACTCAGACATTCTCCTCTCTGCAGCCCTGTAATTCCCTCTGAGTGCTCAGTGTGAAAGTGAAGCACTGTTATCAGCCTCTACCAAATGCATTAGACCTCCTCTGACCGCTGAAACAGACCACCTTGTTGTAGATCATTCCCTCTACACAGAATAGAGATGATGAAGAAGCTGTAAATTAGGATAGTATAGTTTCATGCTCCTTAATGATTACCGCACCCCTGGGCTGCACAATCACTCTCTCTCTCTGCAGTTTTGAATTAACTACAATATATGCCTGTCAGTGAATAAAGAATAAATTGACGGTATTACCTGATGTCACCCGTGGTAATAATGTATGGTGATGACACAGCAGACTTCACAGCACTTTGCACTTTTCCTGCATGGCATGTGAGCCACGAGCAAGGTTGCACCTTTTCAGAGTGCAGAGCTGGATGAGCTGCAGGTAGTTAGTTTGATGGGACCGGCTCTGAGGGCTGTTTAACTGTTTGAGGAAACCCTTGTTGAGATTATTTTTGGGTGTGAAGATTTGCTTTTGGGTGCTTAGGGGGAGTTGGTGGCAGATGCAACAAGTAATCCTTGAAACACTGTGGTGTCTGGTGTTTGGTGTGTTACAGATAAGGGGAGCCGTATCCATTTTTATACAGGTTTAAACATCTGGTATTAATGATAAAGGTTGTGAGGTTGCCTTACAATACAGGCAATGCTCCAGGGGGATTAAAGCAGTAGATATATTTTGTTGAAGGGAGTATCAGGTTAAATATCCACATTTTTATTCCTAATTATCGCTTTCCTGTAAATTGTATTTTTATTGTCTCTGGGATTTTGAGCAAGAGACTGCACGACACGCAATGAATAATAAATGAATAAGTCCATTTGACCTGTCCTATGGACACACTGGGCCAATCAGATGAGGCCCCAGCTAGCCATCAGCCAAACTCAGATTATTTGAGATGACTCTGTTGGCGAGGCTAGCTAGCGTAATGGCTGAGGAAGGGGAAAAGAGCGAGTGGAATGTGGTCCCACTTCAATATTTGTTTAGTTATTGCAAGTCATCACAATACTGAACAATGTATTCACATAAATGTTAATAAACCAAGAAGTGTCTTGACAGTAAAAATGACAGATGTGGTTTAAATCCATTTTACAGTATTAAAATTTCCTTTTTTTAAGTCTGTAAACATAATCTTAAATTAACTACAATCAGCTGTATTACATAATTTTTTATCACATTGACTGGAAGTTATCGATGAAACTGTTAGTACTCAAATGATTGAATAGTTGACTGGATAATTAGAAAACACGTTAATCTCTTCAAAGATCTGATTGATAGTAAACAAGAATATCAATGGGCTGTGTCGAAATAATATTATAATTATAATCACTAGCCTGGAAGCCAGCCCAGAGTTCCCCTGCCTACCAAATTTTAGTGGGGAGTTTTGGCCAGTCATCATTTGGGTTGGGTGATGATCGACAGAAGAGTAACTGCAACACGGTCATACATGTCATCAGAGGGTCATGGAGCATTGAACAAAATGGCTGCCATCGGAGAAGCGGGACGTTTAGATTCCCCTGTTGCAAATGATACTGACGACGAAACAACTTCAAAGGATTGACAGTTGACAGCGATGGACAGATATGTTGAGAAGCAGGTTGCGTAACTCGTTGCTCGATTGGTAATTGCGTTGAGCAGTATTTTTTTCTCCTTATCGGTTGACACACCCCTTAATCAAATCCCAATGGCGCGTTGCCAGGCTCAAAATCTGATAAGAATTGAGTTGTTGCTGTGCCAGACTGGGCAATTATGATTTTACTGACAAAAATATCCATTGATTCATCAATAAAATAGTCAGCAGATTAATAAATACAGAAAATGATCCTTAGTTGCAGCTCTGTCTGAAATCTTGTGATTCCAGCAGCACAATGCAATTCCTTTGTAAGTTGATAAAAGGGAATATTTGTATTAACATTGATTTTGCTCATCATTATTACCGGTATTTCCTTGTCATTGCCCTTCTTTTGGTTAGTCAACCTCTTCAGCCCTTCAAGCATAGTTCTGTAGCCATTAGAGGCTCCTGATAAACGTGGACATTCATGTCGTAGCATTCTTTAGTATACGATTGCATACTCTGTCATTGTTTCTTTCTCATTTGTGGCATATCTTATACATCCAAACATTGTTGACTCCAAAGTTCTTGTGTAATGTGTTTGGGATCTGTTCTATTAGGACGTTACATTCTTCCATTAAATTGTACAATTTATGAGAGGATGTGGGCCCGTGGAGATAAGGTGACAAGGGGCGGATTCTCTCCTACCTATTCAAAACATGTCTTCAAAGGCAAATAAACTCCCTCCGCAGCTGTTTGGATTGGTTGAACTGTATTGACAATCTGTTAAAGTGCAGAAAAGAGCTTATTTTCCCCTTTTGTGGAATTTGACAGTGATAAAACTGGATTGCAGCAATAATGGCTGTCATGGATCAACACCTAGAAACATTTTACTCTGCTGATGTGGACATGAATGGGATCCAAAGTCATGTCTCCCTCTGGCTGACTGCCAGGACCTTCACAGGAGCTTTAATAAATGGTTTGTACCAGCAGACGGTCCTTGGCCTGAGCGCATGTGTGTATGTGCGCGTGTCATTGTGTGTGTGTTTATATGCCACAGGGATTTTAATAAGGACTAAGTGCGTAAGAACCCTCCAGAGGGGGAGAAAGACCAATAACCTACAGTAGTGCATGGTGCTACTAAAAGGGTTGAAGGAACACTGAAGGGGAGGAAGCAACGGTGTACCAGCTATTTATTCGCAGCACCGGGGTGCACATGAATTATTCAATGTGACATTCATTCATTATTAAGTTTTTTAAATGGATAAATAAATAGACAAAAGTGTAGCAAGGGGAATAGGGTTTTACATGACACATATATGTTGCTCCAAGACATATTTTAATGACAATGACAAAATATGCATTTAATGAGGGGCGAAACCACAGCCGGTACAAAAGTAATGCATATAAAAGACCAGTGTGAGTGGAATGAGAGGGGATGGGTGGTGATGCTGCTCAGTGGGGAGAAGATGGAGAAGTGAGTTCAGTAGGTGGGCTGCCTCAGGACATGGAGGTTGGTGGCTGGGTACCTCGCACAAGTGTAGACGCCAGCTCGTGGTTTGCAGCTCTGACACCTTGAACAGAAGGATAGAGTGGACTTTTGTTAGGATCAGCTGGGCTTAGAGAGATGACATGGGCCACAGTGGGTGCCTGAGTGTGGAGTGCATAGTCAGTATTGTGCCTGAGTTTGCTTTAAAACACTGTGGTGAGCACTGAGCCCTATTATTGCAAAGTTTTTCAGTGAATACATTTCATAATACAGACATGTCTCATAGAACCTGTGTGCACGGTTTCATCGGTAGAATGATATCTTTTTATCTCCTCATGCCTGACAGCAGATGCTATTCTTTATTTTCATCACTGTCATCTTGAGTCATAGAGCAGATCTCTGAACGTGTCATTGTTTTTCATTATATCCAGGAGGAAACAATTCTCAGGCATCACTTATTCATCTCTGAGTTTATTCACTATAGCATAAGGCAGGCTAACTTGGGTGTCACCAGAAATTAGTGTGATGCACAAAGCTTTTCAGTCCATTTCCAAAGTGAACAACCTGTCACAGCACGCGATGAATTGATTCTCTGTTAAAAGGGTTTGAATATAATTAAAGGTACTGTTTGCTACTCAGCAATCCAAGTGGATCTTGCCATCACACTGTGAGTTGCATCTCAAATCTGTCTCCCTGAACACTATTAACACTATTTAACTTGGGGGCATTCATTTAATTTGCTATAATTGCTTTAGAGCCCCTCTCTTTATGCTCAACCAGTTGTCTGTAGGTCGGGGGGGTGTCGGCATGTCTGCGTGCGTATCGTTGTTTTTCTCGCCTGTTGTGCTCAAATCTGAATTTCATGGCAACTGCTTTGTTAATCGTAAGGCTGGCGTTAAGATAAACAAATACATTAACTTGACACTGAGCGTAAATTATGTTGAACCGTTAAAATGATTCATAGTTTTACTTCAGTGCTGGTTACATACCTTAACCGCAATGTAAATATCCAATCAATAAGGGGCAGAGCAGCATTTATGTTGAGGGAAAACAGTTAGCATCTAGGGATGTGAGGCTGGCGGGGGGTTCTGGGCAGGTGTTGGGACTCCTTAGGGAGCTGGAGGTCACATTAACATACAAAAGCCACTCTGCTGGGTAACCTTTCCAGGCGCTGCTCCCTAGCCAGGGGGCCTGCGGTCACACACTGGCACTGCCACAAGTGCCTCCCCGCAAAACCCACACATGCACACGCCGGCACACGTGCGCGCAAATCTCTCGCATCAGCCCCAGAATACCCCCTACGTTCGCCATGACAGAAACATTGCTTGTATAGTGACATGAAATATTTGCACTCGGGGAACATAAATCACAGAGGACAGCTCTAAAGCAAAACAAATACTATGATATGGTCCATTGCCGTCATAATGCACACTAAAGGGAAAAGCATTCATGTGGAATTTAGATCCAAAGCCTAACATTTTATCTTCGCCAGCAGTCTTTTGCACAAATCAGCTCCTTTTTTTTTTTCCTCCCTAAATCCCTACAAAAGCAAGGTTGTTGTCATTTAAGCTCCACTCTATTTACAACTCGGATATGCCTTAGATGTGAGCAAGGCACAACAGTGAGGAATGGGAGCAGTGTGCTGGATAAGGGGTAGCGCGAGTGAGACAAGAGATAGACATTGACTTTGCCTGGGAGCATGCGGAGCTCCTCCTGGTAGAGAGGAAGAGTAACTGGGGCGAGAAAGAAAGATTGCGAATGGAGGGAGGCGCTTGGTGGGCAGCCGCGGAGTTAATGTCGATCAAATGGCGGGGGTTGGGCCGAGAGAATGGGTGGTCATATTGATGGACAGCGGCATCAACGGGGATTTAGCCGGCTATTAGAGATGACGCAGGTTTAAAGTTGGAGCCTGCTTTTCCTCGTTCTTTTATTTCGGAGGAGAAAGAGAGGGGAATTTTGCTCGGACGGTGGAGACGTCGAGGCATGGAGTAGCCGGGAATCTTTTCCATCTGGGTCTGATTTTGAGTGACAGGTCGCAGGGATGGAAAAATGTGTG
Organism: Chelon labrosus; assembly: GCF_963514085.1. Lineage (NCBI taxonomy): Eukaryota > Metazoa > Chordata > Actinopteri > Mugiliformes > Mugilidae > Chelon > Chelon labrosus. The sequence goes on along the minus strand of NC_140350.1, from coordinate 4,524,247 downwards.
CGGCGTGTGAGAGGGTGTGTGTATGTGTTACCCCACAGGTAACACATGCGCACCATGTAATTATACTCATTACACGGCAGGCTGTGGATCTGCATGAAATGCTAGTAGACACTAGAAAAATATCTGGATTGTTGACAGCATAGTGGCTCGGTAGCTGTGACAGTCAACTACATTGTTTATGCTGCAATTACCAAGACTGAATTCAATCAGTCAGGCCAATACACTTTTTTATTGCAATTATGCAAAAGACCTTACAGCTCGCTGTGTGGTGAGACGTGATGTGCAGTAGCTTATATTGATTACTTTATTTGTAAAATTAAGTCTTTAAGAAGTCCCTGTCACTCAGCCTTCACTGCATCCTGTATCACATGCGAGCATTACACCCTCATGAAAATAATAACTCTTAATATAATTGATGTAATATGCCACACGCAACAATAAGGTATAACATCTAATCACATTAAGTAGTCATTGCCAATCTGTAATTAAACTGTTTGAGACAAGTGATTACCAACCCAGATAGAGAATGTGAATATATAATAGGAGTGTTATGAAAACACTAATACCCCATAGCTCTAATTGCGAGGCACGTTTTGCTCGTATGGATTTCCTTGTGTGCGTTATCACCGCATTGACCACAATGTACCGAGAAACCGCACAAATAAGGCAGGCTGAAACCCTCCTTCGCTTTGCTATGCTCCGCTACACATTGTAATGCTAACAGCGGGGCCCTGCAGTCTGACTGGGCTAATGGTGTGCCATCCTGTCAGGTCACGCGCCCAACCAGAACATGCGGCGAGATTGTTCACATCAAGCCTGTTGGCAAATTCGCCAACGCGCATTAAGCTGTGACATTATGCTAAAGTTGTTTAAATGCTCCTATATGCTTAGTGACTAATGAATGGTCCGCCCCTCCTTCCCTCCCTCCTGGAGCCTATTGGGATGAGTGTCTGTCCTCTTAAACTGGAGTGATAGAATTAGCTGTCACAGCCTCTGGTGCAACACAAGTTTAAGTGAAGGAGGCTTAAGGGGAGACATGGCAAGAGGGCGGCCATGAGACCTTCCTGTCTGAGACCTTTCCTTCCTTTTTACTATGAATGCATCAGCTTGTGCTTTATGGTGTTCTTTCAGAAAGCTTTTATTTAGGTGAGAAAATTAGAAATATATAGCTGTCAGATTTTAAATATTAATATTTTATGGGGAGGCAGCTGGAACATTTAATGGCAATCAATAGATCACAGCAGGGGAAGGTATTTTTCACAACGTGATCTGTGATCTGACAGACATTTTCCTTTCACTCTCTTAATTAATTTCGTCAGACACCCACCGAGACTTGCCGGGCTGTCGGTCTGCACGCCGGCCAGAGCTCGCGCCTGTTCTTTTGTCTGGTGCCCCAGCTTTTCCCAGAGACACACCTCAGTACACCTGTAGGTTTTCATTTCCCCCCACCCTAATGAAGGTGTTTGTGCGGCTGATGGACACGCAGCCTCCGCTTCTCACCGTTGCCGCGTGCCCCTCTCCTTAGGGCTACAGCAGTCCTGATGAGGACTGGTGTTTGTTCATTTCCCAAACTTCTTCCCTGTGCCTTCTTGCTCACTGTGGTGTGGAAGATCTGACAAAGTGGTTAGGTTAGCAGCAGCAGAAACTCTAGCTGCCTTTCATGCTTCTGTGATAGAGAAATGGAGTAGACCTCTTCAGCGAGTAAACGTTTTCCTAATCCTCAAACCTTAGCATAATGTTTGTTGTCATTTTCCTTAGTAGTAAATGCACATCTTTAGAAATTATGGAGCAAAGAAAGGAAAGTGTTATTCTATTTATGTAATCTTACGTTAAATTATTGCAGTATATTAGAGAAAATATGTTGTTGGGCCAGAACAAAGACCTCGCAGTCGAGGACGCCGTGCCTGTGGTTTGAATCTGGCTCTATCCACTACATCCTGGCTGACTATTTTATCACATAAATGCGAAAACATCAAGAAAGAGAAAGAACATCGTCTTTCACAAGTGATATTAGGGAAGAAAATGAAACATCTGAAAAGAGCTCAGATTCTTTCAGCGTTCTAAGAAGTAGGCAACTGCCTGGGGATCCCCTTACAGGTGCACAGGCATCACTGGGCCCCGTGTCGAGAACAAGTGCCAGGCATTCCCAGTTGGGTGCTGATTCTTCAACTCAAAAAACTATTGATGTGACTCAGGATTTTACACAATGTCAAGTGTAGTTGTACCTAGCAAGGAGTAGTTCTTTTCCAGGATCCAAAAGATTAAGTCACGTCAGGTTTTGTGACAAAAATAATTAAGTTACCAAATTTTGGTGCGCAAAGTCGGACAAGAAAATGCAGATGCAGCTTTAAAATGTAAAATATCCAGTGAGCAAATGATAAAATACATTTTCCATAGAGGGAAGTGGTTTGAACGTTTCCATTTCACTCACTTGTGTTAGTTCCTTCAGCTGTATCCTCTCACTTAAATAGGCTTTGAATCTACAGATAGTAAGCTATGCCATGTGGTCGCGAGGAGCGGGTTCCAGTTGTGGTCTATGCTCTCACCAATGGGCCAGATCTAAGTGTGGGCAGCTAGACTGATTGCTGAGACGGCCAGCAGAGCGGAGGAGGATCAGACATCGAGAGAGGTTCTACTAGATTACACAAGGCTTGTCTGAGCGCTGGATTTCCTCGCCTTTTGTTGTAGAACCTGGCTCGCGGAATAGCAGATCAAAGCTTCACTCGCAGCGTCTCACGTAGCATCATTTACACATCTGTGGAATCCACATTCATAGAGAAGACTATAAAACCTCTCCTGCATTTATTAATGTAGAACTTTGACCAGAGACAAAGGTTAGGTGGAGGACAGAAATGGTCTCGCTTTCAGAGCAGCATTCACAACCCAGTGTTTGAGCATTCACAACCGCTCATTAATTCTATTTCTACTTTGAGTATTGGTTATTTGCTTTCTTCTTTTCACTCGGGCAAGCTCTCAATTCATTAGCCGATCCACTATGAATGTATTATTCAATGCTAGATTGGCATTGGCGAGAGCAGAGTGTTTACCATAGCTCATGAAATATGTATCTGTTGAATGGGTGTGCGTGTAAGCAGCTGCCTGATATAGTCATGATGAGGGAGAGGGTTCTGTGGCAGTCGCAGCCAGTCACTCAAGGACAATCCCTTATAGCTGTTTTGCCTGTGTTGATTGTTGTGTTGATTGTCTTACATTAAAGCTGCGGTGTGCAGTGTAGATAACAAATTTACCTCGGGGTGTGTTTCAGTATCAGGGATAACTTTTTTTTTCCCCATTTCCACATTGCACATTGAAAGATAAGCATTTTCACTTTTTTTTTTTGATAGAGAAACCATTAATTGATCGCCTGAAATGGAAAAATCTAATAATTTACTACACACACACACACACAACAGACACTAGCAGAGAACTTATCAGATTTGTTAAAGTAATAGTGAGGCCAGGACATCCATAAAGAGCTGTTTGTTAGATGTCAACTGCAGTAATTATAACGGAGCTGGCACGGCTGAAATTATATCGTGTTGTCTAATGGTGCCTATGGAGAAAGAGCAGTGTAGGGGTCTTTTTTTATTTATTTTTTTCCTTTTTGCTCAGATGAAGTGGCTCACTACAAAGATGAATGATTGCTTTCTCTGCGAACTCCTGGGCTCATGGCTTGATTTAATTGAGTTGAATTAAACCTAAGCCAGGTAGAAATGGAGACAGAGAGAAAATCTATGCCGTCGATCCATAAAAGCCTTTAGGGCTTCGATCTGGATTACGTAGATTATTTTCCTGTCTGGTCACAGTCACACTTCATTCCTGTCCATGCAGTCCTGTACTCCTTACTTACATGTTGTCGTGGTGGAGGGTTGCCGACAGGTGCCCGCAGCTGGCGCGCGATCAAAACTTCCCCCTTGCAAGAATGTAATGGCAAGAAAGCATCAACACATTCTCATAATTACAGGCAACGCGTTTGAATAGTCATGGGATCAATGAAATGGCTGCCTCACTAAAAAAAAAAAAAAACATAAAAAATAAAAGAAAGAGAGAGAGAGAAAGGAACTGGCAGCGAAAATACATGTTGTATTGTTTTGGCACACTGTTGGAGACACTCCTGTGGAGCTGCTTCTGCCATACAGTGCATCTACTATAAATATAGTCTGCTGACTGTAAAGTAATTTCATTGACGTAGTTACCTAATGTGGTAAATGCATCATTTCCTGTATGTGCTGATACAAAGCCAGGAGAGCAAGCTAACAAAGTCATGAAAATATGGCTTTAATGAGAAAAGGAGTGTAATGTGTTTGCGGTGGCTTTATGTTCCTGTCTGTAAAGCTCGGTGCCTGCCTGTAAAACCAGCCAGCTGCATGTCAGTGACGAATGCAAACTTGTTTGCTCCCGTGTGTTACGAGGGCCTCGGTAGGTGTTAAATGGAAGTAAAAAAAAAGGCATGAGGTAGTTCAGCGATCAGCAGACAATCGGGGGCATACGTTGCCGCCTGCCAACAGACACGAGGCCAAGCTGCCAAATCACCCTTAAAAGGAAGCCTGAGCAAAGGGGCTTATCTCAATGTGTTGGTCTTTCTCTGCTCCAGCACGTTTCGCCATATGTACACAGAAGCAGGGGCACGATCTCATACGTCTTTCTTGGTCTGTATTTGTCTTGCTGTCTTTATCCTGCTCTCTGCTCTCTCTCTCTCTCTCCCTCCCTGTTTCATCGCCGCTTCAGCCCTTTGCTCCCCTGTTACCCTACTTTCCCATTGTGTGGGTTGTCATCTAAAATAAAAAATACCTCTTGTTCATGACAATTCTGAGATGACACGTTGACTCTTAAAACGCTATGATTAGCCCACATTGTTTGAGCTTCACTTTGAGTAAAGCTGCTTAGGGGCAGCAGATAAGGCCGTGGCGTATATTTATCTGCTACATTTCAATCCGTCTTTGTACTTTGACAGCAGAGATGATACGAGGAGAAGGGGGCAAGGTGATCCTATCCTGCTATATTAATTTGAAGTTGAGCCTGTAGTATTGTTTGTCAGATGGGAATGGAAAGCTGCACGGTGAACCGGGCAGAAGCACTACCTGGCCAACCCCTTGATCAAACACAACATAATACACCTGACGTTGAATTATTCTGTGTGCCGGGGTTATTTTTGCTTTCGTGTCCTTGTGTTTCCTGTTAAATAATAAAAAGCACGCTGCTGTGTTCAGTAGAGGTGTTGCATGGATCTGGTTTGTGGTCGTGCTTGCATCAGCTCGTAGCTTCGTAGCAATAACTCAACCGGGGGATTGTTTGAAATGAAACCAAACTCTTCAGAGACCTCGGGCCTAAAAGAATCCTTTAAAAGTCAGTGTGAGCTCGTTCTTTTTAGACGTGACTCGTTCTTCATAGCTACTGGGTGTTATTGCTCACGTGTTTATTTAAAACACGTGGCGTTTTTGTCCTTTCCAGAGGCATTAGTGGAATATTGGACTTTTCTTTTTCTTTTTCTTTTACTATCACATAAAAAGCCTTTATTCCACTGTTGTAAAAATAATGTCCAAATTGAGCTTTTGTGCAGCCAGCTGACATCTCTCTGTCAGTTCTGTAACCGGCAGCGACCCGCCTTGTATTAAATCTTTGAGTCATCGAATGTCACTGTACACATGTGTAATAATACATATACCACATCATCCCTGGACATGCTGTCCTACTAATGCAGCACCTGTCACCAAGATGGAAAGGGCACACGTTACCTGGAGTAACACTGGAGGAATACTGACTGGCTCTGCACATGTGCTTCAGAAACAGCAACCCTTAGTCATCGGAGCACTCTCCGTTGGTAAATACTAGATGCATAAGCCTCTGACAGACTCAGCACATTTTTTTTTTTAGCTTTTTTAGTTTTTTTTTTTTTTGGCAACGCTTGTGTGTCCTGTTATACTGTCTCTTTTGATGATTCCTCAAAAATTCAAGTGACTTGTGTGTGAAATGAAGTTGTGCACAAGTGGGGGAATGAGATGAATGAGGAGCCGGTTTATGCTGTGATCAGAGAGGGGTACTCAAAGCGTCCAAGCGGAGACATTTTCCAGCGCTTAGTTTATTGTAAATAGACACAATTCATTGGCTTGTGTTTGTTTCTGTGTGGCTCATTTGACCTTTTAGCTTGCGTTTCTGTTAGATGACATTAAGGGACATTTAGACTGGAGGCTTTTCTGTGAGTTGTAGCATTAAGGTAGGGAACATCCTTTGACTACTACAGCGCGAGCCCACGTCTTTGTTTGTGTCTCCGCAGCCGAAAGTTTTGAAAGTAGCTTGAATCACAGGGAGATCGCTCCGCTAGCGGGAACTGGACAGATTCATGAGTGCTGCTAATGAGCCACTTGGCTTTTAGCTTTTAGTCAAAGTACACTCTGACACAAGTAGATCAGAGCATAATGAAAAGACCGTGCAGTAATGAAAGGTGGATAGACCGAGGGGGGACATTTCTGTTTTGAAACTTTTGCTCCCTGACACAGATTTTTTTTATTCATTTTATTATTTTTTTTAATAATATTTTTCACATAGATATGCAAAAGTGGTACCACTGGATACCACTGAGCTGTATATTTGTTAGAAAATAGCACTTATTTGTTCTTAAAAGCAAAGTTTGGACCATTATCATTACCCATTATTTATGAGTCAACGTACAGTAAGTGCATACACCATGGTGGAGTGCTCAACAGTGGGCAAATGACAAATTTACTTAACACAGACATTTGCAGATTTGTGGATGGGGAAGTTATAAATTAGGCTTGAACTTCATTTAAAATGTAAATAAAATGGCAAGCTAAACACATTAAATGAAGGCCAAGTCGGTTTAAATGGTGTTTAAAATGCAAAGTCATAACGACTGTAAATCAACTAAGGGAGTGTATCCTTATAGTTCCTTGGCATTTTTCCTTAGGATTATGCTGGAGAGCGTTTCATCAAAAATCACTGCATTCGGACCTGAGCTGTCTCTATGACAACAATATTGTGACAACAGCTCACCAGCAACATTCAGTTAGCGGCTGATCTGCTCTCACAAATGGCCTTTGCCGTCTTTGTTGTGGTAATTTTTGGTTTGACATATACAGTTTGGGATAGACATGACCAGAACAGTCTTTTGCTCGGTTTTCTCGGTTACCAGGACGACGAGTCCCGCTGTCCGCTATTGGATGCCTGAGATTGATGGCCAGAATTGCACGGAGTGGCCGTACAAAGAAGGCGGGGCTAAAAAACACAATGGGTGCTTGGATGTATCTCTGTGGAATACTTTCGCATCAATAGCAATAACAGTTGAAGAGCAAAAGCTAGATGGACTTTCATCCTAATTTTGCTCATTTCACCTTATGTGTGCCAACATACTGTAATGTGTTAGGTTTTGTCTTCACCATGAAGAGGCCCACTACAGCCACTGTTCATGGCAGCCTAATTTTGCAGCAAATAAATGAATTGGAGTCAGACTTGATAAGAACTGGAACTCATGAAATGATGCCAAATTTCACACAGAGCTTATATGGATGAGTATTCCTGAAGTCTTGATAAATGCCTGCATAAATATACTCATCACCGTTTTGACTGCATTTGACAGAGTTTTGAAGTGTCTTTAGTTTGCATGCATGTGCACACACTTGTGTATCTGTTTGTGTGTTTTCCCATTTTACGTGTGTGCATGCTCCCAGAGGGGAAACAGGCTGTGTGGGGTGTTATCTGCTTCTGCAGAGGGTGACAGCTAATCACCAACCCTGACAAACACTGGGGGGAGAGGGGAGGGAAGAGGGAGAGAGAGATGACAAACGTAAGGGGGAGAGAGGAGATGGCGCTGGGCAAGGGGATTGGCATTTGAATTCCACTGAGTAACCACGGAGTGCTTCGGATCCTGTCATCACAACCTCTGTATGGGTTTGAACCTGAGCTGGACAACCGCGCAGCCTCCCACCTGTCCCACTGATAACTAATAAACCCCCATCAGAATAGGTACATACCAAGATAAGAGGCCGCTGAGGAAACATTGCGACAATTCTTGATGAGTTGAATAAATCTTTGTGTTTGCAGAGCCTGTCAGCTGCATCTTTGATCTCCTACCTGCTGCTCGTAAATTCTCAGTGTAGAATATCCGCAGAAAGGTTCATGAGCTGTCTATATTGCTGGGAAAGTGGTACCTTGTCAGGTGTAGAGACATCAGCACTTACAGTATTCGCTAACTGTGCCATTAATCGTACCCGGAGTCTATGCTAAATGCATTTGTAGCTGGTTTGCCTTGCAGATGGGCTGATGCATGCTGAGTTAGTGTGAGCTGCTTGTGACGCCTGTTGACACAGAGATCAGAGGGCTGTGAGAGATGGAGAGATGCTGTCGTGAGATGGCGGCAGGCAGGCTGCACTGGGAGAGAGGAGGAGAGACAAGACAGGGCTGCACTCTGCTTTTCAAGGAAGAGTTTTAGGTTGATGCATTTCCCCTAGCTGTTGTCACTGTAGACACAGACACCTATTAAACACAGAGCAACAAGCAGCAAATCTGATGTGATAGCTGGTATGGTATGCCCTCTGTATAATCGTTATGTATTGGGTTTTCACATTTTAATGGACATTAATGATGGCATGGTTTGATTACCGATAGTGAGACTGATTTATTTCTGCCTGGTCGTCCGGTGGCTACTGGCCTCCATGTGGTTTCCGGGGCTCCCTGCTGGAGCCAGTGTGCTTGGCATTATTCGGACTAACTGGCGGCTGTCTGGGTAGCTGTGATGGGTGTCGTGCTGGGCGCCTCCATACGGGGAGACCCTCATCTGCTCGCAGTGTCACACCTCTCACCGCTTTGCTCTCTCTATCTGACCCTGTCACCAAGCCACAGAGTGACAGATCCAGGCGGAGAGAAAACCACACAAGAGACAGAGAGTGGGTGGCACACGCTTTTAGATACAGGCATAGCTGAAATCCTCGCTAAATAAAATCAAAGATAGCTGTCAGATGCTTTTACCGAGCACACTGCATGAGAGCACGCAAATGGCACTATCAGTGAAGAAGTCAAAGGTCCACAGCTACTCGAGAATTGAGGTTGTCATTCAGCGTCTTTAAGAATGCAGTGCTGTCTGTTTAACAGGCATATCTTATTATCAGCTATTATATAGTATAGATCAGATCACCATTTCGTTGACTGTGTGATAAGTTCAATATAGTTTTTCCGTGTAATTGCACACAGGTTTTTTGATTTATTTTGTTTTTTTCATCTTCATCTTGTTCATGGGAAGTAGAGAATAACAACAGAGGACATTATATGTCTCATCCACAGCTGGATTGTGTTGGTCTGGTGCAGATGACCATCTAGCATCTGTGTGTGCACATTTACATCTGTGTACTTGTGTTGTGTTGGATGCTAATGACAGCTGGCATTTGGCCACTATCAGTGGATCGTTAATTAGTATTGAGAGGTTTGGGGGAGAAGCACAGATTCTCCTCTATCTTTCCAACAGATGTGTGTTTGATCTGCTAACCCAGCTTAAACACACACACACAAACTCACGTACACACACTGTCCATCCATAGCTCACTGACATATGGAAATGTCTATAAGCAAGCGCCTCTCAGCACACTGGTACTGACAGCAATAGATCTAACTACAGGAGAACGTCAGCAAAAAACATGGATCACAGTGAAGTCTGCCAAAAAATGATCCTGTAATGAAAATAACAAATAGACAACAAAAAGGTAAACAGAGAAGAACTGTTGTTACAGTGACAGTGTAATGACAGCTCAGAGTTCAGTCCAATATACGGAGACGCTGTGGGAATTATTTAGGGTTTAACTGAAAGCAGATTATGGATTTCCAGCGTACTCGTCTAGCAACAACCTGTATTTTCCTGTGGGGCTGCAACTAATCATAATTTTCATTAGGAAGTAATGTGCCATTTATTTTCTCAATTACTTCCTTTATCACTTGGTCTATAAAACTAATAAAAGATGTACATTTACACTTTACAGGCTCCTACAGCCCAAGGTGAAGTCATCAGATCTCTGGATTTGAATACTAAGCAATGTTAAGACTGTAACCGTCAAACATTTGTCTGTTTCTCTGTTTTTATATGCAGTTGGATCCAGGAAGTAATGGATACAATATTGTTACAGTGTTGCATTCAACCTGGGTTTAGTTTGTGTTCAAAGGACAATCGACAAAAGTCTGACACGCCTACAACACTACGCGCTTCCAAACTGTTTTGCAATTGGTCATCATTTTGGAGAAGAAAAGATTCGAGAAGTCAGGAAATAATCACATTGCATGTAGAGCAGCAGCAGGGAGAGTGACTCTGGCATTTATTGTTGTTCTCTGGTTCATGTACCAGTGTTCTGTACATGATGTTCAGTTTGATCAAGCACGTATACGCTGGCACTGCTGCCACCAGACATCTTAGAAGGATGCATGCAACGACCTATTCCACATCAGGCAAACTGCTTGATCATATAATTATTAGCTTATGAATAGTCTCTGCATTGGTCCGTGGGTAAATGTGTGTTCTCACTGCAAACTAATCGGCAAATAATCGTTTCTAAGCAGGCTGAGACCACCCTCTCTAACAAGTCTGAGCTCAGTTGACTTGTTCCAGAACGGAGTGCGATTGCTGTGTTCACGGCACAGCAAACAGACTGAGCTGCTGAGGAAACCCTGCTTTCCGAATTACAAACTATGTGTGAAAACCCACTTCAGTAACTGATAAATTAATTTGTATGCAAAGCATTAATCGTATGCTTCATTTCTACATGTTTTATCCCTGTAGTGCTCATACAGCAGAACTGTCTTCATTGACATATGATCTATAAATAGAGAATAAATTCCTCTTAATGGTTGGACCAGTAATCCCTGAACACCTGACATCAGAGCACAAAAAATAACAACTCACAGAATTCCCTGGTGGCGGAAGAGCAAGAATCAAACAAATCTCTGTTTATTTTTTAAAGCCAACCTTTAACAAATCTCTACAAACTCACAGACACTGGAGTAAAACATTATTATAGCTCTCACTAATGTCAACGCCTTTGTCTATTCCGTTAATTGTAGCATAGTTCTCCTGATGGAATTGCTCCGTGACCTTTAGTATTTTTATTTCTTCAGCCCTTATATTTGCTAAGTGATGGTATTCTGGCTGATTAGCGCACCCTCGTCCCCCTAGACACTACACACACACACACACGCGCACGCACACACACACACTTTCAAAACACAATGTATTCACTCCCAGAACCCCACTTCCATTGTTCTGCTTTATAACACTGGGAAAGGAGCATCAGTCAAGTATATTAGCTGGATCCTATTACTGTCACCAGATTGCCTCTCTGAGCCATCTTAAAGAGCCCCCAGACAAAACTTCCTGTCATGTTAATCCAAGCTTTAATAAATAGAGGGATGTGTAACCATATTCAAATAGGGGCTCCCGTATTTATGCTGACAAAGAGAGACGGGCTATCACGAAATGACAGATGAAAGTGTTTTGCATGAAAAGGGGGAAAAAAGTTTTTATCGGTTCTCGTTCTCTCCCATTCTGGGGAGAAATGTCAAATTATTGAAATGGCCTTTAAAAAAAAAGCTTAAGCCTAATCTAAGTAAAACACTGCAGGTATTAGGGACACTAGCCATTGTGAGTAAAATGAATACTATTCAATTCAAGCTAGCGCCTGGTTTTATCCCCCTTGTTCACCTATTGATATTGAAAGTACATAATACACACCTTGTCTCCTCAGAGAGATTTAGGGATCGGACCTGAGAACATTAGGGCATACCGTCGCCTTTCTCTGAAGCATGAATTCTTTGATTACATTTTATTTTCTGGATGGTTATTAACACGGTTAGTATTACTGCCTGTGTCCTTTAGTTCAGCTAAGGTAGCCGCCAAGGTGCAGTGGGAGCCCATTGCATTCCTGAGTATACTCATCACCAACAAAGAGAACTGAAATCAGCCTCTCCAATTCAAGGCCATCTCTTAGATTCACATGTGAAAAAGAGCAAAGGCACTATCGCCGAGAATGGCACGCTCTCTTTCAGGCAAGGTTAATGCCTCTCTAGTCATTCCTCGAGTCTGAAGAAAAGAACCCAGTTGAGCCCGTATTCCGTTGTGTTATTTCACTATGTAGTGTAGACACCTCTTATTTCATTAATAAGCTCATTGAATCGGAACATGTTTGTTCTTCTGCTGTGTGAATGAAACTTTCCATGTTTGCCGAGACTGCATTGGGGTTTCGTCATTGCCTGGGTACATACAGCGTTATGAGAAGGGATCCTCTTTGAATCACTAGGCGGGATAGAGCTATCAATTTCAAAAACCATCTCGCCAAAATATGTTTGCATTGCATAATACAGGCGTATGGCCCCATTTTGCAATGTAGAATAATAATGGTTGTGTTCATAGAGTTCATAGACTGTATATAAAAAGCTGGACGGTGTACTGCAGTGTCAATGCCTTAAGTCTGGCATTTGGGTGTCTCAGTCTTTTTTTATTTATTTTTTAACTAAAAGTAATATGGGGTAGACCCCCGCCTCTCGCCCCATGACAGCTGGGGTAGGCTCCAGCAGACCCCCGCGACCCTTAACAGGAATAGATGAATTAAGATGAATGAATGAATGAATAATATGGGGTAGAGCGAGGGGTGGATCAAACTCTGAACCTTAAGACCAGTCACGTTAATCAAGCCAAGCACCTCCAGACGTACCTCTCTTTAAGACCTAATATGGAGTTATTTTCTAAAGGAGCACTAGATCACTGATCAGCAGAACTGGAATTAGTCCATCAAATGATTGGTGAAAAAAAAATGATTGACTTAGGATACGATGAGAGAAGATGGCAGTTTCTGAATGGGAGTCAGCTGGAGATGGAGATATTTTGGAGTCTCTGGCTATGTCCGTCTTTTGTATACGGTCAGTATGACACTGGCCAGTATAAAGTAATTAACAATATTAGCCTTAATAAACATTCATATTGGTCATTATTATAATGAAGCAATAGAATAAATTGAATGCCTCCCTGTAAGTTTTGTTATGTAGCAGTAATACCACTGCTATTTTTATTCTACGCACACAGTTAAAGACAAAATGACGGATGGATGAGCTAGCCAGCAACCAAGCTCTAAACCCTCTAACGCGGGATTTCTGTGATTCACTGGGGCATAACACTGACTCAGCCGTTATTTTCATGTTGATTCTGACAAGCGTTAAAATTTGGAAAGCTCCTAAATACTGGGTGAGCCATACAGTGAGCAAGCAAGTAGCAATAATTAAACGTCTGAGCCTATGTACATTTAGAATAGATTTTAATTAGGCTGCTTTAAGCTTCAGAGTAACTGGGCTATATCTGAGGAGGTTCTTGGAGAGGGTTTAAACACTGGTAGCCATTTTTAGACACTTGTACGTGTTTACTGCTCGAGCCTAGAAAACAGAGATGGCGTAACTGAAGTCTACAAGGCTGACATTAAAAGAGATGTTGATTGAATATTTTATTGGCAAAGAAGCACATTAAAGATTCACATGAAGTAACAGCTACTAGATTAAAAATGAATATTAGTTAATTAGATAGATAATTATCTTATTCTATTTATAGATCTGTAATAGAAGTTGATTCCACTGTAATCCTTTTCATCCTCCGTGATCCCCTCACACGGTCAAGCTATTAAAACAAACCTCTTCCTCTCATCTTTTGCATCTACACACAGTTTCTCCAAACATTTAAAATGTATCCTCTGACCGTTCTCTGCCCTCCAGCCAGCGCTGCTTGCAGCTATATTTGCATTAAGGAGGAGGAGGTGGGGAAAAGGAGTGTAAGATGTAAAATGCGCTTCCTGTATATGTGCGTGTGCATCCGTGTATGTGTGTCTCTACTGAAAGACAAATCTGATTGGCTTTCCAGGAGGAAGGACATCATTTTAAATAAGTCCTCAATGTTAAACTGTTTGCTCTAGGGCTTAGGGATTGCTCACCTCTCCAAATACTATTTTAGCTTGAAAGCACAATATTTTCCAGTCTGAGCTTTCACATGGGAGAATGAGGGAGGGCCCTGGTGCAGCAGTTTCATGGAGGTGGCTTGCAGGCATACTCTATTCTGACAGAATGAGGAGGCACTCTGCAAGAGTGTGGCGGAGAGGAAAGGGGCCCTATTAATAAAATGACTCTATAATGGGTAGTTCCCTGCAGCTTGGCAAAGGAAGACAGGCAGATTGATGGACGAGGCCAAGTCCTACTTCCTCAAGCATACTGAGCTCAACTGTGTGGACATGCCTCTGTGAGGCCAAACACAGGGCCAGACCCCGCAACATACTGAAGTCCCATTCACGTAGGAAGGAAGAACCTTATAAATGATTTCCTGTTTTGTTGTAAAGGGGTCAAAGTGGCAGTTTCAAATGTGCAATACATCACCTAGTCGCAAAGCTGGCTTTTATGATATATGAAAGATGCAGCGATCTTTTTTCCAGCTTATACAATATGCTCTGTAACACAGTTGGTTGTTTTTTAAGGATGGAACCATACAGAAGCATCTTTAATTGTAATCTTACCTCAAAGTGTGAAAATAGTAGGTAAACAAGACTCCCAGGGTGACAGTATTGTATCTGTATAGTGCATAATTGGGATTTCTTAAGAGCAACACACCCATAAAACTGCATTTGCCAGAAATATGGTGTGTTTACGGGAAAAAAAGGGTCTAAATATGACTCATTTTTAACTGGGTTTTGTTTTGAGGAAGCAGAGTTGTGCAGAGCTGTGCTAATAAAATATTTTTGCGGCACAACAGCGTTACACTCTGCCCTAACAATAAGGCAGCCTCCTGAAGGCATCACTCCATCATCCTTTTATTACATTTCTTTGTAACAGTACATTGATTAGAGTGGCCACAGCATGACTGTCTTTTTAATTGTGTATTTGCCGATCTGGAAGCTACACAGAGCCCCGTGGCAGGATCTGTACTAACCATTTCAGTAATGCTCCGAGGCATTCTTTGACACACAAAGTTCATTGTTAGAATATACATCAGTTTGTATCACCATAGCGACCTCCTTGGATGCTGAGCAGGGGACCTCATAAATATGTAATCCTGACAGATTTGAGGAATTGTCTTCCTCAACCGTTTCTCTCAAGCCA
The DNA here is from genome assembly GCF_963514085.1 of Chelon labrosus. Taxonomy (NCBI): domain Eukaryota; kingdom Metazoa; phylum Chordata; class Actinopteri; order Mugiliformes; family Mugilidae; genus Chelon; species Chelon labrosus. The sequence continues at coordinate 4,509,130 of NC_140350.1, read as the reverse complement.
TTTTGTTAATGTCAACATGAAGGGAAGTAACTGCAATAAGTGTTGACATTCCGCCAACGGTGTATATCATTAATAATTACATGCACATGCATTTCTGTGGAGTAACTGCTGGAAAACACTTGAATCCCTTTTGTCTGTCGATTTGATTTTCCAGCAGTTAAAATAAAAAATAAAAGATGAATCGTGTGCTACTAAGCCTGTTTCCTCTGCGTTGCTCTTCAGTGGGCTTCACCAAAGTATAATCATAAACGATATACGTCCGGACATGTGAAGGCCATCATCAATTATGTGATTATCCATTATTAATTTTTCATTACCGTGTAGCACTCCCATCGAGTCCTTGTCATTTTCTGTCCAAAAATATTACTGTGTTTGGTGAAACAGTATGCAAATTTAAGATTAGAGGAAAAATAATAGACAAAAAAAATCCAGTTGAAGAAGTTTTGAAATAGACACAAAATAAAGAAATCCATTAGACAGAGCAGACATCAGAGAAGCACCTCTTCACCCTACATCACTGTGCTTTTTCTAACTGTATGTGTGTGGGTTAAGTTTGCTCACCGGCCGTGCATTTTTATCACTTCTGCTGTGGGTTGCTACTCATCCATTATAATAAGGAATATTCCTTTTGGCAAAGGAAAAAAAAAAAAGGTTATGTTCCAGATTAAACGAAGCAGGCCTGGCCTCTGGAAAAGAAAGAAAGAAAAAAAAAAAGCTCGCCCATCTAGCTCGCCCATCGCTTAAGAACAGTGTCCCTTTTGCCACCTTGTGTAATTGCAGGAGCTTATAGGGAGCTAAAATTTTGCCCTCTGCTCCTCGTTAGAGCACCACTTGTAAAAGCGCTCAAGCGTGGATGCAGCACAGTGCAGCTCAACGTTCCCAGACAATGATATAGATTTCCTCTACAAAAGAACAATTGAAAGGGTTGTCACAAATTTGTCCATTGTCAGTGGGTCGCTATCATTTCTCTGTTAATTGCCATCATTGTAATAGAATATTAGATGCCGTACAGCGAGGGGAGTGTTGATGAAGGGGCAGTGCCAGCTGAGTTTTCTCCTTGACCGTGACCCTTGTCTGTCATAATGGTAATGATAATATTAATGTGATATTTCATTGATCCCTGTTGGACTTTTTAACCCACTCTGACGTGAGGCAGTGGTGCAGGCTTTACATCAGTGCCCCAGGCTGCTACCTCTGGAGATTCAGCCCCTTCCTCAGAGACAGTTAAGAAGAATGGATGCTTACCAACAAGGGGACTTAGACCCTGCTCCTCAAAATCCTAAAATTATTTTCAGTGTCATCCTGTACGTCCATGCAAATAAAGCAGAATCTGCTTAGGTTGTGCAAGCGCAAATCAGTGTCATCTTTGACACAAAAATTGCCTGATAAATACAGAATACGAACACAGCACCATTCTGTCCAATTGCATAAAGATGAAGTTCACCGCAAGTGTTTTTTAAAGACAAGAAAAAAAATAAAAAAAACAGATACCACCTGCGCGAGGCCACACTAGGAGCGAACACAAAAACCGAGCCTCAACAAAAAGGACAGGCACAACTACTCTCAGGTCACTATCAGTGGCTCAGGCCATCGCTCCTTTGGTATCAGATATGATCTACATCAGTGTCACCCCCAAATTGCGGGAAAGCTCCTTTGCTAGCCTTCAGCCGTGAGCTGAATGTAAATTTGCATTTGACACCTATCTAAATCGCTGTCATAATTCATTTCCAGAGCTCTTAAATCTCTCCCTGTCACCTGGCACCTCTGCTGTTTTCCTGTCCAAAAACAGAGCACATTAGCCTTTATTGATGCATTTGTCCTTTGATGCATAATTCATCATTCGCCAACAGTTTTTTTTTTTTTTTTTTTTTTTTTTTGGAATTATCATGCGTTTTTGTGATGTTGTTCAAACATATGGATTGACACAAAATGTAAAGGTTGCACCAGGTGTGGGATTAAATCTCATGCTGTATGACAGAAATAGGATAACACATTTTTTTTTCCTAGGATGTTGGGAGCAGTGTGATATGGAACCTTACCGTTACGTTACTCTTAAGCTAACTAATCACACAGTTTAAAAAAAAAAAAAAAAAAGAATTCTCATTCTTCCCTGAATGAGAGAGTTGATCTTAAGTAATCTGACATGCCACTCACTTCCATTAATATCAAATGTACTCATGTTACAACAGAAATAGCCTTGAATATAGCTATGCTCTTTCATTAGGGTAAAACAGTGCATCCATTATGAACTGATTTAAATTATTTAAAGCATGTTCTGGAAATCATTTGGTACCAGGCTGCGAGGAAACAATATGATTTAGTCAAAAAAAAAAAAAAAAAAAAGCCCCTGAATAATAATGATCTAGCTTTTTAGACTCTATGAGGACATTTGTCGGTCAGTGCTGTGCCTTTCCTCACCACAAGGGGGAGCACATTGGTCAGGGTTTTTGAGCTGTTAAAGAAATTTCTGTAAATATAGCAATATAATACAATATGTGGAGCGGGTAGCAAAACTGGTTTTTATGTGTGACATCTTCAGCAGGAACTCAGTTTGTCTTTTCAGGGGAGAAATGTCTTCAAGTTGGTTAGTGAACAGGAGCATATTTGATAGTTCCCAGCATTTTGAGAGAATGACACTGGACTGTCCTTTGCCCAGATTGTGCGCAGTCACCTGGCTTCGAAACTGACAGAATTTGACCGGCACTTCAAAGCGCAGATAACCCAAGAAGTGCAAAGGAATGGAACTGTGACCCTTTTGTGAATGTCCTTGGCAAACCTTCCCTTTTCCGTGCGGGAAGAAGATCAACTCCTCAAGCTTGACAGCCTGCTGACGAGTGTGTTTCATCCAGAATTTCTGCAGAGATATTATGTCAGAGTCGTGGCTGATTATCTTGAAAAGACTACGAAATCACTAAAAAGTTGGGTTTACTGCAATGAATGTCAATGAAAACTAAATCCCAGAATAGGCATAAGGGACACAATTCAGGTTTCACCATCCCCTGTCACCCCTCAATGGGTGTGTGTTGTCGGGTTTCCCACCGATTTACCTAAAATGTCTGACTTTCAAGGAGTTAGTGACATCTAGTGGTGAGGTTGCAGGTTGCAGGTAGCGGGCCTAGGCCAAGAGAACCCAAGAATCCAGTAGAGATGTGGGCTCATTCTAAGCTAATGAAAACACATCAGTTTGTAGTTAGAGATGATTGGTCACTAAGCAAAGCACGTACTGTATACCAGTCCTGCTGATAAATACCCATAAATCCTTCTCACTGGACCTTTATGTGTAACTTATTGTGGTGTTTTTCCACCACGTTTGATCTTTTTTTCCTCATTGTGCTGAATTTTTGATATAGCGTAGTCTTCAAATGCAGCTCAATAACTCCATTACCTCCACTGGTCACAGTAATGAAAAGTACATTTCACAGACAGACATGGCAGGCAAATTGGGAACCAGCACTGAAACCAAAAATATTAAGCTTATAAGGGAAAGAAAAAATAATAATGCCGTGAAAAACTTTGCTGTCTCTAAAACTTTCAAAGCTGCATTACGTACTGCCTGAATACCGCTAATCTATCAAACCGTCCAGCCTGTAAAAGACATTTCCTCCGGGACAGCGGCAGCAGCATCCGGATGCTGCACATACTCTGAAAATGTCTTCTAATGTTCGCACTGGCACTAAAGGAATAAAAACCACACGACACACAGCGCCTAATGTAAGATTTATTAGCATGAGTTAAGCCAAGGTGAAATTCCTGGATACCAAGAAATTCTAAAGACAGTGTGAAGTGGCAGTATATTAATATTTGCTGAATCATATCTCCATTTACAGGGCTGGATTTATGACAAAAACAAGGCTGTAGTATGAAATCACTTCCTTCTGGATCGTGAATAAATGTTATGTTGCTAATAAGCCAACGCCAGGACCTAATACACTCCCGCTGGCTCTCTTTTTCAAAGGAGGTTATTTGGTTCAGATGTGTTTGCTGCTAGTTTAGTTAAAGAGCTGCCCGGCCTTTCGCCCCCTGACTGTCTTCCAGCAGCCTTCTCCTTTTAAGTGGTCATGGACTGTTCCAGTGCATATACCACAGTGAAATAGACTTTTTGCTCTTTTCTTCATTGTCACAAAAGGCCAGGCACTTCGCTGGAGTTCCCATTCCCCTTTTACATAGTGATAAGACAGCCATTATCCTTTGAACCTTTCTTTTCACCGTGCCAGGAGAAAAGGAAGAGTGAAAGAGAAGGAGGAGGAGGACAGAGAAAGATTTCTTCCCTGAGGTGAGCCTGGCCTCACCTCTATGTGGCGGGCTTTTTTGTGAACAGTGAAGAGGTCCTTAACCTTCTATCAGATGGAGGCACACAGTTGTGTTCTGCTTGAATAACTACATTGAAAAGCCCTGAAGCACAGGAGATGGTTCTATAGACTCTGCAAGTGGCATGGAGAGGGAGAGAGAGAGTCAGAAAGAGAGCGGGAGAGAGGGAAGGAGAGAGGGAGGGGAGACTGTATTGTATGACCTGCTGGAGTGTGACCCTCACATCATGTGCACATTCTTTGTTAAAGTGCCCATCAGTGCTTCACAGTGAATCTGTGTTCTTTGTTGGACGGGTCTCGCTGACAGGATGGTCCTTCTCCAATAATGTCACAACAACACGGCTCACACATTCATATAATACACTTCCTTTAATAGACCTCCCTTCATTTTACAAAGTAACGGCCTTCCTGCTCTCGGGCTCTAAATGGCTTTGCCGTGGCAATACTATCAATATTAGAGTGCAGATATTTGAATGTCATCTTGCTTGAAGGGCTCCCGATGGCTGATGGTGTTGTGGGCTCGCTTTCATAACTCACACCAGTCAGATCTCGCGGAGAGCCATTTGTAAACGGTGATGCAACTCGACAGCGAACATCAAATTAAGTGATATTAGCTCGACGCTTTCCACATCCGTTGTTTTCAGAGTTGCTTGTGGTGCTGTTTTAGCTTCATCAGCCTTTTACAAACTTGCTCCTAATCAATATCTATCTGGTGTATGAAAGAATCCCCGCCATTTCTTTGAGCCTTAAAGAAAACCCAACACGCTCTGCTAGCCATTTTGTCTGCTCTCCTACTGATGCGTGGAGTAGCGACATCGCTGGCTGCTTCAGTATTACTGATATTAGATGACAGAAGTCAAATGCTATAAATTCCCGTCTCCCATGTAAATGATCACAGGCTGTCAGGCACGCTTGTCAAATTAAACGTTTACCATCGTTGGTAAACATGCCATTCCATCTTAGCTCCGCACTGCGGCTTCCACGCTGTCAAATGCCGAGACGTTCGGCCGTTTCTGCTTTTATGAGCTGAATTCTAGCCACGAGGGCAGAATTTCCTCGTCTCGTCAAATGTTCCTCACCTTTTAATTTTCAGAGCGGCGTAATTAACAGCTACGGTACAGAGTGTAACAATGGGGGTTTTTGTACTGGAGATAAACAACCCAGAAGTTTCTCTGTGTTCTTCAAACTCAGCCAATGAAATCCCAACACCCGGCCCCACAAATTCCAGTTATCCCACTTCCACTCACTTTAATGTGATTTTCATTAGATTGCCTGGCGTGAGACAGAGGTTCGCTTGCGTGACATTATAAATGTCTGTTTATAAAGCTTTTGCTGCAGGTGATATTGCTTGGCAGCTGTTTATTTGAACTCCACTTTAATGTCTTCCCACCACACAGTCATCAGATTGCACATTTTTCAGAGACACTGCAAACTTCATTATTTTTACCACTTTTTTTTTAATGTTTCTCTGCTGTGTCAACAAAGGGAAACCGTTCAGGGAGAACAATAACTTCATTAGAGATTGTACAAAAGTACCTACAACAGTTCTGCACTTGGAGCTCTGTAGAATTCCTACCCACACTGAAAAAGTTCTATTTTGACATCTGATTTTTACTGGTTATACTTCCCATAGCCTGCCTGGCTTACGTTTGTTGTCCTAGCAGGCTTTTTGTTTTGATTATGGAATTCCCGCCAGTTAAAGCAGACAGCATGGTTTGCACTCACAACTTACACTGCCTTCAGATGGAGCGCTTGAGCTCTTACTAATGACATGGAAAGTTGTGTTCACAATATGTTTGGCGTTCAAGTGGTAACCTAAGCTGTGAGTCATAAAAACACCTTAATAACTAGATGACAGTTTGCACAACACTGTATAATAATATCCGTATATTCCATAGTCACACTCTCTATTCCACAGTCAGATTTAAGTCACATGTATATTTTAGGTAACTGTTGCCAATGAGAAGAATTGAGGACTAACGATTCCACGAGGTTATGACTGGAAAAGATGAGACTGCTGGAAATATCAGCAATTTCCTCAGACATATCACAACATTATGACGTGAATCATAAATCTCATGACGTGAATCATAAATCTCTTAACGTACCATCCACCTCCATTCCTGAAAACGTCAACAAACACATCTCAACTTGTGTGTTTGGGACCTTACAAAACATTTTCTTGTGAGTACCACAAGAGGAGGCCTTTCATGTGGATGCTGAACCCAGCCCCATCTGAAGGAAACAACTAATCCAGCTTGATATAAGTGGATCCGGTTAACTTAATCCTGCTTACATTCATCGTTTTGCTCAACTACAGCTGTGAAACAGCTGCAACTGAGTGTAGGGCTCTATAAGCTGCTGCTGCACTCACTTGTAGGCTCTAAATCCCTGCCCATTTCATTCTTGCGTGGTTAATTTCTGCATTCTCATTATAATATGGCACCTAAATTTGGGTATATAGGTTACTTATGTTGCCCACTATATTTGGCAATGCGGAAATATTTCGAGGGAGTTGCAAATAAAGTGCCTGTGAGCCGCATGTGGCCTCTGAGCCGTGCAGTGAGTAACCGGGCCCTACAAGCTGTGCCAGCGTCTTGTGTGCCAAATGTGTGGCAAGAGGGTGGCACGAACAGTGTGCCAGCGCTAGTCTGCCTGGCTGCCAGGCACTTCTCTTTATCCAATCAGACAGTTCGGCTTGAGCGAGACCCTTATTCTTGTCTCTTCCCATCTCCTCCCGAAGCTTTGTAACCCTACCATGAAAAACACAGATGAACGCTCGTGTGCGCATTTCCCCCTGCGCGGCATCAAGCCTCCTCGGTGCGCCGTTACACTTACCTAGAGACCATAACCAGGGAGTGAATGGTGCAGAGTGTTCCCGCTTTGTTTCTGTCTGCTGCTGCTCCTGCTCCTCCTGCTGCTGCTGCTGCTGCTGCTGCTGCTGCTGCTCTACTCCTCTGTCCTTCCTCTATTTTATTGTTTCTCTAAGACAAAATCACAGACTAAATGAGCATGCCTCAGTCAGTTTTTTAAGCATTTCATCAGAGTTATAAAAAGAAGAGTGTGTCTAGAAATCAGTTTTTCAGGCGCGTGTGAAGAGAAAAAAAAAAGCCTTCTGTCTGTGTGTGGCTTTATTGGACATGATGAAGGATGATATTATGGTGGATGCTGCTGCTGCTGCGGCTGTGAGATGAGGAAGGATCCCATTTGTCTCACGCCCGCTTAGTGTAATGTGTCTATCTGTCACTCTCTCCCAAGACCGGACGTTGGTGTTCATCAAAATAAACATATTGTCCGCGCACTTCTTCATTTTTTTTTCCACCGCCGGTCATTATTGTTAATTTTCCCCCCTATCGCCGTCTCTGCCACGTCTAATCCGGACCATGAGTAACGTTGCATAAATTCCCATCAGAAAATTACAACCTAGAGACGGAAAGGGAAATGTAACCTGACAATAATCCTGTGATCGCACAGTGATTATGTGGGGGAGAGCTGCTTAGACAGAAATAAGTGTAAAGCAGTGAGAATATATATTCTAAGAGTAATTACTGTGAGTAGATGAGATGTGATTCAGCGGGGAGAAAGTGATGCGAGGTACTTGCTGAGAAGACTGCGCTAATGTCAGTACTCTTCTTATGTCTTCCAGGTTGATGATGCCATGCTTATGTTTGATAAGACTACTAACAGACATAGAGGTAAGTGCACAGCTTCTCCTCTCTCTTCCATGATTTTTTTTTCCATTCTGAGAGGTGAGAAAATAGTCATTTTATGTCCTTTCCCCATGAGATAACACAGAACAGTTCCATTTCACATGATATTAGGTGTACCATCTGTTCAACAATGGGAGCGTGTCAAAGTAATCAATAAGCTGGTACGGTGTTTAGAATGTTTGAGCACTGGATGGTGTGTGCGTGAGTGTGTGTGTGTGTGTCTGCGATGATGCTGGTGTGAGTGTTTCAGAGAGGTGCTTAAAGGGTGTAAAGATTGTGAGCTGGTGGGTGCTGTGCAGTCAGATAACAGCATCAGATAAGGCCCAGGAGAAGCACTGACTTTATCGGCCTATCTCATCAGCTCCTTATCTGAGATGAGGGGACATTTCTCTCTCAAGCAGAGGACTTTCCAAAGACAGGTTTCCACCCACCACAATGCGGCGTCGGTTTATTTAAAGCCAAAGCGGCTCGCTTTTAGGCCCGACTTAACCACCGGCAAACGCGAGCGGAGCCGTCACATATCCAGATCTGCGTGCCGCGGCTGGTGCTGGCTATGACTGGGTCCCGTAGATACGTTAAAGGAACCTTTAGGAGACAGACTGTCCCCGGCTGTTTGTGCGTGTGCGTATCATTGTGGAGCAGTCGACAGGCACTGACAGGTATTTCCACGAGAAAAATAAAGGAGCAGACACTTCTCTGTTTGTCACGCCAGTCAGCTCACTTGTAGGCAGAGCTGGCATCGCACCATCTCGCTGAACTGGGCTGTTTTGCCATATAGATGTAAATATTTGTTTGCAGCCGGCGACTCATCCTCTCAAACTGTATAAATGTTTAAGTGCAGCCGGCTTGGATCGAAAGCTGTATCGTTCTAGCGCCGTCTCTTTCTCTTGCTACTGTATCCCTGTGTGTTTAAGTGTGTGGGCCGCGTGTGTGTATATGCTGCGCAGACAAACTCTTTGAGTCTGGTAAACAGTTTCTAAGTGTGATACATGTGAACTATAGTGGAAGTGATCTATGGCTTTGAGGGGATTTTGATCTGCAGTGACAGAACCCAGTGTGAGGTCTGCTTTGAGATGAAGGCTTTTCTCTCACTCTCTCTTATTTCCCCGCTCTCCTCTCTCCTGTCTGCCGCACTGCCAGCCCTCTGTGAAAAGGGGCTGGGCGCCACGCTCGGGGAGTGTGTTAGGCGTTTGCCTTTGGGCAGCAAAATGCCCTTCAAATGAAGACAATGATGGAGAAACGGCCTCCTTGGCAATTTTTCTGATGACAGCGGACATATTTATATCGAGTGTGACACTGAGGCAGGAGGCAGGTGCAGTTCTTCCTGCAGTTGCTGTTTTACCTAAGTAGCGTTCTGATATTTTTTTTTTCTTCCACTGGGAATTTGAAACACTTGATATTTGCTGCTTTCATCTCAAAAACACAACAGGTCTCGCAGATGAAATGCATAGGATATTACAGATATAAGTAAATCTGAATAATTCATCAGAGCCATTGGTGTCATTGTGTAATATTAATGGCTTAGCCGCCCTGTGACCACACAGGAAAGGACATTGAATATATTATCAGCGAAACTGGTGCCTGGTCCTGCTTTACCACTGCCTACAGATCCAGCGATGGGCATCTGGCAGCCCGCAGCCCAAATCAATTCCCCACCTGTGTTCATTTTCATCTTACAGATTGATTCATGAAAAAATAATTTCCCGGTTTTCGGCAGCCCCGCGATAGATAAAAAGAAACACATTGTTTATTTAACAGTTCAAATGTTACGCTGTGTGGTTCTTATAATATCATGGCGCCTATTCCATAATTACAAGAGCTTCTGATGCTTTGAAATGAATATGAAGAGCACATTTATAGCTACTGCATTTAGTTTTTTTTCTTCTTGTACACCTGGATTGCTGTCATACCTGCAGCGCACACGCTGCACTTTACAAGCGTGACGTACGGCTCACGTATGCAGTCCCAATAACAACAGCGGGCTAAAAACAGCCGGTGGGCTCATTGGTAGCTATTTTTTGCTGAGACAAAATAAGGAAAGAGAAAGTAGACGTCCCCACAGTCACTAAGCCTCTCTTTATTTCCTTGAACATTTGTGAAGTCATTAAAACTAATACTTTGGTTTTTACAAGTATAAACACAATAAAATCGCACATTTCAGAGCTGAGGCACACCATGACTCTTCAGCACCTCATTTGAATATTATCTCTGTGCTTTTTTTGAAATTTAAAGTCTGTTTTGTGTATTACTATAACACATTGTGTTTTGTTTGGAAGAGTTTATTGTGTATGAGATGCATGATCGACACTTGATTGTGAGTGTGTTTTCTTTGGGGCTGTGGTGAATTGGATAGAGGACAAACGTCACACTCCACTAGTAGCAGCATTGTCCTTCAGACGGTCCCCGCGAGCCTGGCGAAACGACAACCAGAGGAGACGTTCTCTACCCTTCTCGTTTTCTCTGCACTCTTTTTTTTTCACTCTCTATCTCTCCCAGTCATTCAGTCTTATTCGTTCTTCCTTTTCTTCTTACACCGTCGCACTATTTCTGTCCACACGCCATCTCCCCGCCCGGCCTGTCTTTGCCATCTCTTGTCTTTCTCTCTCTGTCTCTCCTGCTAGAGGACACTCGCTGTAAGCAAAGCTCCTCACAAAGGCGCACGCTGCACACCATCTCCTTGGCATTTAAAGGAGTAGAATACAGCCAATTGTGTTGGAAATTGAACTCTCTAAAGCCTCCCTTCCCACTGCAGCGGTTCATTGTGGGTGAGTTCAGTGTCTTTGGTGAGCGGCTTGGGCTGTCCAGAGGTTGATGCCAGAGGGCGCCTATTGTTCCATGTTCTGCTGCAGTGTCCCCACCACACCGCCTCCTTTCAACCTTCCCTTCTTCTCCTGACATTCACTTTGTGACAGAAAATCAAGAACCTGTGTACATCGCAAGATATTTTCAACTTTTCCTATGTCTGGTTTATCCAGTGGTGCAGGAGGTCCAGATTACAGTGCTGAAAAATGCATGCTGGGACAAGGCCATGGGCGCTGTTGTAACACACACCAGTCATCACTTCCAGCACCCTCAACATGACTTCACATCCTACCTTTTTGGATGACAGGACGAGCTGCACGGGTGGGAAATAAAAGCCTTTCGAATAGCCCTGAGTCAAAATCATTCTGTCATCCTTTACTTACTCCTGTCCTGCAGGCTGACATATGATCTATGATCTAAAATGTGATTTTACTGTCAAACACAATTGGTAGTGCCAAGGAGAGCGTTGCCGGGGTGAGAAAAAATGGCCTCTCTTAGAGGAGGGGATTGGAACTGTGAGTGGCAGCTATCATTGTCCAGCAAAGCGCTGGGGTTTAATTTGGAAGTAAAAGGTACAACGGATGATATATGAATTTGTTGTCTCGCTGTTCATACGCATCCTGTATTAAGTGCTTCTCCACCACATTACCACTCTCTTCATCAACACATCTCTCCGCAGTGCACATATAATCCACATGGGACCTTTTCAAGGGGAAATGTATAGTATAGATATGCTCTGCCTCCGAATTGATTATTCACGAGCAGCTTCCCAGCATCACACCTAATGCACACAAAACAGATAAGTATGTGGGAAGCAAATTAGTAACCTTGATGCTAAACTGCACTTGTTACACATTATAAGTAGTTGATTAATTGGGTCAAAGGCGCGTGTCAAAGTGTGTTTGATTCCTGCTCTGCAAAATCTGCGCTGCTGGAAAAATTACACAGTGTCGGTGTTCAGTTTTCAACAACTTAATGACTGTGAGTTAAAATATTGCAGGTGGCTCTTCTAACTATTTTGGGTGATACCCACGTTCTCTCTCACCTTTTTAATTGCACCATTAAGAAAGATGATGAAATCCCAGTGTAACTTTCTTTCATATTACTTTACATTTGTTTGTAACCAGAGAGCGCCCATTAGTGTGGCTTTCTAACGACTGTGTGACTGATTGGAAGCCAAATTCCTTTTTTATTTGAATGATGCAAGTAATAGTAATGCGCAACAGTCTTGGGGACCAGGATAAAGAAATGGAGGCTGGATTGTTTTAGTCACAAGGCTGCTTTGTATGAGGGAGCCACTGTGCGAGGCACATATTAGAAGCCATGTTCCTGGAGAAGAAGGGGATTCGTGGTTTTGTGCGAGGAAAGGACGAAGGCTTGTGTGAATTTGTGTATAGGCCTTTTTTCTGTGGGCTTAAAGGGCTGGTTTTCTTCTTGGCAGACGAACAGAAGACGGCATTGTGTGTGTCTGTAATCTCTTTACCTGGATTGGCAGCAAAGCTATAGCAAGTGCAGCTCCCAGTGTGGAATTGGCACTGAGGAGTCAATGTCACACTGAGCGAGCTGCCTTCCAAACAACCAAAAACTGGTTGTGTTTCTGTGAGATGGTGCGCGCGTGTGTGTGTGGATGACAGCATTTGCGTTTCTTTGTACCTTTTATAGGTGAATTTTACAGCTCCTGCATAAACAGTGTGGACAATATGCCCGAGCCCATGAATATGCGAGACAGTGAAACTTTCTAACTAAATCGTATTATTACTTAGTGATGGTGGCGTTTTTTTGTTTTTTTTTTTGCGTGCGTGTGTGTTTGTCACAATTTCAAAACCGTGCTTTATAGAGCAAAAGTCTTTGCCCCAGGATACAGGAGCTCATAAAGTAACAAAGGCTTGAGTGGTATTAGGTGTCATTATACACCAACAATTTGACATAAATTCTCCTCTCCCGCCTCACTTGGTGGGAAGAAAAAAAAATAATTGGCCTCATTATCTTTCATCTCTTTGGCATATTACATTAATTATTTTATACAAAGACTGCCAGTTTGAGTCCTGTAACCTGGGAAGCAGAGCTGCGCCTCCACAGGTTAACTGTAGCTCGCTGAAAAGCCCCGGCGCTTGACGTCACCACAATGCCTCATCAGCCACCGGTGCTAGGGATTGAACATGGCCGACTGAGCAGAGGATGTCTGTCTGCAAAGTGATTGCTGGCTCATTGACTGAGTGGGAGAGGAGGGGAATAAGGGGAGTGGGGAAAGGGAGCGAGTACAGTTAGAGAAGAAATGGGAAGGAAAAGAAGAGGATGGAAAGAGGGAGGACTGAGCACAAGAAAAAGCAGGGAAAGTAGAATGTAGGCATGGTGAGGGCGAGAAAAAAAAGAGAAGTAAATAAAGAAAAAGGAGAGTGGCTCAGTGGGAAGCCTCCCCCTGCTGGCTCCTCTGGCTGGAAGCTGCTGCCGATGGCTTCAAAAGAGCGCCAGGCAGTCTAGGCCTCTGCTTCTAGCAATTAGAGATCACTCCAGCGGATACCTCCTGGCCAGCCTGCAAATCCCTCAAAAATACCCTCTGATTACTACTGTAGGACACAGGCTGTTTACCAAATGGATCTAGCACTGCTGAGAGTGAGGTTTGATAATGCCTCCTTTTGTTCAGGCGGGAGAGGGAGCCGGGTCATTTGAGTTTTAAAGACGGTGCTACTGAGAAGAATTCAGTTTTGAATTTCCACCAAGAAAGGAAAAGTTAACCAGTTATTTAATTTCTCACCTAAATAGGTCTGTAAATAAATTCCCAACGCCATTTTAACGGGAGAATAAAATCTTTTTGGACGTGACGAAAACGCCGCGTCTTCTCTGCAGTGCTTTTACAGGGCCCAGGCTCTTTTTGATCGTTGATATCCTCCACTGCCTCTCCCTCTTTAAACAACCGGGTCCCAGTTGGCTTCTGTAGAAGTTGTAGTGTTTACAGATCACAGCTCCTCTGTGCTACTGTATAGCCGCGCCGATGCAGAGCAGAACAATCAGCTGTGCCCGACTTAACTGACTGACACGCCGCTCGCATCAAGCGGAAACAGATATCCCTGCGCTTTTTCCTGTTTTTTTTATTTTTTGCTTTGCTCCAGCCTTCCAACACGGGCTGACAGATTCCTCGTTGTGTTCTCTCACCTTGACAGACCTGATATTAGCGATTAGTGTGAATGTCATTTAAATGGCAGAGCTAATCATACACTCTGGGCCTGGCTCCACCGGAGGGCCCCTCGCCTTCTCCTAATCACAGTGACAAAGGAAATGATGTGTTTAGCCACTCTTAATAACTACTCCAGCTCATCAGCTCCTGGGCAAACAGGTTTTATGGCCAACCTGTGCCTCTCTAGGGAAACATACATCGACCTGGCAGTCTTGGCCCCTGGTCCCGATTCTTCTTCTTCAGGTTCTTTGTTGTGATCCACATTCTGACACCATCTGACCCAGTAACCTCAAAATCAACAGCAGGTGTTACAGTACATTCCTGCTACATTTTGCAATGAGCCTGATGAGACATAGTTGACAGGTTGGTGATTATGGGGTGGAGAATTCTCCCCTTGCCACCTGTCTGTTGTCTCTTTGCTCATTGCTGACACCTGCCCCTCTATCCATCTTCCGTAGTCGTATCTGTGTGCTTCTCAGTCTCTAGTATGCTTCATAGACCGGATGGGTTTAGTTTTGAGTTAGAGTCCGCTGTGCCGGCCCTGCATGGCCACTGTAAGTGGAAGGAGGATGAAGGCAGGAGATTGTGGAAGAAAGCCTGGGGTTTTAATCTCTTCCCCGTGTTTATCTCGCCACCAGGAGACAAACCATGTGCCATTAAAAACATCAGCTACTCCCACTGCTTGGCTGCGTGGTCGCACCTCTGAAGACATTTGAAGGACAAAATGAAAGGGACAAAAAAAAAAAAAAAAACCTGCGGAAAGGCACATTTATTTATGAGAGCCACGGTCTGATTTTATGCATGTGCATGTATTGGAGTGCCATATTGATTGGAATTTTGCTCAGATATTGAGCACATGCGAATCTAAGGGAAAAGGCCGTTGTGCACACAATGAGTCCACACTGCATATTTGCAGTATAAACTCTCTGTCTTTAAAAGCAGAGAACTTATTTGAACAAAAATAAGCAAACATCTTTGGCCTCAGCTGCTGCGGGGAATCGGTCTCCTCAGGAAATGAAAATGCCAGCTTGGAATTGTCATCATATTGAGAGTTAGCCAACCTTTGACCTTGTAATACCCCCGCAGCTTCTCTATTTGTGACCTGCTGGATGCTCTTAGAAAGTGAAACCATCAGGGAGGATCTACTGCTCACATCATCATTCTCAGAACACCTAATAGTGGATTTACCAAGGTTAAACCTCCTGTGAGATTGCAGCCACCGTGACCTGGAATACTGAGTTTACATCTACTCACTGAAATACACACGCTTGCTTACACAAACTATAAGACATTAACAGACACTGTTTGTGTGTGAGACGCACACACGAATAGAGGTTTGTTTGAAATTGCAGTCTCCGCGGACAAAGTCGCCTCAACCAGGGTGATATTAAGTATCGGTATAAGTGGAGGCATTTTAAAAAAAGTACATTAGTATAAAAGCAGAAATGTCGTTAATGTGCATGAGACTGTCAAACAGACAGACAAGGGAAGTGATACCCTCCCTCTGCTTTGTCCCCTGTATTTACAGCCTAATTGGTGCCTAGCCAGGCATCTTAGAGCTGAGCACAGCACATGAGGGAATTAACTAAGTGTCTGCTGTGCAGTGTTAGTAAAATATGTCGCTTTTAGTCTTTGTAAGATTTTGGAAAACAAGCATTTATTTATTTTTTGATAGCCATGGTACCCAAACATGCGCTACAGAAACACTAGTGCTCCCCGCATTTGTGGAGTAGTCGCTTTAGTTTTTGTGATGCAGTTATTATTTGAAATTACGGATCAGACAAATGACAGAGAAATGTCTCCTTTTGTATTGGTAAAAAGTAAATGACTTAATTTTATTCCTCCTAAAACAAGAGTTAGCTCACAGTTGAGAAAAGCGTTCCTTAAAAAAATGTTTTAAACTAAAAAGTAAAGGGCTACAGTATGATCCATCAAGTTCCAATACAAGAGGAGAAAAGAAAACTTGCTATCAAGACTCAGATCAACTTCTTTGAAGTCTGTATTTTTTTTTTTTCTTTTTTTTAGTGTCCCTCTTAAGTGTAATGGTGGTCAGAATACACCAACCCACACAGAAAATCACAATCAGCTGCTGAGCCACAGCAATCACTTCTCACAGAGAGATTGCAAGCTGAATTAGATTACATCACCTCCAGTCCAGGCATCTAATCTTAGATTAAAGAGAAGGGGAGCAATCTCTGGTTTCTTTCGTACGTTCTCTTTTTGTTCTCGCTCTCTGTGCTTTAGGGGTCGAACCGTGTGTCTTATGCCATTTTAAGTGTTTAACCAACATGCCAGACATCCCCCCGATCTCAAAGCAGTTCTCCTGCCTTTGCTCTGTACTCGCATGCTGTTGTGACGTTTGATGTTTATTTGACCAGCTTTTCCCATGTTGCCCCTACATGCTGCTGATTGGCCTCCTACAGTCCTGCTGGTTTACCCCTTAAAAATTTGTAGGAGTTTTTTTTTTTTTTTTTAAGTCGAAGGGTTATTATTATTATTATATATATATATATACATGCACACACACACAGAAGCAGCCAAGACAATCATAGCACCGCAGGGTACATCCTGGCACTGACTGGTATTTTGCCAGACAAGATAGACTTGCTGATGTGCTTTTTTATTTCTGAAGTGCGAAGCAGTAAAATGCAGCAAAAAAAAGAGCAATTTTGTCTGCCGTCATGAACAATGAAGCATCTGTAATAACCAACAACTCAGAAGGCGCACGAGGCGTCTGTCCCCATATTCACCAGCAGCCTTCATGCTGCTTCGCGTATTTGTTAGAACTAGGAACTTGACATGTCTGAAAATGACACACAAACACACTTAAACCATTAAATGACCATTACTTCTGACAGACAATAAAGACGCGGTGGAATATGGCGAGCTCCTTTACATAACTGGCGAAGAGATGTTTTTATGCTCCTCCATCGCACAGCTGCTGTGATGACCTGTGGTACTGTGTGTGTGTGTGTGCGCTTGGCGTGCGTGTGTGCGCGTGCGTGTGTGTCTCCACCCTGTAATAAGGGTTGCCTAGCCAAGCGTAAGTGTCAGGGTGGAGATGCCTGGCTCATTAGGTACCATGGCAGGATAATGTATGAACAGCGCTCGCGAATGTTCACACAGGTAGAGAGAGTGAGCGAGAGGGACAGAAAGAGGGAGGCAGCCATTGTTCTTTCTCTTCTATCATTCCTGGCTCTCCCAACTGCCTCCTCCTCCTCCTCCTCTTCTTTCTCCACTGCCAGTTTCTTCTTTGTGCGCGCGCGCCTGGGGATATTTAGGCTCCCCGGTCACATTATGCCCTGCTTTTTGATGCAGAGCTGCCACTCCACGGGCTTAAACCATTTATTCATAAATTAATTTATTTATTGGTTTATTAAATTTAATTCATTGAGTCTTGCATGATGCTTGTTTTGCGGCTCTGTTGCTCGATTGACAGGTTGCCAGTCATGGTACGATTCCATATCCCATCGGCGTCATGCAGCAGCACGTTGCTAATTGAGTTGAATGCGTAGCTCGTCTCTCCTCAGTGAATCCATCTGTCGCCGTCTTGTCATCAGTTTGTTCGCACTTGACAGGTTCCAAGTCTGTCTTTGTGTGTTTAACTGTGCGCTCCTGTGTAGGTGTGCTGTACTTTTTTTTATTTATACAAGTGTGTGTGTGTGTGTGTGTGTGTGTGTGTGTGTGGTACAATGCCATATAAAATGGGTGGCTGCCTGGCGGCCCATTCTCTGCATTATGTGCCTTGCCCTGCTGTAGAGTCCCACGGAGAACAAGCCCTCACCCAGCCACACATTTTATAGGATACTGTCTACTTCACACGTAATTATACACAAACACATCATCTCAGTGGATAGAGCACAATATATAATCATTTGCAACAAATATAAAATTTGTGACATTATAGGGGTCATCTATGGGTGACATCATTGCATCAATGCAGCTTTACCTTGCAAGAATATAACTCATAAGTAGTTTGTGAGGTTACAAAGGAACACTTGTGGAAGGATGATAGGATCCTTCAGGCTTTTGCTCAGTTGCTTTTGTTTGGGTTTTTCTCCTGCGAGTAATCTGAGAGAGATAGAGAGAAAAAGGGTTACGGTTTGTTTGTTTATGTGTACGCTCGTGTATGAATCACATGGTCGTGTAAATGTGCGCTTGATCTATATTGGGCTCGCGGTGAAAGAGACTGAACTTAAAAGCGAGCGTGCCCGTGTGATGTGTTCTCTCCATCAGCGGATAGATGACGTCTGCACTGTGTTTTTACCGCCTCACCTTCATCACCGCCTTTCATCGCTGCTGCCAGCCGCTCTGTGCGCGCCCGCTCTGTTCTCTCCGAAGTTGTGCGTGCGGGCGAAGATGGAAAGAGAGACATAAAGAGAGCGCGCGCTTGAGGAAGGGGAAGGTGTGCGTCGCCGTGTGCGTTGATGGCTCTTCACACGGATGCGTGTGTCCTGGCTTTGATACAGTACAAGCATGCTGTAAGACTAGGGCGAATAAAGACTGTGTGGCTGTTTGAAAGAGGAGGTTCACTGTGCTCCTCTGTCAGCACACTTTGGGAGGGATTCTGTCTCGAGGAGAGCCTTGAATATTTTGCAGGCCTCGATACCTCCAGAGGCAGCTTTTTAGTCTGCCTGTGTGTGTGTGTGCGTGTGTGTTTGTGTGCTTGGAGCATGTGGGAACCAGCTCCTTGCGCACTACAAATGAGCAGCTGCCTTATCATCAATCCCCCCTTTCACGCTTATGTGAACTTTATTATAACAGATACTGGCGTACCCTCGTGCATATGCACACATAAGTACAACCACACGTGCACCCCTTCTTCCAAACTGCTACAGCTGAAGAGCAGTTGCATCAAAGGCAGCTGTCTCTCATCTCACTTTATCTCCATCATCTTTTCCTCGCTTACTCTTTCTCGCCTCTGTCACTTCACACTTTTTTTTTTCTATTTTTTCCCCTTGTGCTTCCCCCTCTTTGTTTCCCACCCCATTCTCTTTCTCACCTTTGCCTCTCTCTGCTCTATCTACCTGCCAGAGAGAGATTCTCCTCCAAAGAGAAGTGATGTTTTTTATTTTATATTCATCTCCTATTTCTGGAGAGTTCACTTTTTACTTTTTACTTTTTTTCTTTTTTTTTTTTGAAATGCCGCCTGAAAGGATCCATATCGCGGGTTCTTCTGTGTCCAACAACCTGCAAAACCCAGTACCACCCCCAGCCTCCACCTCCACCCAATCCATCAGACAGCAGCAGCCAGCCTCACCGACTCCTGCCTCATTTCTCATAAATTAGTCCTACCTCTCACACACTTTCCCTTTTGTTTCTTGCTCTTACTCATTCCATTCTCCCCATGCCCTCTCCCGCCTTCCATCTCTCTCTGGTCCTCACATTTCATTTTTCTTCCTACAAATGCCACACAGCAGTCCCTTAAGAAATGTCATTTCTGTCTTCTCCTTTTGTTCTGTAATTTCTCCGTGTCCCCCCTTTTCTCTTGGGAATTCATTTATCGTTTGCTGTTCTGTGTCCCCAGCTCTCTGATCTCTCTGTCTCAGTCTCCTTCTCTACGTATGTCTCTCTGTCTTTGTCTCTGACACTCCTTCGCTCTCTTTCTCATTTTTGTCTCTTTCCTTCCATCTTTTCCTTTCTCTGTTTCATCACGATTCAAAAATGCAACATTATCATGCACGTTAGGTGATGTTTTATTATTTATTTCATGTCAGCTTAATGATGACACAAAAGAGGACAAATGAGTCCAACAAGGGCTCTATTTTTGTGAACCCAGCGGCACGGCGCAGATCGCAGTCAAGGGCCCCCTGTAAAGAACGCCAGGGGCGGGCCAGGCACACTTTGGTATTTCCGTGGCCAGGTGTGACTGGCACACCTGGAGCGCACTTGGACCCGGGGTGGGATCGGAAAGAATACATTATCATACATTATAGGTGGGCGTTTTAGAGACGCTGCCAATCATGTTGACTATTTTCATTCAAGATGCGAACGCAGCAGCTCGAGTAGTTCAAAGAACAGGTGATGCTTTTTGAAAGTAGAGTTAGAAATGAGAAAGTTTATTTAATGCTGTATTTATCAAATTGTTGGTAGTTGCTGAACATCTGGTTAAGGATCTGGTAAAGGAACAGTTGGCTGTCTAACATTTAGCTTTTATTGTGACATAAACTTCATATTAGAAAATCAGCACCATCCTGGTAATGATCCACACATCCCTTTTATTTATTTTTTTAAGTAAAGCTCTTGTTCCTGGCAGCATCACTATAAAATCCAACCCAAGGGATCTCATGTCACATCATGTTGGTGATCACACTGACACCTGATTTGTAATTAAAAGTGCTCTAGGTGTTATTTTGATGATCCTGGGGGAGTTTTAATTGATTTGTTGTTGTTTTTTTGTGTCTGTGGTACTATTAGCTGTATTAAGTATATCCAAAATGCTTGTTGATTTGCAGTCAAAATTATAGACATGCACGTAATGCCTAAAAATAGGGCAGTTGTTGGCACATAATTTTGCATCAGATAAGGAAAAAGGTCCAGTATCTGCTATCGGAAAGGGTTTGTTGACCAACACAATGAGAGAGTACCAGTACCTTTGCCATGGTTTGTTCTCATTCAAACAGAGAAAAGTAACTAAAGAGTTTAAACTGTATTTGAATGGAAGAATGGGACTTGCTGGCGAGGCAGAGAAGTCCTGATCGATGGCTGCAACTGGTAGAACTGCTAACATTCTACAGAGCTATATAGTCATCCATTGTCTCCATTGTTATGGAGTTTAAATACCACTGGTCAAGATACCAAATTAGCATCTATGCTCACTTTGCATCACCAGCAAGCGGAGAAAAAAAAAAAAAAAAGTAGAGCTTTTTAACCCACAGTAATTGTCAGCTATGTTTCCCCTCTGTTATTTGTGAGATAATCCTTGTCACAGACAGACACTCAGATCCAGCTCGGATGGTTCAGAGAAAATTGGCAAGATGTATCACAGAAATTCAATGCTTTAAATTTGATTGTGATTCTTCTGTGCGGGGTAAACCGTCACACACATGCTCCCAAGTGGTTGGAGAACCAATTTGTTAGGCCACTGACAACAGACGAGATGGCTATGTGAGAACACACAGGTCTTATCTCTCATGACAAAATACATTTGTCAGATTTGTGTGGACCAAATTTATTTAAGTTCAGCTGACCAGTTTTGTTTGGGTTTATTTTTATTGTTATGAAAGACTGAATGATAAAGATATTTTTTTTGGTTTTTTGTTAACTGTTATTACCAGTTAAGATAAAAACATGAACACAGGTTCTTTGCTGCAATTTTGGATCCAAAATTGAACGTATGTGGTCAGTTTGAATTGTTCTAAATTCTGCTTGGCTGAACTGCCGGTGGACTTTTCCTATTTTTTGCATCCTAACAGAACAGGCTTTACAGAATAGAGCCTTTATATAATTCCTCCTCTCCACGTCACTGAGCACATTTTTGTCAAACCAGAAGTGACTCTTCCCTCGTGGATCTCGGTGCAAAGATTCCACTTGAGAACAGTTCTCTGGCGTGCAGGCGTGCAGGCACTTGTGTTCCATCAAAATGCTAATAATATCATCTGCAATATCCAGAGCAATATTATTGTAGTGCTAATTGGTGAAAAAAATTGTTGATGGGAGCACCTGCCCACCCCACTACTCAATTATTTTTAATTACAATGGCTGTAATAAAAGGGAACAAATTGTGTAATGATCAATGTTTCTTCAGTGAGGTGACAGTTTTGCTCTTATTGGCTTTAGCACAGCCATGTGTGGCTCATTTAGATGGCAGGGAGATACTTGTTTGAGTCGAGCAGCGCTAAGTGAATGTGGGCTCTCAAGAGAGGAACTTCTCTTCCCTTGGTTTTATGCGCCATGATTTATTCATCACACCACAGGTCTGTTGAAGTGGTCTTCGGGCAGTTCACATGGCTTGTGCTGTGTTGTGCGTTGCGATTTAACACTTGTGAGCATATCTGTGTCATACATGTAGGAGAATGAGAGAGGAAGATGGAGTAAAAGGAAAAAAACTCTGAAAAAGAAAATAATAAAATTGTAAAGTATGTATGCGTAGAGCAGCTCAAAATGTAATAATGGCAGAACATTCGTTGAACCAAGTGGATGGGGGAAATCAGTTATTTTGAAACAATCCCTGTCTACTAAATTGTCAAATTAGCTTTTTCTACAGCAGTGGCTAGTGAGAGGGGGTAATTAATAGCTTCTTTTTGTGAGTTCTTTCCCAGTATGTGTCAGTTTCTCTAGCTGCCTTCAAAGTGATAATGCTCGCCGGCTGTTGCCCCCAGGGACTGCTCCATCTTATTAACTTGTCTTGGGAGACAGGGCTGCTTTGCTGCCTGCGGGGAAGGAGAAGGACCGCTAAGTCCTGAGCTTTCTTCTTTTGCCCCAAACATTCACCGCT
This sequence comes from Chelon labrosus, assembly GCF_963514085.1. NCBI lineage: Eukaryota > Metazoa > Chordata > Actinopteri > Mugiliformes > Mugilidae > Chelon > Chelon labrosus. Next base: position 4,486,699 of record NC_140350.1, on the reverse strand, counting down.
CGCTGTATTTCTTTGTATTCAGACGTGGATGGGAGTGTGTGAACTCTCATATCAAGCGACACAAGAAGGGAATAGTTAAGCAGCCAAGAGACGATGATTAAATATAATCACTTAGTCTTTGTGGCGGATCATGTCTGTAGTCAGGCGCTGCTTTTGACTACACAAAGCTGTAAATGTAGACGGAAAGATGGTAGATTTAGTTGTGGAACGGCAGGTTGTGAGTATGCAACATTTTCTCCCCGATACAGAATCTAGAACGACAACTTTATTTTTTGCCAATACCAAATATAGATCCCTCACTCTCTATCTCCAACATTTGAATCTGTTTACATCACTTCCTGCCTCTTCAAATAAGGTCAGGATTGCTTTGGCAGTCTGTCGCGGGCAGTACCCAAGCTGCATAATAAGGTCAGTATCAGCACCTACAGTATACTCTGGTAATCCCCAGTATAACAATCACTGGGCCCACACAACACAAAATGTTGAGAGTCCTGAGGTTAGCCATGGCTGTCTTCAGCCTGCTGTCATGGAGTTTTTGTTGCTGATTGAAGTGGACACATGAACATGGTGCAGGTAGGCCTGCAGACAAGTTAAGACAGGGATGTTTGTTTCTAAGCAAACCCAAGACTTTGCACTCGAATGTTTCCATTTCTGCAGTCAGCCTGCAATTGTCTTTAGTGCCTCTGGAGTTTATCTGACCAGTTGATATTACGCGTTGCTGGTTCTCAATCACTCACTTTTTTTTGCACTCAGAGAATGTTTTCATGCTACACTTGTGCTTTCTGTAAGCCGTTGTCATGGCTGGGGTGGTTGAATGTAAAGGGAATGGGATTGGCACAGACAAGCAACATGACATGTGAAAAGAAAACCACCCGAGACACCTGAACAACAGCACGTGCTAGACTCACATGTGGAAGGACAGACACAATAGATGTGTGTTTGTGTGCACGCATTCTGCAGTACACGGACAAAAGTGGCTATTCCCTTTCCTCCTTTTCACCAGACCCAGTTAGTTTTAGTATGCAGCAATTTTTTTTATCTTTTTTTTTCTTTCTGCGGCAATATTTCATTGTGCCACTTCTAATAAAGCACAAAATCATCTGGTTAAAGTGGCGTTCTCACGAGCATGAGGAAGACGAATGGCAGGTGTCTGCAGCACAGCCTGTTAAGTCTTGCACATACAGAATGACTGAAATGGCCAACCATATGAACGAGAACCCTCGATTCGATGAGACATGATGCAAAAAGCAAACTTCCTCGCTGCTGTTTACTTAATATTGAGCTTAGTTTGCATCTGCCGAGAAAATCAATCTTGAAAAGATTTGCCCAATGTAGACAAATTAGCTAGCATAAATTAGCCAGAGCATATTCATTACGCCTTTCTCTCGGTGGAATACAGCGCGCACTGCTGTGTCTTTATCTTTTAACTGCTCTATCATAAATGTAATCATGTATTTTAACTTGAAGTCTCTAATGGCGATAAACACTGCCTCTCAGTTATTACAGAGCCACAGTACTTAGAAATGATGCCATATAGAATTTGAGCAGAAATACTCCATTTATTTCAGTTAGCTTAACCTCAGTTTGAGTTCCTTTCAGCTCATTTTTCAAACCACTTCTCACCCCGCTCATGTTTCTCTGTTATTGTCCTGTCTTTCATGCATCAATAGATGGATTATTATACATCCCTATTTGTAATTGGAGGGCAGGTTAGACAAGAGGATAATTAAAATAGTGTGTGTTGCTACTCCATCTATTTTCTGTTGCCGTCTTGACGCGTGCCTCTGTGTGTTGCTGTGCCCTCCTTTGTCCTCCAAGTTAATATTGTTGATGTGGCACTTACAGAGGACACACAGCCTTGCTGACAAACATAGACTACCACATACACAGTTATAGAGGGACTTATCTGTAAGAGCATAGCAGTGTTGCACTCTTAATATGCTCTAAATGATGACGTTATTCGGGTCTAAATTTATCTGGGATAGTTAACATGATTGACAGAAATTGTCTTTTTCTTTTCTTGAGCAAAAAGGCCAAACATGCTACTTATATTGGCTTACTAGTTGGTTTAATAATATCACACATCACTTGTAATTAATATTTATTTTTATTTATTTTTTTGGGATTTAAGACATTTCTTAAAATAGTCAACTGATAAAATACCAAACAGAACCATTAACTGTTGCCTAAATGCTACCCTCAGACATTATTTCAGGCTTGGTGGTAATTTTTGTTTCCTCAGACATCATGTATAACCGTTCTAATGAAAGCTACACACAACCACAAAAGGATTATTCTTTCCTCAGGAAAGCTCGCGGTAGCAGTGGAGATAATGTTAGAGCTCAGACAAAGCGCAATATTGCATGGGCTGACAGGTTGGGTTCCCAGCTGGCAAAGGCTGACCATACTAGGATAGTAGTATTGCCTCCAGCAACAGGAAAATTGGAATGACTGTGGCAAAGTCATGGATACAACAACCAAGGCGTGAGCGGGGAGCCATGTGTTTGTTTCCATGAGTCTGGAGGCCAGTCCTCATTATAGTCGCTGGTAAAATATTACAGTTCAGCTGACACCGTCTAAGTGAATTGTCCAGAGCAGGTTTGACAGCTAGTGGAAGGCAGGGCTAGATTATGATGGATGATGACAACAGGGGTGGTGCAGAAGGAGCATTGATGTGTTTTGTTGCTCATGCAAGAGCTAATACATACACCTAATGTGGGACAGTTTTGGCGATGGTGTGCATACACACTCACAAATAGAGATGTCTGATGGTTATGTTAAAATGTTGTTGAAAATGATGCTGTAATTTTTCATACCTACAGAATTCATTCAGGACCTTGTCTTTGCGAGTCTCCCAGCTCCCAAAGTTCGTATAACTCTGAAAGAGCATTTTTCACATGTGAAAAGAAAAAAAAAATCATTATTGTTGCTAACCATTCCATCTGCTTTTGTGAAACCGCTCTTGTGTTATTCTCGCTCGTTGGTGGAATTCATGGCTTTCTTGTTTTCCTATCAATACAGTTTTATTTCATGAACATGAATAGTTCCGCTTGCAAGTGGAAAATTAATCATTTTATTGATGGAGAGTTGATTTGCAGTCTTTCACTGCTTCAGTCTCCCCTTTTCCATAGAAAAAAAATTCAATGTAGCATTTTCAAAGGCAGTATCAAAGCACTAAAAAAAAATCTTGTTTTTCTTGGTGAACACTGAACAGCTGCACAAGACTGCTAAGCACATGAAGTGCAAGACATTACTCTATGAAAAGCACACAAATGCGGTGAAGAAGCATTAAAGCATTAAACAAATGTTAATGTTTAGTTCATTCAAAAATGAAACAGTTAATGGTTGCATGTGCAAAAGTTTAGGTTCTCCTCGAAGTTGTTAGACCTCTAGTTGTGCATTAGAAATTGCAAGCTGATGACACTTCCAGAGTTTTATAGATTCTCTTACTATTCAAGTCTTGTAGTTACACCCGTGAACCACGTGCTCCTTTAAGCAAATGACTTAGAAGCTAAAAATGAAGCTGATTAATGACTACAAAGGAGGAGAGGGCCATAAAGAGTTATCAAAGTGCTTCCAGCTTGCAATTTCAACTGGCTGAAATGTCATTAAGGAATGGCAGTTAAGGAGACCTGTGGAAGTCGAGGCAAGATCTGCAAGACCAAGATAAGTTTCAGATAAAACTGCCGGGCAGAAAAGGAAAGAAAAACACCCGTGTTACTACAAAGGAGCAGCAGGAAGGTTTAGCTGACACAGGGCTGGTGGTGCATTGTTCCACTGTGCGGAGCTGATGCACAATCAGAGTCACCAGAAGGAAAGCTCACCTGCGACCTCATCACAAAAGTCAATGTCTGAACTCTGCAAAGCAACATCTGGATAAGCCAGAGCACGGATGAAGTCAAACTTAACTCTTTGGCTGCAGGAAACCGTAAGGCGTGTTTGGTTGCTGTGATCAAAAGCAAACCTTGCCAATTGTTAAACGTGGCGGTGTAGTCTGGCAAGTGGAGCATCAGTCGGTTTATTTTGCAATACATATCAGCAGAGTCTGGATGCAGATGCCAGGCAGTCAATCAAGAAACTGAAAAGAAAAGATGCTGGCTTTTACAAGAAGATGATGGTACTCAGCACACCTCAAAATCCACTGTGTTCCAAGAGGAAGAATAGGAAGACACTTAGCTGGATACAAAAGCCCTTTTTCCCACTTTTTAAGCTGAAATGAAAAGTAACAAAATAATAGGATAATCCACCTTTATTTTAATGCCTCACTGCTGGCGACAGCTGTGGCCAGAGGCATTATGTTTGCCTGGTTTCCGTGCCATTATTATGAACACAGTATTTCAGAATTGCCTTGAGAGAATCTCTGAAAATTTGTCATTTCTGTTGACTTGGACAGGGATAAATGTTAGGGTCAGGGTGGAAGTGACTTCAAGAAACACATTTTGATTACTTCCTACGGTAATTATGCCACAATTGGCACATACAAACCTACGGTGGTAATTCTAGTTCATTAGTGTTCTTGCTTTATCTAAACCGGTTTTTCTCCTTTTCATCTATATCAGACACTTCCACACGATCATTGTTCTCAAAATTTGATGACTTTAATAAGTATGCCCAAAAAACATTGACTTTACTTTCCCCTGTCCTCCTTTGGAGCAGATGGGAGAAGAAGAACACTTCATCCCCAGGTTCACTGGTCCTTTGGCTTCTTCTGGCGTAGCGAATCCATCTCCCAGTAGTCACTCTAGCTTCTGGGCTGCTGCCCATTCTCCTTCCCTCTTGTCCTCCCTCCAAGCACTGACTCATTCACTCATTCTCTCTCTTTCTCTCTCTCTCATCCACTCTACTCCCCCCAATTTGGCCACCAGGGAGGTGTGTGGCACTGGAGCAAGCATTATTGATAGAGCATCTGTTTAGACATGGTGCAGGATCTGCGGCATGTGGGCGAGCAGCTGGGGGTTCGAGCAGGGGAGACATTATGTCATATTACATATCTTGAGATGTCTCGTTCACTTGTATCTATGCCCATTTCGCAGACACGCGCTCTCACAGACGCTCACAAACACAAACACATGCCACCACCATCCCCGCCATGGTTATTGTAGTTTAAATCCTACTTGAAAATGTAAAAACCCAGACTCGTTACAAGAATGATTTAAATAATTTATAGACAGAAGTTGTCTAATGTCACTGCTGTGCAGCAGCAGTTACAGAAGTCAGTTTTAGAGGCCATTTCAGACAGGGGAGCCAGAGGCGAATATCCTGGCATCATGGGTTTATTGGGGCAGCCAGACAGACAGACTACCCTATCCAAATAATCACCACACATCTCCTCTTGATGGCCAAACTTGTCAAAGCTCACGCAGCACACTGCCAGTAGAGTTTCATCTTTGGCAGTGGATAAAACAGAGGATTTTATGCTGCTTTACAATATACAAACTGTGTCTTTTTATGATGTCATATGCTGGGGCTTTGTGGCAATGCACTGGCAATATTTTCATCAGTTTGTGTACCTTCTGTTTTCCTGCATCAGTAATGGAGGTGTTCCCCTACTATATACTAGACTGCACTCAGTCCTAGGTTCCATATCCTGGAACATCTTTCCAAGTAAAGAAAACAGTAGTAGCATAGTAACATTATGTGATAATGGCTACATTCCATTTTAGTGTTTCACACCCAGGATCCTGGTATACATGTGCTACACTTACAAGGGCCGTAGTATTCCACCAATAATCGGAATAACAGCCTAATCAGAATAAATATGCATCATGTAACCACCTCAACCTAAACAAGCACTTCTAAGGGCCGTGTAGGTATATAATGGTTGACATATCATTGAATATTTTGTTAGTATTAATCCAGTTTACACGTTCTAACTAGTACAAGGGGTTTAGTGACCCTACATAATTCTCAACAAAGTTCCACTCAACTTCAGCCTGATCAGTGGTCTAATCAGACAAAATGACTAACATCACCTGTGAGAGTGTGCAAGACCTTTAATGTCCCTAAACGCCAACTTACACAGCTGTTTGCAGTTATTTCAGCTCACTAGACTCCATCTTATTTTCACCATATACAGTACACACACACTAGACAGTTTATTAGGTATACTAGTGAACATGAATGCATTCTATACATAACAATAAATAATATATTGGCTGTTCTAATGTTCAATTTATGTTGAAACAGCATCATAAGTGTGGTAATTTAACTGGATGGTCATTGTGGAGGATGCAGTTTGTGGTGCTGTTAAACTGGATTGGATTAAGTGCAAAAGTGTGTCTGCTATTTAGCCTATCCCACTGACTAAAGTGTGGTTGCCAGAATAATAGAAACGAAATGAAAACACAGTTCAATCAATGGGTCTCTCAGTTAATACCATAACCTTTATTAAGGTAAGACTTACTGCAGGACTACCATATTATAATGCATTCATTTTCAGCAGTGTACATTCCTTTTACTGGTTCAAAACCACTACAATAATGTTACTCTCTATCCTACTTTTATTAACTCTCATGCAGTGTTGTTCATACTTTACAAGATCTAGCTCAAAAAATTTAAAATGTTCATGTTCATAGCTAACAATTTGGATTATTTTTTATGGTTCCAGAAATAAACTAGTTCACCTTTTTTGTGTTGTTTCAAGTTTTTAAATAATCTCCTATGGATTATTCCCTTTCGGTTGAACCTCTTCCTCCCCATCGATCCACGACACCGTATAATATACAGTATAAAGTAAAGACCTACAGACAGAGATTAAAAAGCCAAGGGGCTGTGGGTACAAGGTCATAACCTTTTGTTGTTGCTTATGACAACCATTCACTCTCAGATACTTTCTAAGGCTGGTGGAATGGTAGTTTAGTTCATTTAAACCTGTCAGCACAATCTGATAATGGGAGATTTATTTATTCTTAGCTGTGTTGTCCTCATCACTAGCCATGGCACACATTCCCCTTCAGTAGTTGCAAACAGATATGCTGACTTCACCGTTCACCAAAAGCGTGAGTGCGTTCAATGAATGTTCAGCATATCTACATTTCCTCATAAAAGACTAAATATCCTCAGATATCTCTCAAAAACAAAATCTCTCCGGAAATAATTATATGCTTCTGCTGACATGTTATATCAGCCAATGCAACACTATTACAGTTTAGTAGCTTCTTTAAACCACATTCAATCTCCATTTGGTGCATCTTGTATTTTTTTGTTGTTTTTTTTCAAGTGAACAACTTTCATGGCTTAAGTATGTAAATTATTCAGTGCACACCTGATCTCTGCTTTGAGTGGCAGAGATCAGGTGTGCACAATCATTCCATCAAATTGAAAAGCTGTCATTTTAAGCAAACAGACTTCTCTGAAAGGGTGCAGGTGCAAGTCCAGGTGAAGAGTAAAGTAAATTGCCTCTTCCCCTGCAGCTAAGCTTGCTTTCTTTATGTGATTTTAGAGATCTCTTTCAAGTATTTTATTAGTGCCTGGTGTGCGTAGTTGCATGCAGTTAAACGTTAAAATGTAGACTAATATTCATGTAATGTCTGTAATACCCAGTGACTCATGCTCTACATATTCTGTTACATATGTCTTTGTGTCTATCCTAGTCATTACTGTGGGTATTTGTTCTTCCTCGTCTCTCAATTTTTGGATTTTGCACAAAAATTCCAAATTGAAATACCTTAATTATTTTTTAAAGGCATACTTCACTTGAAAGTATTTGTCCCCTTGGTATATTGATTTAGAGAATATGCGCTAAAGGCTGATTGAATCAGATGAGGTTTTTTTTGTTGTTGTTGTTGTTTTAATGGGGACGGGAGGTGCATAAATAATGACATTACAAGATTTGCATCTGTCACTTCTCATTTGAATTCCACTCAACTTCCTCTCCTAAAGAAAGTGTCCACAAACCCTGCTCCAATACATTTCACACGATATTTCATTTTAGGGTTGAACCCGTGATAAGAAGCCTTGATGCACCACAGCTACACAACTGTGTCTCGCCCTGCCTTAATTATGTATCATAAATGTTAAAATGTTGGCGGATTTAGCTCGACTGCAGCGGGGACAGGCTATTATTAGAGGAGACAAGCCTTTTATTTGTAATTTCCCCTGCTTTATACGGGGGTGTTTCACTTTTTTTTTTTTTTTTTTAAAGTAGCTTCCTGGTGTCTGATCTGCTCTCTTTGGAGTTTTAGAAGGATGTCAGGGTGCATAATCCCTTACATGACCTCGCCTAGAAAGCTTTCACTGTGAAGCAGCTGCAGGAAATGCTGAATATCTTAATACTGACTAAGAAGTAATTTGTGAAATTGATCAGAATGTGTGTGAAGCTATGTTGTTGTATTTTGTGCTGCTTTAGAAATGCATACAGTGCCACTGTGATAGTCATTATTCTCTACCACAAGGGATTTGGTTTTATGTTTCCATTTGTTTCTTACTTTTGACCGCGGGCTGCATTTGTTTAGACACTCTGCACCCAGAGCCATAATAAGAGATATTATTTTAATGCCAGCTTTTATGTGAAGATTACGGTGATCTTGTTGCACCCTCTAGAGATTATTTGCATTATACAAGTTAATGAAATCTTGCTGATTTTTATTTTCTATTGTCAGCATTAGTACATTTCCCTGAAGTGCATGTAACTTTTGTCCACTCAACTCGGACAGTGACAGCCCACTTTGCCTGCTGTCCTGAGTGCAGACACAGTTAGTGGTCAGTTATGGTTTTATGGTCTGGGACAGAACTGTCTTCCATGCCATTTGTTGTGTCTGACCTTTAAGATGATGAAGCGCAGGGAGAGTGACCCCTGGCAGGATTTGTTCAAAGAGCAGCCTCTTGGTAATGGGGGGTCCAGTGCTTGGCAGCCTGCTGGGGGATTGATCAGCCCCTTACTCAAAGGCCAAATACAGAAAGCCTAGCCAGAGGAGAAGGCCATGCAGGACGTGGAGCCATCCTCTGCTTTGAAGCCCTCTCCAATAGTTCAGCTGCTTCACTGCATGAATAAACATGCCTATTTATTAAGCTGCTCTTCTGTCCCTTCCTTCTTCTGTCCTCTTCCCTCCTGGATGAGCTAACGTCGACGCTGCTGCAGATGGAAAGATATGAACAGGGGGTCACAAAAATCCTTTCTCTCTTTCATTTTGTCGCCTTTTCACTCATTTTCGTCTCCCCCTCCTTTCTTCTTCAGCTTGCTCCTTCTCTCTCAGCTTCTCGCGTGAACACTTCCTGCGCTCTAGCCTTGTTGCGCGGGATTAAATCCACTCATTTAGACCTTGCATTGCCTCCACAGATGTCAGCTTTGAGATTGAAATGAGCTCCCCTTCTGCAAAGAGGCAGAGTTAAAAGGAAAATTTAGAGAGGGGAAGAGAGTGACTAAACAGAGATGCAAGTCTTTTCAGTTCCAGTTGTAGCCAGAGTAAGGCTTACAGTAACATCTATGGGCTTGACCAAGGCCTTAAATGACTGGAGGAGTGTGGAAATACTTCTATTATTTTTATTTTTATTTTTATTTTTTTTTGTGATTATCTTTGATTAAACAAAATTGACACGTAAAGACCATTTAAATACAAGTATTTGGTTTTAGTTTTTTTGTGGACTGTATCATCTTCAGTGTCCACTAATCACTGTCACTGTCACATTTTGCCTCATCTAGACAAGTTCATGTGTGTATAAAGATGCACTTCTAGTAATATAAAGACAGATAAAAGTCCACGTAAGGTAGTGTGAGTGGTGATGTTGGATTAAGTCATGCACAGGACTGTCATCCAGGAGACTAGTGTTTGATTTCTGTGTGTCACTATTTTTTTTTGTTGAGTCCATTTCCACTTTCTTCTCGCTTCTGTTGCCATTTAACACAATGGTTAACCTGCAAAAGACAATGAGCTGTCTCTGAGGGCACTAACCTGTCACTGAAAACAGCCACAGCTAATTATGCATAATTTAAAATGGGTGTTTAATAGAGAAATGTATCCACCATACAGTCGTCATGAATTGGCAGCAGAGACGGGGCTGTAAACGTGTTCATTTCTGCTGTAAGGTTGGGAGTTTTAACGTGGAGGTATATGGGGATTTACGTTTGATTTTGGAGCCAGCCTGGAACTGCAGTGTTTGGCACATTAGAGGCTGCATTTTTTAAACTCCACGGAGGTTGCTGCTTGGGCAAAAGATGACACTCGCAGACAGACACGCTTAAGTGGACCAGCATGTCACTTACATTCTTTGGAGATACTAGTTTACAGATGCATGCCTGCATCCTCATGCATATGTAAAAAAAAAGCTCCACTAGGACTTTTAAGTATCTTTACATCCATACATTATGAAAAGGCATCTCGGGACTTAAAAGCACTTTATTATAATACAGAAAAGGCAGAACTAGTGTATGTTGAAGCAACGCACACAGGATGTTTAGAGTCATGCAGTGTGTTTTCTGCTCACGTAAAATTGGAGCGACCAAAGATTACACCATTTCCAAATGAATGTTCATTATTTCCATTTATTCCACTTAGGTTTTCTCAGTCCACTTACTATATGTGGTATAAATATTTTATAGCAGGCAGCATACAGCTTGTACACTAACGTAGACACAACAACAGTGATGAAATCCAGCTAGCAGTGGTATAGCATCAGTGAGGACAGAAGTGAAGCCAAGGAGCAGCCACGGCTGTCCTCTGCTGCGTGCAGCGGCAGACAGTTTGGACGGCCCAGCTCGTAATCCTCATCTGAGCCCTGAACAGACCAGTCCAACAGCAGCCAGAATCTCCACATCAGCTCCACATCATCCTAGAGCTTTGCGAGTCAGTATATTTGTTACGACTCCTTGTGGTCAGCCCTTTGCATCTGTGCTAATTCGAGATCATGACCTTTATCTACCCTTCCTCAGGTGTTTCTTTGGAAGAGCCAACATAAAAGACCAACACAAATCAATGAGATGAATGTCAACAAAGACATAAATAAGCAGCGGTTACGGCCGTCCGCGGAGCTTTCTCATCTATGCTAATCACTGCCCCAAGGCACTGATGAAAGGATATTCTGAAGTTATAAAGACGCTGCGCTGTGTTCAGTTTATCGTTTGATTATATACCCAATTATAGTGCAAGTAAGCAATTAAATGAAGCCTGGACGCTGTGAACAGTCTCTGTATGCGGTTGAACTGTTCTGCTATACTTCGAGCACCGCACAGCTCAGATTTTTTTTTGCCAGAGCGCGCACCAGTGTGTGAGAGAAAGATGTCTGATGACAGAGGGCTGTTCATGAAGCAGCGAAGCCCCGTCTTGATTACAAGGGTCAGTAGTATCAGGATGACATCAGCGCGCATTGCTTGATCGTGCCATGATGTCACGATGGGCTGCATGTGTGTTTGCGAGTGTGCGCATGTGGAGAATGGCTTTCCGAGAGAACAGTACTCTTCTTCACCATAACAGCATCTGTAAAGTAAACACAAGTGGCAGTTCCGCCTCTAAGCATTTGGCTCACTCAGTGGAAGCAATCTCTACTAAATGGTAATGGGCCTCCGCAAAGTGGAATCATCAGTGTTCTTCATTTCAGATGAACTGCTACTGTGTCACGCCTTTAAATATACCCCATGCTTAAATATTAATAACAATCTGGCCATACAGGCAATGAGAGGCCTAATTCACTTACATCAATTTTACTTTGCAGCCTCCTTGCACGTACTTCAGTGATTCAAAGCCTTTTTGTTTGCAGAGGATTATTTTGATTAAATGGTTTTAGTCCCCAAATGAATCCTCCTGTTAAGTCTCCACTGAGAAGTGTTCAACAACTTCCTGCCAGGTTTCCTGCTCTGACCAAAAACTCCTCCTCAAACTTCTGAGTGATCGTCCTTTCCATCCAGTCTGCATTCACCCGCTAGTTATTATTCCCCTTTCTGATTTTCCACTTTCGTCAGGAATGAGAAATGCTAATTAGGTTTAATGAAACTGATATCTATATCAATAGGTCAGAAAACACAAAAGGTGCATATCTGTTTCATTCATTCCAAATCCCACGTTGCTTCGCACCTCAAAAGAAATTCATCACACAGCCTCTGAGCCTTTTGGAAAAGGCTCCTGCCCCCACCTCCCACCACCTCCTCCCTGCATCGGTTGTTACTGTATGTGATAGAAATTGAGACATCTATTAAGCTCGGCCTATTGCTTGGCACAAAAGAGTCTGACATTCTTGAATGAAGAATCCCCTTGTGGTTCAAACCTTTGTATCTCATTACACCCGTACCCCATTTGTACTAAAGAAATTCTATCAGTGCGAGCAATTATGTTCAGGTCGGTTTTGCACAGTTTTAGAGCTCATATTCTGACCATTCGTGTCGCTGGCCTGCTGTCTTACCCTCGGCAGTGTTTACCTAACCTTGCTTGTATTTGTCTCTGGCCTCTCTGTCTGTAGCAGCTTAAATTGTGTGTATTCAGAATATGAGCTTTGCTGCTGCCTTAGCCCGCACAAGTGCAATATGTCTTCAGGCAAGAACAGTGGCATCACGCAGAGATGGAGGGATAACAGTAGCTGATACAGAGGAGCTCTGTCACCTTTTCAGCGCTTATATCTGTTTCCTTCTCTTGCTCGCGGTGCCTCCTTTTTTCTGTTTGTGTGGATGTGGGTATTTACACTATGGATATTAGCCAACGGAATTGGATTACTCCTGAAGAGAGCACGTTAATTTTTGCATCGCTTAATCGTAGATAGAGGTCACCTCATCGATTAGGTTAGGTTCACGTTTTTTAACAGCACTGTCAGACTGAATTTCAGTGTGGCCGGGCTGAGAAATTAAACAAAGATGACACAAGGATATTTGTAATTTGGTCAGCAAGCAAGATCTGACCATACATCTGTACCACCATCTACTATAGGCTAGATCCAAGATGCGAGTCTGGACAAAGAAACTACTCGTGTGCTGTTCTGTTTCTGCCTTGCTCTTGCTGTCTCGTCTTGTCTCTGTCAGCTCCTTCTTAGTGAAGTCTTTGCTTCGCTTCGGGCTGGGTCTGACTCTCCCCAGATCACTTTTGGATCAGGTCTTTTTACAGATTTTTATGTGGATTTGGTCTGGGTTGGTGTGTTTCAGTAGTCCAACATTTTGAGTTTGTGAAAATGCATGAAAATACAACTGAAAAAACTGTTCCAATAAGGTCTTTTTTAACAGATTTTAATGTGAGTAATGTGTCCAAATAGTGGTGTCCATTCTGCAGTTACACTGGATCAACAGCCTCTGCGCTCTTTCATTGATGGTTTCAGCTAACCCAGTCTTCATCCACACACCCGGTGTCAAGAGGAGGCTTGTTGAGAGACATTATAAATGTAGAGAAAAGGAGAGTTACATAGAGAGAGCCATGCGGAGAGGACTGTTTGCTTTCCTAAATGGACTGAGTTTTTTGGGAACCAGCCCCGGTATCTCATGACCTAATTGTGACAGCAAAAATAGTTACTGTATTTGTTAGGCACTGCATTACCAACATGTGCTTCTACGGTCTAACCTACCTATCACAATCTAAATCTCAGGTACCATTACTTGACATTTCTGGGCTACATGGAATTCATGAACATGTTTTCACAAGTGTAAAAACCACACGGAGCTCTACTTTCACAGCACAATCACAGCTGCAGAGTGCTAGGACATGTGTGCAAGGACAATGAGGGTGCATTCAGAGTGCATTTTGTCCATAAAGAGGCACTACACTTTGTTCAAAATGGTTGCGGGAAGTGGAATATGAATTTGAATATATTGTGATTAATCATTAACCTCCGAGCCAGCCGTGGTACTCATCTTACAAAATTAAACTGTGCCACTGACAGTAGTGCTCGACAATAATGACTCGCCGAATGGCCGGGAATGTCTGATTGGCAGGAAAATAGTTTTGTCGTCCAAATGGTGCAAATTGGTGAGATTTTCAGGTATGTGTGCCACGTTTCAAGCAGGAATATTTTGCTCCATATACTGCTGGCATTTTTTCCTGTTGCGAGTGACTCTAAATGTCTGAGAAACATAATGCTAAGGCTACCATACCATCATCTGATAAGTCCCAAAACAAGACAGCTGCTTGTTATTCCATTGCACATCGCACTTCTGCTTGGAACTGCCACAAAGTCAAATACACAGCCTCTGATTGGTCTGCAGACTCAACCCTAGGCATCACAGAGGGCTAGTGGATAGCTTGTAACAACACTAAGTACACTGAAAAATAGATTCAGACGTCACGTTTCTTTTGAAAATACAATACACACAGCAGATTATATCGTGAAGATCATTTAAATTTGACCTGTAGAGATTGTTGTCTCATCTGTTTGCTCCACGCAGACACACAGACTCTAGCAACTATGTTGCTCAGTCATCTGCTTAATTCCTGACCTCCTACTGTGTTGCAATGGTACAGTCATGTTTGACCTGCAGGATGGTTTAGCCTCATTACACAGAAAAACTCAGCAAACCCAACCTTTGGGGAAAAGAGGTAAATATAGAAAGGTAAATACCCCTATCATATTTCAGTTTCTTCACATGGTTTTCCTACTGTAGACAAGTACGATGCTTCACAGTGCTGCTTTCTATTTCAAGGAAGCCCGTATGCGTACACCTCCGAGTGCAGCTTTAAATGGTCCATTTTTAATATGTGCTAGACGACAGTTCTCCTTTTGGTTGTAGGCTTCCTTGACACTTCTTTCCTTTGCTCCTCCTAGTTCTTTATGGTGTGCTGCTTTTAGTTTGCTGTCTGGGCTCTAGTGAGCAGAGAGCTAGTTAGTCACCTTCCTCCATGGATAATTGCTTCCATTCAGTTGTTGCCTGAGCAGTCTTGTGATCATATAGAACGAGAGAAATTCACACTTATGGGTATATTGTTGGGAACTAATGAGGAACCTTTTTTGAGTTAGATAGTGTTTGAACATGTCTTGAAGAGGTAGAGAGAGCCTCATTCGTTTCACAAGCACACGCTCTGTGATGCTGTTGAGATGCCTCTTACTGCTGACCACACTAACTGGACATGAACTAACCATCCAACACTGTATTTGGTTTAGTTAGTTTTAACGCATGTCTGGGATTGAAGCATTAATAAAATCAGTGACGTGTTGCGGGCCGAGGTTACAGTCCTCATGTGTAATCTAAATGTTACAAATGTGGGTGTTCTTGTTTGTGTGTGTCTGTGTGGAGACGGGGTGTCTCTTTAAGTAGGACAGTGGAAATTGATGGCCAACTCTGAAAGCTGACCTACATAGAGGCACAGACAAACTAGTTCCCTCAGCATGCACGCTGAGCCCAGTTGATCTGCAGAAAATGCAGAAGAAGCAGACATATTGTTACTGTACACATTTATAAAAGCATACAGTACATCCATCCATCCATTTGTGACTCACTTATCCTTGTAGGTGTAAATATTGCCACCTAAAGGCAGATGGCTGCTCTGGTATAGCATAATTTTGTTCATTTGAGGAAAGGCCGCTATTATTTCTGTTTCACTGATGTTAGACTCCCCATTTTCTATTAGCAGTTTTCAGAAATCAAGATAAATGGAAGAATATAATTGATCCGACCAGAATATTCAAAAAGATTTCCCAACAAGTGGCGTCTGGGCAAACTCGTCTGGGCACCATAAAATGATAAAGGCCAAGCGTGAAGAAAAGTGCAATCACACTGAAATCTAATTACATCAATTTACAGTCACACTGCTTCTGTCTAATTGTTCTCTGGCCTGTTGCTTTAGTTCACTCAGTTATTAAAAGCTCCTTTATGACATTTCTCAGTAATCAGTAATGAGATGTCCTTTTAAATGTTGTCTAAACTAATAAGTTCCAGCATTTAAAAGCCTGACAACTGTTGCTAACAATCTAAAAAATGCCATGTGGAATAATCGTGGCTCAGTTTTGGGCCCGTTTTTCCACCACCTGACGCTTGCTCATACAGCCACCTACACACACAGTACAGTAATCATCACCTTTATGTTTTGCTCAAATTGAGGGTTGACATGCTGCACACTGTGCAGACAAAGTCCAAAGGCAGATTAGCACTGGTGAAGTCCCACAGGGGCTATTGCATTTGCACACCCACACAGACGATCTTATTGTGTTTGACATATTTTCGTTAATTTCTTCCTTCTTTTTTTCCATCATCATCTTCCTAACAGAACAAAACTGCTCAGTATATGAAACTTATATACTTCACATTGAAAGCCTTCCTTGCAACAACAACATCTTCTGAATACGCTGGCTGCAGTGCTACATCACAGCATAGAGACACACTTGGTTAAAGTAGAGGCTAAGCGTTAAGTCAGGCTCTTATTACCTACTTGATAAAATGTAACAGGAAGTGATCTTTACCTTTGCTTTGTGGCACTACTTACCTGAAGAATGATGCCATTCATGATGTTGTTTTGTTTGTAGTATCTGGTCTCATACAGCTGTATACATATGATTGTTACATTCCTAGGAGCTATGGAGACAAATACCATGATGTGTCTATGTTGTGATCTTACAGTTAAACTAACAACATTTTGTCAGTCTTATCTTCTGCGTGTTATCTTAGCTCACGGTACGGGGACCCTTCTGGGATTCATTTTACATCGTCCATCGTCGCTTTCCCCCACGGACTCTGATGCATCAAAGCAGTCACATAAATTTGTTTTGGATTTTCATTAGCTGGTGTCTTGACTTGTGATCAGGGATTCTGGGTATCCCTTTGGGGGCTATTTTATCTCTATGTGTCTGTCTTTCTACCTCTCAGTGTGTGTGTGTTTGTCTCCATGCTAACCAATAACCATAGCCTATATTTTAGTTTCCTGTGGATAATTGTAACACCTAGTTATTTAAGGAGAGGCATATATAATAGGTGTAAAAGACAGGTTGATCTTTGAATATGCCCTGGTGAACGCTCTACATACTTCTGCAGAAATACTGAGTATAATGCTAGTGTGATAATGGCAGATGCTATTTCTTTCTAGTTACAATATTCTCCCAGATGTGTTCTTTCTCCTCTCTTCTCAGCTATACGTGCCCTGTGCTGTTAGAGAGTTCAGGGCGTTAACTGTATTAAACAGGGGATTATTGCCTGGGGCTCTGGATCTCTAGTAATAGCAGACGGAAATACTGATCAAAGGACTCTAACTGTGCCGTGGGTGTTCGGACTGCCTCTTTCTGCTCCTCTGCATTACAAGAAGATGTGTCTTGGAGGATAGGGCACACAGGCAGACAGACGGTGCTGGAGTTTTTTTGTAGGGTTAGTCCTGACAGCACAGGTGAAGTTTGGATTATGCATCTAGGGCAGGGTAACCATTTCAATAGGGAAAGTATAGGTGGAGCATCTGTACCTCCAGGTGGTTTGCACCTATGACCTATACCAGGCAAGCGTGCATGCACTGTATGAGTGTGAGTTTGTGGTTGTGCTTGTGTGTATTTTTGCAAATCATGTCGGGGTGACTCCATTCCCTACGTGCTGTGTCCCAGGAGACATGACTGACACTTCCTCCAGGTTGCTCCGCTTCTTCACTCCTTGTTGACAGGGCCAGCAGTCAGAGGTGCTCAGCAGCAGGCTCCTCTCATTAGATGCAGTTCTAATCAGTAGCAGTATACAGCCGCCACTGTCAAAGCATTAGATCTAGATGTTTATGCGCTCTGTACGTCAACCAAAATAGTATTAATATCCAAAAGCAGCTGCTGCCATATTGTAGTCTGTCATTATTGAATATACATAACATATAATATATAGCAGTCCAGCAGTGTCTCCCTGTCAGCAAATGAACGCTCCTTTCCTTCCTCTTTGTTTTAATTCAGTCCATGCTTAACTCTGACCTAGAAAGGCGTGTAATGAGCTCTAGGTGTATTCCTTGTATGTCACCGATAATGCATATGTGCTTTGCATTGGCTCTCATGTACTTATTGCAGTATATTTAGCTGCAGTCATCAGGGAGCTGGGGGATGCCTGCTACACGTAGCAGCTGTAAATTTATGTCACCCGTATCTCTGCCCCTTGTGTGTTCGTGTTCTCACAGAATTTTACACATGTAACCTGAAGATCATAATTTACTGTGATTTTTGAGTTCATTTTAAATCTGCAGGAAGATATGTATACATATAGAAAAAAGCCAAGAAGAAACATTTAATCTTTAAGTGCAAACACTACAGACAAATGTGCACTAGTCTATTTTCAGATTTTGGCCTTTTTTTCTTCCTTTGTATATCCTCTTTCAAACTAGTGCGAAGAAAACATGCAAAGTACACATTTAGGTATTATTTGACTGCACTTTAAAGGAGGTTAATACCTCATTATTGTGAATGTAAATGACTCAATGCAAGTAATCAACCGGTAATATCATGGTGACATCTTTCAGTTAAAATGTTTAACCATAAATAATGGTTTCCACTATGATTATATGGCATTTTACAAAACATATCTATAAAGGCTGTTTCCTTACAGCGTATCTTGGGGGCAGACATCTCCATTTCATCACCACCGACACCCTACACTTTACAGTTTCATTCCAATCTATATTCTGAAGGTTTTTACAGAGGGGATTTGCTCATATATCATTCATCATCTGATTTATTTTATTCCCCAAAATGTGACAAAAATGGATTTTGTCTGGCTATTGAGAGTGATAAGAAGAGATTAAAAAAGATCCCCTCTGTAAAAACATTTGACTCCCATATGTCAGGAATTTTGAAGATGGCTTTATCCAATGTTCATTTTTTTTATATTCTGGAAATGTATACAAATTAGCACATATTCAGCCACATAATACCTCATTTCCATGTTAATAACGTTTGTCAAATACTAAAATATTGTCTCAACGTAAGTAATTAACTGGGGGACTTTCATACTCTGTAGTCTCCCCTCCAAAAGGTTCTTAATTTTAAAGCTGTCATGCCACTTTTCAAGTCAACATAGCTGCATCAATTTGCAAGCTCCCCCATAATCTGCTTCTGGCAGAATCAGCCTTATTTCCAGGCTGGGTGGGTGAAAGTGGGTGAGAAGCATTGGACCAACAGAAGCAGAGAAACCTGCTCCGAGTGTGAAATAAAGACAGAGTATGATGAAGCTGGTAAAAGGCCGTGAAAGCGGGCTCCCTGCCTATTCTGTGGAGCGATGAGATGAGGCCAAGCCCAGTACTGGCTAATAAGTGTGAGCAAGTGCAGCCAAGAGGTCTCAGCCAGTAGCCACATAACACCTATTATCAGCCTTCCAATAAGACATCCATGTGTTTCCATTTACAGGTTATTGTTTAAGCTGTGGGAAGGTTCTTTAGTGTGAGCATGTTGACAGCTCCCTCCTCGTGTCTGTCTGTGCTGACAGTCTTTAATAGTTTCGTGGAGGTCAGCCGTCTGCCATGTGTGGATAGTTGGAGGAGAATGGCCAGAACGCATGGAGACAATCTCTCTCTGCTGACACCCCGCAGAACGAGGATGGGAGAGAGGAATGCTTCTGTTGGTGCTATTTTGTGGCCTGTAATTGTCTGTAGGGTCTGTAAAATAGGATAGTGGAGCAAAGAACTGCACTGCAATGGCGGGGACAGAAGTTCAGATAGTCCACGGGGGACTGATCATGGAGGTGTGCTGAGCCAAGGAGTGAGAGAAATAGGGATGTTTGCTGTGTAGTTTTTTTGTGTATGTACACATTCTAGCAGTAGTTTACACTACAGAAAAAAATGTCTTTTTGTTCATTTAAACAGATCCAGTCATGGGTGGAAGGGCCCTGCTGGTGGTATCTGTGGTGGTGTGGCTCAGCCCTGACCCCGCTGGATATAATGGTGCAGTGGAAAATGTCCTGTCAGTTGATGGAGGAGCTGCCTGTAGCAGCAGGAAGGAGTGTGGCGACAGGGGCCATGTGTGTTAACCTCTTTCCTTGTCACTTTTTCTGTCTTTCTCCCCACCCCCCTCCTCCTTTCATCTCCACCTTTTTCTCTTTCCTTTCCTCGTTCCCCCAGACTCCACTCCCTCTACCTACACTCCTCCGTGACAAATTACTCCTGGCGGTTGATTTGTTGGTTGTCAAAAGTGCTCCTTGCGCTACCATGAAGGTGGGGTGAGCAGGAGAAGAGGGTGCTTCTCCCCCTCTGTTCCAGCCCGCCGTCATCACCTGTCCCTTGTCTCCCCCGTCCTCTCGCGCGTGCCGCGCGCTCTCCCTAGAACTCGCTGTTGAGATATCTCAGTGGAAATTGATAGTCTGTCTCGCATTCAGGGCCTCATTAGATTAGATGTTTCTCATTTTTAATCAGCCCAGGCATTAGGTTTCCAGCCCTGCTTTTGACAAGGCTGTTTCGATACGTTCCGGCTTGTGTCAGGAGAAGGGCTTGAGGAGATTCTTTTGTTATTCGTGGAGGAGGAACTGAAGGAGGAGCAGAAGAGAAAAACGCTAGTGAGAGATAAAGACTTTATGACAGAAGTATAAATGTCAGTGCTTGTGATAGGATGCCTACTGTAGTACGCAGCACAATGAGCTCCTGACAAAGAAATCTGTATATTTCTATGATCTGGTGAATTAATATAATAAGCTGCTTAGGGAACTAATATACTATACTACACTTTGCTTTACTATTTATGCATAGATGCAAAAATCAAGAGGTTTAAGCTGTTAGATATTCAAACAAACAATACACTCAGTAGGAGTGGGTGATATGGATATGGTATATATGACTTTATATGGTGAAATAAGTATAAATGTAGCTGTGTGATCAGTATGCCTCATTGTTTGTGTATAGACTAACCAAATGGGAATTGGTTGCATTAAATACCTCACAGGTAAAGGTGCTTAATTACATTGATTCAAAAATCCTGTAAAGCCAATACTGCCATAACGCAGCCCTGCTTATTGATTTGCAGCATAGCCAGCAATGGCCTAATACAGCCGGAGATATTAAAGGGATAAACTGTCTCAGTACAATAAATACGGCAGAATCTCAGGCGGTTCTCTTCTGCTTGTATACCCTGTCGTATCGAACTGCACTGTGCGTGCTGTAAGTGAATTTCTGCACACACGCAGGATACCGGGCTCTGAAAGGCTTCCCCTTGAGTCTTCGACCTTGAGATTTATCCTGCGAGCTGATGCCTGAACACATGGATTTGTCTTCCCAGTTCATTCAAGTAACAACTGTTCACATTAGTGCCTTTTCACGTGGAGTCGGTATCATCTGATGCTCCGTGATAGCACATTGACGGTGCCGTCTGTGGCAGCGCGTGTGTCAGTCAGGTGGCGTGATGTTTGTAGTGGCGGCTGTTTAAGCGCAATCTGAGGTGATTTTATTTCCTTTGGCCGTTCGCAGCTCTGAAAGGAAACTCGTGTCCTTTCACTCCCACTTGCTGCTTTATTCACTAACAGTTTCTCTTTTGCAAAAGTAATAGAATATCTGCTTTCCTTTCAACCCCAGCTACACAGAAGCTAGATTGCTTTGTGTATCACCATCAAAACACAGAGGAGAGCATAGCAATCCACTCGTGTTCAAAAGTCTAAAACCATCTTGTTTCTCTGTCTTTGTGTTAAAAGAGGGGTTAAGCTTTTATCCTATAAATATGGCATGAAAATCCCACTGTCAACGACACATTCATTCTGAGGCCTGTATTAACATAAAAATGAGGGCTTGTTATACAGTGAGATTTCAATAAAAAGAACACAAAATGCATTTAATGAAATTCAGATGCTGGGCCCCAGCTCCCTGAATCTCATTAAATGAGCTTTGTGCTGTTTTTCCATCTTCTCTTTGTAGAAGAGGTCCTTGAGTGCCCTTAATAATGTGGCAGATTTCATCATATTCCTGATTTAAAGAGGACAATGTCTGTCTTGTTCACTTGTTCTTTTCCATGCCCAAGCCAATCTCCACTGATGTACTCGCATAGTTTCTGGATGTGGCTGGTGATAATATTCCATCTTAACGTGCGTTTTCTTTTAGTTGCTGGAGGTCTGTTATGGTGCTCCACTAACTCTCCACCTTTCTCTCCCCTCTCCCCTCTGTTTCTCTCTGCATAGGATTTGGTTTCATAACTTTTGAGAGTGAAGACATCGTAGAGAAAGTCTGTGAAATTCATTTTCATGAAATCAATAACAAAATGGTAAGTCCACACACCTTTTTTTTTTCCTTTTTTTTTTCAATTCCAGGTGGACGTTGAAGGATTAATATTTGATTTCTTCTTTTCCCAAGTATTAATAGCAGAGCTGGTGTGAGTGTATGTGTGTTCATGTTCATATGCACAGGCTAACACACCCACACATACACACACTGTGGGTCCCTGGTTCTCAGGGATGGGAAAGCAGTGGTGTGTACTGCCCACAAACCGTGAAATTGTGTGGCTGAGTTCTGCCTGTCAGGCTGAGGGACGGGAGAGTGGAGCCTGTCCCTCCCTTTCTGAATCCCCAACCTCACACACACACACACGCGCACGCACACACAGGTGGAGATGTCCAGGGATGCAACAGGAAAGCTACTGGCAGAGGCAGAGTTCATTAGTCAGGGATTAACACCTTCCACAGAGTGCCAGTGATGCTTGTTTTATTTACACCAGTAATATGGTCATCTCAGAGCTCTACAGAGTTCAGTAGCAGTTTTCTAAGTCATCATGTGCCTTGTGATAATTGACAGGAACCGACCTCAGTGTACCGAGTGTGACATTAGGTCCTCCTTCACCCAGTTCCACCCCACAGGCCTCTTGAGAAATCCTGCATCATTTGAACGGTTTTGCGGATCGTGACTGACTGGAGGGAATACTTGTGGCGCTCCTTCTCTGTGTGTGTGTGTGTGTGTGTGTGCGCATGTGTCTCCACTCCCTCTCTCTCTGTCTCCCAGCGCTTTCCTGAAACCGACTGACTGACTGACTGGCTATCTGACTGACAGGATCAGTGTAGTAGAACCATGTTCACCAGGGATCGGTCCTGGTCACATATGACCCCAGTATACATCCCCACGTGTCTCAGCACCGCGTCTCAGTCAGAGCTCGAGACTGAAACAAAGAAAGCCAGAGTGTGACAGAAATAACTGTGTGCGCATGGAAGACATTCTGTCACAATCAAATGTTGCAGTTCCTTCGACATGGAGGCATGAACACACAAATACCAGACGTCAGTCGACTGTCAGTTCTTGATTTTAATAGTATATTCAAGAACTTATTCCCTCACAATTTAAGTTACAAAAATTGTTAACATTTGTTTACTGCCGGTTCTGCTATAAAATCTCTGGAGAACATTTCTGCATATTTTATTTTTTTTCATTTGTTTGTTTTCTGGTCCCTCTCTAACTTGTAGAAAAACGAGCCTCATTTAGTTCCAACTCCACCTATTTGTAAAAAGTTCTAATGAGATAATAATTGGATCGTAAACAGTAGTTCTAATTAGGAATGTCCAAGATTATGGTAATCATTATTAATTCATAAATTACATTGTTCCCTATAAATGCATTATTAAATTTGCAGCACAACATTAATTAAGTAAGGTGTTTCAATCAAGAATATAAAGAACACGAGTTAATTGTGTCTCTCAGTATAGTCAACAAATAAATGGTCCAACAAAACTCAAAGCATTGGACATTGCTGATTTTTTGCAGGCCTCGCAGGAGAACATAAATTAGAGGAGAGTGACTACTGGACAGGTCTAGCACTTAATGTTTATTGTAGCCAAAAGCGAATGCCTGCTATTAAATGGTAGTGTTAGAAATGTAAAATCTCCTGATAGTCTTCTGTCTAACAGGTTTTATGGGAGAAAATGAGCACATGGCATATACATGGTCAGCGGTGAGGTGTGTACACAGTCGGCCCACTGTAACTAGTCCAGCTGTTAGAAACATCTGCTCAAGTGGATTCAAACTCACAAATTGTGTTACCGTTGTGCCAACTTTGATAGCCCAGGGAATCTTTGGCATTTCCACTCCACCAGTAAACACACATTATACCCAGAGAAGGGATATCACATAGAAAGCATTATTTCAAAACTATTTGGAAGCACATGTAAAATACTGTTTATAAGTTGTGGTAATATAATGAAAACATTTTCCCTTCACAAACAGCACATGTGCTCCCCCTGAAGATGTATGCTTCTTCCTTTTATCCTGTCATTTGCATAGAGACACAGTAAGATCAAATTCAGACACTACAGGGGAATAATATTTTAACTAGTAGATGTCCCCATGAAAATTCTCCAGCCACCAAAAGGTCACACACTCTAATATTTCATTGGACCGCCTTTAGCTTTGATTACAGCACACATTCACTGTGGCATTGTTTCGATAAGATTCTGCAATGTCACCAGATTTATTTCCATCCAGTGTTGCATTCATTTTTCACCAAGATCTTATATTGATGATGGGAGAGTCTGACCACTGCTCAAAGCCTTCTCCAGCACATCCCAAAGATTCTCAGTGGGGTTAAGGTCTGGACTCTGTGGTGGCCAATCCATGTGTGAAAATGTTGTCTCATGCTCCCTGAACCACTCTTTCAAATTCTGAACCCCATGAATCCTTGCATTGTCATCTTGGAATATGCCTGTACCATCGGGGAAGAAAAATCCACTGATGGAATAACCTGGTCATTCAGTATATTCAGGGTGCATCACTTCATCTGCCTCTCTTCTTACCCTGATGTGATGGTTCCCCACTTTTTTTCCAGTTTTTAATGATACATTGGACAGTTCTTAACTCAATTTTAGTAGTTTCTGCAATCTCCTTAGATGTTTTCTGTGCTTGATGCATGCCAATCCCTAATCCTAACCCTTCTCAAACAGACTAACATCTTTTCCACGACCACTCATGGCAGTTTGGGTTAAATAACTTGTTACCAGCTGATAGATAATCACCCATGCAGTAATTATCCAATAGGAGGCTCATACCTACTTGCTTAGTTAAATCCAGGTGGCGACATTTTTTTTTTTGGCTGTGTATTTCAGGTTTTGCGGAACTGTGCATGGAAACGATGTATTATCTGGTCAAACACACACTATTATCCTACATCTCAACAATCTGAACATAAAACCTAGCTGACATGTAAGGCTTAAACATGTGTGACGTTATTACTTAATAAATCACATGGATTTTTTTCAGGAACAGTATATATTTCAGGCTATAATTTATCTATGGCCAAACCCCTTTGTAGAAGGGGTATAGATAGGAATAAAAGTGGGAATGGTTGTCTATGTAAGTTCTACAGAAGTGGACGTTTGTGGTTTAGAGTTTGAGAAAAACCTAAATATAGTAAAATGCATAATTTAAAATTTCATACATTTTGAATGGAAACCTATCTTGGAAGTCAGCCCAAACTTTCCCTGCCACCTTAAAATGTTTGGGGGCAAAAGTTGGTTTGGAGTTGCTTCGAAAAGATCCGCCTGGCCAATCAAATCGTTTAGGCGGGCTTAATGCAGTGATGGACAGAATAGTAACAAAGATGTAATCATACACATCATCTAAGCGCAGTGGAGAATTTGTTGACAACAAAATGACTGACTGGTTGTAGGATTATCCAATTGTGTGCAGAGGTATCTTTCTCTCTGTTTTGATTGAAACATGCCCCATAATGATATCCAAGTTGTGTGTTGCCAGACTCATATTCTACTCTAATGGAAACCTCTAGATTTGGCTAAAATATTTAACTAATAGATATCACCACAACACTTACCTGGCTGACATTAAGATTTTTGTATTTCAAGTTTTGTTAGATTGTATATCTAAATGTAAGAATGGATTTAATTTCCAATAGAAGGGTTGTAGTCAAATTAACACCTAAATATGGGATGTTTGGAAGGTTCCTTTTAACCAATCTGAAAGAAGACATAGAACAAAATAGCCCCCAATCTTAAAATTGACAAGTGCGTAGAAACACATTTTTGCCTGTCTCCCCTTAGTTGCCACTTTGTTGGGGTTTACCACCTTAAGATCGTACGCTAAATAAGAGTCCTATCCCTCTATTTCCTCCGTGCACATAAGTTGCATTGTATGTCCAAAATTGCAACCAAAATTATTATTATCAGAGAAAGAAAATGTGCAGAAAGTGTAGGAGATAGAAATTATAGGTTACTTTTGTTTTTTCATCCCCTCTGCTGTATCTTCCCAGTAACACCAAATGCCTCTGAAGCAGCAGTCATTGTCTACATCTGACTTGCTGATGTGTCACGGTTAATGACAGTTACTATCATGGTTATAAATATTTAGTAAACCTTTGCCACTGAAGGGCAATGTGACGGGTAAGCCGAGAAGTTGTTACTGTATGGCCTGGAGAGTTCAAGCACTTTTGACCGCGTGCAGCTGTGATGTGGTACACTGTGTGACACGCAGTGCTTCACAGGCCGTGGCCAGAAGATGCACATGACTGTAAAAGCACTAGTTGTTGCCTTTGTTGCTAGTTACGGTGGCGCAAACAAAACCTTGCGACCCATCTGGGGGTCCCAGAAACCTTAATAGAAAAGATGAGAATTATTGAGAGGGTTCGGTGTGAAAGGACAGCACAAGGGCCTGTTTTCTGAGGCTTTTGTCACCTTTGTAAGGGTCCCTATCGGCAACACCAGCTGTACATAAAATTTCTTTGGATACAGGAAATAAATGTGACCCTCAGATCTACAAAGTGCTGACATCTGGGAATGACGGCAAAGTGAAGAGAATTTGGAGTGTGTTGAGAGCATTTTTCAGAGACAAAAAATAGCTTTTTACCTTAGTTGCTCATAGAGAGCTGGTTATCCGGTGTCTGAAGCACCAGCGCACCAAATAAAAAATGCCTCCTGTCTTCATCCTTATGAAGTACTATACAGAAATAGACCTCATCCATCCTGCCTATGAGTGTTATCCAAGATGGTTCTTGAATAATTGATGTGGACAGAAATTCCACCCCACTTGGGAGGGTTGTGAATGTACAGGGCACCCCACCTTCTCCTTGCCCGTCCTCTCAAGAGCTCTGCCAGTGTAATGGGTCAGTGTCCGCTCAGATGTGAGTGACTGGACCTTTAAGTGACTTAGTCAATCACCCTGTGTTCGTGTGCCACGGAGGCCTCGCTCTCCAAAGCACTTCCTCTCTATGAATTCTGCTTCATGTATTATTAATACTAGGGTGCTGCTTAGCAAGAGTGTCATAGCCTGCCCCACCAGCTGCACTGACTTAAACATTGCCCCGCTTTAGCACATGTAGGATGTGATGAAAGTATTGATTATCTCCTCCAGGCCTCCATGTGAATGTTGAAACATCCTTTAGCTATGGCTGCACCTCCCCTTGTGTTCATTCATTCATTCATCTTCTGTAACAGCTTGTCCTTTGAAGGGTCGTGGGGGGGCTGGAGCCTATCCCAGCTGTCATCGGGCTAGAGGTACGGGGTACACCCTGGACAGGTCGGCAGTCTTATCGCAGGGCTACCACAGAGAGACAGACAACCATTCCCTTGTATTAAAAGCAGTAAATATTCAGAGTAAGAATCAATAAACAGACGACGGCGTGACAGCTTTCAAATACTTTTTTAACACTTTATCACACCCTCCTCATACATGAATGTCTATATCCCACTGTACTAAGGCAGCACCTTATTACAGCTAAGGAGAGGTTGTGAATTCCATTTCCTCAGACAGGAGTCCTTCCATCACTCCCCACCCTGCTGTTATGCATGCGCAGCTAATTCATAATAATACCTATCAAGTATTGGCTCTGATGAGCGAGCAGTGTGCCATTAAAATGGACTCACATTGGTTTTAGTCAAGTGCTTCATGGTAATGTTCTTTAATGTGTTATTTTTAATATTCAACAGTAGCGAATGATCACACCGGGAGGGAGGAATTTTCTGTTAGTCGTCAATTTCTCACTGTGTCTTCGTGATATGACCAACCAATTACCGCACTCAGGAAGAGAATAAGCTGTGACTCTCCAAGTGGCTGAGGAAAAGGCTAATAAAGGAAGGCATTTATACTACCTATAATAACCTTATACTGTGTGTTTACAACAGTACAATATTCAACATAGTATTCATCGAAAGGGCAGGTGAGACCCGTGTTTTACTCTTTTTATGAATATTCTTTGTTAATGTTTCTCTACAGCGATCAAATAAATAATTATTAATAGAAAAAACAGCTATTAGGACACAACTTGCATAGGTATATCTATCAGCTTCACTTTAAGGACAGACAGCATGATATTAACAGGATAAAGCAGGCAGTACTGTGTGAAATATTCAGCCACTTTCGATGCTTTTTTTTTTTTCATCAATCAAGCAGTAGCAAGCATCAGGGAGGTTTCCGATCGTCCCCAAATTTATTGTGCAGATTGACAATGACCCCCAACCACAGTGCCAGACTAATAAGATTCAAGATTCAAAGAGTCTATTGTCATGTGCACAGTGCAGGTACAATGAAATTCTTCTTTTGTTGTCCACCCAAAACAATATATATAAAAAAAAAATCTTAGAAATAGAGTATAATACAAAATGATAAGATAACTAGTGCAAATATCAATGCTCAAATTGCAACATCGATATTTACAAATAATAAAGAACCATCTCAAGCAACAAGAAGAACGAGGCTTCGTGCAACAGATGGTTTGGCCTTGATCTCGACATCATAGAGTCAGCCTGGGACTGCATGAAGAGACAAAAGCAGATGAGACAGCCTAAACCCACAGAAGAACTGTGACAACTTTATCAAGATGATTGGAACAAACTACCTGCCAAGCACTGAAAACGAAAACTGTGTGCATGTGTAGCCCAGAGTATTTGTGCTGTTTTAAAGGCAGTATTAAAACCAAATGTTGTTATTTAGGTTATTTCTAGTCACTGCAGTATGGAGTTAATTGCTTCACCTTTGGTGCCTAATGTTTTTTTTTTTTTGCACAGTACACTGCTTTTCTTTCCTTGTTTGTTTTCCTAGTTTTCATGATCTAATTTGCTTTGGAGAGAACTTTTAAACTCACTTTATGATGTGTTTCACATAATTGTTGTGACACAGACAGGAAAAAGCCAAAAGTTCTCATAAGTAGCTAGATTAAAAAAAACTTAAGAGATCTGCTTTGAGGGCAGTTAAGTGTTGCAGTTGGCAGATTTCCAGAACAGTATTTCCTGACTTCCTGAGAGAATGCACTAGAGAGCTTACACAAGGACAACCAAATATTACCCCAAAGATAACTTCGGCCCTGTTCAGACCTAATTTTAACAGGAGTCCTGAGTGACCTGAACACAACTGGCCAAGTTAAAGAACTGTTCATTACGTCCCACAGTTTGCATCGTGTCACCATTTCAGAGCATGCAAACAACAAACAGTGCAGATCGTGGTTGTAAAACAGTGGTAGATCGTAATCCATTGTGTTGATACATCAGCTGTTTGTACAGTATTCTACTGCACTCCAAATTATGCCTTATTTCTTTGCAAACAGATCGTAAGGCCGTGATAAGATCCCAAGTGATGGCTTGAGACATTTTACACCGGGTCTGAACAGAGCCTAATATTTGCTTACAAACTGCAGTAGTTGAGAGAAAAAGAAAAGTAGGATTTGGCAACTAAGAAAAATAGAAACACTAGCTCTATATATACAGTGTGAATAACCAGCCACAGACTTGTCACCCAATTTACACATGGCAGCGTTGGGATTCAGGTAACATTTTTGTAGATGTGGATGTTTGTTAATAGTCCATGCAACCAGCCCTGCCTTTTTATCTTATACATCACTATTAACAGTTAACAGTTGTATCTCTGCTCTGTTTGCACAAGTAAGACAAGTAGGACATCTGTGGGGACATAATACAGGACATGGAACAAGACATTACCACCTGTATCTACGGTCATATTGTTGATGGAGGTTGAATAGACCTCGCACCTTATGAAGAAAATGCCATAAGGTTGCTTTTAAGAAATCAAGTAAATATGCAATATAAATCTGATTTCCTCAAGTAGTTACTGGATCCTTTATTTACGTCAACTGCAGAAGGACTATTTCTATTAAAGACAAGCCTCTGATTCCCTCTGTAACTGTTCAAATAAAGCCTTGTCTGAGGCCTTGTTAACATTACTGTTAACATCAATGCTCTACTGTTTCAGATTAAAAGCCCTATAGTGTATCAGCACACAGAAACCATGCATTTTGTTGAGGGCTTTTACTGTGAAACATTTGCAGGCATAGCAGATGCAATGGCAGCTGGATGGGATTAAAGGACAACCCACACACCCACACTTACTGACACAGGACAACACCCTAGATAAGTAATTCACAACAATGAAGTGTTGAAAATAGCATAATTATATTGTTGAATTAAACAGGTAGTAACATTAAACATACATGTGTACGTGTGGCCGCACCAGCATTAATGTATTTACTACTGCCATGCTGTATCACTGCTTTACAAGGAGTGAGAAACCCATATTGTCACTAGTACTTATTTGGCAAAATCACATGATAAAAGTAAAATACGATAAATATATCAAACAGAATACTGTAAAAGGAGTCAGTTTAATGTTGCTAGGAGATTTTATTTCCTCTTAGATGATGTTTCAGTTTAAATGAGGTAGGACCCACCATACGATTTCATTTTCAAGGACTAATGCTCTTAGTTCAACATAACTTGAGCAATCTGCAGACATCATGCATTTCACTGTGATAAAGATTCATGATATCAGTCGTTTATAACCTGTATCTATTGGTGTCTATAGCCACTGGGTTGTCTGTGATGTGCTACACAAATTTTCAGTTAGATCTACAGCTACCGTGATGGCAGATGATGTGGTTGTACTGCCACTGAACATAAAAGTTGACTTCAAGGCTCCACACTAGAAGCCATCAAGTCAAGTGTGTGCATGGTGTTCGTCTAGCTCTTATTGTACAAATCAGCCCTGGACACACTTGGTTATACCCAGGGACTAAACTTGTTATCACTATTTTAAAGCAGATTTCTACAGAGAAAGACTTAAGTCTCTGGGTTGTTGAAAATGTCTTTGTTGAAAAAATATTTTTTTAAAAGAGTGGAAATCTTAAACAGTCTTTGAACATCAAGTGCCTAATAAGGGAGTAGGACCACCCTTCAGAGCAGTTTCAGTCCCACATGGAGTGCTGCCTCACAAGTTCTGGACTGTAAGTAATTGGATGTTTACCCTTCAATGAAGAAGGAAAGCTTTGAGGGATGAAGGAGGAGGAAATCCACTCCACACTCTGCTCTCCAGGATGTCCCATAAAAGCTCAGTGATGTTCAGATCTGCTGATTGAGGAAGTGATGGAAGCCATTTGACGCCAACCTGATGATCATGGTCTCACTTGTGAATGTGCGTCTCGGTGTGTATGGAGACAATGTCATCTTGCAATATAGAAGCATGACAAAAGAACAGCATAGACACCACGGGGTGCACCTGTCCTTAAGCTGACCTCACATCCCTTAGCTTTTATATAACCATGCAGAGATAGCATCAGACATAATGACTCATGTGAGATTGCTGCCCATTGAAGGCACCATTTTGCTTTATACAGAACTGCTTACTATTATCATACATCTGCTATTACTTGGTTGTCTTGATTTTCTTATTGACCATGGACGGATGCAGAATGGAAAACCTGTAAATACCCACTTTATATAATGCATGACACACATATATTGTGTGTAATGCAGGTCTTAAACCTGCACAGATCTTATTGGAGTCTAGATGGATCCCAAAAGGCTCTGATAATCTTGGGTTCTCACGTATCACAAGAATAGTGACAAATCTGACAGGAATGTATCATAACAGTCCGGATAAATGCATCAAAATCAGAATCCCATTTTCATCAGGTTATTAATAGATTAAGCAGACCTGTTATGCTCTTTCTTATATAGGTAAATCTATATAAAAGTCCCTGTAAGTCAAACCCTTTGACTTCAGACAATAATTTTTTGAACTGTAAAAAATACAGAGACATCGCCATCTACTAGATTCTCTTGTATTAGACCTTTAGATGTATGGCATATACTGTAGATAGATGTATGTTAACTGGTCAAACATACTGGTTTGACTCCATGTTCAGTCCTTCTGTTCTTGTAAATAACCAACTTGTTAAATGCTTTTGAGAAACCTTTTTCTTAAGTGAGTAATCTTACGCCTCCACAGCTGACATTGGGCAGTCAGAGCTGTGACATTTCCTAACTATTCAGTCTATGTGTTTTGACTGTTCAGCTGGGAGTGGGAGCTGGAGTAAATGAATCACACCGTTTTCTTTCTTCAGTCTGCCAGTCTACTGATGGAATCCATTCACTAGTGAAGTTAATAGCAGCCGCACACCTCCCCCTCTACACACACACACACACACACGCCATACCCACAACACTCGTCCCTGAAGGACAGTCATTGCCAGTCCATCCCGCCCACACCTTCCAGTTATACCTACAAGGTTAATATGTATGGGAGATGTATTGAAAAGGTCATAACGGGAGCGCTCCTCCGTTCTGTATCATAGGATTTGTCCATTAAAAACAAGGCAGCTGTTTGTTTTGTTCTTCCTCTTCCGCTGTATTACTAAACTGATCATGTAGTGCCTGTGAGATCCACATTGGAGTATGTGGGACTCAGGTAATTTCTGACATGATTGTCATAAGCGTCAAGCTTGGTTATTTGTAGATAAAGACTAATAACCTGTCCACAGAGACACATGTCTTACTTTTATAACCAGAGCAAGACAGGAACAGAACAAACTGAAATATTTTTGGAAAGACACTAAAATATTCATGTTTTTGTAATGGATGTGGTAGTGACTTTATCACATATTTATTTGTCTATTAAGGATTTGCAGGGAAAAAGATTCAGCCCTATTTACACTGTATATTTTGAACTTTTTTCTCATGTATGACGTTGTTAACCAGTACTTTCCTGTGCAAAAGTAACAAAAATCAACACCACTTTCTTTCTGGTGCCATTCTCACCAACAATGATTGTAAACAAAAAAAATATAGCTTGGTAAGTATGAACATCAGATCTTATTTTATTTCATCATGCTACTCTATTCGTGCTATCTGTCCCCTTATAGCAAACGGGGATTTGGGGTGATTGCCTGTCTGATGCTGGATTGTTTTATTTATGACAAACTGGCCTATAGGTTGCCTGGACAGGATCCAAAGCCGCTTTTTTGATTAGCTCTTTGTTGCACACTGGATGACCATGGAGTTTTAATGGAATTAAAAAGAGAAAGAGAAAAGTGGGCTGGAACTAAGTTTAACAAATTGCAACTTTCAGTTGGCGCATAGACAGATGCCGTACATGACTTTGGTTGCTACCACCCAGTTCACTATGCTATGATGGAACAAAGGCATTGTTGGTGCTATTTTCATTTTAAATAGATGGTTACTGTCATACGCGCACACGTGCCAGGAACTACTGGAGGTTCAGTGTCTTGCTTAAGCACAGTTTGGCACTGTGGCATGTTCTGAGGCTCAAACCACTAACCCTCCGGTTTGTGGGCAGCCCGCTCTACAACCGCACAGCGACCCAAGAGCTGTACTGGCAAGAAAGTGATGGGCAATGAGCTTTATATGTGGACGTGGCATAACAGACACAACTGCTCTAATAAACCTCCTGTTTGCTGAGTGATTTATACATACAGACAATCACAGTGTTTCCTATTAGCCGATAAAAAGATTTACACTTTAACTGTGTAGAGGCTCCACTGTTTGATGTAAAGTGTTCCAGCCTCCCTGACTTGATCTTCGGACTGACACAAATCTCAAAGATAAGCTATCAGCTGCAGTACATCAGTGCAGCAGAGGAGGAAACATCTCGATATATGTTGAAGGCACGCTGGTTGAGTTAACCACAGCTTCTGTGATTCCACAGTGTAGCGGAATCCACTTCCTGTCTTTCATACTATAAAGGTGTGTGTTTGAGTCTTTTAGACCTCTGTATAATCTGTATAAATTTCCCGGCAACAAAGGTGAGGCAGGTTAACGGGGTGTACCTTTTCTCCAGTGGGCACAATAGTGCTTAAAACACCTCCATTCATGATGTTTAAATTTTCACAACATATATATATGTTCTGAAGGCAGATATTGTGCTGCCTTCAGAGATGTAAGAGTCCTTGACAGGTTCCACAAGCCATAATTCTGGAAAGTGCTTCCTGTTACAATGAAAATGTGTAAATTTAGTATTATTTTTCTCTTCATGTGGCAAAAGGTTAGTCGGTTAAACTTTCCACATGGCAAAATTTAAATCGCTGAACTCACAGCCGCAGAACCTTTGTAGTTCTTCATTGTCAGACACAGAATTGCCTCTCTGTCCTCTCTTTTCCTCATTCTTTAACTTAGTTCACTCTTGAAAGCTCCTGCAGGTGAACACCCACACACTCACCATCACATCACACCATCACAGATCCCGGCTCCTGACTGGTTTTAAATCCACGACAAGGAGCCCTTGCTCTGAATATCAAAGACTCGCACCTGAGAGCATGTCGACATGACTCACACCCAGCTCTGTCTTACTCCCAGCAGGCTACCTGAACGTCCAACTCGCTCAGTGTAGCAGGGGTTACTGGAGGACGTTGATCAGACGCTGCCACATCTGCGTCGTAGGTAGAGCTTGACTGTCACCCAGCCGTGTGAACATATGAAAGACCCAGCACTGTGCCGAGATTTCTAACACACCCATTTGTCCCACCCGGTTCCAACTTCCATGCCGGGGGTCATTCTCTGACGATAAGAGAGCCTGTGCTCTCTTCAGCACAATGTCAAACCACACCAGGCGAGCAAGGAGGGCAGAGTAGCTGTGACAGCTACAAAGTGGCTGAGGGAACTGTGTACTTTAGTTGGTCTGCTTCAAATAAAAGGGCTGCTAACAGCAACAAATCACAGCTCTTCAACACAGCAACTTTCTCTCTGTGATAGAAACCTTTTTCATTAATGTTAGCTTTTTACATCTCTTTCTCTCTACTGGATATAGTGTGTAGAGCTTGTTACACCTGCTATTTAGCACAGTGAGTTCTTAAAAGCATGACATTTTACTTCAATTTCGCCTTGGGAAGTAGCATGTTGTGTCCAACACTGTGCATGTATGTTTGTAGGTGAATAGTAATGTGCGCCACTGGACTGTCAAGCCTATTTGTATGGATGCCAGGCTATACCTTGGTTGAGGTCTAGACTGCACTGGCGCAGTAGCCTGTCTTGTGCAGCAGGCCAGGCTGACATGTGAATCGCAGCAGCCGAGAAAGCCCTGCTTAAGTGGAGGCAGTAGGGAGAAGCAAGCAAGAGCCAGGAGGCAAACAGACAAACAGATGGACAGGCTGATGCCAAGCAGGCAGTGGAGCAAATAGATTGTGCGGCATGGTGAACAGACTCAGCCTACCAAAGAACAACCAACAGACACAAGACCATGCCACCCTTGTCAGCCGCCCGTGCTTCTCTATAATTCATAGAGATAGGATAGATACGTGGTAAATAGGACTCTCATCTTCCTCCTTCTTCTCATCTGCCCCTGTCACATCCCTCATTTGATATGTGTTATGTAGGAGGAGGAGATGTCAGTCTTGCAAGATGGGAAATGAACAAACCTGTATGTGTGAGAACTGGAGTGAGAGAAATAAATGCAGGAAGAAGATGAGTGCTGCAGGTGGGATTGGACTGTGGGACACTGGGGACTTCAGCCCAGCAACAACACACAAGTATACAAAATAAAAACAGCCATATTTAGTTTTGAAGCACATCTTTTTTGACTGGCTTTAGATGATAAAATACCTTGACAAAGCTTTAGTTAGACCAAACAGATAGAAATGTAGGGGTTTGTCAAAGAGATTGCTTCTTTAGAAATGATTCTGGGCTTAGATAAAAAGACAAAAAGCTTCCACAAAGAGACTGGACATATTGTCACAGTGTGGGGCTGTGGTAATAGCACTGAAGAACAGAGCTTCTCCTACCTTGATGTCTCGCAAACTCTTGGAAAGTATTTAGCTTGTATTTCCCCGAGGCGCTGGGCACATGCTCACTGGAGCAATAACCTTTGCTTTAATGCAGGAGGAGCATGATTGTAAGTTTTCCTTGGAGACTTTCCTCTAAAATGTGAGGTGCTCAGATTGACTCAGCCTTGTTTTTTTCCTCTATGGAAAACATCTAGCACTATGCAAGTCAAATAGAAAACCGCCTTAAAGCGGCGAGACAGCCCTGTCAGATCTGTCTGGTTGTGTACCTACACAGTCTAATGGTTTGTCTTTGTGTGTGTGTTTGTGTTTTTTTTTTTGTGTGTGTACGTGTGCATATCTGTGTGTGTGTGTTTGTCTGTCTACATAGGTAGAATGTAAGAAGGCCCAGCCCAAGGAGGTGATGTTCCCACCAGGTACACGAGGGCGAGCCAGGGGTCTGCCCTACACCATGGATGCCTTCATGCTGGGGATGGGCATGCTGAGTGAGTCACAGACACATATGCACACACATCCAACAAGTAATCCTTTATAAAATATGCATATGCATAGAATATGCATATATTAAGCTTGAACTGATTCTGAATTGTGTCTATCAAGTAACAGCTGATACACAACAGTTATTTTAAAGTGACACATTTTTTTTTACCAGGTTGCAAATGTGCAGATGAAGTGTGAGACATGTTCACCATTTGGTAAAAAAAAAAAAAAAATAATCTACTTCTACAAACTCTTGTTGAGATAGCCCCATTAGGTGGGCGCTGCCCCTAATTAGGCTGCTTCAAGGTGTGCCACCAGTGGCCACTGTGGTCTATTTCTGGTTGAGTCTGGTACCGACAGCCCCTGGGCATATAGGAGCAGACCAGCACATTAGCAGGCTAAATGAAGAGGAAAATTGGTGTAATGTCATATTAAGGATTCATCACTATGCCCCCCTTAATGGGTAATGAAGGGGACACACATGTCAGGGAGAGATCTCATCTACAGGGACCTCAGCTGCTGGCCCACCCCTCTTCATTACCATCCAGCCCTTGCCTGTGGCCCTTTTTATTTAACACTACTGCACTCTCTCTCCCTCTTTCCATTCGTCCATCCTTCCATCTATCTATCCATCTATCTATCTATCTATCTATCTATCTGTCTATATATCTATCCATCTATCCATCTAGCTATCTATCATTTTATATGCATATAATTTGATTGTACTGCTCAACCAAATGGATTTGCCGTCATATAAATGATTTATTTTTTCCTTCTAAAGGAAAACACACATGATTGTAAGAGACTCATTTTGCCTTGCAAGTCGCTCCTCCCTTCCCCCTTGTAGCAGGTGCAGGCAGAGCCACAGTCATGCATTTTTATCTGCAAGCTGATTCACATTTATCTGTTGCTTTTTTGCATTTTCTTGAGCAGCGATACTATTTTCACCAAGAAAAATTAAGCGTAGTATGCAAATTATCTCCACTCTATGTCTGTCCATATTATCTATCTGTCCATTTATCTATATGCAGTTGCTTTAAGCTGTCAGGGTTATTTCAGTCTTGACCTTTCCGTATTTGTGGTAAGAGTGTTGATAAGTCAGGCCAAGCGCTTCTGTCAGCCCCATCTAAGTCGTTCCCGGTTCCATCTCATCTGTTAAAAGTATTTAACAAGCACAGTGAACTTTTCGGAACTTATTACAGACTAATGTGTCTGCGGAGAGGAGAGCACTCTTCCCCTCCATTGGGAGACGGCAGGCAGAAAGGCAGTGATGTGCTCATGTGAGAATATTAACAGCCAACTTGTTTGGAGACACTCTTATCTAAATGAAATTGGAACAAGGACAGCGAAACATTCCTTTATATAATTTGCATTTGGAAAAAGGGACCCTAGGCTCATTATTTAAGAAAGTGTAAGCTCCTTTTGTGCCAAATCTCATTAAAGCCATCCCTAGCTCCTTTGTTTACTGCCTCTAATCGAGGCATTTATCTTTATTGTGTTGTGCCGATGTATGTTTGCTGAAATTAATACACATTTGAGCCCGGGCGAGGTATGGGTGTACCAGATGGATAATTGATTTTAAAGTGAATCAGAACTGTTGAGCCATAAAATAGGTACATTAGCATGCATATTAATAAGGCAAATAAGAGCACTAAGAGGCCGCCACAAGGCCAGGCACAATGGCAGGCTTCATTTAGTGAAATGGTAGGAGAGACAGAGAATTATCTCCTGCTTTCTGTAGCTTTCTTCTTTCCTCCCACTGCCTTGTTTCAGAACCTTTGACGGTTTTCACATACTGAGGATTTCGCGAGATCGTAGATTAACTCAAATGTTGTCACATCACTTTGTTGTTTTCTCCTGTGACACTTCGTGCACACATCAGACTGCAATTTCTTCATTTAGCAGTGTGGAACCTGCTGTAAAGCTGTATATCAGACAATGAAAAGGTTTTTTGCCATTTCAGAAAACGTAGAAGAAAAAACAAAGAAGTATGAAGAGATGTGGTATCTAAGCCAACAATTTCAGTTTGGCATTTATTCAGTTTGACAGTAAGACAGTATCAAACACATAATATCCAATACTTTACAGTCTGTGATAGCTTTTCATTGTCTCATATCACAGATCTTTTCAGACCAAACAAACAATGAAGGGTTTTGTGAAAGCTATCCATCTATAGCTTCCCGGTGATGACTTCTCATCTGCAGCTGATGAGGATTGTTATTTTTTTTTCTAGCGTAGCCTCTGTCCTACTTCATCCATGCCAGGTTAAGGTTCCCCTCACCGCCTCTCCGAGTTGAATTTCGTTTTTTGTCTGCGAGAGACGGGGAGAGGGTCTGGGAGAGGCATTTTCCCATTGGGTCAGGAATAAATTGAACTTTTTCATGGACAGCAAACACTGATTAGATATTTATGACCAAGGTCAACCTTTCTGATTCCAGCTGGCACAGGCTCTGAGGCATACAGAACAGAGCATCTACACACGTTGTCGCAATCATACACACACACCCGGCCTGCATACACTCACATGTACAAGAATACGCAAGCATGCAAAGTATGTTTTGACTCCTCCGTGCTGTAGACTCATGCATGCAACTGCGTATATGTAATTTCTGCTTTACTGGCTCTACAATTTCTCCAGAACGGCAGTATGTACAGAAGCTTAGGAATTTGCCACCCCAGTTTTTTTATCCAGGCATTCAGTGGTAATGTGACTGCACCCACTTTATCAGGAAATGACACAGCTAACGAGAACTGACGACATGTAAGCCTGAAAGAGGTCCGTTTCTGAGGGGTAGCTTGCACAAAATAAAGAAAGAGTTATCAAGGCTGGCTCGTGTGATTCATTCCTAGCCTAAAGGACTTCATCCTACTAGGTAATTTAGTCCAGGCTTATGGTTAAAGGTGATAATAGCTTGAGGAAAGCAGATAAAGACTTAGACATATACCATAATTAGAGGGTTAATTATGTTTGTATTACCTTTGATGGTGCTCAAATTCTCACTGACTCACACACAGGCCCACTCGCTCCGCCACCCACTCTTCTCATATTTCTTGTTTTGTCTGTATCCCGCTTCCTAGCTGCCTGCTCCCTCACACCCGGTTTCTCAATATGTTGCCCACAGCTGCTTCTGTCTGAAAACTGTCCAGCTAATTAACTGGTGGGTCTGTGGTAGTAATAAGAATCATGACAGCAGATGAACAATACATCTGCTACTCTTAAATTTTTCTAATGACACTGGGTCCTCTTTGGGGCCTCCTTGCAATACTCCATCCACTCAGGGACTGAACAACTTCAGACCTGCACGAAAAGTTTGACTTTGGATTTCAGATCTGGAAGTTACATTTGCCATCATCAGCATGTTTTATAATTCAGTAGCTTGGTTAAATATTTCCTTAATTGTAGGCAAATCATGGCTAACCTAACCATCAAAATATTGGTATAACAGGGGATCCACTTACAAGTATAATATTATTGTGTGGTAAAGTACTATATATTAGAATCTGGCCAGACCTTTGCACTCCCATCTCGCATCCCAGGACCTATAATCAATACATAAAAAATACATATTGAAAGTAGCATTTAATGGTTTAAGTCCTTGCCAAAAAAGTAAAATACACCTAAATTAAAATTATACCCCTGCCATTACACCCCAAGACATGTGCCCTTCCCATTTTGGGGTTCATCCTGGTTAACCTGGTGTGCATTTTCCTCTTGTGGAAGCTCCCCTGAATGTTGCCTTTTTAATGAACTGATTAAATGATTTTCAGATTCCCTCTACATAACCTTTATTTATGTGACGTTTTCTAAAGCAAAACTCATACCACCACCAAAATAGATTATTTTGTGAATGCATTTGGATTCAGTTAATCTACCTGCATCAGTAATGTGAAAGGGAGCAGTTAAAGAGTATATAATGTTTCTGTTGTCAGATAGAGTGAGGTAGCGATCTAACACTTGCTAATGTCTGTACATAAGATACAGCTTAGCATCTGAGACATTGCATATCTCCAGATATGCACGTAAATTTTAATAGCTGTTTAAACCTAGTTCAAAACGATAGACAAATAATTATCTTGCCGCAGGTGCAAATCCGCGGCTATCACTTACATGTAGACATATTAAAACAGGAACCTTTCTGCCATGGTGAAGACCCCAGAACATAAACAGACACCGTTTTTTCAAGGAGCCTGCTATAAAGTGTTATGACACGGAGCTATAAAAATGCCTGGGAACCTATGGTTAAATAAAGAGAGAAAATGAATTAGACAGTTATGAACCAAGAGCGGCTTATCAGTGCTTTGGTTTCCAGCTATTTACCAAATTTGGCACCGGCTCTTAAAACCTGGCCCCAGTGAAGACCTGAACTAAAAAAATGTATGAAAATGAAGCCTGTGAAAGAAAATAAAAACTCTGTTAATTAACTGCTCTAAGGCTTCTGTTGCAGCGCCTTAAATGTGTAAATGTGAAACAAGATATTGATCCATGTAGAGTAACTTGTTTAATTTAAAGAGGGGTATTAGCAGCTATGTAATACATGCATTTTAAATCGCCAGGTCTGCTTCCCTTTAAAGTGAATATTTGTACAGTCTGGGCTCTAGCTTTATAGCTGTGGCCATTATTCTTGCATGTTGTAAAAACACTTTACTCATTGAGCTAATCACTGAGATCTCATGATCTGAGCAGTCGTAAAACAAAGTCGTACAGGGCAGGCGTCGAGAGCAGCGTGATCAAGATTAGAGTTTAATGTAATTGTGACAGTTGACCATTGATTGAGGGTGGTGCTTGTTGTCAGACTGTGCACACAGCCAATGTTTTTCAGCTGACAATGTACCATTAACGTTATGAGCTATAAATACACGCCACCTCTTTATTTGGCTCCAGGCATAAAAATAAATTACTTCTTGCCTGTTACCGTTTTCCGCACAAGGCAACTCAGAAAAGTGTTAATTCCAAAAGTGGGATCCTTTCTCCTAATTATTTCAGGCTCATGTTTATGTTATTCTAGTTTTATTTTTGAAGGGTATTACATTACATGAGAGCTTGTTTGACAAAATGAGAACACTTCAGTAAGACTCTGAAGGCCATCCTTTCAAGATTAGTTTCCCCCTCTAAGTGGATATACACTCGCTTGCCATTTCATTAGGTACACTGGTAAAAACAAATGCTTTCTAGTATAACAGCACTGCACCAAATCCTAGCCTCACGAAGGTTACAGTGTTCAGCATTTGTTTAAAATAGAGCGCCGTGTTTTCATTTTGGAGGCTGTGGTTTGTAGCATTGTTGAATTATATTGTGTTGTCTCGACACGTTTCTGTTATTTTGATTTTGATTTAACAAAACACACTTTAGTGTTTAATTCAATCAGGTTTTACAGCACCACATACTACATCGTGTAAAATGATCATCCAATTGAATTACCACCTTTCTGAAGCTGTTCCATCATAAACTGAGCATTAGAACAGTCATGGAGGTGCAGGATTATTATATTAGAATGCATTTATTTTCACTAGTGTACCTAATGAACTGGCAAACGAGTATTGCATCTGCACACCATCATGTGTGTGTTTGTTTTTGAGCTATACCGGTGTCACATTGTTGGTAATTCATACATATTTTGTCCCTTCTTTCTCTTAGGTTACCCTAATATTGTGGCAACGTATGGTCGCGGATACACTGGATTTGCACCCAGCTACAGCTACCAGTTCCCTGGTGAGTTAAAGGCTTTCTTAAAATATCAGTGCTGCGGCTGATTTCTGTTTTGCACTCTCAAGCAGCACAATCAGACACACAGACACGCGCTTGCATCCACATGCGCACATGATCATCAATAT
This sequence comes from Chelon labrosus, assembly GCF_963514085.1. Lineage (NCBI taxonomy): Eukaryota > Metazoa > Chordata > Actinopteri > Mugiliformes > Mugilidae > Chelon > Chelon labrosus. The sequence goes on along the minus strand of NC_140350.1, from coordinate 4,444,630 downwards.
ACACGTCAGTCACCAAATAATCTGCAGGGCTATAAGTATCCTACGTGTCTGGATTTCTAAACGACGTCTTGAAAGCTGACATATAGTGAAGTAAATTGCTTACTCCTTTTTATCCCATACTTGAGCACTACCATGACCAAATGGCTAAAATGGGAGAAGTTCTTCGCCTTCACTGGTCCAATGTATGCAAATTCTTCTGTGGAGAAGCGGAAAAATAAGCATCTCTTTGTGTTGGCAGATTTTTAAGAATGTGGTTCTTATAATGGAAAATGAATGAAGTCATTTTCTGCATTAAAAGTGTTGACCTGCAGCGCCGGGCACTTTAATGGGAGTCCAAATAGGAGGCGTGCAGTCTGGAGGTGAGCAGCTGTACCTGTCTGCTGCAAGAGGGGCCTGTGGCTCTGTGGCGCCTTACTTAGACAGGCATCCTGTCAATTTCATGCTTTATTTAGGGACTTTACACATACTTTGTTTGCCATGCCAGACATCATTCCTTCCGCTGATAAGACGGAATGGAAAATATCTGACAGCCGCTCAGATCTCCTGTAATATCTTTGTGAAATAGATTCAGGAATGGTAAAACAGGAGGTCCAGCTGTGACCACCTGCAGAACAGACATATGCTAGTTTTATATTTGACCACAATATTTTCTGATGGAAAAAAGGGAATAGCACCCACTCGTTAATGTGGATGAACATGAGAAGCATGCAGATGTGGTTAGTCTATTCGTTTTTTTAAAAATAACCTAATTTAGGAGTACAATAACCATTTATTTTAACTGATATGAATCCTTAGTCACACCAACAATCAAAAGAATGGTTTTATAATGCAGCACACAGCTAAGATGTGATTTAGAATCTGTCCAAATAAATAATTATCAGTTTATAAAGGAGTTATTTAATCGACAAAACCAGTGAGGAGGGACTGAAAGAGAAAGGAGCGAAGAGCAATATACTCTAGTATAAGTAACTCTAGTTAAACATGGATTTTTTAAATGTTTACTATTTACAACAAATTAAAGGATATCACCTTCCTCGAGGCAGAATGTATGATGCTGTCCATGTTAAACTCAATTTAAAGAGTTTGATAAAGCTGTATGATTAAAACAACCTCCTCTGGGCTCGCTCAACTCTTGACAGGTAATTGGAAATTTTAATGTATGAATCAAACACCTTGTCCAAATTAAATAACCTCAGGCCAAATATTGACTAGTGTCCTTCCTTACTAAGATGGGGGAAGCATCTTCAATTTAAGATCAAAGTCTTTCTCCCACTGTACACCGCCTCGCTGAAGCACGCTAAATAAATGGAGCTAGATGGCTAGATCCAGGAGGCATAAATTGTGGGCAGCATTTCAAGGCTTTTTTTTTACACCCTGTAAACCTCAGGGGTCCACTGTTAACAGAAAAAAAGCATTCAGGCGATTGTTCAATTGTCAAGATAAAGCGGTGATAAAACATTGATCAGTGATGAAACACTGAATTAGCTACAAAAACGCAATAGGACATACACAGAAGAAGAGAAATCAAAGCTGACATCACTGCAGCTGAAAGAGAGTTCAGTTGTACAAAAGAAAAACTAGAACAGAGGTGAAGTATACACAACCTCAGTAATAGATGGGTAAAAAGCAGCCTTCTGTACAGCCAGTCAGACTGGAAGCACACACCAGCTCAGTGTCTGTTAAACACTATGCCACTCCCAATTAATTCCAACATTGATCACATAGTGCATTTGATATCGATCACATGCAATATGTTTGTGTCTGTATTTGTCGTCCGTGACCTGCTTGCAAAATACTTTATCATAGCGTAGACATCATGACTTATTAATGCACTTAGATTGCTTTGCATATTCCCGATACTGTACTGTATATATTACTGATGCAAATCAGATCATCCTACATTTGTCAAAAACTATTTGTCCGTGCAAGTGAGCAGCAATGGGAGCATTACGCCAAAGGGCAAACAGTTTTATTTAGTGGTACTTAAAATGTTATTGTGAAATTATTTGTGGCTTGCGTTGTCGGAAAAACACTCTGAGCACTTTCAACAGATGTTTCCCTGGCACAGATGTGTTATGTTTACTATTTGAGTAATGTTAAAAAGGTAATTTTATACATATTGCATACAATGAGGAAGATTAAGAAGAAATTAATCGTAATTTAAAACATAGCCTTTGAACCTTTAAGCACAATTGATGTTGTAGATGAAGTAGCCTGTCCTTGTATCATTAACCCCTTTCTACCAGCTGGACTCGCATGTGTGCCCCAACAATGGAGGATAAATGACACATCCACAGACCACAATGAGCATTAATAGGGTTACTGGCAGAATAACCTGACAGTAAAAGAACAAAGCAATAAGAATAGCACAAATTTTGGCTTCATCTAAAAATGCAAAAAGGCATTTGCATTTGTTTTGTGACGCAGAAAGTACATGTAGTCTGCACACAATTCAGTCTGATTGGAAACACTGAATGGAATCAAAATGTTGATAACTAAGTAAGATCTACTGGCTACAGAGGCTTCACCTTCTTAGATATTAGTCGTCTGAGCTGCATTTTATATGCACAGCTGTACTTACACACTGTTTACACTGTTGCAGGATAATTTCAGCATCATGCTTCACCTCCACATTGAATTCTCGACTTCATTTCCGAGACAACGGGCTGTGCTGCATGTGTTGTAGCCACAGCCATGTTTACCTTAACGTCAGAATTACAAATGGTAAGGAGGTGCAACAAATAAGCACCATCCCAAGAACAACAAGCCTTCTTGTGTGTTTCTATTCATCAGAATTTATTTATTGTAGTGGATATAATTAGTGGTTTGTGTGTTTTGTCTAAGTAATGGATTTTCCACTGCTTCAGGCCGACTTGTTTGTTGGAATGGTTGTAACAGTCCTCTCTGTCTGATCTGGGCGCCATAAAAAATATCACACGTTCTCAGATTGTGCTGATGCACGTACAGAACTTTGATGGCAAGCAGTGGAATTGTCAGTGTCAAATGCAAGCTCAGGGAATTGCAGTGTATGCATGTGAATGTGACACAGTGATTTGTGAGTGTTGTCATGTTGTTGTTTTCTCCTCTGTGTGGATGTAAACATCCGCACTGTTTAAGATGAAGAGCACTGCACTTGTGCTGAGGTTGTTCCTAGCTTTATCTTAAATTAGGACACTTCCCTCAGAGTCATTTCACTGGTGTCATGGCTCCACATAGAGACATATAAGACAATATTTATAGATGTATTTTTTGCCCTTAATTTATAACTAAATCTCCAGATTAATGTTCAGTCCCTGAAGTAGCCGCACTTGGCATTGAGTGCTGTCTTTGCTTCTTTGCTCACACCCACAACATGCTTCCAGAAGAAATGCCATAAGGTTGTTCTGTTTTGGTCTTAGATGACACCATTTTCTAACTAGTCTGACTAAAATATTTACATCATTGAAATTCACTTGCAGAAAAAACGAACACATTAGTTAAAGCCAGCAGACGCTAGCAGGCTAGTTAATGAACAGTCTTCTGTGTACTTTGGATTAACTACATAGTGTTGCTGTGTGGGTTTTAATCACTTCACTTACTAAAGAAGTTTCATCCACCTCCGGTGCATTAGATCTCTCAGACTAAATACCACCAGCATTAAATGAGAGAATGTATTTGTTTGCCGTGGCTTAACATACTCTTTAACAGCTGCTGCTGCACTGTTACTACCCTCAACTGACTGCAATAATAGATATGTGTTAAACTGAGATGACAGCATTGGCAGGTACCTCTATAACCCTCAAAAATAGCTTTAGAGTAATGTCAGGCTGGTGAATACCTGTGAATGCAGTATCAGTATCACTTAGCACAAGTCTGGGTAAGTAGCTGACATGTCAGTCATTGCGCTTCAGTTCATTTTCAGCTTTTCAACCCACACGTCACTTGCCTGTGAACCTAAAGCTGTAGGATTATTGTGCAAATGTATGGCATCAAACCAATTTGAACTGACAGAAATGTATTCTTCAGTCAAACATTGCCTCAGTGTTGCTTTTCTTGCCATAAATATAATGAAAAGTAACATTCTTTCTGAGTGATACTCCTTTTAGAAAAGTAGACAGTGAGATACTCTGCGTTGCAACCATTTTTTGAGAAATGTCCACATTAGCCCCAAGAAAACCAGGAAGTAACTTTCACTGAAAACTGAGTTGTTGCTCATCCCAGATGGCAGCAGCGGAAAGAATCAAAGTATAAAAATCAAGCACACAGAGCTTTATTTAAATTATGTGACTCCAGAGCCAACATTTATCAGACTCCAAAAAGCAAACTAAAATTGAAAGCATCTTTGAATTAAAATGAGGCACAAAATGACCTCACTTTGAGTCTGTCAGATATTAGAGTGCACCATCCCCAAGATACTACAGTTAAAAATGGTTGGACTGCACTGAGTTGGCTTTAGAAGAAGGAAACTCTGAAGGTCGGTTGAAATTAAAATCTTTGCCTTATGCCTCATATTTGAATCTTGCTCTTAATATATCTCCAAATATTTGCACAAGCTTGTCTTTTTTTAATTTTGCCTGAGTTGAGGTTGTAAAATACGCTTTCACTACCTGAGGATCTCCACCCTGCCGTAAGATAATGATTACATTTTGCGTTTCTTATAATATATTTTGTCTAATTCAACACCCAAACACAGCTGTGAGTACTACTAAAAAGAGAGAAAGCAGGAGCTGACAAGACATAAGGGACATTGCTGTACATTATTCTCATTTCTATGCAACAGTCTAATTAGCATTAACTAGTTGATAAATGTGCTATTGTATTATTCAACTTCCAGCGCCCTCGGGAACAATCCCAAGATGTGCCGCATTTTAACCAGGTGTCAAGTTTGGAGAACTTCACGTGATTAAGGGATTTGAAGTCACATTCAGAAGAAATATCCTGTTTGATCACAGCCTTCCAGTGCATTGAACCGTTGTTTACTAGTCTCAGAATACCCTAGACTAAGACAGGATATAGTGAATGATCCTTGTGTTCGCTGTGCATAATAAAAATGCAAATGCTAGAAAGAAAGCAATAAGTGCAATAAGCTTGTGCTCTGTAGTTTATGTACAGTATCATTTCTGCCAGCAGTAGTAGCAAATATAGAAGAAGAAATATGAAGAGGTTTGAGAGTGGTAGTACTCTCTATTGTGCATGTGGTGTATGCATGAATAAGAAGCTTGTCTAAGGAAAAAATGTAATTAAAAAAAGAAAATGTAGTCTGTATGTGCATTATGCCTGTGAATAAGCTGTAGAAGTGAACACCAAAAACAGGGATACACCCCTCACACATTCATATTGTACTTTCTATTGTTAACCAGTCTTGTATCAGTTCCTTTCATTACACGCACATGAATGCACAGTTGAACGTACGCACACACACAAATGCCAGATTCATACAAAGACTGAGATTCAACAGCGGTGCACGAAGGGAAAAGGCGGAGGTGGAGGGACTTAACCAGGAGCCTCTCTCCACTCTCCCGTCTTCCTGTGCGACTTGCTGCCTCCGCAGCCGTGCCCTCAGAGCCTCCCCTGGCATAAGTGACCATTATGGCTCCATTAGGCCTGCTACTAGGAGGTCATTATGCTACACTGAAAAACCAGGGATGAAGATGTTAGTGGGGTCCCATCAGGGGAGAGACGCAGACTGAGTGAGTGAAAGACATAACACTCAGTCATCCAGCTATTTCAGATGTCATGACAGACAAACAGCAATTCAGGTCCAGTGAGTCAGCCTCTTGAGTATTAAAAGAACAGAGGAAAAGGATAATTAAGGGAGGCATAGGGCAGGAGTAAGGCAGGAAGAGTGCAATGAGGGCAGAGGGTTGAGTAATTTTAGGTTACCTTAACACTAAAGACCCTCCAGACTGTTAATAAGAAAATACTGCATTCTGTGTGTCTTTCTCACAACGCATTATAATAGCCAGTGTTTGTGTGTGTATGCTGTGTTTGGATTAGGTTGTTGTTGGTGGGGGATTGGTTTTCCATCTGTTTTTCTTGTGCTGTTGCCATGTCCTTTTCTTTTCACACGCTTCGTCTTTGTCAGACCTCATTCCCACAGCAGACATGGCGTGTGGGATAGCACCGCGGTAGCCTCCGTCCCTCTGTATCGCCATCTCCACCAGCCGACCATGCCTGAGACAGAACAGCACACTCCATCATACCTAACTGACAGAAAATGACATTTCAAAAGCCTTAAATCAGCGTGCAGTAGATTTCTATTTCTGCTTGGAAGTAAACAGGACTTCCCTCAGCAGGTGGTCCTGGATTCCACAACTTCTCTTACTGCCGAATATGAGAATCATGCAGGGTGGCCTGTTTGACTACCAGACTGTCCCGTACATTAAAGAGAAAGTCAGGTCTGTCCTTGCTGGGCTGTTTCATCCTGCTTTTGCTTAAGGCACAGTACATGGATTTATATTAATATTTGACCAGATCCACTAAACAAGTTGCACAATCCAGCAAGAAATTTAGATACTTACTTGGGAAAAAAAAGTTTAAATGTCTGACCAAAGAGACTCCATATTGAGGTTTATTATTGTGTGGGTGCCATTCTGCATTGCAATGATTTGAGTAAATGTTTTTTAGCATTTTTTATTTTGTTTGGCTCCAACTTGTGCACGGAAAAACCTCATCACTTAGGGCAAGATGTAGATTCTGCATAGATCCATTGGAAACCAAGCTTTTTGTTGCTGTATATGACTGTGCATAACAGCAAAAAGAAGACTGATGACCTTTTGAACTTCCTTTTCCTCTATGAGAAGAATACAAATGTACAAGGAGCAGCTGCCCTCCCAGCAGGTGGCACATAGGGGAAAACGAACTGCTGACTTGTGCAACTGGTTGGATGGCGGCTGCTCTTGAGGGATGAATGCCTGTATGAACTGGGTCAGAGCCAACCAAGCATATGATAAATGCACCTGAGGTCACACTAGGGCATTGCCCTGCTGGCCTCCCAGGGTTTAGCAGACGTCTGCTGCTGGGAGATGGAAATGTGTTGACATGGTCGACATAGCACTGTGAACCTTTGACGTACAGTTGGTCGCCCAGGACATAGGTTTGTCTGTTTGGTGACGTAGTTGTAGAGTGTGTCTGCTCCATTATTTAGTATGCAATGAGGACTGATTGGACTGCCCTTTGGCCTGTGCATTTGTTTTATATGATACTGAGTATCTTTTGAAAGGATTTGCAAGAGAATATGTTGTTGGAGAATGTCAGGTGCAGGGTAGTTTATTTGCATACCAGCTTTTGAACAGGATTGTGGAATTTAAAGCTCCATGCAGGTGATTGGGAAGCTGATAATAGATGTAAACACACTGAAAATGTAATATCCCCTTGTGGGTAAAGACCCTGCTGTGGCAATGCTGAAACTAGTTTCTCCAGTAATTAAAGTGCGGAGGATGCTTCTCAAACTTTCTGTAAATGAAACTCTCTTCTTGTTGGCTATAGTTAATTACTCTCTGTGTGGATGATAATGTAGTTTGGGACACCATGCTCAGACATCTTATATTTCCCATTTCAGTACAAGTCTTGGCTGCAATACTGGAGCAGGTGGAAAGAATCACTGGCCTGAGGCTGATGTGGAGCTAACTTGTGTCATGGGTACATGCAACATTGTCCTCCATAAGATAGATCCCACAGTTTGTGTTTTTACGGCACTCTTGAGACAGGGACACACACAGCCGAACCACATCAGTAGAACAGGTTTCCGTTGAGCTAGAGTTACACAGCAGATTGTTCCTTAGATCTTGTGACCATTTCTCTACAAGCTGGGTGAGCTGTGACCCCAGCAAGTGGTCCCACAGGCCAGAGTGAGTGCTACAGGGCTGGAAGCAGATGGCCCTCCTGATGCCACACTGACTCACAGATTGGCTTTAATTGCCAAGGCTGATCATTAGCCCAATGGGTCTGCGGAGGCCGGGGCACTCCATGAGTCGCAGGCCTTAAAATAGGGCCTGATGATGAGCGTTGTGATCTCATACACTTGAACAGTCATGCACAATGCATCTTGTACACACTCACACTCCAGACACACACAGACATAAAACTGACACAAAGGCTCTTCAATGCTGCATATGAAGGCAAATGGAGGTGGACCGACTACCAGGGGCCTCTGCTTTCCTGTCTGCCTCTCTGACTCATTGTCTCCACAGCAATGCTGACTGCACATGCATACACACCATCACACATGCAGACTCTCCGAGCTCCCCAGGCCATGACTCCATTCCCAGAGACAGCAGTGTGTGTGTGCTGCTGTGACGTCAGTGGACAGCACTGTATGTCACACCCTGTCTACTTCTGTGAGTGCAGTCATAAAGCCAGACTGCTCCCAGATCAGCTTTGTTCTCCATTAGCCACTCTGTTTTAGCGCTTTCCTGTCAGAGGAAGTCACTACTGGATTGATTCAACAGGTGTAGCAACCCATCACCAACATGTCCCTCTGCACTTTACAGGCGGACCAGTGTATTTTTGTTTGTTTGTCTGTTATTTTTGTTTATCGTTTTCTTCTGTGGTCTAACTTGTCTGTGCAAATAATGTGCATACCAAAGACAGATCACATTGCATGCTCACATGCACACAGGTCACATGCTCATGCACGTGCATCTCTACGGGTGTGTGAGCACCTGTCTCTGCAAAACCAGCCGCTGCACTCTTACACAGGCAGTTCTGAAAGGCTTGCTATTTCCTGAAAGTGGAAGAGAACGCTCACCTCATTTGCCCAGGCCTTAACACACCCTTGGACAGCAGGCACATCCTCACACACAGAAGCAGGCAAACAGTCTGCCATGGAGACCCACAGTCTAGGTTCCTGTGGTGGGGAAGATGAGCTGCTGTAAGAGGCAGAGTGGCAACGCTAAAGCTCATTATGTCTCGGCTGTTGAGCTGCTGGTCTAGAAATGAAACTTGAGCTGTCCTGCCTCGTACATGGCTGCCACCTTTGGACACTGCTGGAGACCAGCAACAGAACTGGAAAGGCGCAGAGACATGGAAGTAAGCAGAAGAGCACAATATGTATGTCTCCGAGACCATGCTCTCTGTCTACTGCCTGTTGTTTTGATCCCACCCACTGTTTGAGAGCTCCAAGCCCAGTGAGTTAGGTACTTGCTAGGACTCCACACAGCTGCCCCCTCCTTTCCCTCTATCCTTCCATCCTTCCCTCCTGCTGACTGTGCTAATAGCTCTCCAGTTGCTCAGCTATACTCTTTTCCTCGTGGATGGACATATACATGCATACTCATAATTGTAGGATACAGCCCTCTGCATACCTTCACTCACTGTGGAAACACTGTTTGCAGCTCCAGTGATCAAGTGGAAGCAGTGCTATTTTTGGGTCATGCCACATTTTACCCTACTTGCCCCTGGTATCTGGAGCAGCACTTGATTGTGTAACTAGAGTGCATGGAACTGGCTAAAATATAATGAAATCTGTTTAGTGCTTAGTTTAAAATCATTCTCACGAAATAGCATTTATAAAGCTGCTTATTTCTGGTAACTGTTAGTAGTATTACTAATATTAATACATTTGTTAATACATTTTACTTTGAAAAAGAACCATCCCTGCAAATCAGTCTAATTTGCCTTGCAGGGATGATCAGTGAAGATCCAGGAACACATATTTAACTTGAATGGTAAAATGACACTTAATGCACTCTGTTTCATTTGAGAAAACCTGAAATTACCCCCCTTCATCATTCATCTGTCTGGTCCACTACCACCCTCAGAACTGGGAGATGGGCATTAAAATGCATAAAAAATTAAGGCTGTTTACTTGGACACTAATGAGAGGAGGCTTAAGTAGTCTAGTTTAATTAGTATGATTGGCTCTATGGGGACCACACAGGCAGGACCATAACAACTGATTCAGTCTAAGCTCGCAGGACCTTTTCATACTCTCCGAGTCTCAGAACTGATGTCAGAGGAGATTGGACTGCAGAGACATGTTGCCTTTACTGATCCCAGGTTGGAAAGGAGCACTGCAGTTAAATGCACTGAAGCAGACCATTACATAAGCACCACTGCAAGGTCAGACATCTGTGTCCTCCCTGTCTGTCTCTCTCTATTTAAGTCACCATCATAAACTGCCTCAGTATTAAGGTTGTGAACCAAGACTCTTGTCTTATTCTCAAAGCACTGTCACAATTTCCACAACCAAATGGATTTAAATGTTTCAGCCTTATCTACTCTGGCAGATTTCCCTTCTCTTTTTGAAAATGCCTTTTTTCTGCTCCTTATTGTTTCACTCTCCATTCCTCTATCTCCCACCACTGCATGTGTGTGAGTGGCCGAGTAATACTGAGGCATGTGTGGAAGTGGAATGTGTTTATATCAGTTCTGTAGCATAGGAGCAGTTTCCTTTATACTGAAGTGCATGGGAAGGAGTACAAAGAAGAGGTCGAAAGTGCGGCTACACTTCAATAAAGAGCCTAGTTTGTCCTCTTTGATGCTATGCTGCCACGCACTTCAGCTACAAAGAAACAGCTCTCTTGTCACTGAGAACTAAAGTAAAAGACACTGCGCTTTTCCTGAGCTCACAGCATCACAGTCACTCACACCCAGTGTACAGCTGTGTGAAAAGTATTTTTGTTACTTCTAATTTATGATTGATGCATTGGTGCTAAAGACGTGTAAAGCATATATACATGTGCAATAAGGCAATCTGCAGTTCATTATGCTGGTTTGGACAGACAACTTGGTGAGCATGGAGACTGCTCTTCAGCTGAAGGGGCTTTAGGTTGAGCTCTCTTGTAGGCAAGAATCCACCCTACTGAAGTGTGCTTAAGTAAATCCTTTAGTCCCTACTTGCTCCAGCCCCTTGCACCTTTGACCTTCTTGTGAAGAGGGGTTGAATGTCCCCACAAGACACACATTACATGTTTACCGCCTGGAAGCTTCAGATCACACGTTGCTCTTCTGAGCATCCAGATGCCGTCTTTTCATGGCTATGAAGCCCAAATACACTGTCTTCTGAATTTTGTACATATTTTTGAAGTGTAAAGGGATAAAGCAGTTCTACTACACACAGAATGTTTTTTTTTTTTCTGTGTACTCGTGAAAGGGTGAACTTTGACCATATAGTGTATCTCCTTCCAGGTCTCATTATTTGTTGAAAGGTATAAGATACGTGTGCAATTACCACCGTAAAGCCGGGCTTTGCTGAGCTCTGGACTCGCTCCACTTCTGTGATTGACTTTTTCTCTCTCCAATCAGGAGCCACAAGGTCTTAATGGCAAAGGATCAGCACCAAATAGTTTCATTACATACAGAAAGTGTCAGCTTTGGTTTAAGAAAAAGAAAAAAGACCCATACAGTTCCAACACATACTGACCCACTCATATGTACATACATCAGAGATGCCACTTGTGACCTTACTATTCAGAAGCAGAAAATTGTTTTCTCTTTGTATACTATACAGAGACTGGGGTTCTTGTTCATGTGTCGGTCTTTAATATTCTAACATAGCATTTACTACCAGTATTAGTGCATCTGTACCTCATGTACAAGGCAAAAGCTCTAAACTTAGTTTGTTCATGATATGATGACATGCATGTGGTCAGCATTTATCGAAAATGATGAATGTAGTTGAGAAGTTGGCATTATGCTCACCAACATGTCAATTCATCTTACTGAGATGTCATATTGTTCTGCAGTTTATCTGTGGTGGCTGCAAAATTGTACACCACATGTTTTCCCCTAGATTTCTAGAGGGCTTAAGAGCTGTCTGTATTCTCCTGATGGTGGATGAGGAATTTGAAATTCTGTGGCTTTTAAGGTATTTGAAGTGTTTTCACATTATTTTGGACCATTATCCTTTGCAATATATAAAGATAGCTGGTAAAATTGATCGTACTTATTGTACCTGACTACAAAAGTCTGTTTGTTTCACACAAAAATAGAATGTTTTGTAGCATAGAAATGCAGTCTGAATCAGAGCACAGTGACATGATATATGACATGATTGAGCTGTATCACCAGACTCTGTTCCCATAAACTGTTGACTGGATGGATGCCAAGAATTTAAGGTTGGTGTTTGTGCTTATCTCAGTCATTAGAATCGCTGCCGGTTACCTAACACTAGCTGTAGCTGTGCATACTTTACAAAGGATGCTCTCATGGAAACAGTGAAGAAAACTATTTGACCAGCTGAGAAAAGATCTCATTCAGGTCAGAAAAAGATGACACTAGTGAACATAATTTTTTAGCCACCAAGTGTTCTTAAATACTAACTCACGTAAACTTTCATCATCTAGCTTCACTGGCTTAATTTAGTAGATGTATGTCTGTAGCTGGGTTAGCATAACTCTCAGTCTGCTATCACGTTTGTTGATATCCACATAAGTTGCTTCATATCAACAATTTTTGTACTTTTGCTGACCTTATGGATGGCTTGCAACATACTTATCCGAGCCTATGTTTGTGACTGCCATCCAGAGTTGATAGCACAGAGAAATATCTGTTAGACTGGTAGTGAGCACCAGGCAGCCGCACAAACGCTAATAGTTAATTGGCACATTCCTGTTCCTAGCTTACCTTCTCATTTGAGATCAAGCCACTGCTCCAGTGTTTGTTGTTGTTTTATTTTCACAGTTCTTTTTACATTTGTCCTCATGTGTTATAATACTGTGTACATTCAATTGACTTAATCACACCTGCAGAGCCACTTAGGCACTGCTTGGTACTTGCCATAGTAGGGAAAATCCTTCCCCCCTCAGCCTCAGACCAATTGCATTTTGATTGCTCATAACTCCAGTGATAACATGAGCACTTTAGTCCATTTTGATTACAGAAGGACATGGCAAAACAACAAAGGTATGAATTATTAGTATGGATGAATTTGTGGCGCGTCCTCATGTAAGTGCTCAATTACCTGTTTAATTGTTTCACTATTTCTGTCATCTCTGCTCTAGCCATTTGGTTTCAAACAAATCTCTTGGCATCCTGTTCTCTGTGCGACCTTTGTGGCGCCATGCACTGAATCCAAACACTGAGAGAAACCAGACGTACGCACAGTGAGATTAATTTGAATGATTGACAAGCAACCCAGCTCTGTTAATCAAGTTATGCTTACTCTGATTAAGACCTTAATGTGAGTAAGATAACCTGGTTAAGGTGTTTACATGAGAGTTGCAATAATATGCGTATTGCATTAGTCTGGTTATAATTGAATTATTGGCGTGCATGTAAATGCTCTTTCTCTCTCTGGCTCATTTCCAGACACCAGCCTCTGTATTTTATGTGAGAGCAAATCTCTGTGTGTACTGTAGGTCTCCGCTGATCAGAGGAGAGGTGAGACATGAGCATGTGTGCAGCAGTTCATATGAAAGCCACCTGGCTCTCTCTAGCTCTGTGATTTATGCCTTTGATAACAACAACCCAGAGATGCTTTCAACAACAACAAAGTAGCGCTGAAGGATGACAACAATAGGACACTTGTCAGTCTGGAGATGAAAAGATGTCTTGCTAGGTGGCTGTCTCTTTTGTAACTTTGATAAATATTTTCTTTCTTTTGTTTTGTTTATTTGTCTCTATGTGTTTCTCCGTATCTTATCAAAGGTTATTGATGAAGCAAAATGTGAAGTGGAGTCAGTTTTCCATCTCAGACAGAATGCCTCCCTCATCCTGTGAGAAGGCAGTGTGCTTCACTGAGTCTGCTACGACTTCTCAACAGACTTATTTCCGCTGACTTGTCCTACTTAATGTCAAACTGAGTCAGGGAGAGATCCTATATTTCACTTACATTTTACACATAGAATTCACTCAGATTTTTCTGTAAAACTGCTCTGAGCACTGAGTGCGGTAAAACTCTACGTAGGCAATTGTTGTGTGTTAAAATCTTTAAGAATATTTCTGCTTTTTCTAATTTTACAAAGAAAATATGCTCAATTTAAAGGGAAGGTAGAATTACAGCTTTAAATAATCAAGACAAATTAATAGTCCAAGAAGTTAAATATAATATATGATGCTTTTAAAAGTAGTACACTTTAATGTGCCTGGCTAAAAAAAAAAATACAACTTTGAGATAGATCACTCTTCAAAATAAATACGTAATACAACAATTTGAGCTATATACCTGTTCACAACATGTAATACTGTCACCAAAAATTATATTTTTTTGTTGTGTTTTCTCCCGCAAGAGATTTCTTTTTTTGACACCGCTGAATCGAACACCAGCCTCCTGGTCTTATGTCTCCTTCTATTTCTCATTATCTATTTTTCCTCTTTGTCTTCCTCTTCTTCTCATGTGTCTGCTGTTATTCTCTGTTCATCTGTCTCACTCCTTCTATCCTTCCATTTGCCCCCAAAATCGACTGTAGCTGCGGGCTGAAAAGATTGTTCACCAGTCTCTTTCCTAAACCGAGCCACTGTGTTAAGCAGCTTAGCATAAAATCTCTGCTAGCCAGCAAGCTAACCTTGGTTAACTAATAAAACCCCATATATCCTATCATTGTTTTTGCTAGTGTTGAACACTGCCTGGCCAAAAAATAAATAAAAAAAATAAAAAAACGCCACCTGGATTTAGCTAAGCAAATAGGCAGGAGCCTCCTATTGGATAATTACTGCATGGGTGATTATCTTTCAGCTGGCAACAAGTTATTTAACCCCCACTGATGCAATGAGTAGCTTCTCATTTCTTAAACAACCATGTCTAAAGACACATCCCGTGGTCGTTGAAAAGATGTTAGTCTGTTTGAGAAGGGTCAGATCATCAGCATGCATCAAGCAGAGAAAACATCTAAGGAGATTGTAGAAACTATTAACATTGGGTTAAGAACTGTCCAGCGCATTATTAAAAACTGGAAGGATAGTGGGGAACCATCGTCTTCAAGGAAGAAATGTGGTCGGAAGAAAATCCTGATTGATTGTGATTGGTGATCACGTAGACGTTTGGTGAAATCAAACCGAAGAAAAACAACAGTAGAACTCAGGGCAATGCTTAATAGTGAAAGTAAGAGCATTTCCACACGTACAATGTGAAGGGAACTCAAGGGATTGGGACTGAACAGCTGTGTAGCCTTAAGAAAACCACTAATCAGTGAGGCTAACCAGAACAAAAAGGCTTCAATTTGCTAGGGAGCATAAAGATTGGACTCTGGAGCAATGGAAGAAGGTCATGTGGTCCGATGAGTCTAGATTTACCCTGTTCCAGAGTGATGGGCGCATCAGAATAAGAAGAGAGGCAGATGAAGTGTTGTACCCATCATGCCTAGTGCCAACTGTACAAGCCTGTGGGGGCAATGCTATGATCTGGAGTTGCTGCAGTTGGTCAGGTCTGGGTTCAGCAACATTATGTGCCCAAAGAATGAGGTCAGCTGACTACCTGAATATACTGAATGACCAGGTTATTCCATCAATGGATTATTTCTTCCCCGATGGTACGGGCATATTCCAAGATGACAAAGCCAGGATTCATGGGGCTCAAACTGTGAAAGAGTGGTTCAGGGAGTATGAGACATCATTTTCACTCATGGATTGGCCACCACAGAGTCCAGACCTTAACCCAACTGAGAATCTTTGGGATGTGCTAGAGAAGGCTTTATGCAGTGGTCAGACTCTCCATCATCAATACAAGATCTTGGTGAAAAATGAATGCAACACTGGATGGAAATAAATCTGGTGATATTGCAGAAGCTTATCGAAACAATGCCACAGTGAATGTGTGCTGTAATCAAAGCTAAAGGTGGTCCAACATTTTTTTGGCCAGGCAGTGTAGAATCTAAAAGTAAAGTCTAGTTAAACACAGTGCATAGTAATTCCTCGTAAAATGTACACCTCTTGAGATTTTCACTGGAAATGAGCTTTTACTTTAGTTCAAGGCCCTATTAGTTTTCAGTTTCACAGATATTAAAATTTGACAAGATTTGATCCATATGGCCTCTGTATCCACTGTCCCTGGGCTCTTCCTGTGCATTAGACAGTTGACAGTCTTCTTATAGCAGAAATGAGGGGAGTGCTCTGTGACTGATGGAGCTCCTTTGTCAATGACAGGGGAGCTGCTGCTGGCAGTTTTGGGCCAAAGAACAGTACAGATTACATTAACATCAGTCAAGTTGTCGTCAGACTAGTAGGACATAAATAGGACCTTATTGATGCATAATGCAACAACTTTTCATTGTGACGTTGTCTGAGTAATAGGATGAGAAAGTGAGTCTGTGGCTAGAAAGGCTGCATGCCAAAAAAGATCTGCAGGGATGTATCAGAAATAGTGCACTGGAACAAAGGTTAGAGTTTTAGATTTAAGGCTTTATTTGCCCAAGTTAGGATCAAGATTATAAAATATACTGTTAGCCAAGTCTTGGTAATTTGGCATGCATTGCAATTACAGATCACCTTGAAATCATGTTGACTAAAAGACCTCAGGAGTTAAATAAGAGGCTAGATTTACGTTTGACCAACCACACCGCCTTGTTTTCTCTAGTTTCCTGAATATCATATTGCTTTTAAAGCTGCTTTGACAGTTTTGTAATAGAGAAAACTAAGCTTTTGACCCAGTATGGCACAAGCAAAAATCCCCGGGAAACCTTGACAAAAAAATTGCTCTGTGCTGTTTGATCACTACTGACACTGCCCCTACTGTGTCTCTCCTCCTACTTCAGTACAGTGAAGTTCACAGAGACTCATAAAATACAGGTTCAGGTAGGGAAAGAGCCAGTACGCGCCTAAGAAAAATGCTGCTTTACAGACATAAAGCTCCAGTATGTGTTGTGTACTGTTAGAAAATATAACCTTATGGGCTCTGGATCTACGTTTTGCCCATTTAGCATGGAACAGGAATCTGACTTGCAGCTCAGTTTACCAAGTTGCTTTAGCTGAAAGTTTATTTTAGATAGGAATATATATATATAGGATTAGGAACAGTTCAAGCATACATTTATGAATCTTGGTAAATGATTATTCAGTGGAAAACAGTGAAGTTGGATAAAGAAATTAAAGTTAATGTCAAAGTTGGAAAAACAGAAAACAAAATAACTTTAAATTAAGCAGTTGCTACATAAAATAGTCTATAGAAATTTAAAAAACCATTGTTCAGCGAAATGTTTGTGTTAAGAAAATGTAATTATTTTCTCGGAGAGGCAGTCCTCGTCGTTCTTTCGGTCTAATCTTTCTTCCTTTCTGAGGAAGGCTGAATTTCTACGCTACAGGCTCGAGGAGAGAAAGCTGAGGACAGTTCCCCGGAGTCCGGACACCAAGGCCCCCGGGCCTCCACAGCTCATAAACAGATGTGTCCTTGTCCCCAGCCAAGCGCAGCCACTCAAGTGGCAAAGCAGGGGCCCAATAATTGTGAAGAATTGAAAGCTAAATATTGGCTTTATCTCCTCAGTAATAAAAGGGCCATGAAATTGATTTAATGCTGCAGCGCTTCTCTTGGGTGGCTTCTTACAGCGTGAGCACAAAACAATGAGCAGCAGCCATCTATTAATTAACCCACCTAATCCTGCAAAGTTAATCTCTCACCACAACTTTGCCCGCAACTAACTTCCAAGCCACTGGGTCTATTGGGGGTGTCATGACAATGGCAGTGAGGGGAAGATAGATTCAGCACTTAGGAAAAGAGAGAGAGAGAGGGAGGGAGGGAGTAAAAGGTGGAGTGTGCTGCATGGAACACTGTTCTGCACAGCAACCATGGGGACACTGTAAGTGGAAATGCAGGGGTGCATGGCCATCATTAGCATATCAGAGTATCGGAGTTGATTTGTGTTGTGAAAAGAGGCGGAGAATATAATTTGAGCTGCTAGAATCGGTTCCTGGTGTGATGCTGCTGCAGTCACATACGTGGTTGATTTCAGTTGCCTTTTTATCGCGTTCTTTTTCTCCTGTCCCCATGCTACACCAGTCTCTTATTCTCTCCTGAGCTGTTAGATAGTTGGTGGAAAAGTGGCATTTCTTCCTCTTCTTCACCTGCCTGCCAGTCGCAGCATGATGGCACCTCACACCCAACACTCGCATTCATGGTCATATTGTGTCGACAGAGTTGTGAATTACCTCCTTCTCAGCCTGCTGATGAAAAGCTATGTGTTTTTCTCTTTGGCTGCGGCTCATCTGACCCTGCCCTCTCACCTCCTCCCCCCTTCCCCCGTCTCATCAGTCTTTTGTGCGAGCCCCTCTTCGAGGAATAGCAGTACAAGGCTGGCTCGGAAAATAGGTCACCCGCTGGTGCTCCTCTCACCTCCACAGCATTCAAAAAATAATCCTCTAAGGTGTCCTGTGTCATTTTGTAATGTCTAAACCACAGTGCACACATTCACACACATTCTGCTGAAAAAAGGCAAGAAAAACTCCAAATGGGGAAATTTGGAGATCATTTTTTTGCTAGTGAGGAAAGCATTTCCTGTGGAGATAATTTTAGGTGGCTGATTAGGCATAGACGGTGTTGAGCCGAGAGTGAGGAATCTCATCACCACTACTAATGACATGCCATTCCTGTGCTGAGAGAAGAGCCCAAGCCCTGGGCATGGACTCGCCTCTGTCAGCCACCTCTAGCTACTGTGTTCATTAAGGCCAACAATGTAATTACAATTCACAGATACTGCGTTGGCTTAATTACAGTCTGATTATTAGGCTGATATTTGTTGGAATAATCAGACCCTTAAAAAGTGAATTTATATTTGCATGGAATTAAGGCCTGTGTTTTATTAGTGTATCATAAACTGACAATTTAGACAGATTTATTAATGTGTATGTTGATATACATAATATATCTACAGAGTTCAAGTACTATAAATATTTGCATAGGAGTATTTATATAGACGGAAACACAAGGACTCGTTCAGTCCTCACGTAAGCCTGCAGACGGAGGTCTCTCCTGACTGGCTAATCATCCAACAGATGAGGCCGTATGATTGTGGGAAATGTTTTTTTTTTTGTTTTTTTTTTGTAATTCTTATGTATATCTTCCACCTCAATAACCCAACAAAAAAATGTGGAATTTATTACACTGGATTATTCTGATTCCATAGAAACTGAAAGTAATTGGGAGCACTCCTGAACAAAATGCAGGGATAGTCCCCAGAGGTAGGGCTATTATGCCCATGTCTATGCAGCTCAGAAGTGGCTATAATCTTTCATCCAAAGCATGTGACATAAACACCCCCAGAGCCAAATTCATTCCCTAATATAATCAGGGACTTAGTGAATTGCGAACCCACCCAAAGTCAGTTTACTTACAGTTTAATACTGCAGATGAATGCAAATTTGCACCTTTTCTTTTAGAGACTTACTGAAATCTATTGTGAAAATCTTTAGTGGAAGACTTAGTTTATAATCATACATTTCTAAGTTTTTGATATAATTTACATGGTGTTCTCTATATCTATTTTTCTGTATAATCCTTTTGTTTGCGTTGCGTAACAAAGGATATTTTATCATATACTCCAGGTTCTATTTTTCAAAAGAGAAGTACGCGTGATATCAGCCAGTTTTAAACATCTGTACTTTTTCTTCTTAATGTTCGGGATTGCTCGTGGCTATCGTTCAGTTTCTCTCCTTGGATCAGTGGGTCTGCAGGGTTTTGAATATCACAGTGGGTTCTGGAGGAGTCTGCTGATAGATGTCGCCCTGACATGAGCCCCTGTCTCTGACAGCTATAGTTTTATCCCGTAGCTCAGCGCTGATATCAACATTCTCCTGTAGCTTTGGGACGTACTCATCCATGTGCATGAAGTGATGTGCGTGTGTATGTGTGTGTATGTGCCTGCAGGCTTCCCAGCGACAGCATATGGACCGGTGGCGGCAGCGGCAGTAGCAGCAGCGCGTGGCTCAGGTAGGGGGGCCCGTGGAAGAGGCGGCTACTTGGCGTACCCACAGAGCACAGGGCCAGGTAAACGCTCTGTCCATGTTCTGTGTGGCTGCTGCTCTCTTCAACTTCTCCTGCTCTGCTTCTCTCCATAGACATAGTCCCCCGAGCCCCCGACACACTGGGCCACATTTTTAGCTTAGATTGACATATAGTTCAGACACTATTTGTAGATCATTCTTATGCAATTTTAACGTTCTTAAAGGCATATTCTGCAGTTAAAGACCCCTTTCCCTGAGGCATCAGCAACGCAAAAATTCTTATGCTCCGAAATAATAAAAAGGGAACTTAAAAATGGCAGACGGGTATAATCTGTGAAAAAAATGTATCCCTCTTTACTTTGCAGTCTATGGAGACTGCAAAATCTTCCTACACGAAAGAGGAACACAACCTCAGTAAAATCTGTGCTCTGAAACATCTGTACTTTAAGCTTGCAGGGTCGTTGACATTAAAAAGTTATGGTTGCACGTACTGTACTAGTACTAAAGATCATAAATCAGATGCAAGAATCTAAAAGTAGCTGACAGTGAGCCAAATCAAGTAGCCTCTCCTTGACATCTCCTTGCATCAAACATTAGGCACAAATTCAAACAAAATGTTCATAGTATATATTTGGAAGTTCTGCTATCAAATAATACCTTGTAAAAACATTTAACTGCAAAAATGAATGTTTTCTTTGCCAGATGGAGGTTCATTATATTTAGTATAGAGTATATAATGGTAGGTTGTCTCGTCAAATAGTAGGAAGTGAGTAGAAAGCGATGAAGTACAAGCCGATCCACATTGAAGTCAGTCATGTTTTCATCTTTTTCTACATCTCTTCTTTACTCTCATACAGCCCAGGCGCCATTCTAATCACTGTCATACCGTTGCCACACAAATATAAGCTTATTCTGTTGTTGCTCTATTTGTAAATACAGATGTTCAAAAAATTCTAATGGAAATGTTAGTCAGTATGCAGTATGCCAGTTGCGATCAACTTAAAATACAGACACTTCTCTAAAGCACAGAGACAGTAAAACGCCCTATTCACACACAGATAAAAACCTACCAAAAGATTTGTACCAAAAGCAGGATGCGAGTTTCTTTCTGTCTTAAATAGCATTGATCAGCTTGTCGGCTTCGTTTAGACATCCTGCTTTTCTCCCCCTTACAACTGTAGATCATTCAATAGTTGTCAATAATAGCTTCCTTGACTGAGCACACAGTCACCCAGCTTTAGGAAAGAGAGTCTTTCCTCATCAGACATACTATTAGATGCTTGTTGGAGAAAATGTGTTTTAATTGTAGCTTAGATGCTGTCTGGTTCGTGCAGTGGCTCACAGATTTAAAGTCGGGAGATAAATAATGTTAAATGTTGTGCGCTGTGACATGCACTTGCACATGAATACACAGGCAGCTATAGCGCAGTATGCATACTACCTGCGTGCACACACACACTTGCAGGCAAACACATTCACCCTCTTGTCCTCGTCTGAACTTAATTCAAATCAACAGAGGGAACACTGGAAGCCAATCAGATGTTCTTTCTGTCTCATCAGGCTATTCGATTTTGCATTTTCAAAACAAACAATATGCCCAACAATTGCAATGAACAACACTAAGAAGCAGGAATGTTGATTTGGGGTTAGCAGCAGCCAGGAAGCAAGAGACGTGATGGCAGCCATTATGCACAGCTTAATTCTGACAGCTGCAAATGGAAGGGAGACAAGTAAATGATTATGAACAGGGGCTGAGGGGAGGGGTGTTAGAAAGGAAAACGGTGACATCATGGGCCTGTTTTTTAGAGTACTTAAACACCCGTGAGGCAGTTTAAAGAGACTATCACTCAGTAAAATCACCTTGCTTTGTCCCTATATGCTCGAATTTCCCTGAAAAGCAAAAATATTATTACAATAACAGCTGCAAAATCTGGAATATGACTGTAATTTGACCGAACTCATAAAATGTTTGCACACTGTCACTTAAATCAAGTATATTAATTTTTATTGCTACCATTTATTAGCTGTTGTGTCGATAGAAAAGCTTCACTAGTGCATCTTGATGATGTAGCAAGCGCAGTCTTGTTCCTGTGCAATATGAATTTTAGAAAGAGTCACGAATTAATGAGTTACTAAGTGTATGAGACGATGCTAGTAACGTGCTGCATGGACTGATACACTGAGTGGTCTCCTCTCTACACAGACACAGACCACACAGAGGACACAGATGGTTTAGGCTTGACCTTCCTCTCTGTGTGTATCGTCTGGGGATGTTGCTGCATCTCCATCCTATCTTACGGTTAAATTTGCAGCACACTCAGCCCAATGTCAGCTCACGAATAGCAATTCTGCTGGGTTCATTTTTTGCTAAATTCTCTAATTTTAGTGCAGACAAGGGGGTAAAAAAGAAAAAAAGACTTGTCTATGACGTAAGTGTGGATTCTTTGTGCTTTGACTCCACCTACAGTTCCCATAGAGCACCACATATTGTATGTGTGTTGGTCTACTTTGACCCAGTAGGAGAGAAGCTGGAGTGGTGGGGTGTCACCAAAATCACAGAACTTAAATAAATAAAAAAGCACGTTCTTCAATATTATTCGATACGTGCCAAATATTAATATTGCATTGACATATACGGTGAGGCTTGTTTGAAGATTGACAGCGATACACATACACAGAGTGTCGTGAGAATGTGGGAGACATTTTCCATCACTGACAGAGGGCACTTTCAGCCTACTCCCATTGCTCAGCAGACAAAATGACAGCATGCTGACTTCCCTCTCTATGACACACCACTGCTGATGACAAGGTGTATTTTGGACTTTTCACTGTGGCCTCCTTCTTGCAGGAAACTATAGAAAAAGTAGTTGCGTGTATATCAAGAAAAGTTACTGAAGATGTAGCACCATTATTCTTTGAACTGCTAGGATAGATTTTAGTTCTCTACATTTAAATAGTATCAGTGTGTCAGTCCTACTTCTCTTGCCTATTAAAATTCCTCACCCCAGTCCAAAGATATTAGTTAATGGTTAATACTAGGACAGGCTGGGCAACATGTTTTATTTAGTAGAGGTGAATCTAAGGTGGTGTGAGTCGAAATATTTTTTGTGAAACTTGGTCTTCGGTCGTTTTAAAGAGGCATTGTGCTTTTCTGATTTGCACCTAGTAGCATGTTGCACCTCCACAGCACAAACAAGGTCTAGACTGGAGGCATGTTTGTGGGGACGTTGGAGAGACTGTACTGTAGCTTCAGACGAGAACTGGATCAGAGGAGTCAGGCTGCAGCACAAAGTTGACCATTGCCTGGAGGTAGAGGTGTACCAGCCCGTACTCTGCTTTGTAGGCTGGTAGGGCAGTTTCAAACGTGGTCTGAGCTATGGCACAATGTCAGTGGAGGTCACACAGTAGAGTCATCTGCATAGTAAGGAAAACAAAGGTGAAATTTCTAATGTGGAGATGACTAATGCATGTACCAGCGCCTGGGCTGCATTTTGGACGTCTATGCTCTACCTCAGTTGTTGATATGAAACATAGACCTGCGCAAAGAAGCCACAGTTGGTGCTGTTCTTGAGGTTGACAGGTAGTTCATTCAGGAACTGAATAATAATGTGAAATATTTATCAATGAATAGTTGTCAGCAACAACGTATGTATGCTGAAACATCATTCTGAAGACATTATATTAATGTCCAGCTAATAAAAACCGATTGAGAAGCTCATTATGTTACTCGGTCTATAAAAGATGCTCAGTTATCATCCCGTTTTCTGCATTTTAAAGTAGACTCTTTTGAATTCTCTTGTGCACCAACATTGTCAGATAGAAACTGAGAAAATGCAAGTGATGCAGATGGTTCTGACAGTCCAGGGAACTTCACAGGTCCCAGTCTACTCTGGTTGAGTGTTTTCCTGAGTCCCTCTGAGCTTTCAGGGAAGCTCAAATGTCAGTCTCAGATCTCTGCTTTACCTGCGGTGTACACAAAGCACATCCAACTGCATTTACAGGTCTGGGTACTTACTATGTACAGTACAGTATGTCTGACTTGACTCAGGTGCTCAAAACTGAAATGGAGTTGGCTGGGTCAGTGCTCTGCATAAATTGGACTGCAGTATAAATTGCAGAGGTGCTCCTGCCAGTTTTATTGGGTCTCAGGATGAGCTTCACATCATTTAAAACCCATTCCTCCCCTGTCTTTTACTCATCCCACTTCTTACACTTCTTTTTTTCTACAGGGATAAAAAGGGGAATACTCATTTGACAGACATTTCCAAATTAAGATTATTATCAATTTCCTCCCAACAAGCTCTGTGATCTTCAGCAGTGCCCGAGAGGAGACTGGGACTGGCTATGTGCACAGGGCTTAATCAGTCTGGCTCTGAGTGTGCACAGGTCCATTTGTCCCAGATGCTAATCTGCAGAGCTCAGCTCTGAGGCCAGAAGCACTTTACATGTATTTGGTGCAAAATAACATGAGCAGGCATGCCAAGCCCATCCTGCTTGCGTTTTTGTCTAAGGCCCAGGGAAAGATTTGACACATCAGGGAGGGTAAAGTGTCCCTTTGCACCTCCGCCACAAAGCGGTGGCTCTCACAGCTGTGGGGAGCAGATGCTCTGAGGTTACAGGCACAGGCCTTCAGGGACATCGCCACTCTGCCCTCCAGGGGCTGCATACATAACACCCTCTCCAAAGAAAACTTAGTAAAGGCTTAATGTGAGTATGATATTCTGTCCAGTAAATTTAGTTATAAATACAATATGTGCTGAATTTTCTGTTCTATTTAAATTATACATTTATTTTCAAATAACTACAAATACCATAGACTACTTCTTTTAAATGCACACAGATAATGAAGTTCATTGCATAGTTTTATGCAACCTTATTGAAACATACAATATGAAATAAGTGGTAAGATTTATGAATCTATTAACATACAATGTCTGGGTAAGCATTACTGTAAGACATAATTCCTCTTTCAGTTAGTTCATATATTCCACCATCTGTGTCTAAATGACCATTAGACCTGTAGCCAGTATGGCTCTCAGATTTCACTCATAGTGAGTCTTGGATTTCTTCAGACCACTTAAGCCTGACCAGACGTGTTTGAAAAAATGTGTTCAGGCAAAAGGCCAGTGCTGTCAGCTCTGAGCCTGCTCACGATAGGATAATCTGCGCTGACTGTCGATAACTGAGTGCCCTTTCTCAGTCCCAACTAGACCGGATCCTTCACAGGTTAAAATCTGCATTAAAATCATTTAGTGTGGTCTGTGTGGGCTTCCCTGTAGCAAATTAGTGTGAACTGATTTACTACTCTGTTGCACATTGTTTTACTCATGATTCAGTGTCCACATCTCCTTTTACCACTGTGATTTCCACAAATCATTCCCCAACCAGGGTTCAAGGTAAATATAAATCAGTAGCTCTGTTTAGTTTGTCCGTTGCTGGAAAGAATGCCAGGAAAAGGGAAAAGCAGTCATAAAATGGAAAGTAAAGAAAACAGAGGCTTGAGTGTGGGTGAGTAAATGCAAGAAGAAATCATCTGTTAAAATTCATTAGCCAAGCTTCTCTGAACACAAAATGACAAGACATTAAATATGTATTATTTATGAAATGTCTGTGCTCTCTGAAAAGGGTGTCTAGTGCTGTTAATTACTCAGCCATTCATTCAGAAAAGATTATTTCAAATGGAAAGTGAAAGCAAGGCTAGACAGCAAAAGAGCTGTTAGTTTCTTTCACGCTATTTTTAAATGACACTGGTGAAAATGGAAAAGCTAATTATGGTAGCTCTAAAATTCAAAGCTAATTTGAGAAGCAGCATGTCAGGTTTATTGACATCTTCTGTAGAGTGATGTGGTTTGATGGCCACCAAGGAATCTCACTGGGGCCACAAGGGAAAGGGGAGCAATGACTGCATGAAAAATTCCTATTTGCAGAAATGAAAATAACTTTTGGGGATAGATTTTTGTATTCCCCAGTTCCCAGTATGTGTTGACTGTATAAACAACAGGTATGTTCATGTATATTCGGAGGTTCTGAGGAGAAAAAGTCAATATTTGGGTGATGATCAGAATTCAGAATAAGGGCTTTTTAACTGATTTTAGCAAACCCTCAGTACTGTCATCTGATTTCATTATATTAACAGACTTGTTTGGGAATATTCGGAGGCTCTGACTTAAATGTCTTACTGTGGAATTTAGAATAATCACAAACTTGGTAAAGAATGCTGGCAAACTTCCTGAAGTCCCAAGAGGCAATACGTTATCATCAGCGTGATTAGTTCTATTTTCCAACAAGTGAGAAAAAGAGAAGTAGTACTTTCAAGGTTTGTGGTTCCTCCTTAAAGGCAGTCACCTGGCAAAGTGTGGAACGAGAACAGGGCATTTATCCACTTAAAGAGAGCCACCCCGATGATGTCAGTAACAGATGACTGCAAGACACTCCCCTCTCCATCGCCTCACAGCCAGCTTTGGTCACTGAGGGCAGAAGGGAGAGAGGGTGGGGGCAGGGGAGATAATTATCAGTATAAATGAAGCCCTGCGAACGATTCGCACTGCTGGGTCCCCTGATCTAGTCTCCAAGGCAACCTCAACACGCTCATTTGTTTTGTAGATGAGTAATTACATCCAATTAGTGGCCAGTGGAAAAAAGGAGTCCAAGAAAGGCCTATTGTTCTGGATAGATTGTGTGAATATTAATAGTGGGACGGTCTGAGGCACAGTGATATGATTGGTGATACTAATGCAGCTGTGGGCACACTCTGCCCAGTCTCATCCTGCATAACTGATCAGATAGCCACTGATGAAAATATATGGCTTTGAGAATGTGTGTCTGCATGTTTGTGTCTGAGTTGGACTCTCTCGTCCAGCTGCTTGTATGTGGAAAAATAAGGTCCGTTTCTTACCTGGGTCTCGCCGTCGCACCTGCAGACAGTGCAGCTGCATGCAGGCGAAATATTGTCAGTTTGTATTAGCTAGCTAAATGTCATCTAAAATGCGTGTAGGAAAAATACTTACTTTACAGTGTGCGCAGTATATTTTTTACCGTATCACCCCTCACCAACACCTGCCTTTTATGTAGGTAAATTATATACAGCAAGCACATTAGCTATTAGAAATGTTGTCCCACGTGCCAGTTCCTCTTCTGATAAGATCCTTTACAAACTGTGGTGAGCTTCTTTTGATATTACTGGTGGTATTTTACAGGTTGTGGGTTATAGCACTAATCTTCTTACATATGAAATTCGACTGAAAATTCTGTCTGCATCTTTCTTCTCTCTGTAGCTCCATGTTTTTCACTTGAGCAAATTTTTCTAAACATTGCTGAGAAATATTTTCTCCTTTGAATAAACATAGCAGGAATTCATCAAGGGGCAAAACCAGTCTTGTTTACATTCAGGTTGAGCTCCATGTGGTATTTGGCCAATTGATCCATACACTGCAAGCATAAAAATTTCCAGGCTGAGCAGAGAGGTACAAGGTGTCCGGGTTAAAATGATTCAATTATTTACAATTATAGCCTTATCTCAAATGAAAAAATATCTGTCTTCAGCAGTGTTGTGCATGAACGCGTTCAATGAACGCTGTTTATTGAACGCGTTCATATTTTTGTGAACTGTGAACTGAACGCATCACTTTTCCAACTGTGAGCATAGACGTGAGGTTCGCTCCATCTGTAGGGAAATAACAAAGTTCACCTCCGTTCAGGCAAAAAAACGAAACAAAAAAAAAAACAGTTTTACGACAGCTGTCAGTTGACGTGCGATTTACGGCAAACAGCATGGCTGGTGCAGCTGAAAGAGAAGCAACTGCCACCGCAGAAGCAACTGATCCACACAAACATTTGAAGGAGTTGAAAAAGGCAGTACAGATTCTGGCGGAAAAAAAAATACCATGTTTTTCTGCAAATTGTGCCCACCGGGTCTGAAAAAACAAGTCCAGACATCCACCACATCACTGTTGAATTTGAAGCAACACATGGAGTTGAAAAAAAAACAAAAAACAAAAAATGAAAGCGAACTGTTCATTCTTAAGTCCATGAACGTAGTTCATAATTAAAAAGTGTGAACCATGAACATGAACCAGTTCACTTTAATCTGTGGGAACTGAACTTTTAACTAGTTCTTGTTTAGTGTGGACTTGGACAAACACTGGTCCTCAGTTTCAAAGCCACATTTACTTGAGTTCTTTGCTGGTACTACCTGCAGTTTAATGTAGGGTCTGTGTCATAACATTCGTCACAGTCACCAATCTGCATCCTTCTAAACCCTCATATATTACTGCAGCTTCTCTTTCCCCAAGATGACGGTGATTACAACATGGTTCATTTTCCTAAAAAGGAATTTTAGCAATGTGAATTGTTGAATGTTACAGTAAAAGAAATCCAGCCACTTCACTGTTCTGAACTAGTGATATATTTAGAATGTCTTTCTTATAAATCCCAACAACAGGTTTTGTGCTATTGTCAAATGTTTTTTTTCCCCATTATAATTATTCCATTGATCCAGTTTTCCTCATTAGCAAGGCCAATCAATTTTCAGTGACATTTGTCTAAGTGAAGTAAATGGAATGATTGCTTCTTGAGCTTTGTTCAATGTGTCAGGCATTATGTGACGTACGTGGGAAGCCTGCCCTATTTGGAGCCTATAATTTGATGAGTGGGCAGACAGCCCACAAGTGGTGAGATCAGAGTGCTAAAAAGCATTGGCGGAGAGAAACATGGCTGGTGCTTACATTCCATTTGGCAGAAGTGGACTGTCTCACTCTGAATGGGTAGAGGTGAAGTGGCTTTGAATGGCTATTCGCTCCAGGACCCAAATAAAAAACAAACACACAGCAGGGGAAACCCAGCATGGAAAAGCCGGTGTCACCAATCTCAGTCCCTCCTGAGTAGATTAACTCTCTTATCAAAGAGGTGTGAGAAGGAGCAGTTTCTTTTAATTGCACTCTTTATATGAGCAGCTTGTCTCAGATTAAGAGAACAAGCCATAAATGTCAGCACGACTTACTGCTGAATGACATTTTCTAAACTGTTGATAATCCGCCATCTGTGTCAAAGAAAGAATCTTTCAAAGAGGCCAATCTGAGGCGTGCTTAGAGTGCTCAGCACACTTGAGAATGCTTATCATCAATAAACATGAATGTCTCTGTATCTCATTCACATAAAAAACCTTATCAGATTTTACCGGGCAAAGCAAAAACAAAAAAAAAAAAAGAGGCTTTAAATTAATTATTGATTGGTGCTCTTTGTTTCCTTTCCTTTAAATGACAAAAGCTTCCTTCAGGTACGTCAACCAAGAATTGTCGGGTTTGAAATGAGAAATGTATTGACCTGTTTTTTTTAATGATTCTTCAGTTTTATCTCACTCCTTAATGATTGCAAGCAAACACGGAGACAGGTCAATTATACAAAAATAGAAGCTTAATGTTGATTTTGTATTAAATGTCATTGGTCCAGTTGAGGAGGTTTAACCTGTATCATTATTGTAGAGGTAGTGTATATGACACAGCTGAACGGTTCAAACACAGACCAGATGCCAGGGGGGCCTGGACACATGGCAGGAGCTGCTGGGGAGGGAGGGCAGGGAGGGCCAGTTAAAGCATACAAAACGCAAGGATGTAAACTAAAAAAACTAGAACACAGTTGGAACACACCAACAAGCTATGCTCAACAATTTGGACATTGACTTTGACAGTGAAAAAGTTGATTTCCACAATGATGGAGTCCCCTCCCCTCCCCCTCCCCACCCTATACTGTATCTCCCAGGCCTCCCCGATTATGGGTTTTACTCTGCGCCCAGTGACCAGAGGGGGGGGCCCTGCTCCTTTGCTGACTATGGCTCCCTGGGGCCCCAAGCGGCTCAGATGCTGCACAGTGAGCATGCCACCTCCGCCTGCAACTCCCCCCTACAGCACCTACACAGCCCGGATCAATTTAAGAACCCAGGTTTGTATATGAGCATCTATCTCATCCACGTTTTGGACTTTTCAGTTTGATTCATGACATTATTCCATGCAGATGATCTAATCTTTTTTTATATATATTTTCTCTTGCTTTTGTTAATGAAAATGAAGAAAATATCCCCCCTTAAGAGATAGAAAAAAATAAAAACGTCTTGCCAACAAAGTAGCATTGCATGTTCCCCTTCCTTTTTCAATTTTTAATGTAGATTTTTTGTTTCTTTGTGAAGTTATGTTATAGCCCCTGCTTGCACATAAGGGGCCGACACATACAGAATGTAATCCTTCATTTGCATGTGAACAAAATAAGTACTGATGATGATGTCGGAGAGTACACTGGCCTCTCTAACAGAGTTTAAGTGAATTTAGAAAAGGAGAGAGTAAGTGTGGGAGTGAGTGCCATTTTTTAGTGGAGGCCTTTAAGCATTCTAAGTGTAAGAGTGATTGCTCGTATTATTAGTGTGTGAAATTGGTAGAAATTCTGCACAATGTTGAACACTTAATAGACAACATTTTTGCATAATGCTGCCATTACTCTGCAAACACAAGCACATTTTCTTCTTCTGTGCTTTCTCCAGTGTTCTCTGTCTTGTGTAATCATAGTTTTGAAAAGCTAGGGATGAGATTCAACTGACAAGTAGAATTTACTTCATATTGTGATTTCATAACTGCTAGCAATGCTAGGAAATGATTATAGATTTGTTCTGTTTCTTTGTGAGCACATCAATGTTTGGTAATACCACAGTAACTATAGATTTTTTGTTTAATTCTTTCAAGAACATGTTTGCACTGGCATGACGCACCACCAGTGTTTATTTCACCTAAAGCAGCTGTACAGAAAATACAGCTTAGTGGAACGCCATAGTGTGGTTTGGGAGATGTGCCTCAGTGTAGGTGACAGCATTGACCTAAACACAACAGTTAGGTTCCCTGCCTCTGGAGACTCCCAAGCCTCCACAATAACAGTAGCAAAAAAAATAACAACAAAGGCAGTTGTCTTGTCACCCATAAGAATGAAGCCAGCTCTCCCCCTAATGGGTAAAATGTTGGCCAGCTGCCCTAGGCAGATGTTGGCATTTCCTACAAGCTGTCTGTACAAACTTTAACACAGCTAACAGCAAAAAATACTCAGCTAAGTCAGATGTAACTTCATTGGAGTTCTATCTTGTAGGGCAGTGCACAGTTTACCATACTCCCTTTATCTACAGTGGATCTGTTATGCAGTGTGAAGTGTATTATTCAGCTGTATTGCAGAGGGGAAATGATTTATGTCTTTACATCAATGCAAATACACATGAATGCCACTGAATCTATGGCCTAGATGTATGCTGATATATAGTATATGATGTAAGAGTAGAGGATTTTGAGCAGTAGCTACTGTTAGTCACACAGTTGGAGGATGCACTGCTCCTGAAATATTCTCGGGGTATTGCTTGTTTGTTAAAGCGCAGGCTTGTCTCACCTGAGAGGACACGTAAAAATCCTGAGTGAGTTGACATAGCTTGATTGCATTGTAACATGATTTAGGTGCTTGTTGTTTGTGGAACAGACTACATATCTGCAGCCAACCTTGACCCTAATTACAGGACATTCTGAGACAATGATACAGTTTATTTGGATCTGGAAGTATGACGGAATTGTTTTTTAGGGGCAGATATTAGGTGCCTGAAGTGAGGGTCAGCTCAGTTCACAGATGAAAATTGTCTTGCAACAGTTTCCTGACAGGAAGTAGGATCATGTCTATATGTAGATTATGACAGATCTTGATCGTGATAAATGATTTTCTTGTTCACAAATACTACAAGTGCTAGTTCAGTGCTATGGTTTAGTCAATTAAATTGACTCAAATTAAACTTGAATGACATAGGCAGGCAATATACACAGTGTTTTGTGTAGACATCAGACATGAAATAGTCATAGTCAATAGTTCAGGTCTTTCTGCTTTTATTAGAATCATGTAATTTTATCTCTACTCCTCTTCTTGTTTTTCAGCTAAATGTATCTGCACCACATGTACTAAAAACATGAATCTGTGTTACAGCGGACCCTACCGTGAACAGCAGTCTGACCCACATTGCACCTGGTATCATTTTGGCTCCCAAAGCTAAATGCACAACCAGTGCAGCCCTTACATTTAAATTTAACAACAAAAAGAAGCATTTTCACAGGGAGATGACTGTGGCACACACCAGGAAATGAGGATTGCCATTTCAACTGAAAAAATCCTTAATTATATAATAAGCCAGCCTACTGGGGGCTGTGCAGGCGAGATAAGAGCACTAGCTGCTCACTGTTTAAAGTCCTTACAGTTAAACAGCAGTGTCAACTCCACAAGATGTGTGTTTAGTGAGATGGCTTCATTTTTTCTAGAGTGCTATATGTGAAAATCTAAAGCAAGGTTTGAGGTATTTCTAGTGGACCTAACCTGTCTAATATAGTTTCGACAGATGTAGCCGTGACATCTTCAAGGGATAGTTCTGTTTCTTTGAAGTGGGGTTGTGTGAGGTATTTATCCATAGTCAGTGGTCAGCACCTGTTTGCAGACAAGCAGACAGGAGCATCAACACAGAAGCCAAGCAATGAACTGCCGTGGACAGGGTCAGCAGTGAAACATATTTTAGACACCTAAAACAAGACCCACCTAAGAAAAATCAATATCAGTCGCAGTATATGCTGCATTTAGACTATAATCACAGATGTATCAACCTTTCCTGACAGGGAACTGAAGCCACACAGTTCATTGCTTGTCTTCAGTGCCAGTGCTTCTTGTCTGCTCCTCCAAGCTGGTGACGTGCCGACCACCCTCTACTGTAGGTAATACAGCGACTATGAATAAATACCTAATACAGCCCCACTTCAGAGAAACCAAACTATCCCTTTAAACAAGCTGACAATGATAGTTTACTCTGTGTATGTCTGCGTCAACACATTGGCAGTATGGCAGTCACACTGTGTGTGTTTTTGTGCCTGTTCTACAAAGACCTCCTCTCAGGCATCACAGGGTTCATGAGCTCATACACAAGATCGAGCATTTTCTGTGCTCGGAAGATTTTTCTTTTTAATGCAGCCATACAGTTTTTTTTGCAGTCTGTCTGTGAATAAAGGTGAGACAGAGGGTTATGTGAAGCTGACAGCAAAGGAGATTGCTGTTAAGAGATCACTGCATTTTTCTTTCTCCTCGACTGATTTTTTTTCCTTGTATTGCCAGTGTTATTGGCCTTTAGTAGGCATATGGATTTTCAAAAGGCATTTTATTAGTCTGACTTGCTCTTACTCACAGGCCAAAGGTGGTAAGTCATGTACAGTATTTCTTTTTTATCCCACCCCGAGTTTGGACCCGCAGATGAACTCGGGTCAAGCTTTTATATTTCCCCGTTATGCCTCCTTCCTTTTGCCTGACGTACCTCTTTTCGCTTTATGCTGGAAGTTACTCCGGCAGACTAAAAAGCTGAAGCAAAGTTGAAAGGTTCTGGCTGGTATCTGCTAATCAGATCATGTAGGAAAGCCAAAGTATTTCACATGTTTGGGTTTAGAATGCTCAAGAGTAATCAAATATCTTATGTATCTATTATGCTCCTGTGTTACTCTTCTTATTCAGCAGCCAATGCTGTTGTACAAGTACTCCTTCACATTATGCATGGCAACATTTACACTGCAACCTTACTAGTCTATTAGCATGGTGGAAGTATCTTTAGCAATGTGCCTGTTTTGTGTTGTGCATGATTATACAAAGTGAATGTTACTCCTGTGCATATTACACACAGCATGTAGATTATATTTAGAATCTCATACTGGATTCACCCTTAATTTTGTTTGTTTAATGCCATAATAAACCTGAAGACTAGACAATTTTGTCAGTCAATTTCAGATGAAATTCAATTTGTAGTCTCAAAGCAGAAACCTATAAGCTATAAACAAGTCCTTGGAGACAAACGCATGAATCCAGTAATGTGTTCTTTTGATTTAAATGTGTCCCATTTGAGTCGTAGCAAGTGAGAACCGTACTGATCGCTTTCGGGTGTTTCTGAGCTGCTCTGCTCTTTGCTGTGTTTGTATGCAGGCACCAACCCGTCAAGGCCCGGAGGTTTTCCCGGTGCTAACAGTCCAGGGCCTGTGGCTGACCTGTATGGACCTAGCAGCCAGGATTCAGCTGTGGGCAACTACATCAGTGCTGCTAGCCCTCAGCCTGGCTCTGGGTTTGGCCCCAGCATCACAGTGAGTACTCACATTCAGACTTTTTGTCATGTCTGACTGCACCTTGAACTTAGTTGCTTCTTTGTGTCAGAACACCGCCACTAAAACTAAATGCTAACAAAAAGCACACAGCCTGTGTAAAATTCTGCAAAACAGCTCTGTGGATCTTTATATAAAGAGTAAAACAAAACTAACCCACCGAATTGATCATAACCACCTCCCACCTCTTGGCAAGTATCCTAAATTCCAATGAGCACATTAACCTCTCAGTGCAGGCTGACAGTTAAATGGATTTCTCTGCAGGGAGGTTTCTCTTTCCAAGTTCAAAGGTCCCAAAACATGTAATACATAAAGGTAAACCCCCATCTATTGAAAGTTATCTGTGTCAAATGCAAATCTTTATTCCCCTCAGCATTTGCACAAATCACCTCACTCTTCAGATCCCTGTGTCACCTCCCAAGAACTAATTTCTTTTATTTTTAGAAACCCATCTGTCCCAGAGCCTGAGTTTGCTCCATCATTAGGACAGTGTTTCTGAGCAGGTTTCATGTCTCCCAGTGTCCTTGTCTAGGTGTAGTTGATCAGGACACGTGATATTGGGTTTTAGCTGATGTTGCCTTCTCTGCTCATAAGTGGAAGAGTAGAAAGGTCAGCGGAGGTGATAGTCTGACAGTGTCTGACTCAAGTTCATTTGTGGATCAACTCAGATGTCTGTATAGTGAAATGCAGCAATGATATAACCTGCTAATCTTCAACCGCCATGTTCCTAGCACAGACAAGTGATGTTGAAGTGGACTCAGTAGCTCTGAGCAGATAGTTCAACCAGTTAAAAAAAAACAGATGTGGCTGTTCAGTCGCCTCCTTCATCTTTCCCAGAATTCTTTCTCAACATTGGAGCAATTAAAGACTTAGGACTCTTCTTCATCACAGAATGCAGAAACTAGTATTTTTATTAACTCTCTAAGGGCTAGTTAACCCAAACAGAAAACACATAGATTCAAAAGTGCATCATAATCTATTCACTGTATGAATGTTCACTACTAAATGTTGAAGTACTACTAAGCCAGGTAAAGTTTCGACAGGCTTGCAGAATCAGAGATTCTTCATGTTCAGGACCCCAATGTCGGTGTAGTGACAAGCCTCCACCTCCCCAAAAGAAGACTCAGTCAGCTGTTTTGTTTACCTTGCTTGTGTGTTAGTCTACCTTGGACCTCACTGAATATTTAATCAGAAATGTAACCATGTGAATTTTATGGCCCCAAGCAAAGTGCAGCAGGGCTTCGTTCTTGGAGTCACGCAGGAGCATGTTTGCTCTGCTTTACATGACTGAACTGAGTGACACAGTACAAACTATAAAAATAACACCTGCTTTCTGAAAGAAGCTAATTAATGCATGGCTTAGCTGAGATGGAATAACGACAAGCCCATTAGTAGCGCAAGCGAGCACTGCTGGATTACAGGGTGAAGACACTCTTTCCAAACTTTATAGTCCACATCATTAACTTGAAATTCCTACCACACAAGGTTATTTGTTCTTTATTTGTCCATCTTGTGTTTTAAATTTGTAGGTATTTATTTTGTATTTGTAGTTTAATGGTATTTTGTGGTTGTGCTACTTAGGCATGCGAGTTGCAGCTTACATTGTGTTTTGGTTTCTAAGATCCCACTTATGATTTTTGCATCTCTTTTCTGAGAAGTAGTGCAGAAGACTTATCAATATATTACTGACCAGTCAGTAACAGCTTAGTGAGGATGAAGTGAGCTTTATTTAGCTGTAATAATGCATTGACATTGGGAGCAAATGTACAAATATCTCAAGAGAAGATAAACCAGATCATTTTAACTTTTGCAAGCATGTGTATTAGATTCATGATAGACACACAAAACCAGAGCCACTATTTTTATTGTGTTTTTGCTTCCTAAGCAAAGCCTCTCTTATTAATAGTTTTAGGTCCACTGGCTATCAGCCATAATCTGTTGGTTTCAGTGAAGGAAGCAAAATATTTGTTCTGAAAGGCCCGGCTGGCTCATTTTCAAGGAAGATTTAACAGCAGATAGTTTACAGATGGAAATAAGGGCCATTTGTTTCTATTAGTTTCCATTTTTGCAGTTTGTAACCACAGTTTCGTGCAGTGCAAAAAAGTAAATTCTGGATAGGGCTTTTTGGTTTTTCATCATATTAATGCCGAACCAGTTGAATAAAGCTCATTTATGTAACAGATCGGGAAGAATGTAGCGTATTTTACCAGTGTAACTCAAACCAAATTTTGTCATTCCCTAACAGAAAGTCAGTTTGTGCCTGTGACTACATACTAAATCACCACTTGAGAATTACACAGTGAATCAAACAGAGCGCAATAAAGCAGAGAGGTGATGCAGCAGCCCTCTGACTTCCTGCTCTCAGCAAGATGATCTCTCTATTCAGAACATTAAAATAGGAAATGACTCAGAACTAAAATGCGCTTTATAATTCATGTCTTTACAGAGGATGCTGTCGAACTGAATATGTATAAGATCATCATATCTCACAACCTCATGGATGACTTAAGATTCACTGATTTGTCCCTCTGCTTTACGCTCCACTGATTTTATTAATCCCTTTAGCCAGTATGAAAACAGCCACTGTGAAGAAGCACTAATGAACTTAAGCGTTTTTTTAATGCAAGATAATTAGAGTGCAATTAGTTGATTGAGGTGATAAAGACAAATAATTGCTGCCGAAAGTGCTTCTCTTTTCACTGTTGTGTTTGGATCCAAGGATTTCTGCAGACCTGTCAGCAGGAAGGCTCACAGTGTCCTGATAACTGAGCGGCATAATGAAAACCATTCAATACTCGACAACACACTGATCTTACTGAAGGGTGTTTATGATCCTGCTCTCTGCATGCCTCCAGATTAAATCAGGTGTTTATGTTAGCATGAATGGGGATTGTTTGTATTACTACTATTATCTCTTCCACATATTTATTTTTTTAGTCATTCTAACATGAGTAATATATTGTTATAGAAAATATATCTCGATGATTAAATACAGTATGAATCATTGACTCCATAGAGCGCATCTAACTCCCTTTAACATCTTTTCCCTTTAAATGAGTTTTTCTTCCTGTCGTCGTTTTGCAGTCTGTAACCACTGTTTCTCCATTATAAGACTATGAAAAGAACTGGTGTGATACGGCGATAGTCTCCTGCTCTGCTGCTCAGAATGATCCAGCCGAATCAAAGCGTTCGCATTCGTGCTAGCTGAAGAAAGTTGATATGATACTCACTTTTCTCTCTCTGAAATGCATACTGACAAAAGCACTAACTGTACACTTTTAGGGCCCGTTGATTGCGACAGCTTTTACAAATGGATACCA
The DNA here is from genome assembly GCF_963514085.1 of Chelon labrosus. NCBI lineage: Eukaryota > Metazoa > Chordata > Actinopteri > Mugiliformes > Mugilidae > Chelon > Chelon labrosus. Next base: position 4,407,339 of record NC_140350.1, on the reverse strand, counting down.
TTGAACAGGTGGCGGGTTGCCATCTCATCAGAGGTATTGCATTTTATTTACTGTGCATTTCTATCCGCCTAATATGTGTTCATTGCATTTTTCTTTGTTTATTCACCTCCCTCCAAATGACTGAGCTGGTAGTAGAATGTGAGTGTGGCCTTGGCCTTATGACTTTAAGAAAATTAGAAAGGATTATTAATCATTGCAAGAATTTAAGTTCACACTTAAGTCGCACGCACATATACAACCAGTTGATCAGTTTGTCTTTCTCATTAACATTTTCAGATGTCCTAGAGTAGTCCCATATTTTAGTCGTGCAAACTATATGTCTTATATATTATCCTTGCCAACCTCTCAAAATGTCCATTGTTTTTGACCAAAGTTCAGGATGTCCAAGGACAGAACTCTCATCATGTTTCTTCACCACTGTGACTAAAACAAATGTTAAATCCAAAATTTTTCACTAACAAGCAGCATTGATTGATGGAATATTTCCTAAGCTGTAAATGTAGAAGTGGGAATATTTCAGTTGTTTATCTTGTCACTGCATCATGTCCTTATTTCCCACATACACTGGTCAGCCACATCATTGAAATCCCGTCCTAATGCTGTGTAGGTTCCCCTCATACTCCCCAAAACAGCTCTGACATGTCAGGACATTGACAAAAGACCTCTGAGAGTGTCCTGTGAAGTTTGGTACTGTGACATTGGCCCGTGGATCCTCTGGGTCCTGTGGGTTCTGGTGTGGGGCCTCTGTGGATGTGGCATGTTCCGGCACATCGCACGGACGCTCGATCTGAGCGGAATCTGGGGAATTGGGAGGCTGGGTCAACCACTCGGTCTGTTTCTGGACATTTTTTGCCGAGCGGAGCACACGTTGCACCTGTCACTGGGGAGTTCTGGCTTGAAAAAAAATAAAATGTTCAGGTGTGTCACAGAGATCCGCGTCACAGTAGCATCCACATGAACACCAGAACCAAAGGTTTTACAGCCGCTCCCTGCTCCTTGACTAAATGATCAATGTTATTCCTCTCATCATGGTTTTAATGTTGTGGCTGATTAGTGTATGTACAACTGAATTGTTACAGATAAACCCACTCCAAAATGGCTTTTTGTCCGCTTCCAGCTATTTATAGGCATGATGTGTGTGTGGAACTCATTTGATTTGAAATTATTGCAAACTGGGTTATTCTCCACTAAGCATTTGGTCCAGCTGCTTTTAACTCATATTACAAGACTCCTCTTGTGAACATAATATGCTAAGTTCTACAAGCAGTCTAAATATGTACAGTAGTGTGTAAGTCTATATGTGGGCATTTGTGCAAGAAGTTTCACAGAATGCTTATTTTTAGATAGTTATGTTTCTTACATTATGCACGCTGCAAGTTCTGACTTGCTGCAGTTTATGACATCTGGCTTCACATGCTAGCATCCTAAATATTACATTTCATCATTAATTGTCTCAGGATTTATGCACACGGCATGTCCCCTTCCTAATGCTCTTGTTTTCTGTTCCTTTCCTCTTCCTTTATCGCCCAGCAGAGTATATCTGGTGGCCCAGGAAAGACAGGACGAAGTTTCTAATTGGCTTTGTGTGCAGGTGATGCTAATCCAACTTCAAGCACTACAGCGTCACCCAGGCAAAATGAACGAAAGTCGGAACCATATGAAGAAGAAAAGAAAACGTTAGTCATCTCAGAAAATAACAACTGCTGTACTATAATCCAAACCTCCTATAACTTTACAACCTGGTTTGGTATGATGTTTCACGTCGAGTTCTTTCACCTATTTCTTTCCTCTGTTAGATTTTGATTAGTTCTTAGAGAGTCATTTTAGTTGAACCTAAATTTGGTGTCATTTTATTTTATCTTCTAGTGTTGCTGTGTAAATGGATTTTTATTTTATTTTGTTCAAAGTACGGGGGGTCATAGCCAAGAATATCCGCAAGTCACGTCTTCATCTTTGTATCGGTTGGTGTAAAGGAAAAAAAGGGTTGGGATGTTCCATTCAGTCTCTCCGCTAAATAAAAAAAGAAAAAAAAGTAAAAAGAAAAGAAGCTCGGTTTGGGAAGACTTGGAGAAAAAAAAAATACATTTTAAGGAAAATTTAAAGAAGGTATCTAAGTAATAAATCTTAGTAGCTGTTTTATTTCTTGTGATGTCTCATTGTTAACCATAATTACCTATTTTTGGGCAATACAAAGAGGACTCCAATATTTTTATGGTCCTTTTTTATAAGTGTTGTTTTTGTTGTTTAGAAATATATATATATGCTATAACAAATTTCATATAACTACATTGTGAATTCAAACTTGAGAAAAAGAAATGTAGCTGTACATATTATTCCAGTCACTGCATATAACCAACTCAGTGAGAGAATAGCATATTTTTGTGATGGTGTGTCAAAAGAACATGTTATAGCGTGTGAATAGAAGAAAAAGCTGTAAACAGTTATTATTCTACTTTTTCTGCTGGAAGACGGTGTTAACAAGCCCACAGACGAACAGAACACACACTTGCTCTGTAAATACTGAAGCCGAATAATTTTACAAGTGTCATACCAGCAAATTTACAACCGGTGAGATAAGTCAACACAGTTTTGAGAAATAAGAATGATATATATAAAAAAAAAAAAAAGAGCCTGATTGGTATCTTTTTGTCTAACTGTTAAGAGATCATTTAAAAAAAAAAAAAGATGATTTAATCCAAAGCACACTGTACTTAGATGTGAAGATTAGAACTTGAACCAGGCATTTTACAGTGCTCTGTGGATCCTGACACTTTTATACTCTTGAGAAGAACTTGTTAGCTGTACGTTCTGATGTTTGTTTCATCCTCCTGCTTGTTCCGGATTCTTTTTATTTTATTTTTATTTTTTGGAACACGATATACCTGGGCTCCGAGCTAGAGCCCCTTTATGTAACGCTCAATCGGTTCTTTTTGAATGAATTAGGAAAGTAAACATTTTGATACCATACCTCAGCCTTTGTGAGTTCTATTGTGGAATCATTGGCAGGTTGTTAATTTATTCTAGTGGCAAAATAAATGAAAACACTGAAAGGTAATTAAGCAAGTAATCATTGCACTGTGAGTAGTAAGTACAGGCCATTTTCCGATTTGCACATGTATATGTTGGCTTTTTAAAAAGCGGCCCTGTGCTTTGGGATAGTATGAAGGATTTCGGGGGTTAACGTATTATCAACTAGACAAGCTCTTCAATGCTTTGTGAGGTGAGTTAACAGCTTGGGAACTAGTGAGCGATATGTTGCAGTGTACACTTGGATTTCTTTATATATCAGACCCATGTCTCATCAGAGGATATTTATACAGGGTCAAGAGATGACACTGAATTATTCACTATCTGTGGCTGCACCAGGTCTTTACGCAGCACGTGCGGCTGATGGTTTTATTCATATTAATAGCGATATGCTCCGGAGTCTGGTTTTTAAATTCATCGCCGCCGCAGATGTATTTGTTGTTTTCTTTTCTTTTTCGTTTTCATTTTTGAAACCCACGACCTTGTTGTCTCATTTCTTTTCTTTCAAAACAACCAGGTAAAGAAATATGCTGGATACTTCTGAGGTAAACGATTATGGAGGTGTGATCAAGTAATAATTTAAAGAGAAAAAAAAAAACAACCCTTGTAATGTTCAAATGTAAAAGAAAATAAGAAATACAAAACTATAAAAAAAAAAAGAAAGATGCTTCTTTGCTGATTTCAAGTTTAATCAGAGTTTTATTGATACTTTGTGGTTTATATATTAATAATTGTAATATACTATTAAAATGTACTGTGCATCCATTACTTTCTCTCTTTCCATTCCCCATCCTCAGAGATCCTACTATCTTTTGTTGATCATTCATGTATTACATTAGTGTGTAAAGAAATCACAGTTAACTTGTAAACAGAGTGCTGTCTTTGATACCAGTGTAGTGCTCTTTGTTGTTCTCCCTTGCTCTACCTCTCCTTTCTCTCATATTTATCCCTCTCCCTCTCGCGCTCTTTTTCTATCTCCTGTAATTACAAAGTAGATGTTATATAGGACTCATTAATATAATACTTGTAGTGAATAGTGGATTTAGGACCAGTCAAGATAGACCTTTCTCTCAATGATCATGTTATTCTGGTATTTGCAGACAATTATTTTGTTAGAGGTTCATTGTAATTAATTCCCTGTATGTTTTTTTTTTTTTTTTTTTTTTTGGTTGTTGTTTTTGTTTTTGTTTTTTTGGTTTGGTTTTGCCACTCTCACATGGTTTCAGCTAACCAAAGCTCTCATGGATGAACAATAGAGAAATAGTTGCTGTAAGATGGAATTGTACACAAGGCATTATTTGGATCCCCACCCTTGAATGTTTTTAAAGGGGTGTGCCATACTACCTTAAATGCTAACGCTAGATATGCAAAACTTTTATTTTGGATTATTTTCTAAGAGGGACACGAGCTAAAAACAAAAAAAAAAGAGAAAAAAAAGTCACAGACAAAGATTTTGTGTAAAATAACGTTTCATATTTTTTTAAGTCACTTCCACAATAGTCATAATGTTAGTAACGGAGCTGTTTAAAGGATCTCTTCTGTCTTCTAACATGTGTACGTCTGCCTCTGCTGCTAACACTGTTTGTGATCTCTTAGCTCTCTCAGAGCGGTCGGTGGTCACAAACGGATAATTCCAGTCATCTGGATCTTTGATTCTGGGGAGCAGTTTTTTGTCCTGATCCGTTATCAGTGTTCTTCACACTACAGAGGCGTTACTGTAAAAAAATGAAAAACGGAAAACCATTAGCAGGTGTTAAAGGATGCAGAGTGCGTCAAGGCTGATTAATAGATGGTTCAGTCTACGTCCTGAGTTGGACCAGCACCCTGAAGCTGTGATTCATTGCTAGGCTAGAAGAGATTATATTACGACGTTAATTTAAATGCCTCTAGACACCACGCTGAAGAATGCCCACCGTTCAGATGGTAGATTCAGACACGCAGCTGTGTTTCAAGCAAAAACAACTCTAGTAAGACACAATCTATGATTTATTCCCGTTATTCTAATTAATATCACCTTGTTGGCTCTTGAATAATGTTGAGTTGCTCTTAATAAAGTATAAATTCCATAATTCACTCTCAACCCTTACAGTCTGTTACATTACATAGAGTCAAGTAATACTGAAATGAAGCACACAGGGTGCTGTGTTATTTAAAAATAGGTAAATTAATGTCCACATTAATATTTACATTTCACAAGAAGTGATTGATCAGATTGGACAATACGAGAGCAATATTCTTTACCAAAAAAGTGTAGCTAAAAATGATTCATTCTTAAAAAGAATCTTTCAAACATTAATTTCAAAACATAGTAGAAAAACACCAATATAACAGGAATAAATTATTTAAGATTATTCAAGTGTAGAAATGTATGTGGGCTTTTATTCTGACGGGCTTCAAGAAAGTGTTCCTTCCGTTTATTTGCAGCATTTCTCCACAATTACTTTATTTTTATTCATTAACACAGAGCACCTACAAACTGATACAAGACGCTCATTAGGAGATCCAGTCAGTTCCAACTGTACTGCCGTTTCATCTGAAAAACCTGTAACAGCACAACAAGTATGAAGTATATTGTCTTGTTTTTCACTGTTGGTGCGTGGCAGATCTTAGACTATAATTAATCCGTTTTGACTGGAATAAAAAGGCTTGAAATAGCTCATTTTTCCCTCACACAACACAAAAGAAAATTGACTCGTTTTGTGATCCTGTAGCTTGGACTTTAAGGTAGCATGGCTCTGTTGCTGTAATTTCATTTTATCTCAAACTGACAGCAGTTTACAGCTGATGAATGTTACACATCTTAGTAGACTAGCTTATCCATTCGGGGAGAGGGGAGGGGTCTTGGTTTAAGAAAAAAAAAGAATCAAAAAAGAAAAAAAGTCAACCTGGAAGGTGTTGACATTTGTAGTGTACTACCGTATCCATTTAAACTTGAATCTCGAGGCAAGTGCTAGGCAATGGCCAAACGATATTTATCCCATCCGCTGCGGGAAAACGCCCACCCTGAAACGTCACGCGCTTGTGAGATTTCTGTCATCCTGGAGTGTTGTCACGAGTGTTTCCTGATCGGGAACAACTTGCCTCCCAAGAGTGGGAACGTCGGGCGAGGCCTTTTTCAGACTCTGCTCTGTTTTAATTAGACTGACTTTGAAGGCTCTTTGAATGTTCTCGAGCATTTCTATCCAAAAGAGGCTTATTCATAGTGGTGCTAATGGTTTTCAAACCGGACAATGTGCCCTTATCTCTGAGAGATACTGGATACAGTCACAGTGACCACAAAGTTAGTCTCCCAGTCCACAAAGTGACTCTCTACTAACATTACTATTTATAGTTTGGGCTCTCCCGTTTCAGGATACAACTAAGATCAGTTCAGGTTCACAGATCTACACTGAACTCTTCAAGGTGACAGAAATAGCATAAGGTTCACTGTACTGTTGTGTTTTAGGGTGAATTTCCCCCTCAGTCCAAACCATTGCCATCTCACCCATGCTCACTACGAAATATATACATACAGTTGCAACATATATATATACATATATATATAAATGAATATATATTTGCAATGTTCACTCATTGGAACATATAATATTAGACTGGAGACCTCAGCTGTATACAGAATATTCCTCACACAGCTCCACCCAGGTTCATATACAGTCCACTCGTCATTGTTAGCTTCCCAACACGAGAGTTCACCCCTGGCGTGAGTTTGGAGCAGACCGCGTGGCCAAGAGGGGAGCCTGGAAGCTCTTCAGACTGCATGGACGGCAGTGTGAGGCTCTGCTGTGCTTCCATGTTTCTGCAGGCTGAGCACAGAGCTCTCTTCACTGCTGTCTGCCCATTCCTAACACTTGCCCCTTTTTTTTTATGTTAACCGACTTTTTATGGCGAGAGACAGACAGACTTGACTGACATCTGAAAGCATCTTTCAGGTTATCATATGGCTTGCTTAAGCCCTGTTGTAAAATATACTAAAAATAATAATGATAATAATAATGGATGGGGGTCTCTCACATATCAAATGTGGAAAGTCTAATTTTATATTTGTATTTTCAAATAATAATATTGACAAAAAATGTCTGTGAAAGGTTTCCATCCTCTACTGTGGTCCAGAAATTGATGTGTCTGTCTGGAAAATAAATAAAATAAACTGAATTGTTATATTACCTGTTTCCACTGTGGCGTTGTATTTTCCTAATGAAAAAAAATATATATGTATTTGACATTTAAGTGTTAATTATGTAGTGAACCATCTCCTCAAACAGACGCTCACTTTCCATACAGTGTGGCATTCACTGACATCCCATACCTAAAATGCACAACACTGTTCCGTGTACTAGCCGTTTAGTAACCGAGATTTTCATTCTAGGTTTTCACCCGACCACACGCTCAGCATGTCGGCACCGGGGATCCTTTCGAGGTCACCCGTAAGTCAGCAGGATTAATAGAGTCTGAGTACCAGAGGTGCATTTGGGGGAAAATGGTGAACAAACAAGCGGTGTAATTCTGCTGCCCCTCAGTGGTCTCTCCCGGCGCCTGAGACGATGCGGGGCTTTCAGGAAGGAGCGTCCGGCGCTGCTTTATTTTTCATCAGCGGCATCACATGGAGAGCATCAATATTAGCTGAGGCTCAGTGAATAAACGGCCAGGGATGTGATTGAGTAGATGAGCAAACAGGCTGCTGCCATGACAGGCCATTTAGGGCCTCGCAATAGTAGAGAGACACATGCATTAAACAGTAAGCCTTACTCAGGATGTGTTTGTCACAGGGTCTTTGGGTCTGCTTCATCTGATGCCAAAAACTGAAATGTAATTTGAGGTGAACCTGGAAAAAAAAAACAACAAACACTAAAAATGTGAAGCGTTTTTGTGCCTTAAATAAACAACAATGAGGTAATGAACATTCTCCAGCAGGTTTAAAGTACACTTTTATAAATGTTTAGATGTTTAAACGTGATGCCACTGATCTCCAGATAGCTGGATTTTTAATGTGTGTGCTTGTCAGGTGAGACCAACACTCGGACAGCTTCATCACTCATCTGGACAGGGTGATCTATAACTTCTGACTGAGATCAATACTGTTCTCGGCGCTGTTTTTTCACAGCTGAAGCCCCTGAAGTTTAGATCGCACTTCGGTCAATTTTAGATTTTGTGTTTTTGTAATAAGCACAATAAGAATATTAATCCAAAACGCTGCTTTTGATTTTCTGAGCGGCCTCTTAGAGAAAAGTCCCTTCCCATAAAAAATACGAATTAAATGGTACAATCCTGATCAGTACAAGCAGCAAAACAAGAAATGGGACTTAAAAGGACTGCATATGTTTCCCTCCCCGACAGATCTGAGCCGAGTTTGTCCAGATTCCGCTCGCTGCAATTAGCAGACACATTCATTAAACAGCTGATCCTGGCGCTGACTGTGTTTTTAACTCGGAGGCCTAACTGCTTGACCTTTCCAGTCCACCTGCCTTTTAATTAAGTGCTAATTAAAAGTGCCATTATGATCAGAGAGCCCGACACTTATTGGCCCTTAAATACAAGGATTCAGGTCTTTGGTGGAACTGTGCGAGACAATCAGCTGTCGTTATGAGAGCTAAATGTCAGCTCACAGTGGAGGAAAGGAGCCCGTATTAATTTGCAGAATCAAGGTTTTGTTTTAAAGTAGAAATATTATAAGTCATATTTGAACATGAGGCACAAAGCTAAATAAGAATGTATCGTCTATATATTAGAATGAATCTCTTTAGGGTTATTTTAATTTAAAGTCACTGATGAATATGTTCATAAATGTTCACTTAATCCCTTCTTAGTGTGTGTCTCTATCCACGTGTTTGATGTTCGACCAGAATTCCCCAAAACTTTTGAGTGGCAGCACACAAACACACATGTAAACTTTACCAAATATGTTTGCACATGGCAGCATGTCACAGGCTCATTTGATGGCCTCACCTCATACCAGCGGCTTCTGTGTAAATTTCCCATGGGCCAGTGCTAACAGGCTGAATGTGACAGCTCCTGGCAAACACAAACAAGCCACAGTGTGCAGAGATGCCACGGCGAGGATGCAGCATGGCAACGGCAGCAGCAGCAGCAGCAGCAGCGAGTCTCCGGCCCGCTCTGGAGTTATAATGAAGAAGTGGCGGTTCAAGAGGCGGTCTGTTACCACCTCCACGTGCGTGAAGCCTGAAAAGCGGAGGAGCGAGCCGAAGAATACCTGTCCACCATGCATATTCATGCTGCTGCGGATTCACAACCCCCTCCCTCAGCCCGCGAGGACACCTCAGGGCCCCTCGCAGTAATTAAGAGCTAGCCCGAGATGCGGGCATGCTTAATTGCCAATTACAGGTAGGTTAGATATAGATGAAAATGACAGCTATTTATGTAGTACATCAGCCTAAATAATCAAGCTGTGTTTATACCTTGAAAATGGGAATGGAATGAAAGGTTGGGAAGCGTCCAGGATCCTCACACAGGCTCTGCATTGTAGGAATTCAAGTGCAATAATGAGCAATGTTCAATGGATATGCACTTAATTTTCTGTGCATCACTAAATTATCTCCCTGCACAGCCATGTAATGGTTGCTCCTCTTTTGAAGCGGAAAATTTTTTTGACAGAGCTGTGTAATAGAGTCAATAGTTGATGAGAAGACTGCTGTGGATGGGGAGATGAGGCACTCAGGTGGCTGTTTCCTCCCAGACTCCAGGCCTAATGTAGCCTTTGGCATGGAAATTGACGTGACATTGATGGGCACTCTCCCGCCAGCAGAGAGCCGTGCGCCTGCACAGCCTTCCAATTCACTAATAATTGCTGATTAAAAACTAGTTAAGAGTCCATGAAAACTCAAATGTGCATTAACCAAATGACCTTCTGGGAACGGCAAACAGTCCGCAGCCAAGAATGCGGACGCTGTGTGGAGCTGCTCCCCGGATTGTTTAAGAAACAAACAAGATGCTTTATGGCACTACTGCCTCTGAAATAATCACATTTATTTTTTTAGAACGAATTGTTTAGTGTGACAAAAAGACTGAAACGTTGTCAGATATATCTCAACGTAGCCGAGTGACATATATTAAATCTAAAACACAATTACGTTTAACATAATTTGAAAACACTAGCCTGACCTAAGTTGCCACACAGATTACATGAATAATTAAATGGACAAAACACATTTGTTGAATGAATTACTTACTAAAATGTATTTTGTGCCATTCATTATTTGATGTTTCATTATTCCTTCTCACATTAATTCTGATAAAATTAGTATTAATATATAAAGTTAAGTCTCTCGTGTAACAGCTAGCTTATTTCACATTATCACAAACAAATTTGGAAATAAATAACTTGAATCATTATCTGCAGCTCTTCAGAGTTCTTGTGGCAGTAGAGTTATCCGTGATCCGTACGCGGTCAGCGGCACGGAAAGCAGAGGAGGCCGTGAGCTAACTGACTCAGAAAATCCACACATTGTGTCCCCTCTCGCTCTCTCGCATTATCCACCAGATGAAACATTACACGCTCACAAAGGCCATCGGCTTTTGGCCCAGATCACCGAGGATGCAGCTGTCTGTTCATTGTTCATCATCTTTGTCTTCATGGATCTGATGAGGCCCCAGAATCAATAGACGTCTTGGAGCAAACTAGTGAGGGGGCAGACTCTAGGAGCAGGTAAGAGAGACAATTATCACTGGAGGACAGATACAAGGTAAATGGCAAGGTAGGGGGGGAAATGAACACTATTGAGGTGTTGATGGGATCATTACTAATGGATTAATGATTACTGGCACCAACTAGTTTGGCTTCTAAAGCTCACTTGAAAAAATCTAGCTCCCCTGCCAGAGAGATTTCAGCCTGCTTCCTGTGCAGAGGCAACATTTATCTCTATTAACAACAATTACATTAATTACAGATGAATGTATTGATGTGCATGTGGAAAAACTGAAGAGGCCTCATAAATCTAATATTGTTCCAGTGGAACAGTCCGAGTCCCTGCTGCTAGCTCTTTCAACATTTCACGCGACACTGTGCGACACGTTCATGCCGATTATTTCACTTGGATGTTTATGGCACAGATCTCCAGCGTAAATAAAGTCCAGCAGTTATAATGTTTGATGAAGGCGATTTTCCCGGGCGCTGAAGCAAGAAACAGTCTGGTGAGGAGCTGTGCGATGCATTTTCATTTTCACCCACTTGCAAAAATTAAGACTTCAACGGTGCTTCTGCTGTCGGATTTAAAATTGGAGAAAACGGCCTCAAAGGGGCTCCTTGGATGTCGGCTGCTCACAGCCAGGTCACAGTTCATCATCAAAAAAAACACACACCTGCTGTTCTGATCCAAGAATTTTGTCCGCGCAGTGAAAAAAAAAGAGCTCCGAACCAGTTGTGCAGCAAACGCTAATGAGAGCCGTAACCCGCCGCGCATGAGGAGGAGCAAAAGCCTTTTGATTGCAGCCATGAAAAGGTTTGTAATCAGATAGATGTGATTTCTGTGAAATCTCAAGCGATTTGTCACCGTATGTGCAGGTGACAGATTTCACACGCAAGGTCAAGCTCAAGGTCATCTCCATATCTCATCAGGAAAATGTGTCATTAGCACGGTGATGCAATAATACCTCAAATGTGTGATGCAAAGGTGTGAATTAAGCAAAAACGGCCGATGTGCACCATCCTCAGACGAGGCTTTCCAGCAGAAATACAGCCGAACGGGTTGAATTTACTTACAGAGCTATGAAGTAATGGTGATACATTATATAGTAAAGCCAAGTCACAGCGGCGGTCTTTTGCTTTTCTTGTCTTTTTGTTCCCTCGTATGTGTCCGTCTGTGTGTTTAGACAACACATACTCTTATCAATCTCCGCACAATAACAGAAAAACAATTTGCTAATGTTTTGAAAATAGCTTTCCCATCCCCTGCTCCGGCACTGAAAGATGTATGCACAATTTCATAAACACAATCAGTGCGCTGAATGGCGGCACTGATATTCTGAAAAAAAAAAAATAAATAAAAAAATCTCATTATTGTTCCTGAGCTATGGAAAAGCAGTCAATGGCCCATATCACACAAAATGCCCCCTCCTCCTCCTCCCCCTCCTCTTCCTCCACAGCAGCCCACCAGCACAAAAAGCTTAATTCCACCTAGCAGCAAACAATGTGCAGCAGTTTGCTGAGAGAATATTAGAGATGGCCAAACAGAAATCATCAGCAGGACTGTTGCACTTGCCACAGTCTTGAGGCGACGCTGGCGCCCTGCCTTTCAGAGCATGTGGATGCACCGCTGTTGTCTATATCCTGAGCTGCAGTATCATCGTTGCAGCTGAGGCTGATTTCAGTAATCTAAATCTGAATCTCTTTAGCGCCGAGCCAAACAGACACCTGGGCCACAGTGTCTGTCTGCAGATATGGATTTCCAGCTCCTTGTAACTAAGCCCATCTTCCCCTCACTCCTATACGAGTGTCAAGAAGAGCGGACACCGAGGAACGGCAGTAAACAGGAAATGAATGATCAGTCTTGAGGGATTATAGAGTTAACTGATGACCAGACTAGAACTGGGGACAGACACTATGTTTCTGAGATCAGTGAGATGGAACATATGGACAGCTATAGTGATGGATGATGACAGTCCACTGCATAATAAGAGGATTTCAATGAGGCATAATGAGGGGATGCATGTGTCAAATCTTCTCAACACCGCTTTGTATATTACGTCAAGAGCCTTAGAGAGCTCACTTACATTACAGGCAGTGTGGTGCATTCAATGTCTGCGTCATCTGTGTAAGACACAACTAATTTCTTGTCATTTTTTACATTTTTCTATATGTTTACACACCAACACAACTAATTTTGCGTATGCCAGGCTTTCTCTTTTAGTCGTGCTGTCTTCCACTTTCAATGAAGAATGGCTAGTTGATCCACATTGGACTGGTTAAATACTCTGACAGCCACTGATGGACTGCCACACAATGTACTACAGATACTTAAGGCAATTATGATCAATTCAAACTCTGACCTTTAATCATCATCATCTCAAATTAAGATGTGCCTAATAAACTTGATTTATCTCCAAACACATGCAAACCAGAGACACTCCAACGAGCCTCAGCTGTGCTTTGTGCTAATTAGCAAATGTTAGCATGCTCACAGGCTGCTAAACTATGCGGGCATGTTAGCACGCTGACGTTAGCGCCACTGTGCAGTCTGACAAAGCTGCTAGCATAGCTGCAGGCTCTGAGTGGTATCAAAAACTGGTTCAGAAAGTCAGTCAAGGAGCTAATCTGCTACCTGATGGAAGTGTTTATGCTCTAGAGATGTTTCTATGTCACAGCCCAGTTGGTAGCGTCCTCTGAAATCAGCACCACAGCAGCACGTCTTTGTTGCATATGAAGCGCTGTGATCCTTTGTTTATGTTTCAAAATTATAATGTGCTTACAATGTCTATGTGGAATCCCCATAAAAAATCAGCTAAGTAGCATCAGTTATTTGATGAATCTCAGTAAAGTGCAGCAACGTAAGATAAGATAAAAATCAAAATTGTCAAAAACAATGAAACTGTCTCAGGATGCTTTACATTACCCTAAGCCCAAGGTCCATTGGTGCTTGATCCGGGGACAGTTTTTAACAGGAAGAAACCTTGAACAGAACCCAGCTCATATGGAAGGACCCCTCAGCCTCATGCAGGCTGGGTACAGAGACACAAAGAAAACAGACGAGTATGCATGGAAAAGATAATAAAGCTAAAAGCAAGCAGATTCACTGAGCACACGTACAACATAATGCAAACAGGATGATGACATGGTAATTTAGGTGATGTTTGTTATGTTCAAGGCCACCAGCGAACAATATAGATGGCCAGCAATCAACTGTAGAATGGGCTAGATACATACAGCTTAGTCAGACTCATCATCATTAGAGTGGGGAAGTGGACAAAAGCAACACACTGCAAACAGTGGACACAGGGCATTATGGGAAGACCACCAGCAGCATAATCATAGAAAGCTTTTGAAACAAAGATGGTCTGAATTCTGCATGAGCCATACATTTTACTTTACCCTCCTCCTGGGACAATGTGATTTCACAACCTGCCCTGTCCCGCTGCTCTCCAACCATCTGAACGCTTGCACCTTCCTGGTCTCACACATTCTCAGCCAGCGCTCTGGTGTTGTTAATTAAACTCTGTGAGGGTTCAGTGTTTAAACCTCAGGGTGAGCGCCGGGACTGAGCCTGCAGTGGTTGTTCTTTGAACCACGATGTAGACCGGATCGGGTGCAAACTTTGGCAAGTAGTGCTTCACGGTGACATTTGATGATTTAAGGTTTATGCTGATCACCGCAGATCACTAAATGTCAGGGACCGTCTGGTCAGAGCTGATATATTCATCCCAGAAAGCAGGAGATGCACTCGGATGATACACTGCTTCTGCTTTCTGTCCCTGTCAGGAATGAACAGCACATAAGGACTCATCAAAATGTGTGAGGGCTTTCAATAGAAAAATGGCTCCATAAAACAGTTCTTGACCTGCACAGCTGGGAAATGTCATATATCACGTTTCTGCCGCTGTGGCTCACCAAACTCAACCAAAAGCAACAGAGGAATAAGACAGAGGATTATAGAACAATCTGTCACAAAAATGAGGCCTGATAATAAATGTTCAATTACACAGAGACAGTGTCCCATTTAACATTCTCTGCTATAGAGCACATCAATTTGAAAATGGCCCATTCAGGCAGAAATGTGTTTTCTATATGAAATCCTTCACGCTGCAGGCCAAAAGAAAGTTGTTATAGATAGAATTTCTTTAATGGTAACATTTCATTCTTGCTGTTGTCCAGCATTTAGATTTGATACAAGTTTTTAGCTCAAATGAAATTGGTATTTTTTTTATTTTTTTCATATATTTTTGATGCGTGTAGTAGCACATCTGCTGCAAGATGTCAATATACTGGAGGAATGTGTACTTAGAGACAGCTCAGGGAGATTTTGGTATTTCTTTTTCTGAAACATGTTGTCTTTGCTTGTCACCTTTTTTTTTCTTCTGATGACAAAAGACTCGCCCTCTTCCTTTTTGCAGCGGTCCTGAGGTGAAGAAAGGAAGTGTGGCATCTTGTTCAGAAACACCTCGGCGCAGATGAATTGTTGACACAAAGATCAAACCTTTTAGTGACCTTCCAGGACACTGGACAATCTCTCTGAGCACCGGGGCACTAACCATCCGGCCCCATGTGGCCTCCATGAAGTACACAGTAATCAAGGTGAAATTGAGGGGGTGGCGGTAAACACCGGTTCAATTCCATGGTCGTGTTTGTGGTGAAAACACACCACCTGCAGCTCCAGCGTCTTCCAGGGTCATCACAGTGCTCAAATAACTTGTAAATTTAACTCCCTGCAAAGACATTTCAAAGTGCTACGCAGAGGCTTGGATTTTTATACATCCCTCAGTAGCATCAGTGTTGTTGTGTACATATTTATATAGTTTGTGCAATGCAAGGAGATCAAGATGAGTGTTGTGCATCTTAGTGAGCTTCTGGTTTGGATCAACATCAGCTGCTGAAATGCATTTAAAAGTTTAGAAAGGGAACGGTTTAGAAAGTGAATGAAACACTATTTAAGTAAATAGAGAAATATTGATACAAATCTCCTTAAAAAAGAGTAAAAAAAAAAAAAAAAAAAAACGAAACCAAACAAAAAACAGGCATTTTGATGACCAGATTAAATGTGGGTTGAGCTGTGCAGCGTCCTGCTAGTGTAATCTAAACATTAAGATTAAAATCAGCACCTCCGCTGTAGTGACTGAGGTGGTGTAGGTCAACCCTTCATCCACCAGGAGGCGCCTCTGGACAACAATCAGCAGCTCTCTGGACGCTGAGGATGATGCAGCGGCTCCCTGAGACCTTTTCATCAAGCTGAGCTCATAACGACCACATGGCTTCTACTAATGCTGTCCTTGCTCAACAGAGAGCCACTGTGAACACAGTGAGCAGGGAACCTTCCTGACATATGCTGTGAAATCAGAGAAACAGATGTCTGTGGACTGATTTTTCTTTTGTTTGCACATTAAAAAAGTCGCTATACCATCTTAACGTTTTTCCTCCAAGATATTCAACAAATAATCAAACAAATAATAATGTTTCATGTCTGATCATTTAACTCCTGAAATCACATGAAAAATTAAAACACAACAGAAACCAATTCGTAACATGAGAGCTTCCATGTCTCTCATATTTTTATAAAGTCTCTGGTTGTCTGTGTGTCAGCTTTTTGCATTCATTTAGTTGTAACTATATTTTGAAATATGCACCAGTTAAAATATATTGCAAGAATAACTGCCATTTAAGTAGTAAAAGTGACAAAGCATACTGTTAAAAGTCTTAAAAACTTAAGAAATTAAAGAATTTTCAGTAAACACTACATGAAGTATCAGAAATTCTTACAGACCTGTCCATCTGACATAGTCTGAGAAACGAGATTACTATACTAATGTATTTCAGTATTTCATTTTACTAATATCAATTATATGTGCTGATTTTGTTCACTCAACAACAGAAAAGCATTAGCTGTACAGTAAAAACCAAACCCAAACACACTGTCAGTGCAGTGCTCAGCTGCTTTGTGAGGAACTGACGTCAATAGAAGCCTGCAGAGCATGAGTGGAGCTGAGGCAGACAGTTAGTGACCTGTGACGGCACCCAGCTGTCATACAAAGACTCAAAGCACCGCACTGATTAGAACTTTAAGCCTTGCTTTAATTTAAATAGATGAGCTACATACATTGTTAGCTCCAAGCCGTGTGTTTTGGACCAGGCTGCGGCACAGGTGGATATCTGAACACGGCCTGACTCACTCTTGGAGCAGCCTCCTGTGGTCATTGGAGGAACTGCAGTTTTTCACTTTTTCATGGCCAGCAGCTGCAGCTTTATTAAAAGGAGTCCTCCATGCTTTGGTGAAGTATTAGAGTTATGTGGGACGTTGCACGTCGTCACCAGTGTCCCAGAACATCTCTGTGAGTGATCTCAATGCGTCCTCAATGACTCTCAGGTGAGTTCACACCTGTACATAGACCTGATCTGATCAGGTGTGAATAGGATCTTTGAGAAAAGTTTGGGCTCATAGAACAAAATGATTTAATAGACAGATATTGCATGTAAGTGCATCACAATTTAGTTTGTGTAAATAGTACAATTACTGAATGATAACGTTTCATAATGCTTTTTTGGATTTGGATGTTTTCAGAACTTTCAGAAGCTACTCAGATGACTGGTGAAACATCTTCTCAAAACCTCTGTGAGTCCAGTTGCCTTTTTTCTTTTTCTTTTTTGGATAAACCATGACCTGGATGACTGAGAACCTTCACAGACATATTTTTATAAACGTCTTTCTCTATGGAGGTACTCCCATTCCAGCAGCGCTAAAGGGCATTATCAGTTGGCATGCTATAGGATTCAGATGGGTCCTGCTTTAGTTCTTGTTCTTTGGGCCTTTTACACAACCCTGGGTTTCATAATCTGTTTTATAAAAGACCTTCAGTTACTTTTCCTACTTGGATCCGGTGCTCAGAATGCAGGGGAAACCGCAGCCTCGCAGCGGACGTCTGTGTTAAATGGGTACCTGTAAGCAATTTAAGAATTAGACGTACTACACAAGGTTTAGATAATTAACAGTAAACAAACCAATGTAGTGTCAGTTTACACCAACAACAAAACACACAACGCTGCACGTCTTCATGAAAATTTGACATTTTAATGGAAACTAAAATTGTGAACACTGGAGGTTTTTTTTTTATTGACTTTATTACATTGTTTGGAATTGGAGGGTTATTATCATGCTTTAAAAAAAAAACAACATTGTAATGTGACACTTCTGTTAAATTTAAAACAAAAAACAAAATTAAATAGTCAGACTGCTCACTTAAAAACTTAAATGCCAACCTGTAAGACATTTGAGAAAGAAATGCTATTGCCTCATGTTTTAGGGGGGGGGGAGCAAGAGGTGGAAAAGTGACAAGAGGAAGAGGAAGAGGAGGAGGAGGAGGAGACCACAAAGAAAGAAAAATAAAACAAAATGCATCAACAAGCACAACAGCCATTTGAGATGACACGGAAACAACAGAAAAAGATGACTCGGCACAACATCCCTCCTCATGACTGAATCCTGTAAAGACACATGTCGCCCTTGTTTTCTTCACTCCCCGTGCATGTGTGGAATCAGAAACGCTGTACCTCTCAGGTCAAGAAAAACAAACACAGAAACAAAAAAAAAAAAAAAAAAGCCCCCTGAATTAGAACATTTCCACGAGAGGCAACGACAGTTTAAAGGAGGGTCAGTTTTTAAGTGGAGCTCAAAACACCAAGTCCAGCATTTCCCATTACAGATGACCGATTACTGGATGAAGAAGCAGCACTTTCGGTATATAAGATTTCTCCTCTCTCACACCGTGTAGCATCGCACTCAAAGTGACATTCATCTGCTACGAGTAGTGACCTCTCTTCACTAAAAAAAAAACACACAAAAAAAACTCCTCCGAACCCAGCGGGATGTCAGGAAGCTGGTTATGACATCACCAGCAGCGGCCTTTCCCTCCGTCTGTGCGTGCTGCCATTCAGTAGCTGAATATCTGAGTAGTGTACCTTTGGCGAAATTCAGAGTTGTTGAACTGCACGTTAACACCTCACTCCCCCTCACAACATGATCAACAACACCACAAATAAAAAATATATTAAGGAGGAACTCCGAATTCAGTGTGGTTCCATGCTCATCACAACTATCTGAAGAAATCCTTTCACTTGTATAAAATCTGATGGAAAAGAGTAACTTCAAATATATTAACATTGGTGCTATTGGGGGGAGGGGACAGACCTACATCAGCCTTAATCAATAACTAAAACATCTAAAGCTCAACAAAAATGAGAAATCTTGATTTTTCTGCGTCATTTATCCTTTTAGTCTCATCCTACGTGTGCATCTATGGATAAATTAGGTTATAACTCAAAAATAAACATGTTAAAAGATTAATCTGTTAAATCAGTTCAAACGAATTATGTGCTACTTCAGACATTAACATGACAAAGGACTGGCATGAGTAATACACCAGCAAGCAGTTGTTCATCATCCGCATCCATTCAAACCCATTTGCCTTTACGTCACGCAATTCCCAAACACAAACCATGAAAATAAAAAATAATAATAAAAATTAAAAAAAAAACAAGTTAAAAATGCTCATTGCTTTCAGCCGCGTCCATGTGTCGCTTAAAGGAAGAAAATTAGGGTTATCCGTAAGAATACTTAAACAGCATTGCAAACGTTACAGAAAAAAATGGCACGGATATATGCTGGAAGCAGATTTGAAACAATCAAAATTGCTGTTAAAGTAAAAAAAAAAAAATATGAATAATTCCCACACAGGCACCTGAACATGAAACAACATGAGGGGGGGACCGAGGGTCTGAAATATACGAGGAACTTGCATATAATAGGAAGAACTTGCTATGCACACACCCAACAAACAAGTTGCAACCTGGAAGCAAACATCAGCATCCTTGAGGTGATTGCACATCCTGAGGAGGTGGAAAATATAAACTCCACTTGGTCAGGCTTTGCCATCGAAGCACACCGACAGTCAGACACCCCCCGCCCCCCCCCAAAAAATATCACTGATTAACCATCTACTCGGCTTCAAGAACCTGTTTTTGGTTTGCAGGCTACAATGCTAAATAATAGCTAATAGCTCTATCACTAAATGCATACTCAGCATAGCCTTGTTGCTGTATTAAGTGCTTAAAAAAGAGGAGCCTCAGGGTGGGCAGGCAGAAGATTCTGATTTCCCTGTACCAGGACTATCCACTCAAAAACACAAGACAAAAAAAAATATATTATAAAATTGTAAGACTACAATAATATCACATACATTTTGATCACCCTGTTTTACATTTAGAACCCTTTAGATGCATTGCTGTTCACTGATTCAGCCTCAATAATTTGGCGTTAACCATATGGTTTCATATCACTTTGTCTATGAATTATGGGCAATCAGAAGAATGAAACTGCGTTTTTTGTGTGTTTGTAACTTTACGTCAAATTAAATATCAATTTCCACAAGCATACAACAACATAAGTATAAACACTAACAGGTAATGTCTCCTCTACTGACCGGAACCGACAAAATTCAGAGGGCAGCATTCAACGGTACACTCATCCGTCACATGGAAGCCAAAACAAAGAGTTTTAAAATAGCAGAGAGGTGACTGCGATTAGACGCGGAAGTTAAATGTCAAGACGACTTGTTAGAAGAATGCGGCTGCAGCTACGACTTTCCCCTCTCAGCACACAAGCTGTAGCGCTTTCTAATCAGGACACAGTGGAAAGAAGTGTTCTTGAAAGCTTATGACTACCCCAAAGAAGCACCACCGATGTTCAGCATTAATCAGTCAAGAGGTGCTTCACTATAACACGTGGGGAAAATGAAAGATTACTGTCTAATGTATATAAAACACATGGAGCCATGTGCTTCTTTTAAAATAAAAAATAAAAAATGACACGTCTCTATTACTTGGTGTGCTGTCATTACATATTGGACTCTCTCATATATACTCCCATTCATTTCCAATGCGAGAACATTACATAAAAGGGGCAGTTTGGCAAAAACAATATTGAACACAGTCATGGCTTTATCAACACTACCTGAGTTACATTTAATAATTCTGTATTTTTCTGAAAAGTAACAGCCCAGAGCCATTCTTTCAAGGAGTATTTCTCATCAGTACATATAGATTTTTTTTTTCTAGCAATTATAAGATAAAAGTAATTAGTTTACATAAAGTGCTATTAATCCACACATTAACCAAATCTAGAGAAAAGAACCTGGACAGTTCCATTAGTTATTTGAATAAACCAATCCTGATTTGGAGATGGTGAGAAAGGGATGTCAGAGCTGACCAGTTAGCAAATGTGGGCTGCCTAGACTTCCAACGCGAGCTCTTTTAGAAGAAGAATCTGTGCAACAAACTGAACACACACCTAAGAAACATTTTGAACAAACGGAACTGAACTGCGAGCCACGCGGACATCCCGGGCGATGATTCCGTAGCTCCGCATCTCGTGTTATTGCACACTGGTTTGCAAACGTAATAATGTTATCCACAGTAAAACATAAAAATACAACTCATCTTCACATTTTAACACAGTCTGACAAAGTGGCTAGTTGGGGGAACCTAGATTAGTATTGCAATTGTTGTGTTACTGTTATCTTCGTGTGGCCATGAATGGTGACCTCTGACTCATTCATTTCCACCAGTAAACATGCAGGAAATACAATGCCATAAGGCAGAAAAGTAAAGACCAAATGCTGAGTCTAAATAAAAATCAACGTTGTAAAATCCCATGTGACAAGGGAAACTGAACAGAAATGCAGGCAAAATAATCTGTAGACATCCTGAGTCTTGCTGCTGAACAAGGAGCACAAAACACAGAAGACCTTACTGGAAGAAACATCTTGACAGTTTGTCACCCAGCGTCCTATTCCTAAACTCACAACTCATATATGAGCCTGGTATATGAATGTGAATTTAGGAACAGTCTGTCGCGACCTCATAACCATCTGATTGAAATGTATAGAGAGCTTCAAGATTAAAACGTTTAGAATAAACCTACAGTGAAATGAAGGGGCGTCTCTTTCCTTCAAAGTGGGCACTTCTGTACCTGTGCTCTGGCGTCATACTGCAGTTCTGATAACACTCGCGTCAAGATGAAACAGCGTAAAAAGAAAAAGCGAGCATTTCAATTCTGGGCTCTGATTTTTCCCTAAAGGATTTAAGACAAGGTTCTCCCTTCCTGGATGGCGCCTCACCTATGAGCTTCCACTTAACTTACAGTTTAACAGGACTCCAAACACCTTTGATCCATAACTTCAAGGCATTCTTTGCAAAGTGTCTTCTCCTTTCATTCACAATGAATTCAAGCTTGCACACGGATGTGTATGTATAACGTCTAAACATATCTTTACAACGAACTCATTTGAATGCGTGAAGAAAGAAAATGACAGAGGCATCCCATAGTCAGACTGACGGCTGCCGCAGTTTAACAGGATAAAGGCTTAGGGAGGTGCAGTCCAAGACACCTTCCTTTGTTGAACTCCATGACAATATCCCTAAAGAGTCATTAGACAAACGGCTAGCTCAGCTCAAAGTTGCGACTGTCCAGTCATCGAGTTGGAGAGGAACCGGATCAACTCCCTTAACGTCTGTCCAGACTGTGTTTGTGTGCACGTTTGTCTGATGTCCCCAAAACAAATGTCTTGTTCCACCCGAGGCTTTCCAAGGAAAATCTGTCATGCTAAACTATCAATGTTTTCACAGTTGTCACTTTATCTATCCGACAGGATGTGTGATTTCCAAGGTAGATAACTGCAGCACCCAGAGGAGAAGAAGGTAAGTACTGTAGACCATCTACCTCACTGAACAGGTCCATCCTTGGTCTCATCATAAACCACTACTCTTTTTGGATCTACAGCAGAAGAGACAGAGAGGTGGAAAAGTGTTAGGTTACTCAACGTGATTGCATAAAGTACATAAAGCAAGAGGCCAGTGTCTAATTCAGTTCAACACTGACATCAGCACCATAACACCCAGCACTAGTGATAATGGCATGGTTCCCTTTAGCTTATGGTTGGATATTTAGCTAGCCTCAAACATCACAGAACCCATGTCTGTGTTGATATCAACAGACGGTTTGGAATCACTGCTGCCTTTCAGTTGCCAGCTGGCCCCGACTGCAGAACCAGAGGACTATCCACCAGCAGTGTGTCACACTTTATCATTTTAACAGTGGCTCTCTGCTGGTGATTATTTTTAGTTGTTTATGGTTATTCTGTTTAGGAATAAAACAAATGTGCCTTTTAGTAATGTAAGCATTGTTGTTCATCGTATGTTGGACAAAAAGCATTAATGCATTCTTGGTGAAAATGTTGCCATACTGCCTCCAACTAGAACTCTCTTTCCATGCACGTCCTTTCAGGGATATGTTTGTTTTCTATGTGTGGCGTTCTGCAGGCTTTATGGGGTTCTTATCCATTGAGTTTTTCCTCCTGCTGTGTGAATTTAAAGTTTTAACACACCAAAGTCACACACATAAGACAAACAAACCAACTGATCGCAGCAGCCGTAGACCAACAGCCCCTGTGCTCTGTGAGGTAAAATGACGATTTTAGGATGTTTTTGTCAATGGAGTCTGGTGGCTTTGAAGGGAGTACAGATCGATATAAGAGCTTCAGTTTCCCGAAGGAAAAGGCTGTCTGACATCAAGGTAAAGCTGTGATAATATCCTAACTATAGTGTAATCTTACATTCATATTGATCTTTTTTGTTGGGCCTTGTTTTAAGTGGCCAAAATGCATTTTTCTGTTGACCCCGTCTACGGCAGTTTATTGCTTGGCTTCCGTTCATGTCTGCTTCTCCTAACTGTAGGGACTACTCTGACTAAGTACCCAGTACAACCCTGCTTCACATATACCAAACTAGTCCTTTATGGCGGTAGATGTTGTAAAGATTATGTCAAATCATCAGTCTACTGAAAATACTACAGTAAGTTATCCCGTGTGTCCTCCATTGGAATCCTTCACTAAGCTGTACAGAAGATGAGCAAGCATGAATAAGTACATTCAAGAGGCAGCAGGTCGTATGTTTAAAGGGGAATATACATCTCTGACACTATTCTAAATAGATGTTAAATCTTTAGATTCAGTTTGTACACAGCTTAGTTTGGATTCTCAGTGTTTTAATCCTGACCCTGTACTGCAAAGTCACAGTCACTTGCATTTTTCTGCCATTACATTTCATTAGGTCAGGGTTAGAATACTAATGCACTCGGTTCTGAACATTTATAGATATATTAAAATTAACTTCACACCCAGCCTCCTGTTGGAAAGTAGATATGCATAATATGTTTTCTTATGTTCTTCCTTTTCCACTTCTGACTCTTGCTGACAAAACGGAACTGTCAAAACATTTCTAAAAACGGACGTCAGATAAGAAAGTTCAGCTTACCTTGTTTTTGCAAGTTGAAAATGTATTCCATTTCTGTTGAAAGACAAGAAAATGCATATTAATCCCGCATTAATTAATGATGGGGATTTTTTTCAGAAAATGCAACTCTAATCTTGCCAAAGAATATTGTGGGAAAAACAAAACAAAACATTTCTCCATTTGCAGACGACATCAAATCTCATGACAGCACTGGTTATGCTTAACAAACAAAACCTTGTTTTTGATGCTATTCAAAACATCCATTACTTGTCTCTGAATTCAAATTGCTGAAACTTATGGTGGCTTTTATTGTGAGGCAGTCACAAAAGTTGCAACGAATTTGCTACTGAGGTTAGTGCCAATGCATGACTGTAAAACTGAAAATGTCCTTTTAACAAATTTTTGACCATAGATATTTTTCATGTAAAGGGATGATATTGAGCTGCACACATTCAGCTTCTCAGAAAGGTAACCCACTCTCGCAGCAGAGCTTGGCTGTCATGAGAGAAAATACTTGTGACTGCACAGAATGAAATCAGATTTGGTAGCAATTATTATCATCGATGGCCTGCGTTTTATAGCACTGTAAACAGATAAACAAGTTGCACTTCTGTTACGTACACTTACTGAGTGTAGTATTAACCCACAAAATGGGAGCTGCCAAAACCGCCCAGTATAAAACGAAGATTAGAACTTTAAACTTTAACACACTGTGTTAACATTAATAGAATAGATAGTAAAAGTTACCTTTAGTGTGATAAGTGACAGCAGCTTTAACATCAAAGGATCCCCAGCTACACCTCCTGCCAATGTCTTTAGAGTGGGCCTGCTCTTTAGGCGAGCCAAAAAACAAAGTGGGTATCTGGCCCTGTGCAGGCTTAGCACCGTTGTCTTTACTGGGGGCCAACACAGCAGAACCTGCACCCTTAGCCTTTTCCTGGCCACATGGCTGCAGCTTGTTCTCCTCCTCACCCATCACACAAGCAGGAGAATAAGCGTTAGACACACTGCAAGGGGCACAAGTCCTTTTCTCTGGGTCTTGAGAAAAAGTGCCCGGCTCCAAGAATGACGGGCCAATGTCAAAGCAGGGCTGGACAGCCTTCGCTGCAACAGCCTGACACTCGCTTTGAGATGTGACCACAGTAGTCTTGTCCTCTGCAGGCACCTGGCCATTTCCTCCTTCCGGCACTAAGCTGGGCTCATTGATGAAGGAAAGCCCCCACTGATTCTGGAAGATGTCTCCCAGGGCTTTCTGATTTGTCTGAGCAGCCGGTGGGTCTAGGTGACGAGCGCTAGGGAGCACAGGTTGCATATTTAAAGGGTAAATTAATAGAGTACACTTTCTATGCTCATATGCTTCTCCATCCACAGGACTGGTTGAAGAGCTACAGTTACTTTCCAGAGGAGATGCTACATTCTCGCCACTTGGGATAGACGGGGCTGGTGGAATACTACTAGCAGCAGGAGCAAAGAAGGTACCCACTGATGGGCAGCCGTTTCCATTTCCAGAAACAGGACCATTAGTAAAGCTAGCTGAGGTGATAGTTTTCATAGCAGACATAGGGACCTGTGACAGTCTGACAGGAGGAGGCAGTGCCTCTCCTCCACCTTGAGCTACTTTGTTGAGGTTCTCTTTTACTTTACTTGCATAACTGATCTTGGGAACAATTTTAGCACTGCTATTGTCCACAGGAAAGGCAGGAGGGGGCTTGAACAAAGTCCATGAGTCCTCTTTTGAAGGTGAGGAAAGTTTGCCTTTGTGCCTTTCCTCAGATTTTTTACCAAAGGTGCCAACTGTTTTACCATCAGAGTTTTTCCTCTGAGATTCACCCAAAGAAGCTTCTGACACAGCAGCCCGTCTAGCTGCTGACTGAGCTTCTGCTTTGGCTCTAAAGCCATCGAGTCTGGAGCCCATTCCTTTCTCAGTTGCTTCAAGATTAAAAGCCCCCAGCTCTTGTGTAGTGTTGCCCTGCTGCATGTCCTTTTCTCTTATTACAATTTCAGTGTTCTTGGCATTGTTACATCTGGTCTTGCGTTTCTTCGGAGTAGTATATCCACCTTCAGAGCCGCTGCCATCATTGTCCTTACTAGAATAGCCATTTGTAATTAAGCCACAGTTTACAACACCATTCTGAAGCAACACAGAGTCTTTCTTATCCAAAGGTTGTCCCTCGTGATGACTCAAATCCAGGGTCTTTTCTTTGTCATTTTTAAGGTCCATATTCTTCTTATGGTCCAACCCTTTGCTGCTCACTTTTGGAACAGTCGTGTACAGCTTTTGCGTTGTCTTCTGCTTCACATTTGTATTACTTATGTGTCTGTTACCATTGCTGTTGGGGGGATGCGACATGCCAACAATATCAGACAGATGTTGATTCTTCTCCCCCTCCACGTCACTGATGATTACTTTTTTATTGCCTGAAAAGGGAAACAAAATCAGTTCATACTGAAATGACAGAACACGTCAACCACATTCTACTTGCCGAAATACTGACACAGAAAACTAGAAATTTTTACAAAAAGCCAGATTCAGCATCTGAAGTTTCCCCAATCCCATTCTGTCCAGATATCTATGGGCAATACAGGATATTTAAGGGCACAAAACACAATACCTGACTTGTAAGATCAGATCATCAAATGTAACACGTACACAAAAGAAGATCCACATTTTATTCACACTATATGGCTTGCATCTGCTTTATCACTCTCATGCTTGGACAATATGTTTAGTAATATTCCATTTACTATGTCCATGATGTCCAAATGTCCCTGCTAACATACTACAAGATGAACTGGGTCTTCCATATAACAAGCAATGGACATGTGATACACTTCACAACTGTCAGCTACATACAGGACAGTTAGCTGGCTAGCATTCCTAAGAATATCTGATCCGACATCTAAGAGCAGTTGTTGCAAGGTGTGTAAAGCTCACAGTAGTATTTGTGATACACATACGGGCTGGCAGTGAACCATAAATAGGCCTGTGTGTGCACAGAGGTATGGGAACTGCTGTGTCAACGTGGGATTTCCCATTCAATGGTGCCGACCCCCCTATGGCTGTGGACAGCACACGCGAGATTCTGAATGCAGCCTCGCCTATCTTCTCTTACACGGAGGCTGTTTTATAGCTCACTGTCAAGCATACGTGGTCTCAACGTTAGGTGGACGCTCCCTGTAACCCGCTCGCCTGCAGAAAACAAGCTCTTAACGAAGTGTACAATCGCGGTGCTGCGTGGCTTCGCGTTGACTGGACAACATGCAACAGGCCTGTCACAGATGGCTAACGCTAGCCAGCTAATGTCAACTAACCAGCTCCTCGCTTGTCATTAGCACGGGTGCTTGTAGCATAGACGCCGAACAGCAACAACCCAAGTAGCCAAAAAGGACAGCAATGACACGCCAGAAATGTAAAGCATCGAAGCTGGACAACAATTCCTGACTAAGCATATAACTTTAGCATTTACTTGCAGTGATATTCTAACATGGCCGACAGGAAATGGCAGCTCAGAACATTCCAGTGGAGCCGGCTCGGTTTCCTAAACTGGACACAGGCATGCTAAAATGAAAACGCTTTGACTGCAGTTGAAGACGACTCGTCACCGACTTATATAAATGAATATGTTCATAACACGTGTTGACAATACGGTATTTGATGAAATGATAAAGATGCATTTGCACAAAAATGGGTGGTGAAACCGGCGCACAAGGTCAATCCCCGATATGTCAAACCACCACCAGCGACAACTGTCACGCAACGTCAGCTAGCCGACTAGCTAACACGATGGCTGGTTTCTCGTCCAGCAGTGGTCAACTATCTGTTCAACCAGAGAGCAGGTCCCTAGGTGTAGTGTTTCTTAAAATACCCCGAGCAACAGCATGCAGTTTGAACTAACAGCTAGCTAGCATGCTAAACCCTCAATCACGATATAGTTCACATTACTTAGCAAATGCTAACTCGGCTCGTTGACATTAGCTGACCAAGGCTAGCAAGCATTAGCTAACTTTTCCGGATGGCCCAACCTGTTTTCTTCGTCTGCGTTTCCTGAAGCTGGCACTGGAAGTGGCTCTGATCATTTTTTAGACAAGTTGTATGTTGATTAGAGTTTCTGTCCTCTCCGTGGTGGTGGTATTGCCTGTCTTGTGCCCGATCTTTGGGCTGTTCCTCCATTGAAGTGAAGAATGTCGGACTTGTTCAACCAGTATGTTAGCTCACTCTAGTACAGGACAGTCCAATCACTACCAGTGTAAAACGGAAGCTATTTGAAGCCTCTGTAAACGTCAGCAGTAAACGTCTAAAAATGGCACTGTTTTGGGTGGTCACCGCCACCAAAAACCAGAGTCTAGGATTTGTGCTGAGTTATGGAAGGGGTATTTGGAAAGATTTATTCTGAATATGCAGATGTTTAAACTGACATTTTAAACTGACATAACTAACAAGAAACTATAACAAAAATCTTTTCAGGGTGGGCAATAACGGGGTGGGGTTCGTGTAAAAACCAAAAAAAAAAAAAAAAAAATCATATGACCCGTGGCGCTGCCACGTCTTCAGCCAGTGGACACACTTTGGTAGTGGGTCACTGCGAGATCCGTCCCACTCCCAAACTGGAAAACCAGCTTAATGCATATTCAGTAATAATTTAATTGGAAGCATTCCACTGAAAATGTTCATTTTTTTTGCATTTGTGCCAAAATGAACAAAAAAAGAATGTGATCATCAGAATGCATGCATCGTGCACACGAATAACTAATGTGCGTCATGTATTTTCCACCACATACTTTTGCATACTTTAACCAGAATATAAAAAACTAAGTAAATGTATAGCAATAGGTTTGGTTGCATTAGAACGACAAACTCAAAATGAGTGCTAGCCAGTAGCAATTCAAAGACTAATAATAATAATAACGATAACAATGCTATTATTAACAATAATAGTGATGATGATGATAATGATGATAATGACATAATTATGAACAGTTATTAATATTCTTATAATTTAATGTACATGCAAATCTTACACAATAACTGCAGAACATATAACTATCAAATAAGTTATTGCTCTCAGTTATTTTACATCTGGCCTCACACTGAGTAAAAAGGAAAGTTTCCTTTTAACGTTGATCACTCCAGACATGTTCGAGCCAATAGCGCCCCCTTCTGGCTGCATATACAAAGGCTTTGATTTTGTACACAGTATGCAGTAGCACTGAAGATGACATTGTGCAGTTAAAACAAATGCAATAAATAATGCAACCAGATTTCTTCTAATTCTGTCCCCTTCTCTAATTTGGTCTAAGCTCACTGATGAAAATTCGCATGTGAGGGCAAGTTTAACATAGCAAATCCAGTTAATGAAGGGTTTCCGTGCTAAGATTGTCTGATGTGTCCACAAAATCTTTATCATGTGTCCTGTCATTATTCTATTACTGCTTTCTAGAAAAAGAGGTCACCCTTGTTTCCATCTTAGTACCGTCCTCCTCTTCCTCCTCCTACTGTATATGCATGTGACAGCCACTTTTTAAAATGAAATATTCATACGTCAGCTTCATTTTATGGTAAGATTTATTTTTTTAAATCAGAGGCTTCTAGTGCTTGACCAGTCTCCAGATATATGCGCACAGAAACACTCGCTATAAAAAAATAAATAAACAAAACAAAAACATACAACGTGAGGTACTGAGCAAATCAATGTAAGAGCTCAAGTGGCATTTTTACCACAAAGAGTGAGGAATCCATATGGAATATATTACTCTCTGGCTAGTATGCAGATTCATATCTGGGGATGGAAATTGTTGACAATAATAAAAATCATAATAATATATTTGGCTATATGTGTGCTATGGCTTTATATCAATATACAGTGACATCTTTGAACCACATATTCTTCCCTTTGGTAGCATTAAATAATGGAAATGCAAAGGATGTATTTTACACATAAACATATTTCAGAAACAGATGATTTCACACTTTATCACAACAATGCTTCCTGTTGGGGGGTACAAAATGTAACCTAACTCCTAAATGTCATATAAGATTGAAAAAAAAAAAAAAAAAAACACAGCAGCATTTAATCCTAGAGTTCTTCAGCCTGCAATGCATGGAAATATTTGGATCACTGTGTTGTAAGTTAACAAACAAAAGTGTAATTCATGGTTGCAGTGTATAAATGGTTTGTCTCTGTAATACTGTGTATCATGGTACCTGTAATATTAGTACGCAGGAGGCCCGGTAAGCATATACTGCAGTATAAATCCTGGTGAAGCTCTACAGTAACTGCATGAACAGCACTGCATGTTTCTATAAAAGTGTGATATAATTGAGATCCCTGCTGCACACAAACACACACACACACACTGTACTCCGATGTGTGATGTGCATTGGTGCTAATAAAAAGTGCATTTCTATGGAAGTATTAAAAATTTAAAGAAACCGATGAACTCTTCCATGTCATGGAATTTCCCAATGGCACTGGACATGCAGTCATAACGCATCTTGCATGGCTTGGCTGAGGGCTCTCTCAGCCTGTAAATGTTTTAGTGAAGAGAGCAGAATTAAAAGTATCCAATATGTTCATGGTCCTGAGTCTGTGCATTGTCACAGTTTGGCTTGGGGATCTTCATGTCGTAGAACTTTGTAGGTGAGCCAGTAGAGGACATTAAACATGAGGAAACTCATAGGGAAAAGAGCTCGGGAGATGGTGTCAATCCTCTTCGCCCGATCCACAAAGCGCCTACGTATGTCGTAGAAACCTAAACCAGGAGGTAAATCTGCAAACACTGGCGTGGCATCCATTTCTGGTGCACTTCCTGTTGACAATGCAAGTCCATAACTCTGGAAGAGGAAACCCTGCTGTGCCAGCTCCTCCTCCTGCGAAATCAAGACACAACACAGCATAACTACTCTCCCTGAGAGTCACACAGCTTAACTGCTTATTTTTTTTCTTTTTAAACCAGTGACTGACTGGTAAACAAGGAAACAAAACATACCCTGGCACAGGCACTGCACTGTTGGGCTGCGTTCCCGTGTGGAGCATTGTTGCCTGACATGTTGTTTCCTTTCACCTTGCTGTCACCGCTTCCCTGCTGATGAGGAAAAGTGCAGCATGTCAATTAAACTGCACTGATGGTGCTGTTTTACAAATGCAACACAACTCAACTGTGCTATATAGATGTTTCAAGTCAGAGCAAATTTTAATTGCACTGCATAAATCCAACAATGAGTAAGTACACAAGATTGAAGCAGATGTTTTGTGCCTTGCAGAATACATATTAAAAAGTATGAATGGATCCTGCAGCTGCTGTCACACTGCTACATTTAGGAAATATTTTATATCTCACGTGGTTCGGCCCATTTAGTCTCCTCTCTGTTCATCTCACAGTATCTGACATGAGGCAGCAAGATGTAGAGAACATTCAGCCAACAGTGGGGTGAGGTGGTGACTTGAATTAATTACAGGTCAGCGCTGTCTGCATTTCATGGCTGGAGTGCAGCATGCAGCTGAATTGCAGCTCGTGCATAGCTGGGCATAGGGAATAGCAGGTGACAGTCGCCCGAAGGGCTGAGTGGGTGGGTTGCACTCACTGTTCTCTGCCGCTGTTGCTCTTTCAGCTTCTTCCTCAGTCTGAAGAACTCCTTGTGCTGGCGGGAAACGAAATTAACTGCAGCATACTCCAGTAGTGCAGCAAACACGAAAAGAAGACACACTGCCATCCAGATGTCTATGGCTTTGACATAGGAAACCTGCGAAACAAATCAAATCACTCAGTTCAGATCAGAAGTCATGACATGTTGGCAGTGAAATATGGAATAAAGTTACAAACATATCTAGAACTACATGTGTTTTGTGTATTCAGCATTCAATGACATTGTGCAGTGGCGAGAGAAGTATTATAGAATTATTTAAGTATACTACACTATAAGTATATAAAAGTCAAAAGTTATATGAAAAAAAAGTAAAAAACATTTGAAACAAAATGTTTTTTCTGTTTCCATTTATTTGTAAAGCATTTGGCCATTATTATTGACGTATTGTACTATCAACTTTCATTGTTTAAGTAGCACTTTTATTTGTAATTGGTATAGAACTGTGTATGGAGAGTAAGCTAAGCCTAAGCTGTATGTGTTGTATGTAAAACTGTAATTTTAGAGGAAATTGGTAGCTAGAGCCATTTACTTTCATTTCTCTCTGAAGTAGAGTATTCAGTAAAATAGAAACTGAATAAAGGGATGTAGTTCTTCTTTTCACTCCTTCTATTTTGTTTACCCTTTACCCACTCCATATTAAAAGGCCTATAAGACGTAAGTAATGATTCTAACTGATACAAATACTTAAATACTTCTGGTCATACGCTTATGTATCTAAATTTAAAGCTGCTAATGTCTCCTCTGTCCTGAATCCCCTATATGAATTTCTTACATTTTAAAGACTTAACAGGAAATTTCTTGAAATTATTACAGTCTGCTCTCACTAACAATAAATACATCACAATTGTACAACACTGCTAATAGTTCCATGTTGGCTTCATATACAGTATACGTAAAGTTTCTGTTTATGGGTAAACAGTAGGTTAATAAAATAAAAGTTCCTATCTCAAATTCCAAGGCATACATTTAATCCAACGACCATTTACTTTATTAAATCATCACTCAATTTATAATGAACAATGACTAATCGTATTTTCCTCTCCTCCCTGTAAAAGGTCACAAAGCAAACAGTGTGACCTTTGGCAGCGAGGCCCTGGAGCCAGAGCTCTGCGTCGTCATGGTGAGCACTGTAGTGATTCCCAGTCCCACTCTGGCAGGAGCAGCATCCATGTTGATCCAGAACGACACCCAGGACAAGATGACGGTGAGCAGGCTGGGTATGTACATCTGGATCAGGTAGTAGCCCATTTGACGCTCCAGGTAGAATTTGACCTCGATGCAGGTGAATTTACCTAACAAGCAGAGCAGACAGAGGCACAAACTCAGCCTTATTAGAAACCGACTGGCAGTATGTATTGAGGATGTAGATGTAGGTCGCCACGTGTACCTGTGTTGTAGTGCTTGGTGCAATAGCCGAGGCCTTTCTCCTCTTTCAGCACAAACTGAGGGAGCATCAGATCGTCGGCCACCTGCACCGCTCCTACATCCAACCACTCAAAAATAAGGTCATTCATGGTGTAGCCAACTAGAAGAGAGAGAGAAATTGCACCATATGCATTGAGTTTATGGGGAAATCTACAGCGAATGTGATGTTTTTGAAAAGAAAGAAGAACTCACAGCTTTCTAGTTGCATCGTGCACGTCTGGCTATCCATGGGGAAGTTTTTCAGATCCATTGGACAGGAAAGAGTAAGTGTCAGCCTGGAAAACAGAGGCAGCAACACCAGACACGGTGTGCAAAATGAAAAGGTGCTACCCTCACACTCTGACCCATGACTGGACAAAAACAATGTCAGTGGATACCCCACCAACGGGCGCCTCTAAACCCCACAGCTCCAGCTCTTTCTTGTTCAGGTGTCACTCAAACCCTTTTTGCACACTCACCCTACATTAAAGGTCACATCAAGCGGCTCTAACCTCTTTGGCACCTGTCCTCCTTTCCATCTTTCTGTTCCACTGCGCCCCATACAAGCGGCTGAAAGGACTGACAGGTGCTGACAGACAACATGTCAGCCTTCATGGTGGGCTTGATGTAAAATGGGCTGAGAACACAGCAGCACCATCACAATAAGAGTGTGCTGCCCCCTCACAGGACGCAGAGATCAAGATTAAGTAAAAAGAACATCCCATTATTTAGCACAGGTGTTGGTAAGGGCTTCACTGATAATACATTGAGTTTCTTTAGCTGTCACTGCTCTCTTTGTTGAGTCCTGATGTCTTTTGCTGCTCATTTTAAATGCCCTTCTCTGTATTCCAGCAAGGACAAAGTGAAGCCTCTCACTCAAATGAGCAATCCTGGAGAGAGGATGAATATTGTGTCATCTACATGTTACTCATATGTCAGCAAAGGTATTTATTTACATTTTTAACACATTCTGCATGGCCCAGTTATTCTATTGGCTGGTTGTTGCTGATTCACCGGGTTCATTTTAGGTTCAGACAAACTGATGATTTGGGCCATGTTTCGAAGATGTGTTAATAGAGCTTTACACATTGCTTCCTATTCTTTATGTTCTAATTATAACTCCTTACCATTACGCTACAATTCACAACTGCTCTACTGCCTCACTTCTGACCCGATTCCCTTTTAGCCTGCAGTTATTGTTCAACATGAACTGGTTCACACTGTGTGCGGACACTACCATTACAACCGAACGAAATAGAGTGAAAGAAACGTGTAGTGGGCCAAATGCTCAGTTTAGGCTACAACTCACAGAGGGAGAGGCTCATATTTACTCAACAAATAACAAACCATTGACATGAATTTGTTGTCTCCGATTGAGGTACATCCTTGCACATTATTCAGCCAAATCCACCTTTGAAGAACAGATCACCTGATGCTGTAGAGGACATTTCCATTCTGGAATATCCGAAGCAGTTTGTTGTCTGTTGTGACCTCGTGAAAGTTGGCTCCCTTTTCATTCGCGAAGAACAGGTCAGGCTTCCAGATGGAGTCCAACATTGAAGGATCCAAGTCCAGAGAGTCATCTGGATACTCCTTATATGCCAGTCGGGGGTCGTTCCACTGCTGCCGTAGAAATACATTGAGCCGGTAGTCCTGCGGTTTGGAGTTAACACATGATAATATGAGATTTCACTAGTTCTAGTTGTAAATCACCGAAACTAAATGTTATTCTGTAGTATTAATACACCAATCAAGCATAACATCATGACTGGTGAAGTGAATACTATTGATCGTCTTGTGACAATGCAAAGTTCTGCTGGGAAACATTTGCCATTCATGTGGATTTTACTGACCAGACCAGGCACCCCCACCCTATAGCAATGACACAGCAGGATGCAGCCTGACACAGGCACACACACAAAAACACTTTAGGAACAACTCAAAAAACATGAAGAACAGCACAAGGTGTTGTCCTGGCCTCCAAATTCACTAGATTCCAAACTGATCAAGTATCTGTGGGATGATCTACAGAGGCCCCTCCCCTCAACCCAACAACATTCTGTTACAAGTCACCACAGGACACCCTCAGAAGGTCCATGTCCATTTTCTGATGAGTCACAAGAGAGACCTACACAATATTAGGAAAGTGGTCATAATGTTATGACTGATCGGCGTACAACACATATAGTGTACATACATACATCAGTAACATTTCACTATTTGGCACAAGTCTATGTATCTAATTATGGATAGAGGCCTGTAGCATTTGAAAAAAAGAAAAAGAAAAAAAAAAGAAGTATAAAGAAGTACAAATGCTGACAAACAGACCTCAGTGCCCTTAACCTCAACAACACCAAACTCCACTCACCTCAGTTTTTGTCAATTAAATTTTGATGTCTCTCTCGGAGGTATTTAGAAAGTCTTTCAAACTCTAGACTCTAGAATAAATCAGCAAACAGACACTGCCCATGGGCCTCATAAATAAAGGATAGTTCCTTAGTTGACACAGACAAAGGCATGAGAAAGGCTGACACTCTTCATTGAACTCACAAGATTAGAGAAACAGTATGTTTAGGCATCATAAAACTCAGTCTCTATAAAGAGAAGGAGGGGAGCCAGAAATGTTTCAAATGAACGAAAGAGCTGGATCCACCTGATAAATGAGTATTAACATGCTGTGTTGTCTGATTTGCAACCTTGACATTTTTACTTCAGAAGTGTAAATGTGACAGTTAATGATGGTTGCGGGCGGCACAGTGGTGTGGTGGTTAGCGCTGATGCCTCACAGCAAGAAGATTCTGGGTTCGAATTCATTAGTTGACTGGGGCCTTTCTGTGTGGAGTTTGTATGTTCTCCCTGTGTCTGTGTGGGTTCTCCAGCTTCCTCCCACTGTCCAAAGACATGCTGGTTAGGTTCACTGGTGATTCTAAATTGGCCGTAGGTGTGCATGTGAGTGTGAATGGTTGTCTGTCTTTCTGTATCTGTCTCTCCTGCCATAGACTGACAGCTGGGATAGGCTCCAGCCCCAAGACCCTCTGTTCTTCTTGACGCAGCAGAAATGAAGCACAATGAATGCAACTGGACCACTACTACAATCACACTAGTACCAGATGGACTCTTAAATGAATGTGCCACAATCAGCAACATTTAAAAAATGAAATCAACTTAAATATGCTGTGTATATTTGCGGACACATACAAATCATTTGTTCTCTCCATTTATCTCATCCAAGTGAGCACACGGGGCAGCCACGCAAGGTGCTCAGGGAGTTTTAGGTGCTTATTCAAAGCACCTCAGCCATGGACTTAAAGGGGATCGAACCGATGACCTAACAAAAGCTGCTTCTCTAACCACTAGTCTTGAACCTTTTTCAAAAACAGATTAGTCCTGCTCCCAGTACAAGGACCTCTGCCATGGAAACACTCAAACTGAATCACTTCTGACACAAGATCTATTGGTCTTTGTTATCAGTGGGTAGAGTCTATTGTGTTGTTTATAGGTAATAAACAACACATTATTATTCATTCATTCATTTTCTGTAACTGCTTGTCCTCTGGAGGGTCAACTTTCCCAACTGTTATTGGGCAAGAGGTGGGGTACACCCTGAATAGGTTGCCAGTCTATCACAGGGCTTATGTTACTATTAGGCTATTTAAAATAACAATACCTTGCATACATTATCAGTACTATTCGTTATGGTGAGTAGATTAGATTAGGTGGTAGAGCAGATCAGAAATAGTCCTGCCTCAGACTGGACCATTCAAAAAATTTTAAACGCAGTAACATAAACTACATTTACTCAAGTTCTGTACTCTGTTATCTGTACTGCTGCTTTAATACATTAAATACATAAATATCATACTTTTATTATTATTATTACAAATATTTTTATTATTACAGGTATGTTCATAAAGTAGCAACATGCATTTAGTGTCTGCACACAAATGCATCCATAACTAGAATGTAATATGACTTTTATGTCATATGAAAGTACTCTGAAACAGGCTATTTTATGAGCACTTCTGGTATTGTGAGTGTATTTTGATGCTAACTGCTAATATTTTTATCAAGTTAAGTATAACACTGAAGGCAGCATCTTTACACTGTGGTGTTGCTTCTTTGAATACATCTTCCAACAGAGTAGAGCAGAAACATTACTCCTGTTCTTATGTTTTGTGACAAGGCTCAGTGGTGCGGTGACATGATTAGGAGGATTATTCTCACAGGCAAATGTTGAGTATAACAACCTGCAACTAAGAGGCAACAATGTGACCACGCAGCCGTCTCAGACTACTACAGACATAAGCCTACAAAAGCCCAGTAACACGTATATTTATATATATTTTTTATCAAAGTGACATTTTTCAGCGCTATTGTTGTGCAAAGTTATGATGATGAAGTCCTAAGAACTAAATATTAAAAAAATACTTTCAATTAATGTTACCAGTGAAAGATCATCAGTTCTACTTCATTTGGTGGATTCACAGGGATATAAATATACTAGAGTAAACGTTACTGACATATTTAACTAATACCCATACAAACAAATCTACAGCTAAATTTGATTTATTTAAGTTAATTATCATTGAAATGAAGTGAAATGGCATTTTATTAAAAATGTTGTAAAGCTGAATGTCCTCACCATAGTTGTTTCAGTGATGGATCCAAAGCTGTTGATGAAGATGTTACAGGTGACATTGACGGGAGGACCTGAGGGAAGAAGAGAGTCATTGCATCACAGCATAGTAAGACTGATTTCTTTAATACCACTGATGATGAAGAAGACCACATGAAGTCTGAAACCAGTGAGGAGCAGAGCGTTCCTGTAAAATAATACATGCTCATTTCCTGCCTAGTGTGCCACACTGTGTCCTGATAAACAGCCACATCCAAGATACCAAACAAGAAATTGTGTTGTCATTTCCACTATGCTCCCATTAGCGTAGTCCAAATGTCGACCCCTTAAACTTAAATATTTTAGTGACTCATTTCCTAAGAGGCAATAATTTATTGATTCTGCTTAAGTTACATTAGTGTATTTATAGATAATCAGCTGGGATTTACCCAGCGTGCTCTGACAAGGATGTGGAGCAAGTATGAAATATATATGAAATGCGACCCCAGAGGCTGAGGGGGAAGTATGTCAGGGAGAATCTGCTGGCTTCACTCTCAAGGCGGGTCAAGACTGGACTGAAATAGGCCTTTGGGGTAACATGCAAGGGTGACTGCACATTTCTGTCACAAAGAAATCTGAAAGTCTGTGTAAAAATACGATAACCCGGGGCTGTGGGTCAACATAAAAACAGTAACAGCACATGACAAAAGGAAACAAGACTTCTGTGTGAAGTCATCATAGCCTGCAGCATCTCTCACTTCTGACCCATCTGTGAATGATTTGCTGCTTCGCTGCTCAGATGCAAATTGAGCGGTGCACATCATCACACCTGTCCCGATGGAAGAGGTCTTACAACTTCACGGTACATTACCTTTGAAATTTGGCCTGATGCGAGCGTCGTAGCCAGATGTGCGTCCCATCAGTTTGTCCAGAAAGTCAGAAGGAGAGTGGGGCTTGGCTGCTTTGCTGGGGAACTTCACCTCCTTACAGAGCACAGACCTGCCAAGTGACGGGACAACCAACTCTGAGTGCACTGGCATTTCCTGTTGGATTTTTACTTTTAACTTAATGTAAAACACTTGCATTTTTCCTTCTGCAAACAGACTGTATTAAAGATGTACAATATCTGAAATGACTTGACGTGACCAATGCACCAGTGTGCATTTGGTAATTAAATGCATCCTGCTTACTCAACAGCACTTATTTTATTCTAAAGGATTCAATTCAAACTGTAGAATCACTTTTTTTGTTTCTTTAGTCTGACAAATCTTGCAAATTTCTCCACTGTGGGATAAATAAAGGACTGCCTTTTCTTATCTTGTTAAATTATACATAACAAAATATTTCATGCAAATATTTCTTTTCACTTTTAAAAGAACATCAAATAAGCACACAGCTCGTCTCCTGTAGTTTTATTACATACAAAAAAAAATTGTGTAAAATGTCATAAAATAGTGTCAACTAAACATGCAGCACAAATATTACATTTACTCATAGAAATTCACCATCTTACCTGCCTTGTAGAAACATTAGAAACAAAACCCACAGCAAATATGTAACGCAGAGCAGCCGCATTCTTAGTTGTAAGACCCAACAGATGATGAGAGACAAAGAGCTGAAATTCCACAGGAGAGAAAAGCGGAGAAGCGAGCGGTGAACTTCTTGTTGCTCCTCTACTCGGGCTCCGTCTTCTGGACCCAGATGAGCCTCCCTCCCTCTCTCTCTGCAGGTGTAAACACAGGAAGCTGCTGCTGTATAATTCAGAATCCTAAGGAAGTTTTTTTTTTTTTTTTTTTTTTCCTGCCTCTGTTTGTGTGGATGACTTCAAGCTTTATCTCTTTTTCATGGCCATATGCATGCTGAAGGAATTACTGCAAGAATATTTAAAGTGACAGCACCATTTTCATAGCGGAGTGGCCCCCACATTGCTCTTCTGCATGGGGAAATACCGAGAATTCAAATCAGATGCCTTACATTTACAACTACGCTTTTTTGCTTTAAGAAAAACAGAAAAAACAAAACTTAAAGTTGTCATTTAAAGAGTTTTTAAATAAAGCCTTCTATGTTTCAAATATATTTATAACTGTATAGTAGATCACTGCAAGAGATCAACCCAAATTCACATTTGAACTCCCAACACCTAAATAAAAGCAATAAAATCACAGTGAAGTGATTCTAGTAGTATTAAAGTGTCTACAGATTTTTTTGTATGACTTGAAATGGCACATAATTTGTAAGAATGCATAATTAAAGCCAAGTTGTCAAGGCAGTTGCTGCATATAAAAGGGAAGTAAGATAAAAGCCTTAAGATCCAATGGATTCAAGCGTAGTACATCTTTAAGTGTCACCACACATCAAGAGGATCTTTATCGGTAGCAGCGCTGTCGAAAGTTTCTGGTCTAATTATTTCATCTTCAAACTGCCAGACAAATTCAAATATAAATGTGGAAGCTCATGTTTATTCCTCCATACAGAGGGGGAGGCAGTTCAGCCATTTACTCATGTAAAATTAATGTCAAAGAAAGCGATGGGACGTTATGGCTGCACGTGTTTGTCTCACACTTGAGAGGGCGTTCCACATTTCGCTCTGCAGCCCACTGTGTCAAACAGGATAAGAATGTGTGAGGAAAAAAATACATGAAGGCAATTCTAATAACAAGAAGCCTTCAGTCAAAAATAAATAAATAACAAATATGCATGCCTGTGCATTTTTACCTCCGGTCAGAGTAAGTAGGGCAAGCTTTATTTGAATGTTATTTTGGTGGAGTGCAGAGTGGATTTACTTAATTAGATCACATTTTCACACACTGCAAAATATATTTATCAGGTGCCTTTGTACAGTCTTTTAACTGAGGTCAAACCTTTAACATTGGCTCACTCAGTTTTAAGGTCAAGTCACTCCAGTTCACATGTATGGCCACAGGAAATCTGCCAAGCTGATTGCACATTGATTAAAATGCCTCAGGACAGATGAGCTCAACCACGCTGACTTTAACAACCATCGGAACAATCACAGCTCAGAATGGAGGTCAACCTATCTGTTGTCAGAGCTATTATTTAGAAGCAAAACTAAAAACAATGGGTTGACTCCAATTTAAAAATAGCTTTTATTGCAGCTTCTCTGAGAACAAGCCGCTCTGATCACACAGAGGGACACAATAATCCATGCGCAACATTTTCAGCCTGGTGGGGGGGGCGAGCGGATAGACAATCACACAAGTGTTGTGGCAGACGTGAAGAGAGGATGAAAAAACAAACAAAGAAAGGGAAGCACATACAAATTCCAAATATGAAAATATTTCAGCGACATGATATAATTTACATTGATCCTGTGGTTTGGTATTCATGACCAGTTAACGAATATGGCAGTCACTGCCAGAGTTCAACTTTCATCTGATGCCTAACTCTCTCTCGAAGGATGTCCGCCATCTTAATCCTCATGGATGTTGAACAGCTTGGCCACTTCATTCAGATCTGCATGCTCCTCTCCATCCTTGATAATCTACAAATGACACAAAGAGACTGTTTAGAAAAGGCAACTTGGTACTTTAATCCTACTGACGACTTAAAGCAAAATAATGTGCATACCTTCCGCGCAATAGGCATTCTGTTGAATACGTTCCACAGGATGATGCCCACCACCACTTTGTCCCTCAGGTAGAAGATGACTCCTTTGCCATAGTCGTCTTTCTGCTGCACAGCAGGGGCAGGTGTTTCAGAGGCCACTGCGCTGGTGGCCGTGTCCTCTGTTTCACTTTCTGACCGGATACCAGTCCCTGGAACACAATCAAAGACCCAGACTTAATCTGATCCTTTGACTTCAAGGACTTAACAGAATGAAATCCTTTTAACTAGACCGTGAACGTCCCTACCTGACTGCTCTGTAGCAGCTCTCGGTGTATCCTTGGCAGTGGCTTTGGCGAACACGCCTACTGTTGGTAGGCTGCTGTCAACGATCCCGATGGCCTCGTAGCCTACATCAGGACCCAGGTCACTCCTGAGAGGAAATACATAAAACATCAGAGTAAGACAAATCGGATCTCCTCAGATTTAGGTGTTCCTACAAAACCTTTAGATGCTGCATGGAAGTGAAGAATAACTCAAGCATGCTTTATTTTAAGCTTTTGGAGTTGAGACAATGTGTGCTGAAACTAGACATACAGTCTTCTACTGCCAAGAAGTGTCACCTCCATTTTTTAAGCTAAAAACTAAATTTTCCTCACACTTTTGTTGGAAACAGTTTTGCCGAGGTTTATCCTCCATTGTGAAATACAGCAACTGTCAGTTTTAAAAACTTTACTGTTGAAACAGCTTTGCAAACACAGTTGGTATTTCTGTGTGTATTTCACACAGCTTCCATTCTATCTGACATTCCAACAGACACGTTTTCACAAAATAAACTGAGGGCTGTAAGCTCCAGTAACAACCCCGCAGCGGACACTTGATGAGTTTCAAGATAGCTGATGACCTGAAGCAATGTCACGGCCAGCTGCCCTTGACAAATTCCGTGCTGCACTAATTCAGAGGCATCCAGACTCACGGTTCATTAAGATTTTGAGGGAATCTGGTGACACATTTTCAGTGATACTGTCCTAATATTCCTGTCAAACTCTATTTGTTTATAAAACAGTTTGCATTCAGGCATAATCGAAAAAAGATGAATTGACTGTAAAACTTCTTCTGTAAAAACATAAAGGCTGAACTGTAAAATATTCTTTGATTTTAACTGAAAAGCTTACCATGAAGGGGAAAATGTATACAGAACATGCTTTATAATAACGCTATGTGAAATGTACTAAAAGCCTCCAGCTGCTGAGTAAGTGTTGTATGTCCTAGATTACGAATTATTCCCCAGGATTATTTCATAGATTCTGATTCATAGAAACAGTAAAATGTTGTTTCCCTACATCTGCAGCCACGGTGGTATGGCTAATGTCCCCGTGTATTTTTTTTGGACTGCAGTGAACCCATGTTGTGAGCACTGTGTCATGTTTCACCAGCTGTTAGCAACATGCAATCACAGCATTTAACTAGTTAGTGAGAGCTGCATTCCACACTGAAGTAATGTAAATGTGAAGTAATGACATTTTTCAAGCCGGTACTAAATTTACCGTCTGAGTAATACAGCCCTGTGCCGCCAACTCCAATCCTAATGTCCTCTAAAGGCATTTTAAATATTTTAGACTTAATGGTATTCAAGACTTCAAAGCGATCACCCACGTTCATCTGATACCTACACGGATTACATCCTGGTCAATGCTTCCCCATTGGTCCATTACTTTTCAATTCAGACTCTCACGCTCTCGCACAATTTTCCTTCATTTCCATGGCTTTGCGGGCACAGATTTTATTTGTAAAAGGGATTTGAATTTGTGAGTCACTTAAATTAGCATTACTAGCAGAAAATACCCACCAGAACATAGACTGATGCCAGTAGGGTTTGCTGGCTCCTGTCATGTTCTCTCCTGCTAGTCTACCGCTCACAACGGCGTGATCGTGGTGCTCCACCCGCCTGCGGCCCAGTCGGATGTCGTAGAAACACGCAGCATCTCCTGCCTAGGACAAGACGGAGGAGATTCAGATCAGTGGTATGGACTGAATGATTATTTCACACTAAAAGCTGAAGAGAAGTTTTTTTACTTAAAGGAACCGTATGTAGGATTGTGGCCAAAACCGGTACTGCAATCACTTTCAAAATACTGTAGAACGGTGTATCCCCTCAGCCTCCCCCCCGACTCGAGGTTGCCAGCTAAGCTGCAGGATCCAGCAGGAACGTAGGCTGCTACAAGGAGCTTCCAATGGCAAGTGACGAGTCCTACACAGTTTTTTTTCTGTTAATAAAGTTTATGCTTCATGAGAGATGTTTTGTGAAGTAATTATGTATCGCAAAAATTAGCCAAATATTTCGTAAAGATGTAGGCCTACTGTAATACCACATTTCAGTCGGAACATAGATTGTTTTCATACCCTGCTAGTGGTGCGATAGCGCTTTTTATGAACGCATTTAGCACGGGCAACCATGGAAAATCCACTGTCTATTTCTACGGAAGCACAGGGCTTTTAGCCTATACCAACAAACATGGTAGAATATAGCATCCAAAAGTCGAGGGTCAATTCCATGCCATTCCGGACTTTGTCACGACGTATTTCGGATTCATAATGAGGTCTTTTAGGTTTAGTAACGTTATACATGTTTTATCCAACACGTTCGTAGCTGCAGCTGTGGTAACCAGAGCAGAGCTGGCAACCCAGAAGACGAAACTCTACTGACTTCGTGATTAGTAGATAGCTTGAGGGTGGCGCCTCAGGCCAAAACACAACATGACAACATCAACATCAGTTGAGGGCTGCAACTTTCACTTTTAAATGACAATATCCTGGCCGGACCACTGTTGTCAGTGATATAAGTATTTGAAATGAACATGATTTCTTCATGTCTAGTGACATATCAGGGCCATTTTATGATTAATTGAAATACATTTCTTACATACGGTTCCTTTAAATGTAACATTAACTTCATTAACTTAT
The DNA here is from genome assembly GCF_963514085.1 of Chelon labrosus. Classification (NCBI taxonomy): domain Eukaryota; kingdom Metazoa; phylum Chordata; class Actinopteri; order Mugiliformes; family Mugilidae; genus Chelon; species Chelon labrosus. The sequence continues at coordinate 4,363,122 of NC_140350.1, read as the reverse complement.
TATACTTCTACAGTGAGTTATCTCAGGATCATGACTTGTTCTGGCCTGAAGAGGGCGCCGTAAAAAAGACTAAAAAAGCAAAAGACGGAACATTACACACTATCTTAATAGCCATACACATCAATATAACCTCTTTAATTTACCTCAAGTCTCTGGATATTTTTGTTCTTTTACCAATATTTGTTAAATGAAAAATAGCAAATAAATAGTGTGTGTTGTTGGCTTAGCTGGTGAAACAAAGCCGAGCCATATCACTGAATGACCTTCATGACAGTTAGCTCATCATGGGTGTGAGCTTTTAGAAGCAGATATGATTCAGTTAAAATTGCCCAATGGGGCAGAACTCAGACACTTAAAGTGCTGCAATCATGGGTCGGTGTCACTAAATTAAACATGAATGCTCTAAAATTTCCAAAGCCTAGGAAAGTCTATGTGTAAAGTAGCATAAGCCAGAACTGTCACAATACTTTTGGAAAGAGAGCCTTTAAACTGAAAGATTCCTTGCAGCTCTTAGGGTCTTCTTCACCATTACTTATTTATACGGCATCGTGTGAACATTAACTTACCACCCAAATATTGGACCTAGCTTGCAGCTCTGCATTGACCCGATAGCCTCCAAAGTCAGAGTCCACCTCCAGACCTGCTGACTTAGCAAGCTCAACGTTAGGCTCCAGGCCAACAGCTGCAACAATGTGGTCGGTTTTCACCTACAACACGGAGTACAAGATAATCAGTGACTTATAAGTGACCTCCATTTACTCACTTAGGCCATATTTGTGCAAAAAATCTGAACTTACCAATCGCCCATCCTTCAACTTGATTTCTAATTTATCATCTTTGCAGGTCACAGATTTCACCAATGCTTCTGCGATGACTTTTACACCCTCTGAAACGAATCAGATGAAGGATATCATTTTACAGAAATGAAAAATGAACAGATAACACATGTACAGAAAAATCTGTCTTTCTTATTTCAGTCCAACTAGTTGTATGAAATAAAGTTTGAACCTTTCTTGACTTTTTCTGTTGTCCAGTTGCTCAGATATTCAGGCAGCACTTTTCCCATGTTACCCCTCTCAGGGAACATCTGAATCACCTCCAGGTTAGACTCAGTGGCTAAAGAGAGAAAAACAAAGATTAAGTTTGTCACACATCTGTATTTTCATCTATTTTCTTACTTTCTCAGCTTGTCAAGAAGTCTTACATCTCCTGCCCAGGGCACAGGCCAGCTCGCTGCCCAAGAACCCGCCACCAATGATTGTGATGGACTGTACGTTCCTGGAGACCTTGTCCAGTGATTTGAAGTCTTCAATCTGTGGAGGAAAACACATTTTAGATCAAATTTACATGTTTATGTGATAGTGGCACACAGATTACACACGTTCAAAAAATTCAAATAGCATTACAATTTATAATTGTTAAAAACAACAAATTACATTCAGTGGACATTAAAGTTAATTTAGAACAGTTACTATTTCCATCATGCCATAAATTTTTACTTGAATAACCAATATATGCTATATATGCTTCACAATGAGACATTCCCAAACAAAACACAACTAGCACCACCGTGTGGCTAAACACTGACCTTGCGGAACAGAGTTGTCTTCTTCATCACCTCCTCTCCCGCTCGTTCAATTACCTGCAGGTTTCTGGGTATGCCACCTTAACACAAAAGTTCAAATTAGCATCCACCGGATATAGGGATGCATCAACACAAGTTTTTTTTTTTTTTTTTTTTTTTTTCAGAACACGTACAAATAGTTATATTTGGGCACAGATGTGAGCCCTTAAAATAAAGTTTTAGTTTCAGATTAGATATTTTGGTTGCTCAGTTATCACCTCTGCAGAAGTGTTAATTGAGTTACATCTAAGTATCTGAAATAACACAATGAATGTCAGTGTATGGTCTTCAAATCACAGCAGGAATCTCCTCAGGTGCCAAAGCACTTTCCCCCCCCCCAAAGAGAGCTGTTTTTCCCCCACAAGCATTCACTGTAGCATAGAATGTATGAAATGTCCATCTATTTTACATCTGACTGCTACTGCATCAGCAGCACTTCTCTCCAAAAAGGATCTAAAAGAGCCAATAAACCCGTGCTTGCCACTGAATCCCTGTGCAGCTAATGTTGGTTATGTATTGTCAGATCAGATTCTATGAGCACAGTCACAGTGGTTAGTGATACTGGGTGAGTTGTATCAGAGCTCAGTACTGGACTGATCCCCGATGCTGGTTACCAGTTTTATGCTTCCCCATAAAACAACGTTTTAAAGCGGCTTACCTGTAGCAATCAAACACTTGTCGTATGAAATCTCAGTATCATCGTCCAGTTTTACTTTGTTTCCTCTCACATCCATCTGCACCACCTAAAATGGATTAAAAACATGGGACTCAAGTTAGTTTATTAGATTAACTCATCTTCACGATTTCAGACTCAGAATTCTCTATATTGCCATGTATGTTCGCACATAGGAGGAATTTGTACATAAACTGTTCTTGTGGTGTGAGGCAGAGGGGAGAGGCTCAAAAAGTTGTGTCCAGGGTGAGATATACATGCAATATAATAGTTTGTGTCCCTGTCCATGGTCATTCTGCATGTCCTTCAATATGTTAAAGAAGTAACTTGCCAATAATCTGCCAATAACACAACTATAAACCAACCTTTTTGCCTGTGAGAACAGCCACTCCCCCATTCTCTGCACTATCCAATTCTTCTGGATTGATGTAAAATGATGGCGGCTGGAAGTAGATACTGGAAAATAAATACAAAAATATTTAAATGATTGAATATTTTTCTGATTGAAGAATCTTCTAACAATGTTCATATATTGCTTTGCTGAAATGTCACCCCTTCTAGTTGATATTATGACAATACTATGGTGTAAAAACACTTCATGTCATGTCCTTAACGAAACAATCACTTGCAGCACAGAGAGTGGTGCAAGTTTTGTTTTACATCAACATCAGCTTGTGACAATTACTGAAACAAAGGAGAAGTTCAGTGGAATCTCCTGTAACAAACTATATGAGATCTCAAAGGAAAGGATCGTCAAACTGACTCCAGAAGGAACGGACAGATGTTGACACAAGACAAAAGGAAGAAGTCCAAGCAATAAAGCTGAATAAGCTAAAAACACATAAGAGGAGTTCAAACACACCTCCTTTCTTTTCCATTCCATTGTTTGAAACGCAGTGTTTCCGTCACACTGGGATCATCAGAGAACCACAGCTCTTTAGAGAGAGGTGGTCTCATGTACGGGAGATCTGGCTCATCAGTCACAATCAGCACCTAGGAGCAAAAATTTTAAAAAAGGACATAAGTAATGTCACCTAAAATATGCAATATATACAAAACACGATAATTAACAAAGTATAAAAGCTTGACTCACCTTGGCACCAGGGTCTCTGGCTCGAATAGACCGGGCAGCAGCAAAAGAGGCAGTACCTCCACCAATAAGGAGGTAGGGGGTATGTGAGGGCAACTTGAGAGAGGCAGGTGTGGAGTCCAGTGCTGCATGAGAGGGCAACAGCAAGCAGAGGCAAAGGAAAGAGAGAGCAAGAGAGAGAGACGGCGAAAAGCAAAGCAAGGAAGAGACTCAGTCAGTGCATGATCTCATTAGTGCCCATGAGTTACACAAATACACCTGGAAGGAGTGAATGTACCTGGTAAATAAAGGAAATTAAAAGTTTTATAAGTGAGATTAACCTTTATCGTTACAACCCAAACGATGTGAAATAAACATGAACAGGCGGGGAGAAAAGCTGCAATGGAAAAAAATGTCAACTGTGTAAACAGGAGAAAAGGAGAAGGAAATTATCAAAATGGGAAAATGTATTGTGTAGGGTGTCTGCCCACTTCCCCAACTCAGAGGTGGACTACGGTCTTACCACTCTCTGCCACAACTTCAGGCTGAGGCTCAGGTGGCTCTGCTGCGGGGCTTTCTGCTGCAGGTTCTGTTAGTACAACCGGATGATTAAATAACCAGTCAAAAGGAGAGAAAATCAGCCCTCAGATGTGGCAACGTTACATCACTGCTTCCATGCACAGGTCTGACTGAGTGCTTACCACTCTCCACAACTGCTGCTGGGGGTGGCTCTGTAAGCTCAGCGGGAGACGGCTCAGAGGGGGGTGGTGGTTCTAGTAGTATAGTGGCAAAGTAGCATAATGACCCTAATGTTAAGTCCTACTGGGTAATGAATGAAATCCATCTTTCATCATGCCTGTATCTGCTTCATAAGGTCAGCTCAGATGTAAAATCAGGGGTATAAGGCAAATATTTTAAATAGAACAAATGCATCCTTGCTGCACAAGTCTTACCCTGCTCAACTACAGGTGCAGCAAGCAGTGTTGCTGCCTCCTCGGGTGATGCTTCCCCCACAGGCTCATCTGCTGTTGAGGCAATCCATAGTGCGGGTTTAAAGTTTAAACTAAACTTTTTGGATATTATGAAAGGGGGGTCATCAGGATCCGTGCATCTCTTGAATATTCTGCAGATCATTCATACCAACACCAGAATATCTGGAAGCTGCCCAGATTGTGGTTAAATCTGACAGAGGGACGCAATACTGTGATACTTTCACATTGAAGGGCTCCCGGTTTTAACACATAAAAAACATGTAAGTACTATCCCCGGACCATGATGCACACCAAATGTCAGTCACAGAACATGTCAGACAGGACGGCCTCCATTTTACCTCCCAAATATGACAGCGAACATAAGCCAACATATCTGTAACAAATACGAATAAATGCAAACAATATGTCCCACAAAAAACACAGAAATACAAGCAGTTCAGAATGGAGGTGTGTAGGAGAGTTTCCAAAGGCTATAGAGAAAGTGCAAAGGGTTAATTTAGGAGGTTAAACAACACATACTTAATAAAATCCAGAAGAAGGCAGTGAGAACAACACATGCGACACTTGCAACACAGAGGCAAAGTCCCAGTTCATGCAGTCAACTTCTCAGCCTCTGGATACAGATGATGCACAATACAAATTCAGAATATCCTGAGCATCAGTGTAAAACATGTCAGTGCCTGGAAGTGGTGTATTTTTCTGCAGTGACATGACTTTACCAGCTAGTGTCATCATTTCTAATATCTACAGTCTCTCTTCAAAGTATATTAGTGTCTACTAGGTCCGTGCGTACCATGCATGTGTGGATATAGAGAAGTATGCAGACAAACCTGGAGGTGGTTCTGTTGTTTCACTGGGGGCCGCAACTTTGGCATCAGAGGCCGGAGGGCTCGGCTCCTCTGGTGACGTTGCTGCTACAGGGACAGAGAAGCAGCACATTTTAACTTGATACTGATCAGGAATAAATGTAAGCTAAAGACTGAAAAGGAATCAGTTTTTTGGTAATATTTATTGACGGATTAAGACCAGTCCACCAGTAACTCAAGTACAGTTCTGTTGTAACTGGTTTTGTAGCTGGTCTCGAAATCTGCTGTTTACATTAAAATAAAGAGGAGGCTTAACTGTGTGGTGCAGACTCAGCTGATTAAAAGCCTTCACTTACACCAAATAACTTTCAACTATGGCTGAAAACTCAGATATTCCACTCAAAGAAGTGACGCTCCAAATGTATAGATGTACAAATCTATCGTGGTTATAGTTTACTACTTATTAATACAGGTTATTAACATGGGTGAAGTTTAATCTAATACTGTTATAAACCAAGTGGATTCCACAGCTATAACACGAAAATAAAATCTTTAACACATATCTTAATATGTGTAACTGGAATGAGTTGAGAGTAAAGGTGAATGCTTCGTTATCACTAAAATCAGCTGAAACAAACGGCTTACCAGGAGGCTCTGACTGGATGGGTGTGGTTTGTTCTTTCGAAGCTGCCCTCTGTGATCTGGAAGCCAACTCCGCCATACGTTCCTGGTATCTTTGTTGGTCTCCCTTTACAGTGTAGTACGCCTGTGAAAACAAAAATGCACAACATTTAGTCACGACCAGTTCACCTCTTACTTTGTGAAGCTGCTCAAATCTGCCAATCGCTTCCAGCGCCGACAGGATAGGATATTCTGGGTGAAACCTCACATACAAACACCAGATAAACTAGCAACCAGAATCACAGGTTACATCCAAATGAACACTAATCCGTCAAGCTGCACCATCATGGAAGTGTTCCTTCAGCACTAAATTCCTCCTTTAGCATCAGAACATGCAGCATTCTTCAGTTGTGTGTACAGATTGAGATTTATTTTTTTATTTTTTATTTTTTTAATTTCACTTATTTAAGTTGTTTCTGTACTAGAGAGAAAAGTTGCCGAGTCAAATTCCTTGTATGTGTACATACTTGGCCATTAAAGCTGATTCTGATTCTGATTCTGATTGAAGGCCAAGGAGTGCTGCAACAAACGGCATAGCCCCCTCAGAGACCTGTGCTTATTTCAAGGAGTCAGTGGCAATGCATTTACATGGACTATACGATTTCCATTAACATGCCCAAAAGAAAAGTATCAATCAGAATATAACTTGTGGACATGTGGAAAGTGATCCTACTGGCTGTAGTGTCAAATCTGCAAGAAATATAACTGAACAATAAGTCCTTTCTCACAAACTCATTGATAACATGAATTTGTTCAATAGTAGAAAATTACAAAAATGAATCCACACTGATTCAGACTTTGCTGAGGCTTTTAAACGCTTCATGTTTAGCACCTTTCAAATATCGATGAATTACAGACCTGTTCTGTTTCTCTATGATCATGTTTGTCCCTTTTGTCCCAGAAGCTTGCCACGTCACCTGATGTTTACCATACGTGGGCGTTGGACAAAGCACAGAGAAACTCCTACATCGAGTTTAAATCTTTCCGATCAGGCCAGTCTGTCCTGATTGAGGTGGTTGCATGAGTCATTTTTAATGTGATTGGGCTTTTATTCAGATTCTAAAAGGAACACTAGTGTCCATTTAAATGCAACATCTGTGAAATGACATTAAGCAGCTGAGACAACTAAGATGCACAAAACACCTAGCAAGTTTACCAAGACGCCTGGAAAAACAGACCTGAAGAGTATCTTGAAAAAGTACAGACAGGAGAAGTGGTGGCATTTGAAAAGAAAGAGGTGGTTGCATTAAAGGATTATGTGATTTCCTTCCATTTGTTGCACGTAGTAAACTGTCCTTCCTCGTGTCACTTAAAACTTTTAAAGATTACTACACGTCATGACAGACTAAGCATACTCACATATACCACGCCACCGAGGGAGGCTGCTGCAACCAGGACGGCGTACTTCAAGTTTTCCCCTCCTCCCCCTGCGGGTCCCGTGGACATGTGAGCCGCAGGTACGCATGTTGGTATTCTGCCACTGTTCAACCCTGAAAAGAATTTGACAGATTTTTAATATAGATATATTATCCAAACTGGGGTATGGTGAAAATAAAAAGGGTGTATTTACAGTAGGGTTGGTGTTGCTCTCCAATCTTTGTTTTTGTTTACGTTGATCAGGTTTATTAGATGCAGCTCTCTGACTGACAATGCAACTTAATTAAATATTAACTATGTCTGCATCGTTCAGGGAATAATATCTCACTTTTCTATTTGGATGAACACCAAAAAGGTGAGGAGAGATGTAATGAGCCCAACATGTCCCACCATCTTTTGCATAGTTATTATTAGGTGCAGGAGCTGTTTGTAGTTAAGGTATGCAATTGCCCAGTCGTGACAGAGGATGCCCTGTAAAACCAGCAAACAGTAACGTATATTGATGACTGTGATGAGTGCATGAATAAGTCATCCATTTGTAAATGTTCCCAATTTTCTGGTTGTATATTGTATGCCGAATATGTCTGGAGATGTCCACAATGAAAAAGAACTGTTGAAATATATGCTCATGTGCCGTGTTTCAGTAAACCTCTAGATTTCAGGATTTAATAAGACATTTCCTAAAATGAAGTGACTGGCACACTTGAGTGTCATACTGAGGTGTGCAGGGAAATGCTTCACAACTTTTTACGTTGCTTACGTGTACTGCTCATCAGTGGTGTTGTTTTTGTATTTCAACATCCCGATTGCATGACTCCTTATTAATATTTTGCTTATTTATTAGCCCCCCAATTCACATGACAACACACATAATTGATTTACAGCTTGATAGCAGTAATGGCATTTTACCATTTATTCTGACCCATCTGTGCAACTTTTAGGGTCCCTCATATTTCTGTTGTCATTAATGCTACTTGTGAGTATTTGCATGTGCTTTCTTATCTGCAGTGGTTTGAGCTCTCTCGGCCGCCGTAATTTAACTCTGAAACACTATTGACAGCATGATGTATTCATTATTATCGTGCATGCAGGCATAATATGCACCAGGACTGTTATTCTTATCCCTTCTAGATCACAGAGGAATGAAAAAGCCCCGTGAACCAAACCAAAGTCAAGCATGGTGAAATATGACGGATCACGGATTGTGGTGCAACACCTGCGTGACATAACCAGTATAAATATGTCAAACATATGCGACTGCGATTCTCTAGCGTTGCTTTCTGGGAAGCTTCATGACTGAGAAATGAATGAAATTCAGTGTCGTTTAAGTTAGCCAGTAATCTAAGTGTTATAGAAGCACTCTGCAAGCCAACATTTGCTAAGTAGCCCTGTTAGCTTTCTGACAACCATACGAAGGTCGAGATTGTTTAAGTAAGCTAAGCTAACAATGCTACCCTAGTTAATGGTTTAGCGGCTTGACATTTTTAATATCATGCCGTGTATGTCTGCAGAGAGGCCAGCTCTCATGGAGACAACAAGTTACTGTAACTAGTTACTCACCAGCTCTTCTCACATTCTGCCGGCACACCGTTGAAGAGCTTCTGGCTAGAGGAGCAAGCTTTCTCCACATAGTCCTACATTTCAGCATCGTGGCTCCGCTCCGCTGTGGCGGCTCCCAGCTTACCAGCCGACTTGTTGGACACAAACACGAGCTAGTTACCGTTAACGGAGTCCTACAGCCAGCGAGCACTGACAACTAGCAGGAGAAGCACCGCGCTGCACGCCAAGGCCAGAGACAGGTCATTCGTTCCAGGGTGATCATGGGTAATAACAGAGACTCTTTCTGGACGAGAGATTGCTCACCACGAGAAACAATGTATTGTTAACGCCTTCAGAAGAAAGATGGCGTCGCCCCTGACATCAGCGACAGTTGTGAGCGCGATTTCCGTGAAGATTTGAGCTACTTAACGTCGTATTTGTGGTTAGTTTTATTGCGTGGCGGGGTAGTATATTTTTACTCTCTCTCTCTGGTTTTACAATTAGCAATTACATAGTTAACGTAACTATTATTCCAGATTTCAGCCCTGTATTCAATGGTGTTACGCTCCCTGGTAGTTGTTTCGTACTCTTTCCTTGCAGGCTCTCTGGTAAATGCCGTAAAACCCTTAAACCCTATTCTTGTTCTTGACATTTTCACACATAAATGCAGCCATAGTGTGCTGCTGCCCCCACAGTTTGTTTTACACATTCAGTAGCGTGCTTAAGAAAGATAGCTACGAAGATATGGTGACGTGCACGAAACGCTCATAATAATAAAAAATAATAAAATACACACGAAAACATGAATGTATTTAATAAATGTTAATAACAAGACATTTTTTAAAAAAAAACAAAAAACTGTTACTGGTTGAGATCCAAGCCCCTGCATTTTTATTTAAAATGCACTGTTATTATTTGTACATCTTAACTAATGCATGTGTGCAGTCTGAGGTATCTGTATAAACCCTCACTGGGGTTTTCAATGAGTCATGATTTATAAATATTAAATTCGCCCAGTGATAGAAAACATCATAAAGTAGGTAATTTTGTCGCCCTCTGCTGGATTCTGAAGCCATTTGAAAAGAGTTTGTTGATGGTACCGCCTGCAATCAGAGGTTCATTCTGAAACTGTCCTCTGTCATGGCGTGCTGAAGATGTAGGAAGTTTAGAATTCATGATGGGAAATTGTTTTCACTTTGAATAAGAGGATTTATTGACTTCCCTTCTGAGAAGAGAACAAGTTGATGGAATGACTGGGAAGATAAATTTAAAGTGAACTGTCCTCACAGTATGCAATACATATAAATATACACTGCCTGGACAAAATAAAAAATAAAAAGTCACCACCAATAAAACGGTCACACACTCTAATATTTCGTTGGACTGCCTTTAGCTTTGATTACAGCACACATTCACTGTAGCATTGTTTCAATAAGCTTCTTCAGTGTCACCAGATTTATTTCCATCCAGTGTTGTATTCATTTTTTTTACCAAGATCTTGTATTGATGATGGGAGAGTCTGACCACTGCATAAAGCCTTCTCCAGCACATCCCAAAGACTCTCAGTGGGGTTAAGGTCTGGACTCTGTGGTGGCCAATCCATGTGTGAAAATGATGTCTCATGCTCCCTGAACCACTCTTTCACAATTTGAGACCGATGAATCCTGGCATTGTCATCTTGGAATATGCCCGTGAACATCAGGGAAGAAAAAAATCCATTGATGGAATAACCTGGTCATTCATTATATTCCGGTAGTCAGCTGACCTCATTCTCTGGACACATAATGTTGCTGAACCTAGACCTGACCAACTGCAGCAACCCCAGATCATAGCACTGCCCCCACAGGCTTGTACAGTAGACACTAGGCATGATGGGTGCAACACTTCATCTGCCTCTCTTCTTACCCTGATGCCCCCATCACTCTGGAACAGGGTAAATCTGGACTCATCAGACCACATGACCTTCTTCCATTGCTCCAGAGTCCAATCTTTATGCTCCCTAGCAAACTGAAGCCTTTTTTTTCAGTTAGCCTCACTGATTATTGAGTTCCCTTCATATTGTATTGTGGAAATGCTCTTATTGTCACTATTAATCCACGGGATGTGTCTTTTGACATGGTTGTTTAAGAAATGAGAAGCTACTCATTGCATCAGTTCGGGTTAAATAACTTGTTGCCAGCTGAAAGATAATCACTCAAGCAATAATAATCCAATAGGAGGCTTGTACCTATTTGCTTAGCCAAAACAAGGTGGCGACTTTTTTTATTTTTATTTTTTTGGCCAGGCAGTGTATGTTCTCATAGAAAACCCACTAGCAGAATTGCTTTATTTTTGTGTTTACGTGTGTGCATTTCAGTAGCTTGATGTGTGCCTGATGTGTCTTAGAATTTATTTGAGCAAGTGGCCTGCGTATAAAAGATTTCAGAGAACTTAATCTCACCACTGCTGTTCCTGCTATGACTCTTACTTTCACACTAACCGCTATTATTAGTGTGTTTTTTTGTTTTTTTTTTGTAATACTGCTGCTGCTACCTGGCCTTATTTGATGTTTAGGCTGAGGGCTTAAACCATGACTACAAAAAATATATTGCTTAACCTTCTATGTTTAGGCTACACAAAAATACATGCAAAACATAAAATACTGTACAGTAACTGTACCTTAAAACTCAAACATAAACACTAGATTATTCATGATGACTGATACCTGTTAAAATGCTGCTTTAACCGGGTAGCCTGGTTATATAGGCAATTTTCATATTAGCAAATTTAGTGATCTTGTCTTGTCCTATACGACATATGCATATCGGGGTTATACATCATATTAAGAGACTTGATCGCTGCAGAAGGCGCTTGTAGCTAGAAAGTTACACAACCAGTTTCATGTAAACAAAAATGTAACGTTGCATACAACAAAAAAACTTTATTTGTCTCGCAATGGGGAAATTGCAGTTTGCAACAGCATACAGACAGGGCAGTAAAAATAAAAAGGGAAAGTGCAAAGAAGGCATCATTTACAGATGTATGTACATAGGTGACAGTACTAGAGCTAAGTGGTGCTGTCTTTCTGTGTCTTCACAGTTGGTGTATTTTACAGTGTGTGTTATGTACAGAATGTAGAGTGTTGACAGGTTGTTGACAAGACATTTACAGAATATGGACAGAATCTAAATGGCGGGACTGTGGGAGTAATGTCCAAAAAGATGTTATAGGATATGTATAATTAAGAATGTGCAACATTGCATAGAAGCATGTGAATAGGTTATAATATACAGATCATGAAAAATATGAACATTGTTGGTAGAGAGCAGTGCATGCTAACTGTTGTTAGAGAGAATTAGCTCAGATGAGCCTAAATGTTTGTATGTTTGCTTTTGCAACCCCTCTTACAACATGTTCTCCAAATATAAAGTGGGAATCTACTATAAGCCAAGAGATTTAACTTTAGAAACCCGTTTAGTTGCCTAGGTAATCACAATTTACATTACTGACTGTGGGCAAGGGCGGAGGACTGGAGGAAAAGTCAACTAATACATAAGAGGAGTAATGCCACTACTATTAACGCCGTGTCCTTACCAAGTAGTGCAATGGCTTGATGTTTCAATCGGTTAAAACCACTTCTTATTTCTGCAGAGTTCTGAAACCACAATGGCTGAACACAGAAACAAACATGTCAACAGCAACGTGTAACGTGTGCACCAAGGATCTTAAAACAGCACGGGACATGGACACATGTTACCAAGTCAGTGAATGTCAGTCCTTATTATGCGTAATATTTTTCTCTACACTAACTCCCCCTCAATCCAGCAGACTCCATCCACTAAAGACATAATTCTCTCTCTCTCTCTCTCACTCTCTCTCTCTCTCTCTCTCTCTCTCTCTCTCTCTCCCTCTCTCTCTCTCTCTCTGTCAGTGTGATCAATTTCTTTACTTCCTCCTTTTGGAGTGGCTGAGCTGAATACTAGAACACAGGATATGCTTCACAGCACTCTCAGTTTCACAGCAGCAGCAGCAACAGCAGCAGCAGCAGCAGCAGCAGGGCCAGCAGCCGTGAGGACGACACGCTCTGCAGTCAAGATGAGTGCTGGGGATGTGGTCTGGACTGGCTGGCTCATTAAATCCCCCCCGGAGAAAAAACTAAAGAGATTTGTGAGTAGGACTACACGTCGGACACTTGTCTTTGTCCTCTGCGAGGAGGGGGAATGACAGGTTGAGCTGCTGCGCCTTGTGCTTGTGTGTGTGAGTGTATGTTATGATGAGGAATGAGGATTTAGAGACATACCGGATTGTGTGAATTCTGGTGTTAAACCCAGCTGTAACATCCTTCATATCGTCTTCCTCATTTCTATTTTAAAGCCTTACTTTTCTGTGTTGTGGCACTTCATAGCCGTAGTGTGTTATGATAATAGCAATAGATTGCTAACTACAGATGTACTCCACACAAACATGGATAGGGCTCTTAAATGTATGTATATAATAACTGACATAAACAGCATCCAGCCTTTACTGTTCTGTGGTTGTTGGGGTCATGTGATGATGTTGGTCTGGCCACTCGCTCTGCTCTGTGTGTATGTGTTTGTGTATTGTGAAACATGGGAAGTAATGTCAGCGGCAGTCAGACACTTAAGCGACAAGCAGAAATAGTCCAGCTTGATGATGGCTGTTTGCACTTCCTCTGAGCGAGCCAACGAACGAATACATGAGGTCCATTTGTCAACAGCAGTGCAAGGAAAGGGTGGGTGGAGGTGTGTGTGAGTGTTGTTGGAGGTTCGGGGCGGGAAACAGAAACTTATTATAGCTATGCAAATGATGTTGATGATGGGGTTTTTCTCTTCACATAGTTAAAGACAGATACACTGTTTGCCTCATTCAAATGTCAGGCGCTGGCTTATGACCATAGGGAAATTTTTAATAATCTTGGTTAAAATTATCTTTGTATGTGATGTTCCAGCAGTACTGATGCCAATGCAGTGGTGCAGAAAGATGTTTAGTTGTTGTGTTGCTCAGAAACTATTCAAATACTTTCTGATGTCCCTGACAACACAACAGCCTCACTTTCTGCCACCATATATAAATTAGTATTTCATTTATTGAGGTACACACATAGATGTATCAGTTGTTTAATGCATTGCAGGTCATATAAATATTACCTGTCATTTAAAGACATGAGACATTGTTTATTCATCCCACGTATGGGAAATTACCTTGTCACAGTTGCGCGGAATTTTACAGGAAAATTACAAAAAACAATACCAAATTTGAAAAATATATACAAAAAATAACAACACTCTGAAAAATATATACAGAAAAGTAGAAATATGAAGAAATTCTGTATGTACAGTGTGGTGGTGGAAACTTTACAAATAAATAATTGCTAAAACTATAAAACTATAAGATGGTGAGGTAGTGGTTCATGCAACATAAGGCAGTGCAAAAAGCAGATTTAATTGTGCAAAAACTGACTGTAGAAACCAAAAACGAGGCCAAGTCTAACGTGTGGGTTAGTGTTGACTCAGGCTGGCGTTGCGCAGCCAGACGGCGGTTGGGATGAAGGACCTGTGGCAGCGTTCCTTCTTGCAACGAACGAGACCCACAGTGTCTGGTTCAAGACTTTTAATTTCTAAGATAAGATGTTTTATCATGAAGGCCCACTCAAATGGGAACACACTGAAACCTCACAGACTGATTAGTCACTGTTTATGCATATCTAATATTCCCTAGTCAGCATTGCTTTCAGCACATATGGAAATTGTTCATACATTTACTTGAAAAAACATTGCAGGTAAAAAAAAAAGGATGCGCTCTAACATAACAGCCTTTGTTCAGTTTATGTTGAAACAACGTACAAAGGGTGGTAATTCAACTGGTTCATTACTTTGGAGGATGTAGTTTGTGGTGCTGTTAAATTAAATACAAAAGTGTTTGTGTTATTTAACCTTGACCCAAATGAGGTTGTCAGAATAATAGAAATATGTGTCGGTACAACACAATACAATTCAACAGTGCTACAAACCACAGCCTCCTAAATGGAAACACAACAAGATCTCTCAGTTGTTTTAAACAAATCTCAATACCATAACTTTCATGGAGATAATATTTAGAGCAGGAAATTTACATTAGACTGCATTTATTTTCACTAGTATACATAATGAACTGGAGGATGAGTGTATATTGGCCTTTGAAGACATTATGGCCTGCAACAGTCAGTACCTAGGTAGAGCTGTACACATAATACAACAACAAAAAAAGACTATTAAATATGGCTTGACGCCATTTAGCTGCTTGAGGTTTGGCCATCTGGCTTACTGGAACACTCAAATCGAGTTCCAGCTTTTAAACTTAAGCTGCGAAATAATCTATTGTGCTATAAATATAAACCTTGAGTGCAAACTCTTTACCACAAAAAAAACACAAAAAACATATCAACCCAAATTTTGTTTACATACCCGTTTTCATTGTTGTCATCACAACTGACCACCTGCCGTCATGTGACCAGAGTTTCATACTGAGGTCACATGATGACAGGCAAGCAAACTCGGTCTAATGACGAAGGTGATGAGATGCGGTTGAACAGCCTGGAAAAACATGAACAGGCTTATTTGTGAGTGTCAGATCAACAGTAGACAGCCAGGAGTTTTAATTGATCATATATAGGTGGAGTCCAGAACACACAGGCCTTAACCTGCAGTTAATATAAATAGATTGTATTGAAATAAACAACAAACATTATTCAGTTTTTATATTCAAAGGCTAATTATAATAGATGGGCCTGGATATACAAAGACATTTATTTTTCAGAGCACAAAAATAATTCTCATATTTGGGACATCTATGGGATCAAATTGCCACCTGTCTAGTTACGGTTTCCTCTTAAACTTGACAGAAAGTGTGGCTTGTCTAACCATTTCCTGGTATGAACACATAACTTACCAACTGACTGGAGGAGAGTACCCACATGCAAAAAAAAAAAAAAAAAAAAAAAAAATAACACCTCAAATCTATCAGGAAAGGCGGCTCAGCCCCACCAATGCACACAGAGACACAAAGTGTGACATTACAATGCCTTTGCATTATAGTTTAAATTTGACACCTTGATGTCTGTGATGGCACTTTCTTTGAAGCGAGGGCTCAGACACTTCTTATTGCGAGTAAATCTTCGTCGCTATAAATACCTTTCGGTACAGTTTCAGCGTTAAGTTGTCAGTTTAAAGCAGTGACCATGTACTGTATAAATACCTCTTTCGTTGTGTCAGGCATTTTCTGCTAAATACAGTGAACTTCCCCTTCTTTGTACTTCTGGGAAATTGGAGCTGAGGTTCCTCTTATGCTGACCATAACAAAAGCAAAAAACTAAAGTTGCAAAGTTAGCTGTTGTGAATGGGAGCTATGATCTTATTCTCATGACTGGTTGTGACTAACAAAGCACAGCGGTGGGGAAAAAGGGAGATGCGGCAGACAGAATAATGAATCACTGTGCTTAAAATGAATAATTGTGAGATATAAGTTTAAAATGTAAAATTAAAGCCCGGACAAACTGTTTGCTCCTTTCACCTACAGGCGTGGAGGAAACGTTGGTTTGTACTCAGAAGAGGTCGCATGAGCGGTAATCCTGATGTGCTGGAATACTACCAAAGCAAGAACTCCAAGAAGCCGATCCGCACCATCGACCTGAGAGAGTGCGAGGTTGAGATGCTGAATGGGCAACTGCGCATAAAGCGAGACTTCCACGGGAAGCACCTCTTTGTGGTCAAGACTACATCTCGCATCTTTTACCTGGTGGCCAAAACTGAGGAGGAGATGAAAAGCTGGATCAGTAGCATCAGTCAGATTTGTCAATTTGGGAGCCTGGATGATGCAGGTAAACACATAGATATAGATCCAGGGCATAATCATCTGAAAATAAGAATCACAGTGTTTTGTTGCCTTAGAATGAGTTCTTGCATTGCAAGCTGTCTTGCACAGAGTTCGCTGTTTTTCTTTTCCCAGAAAAGACAAACTAAGCATTGGCTCTAAAGACAATCTTATTTGTTTTGGGGGGAGTTTATCTTCCAGTGTGTGAAAGTTAGACCTCAAATTCCTACAATGGTATTCTGAAATTGAAAAGTGGCCGTGTTAAAGCTGTACTTGGCAAGATTTTTAGTTCTGAAATACACCTGTCTCATGGAAAATAGCATCGTAGATTTGGACTACTGGTCCAAATGAAATGGGTGTCACCTGAGCCCACACAGGATGTGTGGTGAACTGAGAAGCACGCTTTATAAGGTCACTGGTAATATGTATGGTGCTTTATGGCTTTTGGTAAAAGTTTCACACGCTAGTCAGGTTTCAAACATCAAACGCGGATACAGAATTAAAGTCCAAAAGTTTATAGTTGGTGTATTTTGCTTCAGACATGTCCAAACTGCATCTTCAACTGAGGAACTAAATCAAGCTAATTTCCAGACAACCCACTCTTTTTGTAAACCCAAAAGATATCAGTTTCCAACGTTCATAAAATGACACACAAAACTTAGTAGTATAAGTAAATAGTACCTTTTGTTTATTTCATCTAAGTTTAAAAAACGAAAATCTGAGATAGAAAAGGATGATTGGCAAAAGTAAACTATAAACCTTGTAAATAGTCAGTTATGGTTGGAGTGGTGGGTTTCAAAAACATTAGACTAGCCAAAAAAGTCTGAACACGTGCAACTGTTTTTGTGCATTCAGAAAAGTTGTGGTCCATTTCTGGTCGACCAACCAAGCGATTTCTCTTTAACTGCGCTCCAAAACCCACACACAATTGCACGTCATCAGATTGTGGTTAAAAACACTCGATACAAATCATATCTGGTTCTTTTCCACAGCGGCAACAACAAGGAAATACTGCGCTCTCACAATCCTACAAATATACACAAATGTATAAACACCAAGTTTTTGACACCACTCTGGAGTAGAAATAAATTTCGATGAGCGCTCCAGTCAAGCAGCGCTCGCGGTTTGAGGACTGGAGGACAAGACGTGACCTCGCATTTTATCGGGAATCTGAGTGTTGTCTGTACAGAAGATGTTTAGCAGCAGTTAAAAATGTTGTCGCTCTACATGCTTCATGTCACACAGTCTAATGCTGTATCAGAAGAGATAAGAGCTGATCAACAAGACGTTATCAAGTTCACGTCACATTAAAACGAATAGATAAATAATAACATTTCTATCACTTCCTTGCTTTGGGGTTTTGTTAGATTTTAAAGGAGACTTCAAGATGTGGCTGTTAGAACACCGTCATCTGCATGAAGGAGATAGAGCAACGGCACACAGCTGCTGATATGCTGCCCCGTGTCTTACTGTAAATCCTATGTGCTCAGAGAAACCCACACAAGTAGTCAAAGTTTGTGTTCTGTTTTTCCAAGAATGTAGGACAGCAGAAGTAGATCCTTCCTGGATCTCAAGAGTTCCATGGGCCAGCATCTCATAACTTTTTCAAAGCAATATAAAAGCCCACAAGGGAACAAAAACATCTTTTAAAGATAGTAAATGTTTTATGAGAACATGCAAAGTCTACTGGATTTTTTTTTTAAATGCATCATCTTCAGGGACAGCCTTGACTCAGTGGCCTTGAGTGAAATGGAATGAAATGAATGTCTGAATGAGGGCCAGGCTGACTAAAACAGGGAGAGAATATATAAACAGAAGAAGGAACAGGTCTCAAATATGTCTCCTTTTAATGTGCCAACGAAAAAAATACTGAATAAAAAACTCCTCTTTTCAAATTCACCTGCTTCATTTACGGCGTGTGTAAAGTGAAAACAGACTAGGAAGAACCAATGTGTGTGTGTGTGTAGTTTGCCTGCTTAAGCTGGCCTTCAGAAACTCCATTATCTGTGATTCTGTCTGCTTGTTCTCAACAGAGAGCTCGGAGGAAGGCTTTCCTCTCACCCCAACCTCCCTTCAGCTGACACCTGACAGCTCTGACCGAGCATCTGTAGCGAGCCAGCCGGACACCAGTTATCCACCAGACTACCTCTTTCTCTCACAGTGTGAGACGGGGAGTGTAAGCACTATTAGGTGTGTACAATACTGAAATATTTAAACACACAGTGAAATGATAGGAGCAGTCCATGTTTACCAAATACAATGTTTTCATTTTTTCCGTATCTGTAGACGGGACAGCTTTTCAAACTCTGAGATCTCTCTGGAGCAGAAGTCATCAGACGATGCTGTCAAGGACTTTTGCACTGATTCCTCGACCTCCTCCGTCTCTCACACTAGTCCAAGCCCATCTCTTTTCCCCCATGGAAGGTTGACTAACCCTCCCTTCAGCGCCCCATGCGCCTCCATAGCTTTACCATCATCCTCTTCTTCGCCAATACTTCCCGGTACCAAAAGTGTCTTCAAGTTTGACAAACCTTATCCTTCCGTGCCGTTTGAGGCAACAGGCGATGGACTAACACCCCCTCCACTTCCACCCAAGCCTAATCACCTGTCAGAGCAGCATTTAAGTGATGAAGGAGCTCACATGCAGAGAGCAATGAGTGCAAGGCACTTCTCCAGCAGCGCTGCATTATTTCCCCGGAGGACATCGCTTTCAAGCCTGGACCATTTCAGAATAGGTACATCCTCAAAATGAAAGCATTACCACAGCATAAACACTACAGCATCTGACACCCAACAACCTGGTGTTATTAGGACAAGGCTGCATATATCTACAACAACGTATTGTAATGTTTGAAAAAGTAAACCTGTGTCATTTTTAATTCTTATTTTTAGGAGAAGCTGATGCCAGATTGATGAGGAACCGGAGGCAAAGTGTTAATTTGGTAAGAGGAGCCTCAACGGCAGACAGCAATAACAAAAACACTGAACATTTTTCCATATTTATCTATTCTATATATTCGATATTCTGCTTTTTTTATGAGAGTTAGACAGGAGAGTTAGAGAGGTTATGTAGCCAGCAGACCATTTTGGGCTGAATCTTGTAACTCCCTAGCCTGGAAGCCAGTCCCAGTTACCCCGCCCCAAAATTGCTGAGGCGGGAAGATGGTCTGGAGTTGCTCCACTGGAAACTGATTGTACCCCAGCAGTGATCTTTGCCAGGCCAACCAAATCGCTTGGGCGTAATACACAGAAGAGTAACAGAGGCGTTGTCATACTCAGCATCTTAGCGCCGTGGAGCTTAATTTGTTTGCAGCAAAATGGCTCTGACTGGTTATATCCAATTGCATGCACTGGTATTTGTTTCTCTGTATTGGCTGAAACATGCCCCTTAATGAAATCCAAATAGCGTGTTACCAGATTCATATTCTGATAAGAATTGAGTCTGTCTGTGCCAGACTAATAACTTCCTGGAGTCAGGGCTGTAGCTGGAAGATACGTAGCTTAGTGTAACTGGAAAGTCCCCGCAACCAGCCAAGAAATAAAAACAGTCCAACACATAACCCTCTGACAAATCATAAATAATTACCTGGACAGAGCCAGGTCAACTATTTCCTCTCTTTTTACCCTATGTAGAGGAGTTGCATTTCCTAAAATGTCAAACTATGTCTTTGAAGCCTCTGTAAGATTTAAGTAAAGTTCCAGCTGTACAACAATGACAATGCAGTGCACTTGTCTGATAATGGCCTCATGATGCTTTGTCTTTTGACAGCCTTGTTTTCATACCACACAAGTTCAAAGCTACCAGGATGAGTCATATGTCCCCATGGCCTCCCCTTCTCCCTCGGTTCCTACTCTTGCATCGGATGGTTACATCCCCATGAGCCCCAGGGCATTCAGCTTCCCCAACCCCAACTGCAGTGATGAGCTCTCCTCGTCTCTCAGCCCACTGATGTGTCAAGCTGGAGATGTTGCGCCGCCTCCAATACACCGGCACCTCAAGCCTCGCTTAAGGAGAGGTGAGAGTCACACCCGGCCTGACTGGCTTACGTTAAATATTTGGCACTGTGTGAAAAACTGAGCTGGAGATGTGTCTATGGATATATTTAAATGAGGATGAGTTTCATCCATATCTACAGTACATACGCCCACACTGTTACATGCTAATTCATGGGAAATACCAGTACAGGCAATGCTCTGAACTTGCCTCTCTGTGCCACATTACAGAATTACAACCAATCCTGTAACTTTGTCCTTTCCTTGTTCACAGCTCGACCCCCACCTCTTGACTTGAGAGGCCTTTCTACAATCACAGAATTTCCCACTCATCTTCCTTTGAGCAGAGCAATGACTGAATCATGGTGAGGAGAAACAGTTTCAACCTAGACTTTTACAGCAGTAGACGATCATACTACTACTAATAATAATTACAATCAGATTTTAGATTGAGCTTAACAAAAGGTAAATCATACTTTTATTCGGTAATACATACAGTCTGCTTTTGTATGTATAATTTCTGGATTATCTGTCTTAAATGCTTAATGTATGTGAAGGTTCTCAGTCATCCAGGTCATGGTATATCCGAAAAAGGTTTTAAAAAGGCAACTGGACTTGTAGAGTTTTTTGAGAAGACATTTCACCTCTCACCCGAGTAGCTTCTTCAGTTCTAGGGAACTGAAGTTGGAAATTAGCTGCACCAGTTTCTGGTTGTTTACACAACAAGCAAGTTTCAGTAGAAGTTTCTTATTTAAACCGCAAACTTCCCACAAGTCCCCTAGAAGCTACTCAGATGAGTGGTGAAACGTCTTCTCAAAAAACTCTACAAGTCCAGCTGCCTTTTTTAAACCTCTTTTGGATATTAAATGCTTAATCTTTTTTTTTTTTACTCTTGTGTGACGGAAGCTTTTCAGCCAACTGTTTACCTCTCGAACGAAGACTTGAGAATGGTGACAAGTCAAGAGATGAGCTTACAGTCTGCTCTGCAATGGTAAGATTTCTATTTAGTTATATCACAATATGTAGTTCACTGTGACTTCCTCTGTATAAAAGACTAAAAGGGGAATTACATTTTAGAATTAGGTTCTTTTAGGAATTAAGAATTAGGTTCCTGTCTTTTATTCAGATCTGACTATTGTAACATAAAAAGTTGCTGAATTTCTGCATCCTTAGTTAAAGCACAGACATTACTGATGGGTAATGTACAGCATATTCAGTGTGTAGCTCATTAAATTAGTTCATCTTTGCATTTTTCTTCTGTCATGTAGCTTACACTTACAAGCCGTCCAATAATTAAAAAATGAATAAATGAATACAAATATGTCGGATTTGATAGCAACTTAACTGTGCAGGCAGATTTGTGTTTACATGTATCACTTATTTAAATATGTCAGCATCCATGATGTGTGCAGAAATCATTGAGTTATTGTTGATTTCAGTCTGTATGTACGGTGCTGTACAGTACAGTGTGTAGCCAAAGCAATTCTGGACTTCAGACAACTAAATTTGACACTCTCTTGTATAAATAAAAAAAGAGTGGAAAATTTCACACAGCTATAAATGTGCATGTAGAAAATTCTTGCTTTGTAAATTGTGCATATTTATCCATATTACATATAACTGTGCATATTTACTTAGTGTCTTAGAATAATGCTTTGAGAAAAGCATGTCAATCACGTGTATCTAGACATTACTCATGTGCCTTTAGTATTTCAGATCCTTTAAATGGCAACAGGGATGCTTGTACGGTGTGGTCATCTATTTCTTTCTCTGACAGGAATCAAGGCATTTTGGTCTCACCTTTGATGGAGCAGTTCAGCCCTGGATGAGAAACTCAAACCTTGATTATTTGTCACTGGATTTCAATTCTGCCTCCCCTTCTCCTGTGCAGAAGGTATGATTTGGTTAGAAAAAAGAAGTTAGCTTGCTTAATATTTACATAACTGAACTGACACATGAGGGTACTATTATGGCATTATGAATGTAACATTTTACGCACGACACTGAGAAGATTTGCACATCAAGATTTCCACAGTAAATTCAGGAGAGGCAGTAGTTTAAGTATCTCGCGTGCAACAGGATTGTGTGTTTGTACGGATAGACAAGAACCATGTTATTTTTATTTTATTTTACAACACCTCATCACTGTCTCCTCATCTCTCCCTCTCTGTCTCTAGCAGAAGCCATTTCTGTCTGATGAGCACAGAGTGGATTATGTGCAGGTGGACGAGAAGAAGACTCAGGCACTTCAAAACACCAAAATGGAGTGGACAGATGTCCGGCAGTCAAAAACATGACTGGAAAATACATGATGAAAAAGTCAGCGAGACAAACAAAACAACTAAGATTTTTAATATATGAAGAGGACCAAAAACTATTTAAGAGCACTTTGAAAGCAGTATTAAAATACAGTTGCAAGAATACATAAGCAGTCATATGATCTATTGCAAAGAGGAAACACAAGAATGCACAGCGTAAACTATGTGAACTCTCTGTAGAGCTGAATTGTAAATACTGCCTGATCATGCACTCTTCACTGTGATTTTTCCGTAGCATAAGCTTTGACCAAATTGCGAGAAGGGCGTTACATTGCATTAAAGACTGATTGTAAATATATATGTATAATAATTATGGCTGTAAAGATTTTTTTTTTTTTAAGATAAAATGTTTTATATATTTCTCTCTCTCATTATGTGGTGAAATGATCCTTCCTGAACGTTTTTTTAAAGGTCTTCCAGGTCTGACACCGACTTTCAGAAATTGAATAAAATGAAAAGACGCTTTCATAAAGCCACACAGCATTTTATAAGCGTTTGTAATGTTGCTGGAACTGCTGTTTTAAAACACAACAAACAAAATGATAAAATTAGTATAGGTGAGTATATAACTATACTGAAAATGCAAGGTTTGCTGATGTAGAGCTTTCACAACTCTACCCTAAAGCTCAGTATGTAATAATAACAGTAATAATGATAATAATCATCATCATCGTCATTATCTAACCCGTAAAATAAGTCAAACCATTAACCGAACGCTATTGAGATAGATGGGGTAAAAATAAATTATTACAAATGATTACTGATACTGTGCATAGCAACATCCAAATCCATATTTATATATTTTTTTCTTTTTTTATTATCATGACTAATACGCTACGTGTTCTGCGTGTTACACACATGTTGCGTCACTAACATGCGCCGAGGAGTCAGGAAAGGAGATTTGGGAAAATCACCTAAGAAGTCGGGAGTGGAAGTCATCATCCAGCTTTTAAATGCTGGGTCTTTTGTGAACAGTTCGTCATGCGTGGCCAAACTACACACAATAAGCTTGTTCCGGTTTGACTGGACTACGTATTTTTCCAGCATACTTCTTCATACGTTGTGGTTTAACGTTATGTCCACCGCTAGCAACAGACAGACTCACATTACTAATAACTGAAGGAGACACACTGGTGTGTGTGGTTTACGTTGTTAGCAAGCACGCCAGCCAGCCAGCCAGCTAGCTAACGGTAGCTAGGAACAAATGAAACCATACCTGAGTGAAGCTATTCCGGGGCCCGAGGCGACCACAACACAGAGGCTGTTAACCAAGCTAGCGTGCACCGAGGGCTAACTTTGCCTCCTGGCCAAGAAACCAACGCCAGCTCGGTTCGACAGAAACAATTCGGCTGTAGTTGGTAAGTTTGTTTACTTCATTGCTTCACTGCAGCTGCAGCTAGTTACATCTTAAGCCTGTTGCTTTATCACATGATCTTTCAATCCAGTTTTCGGTTTTATGTTATCTTTCACCAACTTTCAGTCAATCATTTGTATAGACTTGAGAATTAAGTAAAAAAAGTACCCTATTGTCCTTTAATATTTAACTCACAAACGTGCACGTTTTGATATATAGAAATACATAACATAAAAAGTACATTAAAACGAACTACTAAGTGTGCTAATTTACTGTTTATTGGCTATATAAAGGAGTTTAAATTCAGTTCTGCAGATGGGATTCACTTGATTTTAATTTTTAAACGCATTCTTAGCTGTAACACAGTAATATTACATAAACATTACATTTGGCTTTTCTTCACACTAAAAGTTCTTAATAAGAAGTGAATTACTTGGATATAATTTGGCCACCAACAGTCTCGAAAAAAGGCTGAAAAATAACACACAAGTATAAAACATAAAAATAGGGCAAAGCACATACAAGAGTAAAAGCACAGACATCAAGACAAATGCCACAAATTCTGATTGCAACATATACAAAAACACATGCTCAAAAGGAAAACAAGGGGAACTCCAGGACAGGTTTACTGAAGTATATGCCAAGGCAAACTAATATTTGCAGTGAGATAAGAAGGTGAAATACAGTTTGCAAACTCGAGGCTTGAGGAAATTGTTGCAAGCTACAAGATGTCACTGAAAGTGTCATCTTGGCGCTCTTGTGCAAATAAGAATAAACATCCGTGTCGTGTGACTAATCGATGATTGTGGTCTCAACATCCTTCACAGGACTCGCATCAGATGAAGGAGACATCCACTGCAGTCAGCTGAATTTTAACCCTCAGTTATTATGTCTTGAGGCTGTGAGACGTGTGCTTTTGTGAATGTGGCAGCCATGGCTTCTCGCAAGGTACATGAGCTACCAAGTGACGCCAAGGATTCCCCGTCGGCTGCTGAACAGCTTTCCCGGTGTGGCCCTGATGACATTGTGGAGGAGTTTCAGCCAGATGCAACAAACGTGACAGTGAAATCTCAAAAATCTGGAAAATTCAGGAGGACTGCCCTGACATTTTTTGGAGTTCGTAAGAGTATCTGTATTTTACCAAGTTTCTTTGGAGGCAGGAGTAAAAATCAGAACAAGTGGTCTTCAAAGAAAGGAATCAGTAAAAGCAGAACGCATGATGGGCTAAGTAAGGTTAGTAATGATGACAATCTGAGAAGCGGGTATGCCTCAGCTGGAGATTTTGAGTACCACAGCCAGAGGGACGCTGCTGGAGATCTTCACAGCAGCTGTCACAGTGAATGTATTCACCCCACTGCCGACCAGAAATCACTGACTCTTGGTCGGCAGAAAAGGGGTCTGCGAAGTTTTTTTCACAGTTTTAAGCATCACAGAAACCATAGAAATGTTGGACTGGATAAAACTGAAATGATCGCAATGTCTTCTCCTCCCTGCAAGAAAGAGGTGCCTGTTGTCCAGGACAACGCCAACAAGTTTGTCACAGAGTGCCTGGGATCTGAACCAGATGTGCCTGATTTTGCAGATGTTATATCAGATATTTTTGTTGGTCCTGAATGTAGTGATGCTGATGTGGTGGCACTAGAGAAGAGTGTGGAGAAAGAAAACCCAGTATCTGAGCTTGTAGATCAGGTGTGTGGTGGTCAACTGGAGGAAATGAATTTGATGGCTGTAGTTTCCAGGGAATGTGAGGAGATCTCTAGAGGACTCAGCGAGCCTTGTCTGAAACTTCACTCGATGTCTGAGCCTGCGTTGAAACCTGAAACTCCTACCGGCTCTTCGGATCAGCTGAACCTGATTTTTGGAGACGTTGCCTCATTAAAGAGCTTTGATTCACTCACAGGCTGTGGGGATATTATTGCAGATCAAGAAGATGACAGCATCACAGAGAGCACAGTTTCTGGAGAAAGGAGCAGAAGTGGAGGAAAGAGGGCTTCTTGTTATCTTACCTATCAGGGTGGAGGGGAAGAAATGGCGTCACCCGATGATTTGGATGAATCGTGTCTTCATGACTTTTGGGGAAATACTGCTTCAGACGAAATCTGCTGCACTTGCAATCCAGACCACACAGACGTAACTGCCGAGCTGACTAGTTCCCACAATATAGACGTGTTGAACAGCAGCAGTGCCCAGCAGGCTGGTGGCATGGACGCTTCCTCAATTGCTGATGTCTTAACTCCTCAAAGTGAACATCAAGAATCCGTTCCAAACAGTGATGAGGGATACTATGATTCAACTACCCCTGCGCCAGAGGAAGGGCAAGAAAAATCTGACAGATTAAGGACCGGTAGATTACCCAGGGACAGTTATAGTGGCGATGCCCTCTATGAACTTTTCGCGCCTGATGAGAGTCTCATCAGTCCACATTATGAAAACAAATCAAAGCTACCCACTTCAAAGCAGTGTGACTATTTAAGTGAGGCACCTGACGTGACGGATTCTGCCTTTGTTCCAGAAATGAGCAGATTGCAAATAAGTCCTGAACTGTACAAAGTTCATGATTTTCTAGAGATGCCAAGCACGTGCAGTAAATCCCCAGAAAATATAGTTGGGCGCCCAGAACTTGGAGTGAATAAAAATTGTAATTTGAATTCAAAACCCCAAGCATCAACCAATATTAATAATTTAGAAGCGGATATATTTAACAAAAAGGGAAATGTGCTCGCTTCCACTGAAAAAAGAACAAAATCCATAAATGCTGACTGTGAGAAAAGGCACAGTGGTTTATCGTGCGGCGGCACATCTGACCCAGACTTTGAAACGTTTTGTGAATCCAAAGAGCTCGAGGAAAACAAGCCCGTGGCTCTACCTTACAGAAATATCAATCCTCAGTCTGAAGATCGCAACGACTTGGATGATGGGCAAACTGTGAGTTTCTCACAAGCGCTTGTGGACTACACAAAACACGCTCAAATGCTGAGTAACTTGCACAACAACTCGGACGATTTGGAGACGAACTCTGCCTTCACTTCAAACATGGAGGCCTTACCCACCATAGTCACATTTGATGTAGTGGATATGCATAATGAGGGCGAATACGATGAGCAGATTCACATGGAACTGGAGGAGGACATTTCCTCACCCTATCAGGAGTTTGAAGAAAGCTACCTTCAAAAAGATGCATTTGCTGAATGTGATTATCAAATGTTAGACCTCTACGAACAGAATCTCATCAGTAATACATGGGCGGTTGCTAGTCTCCCAAGGCACCTAGGCCTTACAAGAGTCAGTCAGTCCATGCCTAGTGCATTGTCCCTAGACAGGAGAAGTAGGTCTTTGGATAGAGAAAGCCTTGACTTGAAGATGCCTGAAAAGTACAGAGAGAACCGAGCTGCTATTGTTTCCTGTCCCCAAACTGAAAAAAACTCTGAGAGAGATTCCTCACCATATTATAAATTGAATGTAGCCATGTCAGCATCTGAAGTTAGAGATGGAAACAGCATTATGGCCTTATCGTGGCAAACAAGGTCAGAAATGGCTTTAAGTCTTCCTCATACCGATGGGGAGATCACTCAAAAGCTCCAGAGTCTCAGTCAAACCCAAGTGAAACGCAAAATATTTTCTAGCTCATCCAGCAGTGATTTTTCAAACAGTAAAGCCCAGTGTGCTTGCTCTAATGTGTCGGACAGAGCATGTTGTGATTTCGTTTCGCAGAACGCAGAACTTTACAATCGGCAGTGTCGCCTTCCTTCAGATTCTTGTTTACCTCATGGCACCTTTGTTTACTCGGGAAGGATGGACGAGGTATCCGACGGTATTGATGATGATGATGGTTTTTGTAAGCCTGCCACTAATTTGCAGTCTTATAATCAAGGCAGACCAGTGGCTAGTAGGGAAGGTGTATCCCACACAGGGAGTCCTCTGAACACAGGTGTGTCTAAAGAAGAAATCACACCCAGGGATGTGGCTTTCCCCGTGGCCTGCAACAATCTTCCCGAGACAACCTTTAATTGAGAATCTCTCAAGCATACAATTAAGATCAAATATAGATGTGCCAATGAGTGCTTTTATGTTCACCCAAAGGAGTAATTGCACAACAGATTCCTTTAAAAAGTTGTTGTACACTGTGATAAACAGAAAGAGGAATTGAATTTTGAAATGTGGAGTGTGACATGTTGCATCAGTTTTTCTGCATTTGCACATTAACAGTTGCTTTTTGTACTTAACACATCTTGCATAAATTTGTCCACTGAGGGTATTTAAGGGAGTAATTGTTTCATATTCTTTGGGAATGTTCACAGGTTTCATCTCATTAAGCTATTAATGTACTAGAATGTTTATACCCATGTGTAGCCTCAGTCTCCAGGTAGTAACACACTTTGTTTGGTGGGTTTTCATCAGCCTGGTTTCCATTGTAAAGCTAAACATGTCTGACCAAGTCCTGCTTTGCCAGTTGCCTCTAAACACATGAATGCGTATGCTTTAAAGTCAGCTTATGTTTGTGCTTCTTCACTGCCTCTCTTTGCTCAAGTAAGGTTTACTTTTAACCTATCGTGACATTCAAATTTAGCCTTTCATTTTTTTTAACCAACTTTTTTTTTAGCTTAATCTCAAAAATAGTTCTTCCCCTGAACTCAGAACAGGATTATCAGGAATAGAGAATGTACAGATGGACTGATAGTTCTTGCATGTCAACTTTAGCTGCCATTTCATTTACATACTGTAGATAGCTTTGCAAGGCAAGGCTGGTGTATTTGTTTAGCACACTTCAAATGCAGATACCCCATTTTACTTAAGACACTGAAGAAAAAGCCTAAAAGCAGTAAAATGTGTTTAAAAGAGTTCAGGAACCAAAAAAGCTTAAGTACAGAATAGTCTCAAAAGTGTGTTTGATGAGCAAAATAGACTTTATTCTTTCCCCTTTTTGAACAGCTTGACTTTCTGTGAAGTGCAAACCTATTAAAGTGTATGCACTCCATAATTGCATTACTGTAAGCTTGTGGAATGAACAAGTAGTTTGATTTGTTTGGATTTAAAATGAAAATGTCAAAAGATGAACTAGTATTTTCACCATGTCATTTTCTTGTGAATATGTCAGTCAGAGGTTAATCTGTCAAATGATGTAGTTTTTTATAGCGTAATATTGAACAAATGTCAAAGAATTTGTATTTATATTCTCAGCTATTTGTATTCTGATATTCTGAATGGTCTGTATTCTTTTTCAGTTCTCTCTTTTTTTTTTTTTTTTTTTAATTTGTTATTTTTAGAGTTACATATGTGTTACACTTGGGGATTCTTCCTGAGAATCTGTTACTGTTTTGTCAGAGTAGAACACCGCCTTACACAAAAATAAACATGATCAAGTTAACGTTTGCATTTTTCTGTTTCCTTTTACTTGTTTGACCAAGTATGACTGAGCGATCATGGATCCAGACGCAGGGGAACCTTGGAAAATTAGTAGTTTATTGTCACGCTTACACATGTTGCAAAATCAATAACACTGACAAATGAGCAAAGAAAATGTGTATGCACACTCTTCACTCAGGCCTATGTTGCTGGATTTTGACAGACATACATGTCAGCCTTCTGTATATTCAAACTGAATAGAGTTTGGGATAAGTCACTCAGTTCAAAACAGTCATTTTGGACTCAAGTTATCAAGCACGACGTACCCACTTTTTTTTTTAGAAATTAAATCTCAATTTGAGGTAATAATTTTATTTGTACCGAATGCACCTCAGTCTGAAACGTCTGTCCTTGCTTGTTGTATTAAATGTATCTCAAACTCAGTATGCAGTTTTTGCACAAGTATAAGATAACGTCCGCTGTCAGATTTCCTCATTATAGGCTACATCATAAAGCACTTTATCGAGCGTCCAACTAAGTAACTTTTGTACCCCACTAGCTTTTCACAATGTAAATTACTTGTTTCCCTCCCCTTATCTGGCAACCCTGGCCAAACTGCGACAGCGCCAATGGCAGCAAAACATAACTGTTACAGGCGAGGAGGATGACAGCAACAAGGTGAGATGAGCACCGTTAGAAGTCTGCGTTGGCAGCGTCGTTCGTGCAGAATATGTAGAGATTCGTAACGCGCTGCTGTTGTTTCAGCTACGTCTGGATTATTAAATGATCGTCAACTTTATCTTAAGTTACTGTAGTATTCCGTAAAAAAATGTTAGCACACGCTCAGCAATTGACGCTAACCAACGCTAGCAACCAGACGTTTAAGTTAGCCTGGACGGATGTTAGCTAACTAGCGCTTTGCTACCGTTAAACAAATAGAGACCGGGGTTGCCTGACAAGCTTGTCGGTTAGCGGTAGCTCGCAGTTACCGTTATCTATTTGCTTCCTAGCCATTAGCCAACACGGTTAACCCAACTAGGTCGATTAGTTTATGTGGCTAAAATGTTGTCTCACCAGCTGGGTTAGGGATATTACACTAGCTTACTAGCTTATGCTAACCGCAACTCTCGGCCTAAGGCTGTCAAAGCAGTTATATCTGAACAAATTCAGTCACAAAGGTGAGGTCGTGTGGTGGTGTGGTGATTTAACGCTATTCGAAAAAGTGTAAGTATGAAACGTCTTCTCGTGTCTTATTGTTTAACCTTCCTCCATTTCATCCCTCTCGACTTCATGATGCTGTTGCCAAAGATATCAAGCACTTCAGTTTTTTTGTATTGACGTGTCAACTTGTTAGCTGATAGATGCAATAGCAGTCCAGCAAAGTTAATTCAGCAATGGGATCAGTGTGGGGATGTAACGTTCATGTAGTGAGCTTCCTTTAAACGCAGGGACTAGCTGAATATGAAAAAAACAACAACATTTACATCCTCACTTTTCATTTTGCCTGCCGTTAACGTCCCCTCTGCAACTTCCAAGTTGATCTAGAAACGCATATTAAAATGGATAAGTTCTGTAGGAGTGATTCAAATAAACCTCACCAGTCAAATGAAACGTTTTTGGTTTGAACTAAATGTAATGTTGGCAGAAAATACACTTTAAAAATGAGGATGAAGGCAAAAAGTTTGAAGCAAGTTGTTATTTTCTGGTCTTGCGTGTTCATACCTTTGTACAGACCACTTAGAATACGTGCACTTTTAATTTCTGCTGTTATGAAAGGAAGTCCTCAGGAAGTTGCATGGTGTTACCTAGCTATCTGTACATCAGCACTATAAACTAGACATGTGGTTAAATCTGTAGTTAAACAATCAATGATCCAAGCTTTTAACCACGACAACTGTTGTTTTCACACTTAAGTAACCTGACACAGTGGAGTTGCTGTTTCTATCCTTGTCTTTTGTGTATGAAATGACCAGCCAACAGATGTAGTGTCATGATTTTCAGCCAGCTTTCCGTCTTCCTATTGTAGCAGCACAGAAGTCACTGGTCTAATGAGTCAGACGATGGGAGCATAGTGCCATCATCTGATCAGTGCCAATAAGGAAGTAAAAGCATATTTTTGCCTTGGTTCAGAGCCATTGATGGTAGTTCACTGTGACTTCCTCGTGTTTATGTGGAATCATATTATAAATGTACACTCATTAGTTATTTCACAGATGAGCCTGTCATGTCTTACAGTAGAACAAATCCCAGATTTAATACAGAATAGAACACACTGATTGCTTGTTGCTGGGGCAAAAGTAAAAGTGTCAGAGAAGCATGCTATGTCAGAACAGGGTACTGGGAACTGATTGTGTTTCTTTGCTTTTTGATAGCAAAACAATAAATCCAACACAATAATGACTTCCTTCTGTTTGAATGTTCGCGGCGCAGCTAATACAGCAACATTTTTGTATACTGGCGGTTTATTTTACAGTACCTTGATTTCAAGATATATAAGTACTCAAGTAGTAAATGAATACCTAACTGACTATATTGCAGGTTATCCCTCCATGCTGGATGATATGTAGGGTCAGCAGTGTAAAAAATATGACTTCACGGGCCTGCTACACTTGTTGCTATGAAACCGATCTACACGAGCCTGTGCTGAGATAGTCTGGAGGTCTTGCTGAGACTAAGCCTCCGAATCTGGAGGTGGAGAGGAAGGTATTCGAAGAACTCTGCTCCTCTAAACATGTATTGAGATGGTCATGAAATGTCTTAAATGTCAGTGGGTTGTGTGAGCCGTTGTTGTTGTTTCTGTCTGATCCTAGGAGTTCCACTGCAATGCTTTAATATCCCAGCCCTTTCAGTTTTTTGTTAAAAACGCAAATAACAGTTTGTTCTTCATCCTTGTCATACAAGTTGTGATCAGTAGTGACTGACATTCAAAGGTATATCTGTTTTTTTTTTAGTAGATTGACCTTAAAACCATTAATGTAAAAGCTGTTGCCAGTGACTTATTATTATTATTATTATTATTATTACTACTATTACTACTACTATTATTATTATGAAGCAGTGTTGAAAGTCAAACACATGCTGTAGGTCAGATAGACTTTTATTTTTTTCAGTGGTCAGCACTGATGAATATCAGAATAATGTAATTTTTTATTGCAGAACATGCTGCCTCAAGAGTTTTCCTGTATAGTCGTAGTGTATCTGTAAGTGTTCTGCATTTACTGGCTGCATGAAGAGAGATGATGAGCTGTGTTTGTGTTAGTCGTGACTGGTAAAAAGGAGTTAGCTGATGACAAGGCTGTGTTGCTAAGCAACGCACATCATGGGCTGTGCCTCTTGAAGCTCGAAGCTGCTGCCTGTGTATGCCTGTATTCTACTCTCTGCAAGACTGAGGGAAAGTGTAGTCGAGTGTGTCTCTTCATTATCGCACTTGCAATAACATTATTCTGATTATGAGTACCCATGTATAAAAAAAATGTTCTCTTGGAGCTGTTAACAGTGTTGCATGGTTTTTACTGCAGGCTCCTACGGAGCTCTGCACTGCTTTACCATAAAACAGGTTTGCTCCCTGTGGAATTCTGTTAAATTTGCATTGTCTGTCAGAGGGCTGGAGGCGCAGGGATACACTGTTCAGCCCACACTTTGTCTCAGGTTATCTTAACTTGTGTACTCGCCCCGTTTGTGTCTGGCTTGAATATTGCTGCACGACCAGTAAGGCTTTTGTGCTCACAGACGAGGGTTGCTCTGCAGTACATTAACACTTTTTGTGCCAGAAGAATAAAATTTTCACTTTAAAACATCTGAGCTTGAGAGATGGGGACATTTGCTGGATATTTTGTTGTTGGATATGTCAGACTTTTCCCACATGGTAGCAGGAAGAGAGCAGTAACACTGTTAACATTTTTATGTTTTTGGTTAATCTGGAAAAAAATGCAATTGTGAATTTTATATTCATATGCTGTTACCATCTAACATTAGCAAATATATACAATTCTGTCCAGGTTTGTTTGTAACTTTCTCACACATAATTAGGGCAGGCAAAATTTACAAATAGTAAGAATCAGCAGTTAGTCAATGCTTAAAGTACGTCATTGGTTTTTAATCAGTTTCAAATCAGCTGTTTCTAGGTGCAACATTTCATTATCTCACTCAGCACAGGATTAACAGCCCAACAAAAAGTATAGCCTTCAAGCTTTGCAGACTTTTCAGCCAAGCAGTTTCACAAATTATTATTTTTTTCCACAAATTCACAAATACCAAAGTTTCCTGTGTGGGCAAGGAACTGATGCGTTTGCGTTCATTTTTCAGATCAATTTTGTCACCTGCCTCAGAGAGCAGTGTTTCCCACGGAACTTACTGATTTACTGGAAGCGGGGTGGAGGGTGGAGATGATAAAACAGTTCTGAAGTATACTAAACCACGAGCACTTGGACGCACACATATTATTTTTGGAGACTCTATAATCTTAGTTTGCATGCTCTCATTGACAGAAGTGTAAGCAGTACATGATGTCAAATAATCTTTTTGTTTGTTCATCATGTTCAAGTGAGTTTATGTTTAGTACAAAATTGCTGATGCTGACAATTGTTTTTGCTCTTACACAGGATTACATAAGTTGACTTTGCCTGCTCACATAGGGGAGGACCTTATTACTTTGGCCCTACGCAAAGAGCCTGTAGTGCTGAAGTCCAACACTGAGTATGATTGCCTGGTTGCGGTGGAGGTGAGGAAGCATGGGGTGGAATTCTGAGGTGTCAAGACGAACGTGATGACAGCATGATCCATGGTGGAGAAGCTCAAAATGGAAAAACGCCCATGCAGGGAGGAGAACATTGACTCAAGCGAGGCCCAGCATGCCACTGACGAGTCTGAGGATGGAAGCAGCTCAGAAAGCGAATCGGAAGAGCAGCACCACCAGAGGGTCCAATTGAACAGTGGCTGTAGGAGAAGGGAGCCCTTGGCTGTGACGAAACCCCATCGACAACTCTGTCGCTCCCCATGCCTTGACCGTCCCAGTTTTTCTCAGAGTAGCACTGTGCAAGATTTTCGTGAGGATGACACCAGCACAGCACCGGGGATCAAGCTTGCCAGTGACAGAGACTACCAGACTAAGATGGAATTTGCTTTGAAGCTGGGCTATTCGGGAGAGCAGGTGGAGACGGTGCTCCACAAGTTGGGGGCAGCTGCACTTATTAATGACATTCTTGCAGAGTTAGTACGACTTGGGAACAAAGTGGAGCCTGAAATTCAACCTTGCAGCAGTACGGCCGCATCAATATCAAGACCTCCCTGTGTTAAAGAGACTGTTAGTCCGGAAGTGTCAGTGGAAGACGAATCTGTAGATACTTTTGATAACCTCAGGCCCATTGTGATTGATGGCTCAAATGTGGCAATGAGGTAAGACTTTCACAAACATACACTCCTGTTTAATTCTTAAGTCTTCTCTGATTTTGATTCTGAATTGGTTTGTGCTTCATACAAAATGCCCATTTTCTCTGAAACACTTTCCTTTTATAAATGTCTGCCTCATGAGGTTTAAGTATACCTTGTTCCATATTGTTTTCCAGCCATGGAAACAAAGAGGTATTCTCTTGCCGTGGTATCCAACTTGCTGTTGAATGGTTTCTGGAGAAAGGACACAAAGACATCACTGTGTTTGTCCCAGCCTGGAGAAAGGAGCAGTCAAGACCTGACGCCCTCATCGCAGGTGCTAAAGCCATTTTAAGGCAGCTGTTGCTGTGCTCACACATTACTGATGCCATCATAAAATGGGGCTATTTGACAGGAAGTTAGAAATGCCTTCCAAGGTTTTTAAGATATAACTTCTCACTGTTTTCATAAATTTTCATTAGCTATCACACAACATTAAAAAATGCTTAATATTTCTCTTTCAGATCAAGAAATATTACGCAAGCTGGAGAAAGAGAAGATTCTGGTTTTCACCCCATCTCGGAGAGTTCAAGGCCGGAGAGTGGTGTGCTATGATGATCGCTTCATAGTGAAGCTGGCTTATGATTCTGATGGAATTATTGTGTCAAATGACAACTACAGGGACTTGCAAAATGAGAAGCCAGAGTGGAAGAAGTTCATAGAAGAGCGTCTCCTTATGTACTCATTTGTCAATGACAAGTAAGAAACCGTGATGCATTTTTGTGGAAGACAAGCTGCCTAAGATGCATTTTTGGACTGTTTCAGACAAGGAGTATAAATATAGATTTTGTGTATATTAGTGAAAAGTAATAAATATTATACACTACTATGCAGAATACTATATGCCAACATTAGTAAATCGTTTAAATGGTTATTCATTTAACCAATTTTATGGAACATTTAATAACAAATACTTTTGGATTTTTAATAGGTTTATGCCGCCTGATGATCCATTGGGAAGACATGGGCCAAGCTTGGAAAACTTTCTCCGCAAGCGGCCTGTTGTTCCAGAGCACAAAAAGCAACCTTGCCCCTATGGTAAGCTCCCTTTCAAAGCAATATCTGAAAAGAGTTTTATTTTTGTCAGTGTAATGTAAGGGTTTCATTTACTTGACTCCATCTGTTCTTTTTTTAAACAAGGGAAAAAGTGCACATATGGACATAAGTGCAAGTACTATCATCCGGAGCGGGTCAACCAGCCACAGCGGTCCGTGGCTGATGAGCTACGGGCTTTTGCCAAATTGTCTGCTGTGAAAACAATGAGTGAGGGGGCTTTGGCTAAATGTGGCACTGGTCCAGCAACTGTAAAGGGGGACATTAACTCTGAGGCTAAACGTGTGGCACCCAAACGTCAGTCTGACCCCAGCATTCGTTCCGTGGCCTGTGAACCTCCAGAGGCGCTGTCTGTTGTTAGGAAGTCTGAGACAAATTCAGTGCCTTCCCTTGTGTCTGCTCTCAGTGTGCCCACCATGCAACCTGTAAAGAGCCACGCAGCTGGGGCCTTGAACACACGATCAGCCAGCAGCCCAGTGCCAGGTTCTCTGCAGTTCTCTCACAGTTCTCTGGAGCACATGTCCAGTGTACAGTACCCTCCTATTTTAGTTACTAATAGTCATGGCGCCTCTGTAACATACAGTGAACAGTTCCCAAAGTATGACTCCGTTAGTGACCATGGATATTATTCATTGCACAGTGATTTTTCAAATATGAGCATGAGCAGCATGCATAATGTTGACAGTTTCTGTAGCATGGAGCACGAGCATGTGTATCAGAGAAATCCCAGCCACTGCCCTGAGTCCTGTCTCAGCCACTCAAACAGTGACTCATTCTCGTCATATGGGGACCTGTACCCAAGCTCTGTTGACAGTAGCTTAGAAGAGAGCATGAAGGTGCAGCAGCAGTCTCCTGCACAGGGTAGGATGCAAGCATTCTCCCATGGGTTTCGTCACGAAGCACTGAGCAGGGTACAGAGTTATGGACCAGAGGAGCCGAAGCAAGTCCCCCGTAAGCAGTCTGGACCTCACCTAGCACCACATATCCAGCATGCTGCAGTGGGAGCCAGGTCCAGCTGTCCGGGAGACTACCCCCTAACTCAGAATGTCCTCCCACCTTTGTCGTCCCAGCCCATGCGGTCTCTAGGTATGACCCGAATGGACAGCATATCGGATTCAAGGCTATATGATAGCAACCCAATGAGACAGAGACGACCTCCACTGTGCCGTGAGCAGCATGCAAGCTGGGACCCTCTGCCTTGTGGTAATGAGTCCTATGGATATCATTCATATCCACTGAGTAACAGCCTGATGCCATGTTGCGAGCGGGTGATGGTCCGCAGCATGCCAGACAAAATGGAACAAATCTGGAACTCTCCATGGGAGACCCCATCTGCAGGTGAACACCAAGAGCGGTATGTTATTCCAGACCACCAGTATCAAACATATAGGAACCTTTGTAACATATTTCCTGCTTACATAGTCCACTCAGTAATGGAGAAGAACCCTCATTTGACAGATCCACAACAACTTGCTGCTGTCATTGTCACAAAACTGAGGTCCTGCCACTGAGCAGTTTATTTTAATGAAATGTTTGAAAGTGATGTGATAAGGGAATTAAGAAGTTTAATTGCAAAGATAGGCACTTGTTAAATGTTGCTGCATGTGCAACATCTGCCCTCAGGAGTTAATCATTTTGTCTTGGATGGGAGATCTGGCAATCAGATTTTGCATCACTAAGCTAATATAGAAACAATTGCCATGAAGGAAGTTGTGTGGTGCAGCTATATGATATAAAGCAACACCTTATTAGAAATCTGGTTCATAACACATTCATGCTACCTGAGCAAGAGCAGCATTTGTTCAACAATACAATCCTTGTCTAGACTGGAAAATGCTCCTTAAATCAAGTCTGAATATAAGAGGACATGGAACGCAAAAGAGTTCAATATTAAATTAACAATTAGAAATAAATCAGTCAAATGCATTTAGTACATTCATTTAACATTTAGATACAATAATGTTAGATTAATTAAGAAATAATGAAAACCCAATTCATTTTCATGACTTTTTTTTTTTTTAGTTTTAAGGACATTTCTTGCATGGCATAGCCAGACTCAATTCTTATCAGAATACCTGTATGGTATCACGCCATTTGGATTTCATTATGAGATGTGTTTCAGCTGATACAGAGAAAAAAAAAACAACCTCTGCACGCAATTGGATAGGATTACAACTAATCATCGCAACAAATTGTGACATAAAAATGTCACATATGCTGAACAACAAATGCCTTAATCGCTGATAACTGTTTGTCCTTTAATTTCATTGTCAATATCTTTTACAACAGACGCAATAGCGGAATCTGAACATCTCGCTTCTCCATCAGCAGCCATTTCCTTGTAAACAAAATAAACTCAACAGCACTCAGGTTTATGACTATTTTGCTGTTACTCTTCCGTCTTTCACCACATAAAGCCTGACCAAACATTTTGATTGGCAGATCTTTTCTGGGCATAATGAATTCTGAGCGAAGGGAGTCCAGACTGAAATTCCCCACTAAGATTTTGTGGGTGAGGGGACTTAAAGCCGGCTTCCAGGCTAGAACATTTGCCATCCTTTCACCTTTCATCTTTAGCTAGTAAGCTGAAGCTCCACCGCTAGATTTGTCCTGTTAGCACTTGTTGGCTAGAGCATCAGTGGCATTAAGGACCTGCTACTGTTAAAAACACAGACTAAGAAACATTTCCTTTTGTTAATTTACCTGTGTAGGGCTGCATAAGCTACCAACCTAGCTGGCTATAAACCTTGGACCTTCAGTTTATTACCCAGGAACAAAGTGAAGAGACGGTGTTTATGGCAGTAACTACCATTAGCTTCTTTTGTTATTCAAGCCAACAGGACTGATAATGCCACTCGTTTTAGCACTTCTGAACTCACATATGGGTCTGATTAGGTAAGCTAAGCCTTAAATGCTTAAGTAGTTTGGTTACCTTGTCTGTGTGGTGTGCTTATTTAGCAGCAGTCCAAATTGATAGCTATGGTTTCGCTGGTGCTCTAGTTAACAGGTGCTAACTGACTGTATTTGCTAGCAGTTATTAAGCTTGCTGGATTTAGGCTGTCTGCAGTCCATGAATATAGTGACAATAGCACTGTCATGAAAAGTGACACTATATAACTGAATGAAATAAAAGCATCACTGGCAAATTGACAAATACTCAAACTATACTGAGATGAATAGGATATATAAAAAATGTCATTTCAAGGAAATAACATTTCATAATGAGCTGTAATGATATTTGTCTTCATAATGTATTTTATTCATTTAATACTGATCTATAGTTTTGATGGCCAGTGGGTTAAGCATTATAATAAACCTAATCGAATCCTAATTAACATAGCTAGCTAGTGTAATTGTGAGTCGGTGTGAATCAGTAAACAAGTAAGCTACATGGCAACAGTCAAGATGGGAAGTAATAACTCACCAGTGTCTCCCACATTTGCCTTATTAGATTTAACATAAGAACATTTGTACACCATGTAGCTTTCACAAAGATCTTGTTCAGGCCCTGTGAATGTGTTATGAAAAGCATCTAAAGTGTTTCTGGTGGAGTGGAACTATAAATAACCTTGCTTAGGCCTGCCTCTACTGTAAATAATTCGTGTTTTTTCTTTTTTTTGTGCATTTGTTTTGAAGATAAGCAAAAGGGAGGTAGGCATATACCTCACAGCATGAACTATGACATTTTATGGCCTTATATCTGAATGACCTCACGCTTTAGTCATTGTCTGATTGGTTTCAGTGAAAGTCTTTGTCATTGAAGCCTCCTACTTTCAAATGTAAAGCACTATCTCAGTATCTAAAGAGATATATTTTCTCAGCCTCACTTAACAAAGCTACTATTTTGGTAGAATTTGACAGTGCACAAAGCAAGCCAAACAAGAGATTTGACTTGTATACACGTGCATATATTAATGTACATATAATCACATAAAAGCCATTATTTCAAAGTCATTTATAAGCTGCTAAATAATGCCAAAAAAGACAGAATTTATATCGTGTCTGTATTCTACATAACTTTACCTTTTTGGTTCACAGGATCAATTAATTAGAGCATAAAATAACATCTGTGTTTGGATAATTTCCTACGGTGTACTGTATAGCTACCTTTCTGATTTTATTGGGTGCCACATCCAGGATTTCCTAACTATATATTTGTCGGATCTGTTGTGCCACTTCTTTTTAACGTGGAAGTATTCAAAGTATCTTTGTTTCAAACAGTAGCTCTAATGGACTCCTTCAAGTTGTCAGTAGAGCAGGTTTATTAAGTTTCAGACTACTTTTACATGCACTTAAGTAGTCTGATGATTACCAGCTTATGCCGATAACCTAATTACTGACACATAATTGAGAACAATTGTTTCCTTTATCAGTTTTAAGGCATTGAGCGCTAATGTTGCATGGCAGAAACCCAGGAAAGGGAAGGTACATTCACTGTGGTAGTTATTTAACAGAAATGCAATATTGTTACACCTAAAGTAATTACATCCAAAGGTCCAGTCTATGATTAACATACATATTGATTTCCCTATTTCCCGACATAAGTGGATTAGCTTATTAAATAGACTGAGTCTGATTCCAACAGTAATGAATTTGTGAAATTGAAAGACATGCATACAGTAAAATATGCCATCATATTGTAAAGCCC
Source organism: Chelon labrosus (assembly GCF_963514085.1). Taxonomy (NCBI): domain Eukaryota; kingdom Metazoa; phylum Chordata; class Actinopteri; order Mugiliformes; family Mugilidae; genus Chelon; species Chelon labrosus. The sequence continues at coordinate 4,322,377 of NC_140350.1, read as the reverse complement.
ATTCACCAACACTACCATTAGTCCAAATTATTTTGTAACAAATGAGATACACTTAAAACATAGCAAAGCTGATTCAAATTGTGTAGGAGTTTCTGCCAAAACTGAGTGTAAATTGTGGTTTTAAAATATATCAGAATATTTCAGTGCATTTAAAAAAATAAATAAATAAAAAAAATAAATGGTTGTCAAATGTAATGCCTTAACCCCATTTCTGACAGTTACCTGGTTTCTAATGTGCATGTAAATGTGGTGAAACTCTGAGAATTTGTTAAATAGGGACAAGTCGTGAAAGTTTACTGCTAGTGATGGAAACCGTTAAATGCTTGCACAAGGAATTCTTTACCAGACTGTATATTTACCTAATGTTACATTTGTCAGAGTCTGGCTGTAACAGTTAGGCCTGGGAGTGAGTTAAATATATCTCGATATCTTGTAGAGTATTTCGTTTCTTTAGTTAAAAAAAGTGAATGCTAGGAAGCATGTTGGAGATGATATTTCCAGTGTGGCTTTTTATGGGAGGCCGGACTGCTGGTATAGTATGCATACATGCAGCCAGTCTCCAAGGATCATGGAAGGATTTGGCTGTGCCTTGCAGCACATTGCTCTCAGGATGCTTTCTGTTTTCTAATTTTAAGTCTTTTTCCTGCCAAAAACCAGTGGTTACTGGCAAGAGTGTACTCTGATCTAGTAGTGATATATTTTGTGAAAATCCTACATGTAACATGTAGTACCTTAAAGTCACTTATGTACAGTTGAAACATGGAGATGGTATTGCAAACCTTTGTACTTTTTGTGTATATCCTCTTTATGCACCTTGAGATCTAGAATAGTGAGCTAACAAGGTGGATTTATGTGGTGCAGCTTCAGTCAGGTGAAAACATGTTGGTTGTCTGTGAGGGTATATAAAAAAAAAAGAAAGAAGACAATTTGAACAAGTGATCCTTAAATTTTTCCCATTAGTGCGCCTAAGCATGCTAATGTGTAATGGGTATTAACCATGAAGTTTGGTGTTGCCTGAGATTATCAAATTACTATTACTCATCTCTTAAAAGATTACCGTTTGCGTCACACCCTCCAGACAGTACTGGATTAACCATTAAACCCACAGTTGTAGAGAAGTTGCACCATGTAAAGCCAACCCTTATAGCAAAACCATGCTTTGAGTGCATTTAAAGGGAAGTGCCACTTATTTTCAGAATTTGGGAATGGTTATCGTCGACCAGCTATGAAGTGCATGAATGAACATTACAAATTTGCAGTATAGTATCACCTAAGATTCACACTTGTTTGTAAATATCAAACAACCTTACTATAAGTGGAATAACAAAAATGCATTATGGAAAATTTATTGGTTATCTGTTTGATCATTTTAATAAATAATTTGAAACGCTAAGAAACGATTGAAGTAGTAAATTAACCTCTGAGATCCGTAGTTTAGGAAAGGGTGCATAATAACAATGAATTTTTGAACTGAGTGGTATTACTCTTTAACAGGGCTAATTCTGCAAGCCTGACTTTGTCTCATTGGTGGTGCTTTAAGAATATATATTTCTTTATAATGTTTAGGTACTACCGTGATATATGACCAGACATAAAGAAAAAAAATGTTGAATGTGTTTTTGCCCAAGTGAACTTTGGGCTTTGCTGACTTTGTTTTTTCATGAAAAAAGACGAGGCCACCTTAGGCTGGCTGTCTGTTCATGAGAAGGTGAAACAAACCGCCTAAATGTTTCTTCATGTGAAACAATCAGATTGCAAGGCTGCTGTCAAGGTTGTTTCTGGCATTTGGCTAAACGTTTGCGTGCAATCCTTTTCCTTGAGATAGTTGAATTGTTGTGAAATAAAAAACGTCAATGCCTTAAAGCCTGAATGCTGTCAGTGACAAAAGAAACAAATCAACACAGTTGCTGATTGTGAGACCAAACTGAGATCACAAGCATTTCGGCTTTAATGTAATAACATGTTTCTTAGTGGTGTTGAGATTCTTCTTTAATCTGAACTCTGAAGTAGTCTATTGCCCTGATGAACTGTGTGTTTGGGATTAGCTGTTGTAATGTAGGCCACAACGCAGGTCTACTGAAATAAAAGCGGTCAGGGTTTTATGGTCTATGAGTGACATTCATAGATGCCTAAGGCAACTAAAGCAGTTTATGACATACTAAACATTGTGTACTTATACATAGGAATCCTGGACTGCAATTTACAGGACATGACATTAATGTTAAATCAATTTAAATGTTGGTAGAGCTACTTGGAATCCCATTAGTTTATGGTTTCTTAAAGATGATCTCACAATTTAATTCTAATTTTGTATTTTGCTCACGAGCTTGTGTGTTTCTAGCACAGTGCCACGTTGCTTTTGCTTTTCTGTCATTAGCTTAAATTCAAAATGAACAAAATGAACAAAAGAGAATAGAAATGTCGGAGCATTGTATTTATTATTACTTATTACAGACAACTTTTCTCTGGGCGATAGACTGCTTCCCCAACAAAAAAAAAAAAAAAAAACTTTAAAAAAAAATCCAGTCCAATCCAGTATTTTACTGGTTGGTCAGATAGTTAAACTAAAGGCCAGGATAGTGGTTCATAGTCCCCTCCCTCTCTTTCTAAGTGCCGCAAACAACTAAGCCACAAATGTCTAGAATTGACTTTTGCTTGTTGATACAAATTGTATCTATACCTTGAATGTAACAAAATATGAAATGTATAATATGAATATAATAGTTTTATTTAAATAAAGGGGAAAAAAAATCAATGCCATAATGTTTGTGACACTGTGTGTCACTGGGAGTAGCCCATTGGTATGTACTAACTCTTACTGGGTACAGTAGTTAATTTACAGGGACGTTTACGTGCTACTTAAAAGTGCACAGATACCCTGTGTACAGCAGTAAGCATCGTGTCCTCTCTGTACATAGTCACACGTGTGTGTGTATATATAGAAAGAGATCTGTAAATGTAAGTTGCTTAAGTTGTTCAAATAATTCAGATAAGTTCTGTGTTGTAATTTGTGCACCTCGGTTAAGTGCATCTATTTCCTCTTAACTAACATGTCTGCTTTATGCTGTTTTAATGGGAATTTTAATATTTTTGGATATATTTTGCCTAATAAAACATGCCAAAGTTATTCTTCGGCGGCTTCAGCACACGGGTTGTCATGCAATGAATTCTGTAAATCTGAGGATAGAGGATTTCTTTCTTTCTCACTGTATGCTGTAAGAGTAACTTAGCATTAAACACAAATGAAGGGCCTAGCCTGGAGGTTTAAAAAACGGTTACATACAGAAACAGCAGTCATTGGCTGAACTCTCCTGTTCAGATGATCCTTCACATGACTGGCAACACAGGCTGCAGTAACATAACATACTGACTGAATGGTAAACTCAGGGCTAGTTCTCAATCTGATTTGTGTTTGATGTTGACTGCTATTTAAAAATGCTGATGCTTCTTAAAACTGGCATTAATTGGAATGTTTGGCGGTTGATTTAATGACTAACCCTCCATGTTGAATTGTGTTTTCTTTAAGTATTGAATTATTCACCAATTGTAATTTAATACTTTTGCTATCTGATGCCAACTATTAGTAGACTTGTGCTATTTTCAAGACAGATATTGTCAATATTCTATTAAGTTCAGAATCAGTTGTTGTTGGCTAAGACCAAGACCAAAGTGATTTTGATGTGTACACATTACGTCTTGCAGTTTGTGCTACTGTGTGGAATTGCTGGTGTACAAACTGCCACAAGAAGAGGCACACACATTTAAACATGACTGTACATATACAGTATACAGTGTAATACTCAGGTTAAGTCACACAAACATTTTAAATCACAGACTTGGTTGTTTTCTAATATTGAGAAATGCAGTGGTCTCCTTTCTAAAGTGTAGGTCTCCTATTTGAATAGACCATTGTATCTGCAATGTAAAAAGGGAAATATAAAGCAAGTTCTTGTGTGTGTGAGTGTGTTGTGATGATCTGCAGTATTGTAATCCACATGGACTGGAAAGCATTGCTTTTATAGACCAAAATATACAAAAATAGACTATTTGGGTCCGTGGACTCAAACAAAATGTAAGTCTTAATGACAAACTGTGTTTCTCTCCATAAATAAAGTATAATTCTGTTCAAACTGTCTGTATGCTTTTTTTATTATTATGCTCATGTGACAGAGAGACTCAACGACATTCACTACACAGTTTATTGGGTACAGTGGTGAAAACCATTGCATTCTAATATAACAGTCCTGCACTAAATCTTAGCTTCATGATGCTGTTGTATTCAGCATTTGTTTAAATTAACTGAGAGAGCTGTTGATTCAGCTGTGTTGACAGTTTTTACTACTGGCCAGTAGGCTGTGTTAAAAAAACATTTTTAGTTTTTCAGTTTAATGGCACCACGAACTACATCCTCCAAAATGACCATCCAGTTGTATTACCACCTTTCTTAAGCAGTTTCAGCATGAACTGAACAGTAAGGGCTGTTATATTGATGTGTGCTGGCAAGTGATTTATCCCTCTGTCGGATACATTAAAGGTTTATCTTATCTTATGTTGACAGTGGCCACCACAGTCATTGATGCCAATAAAATGACTGGAAACTCTCTGAAATCTTGCCTTTATATAACAGTCTGTATTCAAGCCTTTCCTGTACTTATTCAAAAACTGAATAGCAAGTCCTACTCTGGACTTTTTCTTATCCATTGGAAATTATTTATTTTATGATTTATAGGCTTATGGCATAGAGGTTGTTTGAAAAGATGACAGATTGATCAATATATAATTCTATGAACAATGTGCTCCTTCATAGGTTAGATGCATGCCAGGCTTTGCTGTTATTAGTTTCTTGTAATGCCTTCAAGCACTTTGGTTATACAGCAGCTGTAGTCTCACAACAGGTCACGGCACATGCACACTACCTGCTGGTTGAATGGTGGAATAGCTCAAGGCATGCGTCACTAAAACACACACGCATGTAAACAGACATTCACCATTTTGCATGAATTCCACAAAGTGGCTCTAAAATGATCTGTTCCAGTAACGCTAATGCAATAAACATTGCATTGACGTGAAAAATAGGGGCTTAAAATATTTATACATTTTATGAAGAAATTGCACATGATCTTAACAGTTAGCACCATCTCAGTGAAGGTCGAATGTTCAGGCATTCCTTGCATAAACAAGTGTTTAAAAGAAATTCCTCAGCATTGTTATCAGCTACTGAATACAAATATAGTGACCTGAGATCACAGTGAATTCCAGAGGACTACTTACACTGCAGCGTTGCACTATATACATAGTAAATGGTATATTGTATACTGCTACAAAACATGCCACAAAAATAGGCTTTTGTCTTTAAATAGTTAACCCTGACATGTTCATTTTAATGTTCACTAATACTCTTGTATGCTTTTGTTAAGATTAGTTTATTAAACACGTACATTTGCGCCAGAGATCACCTATTTGATTACAAGGGGATTTGGCATGTCCTTCAAATGGTCTGCTTTCTCTGGCCAGGAGAGATTAACACGCATTTATACAGCTCTGGTCAGCATCAGACTTGATTTTGAGAGACGGCACGCCATCTTGCCTTTGATATGACTGCAGCTCATTCGCCGTAGGAGGTCATGCTGCCCTGGGAGTGAGAGGATGAGTCAACATACAAATGCAGTGACGTCTCTGCTGCACGTCCTCTGGGAGTATTAAAGCACCAGCAGATCTCCGGGGATTCTTTCATGAGGTCAGTTTCTTTTTTACTTTTGAAGTATAAAACTTGTTTGCTGTCATTTTTCCTACTTGCACATTGTGCATGTACACTGATCAGCCACAACATTAAAACCACTGATCGGAGACGTAAAAAGCATTGACCATCGTATGGCAATACAATGTTCTGCTGGGAAACTTTTGGACCTGGCATTCATGCGGATGTTACTTAGACATGTAGCACCCAATAGATCCCAAATTGATCAAGTGTCTGTGGGATGATCCACAGGGGCCCCTCCCCCAAAGACCCCCACTAACAACATTCTGTTGCCAGACACCACAGGACACCCTCAGAAGGCCCATGTACATTCTCTGAGTCACAACTGTTTTGGAGGCACACAAATCCATATTGTAACAAAAATAAAAGTAGCTAAATACTAAATAGAAAACAATTAGCCTGGTATAGATAGACTCAATATGACAATGTGAGCCAGGGGTAGTACCATTTGTATTTCATTATAGTGTTTCAAATGAAACAAATCCCTCAGCACACGATTGGATTTTTCTACAACCGCTCAGATGATGGGTATGACTAAATTGCTGTTATTCTTCTCTCCATCACCCCATAAAGCCTGCCCAAACAATTTGATTGGCCTACCAGATCTTTGCCACAGTATGATCAGTTACCAACAGAGCAGTTCCTGATCAATTTTCCGCCACAAGAAATATGTGGGTGTGGAAGTCGGTCTGGCTTATAGACTTAGACTTAGACTTAGATAAACTTTATTGATCCACAAGGGAAATTGCTTGGTTACAGTATCTTAGTTGTCCATAAAAAACACACTCTTAAGAACCTCAGATAAAAAGAAAAGATTAAATTAAATTAAATAGAAATAAAAAATAAGTAGAATAAAATCTAGTAACATAAAATAGAAATAGTATAAGCCAAAATGTACAAATTATCATATTAGCATATGAACAAATGTACAAGAAATGGAAGAATATAAATTATATAAGTGACTTGGACTGAATAAACACCAGCAGAAATGGAAAATTAAGGTTAACCTGAGCCTTGTGACAGACTACATATCTTCACTGAGGAGATTCATCCGGGGCAAGAAGAGACAGATGCTGCAGATGCTAGCTACGGACAAGCGTTTCCAGCCAAAAATGAAGAAGTGGCACAAATGTCCGGTTACTGAGCAGTGAGAGAAAATGTATGTTTTGATGATTCATTCCCACTCACCCGCACCAGGTCCTGGGATCACATTACTCCCATCCTCCAGCATCTGCATTGGCTCCCTGTCCACTACCGCATTCAATACAAAATCCTTCTCTTAGTCTACAAATCCCTACACAATCTGGCCCCATCTTACCTATCAGATCTCCTTACCCCATACTTGCAATCCCGCACCCTCCGCTCTACAGACGCATGTCTTTTAACAGTCCCCACAACGCGTCTTCGCTCCATGGGTGACAGGGCCTTCAGTGTGGCAGGTCCTAAACTGTGGAATGACCTGCCGCTCGTGATGCGCCAGAATACATGTATGTCCACTTTTAAAACTCAATTAAAAACACATCTTTTTAGCTTAGCTTACCTGTCAGCCCCCTGATCTCTACTTGCACCGCCTCTTTTATTTTATTTTATTTTATTTTCCCTGTTTTTATCTGTCCTCGCTTTGTGCTCAGTGTACTGTTGTGTGTGTCTGGGGGTGTTTTTGTGTCTGGGGGTGTTTTGTGTTTTGTGTTCCTTGCCTATACCTACTTTGTACAGTGTCCTTGGGTACCTTGAAAGGCGCTTCTCTAAATAAAATGTATTATTATTATTATTATTATTATTACTCAAAAAGCTTGAGGCCTTGTCTCTCACACAATAAAGCAGACTGGACACTCTGCTGTGGTGATGAAACATTTTGTGACATAGTTTAGTCCAGCTGATGCTCTGACAGAGCCATACATTGCGGCGAATACAAAAGCTCTTCTGAGGGATCTGGCTCCGCACAGAAGCCTTTCAGCAGTTTTTGGGAAGAGATCCTAGTGTTCACAGAGCAGTTTGATGACATGAAAACAACTTAACAAACACGCTATTCTCTGCTGTCCAAGTATTCAAACACTCCAAGTTTTGGAATGTTTTCCAGAATCATTCACACAGTAAAGATGATCCTCTTACCAAAATATTACATTTTGTTATTCTTTTCCTTTCTTGGAGCTTAATAAAATAATGCAACATTTCAGTAAAGATTATTACTGTGATGTGACTATAGCATTATTTCTGTATTTCATCATTATTGGCTATACTGACTAAATAACAGAGCAATTGTGGTTAATAAACTGGTGGTAAGTTTGCATGTGTCACTGCTGCTGCAATTTTCCAAAACTGATTTTGATTGGATTTGCTTATGAGGCAAAGGCGCTTTGGCCTGTTAGAAGCTGCTGGTTGTTTCATGTTCTTCTGAAACTTCTTATCACTTTAAAACTAATATAGCCCAACTTTACAGAAGTGAAAAATGTGATTATGTTACCTCCTTTTACATGCATGGTTGTGTCTACTCCCTTTATCTGGAGGTGTGATATTTCTGCAGGAGACTGCACTGATCATTGCAGTTACTTCATTCATGCCTGAAACAGAGGGAACACAGACATCACAGCCAAACCAACAGAAACAACTGAGTTTAAAGCAGACAACCAGAATGGACCCTGGTGGTCCCTAAGCAAAAGCTCTGCAGCAGCTCAGACTGTCACGTTACATACAGGATGTAAAGCGTCAACCACGATGAGTGGGTGTTTTGCAGTAAGCAGCCATGACACAAGACACCAGAAATTATAATAAAAGGAAACATACAGTATTTAAATATGTTTCTATGTTTAAATGAATATCACTGCACTGACGACTACTAAGCACTTCCTGTTTGTTCAGTTTAAAAAGTGGGTGACAGTTCTAGGACACGTTCTTTTGCTGGCAAACCTCACAAACCATGAACTTTTTTTTTATCGTGAGATGTAACACTAATTATTGCACCTCATGGCAGGCCCACTCTAGCTGTATTGATGTGACGCAGTCCACATTTCTGCATTTCTTTTAATACATTTAAAGCATAATAATATATTAATACATTGTACGACAACTTAGAATTACGTGATGAGCTGTACTGAACTGTCTGCTGAGAGTGAAAGTGCTGCTGAGTAACTTTTTGGCTGACAAGCTGTGCTGAGCTGCAGCCATGATGATGCGACTGCTGCGGGCGGAGTCTGCTGCTGGCCTGAACTCACTGTCTCAGTCTGGTCTGGCTGCTGTCCTGTCATCGGCCTGGGTGTGGTTTTGCAGTCGGGAGTACCGTTAGCAGGAAATCAAGCTCCAGTCCATTTCACTTTAAGGCGAAACAAAGAAAAAAGATACTCCCACAAGCGAAGGTTTGAAATAGCTCTTCGTAGCCAGGCAAAAAGCAACGTTTTGTCTCCTCGAGACGGGAAGGCGTTATATTGGCGCCGTTGTTCTGATGGGAAAAAGTTTTCCGCTGTTTTCGTTGACTACTCGTCTTATTTAAGAAGTTTATATAAAACCTGAACCGGACGTAAAACAAAGGAAAGATGCCGAAAACGGTAAGATTGCAAACTACACTATCACCATGTAAAAGTATTTTCTTTGTCTTTCTCCTTCATATCTATGAAACGTTCTTTTTCTCATCTCATGCTCAGTAGTAATCTTAAAGTAAAATAAATCACGCCGTTTGTGCTTATTGTACTTTTTTAAAATCCGTTACATCCTTTCAAACTCACCCGAGGATTAACATGGTACTTTCCGTTAAGTGTGTGCGCGTGCGCGCTCCCGCCTGTGTATTCACTAAATTAGCGCCTTTAATCACACCACTCATTCAGGCCTCCAACGCGGCGCTTTATTACGTTACTTTAAACTACTGTTTCGGCTCAGCACCCCGAATTCACCCCATTTTTCAGCCGGTTTTCAGCGGAAGTGTGGCCCGTAGTAGCAGTAGCTAGTCCTCATAAGGCCTCTGCTTCAGTCAGCTCCAACAAGGAGGGATTTGAACTGTCATTCAGGCCAGCTGTGCTGCCCCAGTCTGCAGCAAATGGACGCCAACTCGTAAAAGCGAGGAAGCATACGGGCGGCCACTTAGATCTATTACGTCCTATCGCCAAGATAAGAAAAGAGGTCGACGTTATTGCTATGAGCTGTGATTTCACACGAAGAAGCCCCCAAAGCTTAGTATATCTGTGCTCCTACTGCCTTGGTTCTGCACAAAGAAAAGAAGGGGGGAACCACACAAAGACTAGTGTTCTGTTCAAACAGCACAGCCCAATGTTTGTGCTCCTACCTTCATCAGTGACGGATAGAACCGAAAGTGGTTTCATGCCCATCTCATCTCCTTGCCCTTGATGAAACTGTGTCAAAATGTTAAACCGTGACTCAGTAAAATGCTTTTTGAATTAGTAAGATAATATGGAAACTGTGCATAGGCTGATCTGAAAGAACAGCCACATGTACTCTGACTGCAAAAGGAACAGGGTGCTGTTAAGAGTCACTCAAGACCTACCACATTTTTTCCAGTGGAGTGACTTCAGATTATGTGCTTAGTTGTTGTAATTTACTCTAAAAATCTTCATTATTTTTGGCAGCAGGCAGTCCTGATAATTGCTTATCATAACTCAGCCAATATGATGCAATGTCAGTTATGAGCAGTTACAAGAGTTTAATAACATTCACATTTGTCACAGGAACATTTCTAAATTCCAAACAGAAATACAATACAAATGCCTCCAAGTCTCGTACCTGCTCTCTTCCTGCTGCATTGTTTCTGCCAGTACTTCCTCTATAATTTTTCCAGCTGTCAACCACAGGGAAAAAAAGAGTTACACATCCTGGCATTTAAACGGCATATTTAAGGAGTCTTCACTACTTTCCTCTTCCCAAAAGGAATTCCTCTACTCATTTCGGCATTTTGAAACAAACTTTACATAGCTGTCAGTAGTTAAATAGTAAAACTTGCGGTATTGGCAGTATAATTAACTTTACTTTACAATTAATCAGTTGTCTATTTGGGATAAAGTGGCAAATGTATTCAGAGCTGTCTGCGGTAAATGAGGATGAATAAGTGGGGTTTTCAGATTGTCTGTATGACACTGAAGCACATAAGCATTAATATTATTAATATTTTTACTGAAAGTGTTAACTATCCTCCTGTCATGTACTTTTAGTCCTCCACTTAGTGTCAGTCTTTATACCTGCAGAGTGCACCTGGGACACTTGTTAACCTCAACAACACCAGAAGGCCTACAGTTTGTGCTACAGCTCCTGCAGTAACCGATATTCAATTAACCCCAAAAAGATGTGCTGCCAAGACCAGAAAATACAAACTAGACAGCTACAAGTGAAGTTATTCTGTCTCATTTGCACAGATGCAGTTAGGTTTAGAAATCATTGCACCTGGCAGAGGTGATATCCCTGATGAAATGGTTTGAAGGCAGACCTGTTTTTGCAATACTTAGTGGTCTGTTTCCTGAAGCTTTAGGCGCCATGTGAAGATGCAACAGACTAAGTGTCGGAAGAAGGAAGCTAGATACACTGATTCAGCAAATGGCCTAAAACTCTGTGCCCGTCTTGTGCTCACTTTCACATTGAGCTGGCTTCACGAGCAGAAGGATCATGGTTATAAAAAAAGTTTTTCCATTTACCATTTTGCTTCCCTTTTTTTTAAAACATTTATTTATTCAGTAGTTCAAGTTACATTTAAAAATATCTTCGACAAAAGCAATAATTATTGAGTCTTTGCTGAACTCTTCTTGGCAGTGCTTCAGCTTCCCAAGGAAGTTATGTTGTGACTCAAGGTTTCTGTGCTTACATCAGTTCCTTTCTGGTAATTTCCTCGCCTGCAACCTTATATGGACTTTCACATCACAGTCTAGCTGTTCTCCTCCCTGCTTTCCCCCAGCGTGGTCCTCAGATGCCATGCTCCACTTTAGATTGCATTACAGCAGCGTACCAAGTTCTGGATTTTCAGTATATCAGTGTTTATCTGTCTTTTAAATGTTATTTCAAACCATAATACAGCTGCACTACTATTGTTGCACGTAACTTGTTTTTCTGGGGCAGTTATGTTTAACTGCAGCTTATCCCCTGCTTTATTAAAGAAGTAACCTCAATTTACGCAAAATAACATTTTAAACAGGTCACTTTTTTTGTAAAGCACTAAACAGTTTTTTTTGTTTTTGCTCAACTCTAGCTTCATTTCGCGATCTAAAAAAAGTATCTTCTCATTCATTTAACCACAGAAATACTTCAGCAGTTTTCTTTTCCTTCTTGGTGAACAACAGAGCCATTTGGTACAGCAGAAAGCCCGTTTTCACATTAACTCCTAACATCTTTCCATCCACAAATACAGAATTGTTATCGCGCAAAACTCAAGTATAACTTACCATTCTTGAGCCAAACATGTAGAATTCAAAACAGAAGTTTTCTTGTTAGGAGGACCAACACTTTTAACAACTGTGTCTATGGAGACATGGTAAATGGAAAGACCTGGAGGTATGCAAGCAGGGGATTAAATGGGTTTGTAGTGCACATAACAGAGCAGATTAACAGCGTGTCGAGGTGGCAGACAGGCTACACTGAAAACTTCTGCTGTTTTCACTTGTTTATTGTTTTCTGTGTGGAGGCTGTGAGAAAATCTGTGTTTCTGAAAGTAAGTACTTTGCTGTTTTTACATGCCTCATCCTAATTGCTGTTGCTGCTTTTGGAATCAAACTAAGATCTTTATTTAGTATAGATATAACATGTCATATCTAAGCAAGTCATTTATTATTAATTGGCACTTAGCATTATGAAAGCCATTAAAGGTAAAGTACTGTTTAGAGCATAAGGGAATAACTTTAGTGAAGAATTACAGTCAGCTTTCTAATTACTGCAAACAGAGGAGCTGCTGGATTGTATCAGGGAAAGTCGTCTCTTTACCATGCAAACATGTCCTGATCTTATTTTGCTGATGAGCTACAGTTCTTGTGGACCAGTTTGTTAGGGCATTCTTGCCTCGGACCAACAGTATGCGTTCATTTTTTAACCGCCCCACTGACCTGCTAAAATACGTGCCTTAGTTCCTTTGTTAATCTACTTTGAATAAGTACAAAATCATTACACCACCCAAATAAAGTAGGGACCTGTTGTACTGCGGCCATCTTAAGTGAGGGGGGCTGCAGCTGTTTTTTACTATGCTGGAAACATATAATTAAGTCTGCATGAGCTCCATGTTGCTGCTTACCATCTTTGTTATGTATATGCGTGCAACTCTAACAATATCATGTAGTATTTGAAAGCTAAAACAGACTTTGCAGACAAAGCCAGTAGAGATAGGAGGACAGTGTGTCAGGAGGTTTGCTTAATGTTGGATAGGTTTGCAAAAAGGTAACGAGTTACGTGACAAGCTCAAAATCAAAAGATGATGAAGCAGCAGTGTTCCCAAAGTTGATTTACATTTACATGTTTAAAAAGCATGAACAGTGGCCGTGGGAATCAGTTTTAGACAATCCCCATCACCCCTGTGAGCGCGTACGATCCCCCACTTTGAAAGAGACCTCATCCTGTTCCTGTCACTCAGTTTGAACTCTCCGTCGTAGCTTTTTTTCAGGATGTCGCTAAGATGCACCAACACAAAACCACAGTCTAACCAAGACAGAAGAAATGATGAGATTCGGAGCCCCAACTTTGAGTTCCGAATAACATTACAAACAGCATCCGAATATATTCTACTTGGCAGCTGACTGCAAGATAGAAACCAAAACTACAAGAGGAAGGTTCATAGTTTGACTCGCAGGGGACAGGGTTGGTTTTTGCAGCAATTATATTTTCCTGTTTCCCATGTCTAAAATATGATAATGTTTGTGTATAATGGATTCACTAGTCATTTCACTTAATGTCTGTTATGTTGTCGTCTTCAAGCGATACAACAACGCTGTTACACTGGGCCGCGCCCAGGATAGGCTGATCCACCACATTTTCACGCTTCAAATTTGGCTTGATGTTACACTTGTAACGCTCTGTGTTCTTATTTTATTAGAACTGTTAAACCTGACTGGAGTGGATCTAAGTTGTGGTGGAAAATAGAGAATGATGCAGTTTGTCTTTGAGATAATCCATAATGCAGATGTCAGTAGCTCCTCAAATGGCTCCTCCTGGTTTCTTTGGTAACCAGGAGGAGCCATTGTTAAGGAGTTGTTGACTTTAGCTGCTGACCTTGTGTGGCTGTTACGGATGGCCTGACTCAGACATATGACTCAGACTTCATCAACCGTCAATTACTTAAGACATACCATGAAAGTAGGGCTTGATACTCTGATCCGTTGCTTGGTTTTATATACCAGGCTTACATGGCTTATATACACAGAGATGGGGACCATACTGCTCACAAATCCCGCTGCCGTCACCCTAAAGAACCGTCAGTCGCATGCATTTAGTTTAGTTCGGTCCTCCTATAAACACTTAGCGTTATCTTCTTCTGTTGTCAGGGTTTGGGCTGGAAGGACTGTGCTCGTGAACAGCACACTGAGATAACACTGGCATAGGAATGTAAGGGTGGTGACTCTGAATGGTGGGACGTCAAATGCACTCAGTGAATTTTAATCTCTGTGTCGAGTGGTATATCTAACACATTTGGTGAATCTCTTTTGAATGTGCAACCCGACCAAAGTACATGACAGTGAATCTCCAGCAGTTTTGCTTCCTCTTCTTGGCACCTGGGGTTTTTCCCACAGTCCAACTTTGGGTTGTCTACTCATCATTGCATTTGCTTTTTGACAGCCATATACTTAAACAAATGTGCTCTTGCTGCAAATAGTGTTTTTTGGTTGACATGAAATTAGGTACAGATATTACTGATCCCCAGAGGCTGAACCTTAGTAACTGTGGTGATCCTTATATGGATTGCTTTAAGTCTTTAACTATATCAATAGTCTAACAGTAAACTAAGATGCTGACTATGGTAGATGTTACAGTAGCTTCACATCAGCATTTTCTCCTTATTAGCATGTTAGGATGTAGATGTCAGACGAAGACACTTTTATGGCCATTGCCAAGACGAAGTCAAAGGCCCATCATACAAAGAGGAGATGAGAACTTTATCAGTTCTGTCTGTACTTGTAACAGCTGCATGAGTAATGCTCAAGCAAATGGAAAGATTTACAAGAAGACAAGGTTTCAGACAGTCAGTGAAGCTACATGTAATCGATGGTCATATACACATTTTTCTAAATATAAAAGCTGAGGCAATAGTGTGACAGAAAAACAGTTAAGGAAAAGTCATGGAAACATGGCACATGTGCCTGAGGTGGGTGTTTTTCAGCGTGTGCTAATAATAGCGTGCTAAGTGTTTTTGATTTTTGGCCATACTGGACACACCCTAGCCAGGCAGAACATGTTTAAGCGTAGTTCCTTTTTCATGCAAGATTAACCATTCTGACTCAGGAAATGAAAGCGCTTAAACGCCAGCAGGGTGGTCATGATCTGAACTTTCATTGCACAAATGTAAAAAAAGGTCATACTGTCAGTTTAAGGACGGATATGTCGAGGAGGCTCTGAAGCTATGTTGGAGTTCAGTGTAGACTGAAGGTTTTACTTCTGCTCTTAGCTGCCGGGGATGACAGGAAGTGACAGAGGGGCAAGTGTCCTGAGCAACAAATGGAGTCCTGCTGACATGGATGGGAAAGAACGCAACTCTAATCAGCCCTGCAACTGGGAAATAATGCGTACCATTGTTGTTCAGGCCAGGCGTGGGCCTCTGCCTGCACAGTTATTTCCCAATAGACACGCATGCTGCTGTTTTCGTCATCTCTAAGAGGACAGAGAAAATTAGAGATTCCTGAATGCTCAGTTTACGGAAAACTGATTTTTTTTTTACTCTTAAAGTCTTAAAAGTTAAATAAGTGGATTTAACTTCTGACACATGATTTTACAATACACAGACATCGCAAGTTATTTGAGTAAGAAGTGTAGCACTGAGCTAAATAACCCGCCGTAACAAGATGTGTTACCTGAAGAGGAAATCAACCTCCTTTTCAGTCTTCACACACTGTTGTTGTTCAATTCTGCAGCGGCAGATAGTTCAGCCACTGACAGGTTGCTTGATACATGACAGGATGTAGACAACTCTCATGAGAGCTCAGTGTTTAGCAGCCATGCCTCACAAGGCTCAGCCGCTAGAGGATGTGGTTACTTCCTGTAGATAAGTTCCACCGAGACAGAGTCAGCTTGGCATAGTGTAGGAACATGAAACGTGGTCTTTCATGAATTTTGAAATTATGTCAAAATTGAGAAAATGAGTTTGAGTTTGACTGGCAGATCGTTCACAGCACAGCTCACTGGACTGTTGTCCGGTGGTCCTGGTCTACTAAGAGAGTGTACTGAGGGTTGTAACTGAGTCAGTGTTCCTCTACATGTGACATTATACATGATTTGTTGCATGTTTTCAAAATGAAATGGAGCCACACACAGTTGAAGTGGCCCGCTCAGTTCACTTTGTCTCTGGACGAAGCTGGAAAGACCTACAAGCATTCAGAGCAACACAATGATGTCGCTGTCTTGGTTGTTTAGAAAAGTGACTCAAGGGTGATCCTATGTTCAGTCATCATATCAAACCACCACGTATTAGATTGTGAATGGCCCAGCACGAGAAAGCGCGGGCAGACATCTGCTTGAACAGGAAGGGGGCAGATGTATTAAGCCAGAGCAAATTCACAGTTTCCATACAATGGCATTTTAGTAATGGCTGAATCTTTCAATGTTTTTTTTTCTTTTTTCAAAAGATTTTTTCTTTGCTAGATGATTTGAAATGTTACATGTTAATTTCATATTAAGTAACATGCTCTTTTTTGTGTTTGCTCTGTTCCTCAGATCAGTGTAAGAGTCACCACGATGGATGCTGAACTGGAGTTCGCCATTCAGCCCAATACAACAGGGAAGCAGCTCTTTGACCAGGTACGAGAAACTTCCTAGTGCATTGTCACAGTAACTTCATTTTGAGTCAGACCTATTTGTAATATTGTTAAAGACTTGGTCTGTATTTTTTACCCTTGAGAGGTTCCTTTATTATACTGGTAATGGATATTTGATGAACACAATGTGCACTCTTGTAACATAACACATAGGAATCGTACTGCTATTGGAAACTATTGCAAAGAGTTTGTGAAATGGATTAGATTATTTCCGTTATCATTTCATCTGTGCATTTTCTTAGGACATTTAGAACTCCTCCGAGCTCACTGTAATATATTGTAGCTTATATTGCAAATCTTCTCAGCTGACGATACAGTATACAATACAGTAACACCACATGGCGCCAGTTGTGTGGGTGCACTTCAATAATCGATCTGTTTTTTTACGTTTGAAGGTGGTGAAGACCATTGGACTGCGAGAGGTGTGGTACTTTGGTCTCCAGTACCAGGATACAAAGGGTTTCTCTACATGGCTGAAACTCAACAAGAAGGTTAGCTCCTCTCTGTTTTGCTCTACAACACTCTTTGACCCTTCTTTGTCAAGACTGAGCTATTCTGTTGAACTGGAGTCTGTTTACAGAAATATAACCTCTAGCCTTCACCTGTGTCTCGTTTTATTTTAGGTGACAGCCCAGGATGTGAGGAAGGAAAGCCCGCTGCTGTTTAAGTTCCGTGCCAAATTCTTCCCTGAGGATGTTTCAGAGGAGTTAATCCAGGATGCCACGCAGCGGCTGTTCTTCCTGCAGGTGAAGGAGGGTATCTTAAATGACGACATTTACTGCCCTCCAGAGACAGCAGTCCTCCTGGCCTCCTATGCGGTGCAGGCCAAGTACGCCGACTACAATAAGGAAGTCCACGCACCAGGCTATCTGAACGGGGAACACCTGCTCCCTCAGAGGTAACGCGGGGTTTATCACTGTTTGAGAGTTCAGTTAATATGACATGCAGCCTTCCATCAAATGTGCTATGAAACATGTTATTCTGAATGACTTTTGACACTCCTCTGTTCTCAGAGTTCTGGATCAACACAAACTCAACAAGGAACAGTGGGAGGAGAGGATTCAAGTGTGGCATGAAGAACACAAGGGAATGATAAGGTGACCAGTGGCACACATATACACTTCCAGACGGAACACATACTGCCACCCCTCTTACTCTTTCAATGAATGCTATTTCAATAACTGACTTTACACACTTTCTCACTGCTTTCACATCCAAACATACAGACTGAAATATGTATATCTACTAGATTATATCACCACGATCACACCATGCATGCGCCATTGGTCTTCAGCAAATACTGCGTCCATATTTATCACGTGCTAATCGGGACACTTGATCTGAATTCAGTTTGATTAGTTCTGTGTGGTGAGTCAGGCAGTGCATAACTTATAAGAGTGCATAAAATAAGTATTGACTTGAATGAGTTTTAGCCCAAAGCCCAGTTGGTAAGTGTGTAATTTGCATACAGTGCCCACCAGTCCAGCAGCGGAACTGAGTCCAGATATTTGTGCTTGGGTGCTGCAGATGTGAACGCTAGCTGTACCAAAATCAAGAAGCGTACCGCAGACGATATAACATTACCTTTTCTGGACAATTTTTTGAAGACAGAGGAGAGTGTGTCCACTGCTTTTTCTATGCACCCAGAGCAAAAGCAGCAGTAACATGAAGTAACCGCATCAGTTATATCAGAGTTCGGTGCACACTGTTGTTGTGTAGGCGGGTGTCATGAATGAGATGACGTAAGCTTGCACAGGTATAGAACATTAATGAACATTATTTGGGCTCATCTGTATTGGTACAGTTAATCTGATCCTGATGTGGAAGTATTGTCAAATTCCAACACTTCTTCTTTGCCTTTGTGCTCCAGATTGGTTAGCGCCACATGGACGATGTGCCAAAGTGTAATTTAGCAGGACACTGAACCCAGAGTTGCTCCCAGTGCATGGCACTGTTGTGCGCTTTGAGAATAAACAGGAGAAGCACTATATACTGTCAGTCCCTGTCATTCATTAGCTAACTGCCACTCCACTGTCCACAGAGAGGAATCCATGATGGAGTATCTGAAAATTGCTCAAGACCTCGAGATGTATGGAGTCAACTACTTCAGCATCAAGAACAAGAAAGGGACAGAGCTGTGGTTGGGAGTGGACGCTCTGGGTCTCAACATTTATGAGCAGAATGACAAGTAAGTGACTCTATAGCAGTGTCTATACTGTACAGTATTGATAATAGTTGTGAAATGAAATAGGACTGAGAGTTTGCGCTTTCTTCTGCAGAATGACACCCAAAATTGGATTTCCTTGGAGTGAAATAAGGAACATTTCCTTCAATGACAAGAAGTTCGTCATCAAACCAATCGACAAGAAAGCACCTGTACGTTAATCTTATTCTTATTCACTGATATTGTGTTACATTTAACAAATTGCATGCTTTTACTTGTCTGTGTGTGACTTCTGATACAAGCCTCTAATGCCGCCATTGTAGGATTTCGTGTTCTATGCTCCGAGACTGCGCATCAACAAGCGTATTCTGGCTCTATGCATGGGCAACCACGAGCTGTACATGCGCCGCCGCAAGCCGGACACCATCGAAGTGCAGCAGATGAAGGCTCAGGCTCGGGAGGAGAAGAATCACAAAAAGATGGAGAGGTAAAACTGCAGTTGGGAAAATATATAGATAATATGGATTCATACTTAATTTGAGACTTCTAATATTTGAGTTTCAGGAAATAGGCAGCTACTGTTTGACAAATATGTAATAACCACAGTCTGATGATGTATATCACAGCAGAGACACATCATGTAACACGAGGTTCAGTTTTATCTTTGTAAAAGCAATTATAGACACGATATTCACAGACACTCCTCAATGTGGGTCATGGGTTGTGTGACTTTTATGTCTAAATATGTAAACTTGTATATATTGTGATTCATCTCATTAATGATTCTTTTTCCACTAGAGCTCTGCTGGAGAATGAAAAGAGGAAAAGAGAAGTTGCAGAAAAGGAGAAGGAAAAGATTGAAAAGGAAAAGGAGGAATTAATGGATAGATTAAAGCAGATTGAGGAGCAGACGAAAAAAGCCCAACAAGGTGGGTAACCTGACAGAATTCAAGATCAGTTTGTTGTGGTGATCTAATCAACTGTGGCACTCTCACGTGATGCTTACCTTTGGTGCTTCTGTGTGTGTTTGTGAATGTGTGTGCGCGCACAGAGCTGGAGGAGCAAACACAGAAGGCTTTGGAGTTGGAGCAGGAGAGAAAGCGAGCTCAGGAGGAGGCTGAACGGCTGGAGAATGACCTCAAGAGTGCGGAGGACGCCAAGCTGGCACTGCTGCAGCAATCACAGAGCCAGATGAAGAACCAAGAGCACCTGGTCAGTTGTCAGAAACGCTATTCTAATCATAGACATTGAAAATAAAATAAAAATGTCAGTGTGTGTCAATATGAAGAAAGTCAATAAAGGAAGATGTTGTTCTTTTAGGCTACGGAGTTGGCTGAACTGACTTCAAAGATTTCTCTGCTGGAGGATGCCAAGAAGAAGAAGGAAGATGAGGCAGTGGAGTGGCAAATGAAGGTGTGGTCTTTTTTCTTTTATAGCATACTGTGTTGTTGTCAGCTTGATGGAAAAACCCATGACATGAAAACTCATCCTTGTTGATGGGGAAAAAAATGAATAATTCATTAGCTGATTGGAAAAGGTTGGTCTGGTAGTCAGATCCTCAGTAATGCAGCTCAGCATCTTCTTCCTGCTCCTAAAAAAATGAAACCTGTGCTTTACTGACACCATGTGGTGAGGAGTGAGTAGGACAGTCAGGGTCTGTTTTAAAGTTTTTATCTAACTGAAACGTTGACTGTGACTGAGGTGAGGTTTGAAAGCTGCCAGCAGGAAGTGTTTTGAGCCATTAAGATATTCTGCTTTGTTTTGGAGTCCTGTGCTA
This sequence comes from Chelon labrosus, assembly GCF_963514085.1. Taxonomy (NCBI): domain Eukaryota; kingdom Metazoa; phylum Chordata; class Actinopteri; order Mugiliformes; family Mugilidae; genus Chelon; species Chelon labrosus. Next base: position 4,301,744 of record NC_140350.1, on the reverse strand, counting down.
ATTAATGGTTTCCATTTGTGCATTTTTAGCACACATTCAATTGACATTACAGCCTCAGCTCATAGAGCACATTCTCTGATGTATATCATATTTCCTGAGTGTATTTCCTTTAATTAAAACTTACAATATACAGAAGGACAGCAAATAGAAAAGGAAAACAAGGCACAGCTGAGATAAGGGAAAATACACTCTGCTTTTCTAAGAGGTTCTTCATGGGACGTCAGTTAGTCTCCGCATTTTATGGCTTTGCATGTTGTAGAATCTGTTTATTCATTCTTTACACCTCTTCCATTCTCCACGCTGTAGGACTCAGTGAGAGAATGTCGTTTTTATTCTGCCTCTTTGCCTGCAACAGCTGTATCCAACTATATATCTTCAAAGGTCACTGTGACCCAGAAAATCATGGTTTTGGCCACAAATCAAGAATTCATACCCTGATTCCGAGAAATTTTCACACAAATGTGTAAGGAGTCCTTCTTCTAATGAGTCCATGCTCTTCACTCCCTCTACCTGGAACCAAGACAGGGGGCTTCCTCTGTACTCCTCCATTAAAAATAGTGTCTTGTGTCAAATTGTCAATGGAGGTTTCTCACTGGAATCAATTCACTGGACTCATATATATGAGTCGGTGTTGTTATAGCTTTTAATATGTTTAATTAAATTCCTTGAAACATATGTATCTGGAGTAAACCTGGATGTAAGCTGCAACTTGACTGGTTGGCATTAATTCTAATTCCACTAATTTACACTGATGTAGTTAAAACTGTACCTGGGCCTCACAATCACCTCACCAGCATTTCACTGGATGTTCCCTCAGGCTACCACGGTGCAGGAGGACCTGGAGAAGACCAAAGAAGAGCTGAAAAGCAAAGTGATGTCAGCCCACATCCAGGAGCCCCTCAACGCAGAGAACGAGCACGACGAGAACGACGAGAGCAGCGCCGAGGCCAGCGCCGAGTTCACAGATGCTGCCACGTACAAGGACCGCAGCGAAGAGGAGCGAATGACCGAGGCTGAGAAGAACGAGCGCCTGCAGAAGCATCTACTCGTAAGTCTGCCTCAGTGCCTCATGAAGATCAGTCAGTGAAGAATCAAAAGGCAGCTTAGGCAGCTCACTGCAGACAAGCATTCATATTTGTTGTAGCTTTTAATCATCTAAAATGAAACAGGGTGTTGGAGTAAATGATGGTAGGGATCAGTTTGTAGCTCGTAGCAGATAAAAAGAACCACAAAAAATTAGGGACATTTGTAATGAAATAGATTGGATGACTGGGTAGACTGAGGTGAATCCAGGTAAATATTCTTATTTGAATATCAATGCTTGACAAAGAAATGTTAATGACAAAAGAAAAGATGACGATAAAGAAAAGATAAATTACACTGAACAATGAGAGGTTTACGACACTTAATGAATGTTTATTAATTCTGTCCTGACTGTATCTCCAGGCTTTAAGTTCAGAGTTGGCCAACGCCAGGGACGAGAGCAAGAAGACCGTGAACGACATGATCCACGCAGAGAACATGCGAGCAGGACGAGACAAGTACAAGACCCTCAGACAGATCCGGTCAGGAAACACCAAACAGCGCATTGATGAGTTTGAATGCATGTGATGTCTGCATTCACCAATGCAAAAGCCCACTCAGCTGGGCCAGTCTGCCTGGACTGCAGTCCTTCCTCACTCAAGCTGTTTTCTCTGTATCCAAATAAATCAGATCCACAACATGACGCGGCTGCAAAAGCCCAGCGCCATGTACAAATATGGATCTGGAAAATTCCATTTGTTATCATTCCTAACTTTGAATTTAGGCAAGTCACTGGTTGAAAAGGGACATACTGTATTTTATTAGTACGAGGGGTTTATGTAGCATATCAGTAAATGGCTCACGCCTCGTTTCATGACACATTGAGCAAGTGTAAAATTCCTGTATTTGGATGTATTTCTTACACATTTTTGTAGGCTTAGAAACCAATCTAAACTTGGCACAGTTTGAAAATTGGGCCGTAGACATATTTTTATTGTACAAATTCAATGGTTCTTCAAAGCAAGCTGGATCTTTCAACCAGCGCTACTCCTCCCATGATGCATCCCTGCAGCATTAAAGCCACACCTGCACCTGTAACCTACATAACCTGACATGAATCTAAAGTGTTAGTGAGGAGCATCGATAGAGCAGTATTATTTGTTTGCAGATTTGCAGTTTTTTTGCTTTTCATTTGACTGTATTCAGAATCAACCGACTGTTACAAATCATGCAGTATTTACACCCACTCGCAATGTGATATTAAAGATCGTTTTCATTTTGAACTTTTTTGTGTGGATTGACATTTTTCGTTATGTAAAGGCAAAAATGATTTGTTACAATTTTTTTGAAACAATCCAAGTATAAAATTTGAATACATCTTCCAACAATCAGACTTTATTTCACGTATTTCTTTTGTCACAAAGCGTCACATCCGGTGTCTGTAAAGTGCTTTTTCTAGCGTACAGCTTGAGGTTGCAATTTTACCTGCAAGATCAAATCGGATGGAGATCTGCAGCATTCAAATGAAATAACTGATGAGGACATATCTGTTGCTTTATCTGTACTTTTAGGAGTTTTATCCGCTTGCTTTCATTGTTTATTTCTGCTCATGAGTGAGGATGTTGTGTGATTATCAGATTAAATTTCTTTCCTCCAAATCATGAGGAATTACACTAGAAGCTTCACACGCCGAGTTGGCTTTTGTTGGAGAACAGATGCCAATAAAATTATTACGGTTAAACTTGACAGAAGGCTACTTTTTCCACAAATTAACACAATCAGACATTTAAATTATTTCATTAGACATGCACTGGAAAATCACAGTTTTGAAAAGTCAACTCTTCCTGTCCTCGATGGGCACCTTTTTCCCCCCGGTTCATTCATTTTGTTATACTGTATGTATTTAATTACATGTGTGTATTTTGTAATTGGGATTTTTTAGCTGTGATAAATTAATGTAAGGTGACACCTCTGAGGATATTTTTGTATTGTAGAAAAAAAAGCGGCAGCATTGTGAAGACAGTATTTTAACTAATTAGGCAGCTCACTGCTGCGACAGTAAGCCGATCGAACAAGCAACACCCGTGGGGCCTGTCACAGGACCAACGCCGCAGGGCCTTTTGTTCATGCTGAATTCTGTTGCTGAAGGCAGGTGGTTATATCATGAACGGAAAATTGAAACCCGGCCAGAAATAAATCTGCATAAAAATGAAGTCAAAAGTGAGAGCTTCCCCGTGCCATTGTTCCACTTTTCATCGTGGCACAGAGGGTTTTGCTTGTTCGTAGATTTTTAGAAACGAATTATTTACACTATTTTGCAACAGATGTATTTTAGTGCTGAATATTTCTGATCATTTTGCTATGATGACTTTTTTTGAAGGAACGTTTGTATCTCGAGGAATTTTCATATACAGTATTTGCCCACTGCTGCGTACACTTCTTGTATCACCCATGAAAGTTGAAAATTGTCGCTGTTACGGACACCAGGAAATTTTCTAATGTTGCACATTGTGTTCTACCTGAAGCATCATGTCTTGTCAGCCTAATTTTAACTCGAGTCATCATGCGTGAGAAATGTATTAAAAGACGCTTCTCTGTATTTTTGTCTTGAGTCAGAAAGAACTGAACCTTGATTGATATTGTCAAATGATACAGTGCCTTGCCAAGTTTATTCATCAGATCTTGCTGCTTAAAGTCTTCCTTTCACCAATAAATAAAAGTTAGATGAAATTGTTTCGCTTTACATCTCCTTTTTGTGTTTTACAACTATAGTAGTAGCTTCTGCAGTATCTGTGTATAAGTGGAAACCAGTTTTTTTTTTTTTTTTTTTCACGTCTCATAAACATCCACAAGGTGGCTCAGCTCAGTCTGCGCTGAGGGTGACATGGCAACAATTTCAAAAGGGTTCACTGTGTCATTTTTACATTACCTGAATTGACATTAATACACAGGTCACGTTAGCCCACTGGTGAAAATGAATAAAAATGTGACTTTGAAGTGCACAGAAGTCAGAATAAAATTTCAAGTCCAGAGAAAAGATGATATCAAAAATAACCCATACCCTCAGCACACGTTAAAAACTGTTCTGCAAATTATTTTTCTGCAAACACTGAAATGTCTCCCGGAGCAGATTTTATTTTCCTCAAATGCCACATTTTGTCACCTGCATTTTTTAAATATCGCGCTTTGAGTCTGAATGCTCCGAACTCAAATAAATGGCATTCCCAGTGACTGACAGGCAAGCAAATAAGAAACTGATTGCAGTTTAAACCTTTAAATACTGGTACACAGCGCAGAAGCCACCAGTCTCTCAATTTAAAAAAATAAAAAATAAATAAAAAAAATGCACTTTTCCAGAGCCAAAAGGTTTCGGCTGCCTTTAACATTTATTTCATTTGCGTGCTAAAAACCAAGAGAGAAAAAGAAGAATTCTTTACATTTCTGCACTATAGACAGCCCTCCTTTTTTCTACACCATTGATTGGCGGTGCATCAATAAATATTTCACCAAATAAGGTCAAAACATTCAGTTATTTTTGTAATAGGAAATTGAACAAGTCTTTACACCAAAGGGAGGTGGCGTTTTTCATCTCTAACTTCCCCTATATTTGCGGTATTGGTGGCCTGAAAGGGGTGTCGAAATGGTTCACACTCTGAACTGCCACTTAGAGATAAGCAGCCATGAGTCTTCCTGTATGAACAAAGCTCACAGAATATACTTCAGTGCTTTACACAGGACGAGTCAGGACTGCAGTTAGCGCTCGTCGCCTCTCAGGCTGTCAGATAGACACCAACTACAAAACATTGCCTTATTATTCTAATCAAACTAAGGTTTTGTCTGTTGAATGGAATTATTACTTTCACAGCACAGGTGGCTGTTAAAAAGGCACAGATATCTCCAGCTGTGGGAGGGGGTGTTTTAGAGGAACTGCAACTGCTATAGAGCAATTTTATTTGCACATTTCAAACTTCAAGAACAATTAGTGGGCAATGTTAAAACAGTATCAGTGTGATAAAGAAGAGGGCTGCAGTTTAATGGTGCCTGTGAAAAATCAGCAGTAGTGTAATAATAACTGGCAACTGTGTCATCAAATATTTGAATTTTAAAACAAGACTGAAAACGTAGAAGTAGATTTCTTTCAAAGAGATCTATTTAGACATAAAGTTATCCTCCCAAAATAAAACATCACTTTACTTTTTCACCTGGTGGGACGTTTCACTCCCCCTTACCGTTTCACATATGTACATCTGTATGTCTGTACAGTTTGTCTACTGCATGAATGATAACAGTGTTGCATGCTGCATGGACTGGACCTGGGCATTTACTGAACATGGTCCAGGATTGTAATTAAGTATCTTCCTGTTTGGCTGGTGATCGGGTCATAGGAGCTTCTAAAGTGCACACAGCAGATTGATTTGACGAGTCTGAAGATTAGCTAATTAGTTTCATGACACATTGGAGTGTTGGACTTAATCGTTACTGGAGAAGAGCATGATTTTTCTGTCAGCGCCCAAACATAACTAGCAGAGAAACACAGTCACGGCACACCTGTGCAACGTGTGTGGTGCAGCACGACAGATCAGACAGACAGGCATCAGCATGATATCAGAACTTGTGGTGCCTCAGTGGTCCACCCTGTTCAGGAGTGCGATGGCACGACACACAACATGGAGACAGGCCCAACAAAGAGACCCATCGGCGGATGTTTCTCCCGAGGGTGCTGAAAGGCTTCGGTGTAAGAGAAGGCCTCCCTAAAGCGCTATACAACTCACTTCTGGTACTTCACAGTGAAAAGTGAGAATAAATCCCATTCAGTAAACGGTTAAAAGTAAGGTGGATTCGCCCCTTTCAATACTCCTTTCAGTCACTCCCACCAGGCAGCCGTTTTAGAGAAGCAGAACTTACAACAACTCTTTAACTCCCACTGTAATATCCATTTTCAGCAAGGCCAAACAGACTGTCACTCTTGGAGCATGTGCTCTTATTCATTTATGCCCCTTTCTACCCAACAATCCGTTTGCTGTTTGATGTCGACGTTGTTTCTGACTAACTCCTAACCTAACAATTTTTGAAATCTATGCATTGCACAATAAAGTTTTTTGCACGGTTGCTAAGAGCCGTTATCTAAAGGCCACGTTCACTTTCACCCATCACAGCCTGGCTTTTTTCTTAAATGTTTCCCCGCGGCCTTGATGTTTCCTCCCCTGCATACTGCTGCAGCTGCACTGACCCAGCTGAGGCTCCTGGAGAGCAACAGTCCGGCCAGTGGTGCGGTCTGAACCGTGGCTACACCATACGATCCATTGTTCGCCCGCTTGCTGTGTAGAGGGAAGCTCAGCATACAGTACAGTTGCAGCTGCAGAGGGAAGTCTATCAAGTGATTCATGGTGCACTGGTCCAGAGTAACATGAGGAAGTTACACAGCACTGTACATACATAGCACACTCTGTTGTTACAAAAGGATTCGGGGTAATGTGAAATAGTATTGCAATATTAGAATATCTTTTTATCCGTATGGGTGTGCAGGGTACACAAGAAGGGGCAGATGATGGCCAGCGAAGTGCAGTCGGTGTTGAAAGATGCTGCTGACATTAGAGAAAATTACTGCTGACATTATGGAAAAGTGTGACAACAAATATGAAATAAATAATGGTGCTCATATCATGTCATGCCTCAGCAGGAACACTGTCCTCAAGTGTAACTATTTCTCGCTTTACACTGACTGATACAAACGTGTGTGCTTTTAATTGACTCTCGCATGGGAAGTCGCTACTTCCTTGACTTTTCAAAGCTCTCGGCTCATGCACACACAGTCCCGTGAGCCCTTTCTGCAGTCGTAAGAAACCATGGGATGCCACAAGAGAGCAAAACCGTTGAATGCGCCTCAGCAAACCATTATCTCAAATACTGCGATCCATTAAAGGCTTCAACAGCATTTCACAACCGTGACATGTTGACACTTTATTTCCACATATTTCCTGAGAGCTAGCTTTGCAGTTATCTTCCTTGTTTTGACTTCCTCTTTGCCGAGCTGAAGCTCAGTGGTCAAACGAATTGTCTTGTGCGCAGTGTCATCAGTGTGAACTCTTGTTGGGGGAAAGACGAGTGCTGCTCTCTGGGCTCATCGGCTTCGGCATCAGCAGGTAACAGATTAGCATCAACTATCTAGAATATGTGAAGAGAGAATGAAACTGCCGGTATGCTCTTTTGATGATGTGTGTTTTGTGGTGTTTTTTTTTTTATTTTTTTTTATTTTGCAGAGCTATGTTTGATTTTGCAGGAGATCAGGCCCCCCACTTAGTGTATTTGACAAGCTGAGTTGGACACTCTGTATCAGGGAGTGTCAGTTTGTCAAATACCCCAAGTGAGGTGTCACTTGTCTACAAATGAAGTTCACTGCACGGACTGACCAGCCGACTGTGAAGCCTCCAAGGTAATAAACTCCATGTGAAACTCTGGAGCATATTGAGGAGGATTCACAATGAACATGTTAATGGTGAGGAGTGCCTAGTCATCTTATTGTCTTCACAACTGCCAGCATTAGTGAAAGGACTGTTGTACACATAACTGAAAGCATTAGCAAGGGCTTCGTAGAGACATTGGAGTGAAACTGATGCAATGTATAGGGTTTATTTACAGAATGAAAGCCATTTTCAAACCATTTCTGTTTTTCAGTCTCCTTATTTCTCAGAGCAACAGCTTGAATGCCATGCCTGATATGTTGGCGGCTTTGCAAGTGAACAAAATGCACCTTTGTTTGATCTCACCATATGTTTTTAAGCATAATAGTAAATCTAGCTTCTGGAAAAATGTGAATCTGCGATCAGTTTCTGCTTCAATAAAAACAGACAATAAAGCACGTCTCTGCCAGCACCTGATGTCTCGTGTCTTTTTAGTCCCACTGGTTAAAATCAGACTTGGTCGACGCGGGAAGGGGAAGAGAATTAAAAAAAAACATGCAGTGACCCACGGAGCACAGTGTGACTTTGTCTGGGAGTATTTTTTTTACATGTGACCTTCTCATCTGCTGAACTGCAACGAAAGTATACGATTAAGGTAGCTGAAGTGTGATTTTTTTTATTTTTTTTTTATTTTTTTATTTTTTCTCTTCTTTTTTTTGTAATCGGTCGCTTGTGGAAGTCCTTATCTTCCAACTTCTCAAAGACGACACTTATCACGCCGTCTTGCATTTCCTGTTCCTGTGGGAGCATGCAGCGTTGACTAGGCGTAAAAACAAATGTGTGCGTGTGCTTGTTTGACATTTAAATAGTAATTGCTGGTCACAGACTCAGTAATAGCTTCTAACCTTTGCACCAAATACCCCAAGATGGTACCAAAAGGGGCTTGACCATTTTTAAAAGTACTAAACTATCACACACATGTGTCTACTATTACTAGGACTATCTCAGTAATAATGTCTACTATTTGCCATGATGCATGAGGAAGCTGGCAACATACGCACTCTGCCTTGGCTGCAGAAATAAAAGTTATTCACACTGCTGCTCTGGTTTGCATCTGTATTAAATATGTGAACATAATTCTGTTTATAGGGGCGGTTCTTTCACAGGATAAGCGGTTACAGAAGATGAATTAATAAATGAATGAATGAATTCTGTTTATGGTGTGTGTTTGGCATACTTGACATATTGTGGATGATGCACTGTTCTATTATCTGCACAGCTGGCTGTGATCATGTTTTGATGGCACTTTCATATACGGTTACACCACGTGGACACATTCTGCCTTTTTAAATCAATTTAGTTCCAGCCCAGGACTCTTTTTACATTGTTACACACCGCAGCCAGAAACTGCTTCTCTGATTGATTTCTTTTTTTTTTTTTTTGAAGGTTGTCCAAATGTCAAGTTGTGCTGTACACTGTAACCGAAATCTGTCCAGCTTCCAAGGCCGCTGGAAATGTTCTTAAACATTCGTCTGGAACAGAGCTTCAGTACATGTCCTAAAGCCATCTGAAAATAAATAAAGAGACTGTGTAATGGATCCTTCATAGATTTTATTAGATCAGTTCCCTATTAAGCACAGCGCACGATATCGACAATGAGTATGCCTTCTCCACCTTATTGAGCCACCCAGGCTGTGTTTGGTCAGGCAAACTGTTGTTTTAAACTGAGTGCGTTGCACAAGAGCAGTTGACCTCCGGTGAGGCTGCCAGTTTGTGCATTACAACACATCTTTGTGCAGCCCAGCATGCCTGTTTCCAAAAAGAAGTCAAAACCACACCTGCAAGTTCTGCCTGACGTCAATGGGAATTGCAGAATAAGTGTCAATGTCTGCTCTCACAGAAAAAAACAGTAGCACATTTGTCATCTGTCACACATTTTACATTAGAAGATGAAACACAAGCTCTGAAGTTACCTGTATATCTGCACTCCGCGCTCCATGCCATGTCAGATTAAGTGACAGATCCAGTGAAGTAAATCAGCGAGAAGTTATAGAAGTAATACAAGGAATTTAATGTAACAATGTGAAAACTGTACATGTTTTTATTTAAAACTGAAACAACATCTGTCTCTTTACTGTGCCTCTCATGTATTTCCTGTCTTCTTTGCTTGTACTGTCTTTCATGTGTTGCTGTTATTTAGTTTGCCCAGTAAGTGGGAGTAAAACTCCATTCTTTGATTAGTTCCGTTCATGACGCCAGTTTTATGTCAACATTTGCACACTGAATACACAAACACATGTCCTGTCCTGCTAACGTTTGCATATATCAACTCATTTATCCTTTACTGCTAATATAAGCACAGATATGCAACATGCTTCTGAATGACTGCAGCAAAGTAGATCATCAAAGCTTTACGGATATAAAATACGCCACTGATCACTTTTAAATCGATAAACTGTGATAACAGAGCAAGAGGAATGAGAGGGATCATTCTTCTTTTTCTTTACATAATACAGGCAGTGTTCTTTCATACAGCAGAAGGTGTTTTGTAGATATCTGAACAGATAAATACATCTACACATCCACATTGTTTTCAAATCATCTTCAGGTTCATTGCGTACATCACTTAGTTTCTTTACATAAAGCCGTAGCAGGTGGAGTTTTGAGTCTGTGCTCAGGATCTTGGCAAAATTCATTAAACCCTTGAAACAACTCAACCATCAATAACCAGTCTAGAGAACTCATTAATTACAGGCATAATGATTCTTAACTTTTCATTTCTTGTAAACATGGTCTATAGACCATCAATTCCAAAAGGAAGTGTAAAACCTGTGGTAATGCACTGGAATGAAGTATGCTAGAAACAGAATTGGGTTTTAAGTTTTACAAGCAGTAGAAAAAACAGACTCCCAGCTCAGCTTTGACCTAAGATTCATCCTGACAAAACTCTGACATATATCAGTTGGTGATAATCCACAAGCATACTCTATGCTCCTCTGATCTGATCTTTTTTAAAAAAAAAATAAATAAATAAATAAGGTTTATTGAACCTAAATTCAAGTTAATGAATTCAATGAAGTGTAAAAAGTGAATGAAACTGGCTAAAAAGACATAACTGGGTATCAGTGTATGCTGTATGCTCAACAGTCAAACCACACCAGTTCAGTTTTGACCTGGGAAGGCAAAAATAAGTGGAAGTCAATATGAAGGTTAAAAATACTTCTGAGAAGTCTCAGTAATTGATGATAAGTTGCTGTTTGCTGTTATGTGTGACACCCAGAAGTCTAATTTAAACAGTGAAAGAGATCACAACAACAGAAACACCTCAGGTCTTAATTGTTCCTTGCAACTTATTAAAACTTTAATCCGGAGGGGTGAGATTGTTTAAAGATGTTCCCTAACCGCTGTGCTCAGCACGAGCAACTTGAGAATCACGGGGCGTCGTTCGCTTTCCACAGACAGGAGATCTAGGTCTTTATTGTCTCTCTTGACCATCATGACAGTTTTATGAGGCTCTACCACCAACTTTAATCATCAGTTTGTACTCTTAATAAAAGTTCAGTTGTGTGTTTACGCTATTTATCAGCCTCTACCAGTACCTTTGTGACCTGTATCAACATTTCCACCCCACAGTAACTCAGTGGTTACTATCTCTGCAGCACAGATGACAAACACACTCAAGTAAACAACATGTTGGAACGATGTATCACTCTTTCTTCCATCAGCAAATAAGGGTTCACAATTTGTGCTGGACAATAGATTACACAAAAGTAAGGGATTTCAATATGGAAAAAAATAATGATATTGTGGTTTGTAGGCCATGACATGAAATGTTAACAAATAAGGTAAAAAAAAAAACTTATTTGCCATTACCAACCAATTACCAAAAATAAAAGAATTTATGAAGTAAAATCATGGACAAACATGCCACAATAAAATTGTCCAAACAGTAACAAATATTGTAATAAAAGCACTGATGCCCCACAGAAGAAGGTTCCAGTTTCAACTGGGCCTTTCTGTGTGGAGTGAGTTTGAATGTTCTCCCTGTGTCTGTGTGGGTTCTCTCCGGATACTCCGGCTTCATCCCGTTGCCCAAAGACATGCTTGTTCGGTTAACTGGTGATTCTAAATTGGCTGTAGGTGTGAATGGTTGTCTGTCTCTCTGTGTTAGCCCTGTGATAGACTGGACACCTGTCCAGGGTGTACCCTGCTTCTCGTCCAATGACAGCTGGGATAGGCTCCAGCCCCCCGCAACCCTTCACAGGACAAGCGGTTATAGAAGATGAATGAATGAATGAATGAATGAATAAAATTCAAGAATTTATACCTCTTGTCACATTTTTATAGTCAGAGATTAAAAAAGAGAGATAGTCCGTACTGTGTCACAGAAATGTGAATATCTGTGATGTGACCTCCATGTAAAGCGTGCTGTTGGCGCGCTAACATTTTCAGCGCTGCTTTGAAAAAGTCAGATGCAGAGATACGTCATCCAGTATTTCTTCTGAGTGATGTCAAAGTTAATTATCTGAATTGTGGGTGAACAAACAGGTCTGTGCCTGTGCTGGATGTAAAAATCCTTCACGCCGGTAAAGGAACTGCTTAAGCTTCACAGCGAGGTGAAAGTTTTCGAGGTTTGCCTTTGCTTTCTGTAGTTGACATTTCATAATGCGCCAAACTCTGAAATATGTTTGCTTCTAATTATATTCCAGTCAAAATCCAGATTGCATACAACTTTGTCTTTATTTTTCTCCCTGTACCTGATCAGAGAAAATGCAGTCTGGGTGGGTCGTGTTCCACAGATTCAGGGGTGTGTTGGTGCAGATCACAGATTTTTAAGAGTGCAGAACCGAGAATTTAGAACCGAGAAACAGCCGTGACTATGTCACCTTAAAAGTTACTAAGACGCAATCAAACAAACACTATTAAAATTAATCGAGTTGAATGTGTCATCTTTGTAAACTGTGTATTACCTCCACCAGGATGTCTGTGTGACAGAAGTGAGACATTGTTGATAGTGTTGTTGACAAATGCCATGAGGACCCATTTGTTTTGCCAGCGTTAATACTTTTTTTTCATAATGGAAGTCAGTGTTTGTAGTTATTTTAAATGTTTGATTTGAAATAAAGCAATATAATTGTGCCATAACTGTAGTGTGCTGAGCTGAAATCAGGCCAGTGTTTATACTGCAAACACAGGTTTGGGTCTTCAAAAACCCAACCCTTTTCTTGTTTTGTAACATCTGTCCAATTGTTCGACAGAATAAGAACTGCCATCTGCCTTCACACGAATAAATGTTATTAATTAGAGACAATATATTACAGTAAGCTGAACTCTTTTCACAAATTGTGGGAAAAAAACTGTAGATGGTGCTGGATCGTTGTAGACCGTCCAGGGTGGTGTACACATTTAAACTCGGGATCCCATTTTTCAGATTTTTTCTGAATACAAATATAAAGATACAAAAAGACAAATTAAATATAATTTAAGGCAACTCAAAGGTTGGTATTTTAAATTGGAAACTAAAGGTAAGGTTGACAATTCGTGTCATCAATGTATCCGATTTCTTTTAAATCTTTATATAAATCTTTCACAATACAGGAAGAAGAAGAAGAAGAGGCTTTATTGTTATTGTACGATAATACAATGAAATTTCATTTGGCAGCATCTCTTATAGAAGCTATGTGTCACAAAAATAAAAGTAATATGAGTAAATATTAAGTAAAACGTAAAAAAGTAAAAACATAGTGGTCCGTTTATTTGGTGTGGGAGGTAGTGTGCGTGGGGGGGGGTCATGGTTCCTGCAGCAGTCTTTTCACAGCTGTGTTTATGTCTGTTTTTGCGGGCTTGCATGCCTCTGAGTCTACCAGAGGGAAGGCTGGTGAAAAGAGAGTGTCCTGGGGGGGCGGGGTCCTCCTGGATCTTTGCGGCCCGTCGGAGCAGTCGGCTGGAGTAGATCTCCTCTAGGCATGGGAGTGGAGAGCCAATGCTCCACTGAGCAGTCTCGATGACCCGCTGCAGTTGGTTCTTCTCAGGTGCAGTGCAGCTGGCATACCACACTGTATACCCATAGGTCAGGACACTCTCTATTGTGCAGTGATAAAAGTTTTTCAGCAGAGGTGGAGGGAGTTTGTTCCTCCTCAGTGTTCTCTGGAAAAAGAGACACTGCTGGGCCTTTATGATAATGTGGGCAGTGGTCACAGTCCAGCCCAGGTCCTCTGAAATGTACAGTCCAAGAAACCTTAAGTTTGTGGCCCGCTCAACTTCTTCCCCATTGATGCTCAGGCCTGAGTGCAGTGTGGTCCTCGACTTCCGGAAGTCGATGATGAGTTCTTCTTTTTTTGAGGTTGAGGTGGTTGTTGGTCTGTCGACTTCCTCTCTGTATGGTGCCTCGTCATCGTTGTTTATCAGCCCCACAACGGTTGTATCATCCGCAAATTTGATGAGGGTATTGGAACTATGGGTGGCGATACAGTCATGGGTGTCCAGTGTGTACAAGACTAGACTCAGAACACAGCCCTGAGGGTGTCCAAACAGTCCTGCGAGGATGACGTGGCCTCCGCAGTCCAGCACTGCACTGGCTTGTACTGTGGCTTAAACCTGCAAATGAGGGGCTTGTAAGCTGGTATCAGGAATCTAAATTAAGATAAAATGGTCAGCAACTGGCAAACACCATCAAATCAAATAAACATAACTAAAACATAGTTTTACCCACAGGTTACTGGCTTTGCAGGCTGCAGGAGATGTCGTTTTTGTAACCTCCTGCGTGTGGGCAGGTGACAGGGAGGTGGTGTTTCGAGGCTGTCTGGCTGACTTGTGATCTAACAGCGGTATGATTCTGTGTTAGCCACGTTGGCGAAAAAAAGTTTAAATATCGCTGAGAGACAGCAGGCAGTGTGAAAGCTTACATCATCGATATCTGAATAGCCAGATGTTCAGAAGAGCAATAGACTAGAGGAATGCAAGAGAAGCTGAAATCCAAAAAACACAGCTAAACCAAAGGAAACCTGACATGTTGAGTCTTCTTAAAAACCTTTGACCACTCATCCAAGTGGTTTGTTCAATTCCAAATGACTGGAGGAGAGTTTTTTTTTTTTTTTTTTTTTTTAGGAACATGTGGGGGTGATGTCCACCTGAAAAATGACACTTTCTGTTGCCATAACAACCAGACACTCACCTGTAACTAGATGAATTCTTTCAGAGTACCTGGGTGGTGTCCTGTTGTTGCATGAGTGGTATGCAAAAAACAAGGTGTGGATGGGGATTTAACTCTTTGAGGACAGTAAGTGTGTGAGACTGTAAGTGGCTGAATAGAGGCTCTCCTGGAGGCTATTTTCAGTTTTACATAGATGGCTTCGTTTACTCCTTTTAAAGGAGCAGAAGAAGGAAATGTCTTAAGAAAAACCTAAACCAAATTTTAATAGATAAGGTGACCAAAACACTGAATTTGATGCAGCTGTCTGTAGTTGATATAGGAGTAAATAAAGTGTTCATTTAATTCATGGTTTGCCTGCATTGCAGAAAAATGACACCTAAATTACCATTAAATTAAAAGGTGGAAGTTGGTGGGAAAGAGACACAGACCCAGTGTCAGAGCTGCATGAGAGGGAAGTGCCAGAGGGTAAACAGCCCTGAGAACACAGAGATTTCATCTGTTGTGGCCTTTACTGCTGCTCAGAAGTTTTTAGGTCATCCTGCACTCTGTTCTGTTGACACAAGGTCTAATCATGCTTCTGCTTAACCAAGCAACCAATGACATGTAAACGGGGGTGGGCTGTGGGATTTAGAGTATCCCGGGATCTGAATACGAGCCGGAGCAGGGGAATCCTGCGCGGAGACGAATAGAAAACAGGTTAATATAATAATGTTATTGAGCTGTCTCCAAACAGGACACACATTCGTTCTTCCACTGCAGCAACACTGCAGACCACTAATATTGACAGCATCCCACAGGTAGATACTCAAGGAGTGACAACTGAGTGTGGAGTGATTTTGTAACATTTCAGTCATCATCTGAGCCACCACTTGTGCGATTTACAGGTATTATTACAACCCTTCTCCTCCATTGTGTCACAATCTACCCTGCTCTGCATTTTAATGAATGGCGCCTCCATATTATGTCTCTGCCGTTGAACCTATCACTGGAGTCGTTTATCCAGTTTTACTCAGCAGTTATCGCGTCTGTTCTGCAAGAGATAGGAAGGTCTGCACCGAGGCGCAGCCTGCCCCAACATACTCTCACGTGTGAGCAGGAAGAAGGACCCGAATATTAGACACAGGAGGAGGCAGGAGCAGGAAACAAAAGGACTTTAAGCAAACTTATTAAAAAGATAAAAAGCACTGCCGTGATGAGCAGGGGATTACAGAAACCAGAGTCCATCGACAGGGGCTTTCCAAAGGAAAATTGAAGTGAAGATGGAATCCAAAAAGAACTAAAGGCCAAAGCGCATAAAAAGCAGGAAACACAACCTTAGAACACAAGCAGGAGATGGCAAGAAAAGACAGGGAAAACATTTAGGGAAGAACACAGACAAGATGACAAGACAAACACAGAGGCAGGACTAACTGAGACACAAAACACAGGTGAAACTATTGAGGGGTGGAGCACAAGGCAACACAAGTGAGTGTAATCACAAGGGTGGAAAAAGACAAAGGTAGGAAGTATAGTACTTAAATGCCAACAGGAAATTCGAGGAAACTGGAGAACAAAAGGTATACGTTTCCCTTTTTAAGCAGAAACAATAACGCTGACAACCAGCATAGAAATAACTCAGGGAGGACGGGAGGCAGTCAGAGAGAAAGATTTATTTGCTATTTTTAAATGAAAAGGTAAACAACGAATGTAGGTTTGCAAAATGTGGGGGGAAGAGGGAACTGTGGGGATTGTGCCAAACAAAATAAAAAGTACAATAAAATAGGGCCTAGCTCAACCTATCTAAGAGGAAAGAAAAAAAACAAAAGGCCTGACTATCTTATCTACAAAACGTCTGAAAATAATAAAAACACATCAGAGGCAACAACCCATAACCTAGTGTGATAACATCTTCTTTCTACATGTGAACATACAGGGTACCCCAGCTTTACCTCAGTTCAACTTCCCCACCACAAACTTTCCTAAGCAACAAAGCAATGAGGAGAGAGAGCAAAACAAGAGAGAGGCTTTTTAAAGGGTGTCCTCCATCTCTGATTGGCTGACTGGCTGGAGGGTAGACCAATCCACAGCTCTTCTGGAGCTCACAGGTGGCAGCCAATCTTCCACTTTTCACCTGCAGGACAAAGGGAGGAGCGAGCGAGAGAGAGAGACACACACACACACATACACACACACACAAGTCTACACGTAACAATTATGGACTAAACAGTTACACAGTCAATATCATGACACCTGCCCATCCTTCAGAGGAATCCTTTGCAGATCCATCACATGACACATTCAGGAATGACGATGATTCAAAACATATATTAGGTTTTACCGTAGCTTATTTTCTGTGTTTTACCATTGCCCCTGCATTTTATTTTGTATTTTTACTCCAGAACTGGTATACTGGTGAAATTATACATATGTAATATAACTATATAATTAACCACTATCTTGTAACGTAAGAGACATCTGCTTAACAAACTGAGTGCAAACCTGTTTTTCAGTGCATGGTGGGGGGTTTCCACCACATCTGCCCTCCCAGGATACCACCAGATTAACATAAAATTCCAAACACACTACAAATAGATTCTCATCTCATCTGTCCCTCAGAACTGACACATGAGCTAACAGAAAATAAGATGCACGGAATTCTTGTCCTGCACATGGGCAATTATAACTGTCAAGAGATCATAAAACTTTTAATTGTTGATGTCACTATCTGAAATCCCACAGGACAACAAAGTAATGTGAAAGAAATCTGTACACTGCATGGAAATTGTTGACTTCCATATTACATATTTGAAACAGCATACACTTGATTCCCTTGGAAATAGAAGTCAGATGTGATCTTCTCAAAACATTACCCATAAAAAGGGCATTTTGTCAAAACAGATTATTCATACATTCATCTTCTGTACCCGCTTATATCCTGTTAAGGGTCGCGGGGGTCTGCTGGAGCCTATCCCAACTGTCTCAAAACAGATTAGTCACATGAAAAAAAAATAGTATGTTTATGACTACTAAAAATCCATAAAAGCGGTGGTTCCAAAATAATTTCAGTGATCAGAACCCCGAACCCGTCTTATTGAAACCTTTGACATAAGATCTGTTGATCTCTCTGCTATTGCAGTGTGTACTTTCATCATGCTAAAGAGCTCAATAAACCCACCAGTAATAAAAGGGTTGTAGATGCTTATGTGGGATTTAAAACATCGCTCCACTGGAAGGAAGTGAAGTAGATTTTAAATGTTCAAGATGGGTCACCAAAGAAAATTCAGTACAAGACCAGAGCATTTGACGTCAAAAGAAGTCTTCAAGAACCACGAAATATAATCACAGGTTCTCCAGGTAACTCTTGGAACTGCTAGTGTAAAAGCATCTACAGTCAGAAAGTGATTGCGCAATCTTGATCTGAATGGGATGCTTTCCAGGAATAATCCCTTGCTGTCCAAAAAGCACATTAGAACAAAACTACCATTTGTCAGTGTATATATAGGAACAGAGCAGGGGTTTTTGGAATGGTGTGCCCTGGAAGGTTGAGTTGCTCAGCTGTAGTAACGGTAGACATATCTGACGCAGCCCAAAGACAGCTTTTCGGGAGAGGAACCACTTTCCAACTACGAAGCACGGCGGTTAAAATGTTATGGTTTGGGATTGCTTTGCTGCCTCTGGGACTGGGCAGCTTAACAGTCACTGATTCTGCATCATCCCATGAAGGTAATATGAGGCCATCCGTTCAAGAGCTGAAGCTGAACTGGAAGCAGGACAATGATCCCAAACGCACTAGCAATTTGGAGAAATGGCTCCAAAAGAAGAAAATGGCCTGGCTGAGAAAAAAAAAACCGAAAACAAAACAAAAGACATTTGAGTCACTGCAGTGTCGTTGTGGAATTTGAATCTTTGAGTACATGGAAGAAAACCCTCAAACATCTTGCGGCTGAAGGAATTTTGCACGGAAATGTGGTCAAACGTTTCAGCAAGCATTTGTCGTGGATTAGGGGACAATTATACAAAAAACTTTAAAGCTGCATTGCCAAAACCATTTTGGCAGAGACAACTTTGCTCTGCAAAAACGGACAATATACCAGTTCCTGAGGGCCATGGGTGTACTTATGTTTTTGCTTGTAATCTTCTCCAAGCACTTTGTTTTTAGGTGCAATATTAAAGATCAAATGGTTTTGTTGTTTTTTTTTTTTTTTGTCCAGATATGTTACACAACTACAAAACTACTCATTATTTGTATCAAGTTTTGGATACTAAAACCAGACATGGAAAGCATCACAATGATAGTGTAATGCTGTTAGTTGAATGTAACTAATCAAATAAAGGCATAAGACCACAAGCCTGAGTTGAAAGTCTGAGGCAACACTACACAACAGTGGCTGGAAAGCATCACCATGATCTATCATGCTTGCAGCATGGAAACATCAAGGATTAACTAATGATTCTGAAAAAAGAAAAAGAAAAAAAATAGGAGTTCTGGTCATCCTAGTTTCTTTTTTCCCGATTCAAAAATATTTAAATGAAACACAAATCATTTGCCATATAAGCTGATGGTGCAGAAAAAGCCGCCTGTAAGCTGCCTTTTCCCGCTCAGTGGTGCACCGTGACCCCGTTCATTATGGATGCTGCACTCTCTGTGTCACTCTGACTTGGAGGAGCTGAGCATCCTTTTGGAGGAGATTGTTAATTGAGGGAGAAACATGGTTGAAGGAGGATTACATGTTCCCTGCTGGCTTCTAAAAAAAGTCGTGAAATAAATCATCACGAGCTCACATAATTACTTTTTCTGTGACTGACTGAACATCATTAATGTGTTCAGTCGTATCACATGCAAAGCGCTTGATTGCAGGAGAGACAACAGAGAGAGGAGTGTCTATGTTGAGAGGAATTGCTACAGTACGAGAAAAAGCAAAACTAATCTGGACCCAAGATTTGTATTTGGGCTGTCAGTTGATTTGACCAAAATTAAATGGATCTTCAAAATTGATTTACATTTGCATTTTCAGAGCGTTGGTACAGTGGGTCTGTGAAAATTGGTAAAAATTTAAAAATCACACAGGTGAGCATGTAAAGAAGCTTTTCAATTATTTTCTGTGTGTATACAGTGCAGCTTGAAAGTTTTTTCTCCCCTTCAGATATTTCTACTTTTCTGCATAAAAATGACTCAAATGTCAGAAGATTTTCACACAAGTCTTGAAAGTACACAAAGACCGATCAAACAGACAGAAACAAAAATAGTTAATTTGTTTATACAGGAAAATGAGCCAATATTACATATCTGTGAGCTGCAAAAGTAAGCGCACCTTTAGGATAACAAGTTTATTAAACTTGTGCTGTAATGAGACTCGGGTGTTGTTCAGTGCCCAGTTTTGTTTAAAACATCGGGGATTTATCACAGTCTGGTCTGCACAACACGTGCTTGGGGAGGGGTAGGATGGCATGGACGAAGGCGTTTTCTGAGGACCTCAGAACAATGGTTTCAGCATCAGGCTGGAAAAGATTACAAAACCATCTCTAAAGAGTTTGGAATCTACAAGTCCACAGTTAAACAGACTGAGACCAAATGGAAGAGGTTTAAGACGACTGTTACAGTCCATAGGAGTGGTCAGCCAACAAATATCACCCTAAAAGTAAGATGAATAATCATCCCAGAGGTCACAAAGGAACCCGGGGTCACTTCTAAGCAACTAAAGGCCTCTGTCATGTTGACTAATGTTAATGTATATTAATCCACCATCAAGAGAACAGTGACCAACCATGGTGTGCATGGCAGAGTGACAAGGACAAAGATAATCTTCTCCAAAAGGAAAACTTCTGTTCATCTGCTGTTTGCTAAACATCATGTCAGAAGACTATTGGGAAAATGTCTGTGAACAGATGAGACCAAAGTAGATTTATTTGGATTAAATAGAAGGCTCATGTCGGGAGACGAAATCACACCGCATTCCAGCATCAGAACCTCATCCTGTCCATGATACCTGAGGGTGGTAATGTCCTTGTTTGGGCCTGTTTTGCTGCATCTGAGCCAGGATGGCTTGGCATCATTGATGGACCAGTGAATTCTGAATTATACAAGCCAATTCGAAAAGAAAATCACGGGACATCTGTCAGTGAGCTGAATCTCAAGAGAAACAAACAACGACCCCAAGCACACAAATCATTCTTCAAAAGGATGTTTTGGAATTCAAAGTCAAGCCAAGTGAAAGTCTTGACCTTAATCCAATAGAAATACTGTGGAAGGACCTGAGGCAAGTAGTTCATGTGAGGAAACCCCCCCAACATCTCAGAAGTGAAACAGCTCTGTACTGAGCGATGGGCAGCTGTAGACGACAGATCAGCAGTTACTGGAAATGTTTAGTTGCTGTTATTGTTGCACAAGGGGGTCACACCAGATACTGAAAACAAGGGCTCACCTACTTTCCCAACTCACAGATATGTACAAATGATTAATATGTCTGTTTCCTTTGCTTGATCTCTTTGTCAAATTTCAGGACTCGTGTGAAAATCCACTGGTGTTTGGAATAATTTTTATGCAGAAATGTAAAAAATTCTTAAGGGTGCAAAACTTTTACGCTGCTCTGGATATCTGTAATATCCAAATCCTTCATAAACATGATGGAATTTAAATGCATTAGTTTAGATGACTTTAGCCAAAATCCAACTTATTTTTTAAAAGTTAAAGTGCAAAAGTTATGGAATGACAAATATGGCAGTTTTGTATTAAAACAAAAGGAAACACCACATGCTAGGATTGCTTCCAGACTCTGCCACGGTTCCTCTGAGTGGGAGTGAAGCTGGTGCCTTGAACGGAAAAGAGTTTTCCCTACATCCGGTTTGCGCGCGTCACATTGTGAAATACTTCCTACACGAGCAAAGTCTGGGTTTTGGTGTTTGTATGTCTGTCAAATGGAGGAAACTTGCCTGTTAGAAAGATGTTTTTGAGTTAAGCTGCTCCTGTCAAAATAAACCTTTTAAAATTTGTTTTGACAGGAGCAGACCGAGAAAGCTTTACCTTTAAAACCTCAAAATAGCGAACAGCAGAATTTATTTTCCCTTACAGAAAGTAAAGATATTCCAGATACTTCTTTTAAACGCCAGATTCACATTACAGTTAGACATTTGTTATCATTCATCAATCATTTTTATTAGGTGATAACATTTCCTTACTCCTCCAGTGGGACCCAGAGTTCGCAGCGCCACTTATTTATGAGGCTGTTTTGGAACATTTACTTTCAACGTTTCCATTCTTTTCGGTAATGTTTGATTAATCTACACATGGAAATAAATGGAAACAAATGACGACCTAAACTGGGAAGACATCCAAAAATCTTCTTACCTTCTTTTCCTTTAAAATTGTTTAAATGTACGATTACAGCTGATTACAGCTAGAAACTTTGGGCCACCTACAATAACAACGACTCATTCAGTGCTATGACACAGTATTGCATTTGCCTTCATCCAAAGCTCCTCTGCATCGTTTAGGTGTTTCAATTTGGTGCTCCCACTCAACGAGAGGTGACACATTTGTTGGGAACGTGCCAAAAAGTGGAGGACTATAGCAACTCCTGTCTTCTGAACTAATACTTTGAGGCCTGTTTTGAAAGTCTAATAAAATTTAAATTTAAATACACACACAGCTTAATGGTGTTCTCATAAAGATAACTGAAAATTAACTTTAAAGTTTACAGGTTGTTATAAGTTGATTTGCTTTCCAATAATAAATTGACAACTTGACTTTTGCTACTGTTTTGCAGACTGTCTGAAGTTCTCATAAATATAAACTAAATAATGAGATTTTCAATAATTTTTATTGTTTTTGTCTCTGTGCATGCCACGTAACGGCCTTGGAAACGTAGCTAAATGGATGGTGGAGTCCACACATCTGCCTTGGCATGTCAGCATTATAACTGAGGGATCTGACGTGCCACAAGATCTAACATGTTTCCAACAGATGAACAGCCCTGCTCAGCCTCTCCTACTATTTACTCCTGAGGTACAACAATGACCAGAGATTTGAATTTACTCAGAAAGTGTTGTGGAGCTGTTAGACCATGAATCTTGGGTTAGCATACAATGACGACTTTGATCTTTAAACTGAAATAAAGAACGCTTGAGTCTTTTTGACAAGGTATTTAGAGAACTGTGATGATCATCAGTCAGGTCTCTGCCACTTGAAGACAGAACATCTTTGGTAATTGTTGAAGCCATCCGTCCAGTTAGGGATGAGGACTGTGGTGGAGAGGAGGACTCTCAACAAAGTGTTATCAATCATGGATAATCCTGACCACCCTCTCCACCACACAATACACAGACAACAGAGCACCTTCTCCAGAAGGCTCAGACAACTTTGTTGTCTCAAAGAACGCTACAGGAAATCTTTCCTGCCTCAAGCCATCAGTCTGTACAACTCCTTATCTGTGCGTGACAGATGACACTCTGGACTTTTGTTTTTCTTGCACATTTGCTAATGGTTGTTTGGTTATTGGTTGTAAATTCATTACATTTCATTGCAATTTAATTTTTAATATTCACTTATTTTTAATATTCACTATTGTCTAGTTCTCTATTTTTTATTGTTGATTTTAGCTTTTTGTTATATTTTATGTATGGTGTCGAGTGCCTGTACATTGCTGCTGCAACAGTGAAATTTCCCAGTATGGGATCAATAAAGCATCTATCTATCTATCTATCTGTCTATCTGTCTATCTATCTATCTATCTGTCTATCTATCTATCTATCTATGTGCAGTTCTGGAATGATCAATTCATTCCTGATAACGGAAGCCTTGAAGGGCAATATCAGGCTCATGCAACACTTCACGTCACTTGCCAAAGAAAAAGGCTTAGACCATTAGGTCATGTTTTCATAGCCTGACTTAGTCTCAATTTTTATCAGAATATGAGTCTGGTAACACATTTTGGGGCGCGTATCAACCGCATCAAATGGATGAACTCCACGTCTCTCAGATGACGTGTATGTATATATCACTGTTGCTCTTCTGTCCATCTCTGCATAAAGCCCACCCAAACAATTTGGACTAGAATACCTTTGCTGGATCATAATCAGTTCCCAACAGAGCACTCCAACTTTTTGCCTCAAGAATGTTGTGTGTGGGAGAAGCCGCGCTGGCTTCCAGGCTAATATTTTCATGCATTTTGGAAAAAAAAAGTAAAAAAGTCATAACTTAGTTTCCTGGTTAACACATGAGGGATTCATCACATAACATTTTAATTCAACCGACATATTGTTCACTACGCCACTAAACCAGACAAAAGCTTAGATACATCTTTGAAATAGTTTTTGTTCAAGATTCATAGCCAGTGACGTTGCAAATGGGTATGAACAAAACTAGCTAGCTATCCAGTCATGTAACTTCCTCCAAATCATAACAATGTTAAGATTTCAGATGACGGGCAACGTGTTCTATAGGCTACAGCCTGAAGTAACGAGTTAAACACTGAATATCATGTGAGATCATTTATATTTATATCAAATATGTTCAGTGAGCAGTGTAGCCTACCTCTAGCAGCCTGTTACAGCCGTCCTCCTGTGGTGTCCAGAGGATTACGTAGTGTAGGATGAGACGTCTGTTTACACCCTGCAGTATTCATCCAGTCCGTGGTGCAGCCAAAAATGTTGAACTTTTGCTGATTCCAGTTCCTGGGTCATAATCTATTGATGACAATCCTCTTTTCTTCTTTTCGTATTGCTGATTAAGATTGAGTTGCATGTTTAGTTAATAATTTGAAGACATCACGTCAATCAATATAATGTAACAGCTCAAATTCTTCCAGAACTGTTCGTCTTTTTTGAAACCTTAAAGTCACTATAATTCAGAAGGTTTAAACTTACCGGTGTTTAGTCGAAGGATCATAAATATAGCTGATTGAAGACAACCATAACAAATGAATGCAGTGTGTTTGTCACCCTACTGAAAGTGAGAGCAGCTGTTATTTGTAATTTAAGTAAAACTGTAATCTTTTAGCTCAGTATATATTTAACTATGCCTTCATTTTCCAACTAATCAGACTTTTTTTTTTTTTTAGCAGACCTGATAATCTTGACATTATTATTCATGAACCTCAGTCACAATTTTGAACACATCATGTTTGTGAAGAGGTCCAGTTCAGCGCAGAGTAATGCGTTGTGTAATGTGTGGGAGGAATAAACATTAAATGAAGGACTAGATTAAACAAAGAGACTATCCTGACATACTTTAAAACCCACTGCACTCCTTTTAAGGCAATCAACCTCTTTGTGTTCCATCAATACCTCGCTCAACACGAGATGTGAAAACATGATGTTTGTTCGGCTCCTTGTATAAACGTTCAAGCTGTGAAATACGTAACGCTGCATCCATGAAAGAGCTGAGGAGGATTTCATCATCCTGATAAACGTGACCTGAACACCGGGCCTGCTATAAACGACCGACCTGCAGTCCAAGGTGACTCGTTGAACTATCAATATGACACCGCATGTTGAATTACAAAATCTCCTCATGCTGAATTTCCAGGCAAAATTAAAGCCATGTTTGACTTTGGTACAACACAGTCCCTTTTTAATATGTTTTGGTGTTTCATTAGCTCTTGCTCAGTTTCACAGATCTTGCACTAAGTCTGAAAAAATTAAAATAAATGATTGCTAATAAGTAATTTTAAAAAGTCATAAAAGAGTGAATCAAAAGAAATCACAGTTTGATTTGGTAGAGAATATATAAGTCTGATTTACTATAAGAAAGAAAGCTGTGGTTGACAAAACTGCTCATAACTGATTGGAGAACTGTTTAATATTTTTACTATGTCATGGAATAATCTGAGAAGAAGAACACTTCTAATTTACAATTAACAGCATTCTGCACATGCTGCAGCTTGTCACACGCTATAGTTCTCGCTGGCTGTGAACAAATGTGAAACAGATGTGATCTAATTGAAGGTCCACAGCAGCTATAAATACCTTCAGCTCAGCCTCTCAGCCCGGTTTTCTGATGGGACAACACAGTGCACAACTCTATAAATGGAGAAGCGGAAAATTAAAACTGCTGCCCCATTTTCTGCTGATTTAAAGGATTATCTGGATAGGGCGTGGGGTAAGCTGCACCAGCAGGGAAGCTGGATGCAAAGAGTTTAGATGTAATTTCGAAACATCTATACAATACGAAATCTCTCCTGATCCAATTAATGGGTAAATGAGAAAAGCTGAGTCTGTGCTTGGAGTGCATTTTTTAAGTCCATAAAGTAGACTGAGTGGTTGCTGTGTATGTGTCCAGGTATCAAACAGTAAAGATTCATTCATTCATTCATTCATCTTCTGTACCCGCTTATTCCTGTTAAGAGTCGCAGGGGTCTGCTGGAGCCTATCCCAGCTGTCATCGGGTGAGAGGCGGGGTACACCCTGGACAGGTCGCCGGTCAAACAGTAAAGATGCCAGACTTAAATAAGAGTAGAAGTAGTAGCTCCCTGTAATAGAACTATTGCTGTCACTCGTTAATATTCATTTTCAATCTCTCATATAACATGCATCAGTTAGAGTTTTTCCTTGTCACTGTCACCTTAGTGCTTGCTCTGGGGGTTTCAGACCAGGTGTTGTAAAGCATCTTAAGCCAGTTTGTATTGTTATTGACGCTATATAAATGAATTTAATTGAATTATATGAATGTGAATGATCCCTAAATAAATTCAGCTCAGTGGTCAAAGCAAAGACTGTCTAATCCTGCAGGAATTTGAAGAGTAAAAAGGCCTAAATACAGGGCTCCAGAGGGGTAAAGCCAGACATGCATAGCTCGCATCATTCTCTGGTATTAAAGTCAAAGGCTTTGGGTCTGTGTCATGTAGTCTCTGTGCCGAAACAGTGTCTCTTTTTTTGACGTCTCAGCACTGTAGAAAATGCCTGGCTGGGACTCAAAACAGGACTCAGAAGCAGAGACAGTTTCTCAAAAAATGCAGGTTTTATTACAAACAACAAAAAAAAATATCTCAAAAGAGAGATATAGAAAACAGAACTAACAACAAAAAATCACTCCAAATAAAAGGCAGACTTCACACAATGGTGGTAAATAACTAACTGAGAATTCGAGGATCACAAAACAAACAAATCACTCCTGCGGAGGCAAAAGAATCAATAAAGACTCTCAATGAATTCACCTTGCTATGGCCTGGTCAAGATATCCTGCTGGGGTGCACGATAGGACGAAACACTCTGGCACAAGATAGGGGAAGATGCAGACCATATATACACAAGGGTAATGGGAAACAGGTAGAAATAACCAGGAATCAGGGAAGACAATCAGACCAGTGACACATGAGGGAAGGGCAAGTGACCTGAAACTAGAGGAGAGTTACTTTTCAAAATAAAACAGGAAGTCACGAGACAACAGAAACAAGACATAAACTCACCATGGTGTGACAGAAAATGCAATATCTCAGTGTTTGAACACCAAAAACAAAGTCACATTCACTTCCATTTCAAACAACGGTATGAAAAACATACTTGTTAGCACGTCTAAATGCAACTAAGATAACTTTGGTGTCACTGGTCAGCCAAAAACATGTAGGTTCACAGATTTTGTTTAAGTGACATTTTTGTCTCTTTAGCAGGCGTTGGGTTTCATGTTAATCCATTGCTGGTTATCTGGCCATTAGTTACCATTATTTACTTGCAAAGCAAGAAGGTTTCCGCCTTTCCATGCGGAGATTTTTTATGTTCTCGCTGTGCCTAGTCAGTTTTCAATTCAATTCAATTTTATTTATATAGCGTCAATAACAATAGAAATTGTCCTAAGACGCTTTACAAACCCAGCCTGAAACCCCGAGAGCAAGCCTGAAGGCGATGGTGGCAAGAAAAAACCTTCAGCAGAACCCAGCTCATATGGAGGGACCCATCTGCCTAAGGCTGGTTGGGTAGAGACAGAGAAGCAGGAGGAACGCGATAAACATACATCTGTCATATACATACATCTGACCAAAGCATAAATGTAGAATCTGATGATGTTAAATGGCAGTTTGAGAATATAAGAGGAATTATAGGCAGGTTGGAGAATTGTTCATTCAGGTAGGAGTGGATAACTGCAGGAGGCCATGAAGACTGAGCAGGCTCATGAGAACACGATAACAGATGTAGTATAGAGCTCCACAGGAAACGCACAACTCCAGGCCAGGGACACTATGTGAGTTTCGTCCACGTGCTTCCTCCCACATTCCAGAGACATGCATATTTGGATAATTGGTAATCTAAATTGGCCCTAGATGTGGTTGCAAGTGTGAACGGTTGTTTGTCTCTGACAACCTGTCCAGGGTGTACCACGCCCAATACCAACTGGGGGACGCTCCAACCTCATGCTACCCTTTACAGGACAAGTAGTAATAGATAATGGATGGATGGCTGTCACCACATGTGAACTGCAGATGACTGTTTCCTTTAATCAAAATGATAAATGAACATTCATCAAGATCTGAGCCCTATATGCCATCGGTGCACCCGGCTTTGTTATGTTAAACTTCCTCTATAGGCCACTAGGAGAATCAGGTTGTACTTAAAATTGTGGAGTTTTGGCTTCAAGAGTTTAAATTTGTTTAAAACCTTCCCTCCGCAGATCTATGGATGAACCTCTTTTTTCTATAGTCTGGACAAAGTAGTCTGCAGAAAGATCCCACTCCGGATGCAGCCATATTCAAACTTATAATAAAGCTGTTAAGGTCAACTTGAAGCCTAAAGCATTTCTATACCACATAAAAACAAAATACACAGTCAAGACATAACACTGGACTGCAAGAGAATTGGGACTGAATCGGCGTAATGTAGGTTGCGGATTTGTATTGTCTGTTGCGACGGAGCATCTGGATTAAGTAAAACAAATGCCAAAATTAGGGATAGCTGAAGTAGTGGGAAAAGATGGATATGATAATGGCTAGAAAATGGTAGACGAGGGGATGAAAGCTCTTGATTCGTTTCTATGTTTTGACTACCATGCAGGTGCTACCGTGCGAAACTCAACTTGGGAACGAGCCCCATCAGCGACTGCACAGTTGACACCTGTAATGAAATATAAACTGTTGATGCCACATTAAAATACTGTAAAACCAACTGTCACCAACACCAAAGATACTGTTGTATAGTCAGCGTTTGAGGAAAAAAAATCTACTTTTTGTCATTTATAACAAAACAGGACTTGTAAATGCTCCACGCCGAGCGATATCGCTGTTGTTTCATTCATTCCATGCAATGTCAGATTGACCTGATTAGGCTCCCACTTTAAACAAACAGTGTCTTTTTGGTTTGTTCCCTAAAACGGTTTCACCACATATCACATATTAGTTTCTCCAGTAAAGAACAGAGATCAATAAAGTCAAGCAGGACGCCCTCCATGTTTTTCTCATCAGTCTCTCAAAGCCAATCACTCGTCATCTGGCCCAGATCATCATAATTACAGAGGTTCAGAGGACTCGTGGTTGCATTTATTTTCTCATATAATCTGCAATATATTTTCATTCGAACAGACACATGAAGGCCATGACGCACTGTGTTACAAAAACAAATCATGTCATCATAAAGAGAATCGCATTTTACAAAAAGACAAGAAATGTGTTTCAGTATGGAAAGAAAAACCATGTGGAAAATTACGTTAGCATTTGCTTACGCTGCAAGGACTCTGAAGCTAACTCAGAATGAAAGAGGAGTCCGGACTGCTGCAGAGCTAAACATCGACTCTTCTGAAAGCTGCTCCGATACTCATTAATCCTCGTGTGTTGCATAGATCGTATAGAAAAGATTCAGAATGCCACTGGAGGGATGACATCTGTACGAAAGCGGTGAGATTTGAAGGGGGACATATTTGGATTCCACCTACGTAAGTGTAAGAGACTGAGTTCCAATGTGAAACTTCTTCTTGGGCTGTTCCTTTTTCTCTCCATCCTCTTAAACGATTCACATTTGCTCCAGCATGAACAAGCGCAACGAAGGCCATGAATGACTGCCAGACAAAAATGTCCTCGATAAAACCACCAACAGCAACATTTAACACCTGCACTTTGTAGTTTTTTTTTTTCTTGCTTGAGAGCAGCCTTGCGCGAGCCACTTGGAAGGGGGTGGGGGGTGGAGGGGGGGTCTACCAAACACACGGTTGGGCAGAAACTTTTTTTGTTTTGTCTTTTGAGAAAGAGAGGGAGATTTGAAATTGAGCTGTTAAGGAAACCTACACGGAGATTACCCTCTCGTAGCCTTAAGATTTGGCAAGAATTGTGACAATTTGCTGTCACTATTATTTCTCTCCTTCTCGCTGTTTTGTCGTAAATGAAACCAGATATTATCCTCACTCCGGAGTGAGGGTAAAGGCGGGAATGTGTGGGAGAGCGCAGACGAAAAACCAAGGTTTCTACCAGGCAAAATGCCAAGGCTGAGACACTAGACCTTCTTCTGCTGAAAAACTGAAACGGAATATTCAAGGTTACAAACAAACAACATGAGGCTTCCCAGCTCCCCAAAACCATGTTAAATAGGCATTACTTGTATAATAGCAGTGAAAGATCACTTCTTTAAAGTCGGACCAAGAATTCTCCTCTGAAATGACTGCAGCTGTTGTGTATGGGTGGGCAGAGGGAGAAGTGCTGTCAGCTTCAGTGGTGACTATTGAATGGAGCACATCAGTCTAAAAACACAGGTACAGTTTTCCCTCCTCACTGTATGAGTGATGAATGGAGAGCTGCTTACTTATATTAGAGTACCATCAGCACCTGAGCCAAAAATGAACTTGTATAAGTCAATCATACAGCTTAATGGGCTGATGGGGGAGTCCCAGCAGTTTATCTGAGAGGCTGCCCTGCCGAGATGTTTGCCTCAGACAACATCAAGGTGAACATGGATCAAAGGAAGAGATCCTTGGCCTACATGCGTCGCTTGGTATAGAGCCAAGGCTTGGTCACATGGGTGAGGGCTTTTCATGCTGTAACAGTTTGTGACCCTGGCCTAGTTTACTGATAATGTCATCTGAAAAATCAAACGTTACATACAGTATCTTTCTTCATGCTATAAATGAAACATTTTAATCAGATTACCAACTAACTACCTAATTTAGTTTCCTTTTACCATTCATTAGAACTGCTCAAATTTCAGTGTATTTCAGAACAGGCTCTGAGGTGTCTTGTTTGGTAATTGAGAGCAACAGGAAGCAAGACAATGAGGGCTCATATGAAGCGACATGCAACACGAGTCTTTATCTGAGCAAGTGCACGCTTGGATTATCCTCTCAGGTGATTTTCAGGTGTATACTCAACAGCCGGAAAAACAGCCTGGCTATTACGGCGCTGCGATTTCCACATTTTCCTGACGAGGCTGGGACAAGACTGTGACTGCTTGTGAAGTTCGCGGCGTGGTGACGGCTGGGAGGCTGCCGGTACAGCAGTGTCACATTTCACCACATCATCCCGGATGAAACTGAGAGACAATGCTGCAGAGATGACAGCGTATTATAAAGTGTGACCTGAAATTTTGAGAACCTTTATTTGACCCTGCCACTGAACTGAACGGCCAGTGAAACTTTTCTTTTGTGCATTTGAATAATTGTCTTTACTAGATGTGTACTCCTTCCATTGAAACTGGATATTTTTTTTTTCATTTCTGCTTGAAATAGTGCTATAAATTTTATAACTTTCTTTGCTCTTTTCATTTCTGGGAAGGTAGTCTGCTTTCATTTAGTATTTTATTGATGATCATTTAGCTAGAATAGTTTTCCACATATATGATTTTTCCATATAACATCAATGACTGGTGTGTAACTAAGCAAATAGCACATCTCAAAACTTTGTCAGTGACTCTTCCCTTTCTGGGTAACTGCTTTTCAGTGGTCATCCAGCAAAACGTATCCTAACCAGGCACGGAAGTTTTGGTGTTGCAAGGCTGCTCATCGCTTCCACCAGTGATTAGCAGCCTTGACATTTTAAGGAAGAACAAATGCCAGCATATTTCGAGAGACAAAGAGCAGCAGCTAAAATGCTCCTGTAGAAACGGCTGAACGAGAATACCCACTGTGTCAGAATGACAGAAAGCTGCCTCCCACAATGAGTCATGCTCGCCGGGAATGGGGGAAACGGTCTGATAAGGGAGATATTAAAAATAAATAAATAATAAAAAAAACAACTCTGTGAAGGCCACCTTGCCACCTTTAAAGAAAAGTTAAGATCGACAGTCACCCTTTTGAGAAAAACAACCCTCAGATCTGCTATCGTGAGAGCCAAGGCCTCAGCATAAGCAGAAAATAACCCATATTTCTAAACATGTCACCACTGTGGCAATGAAGGATTGATGTTTATGTATTAAAATGGCAAGTGAATCTGTCTTCAGACTGCCAGCGAAATAATGCAATTTAAATCAGAGATCAGCTAAATTATGGTGCACAACATAATGTAGAACTAAATTACAGTAGGAAAACATCCCTAAAAAGAGTAACATGCTGCACTCAGTAGAAGCTTTTGTGATGGTTTAAAACAAATAGAGATGAAACAGAAGTTAACAACACAAAGCCCTGTTTTAAAACTGAAGTTGAATATACTAGGTAAATAGTGCCCACGGTCACATGTATTTAGGTCTACGTGGCCCGAATGAGTTTACATTAAAATGCATGTACTCTGTGTTTTCACTGTGACGTTGTGGCCTAAAAAGAACTGCAAACCAACAACAGGCTGCAGCTTTAAAAGCAGCACTAGGTTATTTCCAGTCTTGATTGATGAGCCATACAAGGTCAGTCCTTCCTCTAACCAGCATTTTTCCTGTCTTATAAACTATTAATATAACCACCAGATGGGTGGCTAAAATTCTAAGATTGGCAATGACTAACTGTCATGTATGAACTGATAGTGTTTATAGAGTCCTAATATATTAATGCACATTGCAGGTGTTGAAGGCATCGTGGCAGAGCTCCACGCCTACTGTAAAGCTTTTTAAATCGATGCATTGTGTGGTTGTATGCTGTGCCAACATGCCCACCAACATCCAGAACAGTGTTTACCATGCCCAATGCTGCCTGTTAAATATACTCCCAAGTGATTGAATTGCATGGACTAAAACGCCAGTGTGCGCGAGCTCACAAAGATGTCTGTTGTCACAAACCGATGCACAGCTATCAAACTAGACATCAGACAATTCTGAAGCTAAGAACTCCCTCAGTCCTCCAGATGCCAAGTTTATATGGCAGCCGTTCTGTTATGACTATAACTCTGTTATGTGGTCTGCAGAGCTGTAGTGTGTCCATCACATAAGCTGTGTGATTTCACAAACAGCCCAAGTCCAACCCCAGATAACCCCCGATCATATCTCTGTGACACCATCAGAAATATTTTCTCAGACTTCAGATGGCCCGAAAGTAATGAGTGGAAACTGTTCATTAGCACCGCGACGGACAGGAAACCTGCCTATTAGCCATGAGTGCATAATTGGCTATTAGCTCCAGCAATGTGGCCAGAGCTTGGTTTTTATGGAGGCGTGGATAGTTTTGCACTGAAACAAAAGGAACAAGCACCTGTTTTAAGATCAGACAGCTCACACGGTTAATGCGCATTCAAGGCTGTTGTAATGACTATTGGTGACATATAACAGTCTCTCCATTTAACCCACGTTTCTGTTTAGGAATTACTGATAGAAGAGCATGCTGATAGATCTGAACGGGAACCGTGTTGTGTTGTTATGATCAAACATTTCAAGTTTCTGCAGTGACACTGTCAAGAGTAAAGGTCTGTAATTGTGATTAATGTGAGTTAATATAAAACATTTGGTTTTAATCGAGTGTCTGTATATTTAATCTACATGCTAGTTGTACAACTATAATAACCAGAATGATTACACCAGAGCTTTCAACTGGTGCAGCGTTTTATGCACTTATAAAACAGGTTTATGTGCTTTTAAAATGATTTTAAAGAGGTGAAAGAAACATGTCTGTGACATTTACTGCCCTACAGTGCCAGAGTATCAGCCGATGCTTCATACATTTAAATCACGTGACGGTTACTTGATTCAAGGATTTGAGGACTTGCATCCGCATGTTGAACAACTGTGAAGCAAGCATGAGTGCCTTGGCCTACCCAATGGGCAGCCGGGATTCCTGTGTGTGGTTCTGGCCCACCAGCTCACTTTTTCAGTGTCTGGGTTGGGTTGGACAGACATCTATGGCTGCCAATAGTTGCACACTGTTAATTCTAAGCTGCACAGTGTGACACACACTGTGGCATGGAGGAGAGTCTCAATCACTGCAGTTCATTCAAAATGACTTCTGTGCTGAACTGAAAGATCTGCTTCTGTTTGCTTATCGTGACCCACGTGTTGATGGGAATGAACTATTATAAAGGTCCTTTCGGTTTGTGAAAAAATGCACAACCACCGAGTCCATTCTTGGAAGTATTTAAATGCAATCTATTATCTCATATAGATTGGAGGGTTTAGTGGGAGGTCACAATGTTCTTTTCTCATTTTCTTGTTCCGTTACTACATGTTTGTGCTTTATGCATTACAATCTGTGGTTTGTGAGGTGAGATAAATAATCAAACCTTTCATCTTCTGCTTTCGGTAACCTACATATCACAGACTATGTTCATATCACAGGACAGTATTTCAAATTCAGGTCAAGATCCAACTATTTCTAAAGAATAAAACAAGTTGAATTTCTGGGAACATTTGGAAGGGAATTACAAGACATGGATTTTTGATTTATATCTGCAAAGATGCTGGATATTGTTCACACCTGCCATGAAGGGACGGATGTGGACGCAACTTTGTTGTTTATTATTTAGACTGAATCTCCTCTGTCTTCTGCTAGTTGTGATGCAGCAAAATCCTGCTTGCATTTGTTCCGTGAGCACAGACTCCCAGCCTTCTCATTTCAGACTCCGGACCCGCATCATTTGCACAGCGTTTGTGAAGGACAAAAGTCTAAGTAAAGTAATATCATAAAACAATTTGAGTGGAAGGTGAAGGTAACAATTCTCAGGGGGAACCAGGGTTTTAGTAGTTCAAACATGCACTATTGAATCCCTGCCTTCAATGTGCTTGGTGTGTGTTATTAGAAGGAGTATAAAAGTTCAGAAAATCAATCCAGTCACTGAAGAATCACATCAAAAAAAAAAAAAAAAAAAAAAAGCTCAATTAATAAAATGTATTACTTTGGAATCATGTGTTATTGATATCGTTGAATGTGCAGTGTGTGTGTGTGTGTGTGTGTGTGTTTCTGATGACAGGCCTACACAAATTATATCAGGATGCAAACTTTGGAGAAGCACCCCTGGCTAACGAAAGATTAACCACGACACGAATGGTTTATTGATTGAAATAAAAAATAATGAGCTGAAAACCAGTTCAATCAAAAAATGCCCTGCACGCTGCAAGTCTGCTGGGAAAGAAAAGAATGTATGCTATTTTCATATTGGGAGGTTTGTTTAGTCTAAAGCCACCTTAACGCGCATTTCAGTCTAATGACAGAATATAAGTTTATGATTAAATCCCACAAATGAATCATTCAGCGCCTTGTTGTTGTTACACTGGGGGAAAGTGCGACGTTTAACGGTCGCAGGTCCTTTCCTGAATTCACTTTGAATCAAACCGAACTTGAGCGCCTCTGACTCTGAACATCTCAGTTTAGGAGGAGTTTGTGACTCTTGTAGCTCTCCTAGGACCTTAACCAAAACGTTTTTCACAACGTGAGAGTTGAGCAGAGCAGTAACAATTACTGGGATCTGTGGAGACTTTTATCGTGCAAAGTCCGGTCTCCTGGCCAGGTAAACACTTTCTGGGAAATGAGCCAGACTAACCGAGAGTTATCTTATAGCAAAATTTGGCCAGTGGGTAAGAAAATAAAGACGTGCGACGCCGTGTGCGCTACCAGCATGGCGCTAAAAGCTGAAGAAAGTCAGATCTACTTCACCAACCCGACAGGGAGTGGTGCTGGCAGGCTGAAATATTCCGACAATGCACAAATTTATGGATCCGGACGCGTTAATCCGCAAGCCTGTGACATGGAGAAGCAGTGCTGTCAAACAGCTTCTACTGCTCAGGAGGAGTTGTTGAGCGCTGACTACCGTGTGGGCGACACTCGCTCCTTCTCTGCCTGCGCCACAATCTCAGAAACAGCCAGGGAGCTCTGCAAAGCGGTGTCCGTGTCGTTGGGTCTAGCTATGGAGTCCAGTGACACAAGCGACGATGCTGCTCTCCCCCCGTGCGCCGCAAATGACCAAATACGCGAAGAGTATTTATTTGGAGTCGAAGCCGTGCCTCTGAACTGTACCGGAGCCCAGGCTGCAGTCACCGAGTACAGGTGTCCCGACCGAGATGAGCGGCCGCTGCACGGCCACAAGCAACTGGTGAAAATGTTCAAAAGTTCAGAGACCGCTGCGCCTTTTCATCACCTCGGCTCCACTCGGACATCTATGAATGCGCAAAACTTCGCGCTGTGCGAGACTGATGACATAACTTCAAAAGACATAGATCATCTGGACACAGCGCACTCTGCCTCTTGCACTTATGCCCCGACCGCGCCAGACAATTTAGCACACTTCGGACACGCGTCCACGGAGAGGCCGTGCCGGGCCTACGACCCTCCCGAGGAAGCGGGGGACTTCGGGGACGCAGCGGAGAGCAAGTCCGGCGGTTACCAGCCGGAGCAGTACGGCGTCAAAATCAAATGTGAGGAAGGCGAATCTTCAGCGGCGTCGTGGGGCAGTAATTACACCTTCAACGAGAAGTACAACTCGCAGTTTTGGGGCTCGAGGCAGTGCATGAACGCACACAACGCAGGAGCGAATACCGCGTTCATATGTAATCCATATGAGAGGAGCGTCATGCGTCCTGAGCAGTGGTACCCTGGAGGAATGCTGAGGACGCCCTATCCCAACTCCAACTACATGAAAAGTGAAGTCGGCGAATGGATGGATGTCGCCTACAACGAAACCAGGTAAACTATAATAATGATAACAATACTGATATAAAAACTCTAACAATAATAATAATAGATGTCTTAAATAATCACGCGTCAAAAGCTAAAATTCCATTAAAGGAAATCAAAAGAATGATTTTGTTCTGACCTCTAGAAAACATATGAAAGAAGAAAAAAATACAGTCCGAATCTACTTTAAAGTAGGAGTCTAAAATGCGACCGCTTAACCTCAGTCTGACCCCAGACATGAGGTGAGCCCTGTCCCCTCAGTGACACATCTTCGTCCGGGCGCGGATCAGCACTGCACCGAAAGAGCAAGAAAAGGCAGGACTTCCTCACAAAACGTCAAACTTCATCAAAAGAATACACATATCTGATCGTAATGTCTTAATGTGCATCCTATTTCTTTACGAGCTTCTTTCACACAGCTGTTGGTGATCTTGGTGGTTTTGTGAGGAGTCTGGAAACATTCATTCTTCTACCTTTGTTTTTTCTTTTGTTGTTTTTCTCTTTTTAAAAAGAAAAAACTGGAAAAGAAAAACATACAAAAAAATTCACCTTCACAGAAAAAATAATAATAATTCTTTTAAGATTATGTTTATTTTTTTTTTAATAAATGTATTGGAAAACTTGATCTGGTTAGACGGAGGCTGTGGCGCATTTTAAAAAGATGTCCGAATACCTTTGGTTTGTTCACATTTTCGGCATTTTAGAAAAGTTGATGGTATCTGTTTAATATCATTCAGTTTGAGTTACTGTTTAAAGATACGTTTTATATAACATTTTTAGTGTAGTTAAAAATAAGTAAAAAGTTACTAAAACTAAAGAGTGTACAGCCAGGTTTTTAAATGATCATGTTTCACATTTATTACAGTTTGCTGGAAGAAACCTTGTCTAAAAAGTTTCAGATTGTTTTGCTTTCTTCCGTCTACCTCTGATTACAATGAATGAAAACCATCACTGCAAAGTGTCATTTCTAATAATAACTGCAATATTAATTTAATTAATAGGTCAGATGTGACTACACACAATCAAATTACAGTGAAGAAAAGAAGTTCGTCATTTTTTTTAGGAGGAAGTGAGATCTAATCATATAAGTTATGTGCTTATGAGTGTTTCATGAAGGTTAGCACAACACGTTTGCTTGGTCTCTTGAGTCTGAGTCTGGCCTTGAGGGTTACAGGAGACTCAGAGCGGATGTCGACTGACAGCCATGGTATCATGTACACCAGACAAAAGGTGTCATGCAGCAGACATCGCCAAGGCCTTATTCTAACTGCCTGTTGAGTTCACTGGGGTAAATGATTGAGACTGCTGCCTGACACCAGCGACTTCAGCTGTGAGAGTTCAGTACACTAAGACCCTGAATAACTGTTTATATATTATACAGTGGATTACTACAAAAGATCTCAGGAGAAAGCAGAAGCCAGTGGTGCTCTTAAATATGAGGACATTGAAACCAGCTGCACATCCTCCCATCACTGCTGAGAGGTAGCTTGTAGCAGCATGGTCTGCCTGACCTTCTGAGCAGTGGTCTGAGTTCATCTGCTTTGAATCCCAAAGATGAAGTAGCCCTGAGCGTGCTTTGACTCGTGGGGAGAGGTGCATACTGTTTTTGTTTTACGGTAATTTGCCTTTATCGGGTTTTTGGACTGTAGAGGGCGACAAGAAAAATGGACGGATCTGTGACAGAGATCTCCGGCCTGACCTCAAAGCGGGTTCAGTGGGGTTGTGCAGTTTAGACCACTCAGTCGAAAAGACGCCCCCATGTGTGCAAGACGTTGCTCAAGTCCTTAAGTCTGTTCCAAAGATCAGGTTTTCTGCAGATTTACGCACCAGAGAGAATCATCTACAGGTTTTCATTTCCCACCTGAGTTTGTCCCACAAGTAATCCTTGTTTATACATAATACAGCTGTTTTAATTTTACTATTTTCTTCCACTAAGAGTGTTTTTGAATATGTCTCATCACTAATAGCTACAGTGGTTCATGACTGCAGCGTTACGCTGCTGCAAAGGTAGGGATGTGTTCAAAGAGCAAAAACACTTTGGGAGGTAAAAAAACATACTGATACAATAAAGTAACCTACTGTGAACAAATTCAGCATCTCTGTGGAGCAGTAATGTCTGTTGTTCATTTTCAAGATCTCTGCTCAGGTTTTCCTGTCTTGTAATTGCTAAAACGTCTCTCTCAGCTCATGAATAAGCACCTGCCTCGCCTCTTGTTACTGCCTTAACTTAACCGAATGAATGTGTGCCTCACTGTCATTTGCATGAAAATGCAGCGTAGCAGACGGGTACATATATGCTGATGCCTCACCTGCTGTAAGCATGTGGAACTTCTGTGTAGATCACTGCAGAGGACATCTGAGAAAATATGTGCGCGTTTGGGCCATGTGTGGCAGAGAACTGGCACAGCTGGCTGTGAATAAATAACAGGGCATTTATGGTCTGGTAAGACTAGCCTGGCCACACCTACCTTGCCTAAAGACAAAAACATTTTAATAGAACATTTTAGTACTCTAAACACAGTTAAGAGATATAACTTTTAACTTTCTGACAAAATGTCACAGTTATCTGCAGTTTGCAACTATAAAGACACCAGGATCAGGATCAGAGCTAACAAAAAAGTATTTTTCATTGATTGCTTTGCATTTATACCTATCATATTGTTTATGACTAATTGTCATGTGATGAGAAAGCAAATTTATTTTTAGCAAGCAGCTTGATCTAAAGAATTTCACAAGGGCTGTGGCAAGGTGAGAAGTGAACTTATATGGACTTGGTGAATGTGAAAGTGAATGTCCAGAGTGGACTGGGAGCAATGTGAGCAGATATTACAGCGAGACATATACTGCAGGCATATACAGTAGACAAACAAAGTGAAAAAACAAAACAAAACAAAACAAAACAATATTGGTGGACCTACAGTATGTTCATCTACTGTATCAAAAATCTGTCCCATCTTACATCAAGCAGGAAGTGAATACCGTGAACTCACAACTGTGAGTGAAAACAGATGTTTACTTAACTATTTAGCCCAAGCATGCAAAGCCGTACACGGAAAATGAGGCAAACAACCGAAACGAGCCGAAGCAACTCTGCACAAAGCATTTTCGAACCAGTTAGTAGAAATGTAGCCGATCCACAGTCATGGGAGTGGATCGTGCAGTTTCATAGAGAAAGACTGCTCGATGCTCATGCACGCTGAACATAGAATACGGGTAGGAATGATCCTAATACTCTGCTGCACTAATCAAACAGCATTGTGCATGGACAAGCACTTTAATGAGATTTTACTGACCTTTACAGTTAGAAAATATTAGACTACTAAAGAGCTTTCTGTTTTTGTAGGTGTAGAAATAAGTGTTATTGCAAAAAAAAGCAAATTTGTGCCTTGAGAGTTAGTAACTGTTTGCTTCTGTTAAGTATTTAATTTAGTTTAGTGCATTCTAATGATTTTTTTTTCTGTATAAATTCTGTTATAACATATATATTCCAAAGTTGTGAGTAACACTGAGAATTATGTTAATTTTTTAAGAAATAATTAATACCAATCAGCTACTATAACAAAGAATATTCGGAAATAATCATTCAAAAGATGAATGAATGAATAATCAGCATTCCTGCCAGTATGTTAAAATAGTAATTTAAACAACACGAGCTGAAAAAAAAATTAATGAATGACTATGTAACTCTGACTGAGGATCAGTTCTTCATTTCTAAATTGTACTTTACATGCCTCTGTAGAACTCTACTCCTGAAACTACACCAGAATCATCCCCGCATGCTTGTAAATCGAGAAACTTCCCGCTCAAAGGACCGTGTAGTCTCAGACACTGTGCACATAAAGTAAATATAACACGGATTGAAAGTCTGAACGACTATGAGCAAATGTTTCAGTTAGGTGAGTTATAAAAATTTAAAAAAGGTGAACTTCTTCTCTTAACATATTGCGTGCAAATTTAATCAATCCAAACTGTTTCCTGTATCTGTTGTACTCTGGGATTTTTATCAGTTGCCCTTGCTGTGTTCCCTCAGAGCGCTGGCATACGGATCTCGACATGCATATTTTTCACATTTATCGTGGATGTGTGCCACGCTACGTAACAGCTCTCTGTTGCTGTTTATCACTTTCGGCTTTCTTTGTTTAAACTGCCATTAAATTTTTGCTGGGTCGGACTTTAAACTAAAGAAGTCTAATTATTTTTTTTAACAACTTATTAGTGCTCCAAATAAAATAGATGCGTTTGAAACTGTGAATAACAGAAATATTCAAGTGAGGTAATCAGGTCCTGTTCTTCTAATATAGCTCATATGATTCAAATTATTATTTTTAAGTTAATTAAAGCCTAGAGGTATGTGTGTTTTAATTTTTGCAAACTTATTTAAATGAAATAGTTTGGCCTAATGTCATTAAGTTAATCCTTTAACACCAAACCTTGATATCTAAGTTTCACGTCACTGAGGCAGCGTTGTGTCTGAGTCTTCTCCAATCTCTCTGCGTTCAAGGCTGCAGCTAACGCAACTCACCCTCGGTTTTTCCCACACCTTCATACCTCACCGCTATTGTAACTACTTTGTGGCTTGGACGGTGTAAGGTCTTGCTGTGCTTTACGAGTTTGAAGCTTTATTTGCCCCCAGTGGGCTATTAGTTTCAGAGGATAATACAGTCACACTGAAAATATAATGCCAGCGGTGATAATCAACAGGTTTAGCTACTCATCCATGTCTGATATGTCTGACTGCAGGTTTGAGGCTGGCAGGGAGCACATGTTCCCCATGGAGTTCTTCTTCCCCCCACAGAGGACGTGCCTGATCTGTTCGGACGAGGCATCCGGCTGCCATTACGGCGCGCTCACCTGTGGCAGCTGCAAGGTTTTCTTCAAAAGAGCCGCAGAAGGTAAAGTGTCAACACGTCCGACTCGGGCTCTGAGACGTTTGCTACTTTTACTCATTAAGTAGTTC
This sequence comes from Chelon labrosus, assembly GCF_963514085.1. Classification (NCBI taxonomy): domain Eukaryota; kingdom Metazoa; phylum Chordata; class Actinopteri; order Mugiliformes; family Mugilidae; genus Chelon; species Chelon labrosus. The sequence continues at coordinate 4,260,309 of NC_140350.1, read as the reverse complement.
ATTTCTGCACTGATGATATGCACAGTGTTTCACATTTTCACTAAAACCCGTGGCCTCTGTGTTTCCCTTGCAGGTAAACAAAAATACCTGTGTGCAAGCAAAAATGACTGCACTATTGATAAGCTAAGAAGAAAGAACTGCCCATCTTGCCGTCTGAGGAAGTGCTTCGAAGCTGGAATGACTCTCGGAGGTGGGGTGGATTAATCTACTAAATAATTTAATATTTGTGTGAGATAAAATTACTAACTAATTACTTGAAAGACTGTACTGTAATACAAGAACATGTCAGTTGCATTTCACTTCACTGCATTTCACACATAGTGTGTGTAAAGTATGAATATGCATTCAAACTACATAGCCTACATGTGTAGTATGGGCTATAATAAATACTACATGTACAAAAAATACTACAGGCAGAAAGTGAAGTCCTAAAAGTGAAACTATTAATGGTTTTCCAAGACCAAGTTCTTTATTCTCTCTACACTGCACATCTTAGCTGACTCTCTTCAATTGCAGCATCATCACAATAGGGGATGTTACTGATAATCAAGCCCCTGACTGAGCTGCCATGCAATTTAGACCTCTTCCATTCACTTCTGCTTACTGTCACCCAGACCTGTTCGTCATATTAGGCTGTAAAGATTGACATGTAGTGGACTAATTTTAGTCCTGTGTTCAATTTTCACTCTCTTCCATTTTTCTCATTCTGTTAACGGTGAAAATTGTGCTGGAGGCACAAAGCTGACATGAGACATGTGAATTAAAGCAGCAGACATGCTGGTAATTTTGCCACCAGTCACTGACAAACCCATGGAGGGAAAATGTGAGCTAATGCTGTGATTGTAGTAAAAAGGCACACCTTTTCTCGTTGTGGCTAAAAAGATCTTTTCACTTATGTTCTCATCACAGACATGTAATTCACTCCCGACGTTTCACAGGGAAATTCGTGGCAATAATTTGTAAAAGTGGATGCAGGAAAATTATACGTTTGGTCTTTTTTATCCCAGAGGTCTTTTACTCGAAATACTTAAAAATAGGTTCTAATTCACCCAACTGCATTTTAATTAATTTACCACAAAATTCTGAATAAATTGGCAGTTGAATCCATTAAATTATAAACGCTCGCTGTATCTTCAGATCACATCATCTGTTATTTGTTTCACTCCATGTAGTTTGGAAGGTCTGCAGGGAAGCAATGAAATCTCAGACTCTTGGTTTCGTTGTGTTTGGCATCTGCAACTATAGTTCTTATTATTGCCGGGGGTTTGATCATTTAAATTCCATATTATTTCTGGAATGTTAATTACACCCACAAATAGAAATCGAGCAGGGAGGTTAGTTTTTCCAAACCATGACAGCAGTTTCATTTCGCAGGGACCTGAGGGATGCTCACTGCACATCTGCACTCAGACATTTCATAGATTCGGGTTATTATCTTGGTCTATGACTCGAAATGCTGGAGAACAGTGAAAAACACAGCACAATGAAGTCGACCCAGAGACGGAGGTCTCGTCTTATTTCCTCCGATCCACAGTCTAAATCTCAAAGAGCATTTGTTTACACTGTTACACAAATAGTCACATTAATCTAGAATCAGAATCACAGAAGACTATTAATTGAGCTGTAATAATAGGCTATTAATAACAACGATGATATACTGAAATTTAGGCACTGTTAAGGAGGTATTTTGATAAAAGAATACAAATGAGAATTATCCTTTTAGTTATCAGGCAATATTAGGGGTATATCAGAATTACCTAAAAATCAAGTTGATGTGTGGATATTCCTCTTTACAGGACTACTGCCAAACTTTAAAATGCGTATAGTACAAACAAGCATATTCAACACAAAACACAGCACAATAGTAATTAAGAAGAGATAATAAACACATCAGTGGAGTTAAGCAACACCGGTATTTGTCATTTTGACAGAGAAACTACAAGCGTGTTTCTGAGCCAATGCTCTGGACTCTGATGTTTAGTCTAAAGTGATAATTAAACAGGAGTTGTTGTTTTTTTTGTCTTTCCTAGCCCTGATCTGTCACTTCTACACTGTAACTATCAAACGTTTATAATATTACCATAAATTTAGAGGAGAGGATAATGGTTTGCGTGCATGCCCGAAACAGGGATGCTATACTGATTATTAATGTAAATGAGCACAATTATTAATCAGAATATTACTTTGATGTAACCAGAAGTTGTCACCAGAATTACCTTGATATGTTCCCCTTTCTTGCTTTTTAACCTAATCTAAAAATGCTTTATTACACTTTTAGAATATTGTCACGGTATAGCCCCATTATTATTGACTTCTTATAGAGTGCTCTAGTGGAAAGTGCTAGCATGTAAGGTTTGTGTGTTTCTCTCGATTGAGCTTGAAACCCAGTAATGGCTTCTCTGAGGTTGGTAAGTGACGGGTGATTTTGGTGATTTTATCAGACCTCTCTCGCTTCTTTCTGTCTGTGTCGGCCTGTCAGACTCCAGCTTTACTTTCCAGAAACACAATTTGCATTGAGGAAATAATGATGTAATGACATGTACCACCTGGACACCAAAGTGAAAGTAAAGTGGGATCTGCAAAGTCACATTACACCAAGTCATTTCAGGAGGAAGCCAAGCTGCTAAACTAACCTTTGTGGGTTTTTCTTTTTTTATATATTTTTTATGCAATCAAGCAACCTAAAAAGAGAGATGTGATAAAGATGGAGATTATAATAATGATGAGACTGGTGCAGAAGGAAGTGAACCAAAAAAAAATTTGAGCAGAAAATGGGCGATATATTTCACATGTGCAATTTGATTTGAGGGGAAATTGGCTTTGTAATAGATATGTCTGCAGCTCATTCACTGGAGGTCAGTTTTAGCTGGAAATAATGAAGCTGATGCCACAGCTCAGTCTCCTGGTCCGTGCTCTGAATGCACAGTCGACGACATCTTGGCTAATTAATTGACTAAATTTGAGAACGAGATCTTGAACCCGTCTTTGGAGCGTCCCTGTGTGTTTATATTGGCTTCAGCTCAAGTATGGAGATTTTAAGGTTAGTTCAACCCAACCTATTTACACTGTACTCAGCAAAGATCAGATGCCTGCCTGTGTCACAGTTGAGGATATCTTGGAAGAATTTTTAATGAATCATTTTTACTTGAAATGTTTGTTAGTGGATCAGGAAGGGAAATGTGAGACTTACAAATTATCTTTCTTGTACAATCTGCAATTTTCTTTTTGCACAGCTACTTTTGAGAAAGACTTAAGTCAAGTCTATAACTGGCAATTCAATATTTATCAAACTGAACCGAAGAACTTTAGTTTAATGAGACATTTTCAACACAGAACCTGCAAGAAGAAATTTCAAGACAATTAGCACTTACTTTTGACTGTCAACACTTCTCATATTTAGATCGAACCTTTGGCTTTTTTGTTTTTCCTGTTAAAGCTACAACAGAATAATTAGACCATTCAATTGCGTTTGTTTTAAAGACGTCGCACTTTAGAATAGTCCAATAACAAAAGTGTCTGTTCATCAGTGCACTTAGCACCATTTGTATTTTTCTGCCACTCACTCTCGGGCACAGCTGTCATTCTGAAATGACGACCGTGAGCTCGCAACAGTACACAATACGAGGGATCCTGCTCCGATTTAGTTTGTAAGTGCAGGGTGCTGGATGGAGCAGCTGCCCCAGAAGCGTCTGAAGGGAAAGAAATTACAACTTTGTCATGTTCATGATGGGGAACCATTTTGATTAAACATACAATATTTGTGGGTTTTTTTGTTTTTTTGTTGTCCCCTAATCCTTACACACTTGTAACACATAAAGAAACACAAGTCTACAGCAAAATCGTGGTGCACATTTCACAGTTTTATAGTTAAAGGATCTCTTTTCAGAATTCTGCAAAGGCACAAAAAGAAAAAAAAATTACTTCCGGTAAGGACTCACACAGGATAATGGTGATGTGCCATTCCATCCGGTGAGGCCCATCTGTTCGGAGAGTTTTCTTTCAAATGGAATATGATTCAATATCTTTAAAGCCATTAGTAGATCAGCATTGAGCATTGTTGAGTAAAATTGATATTTCCCTTAAAAAGGTCACTTTAAAAAGTTGCCGTATGAGACCTTTCTAAGGGATGATTTGGAAAGTGGAATTGCATTAAGTGGTAGTGGCTTCTGGTTGATGGTTTCCGCCGAAGCTCAGCAGACAGTCACTGTGCGTAGGTTTTCTTAGCAATGTTGACATGGAAAGATATAATCTGGTGTTTTAAACTGAGAGCTGCGAGCAACAACCCTTACCCTGACCCTAACCCCAATCATAAGAATGGCACATGTATGCTATATAAAGCCTGGGCTTCATTGTCCACCCAAAACTCTGTATTTTGTGTAGCATTTCATAAGGCTAATGTTGCTTGGTAACGTTATAACATTTATATCTTCGACCAATCAACAAACACTTACCACTAAAGGTTCCTCTTGTGCTGGAAAGGTATGTACCCTGAGGAATAGTAGCTAAAATAACCCCCCCAAAAAAATGAAATCTACAGTTGCAGTGTGGAGACACCAAAAAGGGGGTACTTCTTTCAGCAGTTCCAGGAACTATGTAGAATGTCCAAAAGCACACACTGACCACCTGAGCCGACGTTCGGCTCAGGTGGATTGGAGACTAAAGACCTGGGTTGTGTGACACATTGTTATAAACATTAATTATTAATAAAGTTTTGACCTATAAAATACATGGACTGATTTTCAGTGTCTCGCCATTTTTTGCAGCACGCAAGCTTAAGAAGATCGGACAACAGAAGAACCCAGAGGAGGATCATCCCGTTCACGATCCAGCAGAATTCGCCCAGAATGTCTCTCCAAAGTCGGGTGTAAACTTCAACTCCCAGCTGGTCTTCCTCAACATCCTGGAGTCCATTGAGCCTGACGTGGTGAACGCGGGACACGACTGTGGCCAGCCAGACTCAGCTGCCAACCTGCTTACAAGCCTCAACGAGCTGGGAGAGCGGCAACTGGTCAAAGTGGTCAAGTGGGCAAAGGGGCTCCCAGGTAGGACACTGAATGAAGCTGATTTTTAATTCCTTTATTCAAGTACACCTATTTATTCATGTTCCTATTATTGTGAGATACACACATTTAGAGAGAACAGAAACAAACTGTCAGAGCAGCATGTTAACACCTTTAAATTGATATGGCTTACTTGTTAGGATTGGAGCCACATAAAATACTCTTACAATTCCATGGAGCATATTGGGCTGGTAGAAAGGCTGTGAATTTATGAGACTTGTGTTTTTCTTGTGTTGAAAACAGTATTGATGAGAGCAATGAGAGTGAATCAAGCCAAAACAATGAGTTAAATAATCCCACAATGTTCAATAGAGCTGAGCGGAATGGCAATGTGATGTGATCATTTTATTCCATGATTGTATTTATATATATATTTATTATATTTACAAAAAAAATATTGTAGCAATCATCTTTTGTAGCTTCAAAATGTGTTCGGAATAAGGTTGGGACATATATTAAATACGATCCAGTCTTATAGCTGTGGCACAATGCCTTCATTTACTTTGTAAGATGGAAAAATGTTGCACGAGAAAAGAAGTGCTCCTGTTCTCTTGAACCTGGGAATGCTAACCAGAGAGGCTTCAGCGATAAAGCTTAGTTATTCCCGGAAAATTCAAAGTAGAAAGGGTGTTCAGGTCGTCTCTAGTCATTCTTTTCACTGTATTTTCATAGTTTTGCACCAGATAATAATAATACTATGTGACAAAGCTACTTTACCTTGTGAGGCAGCTGGGTTCGTGCATGACTTGTGAGGTTATGAGATAAAGCATGATAGTCGCTCTGGAAAGGCTTCAATCTTTGGAGAGGCAAAGAACGTATCCGTTCTTCAAAAAATTAAAAAAGTGTTGTAGTCAATGACGAGAGACAAATAAGTTTTGGATCCTGCGTCATGAAACACAACATACAAATCATATGTGTAAAATGATGTCAGACAATTTTGCAAGTCAAAAAAGTCTGTTTATATTTTGGATATAGATATTTCCTATCACCTCTTTCAGTTTTTTCACTTTTCTGAAAGAATAAGTTGCAATGTGACGTGTAGGCCGTGCTGGTGTTGTGTGAGATAACAACTTACTTTAACTACTGCTTTCTAGACTTGCAGTTTCTCTGAATTGACAACTGTCATATGTTTCATTCATGGCCCAATTCATATAGTTCATTTATATTTATTATTACTGAGGTGGGACTTGTAGCTGATCCACAGTGGCGGGACCAGTTGACATCCTGTGAAGAACTGTGATGTCAACTGGTCCCGCTGTCCGCTGCTTTTATGTGCAAATAGTACTTAAAAATATGACAAGAATCCACTAGCTAACTGCATAGTTAGGCACACTGGCTGCTTGCTGGCTTTCTAGGATCTTAAGGCTGCAGCTCATTGTGTTTTAGCAGATATATTGAAATAACCCCATAACTGACATGATCGTATTTTTTTGAAAGTGGCTGTCCTTTTCCAAATTGTTTCCATGGATGACTTCCCAGATGGTTCTGTATACCAGAGCCTGATGGTCTGTTGTGTGTAACTAACTGGCTGGCTCGTCAGTTCAACCACCATGACATGAATTGTGTCGAACAGACGAATATTTTAGGATTTTACAGCTGAATCCCATGTGGACTTAAAGTTGGCAGTGTTGTCCTTTTTCTAAGCATGGCATCTCAGCCTAAATTTACGTTACAATAGATTTCAAATATGAGCACTTTTTACTATGGAAGAACTTTCACATAGGAACTGCAGGAGACATGTGAGACAGTAAGGCCACATATTTGACAATCAAGACAGAGTAGCCCGTATGGACTGTTTTTTATATAATCTGCCAGTCACACAGATTAGTACCATCCAATGTGCAATACAGATGATTTACAAGATGATTATAATGAGACAGCACAACATCTGTACACAGATGTTCACTAAAGCACATTTTTTTTCATGATTTCTAATAGAAATCTTTTCTGCAAATGCACACACTGCAATAATTCATGAAGATTTATTGTACCACTTTCCATGCCGCATGTTGATTGACGACTTCAAACTTTAGAATGATTTGTGAACATGTCTTGAAGAGCTTAAGATCATAGCAACCCTAATGTGAGCTCATAAAAACTAAAAAGCTACCTAACCAAATGTTTTGGCGTTTTTTGAACAGCAAGTCTTGTGCCAGATGACCCGAGGGGCAGTTCTGGTTCAAACATTGCACCCATGTCACACAAATAGTCTTGCGTAAGACCACAAAGTGCTTTAAGCACATGCAACAGAATTATACAATCAATACAACTACAGGCAAATAGTCAGACAAATAATATGACATTAAAACAGCTGTTTCTAGTTCTACACGGCTCTCTAGCAGAGTTTTCAATTAACTGTAATGAGTATGGGCCTTTTTATAGGTTGATCACATTACAATGATTGCTACAAAAATGCTTAAATTTATTGTTTTGTGTAACTCAAAGAGAGGAATAAACACACCTTAGATGTTTCTCACATGATTAAAAATGGGATTTGGCAAAGGAACATGTTCACTTGGACTTACTTCCGTGCTTGTTGGTTTAGGAAGTCTTGGAGAATTAACTTTGTGGCCAGTTTGTCTTATAGCGCTTAGAGCTGGTATTGTAAAAGTTTTGAAGTGGTTAGTGTGTGTAGTTGTGTGGTTAGTATATACTTATTTAGAGAATTTAGATTGACAGTATGGGGTAGTAGTCATTTAGTAAAAGAACAGAAATTAACTGTTACAGCTGCTCAGGACTGTGAAAAGTGTTGGAGGGGTCAAAGATTTTACCTGGCATGGCATTTTCATTCCCTCATTCATTTAGTCATTTGTTCATTCATTGCATTAGCTGCACTCTTCACTTTTCTGATTTCTTGTTTTTCCCGTTTCCCCTTTTAATTTTTAGACTTGACAGCACGGTAGTATAGTAACGACATTTCAGCAGATTTCAGCAGAACAAAATGACATACAGACTAGAATATCTGAGCTTCGACATAAAGTGGAGTATCATCAGCATAGATATAGATCAAAAGGTAGTGGCCCTAAAGTCAATCCATGAGGAACCCCACAAGTTACACATTTTGTAATGTTTTAAAAAGTGCTCCTTTGTCTAGACAATAAAAGGCAAACAAATTAAATCTTTCCAGTCTGCTTCCTCTGTCTACGTACAATGAGTTGTTTATTTGGATTTTGGGTGTATAATCAATCTAACATCATGTTCTAATATTGTCAAAAATGTAAATGTAAATATAAAAAAGTCATGGTTCCATTAGCTCAAAATATGCAATATTTTGTCCACATCTTTGTCCCTAGGTTTTAGAAATCTCCATGTGGACGACCAGATGACTGTCATTCAACATTCATGGATGGGGGTGATGGTGTTTGCCTTGGGATGGAGGTCCTATAAGAATGTCAATGGCAGGATGCTTTACTTTGCCCCGGACCTTGTGTTCAATGAGTATGTACAGCTCCGAATGGTTGAATTCAATTATGTTCTCTAAAGGGATTTCATTAGGAGGTGACAAACGTGCTGTGTTTTTCATTATATTTAGAGAGCACCTCCAGTGAGTAAGCTGGCGCTCTCATTTGTTTTCATCTCTTTCTCTCTCCATCTTTCTATCATTTCCTTTCTTACTCATATACAAAGACATATCCAGAATTTTTAAAATGCAAAGCAAAAATAGTTGAAGGCCCTTTCGGACCATGCGCATCCAATTTTCTCCGTAGGTGTCCTTTTGTTACCTTGAAATTAATGTGAGAAACCTTTTCTGGCATTCAATCTCTCATGGCTCTGAGGAGTGAAGCGGATTCAGATCTGACTATTCCAGAGTACAGTGGTAAGGTCTGTATGAGTGTTAGTGGTGAATACTAATTTTTACCCAACCAAATACTTATTTAGTTCAATCAAATATTTATGGCCACAGACATGTGGAAGTATTTAATTAAATCTGGTATTTACTGTCAGTGTGATGAGTGACATATGGCATAAAGGATTTTAAACACATTATATTTAATAGCACAGTCAAATACTGTAACTATAACATATACAGGAACAGTGTCTCTATTTCACCCATAGTCTTTATGTGTATTTAACATAAAAAGCTGTATTATACACTGACAAATGGGTCTTGTGACTTAATTGTGTTTAAGTATGCAAGAAACTGACATCAACATTTCAGACGTTTGGTGAAGTAAGCACTTTTTGAGGCTTTGTGCTCATAAATACTGTTTGTATCAGGTTTTCATAATTACAGAATAGGCTCATGATTAAGACCAAAGGCCAGACAAACTTGTATCATGATTTGGACAACATCTGTTCATGCTGCGTGACACATTTGCGTGCGATGAGTCCAATTGTGCTGTTGTAGAGAAAGGCATGGGCTCGCTGAAAAAGAACACTGGTGCTCAGTGAACTTCCACTGAATGAATAAAACTTAGTTGCTCAAATTATTCGTGTTAAGTGTCAGGGAATGTGATGATTAAAAAAGGGCTTGAATAGAAAATAGCATGTCATTACATTATTTATAAGAACAAACCTCCGAAATCTCACATTAAGTACATTAAGCTACTTACATTTAATTATGTGTAGAATTCGACAGGTAGACAGCTCTATAGCAGCAGTCTGCTCCACTAAACCAAAACTGTATCACTTAATAAAAGGGCCATTAAAGTGTAGTTACTGTGGTTAAAAAAACAACTTTCACTTTCAGTCTGTGTCGCTACTCCATAACCAGTGCAGTGGTATTTTTAGGATGGGTGTGCGTCTTTTTTCAGAGTGTGATGGGAATGTTTACAGCCAGTGCATTAGGACAGCATGATTAAAGGACCCTTGTAACAATTTACTACGGCAGCAGAGGTCCCGGCTTTTAATTCCAAGTATGATTATTTTTCTTCATTTCTGTTTCAGTTTCTATTTACTAAAATAATTAGACACAGAGAAGATGGTATCACATCTGAAAAGAATACGAAGTTGAGGCATTTTAACAATACAAGTACAAATTAGCAAAATAAGCAAATTGAGCAAAATGAAACAGTTCAAAACAAAGATTTAAGAAAACACATAGCATGATAACCACAGAAACATGACAGCCAAGGTCAGACGTAAAAGAGAAAGATCGAATAAAGACCAGAAACTGAGTATTATGTAGTAGGAGGCCTTTAAAATTAAGTTAAGAGTGGAATTGACCGTCAAGTAACCTTTCCAAAAGAAAGAGGAACAAGGTGAGTTTTTCAATTTGATTAAAATTGGCAGTGGTAGGACAGGAGATTATTCCAGAGCAGTGCAGCAGTTGAGAAAGTCCTGTCGGTTTTGGAGACGTGAGTGACTGAGAGGAGCTTTGATGAGTATGACATAAGGGCCCTAGGAGCAAAATATGGATTAAGCAGCTAAGTACTGTAACACAGAGCCAATCTATTTATGACTAATTAGGGTAAAATGCAAAAGCATTGATCAGAATTTGATGACAGGCTGTAAGCTGACTGGATCAGACTACACTGACGTGGGCTCAAACTTTCTTGTCAAAAAAAACCCTTCCATAAACATATCTATAGCAAATCCCCCAAACGAAACATTACGTAATAGTTTATTGAGATCAAGGAGTGGCAGATGAGCTGCTCGGGTTGGAAACCAGGTAATGGATCATTTAGGCTATAACTGAAGAAAATGTGAGCAGAATGTGTTAATGGACTGAAGGGCTCCTTGACATCTTTTAAATTTGCTGCTTACCATCACGTGCCAAGTCAAGACTGTCCTTTAAGACCACAGTACAGTCATTAAATATGGAGACTGAAAGATTGTTGTGCTTTTTCACAAGAAGTACTGATATACTTCCAGTACCTCCCCTTCATAAAACCCCAGGAATACAACTCAGTTTAGGTTTAATTTAACTGTTATAAATAGATATGTTTTGACATAAAAGAACAGATTTTTCTGTGACACTATAAGAGTAGAAAAAGAGTATGTTTATATGCAGGCTGTAATACAGACTTCTGTATAATTTACTGTAACTGTTGCAACCTGCAGCCGGGTAGCGTAGCTTAGCATAAACAATGAAAATGCTCTCATATTGTCCAAATAAGTGCTACTTTTAAACTTTTCATACGAATGAATCAAACAAGCTATACTCTGTTAATTGCTGAGCTTTGGATGTGACAGTAGTTGTATTTAAAATGCCAACGATCTGAGCCAGAAGCCCAGAAGCAAGCCTGAGATTCCGCCTACAAAATTTTAGTTGGGAAATTTCGTTTTGGAGTCGTTGATTTGGAATTTATTATGCCAGATGAGTAACAGTGACATAGTTGTCACCTGGGCGCCGTTTGGTTGAATAGTTAACAGTGATTAAAGCATTTGTCAAATCATGTAATTCATATAATTCATTGATCTGATTGGTGGTATAGTCTTTTTTCCTCTCTATCAAATGAAGTTTGATAGCATTTGGTGGTATTTGGTTTCCAGTCTTTATGTTAAGCTAAGCAAAGAGATTACTCTCAGTCATTATTTACAGTAGTGGTCATGCTGCCTTCAGATGGGGTTGTGTTTACCATGTTCACAAGAATAATCCATAGCCTTTAGGCGTTCACAGTGTTTAAAGTGGAAATTCACAAGTTCACGAGTTGTGATGTGTCTGCTGACGTTTTCAGAAATGGTGGCGGTGGATGGAAAGTTAATACATTTTCATTTTAGCCGTATAGTGTTTTATTTAATATTATTAATTTTATATTATGTGCGAGAAAACCCCTTTCATTACGCCTTTGCATTTCCAGATTCAGCAACTGTGTTCTCGTGACTTACGGTTGATGTTACCACTTGAACTCCAAACCTCTTTTGTAGACAACTTCCCATGTTGTAACCAAAGGCTCATGAGTTCCATTTGAATGCAGCATCTTCTTATCTGCAGTATCTCCTGGCAAGAAATGTCCCAATATATAGAACTGTTCCTTCAATTACTCTTAAACTTTGCATTGATTTCTAAAAGGAACATTCAGCGGTGTCTCTTTCTTTCAACTCGAATGGTTTCTGTTCTAATTCCCCAAATGTGCTTCATTTCACCTCTACATTCATAAAGTAAGAACGTGGATCTAAAACAAACTATCTGATTCATAATAAATGGGAATGAGATGGCAAATTTTGACGGCAGTGCCCATTATTCACCCGTCGTGGTGTACCTTAAATATCCAGTCACCTTTTATATTGAGCCAGTGACAGATGAGGGGAGTAACGAAGGGGTGTATTTTCATCATCTGGCTCCATGTGCCAAAGGTGACACTGCAAGAAATCTGTATTTTCAGTAATTCAGTGACCCTGTCACACCAATGATAGATTGATATGGATTTAACCTCTGACTTTCTTTCTTCTTCTGTAGTCCTTCATCACAGAATAAATGTCCAATCCGTAGAGCAATTTATTCCTCATCTGTTGTAATTTGAACATTAGGTTCACACCTCTCATCCTGACCTTTTTCCATCTGCAGACATCGGATGCACATTTCCACCATGTATGAGCACTGCATAAGGATGAGGCATCTTTCACAGGAGTTTGTGCTGCTGCAGATCACCCAGGAAGAGTTCCTCTGCATGAAAGCCTTGCTCCTCTTCAGCATTAGTGAGTACTCCATCGATACAAGTTTCTTTAGGCATACATCTGAGAAAAGAAATCTAACACAGAAATGTGTCAGATGCATACAGACACGGCTGTTTTCCTTGCTTTCTCCAGTTCCAGTTGAGGGTCTCAAGAGCCAGAAGTACTTTGATGAATTGCGACACACCTACATCAATGAACTCGATCGCCTCATTAACTATCAAATGGCCACAAATTGTTCACAGAGGTTCTACCAGCTCACGCGACTCCTGGACTCTCTCCAGATGGTGAGATGCACTGCTGCAAATAATTTCAAGTTAACTCGTGCACACATTCCTTCTCCCAACAGTAGTAAAAGATATGGCCTCTACTCAGTTGTAAACATTTGTAAAAGCTTAAGCCGTTTGAACATGTGGATGTATTTTGCCGAACCGGACAAACAGGAAAAACCGTGTAAAGTTGGAGTTGTAATTTGATAACTCTAAAGCATTTAGTGGATGTTTGCTTTATAATAGCACATCACAAAAATGCTGCATTCACACTAACACAGGCAGAAGCTGATACAATAACTAACTGTACTTCGATTTCATTCAGACCCTTATGTTTTTAAGCCACACCACCTGTTTTAGGAAAGACGTTTGCTGATGTCTGCCGCAGTCAAATTTGTCCTTGTAGTAAATTTCATTCAAATGACATCATGTGTTGTGTCCCCTCTTCTGTTTCAGACTGTAAAGAAGCTCCATCAGTTTACATTTGACCTTTTCGTCCAGGCTCAGTCTCTCCCCACGAAGGTCAGCTTTCCGGAGATGATTGGAGAAATAATCTCCGTGCACGTACCAAAGATCCTGGCAGGTTTGGCTAAACCAATCTTGTTTCACAAGTAGAAGGATTTTCAAATGGTGACTCATCTTTGCTGCCTCCAAAAACTATGACAAAGGCTTTGAACTGTTTCCCAATATCTTCAATCGCTTTTAGCTTTTAATAATTGCTTTTAGCACTGTTCTGTAATCATTATTTTATTTCTCAAGTTTTTTCCCCTTTTAGCCATAATTGAGATTGTTTGCTTAGAACTGTTAAAGCTTTTATCTGAAAAGCTGCAGGACATCACCTGTCGACAGCTCTGCTGCTTCTGAGTGGAGAGTTTGTTTTAAGACGGGGCAGAGATGCTACTTTACATACGCAGTAAGTCTGTAAATTATTATTACAGCAACCTAAAAGTAGCAGGGTTAAAAACTTGAAGTTTTGCATGTGACCTTCATTATACTGTACATACACTTGACAAGGTAATCATAAATTTAAAAAAAAAAACAAGAGATGGCCCAAAGAGCAGGTGAGAATTGGATCACAGAAATAAACAAATACTTGTTTCCCATCAGTTTACCAGAAATCCATTTTTATAATCACTGCTCTCTGGGGCATCTGAAAAGTTTGTGTTTGTGAAACTGAGAGTGGTAAATACAACGTAGGAGGCATGTAAGTGTTTAAGAGCCACAACGTCTCAACAGTAACAGAATTTAATCTTAACAATATTTTTCATAAGACTTTGGCCAACATGCCGTTACTGTCTTCTAATTACTTTAAGTATATTAAACTGTCTGCAAACACTAGAACATTACACTTGTACAAACTGGATTTTCCTGAAGTGTCAGTGTCTCAGTCAGAACAAAACAAACAACCGTCTGAGTTATATTTAATTTATTATATTACTGTTGCTGCCATTTATGGGCTCACATGCTTTCCGGTGTCAAGGGTCTCAGACAAATCCTTAGCAGTTGTATTTACTCCTCTGTCGCTGAAGTGTTTCTGACAGCAGTTGAAGGCAGCTGTAGTATATTTGTCGTTCATGGTTGACAGCGTTAGTCCAGTACTCACTCACTGGTAGGATATAAAATTCAAAGTCAAATATTTGCATTGTCTTTAAAATGGACAGTGGACAGGATGTAGGACATGTATTACATCTGACTGCAGAAATACAGCACGACAACAACTTCCTGTTGCGTTTTTAATCATAAAAGGTATTTCGCTTGGTCATGACTATTTACTTCTGGAATCATACACTATCAGTGTAGTTACGCACTTCCTGTAAAATACAGCCGAGTGTAGAATTGTAGCTGATGGTCATAAAGGAATCACTAAAACATACAAACGTTGGACCTGTCTTGACTTAACCAGTGCAGGACAATGCAGACATACGCACAGAACACACTAAATGCTTATTGCAACAGTTTACTTTTAACTTTTTCTCATAATATTTTAAGCGTTAACTTATAAACATGTAAAACAGCTACTTGGCTGAAGAGGTCAGAAACTGGACAGTCTGTAAAGACATTTTCTTCTCTCCACTGCTTTAAATCAGATTAGATTCAGTTCAGAATTCAGTTCAGATAAGTTCAGAATCCAATCTAAATGTAACAGGAATTAGTTCTTCATAAATATTTCATGAAAAAAAATAAAAAATACAACTAATGTTACCACAAACACACAGTGTCTGCATGCTTTTTCTGTGTAAATACATAATATAAGTCTGGATCCTTGAGTTTATCATGTCACAGCCTGAATTTGGCAAAAAAAAAAAACAACTAAATTATTCAGTGGTAAAATAAAGCATGCAGTGACTGAAGCTTGAAGTAAAAGATTCATTGATAAAACTAAAATAAAGCCATCAGCTCTAGCACACAGTACTATGCGCAACTCTTTACTCATCTACCGCCAAACTACAGCACCATGCTGTGAGCAGTGGGTTGCGGTTGCGGGGACTGTGGGAGTCTTGGTGGGAAACAAGGAAGACAGGATGGCACCCAGCACATGCAAATATCGAAAGAGAACTCCATTCAGAGTGCCAGGGATCTTAGTTTAAGGCAGTAGTACTCTAACAGGACAACAAATATAAAATGAAAGCCAAATCAAAACTGGAAGGCCCACAGATAACGCATGTGAAAGTCCTTGAGTGGCCCTGCCAAACCTCAGAGTTCAGAACCAAGGAAAATCTGTGGAATGCCTTGAAGATAACTGATCCCAGAGACTTGAGCTGAAAAGAAATAATTCAGTTGAACACAATTATCAGTATTTATATTTTATTCAAAAACATAACCCAAGAGGTAAAACACAAGACAATTTTGTACATACAGCATGGTCTACATGATTCAGAATGTAATTTAGACTTTCAGTAAAAGAACTAGAAATATAGCTGATCATAACTTTCAATCCAGCTGCTCTTTGTTTATCACAGCTTTAACTTCTATGGCCTAATCTTAGTTGTTAAATGGTTCTAAACCATTTTTTATAACTCTGTATATTCAGCACTTTTTAATAATTCCCCACTTCTTTTACACGCTTATAGATGCATGCATCATGTGTTGGTATAACTGTATGCGTAACTTTAAGCTTTGCAGAAAGCGATGCACGGACATCCATATATCCCTCCAGTTACCTGTTTATCGTAGTGTCATTATCGTTCAGTGCATGGGATATTTATCAGAAGGCATGAGAACATTTTGTTGTACAGTAAAATGATAAGCTGACTATGACAGTTTTTTATTTTGTTTTTACGGATTCCTTCATAAGCTTTAGTGAAGTTTGTAACGTAGCCTACTTCATCTGCACAAATGAATGTGTTCTTGTCTTAAACTTGTCTATTATACTATGTTTGCTAAAAGAATGGGGAAGAAAAGGAAACCTAGCAGTTATGGACAAGAACAGGTGATCCATGAGACTTGGCCCTCCCTTAATATTGAATTAATTTTACCCAACACTTTTGAATTTAAACTTAAGGCCCGACAAGGTGCAAAAACAGCAAACTAGTTTCAAGTATTAGACTTTTCATAAAGCATACTATGTTTTTCATCAAAACTTCAAAAGCAGATATTTACTAAGTCATGTCCTGGATGTACCATATTGAAAAACTGTATTCACATTAACTCTGGTTCTCAATAATGTTGTAGGTTTTATGCTGTTCTAGCTTTATTATGCATTACATGGGGTAAATATGAAGGCATACCAGTGCCAGTGCATGGATGAGCCACATAGATGCTCCTGTACATTTTGAATACTAATGTAACTCAGTCAGATTCGACTCTTGTGTTTGTATTTCGTTAGTATATGTACTGCATATTCACAAGGTTCTTTGTACATGCTACGGTAACTGTATATATGGATTAGTTCAATGTCTTTTAAAGTCATCTCTTGTATGATTTATATCTTTTGTGACCTGTGTTTTTCAATATGTGTGTTTTTCAAAGATGTAAAGTTTCATCATCTTTTAAAGGGAATTAAAGAGTTTGTTTGAAAGTTAAAGCCATTTTATAGTAGTAGTAGAAAGTGTGTCCTTTTCAACACCCCACTCACCATAACCTTTACTTGACTCGACTCTGACCTACATATAGTGTGGTGCATACATGCATACAGTATGCTGTATGAAAGCAGAATGGCATACTGTCGTGTATGTCATTCTGTAGTAACACATCCAGTAATACCAGAGAGGATCCTGAGTAAACACGATGTGATTAATTGAAACGCAGACCACTGTCAGGTCTTAACACATTCTCTGACTAACTAGCGGAAAATGTTAACATCAAACTGTTTTGGTGAGAAGACACATTCTTTGTTCCTGTATACGCTCCCTTATTGGAGAGTCATGCGCTTGGCTGCGTTTTAATTTCTGAAACTCAAGGCCATATGAATTGGCATGAAATCAGCATGGGAATTTCCACCGATCCCGTTCAGGAGCCAGCCATTCACTCAGTCCAGAGCGGAGGCTGTTGCAGCGAAAGGAATAGTGAGAAATCACGGTGCAAGCTGGCGGGATGAAATGGACTGAGACAAGGAGGGAATGCTCGGGCTGGCAGTGCAGGTTGGAATGTGGTGGGAGGAGGAGAAGGCAAGATAAATACAATGTCCAACTGAAAACAGGTTTTTAATTACAGATAACCACTAAGTGTACGACAGGAACCATTTTGTATCTCTTTTTTGTGTGGAATGTTTCAGTTCAAAGGCCAAAGTTTGCCACCAGTTTAGCGCCTCGAAGGCTGGTCGAGGTTTAAAAGATCACATTCATGGTTATAGACAGACAATGCTTTGAGGATTCTTCAACAATTCAGTGAAGGAAGACACAAAAAGACTTGAAATGTTGATACAGTAGCAGCAACTTGAGAAAATGGTTGCTATGATACTTGTTTCAGACTTCATACCTGAAAAATTCCCAGCCACACCTTTGTATCTCATGCTAATTATCCAATATTAGGGTACTAACACACAAACTAAAAGGGCATTAGCATGTTGATATTGCCATTCTGCTATAAATACTACTGCGACTGTTCATGAACTCACATTTAATTTGGGATACCACAGGGTGGACTACTGGGCCCCATCTTATTGCCATTATTTACTGTAACAACACTCAATTGCATTTTGTCTGTGTCGGTTGTCCAGTTTGTCTCTTTTAAAAATCCCGATGCTAACAATCATATTTATTAGTCTGATTTCTTACTGGGCAAAGTCACATTAAGTTGTTGCATGATCTTTTGAATACCTGTGTTCCCGCAATCTTTCCAGAGAGAGCCACTACAACAATAAATCAGAAACAGAAGTCGCAAGAGAAGAGGTCAAAAACACCATTCAGAAACACAAAAGGGAATAAAGGGAAATAAAATAGACATGGGTCATACTAAGAACTCCTTAAGTTTATTTTCGTTTTTGAAAAGCCAACAACCAGAATTTTCAAGTTGGGTTATTGAAAAGAACAAGTGCAAAATTAACATACTAACAATTTAAAAACAAAGAAATAAAAACAAAACACTGGAGTGTTATTCTCACATATTATAACAATCGAATTTCTTCCATATTTTACCTGCTTTTCAAACCCAACCATTTCATTTGAGGTGCAACAAATGCAGGTAAACTCTGACGGCGATGAAGGAATGCACCCAAGGAAATGCGTTTCCCTTTAAAACTAACACTAGCAACTACATTCGACATAAATCCGGATGACACTGATTGGAACAAAATGCTTTTTGTAATGCATTTAAAAAAGTGACTTATGTTGGAGTGACAAGTTATGTCTCAAATGACATAGTTAAAACTGATCTATTGTCTTCTAGAGATCATCATAAAGCTGTTTCTTATAGTTTTGTGTAATGTTGTATAATGTAATGTTCTTATTTTTTTCATGCTGTTCGTTTTAATACTGAAACATAATTTTATAGCAGTAAGCAGATGCTTCGAGGAAACCAATGAGTCTTCTTTGGGACATCTATTTCTCACTGCTGGAACAAGTGTTAACAATGCTGACATGTCATAACCAGTACAACAGTTAATTCCCACCCATAAAATTGGCCAATTACAATTCCAACAACTTAACACATTAAAATGACTAAACACTGTCAATAATTGTGGAACAAGCAAATAAGGACTTTTATTCCAGCCAAACTGGAATTATGACAAACACAGAGCGGCTACTTTGTCAGCTCATTCAAAAGTCAGTTTGCTATTGTGCTGCTTTACAACACCATTCTTACCACTGAAACTCAAACAGAACCAAATTAATTTATTCAGTTCTACCGAGAGCCATTTCCTCTGTCTAACTTTAAACGATCGAGGTCAAGTTCGGAGTTCGTTAGTGGCGACTCCCTCCAGCTTGATTTGTGCCTGTAGAGGTCACATGATGTCGTCCGAGTCTCTTTAACGTTAAGTCTGAGGAGACAAAACATAACCAAGAAACCATGTTCATGTTATTACACCAAACTATTCCATGAGACTGAATTAATGACAAAATCACAGTATGACTCACCTCTTTTTTTACATTTGTTACTGGCGACGGAGAGGTTGGTGGGCTAAATTTCAAGAGAAGAAACAAATTACAAATCCATTCATAGTTTACTGCAGTTTCAGCTGTAATCATTGTCACTGGGTCAACAGCTAGTAGTGGAGGTAAGTAATACATTATTACTCAGCATTTATATGCACAGCACTTCATAAACTGCTTGTTTTGGAGGTCAAACACTGTGGAATAACAATCAGTGTTTCTATTGTTCAAAAGCCAGACAAAAGCATTGTACGAGTGCAGAGGTCACAGCCTGCCTTTTGAATGTTGAATGTTGATGTAAACTCTTTGTAACGTCAATAGAGGTGATTACGATAAACGATGATCTGAGCGCTCTTTAATAAAACTCCCACTAGTTCTTCCCGCTCGGACATTCTTCGTTTACAGCCTCCATCAAAGCCTGTGCAGAGCGGACATCTCGGACCTTAACTTGGCTAGTCCACGTAAAAACATAAAAGACCAGATGTGTCCGATTCAAACTCGCAGAGACATTACCACATCACAGGAGGGAGGAGCCTCACATGAGACAAAACAGGGGAGGCCAAATGAAAGAATAGAGTTACCATCCACACATACAACTTAGCGTGTGTAGGGATGCGTGGTGCAGTGCGTGCAACACCACATGGGAGTGCACCAGCTCTAAATGAGTGCAAATGAAGTTAAAGTTAAACAGTCACTTGCCTCTGGTGCAAGAAGAGTATACACTCCTGATCAAAATTTTAAGACCAGTTGAAAAATTGCAAGAATTTACATTTTGCACTGTTGGATCTTAAGAAGGTTCTAAGTAGTGCTTCAAAATGCAAAAAGAAGAAATGGGAGTGAGACAAGAAAAAAATTTGAGTAAGCAATTTATTGCAAACAACCATTAAACTGAAATAGGCTGTTCATCAGCTGATCAAAAGTTTAAGACCACAGCCTTTAAAAGCCCAAATCTTCGCAAAAATGTGGATTCAGTGTCATTTTCTGTCAGGTACCCACACTGTCATGACCTCCTGATGGCAAAGGCAAAAAAGCTTTCTCTCTTTGAACGCGGTCGGATTGTTGAGCTGCATCAGCAAGGCCTCTCGCAGCGTGCCATTGCTGCTGAGGTTGGACGCAGTAAGACAGTCATTTTAAACTTCTTAAAAGATCCTGAGGGTTATGGGAAAAAAAAGTCAAGTGGTAGACCCAAAAAAATTTCACTGGCCCTGAGCCGGAGGATCCAATTGGCTGTCCGTCAAGACACAGGACGATCCTCGGCCCAAATTAAGCTCGTCACTGGTGTCAACTGCAGTCCCATAACCATTAGACGGCATCTGCGAGAGAAGGGTTTTAAGAACAAAAGACGTCTTCAAAGACCTCGTGTCCTTCAACGGCACAAAATTGCCCGTTTGGAGTTTGCACGGGAGCACCAAACATGGGACATTGAAAGGTGGAAGAAAGTTTTATTCTCTGACGAGAAAAAATTTAACCTTGACGGTCCTGATGGCTTCCAACGTTACTGGCATGACAAGGAGATCCCACCTGAGATGTTTTCTACACGGCATAGTGGAGGGGGCGCCATCATGATCAGGGGGGCTTTTTCCTTCAATGGAACAATGGAGCTTCAGGTTGTGCAGAGGCGTCAAACGGCAGCTGGCTATGTGGAGATGTTGCAGGGGGCATCCCTCATGACTGAAGGCCATCGTCTGTGTGGTAATGACTGGGTTTTTCAACAGGACAACGCTGCAGTTCACTTCTTCCAGAGAAATAACATCACTCTTTTGAACCATCCTGCATGTTCCCCTGATCTAAATCCAATTGAGAACATTTGGGGTTGGATGGCAAGGGAAGTTTACAAAAATGGACACCAGTTCCAGACAGTGGATGCCCTCCATGAAGCCATCTTCACCACTTGGAGCAACATTCCCACTAGCCTCCTGGAAACACTAGCATCAAGCATGCCGAAACGAATTTTTGAGGTGATTAACACGAATGGCGCAGCTACTCATTACTGAGTCCTTTTTTGAAAATTTTATTTCTGTTTTAGGGGGTTTTTGGTTTTTTTTGAGATGTGGTCTTAAACTTTTGATCAGCTGATGAACAGCCTATTTCAGTTTAATGGTTGTTGCAATACATTGCTTACTCAAATTTTTTTCTTGTCTCACTCCCATTTCTTCTTTTTGCATTTTAAAGCACTACTTAGAACCTTCTTAAGATCCAACAGTGCAAAATGTAAATTCTTGCAATTTTTCAACTGGTCTTAAAATTTTGATCAGGAGTGTATATTCTAATGTAACAATCCTGTATAAAACCGTAGCTTCATGAAGGTTATATTATTCAGCATTTGTTCTAAACAACTGTGAGAGATGTTCAACTGTTTTCATTTTGGAGAATATGATTTGTAGTACTATTGATTTATACTGTGTTGTACTAACATGTTTCTATTATTTTGACGTTGTAGCCAGTGGGCTAGGTCAAATAACAGAAACACTTTAGTGTTTACTTCAATCCAGTTTAACAGCACCACAAACTACATCCTCCACAATGATCATCCAATTCAATTACCATCTTTCTGTTTCAAGTGAACATTGGAACACTCATGAAGCTAAGATTTTGTGCAGAATTGTTATATTAACATGCATTTGTTTTCCCCTGTGTTCAAAATTACAAATAAGATACGTTCTGATCACTACCTTCTATTTACTACAGAAAAAAAACACGCTTCTCTGTGACTGGATCCCAGACCAACAAAAGATCTTTTACATACCTGACGACTTGCTTGGAGGCATTCTCAAAAAACTTTGTTTTAGATGCAACACTGTATAAAAAAAAAAGAAAAAAAGGATAACTGACATGTCGGTATTGTACATAAAGAACTAATGACTCATCCCAACACCAGAAGCAATATGTACTGACAGCAGGGTGGAGTTGAGGTTTTACAATCCCAAATAATAGCCGATTCAATCAGCACCACTGTCAGTTTCTCTACTGTTCATTTATTCGACAGTTTTAATTAACAGACCTCTGAATGGCTTTAGTGCTGCTGATTCTGAGACATCGGAATTTGCACGTCTGCCACAATCTCAAACTTGCTTGTAAAATTAACACATCCTACAGTTGGTATTGGACCTCTTCTCTTAACCCTAAATTAGCATATCGAAAAGAATGTGGCCAGAGACTTTTGTATCTCTGAAGAGCACTTACTAGGATGTGTGCGCGCCCTCACTGCTGGCTGCACTCGGGGGCTTTTGTGGAGCTGGGAATCTGGAGGGGGGCTCAGGGGGCCGTACTGGTGGTCTACAAATGGCATGTTTCTCTGCAGACCTTGTTCTGATCAGGCCGTCAGAATCCCCTGAAAAACCAAAAACAGCTCAAAAGCTCAATGTAACAGTTAAGGAAGTGTACTAATGGCAACTTCATAAAGTTATACCTCACTACCAACTTCACTTTTGGTGCTGGGCCGACAGCATACAGAAGATTCATCAGAATTTTTTATTTTTTTTTGTTGCTAAAAAGAGAAGCCTGAGGCTGCTACAAAATGGGGTTATGAGAACAGTGGGGGTGAAACTAGAGAGAATTTACAGGCTAGGGTAGGCTCAAAATTCTGCATTTTTTCACATTGCCACTTGTCAAACCAATACTTAACCGTTCATATTAATTTACACTACATCGGCTCATCTTAACTAAAATGATTCAAAACAAATCCTCTTTAGTTGCAGATGATCAAAAATGTGAGAATGAATTTTCAGTTCATACCTTCCTTGTTGGCCGTAGTGCTCTTTGGAGGTGGTTTTCTGCCCTGAAACGATGGCCCCCTGCTCACATTCGCTCCCGATTCCCCATTTGCTGCAGAGGAAAAGTCTGGTCTTTGCCTCGTGTCGTCAATCTTCCCAACATCAGAGTCTGTTTGTTTGTCCTGACGGTTAATTGGCCTTGGTATTAACGCGTGTCTCGGAGGAGGTTCTCGAGGACACAGTGGTTTTGTCCGCTGTAGCGGAACGGGGTTCCCTGAGACTTCACCTTCCGGGATGGAGGTGTCATTCTGGCCGTCTGTCACACAGAAACAACATTGACAGTAACTTTAGAGCTCAGATGAATGCGTATGTTTTCTCTATCATGTTTGACTGATACAAAGTAGATAAAGGAAGAATGTTGGCAAAGTCACAATGTCACAGAGAAATAGGTTGGAGTTTAGTGAAACTGGTCACACAACCACTGCTCATGAACTTAACACACACTCCAGATGCTGATAAACTGCTAACAGATAACAGAGCTGGTTATGAGGCTACAGTTAAATATCAGACAAAGCAGGGAGGACAAGCTGCATGTACTCCGAATTTCTCTGCCACCGTCTATGAGAGAATGGAGTCACACCCACTTAACAAGGGGTTCAAACACAGACAGAAAATTACATGATTTAGCCTGAGGCTATGAAAAACAAATGAAAAAAATAAACTAACTTGAGATTGAAAATGCAGAGGTAATACATTTATTTGAAATTAAATTATGTTCTGACAACATATAAAGTGTGATATGGAATAATGAAAAAGTTATTTTATTTGACAGAATATTCACATTTAGGAATATGTATGAAGTGATTTAGTAAACACAAACATTACAATAAATCCCATTTAAAAAATATCAAGGGGTGACCATGTATAAGTCTTTCTAAATGAATAAAAAAAAAATAATTAAACAGTCAAAATAATGTACTCATCACAGACGGGGTGGGATAATAAGGATGATCATGACAATCAGGCTGAGATAGGCTAATAATTACTCTGGAAGTGGTCGTGACTAAGAGCTTGAAAAACACGAGCTGGCCGCTTGGAGATTGTGATAGGTTGCCGCTTTCTCGGGGTGATGCGCGGAGGAGGGACAGGTGGGGCGGTGCTGTCCTCTGGCATAGAACTGAAGATCTGCAAACAAAAAAAATAAAACAAAAAATGTTACAATAACACTTCAGTTCAGTAGCTGCTCTGTTCAAAGACTGAAATGACGTATTTCACTTTTATAGCATATAGTACAAGCAAGAGCAAATACTAAAGCACTGACATAATGACAGTGATTGAATGTCTCTGCAGTACAAAATCATATTAACAGCTGGCTAGTCTGGTAACTGGGCTCAGTCCAAAGGAGTTGCATCTTTGGTAAATTAGGACAAAGCCCAAGGTTTAAAAACACCAGTAAAAAAACACTAACTGCCCAGCAACTCCTCTGCCTCCAGCTCTGTGGCAACTGGCCAAGAATATAGTTTTGCATGCAATATGTTGATTAGTGAGCTATAAAAGGTGCAGGTCGGAGGAGTTTGTTACCTCTGGAAAGAACCATGACTTTTGTTTCCCCTTGTTTACAGTGTTTATGTCAAGCTAAACAAGTGGCTCTCACACATTTACTGGCTTGCTCTTCGGAAGCTACAAAAGTCCACACCCCAACAATTTTTAAGAATAAGTGACAACGATAAGGGAAGCAACAAATAAAAAAAGATTGGAGATGAATTTTAGTGAAGTAGAGTAGCATAAGTGAACTCTCTTGCAGATTTGTATGTGGTTTAAAACTTCCTATATAACTTGCGTAAGTCTATTTCCCAAAATATCAATTAGCGCCTAAGTTGGACAATGTCCCACCACTTCAAATGTACCTTTTTGTAGTCCTCAATCAGAATCTCCACCACGATGTTCTGAAACTTGATATCCAACATGGCCGCCACCGTCTCCTCCTTCGCTCTCATGAGTGTGGGTCCAAATATAACGGCCATGTTCGAAGGAGTCATCAGGTTTTCATCACTGTGGCCGCACACACTGTCAACAAAAGCCAGGCTGGGTTGAATAAAATTGAACTGGACGTGGATAAAGATAGAGCATCTCAGCTTATTTCATGACAACAGACACATGTCCTCTGGAGTCAGTCAAAAGTAAACACCGAAGTAAGAATGTACTCACTGAACCAAGTGCTTGATAAGCATCTCCAGCATTTCTCGATTCTTTTCTGGTAGTTTGTAGGTGACTGAATGAATTTCACTTAGTCGAAAGTCCGGATTATCTGACTCTGTGACACAAAGATAATACAAAGTTACCAAATGGCCAATGATAGTTGTGATAGTGATAATATGGGGAAAAACTGTAAGGACGCATCTACATAAATTAAAGATGCCAGTGTATTGTTGATGTTAATAAAGAACTTACAGTGTTTATGCTTTTTTAAATCATCTCGGGCTAATCTAAAATTCTGGTGTTCTGACAAGATTTGTGTTAAACACAAGAGAATTGACACAGTCATATATAATCTAAAAACAATACAAAGCGGAGCACAGCCAGCCACTGCAATAGCATGAAACTAATAAAAGAAAGTCTGCAAACAGGCTGTATAATGAGGAGCTCACTTTTCAACTAATGAATGGAATTTCCAGGAAACTGCTTTAAAGCAACATCCTGACAGAATGAGACTATTAAACCCGTAGTCTTTTGGTTTTACAATAATGTGTGACAGACAAAGACAAACAGGGGACTCAGATTTCCTTTAGTGTCCAGAGTTATACAGTGCCGCCTGTTAAGCTGCTGAACCTGCTGCCCGCAGGTATCCAAGCTTTTTCCCCGGCAATGTACAACCATGTTAAATCAGATGTAAACACAGCCCAGATGAACGCAAAGTTTGTAATTACTGCCCTAACTACGTGAAATTTACACAAATAGTGTTTCTCAGTGGAATGTCAACAGGTCAGGACAGGTTTCATCTTTTCTGCTGCCAGTTACATCTGAAAATCCTTGAAGGGGATGAAGTGCCACACCTTCTCAGAGGAACTCCCGCTGGATACTACCGCAAAGATATTTCAGGGGTAGATTTAGAGCCCAGAGGAGAATTTAAAGTGGAGGAATGAATTAGGACACAACCTGACCAATTTTAGTGCTGGATAATTCCCAAAACGTCTCTTACTTGCAGCACACACAAGGTCTCTGTGCAGACTGTACGTCATTAGAGGTTCGGACAGACTCCTGCAGATAAATAAGGACACACAAGTAAAGACAAGTGCAATGTAGTACACCACATCAAGCACAAGAAAACCAAACTGTACCAGCCACATTCATAAGCATCTCCCGATCAGGAACAGGGCCGATCAAGGCATTTTAAAAATGATCAGAATGGATAGGGGTGGAGCACGTAGTCAAGCCAATCTTTTGTATTAGTTTTGCGGCTGCTGTAGTGGAATCAGGCCGGGGGCAAAATAACTTGATCGGGACATCCTTACTGTCAAGGCTTTGAATATTATCTAACACGCAGCTCAGGAAGGATACAGATAAAGCAGTTTTTCAAAAGTAGCCAGTCAAACATACCTTAGATAAAACTTCAATGCACTTGTGATGGTTTTATCATCCCACTCGCCGCTGAGGAGATCCACGTCTCCTGGGTTTGCAGGGTCTGTGAGAGAGCAAAGAAATTAATATTTTGACTGATGAAAGTTACTGGCTACCTGAGACGTGTGCAAGCCACAACAAACACGCAACTTAGGGTACAGAAATTTTCAAAGAGAAAAACTGAAATATAAGCGATAAAGGCGAGGAGATTTCAAGTGTTTTTATTTGTCGATCCAACAAAAATGAAAGTGTCTGTCCACTCTTCCACTAACTGCTGAGAAAACCAAAGAGTTGATTATCTTTGTGACTGAGACTACAAATGACCCTTTCTTTTTATTAAAAAATAAATAACATTTATAGCATCTTTAAGGCAGAACCCTCCGAAGCACTATGAGTCAGCAACCTACTGATATCACCCCATCATATTTACACCTGAGCTGCGCAAAAAAGTTGCAGAACCTGTTAAGTTGCACCGTCACTTTAACGAGTCGAATCGGAGAAAAAGCGAACGGACATGCACGTGTTTCACAGGCTTATTTCCTTACCAAAGAAGGCATTTAAAAGTTTCTGCACTTGGATGTTGCTGCCAACTGTTCTGTACACTCCTTCTTGCGTGGTTGCTAGAAAGAAGAGAGGGAGAGGTAAGAGAAAAAAAGAAGTGGGGGGTGGCGGGGTGTAATCCGGACAAATACAGAGTAGTGGAAATGTACCACATGCTTCTCTAAAGAGCCAGAATTAGGATGCAGATGTTCTTTCCTTCATTTGACAACTTCGTCTGAAGCAGTTCAGGGTCAAATTACATGCTGTTGGCGTGAGTGCTTCATTCTGTTCCTCTAAGATGAACCACATCAGTGGATGGAACCAGAATTATATTTGATAATGTTACATGTGCTTGTGTTAGTGATCTAGAGATACAAATTTATCAGAATAAATAAAAGACATTGATGTCATGATTAAAATTCTTCAAAATCTTCAGAAGACTTTGTTTTAGGCTGCCAGGAGTGTAATGAAATTTCTCCCTGAGAGCAGGAGCGGCATTAACATTTAACATATGACTCAACTGCGCCCTCTTAAGGACAACAAAAGAACAAACAGAGGCAAAGATCTGACATAAATCTGTACTGGGACAATTTACCTTTTGTTTCAATGTAGTTGATGCACTTTCGGACAAATTTGAATCCAGTTTCATTCAGTTCCACTGTGGGAGTTAAAAAAAAAAAAAAGCACATTTAATAATAAATATGTTATTGTAAGACAGTACATCTCCTTGTTAAAACATGAATACATTCAATGATATGAGATGTAAGGCAGGACATCAACATGTCTGCCTACAAACAACTTCAGAATTTGAGGATAACGACAGACTTACTTTCAGCTTGCTTGTGAATTGGGGAATGATAAATCTGAAATGGAAAAAAAAAATGTGAAAGGAACGTGAATACTGTGGAAAAATGTGGAAAAATCTACCACGGTGTGATTTTCTGTTTTAAAACAAGAGTGGAAACAATGTATGGGCGAGCAAAGCTGCTCCGTTGAACGCAGTGAAAACTTCCTGGATAAACGATGAGAATATTGCCTAGCTATCGTTAACCTTTTAGGGAGATTCAAATTGCTTTTTACAGTTTTGACAAAAATGGGTGAGGGGATAAAAAGCTGCATCTTGACTCCAGGCAGGATTTAGTCTGTGTCACATCTCCTCCTAAAATAGCTCACTGCCCTCCCCTCTAATGGACATCAGGGGTCACAGACAGGCACAGAGCAGCTGGAGACAGTAGAGTCTTGTTCAAAAGACTCTTACGTAGGGTGGCTGTTTGCTATCAGAGTCGTCCGAAGTGTGAAGCATCACGCCTCACCCTGTTATTTGATTTAGAACTGAGAAGAGAACAACAGCTACTAAATTATCCACTGTATCAATCTATGC
Source organism: Chelon labrosus (assembly GCF_963514085.1). Taxonomy (NCBI): domain Eukaryota; kingdom Metazoa; phylum Chordata; class Actinopteri; order Mugiliformes; family Mugilidae; genus Chelon; species Chelon labrosus. The sequence continues at coordinate 4,231,641 of NC_140350.1, read as the reverse complement.
GTTTGTTCTCAGCTTCAGTCACTGATGGACTCCGTTTCCTGTTGTGGCAATTTCACTGTAACCCCAGAGTTAGTTTTCAAATAAATAGACTGCACAGTTGCTGAGAATTACGCTCCGGGGCTGATACAGTCAATCTATTGATGAAAACATAAAGAGACTGCCAGACATTACAACCAGTTAAAAATGAGTTTCCTTCTAACATTTAAATGATTGTTTTCATTTCTGCGGCCGACAAGAGATTTGCCAAAACGTCCAGTTGCTTAGGAGCCTTTGGAGAGGTACATGCAGGAATTTCTCTCTTTCAGCCAAGTTTTAATTGTAAGCATACAAAAGCGATCTTTAAGTGTAGAATAACATGTCATCTTGGCGCAGGGGCTCAATCGTGTCAACTTCTTGGGTTCGAGATCCGACTGAATTTGCCAAAACAGACTTTAAATGCAGAATCGTAATGGGCGTTCCCGCTACAAGACCTCCTGGGTGTTTATGTGCACAGGCTCACAGAAATGATGGCTAATTCATGTCTACTGGAGCTGCAGCGGGGCCTCCCTTTTCTTATTTAACAATATTCTGCTACTTTGATTAAATAATTTAGGTTAGTTTGTCAAATCGCTAGAAAAATCTGAACCCCAATATTCTGTAAATTATTGAATGTGACAAAGATCCAACCAACTGTCACATTTGAGAAGTTTGGACCGGTTGAGGCTTAAAAAAATTGATAATCAGATCTTGTGTCTAATGCAAGTGGTAGCGTTAGACTAGCTTAAAGCAACAAGTGTCACTAGCTCCACGCATGCTCTTAGTTGAATAAGCCGTTAGTTAGGTATTTCCAAGATAGAAACGGTCAGAGCCATCACACTTAGTTTCAAAACCGAAAGTTATGCGTGACATTGTGTGTGGGTTTGTGCATCTTTGTATGCAGTTGATGGTCTAATCTATGTCAGTGAGTGTGACAGTAGGATGTAAGGGGACGTACCAGATTACCATGGTATATCTAACATAAAAGAAAACCAGAGTGCTTTCTGAATTTAAGAGATTTCTAGAATTATAAAGAAGATGCAGTAAAGAAAAGTTACAAATGTTGATAGCCGTTCACAGCATGCATGAAGACATAGTGCACCACCCAAGAATAGAAGCAGTGCCGCACCTCACAGTAATCAAATGACTAAAGGCCCTTCAGTGGGTAGTAAAACTCAGCGAGTCGGTGCCAGAAACTTCCGAATACTGGGGCAAACTTTGCGGAAAGCTCTTGCGCAACATTCATAATACACAGAAATGAATGGGGAAGTGGCACAGGAAGAAGGCACTGAAAAGTGTCCCTTTTGTTATTTTCACATCCTCTCGCAGTGACGGTTTATTAGTTTTGTTCACATCGTCCACCAAGAGGCTGTCTGATAAGAAAGAGAAACTGTAGAGAGAACAAAACCAAAAGCAGAATATTGCTTACAACTACAACCAAGACAGGAATTAACAGGGTTTTAAATCTTGCTAGTGAGCTGTGTACGGGTATTTTATTGCCTCAACTGTGCTGAATGCAGAGACAGATCATGCTAGCAACAAGTTGGCACACAGAGGGCTCCATTAACGGCAGTGACTTGTATGAATTCAGCCGTGCTATTAATTTAACAGGTGGTATCATTTAGCTTGACACTGACAATTTAATTTGCCCCAGAAGGTTTCATACAATGTCTCCCACATCTGTAACAGAAGAAGCCATACTAACATCACTCATGTCTCTGCTCTGCAGCGCTTAGCAAATGTCGTAATATTGTTTCACCTTGTTTGACAACGCAAGATTTTTTCATCGAAACACATTTAATTGAGTGCAATGCAATTAAGAAACTGCAGATTAAATAAATACAAATAAAAGCTTTATAACAGTCGTGATTACAGTTTTAACCACCTGTTAACATTTGAGGTGTCAATTGGCTCTGTAATGCACATTAGGAAACTGTCAACTGTACAGAAGCCATGTTTACTCCATAATGTTACACTAGAGATATTTTGTGAAGCGGTTTTCACACAATCGCAAAAGATTCATTTTTAAATGGGATGAGAAACAAACTCACGGGCTCTTTTCCATCCATGGCCTCCATCCACATCTTCCTGTCTCCCTCCGAAAGAGCCTGGAAAGTGACGGGTGTGTTTCTATGGAAACCGTAACAAAACACCATTAAAGAGGCAAAGGTGGCAATTTATTTATTCAGTTAAAAGGATGTGCTGCTACAATATCCAGCTATTGCGAACAGTTTTTTTTTTTTTTTTTAAAGCCCTTGCCCAAGTTCCTCTAACACAAGTTTCAAGCAAAGCGGTGCGACAGACAGAACAACGAGAACACCCCAGGAATCAGGACTTTAAAGTGTCTTTGAAGTGACTGACTGAATCCCACGTGGCAATAATATCAGCAAATGGAGATAAATAAGACAAGCACAGAGAGATGATGAAAATCCGTTGCTGCAATCTGTGTCTTGCCAAAGAAACACATCTCGTGCCAGGTTTTAGCACTTGCAGGCTTCTGAATCAATTGTTAACTGAAACAACTGTGCAATGAGTTTAAAGCTCTTTTTGCCAACTGAGCTAATTAAGTAACAAATGATGTATTCATTACCGACTTCCACAGTTAAATAAATAACCCCTATATCTGTTCTGAAGTCAAACCAAAGCCACATACAACAGCCAATCAAATATCTTTTCGGAGGTGAAAACAAACCACCAGGTATATTATGGGCAAAAGGAGACCAGTAGGAGGAATCATTGTTAATTAATTTCCTCTGAGGTCAAATGTCAGGGTAAGGCACTGGCACCAGGCGGCTTTTCTCTTGCCTTAAAACATCTTCAGACCACATCACTACCTTCTACATTAGACAGCACTGCCACCTTGAGTTTATCAAACAGCCGACCCCTCATTATGTTCAGTTCACGAATTAGTTGCTCAACATTCACAGACACATTCCAGCACTTAATGCATAATTCAAGATGCTTTTAAACCTTTAAAACACTCAAGTATTTCCACTGATTTCAAGAAACAAACCCTGTCGGGTGACAGAGCAGCCTATGGCTCAAGTGGCAATTAAAATGCATCATGTTCCGAATGGCCTGCTTATATAAATATGAGCATGTTGTGTTCCTCTCCCTCTAAAATAACAGATTTCGCCATCTGTTCTTCAGTGCCAGCCCATTGCTTAGGGATTGTTTGGGCTACAGTCCATTTAGCCTTCACACTCTGTCCCTGTAAACCACCTGCTCACCTCGCTGCCTGAACCTGTTTATCCCACAAGGCTTTTCTGTTGCCTCATCTCACAGTTTCTCAGATTTGTTTGTGCTAACCTCTCGATAGTTTCCACGTCAAAGCAAAAGCGCTTGTCTATGGACTCTGTCTTCCGGCGGACGCAGGATTTTAGCGTCAGCTGCAGAGGCCCCTGCAGGGAGAGAAAAAGAGGTTGATAAGCGCAATGGAGACAAAGTGTGGGGATGTAAACGTAAAGCTGTTTAAGGTACACATTCGGTTTGTCTGTTGATATTAGCAGCTGATGCACCTGTTTAGTTGTGGTCTTCTGTTCACAAGGCACCATGAAAAGCTGTCTCCCCTCCTTGTGATACTTACAATAATATTTGACCCACGTCACTCCCAAAGCCCCTGGTAGAACAAACAGAAAAGCCAACATTAAAGAATTACTGGCACCGGAGGCTGACTATGTCATCACAGCTGGTTTCTCCCCAATTATGCTGATCAGCTGGTCTACACTTTCTAGATTCTTTCTAGATGACTATATTGTTGTAAAGATATTTGCCTCTTTGATTATTCAGAAATGACGAAGCCACTTTGGGCCTGTTCAGACCTTGCATTAAGATCTGATCTAGGCTAAAGGCTCGCAAGTGACCAGCTTCAGTTACGTGTGTTCAGACCTGGCCATCTCCAGATCCAATCTCAGTTTCGTGCTTTGTATGCAAATAAACTCTGACATCATCTGGGGTGCAGTAGAATATTTAGATCCTTTCCAAAGGATCTCTACCGCTGCTCCAGAACCAAGAACAACGCTGTTTTATGTGTGTGCTCATGACTTGGGCACACACGTTACGTTATTATTTCTCCACTCTGATGTTAGTTAGACACGGATGACTGAGGAACTACTCCCCTGATGCAGGAGCCCCCCCCCTCGAGTATAGATGGCCTCACACTACCAAAGGAATGCAGACACATGCGACCCAGACCACCTCCGTCCTGGGGGTGTTCACACCTGTCTTTTACGATGGCCCCTTGTGATCGGATAGAACAGATCAGACATTAATGCAAGGTCTGGACAGGACTTTGGACGAGGGGTGAAAGGTCTTCAGCAAGTCCAGTTGCTGTTAGTTTTGTTTTTGGAGATAATGTTCAGATATTCAAAGACATAAAACAGGCCTTCTGTGTGGCATTTGAACCATGGCATTTTGTTTACTTTCTTCACTTCCATTATCCCTCTCATGCACTGGTTCTCTAAGATGAACAGCCAATCATAGTGATCTCTCTGACCAACTTCTGCCATCACCAGTACAACACGCTAAATCCGAAAAGCCGGCGACAGCGTTCTGACTAGTGACAACAGTGCAGGACACACTGGTAAAACGGCGGCCAAAGACCCTCACAGAAGCCGGAAAACAGCCGACCTTCGGCTTGGGGTGTCACGTCCCATAGAAGCATCAAGTTTCTTTGAAAAACACTCACACTTTTCCTGGCAGTACAGATAACCCTCCATCGGCAGAAAACTGTGCACTTTATAGATCTGGGATGGGTGTTTCATTTTTTTCATCAGGTCCTCCAACTCCTCGCAAGTGCTCTCATAGTGGTTTCTTGTCTGCAGGCAAAACCAGAAAGAACTTTAGAAACTCATATATAAGATAATAGGGTTTTAAACCTCCCTAATGGCATTTGTTGCCAGTAACCTCACATACACTTACATTCTGCAAGCTGAGCTGCAGTTCTTGCTTGTAGGGCATGAAGTCCTGAGTCATCTCCACTGTCAGGTTGTTGAGAGTTAAAATGCTGTGGAAAAATGCCAGCACCTGTCCAACCAAAGCAAGAATTATATAATTAAGACTCCTGTTGAGACAGGTCAAAACGAGAAAGAACCATCGCTATAAAAAGAACTTCACCCAGGTGTACTGTATAGTTCCTCGAATTTGTGTGGTAGCAAACAGGAAAAGTGGGAGACCACAGACACCACTCACCGGCTCCACCACATCAAACTTCTTCCTATCCTGCACCTGATGAATCTGGTACACATACTCCACCGACGATTCATAGAAGTTGGCACGCTCTTTGTACAAGAGTTCATCAGCCTGTTGTGAAAAAAGGGAAATTGTCACAGTGATGCTCTCAGTTCTACATTTCACTACACCAATAAATACGTGCTGTAGATCTACCGACCTCTTGAAGAAGAGTCTCTTTCTTCTTGGCAGAAAGATTCAGGTGTTTGTCTAACTGGGAGTAATATTTTTCACTCTCTTTCTCAAACTTCTTCCTCTTTTCCTGTAGGACAGATGGGATAATTGTGAAGATGAGACGTTATGGCATGGTTGAGTCAAGTACTGCGCTGTTTATACTTATACGTCAATTTGACACTGGAGCTATGGTGTCAGCCCAGACCTTACGCAGACCCTACCGCCGTAGCCTGACGTGCACGTGCCCAGAAATGTAACTACGCATCATGGCGGCACAGACCACAAGAGCTGTGATTGGTCCGATTGGTAGTAGTGTATTTCCGCTTTACTATTTCTGGCTGCTTCTCCAGCTCAGCAATTTTCAAATTGATTGTTTTGGATCAATAAAGATGGAACACATCGAGGAAAAGTTAACTGAGCAGGTTCGGTGATACAAACATTTGTATCGTTTGTAAGTTTCGGCAAAAGTTTCAGTCACCATTGTTAAAAGTGAAGCAGGAAGTAGAAACAATGATGAACCCAACTGGCAAAAAAAGACACAGGAACGACTAGCATTTGGGTGGCATTTATTTTTAAAGTGCGAGCCAGACTGACGAGCGCACAAGTATAAACGGTTTGCACCGGCGTAGGCTTCAATCGTAGGTTACGCCGTCTATGTCCCGCAGTGCCCTAAATGAGACTGAAAGATTGATAAAAGAATATTTTAGGTGCAGTGTCCTCTCATGCAAATTATGGGTCACTTTTAGAAAGTGATACTATGAAGACTTTCATTTTTAGTGGGCATATAAAACAAAGGCATTTTTGATAGGAAATCCCTAAAGTAGTCGACAATATGAACCTTGAATTATTTAGCTGCTGAATTCTTTAGCTTTATATTTCCTGTGTCTGTGGCATTAATCTACTGTCTATTACTTATCAACCCTACATATAGCTAATACCAATATACTCTCATCAGCCATAAGATTAAGACTACCTGTGTCCCCCTTTTGTCATCAGAACAGCTCTGACCATAGAGGCCTGGACTCCACTAGATCTCAGAAGGTGCATTGTGGTATATAAGATGTAAGCAGCAAATTCTTTCAGTCTTTATTAGACTTATTTTCCAGCACATCACACTGATGCTCAATTGGACAGAGATCTGGGGAATTTGGTGGCCAAGTCAGCACCTTGAAATTATTGTTGTGTTCCTCACACTATTCCTGGACCTTTTTTGCTTTGTGGCAGAGAGCGTGAGAGTGTCCACTGCATGAGGGAATACCGTTTCTATGAAAGGGTGTACATGGTCTGCAACTACACTTAGGTAGGTAGTACATGTCAAAGTAACAGTCACATGAATGGTTGAACTCAAGGTCTCCCAGCAGAATATTTCCCAAAGCATAACACTGCTCCCAGAGGCTTGATTTCTTCCCATAGTCCATCCATGTGTTCCCAGGTAAACAATGCACACGCACTTGGTCATTTAGGTGATGACAACATGGCTCATTAGAACATCCATTGTTCTGCCATTGCTTTGTGGTCCAGCTCTGATGCTTGCGTGCCAGCGTGAACTTTTTCAGCATGTTGCGCTACAGCAGCTCATGTGGTGGAATCGAAGAAAGCGGGCCAGACTTTGCTCCACACACGCATCAGTTTTGGAGATGCTCTGAACCAGTCATCGAGCCATCATAATTTAGTCCTTTTTAAAGTCACTCAAATTCTTACAATTGCCCATTTTTTCCTGCTTCTAACACGTCCCCTTTGAGGACAAAATGTTCACTCCTGACAAATATAGACCACTCACTGACACAAGGTATGAGAACAAGATATGGTCATAGTGTTAGGGTTGATCAGCGGTATCTTCAATAAGCTAATGATAGCTAACTATACCTGACTGGCTGATTTATCCATTTAATTAAAGCCAACCAGGGATAACTGGACTCTATTAGATACAGTATAAAATAATAAACTATACGTCCATCTTTAAAAACTATGTCCACATGCCGACTTGACAGTAAACTTGAATAGCTGTATGAGCTACATACGGTAGTGTAGAAAAACCTACCTAGACCAGAGCAGGCAGCCCCACCCCATAGCAATGACACTCCTTGATGGCAGAAGCCATCCCCAGACACAGGCACACACACAAAAACGCTTTAGGAACAACTAAAAAAAAAAAAACATGAAGAACAGCACAAGGTGTTGACCTGGCCTCCAAATTCACTAGATCCCAAACTGATCAAGTATCTGTGTGATGATCCACAGAGGCCCCTCCCCTCAACCCATAGGACCCAAAGGCCCCCACTAACAACAGTCTGTTGCCAGACACCACAGGACACCCTCAGAAGGCCCATGTCCATTCTCTGACGAGTCATCCTGAATAATTTATGTTATTTATCACAACCGCATTAGAAAAACAAGAATGGTTCTCAGTTACAAAAACATTCACTAAAATATATTTTCTACAAAGAGAGAAGACAGAGTTCTCGATTTGTTCTTAAGGAGGGGCATGTTTCATACATACATTTTGGGGAAGTACCTCATAACATCCTGTTTGGTTTATGTAAGCTAAAATATGATGGCGTAGAATCAGAAACTGGAAACAATATATTATGTTTTCGCTCAAAAACAAACTACCTTTCTTTAGAGATGATCCACATTTCACTAACAGAGCAGAGGAATCAGGACAAGCACTCACTTTTGTTACTGCTATTTGCTCCTTTCTGAACTTCTCCAAGGGCTTGATGAGCATATCGGATGCGTTCTGGACCTGGAAAAATCAAGCGGGCGTTAATGCAGCCCAAAATGCACACATACTGTCAATATGTAGCTCACACTATTATAGCCCTAATGTGATGAAAAGAGCTTGGAAATCTTGAGCTTGGAAATGTATTTTTCGTAGAAGGCGCTGCTGTTCCACACTCAAGAAATCTCAGTTCACAAGATGACCTCCAGTTTTAAAATTGGATCAGTATGCAGATAACCCAGTCTAACAGGATTTTTTTCTCGTCTTGTCACGACTGCGGTGATGAGGTGTGAGGATCTGCCGGAATGGAGAGGATACTCTATTTTGTATAACCCACTACCTGCTAAAGAGCAGTCAGAGAGATAAAAACTACGTGGGCAATAGAAGCATTAACCAAAAAGAGAACAAGAAAACCAGGAGGGGAAGTGATACCAAAATAACAACCAGAACAGCTCTTGACAGTTCTACAAGAGGAAACACACCCAGCATCAGTGTATGTGGATGAGTGAACCCATACAAACAGCATCATCGCAAACAGATAATTAGTATGTGCCAAAGGTTTCCTTCCAAGTAGTCTTATCTTAACAGCGGAGTATGTTAATGCGGTTTCTAATGTCTAATGGGGTATCAGATAGAATGCAGAGTCAGCGTGGAGGAAGCGGATAACCCACCAGCATCATCCTGTCGTGCTCCACATCCTGCAAGAGTCCGGCAAACTCCTGGAACGACTGAGCTGTGGATGAATACACAAAAGATGATGACCGGAATCAAGACTTTGCACGTAGTGTTTCTTAACTGTTTGGAAAGATTTAAAAAGAAACACATTTGAACCAAACTTCACAAAACGTGCATTAGAACAGACTTTATGATGATGATGAATACTTCCAGTTAGTCTTTATTAGTCATAAAGCTCCAAGGCTGACTTCCTGATTCCTCTCATTCAAGTTGTAAGAAGTTGCCAGTCAGTTGCCAAATATGCTGCTCTCTACTGAGGTCAAGTAGGGGAAGCCTTTTGTGTGTGAAATACAAACACAGGGGACTTCTGGCTATTCTATCGCTCTAAAATGTTTAAAATAAGGCATTAAATGTTCCCTAAAGGCGAATTCACCATTATTTAGCTGCATGTCTGTTTAATCTTACCAATATTAATCTCATCGTCTGTCAGGGAGTCGCCGATGAAGTCGAACTGGAACCCACTGAGAGTCTGGGAAAACTTCTGCACTGCCAAAGAATAGCCTATTAAAAAAAAAGACAAAAGACAAAACGATTTTTGTTATTTGAAAGCATCTGAGCGGAGCACCTATATGGCTAACAATAAAATATTTTTATTTCTGTCAATTCAACCCAGCTCTCACGGATTAGAGCCTGCTTGGTTATAAGAAGTGCGTATATCTTTTTCTCTTCCTCCCCCCTCTGGTACTAAAGTGTAAAGTATGAAAGACACCCTTGGCAGGATTCAGCAGCAGAGCAGCAGCCAGTCAGTGTGTGGTTGATGCAATATATTACTCCTGCTCCGTCTGGCTTTTATTACCCAAACACAACAGAGTCTGTCAGATCAATACTGTAAAGCCTTTAACTGGAGGAACTTCCTTGGCTGGTGTGTCTAGTCTCAAATTCTAAATCCTTCTTTTTGCAATGGAAAAGGTTTAAATCTTTCAGTCATCTTGTGTGTTTTTCCATTACACCCTTGTGCTTCTGGTGGTTTCTATTTTACTTTTGACCCATAATTTAACTGTATCGAAGGCATGCTTTTATTGAGGATCTCTTGGTGCAGTTTATGCCAGCAACTCGTGACCTCTGGCTATTATCTGGACTGTCTATAGGACCCTCACCACTCCACAGCGCTGCTACAGCACCTACAATGACAGTTTCTGTTTTCGAGGTGAAAAGCTTGACAGTTGAATCTTTGGAGAGTCAAACAAAACAAACAGTGTTCCCCTTCTGGGTGCCACGCTGACCCAAATATGCACATCCACAGTGCTGTGTGCAGTCCCTGGCTCTGGTCCATACTATGAGTGGGACTCCACAAGCAGTGGCAGACAGATGACAAGACAGCATGACATAGACAGAAGTGGGGAAGCATTGCATGATTTCAAATCCTGCAAAAAAAAAAAAAAAAAAGGGGAAGGGGAAGAGGGGACAGCTGTTGTGCAGTTTGGGAACAAACAGCTCTGGTCGTCCAGCACATCTGTACCACATATAGGACCTCTCAAAGCAGGCGGTCTGGTCTTCTCCTAGGGGAGCACTAGCACCTCCCTGAATGTTCCTAACCCACCCACCCACATTGATCCTGCAGGCCCTCAAAAAAAAGAAAAAAAAAAAGGCCCCACTGATGCTGATCCTGTGTCAACCCCCATTCACACCACTACATTGACATGCTAGACGTAAAAAACAATCTGTTACCGATTTCAAAACAACTTTGCTCACCCTTGATTGCAGCGATTACACTGTTGCCGTCTTTCACCAAGTCTTTGAGAAATTTGCTCGTCCTGTCCAGCTCCTGTTCATAACACTTTAGAGTCTCTCTGAAGTCCGGGCTGTCCAGATAGCAGTCACTAAACTCCAGAGGAGGATGCCCCATCTTCTGCTCCACTCGGTTTTAGACAATAAGAACAGTGGTTTTGTTTTGGATACGCTGATGCTGCTGCTGCTGCCTACGCTCGTCTATAGCACATTGTCCATTTCCACTCTCATCTGTTCGGAGGAGCACAAACCATGGTGTCCGTGGGAGCCTGCGGCAGCCGTTGGTGTGCTGAGAAGGGAGCCGAACGGTGAAGGTGCACCGTTTAGCTTCACTTCCCCTTTTTTCAGGACTGTCGCGCTGTTCGCGCAGTAATTTAATTTGTATCTTGCTCCTCTGTGCTACTTTTTCCTCGTTACAGCGTCGTGATTAGGAGAGCGGCTAGAATCTCCTTGGACGCGTCCCATTCCAAAACATTTCTTACACTTTCTTGAAGCATCATCCTTCCCTTCGCTTTTTTTAAGTCAGCTATTAATCTTTAATGTTAAACTCTTGGTGTTAAAATCATTGAGTACAACTTAGTCGTAAATATTAATTTAAAAGACGCATTATAAACGTACTGAAGTCCAACATCTTTGCTAACAGCGTAAGAGAAAGCGTATTGGGACGTATCCTAGTGGCTACAGCCTCACAATAAACTTCCCATTTTCCACACCCAGGAGGTTCTTAAAGGGGCCGCTACACTATTGACAAATGGATAGATGGATAGAAGCGGAACTCTTGTTTTCTTCTGTCTTTTTTATCTTGTAAACAACCATTTACAAAGAATTTTAAGTTAACCACAACTACTTGACTTGTGTAAATAACACGCAGAAGTCACATACCACAAAGTTAACTCTAATGTTCTTTCAAACAGCATTATATATCATAGTGAATGTATTATAATAACACACTGTGCACACTGTTCATTTGAACTCATTGCACTTATGGCAGCTGCATTATCTTGTTTGCACTTGTCCAATGATATTTGCCAGTCTAATCTAATCTAAAGAGGTCAGCAATAAAATGGCAGGATAGATCATCTGCGAGGTGCTCTTGAACAGGGCCCTTTACCCTCAACAGCTCCAGAGTCCTACTGCCTTACTGTAAGCAAAGGAACTCATGACATTGCACAGGCACACCCAGTTTGGGCTGCTGCATGTATCAGAGAGCCATGTGATTCTTCCACGGTGAGACAGGTCGCACCTGCCTGTGACTGGGTGTGTTGCTGTTGTCGGAATTAAGTACATAATGCGACACAGCTGCTACACAGGCATGTCTTCTTTACTGCGCACAACAATGGCAGTGGAAATGCTGATGTAACACTATGTCATTGTGGAAATATAAAACGATAGCAGATAGCAGATAGCAGAGGTAGGAAAATACTATTTAAGTACACTGAAGCCAAATGACTCACAGTTTAGCACCACTAGCTACATCGAAGAAATATTTAAATGTCTGTCTGACTGGGTACAAGCTGATTACTGTCTGATGACAAATCTTATAAATCAATAATTTACAGTCTCTTCACATCTGCAGAGATGTTTCCTTCCTGGCAGGCCTGCGTTGAGGTATCCCACTTGAAGGATGTAGAGTTGGATTGCTGAAGAAACTGCTACTTGTGTACTCTCACAAGTATAGTTACTATAAACACAACCCACCATAAGGCTGTACATTGACATTCACTGCTGATCTTCTGCAGAGAATCATTGAGGACAGAGATGTTGCAGTAACTGTAGATGACCCCCAGATGTCATCCTGCAGACTCAGCTGAAGCAGGGGATAAGTGTCTCTAACACACACACACACACACACACACACACACACACACACACACACACACACACACACATTTAAATGCATTATATAAACCAACAAGGTATGAGCAACAGCTGATTCAGAGTTATTCAAGGTGTCCAGACTATTTAAGACAAAGAGCAGACACAAAACAAGTTTTGCTAGAATCAGATTCAGGTTGAGTTAAGTTTCCAGGTAAATAATGGAAATGAATGCATTGTCCTCTAATGTGTGTGTGTGTGTGTCCGTCTTATTGTACATGTAACAGACTCTTGTCCATACAAAGTGATTAATATAAGCAAACTAAAAGAAACAATGTAGAAAATAATCCAACAGAGGCACTACATGCAAGTATTTGGCAATAATATGATCAACAAGACAGGTAATTAGAACACTAATATGGTAATATACCTGACTAATCCATTAATACATTATTCTATCATAATGTTGTGCAGTGTCTGGCCATAAAAGGGACATTTGCCTCCAATTATGAGATCTTACCTCAGGTCTGAACTAAATTCCAACATGTTTGTGATTGTCTTTCTCTCATATACTTTAAATATATTTATGAAAGACAAAATTGTGTAGCGTCGCTTTAGATCTGGCCAAGACTTTTGATACAGTTTACCAAAAGACTATTTTCAAAACAAATCTCCAGATGGTTGCAAAAGGTGTCCCACAAGGATCAGTATTGGGAACTATGGTATTTGCTCTAAACATGATCAATATTGATTTTCCAACAGAACATTGCAACAGAACGTCTGCTTTTATGCTGATGATTCCATTATTATATAATATGACACTGACACGTTACACAATCCAAAACCATAAATGGATTATTGAGAAATTAGATATTGTGTCATTCTCTTGTTCCTCTAAAAGAGATCTCAATCTTAATGAGGCGTTATGAAAGTTCACTAAATCTATTTTAACGATGTCAGGAAGAATAAAAGAATAAAAAAGTGATTGTTATTCTTTATTTAACCTCTAAAACGTTAGAGATGAATCTGTCAGTTTTGGTTAGTGACGAAAGGACAAGTTCTAAATAAATTACTGGTGAAATTGCTAATGTGGTTTTTGTAGATTTTGATTTAGACACATGCACAAAGAGCTTGCCAAGATAACCTTTAACTACAGAAACACATCAAACTGTGCTCGGCCTCACAGTGAGCACAGTCATTCATTGGCTGAATAAGTGGTTAAATATTCAGCGGGCAGCAACAATGTGAATGTAAAGGTTGAGGAGAAAAACATAGATGATAGGCTGATTATTCTAATAAAAAACCCTTGTCCTCTTATCTTTAGATTTTGTGGATCATTCTTTGTTTCCGACCTTTATGTTTTACTCCATATTGCGTCAAAAACATCCTCCACTTCCTCTGCAGAACACAGCACAAAGAGGACAAGAGGACTGACTGCGGTCCCCACACAGATTCTTCAGCTGGACAGAAATTAAAACGTTTGATCTGAATTCTGAAGCTGTTTGTTTGCTCCGCGTAAATGGGGCTATTGTATGCAAATTCTTCGCACAGAAGCATATGACCTCCCCAGTGCAGGGCAGTGGCTAGTGTGAGAGAAATCATTAGCAATGCAAAGTCATGGTGCTCTGATACTCTTGTTCACAGTCATAGACTGGAAAAAAAAAATCTGCTAATGTCGACGTAAATGTTTCTGGATGTACTTGATTTAAAACTCTAGCTGAAGGTAAGTGCATTTTAGTTGTTATTAGATAATGTGACTGAGAAAATGCTGGATAGTTCTGTTGTTTTCAATGTGTTCAGCAGATGTTTTCTGAGCTCATAGCCTCTGCCTTACAGTTATGTCATTTGAAACTAATAAACACAGGAATTTGATCAAGGAGAATATAGAATTGTCCTCCATTACTGACAATCAGATTAAATTATTTATTTCCAGTCCATATTTTTGATGTTTATCTATAGCAGACAGCCGGTCACTAAAAGGAGTTTTATCTTAGTAATGTTAAGTTAAGGACCAGATGAGTCCTTTATCACTGATCATCAAGATCATCAAATTATTTTGCTGCCAAGAAGTGAACAGTGCAACAGATTGGGTACAGATCCCCACTTTGCATGATACACCATGGCGACTGGTGAAAGCATGTCACATGACACATGGTGCCAGACTTCAGTACGGCACTCTTAAGTGGCCTGCCAGCTGCAGAGGGGGCCAGAGAGGCATTCTTCTTCTCTGGATTCACATCCATGCCAAACCAGCAGGTCAACATTGTCCTCTACGCTGCCTCCTATGCCTCTTACGCCTCCAGCTGAGCCCGGTAACAACTCTGACATTTATACTAGACTGGTAGTGCAGACAATCAGTAATGATGAGCACAGAGATAGACACATTTAATTTCAAGTGTTTTGAGTCTGAAAATGAGTTCTAGGTTCAGAAAACCAGTGATTTACTAATTTGAGATGAAAATATGAAGCATAATTGCACTTATATTGATTGTGTACCAATTTCTTTGCTGTTATGACTAAACCATTGCACTTACTAAACTTAGGTATTTTGAGGATTAATATCTAAGTACTCACTCACAACTCTACTTTAACATACTTGAAATGCTCTGAGATTATATTGATATTTTCTATACATGTATTTATTATTATTTGATGACTTTGTAAATTATTTTCAACCTATTATTTAACCCACAATGCATCATAAAATTTCTTATATCCAAGAAGATGCTTGCAAATGGATTATTTTTCTGATGAAGAGTTCAAAACCCAAATATGTAGAATTTTATTTCCCAGAGCAGGGGACAGAAAAGCTGCAGATTGCCCCATTGGAGAAGCTAAAAGTAGAGAAAACTTTGGATTTGTGCTTCAAAATGTTCCCATTCATTAAATTTTATCTAGGTTAATGAATCGATGAATGCTATCATCACTGTTTAAAACCGTTCTGTTAAATCTTCGGTAACCGCTGAACCAGGTTTGAGCATATGCAGTGTACACAAGTAAATAAAATATAATTTTCAAAATGTATTGTAATCATTAGTGAGATGTCATAAAGTATAATTTTAAACTTTTTAAAATGTATTTCTTCAAAAATCATCACAACATATAACCATCAGTTTAAGTCATTTCTAATTAAAAATTTGTTGAAGTTTTGAGCGTGCTTATGAAAAGTTGCATAGACAATCTTAGGTTAAATGAGGTTAAATGAGAGAAAGAGTATGTCTTTAGACTTAGTTTTAGTAACTGTAAAAAAAAAAAAAAAAAAAAAAAGAGGAAGTAAAGGTGAATTAAAATAGAAGAGGATCTGGGATACACGGTGGTTGATAAGTGGTTGAAGAGTTGCAGTGGTCAAATATTAAAACTCAGGTATTACCAAAGAAGAATAGCACACCAGCCTCCTAGATGTTGATCCTTCCTTATGTGTTTTTTGCCTCAGACCCGGAACCAAAGATGAACTGGGCGTCATTTTATGCTGTCATCAGCGGTGTGAACAGACACTCCACTGGCATCGGTCGCATCTGGCTCTCTGTCCTGTTCATATTCCGCATCCTGGTCCTAGTGGTCGCAGCTGAGAGCGTGTGGGGCGATGAGAAGTCCGGCTTCACCTGCAACACCCAGCAGCCGGGCTGCAACAGCGTCTGCTACGACCACTTCTTCCCCATCTCCCACATCCGCCTCTGGGCGCTCCAGCTCATCCTCGTCTCCACTCCCGCCCTGCTGGTAGCCATGCATGTGGCCCACCGCCGCCATGTCGACAAGAGGCTCTACAAACTGTCAGGGAAGACCAATCCCAAAGACCTGGAGCAGATAAAGACCCAGAAGATGAAAATCACAGGGGCCCTGTGGTGGACATACGTCATCAGCCTTTTGTTCCGCGTTATCTTTGAGGTCACCTTCATGTATTTGTTTTATATGATCTACCCTGGTTACAAGATGATAAGGCTGGTGAAGTGTGACTCGTACCCCTGTCCCAACACGGTGGACTGCTTCGTGTCGAGGCCCACAGAGAAGACTGTCTTCACTGTGTTCATGCTGGCCGTGTCTGGGGTTTGTATTCTGCTCAACATCGCAGAGGTGATCTTCTTGGTGGGGAAGGCCTGCAGCAAGCATTTGCACAACGCTGGAGACTCAGCTATGGGAGCCTGGATCCAACAAAAGCTTTGCTTGTACTAACACGCACACATACAGTAAAACATATAGGGACATAAGTGACCTTTCAGGTAACAATACTGATTTCTTGTGGAAAAAGTCTCATTAAGCATACCGTGACTTTGAGGATTTACTCAGTGGTTTATAATATCAGAGACTAGAAGCATCCAGTTGCAATATGGGAAAAACATACTATTCAGAAAACATTTTTGCACTTGCAGTTCAGGTTTTAGAATCAGATTACTGACATTGCCTCAGTATTTCAAGAACAGATAAAGCAGCACTTTGTACTGACATGATTTAATGGTTTGAGGTTTGGCTGACTAAAGATGAATTAAGTAACATTTCATTAAGCAACATTCCAACTGACCATGTTGTAGCCTTCTACTGTCATGAATTAGTTTTTGATGTTGAAAATATTAAATTATGAAATGTGATTTCTGCCTCGTACTATTTTAAATCATCAGACTGTATCAGGAGAGTGTGTCGCCGTGGTGAAATTTAATAAATAATATCCCATCATCTGGTCAAATATAATCACATTGTGTTTTTGTTACAACCAGCTTGAATTGGACCAAATGGACTGGAGGATTGGTTCCTTTTCTACTGCTGTTATAGGTGAGATGTTACACTAATACATGTAAACAGAGTTTGCTCAATGCGTATTCTACAACAACCCGAACTTGAACTTTTTCTCTGAAGTTTACTAGAGACTGCTAAACATTAGCATTTAAATGTGTTGATTTTGAAGCTGGATGTTTATATCTTGTCCGTACACTACAATTAAAATCAACAAGAACTGGTGTAATTGTCTCCTTTTCATTAGGTTTTCTCAAAATTATGATTTACAAATTAAAAAATATGATTTCATATGCCACAGCAGGAATGTTTTAATGTATTATGATCTGAAAGTTGAAATGTAGTACCATAAAAGTCAAGCAAGGAACCTGCGGGAACAAATTAAGCTGCAGCCACAGCAGCGCCATTTTGTGATTCTTCTCCGCTGTCAGTAGTGTCACTCGGAGAAAAACAGAAAAACATCACACATTTGGTGGCACCATCTTTAGTCTAGATAGATCCTTGGAGGCCGTGTTGCCACCTGTGAGAATACATCTGAGGCTGATTAAGTTCTCCAGAGCGCAGAGTTTTAGGGTTATCAATAGCCTCGCCATGTACGGGGGTCAGTGTGTGCGGGTGACAATGGTTGACCCCGGGGACAGCTGGACCTGCCATGGCCTCGGGGATGAGGGCACTTCTCTTTTTAAGGAACGCGTCGACACACACACCATCTATAGAGTTCAGAGAGACGAGAAGCATATTTGCAGCACTGTGCCAAAAACAAATACCTGTAGTCTGTTACTCCGGTGTAAGATTAGTGACCAAGGATCAGGTGATCTTCGTCTTCTTCATCTTCTGTAACCGCTTGTCCTGTCAAGGGTCACGGGGGGTGCTGGAGCTTATCCCAGCTATCATCGGGCGAGAGGCGGGGTACACCCCTGGACAGCTCGCCAGTCTATCGAGGGCAATGTTACTTTTGTAGTTGTATCTGTTACTGTGGCAGAGATCAGGCCTTAATGACAAAAAATATTTGCATAATTTGCTTAAGTAAAAGTCACACTATGGAAATATTAGAAATGCTAAATCATCAATTATGTTGCAAGTGCTGCATTAAATTCCAGTAGAGTAGCACTATCAGAATGGCTCCTTTCAGAGGGTTATGTTATGATATAGTGGACAGATCATTGTGGCATTAATAATTGATACAGTCTCGTGTGGGCAGCGTGGTTGAGATGGGGATTAAGGCAGAGTTTTATCTTCTGAATTTACATCTTGTCAGGAATAATAAAATCTATTTTAAAGGTTAGTTTTTATTTGGGAAACGTGTCAAATAAATGTATCATGTTCAAATACAAAGCAATGGAAAGTGGAAAAAAGTTAAATTGTACAGAGGAGTGAATCTGTTAGTTTGTGTCCCATTCGTGTGGTTGCACAAGAGCGCCTCAGTGCTGTAACGGAGGACCTTTGTGTGGACAAAGATGACACACAGTCTAAATAAATTGATAAACCGTGCTCTGTATGTGTTACCGCCATCTTTGAAGCTGCTGGCCAAGCCCTCGCTGCTGCATACGGGACGTCTCTAGGGTGTCTGAAGCTGCTCTACACAGTCAAGGGTCAGATCACCATAAGAGTGACAACAAGGCCACTCCCTTAGCCGTGAATTATATTTAGAGGGCATTGACATGTAACCCGCTTTCTCACTGGACCCCTCAGCTGCCACTCAGCTGAAGAGAAACACCTCTCAAGAGAGGGTTTTTAGACTTCTCCACAGACTTTCATGCGCGCTCGCTCTGAGACAAGAGTTTAGCTGTGGTGGCTTGTTGAGCATTGATAAGGTCAGAGTGGGAGGGACTGCTCAGGGCAGAATCACAGAGTCTCCAGTGAAAACTATTTGAGAAGTTTATCTTGGCGCTGGAGCTTCCTTGGTGGTTCAGGAGAACGTGGCCTCTCTGGGAAGTGAAGAGGTTCAGTCACTGAGTGACTCCGAAGGAAATGAACATTATCAGGTAAGTCTTTCTTAATGAACATACTCAGGAGAAACATTGTACATGTGTCTGATAATCATAAATGGATACAACAAAAATAATTGTTGCATCTGTACCTCTTGAATACATTACTGAGTAAAGATGTGAATGAAGTTCCAGTCCAGTTTATTTCCAATAACTACAGTTAAGTGAAAAGTGTCTCCCTCAATCTTGGCTCACAGTCTAAATGCACCTACTCACAGTTTGTCTATTTCTTAGCTCCTTTGATCTAAAGGACAAGTACAACTATTTTTAAAGTTAAACTTTTGCAATGTTGTAACCAATAGGCCCTGAAATCTAAACTAGTAACCTAATTCTGGAGTCGGAGAGCACTGTTGGGTATACTGTGTCACAAGATCCATGCTGAGGCCGAGCGTCTTACAGAGCCTGCTGCAGGGCTTTCTCTCATACACAGTCAACCGTGTCCTTGTCCTGTTTTATCAGCATTCACTTGATAGGATACAGTCGTTAGGAATACAAGCAGTGAATTCACGGTGGATCGATGCTTCTTTTGCCGGGTCTCGATAAGTTTCCTGATGTACCGTAGTCTTCGGATGAGTCTGAAAACTATAGCAAAAATCAAATGAAATGAAAATACCATAGGCATGCAAAGAATGTTCAAGCTCAACTTTTTTTCATGCTACCTGTTTATTGACTGGATGTCATTATGCGGTAAATATGTCAGTTTAAATTATTGTTAAATCGGATAAATTATTACGGCCCTTGGTTTAATTTATATAACTTGACATTTAAGCAGAGCTAGCTGAAGCATATTAAATTGAAAAGGTGTCAGTGTAGTTTTTAATGTAGTGTTATTTTTTTTTTTTGAATGATCAGCAAGTTGGAAAGGCTATAAAATAAGAGTCTCTGTTTAAAGGACAATTACAAAGTCACATTTCTGTGTTTTTTTATCCACTCTCCTTCCAGACATCTCTCCTGGTTTTGCAGATAAAGCACAGAGTACATTTCTGAGCCAGCATGGGGGACTGGAACTTGTTGGGGAAGCTGCTGGAGAGTGCCCAGGAACACTCCACCGTTGTGGGCAAAGTATGGCTAACAGTGTTGTTTATCTTCCGCATCCTGGTGCTGGGGACCGCCGCCGAGAAGGTGTGGGGCGACGAGCAGTCCGGGTTCACTTGCGACACCAAGCAGCCCGGTTGTGAGAACGTCTGCTACGACAAGACCTTCCCCATTTCTCACATCCGCTTCTGGGTGATGCAGATCATCTTTGTCTCCACGCCCACTCTCATCTATCTGGGCCACATCCTCCATCTGGTCCGCATGGAGGAGAAGGACAAGCACAAACAAAAGGAGCTTTCCATGCAGAATGAAAACCAGCAGCAGATGCTTAGCAGTAAGGCCAAGAAAGGCCCAGTTAAGGATAACCAGGGTCACGTTCGTTTGAAAGGCGCGCTGCTACGTACCTACGTCTTCAACATTATTTTTAAGACCCTGTTTGAAGTTGCATTTATTGTAGCTCAGTACTTCCTGTATGGTTTTGAGCTCAAGCCCATGTACACCTGCGACCGCTGGCCTTGCCCAAACATGGTAAACTGCTACATCTCTCGCCCCACTGAGAAGACAGTCTTCATCCTATTTATGCTGGCCGTGGCCTGCATCTCCCTGCTGCTCAACCTGGTAGAGATGTACCATCTAGGGTTCACAAAATGCCACCAGGGTCTTCGTTATAGGCGGTCACAAGCTCTAATTGAGGCCACCAAGCCCCAACCCGAAGCAGTCATGCACTTAATCCCAAACTACAACTACTTTGGCGGTCATCCTACTGTGCCTGAGCCTTTCCCTACCGACTCCAAGTACAGCATGGCCGAGCCCAACTCTGCTTACAGCCCCTACAACAGCAAAGCGGTTTACAAGCAGAACAGAGACAATATGGCTGTGGAGAGGAAAGGTAAAGCCGAAGATGATTCGAAGGAGAGAAAAACCTCCAGCACCGTCTGTGAGATGCCCATCGAAAATCACCGCAGAAACAGTCAGTCAAGCAAGCACAGCAACAACAAGAGCAGGCTGGATGACTTGAAGATCTAAGGACCTTCTACATTTTAATCCAAGACTCAGGAAGTACAGGAGATGCCACTATGCATTAAGCTGTGAAAAAAAGTGCGGAAGACATTAAGGAGAAAACTGTTGAGCAAAAAAAAAAAAAAAAAAAGCAGAACAGATTACTGATCTCATGTGTGTTCATGTCAATATTTGAGAGCACACAGGGACACCATTTGTGAGACTAGAACAAGCATTAGTTCTTTATGAAATCCCCTCACAGGACTTTTAAATGTGAGAGGTCATTAACAGCAAGCCTCAGCAGAGTATAACTGGAAACACAGGCCATTTCTGTGTATAAGTGAGTTTATTTAAGACTCTTGCACAACAGTTTTGTCGTTAATGATCTTCCGCATTTGTGATTTTTGATGCAGACTGAAACTTGAGAGATTTCTTTTTGTTTACAAGTCTTTTACTTAAACAAAGACTGTGAAATGCACAAAAATACGTGTTGTTTGATGTGAATGTGTTAGAGAAATGAACTTGTGTTACTGCCATGTTACTATTTGTTACCTTTATCTATCAAATACTGACAATAAATGTCAACATGGTCTTTTGAATCTTAATTAAAGGTATGTGGTGAACGCTGACATACACAAGCATCCATTTGCTCTGCTTGTTTGAAACTGTTTGGTTAAACTGATAGATAGATAGATAGATAGATAGATAGATAGATAGATAGATAGATAGATAGATAGATAGATAGATAGATAGATAGATAGATAGACTTTATTGATCCAGAAGGAAATTCACTTTGCAGTTGCTCCATACCACACACATTCAAATAAAATAATACTTAAAATATATCCAATGTCCGCCAACGGAGTGCTTTGTCAAATTCCCTGATTTTATATTTATATATATATCATACAAATTGAGAAGACCAAAATAGTTTTCATTTCTGTCTCACCTCCCATATGCATGTTGACCCATTTCTTCTGTTCACATGTAGCTCTCTCACAGATTACCCACCACTGGAGGCAAACTGTCGATTGTGTGATGCCAATAAAAACTGCTTCCGCATAAATGTATTTATTCATCCCACAGATCAGCAGACATCACGGTCCTGGAGCCGAGCTATGGCAAGCTGACATTCACATAAGCCTCTTAAAAGATGGCCGTTGTTTCGGGGTTTCTAGCAGCATTATTTCACAACATCTGATTTGAATGTGTCGATGTCAAATACCTGTTTTACAAATAACAGTTTTGTAACAGATTTAGATAACTAATTTAAGTTAGTCCTCGGTCTCCAGTGTGGACAGTGACTGACCAACAACAGCTTCATTTAGATAGCTGCTTTGATAGCTGTTCAAATGTTAACCTCTGACCTGATTGGATAGGAGCAGCTGGCAGTTACGAGAGGGAGCCAATCAAGTCAAGGCTTAATTGATTATGTTTTTTTTTATAATTATTCATATTTTTAAAAACCCATGGAAATCTTTTATTCATTCATTCATTCATTCATTCCATCTATGAAGCTTAAACATAAAAAAAAAAGTATTTCTATTACGTTATAAACAGAGAGTTAACACATGATGCAAGCCAAGTCCACAGTATGTTTATTCTGTGTTGAGCTGTGTTGCGATGTCGTGCGGCCCCCGCTACCATACGATCTGCCCGGTGTATCAGTGCCGCCCTGCTATTTTTTCCCAGAAGCTGCCATGTTAGCTGCTTGGTTTCCACCAGCTGCAGCAGACGCTCACACAGATGAAGTACGGTGTGGATGGACCCATTTCCAAAACACATACCATCATACACTGGTGAGAGCTATGCTGCACAGCTTCCTCTCTGCTAACTATAAATAGCTCTCATGCACACTTGGAGGAGCATTGTGAGTGAAATGGGTGGGGGCAGGGGACCAAAAGTTTCGTCTCCTGCATCGGTAACAATGACAAGCTGTTGGCAGAATTTCAGTCTACGTAAAGGCAAGGCCTAAATAAAGGCTTCTTATCTATTAAATAGTGAAACAGAACTAGTGATGTAGTCTTAAAATAGCCAAACACTGACTAGATGATAGTGCAGTGTATTATCTGTCCTTTGCCCTGCAGCAACAATTTCATTAATTCAGTCACAGTAAATAACTACTTGTGCATGATAAAGATAAGTGGTCTATCTTATTCAAACCAACTTTAGCTTTTCAATTTTTGATATTTAAATGTATCACAAGCACCAGCAGCATCATGTTGGATTAAACAAGGCCAGTGGAGTTAGATTAAAGTTGAATCCTCATACATAATGGTGCTAGTCTGGTCAGGTAGAGCATGCTTCAGGCAGGCACTCAGTCTCCACTGACTTTGATTGATGCTATGAACAGAAATACGGTAAAAACTCAAAGCAGCTCGATCTCTCTTGACAGGACAGGGCTGAAAACAGAACAGGTGACGGGGGTTGTAAAGGTTGTAAACTCAGGGTTACAACCATATGCAACCAAATCTCCGAGCCAGAATAGTATGAGGGATTCTCAGAGACTATTCGTCACCGCGTCCCACTGCCCCTCGTAAATCACGCAGACGGAGTGCACGCTTTGGGACGCGACAAGGAGGGGACATTTTACTGTTCGTGATGAATCATTGTAGACCTGATGATCCCGTGTTCGCGTCAGTTCATAAAAGAGGCTATTTTTGTTGCTGCTGTGTTGCCAGTGAGCAGTAAACCTGTAAGTGTCCATTATGAAGCCTGTTATAGAGGTCAAACTGTGACCCACTAATGGAGAAGACTTGTTTGAGATCCTCTTTCTGCAAGTCATTATAACTTAACAATGTAGTTGCAGCATGATTCATTCAGTTATGTTGACAGGCTCAACTCATCATATTCATGTACACATATTCAAATTTTCCATATTTGTAAGAGACCAAAAACGTATTGTATGATGACATTTTATCTGCAGCCACTACGATGTTTTCAGAAGCTTTCTGAGGCCTCATTTAGTGGCCATGCAGTCTTCAAAACAGATTACAACATAAATGGCCTTGGTAAATGGCCTTGCTTTTATATAGCGCTTTTCTACCTATTGGTACTCAAAGCGCTTTACAGTCACAGACGCATCTACCCATTCGCTCACACAAGCACTCACACATTCACACACCAGTGCCACGCATTGGGAGCAACTGGGAGTTCAGTGTCTTGCTCAAGGACACTTCGGCATGTGGCACATTCCGGGGATCGAACCGCTAACCCTCTGGTTTGTGGACAACCCGCTCTAGCTACTGAGCCACAGCCGCCCCCGACATAACCATCATAATGTGGGTGTTTTCGACCAGAACTGTCATAGTTACTGTATATTCCCACCCCATGAGCTGGCAAAGGCTTTTATGGAGACTTAATCTGGAAGCGAACATGCCAGGCAGTGTAGATATTTATTGTTGTTGGGAAGTCAGCTGTCTTTAGGGAGCAATGAGTGTACATACCCGTGGCTGAAAGCTGAAGCCCAGCCAACAATAACAACAACTGTGGCAGTAACAAAACATGCACACTGTAAATTGTACGGTTTCTGAATGACATGAATGACCACAACTTTGAGTCAGACTGAAATATCTCAGCAGTTACAGGATGGACTGTGAGGAAAGTTTGTTCATTTAATGATTAAGACATGAATGGTCTTCTAGTTTGCAGATTTTTGATTTATTGTCATGGTACAGTCATACATACAACAAAATTGAAATAGTCACAAATGGTGCAACACATGAACACATGTCAAACAGAACATATAGTGTCAAGTAGTCAGGAAGAGGTGATAAGTAACATTCACCGAGTAGGCATAACATTATGACCACCTTCCTAATATTGTGTAGGTCTCCCTTTTGCCTCCAAAACAGTTGTGACCCATCAGAGAATGGACATGGTCCTTCTGAGGGTGTCCTGTGGTGTCTGGCAACAGAATGTTGTTAGTGGGGGCCTTTTGGTCCTATAGGTTGAGGGGAGGGGCCTCTGTGGATCATCCCACAGATACTACAGTTTGGGATCTAGTGAATTTTGAGGCCAGGTCAACACCTTGTGCTGTTCTTCATGTTTTTTTTTAGTTGTTCCTGAAGCGTTTTTGTGTATGTTCCTGTGTCAGGCTGCATCCTGCTGGGGATGGCTGCTGCCATCAAGGAGTGTCATTGCTATGGGGTGGGGGTGCCTGGTCTGGTCTAGGTGGGTGGTACATGTCTAAGTAACATCCACATGAATGCCAGGTCCAAAAGTTTCCTGGCACCACAAGATGGACAATGTTGTTTACTTTTCCTGGTCATAATGTTGTGGCTGATCAGTGTAGTTAATATTGCACATGTTGATTAGAAGTAAGGGGAAGCAAATAGCTCACATGGTCGTTAAATGTATTGATAGACCGTGGATTAAAAACAGTTTTTAGTGTGAAATTTGTAATCATCTATAGTTTTTTTACACCATTTAGTCAGGTGAGATGTTCAACTGTATTCCAATAAGTCTGCCTTTCCTCCAAATCCATCATCAATACAATTTTATCACATTTTATTTTAACTTGAGTCCTGCGATAGACTGTTTACCTGTCCGGGGTGTACCCCGCTTCTCGCCCAATGACAGCTGGGATAGGCTCCAGCAGACCCCGCGACCCTTCACAGGAACAAGCGGTTACAGAAGATGAATGAATATTTTAACTTGAAGAGGTCAAAAGGCCAAGCAAGTATATGGAGGGACTTTCCATACCCCTTGTTTGGTGGACAGGTTTTGGCATTTGACTTTCATCAGGCTCATCATCACCCATCAGATGACCTTGATGAAGGCCACAAATTGAAATGCATGGAACAAAGTCACACCCTTTCCCTCCGTGATGCCCCTTGAAAGTAGGTAAAATCCCAGCTCCACTTCAACAGTTTATTATAACTTTTAACGCTTTAATGTAGGCTATTAGTCAGTCTTAGGTCAAAGAACTAAGTAAGTTACTCTAAGGCGTACATGCTCACTGAGCTGCAGCTTTACGTACATATGTGAAGAGACAACAATAAGCTCATCACTCATAGTCATAACTCTTTATTCTTGTACATTTTTATGGAAATAAAAAATATAGAGAATCAAGCAAGTAAACAGAAATATCTGAGCTCCACATATTTTGCAAAATAAGCATTCAATCAAAAGATACAGACTTTAAATGCTCTGGTCGACCACAAACAACCTCTGATGCTTAACTGGCAGAACTGTAGACATGCCGGAGCGAGAGGAAGATTTCCAACTCTCTGATTTTCCTTCCTTAGTTTCTACAAAGTCATCTCTTTTCATTACCCCAGCAAGAGGACACCACAAACTATCATTTTCATCAAGTGCTTCCTCCCAGACGCTGTGCCTGAAGACAACAAAGCATAAAACATGTTGTTCATCTTAACTACGGTTCCATATTTCTTGCAGAAAGATAAACCAAGAAAGGGTTTTTATATGATTGCTGATCTTCATTAACTATCAAATAATCAGAAATTAAATAAGCATGCGTTAAATCTTAACAATTTGTTATTTGCATTTTGATGTTTGGAGATTTTACAAATGCAGCAAGAAACAACAGTCGTAGTGAAATGATCAGATGTGATAGTTGCCTTAGTACTTCAGTATCATGGTATTCAACACTGAGGTGAAGTCACTGATTAGGCTTTGGATTTAAAATGTGAAACTATTTTTTTTTTTTTTTACATTAGTCATGTAAACAGAGACAGATATTGTTTCAGCTCTAATGCTATTTTCAGTGATTTTGAACAACGTACTTCAACAATATACAACAAATTGACCCAGTAATTACACAATGAAATACAGTTTGACTGGCCCTAAGAAAAAAATACGTTCTTAATTAAAAAAATAATAGATAATAAACAGCTTTTTGCTTTCCTAGCAAATGGCAAAATAATAAAATGAAACAGAGAATTTCAGTTGCACTTAAGAAGCATCTAAAGCACTTCCCCCCCCCCAACACAAGCAGAGATAAAGCTTTATAAATGTACGATTTTTGGCCCCTGGAGACGACAAGCTGCAGCTGAAGCAGTCCCGACCTGTTTTTGAATCCAACGCCTCTGAGATCTGGCCGAGATGAAGGCATATCTACAACTGTGCAAATGACTCAGCATGAGGCGGAGGCAAGAAGAAAGAAAAGAAGCAGAAGGAATTAAACAAATAATAGCGATAGTAAAAGGAAAACTGAAGAGTTGAATCTGGCTTCCTGTAGCAAGCAGTAATAGCTGTTTATCGAAGGCTGGCGTAAAGTGACAAATCCTGTAACTATGCTACACATGCTTTATAATTTTAATGTTACAGATAAGATGTAGGTTTTGTATAACTCAGTCATTTACTTTATAGATCCCAGGTTGAAAAATATCCCTTTTCTCCTTTTCATTTTACACAAATGTCACCCTGAGATTTGACAAAACTAAAAGGTTTCACCTGTCCACAACAGTCCGCTAGCTCATATATAACATTTTCAATATAAGCCTCATAAATACAATAATCACATGACTATTGAACTGACCTTTATGTACAAAACGCTGCACTTACACTAGAGCGTAACTTCCAACATATAGACGTAAGCTAATACAGAAACCAGTCGCACTGTGAAGATCACACACAATTTTTTTTAGACAGTTTCAGAGGATGCAGGAGATTCACCTGCAGCAGCAGTAGTGTGAATTTCTACCTTTACATATTACATATTTCAAGTATGACACACGTGAAGTCATGCAATATGATGGTTGCCGCGTAAGAAGAGACAGATGAGAGTGCCGCGGCAGTACAGCGCCTGTCGTATGTTA
This sequence comes from Chelon labrosus, assembly GCF_963514085.1. NCBI lineage: Eukaryota > Metazoa > Chordata > Actinopteri > Mugiliformes > Mugilidae > Chelon > Chelon labrosus. Next base: position 4,203,694 of record NC_140350.1, on the reverse strand, counting down.
TTGCAAATATGTATTAGTGCTCCCAATAAAATTTGTCTGACATCTTCGCTCAGATCATCTCTGACATTTATGGCTTCCGGGGACAACACTTCCACCTTGTCCTTCACTGACTGAACTCCTGTTGACTCTGTGCCTGTATTAACTGGAAAGCTGGTGTTTCTCCCGATAAGTTTAGAGGATAACACACACCATAAGTCACTGAAGTCACAGGATATACTATCATTTACAGTAAGTTTCACTTTACAGCAGTGACTATTAATCCGAAAGAGAATATATATATATATATATTAAGATATCCAGATGGAGAGTCACCTTGTAGACTCTCAGTCACCTTGTCTTTTACTATGGAACTGGATCTCAACCTGACATCAGAGACAGAGGGAAGACAAATTCTTCTATTTCTGAATACAGAGCAGAGACGTGAATGTGAATGATACAACACTGAACTACTTTGTTTTAACTGTAACTTTAAATCTGAACAAACTGCAGCTACATGAGAGAATGAATTTCATCACCAAAACTGAAAATGCATAATCAGATTTTGAGGGACCTACAATGTGTGTGCAACAAGATTAGACATGAAAATGCTCTGGAGCTTTTGGTCAGTGGGCTGATACAGAACAGTGTTAACAGTGTCTTAGAGATGCTGCATTTCATCAGCCATCATTGCTGATCGTTATCCGCCTGACACTCTGATGTCTCCTCTTCGTTCGTGATGTCTCACCGTCTGCCTCGCCAAAATCCACTGTCCTGTCCGTGTGGAGAAAGGAAATGTATGGCGACCTCTAGGTGTGAATCTGAAGCAACGATCCACTTGCGCATTCTTTCACTTATTTGCCTTCAGCTTCAGCTGGGAAACCCTAGCTTGTCCGAGTTTCGCCTGAAAATCGACAGGCCGTTCAAAGAACTTGACTATGACGGGCTCGTTGAGCAGAGACGCTAGGACCTGCTCGAATGAAAATGACCACTCCGTCTCTGAGAGGTCGGGCCCTGCCTCCTGACTGTTGTGGGAGCTGGAGGTGTCTGAGCTCTCGGGGGTGGTGGAGGCCTCTTCAGTCGCAGACTCCTCTGCAGCAGCGTTGTTGGCAGGCTTTTTGGACTCAGGTGGACTGCTTGGCTCCTGAAGCCTCCGTCCCACCTCTTCCATCCTCAGGAGGAGGCTGGTCACGTGGGCCACTGCTCGGTAGAGTGTCTCCTCCTCTGGATCACCGTGAAAAATGTTGTAGAGAGTCTTGGAGAACTGGATGAATTGAGTCTGAGACAGAAGAACAAATATGTTCAGTATTTGTCAGATAATCAGACATATAGCATGGGCGGTTCTTTTATAGTGAAAATGTGAAGTTTGGATTACCTGATTAATTCTAGGCAGGTCCTTGATGGTCTCCTCTTTCTTGAGTATTTCATTTTGCCATTGCTTCAGGTAGGCCTGCAGGTCAACCTTTCCTCTCCCTGTCAATTTTATAGATAAAATGTAGTTGTATTGCAGCCACAGAGTGTACACTTTCAGATCTAGGTGTAATATTACCTCGCTCTGGGCTTTTCTTTATCACTCCATCTTGTGGAAGATCAAATGCTGAAATATATAAGCGGCACATGAACACCATGTAGAGAGAAATACTTTCAGGCAAGTGTCAAGATGTGATTATTACAGAATTTAGGTAGGAAAAAAGGTGGAAAATTGTGAAGGAAGAGAAGGAGTAAAGAGGCTAACCAGTGAGTCTACTCAAGTGAGAAGAGTCTTCAGGCACTGGAATAAAGTGCTGGATTCTTTGCTCCTTTAAGTGCAAAGGACTACCTGTGAAAGCTAAAAGATACCGACTGTGAGAGTACTGAACGGAAAGAAATAGAGACCACAGTGGAGATGAAACTGTGGAAGAATTAGATTAAAGAAAGAGTACACATCAATTTATTAGATTCAGTTCAATGACAAATGACAAATTCTGTTGACACTGTAGCAAAGATCAAAGTAGGGGTGATGAGGAGTTTATATTTCAATGTATATGTATATTTAAACTGACTCAAACGTACAGTATTACATGCATACAAAGAAACATTTGTGTATATTTCCAGAGCAAGAGCTGAGCCTTATTCTGAAAATGAAATAACACTTTTAAAATGCTTTCTGTCTGTATCATCTTAATCTGTCACGCTCCAAGCCTTCACCAATGACCACATGTGGGTGCATTCGTGAGTGTGCACTTACATGCCTGGATTAAACAATTATCCTCACAAGGCAGCGGTGTCAATTTATTTGCCTGATAGCTTCTTGCTGCGTTGGCTGCACAGCCTGAGGACTTTCAGGGAACATTCACTTAACACAAGGGCCTTCTCCTGCAGCAGCAACTACTCAACTGCTCACCTTTGTACACGTATGCAAAACATATTTACACTGAATTTCAACTTGCACACACGTGATGCAGTTTAATGTAACAGTCTTGTTTGCCGTGTGCTAATCCTGCTCATGCTCCAGGTAAAATCCTCCGAACAGTGTGGAGTTCGTAGAACACTTTTAGAAGGGCTGCAGCTGTTATTTAAAGGTACAACAAGACAGGATGTCCCTACCGATCACGGCGCAGCTGACCGAGAAGCTGCTGTGCTGTGTGCATAGTGCATGATTTCATTTCTCAGTGTTTGGCCTGATTCCACTGCCTTTAGTTAAAAAGAGGGAGCAAAGAACAGAGCAGCGAGCCTCTCCCACCTTGTTTGGACTGTGCCACTAGGATGTGACTTGTCCTTGGTGCTGAAGCAACGTGTGCTCTCCGTGAGACTTCAAATTTGCTGCTTGATTTTCAATGGCCAGGCACATCACATACGGTGACTCAGTGCTCCTCAGCTGCTAAGCTGTCAGTTGTAATTTCAGCAGCCTTTTTGGAGAAACTAGCCCACTCCAAAATGCCCTCACAGCTCCTTACACCCAATCGTTGCCATGGCAAGTTCTTTCACCCGGCGCTGACTATTCTTACCACTGCCTTCAAGCAGGCTGTGTCACATCATGCAGATAAGAGACACACATTCAAGGACAGCTTCTTCCCCCAGGCAATGTGCTCACCCAACAAATGCTGAGTTATGGACTGGATTATTGAAATGACAACTCATGTATTTTCAAGCCTTGTAGACCACAAAGTGATGTAACGCGATCTGACCTTGTGTTTTACTTTGCACTGCTCTGTATGTCTGATGCTGATGTGCTACTGCTGTAGGGTGACTGCAATAGGGGAGAATTTTGAAACCGTAAAAAAATAAATCCATCCGGCAACATTTGTTACACTTAAACTCTGAACCTGCTGGAGTTTGTCATCACTGTGGAGATGTTGTGAAAGAAGTGGGTCAGAGGCTGAAAGCTATTGTGGATTTTACAAGAGACAGATGCAACCAAGACAACAATGGGTTAAGGGTTACATAACATGAAGTGTTATTGTCAGAATTTAGATTAGTTGTTGCATGGTCCATGACTAACCTGGTGGCAGGTGCAGCTTGAAGAGAAATTTCAGCTTATTTGTGAAAGATCCACTGTATAAAGTATCTGTGGGAGAAGCAATATTGCAGTTACAACAGTGGGGATACTGAGGTTGAGAGCTGCATTAGTGGAGATTTGAGAAGGAAGGACCTTACCAAGGGCACAGCAGAACTCTTTAAAGTTGACGAGGCCATCCTGGTTCTCGTCTATCAGGCGGAAGGCCCAGAGGGAGAGGGTGCTCTTGGCGGTGCAAAAAGCCCAGGGCTCCAGCAGCGACAGGAGCACGCTGAACTGTTGGAAGCCCAGCTGGTACTGCTCCAAATAGGCCAAACTGGGATCATGATGGAGCAGAGCTGGACTTTGCATTGTCCAGTAGCAGCTGAGGAAATGCTGCCTCTGAAATGAGAAAAAAAATAGGGTTAGTTTTCTTATTATTTTAACTGGCATTTATGTTTGATGAAAATATCTTGGACTCACTTTAAACAAATTATAAAGCTCATCAAGCTGCGAGGCATTGAATCTGACTTCCTGGGACACCACTCGGATCTGAAAACAAATTTTAAATCAGTCCTTAATGCTGTGGTAACAATAAAATGATACCAACTAGCTAAACTAAACTAATCTCACTTACAACATTTTGCTTGGTTGTATCCTCCAGAGTCTGGATCACATACAGTTTGTTTCTTTTGCGTGAACTCTCAACTTCCTCTGCACGGATAGTTCCATATTTCTGTGAAGAAGCACTTCAATTAGTTCAATCAACCGTAACATCAGAGACTGAAACCGACAACTGAAAAATCTTGTAATACCTCGTAGGCCTCTCGGATCAGTTCAGTGATATCTACACTGATGTGGGATGCTTTATCATTATTGCCCACTGAAGCCTGCTGCACTGTTGGAGGCAAAGGGCTGTCTTTGTTTGTCACACTATCAAAGAACCTGAGATTTAAAAAAAGAAAAGAAAAGAAAGACATCCATGTGAGTGATCACATTTAAAATATGCCAATCTTGCTTTGTTTATATTCACACAGACTTGTTGAGGATGGTGACAGCCTCTGCATCATCATGGCAGCTGATCAGAGCCTCCATGTTGTAGTCCAGCACAGCCAGGCCGAGCTGAAGGATGGCTTTGATGCCGTCGTAGAAGAAACAGTCGACCACGTTCACAGCGCTCTCTATGGGCAGGACGCTGATGAACAGTGTGAGAAACCAGGACAAGGACACGGACGAGAAGAAACTCAGGTCTGTCATGTGCTCCACCAGCTGGGGGAGGTTTTCTCGAATCAGATCCTCAAACACGGCCTGGTCCACCAAAGCACCTGGGAAAAAAAAAAGTTCAGTTCAGAGTGATTTACTGCCCACTAATTACCAGCAGAAAAAAATATTAGAATGGCTCCCATCTCACCAATAATTCGGCGGTTAAAGTAGTCTGGCAGCATCCGTTCACAGACAGCTACTAATAGCCAGAAAGCTTCCTCTTCTTTTGCGTACAGCAGAAGAACGGAGGTGAGAATGTTCATGGCCTGAAGAAGAGAAAATGACTCTATTACATAATTTGTGCTCATAATGAAGTATGATTATGAGAAAAAATTAGTATCCTGTTAACATTTATGCTTTCAATTTGCCATATATTTTTCTGTGATAACACGTCGTTGGCCTTCTGACTGGTCAGCTGACGGACTTGTCAAGTCCCAGGTTCCTATGTTACTGTTGCTAGGTTAGACAGACAATAGCCATGCGGGGGTCCATTCACAAACAAAAATGTTGAAAACCTGCAGACTTATTAAGCATGGAATCTCATAATTGTGATACTTCAAAAACATGAAAAATGTACAGTCGACCTGCGTAGGTATGGAGCCCGAGGAAATAGCCTTACATAAAAACTTCATTCAGTGTCTGCTAAGGTGAGCACAGTTGTTAACATTAGCTGTATCACCTCCATGTTACCTCTAGACTCTAGTGATCAGCAGACCAATCAGAAGACCAACAACGGGTCAAGTGGCTGAGAATTCAGATTCAAAGAACTTATGTTTGTTATCAGTGTCAATCTGTACTTTGCTGCCAGTTAACAACAGGACTAAAGAAATCAAAAGTACCTGGCAGTATCCAATTTTCGGGTTCCTGTAGGCGTAGGCAGTAAGAACCCTTCGTAGAGCTGAGATTCCTGTGTCACTCTGAAAGGCAGGGTGCTCAGGCAGAGAGCGGTGCAAGTCTCTTTCGATCTCATCTGTAGCCAGAGTGCTTGTGCCCAGAGACTGCTCAACCAGCTCAGTGTAATAGCCGGGGTGAGTGGCCATGTCGTTTACAGCTCCTACAGAGTCAATCCAAAAATAGACGATGCACTGATCCCACACCAACCACCTCTTATGTATTTCTATTTCTATGTTGAGTGAACACTTGATTACATAGCACTTTTAATCAAGGCTTCATTAACACATCACTGGAGGAGAAAGTAATCTCTGATGTATAAATACCTGAAAAAAGCATCCATAGCTCTCCCCTCAGGGCTTCAGGAACACCACGGACAATCAAGTCGCGGGTCTTTCTGGTGAAGAACATACTGGTACCGCGTCCATATTCAGAGAAATGGATGTTCCAAGACTGCTCCTTCATCTTCTCTTTAAGCTATAAACATCACAGTTAAACTAACAAACCTTTCTCCACAGATGCATGCTTCATTTGTATTTATGCCAGCCCCATGATTTGATCACGTACACACAGTGACATTAATGTCATCATTTCGATTTCAGGCATAAACGTGGTTGTTTCGTACAAAATGTTGGTGTATCTCTGATTTGAACTCTGGTACCATTACCATTTTGGGATCAAGGTTTTCCACATCCTGGGGGTGGAAAACAGTCATGAGAGCCTCAGTGCTCACAGCCTTGCTGCTGTCTTTCTGTCCCACCATCAGAGTCACGTCCTCTGGATTGTCCTCGAAGTGGTTTATGAGTGACTGACATTCGCCCCGTATGGTCTATTCGACAAAGACGTATCATTTTCAGAAACCACAGCAAAGAGCAATAAATTAAAATAGCACAAATAAAACAGTCAGAGCATGCTACCTCTGATGAAGCAGAGTGCTGTGGGCTGGCACTAATCCCACACCTGCTACGGATTGTGTTCGCAAGGCGCTGGTAGTCCCGAAGCTCGGAGAAACGCAATGCCCTCCTGCCACGCACACACACTGTTAAAGCTCTGCTGCCGGAATCTGGCTTCTCAACATTAACAACCTGGAAGAGGGGAAATGTTGACAGACCACACAGTCACTGTTGAAGAGTCTCTCTATTTGAAAATGTGTTTTCAGTGATCCAATAATACCACTTTTGCTTGACTTTACCTCTCGCATTGGAATGATCACATGGCATTGGCTTCCGTCCTGGCTGGCGAAGCACAGGTAGTTTTCAGACAGACAGATCTTTCCAAGAGTGTTAAAATGGCTGAAGGGCACCCACAGGAAGCTCTCATGAACCTCTAGCAGGTTTTCCTCTTTGGGAAGCCTGAAAAACGTCCGGAACTGCTCACTCTTTGCATGAGCTTCTAGGGCTCTGTGGAGAAAGTAAAGCAGTAGAACATCACAAATAAGTGTTTTATTAGCTTGCATCTTCTCCATTGCAAACATGACTATAGCAGACTGATGTCAAATCAAAATACACATTCGTAACGTTTAAAGTAGACAAATCCGGTAAGCCGCTTTTAAAACACCTGACATCACTGTGATGTAGGACCTAACTGGCACTCCAGGCAGATTAAAACATACACCAATGCTTTTTTCCTCAAATCAGACTTTATGTTTACTCTGGTTCTACAAGGTGGCAGCCAGTACTAACAGGATAATGTAAAGCTGTGCAGTGTAGCAGACACGCAGTACCTCTTAGTAATTTGCAGGGGGTCGGAGAGTGCTGGCTCCCTCTGAAAGGCCTCTTTATCGAAAAGACGCTTGATGGAGTAGTCTGCCAGCTGTTCCATGATCACGAATGTTTCATTAAGGTGCAGCAGCATGGAGAAGTAATGATCCTCTCCATGAGCCAAAACGTGGATGCTCTCAGTCAGAATAACGTTGGAGGTTTTCTCCAGTCTCCAGATCTCATCCCAGGAGATGATGAGTTTCACTGAGTCAACACAAAAAGATGAAAACAGTGATTAGAATGAACTGCTGATACCAAAAGAGCGATGAAAGTATAATTGTGAAAATTTTCAAAATGTAGAAATTAATTATCCATTATCAGAGTGCCTTTTCAAGCTTCCGTCATTGCTAAGAGCTATTTTCTACTGAAGAAAAAAACCCAAAGAATGTTCTTTTCAGACAATAAAAGCCCACCATGATGGCTGTTAGGAGCTGACATACTCTTTGTTACCACCAATTACCACCAAACATCATCAAGATGAAGTGGCTTACCCTCAGATCCCAGAAGGTATGAATAAAAGCACAGGAAGTTGGTGCTGAGGTAGAGCCAGCCCTGGCAGGGCACTTTTCCTTTCCAGTAGCTGCATGAGTAATATGTGACCAGCTTTTCCTCTGGTGGCAGCTCAAACCACTTCTCAAACCTCAAGAGTGCTTCTCTGAACTTCTCAGGATCCTCCTCCAGCACCAGGGACGTCTTCCCTTCCTCGGCAATAAGACCCTAAAACGCGCCACATACAAATTTGCTGCAGATTGAGGAATGTAACAGAACAAATCAACATGTTCTTCAATGCTTTTTATTAACTCTTACTCTAATCTTGCCCTGTACAAAACTGGTGATGTCTTCGCTGGAGTCAAAAACAGAGAGCGTCCTCATGATGTTCTGCTGCAGCCAATCCCAGTGCTGAACAATCTCCTCTTTGGAGACACCTGAACCAACATCAAAAGTAAAGAAAATATTGCAAGAACTCAGCTCAATTATCACGTTTGGGTCGTTTTCTTTTCTTTATAACTAAAATATTCTGTCTTTACTGTAGTTTTGACTGAAATTGCTTAACAGCTTCCTACACTGCAGTTTCAAAATATGATTTAATATGCGCTTAATCAATAAACCTTGCAGTAAATGATGAAATGTTTGCCAGAATGAGATAAAAATGCACCGACATACCGCATGCTATCGACCAGTACACTTGCGAGTCTGGTGTGTGGTGCAGAATGCGGAAGGGAGCAACTTTGGACGTGGAGTCCAGCACGGTATCCAGTGTTCCCACAAGGAGACCTGTAACATACAGCACATTGATATTTTTTTTCACAAATACATCTCTTCAGCCAAGTATCTCTAAGAATTATATTTGACACAGCTTGTAAGAACCTATATTATAATTTTCACTTGTGAGACTGAAAAACTTGGGTTCACTGATTAAAATAAAACATAACTTGTGTTGAGAACTTGAAGAGATTAATAATTTAAACTAAATCAGCTTGTCTGCGTAACACATTTTAGTCATTCTCTTTATATAGTTGGATCACTGACTGTGTGCGTAAACTCATACTGACAGTGGAAATGAAAGATCCCCCAGGTCCTACCAGAACTAAAATTAGCCAAATCTGTTACCTTTACAACTTCTCTCTGACGTGCCCTCCATGAATAATTAACAAGGTCGCAGTGAGACCACTCTCTCATGCACCGCATCAGCATTATACTGACATGCCTGCTGAACACAGCTCTCCACAGGCTCTAATATCGAGCTGCCAAGTAGTAGAGCTTTCAGCAGATCAAACACAGATCACATAATTTATGTTCTCATCAGTGTAGAACAACATGATCGACTTAAACACATAATAAAAGATAGTTCAGACATATAAAAAAAGGCTCTTGGGCTGGAAATGTCTCCAAGTGCAGCATGCTGTGTACCACCACGTAGTATTTAACCTCCACTATCATTAAACCAGCCAGACAGGGCTCTGCTTCTTTCATCTAGAACACCACTCATTATCATTAATTATCTATTAATTACCTTGCTAATGACACACACTGGTATGTGGTTAGAAACTGTAATCTACTATCACAGGCTGCTTTAAAAGCACTACTTCTGTTCTGTCAGGTGACTACAGGTTTCAGAGATTCAAGTCAGTGATGCAGGTTGTTTCTAAATCAGAAACTCACTAACGGCTCAGTTGGAACTGAGGACCTGAGGGTGCGCCTGGTGTTGTATAATTTAAAAGGAGATTGCTGCTTTCACACAATACAACCATTTCTGACAGTTCACATGGTTACATTCAATGTGCAAGAATTGCATTCTTATTGTGGCTTGCAATGATGACACAATGAAAACATACAAAATTTAAGGTAAAAATAAAAACTTCCCAAACATTTACAATACAAAACATATTCTCAGAATTCTATATTTGCATATTCAAGAAATATGGAACGCTGTTACATCAGCTCTAAACCGCATCTGCACAAGTTAACAATAAACTGATAAATCGATCAGCTGATGAACAGAATATTTATCACTTCCATTATATGACAAATAACTAAAAAGTACTAAGTATTCAGCTTCTTGTCTTTTTTTCCTATTGTTCTTGACTTAAAATGAAAAAAATACAAGAAGTTGACCTTTTTTTTTATTTGAATTCAATAACAACAGAATTGGGACTGCTTGAGACAACAAGCCTTATAAAGTTATCACCTTGTGCATATGCATTTAGTCTTTTTTTCTGTAAATAAAAAGAAAGAACAGACAGACTCATCTAAACAACCAACAGCTGCAGCCCTAGTCTGCAGAAGCATTCGTTTTCCTTCCCTGCAAAAAACATGACATCTCAGTTTAGCAAAACTATAATATAACGTGATTTACATTATGACAACTCAAATAAGCATGAGCAAAGTCTCCACAAAGTCAAAGGCTGATGCAATATCCAGGGAGGAGGACCCTGACATTGCAGTGACATTACAAATTAAGGGGTCATATCTGGCCTGCTGTGGGAGACAATAATAACAAACTGACTGATCTGACAAAAAGCTTAGGGATTTTTACATTCCACTGGTAACATTTGAATGGTCCTATTACATTGTTTGCAGTCTGCTTTTTCAGCTAGTAAGTGATCACTTGAGTGTAACTATGACACAACAGCAGCTTCAGGTTTTATACTCCGGGAACAGAGCAGTGATAACAGCTGGAAATTAAATTAACTGTGTAGTGGACACTTTTCCCCCCAATTAGCCTCATCCTTGTCTGCTCTGAGCTGTTACAACCATTAACCAAACCAAATAAGACTACATATCGACACAGACACTCAGAGACAGCTTACAGACAGTTTAAGTGAAAGCCAGCTGTTCACTTCCTCCCGTAATTTTAGCTAATACCTGTTGCAGTGAGGCTATTTTTCTGTGGACCATTAGGCAACATATCAGAACCCGCCCTATACATGGCAGGCACACCGTTAGCTAAACAAATGTGTGATTATTTAAATGTTTCGTAACTTAGGTTTTTAATGTGCTTTCCGAAGATCCAGCAGCTGTCCTACATGTATAAGGAGGAGACAGCAAAACCGCTAACGTTACCTGTCAATCCGCCACCACCTTCTCCGTACCCTCGCCTCCTTTGCAGTACGAAGTACTCATTATCCTTCTCGGTGACCCACAGTTTAAACGCGTTTTTCAGCAGAATCTCTTCGGGTTTGAGCCACATGTTTCAAATGTCACCGAGTTATCTGTTAAATCCAGCTGGCATGTTACGGTTGTCTGTAACGAAGCCCCAGCAGCGAACCCGTGGACATTTGTTTGTGTCCGAATCCCTCCCTTCCCACGTCGACAAGAAATGCTGCCAGAGCCGCAAGGCATTGTGGGGGTTGTAGTTTACGATGCGAAGGCGTTTCATTCTTAAAAAAAACCCTAATGAATTAATAAAACAGTCAATTGTCCATCATATTTCGTCATATTTAATCAGTAATACAGTGTGTTTTCCCCAAGCTAGAATCATTTTCAAATATTTCAACAGATGTCTGTTGAAATAATCCAGTTGTCGTAATATGTTGTAGTGGAGTAATGGAGTAGATAAGAGTAGTGAAGTAGTGTGGCAGTAGTTGCAGTAATAGTTATTGTGTGCGTCTTGGCAGCAAATGATTTGTCGTAATTTTTATTGATTCTACCACATCATTTAGCTTACATTTATAATTTATAAAGATAAAGATGTGAATTACACAATAAATAGCTGAAAAAAAAGCTATGTCTTTTATTTCTATTCCCTTGAACACACAACAGTCAGTGGCAGTCTTAGGTTCAGAGGGGCCCCAGGTAAGGACATATGTGTGCCATTTATTTTAATTTATAATTTTAATTTTATTTTTTTATTTTTTTAAACCTACCACTTGGCCCCACACAGGCCAAATATTTTAATTTTTATCACAAACATTTGTCCCAGCATACAGCATTTGGCATATGCGTTGCAATGAGAAGAGCGTGTTAGCTTATCGGCATATTTTAGTTGCACCACTGTTCTTATCTAAATAACAGCAGTCATCAGTTTGTTTAGTACAGTGTACATGCTATTTACAATTTAACATCATTGTGCAAATGAAATATGGGTCCTATGCAATGAACCATTGTAAACATCATAAGCCCAGACCATTACAATTTATTTCTGCTCCCATATAAATGAATAAGATACATAATAAGAGATAAATAAGAGGTCAGCATCACCACTGAAAGACGTTATGGATGCTTTTATTTTATTATCTTGGTCTCTTCTCCTGAACTGCCAGGGAAACCTCAGCTTTAAAAAAACACGAAACCTGACCAAGAAATGTAAACTGTAAAATTGTAACACATGATACCTATGACTTTATCATAATGTATTTCTTGGTGGCAAATGATTAGCTAACACATATGAACAAAGAATGCATATGGCTGAACTTTATGCAGTCTGTAAAATAAGCAGTCTGAGGGAGTTTATAAAATGTGATACTGAGATACATGACTGTTGCTTCGCTCAGGAAACTAGGAGTAACATGATTGCACATGCTTGCCAGGAAGTTGCAAAAATTATGTTTGGAACACGCCAGCAGTATGACTAACTGTAAGACCCCTCCACCATGTACTATTAATGTCACTGCTAACTCCTGGCACTGTGACATGGTGAAACAGACACAAGGGTACACTGATTACCTCCTATTTGACCAGAAAATTGGAGTAAAGCTGGCCATAAAGCCTGGAATTCATAGTTTCTGTCCATCCCAAAGGTTTAAGTTGAAATCAAAGCTCCGTGAGGGCAAAAAAGGTTCTGTTTCATTTCTGCATGAGCATACTTGTGCAAGAGGATACTGTGTCACTGAAACTGAAAAGGCAATGTTCAAAGTGCAGTTAAGAGTAAAATGAAGGAAAATCAGGGCAGGTTGAAACAGGAAAACACAACTGAAGAACATAAATAAAATATATATATAATATGATAGGACAGATGAAAGATTCCCTTCCTTTCGAGAAGTTGGCTTGAAATGAACAATAGAGGGCGTGTTTGAGCTCTGAGACTCCTAATGATTCTGCTCTGGTAAGGAGACGTCTCCCCCTGCTGGCATCTCAAACTGGCTAAAACACTTCCATAACATAAAATGATAATAATAATATATATACATATACAGCTATCAATCTAAGTAAAAAGAAGTTCATGAAGAGAGATGGGTTTGCTTTTTCATGATTTTTCATGAGCTCATGAGCATGAGATTTTTAGGGGAGTCATTTGAGCCAAATACTTAGATAATAAATTTTGGACAACAGCTTTGGTACAACTGGTGCGAACCCTCGACTGTCTACATGAAAGGCTGCCATTAGAGGCCGATTTGAGATGCTGTAGACTATAATAGATTTAGTCTTTCATACAGACACATTATCTTATTTCCTGAAAATAAAGATCCCTGTAATTAATTGTCATTTAAATAAAAATACATTAGGTCATGTCACAACGCTTCTCGTTTTCGACAAGAATAAGTTTTATCAGGTTTAAAATATATTGAGTCTACACTTTAATGCATTTTAAACCATCAGTTAAAAAAATATTCATTTAAATTTCTTCCTGACTCTTACTAACTACTCACATTTGTGCGTACCATTTTAGTGTGCTGCCAACAACCGTTCATGTTATTATGTTAAAAAAATAAATATTTAAATAGCGATGTATTTTACTAAATAGAAATATAGATAATAAATTATATAGCCATAAAAACAATGAACTCCAACTCCAAACCATAGACATATGCTAAAAACAAACTGTGAACCAAACAGGTCGCTGCCCACAATGCACTCGTCGTCGCCTTAATGACGTCAGTTCAACCGGTCCCTGCTCACTCTCAGCTTAGCGCGGATTTTAAAAACAGAAATTCCCCAAGTACGTTAGCCGGCTAGTCTTGACATCAGTTTGAAGTATTTGGTTTGGCAACCTTATACCTATAAAAATCCCCACGTGTATTAAGTGAATTTCTTTCTCTTTCTGCATGTTTTGGTGTTCGAGGTGAATGGTGACGCCATCAACCAGCACCGAGTTGTTTGTATCGTTAGCGTTAGCCAGCGGGGCGGTAACTGTCAACTAGTAACCGTTAGCCAGTGAAGTAGCCTCTACTCATAAACTTCACTATTAAGTCGTGTGTGCGGAACTAATTGTGTCACGGCGACAGGTCTACTCTTATTAAGTTAGTTACGACTAGTTTATATTACTCATTTTAAACGTGTATAACTTTCCTAATACTAGAGTGACTCAGTTAGCCAACGAGCTAATACGAGATAATTTTGTAACACTACGGCTATCTAACGGGTAACTGGTTTAAATGGTGTTATGGAGGACAGCTCGTCTTGTTCTTCGGCTGGTCTTTCTCCACCGTCTTTCCTCCAGAGGACGTTGGAGCGGTTATCAAATACACAGTCCCTTAAACTACAAACTGAGGAGGCGTCTCCAGTAGCTGTCATTGGACTTCAGAGGTACTTGTCTGAGCAAACTGATGGACAACTCGACAGCTACAGCTACGACGTGACGGTTACTGATGGAGTCTGGCGAGCCAAATGCTTTGTCCACCCCAGTCTGAATCACCTGGTACACAAAAACACCTTGAGGACTGGGACTGATATCCGCATCATGCAGTGCTCGTTTGTTTACAACGAGAGGAGACTGGGACATGGTTACATTTGCATTGACAAACTCAGGTGTGGTGCAGAGAGGTCTGCTGTCCTGCCCCGCATCAGGGATGTCAGTGCACTGCCCATGCTGGTAAAGCACGGCATGGAGAGGAGCCTGGTGCTGCAAAGTGATGTTCCCCTTCAGGTGAGCCGCAAACATTACCTGTCTCTGTGGAACAACGATGATCCAGAGGGAGACATCTGGATCTCAGGGTGTCCTTCATCTGACACACTGCTGGATGGTGAGATACTGACATTTCTCTGTTACTCATTCATCCTTACATGACATTTACATCACTGATGTGGACTTTGCTAATGCTGTTAAGCCTGCAGTTATGTGACAATACTGACGATAGTAATTGTTGTAAAAGGTGGTTTAATTTAGCAGGTGCAACATAACTTGTACTATTAATGTTCTTTGTTAAGTCCAGAAAATGCTCCTCCTTTATATATATTATTTATTATTCCTTACTTTCATGGTGGATTTTAATTTGCTTTGTCTGCTACGTTGCAGTGAAAGTCTTTCTTCATGTCTTTTTTCAACAGTGTCCAAAGTTACACTCCTTTCTAGTCTGGAGTCATTCTTTAGAAGCACATGGAAACCTCTCCCTCTCCTGGTGAAAATAATACACAAATCCAGATTACGGTACTATGGGAAGTTTGGGCTCAAGATTGATTACCCCTACCAGGTGAGTTTGATCTTAACATGATTTTTTTTATTATTATCTTTTATCTTATCTTGTGTTTCTCTTTAAATTGTGACAGTGTTGTTTTTTCAGTGTTCTTTGTCATAATTTGTTCATATTTCAGGCATACTTTGAAGTTGCTGATCAGAGTGGCACAATGTCTGCCGTGCTTTGGAACGAACTTTGTCCCGAGCTTTACCAGAGACTGAATGTTGGCGCAGTGTTGTACCTCCAAAATTACATTCTGAAGCAGAGTTATTCCAACCGGTCACGGCCACAAATGGACCATCACAGAATGAACAACTTTAATTCTGTAGGTAGGTACATAACTATTAATCATATTGTTGCATTTCAAAGATGTGGGAGCACTGTTTTGTGTGAAAACTGCATAGCATTTCTATATAAGTTGCCGCAGTCAAATTCCTTGTATGTGTACATACTTGGCCATTAAAGCTGATTCTGATTCTGATAATCTTATACTCTGTCACGCTATCTTCCAAGAAATCTGCCTGAACCCTCGCAACCCAGCTTCAGTCATCACTGTGGTCTCACCAAAGAGTGTTCTACCTCAGTGGGGACTGCCTGAGGTTTCCTATCAGTTCACCATCAGGTAATGAATTGGATTTATTTAATTACCCCACAGCCTTACATTTGTCTGTCTTTTATCCCAGACTTTCTGCCGTTTTATTTCATACTAATATAAAATTCTGTTTATATTATCCTGTTATGCAGCTTTTGCTTACTGGTCTAAATAATGTTATTCCATGTATGACTTTTACAGGTCAGAATTGGAGAACCTGGCCAACAACTCTGCATGTGATGTTATTGGTTTGGTAACATTTGTTGGGCGTGTTGAAAGAGTCAAGAGTAAAGGGAACAAGGGTAAGAAGGTTTTCTATTTAATCTGCTGGACTTCCTTTCTGATTCTAATTAACTGACTGACAACGTTCACCTTTCAGGTCCAGATAAATACTGGACGTATCGCTGGGTCCATGCAGTAGATGGAACGTCGAGCCATCCTTTCATCCTGGAGCTGTTTTCCTCTTCTCAGGCAGAAATCTTCAGTCGTATTTGTCCAAGTAAGTCCCCTGTATCAGGTTCTATCTATTAGGTCTGCTGCAGCCTCTTAACATGCCGCTTAGTTTTTTAATATGCCATAAACTCTTCCATAGTGAGCTACCTGGTGTGCACTCAGATGAGAGTTTGTCAAGTGGAAGGATCATTGCTGTACCTCACAAGCAGCTGCGAGACTGAGATTTTCATCACAGGTCAGACCAGCTGTAGCAATAAGTGCCTGATAATATCAAGTGGTGGTTGCTGCAGGTGGAGCTGAACTGAATATTCTCGATCTGTGTCCACAACAGGCTACCACAAAGGTCAGCCATATGTGAGGGACCCCAGAGTGAAGAGCTTCATCCAGTGGACCAAGACTCTCAAGGACGACGCCGTCCTTGAGAAGACAGCAGTTGGTGGCCATTATTGCTACCCTCCACCCCCGCAGATATTTACACAGTCAACGGCAGGTTCCTCAGGTGAGGATCTGAAAACAGAATGGTTGATAGGTTTTGTTTATTTAGAGCATTTTGACAAACCTTGTTTTTTTTATCATTTAAGTACATTAATACATTTATTTATACATTTATCAGTGTCAGCATTCTTCTGTAGTTCTGCTACAAGATACAGCATACTGTACGGACCATGTTATCATCTGTACTGTGCATCTTAATTCTAAAAGTGATATGGCTGAATTGTCTCTGGAGACTTTTATTTTTTGACAGTCACCCTTTGTCTTCAGCTCAAGTTCCTCTGGTTGCTGCAGCTGATTTGAAGAAGGAGTTAGAGACCCTGCAGTACAGAGAACATAAAAAACTTGCAATCCAAGGACAGATCGCAGCAGTGCGATACATGAAAAGCCCAAAGACCCCAGAGCCACAAGGAATGGAAGAGAGAGATGTAAGAAGCATTATTTCAGAACACCTCTCAGAGAGTTGTAACGTCCATTAAATATGTGAAATAAGTCCACACATTTTGTGCAGGTGCCTGATGTTTCTACTGATGTGTGTGAACAAACTGTAGCAGAAGCACACGGTAATCCCTCAACATCTGAACAGAGTCTGTTGGACAGGTTAACGTCCCCATCTTCTGACAATAGCTCAGCATGCAGAAAGAAAAGAAAAATTCAAATCAGGTATGGTTTGACTCTTGACTTACAGATTTTTGTGTTTGATATTGACTCATTTATCATAGTTTTGTGGCAGAGTATAAGCCTCAGTTCATCTGTTAAATGTAATATCTTTCACAGTAAAGCCCTGGAGGCTTCCCCAAATCATGGTAGTGCATCAGCTAAAAGGTAGTTAAGATTCATACGGTTGTGTTCATGAGTAAAATATTTGAACCATTCTAATTTTGTCTCATTGTCTTTGTTCCTGCAGGAGGGCTGTAGATCAAAATACACACGAGGAGGAAGAAGAGAGTGGCTCTGCATCTGAGGAAGTTCAACAGGTGGAACCGCAAACTCCAAGTCCAGGTGATGTTCCGATCTGATCCCAGTCTTTCAACACTCAGTCTAGTTTGTTTGCCCCCAAACTGATTCCCAATCTGGTATTTTTTAAATAATTATTTTATTGTATTATTTTGCTTATTTTGCTGTTGTTTTGTAAATAAACTAAATGGCTTTTTTTAATCTTATATGTATTCTCTTATCTCATTTGTGCACAGTGCAACTGTATTATGTCTAATAAGCTTCCAAATCAATCTAATGTAGGCCTTTAAGCTTGACAGCTGAATAGCTCTGTAAGACATTAAGTCCTTTATATTTTCTCCTAATGTTATATAAAACAGTGGAGCCTTCTTCTTTGTGCAAAATACAAAGCAGTTAATAAACTATGTCTATATAAGTATATTGACTCTTATGTTTGTCCTGCAGCAGCCTCTTTATCTTGGGAAAGCAGCAGCTGGTCAAACCAACGACAAGTCGTATGTGAACATTTGTGTCAAGGTGGACTCTACCAGGACAGCATCTCTCAACGGTTCACATTTGACGAGAAGAATGTCCTCCTGCAGTGGAGCAACCTTCAGCCAACACGGTGGACATCAGAACAAACCACTGACCCCGTCCCGCCATCGCTTTGTATAGGGTACTACCAAGTAACAATATTAGGTAAAGTACTGCTAGTCTGATCTGTGATGTGCAAGAGAGTCTCTGAGTAAAAGCATACACCTCGCTCAATCTCTCTTGTCCATGAACTGTTTGTCACAATATGTCCTGCATAGTATTCTGTCCAAATTATTTTGAGAATACAGGCCCAACTCTGTTTCTTATGAGTCGCCATGCCAACCAAACAAAGATGTCTGTCTTGTTCATTTAGTCCTGAATAGCTAACTGACCTTTGTTTCTGGGGCTTTTACGTCATCCGTGAGTCACTCTGAGGTGGAGGCCCACCGTCAGCGGAAACCAAGTCACACATCAGACGTTTGAGTCATTCCAGAATTTATATAACTCTGTATTACTAAGGCGGATCTGCTTTGTTTGTTTAATTTTCAGCATGTTGTGTAATTACACATAGCCTTGCCTAGAAGCTTTTCTGTGTGTAGCCTTCTGAAGGTATGCAGTGTAAACATACAGTAAGAGCTGGTACATGTTGAAAGGTAGGCCTGTGTTCAGTAAGGGCTGAATATTAAACATAGCTTTATGATTGCATAGTTCACAAAGAACACTGGTAACGATTAAATGGTCTTTATTGTGTACTCTTTCTGACAGGCATTAACAAGCAGATAGCCGTCGACGCTGCTTATTTTCCCGTTGTGAGCTCCGATGAGCCCCGGGCTGTCGGCCTTCCTCAGGTTCCCCATGGCAACAGCATGCTGTCCTGCCTCTCATCAGGTTTCTTCTGCCCGCTCAGCGCCACAGCCAACCACAGTGGAGCTACTCTTCCTGAGCCAGGTAGCCATTGTAGCTGAGGGGGGAAGCACTCACTGACTACTTTACATGGACAGTTAGTCCATCAGTAAACCCCAATAAATAGCCTAATCATGATGGGAACAGACTTCAGTTGGAACAGACTGACCGTATTGGAGGGATTTTTCAGTCAGATTGAGAGGAGTGGTGTAAATCTTTGATATTCAGTTCAGTAGAAAACAGTTGGCACCTAATAGAGAATGAATCCATTCTTTCTATGCATGATTGGTCCACATGGGGTAAACATCGGGAGATTTGAGGAGTTTCCAGGAGGGACGGGAATCATCCTATTTAACATCATGTAAACAGTTTGGTTTGAAAATCTGATTTGAGGGATTTCAGTGGGATTATAGAAACATAGTCCATCTAAACAACCTTGCATGCTTTTCAAGCAGACCTGTAAAGTCTCTTATCACCAACACATCATATTTAACATTTGTCTTGCAGAGGAGGTCTTGGCAACTGCCAGCGAGCTGGAGGACACACATGTGGTGTGCATCTTAGACCTGTGTCATCTGGGTGGAGATGAGGTGGAAATCCTGATCAGTAAGGTGTACAGAGTGACAGAAGTTTCTCTTGACTAGTCTACAGAAGAATACGATAAAAACTTGTAATTAGCAGCATTAATAATGTTATTATAGTAAGTTTGGGTGCAACGGAAGATGAATGCACTTGTTACAGACCAAACATAACTTTTGATACCTGTAGATTCTCTGATTTGTTTTGTTATATATCTAACAGTGTAACATACTGTATAATCTTTTGAGAAAAGTATTTTTTTATTATTAAAACACAGTCCTGTGGCCTTCTTTTACAAAGAAATACAAATCCAGTTGTCTGATGTCTTTTTGCACTGAGAACACACAAGTGCGAAACATTCCTGTCCTGTCCAAGTAAAAAGCTGGCTCAGAATAACAGTACATATGTTTAAAAATATTTATTTTCAAATATTTCACAATATCCAGGATGATTTATAAATAATTCAATATATCATAATTAATATCAAGATATTTATTTTAGAATGTAAACTGTTAATTTCTTTTAAAACAATGTTAACAATTTTTTAAAGCTTATTTTGATGGTAAATACAGAAAGAAAACAAGCCATACAAGTGACTGTGCAACACCAACTTGAACGCAAAAAGAAAGCCTCACCTCCTCTAGTAAGACACTTCATTATCTGTTACAAAATTACTTTAATTTGAAAATCATGTAACATACATATGTAATCTATTAGACATATAAAATAAACAACTATGTAGCCTAAAGTGTATTTTTTTTTTTACATTCTATTATACAATATATTCATAGTTTTTTTTCTGCACTGAAACTGCAGAAATGGCTGTATATACCAGGTTGGTTTTGTTCATTCCTGGTGAATCTTACACAGAAAGCATTGATCTGACTGCTCACACGTAAGGTGTCAGTCATTCATTTATAAATCAGAAAAAAGGTCGGATGTGATTAAATTCACATACCTTTAAAAACAAAACGGCGACAATGAAAAAGAACCCATAAAGAAGAAAACGCAACAATGAAGGTGCAGCAACTACTGTCGGGAGCATCTGAACCCAACTACAAAGAAAAACAGCGGATGGATTATTTACAACTTCCATGAAGCAATACATGCCAACAAAAAAAAAAAATCATCTCACCAAAACATCAACATTTAGGTGGAGCACAGTGGAGTTTAATGAGCAGAATTTCCCTCAACCACCTTCGCAAGGCAAACAACATGAACAACATGATAATAGTTCATTTGCGTACAGACATGGACTGAAATCTTTGCATGATGTGTTCAGGTGAATAAAGTGGGAAGAAAATCTACTGCTGTCTGAAAGGGTGGTATACTGCAAAATCCTGTTGTTTTTTCATAACAGATGAAGGAAAACAAATCTCATCAACTATGGCACATCTGAGTTGCTGGCTGAATTGAACCTTAATGGGCGGACTCTCTCTAACTGATTACTTGCGCAAGCATAGAGAGGAATGAAGGGAGACTTGGCTTCAGCCGTTTAAAAACCTGTTCTGACGGTCGTGTAAAATTGCACTTTTTCTTCTGACTTGATCCAGTTTGGACTGAATTACCATTAAAGCAGCGTTACCAATCATCCTGGTGAACATATGGCCCTTGTTTGGGAGAAACTAACACACAATTCCCTTGCAGTTAAAGTCCTGTGTGATCATTGTAATCATAGACTTTCAGTTGACACATCTTGTACCTTTTTTTTTTTTTCTTTTTTTCTTTTTTTGGAAAAAAAAAGATACTGTCAATATCAACAGCTGAAGGAATGTTAGGGCATTTTCATTAAAAAAATACTTAGAATATAATTTACAACGGTACAACGGCTTATTTTACACCTCTATATATATCGTACATCTGTCCTGAAACATTTAAAACAGTATAAATTAACATTCTTCTCTTCAAATTGACATTGCACATAGAAAAGTGGAAAACTGCACTGAACATACATCATGCTGAAAGTGTCCCGACAGCTGTCATCCAGTATGAACAGCTCCAGTCTCGAATGGTACTACGGTGTATCGGACTGCAATATATGCAGATATCAGACTCTTGAATATTAAGGGTGGCTTTTCATAGAGTGGAGCACATGAAACAGCATTCTGAGTGCTGTTTGTCTGCTGAGCTATCTGGGGAAAAACAATTATGCCATCTGTCTGATTGTCATTAAAAAAAACAGCAGTTTGCTTTTTCCTTAGCAGGTTTTCTTCCTGTGTATTGTTCAGATGCTAATCCGGTCAATATACTCCAATCCTCTTTGTGTAACAACTGGAATCTCACATAATCTCACCATTATTACAGTACCCCAAACTGACAACACACTGACAAAACGCACAATACAGCTTTACAACTTAAGCCAATGAACACACTTGTATCCGCTTATCTTTATATTGTTGAGATAGGAGTGCAGTTATTAGAGCCGATTAACAGCTGCAAAATACGTTGCAGCAACATTTCCTTTCTACTATCAGAATAAAAGGATTGTAACATGTCCAAAAAGTGACTGATGATCAGACGTGTGGAGCGTTCAATACTTGACTACAGTAATCTCAAATTTTGTGTTTTTTCTTCACTGTTGTAGTTGTATGCTAATACAATATATAATGGAGGCTACTAGATTTAGAAGGTAAATGAAGCCTGTGCTCATAATATTTCTGTTTTAAATGCATTTGTCGTAGGGGGGCTTGTAAATAAGCGGACATTTTTCTTTAAATAATCAAACAAACAAAACAATACTGATCCGACTAGATAAAGATAGTAATGCTGTTCAGGCAGCATCCATTCTAACATTTCAAAGATCCTCAAATCCCTAGTTCCACTCTTCTGCTGCAGGTTGTTGTAGTGTGTTGGAAAACTACAGTTGAAGTCAGAAGTTTACATACACCCAGGTTGAAGTCGTTGAAAACTGTTTTTTTTTAACCACTCCACAAATTTCATGTTAACAAACTATATTTTTGGCAAGTCGGTTAGGACATCTACTTTATGAAAGATGATTTAACTTATAATATTATAATCACTATATCACAATTCCAGCAGGTCAGAAGTTTACCCGTGCCTTTAAAACTGTTTGGAACATTCCAGAAAGTGATGTCTATGGTTTGCAGCGTCTTACTCTTTGGATAAATATCCTCTGGTCTGACTAAACCGTTTGGCCATAATGACCACTGTTACATTTAGAGTTAAAAGAGGAAGGTCTGCAAGCCAAGGAACGCCAGCCTGACCATGAAGCATGGGGGTGGCAGCATCACGTTGTTGTGCTTTGCTGCAGGAGGGACTGGTGTGCTCCAGAAAATAGACAGCAGCACGAGGAATAAAGATTTTGTGGATACATGGAAGCAACTTTTTGCAAATTGATCTTCTTAAGAGACAATGAACCCAAGCATCCTCCTACAGTTGTGGCAAAATGGACAACAAAGTAGAGGTACTGGAGGAGCCATCACAAAGTGTGTGCGAGCCCTACAAGTCGGCCTCATTTACACCAGTCCTGACCCACTGGGAATGTGATGTATGAAATAAATCTTTCTCTCTGCTGTTACTCAGATATTCATATTTTTAAAACCAAGTAGTGATCCTGACTGACGTAAGAAAAGTTTAAAGTATTTGGCGGTGGTGTATGCAAATCTCTGACTTGAACGGTACAATTAGCCACATGCTAACAGTTTGGATGAAACAGTGACAGGGCAAGACACAGTTAAAGACCACAGTTGACCTTTCAATGTCTGAATGAACAAAAAAAAAAAAAAAAACAGTTTTAATGTTTGTGTATAAAAGTAGTTTTCTTAATCATATATTGTTTGAAATATACATGTAATAAATAGGGATTAAGTAATAAATGAATCTTATCAAGTATACTACAGTTCAAGAAAGTGTTGCGAAAGTTGGGATGTACTGGGCATGTAAAAATCATCTGACACATATATATATATATATATATTTGTAATATATCCCAATAGAAATCTAGATGTATTTTAATTCAATCTGCTATGGAAAATAATTCATTATGACCTCTATGAAAATATAACATTGTATTTCAAATGGACCTGAGCTGGATTTTTAAAGCCATAATCGGACAAAACCATCAAACCGTACCATGGACGTACCATGGCTGAAGGCACAATTTATTTTTCTCCCTCTCTGGTAGCCGTTTCTCACACGAGGACTGATGCTGCGCAGCTCATCAGAAGCACTTACAATTACAACTTCAGAGCTCTGATGGCGGCGGGACCCTTTCTTCAGATTGAGGCTTTAAAAATCTAGATAGACCTTCCTAATAGCTGGAGAAAATCCTGTTCATCGCCTTCCTACCAAACCTGATGTTCTGATGTGATCATCTAACCAACTCGCCATGAACATACCTGTGAGTAAATCATTGTTTTGGGGGGTGTAATGGCAGCCAGCATTGAGAATCCTCATGTACACACGTCCCTTTATCAAATGAACCATCTCATTGAGGGGTGTTGTAGATTTGAATAGTAATCTCATTTTTAAGTTGTTATTTGTGAACAAAATGGAATATTAAAATATGGAGGGGAAATAAATATTCTACTCTGGGGGGGGTGATACCAAAGTGCAAACAGACACTTAGAAGGAAACTCTGTTAGACAAAAACTTCCACATGTAAACATGTAAAGTGTCTTCTTAAGAGCTTTGATAATCCACTTGTTCCAGCAGTTTCACTGGTGGACGCCTGAGTGCTATGCGGCCTGGTGATGAAGGCCCAGCGCCTCAGACTCTCTCCAGATCTGGTTTCACTTTAGAGACGTACGGCCGGCTTCTTCTCAGCCGGCAGCTTCACGTCAAAAGTTCGGTCACCACAAGCATTTTCTTCTTTTTTTCACTTTTCCAAAGCAGGACTTATTTGACTTCCCAAATGCCACAACTTGCTGCCGCTGGCACGGCCATGTCCCAGAGGCGGATCTCGGCGCTCCAACAAAGTCCACAGCGCTACCGCGTCAGCATATTTCGGAAGTCTGAAACGCTGCCAGTCTGGTTTTGGGAATGTTGGTATTGTCTTTGTGGCTGCTGTGGCTGCTGCTGCCGTGCAAGTGGCAGTTGCTGTGTTTGTGGCTGCTGCTGAATATAACCAACCCCACTGCCTTGTTGTGGGACATTAGTGGCGTGTAAAAATGCCGGAGTAGATCCACCATGTACAAGCCCTTGAGTCATCTGTGGACATAAAAGAGAACTTAAGCATACGCCGGCAAGCCAAGAGAACCCCATTCATTAAGTTTTATTTGCGAAATTTAAGAGCGAGAAGCTATATTTGTAATTTAAAACATGAATGCAGGTCCTGCATTATGGTGAAAAATTGGCAGATTCTGCAGAGCGACAGGTGTATTATATGACAGGTTAACTCTACACTCATCTACCAGGTCGTTAGGTTCACAAGTAAAACAAATACATTGTAATGTTACAGTTCTGCACTACATCTCAGTGTCACAAAGATTACAGTATCCAGTATTAGTTTCAAATAACAGAAAACTGCTGATTGAATTGTTTTCATGTTTGTACTATTCTGACAACCCCATTTTAGTCAGGGGGCCAGGCTAAATAACAGAAACACTTTAGTGTTTCATTCAATCCAGTTTAACAGCACCACAAACTACATCCTCCAAAATAATCATCCAGTTGAATTACCACCTTTCGGATGCTGTTTCAACATAAACTGAACATTAGAACAGTCATGGAGGAGGATTTAATGCAGGACTGTTATATTACAATGTATTTATTTTCACTTATGTACCTAAGGTTTTGGCAAGTGAGTGTATATCATATTTAACTACCCTAGCTCTATCATATTGTAAAATAAAGTAATGACGACTGCTCCATGGTGAGACAACTACACAGTCTTAATGCCATTTTGGTCTACATTTATCCTGTTAGCTACTAGAAAATAAATCCGTTACAGATTTGATATTGTTGTCCTCCACACGTGGCAAATAACACTTTCTTCCTTTATCCAACAAAACACTGACACCACTCACCACTTACACCACCAGCGAAAAGAAAAACACGACATATTCCAAAGAATATAATTCAACATTTAAACTCTTACATCTGATCAGTTTGAAAACAACAATGAGGTTTTAGAATTCTGTGGCAGCTTGTTGCTGTGGTAACAAGGTATTCAGATGCAGTGTGATACCTAAAATGTTCAGAAATGAATTAACATAAAACCCTGGGTGATTCCACGGAGCAGAATTATACAACAATCCATCGCAAACTGCTGACATTTAAATTGAAAAGCGTACTTTCTAGAAACAGCTATTAATAAGGCGCTGAGTAACACTGCTGCATCACTACATGGGCGTCGTACCTGAAAGAACTGCTGGGGCTGCTGGAGCTGCAGGGAGTGCTGAGAGGCCTGAGGCTGAGCGTGGTAGGCCGACTGCGACTGGTGAGAGATGAAGCTGTTGTGTGGGATCATTATAGGGGACGTGAAGACCGGAGAGGGGACGAGGACGGCGTTGCAGTTGACCTGCTGCATGGAGAACGAGGGGGCGATGATCTGCTGCTCCAAGGTGTATCTGTGTGGAGGGGCGCAATGAAGGGTTCAGTCGCAATGTGGCATGAAGGAAGTAAAACCGACGTGTCTGTGCCATCTGATTACTCACAGGGTTTGAGAGAGGCCCATGTTGCACTGCGAAGGCTGCGTGGTGACGCTGCTAGTGGGAACCAGCGTCTGCATTGGCTGGTTGAGGAGCATTCTGCAGGAAAATAAATCTGTCAGTGGAAGAACTCAATCTGTGCTGTGAAAATAATCCTCTATCATTAAAACATTTTCCTTTTTATATGAGCTGATTGTCAAATAGATCCTTTTTGGGGGGGAATTATTTGCTATAAGACTAAAGTGCATGCCTAGAATGCTACATTTATAGTGTTTTTCCTACTAACCTCTAACATATACTGATGTGCATGTCATTCATAAACACTAATTGTATGTAGTGTCACCACTCTGTGATTTTCCCCAGTGGTTTAGACTACTGCGTCTCAGTTCCTCACCGTAGTTGTCCATCTTGGTTGAACTGGCTGTCTGTGTGTCTTTGGTTTGCATCCTGCTGAGGCCTTGTGTTGGTCTGAGAGAACATCATGGGGTTGCTGTAGAAGGGCATCGTCAGGCTTGTGTTAGTCTGCACCGGCAAACTCACCGCCTGCGTCTGCCCGCTCCGAGCAATCCTCTGCTGGCCCTGCAATGAAGCGAAGGAGGGGCTCAACAGGTCAGAATAATGGTGCACATACTGTTTTCCACACAAGCGTGTTTTAATTCGTTTTTTTAAATACAGTTTTTTTCAGCTCTGTACCTGCGTTGATGGCGAGCTGTTCTCTCTCAGGAGTGAGTGAGGGGATGAACTGTGAGCCCCGCATGCTGGTGCTGGGGGTTTAGGGTGACCAGAGTGCTGCCTGATGACTCCTGACTGGCTCTGCTGCGCCGGCCTCCCCGGGCCCTGCTGCTGGGGCTGCTGTTGCTGCTGCTGCTGCTGCTGCTGCTGGGCCTGACCAAAGTCATTGTGAATGGGCTGCTGTAACAACATCTACACACACACATAAACAGACATTATTAATTTAGTATTGGCGACATGAAACTAACAAACAAAAGTCTTTCTGATAGGAAGAGTTTCTGTGAATGTTATGTAGGTCATGTAGTAGTCAGTGCTTGCCTCTAGATGGGGCAATTTCACCGTTACTATGAGGAATACAGTTTGATATTTAACAGCTAATATGTACATGCTGATTACTTTATAAATGTCTACATTAACATCTGTGGCTTCCTCAGTGCAGAAAACCCACACATGTGATACTACTTAATTACTTCTGACTGAGGAAATGAACTGAGCTGTCTTTCTTTTTTGTGACGACGCTACCTGTAGATTAGCAAGGTGAAGCTTCTCCTTTATGTCGTGCAGCTCCTGCTGCTGCGTCTTAATGTCCGCTTGCAGAATGCGCGTCCTCTCCTCCAGCTGCTCCTTCAGCTGGTTCATTACGCCGAGCTGAGGCTGCTGCAGCTGATACATAGAGGTCTGCTGCTGCTGCTGCTGCTGCTGCTGCTGTGATTGCTGTTGCTGGAAAGAAAGCCGACATGAGGAAAACAAAACTCTTTTGTACCACAGTTATCTTTTGTTTGTTGTGCTTTTTTTGCAGAAAATGTGGCTCAGTTAGCATGAGTCACGGAATGGTTTGTTCTTGTGAAGGTGAAAGCACATCAATCTTCCAGCTTTTTCTGCGAAATAGAATTTACAATTCAAAAATGATCGAGGTGGCTAAATTCTGAGAACTACACTGCACAAGCCATACATAAAGAAGCATATCAGATATGAACTTGATACTTATTTCTTTTTTAACAGTTTTACTCACTGTGCTTTTTAACATAATCTTAGGACAGGGCCGAGAAGAACTGTACTAAGCAGCAGAAGAAATAAACACATACAGCGGCAACAGTCGTAACAGTAAGATATTGTAAACAAACTGGAGCGAGGAAAGCAACATGCAGGAGAGGAAGTCTAAACACTAACCATTGCGGAGTGATTGCTGCAGGTGGGAGAAATGGGGAGGCTCATTTGGGAAACAAGGTCAAAGGAATTTTGTCTTTGTGCCAAATTCTACAAGGAAAAGGGGTGGGAAAGTTTTACAATTAACACAGTGTGTGACTGGATAATATGTTGTCATTGGGCAGTTGTTTCCTGCTGACCATTTTATCTCTGTATAGACTAAACTGACCTTTGAGCCGCTAGGTTGCAGTCTGGCAGATGTCTTCTCCGGCCCCATGGAAGCAGACTGCCATTTTGGCGTGCAGGCCTCTGTGTAGGAGTTAGCTGCTGCAAAAGAGGCAGGTTGGTTCTAAATACACTTGGGCAAAGTAAACTCATCATATGTTCAGTTAGATTGTAATTACTGTTTTTCCTATGTCACCTGGTAAAGGATAACTACAGTAATGGTGAGCAAATGAACCTTGATTCTCTGTGTATTTTACTAGCAGGATGCTGTGGGATCTTACTCTCATCTCTTCATCTGTGTGAATTACTGAAACTTTCCTGCAGCTCCTTTGTCTAGGGTTTATATTTCTATATCTACATACATGTTTCTTGATCTTGCGGCTCTTGTGTTGACTCCCACTGTTTCTTTTAACTGCCATTTCTTAATGAAATTTTGGACAACAAAAATGCACAGATTTTTGCAACAGCTACCTTTTCAGAATCTCATGAATCATGTCCTGTCCCACAACCCTAAGCAAACCTCAACCTATAGCATAAGTGACAGGCTGATGCCCTCACAGGTTGCTAGATGTCTTCCTAGTCGTCACTCGCCTTTCTCAGACCCTACTCTGCACCTCTTTGTCCATTTTTGGATTACGGCTGCTCATTAGGCGGGCACGTCCAATATGGCGACAGGTAGAGTCACCACACTGAGCTTCAAAATGACTCGTCGCGGAGGGTTCTTCTACATTTATATATTAGGCAGAGCGGTACTGATACTGTCTAGCTCCATTGCATTCTTCAGATAGAGATGTTTCTGCCTCAAGTGACACTGCTCCATCACATTTCCCACTACATTTTCCCCCCTGAACAGTATTACTATAAACTGATACAACTTATGAAATGCACGTTCTTGGTTGTATAACAATACTGCTGATTCACAAGCCCTCGATTGCCACCTCATCCTGACACTGACTAAAACCCACAAACTTGTGATGAATTCACTGCAGCACAAATGAAGAAAAAGTATCCACACACCATTTTCTAACAGATGCATTTTCCTCAATTTGTCTTCACAAATAATAAAACAGTATATAAAATATGTGTGGGTTAATGTTCACCTTATATATACAGCAACTGTAATGAATGTGGGACTGCTACTGTGTGTTCTTCATAAGAATGCAGATGCGAGTGAAGTGGTTTAGTCAATTAAGTGGTGGGTGGAAGATCAGCAAGTCACGTCAAGAGGAAGGGGTTCAAACAAACAGGGCATGCTAAAGTAAGACGCCTTTCATCGTACATGTGAAATTCACAAGTTAAAGGCAGTGAAAGATGGTTATTATTGGCGTTATATTGTGTGTGGCAAAGAGAATCCCTTTTTAAAGCTGAATTAAAATACCGTATCTTTCAGCCCTACAGGAGCATAATTTCTGTGCATAACGACCCTCTGTAGAGTGAGTTAGCACTTTAGGGAGCAGAGGATGACTCACATGCTGAGTCTGACAACGCTGTGTGGGAGGACTTCCGGGAGCTGTGGGAGGATACCGAACGTGCACGGCTGTTTCTGTCCGGCGGTGCGTCCAATGTGGAGCAGATGTCCAAG
The DNA here is from genome assembly GCF_963514085.1 of Chelon labrosus. Classification (NCBI taxonomy): domain Eukaryota; kingdom Metazoa; phylum Chordata; class Actinopteri; order Mugiliformes; family Mugilidae; genus Chelon; species Chelon labrosus. The sequence continues at coordinate 4,173,709 of NC_140350.1, read as the reverse complement.
TACAGCTCCTGAGCCTGGAACACAGAGTTATGTTCAATACAAAGGGTCAGATTTGAAGCTGACCTCATAACTGACCCTGAACGTCACATACTGCATGTAAGAGGGCTCTTCACTCTCACCTTCACAGAGGAGGGAGCTATCTCAGGTGGAGACAACTCCTCAAGGCCAAACGCTCGCCTCCTTTCAGCTCGCACTTCAGCATAACTAAATGACAACAGGCACAAAGAGTTACGTGACAAGTACAAACTTAATACAGACACATTCCTAATCCCAGGGCAGTGGAAAAAACACACACATCCCTCTCTTGAGAAATGTTATTAGAGAAAATCCAAGAGCAACAACCAGCTTACCTGACAACAGTGTGAGTACAGACGATGAACTCGGGTTTGGAGTTCCACTGGTGGTAGGTAATGTAGTAGTGAGTCTGCAACCAAATCCACTGCTGACCTTTGGTCAGGAAGCGATAATAGCAGGATTTACCCTTGCCAAACTGCATTACTACAAAGAGAAAAACGTTGGGGCAAATTAATGCTGTGTTCAGGAATCACAGACTCTTATAATGCACTAGTACAGGAGACTTCTGGATCTGGTGGTGCTGACACACAGCATTTACTTACATTGCTTGTGACACTGGGCTATGAGCTCCAAATCATCCACATGATAGTAATCATAGCCAGAAGTTCCAAGAACTTCAAAGGGTAAATAACCTATGATTGGTGAAGCTCTGAAACATAAAAGAAGATGATATAAATGCAAGAAATATCTTTTTAAAATAAGAAGTCTGATGTTTGACGGAATTATAAAGCTCTTTTACCTGTGATCTAAAAACAGGAACTTCCATTCAAGGCTGTGTCTGGAAGTGAATTCATCACAAGGATCTTCCACATTGCACAAATCCTAAACGAAAACACAGTGAGAGTGAGAAAGAATCCATTACGTTGTCACACCAAAGACAGGAAATTAGTAGCAGCATGAGTAGCAGCCAAAATGATGTCACTGCTGTCACAAGTAAATTAGCACAGAATGTACAACGGCTGCTATAGCTGCTGTAGCTTCAAGCACTGGTAACAGCCTCTGACGATTTACACTTTGCTTACACTTAATCCCATTCAGACAGTTGTTTTGCATATTTACTGAAAGCTGTAACCTTGAACATGCACATTGTTATGTATACTGTGTACAAAAGCATTGTCTTTTGCCGGGTTCAAAAACAGCAGATAAAAAAACTAGTACTTCCATATGATTCTTTTTGAGCCTTAGATATGAAAGATATTTAAATTATATAATAATATAAGTAATATAATATAAGAGGTTAAGTATAACACTGTTGTTTTGATCTGGGATGATCTTAAAAATCCTGTGTGGCCATGACCTTTATTTACTTCTATTACTTAACAAGAACCCAAATCTGAACTCGCAGAGCACCTTTGGGATCAGACACATCCTAATGATGTACCGCTGGAAGTACACCATGTGCCACACTGGACCTTTGTGCTGCAACAAATTTCCAGAGAGTCCTTGTCATAATAGAGTCAGTACAGACCAAAATGTGCCTTTCCTCAGACAACATCCCTACGGTGTCATGGACCCTAGCTCGTCGTTGCCATGCAGATTATGGCTGCTTTCAATGCCACAAGCTTTATGCCTCTGGGAGTAATAAAACCAGATTCATGCAACACAAACAGAGAAACAAAGGCACAGGTTTTAAGCTCTGACCTGGTCTTACCTTTAGAAACTGTGGAGTGACTAGTCGTACAGTAGCAATGAGGCAGACCTGCTCCTCCAGCGATGACTGCAGACTTCTTGGTAACGTCAGTTCAAGCCCGTTACAAGAAGACGTAGGCACTGTGTGAAGAGGAACATATTTAGCTTTATGCATTTTCATAAGTTAATACTAAATCAAGAAGATCTGAATCAAAGTTTACTCAAAGCACTGAAGATGCATATTTGATTAAGACCTTTAAAAAAATCTTACCATTGTTGTGAAACTTGAAATCTCCCACAAACTTGACATACTCATATACAGGTGGCTCCTTTGGGTCAATGTTACCTCTGGCTAGATGACAGCAAAATTCAATATGTGCCTCACCTAAAAACAGACGAAGATGTTGTCATGGTTACTTCCTATAAATAATAACACATTCCCAACAATTTCTTCCTGATAACCTTGTTTTCTAATGACACTGCAGCAACACAACAATTGCAAACGTGCAGTGTGAAAATGAAGATTTAAATCACACTTCAGCAGCTGTGGGAATAGATCGCTTTTGCTATTAAACATTAAAATAATGTGATAAGGAAGAAAATGTTCATATTAACAAAGGGTTAGAGTATTATGTTTATGTAATCTTTTTTAATACAGTAATTAATTACATGTCTTACTCCACTGGGAGAGTCAACAGATTTCATTTATGGCTTAATAGCCCACTTTAAAAGACTCTCCTGTGTTTAGAGGCAAATGACCTATTCCACAAAAGAACATGAAAAATCAAAAGAGCTGGTTGGACAAGTCAGGGTACTTTAGCGCCTCTTGAAGATGTCTTTTCTTTGTATTCAGTCAATAGAAAAAAAAAAGAATAACAATAATATGAAAATCCCCTCTAACTAGATTTATCTTAATTTGCATAGCAAGGCTGTGATGCTGTTAATAGGCAAATAAAAGATGGATGCCACTGGTGTTGAGCCACGAAAAACAGCGATCGCTCCAGAAATGATATCGTGACAGTTCAGGCTTCTGAGGACAGCCTGAGACACCAGCAAATCACCCTCTATCTTCCCCAGAAAAGCCCAGTAGTATCAAAGATTAAGGTCAGTGTCTTGAGCCTCCCATACTACACTGCTTTGGATTACTGTGCTAACATAACAGTGATTTAAAGTCTTAACCATGATACTAAGCTAGCTTCTATTATTAGCTAAAAGTCTAATCATAGACACTAACTAATCAGCAATCCAATAAACTACAAACCCCAATTCAGCAACCTACTCTATATATAACAGGTTTAGACAGAAGAGTCGGACAGTTTGGAGATGTAAATGAGCGAAAAATCGACATGCCAAGTCAGTTGTTTGAAAACTGAATTTTAAGTCAACGGTAAAAGATTGCAAAAAGAACTGTAACGTAGTCATTGTTTCTGAATACATACTGAACCTTTGATCTCCTTTCATGGGAAACAATCTATAGGATTTAACCTTTCCACTTCAACTTCATGACCTAGACGCAGTGTGTGTGCAGACAGCCTGCTCAGCAGGATACTCACTGTCAAGGAAGTCAGCAGCAATGGGGTCAGTCATCAGCATGTGGGATGATAGCAGCTTATACACCTCCCCATGTTCCCGCTCCGGGAGGAAATTCAAGATATTTTGGTCCACCATATCTGACTGGTGCAAAAGGATCGATAAATGATGGTCAGTCTTTTGAGGAGTGTGTCATATGCAACAGTGTGACATAATCATTGCACACTGGGGATCTCAATTTCCGAAGTGTAGGGGTTTTAATGCATGGTCTAGAACAGTTTTTCACTTTACTGGCATGGCTTGTGTCTCCTTGTTGACAACAGCAGAGACCCATCTGGGTTAAAGTTGATTCACTTAGAAGTTATAAGTGCAACATATGCAGCAACTAAAACCCATAGGTTATGGAAACAAAAATTAAATGAATATTGTGGAACAGATCAGATCATAACTATTGGTAAACATGTAACGGGTCTGTTCCCAATCAAGAGTCATTTCTACTTGGGTGGCAATATGATGTCAACTGACAAAAATGTTTGAAAGAGAATGAGCCTGAAGCCGAATCAAGCAAAAAATAAATACAGTGCAACATTCAAACACTGCAGTGTTAGCAAGAGAGTAAAAGTAAAGATCTCCCACTTACCGGTAAATGGCCCATTAGTGAGGACACACTGTCAGATACGTATATGATGTTGCCATCTGTAGTTAATGCAACCAAGAAACCATCTAGGGCCTGTAAGAAGAGGGAGAAGGTTGGCAAGGTGTTACAGTATGTTGAACAGTGTGCAGTGTAAATGAAACGTTGGCACACTGACATGCTGCTGCCACTGCATTTACTGGGTTATTTATGGGTTCATAAATCATCTAATGTTTTATCGCAAACTGGACAATTAATAGTGTAAACATAAAATTCATCATCATCATGTACAATATGTCATCTTGCCCAGGTGTCATTGCTGCCATTGTCATTTTAACAATAGTGTTTCTTTGTTTTTATTTTCAGTATTAACCAGTTTCAGAGTTAAATGGGCTCTTCTACAAACACATCCTCTTGAGCGTTACCTCCAGCATTAGCTGAGTGAACTCCTCATTACTGAGGAACGAAGGCTTCCAGTCTTGCCTCACATCACACGTTTCATTCTGTGCAGTGATGTCTGAAAAAGATGGAAGTTGAGTAAAAGATGATAATTAAGTCTACAAAAGACTGAAACTAATGAGAATACACAGGGTGTACAGGGTGCATAGACGTACCTTTCTGTTTCTGCAAGAAGTCAATAGTCCTCTCCAATATGGTGGACTTATCCATCTTGCGTGGATGGCCTTGACCCTGCAGCATGGTGCAGAGCTCCTTGATGAGCACATTGAACTGGTCTCTTCTTTTCTTTTCCGATTTGTTACGGGATGCCCTAAAGGGGTCAACAGATGAAAGCAATCAGCAGAATTTCAAGTGAAAACCCAGGCCAATTAAGCATAGTTTGGTTTAATTATGTCCACACAGTTCGACATAAACAATCTCACAGAAAGAGGGAGAGAGAGAAGAGAGAGGGATCGCGGCAGCACAAAACTAGGAGTGTGACAAAGAATTAAACACAATTTGACTCTGATTATGAGATTGTACAAAATCCATGTTGAGAAATATGGGTGGATGAATACATATTGTATTTCTACAGCCTACATGTTTCTTTTTTCCATCTTTTCCTACTAATTTGTATTTTCCTTCTTTCACTGTTGATATCCAAAACACATCATCCACTGTGAACGCAACCTTGCATGCACTTTATGTAAAATGATGCTTTGCTAAAAGAGCCCAAACCACAATATGACACTTAAGTTGAAGTTGCTTTTAAAATGATTCATTTCCACCACAAATGTATGAATTCCATCGTGGTTACAATGAACCGATTTAGGTGAACTGAAAGGACTGCTTACCTTTTTGCCCTGTCTTTTTCATCTTCATCCATTAAATCGTCCACGCAGCTGCTGGTGCTTGAAAGAGGATACAAGTAGGGCATGTTTAAATTTTGGGGTGAAAGTAGGCCACTTTCACAGGAGAAATGTCAGAGCAAGTGTTAAATGGGATAAAGTCATTTAGTCTTTTTCTCTGGTGACATGTCAAAACATTAAAAAAGGCCGGTGAGCATCTTGGGTTTCAGGATATGTGAGAAAAAAGGTCATTCAGTGGCTAGCACCAATCAGACCGAGCTCATGAGAAACACACTATCCACTACTAATGCCCTGCTTCTGTTATCGTAACCTGGTAACCCAGTACCTAATACCAATACCTAACAGGTCACTGTGGCATGTAAACGACCTACTCCATATTTCTATTTTGGGTTTATACTGGCGGCGCGCGCTCACAGGATCACATGGTTTGATGTTGTTAATGGTGGCAATTTTAACATTTTACTCATCAAAAGCATCAGTTGACCTCAAATTTGTGACGTTTTACACACATTACTGCTGCTAGATATGTACTATCTGAGATCACAAGAGTGTGAGCAATGTTTTTTTTAATACAGCACTAAAACAGGTTCACCTAAGGCAATAGAGATAAACGGTCATAAAGCATTGTGTTGTATGTAAACAGCCCCACCCAATTAAGACTTTAACCTGTCCAGTGGCGAGTGCAGGGTTCAGGTTTAGTCAGATTCAAATGAAATGTGTGTCTCTGTGACTGTGACAGTCATCTGCATTCATGCAAGGAGAGAGACTACAGAAATACTCTTGTGAGCTGATGGTTAATAATTCATGGCGGATGGTTCATAAAATAAGACTGAAACATAGTTGTGACCATGGAAAACTTCTACGTTAACAGTTGGTACTGTGAACACATCTACATTATTGCATCGGCTAGATATGACCAGTTCATTACTATGATCATATAGACATGATAATTTGTTATCAAGTCAAGCACTCCAAGTGAGCTATCAGGGAGCACACAACAAGCAGGGAATGCAACACTTATTCAGTACAGTGCGTCATAGAAAACAAAATTAAACGAGTATAAGTGTAACAGTTTAAACAGTATACAGTATAGCGACAATTGAAGACTATAGAAAACTTTCTGAATGCAAAAGTCAAAAACTGAGTCAGCTGAATCGCATTTACCCACACATTTGCCTCCTGTCAGGTTATTCGATGGTCCATGCTAAATGTCCATTCTTATCCAAATTTCTCTTTAACATTAACTTTACTATAGTTTAAACACCCACAAACATCTGTTTAGATGTGCTGTCTAACATTTTTTTTTTTTACCATCTTGTATTTTCACAGAAATAATAAAACTCTATGTCTGTGTAGCACAATGAACCTTTGTTCAGATGAACGGTTTGTGTGAATATTCTTTATATAGAGAGTATAGAGAGATGATGCTCAATTTACGGATTAAAAACCACTGAAATATTTCACAGCGGTAGAGGAAGACAGGAAGAGAATACACTACGGTATTTTTAGGATTACTGCATAGAGTATATGGTATCAGCAAAGAGAAACAGGTGGCACTATTCAAAATGATATAAGGCCAATTAAAGAGGAGAGAAATGTGTTCTTTTTAATATGTGTATTCCTATAGCCAATCGGTTTAAATACAGTTTCCCTTTACATACTATATATGCGCACCTAGCTGAGCCACCTGTGCTGCACTTGAAAATCCTCAGATGGATCCTATGTTTTTATCTGTTCCTGAGCCTATACTCTTTGTTTTTTATGTTGTGGGTTGTGTGTAACTTTATTGCAATCTAATTCAAATTACTGGTGTTCTAATTGTGTTCTAATTGAACCTGGTGTTCATAATTATGATGACGGGGTTGCGTTAGCTCCACTGTCATTTAACCATGGCAGAAGTAAATTAGACCCTGGCAGGCTGCCATAGCGTTAACATTGTATGGGAAACCCTGCAATTGATGCAATATCTTCATTATGAATAAATAAATCAAATGAAGACCCCAGAATGACGTCAACTTGATTGGATACTCACTCCCATTCCCTGTGTGTGGATGGACAGGGGCCACCGAAGTCCGAAAGGTTGTCCATACTCACTCCCTCTCCCAACCAGGCCCTTTCTGAAGTCGTGTAAGTCCCATTCGCGCTGACCTTGTCTGAACACTCTTTTAGAAAAACCTATCGCAGTCCAGACGCCCACCACCTCCTCAATTTCACCAAAGATACTCCAAATCCTGTGAAAACAAAACAAAACTGATTAGAGAATCCTTAAAGTGAGGCTATTTGTTGAGGATAAAAACAGTATTAACTCAAAATAAAGTGTCAGTCTTAAACATTTTACTTCAAGTCATTATCTATGACTGAGGTAAGGAGATGGTGATGAAGCCTGTGACCCACTGAGGAAATCAGTATCACCAACAGGACGTTTATGGTCACAATCCTGTTAAAACTCTCGAGCCATACACAGTTAGTGACGTGTGTCCCATCGCGGAAGAAGGTGGACGGGGCTAACATCTATCTGACAATGTTGCACAGGCAAGATTGGTAAGAGAGGTTCAAAAACACACCTGCAATTACAGCTTATCCCCACAGGTGCTGCCAAAGAGAAACAAAGAAAGATCTTCGATATTACCACTGTCGGTAAATGTTACCATAACACAACACCCAAGACGAATGCCCAAAATCCTCCAATTATCTGTAAAATATACATGCAGCCAATGCAGTGCAACACTGAACTCTCTCTTTCAAAGAGAGGCCTTATATACTGTACCTTCAAGAGCAAACCATGTATGTTAAAGTAGTAGTTAATATTTCTACAGCAAAAACAATATGAACAAACAGTTATTATGTTCCCACACATAAAGATTATATACAGGCTACTTGGGAGGGTTAAAAGACTTTTTGAGAACAGTGCAAGTCTCTCCTTTGTTTTCTATCCGTACAATCAGACTACCCCCGACTATAAAGTTTTGAAATCATCCACTTCCTGTTTTAACATTGTGGACCTTCAACCTGCTGTTGACATGGAGTGGAGCACACATTTAGACAACAGCAATATCGCCAAAGAAAGGGATCTGACTGCATAAATCTATCTGAATGTGCAGCTTTTTCTTTAGCATGTAATCAATAACAGTCTGTGCACAAGGAAAAATGAAATAACCCGAAAGAATAGCTTGCCAGGGTTTGCCTGCTAAAACCATGTGTACAATTGATCTACAATTTGAACATAACTTAGCCCCAGGCCTCAGGACACACAGTGTCATAGAGCAGTGCACAACAACATTAGCCTCACAAACTGCACACAGCTAGAACAACAACTCCATTTTGCCGACTTAATGGAATAAAATAATAGAATTTGAGGTGCTAGTATATTGTGGGCAACATTCAATGTACTGTCTACAGGACACAGGTTGCAACTGTCGCAATGGGGACATAGAAGCATCAATAATGCAATGTAAAGTGAATTCACCATCTTCACCTGCATACAGTTCTTCATGACTAAAGAAGTATTTTTGCACGGGAGGAGCTCTCCTGACCTAGAAAACTGCTTGAAGCAGACACCTCTTTTGATAAGTAAGCACAAAAAAAAAAAAAAAGCAGAACAGCCACCTTCTTCACATCCTTTGTATACAGCAAGCATAAACAACATGGAGCAGACACCTCTATTAAAGACCAAACTAAGAATTCACAAAGCCGAGCCATTGTCAACTGCAATTAATCACCATACACTCTGTAATTCAATGACAGACACCAATAACGTGACTGTCTATACCCATCTCTGCAAAACATAACAAAACCACCGGGTTTTATTTATTTTTCCCCTATGGCTAACAAACTACATGGCCAAATTCAACTGGAACACTGACATTAACAAACAAAAATTATTTTATTCCAAGCTACCATCACTTTCAAGTAGGAAACAACACACATGATTTCTTCTGACTTGAAATAAAAATAGTCTATGGTTTTGTGGTCTGGAAATAATTTACACAGACACACAATTATATTTAAGTCATAATTCTAGTTAGTAGGTCATCTTAATTCAGGCAGTCATTAGTGTTTTCCTTATTCATCGTATACAGAGTAGCCTCTGGCAAAACCACCTGTGCTTTTTCCATAATTTTTTTAAATAAATGAGCCCCAATGTCGGAGGAAGAATCCTTCCATGGAAATACAAGAGTGATGCAGCCTGAATAATTAACTACTCAAAAGTTCATTAGACTCTGACAAAAAATTCATTTGGAAGTCTGCATCTTAAAATTGCCATAAAATCAGTGCGAGCTGATTAGTCTTAAACTCTCTTTCGATCAAAAATCCAATGAACTGGAATAATACATTATAGGCAGGGCCGCCCCTGGCCAAACTGGGGCCCTAAGCAGAAATGTCTTTTGGGGCCCCCCCACCAGACACGCGCACACACACGCGCACACACACACACGTGTAAAGAAATGACGAGCACAAAATGCCATTTAGGTTTACAACCTTCATTTGGGGTAACAAAACAAAGAATTTTCAACTATGTACATGTATTTACAAGCATTTACAAGTTAACCCGTCTGCATTTTTTTGAAGCAAAGTCATCAATGAGGTCATCGTATGACAGCTGCTGTGCCAGTTCAGAGTTTATGCTTATCACAGACTCTTTATGGTACTCACGGTTGCCAGATTGGGCGGTTTTTCCACAAAATTGGGCTACTTGGTTTATGTCCGGCGGGGGAGTGTGACAGGTTTCCATAGGTGGCAACTTCGTGGTTTGGGCTGTTTTTATTGGATTGGGAGGACCAGCGGAGCGCTCGCGCTGGTCTCTCCGCCGCCGGAGCGCTGCGCGTCCTTTGCGCATTTTTAGAAAATGCGTCATCTTGTGCGACATGGGGCCCCCCATGGATCGCGGGGCCCCACGCGCTGCGCGTGTTCTGCGTATAGGGCGGGGCGGCTCTGATTATAGGGAATAAAGGTAGTTCATTATCGGAATAATTTTATATACTGGGTTTTGAAACTCTGTCTTTACACCCACAGCATATACAAATAAACAACTGAATGTTGCACCACGTCTAAATTACTTAAGCCTCAAACCACTTGAGCACCCACACTGTGTGAAATTTAATTATGTGCATTTCTCTGTGCTGCAACATGTGAAATGAAGATGAAACCTGTCTGATAATGTCAATGGATCATTCTCAGTCTATACATATTTTATCCTAAATAATTAGAAGTACAAAGAATAAAGGATGCGTTTCCTCACTTGATAACAGAATAAACATATTTATTACAGTTTAGCACAGACTTCTTTCATCGGTCTTGTTTTTCAGACAATCACACTCTCATTTCTAATAGTATGATGTGATTTAGAACCCTTACACGGACATTTTGAAGAATCTCACTAATTACATCAGTCAATATGAAAAAAGTGACCACGGCCAAGCCAGAAGCATTTCACTTATGTGCTCAGCTCATGCTAATTTATGGAAAAATCTAAATGCTACATTTTGCTTCAAAATCAGGGCCTGCTTTTTACTATTTTGTTATGTTCAAATGTTCTCATTCTTTCTATTCGGCGGTGGCAGAACTGCTTTCTGATTCAGGGTCCATGTTTGTGTTTTATTGTGTTTTATTCATGTAACTGCTCCAGCTTCTAGCCCAAAAGAGTCCAGGAAAATGCTGCTGCCTACTAGACCACTGGCAAACACCAAGAAGAGAGAACACTTTACTCCACTTCTTAGCTCAGTAGTAGAAGCCTGGCTTTTAGCTATTATACTACCCACTGTTAGATTATGAACTTACGTATTCCCTATCTTTTTAACTTTTTCACTGTTTTAATAATTTTCCTAACCAAATCGAATGAAACAATCAAAATATGGAGGTGTTCCTGAAAGGGTTTTACTGTTTAGCAGCAGGTGACTACGACAGGGTTATCCCCTCAGACACCTTTGTTAAAATGCACAACTTCAAACAAAAATTGTTTTCCGTTTCTATAGCTAATTTCCCTATTTATGACAACTGTACAAGAGGTGAATGTTCACATGCCTCACCCATTTAATTTACAGTATATCAAGGCTTAAAGGTATTCATAATTAAGGCTGTTGTAACTTTGAGTGACAGGTGGGTGTTGTCACACGTCACTAGCTGTCTTGTGCAGAGGTCACACGCCTACCTCAGCTCCACTCACACTCCACCTCTTTTAAATATTTTTTAATAAGCTGAGAGTTAGGAGTGATCAGGCACAACCAAGATGGGGACGACCGGTGCCACCACTCTGAGCTTCAAAACTGCTTTTTGGGAAATTGAGGAATGATGGGTTGAATGGATATAAAGCTAATTTGCTGCTAAAATATTACTACAACCATTTTAATGTGTGGTTGTGTACACCTATACATATACCTGACTTAAACTCACTGGGTCCATTTTAAGCTGAATTACTAAAACATTTCGCACTTTAATTTGTATATAAACATAAATTTCTTACTTCTCAAAGTTAAGTCTTTGCTGTCCAGTCACATCTGTGATTCATTGTTCACCTTCAGCTTTAACTTAATCCCATGACCAATGACCGACCCATTCAATGCAAACAGATTTCCATTAAAGTCTTAATTAATATAAACAAAGCAGTATCTCCTCCTTTTCCACCCCCTGGCCACATAAACATAAACAGACCCATGAGAAAAGAAAGCAGCAAGGAACCAGAGCAAGACCATCGCAAATGCTGAGCAACCCAAGACAGAAATTCTGAACTCCTACAGAAAATTCAAGCTATTATTTAATGGGGCCATTACAATTTTAATGTTTCCCAAATGCATGAGAAACGTTCGCCGGGAAAAACATTTGTTGCCGCTGAGGGAAACGCTAACACTTAATCAGAAACATAATTTCTGCATTTACTGCAGTACTGTCTGCACCCACTGACAAACTACTGTTTAGACCAATAACGCTTTTAGAGTGAGAAACTGACGCCAAGAAAATATGTCCCTGAAATGGTGACTCAGTGACAAAATCTGAAACTTTCCACAGCAGGCAATGTTGACAAAACAAGGCAAGCCATGTCTATGAGCAACATAAATGTGTTAATACTTTCAATTTAATCTACTGTGGTAATGGCGTCTGCAATTTTGGGCGAGTCAAGAATCACTTTGTGCAGCTTTAACTGTTTCTCCACTCTGCAAAGCTGCGTAATATGAAACCTCATTCTCTTAATGTATTGAGGTTAAACCACACCTTGCAAGGTTAACAGCTAAAAAACATCAGAGTCTCGTTACACTTGTGCCTTAGGGTATTTAAAGCCTTTAACTAGAAACCTGAACTCGGGACACACGTTAGGTACAAAGAAGTTCAAGTTCATGACCAACACCGTACGTAAACATGCCGTAAAAGGGACTGGGGCTGTAAGAATAACACAAAATTATTTTCTTATTGCTAGTAAAATTCCTAAACAGAAACTCAACACATGACTTGCTGCTCAATTTCACACCCTGCCTTATAGCAAGGGATGAAATATAATATGTGTTTGCACCTTGTGTTTCATTCCTGAACACTCAGCAAATTTGAATAGTTGCTAAACATGCAATCAGAACATCAGTGCATAGTCAACAAAAATAACAAAAGTGTGCTTGTGTCATACAGCTTGGGCACTACTAAATATAGTGCAATAAATGACAACTGAAAAGCCCTTGTTTCCTTTTTACTGTGGCTTTGTTAACGTTCAGCTGGATATTAGCGCTGGTCTGGTTGATGAAAACATTACACTTACTGTATAGGCTGCCGCTACACTCTGTCTGGTAGCTGGCCATCTTATAATTGCAAATGTAAAAGAAAATATAAGCTACTACAATGCTGTCATGTGACCTGTCACTCACACCTGTCACTGATGGATCACGCGACTCATGCGAACAGGTTATTTCTGTAACTGTAGTAACGGCTGGTAGAGGTGCATAAGCACAGATGTGAAATGCCGATAGTAGCCGTCAAAGATAAAATACCTGTGTGACATCAGTGATTGAGGCGTAGCAAGCCTTTCTGGAGCCAGACCAAAAGGACTGAAGATTCATAGATTTTCTGTCATGTGATTTAAGATTTAAGATACACACCATATAGTATATGGCACCCAGATAGTGTAGGTGTACATCTGATGCACAGAGTAGTACCAAGCTCAAGGTCTTCAGAAATCGTATATGCGCAAGAGTAACACCAAGACTTTTCACATTATATTTCTTGGAACTGTTTTAACAAAGACAGTGTTTACAAAGTAATTTGGAGCAGTGCAGTTCATCTTTAATCTGTGAACCCAAACACCATAAAACCTTCTTCCTTGATTTATATCAAACTGGTCCAGAACTGTGTAATTTCCTTGCCTCTAATTTATTCCAGCACTCACAAATTAGACTCGAGACTCAACAGACCCATTTTATAAATATTTTAAAATGTTAAAGTTACTTATTGCTCATACAAGAGTTGGGAAATGGATACCTCAACAACCACAACATTTTACTGAGCCTGCTATCCCCTTAATATGTGTGGGCATATTATTAGAAGACAGGCAGGGTTACAAATCAAGGAAAGGACTATGAGGAGGCATATTGATTTGCCTGGCTTTTCATTTGCTGTCTCTCCTATAGATGCTTTCTCTTTCTTTTTGTGTAGAAAACATGTCATAATATATAATTCACCACCTGCTGTTTTTCTGATGTTGAAAGCAGTAAAGGTGACTCATACCGCTAGAAACCTTTATAAGAAAATGATGCTCAGTGTTCAAAACGACACTCTAAAGAGGGAAGGTTGTAAATAATGGCCTTACTAATAGTTAATAAGTTATTTAGCAATACAATGCTGAGAAGTAATGACACAAAAGTACTAACTAAATCAGGTGCTGCACTAAATATGAGCACAACACTGGTCCTCAGACAGTAAAACAAGTGTTAATCATCACCATAATACTGTTGCAATACCAGTTAACACACAAGAAACTGAAGGATCTAAGAGACTGCCAGGAAAAGAAAAGGTGATCTGCATTCTGAAAACCAACAACGCTAAAAGACTAGCTCTGCTGCTCTTGTAGTGAATGACGGCTTTAAGATACCTGCTAATCCTAATGCAGAGTCTGGTGTGCTGTCTGCTTGTCTGAAAGTTGACATTGCCTGAACACCTCCACCTGCATCTGGTTTTGAGCCGACAGCTCAAGCTGTTAGGTAAACACAAACTGGGCCTGGACAAGCTTAGTTTCAGTCAATCTGGTAATGTTTGCTTTAACGCGTCTGGTTGCTTTAGCCTAACTCAAGTCCATCGTTACCGATTTATTTATTTGAGTATACACAGACAATCGCTGCATTATTGCACATATATATGTACAAGTGTGATGGGATCAAACACAAAAATTGGAATTCAGAATCTTTATGAGCTGTAGTAACTTTTCATTACTCATTACATTTTGTTTGTGATTTCTGGTTTGGATAAAGCTCCGTGTGTTTGATAAGGAAACCGGAAACACTTCTATTGGTTACACACCTACAAATGAAAAACAGTGGAGAGGGCAGTGAGTACACTCAACGACCCCATAACTTTGCAGTATGTACAGCGTAAACAAGTAGTAGTGTCACACTTCATGCCCACTCTAAATGAGAAGCCCCTGTATCCCATGTCAACAAGAAAACTGTGGGTTAGTGAGAGATATGTGAACTCCAGTGGACTTAAAGCTGCCAGGTTGGGTAACATCAGCCTGACCTAAGCTCGCTGAGAAATTATTTAAGCACTTCTTTTCCTGTGATATTTAACATTTTTCTATGTGGCGTCAGTGACAAAAATCCATTCAGTGTTTTGCCATGAATGTCATGAGCAGTGGTACAACGGGGTAAAAATAGGTTATTTCAACCTTGTAACCAGGGCACTTGATGACTCTGAGCTGAAAACATGTAAGCAGCATTCAAGAGCGCCGAGTACATGTAACGTTGGCTGATATAGATATAAATAAAAACTCAGCATACACAGTCTGGTCTCGAGATAGGGAGAGAGAAAAAAAAACATTTTTAGGTGTATTCATGCGGTCGGCCATCTCTGCTTTTAATTTGCGGTGAACTTTGATGATATAAACAGTGTTAACAGCGGCACGGTTCACATTTTGCGCTCGGCCGTCAAGAGTGACGCGAAACTGAAAGCTTAAGTTAAATCTCACGTACCTTTTAAACGGGTCTCCGGCAGAAGCAAAGGTCCACAGTTAACTTTAGCAGTCATTTTTAAACGGCATAGCAGTCAAGTAGCAGCGTCTGACTGAGCAGGCGAGAGTACCGAAAGCGTTAAATTGCATAACAACGCCTTAAGTTAATAACGTGGTGTTATTAATTCGCCGGTGAGCCGTCTGCTGCTTTGACAGTCCTAATTTATCAGCGACAAAACAACCACATTTCTCGCTCGTGTTTTCTCTCTCTCTTTTTTTTTTTCTTCTAGCTATTTTCCAGGCTCTGTTCTCCACATCCTCCGCTGGCAGTGGCTTGTAAACAGGACCGAGTGGCTGAGAGCAGAGAAAGTAGGTCAGCTGGTAGCTCAATACTCGGCTAACGACGGCAGCAGCATAAGCAGTCGGCTGTGCAGAGCAACCGAAAGAAACCCTGCAGTGACCGGGAGGAGGGGGCAGATTGTAATCTTTAACACGTGCTTAAAGCATAATAACACCAAGTGAAATGTCACACAATCATGGTAAAGAGAGAATTATCTATTTGTCTAAGCTGGGTTTGCAACAGTTCACTCTGGACGTGAAATTGTGAATGGTACAGTCTGAGGTGTAGTACCTCTTGGCCACGGCAACCTGGCTAGCCTTTAATCTATGAGGCTATAAGGTTCACGTTTATCTACAGACATCACGGTCATGTTGCCGTGAATGAAACGGTCTGACATGATGAAAAACGACCAAAGCTCGTTCTTACAGGTGCTGCTCGTGTATTACAGCAAATGGCATGTAGAGGAGGAGGGTTAAACAGAGCCTCCTCCCTGCCAGCAAGACGGAGCAGATTAGCCTGTCTGACCCTGTTTTGTAAGTTTATAAACCATTTATTTAAATCTGTGTTAAAAAAAAAAAAAAACAACAACACTAGGCTGTACAAAGAGATGACATGTCTATCCATAAGTAAAGCAACAAGCAGAAGGCTTTTGTTTTTCCCCTTAAGTACTTCCCAATGCACTTCCTATCTTTTTTTTTTTTTTTTTACAACTTCCTGGTTTGCCTTATAACTCACATCAAGTCCCAAATGTGGGTCAGCAGTCTGCATGACTAATTTCAAAGGCTCATAATGGGCAGGCTCCAAATATTTTTGCTTCTGTTAAATGATCACTCGAATGGCTACAGAAGTGCGGGCGTGTTGAGAGCGTTAACTGAAAGGGAGAATTTAAAGGAATCTGTTTACTTTTCTGAGATAAGACAGAGGAGAAACTTTAGACTTTAAAACAAACCTATCAGTATTTGATTGTCATATATCAGTGCATCAGTCAGTCGCCGGTTAATCTAATTGTGCGGCCCACACAGAGTCTATTAGTGCGTCAACAACTGTAAGCAAATCCTGAATTTGATCAACACAGCTTATGTTTTCAGTGGCTGAGGCCATGATCCCACTGTCAGTGATTAGAGCCCTCATTTAGCAGAGATAAATGGTTTTCAGTAATTAAATGGTAAATAATCATTTTTATTCTGATGATCAACTTGAATGGGATGCTGCTTTTAAAACCAACGCACAAAATCATACAGAAACAACATTCCAATTGCGTAAGTATATGGCAGGTTACTTTCTAAATGTGCCATGTCACTGTCACAGTTTAACTATGTTCAAAGTCTATTGTAGGCCTTTTTCAAAGTAAAGGTGTATTCTTACACCATGGGGTAGGTAGATCGGGTTGTCTACAAGCCGGAGGGTAAGCAATGCGATTACCAGAACATGCCACGTACCGAAGTGTCCTTGAGCAAGACACTGAAATCCCAGTTCCTCCCAGTGCATGGCACTGGTCTGTGAGTGAATAGGTAGATGTGTCACTGTGACTGTAAAGTGCTTTCAGTTCAAATTTATGTATATAGCGTCAATAACAATACGATACTTATTCTATTATAGTATTTTTAGAAAACAACTCTGTGATTTGGACTGGTTAGCTATTTCATATGTTTTAGTTTTTGAATTCAACCATTTTACAGTGAAACAATACCAAGACCATCTCTGCCAATCATTGCTATGAGGCTGCACTTGTGCTGCCTTCAAACGAAATTGTGTTTCTCATGTTCATGGGAAAAGTCCACATTAACAGCCCCCTTTTGTGGTATTCATAACCTCGTAAGTGGACATTTTCCAGTAAGCTATGAGTGGATGACTCTAAGGTGGATGGTCAGTGAATTTATTCCAATTCAGTTGTATAGTATTTTCTTTGTAATTCTATCATATTTCTGTGTGACAAATTGGTGTTCATTCATTCATTCCCTGTATCAAGTTAGCTGGTTGTTAGCTTGCAAAACTCAGTGGTTTCTGGACGGAAACAGTTTCCCAGAAGCTGTGTTCTCGGGGCTTGAAGTTACCACTGAACACAAAGCATTCTGAGTTAATGACATCCCATGTCGTAACCACAAGGCAGAAGTGGACACATCAACACTCTAAACGCTGATAACTGCAGGGTAGCATGCGCACAATGACAATAGCAACATCTTGTTATTAAGCAGGTATAATATTGATAATTTTACCCTACCACAGTTTATGGTAGATATTAGGCTATATGCTAATACATATTAATGTTTTTAACTTCTATATTTGACAATTTTTATTTCTTATCAACTCACAACATCCTTTCCTTCTAATTCAGGAAGTATGTGTTGCATTCTTGCATTTCTGTAATGGTAGATGGTCTCGTGATAAAGATCACTTGTCTTGTGAGTGAAGAGGACAGAGCACATGAGAATCAACTGCTTTGACAGATTAGTCTAAGATATGAGAAAGACTTTAGCACGTGTTCCCAATTAGACAAATGGAGCCTCTAACAACAGAGAGTGAGAGTGTTGGCCTGTGGGTACCAGTATTCTGAGTATTTTCAGCGAATCTTATTTAAAACGCATTTATTCTGTATCCTTTCAAGTGAGTGCAATAATAACAAATCTCAGGCTAAAGATGATATAACAAAATATTAAATAGGTGTGTCTATTAAAATCTAAGATGGACAGACGACACAGACATCTTTGTCTTGTGTTTTATAGTGCAGTTTTGGCTCCCTAAATGTGCTTAATAGCTTTTCCCAACACTCATTTCACAACATTTTATCATTTAGATAGCTAAACTAACAAAAGAAAAAATGTTTTAACTCAAGGTCAGCACCGACCAAATGTCTGACCCTGCTTCTGCCAGTACTCATTATTCAATGTTCTATGATTTACATTTCTCTCCAGATTTCCATGAACTTGAGACACAACCACTGCGGCCATAATGGATTTGCAGACAACTTGTCTCAATGACCATCTCAATGTGATGAGTCACATTTTCCCCATAGCTGATTCAGACTGCAGCTGTTGTAGTAGTCCCCATTTTGATGACTGACATGGCTTATGAGGTTTGCCAGAGTGTTGCCATTTTCACCAGCTTGTAAGACATCACACAGAAGTCGCAGACTCACAGCCACACACAGGTTAATGAATGCATCTTTGTGCTCGACTGACTCTTCGGCATGGCACCATTTGTACCAAGGTTATAGGACTTGAGTGTCTTGAAGAATCTACTGCACACAGCCAGTCTGTGATACCTGACTGATTTAGTCCTTCACTTAATGTATATGAGCGTCATGGCTGATCAATTATTTTCTCTGCTATACACTAAGTAACAGTAGATTCTTAATCAGGCCAGAGTGTATGAACAAAACAACAGTAAATGACATCAGAGAATAAAATCTTCCACAGCTCTGCATTGGTTGAAAGCCTCAAGCTTGTTACAGTTCAGCCAGGCCAAACACAGCGAGGACACAAGCTACCACTGAGTCCCCCCACTGCACTGGCCACATTCAGTTCACCTTCATTCCACACTGGACCTGTCTGTGAGGAGCTCCCACAGTGTGCTCCCACTGGTTGTTGTTGTTGTTATTGACACTGTTTAAATAAAATAAAACTGAAATGTTCTTGTTCCTATCATGTCTGATAAACTTGCAACTAAATGAGATTGAGGTAAAACTAAACACTCTTAGTTGGTAACTATAGCAACTTACTGATAATGTTGAAAGGCAGTTGACTGGGTCAAAGCACCTACAGCGCAGGCAGCCAAGTATGTGTTAATTGTGTGTATTTTTTTCCCAGTAAGAAGAAACTGTGCTGAAAAAACATCAAACGGCATCAATTATGCTATCTGTCAGTATAAATGAACAGTGATACCCTGAAAAAAAAAAAAAAACCTGAACTGAGTGAAACTGATATTTCATTGCAGATCATGTGCAGTTACTGTTGCTTAAATTAAAATACATGCTTTTGATTTCTAACAATTTCTTGAGACTTTGGTCATGTCATTATTTCACAATTATAGTGCATTCACATACAATTTGATGACCATAAGCCCCAGAAAATAAATTCCACCACAGAGAGGCGCCATTATAGCTGCCCTGGTTGAGTGGCCACTCCATGACCCACAGCTTTAGCCCTCTCTGTAGTGGGGCAGATTCATTCCCTCCCTAACCCCATCACTTCCTGTCTCTCTCCACTACCACCTATCAAAATAAAGGCATAAAAGCCCCAAATATATAACTTTAAATGCCACTGCAGAAACCAAACCAATAAACTCTCATATAAATGCATAAACATATATAGGGGGGATGGCTGCTGCCATCAAGGAGTGTCATTGCTATGGAGTGGGGGTGTCTGGTCTGGTCTAGGTGGGTGGCACATGTCTAAGTAACATCCACATGAATGCCAGGTCCAAAAGTTCCCCAGCAGAACACTGTATTGTCACAAGATGGTCAATGTTTTTTACTTCTCCTGTCAGTGGTTTAATAATGTGGCTGATCGGTGTATAAAATTATAATAAACAATCACAGCTTTGATCATCGACTATGAAGAGTTCTGAAGATATCAGACTTTGAAAACCCAAACACCAACATAAAATGACTTCAGTCTTTAGTCTTTAAAGCAGCATTACACCCACACTTACAAGGCCTTTGATAGAGATGGGTGTGGTAAGTCCTGCTTCATAGAAACAAAAAAAAGATGATAAATCGGTCATGGAGGAGTGCAGTCCTTAAGTGAAATAAGACGGCCTTACAGTTATACCAAACAGAGGCATGGCATCTCCATGGTGGAGGCTGAATGTCTAAAAACTCTGACCTTCGGTTCCCAGACATCATGCAACATGATGTCAATAAACTGCACAAAGCACACTCATATTTACCAATCTGTCTAGTCAGAGATTGCTTTACACTAAAGGATACTGAACAGATGACAAAGACAAAAGATCTGAAGCTAGCAAATCCATTT
The DNA here is from genome assembly GCF_963514085.1 of Chelon labrosus. NCBI lineage: Eukaryota > Metazoa > Chordata > Actinopteri > Mugiliformes > Mugilidae > Chelon > Chelon labrosus. Next base: position 4,153,086 of record NC_140350.1, on the reverse strand, counting down.
TTTTTCTTAACAAAGTGCTACATTTTAGGAGTTCTGACACTCACACCTGAAAATATTACAGTACAAAGACTCCCAAATATGGTACTTCAAGGACACTTCAAGAACAGAAAAATACATTTGTCTGGGCCAGTGGAGTAAATTTAATGACTGTTATTTAGCACTGTGGTTGACTGCAGCTACAATTATGGTTTGATGAGACTGAATAAGACTACCATGCTTAGCACCGTGGCTCTAAAGATGGCAGTGTTGGTTAGTTGGTTGGTTAGCCTGTCTTTGGTCCACACTTGGGCATGGTTTCTCAGATCCCATTACTTTGACGAGGCTCTGACTTTTCCTCGGTGCCATGGGCTTTGAGGGAATGCTCAATAAATTAAACAAATTCAGGTCTATGTCAGACTAAATGGTTACACTTACTTATCAGTTCACAGTAAAATGTGCTCATTTTGAAATGTGTCAATTCAATTCGATTCAATTTTATTTATATAGTGTCAATAACAATATAAATTGTCTCAAGGCGCTTTACAAACCCAGCCTGAAACCCCCAGAGCAAGCCTGAAGGTGACGGTGGCAAGAAAAAAATGAAAAAACTCCCTTTTAACAAGAAGAAACCTTGAGCAGAACCCAGCTCATATGGAGGGACCCATCTGCCTAAGGCTGGCCGGGTAGAGACAGAAAAGAGAGAAGAGAACAGCAGGAGAAACAAGATAAATTTGTACATACATCTGACTAAAGCATACATGTAGAATCTGAATCTGATGATGATACAAATACAAGATATCGCTGATGATGTTACATGGCAGGATGTCGATAGCAGCTTCCATACATACTATGGTATATAAGCAAAGATAATGAAGTAAACAACGCCAGAGTGATGATATGAAATCATTCTGAACTAAATTGTTGCTCTGCCAGCAGCCAACAAGTGAGAGACATCTAAGATTCATAAAGATCTCCCACATTTTACTGCATTATTCACCATCTGCCTACATAGAGATTAGTTCCGCTCTTTTATGTAGGTCATGCTATTGGATAATGAGGTGACATTTAGTGCTCATAGGCGGCCATCACTACATAATAAATGCCCATTGTTGTGTTCTTTACATCCTGCACCTTCATCCAGGCTGCTCGCATTTGCATGGGTGAAAAACTGGGTATTTGTATAATCACTCAGACATTAAACCCACATTGCCTCTTGCTACATCTGTGGTGCTGGTATTGATGACGTCACCGTGGCCCTCTGCTGAAGCACTGACTGTCATTAATTAGACTGTGGCACTGCTGTTCACTCTGTGTTCCCATGGTAACAATGTGTGGTGTCTACTTTCCCCCAACCAAGGCAGCTATGTCCATCAAGCTGTTGGTTTCCATTTTCTTCAGGTCCAGAGATTTTTCATACATAACTCAGAACCTCATTTGTCAGTCTGGTGAATATTAATAAAGCGGCAGAAAAACCTTTCTCCCTGTGTGCTTTATCAAAACTGTTTTAACACTTTCTCAATAAATGTGTTCAAATAAGGGAAACAAAATGATTTCGTATTTAGTTTGTTCTTGGGATTTTCTCAACATCACTAAATAAGCACATAAGGAAAATGTCAAGTTCCATAGTTCACAGCTCTCAAAGCCTCATTTTAGATTACTATATTATATATAACTGACATTACTTAACGCTTCAGACTCCTGAGGTTTGTCTTTCTACCAGAGAGACAAGTGTGACAATGGATATTCTTCCTGAAACATCCAAAAGAACTTTAGAAGAGGAAATGGTTTCTCATTTCTACATAACCATTCTTCAGAACACTGAAGTCACACAATGTTCAGGTCAAGGACATTCTGCACCATGAAATTCAGTATAGATAGAGCACTACTGCCTAAACCTCCAGACCTTATCCAACAGAAGAGGAATGAAATTGGGAAAGAAAATCACAGAGGGGACTATTTGGGACATTCTCGCCCTAAACAGTATTTTCTTCCATTCAGCGCCCAATGGAAAAAGGCAGTGAAGAAACAAATCATTATGCCATGCTTTCCCACAAGCATTGTCCGTCTCAACGGAACAGCAGCTTCGCACTAATCCTCCCCTGAGCAACAGCTGAACCCTTACACTCTCTGAGCTGTACTCACTGGACAATCCTGTCACAGCTCAGTTTAACACAACCTCGCCTGCTGTGCGTGAGAGTAACAAACACAAAACCCATGTTTCCTTGTGTTATCTGCACCTGTTAATACATCTGTTGAACAATCAGCTAATTATTAAAAAATATATATATATCAAGCAGAAATACAAATTTCAAGCTATATTTTCCCATTTTATGTTAATAAACTGCATAATAACATTTTGTAGATATTTATTATTATTATTATGTATTGGATATATAAAAGGTATATCTATATCTTTATATGTTTTAATATATTAATAATAATAACTAATAACTGATTCAGAAATACTGTGCGTTAATACCTTTCTGTATAACTGTTCATTTTGCATAGATTTATTTCACTTATTCTGTTTATTTTATGGGGATGCTTTACCCAAAAGTGCCTTGTAATTAACCATTCACTGCACAGCACAGACTCCCTGTGGGTGGTCACATCCACTGAATGAGAAAGCAGACCTATAAAGCAAACATCCTTTCACCACGTAGATCTACTCTCAAATTTCCTCATAATTATATTCTTTCAACAATTCCAAATGAATCACCAAATTGTCACTGGCCTGTTATTGTCTTCTGCTGCGACTGCTGCTCAGGGAAAGATGCAATTACCTAAGGCAGTGTGTGAGCAAATATGTGGGTCACAATTCTAGGGCATGGGTGGAAAGGGCAAGGGGGCTCTTTCTTTTCATGACTCTCTCAAGCTCAGATCACAGGTTGCATCTTTGAGTAAATTCCGGGCTGTGGGAGAGTACTGATTCTTTTACAACTGATTCTTTGGAGATGATAACCAGAATAACATAGTCGTTATGAATTAATCAATGAGCGTTTGTAAAACCACCACCACCAGCCACTCTGTTCTGAACTCAAGTAGCCGTTTGCGAGGAGACCATGGAAAAAATGACCTTATGTCTCCATTCCTATCTATTGCCGTTTCATTTTCCGCATTATGAAACTCTGTCTTCCTTATTTCCCGAAGCTTCCCCCCTGTAAGCAGACGTTAGACTTTCCCTCAACAAAAGAAAGCGGCATGTAATTAAAAGACCTGGTGTCTTTGAGGATACAGGTAAACAAATATTGCACTGGAATACTGAACTGAACTAAAGCCAAACCTTCATTCTGTCTGATTTTTACACACAGAAACCACATGTTAACTGTAGACATTTTATTCCTAGAATGAAAGAGAACTTTCCTGGAATGATTGAAGGCTACATATTAATGGAAATTTAACTTAGCTATAGATTAGGTTAGATTTAGTTAACCTGGAGAGCTTTCATATGCTCACAATAGATCCCTGACTAATAAAGTAGTTTAATAACATCCACATTTTACAAAGTACATGACAGGATCATGAATAGTCCAGAAAAAGAATAATCACACTGAGTAGTTTTCACATTTTTACGCTTGACGCCCGATAAATTACAGTATAATAGAGCTAATGTAGATTCTTAAAAACGCCAGGATTTCTATGTGAGATCATTACTCAGCTCAAACTTAAAGAGAAGCACTTGGGCATATGTAATGATTGCAGAGCTCTTCACTGTGATAATAATTCATGATTCACTCAGCCAAAGTGTCCCTGAGCAAACTATAAATCACTTCCAGCTCTGTGAAAAAAGACGCTGTCCTTTGAACACAAAATGTGTTCTTATTAGATGAATTTCAAATCATCAAAATATTCAAAAAGACACTAAATATAAATCAAAGAAATGCCCATGGAGTGGAAGGAAAATGTGTATCCCTGACCATCCAGGTTACAGTGAGTAGCTGTGAGAGAAAAATGTGAAAAAGGTTTGATGTTTTCTTGAATAAAAGTCAAGTATCACAGCTGTGTGTGAATTTTCCAGTCACTAGCCACGATCAAGTTTTGTCTCTTGACACTGCAGATCGCAGATGACCTACTGTACTGAAGAAAAGAGAAACCCGTCTAGGAGTGTTCCTTTCATTTCAGCATCCTACCTGACACGATCTTGTTGTGTGTCTGACCCCACAGAAAACACACAACTTTGTAATGCGTATGCAGCCAACACCCTGAGTTGAAAATGTGAATCACATCTAGGTCACTCATATGGGCAGGGCCCACTTATACTCTTCATCTCCAACACAAAAAGCAGCCCCACCCGATTCTTTAAAAGCAGCCTTCAGTCGCGAAGGAAGAGATTAAAAGCGCAACCTCCCATCCTGTGAATCAGTTACATTAAACGGACACATTTGTTCACATTAAATAGAAAGAAATCACTGCAGAACAGTGTAGAACTTAAATACTGGGCGCTGAACTAATGTAACCGGCTACTAAAAGAGCTGTATTTACAGCTGAATGATGAAAATGACTGTAAAACACACTGAGAAGATATCAGGTCAGCTGGGAACATTTTGCTTAACAGAGATTCACATGAAGTACTGCTGTGTCATTGAGAAGATCTCACACAAAATGTTCATATTCATTATGTCATTAATTTCATACCACAAATGAAAAGACAGGAAGCAAATACACACAGCGTGACTAGTCAGAGCCAGAAGGAAGCCCTCTTCTTTTTTTAAGTAAATAAATAAATTAATTTAAAGCTAAATGGCTTAATCATGCCCTGCTGGATCTGAGCCTGAAGCAACTGAGGACAATCACTGTGTGCTCTGGAGCAAGAGATCAGCGACAGCAGCAAGGCCGATGACGTCTGTAGAGGTGGTTATATAACCGGAGTCAAACATTTTGTCTGTCGTAGTTACAAGGTTAAAAAGTGTGACATGAATACCAGTCATAGTCTCAAGAGTCATGTGCAACATAGCTCCACCGGCCAAATGAAGCAAAATTTAGCAAGGCAGGCACTGGTTTAGTCCAGTATGGAGCAGAAAGGAATGTCCTTTTGTGAGGTTAACAATCAACATCTGTCTCTTGCTTCTCTTGTGACTACAAACACTCATACAGAAGTACCTAGTCTTCTTACACACTATATTAAACATTCGAAACAAGGTCAGCATTCACTCTCCAGTTAGGTTAATAGACTATAATGCAAGTAAAAATAATAATATACTTTAACTGTAACTATATTTTATACCATTTTTTATTGATTTGATTTCCACACCATTTAAAGACCAATTCATGACATAAGGCATAGAAATGCTCACATGAAAACAGCATGAAGTTCTCATTAAGAGTAGCATATTTGCTTACATAACGTAGCTTCATCCTCTTGAACTACTATAGTGTTGTCCGTCTTGCTGAGTATTACATTTTCTTTGATTTTAAGAATAGCCAATCCTTCCTCTCAGCAAGTTAAGTGGAAACTGTTGCATCCAGCAGAGGAGAATAAGCCCTGCTGCAATACGCAAGGCAAATGCTCACACCAGGCGTTTGGCATTAATCCAAATTAGCACTCAAAGGACCGTGGGAGATTGTTTCTGAAATATTGTTGTGTAAGAATCCAAATTATTGGTCCTGCAGATTAAGGAACTAAGGACAATAACAAGACATATGTACAGTGTATGGTGCGCAGGTTGAGAACAAATGGTTGACTTTAAGTTACATTTCTGCCGGTCATTGTTTAAGTCATGATCGTCATATGAATCATGTTATTGATTCATATGATGATCATGACTTAAATAATGAAACATAATGAATCATGTTATTGACTTATGAATAGTTGCAGTAATAGTTTTAGTAATGTCCTACTAAATAACCCTAGGCATTTCAGCTAATCATACTCTGCATTATAACATAGGATCTACGTTTTAAAGAGAAATCATCATGACAAGCCAGCAGCTTTTACTTAGTTTATGTAGATTATAGGTTAATTGTCATATCACTTGACCATAGGTTTGGTACGGTCTCTTAGTTGAACAGGGCCTCTAAATGTGTTTTGCCTGGGATCTTGGCACAAGGGATTATAACATCTTATCCTGTGTATTACTGAATCATTACCTGAGGACCACTTAAGAAAGTCAAGTTAATTAAATCTACCAGGTTCGGAAATCCACAACTTGCAGCACCTCTGATTAAAGCCCACATTAAAGCTTTTCAGTGTGCACGTCTCCACATCAACTGTTTGGAAGACGCTGCGTGAATCAAGCCTTCGTGACTGAACTGCTGCAGAGAAATCACAAGGAAACACAAGGAATGAAAATTTTTGGCGCGGTGACTCCAAATTTTAGACTTTTGTTTCCAGTCGCATCAAATTCTGTCTTTGCAGAGAAGCAGAGGAGGTGAACGGAGGGTGTCTACAAGTGGTGTTTCCACCATGAAGAATGGAGGAGGAGGTGCGATGGTGTGTGTGCGTGTGTGTGTGTGGGGGGTGACAATTTCGGCAATTTATTCAGAATTCAAGGCAAACCTTCACAAGCACGGCTACCACAACATTCTGCTATGACACAACATCCCATCTGGTTCACACTTGGTGGGACTGTTATTTGTTTTCTGAAGGTACAGTGACCAAAAAAAACAAAACACAACTAAGAAGAATTATGATGGAGTGCTGCATCAGACCTGCCAACCACGTAAACTCAACTGTGGTGGTGTGAGATGTGCTGGACTGCAGAGTGAAAGTTAGCCAAGAGGTGCTTAGCATATGTGGGAACCCCTTCTACACTGCTGGAAAAGCTGAAGCTCATGACTTCTAACCCTAATTTTCATGGCAATGATCACTTTGTCTTCACTAGAAACTAAAGGTCCACTGTGAAAGTTTAAATACAACCGTAAACTTGAGTAATGAGCAATGGTGGCAGTTAGAAAGAAGTTATCAATGCCTGTGAAACTCCATCCTAAACAACTGTTTTATGTTCACCCGACACATGTAGGTGATCAAAGAAATTCATCATGACGCAATTTTATTATGACACAAGGATGACCAGCATTTATGCTTGGTCAGATATTATTTATTTATTTCTATTTCTGTTTTCATTAATGATTAATGAAATCTGTAGTTGCAAACGAGCCCAAAACACATTGAAATGTGAGTTGAAATGCAAATCCAGTCAGATTTTGAGTCAGATTTGTTTCAACTCAACAATCTGGGTGCTCATATAGGATTTCAAAGTGTTCTGTTGTGTCCCTCCCAAGATGACACACAACTAAAAGGTAAACTCAGACTGTAAACAGATGCCAGAATAAACTGTCTGATGGCCCTTTGGGGGGAGGCTTCTGTACAGTACTAATGTAGCGACATGGTTACTGACAACCGTGGCGTCACCACAGCAAGCCATCCGAGTAAGTTGGTGATGTCTGGACACACAAATCTGATGTTGTTACTTGCAAATAACAGTGCTGACAGTCTGTCCTAAAGTTCTAATTTGAGAAACAAATGTGAATGGCCTGCAGTCCGACCAAAGCCTAACATGTCCCACTGAATAAAGGCTTGAAATCCTTGTCTTACTCTGCCTCAGAGTGCCTGGGCAAAGTTTTACTATCTGCCGACTATTATTTTTGTCTCATTTCCTTGATGCTGTGCATTGCACTGTCACAATACGCCTTATCCTCCCTCAGACCAAAGTACAAACTGCCCATGGTAGGATAGACAGCATACACAACAACACTGGGAACTGCTGTTAAAGTTTGGTATGGAGCATGGAAAGTCTACTTGCAATGGAAATTACAAATACTTTAAATACCACTTTAATACGGCCAGGCTGCCTGTTTCCAGTCTTTCTCAACTTCTTCTTTTTTACTAGCAACAACTGAACTGTTTTCACTGACACGCTATATAACTGAGCACACCTCTGATGTTCTGGTATTTCTGGTATACTGGATGATTGATGAAACTAATGAAACAAAAGTTTCACACTGGATTTAAACCTGCAATTTTCTATAGCTATACAAAGGACATTTGATTAATTGAACAAAAAGGCAAAACACTGTGGTAAGACATGGCACAACATCTAGTTTCGTTATCGTTATAGTTTCGTATTTTTACAGCTGTGTGAACCATACTGGTTGTAGGTAAGAGGGCATAAAGCACAAAGGCATCTGTTTAGATGTAAAATATGAGTTTCAGTATGAGAGTAAATGACCTCTCATGCTCCAAGATTCCTTAGAGACAGTAGAGCACTTAGCCACACGTTACTGGATTTAGTTTTTATTTTCAATTCTTGTTTTTCTCTAATGAAAAACACTGGAATCAGTGTGAGCAAGTAAAATGTGAATATTAATAAAACACTAAAAGTGGCCTGCTCACACATAAAAGGATGAGACCACAGATTTTTAAGGTAAGTAGGGCTTAGTAATTTGCATCCTGTGACGTTAGTCAACCTGTTGTCAGGTTTCAATCCATTTCATGTGTGTTTGGGAAGAATCAACATGGATTGAACATTCAACATTCAGTCTACGTGGAGCGCCGCTCTGTTTTCTTAAAGAGACAGAGGGTAGAAGTGATCCCTTCGCTATTGCACAGTGCTACACCATTTGTGCATGCCCAGTCACACTAAGCAGCTCTAGCAATATTCAGACTAGCGTTCAGTTTAAGCTTGCAGGACATGGCCCAGTAACCTACTTTCCCCACAACATGCTCTGTAACATCAGAGAGGAGGCTCTGTGTCATCAGTTAACTAACCTTCACCACAGTATAGTTTCAGCAAAGAGATGCAGGAATCCACATACAGCACAGCTCAAGCAAAGCACGAATAACAATATTCTCAGGAAACCAAATCTACATATGGGCTCTGCCTCACTCAACTCTTAAAGGTTAAATACAATGCTGAAATTCTTCATATGTTTGTCTTCAAAATAAGCAGTGGGGAAGGCTAAAATGAGAAATTAGGCCATGAGGGAAGTGAATGTCACGAAAAACAAGGTGTAAATTAATACACAGTAAATCGTCAGGGGTTGTCACGCCAGTGAGTAGGAAGCATTAATGAGAAGGATTCTAATAAGTGTGACATGGCAATGAGGCAATTATTCATAATTGTGAGATAACTACTGAAAGTTAGAAAAGCTATTTTAATGAAAGAGAATGCTTCTTTTTGGAGCTACAGTGCTTAACTAGGACATTAATGGTTTATATCTACATAAAGCTAAGTGGCAGCATTGCAGAGTGAAGATCTGACGATGTGTTGGGTTTCCCTCTATTCTGTGCACATCCCATCCCATTACAGTCCATTTATCAGGTGAACAGCTCTGTAAACAGGTAACCCTGCAACCCGATACCCTCAAACCATTGTTCTGTGTTTCTGGGTTAACATGCAAAGTCAAACACACACGGGGACAGCACTGGCTAAAATACAGGACAGACAGTGTACCAATGACACAGCTGGAGCATGCTCACTGAAACTGCTTATTACACAGCCCAGATTTACCGCCTTCAGAAACGGTGCAGTAATTGGCTTCATCACATGAAAGTACACCAAAAGGACCGCAAATGACCCCTACCCTCTCTTTACATAAGGTCAGGCATTATACCAAAGTGGAATATACCATTCTATCTAGCCCACCATGTAAATTTTTCCCATTCAGTGACGGGACTGAAAAAATAGCTGGAGGCAGAAGAAGAGAGCTTGAGTCATGCGGCTGGCCCAAATGTTTAAACAGCATGATGTAAAACGGAGCATATGGTGCAGCGAACACCCCAGTTCAGTCAGTCAGTCAGTCAGTCAGTCGTGGAACAGCCCATCCTGTCCCACTCAGCTGTCAGCACACATCCTCATCACTATTCATGTCTTCTGGGCCAACCTCGGCACTGACGCAGCAAGCCGGCAAAATGGCTCAAGCCTCAACGTGAGTAGACGGAGAAATAAGTCACTGATTTGGACGCAGGACGTGTTTGATTCCTTAAACTCGTTTCAGTTATGTCCTATCACTCTGGATCAGGCAACTGAATACATTAAAACAGTCACAATCAACTTGGCTTCAGAAGTTCACCAAACACATCCCTCACTTATTTATGGAGGTGGAATTTGTCATTTCATAGGCAAGAATACTATCACAATATGGCCACGCATATTATTTTCAGGAACTTTTAAATATTCAGGTGTAATAATTAACCTGTGTATGCCCCAAATCAACAGCAGGTTTCCAGGTTAGCATTGTCAACACATGCTAGGCTTCATTATGAAGTAGCTACACTTAAGTTATGGGGTTTAATAACAGCTAAAACCAAAGGAAATAAAATATATACAGTAGCACACGCTTTCCTAAGTCCCATTTATAACTATAACAGTAAAATAGAGAGAGAAGAAGAAATAAAATGCTTCAGTCATTAAGAAGCACCTATTTTTAAATTAGCTTGAATTTAAATTAGCTAGTGAGAGAAAAAAAAACTGAATGTCATTCACGAATGAGAACAGTTTCTATATATATACAGCTGCTTTGAATAATTACAAGAAATAAAATAAACAACTAAAACTCGTTTTATCCGCGCTGGAGAGCAGTTTTCCATTCTTTCACGTTAGCTAGGTGGATTTGTAAGAAGTGTCCACAGCCGCTAAGACTGGAAACTTACCGTGTGCGCGGAGTAATAGGAGTCCGCCGGATCCAGACGGGAGACTTGGGAGCAAAATATCTTCTGACAGGCACAAAGTCAGACGTCCTACATTCCAGAAAAAAAGTTACCCAGAGATAGAAATGCGCCGACGACTCGGTCTGAAAATGATTATTCCCGGTGTATTTGGGATACGGCTTGCTGAGGGAGGAGATCCAGTCCACACACCTCACACTTTACATCTTCATCAGACTGAGGGCTGATCTGAGCGGGTCCTGCTCGCAGACGGATGAAGGCTGAATGAGGAGTCCTCCAGCAGGCAGCAACCAGTGGACGTCCCCGGTCACAGTCCCGCCCCCTGGACTACATACTAACAAAAGTTACTTAAGTACTAAAATAGCCCTAAAATAGAACAGTACTTCTATGAATATTAGATAAAATAATAATAAAAAAAAAAAGCAATATGTATGTGTGTGCGAGTGTGTGTGTTTATTATTATTCTTAATTAATTAATTAATAATAATATTAAGAAGAAGGAGAGAAGAATGTAACATGGTGGAAAACACCATGAAATCTCCAATTTAAACTAAGAATAAACCCGACTTATACAATGAAACGCATATCATTATAATTGTAGTTTGTTTGTTGTTAATATTTGAATTACTGTGCTATATGCACTGTGTTTTTGCCACAATATATTATCCTCTTGGAGGAATATTTGTTTACTGTCTCAAACCAGAAAAAAATGAGATAACACAAATACAATTAATGCGATAATATTTTCACATTTAACTGCAATAAATATCTGTAAACATAAATGGCCTTTTGAGTAGAACAGTGCAATGTAACTCAGTTTACAGTCCGTTAAATGCACATAGCTCACTTCCATATTCTCATGCAGTTGGCGTATGAAAACAAATACATTTTAGCATTTAAAAAATAATAATAATAATAAATAAAGGATTTTTTAAGGAAAATTTGAAAATAAAACAAAAATACTGAAATATTCTCAATTTTTGGTGGCCTCAGGTCATGACCTGTGCTGTGTCACAAAGTTAGGGGCAAACAAGATTTCCTGGATTTGTAAAGTAATATTTTTTTCCATTTTTGCAATTAAACATCAAATGCATGGATTTTACATTACTGTCTTATGGTAAAAATTACGATAAATTGTTGCACTGACTGTGGTTCCATACATGACTAATTTGTGTGACTCATTCATTTTATTCTCTGATTCATGCTTTCAAAAGCCATTAGACTGTGCGGTTGATTATCATATGCTAGCAGGTACTTTATCACACTAGAGAAAGAACAGGTCTATTAATGATGACCCAGTTCCATTAATTGTACCAATAAGCAATTACATTTTGCTAGAGCGCACAAAAGCAAAACCTCTGCTATGTGGAATCCAGCCATGGTTAAGACATCTACTGAGTCTCCCCTACAGTGATAGGCCAAAATGTCTTCTGCGAGAAGGGCATACGAGGTGCGATTCAGTTGTTTCACTTAATCCAGGTCAATAGACACTGTAGCACCACCCTTAGGTCAATCCGTGCAATTCAACGGTGGAAACAGTTAAAAATTTGCTTGAAGGTACAATAAAAAATATCCAGTCACAAATAAAAAGTCATGCATTGCATACAGTGTGAAAGTATTTATGCATTTTACACTATTGATTGCTATTTTACACTATTACAAATGCATTCTCGTGTAAGAAGCATTTTTATGTTGTAACTTGTTATTGTGGTGGCCTGTTTTCTGTATACAGCATTATTAATATTGAGCGGTAACTAAAGCTGTAAAATAAGTGAAGTGAGGTAAAGGATATTTCTAATCTGAGTAATAGTATCTTTGAAATGTATGTATTTATGTAAGGTTTAACTGGAATAAATGTAAATAAAGTTATAGCACTGTTAACATTTCATGTTGAATTTGGGATCTTGTGAGTCAGACACTGATCAGTATACTGCGTCAGAGGAACCTGTAACGAAGAAGTCATGGAAAAGTTCAAGCAACCAACCAACAGATTAAAGAAATTGCTGCAAGAGTGACTCACTTTGCTTCTCAGATTTCCCCATTGATATTGTTAAATGGGCATTTTGTCTTTTACAACAGAGACATTGATATTGTGGTCCCGGCTGTTGACATACCACAAATATTTATTGAAAAAATAAGTATGTGGCAACCAAACAGCAACTTGCACATAATGCACAATATAATTTAGTAAACAGGTAGTGATTTTAGTGGTAGACCAAATGTGCTCTAAAATGTTTCATCGTGAGTCGAGGCTTCAAAGAAGCTCTTGGACTTCTGTTTGTTCTTGTATCATGAGTACGTTTCTTATACATAAGATAAGATAAGATAAGATAAGATAAGATAAGATAAAATAATCCTTCAGTTTATCCCACAGTGGAGAAATCTGGAATCTGGGTCAGAAAGTCTGAGGAAAAGTGAGTGAAAAACAAATATTTAAGGTTTTCTCTCTCTATATATATATATATATTTGATATATATAATATACAGTTATAGATATGGCTGTGTGGAAAGCCGTGTAGCAGTCATCTCAAAGGTCGAGTAGTGTTTTTGAAGTACTGAGGGTGTGCACACTTGGGGTGTGCTACGTTATAGCACCAGCATTTCAGAATGGAAAAAAAGTGGCCTTTATACAGGTGAATCCACTTTGAAAGGTGTGTGTACATTTTCTCTTTAGCACAATTCCTTTTACGCTTAAGCTTAGAGGGCCAATCAGCTCTTTTCCCCAAAGCTGGGAGAAAGCTTGAGTCTGAGAGTTGTTGCGCTTCATTTGCAAAAGATAAATGACAAATCATGTGTGGGCGGAAACTAGTCTGTTACCTGCTGCTCACACCTCTGGGAGTTGCCTGGACTTCTCACATAATATTTCACTGCATGACATACAGACAGATGGACATCAATTTAAATGCCTTGTTGTCAGTCTGTTGATGAATAAAGTGGGAGTTTGCCTCAGTGTTCACATGCCAATTCAAATTTCTGCGTCTTTTAAAAGAGACTCACACCAAAAGGTATTGCCGTCTGTGTTGTGTTGGTTAGTGTGACTCCAGTCACACTAGTAAGAATGGTTAAAGGAGGACAGAGCTAAAAATTTAGATATTTCTGTTGACTTCACTGGCGTATCTGCAGTCTTTAATGGTATGGGTGAGTGTGTCCTCTACATCTGTTCATTGCACTGCAAACAAGTGCAGAGACACTGTTGCTATTTTAACACTTCAGAACCAAGGTCATAATGATAGCTTAGATATTTAAAAATATATACGTATAAGCTAGGAATCGAATTATCTCATTATCTCTTAGTTTATTTTAGTCTGTGTTCAGTTTCATGCTGCTCTTTATCAGGGAGTCACACACTTACCCACGTACACACACACAATTCAGTGTCAAAGTGAACCCAGACTGCCTCTGCTCTTGAGCATGATTAATAACCAATGACAGCGTGCACTATTCGAGAGAATTTCCTTTTTATGTTCATTGAAGAGAGTGAGTGAACCTTGATGAGAGTGTGCATAGCCACAACTCAAAAAGTCAATAACAATCAATCTGCCCTGCCGTTGTATTATAAGGCCAAGAAGAAGATTACGGTAGACATCCACTCCCTCACTGGATACAAGGGGATTAAAATATTTTAAAAGATGTTTATAATTTCATTTTTAGGTGTGTTTGTCAGTATCAGATAAGTAAAAAAAAAAAGGTAAAATCATTTATTTCCAAATAACTAGTAGCATCCCCTTGGTGGAGTGAGAGTGAGAGTCTCAAGCTTTCCATGAGTGTTTCTTACAAAAACAATGCAGCTTATTATGTTGTGTTAACTTTTACAGGAATTGGTGTTTTGTTTTGTTTTTTCCATTTATACACACAGTATAACCATTAAAGTATTAATATAAAAGAGTGAGCCATTTAAATACATGGGCATGTCTTTCTAAACGTCAGATTTGCATTTCTGTGTGCAAAACAAGCAAGGCACTGTGTCTGGAACTGTATTTACACCCTCTAAATATGTTTGAAAAAATATCCACCTTGTCTCACACTAAAAATAGTAAAAATATTCCATCTGGGGACACAGAAACATGTTTTTATGAGAATCAAATGTTCAAGATCCATCCAGCTTCTATGCAGGAACCATAATCGCAACGAACAACTCAAACAATAAAGAATAATGTGAATGTGCAGTAATTCACACAGTAATTCTCATAACAATGTGCAATACATCTGTGCAATAATTTGTCACAACAATCTGCAACACAAACAAGTGCAATAATTTCACGTGATGTGCAATAACAGTGACTTATTATTATGTGTGAATGAGATTGTTATGGCAATATTTTTTATTTTTATATTTTTTAACATATTTTTTTATTCTAGTTTAATTTCCTTTACTTTTTAAATTTATTTTTATTCACGGAAAAACTAAACAACCTAAAAATACATTCTAGATATTTCTTATAGCATAAATGTGTAAATGTATATAACTTGTTACATTTTCCGAAAAAAACAAACAAACACTGATATATTCATTATATCGTCTATTTCTTAATTACTGTCTGAAATAGTTAGATGTACATTTTAATATTTAAATATCTGTTATATTTATTCATATTAAATAAACAAAACAAACCGTCCAGCCTTACACTGTTTCACTGGAGGGCGCTAATACAAAGCACCAGGTGGTCCGTGAACAACTTGAGAAGGAGGAGGCCATTCACTAGCCTGTTTTAGCTACACACACCTAGCTACTGTTAGCTAGCCGGCGGCTAACGAGCAAGCTAAAACACCAGTTTGTCTTGATGTCGCCTGTCTTATCAAGTGATGGCAAGAGAACATTGTTCACAGACAGAAGCTGGTGAGTGCATAGCATGCGTTCGGTTCGCGACTAAATATTTTGCATTTACAGACTTTGCAGTTGTGTGTCAGCCAGCGAGCTAAGTAACCGAGCGCAAAGCTAGCTAACGTTAGCTCGGCTCTCATTAGTTAGTGCCTAGCTAATACGGCTTTTCTTTCTTTTCAGAACTGTATTACCTCATTGCCAGATTTCTACAGTCTGGACCTTGTAAAAAATCAGCACAGGTAACATCATACAACAAGCAAAATAGTAACTCGTCTGTTATAATTCGTCTAGAGAAGTAGCCGTGCTAGCATCTAGAGCTAACTGTGTCTGTCTGTTGTTAGATTCTGATCGAGGAGCTGGAGGAGTATGAGGTAGGTTCAGCTGGACCTTTCTGTGTTTATTCTCATGTGTAGTGTCCATGTGCCTGCCTTTCTTGACGCTTTTCGGTCAAACTTTGAGTATTTTTTACCGTTGTTAAGATAAAGGAGCGCGTTTCCCTGTCGAGACGAACCAGGCAGTTTTGTGTTATCTCTAATAGCTTGTCTATTAACTTTAGTTGGTCCCGCAACGATGGAGTTGGGACGGGAAGAAATACAAACGGACCTTCCAGGACTGGGTGAGTGTGTTTTGTCATAATGAACTTTTTAATCAAATTAGTCATTTTACTTCGCTTTTAATCGACAATCGCGCCGTGGCGTGTGTCTGTGTTTTTAATAAAATTACCCATTAAAAATAAATGCGTTGGACTTGAGTTTATATTTATTCGAGTATATTTAACATCTATATTAGTATAGGTCTGTTGATAAATAACTATATACGGGCTTTGCTATTGTGTGGGCTAATGGGCGGAGAATAAAGACATGGGCAGGCAGTGATAGGCTGAACCAGATCCAGAGAGCTGTCGATCTCCCTTATCGGCCAATGAAATCACAGTTACTTTTGCAAAGGAACCGGAAAACGAGTTTGGATTGGCTGTGAGCGTTTCTGACCCTCCTCTTTCGTTTTTTCGCCTGTTCTCTCTGTGGTTTGTTTTTCAACTATCTGCATGACAAAACCATTCTGTAAAATATAATTACGAGCAAGTATAAACATAACGAGGTAAAAAAAAATAAAAATAAAAAAATCACGTCCTTTACAAGGAATTATTGATTTGTACGTTTGTGTGACTGCTTAGCTGTTTGAATGGTATCATATAATTCTATTGTGGATATAAAACAATTTAAGTAGACCAGAAAATCAAAATGGTGGAGTTTTATCCCATTGCATTGTCTAGTTGAATCGCTTGTTTGAGAGGGTAATTAACTTGATTTGTAGAATGAATAAAAAAGTTTAATAAACACCTGCAACAATCAGTGGATAGTTGCATATGAACATTTTTTCACTTAAATTGTGTCCTTCTCTAATAGATACAGTTGTTAGAAGAAATTAATATGACATTTAAATAGAGTTTATCGGCTCAATTTCAATGTCAGCTTGGTCAACAGATGGGACATGTTCTTAGTGCTAATATGCTGGTTAATCTGACATGTAATAATTATCTGTGATTTTATAGGTGATTTTGAACCAGCACATTCCTGCAGACTATCTGCTCCGTGTGTGTCAGCGGATTGGCCCACTTATAGAGAAGGAGATCCCACCTAGTGTTCCTGGAGTCCAAACGCTGCTGGGGCTGGGGAGACAGTCTTTACTGCGCACCACCAAAAGTGAGCCATCCACCGTTGTCCTTTACTCTCTGTATTTGTTGTCGGTCGTCATACCATCTGTTTTCAAATTCAAATAAAATCATTTATTTTACGCAATAATTTTTGACCAATTGTCTGTGTAACTAAGGCTGTGGCCACAAGGTATGCAGTGGCTCAGCTGTTGCTGCGCTCCACCGAGGTCGTCCACCAGAACCTCCAGTCAACAATGGAAGTCCTCCAAATATTGGTGTGTGATTTATTTTTTATTTTTTTAAAAATCCTTTTTATCTATTTATATAATTTCTACAAATTATGTCAGAAAGGTCAAAAAGCAGTTTTCTGTACTCTTCAGCCTTTTGCCACAACTAATCATTCAAATGTCTGTCTCAAGTGCCCATCATGGGTGCTCGCCAGGCCACAGGCACAACTCGTTTTGGCCAGGTCCTGCCGTCTTCCTCCTACCAACACATGAAGATACACAAACGGATCCTTGGCCACCTTTCTGCAGTCTACTGTGTAGCCTTCGACCGCACCGGTCGTCGGATATTTACGGTGAGTCGTAAATATTGCAGAGCAACTTCATTTTGTGTATTTTATTAATTGTGCTTCGAGCTGTCATTTATTATGTAAGCCGACTGTTTAAAGTCCGAAAACATATAGTGCAAATTGAGGATCTCTCTGAGTTGTAGTTGTTACCACTGCTGTAAGACAGTGCTTGCTTTATTAGTTACAGACCCATTTTGCTTTTGTCACTGTAAATACACTCACTTTCTAATTCTTTAGGTATACAAGTGAAAACAGGTACATTCTAATATAGCAGTTCTTCACAAAGTCTCTTCGTGACTGTTCTAATGTTCAGTTTATATTGAAACAGTGTAAGAAAGCTGGAACTGTATGATCATTTTGGTGGATGTAGTTTGTGGTGCTCTTAAACTAGATTGAATTACACAATGAAAACACAGTTGAATCAACAGCTCACCCAGTTATTTAAAACTAATGCAAAATACCATAACCTTCATGAAGATAAGATTTAGTGCATGACTGTTGGATTAGAGTGAAGTCATTTTTACTAGTGTGCCTCATTAACTGGCAAGTGAGTGTGTATTTTGCATAATGCACATTTGCTTGTCATGAAGATGCCTTTTTGTTTTTGTTCACAGTGTATGGTGTTAGATGATGAACACTCTTCAGTCAGAGTCCCAATAAAAACGTCTCATTTGTCAATGTCTGATGTTTTTTAGGGTTCTGATGACTGCCTGGTGAAAATCTGGGCCACAGATGACGGCCGGCTCCTGGCAACACTCCGCGGCCACTCAGCAGAGATCTGTGACATGGCTGTCAACCACGAGAACAGTCTCATTGCCTCGGCCAGCTGTGACAAAATCATTAGAGTCTGGTGCCTACGGACTTGTGCGCCTATCACTATTCTGCAGGCCCATGCTGCCTCCATCACATCCATACAGGTGATAGTTTAGCATTAATCTCCAGTGTTACGAAGGCTTATGTCAGGCTTTCTCATAATATCAGAAGTATGACCTTGATTCTCTACTCTACCCCTGTACTGTGTCAACTTAAATTAGGTGTTTGCTGCCGTCATGTTAAATACTGGCCAGACCTAATCAACACTGACCTTCTCTCCCCTCAGTTTTGTCCTGCTGTCAAAGGGACAACGCGATACCTTGCCTCAACAGGTGCAGACGGCATGGTGTGTTTCTGGAAGTGGCACTCTCTCAGCATGAAATTCAAGTAAGTAATAATGAGACATTTAGTGTAGCTTTTTTTAGCTGCTGATTTTCTTTTTTCATAAAAACAACCACCGCTTTCTTATTTTGTTCTTTCCCTTAGTGATCAACCAGTCAAGTTTGTTGAGCGTTCACGGCCAGGAGTACAAGTGTCCACTTCCTCTTTCAGTAGTGGTAAGGGTGTGCCCAGACCAAACCGATATCACACCATCTAGATAACATTCTGGATACGTGTCTCTTCTTTTTTCCACTCCTTTTGCTTAAAGTAAAATAAAATCAATGGCATACATTAGTGTACAGTGGTGTATGTTTTCAAAATGAAAAAATGTTTTGAGTTTGATAAAATTCACTGGGAAAATATAATTTACATATGTTATATCGATGTATGAATATGGACTGATGGTGTTCTTATCACTTCCATTTCATTCTGCTTACTGTTAATAGGTGGCATGTTCATGGCTACCGGTGGAACGGATCACATGATCAGGGTGTACTACCTTGGTGCTGAAACTCCTATGAAGGTCTCTGAAATGGATGCTCACACGGTAAGAAAGAAAAACACTTATTCTTCTTGGTCAACTCTGTTAAAGCCTTTAAGCTTCATTTAATGTCTGACTTAAGTTATTAACCTTCTTTTTGTCTTTTGTCAGGATAAAGTCGTTGTCGTGCAGTTTAGTAATAACAGTGACAGGTGAGTGTGTTTGCTGAGATCTACACAGATGTCAAACTGGTTTTTGTGTTGTTTACAAACTTCTAAAGTTGAATGTGTGTGTGTGTGTGTGTGCAGCCTAAGGTTTGTGAGTGGCAGTCGTGATGGCACAGCCAGGATCTGGCATTACCAGCAACAAGAGTGGAAGAGTATCACATTGGACATGGCTGCAAGGCTGCCTGGGTAAGAAAGCGTTTTACATGACACAGAGTTTTCCGATGTCGTTTCGGTCCTTTTCATGTCTGATGGAATATTTTCATTTAGGAGCGCTGCTGCCAATGGGGATGATAAAGTCAAGCTGGTGGTGACCATGGTGGCCTGGGACCGCGCAGATACCACCGTCATCACAGCGGTGTCAAACTACCTGCTGAAAGTGTGGAGTGCAACATCTGGACAGCTGCTGCATGTTTTGTCTGTGAGTGGTTGAATCGGACATTTTTGTTGCAATGCTCCCTCAGAAAAAAAAAAAGAGTGAAACAGCTGTTTTTCACCAACTGAAAACCCTGAAAGTTGGCGCTCGCTTTCTGTTTAAGGGTCACGATGACGAGGTATTCGTGATGGAGGCTCACCCATTCGACTCTCGTATCATACTGTCTGCTGGCCACGATGGCAACATTTTCATCTGGGACCTCAGCAAAGGAACCAAGATCCGCAATTTCTTCAACATGGTAATTTATCAGCAATGTGAGGACCCTACCAGGAGTGTTTTTTTCACACTAGCATTTAGCTCATATTATAATATTTGTTTCCAGATTGAGGGCCAAGGCCATGGTGCAATTTTTGACTGCAAGTTCTCAAGTGACGGGCAGCATTTTGCCTGCACTGACTCACATGGCCACTTGTTGATCTTTGGCTTCGGCTGCAGCAGACCATATGAGAAGGTAACGGCATATTCAGTATTCTTGGAAACATAATTGCTCTGTCATATCATCTTTTTGGTAAATAAGATGATATATAAAAAAAAATTATCTTGTTTATACATCTGTTCTTTAATCACGGTAGGTAATCGTGTCACCTCTTTTTGAATCAACATATCGACTCTTGATCCCTTTTAGATCCCTGACCAGATGTTCTTCCACACGGACTACCGACCTCTTATTCGTGACTCTAATAACTACGTTCTGGACGAGCAGACGCAACAAGCCCCTCACCTTATGCCTCCACCTTTCCTGGTGGACGTTGACGGGAATCCTCATCCCCCTCACTACCAGCGCCTGGTGCCAGGAAGAGAAAACTGCAAAGAGGATCAGCTAATACCTCAGCTAGGATACATGGCTAACAGTAAATAACCCACTCGTTACTTATTCCATTCACTATGTTTTTTGCAGTTTTAACTTAAGAAACTTAGTTTGATCCGTGATCTGCCTCTTTGTTTCTTAGGTGATGGAGAGCTGGTTGAGCAGGTACTTGGCCAACAAACGGCAGAAAATGAAGAAAATATGTTGGACAATCTCATCAGACAGTTGCAGAATGAGCAGGACGAGCGTCAGAATCAAGAACCGCAAGCTGAAGGGGAAGAGGGTATGTATTACTTAACGTTATGTAGGGAAATTTTACAGAGATTTTTCATTGTGCTGTGCTCATCAACATACATTTGTTCTTTAAAGCTGGTGATGGAGCAGAGGTGATGGCCTCCTCTCCAACTGTTGGACCTCGCAGAAGTGGACAGGTTGATGGGGTGTGGCAGATGCAGCATAATGCCCTTCGTAGTCAAGTAGCCACAGAGAGGGATCTGCTGGCCTGGAGCCGTAGAGTGGTGGTCAATGAAGTACCACAAGGAATATTCAGGTAAGACGGAAGGATGAATTAAAGTAGTTTTAAGGATATTACATAGATCACTTTAGATTTTTATACAAATTTATCATCCTTTAATGAAGACCTTTTAGTAATTGTGTACATGTCATCATTTTTAAAGAGTAATGGAGGAGAGCAGACAAGCCAAAGGCAACATGGAATGTTCTCTATACAATGTGGAGAGGAGGAAGAAACCAGTAACTTGCACACCCAAGGTATGATAGTTTTCATGTGGGTTGTTTTCATAAGTAGCTAGTCGTATATATATCCAAATAATTTTCTGCTCTTTAATTTCATCCCTCGATCTTTTGCACGGTGTAGAGCGATCCGCTGACTTCACGTCTGCGCTCCCTGCGGCCAACCAAGAAGAAGCAGCAACGTCACACCTATCAAACCCGCTCAGCTCAAGTCCGCCGTCCTGGAAGCAGAAGTCGACATACCAGCAACCGACGGAACTCTGACAGCCAGATAGACTCTGACAGTGATAGAGACGTACGTTCCATCTTTCTACTCACCAAAACACTACTAGCAGAGCTGTCTTGAGCATGAGTTGTAATGTTACACATGCTAGAAGTCATTGAAATTAAGCCAGAAAAGAGCACTGATAACTCCAGTTTATGATGAGAAAGGTGCTGTTTGTGTTGACAGGCAGCAGAACAGGTGGAGCAAACCGATGCCTCCTCCGATGGTGAAACTCAGTGGCAGGATGAAAGCAGCTCCAGGTTAATAATCTTAACTGGGCACGCTTTACAAGATGTAGTTGTATTTAACCACCTAACAGCATCCCTTTATGATTCTCAGTGACTCCTCCAGTGAATATTCTGATTGGACAGCTGATGCAGGGATCAACCTTCAGCCACCAAAGCGACCTACCAGGAGGCCCGTACAGCCTGCAGGTTACAGCAGCTCTGAGGAGGAAGAAGGTGGTGAGGAGGCCAAGGAGGCAAAAAAGAAGGAAGCTGAGAAGAAGAAGAAGCCCAAGGAGACCAAACAGGTGAGCTACCATGACCTACAGATCCATTACTCACAATAAAAGCATAGCTTTGTAGCTGGTTTACACATTATAGGAAGAATTATGTACCTTAACATCTAAACAAATTGTATACATTCAGAAACCCACATCTTCTCTGGGTGGACTTGATGCTGAGGAGTTTTTGCCGCCATCATGGATAATGGAAACGATCCCACGCCGCTCTCCTTTTGTTCCACAAATGGGAGATGAGGTAAAACCTGTCACTCTAGCATCAAACAGAAATGCATATCATATTTAATCCTTTTAAGCATACCTCTTGTGTCCTCCTCCAGCTCATCTACTTCAAACAGGGCCATCAGGCCTACGTCCGAGCTGTACGCAGGGCCAAAGCCTACAGCATCAACCCTCAGAAACAGCCGTGGAACAGACTCAACCTCAGGGTGAGGCACTGTTTTATATAAAAGCCAGAGCAGTAAGCAGACCGTACATGCTCCTTTAGAGCTAAGCTTCCTAGAGAGTCTGAAAATAGCAGCCAATTTATGTAACTTTCTGACAACGTTAACCTGGCAGGCAGTCATGCCCACTGTGCAGAAATCTTCCACTAATCTACAGCTACTGGACTTTGTCACAAAGGAGCTACAAATTTTTTTTTCTTCTGCCCATTTAGGACCAGGAATCTGTGAAAGTGGTTGGAATCAAGTACGAAGTGGGACCCCCTACGCTCTGTTGCCTAAAGCTGGCTTTCTTGGACCCAGTCTCAGGGAAGATGACCAACGAATCTTTCTCTTTAAAGTGAGTATTTATATTCAGTACATACAGTACAATAAATAATGGAAATCATATGTATTTCATCCCTTTTTTATTCCCTGTTTGTCAAGGTATCATGACATGCCGGATGTCATAGACTTTCTGGTACTGCAGCAGTTTTACAATGAGGCAAGAGAGCACAACTGGCAGCCAGGTTAGTTATTCCCCAGAAGTGTTTTAAAGTGACATGTTTACTACTCATCTTTGTTGTGGACCACCCATCACTTTCATTTAATCTTCTCCTCAGGTATGAGATTCCGCAGCATCATCGATGACGCCTGGTGGTTCGGATCTGTGGAGGATCAGGAGCCCCTGCAGCTGGAGTATCCAGATAGCCTGTTTCAGTGCTACGCAGTGAAGTACGTGTATATCTCGACAGTGTTTGCTGCTGCTGCAAGAACACTCCAACACAATATTATCAACAGGGCTCTTAGTTCATAACATGTTCACATTTCATTAAAGTTGAATCAGAGAAAAAACAAATTCATCTATTTTTGTTTTGTCAGGTGGGATAATGGCGAGCAGGAGAAAATGAGTCCCTGGGACATGGAGCCTATTCCTGAGGAAGGTCAGTATTAATATGAAAGGTTTGCTTGGTCTTAAACAAAAAGCATCATCTTTCTACAATTGCACAAAAAACACAACCAATGAGAGATGATCAGAACACAATTTACAGACATGAGTCAAATTTTCTAATCAGTAAAATGTTGCACCAAATTCGTGTAAAATATACCAGTAATCAATGTCACTATAGAGTTAGGAAAGATATATTACGACTAAAGAATTCCAATAAATCAACCAAAACATTTTTTTCACTTTCTCTAGCCATAATGTGTATGTGCCCTCAAGGCAAAGAGCCTTATTGTTTTAGCATTAATAGATTGTTGTTCAGTACTCATCCCCCAAGATTTGAAACCTCTAGCTGCTCCTTTTCAAGTGCCATTTTTCTGACATAATCGTACAACCAAGTACTTCATTATAAATGACATTTTTACTGGGTCAGTTTAGATTTATTCCCCACTTTTGTTCCAGGAAATGAGAATGGAAAGAAGAAATTTTGTCACATAATCTTGAACATTTCCATTCTGATGAGATTTATAACCTCCACCTAGAATAAGCTATTTTCTCTCTTCTTTATACATGTTATGTAACTGGTGAGCGGATGTAGTTTCATTTTATGATACATTTTGTGGCACCCTCAGCTGCGTTGCCCGAACAGGTTGGCGATGGGGTGGAGGTGGCAGAAGAGGAGATGAAAGCTCTGCTCTACAGGCCTCAGGAAGGAGAATGGGGGGCTCACACTCGAGATGAAGAATGTGAGAGAGTCATCAATGGCATCGACCTGCTTCTGACTCTGGGTAGGCAACAAAGACTTGGCAATAGTTTGTTACACGATAAGTCTCACCGTGTTCATCTTTCCCATGTTTAATCTGATTTGTGTTCGTCCACAGATGTAGCCAAAGCATTTGCAACACCAGTGAATTTGCAGGACTACCCTCTGTACTGTACTGCTGTAGCTTACCCCACTGACCTCAGCACTATCCGCAAACGACTGGAGAATCGCTTCTACAGGTGAGGCAGCAGACTTAACCTCAAGCACAGCCACATTTTGTCTTCACCGAGTTCCACTGACGGATATTCTTCTCTGCCACAGGCGGATCTCTGCATTAATGTGGGAGGTGCGTTACATTGAACACAATGCACGCACTTTCAACGAACCCCAAAGCCCTATTGTAGCATCCGCCAAGGTGGTTACTGACGTTCTCCTCCATTACATTGGGTAAGTCTCCTCTGAGTTCCTGCTAGAGATCTTAGATTATAGGTGTCTGAATACTCACACATGTCTGATTCCTTTTCTTGCCGTCTCCTTCAGAGATCAGAGCTGCACTGACATCTTGGATCTGTTTCACAAACTGAAGTCTGAAGTCAGCAGTGGAGAAGAAGCAGAGGTGAGGCTTTGTAAAATATCCTTTTCAAATTACAATGACTTCTTTTTGCTGTAGATATATACATTTATGTTTATGTGTTCCTCAACAGGTTGACTTGGATGTGGACTCTGACAGTCCAGGAACATCTACAGGACATCGGGTAAGAGTGAGCAGATGTTCCAGCAACAAGATATTTAAATTTACTGCGAGTTGCTTAGTAAATTTCTCTTTCGGTCTCCCAGGGAGTCAACTCGAACTCTAAGAAGCGTGGTGTTGTTCTGGATGTAAAAGCATGGCGAGGTCAATGTCGAGAGCTCCTGCGGCGAATGATAGTATCGCCTGATTCAGAACCATTCAGACAGCCCGTGGATCTCTTTGAGTATCCGGTAAAACACTCTGCAACAACCGCCACTTGAAATTACAACGCCACTCATGACACAAAAGACTTTATACTACTTGTGACATTAGAAATGCATGTTGCAAGTGTAAATTCTTGAACACAGTACTTGAACATTTCTACTTTTTTCCTTGCTTCATTTCAGGACTATCGAGACATCATTGACACTCCAATGGATCTTGGTACAGTGTCGGAGACATTGGCAGTAGGGAACTACGAAAATCCGATGGAGTTTGCCAAAGACGTCCGCCTCATTTTCAGCAACTCTAAAGCATACACACCTAACAAGAAATCACAGGTGTAGTATCAACAGCAAAGCATCAACAACAAAATCACACAAGGAAAATACTGTGGTATTTTAATTATTGCTTTCCTTCGCGTCTAGATTTACACCATGACCCTCAGCTTGTCGGCCTTCTTTGAAAAACACATCATCTCTATCATCTCCGACCACAAGTCTGCCATTCAGAACGAACGGCGGTCTCGTCAGAGACTCAGCTACAGAAGTAGATTGCACAATGGAGGCAGCTCCCCTCCTAATAGTCCATCTCCCAGGTACTGAGCCTCATTCATGTCACCACTCACTTCTATCAGATTATCTTTTTCATTGCTTTAGAAAATATTTCAAATGTGCATTCAACAACTTCAAAAATACTTGAGGTGTTGTTTCTTGTATTTCCTTATTTCAAAACCTAGGGCACAGGGGCTCAATATTATGCAGGTGGTTTTAACATTGGGTCTGATCAGTGAACTTTAAACCTGCTGAAGGTTGCCAACACTGTTTTATTTTGTATGGCTGTTAATTATTCTGAAATCTTGCTTTATTTCTGTTTCATATGTCCAGTCCTAAAGGGAAGCACAAGTCAGGGAAGGTGTCAAAGCCAAAAAAGTCCCAGACCTCATCTAAGAATCGTTCTCAGAGACAATGTCAAGGTATGACTTCACTATTGCATCTATGTTTTTTGCTTTGTAGGTCTCTCTGTTGCGCACCATAATGCTGTAAACTGATTCTATTACAGTTGGTGAAGGGACAGGATTTTTTTGCCTATTTTTAAACCATTTTTTCCCCACAATTGTCTCTGACAAACCAAGCTGACAGTTGGCCATTTTCCGAGCTGTCATGAGCTTCCTTGGTCTTAATTGTTCTGGTGTGTCTCACGCTGTTGGCACTAGTCAAACCCTTGTGGGCAGCTTTTCAGCTGATGAAGTATGTTGAATTAGCAGTAGAATAATTCGATGAAAGATCACTTTGATTAGTTGTTTAGCTCAGAGAACCAATGCTCAAGAATAGAAAGGGAAGTAGTTCAAAAGGCACACAGAAAGCATTTTACATCTTTATCTAATCTGAACTCAAATATCTTCACAATGATCATCTTGGATAAAGAAAATGTAGACCAACTGATCAGCATGATTCAGGAGAGGCCAGCTCTGTACGATGTGAGATGACGTCCCAGTTGGCCTTTGTTACCAGTATGTTCTATGTCCATACCTTAACAAGAAGAATGTCTTCTACTTTACATATTGTTTAACTTTTCCTCTAGCACCAAAATCAGGTCAAAACTTTCTGTCCATTAGGTTCATGACCAAATACTTGTAAAACTAGAATGGAAATCATCACCACTGAGTCACTAGCATGGCTGTAGAAGTTGTTTGGTGATGGCCTTATACTTACCAAGGATCTTAGATAGAAAATCTAAACAAACCTTGTGGTATTTTCTAATGTGATGACAGTTCTCATTTGTAATTGCACTGTGTTGTTTCTTTAGCTCAGCAAAGCAGCAGTGTAGCAGAGGAAGAAGACATCCAGCCTTCTTCCCCAAGTTCAGGGACGAGCAGCGAGAGCAGAAATCAAGGGCCACATCGGGTTACCCGCAGCCAAGCAACTCCGGTGAAGAAGTCAGGTATCACCAGCGTTGCGTCGTATCATTTAATGTGTCGGCATTTTTCCTTTTAGTGTGACATTGAAGTTATGTGGGCGAAATTAACCGTCGTCCTCTTGTCTTGCTCCAGGACGCCAGCGTAGCTTGCATGTAAGTAATGGCCCCAGACAGCGCCACGGGAAGGAAGCGCCGCAGTCGGATGATGACGAGGCATCCGGATCCAACAGCTCCTCATCAGAGTCATCCTCCTCTTCGTCATCCTCCTCTTCCTCCTCATCTTCAGACAGTGAGAACAGTTCCGATTCTGAGATGGAGAAGTATGTGGAAGGAGGAGATCACGACTACAGCAAAGCCCCCTGCCTGTCAGTGCGCCTCTCTGCCCAGGGTCAGGTGGCGGCCTCAGGGAAAAGGAGACATAAAGGAGGAGAGGACATGGCACAGGCGGCTAAAAGGGCACGAGTGCAGCTGCCGGTAGCGGTGGTGGTGGAAGAAGAAGAAGAAGAGGAAGATGATGAGGAGGAGGCAGAGGAGGAGGATGAAGAAGAAGATGCGGAGGAGGAGGATGAAGGGGAAGAGGCAGAAGAGGAGGATGAAGAAGAGGCGGAGGAGCAGCAGCAGCAGCAGCAACAACAGGTTGATGTGAAACATGAAAAGGAAGCTGGAGAGGAGGAAGAAGATGAAGAGGAAGAAGAGGAGGAGGAGGAGGAGCCCGAGGAAGAGGAGGAACCTGAGGAGCAGGAGGAGGATGATGACGATGAGGCGCAGAGAGAGGCAGTAGCAGCAGCAGCAGCAGCAGCTAACAGTCAGAGAGGCAGTCAGTGCAAGTCTCGACGGGTCAATACACGCAACCAGGGCCGAAGGACAGTTCTGTACAGGGACGACTCAGAGGATGATGGCCATGGGTCGAAGGACGACCCCCTCAACCTCGGCATGTCCCGCTCAGGACGGGTGCGCCGCATGACTGAGAAAGCCCGTGTCAGCCACCTCATGGGCTGGAGTCACTGACACGCCGCCCCTTTCCAAACCTCAATTAAAAACTGAACATGAGTAACACATCAGGGATTTTTTTTTCTTTCTTTTTTGTACAAGCGTGTGTATATAATATATATATTATTTTCTTTTTATCTGAGACTGCTTATGACTCTCAAACTGAAAGCTGGTGCTCATGAAACGTTGCCACGGATTTTTCCTCCCTGGTTGACAGAGCTACTGTTCAACACGGACCCTCTCCGACTGGACTAACTCACCTCGGCCTTACTGCTCGCTGGGAGAGCCTTTATGACACTGCGCCCGCGCTTCTCCTCTTCATCCTGCGTGTTTCACGTCCAGTGCTAAAACACTATATCCACCCCTCTTCGTCCGTCCCATGACTTTTCTTACTCCCAGTCACCAAAGAAGGATGCGGAGACGCCAAAAAAATGGTGCTCATATTTCTCTCTGTTCATTTTTCTCGATGAGTAATTCAGCGAAACTCATGCTAGTGGTCGCTGTTTCCGTCACAACCACTGTGAGACATGCGGGATCACTTAGGGTATCTGGTGTCGAGTCTTGAGTTGAGAGCTCACATCATTTTGATTTGTTCTGTGTAGACTGGGGACTAGCAATACTGGCGGCACCATTGTAATATCCCTCTTCCTGTCCTTTGGCCTGTGAATGTTTTCCACCGTTTACTTTTTCTGGTGACTTTTTTTTTTCTGCCTTTTCAATTATTGTATTTAGGTAGAACTGGGTGCTTTATAAAAAAAAATAATAATAATAATTGAAAGTGATTTATCTTTTCTTTCTTTGGGTAAGAAAGCCACTGCATCCTGTTTGCATTCGT
Organism: Chelon labrosus; assembly: GCF_963514085.1. Classification (NCBI taxonomy): domain Eukaryota; kingdom Metazoa; phylum Chordata; class Actinopteri; order Mugiliformes; family Mugilidae; genus Chelon; species Chelon labrosus. The sequence continues at coordinate 4,123,945 of NC_140350.1, read as the reverse complement.
ACTGTTGGATCAGACCTGCATCCACTCACGGCTTCTTGTGCGACACCTTCTCCACCCAAGCGCGTGCAAAAGAAAAGGGGTTCTTGGCCGACTCTCTTCCACAGATAATATTTATTTTTCCATTGTATTGTACTTGGGTTTCTATTTCGTTTTGTTAGTAGTGATGAGGAAAAGGAAATATTTGCACATTTACCTACTCCATGTGGCAGCTGAGTAACATAGAGATATTAGAGGAAAAGGATGGAACCTCTCGTGAATTTTGTGTAAGAATGTTTGAACTGTGCCAGCACACTCTCCATTTTTAAGTTGAATAGGATATAACTAGAAATGTGTGTGCGTGATTAAGCTGAAGGTCCCATCGGGTTGGCTTCCTCCTGGTCTAAATCAAAGATGGCAATCAGAGATCAGCGCTTTGTTGGTGTGTTCTCTTCATCTTTTGTTTTTTTTTCTGACCATCCGTGGACTCTTTAAACTGCACACATGATGGCTTTTTACACATTTTCCGCTCCCCCCCCCCCCCCCCCCCCGTGTGTGATTCCTGACCGATCTGAAATCTAAATACAAGGTGTCTCTCCTGCAGAACGGGTGCATTCTTTTTCTGTCACACCAATAATGTTTACTTTGTGCAGTCGTGCAGACGTTGTGCTAAATCATTTCAGGCAACGTCCAGTCAGCAGAAAAGATGACTCACGTTCTCATATCAACACTGGGTGCTCAAATCCAAACACACCTCCTCATCCCTCTGTGTGGTCGCTGACGTGACAGAGGGAGAGAGGGGTCTCTGAGGTTATTTTACAGTTTAGTTGGTGTCACGTTTTCAGAGAAAAAAACACACGTCGGCATCTCTTACATGCTGAGCGGCAGCATTAACTGGTGTGTTGAAATGATTCTAGTTGAGTGACAGAACTGCGATTCTTATTTTGGAATCTTATTTTCATATAGTAGATGGCTCTTAGTCTTGACTCGAAGCAACAGACTAGTATACGACAATTCTACTGTAGGTGGAATAAGATTACACGACTGTCTTTTATACATGATGATTTGATTGTATGCGTTTTCTTTTTTAATAAAATAAAAAAAGAATTTCTCTTGATTTTCAGTGTCTATCTGTGTTAGGCCAACACAAGCCTGAAGGGCTATTCAGCAGCACTGAGTCATCTGTTGTCTTTATGGGTCGTAAACATCCACCGAAGGCAGTGATTTGAGAATTTCAGAAAACCGGGACCATCTATTGACTGCGATAGGCAGTCATAAACCGGACTGTACCATTTGCGCCCGCCTAACTGCATTAACGCACTGAAAGCTGGGGTGAGTCAGACGAGGAACAAACAAGGTTGAGCTGTGACGCACCGTGCACCGCCACACCTAGAAACTGCAGAGATGCTGGAGGATTGCAAGAATTAAATCATTGATCAGCGAATAAAGAGGCAATGGTCACTTTTAGGATGAGAAGAGGGCACAGCAAGATGTGCTGTGTATATAAAAAGGCATAGAGAAAGTGGAACAAGTTTTTTTTATGATATCATAAAGTACCCTGATTGTAAATATGTATTATGTGAATGCAACTTCGTCGGATCTGTAAATGCTGATAAAATGTGCTTCTCAAAAGGCAGATTTTTCACAATCGGGAGAGGTGTTGGGTTAGTGCAGGAAATATGGAAATATGACGATGATGTGTGCCAGGTCAGGATTAGGAATGAAAGATATATAACATGTGCGTCACTGGATATAGATAATAATGGAAAACTATTGGAAAAGTGTGTATTTACAAGAGCAAGACAGGCCTCTGTCCCAAAGCAGAGCAAAGTGTTGGTGTAGCTAAGAACAGGAAGTCAGGACATACACCGATCAGTCACAACATTAAAACCACTCATCTCGTCACAGTGCAGTGGACTTCTGGGAAACCTTTGTATCAGACACGCCCACCTACGTGGGAACAGCTTGAAAGGTATAAAAAATAGCCCAATGTGTTGACCCAGTGTTGAGACTGTCAAGCGGGTACACCAAGCAACTGTTTGGGGCCCTGTGAAAACATCAGAAAAGGGCCCATCTGGAATATTTTGCACCGACAACCACCTTAAAGGGGAACTACTGTTTTTTTACAACCTGGACCTTATTTCTGGCATAAAATACAGTCGTTTACTCACCCATATAACTTTGGTGTCATTTGCACTCTTTCAGGAGATAATTAGATCAGCGTATATCCATATAGCGGGAGTGACAGGACACCGAGACGCAGCCTCTAAATAACGCATTAGCTGCCGTGAAACTCGTTCATTTCACCAATATTTTGTTATCATACGTTAATGCTAGAGTCCGGAGTTAGCTGTTATCATCATCCGGGGTCTGTAGATTGACCTACAGACCCCGGATGATGTCCTCTGACCTGGATGATGTCATCTGTGAGCATACCTGCGACGGTCGGCTTGTTTACCTGTAATTTCAGCCATGTTGCAAAAAACTAGCAGGATATACGCTGATATAGCGTATCTCCTGAATTATCTCCTGAACGGGTGCAAAAGTGACACAAAACTTATATGGGTGAGTAAAAGATCGTATTTTATGCTAGAAATTAGGTCCAGGTTGTAAAAAACAGTAGTTGCCCTTTAAAGTTATGAAGGTGCTACAGTGCATAACCATACTACACAACCCCTACTTGTGGCCTCATACTGTAGCTACCCTATGACTGATTTCACTATAGTTTATTCTGGGGGGATAACGTACGTATATCTTTGCCTGAGACCCCAGAACCCAGGGTCGCCAATGTCTCAACCCATAGAATCCTACTCCCCCACTACCTACGTCCTGGTGCCACAGGACCCCCTCAGAAGGCTTGCGTCCATTCCTCAATGAGTCTCAAAGCACAATATTAGGCAGGTGGTTTTAACATTGTGTCTGACCGATGTATACTGTGGAGGACCAGCAGGATGGGTTGACCAAGCTCGCAGGGTGTCGAATGGATAGAGCTGGAAATGTGAACTAATACTTTAAACAACCACAGGCTTTTGTCAAGTTTGCACACCAATGGTGTTGCCATGGCACCACTAAACTTACAACTGATCTGACAATACGATCTAGTAAAACTAGAAAGTCCCCAAAGTGACAGTGAAACGAGATTACACTCCATAATTTCATTCAAACCACAAAGATAATCATACAAACGTTGTGCCTTGGGGCTTAATGAGAGCAAAGCAGTGACTGTGTAGCTCAGACCACCAAAGAAAGATTCCAGAGAGCAGTTGTGTTATATTTATTATCACAATAACACAACAATCTGAGTAATTACATGTCATAACAGGGGTATTTGAGTTTCTCTACTGGCATAACAGGTCCTTAACAATACATACAGTACAATACAACCACTAAAGCTACACGGGCCACTACTTCACACAGTATTTTAGAGGACTTCAATATTTAGTTGGAGAATCACGAGCATTTAAATCACCGTCATTACTCGACAACATCTAACTGCATTTACATTGTGCTTCAGTCTCAGACTTCACATCCTAACCTGCGCTGTCGTTTTTTTTTTTTTAATACTGAATACATGAACAAACACACAGGGACAGAGTGTAATAACTGCATGGTAGGCAGCTTAAATAACTGAAATAAGCAGTAAGACATTTTTTTTGTTTTGCACACAATGGCAGGCATAACCGCGAAAGAAGGTACTGTACTCATTCACCTTGTCCACTACAGCAAACAACTGTCACCATGTAATACACGCAGGAAGTCTATTCAGCCTGTTGACAAAAAAAACACGATTCAACATCTGCATTATCTCTAAAATAAAAATAAATAAATAAAAATACAAGACATTCAAAAGCTTTATTCATACTTCCACAAGGAGACAAATCCTTGCATGTTCCTCTAATGGGGAATAAGAAGACTGACTTCATAAAAGGCAGTTCCAAGTTCATAACTATGCGCTTTGTCAAAAGGGTGAGAATACAAAAACACAACTCAGCAACTCTTGTCACAGGAGACATTTGGAGTAATATTCTACGGGGCTGCAGGAAAATGATTTGTATTTTTTTTTTAAAGTGAATACCCAACAGTACCTAAACACACAGTTTTAACAGTTTTGGTGATTTCACAGGAGAGATTTCAGTATTTTTCATTCTTGTGAAATGTGCAGTGCTTATTTAACAAAAGTTGGCATCATGTACTTCTGTGAACCAGTCCGAATGTGGAAATATTTGAACCAATATCTGCTGTGAGTGGGTTGTTTGCTTATGTTGCTAGTCTACTGTTGATCAAATCTGACCAAACTACTCCCACAGCGAAGCGGATTCTACGTTTATTAGGCCTGGTTCAGACTACACAATACTGGCCGATACACGACAGACGACACGTTGGCATCTTTAACAATCTGAGTGATGTGTTTGAAAAGGAGGCGTCAGGTACTGGAGCTGGAATCGAAAATGTGAAAAAACAATGGTATGAATGAGTATGGCTGTCCTATGTGGAAAGAACAACTGTCTCAGTTCATGGCTTCTATTAAGATGACCGTATGGTTATATATCCTTTTGCATCTTTTTTTTTTATTTTGCTATTTTGTGTGTGGTCAGCGTCCCATTGTGGACATTGTGGAAGTGAAGGGGGTGAAGGAAGAGAACATAAAACACACATTAGTCTTTTTGTCAGAAAATTGTGAAGCAGATGTGCTGTCAGTTGTTGTCAACTACATTATATTGTTTTTCCTCATTTTCAGCCCGGAGGACCAAGGTCAACATCCGTCCGTCTGTTTTTGTGCCAGTATTGTGCCGTCTCAACCCATGTTGAGCCTGTTTTGTTAAGAATATTTCAAAAGGATTAGTACAGATTCTAGTTTCCATCGCCGGCCAAGGGATTTGAGAACAGCGCCTAATGAACTGAACCTATTTACTCTCCTATACTCGAGTGTTGACATTCACAAATACATAACTAACAATTTCACTGAAACACCACACAAGATTGTATCTAATGTGTTCCCTCAGGGAATGGGGTCCTATTTCTATACAGTGAACAGACAGATACAGCCAGATGTTAAACGTTACCCTACAGAGACCGGTGATTCACAACACAGCTAAAAGGGTTTTAACCCCTCAGAAATGTCAAGGATTCAAAGTGACTCAAACTTCATCCAAACTAAGATTTGTGTCATTGATTATGTTTTAAATGTTGGAGAAGTTTATCGTCTAGCAATAAAGAATTATCACATCACAACATTCTCCTCAACGGGGGAGGGTGATCAGCACAGAGTCCTGCCAAAACCCAGCCGAAACGGCCATAAACAAAGTCCCTCGTCTTCGATAAAATCCTCTCTCCAAGCTCTCTGAAATGTGAGCTCCTAACGATTCTTTCCTTTTCAAAAGTGTTCATCTTGAAAGCGTGATGTGCTTTGCCTCCAGTCCCTTTTCAGGTGTGACCTTTTATTATCTTTCATGTCATAAAGCAGGAGGGATTTCAAACATTAAACAGCACTGCGCCCGTGGTAGGCTGTTGTTGCTAAAACTTCCATTTGTGCCTCTGCTTGCAGAGCACCATGCTAATAGCAGCCCGCATGCCTCCCTGTGGGCATGTCACTGTACCTGTGCTACACCAGGCCAGTCTGCATGTGGACATGTAGAGGGTAAGGGTGGTAGATGAGCGGGGGCTGGGCTTGAGTGATGAAGTAGCTGTTGTAAATCGGCTCTGTCATGTAAGGAGCCGGCTGATAGAAGCAGGTAACGTTGGCCGTGTTGGGGATGGCGTTCTGTTCGCCCAGCACCCTCAGAGCCAGGACCGTGATCATGTTGAGCGTCTGTCTCCTCTCGTGTCCCATCAGACAAACCGTGCTTTCATCTATCACGCGCCTCAGGGTCATCAAATAGTCGTACTTGCTCGTCTCTTCGTTGCCAACGAAATGGCACTGCAAGTAGGCCTCGATCTTCCTCTGCTGCTCGCTTACGTCCGGGAAGTCGATGAAGAAGCGGGAGCACATGTATCTCTCCAAAGACTTGATCTCTGTCTCGCTGGCTGGCCTGAAGTTCCTCACCAACAGGTCGCTGTATTTCAGCAGGCCCCCTCCCCGGATCTCCTCTGGATTGTGGGTGGCAATGAGGCGTTGGCGGAGGTGATCCATTGCCTGCTCAAAGTCTCCGTACATACACTCTGCTTCCACAGTGATGGTGGGCTCCCCGGACATCCCGCTCCATGAGCAAGGGGCTGTGTGTGCCTGCTCCGGTTTTCGCACATCTACTTGTGAGGCTTTGTCAGCTTCACATGCGTGACTTTGAGTCTTTGAATCAGGAGGCTTCTTTGAGTGTTTCGGCTTAACTGATTGTTCTACAGTTTGACTGGAGCTAGTCCCTTCCTGAGGTGTACTGGCTGGACTGTGTGTGGGAACTATAAGGGTACCTGCACCTTCAGAGTTCTCTGACTTGGATTCAGGTACATTTGAGCCAGGGACTTGCGCGCCCTCGTGCAAAGGAGGTTTAGGTTGAAGTGGTTTCGGTATTTCTATGGGTGGGAACAGCTGCGTTGTAAGGTCTGACAAATCAGTCAGTAAAGACCACTTCTCCGGCTTGCTGATCAACTTCCGAGACATTTTCCTCTGTAATTTTGGTGAGGGACAGGGTTCAGGGACCATGTCCTGTGATGTGTTGCAAGTTTTTTTAGCTGGAGGAGGAAAGGAGAACTCAAGGTGTGAATCTTGAAGACTTGGGGTATTTTCAGTCCTGCAGATTACTGGGTCTGCTTTAAATTGTATAATTTCTTCACAGTGGGCCGTTTCTCTTGGAGCTGGCTTTTCAGTGTGTGTTGTAGGCACAGACTCGGAAGCTTGTGACTCACGTAATTCTTCATTACTCTGTAGTTTTAAACATGCTGTTGTCACAGGATTTGTGGTGTCTGTAAATAAAGTTTTAGGGGATGCAACTAAAGGATAATCACTATGAAACTCTTCTTTCTCTTGTGCATTTTCTTCACAAAGCTCAAACACAATGTCCTCCTCTGAATGCACATCCTCAATGCCGTCCACTTCCTCTTCTTCATGCTGTAAGTCAATTCTGTCAGGTTCTAACACCTGCTCCACTTTTCCATCTGCATGCTTAGCCTCTGCACATGGAAGCTCTTTCTCAAGAAAAAGAGAGACTGCTTCCTCCTGGCACAGACCTTCTCCACCGGTTGGCATTGCGGAATCTTTTACAATATCTTCTGCAACACCCTGAGGATTGCTTGATTGCTCATGCTCTTTGTTTTCATCCTTGTTGTCTCTTTTAGACAAATTCCCAGCATTCAGAGCCAACTTTCCTCCTTGCTTCCTTTCAGTCTCCCAGTAGGACTCCAGCATACGATCTAATATTATCTGGAAGGAGTCCACACTGAACTCAAACTGCCTTCGAAGGGCGCTGACGAATCTGAGCTCCACGGTTTTAGCTCTGTTGTTTGAAAGCGAAATGAGGCTCCACCTGTCGTGCTCGTTGAAAACTTTCACCATCTTTTGCACGTAGGCCTCCTTCATCGTCAGGCAGGTGATCTTCCGTCTGTTAACCCCGCAAGGGAGGAGGTCGCGTAGGCTGCCGAGCACCACCTCCTTTATCACCTGGAAGTCCTCTTGCCGGGGAAGCTCCACTCCAAAAATGATGTCTAAGTCCCTGTAGCCCAGGCCGTTATCCCTCACGAGGACATGGCTGGCAGTCGCTCCATTAAGGCGTATATCTTTAACCTGGATGTCTCTTTCCACCAGCCGATCCTTCACCACACGAATGATATCTTTGGCTCTCACCTGCAGTGTAGGGAAATTCCCTCGTCCATGGATAGGGATTATCTCAGTCAAGACTTTGTCGAGAGCCTGAACTTGCTCGAGGGTCAGGTTGTGGAACCTCTTTTCTGTTTGAAGCTCCATCGTCCTTCCCTGAGAAACAGAGGTCTGACATTTGCATCACATTGTGGCTAATATTTCATAATGACTAGCAGTAATACAGCAAGTAAACATGTAAAAACTCTGGTTTTTCTTCAGTGTCTGTGTGCACACAAATACAATTTTTTTCTTTCCATGTCTGTATCAGACGGATGTAGAACGCTCTACTTGAAAATGAAGGCTTTTATAGACTTGGGATTTGCTCTTTTGTTTATCCTCTCCTCCAGAAAATCTCAGATCTCAAATCTGAAAAATATGATTAGATAATTAGAAATAACAGAGCTAACTCTAACCCGGAGATGATTCATTCTCATTCCCCTCTAGCTCTAGTAAGCACTTATTTTTTTATGAGCTAAATCTGAAATTAAACTATTCAACAGGAAGTGTAACAGGCAGCTTTGAGGACTGAGGACGTCTCCCTGTGATTGGCTTGTCTGCTGTGCAGCCACTAGATGGCCACAGAATTATAACAGATGACAAAGTCAATTGAATGGCATAGCAAGAGCTTAAACGTAAGACACTGGTGACGCACTGTAACTAATTTAATTTTTCCATGTTAAATTACTCTGCACACTTTAGAAATGTCCCCTGTCGGATGAGTAACTACTTTCTATCTACCTGAAGAAGTTTATCTGCAAATAAAAATGTGCTCTCACATTTATTTCTTAAACAGATCACTGGCTACATGACTGTCATAAAAAAACATATGTTTGCTCCACTAATCTAATGCAGAAGACACATTTGTAACATGGAACTGGCTGAGCTTTAAATTAAGAGGAATATTAAGACGCCTCCAATGAGTTCTGAAAGGGACTTTTTTTTCTGACAGGGGTGTACTACATTCCACTGGAATTATGAACGTCATGAGCTGCCTCTCACGCCCTTTTTCTTGCTGGTCACGCTAGATAAACATTGAGCAGACGCCAGGTTGACTTTCCTCCACCATCACGTGTCCATCTGATAGTTACAGGTGACTCACCTGTGTGTCATTGACCAGCTGACAGCTACAGATATAACACGGCCGGTAGATCTATAAGATACGAGCTGGATCTAAGCTCGTCACATTAGACTACATAACGTGGATGTTGATAATCAATATATTTATTCAACAATACAAATAAGAAGAAAAAAAAGAGGAACAACTAAGGGGTAAATAAGGTACGTCATCATTAACGTAGGCTGACTCACTCAGCACAGAGGCAAATGTCACATGTTAAGCCTGTTTCCAAAAAATGCTACAGAGAAGACCTTGTACTGAAAACGTTTAAGTGCACACAAACAGTGTATAAATAGGAAAATGATGCCTATTATTACAGTTTTACCACTGACGGTGCTGCTTGTGCTGCTTCTGTGCATGCGCTGGGCTTATCCTGCAGCTCCATGACACAACCAGCAAATATTTTCTCCAAACAGAATCAAAATCAAGTCAGTGGTGCATGAAATTTAAGGTTTGAGCTAAAGGTATAGTGAATCACTGCAGTTTCCTGAGGCCTGATAATGTGAAAATGCTCTGGACATCAGACTTTAAATTAAATGTAAATGTAATGTACATTATATATTATTCTAAAGAAGCCTTTTTAGATATTTTTTCCCCTTTCATTTAACATTGGTTATACAGCTTGCATAAAGAAAGAAGAAAACACAGGGCTGTCATTGTGAATTAAGCTTGCTGGATACTTTTAAATATATGTTTTATGTCAATAAAAACAGCAAACTCTCTTATTTTATTTTATTTATTTTTATTATTATTTTGACCTGCCCTGGTTATAGGTAATGCTCTGCAACCAGCATCATCTGTTGAGTTCACAGCATGTCAACAGCCCTCTGCATCACCAAGTGTGTGTTAGTATTTGGCGGTCATCGGCGCAAATGCAGCCAGTCAGTGGCAGCAACTTGGGGGGCACAGGGGAAGCACGACCCACAGCAGCCTCTAGTGAATCTCATGGGTTACATCAGCACGGTCCTGCAGCAGGACTGCTCCTCTGCCACTTGGCTTCTTTATAGATAAGACTATATGAGTCATACAGCCACTGAACGAAAGCATCACTCCTTGGCCCTCCTGGATTATTTCCCTGTGCGCAAAAAAACGGCACAAAATGCACCACTTGGAGGTGGCTTTAGGCCCTGACTCATAAAATATTTAATGGTAAGTGGATTGTAACATATTTCAGACTATATAACTGAGCATACAGATAATCGTGATGTGGAAACATACATTTTTTAAGCACTTTAATCTCCAACATTTTACAGAGGCCACTTTTGCTCCTTGATGTTACACTACAACAATTACATGCTGTTCTCTGTACTCAGGTTAAAAACGTGACTGGCATCTGTTTCCTAGTACATTTATGACAGTTGCAGTCCACAAGTTGACAGCCAGTCTAAGTTTATTCCACATTTTAGATGAGAGGGAACAATATATAGAAGGAAAACGCAGAATATCGCTTTGCCAGCATGAGCTATAATAATACAATTTAAAAACTCACCTGTTTGTGGTGATTTTGCAGCAGAAAGTAAAGCCAGAGCAGGCAACAGAAAAACAAACAATGAGGGTTATGTCCGACCCCGTCGGAAAGGTTGATGCTGAAGTTATCGCGGACAGTTTCCGCTCAGCGCAGGAGCACTGTTTCCATGGCAATCAGGCGTCACGAAATTTACGGTAAATCACGACGCTCCGTGTCTCTCCAACTACCAAGTGACAGCCACTCAAGTTTGAAACTAACAGCGCATCTCACGGGCATCCAAACGCTTGCTAACAGTTTGGTAAACTTTGGCTTCTATTGGTGGAGCCAACCCGAGATGTCAGGCTCAACTACCGGCGTGCCACCGCACTGCCGAGCTGTTGCGGGGTGAACATCACATCAGACGGAGTGAGTCATCCTCTCTCCCCGCCGTGATCCACACCGTAAATCTAATCATCAATCAACCGCTTTCGCCGCCCACTACACCGCCAGTGGAACGCCTCATTCACTTTATTCAGCTTGCGTTCCCTCGTTAACCGTGTTATTAAACCAGTGCGTCCCCACAGCAGCATTAAAAGTGTCGTATTTTAATGTTAACGGTTATTTTTTTCTTCTTTTCATTCACATTTTGGGAGGAGGAGGGGGCAGCTCCCTCGTGACGTGTGAATGGAATACCGTCACCACGTGACGGTGACGTCGTTGATATTTTGGTAAGACACCAGGAAGTGCGGAAGAGACGGAGACCGAAACCCAAACGGCGGAAGTTTTACCGACGAGTTTGGTTTTATTTGCCTCGTTTTTGGTGGGCCGTTTTGAAAGGATTCGTTTCGTGTATTTGTTGGATTCCAGAAGAGCCGCGTCAAGATGCCGAGCATGGAAAGTATCCTTTTATAAGAGGGGAGAGGAGAAAGGGAGTGTGGTGTAACGTCAACACTGGGGCTAAAGGAGCGACTATAACACGATACTTTATGACGAGACTGACAAGATTTATGTGTGTCAGACCTCTAAAGCGTTGTTAATGGGCCTGATATCGACAAAAGACATATGTACAACCTTAGTAAATAACCTCAACATGTCCTAATTGATGTAGGCGTCGCAAAACTTGACAGAACAGGGCTAAAGGCCTTGGAAGCTAACGTCTGGTATTACAACAACAGACTCCCTGTTGAACCATAAGTAAGTGGGTTAGCTCATACTCCAAGTATTAAGCTAATCAAAGTGAAGTGTTCAGGATGTCCGGCTATGGTAATAACATGTACTTCGTTTAGTTTACAGGAACTACACTGACATAGGCAAAATAATATAAACTGTAAAGGTACCTGTTACATAACATATATGTGGAATAGCTGTTAATTAAAGACTTGACGGTGATACTATTTAAAACCAACTAAATCTGTTTTAAATAGCAAAACAAACGTCTGTCATTTAAAATGTAAACTGAAGTAAATCCAGATTGTACAGTTAGGTCCTTACTTAAATTAGTATTTGTCAGGTAAAATAATCCAGTAATTATGTATTGCCTCGCAGAGTTTTTCATAATGTTGATATTGATCCATCTGATTTGAGTTTTTGAAGAACTGTTACTAAGATGAATGGTAAACAGGCTACTTGATGTTAGGTGGGAAATCAACTTGTTAGTGCTCTCTTGTGGACAAACTATGTATTGGTGACATTGTTTCTAAAGTACAACATTTCTCTCTTGACATTTCTTGTTTTGTTTTTTACAGCTGCCATGCACTCACTTGCCACTTGCCTGCACTAAATCTGATATTAATGAAGGTTATGGCGTTCATTGTTTGTAACTGAGAAAGCCGGTTTAACTGTGTTTTCATTTTGAAGGCTGTGGTCTGTAGTACTATTGAATTTTGACACGGTTCTATTATTTTGGCAACCCCGTTTTAGTCAGTGGGCTAGGCTCAATAGCAGAAACTCTTCAGCGTGTAATTCAGTCCAGTTTAACAGGACCATACCACACCTTTCAGACGCTGTTTCAACATAAAACGGGACATTATAACCGAACTGAATGGGGATTTAGTGCAGGACTGTTATATTAGTTTCACTAGTGTACCTAATGAATGTATGCATGTATACCATGCAGATACATTTGTAACAAGCAAATATAAGTCATTGGTCGGGTGGATCTATTGTACTGGGCCTACTTTAAACCTGTTTAAGTAAGGAAGTAGGAACATACACCCAATGCTGGATTTCTAACTTAGCAAAGAAGCTATTCTGGAGCCCTGGACTCTCGGGGAGCCCTTAAATGGCCAAGTATAATTTATTTAATTGCAAATTTGCTGAAAATCCTATACGTAAACTCAAGGTACATGTCTGATATAATTTCCCTATTTATTCCTAAATAAAAATCTTATAAATATATGAAATGATTTTAATGTGAGGTCAAGGATTGCTGTCATGTAACTGATAGCAGACATGGACGTAGTTAACAGCGATTGCAAAACCAGTCTGGATCAGTGCACCTCAGATATGTCTGCTTATATTGCACCACTGACATGCGCTTAACTTGTAGGTTGTCAAGACAACATAATGTAAATTAATTCATTAAGATTTGCAAACTTATAACTAAATAGTACACATAGTTTTTGATTGAGTGGTGTAGCCTTGATGAAATACACTTTAACAGGATTTGAAGTGACAAATTAGAAGCAGTGATTTACATACATATTTGTTTATAACTTAAATGTTGTGACTTCCCACTGCCGTTACTCTTGCAACTCTCACTTAAAGCACCTGAGTAACAAAAGCAGTCACGTTTGCTGGTTGGTATCGTTTTGTCTTTAACTTCAAATCCCAGAAAATCTCTTCAACCTGAAGTTCGCTGCCAAAGAACTGCAAAGAAACTCCAAGAAATGTGACAAAGAGGAAAAAGTAGAGAAGGCTAAAGTCAAGAAGGTGAGTATCTCTTCTAGGAGTTTCCAGACTGCTGTTGGCTGTTGAAGATTTTACTGAACCTCTCTGTTTTTATGTCATCTTCAGGCCGTCCAGAAGGGAAACATGGAGGTAGCAAGGATCCACGCAGAGAACGCAATCAGACAGAAGAACCAGTCTGTGAATTTCCTTAGGATGAGCGCTCGGGTAGATGCAGTGGCAGCAAGGGTCCAGACTGCAGTCACAATGAACCAGGTATGAATCATTCTGCCGCCTGTCCAAAATATAAGTCGGAGGCTGAAGACAAGACAAAGCTTGTTTGTTGGCGTTTTAGTGATGTGGTGTTTTTATTTCACAGGTCACAAAATCTATGGCTGGAGTGGTGAAAGGCATGGATGCTACCCTGAAGAGTATGAACCTGGAAAAGGTAGAGGGCCTTACATGTGAACTGATAATAATCTGTTTTTTAGTAAGAACAATGTAATAAAACAATATGTCCTTTTTTTCCAGATTTCGTCTCTCATGGATAAATTTGAACACCAGTTTGAAACTCTGGACGTTCAGACCGCCCAGATGGAGGACACCATGAGCAGCACAACAACTCTCACAACACCACAGGTACCCCTGTCTTTTTCACTCGTGTATTCTTTCATGTTGTCTGGAAGACTTTCAGTGTTAACCTAATAATGTGTAATGTGTGTTTCAGAATCAAGTGGAGTCGTTGCTGCATGAAATGGCTGATGAAGCAGGGTAACTTTGACATTTTGTTTTCCAGCTTTCTCCTTAATTAAATTAAATAATGTGTAGATACTGTAAATAGTGTTTTTTTTAAAATAATGTTATTAAAGCAAAGAGCTTTCATTCTTTTCAATTATTTAATTTGAATGTGTATGTATTAAATGTGGTGTGCGTCATGCTTAGGTTGGACCTGAACATGGAGCTCCCTCAGGGACAGACAGGATCAGTGGGTACCAGCGTGGCTTCTGCAGAACAGGTACACTCACTTTTAACGCCATCTTTGTTGCCACTACACACCTGATCACTCGTTATAACATAGATTAAGTCTTTCTCGCTTAGAATGAGTAGAAAAGATTTTAGAAATGCAACAATAACAATTGAATTTAAGATGTGTGCATCAAACTAAGACTGTAACATTTCTCATCTTCATCTTCCTCACTCCTCCTCATTGCTCTCTTTCTTGTCCAAAGGATGAACTGTCTCAGAGGCTCGCCAAACTCAGAGATCAAATGTAAAGAACGACAGCAGTGGACTGACACTGGAAAGCTGAGCTCTAAACGCCCGTACACTACCGGAATATTACTCCATACACCTTTTATTTACATCCTGTCTTTTCTCCTTTTTACATCTCATGTGTCTGTGGAGGAGCTACAGTATTACTGTTTGTTTCCCACAGGTCACTGCCCCTGTTGGTTCTGTGTACGTAATAACATTACAGCGATTAGAATGATTTCTTTGACAACTTTTTCTAAACTTTGCTGGTAGTGGAAAATATATGTATTTCTTGAATATATATATATTTACCAATAAATAAAGATCTTGTATATCTACTTAAGAACTCCTTGAAGAAACTGAATGGAGCGTGCCCACTATTATCTTGTGTTAATAGGCTGATTTCATATGCTTGTGGATAGAATTCAGGTTTTTGTTCATACCTGCATGATTGCAGACAACATATATGCATTTTTCTCTTCTTGCTATCAGAGTGGGAAAACCCTTGCCCCTTTATTGGTGAGTTCTTGTGTTCATTTATTGTATTTAATTTGATTGATATGTTTGAAGATCCAGGACGATTAGCCTGTGTGTTTTGTCTGGCCATCTTCAGAATTTTGATCTGATTATATGGGAGGGGGCTGAAGTTTAAAATGTAAGTAAACAATAAAATTTTATAATACTTGTATCTCTCTGCCTCTTTGTTAAATGCATTAACTTAATGTTCCAACATTTTTTGTGCTGAAGTATTGACCTATGTCAGAGTTGAAGGGTTGATCAACATTATCAAGGTACCAATATTTAAAGGAAATACATACCGTCTAACTACTGCAGGTCTTCTGTAAAACAAGAATACCAACTGAGACTAAAAGTGCATCCAATAACCAAGCAATATAGGAATTTGGTGCAAATAAGCAACGTGTAGGGCCATGATATAAATATGAACTGTAATTAAAAGATGACGTCTAGTATTTCAGGTGTGGGTGAAGAGTCTCCTTGCTTTTGTGTTTGATTTCTAAATGAGGATTCCTGCGTCATGCCAGTGAAGTCTCTCATTTGCTTTCCAGACAAGTGGTCTAAATTAGCTGCTCTGTTGTGTTGGTATAATATGCTTCTGGAGGACAATCTTCCTTGAAATACCCTTTGAATATTCTGATGTACTGCAGGCAGAAGGAATCCAACACGATGGACTTAAGATAGCAGTGCTTGGAAGAGGCCCCAAATGTTGATCCAGAGAAATCTCAAGACATTTAGTGTGTAGGTTATCATAAAGGTAACCTAGGTGATGGAGCATGTACATCAGGGGTCATCAACCTTTTTGAAACTGAGAGCTACTTTAAGGGTACAGAGTAATACTAAGGGCTACCTTTGATACAAACGTACAGAATAACATAGTCACACAGTTCACCTTTAATAATAATAACGACTAATATGTGTGATGAGGCTGTCTGCTCACGTTAGTGTTGTTATATCATATTGTTGTTAATGAATCCTCACAATAAATATTAGCAATGATTAAATGGTAGAAACCTATTAATTTAAACATGCAACATTTTTCATTATTTTTGTTCCTATAACAATAAGTTTCAACATTTGATCGATCACATCTTTCTCTGACTCATCTATCTTTCTTGACTGCAAGAGACGGAAGCAGGAGCAAGCAGTGTATGTCTGGTTAAAGCATACATGCAGTATATATATATAATAATAATAATAATACATTTTATTTAAAAGCGCTTTTCAAGGTACTCAAAGACACTTTGATTACCTTATATATATATATATATATATGATACAAACAAGACTACATCATTTGTGTACAACAGGTGATGAATAAAGCAAGCAAGACTGATTATTGGTTAAAAGGATGGATAAAGTGGCAGTTAAGTGGCAGGGCCCAAAGAAAAAACTATACAAGACCAGCAGCCACCATAACACTTTCACTGGTTTCCTGTTGTATGCTACTGACTAAGTTAGAGAGGGGTAGTTGAATCAACTGTTACCCTACTGACAAGAATCTAATGCATGTAATCCTTCTGAGGTGACAGTCATGCTAGTTAGTCCTGTACTCTTCAGGTACACCATGCTTTCACCTTCATTTGGCTTGTTTTATTTCATTATTTCCCACTATACTCGTCGTACCCAACTTTACCTTTATTATTTATGATAATTGAAGAATTTTCAACCATCAAAAATCCAATGTCAGTGTTATATGCCTGTGCCCATGTTCTGTGCTTATTCACACCTGCCTAACATTATGCAGAATAATCTATCTTTGTTCTCATCATTTTTTACAGACATGATTTTATATGGTGAAAACATGTGGTCTGTAAAATTACAATAAATATGGATTTCCATTTTTCAGTGGAGCAGATAAAAAGTAACTGCTTAACCGTACATATGCGGAAATACCTAAAGTAATTAGGTGGGATGATTGTGTGTGATTGTTATAAGAAACCTGCCACCCTAACTATAACTATATCATAAAATCATTATTTTTCACAGTTATTAATAGAAAGTTGGACTCTATTTTCAACCCCACCATCACAAGATTCGCCGGCAATCGGCACTTTAACATAAAGTGTTGTAGTCAAGAAAGGGGCGGCTGTGGCTCAGTAGGTAGAGCGGGTTGTCCAAGAACCAGAGGATTAGCGGTTCGATCCCCGGAATGTGCCACATGCCGAAGTGTCCTTGAGCAAGACACTGAACCCCCAGTTGCTCCCAGTGCGTGGCACTGGTGTGTGAATGTGTGTGTGCTTGTGTGGGCGAATGGGTAGATGTGTCTATGACTGTAAAGCGCTTTGAGTACCAATAGGTAGAAAAGCGCTATATAAAAGCAAGGCCATTTACCATTTACCACCTAACCCGAGACCGAGTCAAGACCAAGACCAGAGCACCAAGATCCAGACAAGACCAAGACTTTGAGGGGGCGAGACCGAGTCAAGACCAAGACCGAGGAGGGGCGAGACCAAGTTCAAGACCGAGACTAAACTGAATAAACAGAAGCATTAGTTTATTTGTCATATTGAAAAATAAATTTATTTTCAATTTATCTTCAAACACACTTCACCGTCGCACCCGTCAAAAAACAAACAAAAAGAAAATCTCCAAGCTAAGTTCATAACTTGAGAGCCCTGGGTATAAGGTACAAGTTTTTCGATTGGTTATACACACACATAGGCCTATACATTGGTTGAAAATTTTTAATTTGGGGGTAGCTGTGGTATAGTGGTTAAGGATGCGGCTTGGGGTCACAGGTTCACATCCCCCCCACATCCATGGCTTAGGTGCAATTCCACATAGCAGAGACATTTGGCCCAGATCTGACTTGAAGCCGGCACAGGTGGCGTTCAGTCGGCACTGGCATACGGAATGTGTCTTCACTTCGCCATGTCTTCACTCTGGCAGACAGATGTGGGCCACTTGTGGAGTGTAGTATTCGGCCCACATATCAAATTAGACCTCTGGGCCACATAATGTGAGGCCTACGATGGACTGGAAACCTGTCCAGAATCTGATGACAGCTGGGATACACTCTAGCAACCCCCGAGACCCTTCACAAGACAAGCGGTTACAGAAGAATTTTTTCTTTTAAAACTTTGTCATTGTCCCTTTTCTTTACTTCAGTGAGCATGTAAATCCTCTTGACTTTCATTATTCTCTCCTGCAGGGTAAGGGGGCAGGTAGTTTATTTCTGCTTTATGGGGCTTTTTTACACACTTTGCAGACTTCTGGTCAGCAGGACGCTTGTGTTTCAGTGCACTGGAACACCAAAGCCCCTGACCATTTTGCACTTTGCAAATTCATGCAAGCGGACCAGTATAGATCCTCTGGCTGGCCGGTCTTGGCACCCCTGCTTTAAAAGATTCTCTTTTGTTGTAGACACAAACTTGCAGATCTTACACTGCCATCAGGCCATATCCTAATGTAATAAGAAAAAAGTCTGACTCATTTAGTGCAGTAGCCTACATTACCTCCAACAGCACCAATATTTAAATTGTGTAGGATAACACATTAGAAATTGGACACCTTAGTATTTATTTAGTATTTGTTATTTATCTGTTTTTGTATATATTACATTGGGATTTAGAGTTTGTCAGATAAATAAACAAGAAAAAAAACTGATCAACTGTTTGAGCAATTGGAAAATAAGAAGCAGAATACAAAATTACATTAAATATTTTTTGTTCTTTTAGCTCAGTAATCTTCGGTGTGAAATACACTGATAAACAGATACTTGAAGTGGCACTAACATTAATGCACAATTCCAATTGTATTGATACCTGTGTTGATACATTATATCTGAATCTGAATTTGTTTTATTTTGAAAGTTTTTCATCGGTCATGACGGCATGCATTTATTAATATGTTGACAAAAATCTCCACCGTTTACTGCTCCCTAGTGGTCACAGTGTGGAACTGCAAGGTCACATTAATCAGTGTTCATTGATATCAACCATAAAAACGGTACTTTTGTACATGGGAATTATTATTAAGTACGTATTTGGGGTGATAATCAAAAAACAATTGTTCTGGTAATTGTTTTGGTCGAAATTACACGATTGATCCAACCAAAATAGTACTTCCTGTACAACCTTTCAAAATAAATCAAAAATATGAAACAGTAGGTAGAATGAAGTACACGAGTTTTGTATAAAGAGACACAAAATTAGAAATTTGATGTTTCGATTAGATTTTTTTCACGTTTAATAATGAGTTACATGAAGTCGTTAATAAATTGTTCCAGTGCCATTACATTTTGAAATACAATACTTTAACTAAACAATTCATTGCGATTACAATTAATTCACCAGCCTTAAATAATACCTTGTAAATACATAGTCCACCCCTAGTTCGATATCACTATACATGTATTTGTAATGTCTAATGCAATTTCGTAATTTAATTTAATAGTATGTGGCATAAAACTATTTTTGACGTGCAACCAATGTTTTTAACACGATTAAGACTGTGTGTTTATCTCTGCGTTTGACTGTCAGGCATTTCAGTTCCTGCACAAAAATAGCATTACAAGGTTGCAGTTCTTGTACTTATCCACTGCCCTAAACGTTAACTCTATTTCTATCAACCCGAG
The DNA here is from genome assembly GCF_963514085.1 of Chelon labrosus. NCBI lineage: Eukaryota > Metazoa > Chordata > Actinopteri > Mugiliformes > Mugilidae > Chelon > Chelon labrosus. The sequence continues at coordinate 4,104,384 of NC_140350.1, read as the reverse complement.
CCTAATATGAATAAACAATCAAACGTGTCCTTAGGCGTGAAAACAACCAGGTCATCAAGCAAAAGCTACCTGTCAGACAAAACTCGGGGTGAAAGTTGAGCCACTCATCATGTGACTTTTGGCGTAAACAGGAAGCAGCTGATCCTCTGACTTCACTGCTTGCTTTACCAAGTAATGTATACAGCTGTGTTCTTAAAGACAAATGAAAACTGTAGTCTAAAGTTACTTGAAAATAAGTAACCGTTCTACACCTTCGGGGTAAGTAGACGATACGTAACTGAATTTTAACGTATCTAGCTAGCTGTTTCGTTTGGCTAAGCTAACCTTTTTATATTGACTGTCATTCGTGCTAGCTGTGTTAGCATTAGCGTTAGTGTTTATCCGCAACAGAGAAAAGAGTTAACTTAGTTAACGGTATATATATATAGTCCTTTGTGTGTAATAAGTTAATAATTGGCCAAATGCCTGTAATTTTGTCATATTTAAAGCTTTAAAATGTGTTTATATATTAGGTTTCTGTTTCAGTAGATCTCAGTTACCAGCTAGGTGAGATTATTTGTGTTTGCTCCGCAGCAGGAGAGGAAGAGGAGAGTTGCTGCAGACGCAGACTGAAGTCATCTGACCTGCAGCTCAGAGAAATACTCACCATTGTGTCTGCCGAGGGGGATGTCAAGCACAGCAATGAAGAAAAAGGTAAAGCAGGGACTAATCACTCACTCTATGTAGCATCACAACAGTGTTAAGGTACATGGATTTGGAACTTCAGTTATTTTTCATTTAACTTAACAGACTGGAAACAGTAACTACGCCCAGCATAGAAATGCATCACTTTTTTTTCTCAGCTCAAGTGATACTATATGTTTTCAGGTGCTACTGATGGGGAAAAGTGGGTCTGGAAAGACCAGTATGAGATCAATCATCTTTGCCAACTACATAGCTCGAGACACACGTCGTCTGGGAGCCACAAGTAAGATCCCATTAAAGAATGGTCCTATATGAATATATATTTTCAATGCTGGGAGTTTCTCTTAATCTCATTTCTGAAAAATAATCATTCTTTTGTTTGATGTAGTTGACGTGGAACACTCCCATGTACGTTTTCTTGGCAATCTGGTTCTAAACCTGTGGGACTGTGGAGGGTAAAGCACATTTGTAAATTATTTCCCACGTTTGTACCAGCTTTGACAATCCACTGTAATTCCCCATCATTAAATACTACTCTGTACTTTTTGACACACCAGACAGGACACGTTCATGGAGAACTACTTCACCAGCCAGAGGGACAACATCTTCAGAAATGTAGAAGTTCTTATATATGTGTTTGATGTTGAGAGTCGTGAGCTGGAGAAAGACATGCACTACTACCAGTCATGTCTGGAAGCCATCCTGCAGAACTCCCCCGATGCCAAAGTGTTCTGTCTCGTTCACAAAATGGACCTGGTGCAGGAAGACCAGAGAGATTTGGTGAGCTTTAAGTCACATTACACACATTATTGGTACTGCTGTCCTGCTCTCACTGACACATAATTGTTTTCTCTTGTGTGCAGCTAGAGTGTGTACCGTACATGTACTTTTCAGTAATTTAAGTTTGCTTTTAGACCCTTAAATAAAAAAATAAGTAAGTGTTGATTTTCAGTTTAAAAGGCAAAAACAAAATAATGCTAAACAAGTAAATTTACATTTTATATGTATATGAAAAGATTTAAAAAAAGAGAACTAAGCGAGAAAACAGCCTTTATTTGATTCATATACAACCAGAAGTTTTTGTAGGTGAAGACGAAGAAGAAGTTGTTTATAGCAGCCAGTGAAAAGCATGTCTGTTGGTCAAAACAGCATGGACATGACTTCGGAACAATATTCAGATATAGTTTTAGATCTTATGACACAAAGTACATAATACTTTAGTATATAGTATACTAATATTAGTATAGTATATATTTATCTCACATATCTTATGAATGTTTGTCTTTTGAATATAAAGAAAAGAAACATCAGAAACTTTTGTGCTGAGCATTCCCCAGGCTGTTGTGATGATCCATGACTGTGAGGGCGCTGTACAACTTCCTGTTTCATTGAAGGAAAACACAGCTGACATTTTATTTTTAACTGGTTGCATTTTTTTATTTTTAAATCACGTTAGTAGAAAGAAAATAAAGACTCTTATCAACCTTCTCTTTTTCATTTTAAACTACAGAATGAAAGAAAGGTTTCTTTATTTTCCATTTCCATTTTTTTTTCATTTCTGGTTTTAAAAGCAAACTTTTTGAGAACCAAAAAATCTATGGACGGTGTACGTACTATTAATTAAACCCCACCTTTATGATATTTTATCTTGAAGGCAAACAAAACTAAACATTTGTTACATGCAAACATCCTCACACAATCATTCCACTATGAACTAAAAATGTGTTTCACAAACATTTTGCCTCAAAGAAGATTACATGGTGATTTAAAAAAAATAATAATTATTTTACCTGCTGTCAAGGACACAAAGTCATACATTAAATTAAAACAAAACCCTTAGCAGCAAAGATTTTTATGAATAGACACAAGCAAAACCTGTTAATGTGGTAGTTATTGGATTATAATAAACTTATTGCCCAACTCTAAAGGCAAGTAGAGCTAAATAGTACCTGCACCAAAAAAATAAAACACATGCAAAGGAATTAGTTCATTTTCAAGAAGACAACAGTTTGTCAGCGAAACATAAGTTGAATAACACTTTCATAAAATAAAACTGAAATACATTAAAGTACAAAAAGCTTCATGACCTCTGTTCATTGGACTTGTCTTCTCTGCATTTCCAGATCTTTAAGGAGCGTGAAGAAGACCTGAAGAGACTGTCCAGGCCTTTGGCTTGCACATGCTTCAGGACATCTATTTGGGACGAAACCCTGTATAAGGTTGTGAACCTGACTTGTCGTAGCTTTAAACGATAAACTGCTAAAGTTGAATTGGTAAGAAATATTTTGAAATGTCTCCCCAGGCCTGGTCCAGCATTGTGTACCAGCTCATCCCAAACGTCCAGCAGCTGGAGACGAACCTGAGAAATTTTGCACAGATCATAGAGGCAGACGAAGTGCTTCTGTTTGAGAGAGCCACCTTCCTGGTAAGAGCGACTGCATCCTCTGTTACGGCAGCTGGAAGTCCTGATCTAGAACTGAAAGTCATGTTTTGTTGTTTTTGTTTTATAAATTTAGGTCATCTCACACTATCAGTGCAAAGAGCAGCGTGATGCTCACAGGTTTGAGAAGATCAGTAACATTATCAAACAGTTCAAACTCAGCTGTAGGTGAGTTCACTCTGCACAAACACCACTTTCATCTTTCCTCATGGCATCTGATAAATTCCCATTATGTTCATTTGTTTCTTCTTTTTTTTTTTATTCCAGTAAACTCGCAGCCTCTTTCCAGAGCATGGAAGTGAGGAACTCCAACTTTGCGGCCTTCATTGACGTCTTCACCTCCAACACATATGTCATGGTCATCATGTCTGACCCCTCCATTCGTAAGTATTAAAGACAACATGTCTGCAGCAGACGTACTGCAGCAGAAAACAAATCAGCGCATTAATAATCCATGTCTCTTTTCCCCAGCATCTGCAGCCACTCTCATCAATATCCGTAATGCTAGGAAACACTTTGAGAAGTTGGAGCGGGTGGATGGACCCAAGCACAGCCTGCACATGCGGATGCGCTAGCCCACGCATGTGTCCCAGCGTATTCTCTCAGCCAATCAGTACATAGACCGCAGACCGGCATGTTGCGGTACCCCAGCTCCGCCGTGCACCGTTTCCTCTGTATCTTCACCTTCAATCACAGTTATTACAGGAGAAATCATATTTTCTTTTGGTCTAATTTCTACAGTGATTATAAGTATCTTGATGAGCGATACAGTCTGTTTCAATATTTGTCCTAACTTTACACATTTAAGAAAAAGGTTTACTTCGATGACGAGCAGAAGATACTGTTTGATTCTCAAATGTGGTTTGTAAGCTGTTACAAACAATATAGTTATATTAAAAAAAAAAAACATGTGAAGTGTTTTTCTTCCTTTTCACCCTGACGTGGCATAAAAAGGCAGATGTTACGAACAGATAAGCGCAGTGGCTCAAATTCATTTCCTTTAAAAGCTTCTTGTTAGTCCTTGTTTTCACTCCTCGCGTAAGGGCTCACTCGACACTCGGCGCCAGTTGTCCTGTTCACATGACACATGGTGCACCTGTTGGAAAAGATGACAGCCGTGAACGGGCAGTTGGGAGGCATGTTACCAGCACAGCTCAGTCACTTCATTTCTGTGGAGCTGACATGACAAACAGCTGCATGGTAGCATTTGAATTCTCAAATTAGAAAACCTGTCTTCAAAAAGGATTACAGTTAATCATGATTTAAAACGTCTGTAGGGGTTTTAAGAGTGTAACTCAAAACTGTGTGTGCGTGTGGCTTGATCAGATTTAACTTGACACTGTCCAAACTACACACTTTCACTTGTTTTGACAGTTTTGATCTGTGCACGGACGAATGTAAAAATAGTGTGCCCATTTAGTACCTTATCAGACATTTCATTTAAAATGCCATGATAATTTAGATATCTCTAAGCATTAAAATAGAAAAGGGAGCTTGCAGGACAGTTGAGAACAAGCTGTTCCTTCATAAGGTGTAATGCGTAGGTCCATGTTTCTGTGTGGTGGGAGCCAACAACGACCCTGCCATATTTACTTACAAACCAATGCAAATGATCCAGTTTTAGAATGGTGGAGATTAAATAACTGTGGCTCACATGTCAACAGAGCCATCTCTGTGGCAGCTAGCTCCATGCGCTAAGGGAGATTGTGTGATTTGGTTGAAAACTTTCAAAGCTACTTGCTGAGCTTTGATTTGGTTGATTTGACAATATACTGGTCTTTACTGCTGGTTCAGAAAATATTCAGCAATAATTATCAAAATGAAATCTGGAACATTGTATACTGTACATGTATATTTGTTGAATCCGATATTTAAAAATTCTGATACATATCACCCTGGATTACCTGTGAAACAGTGTGCTTTTGTTATGTTATGGTGGAGAGCTGATTTTATTTAGCTTTAAGTTCAGCTATAGCTGTGAAGTACATACAAACTAATTTGATTAATATTAATAACATTTCATTAATACAAGTTAGTGGTGCTATTACATCAAAATCACAAAGGGCCATCTGTTCGCTTTTGCTTCTGATTTACATCTAATTTATGACCACCTGCCTAAAAGCATCTGACACCAAGACATGAGCAGCAGATCTTTTAAGGTCCTGCGAGTTGCGAGGTGGGGCCTCCATGTATTGAACTTGTTTGTGTCCAGCACATTCCAGAGTTGCTCAGAATTTGGAGGCCCAGTCAACAGCTTGTACTCGTTGAACTTAATTCCTAAACAATTTTTGCTTTCTGGCAGGGTGCGTTATTGTGCTGATTGAGGCCACTGCCATCAGGGAATACTGTTTCCATGAAAGGATATACATGGTCTGCAACAACACTTGTTAATGTTAGGACCCGAGGTCTCCCACAAGAACATTGCCCGAAGCATAACACTGCTTCCGCTGCTTTGACTTCTTCCCATAGTGCATCCATGTCTTCCTCAGGTAAGCAGTGCTCATGCACTTGCCAACGTGGCTTATCAAACCAGACCATCTTCTTCTTCTGTTGCTTTGTGGTCCAGGTCTGATGCTAACTTGTCCGCTGTAGATGCTTTTCACTTGCAGTCCACTATATCTACCAGACGTTTCAGTGGCTTTAATCTTATGGCTGATGGGTGTATATTCAAAAATAAAATGTGCACATGCAGGCAGACTAAATTGTGGTGCCATTCTAGCATTCTTGCATGATTAAATTCAAAAGAGAAGTAGATCTCAAGTTATTTAGGCTATATATGTCATTAATAATGTTGTGATATGCATGTGCTGCTCACAACTCAAGTTTGGTGTCTGAGGCTGCTGTGATACAACAGAGAGAAAGTGTAGTTATTCCTGCAGCCTGGGCAGGTAACTGGAGATTTGTTCATGGTACTTGATACCACCCACTCCTTCAGGGGCTGCAGGGGATATGCACCCATTACCTCCTCTTTATTGTAGCCAGCTCTGCTGCCGAGGCATTGTTCCAGCTGCGCTTATCATCACTGCTCATGTGGCTGACTTGTATCCTGGAATGCAAAGGCTAAATAACTGGAAAATCCCCAGACCCTTTTCCTCAGGGAGTGAGTTTGCATAAAATAAATGGGAGTAACTCGGTGCAGGAAGCTGCTGGCAAAAATTTAATGCAAGACTGAAAAGTTTTATAGCATGTGAAAACTGTAGAAAACCCAGCTCGTTTAGAACTGGAAAATACATGCTGGAAATTCTGAGTGTGTCACTTCACCAAATCTAAAAGTCAGTTTTACAGAAAGACTCTTATTAAATGTTCCACAAAAGCTGAAGCGGAGAAAAGTAAATGCTTCACTTCCACTTTCTGGAACCTGGAAAATGAGGACACTGGAAAATAAGTGTGTTTGTGTATGTGAACAAATCACCTTCAACCATCTCTCCTTGGAGTTCTTATTCCCAGGAGGAGGAGTGAGAGACGAGGTGTACAGAGCCAGAGGGCACAATATATGACATGTCGAGAGAACTGAGTCCCTACGCTGATGCAAGCAGACACAAGATGTTTGCAGATGACCCAAAAGCTGTTGCTCAGACGCTCTCAGGTCCTTTTATTCTGAAAGAGTTCTCTTACCCTGAGCCCAGCCCTAAGTTAATTACTAGTTTTTAATGTGCTCTAGATTATTTTATTGTTGCTGTCCATGCCTTGATTTAGCCTCACATCCAACACACTGGTTTTGGCGTAGCGAAGAACTTAAAGACTGCAAGGTCATAGCAGTGTTGTGCACTTTTTCGTGTTTATTGACATGCAGACATCCCTTTACGCCACGTGGAAAGGTGTCATAAGGTTTCTATACTTTTAATGAGTCGATGTATTGAATGAGATACAGAACTAAAGTGTCCTTGGTGAGACGGTTAATGTTTTGATATTGGGCTCTTTTTGTCCTCCGTTTGCACATTTCCCAAACCATCTGTCTGTCCAGCAGGCCCAGATTCACTTTCATTGGTCACCTCTGCACCTGCGTCCATGTCGTCACTGGCCTCTGCGCCACAGTCCGTTTGATTCAGCTGCCGCTCCAGCAGAGTGATGCGCTGCTTCAGCCGTTGCTGAGTGTGTTTGTATTCGTTGAGCAGACGGGCGAAACGAGTCTGAAGGGTGTCCAGAGAGGACTCCAGCCTCTCCACCTTCTCATCGGTGTCCTCCTTCTGGAGACCGCCGCTCTCTGCGTTCTCATCCAGAAGACCCTCCTTCATCAGGATCTCCCGGCCCCTCTCCTCTAGCACAGTCTTAGCATCCGGATACTCGGTCACTGCCTCCATTAAGTCATCCTTAGAGAGGCAGAAGAGGTCAGAGTAACCCAAGCTGCGAATGTTCGCTGTCCGACGGTTTCCCATTTTGCTACCTTTTATATTCAAAATGCTGATTTCTCCAAAGCAGCTGCCGGCGGTGAGGAGAGCGTACTGTGTGACCCCATCATCAGCCACCACAGCCAGCTTCCCCTCTTTAATGATATACATCTCCTTACCAATGTCCCCTTTTCTGCAGATGTAGTCACCTGGACTGTAGACCTGAGGGCATAGCTTGAGCACAAGCTCAACCAGCAGTCCTGCCTCACAGTCTTGAAAAATGCGCACTTTCTTCAGGGTCTCCAGGTGAACATTGATCGCAATCTCAGCCCGCAGTTTGTTTGGCAAATTCTTTAGTACCTCCTGCTCGTCCACTGCTTTCTTGTTGGTCCAGAGATAGTCAAACCATTTAATGACACGTGTCTCCAGTTCTCTGCTGACTTTGCGAAAATGCATGTAGTGTTTGATGGCATCAATTCTAGCTTGAAACTCGGCACGGGTGGCGTTCATGTTGGCAATCATAGAGCCAACGTTTCCCACAATTGTGGCAAAGATCAGCACTCCAACAAGAAAGTCAAAGACAACGAACAGGTACTCTTCGTCACGCACAGGCGCAGGCATCTCTCCAATGGTGGTGAGAGTAAGAGTCGACCAGTACAGACAGTAGACATAACTCCGCGTCAAGGTGGAAAACTCGGGTTTGGAAGTGTTCGGGAACACCCAAGTGTCCGAGCCAAATCCCAACGACTTAGATATAGCATAGTAGATGCAGGCGTTCCAGTGAATGATAACCAGGATGTAAAGCACCAAGTTGCAGATGCGGAAGATGTTGGGGTAGTTGGTGCGTGTCTCTGTGCGGTCAAAGAATTCAAACATGCGCGGGAAGCGCAGCAGGCGGTTGAATCTGAGCTGTGGTGTGTGGATGCCGGTGGAGATGTAGGCCAGGTCAGTGGGGAGGATGGACACCACGTCAAGCTTAAACTGCAATGTTCGGACGTAGCTGTCTCTCAGCTTGGCGTGGTCCTTCACCAGCAAACCTTGCTCCAGGAACCCTGAAAGAATTTTAAAGAGAGTTCAAATTCAGCTAAGCTTTGGTCTCAGGTCTCTGTTTGATCTCAGATTAGTTCACGTGGTGAGATAAAGATCAACTGAAGTTGAACTAATCAAAGTTTTTATACCAGCAGTCAATGTGAAGGTTTTTGCATATAGTACAGAATATTGAGAGACTGTCATCCAGGTCATGGTATATCCAAAAAAAGCTGAAACAAGAGCAACAACTCCCCACCAGTCCTACCAGTCCTGCGTGCCCATTCCCTCAGTCTTACCACCAGTTTCACCAGTCTTTTAGAACTAAAGAAGCTGCTTGGATGAGCCGACACTTGAAAAGCTGGCGGTAGATGGTAAATTAATGTATTGTAATGGAATTGTCTTAGTAATTTTGTAATGTGACCAAGGAAAAGGTTAAGTCCAAATCTTAACATTACGTGTTATCTAGAGGTTAGCTTGCTCACAACTTCTGGCTGATGATACCACTTGAACGCCAAGCATTTTGTAAAGACCACTCCCTGTTGCCTTCAGCCATTGTTTTCTTGAACCTATTTTTACTGTGTGCTACATGCCCAGTGCCAAACAACAGACAGACTTCCTAAAATGATGCATAACGATTGCCCTGGCCACTTTGAGTGACTGGTTTGTGCCTAGGCCTCAGCTCACCTCATGCTTGTCCTCTCCCCATTTTTGAACTAGCTAAGATTACAACGCCTGGCACCACTCACACTAATCAGGGCAACTATGGGTGACATCACAGTTCATCTTTATTTTACAGGGCTGTAAACACATCACCACTAGACACCACTAAATCCTACACACTGCACCTTCAGGACCATTTAGTGAAGCACAAAAGGAGTTGGACCTGTTTTTATAAGGGAAGTTTGTGAAGTGGATGACTGAGAAACTTCACAGACAAACAATATATCACATCAAGGTATAAACTTAGAATGGTATCACACTGTGTTGCAGGCGCATTGAATCAGTTGATGGAGGCCTGAAAGGGTCATTAACTGTACCATTTGTTTCCACAAACAATAACATATGCCATCAAACTAATCTGAAAATGAAAATCTTTCGAAATAGGTTACCTGTGCGAAGTCGGACGCAAGTGTCCATTATGTACACAGTGTCAGAGAGGTAGTCCAACACCAGCCAGCAGATGTAATTTTCCACCTGCAACTTGTCAAAGCATGCCCTGCAATGTAAAAAGCAGAATGATTTAGTTCTACTGTCTAAGGGGCCAGCAAAACACCTGCTCACTACATCCACCGGCCATCCCTGGAGGCTGCAGAGTCTCAGTAGATAACGGCTAGAGTGTGGTGTTATTACCTTGCAACAACCAGGAACCAGTTGTAGAGCACTGCCGTGGCGATGACAAATAACCAGCGGTAGTATGCGTTGTCGGATGGGGACACCACGAACAAATTCCACCCTTTCCTGCAAGCATCAGGACAGTGCAAAGAAAACCCTCAAAACCAAAACAGTTGGTAGACTTTGTGGCAAAGAGGCAGAAAAACAAAAAACAAAAGATATAAATGAAAACTTAGCGTGTGTGTCATCTCTAAGGTAACTTTTTAGTCTTTAAGATGTTTTTCCTTTATATAACAAAGCAAAAAACACCTCATAGTATACAGTATCAGAATGAATAATAAAAAAAAAAGATTAGTCTCTGGGTGTATTTGTAACCTAATGATACATTCTAAGGATTAAATGAAGCCTTTATGTAATGCTCCATAATATTAGTCCTATTACTGGATTCAAAGTGCACGGTAATGGTTCAGGGTGGCAGCCAGTCATACTTGAAAATCCCTTTGGCATTGTTGCCATTGGCGTCCGGTTGCGTGTTGCTGATGCGACTGGGGGCCATTCTCAGCTCGGGGCCACGAAAGCGCTCCAGGAAGGAGTCTGGACGCTCCTCCTCCTCCATCAGACTCCTGTGTGCCCATTCTCTCAGTCTCACCACCAGGTTCACCAGTCTGACACACAAGGACCGGTAAAATGGTTTTAGAGCCTCAGAGTCACATAATGTCATAAGAAGTGATTCAGCGTAGATTCAGTGAAGACTGAAAATCACTGAATATTTGATTTTCTACATTTAATTACTGGAAAGTCTTGACAAAGCTCCAAATCAATGAATTATTACACCCCATCAGAGATGATCAGAATAAGAATATTGCCATTTTTTCTTCTGGTTTTCATTCTTCTATTACGTGAAGTGTTTTCAAGTGACCAACACAAAAATCCAAACTACCTTTGCTACAAAAATGTGTAAACGGAGCCACACAATAATGTTTCAGCATCTCCGGTCAGTTTCTCTCTGAATGAGGCTGATGTGCCACAGCTTCGTCGTCACGGTTTTTACCTTGAGACAGCTCCGTTCCGAAAAGAATTTCTTGAATTTCCTCCATGAAGGTCGAGCGCCGCGACTCTTTGCAGCTCTGAGCATGTGTCATCGCAGACAGATGGCACCCTGGGAGGAAAGGGAGAAAACCCACTGAATTATCATACAGTTTCATCCACAAAGCTACTCTTAAATAAAAAACAAACAAAAAAAAAAAAAACACAAAACTGAGAAGAATAAAGAAGTTTCTTGTCACCTGCTGAGGATACTCTCGGCCCTCTCTATCTCCTCCTCCAAGGTGGTCTTCACTGACAGGTTGTGGGGTGAGGGTGCCACCTGGCCCGTCATCTTCAGATCTGACTGTGTGGGCAAACACTAATGTTAAGACCCCATTTGCAGTGCTTTAGCCCATGTTGTGATTATGTTAGACGTGTTTTCCTGTACACCTCCTGCAGTGACACTGTTTCTAGAGAGGAAAGTGTTTATGGTGCGTATGACTGATTATAGTCAGGGGACATGGGGGACGACTGGGACTGTCTGCCACAGTCCCTCAACCGGCCCATCACACAGCAGTCGGTTGCTGCGGTGACTGAACCAACTCGGGGAAGTTCGCACGATGTTTAAGCGTTTAAAACACTCATTTGCAGTTCACATGAATCCCACTCCCCAGCAGAAGCACGAGGGCCGGCGGCACTCTTCCACCCTGCAGCGCAGACGGTTGACGAGGTGTTTAGGCGACTGTTACCACTGTGTGACTAATTGGTGGATCATTAACGAAAACACACACACACACCCACGGCCCCAAGCTCTGCGGCTCGGTGAGCAAATCAGCTGCCCTCCCTCAGGAGTCACATCACTTAGGAAACCGGCGTGCTGAGTGAGAGCAAAGTGTGGCATGGATGTGTCGTAACTACACGGTGGCTGCTGGCTCCAACAAACCTAGAATTCACCCATAAACCGTTTCATGTGAAAAGATACAACTCTCCAGATATTAAACTTCTTCCCTGCAGTTGCAAATAATATACATTTAACTTATTTAAAACATCCTGTACCATAACTTTTAGTTTTGTTTAATAGCAACATATATACATGTCAATTTATTAATAAAAAAAAAGAATGGAAAAGTAATTCAGTCTTTATTCCTACCTTTAGTTTCCTCAAGTCTCTCCAACAAAATCTTTAAGGTGACTTCACACAGGCGCACCTAGGGCAGGACTCTCCCGGCCAATCCATCCTCAGCGCCCGCTCACTGGATGTTATGAGAGCCAAAGTGCCTCCAAAGCCTCCTACAAAAACACTCGCAGCCACGAGTCCCGATGTTGCAGCCTCCCTCTGAAAAGTGTTCTCCTCGTACGTGCGGTCTACCTCATCTTCAGATGGACTGAGCGCCTGCAGGAGGCAGGTACGCAGGATGGGAGGTGGTAAGTGGGGCAAATCTTCGAATGCTTAAGAGCCCAGATGCCGGCTTTGGACTGAGAAGGAGTCTCCTGGGGAAAACCTCTTACTCCGGAGAGTAGTGATAAACAGAGCGGAGGCAGTTCAACAGGTTGTTCTATGCAAATCATGTTTAGATGTTTTGATGTTATGTTTTTTCTTGGCCTGATATAATGACTTACTTACTCTCCTTGACATTTGTCATCATCAGATGGTAGATTGATGACTGATTTTCAACACATTGTCAGGCCCCATATCATAATAAAACAAATATATAAGACTAGTGGTTTCCAACCCTTTTGGCTAGTATGTCTACCTGGATTGCATGGGGGATGTCTGAGTTAGGAGCCATTTCAGTAACAGAAATAGGTCAGTTTATGTATTAATGTCACCTTTTGTCTGCTTTTACCTCCACTGCCTCCTTGCCCACAGACACCCTCCCTTTCTTTTTCTTGTGCGTGCCTGATAACACAAGTGGAAACAGATGTGGTGAAAACCTGGCCAGTACCTCACAAGCATCAAGTGCTCCACTCGGCCGTCACTAGGATGCCTCTCCCCTACGTTTGTGCATCTCCACCCTCATTAAATTCCCTCAGCAGCTCAGCTCTCAGCTTCCTGGACCTCTGTCTGCCTGGCCCTCCTCAGCATTTTCCCCCTGCTGTGCTCAACTCAGCCACCAGCTCCACCCTCAGACTCAGACCCTCGGACCCTCAGCTATGACCCTCTGCCTCGATCCGTGTTGAGTAAATAAAAGCAGTTAACCACTTCCTCTTCCCTGTTGTCTGCACTTGGGTTCACCTGCATCAAATGTTTCAGTAAATATCAAAGATTACAGAGAAACTGAGTGTTTCTCTTTCTACCACATTAATAATCCTCTTCTAGTGATGTTGTGACTCAGTAATCACACATTCTTCTTTTATTTTAAGTATATTCTTCTGATAATACTTGTGTACTTTTTTTTAATGTTGGATTTTAATGTTGGACTAGAGAAAAAGCAGATTCATGCTGTGTATTAGTTGTAGGATCTGGATGTGATTTCCACCACCATTGGCTTCATGTTAAGTGCAGCATTAGGCTATGCAGTACATTATAATTCTTTCACTGTGGTTTTAATGATCATTTTGTTCAAGATTTCCAGTTTAGATCTGAGACTGTTTTCTGTTTAAGCTCCTCTAGTAGATAGCCATCAACAGGGGAAGTAATTTGAAGCCATCTTTCTAAATCCAAACATCCACCACTCAGACATACTCTCTGATGCAAATGGAGCTTGAAAGCCCAGATGACAAAGGCCACAGGAGACGGATGACAGAGAAGCCTGGCGGCTTTAATCAGGAGCTTGAAAAGCTGGAGAGGACTTTACATCTGACTGAGATTCAGACCAGTGAACAGTAAAGTACAATCTGCCACTGCCGTCCCCTGTTGGACGACAAGATCGTTGATGAGCTGTGAAGAAAATCTTGCCAGTTATCAAGAGAAAACAGACAACAACCGATGAAATGGGTTGACAGAGGCCTCTTGTAATTGTGGAGAAGCAGAATGTTAAAACACAAATCAAAATCCAGCATAATATTACCTTTTGTCACTTCAAATCCATTTAACGAAGCAGTGGAAAAACAGTCATTTATTTTAAGAGGTACTTTTAAAAGCACGTGCATAGTTTTATGATGACAAAGAAGGAAGAACATAAAAGTAGGGCAGTAACAGAATCTGTGATAAGAGGAAGGGGAAGTAGTAAAAGGAAAAATGAAGCGTAACGATCAGATCGTAAAGGTGATGCTGAAAAAGTTAATGTAGTTTTATTCCTTCAGGTTGTTCTCAGCTCTCATAGATAGATGTGATGAACTTCTTACTAATATTGGACTGCTTACTACTATTTCTGTAGCTTTTTGATCCAGAGTGGGGTCTTATGAGTTCATCTACATTTATTTGTCTCTAAAAATGTAGATTGTGATATGTAGTATCTGTAGAACATATTTAAAGGTGGTACACTGACACTGATAACTATTTGCAGATTCTGCTTTACTCAGTTTTAAAGGGGAGCTACCGTTTTTTACAACCTGGACCTCATTCCCGGCATAAAATACGATCGTTTACTCACTCATATAACTTTGGTGTCATTTGGAGTTGTTCGGACTATATTTAGATCAGCGTATATCCACATAGTGGGAGTGACTGGGGCACCGCATCGCAGCCTCTAAATAACGCATTATCTGCCACGAAACTCATTAATTTCACCAATATTTTGTTACGACACGCTAGTGCTATTCCCCGTTGAGTCCGGAGTTACCTGTTATCTATTCGCAAATGTGCAGCGGTTTGTTCTTTGGCCAGCTGTTCCTCTCTCTGCCTCCTCCGCATCCTCCTTTTAACGAGCTCCTCATCTCTATACTCTGGCTCAAAACGGTAAGTACGTCCATCATAAACGAAGTCATCGTCCACAACCTCAGAATCGGAAAAATATTCAGCCATGTTGCAAAAAACTAGCCGTAGCAAATTACAGGTAAACAAGCCTTGCGGGGTGAGTGCGGCGCTCAGAGATGACATCATCCAGGTCAGAGGTTAGTAGGTCAATCTACAGACCCCAGATGATGATAACAGCTAACTCCGGACTCAACAGGGAATAGCACTAGTGTATCATAACAAAATATTGGTGAAATGAACGAGTTTCGCAGCAGATAAAGTGTTATTTAGAGGCTGCGTTTCGGTGCCCCAGTCACTCCCACTATATGGATATACGCTGATGTAAATATCTTCCGAACGACTCCAAATGAGACCAAAGTTATATGGGTGAGTTAACGATCGTATTTTATGCCAGAAATAAGGTCCAGGTTGTAAAAAACGGTCTCAATGTCTTAGTTTACAACAGATTGTAAGCCGTTTACTGGTTCTGTGAGGGTGAAAATAACATAATGTTATAGAGCCTGAAGACTGAAATTTGCTTCTGCTCAAAGGCAAACCTGTAAGCAGGATCAACCTGAAACCTTGGATGACTCCTTTCTACTTGCCCATTACATTCAAATGATTAACGTTTACCATCTTAGCCAGGTGAATTGCGGATGTATAGATGGTAACGTTAGTGTGCCAGTCACCCACAGACATTCAACACACCCAAAGGATGAATCCTTCTGAATTCTCAGACCTTTGTCTAGGTTGGCACAGATATTGATGTGTATTCCAGCATCCGCCCTTCTCTACAAGACAACATGCATAACAAACACATGTATACAGGGCAGGAAATGCATTTTAAAGAAGACTTACCTGGAGAAACTTGTTGCAGTTTGCATAAGGACAAGGTTATAAAATAGTTAATACAGTGTGTATAAAGTCTTAATTTGCCTTTTGTGAGTGTATTTAAAACGTGCAAGGCCTTTCTATCCTCTAACATCATGTCATTTTAATAAAGGCCTTATTTTTACACATGATCACTGTCAAAAATTCCACAATAAATCCACTTTGATTTAAAACTTTTGATTCAACAATAAAACACAAATACTTCCAACAGCACCATTACTTTTTATAGACGCTGTAAAAAATGACGGGTCAAATGTTGATTAAAGCAAAGATCAACTTAATAGGATCAGTTTGTGGTCAGCTCCATTTAACGCCTTTTCCAGAAACTACCAACAAACGTGTGAGCAGTTTTCAACGTCTTATTTATTGTTACATGTAAAGTACGTAAGAGTAGACATGAACACCAGACCAAATACAACCTGGCCGTTGTCATTGAATATGATGAAGCTACCTGGAATGAAGTAACTGTTTATATTTGGTAATGTCGAATATAAATGGAAAAAAAACAACAAAAAAACAGGGGAAAACTCAAAGCAAGTGGCCTTTGAGGCAAGAAGGCACAGCAGAAGCAAGATGAGTCTAGTTGGCCTGCTCCTCATCAACGTAACAGACACTAAATAAAAAAAAAAGCCCAACACAAGACCAGACATCCCCAAAAAACAGCATTTACATCGCATGATAATCCCAAAAAACAAACAAATGACGAGCACAGACACCTGGTCATTACTACAATCTGACCTTTTGGCTTCTGTATACAGATATGTTGGTGGTGCCAGTTATTAAGGCATGCTTGTACTTCATTAAGCGAGAGGAAATGTTGGGGTGTTTTTTTTGCTCCACCTGAACAGCTCTCCTCTCATTTCTTTTTGTCTTCTCAAGCATTTATTCATAAGTCTGGTATTCAGGAATGTGTGTCGCTTAGTCAAGGCTATAATTTACTTATCAGTAAAAATATGTAAACAACCTTGCAGTTGGAAATTTGCATAACTGCTTTAAAAAAAAAAAAAAAAAAGACGCATTCTCCTACATTAAGAGCTCTGCCTTCTGGAAGTTAACGAGAGCCCGCTCTTTAGCATTGTAACCTCACTTTGAATAAGAGGACAGCATATTATTCTTCAGAAAACACCTCTGTTGGTCAGAAGGGGCAGGAATACATGCGAACGTATGATTCAGAGAGAAAAAAAAAAACAAAACAAAAAACTTCATTCCTTCAGTTGGAGGAGCTCTTTCAAAATGCTAACGGCTTGTGTGGAGGAGCAAGTGTCACAATGATCCCGGCCAGTCGCTTAGGCTCGCTTCATCCCCCGACCCATCAAGCAGGCAAAGACTGTCATCACCATTTTGGGCTTGACCTCCACAAGGTCCTCTGGGAGAGCGTAGACACGGGCACCGATCTTTCTCGCCATGGAGATGGCGTATCTGGAAGGAAACAAAGACATTTATTGGTATAACATTCTTCACACGTGAAAGCGGAAGGCTGCTTCTGTCTCTTCGTCTTACTTGGCATTCTCCAGCTTGTCTTCTTCAGAGAGGCTGTCGGTTTTTATCAGCTCGTAGTTGATGCTGCCGGGCTGGATGGCGTCTATCAGTTCCAGTACTGCCAAACTGCTGCTGATCTCCTTGTCCTGATCACCACAACACAAACACATGAAGGCTCTTAACATAAGTACATGTAACACCACACTCTTAAAACACATAAAGGTATGAGCTTGTTCTGTCAGGCTTTCAGTTCCATCTCACAATCCTAACGAGTGGAAAAAAAATGGACGTAGAGGACACAGTAGCTGAGCTGGCTCAGTGACATTACACCCACCTATATGAGACCACGTCTGTGGAGATTAGCAATCAGCTAGGTCAAGGTAAGGTATACCCAGAAAACAAAGCTGAAACAAAGGCAGCTGGACTTGTTGGGTTCTTGAAGACATTCCACCACGCATTCAAGTAGCTTCTTCATTTCTACATGACTGGTGGGGAGGTCAGGTTTGACTAGGGTCTGTAAATAACCAGATACTCTGGAGGATAACTGGAGATAGATAGATAGTTTAACAGCCAGAAACTCCAGCTCCAGTGGGGATGAAACTTTTTTGGGGATAGATGTTGATGACAGATGACTGTTGTAAGTGGCTGATATACCTCTTTATTAACCATATCCAAGAAAACTCCAAAGTCAAATTGGCTTTATTTTAGTTATTTGTTTTAGATCTACAGCCACATCTTTTCATTGTTGATGAAAAGCTTGCGAAACAGTTGAAAGCCCACGAAAAACTAATAACAGATCTTACAACCCTGTTTGCAGAATAAAAACAGAATGGAACAATTTGCATAGTATTTTCAACTCTATATTTAACTAAAAATGTACCAAGGCAATATATCAAATGATTCAACTGATATTTTATTGCTTTTGGAAAAATATATGATCATTTTGAATTTGATGTCTCCAGCATGTTTTCAAAAATAAAGGACAGGAGCACATCAACACAGTGGAACGTCCACACATTAACTCAGGACAGGTTTGCTCTTTCATACATGTGGCAGACAACAGGAGTTTGTTCTCGTCAGGCACAATCGCAGTTAATGTAAATACTTCGGTTTGAGTGGGGTGTGACGCCTGTGTGGTGAAAGAGAGAAAGAAGGAAGGAGGAAGAATCTTTAACAAAGAGTCATTTTTTAAATATGGTGTTGAAATGATGCTGCGATATCATTGGAAAGAGTGGAAAGCAATACACCACTTAGCAGAAAAGGACACAACACAGCTACACTGTGCCACGTCGTCAACTTCATCAATACAGCAACTCTCCAGGTGGACGATTTCCATTATTCACACATGGACTTGATCAAACATTACACCGACTTTGCCAGCGGGTTCGCTAGCAGAATAAAGACTGATTTGCGCATTTGTGTTCTCACATAGAGCTCGTCTGGGCCATGTGCAGAAATGTCAGGACCATGTGTGTGAGGGGGAAGCATTTGGACATGAACCTTTGAGAATGAGAATTGTTGTTTACCTTAAAACTTGAAATCTTGGTGGATTTTCCAGCCTCTGCCAATGTTTTGTTCACCCACTTTACAATGATGTCATCATTTACTTTCTCCCCATCACCCAGTTCCTCCAGTACATTCAACGTGTATCTAAAAGAGAGGAGAGGCAGCAAGTGTACTGTGAACATGTTGAACATTGTCCAAACTTTGACACAAAGCAAATCAAATACGAGGAACTACTAAACATGTCAACTCATATCCTGAGGCAACTGAATTTATGGAAATGTGCTCTCTGTTTGCAGGAATACACGCAGGCACACACTAACAACTTCCTAGAACTAAATATACAGGACTATCGCAAAGAATCTGACACTGATGGTGATGGTATTGTTTCAAAAAGCTGTGCATAGATGCACTGACTGAAATACAAAGACTTAAATTCATGGCTGTATACCCAAGTATCCTAAGCTTATTCATGTATTTATTTATTCCAAAAAGCTTGTTAATCCCTTCACTTAATACTTTCATTTGACTTTTGACACATAAAATGTGCTCAGTCTTACATGTATTCATTTATTCAACAAATGCAAGTGAAGTAGTATTCAAACTTCCGAGATGTGATTGTTTTTTTTTTTTCTTTTTCCTGATCTGCTTCACCTCCTCATCAGCTGCCACACCAGTGCCAGAGTCAGAGTAGCATTGCCATCGTTCAGGTCCTGCCCGCCGATGCCAACCAGGGAGAACTTTGCAGATTTGCCCAGTTCCACAGCGTAGTTACAATTCTCCAGCTGGGGGCAATTTATAAAGGAGATGGCATAAGAAAACCAAAATGTTTCAAATGTTTAAATGTCTAGAGACAGTTATAAGGAATCTGGACTACCTTTTTCATGTTGGTCCCCAGTTTGGGGTATGGTGGCTTGTTGACCTTGTTGTTCCAGTCAACCGGCACTTTAATCTTCTCATAGAGCTGAAGGATGACCATGGCATCCTGTAGATCTCTGGAAGAACAACGAACATTGTGCTTAATCATCATCCACATTAAAGAACATATGGAAACAGAATGTGATATCGCATAAGTTATAAAAACTCTTCAGATGCCAGTGAAGTAAACTGTGTTCATACCCATACAGATGATTCACATGTGGGTTCACTCCCAGGGAGTTCATCCAGTTTCGGAATGTCCTCTCTTCTCTCGTCTCGCCTAGACAGCCAAGTGTAGTGGGATATAAAGGTGAATGTCTGGCCTGGTGTAACACCATTTGGATTGCATTACGGGGTGTGTTTAATCAGATACGGAGAAAATACCTCTGCACGCTACAACCAACAAATCAGCAAATCAGCTCCATAGTGCTCAGATGACATGTATGTTTACTTTGCTGTTATTCTTCTGTCCATCACCACATAAAGCCCACACAATCGATTTGATTGGCCAGGGGTATAATTAGGTCCCGATGGAGAGATGGCAGACCAGCATTTTGAGGAAGCAGGAAGTCGAGGTTACTTCTAGTCTAATGAACGTTGGCATGCAAAACTAGATACTTGTAAAACATGATATCTACACACGACGAACAACGAATACACTGTAGTCTATAAAGTTGGAACACCTCTCTGTTATCTCTTCTCACGAAATGATTGCGAAAATGTGATTTATTCTTGCTAAAACCTTTATTGCTCAATCTCTGCCAAACATAACTACATGTGTATAAATAGGAATAAAAAATTATTCCAACTTCATGGGCGACAGTGCATATCCCAAAAGAGCTAAGGCCACTAGTGGCTTGTTGAAGCATATATTCTGTATTCTATATTAAAATAAGGCTGCAGGCTTGTTACACCCATTTTACACCAACTTTGGGAAACTCATTTTGAACAATTTGGACAAAAATACAGAGGAAAGCAGGTTTTCCTTGATCTGAAGTATTAAATATTGGTTATTCGAGTGGCTGTGATCCTGTTACAGGATATCTGTTTAGAAAGATATCATAGAAGGCAACAATGAAGAAGTCAAGTGACAAATTGTTGGTATAACAGAACGTGCAGAGATCTGGTGATGATTCTGTCATCTCCTCAGTTGTGGGAGAAGTTAGAAAGAAGTAGTGAGAGGGTAAACAATGCCCACGGCTGATAACACATCCTTATCCTTGATTGTAATGGAAATGTCGGCGGGTTTGCTTGATAGCACCATGGTTTCAAGAACCTTGAATGAAACTGGTTCAGGAACTGAAAGAGCTTATTAGTTTTTCTCTATCCTGATCCACTGGATGGTTTGTCGCACAGAACCAAATCAGAAGCTGTCAAGATAACACTTGTCAGGTTACTGGATGAAGTATCTGTCTACCACAAGCTAAACAAAACAACCTGCAGTCCAAAAGCTAGCAAGCAGTCAGTGTAGCTAGCTAAGTAGTAAGCATGTTGGTAGACAATTCTTGTCATCATTGCCAAGGAAAACTTGAGCACAAAAGGCATTCTAAGGAGTCAATGCCATCACACCTAAAACATGCCCATAGCTGCCAGAAGTCCCTCATATGACTTAGGTTCTTACAAGAGGTGATAGGATCCTACTTGAACAATGGTTTTCATTTTGGTTATTTCACTTGTGAGACTTTTTTGTGGTAGACAAGACAGTTTCTTACATCTACTCATTTAGTCTGTATATGGTAAAAACTCCACACTCACCTTCCAACAGTCCCCAGTCAATGTCCTCATTCTCAGGTTTGGTCAGCGCTGGGTATTTGTTGAACAGATTGGCAACAAAGGCAAGATTGAGTTTGGGGTTTCCACTGACAACGTCAGCTGGGGTGACAAACTGTCGACAGCCGAGCCTGTCGGCCTGCTGCAGCATGGCTTCTGCCCTCTTCATGTCGTCTTTCTCCTGAACAACACACAAATCACACACACGCTCGGGTCAGAGGCCCTGTACAGCTGCTAGCATGTGCTGAAGATGCTCAGCTGTGAGCGTTGACTGCCAGAGTGCTTACACTGAAGCCTGCCATGTTGATGTCTATGCGGGGCTCATCTTCCTCTTTGCCTTTTGGAGAGATTTGATTGAGAAGGTGGAAATAAGCCCTTGAGTCCTGGAAAATAAATAAAAACAAACTAAATTCAATGCACTTTGAGCAGTAATTTAAATATAATTAGCCACCAAAACCATATGCTAATACTGAATTTTAAAAGCCTATTTCCTAATCTAAAATGAGCATTGGTTGATTTAAACAATGTCCTGACAGGGCCTAGCAGTGTAAAGAAAATAGCCAACAAACAAACAGTGCACGTTTAACACAGTGAGTGCTACTATTTATCTAAATTTCCTGTTAAAAGAAACGTTTCCAAGGATACACATTTGACAGTGTCCCAGTGTCAGTGAGAGACACTACCCACTCATGTCTATATTTGGAGCACTTGAGGCAGACATTTTTGTGAGTTTGTGCAAACACAAACATGCAGGTTTGCTGACAGACAGGTTTGCTGTATAGGTGGATCTGGTTACAAAAGAGGTCCATGGAAATAAACACATGAAAATGGGTTTCACTCTTTATCCTGGGAGTAATATTATAGCTTTAACATTTGGATTGTTCCTCTGTCTGCATGTCTAAATACACCAAGTGAATTCAATGCCAGTAAGTGGGCCCACTTTGATGTCAGAGCTGAAGTTATTGATCTTCTGCCAGCCAGCATTTTCCAGGTGAAAGTTTGCCCAGCGCAACAGCAGTTCTTCTGGAGACAGCTTCATCAGGTCCTCCAGGGTTTCCCCATCTCTCAGCAATGCCGCCAGCGCTGTTGAGGGGTGTTAATGATCAGTTAAGCTATTTTGATAACAAAGCAGGGAGCCCTAGTAATTGGACTCAAATACATGTTATGTAACACATCATCCCGAGGGTGACCTGTACCTTCATTTCTGCTGAGCTCGATGTCGGCAAACAGGCCGATCTTGATGATCTGCCACAAGAGGCCCAGCACCAGATGGGGCTTCCCTTCTCTCAGGTCTAACGCACCAATATTCACCACATGGCAACCAATTGCAGAAGCAGAGTTCAGGGCCAGGTTCAGATTCTCCTGTAAGATACAAATCATCAGCTGTTGGGACAGGCGCATTAACGTGTGAGAATCTAAAAACAGTAAAGTAACTACGACTGACCTGTACTGTAAATGGTGTCAGCTTCTTCTTATTTATGGTCCTCTCATCGATGGTGTCTGGCACTGACAGGTTGATCATTTTGCTGCGCAAGAGTACAAAACGTTTATGAGACGTCTGCTGCAGTATCCACGTGGTAAAATAGTAATACAGCAAGAGATGGCAACCCAGTTTGTTTGGAAAAGATTTGTGAGTTCTCTGGCAAGATGATGTCATAAATGTTGTTCACTATACCACCATTCAATTTCTCTATTACTGTACAACCTTCCTGTCACATCCTGTCAAATAAAAGTAGAAGAATTTATGTTTTCCAGTGTTTCACTTCTATTGTTGTGGTAAACACATCATAAAGTGGATCTATTCCCGTTTAACAATTACAGACATAATGACCGCACTACAACAAATCATGTCTCATTAAGTTGCAGCCTAATTGTCATCTGTCAGCCCATATTGCTATGTACTGCTCTTTAATATCCTCTGACTTGGCTGTTTGAGATATACAAGGTTCTTCATAAACCTAAGCTGTAAAGCTGTTTCCACTTACTAAATTATGCTCACGTCTGATCAGTTTAATTCATAATTTGGCATCTTTAGAGCTCCATATGTGGAACAATGGGTAATCATTTCTGAATAGCTTTTATTGGATGTAATATTATTGTAGTGACTCCAGTGTTTATTTTGCCCCAATATAGGCACATATTCGTACTATTTTCCAGCCAGAATGTGACCAGAAAAAGAAGTACAGTCTACAGTATGAACTTATAAGCGTAGCTAGGTGAGGGAGGGGAACGGGAGCTCTCACCAGAGGACTATACCGTCTGCGACACACTTGAAGAGAGAGTCTGTGTTGGGATCCATGGGCAGGACATGTTGGCAGTCAGGGTCTTTTTCCAGAGCGGTGTTGATCCAGTTCACAAATGCATATCGCTCTTCCTCTGTAAACATGAGCATATACAGGAATCAGCAAAACATCTACAATACAAAGTGACAGTATCGCTCACAGTGACCTCTATCAGTATTTTTAGTGTTAAATGAAGCGTCTGTGACTGAAGTGCGGAGGGTACAAAGTCAACGGATTGTGACAAAGTGGAAGCAGCAAGTGAAGAGAAGAAATCTCTCGTCTCTTTGACGAACCTGAGAATGAGTGTTGTGTGCCTTCACTCGACAGCTCAGACGTTCCTCCGATAGCCAGGATGCCTTCTTTTCTGTTGATGGCCTTACGGAAAGTCTTTGCTATTTCACTGCCCTTCAGCTCTTTGACGATCTGAAACAACAAAAACAGACCAATTCAATCACAGGTTCACATTTATGGAATACTTGATATGTATTCATAGGCATTTTGATTTGTGGATAAGTTGTTAAAATTAGCCAAGTCACTGCAAACTAATTACAACTTAGTGATATTTTTAATCACAGAATGATAGAGATGTGTTCCTCTGTTCTTAGCAAATGTATAGTGTCAACTACAAGATAATTATGACCAAAGTGACTGCTTTATATACCTGTCCGCTCTGAAGTAATTCAATATGACAGCACTGCAACAACTTTACAATATTCTGTTTTTGGTCATATTGTGTCGTCATTATATGCATAATAGAAGTAGTCTCTATGACAGAACAGTTGCACTGGATAACATTTGATTATGTGGTCATTTCGAATGAGAGCATAGATCAGCAGATCTGCTAAGGAATCACAATCAGGTGTTGCATGTTGTTGTGCTCTTCTTTGATTCTGGTGACTCATTATGTAATTCACTGACATCATTCTTTTGCTAAGAAATGTGACATAGAATCAAAAATAATCAAAAGCTTGATCGATGATTAAAACTATCTCTGGTTACGGTCATACTCAATCATCTTCTTTCCTTTCAAAGTTGTTTTCTTGCTGTCTTATCGAGCCACCATGGCAGTCAAGGTCGCTCGGCAGACATAGCAGAACTGCTGGAATGTCTCCTCACTGGCATGAAAACATAAAGCCAACCTTCCGGCTAAAGGGCTGAGAAGAAATGGTGAATGTCTACGCTGCTATCTGAGGTTTTAAACAATATGAACAGGCTGGACGAGCAGTGATTAGAAATAGGTAACATCCACAAAGGCATCGGGTTCATGGCCACAGCAGCTCTTGTGTTATGCATTTAAGTGCACTGCAGTGCATTCACTACACATCTATGTGCTACAATGTGTGTGAGAGCCAGTATGTCATTAAGGTTATCAACAGCAACTGTTATCATGCTCCACACTAACACCACCCCTGGGCTTTTCCCAACATCTGAACATTAAAATAATGATCTCTAATGAATGGGAACTGCTAATGGGACCATAAAGAGCTTTGTGGTGACAGTTCCTACTCTATCTATCTTATCAGTAATGCACCACATGTGAGCCACTTCACACAAAGCTGATCTGACAATGTGTATTCTACAGTAATACGCCTGATACTTCCTGCTGCTGAATGTCTCTCACTGCTTCATCAGTGACCTCAGCCCCACATGTTGCAGAGACCACAATGAGCTATTCAGCCTGGCACCGGGAAGCAGGTTTAAAAAGCACAGCACTCTTTACCACAAGCATACACAATGTGACTGGGTGTTATGCAGAGTAGGTAAAAGGGGTAACCACAACAACGCCTTCATGACCTTGGGCGGATTTCTATTCAGGTCTGCAATTTCAGCAAAAAATAAATAAATAAATAGATGTTTTGCTTCAAATGTACATGTAAGGTCTGGAAGGACCATGGCCAGGTGCATATAACCTAGGCTGGATGAAGGGATCTGACTAGCGCTAATGGTGTGGGGCACACTGGAAAAACAAGGGCAACAGATGCTCATTGTTGGCTAAACACTAAAGAAACTCAAGTTTCGATTTGGTTTGTCACCTCCATACATAATGTCTTTTACATATTCAGCCAAAGTCAGTCAGAAGAGAGGGACAACAAAACTTTAAAAGACATTTCAGAAAGATACGATAGATTCATATAAAGGAAGACCCTTTATAACAGATTTCATATCCTTAATTTCATTGTACTTGTACAATGACAATAAAGACATTCTATTCTATCCATCAGGAAGATAACAGAGAATCCATTGTGCAGTGATGCCTTTACAAAAAGCTTTTATATTACTGCTAGCATCGGGATTCATTTCACAGATTTGTCTGAAGTGTTCGTATCATTTTATTTAATATCCTGTTCAGTTTGAATATATGTTTTACTTTAAATGTCGGACTTAATTGAAATGTCCTGCTTTAATTTAGAGATTTGTGCCACATAAAACTACAGTATAAATAATGTAATGTACTACACCTACTAAATAATAAAGATGAACTCTGCAAAGGGATCATGAAACTATATTGTACAAGATACTGTAAGACTATGAATGTGCAAGCAACAGGACAAAGAAAAGAGCAGTTTTCTTGTCAACCCTCCTGATCTTGAGATTTTTACTCATGAGGCATGCGTGCATCAGAAGCAACCCCGTGACGGACTGCTCCTTCATGACTTCTGAAAAGAAATACTGGAACTCACTCCACTTTGCTGACCTCACTTCCACATTCCTGGAGTGTGTGCGTGTCAGTGTGTGCGTGTGTGGCTTTTGGAGGCCTTTCTTGTGCATGTAGCTGCTAAAAGTTGCTTTGCATAGAGGTTCCACTCGGACAGGAGAGGGCAGAGCAGAAAACAAAAGACTAATTCATGGAGAGAAAACCCCGGAGCAGAAGGTGAGAGCTTGTTGGGCTCGAAACTCGGGGGCCGTGCCCAACTTACCGACAAAAACTCCTCAAAGCTGATCTTGTTGTCCTGGTTGCGGTCGAGTTTGTGGAGGATCTCTCTAATCATGTATCCGGGTTGGGCATGGCCGGCCTCTTTAAGGAGCTCACTGAGCTCATAATCACAGATATATCCATCATTGTCGAGATCTACAGAAACAAAGCAAGAACCATTAGGACATTATGGTATTACCAGTGCTATAAATGTTCTTGCTTTTATTATTTATTAATCATTAATCATTCAGTCAATAAAAAAATCCGAAATACCAGGAAACCTCTTAACACAGAGCAAAGTTCAAATGTTTTGTTTACATCATTATTAAATAATTTGATTTATTTATGAATTATGCAATGTGGCTTTTACCAATTCTCCCAAAGGTCTCTCTCATCTCCTCCTCGTCTTCTTTTGTGATCTTTCCAGACATTTTTCTGTGATTGACCTCAGGTGGTCACTCAGAGAAAGGTGTGACTGCGGAGAGAGAAGGGTCATCAGCAAGGTCTCCACGTAATGTGAAGGACAAACAAATTCAATAACATCATAGCCGCTCCTGCAACTAATCCAGACTGCTGCCGAAAAAACAAGGATCTGCACCCCCCACTCAGTAGTCAGAGTCAGTAGTCTCAGAACAGGGAGCAGACTCATGTTTTCGGGCCTCTTTGCCAGCGGAGAAGTGATATTTCCTCTCCCCATCTTCTGTGGGGTCTAGAAAACTCTTGAAATAGCCACTCATTCGCTCGTCTCCTCACTGATCCCCACCCCAGCTAATCACATCTACCATTCTTTCGAGCTCTTTTCCTTTCCCAAGTAAGTCTCGCTCCCCTAATCAAAGTAATTTCCTGTTAGTTCCATTATACATATAACAAGCCCGTACTGTAATAAAACTGCCAGAAGGGATAATACTTGAACAGCCTTTGGATCATTTCACCATGTCTAATAAACTGACTTAGTGCACAGCATCTTCTAAAATTAACCATGTTTACCATGGGCTTTTTTCTTATCTGATCCACACAACAAATTAAATACTTACTATACTGGCAGCTGGAATGAAAAGCAAACATGTCTTCATCCAGTTTTAACAACATCTGGAGTATATGTGAGCCCCATGTGAGTTCTGGTGAACTAAAATGTCCTCGCCCAAGAAGGAGATACGCTTAAATGTGTAAAGATTCAAGCCACAAAACCAGACTATCAGTCAATGAGTTGTTTTGCTTTAGAAAAGCCACTGTGTTCTCAACCTCCTCTGAGGCAAAGCAGCCATCTGAAAATAAGGAATTTCTCCCAGTGCCTCCTTCCCGTTCGGTAGTGGCGGAGGAATGCACAAGGCCTGGGCAGAAAGAGCTTCGCTTACATAGAGGTGATCAGGGCGTGCTGCCTCACTCTCCAAAGTTAAACTGGTATGATGACATTCCTCTCCAAGTGTTCAGAAAACAACATGGGGTTTATGCTGTGGTTAACTGGGAACTAAAGATTTTTCCAGACAGAAAAGTGTTCCCTTTTCCTGAGTCAGTGAACAGACTGTTGCTGCACATTAGTCAGAAATTCTGAGCAAGGCTATGTCTGGCTTTCACAATACAACACGTGGAAAACCACATATGGGAATATGTGAGCGTCTAGTTAGTCAAATGGATTTGGTATAATTATTGAAGGAAATTCAATTATGTGTTCTCTTTGTGGCCACAGCAGCATCACAGACAATCAAGCAGACAAATAAAAGTATAGTAACAGCGCATCCTCTTTAATGAATGAAACTATTAATAGTATTCATGTGGATGATTCAACAGAAGCCATGTGGTCTCCGAGTTGTGACTCAGTTCCTCTTCCTACAAATCAAACAAAGTACTAAATTAAAACAAACATTGTCCCACAAAATCAAGTGTTTCAGAAAACGTGGCTGTCGGATGAGATAATTTTAAACGCCACGCCATGAACAAGAGAGAACACAGCGTTTTTCTTATACGAAATAACACTAAATCAGGGCGAAGACAAACTCCTGACTAAACGATTAGGAAAACGACGGTGCCAGCACTGCTATATTTAACTTTTCTCCAGAAGAATGTGAAATGTGGCCGCTGAAGTCAGCTCGGCTACAATAAGGCCCGACAAACATTACCTCATCTGCCGGCCCCTGTCACACCCTCAACAGAGTCAGAGTGGAAACAGAAGAGGGGTTAAGTACACGGAGCAGGGGCACAGATGGCAGCGACAAATGCGAGACATATCACTGGCGGCGCAGAAGAATAGGGGGTTTGTAGTCACCGCCACAAACCAACGGCAATAAATCCTGTGCTGCACGAGAAAATGAGTTCGGATTGTCAGGCTCCAAAGACAGTTGCCGTCTTTGACAGCTGGACTGTATGTGCCGAAAGAAAATTCCTGCAGTCTTCAACTGACTGCAACGTCTAACTCCTAAATGGAGTGTTTGCCTAAAAGCAATTTCAATACCCCTGATCAAGTTTGAGCGCATTACTGAAAGGTCAGCGCTTGGCTGCTTTACAACAGCTGGATCAATGAGAATGACACTGCCACGCTTCAGACTAACAAATACAAAGACATAACAAAATATGAGGATTAAATATTTCAAAACACAAGATTTTGTCTGCTGAATTGAAATTAATGGATTAAACAAACCATGACCCAAAAAAGTAACAAACACACTCATCTGTATTAGTTCTCTGTCATCTGGGACAAAACAAGAGTAACTGGACTTACTGTGCAGTCTTTAAAACTTTTCACCACTCATTCAAGAAGCTCTCCCCGTTCCCTGGGTCCTTCTACAACTGAATATGCACAGACTTCTCTCTCCAAGCAGCAACTTTAATTGTCGAGCCAAAAACAGCACACTGACGCTGTTTACAATCGCCTTTGATGGATCTTTCAGTCAATTTTCGAGCCGAGAGGGCTGCTCCCAGATGGCCGAATTAAATGTGCAGAGCCGACACACCCCGCCCCGCCAGTGTTTCACCCACAGTTACGTGGGAAATGCGAGGCACACACAAATAGAATGGGCACCCTTCCCAAGTGTGGTTGAACTCATATGCGCACACACCCAACGCAGTCTGCGAGAACATGGACTTTTTTTTTATTTTTTATTCACGATCACAATCGCCTGCAGATGTGAAGCAAGCATAACCAACTCCTGAGCAGTCTTTAACACCAGCTCTCCTTTATTTCCTTTTCAGGCTGTGTGGATAAGGTAAGCATAACCAAACAGACAGGTAAGGAGAAGGTGTTGACAACAAACACTGTATGAGGACACTGTGTACAGCTGCAAGGACAGAACCCTGGGCTGCCTGTGTATTATTAATCCTACAAAGCTGGTGAATCATCAAGGAAATATTCAAATGAAATGGCCCCTCGACAGGTCCCATAATCTTTACAACATGCTGTATATAATACACTAGTTTTCAGTAAATGAAAGCATGTAGTTGTAGTAAATGATTGTCGGTGGCCCGTGATAGTAGAGACGTTAACACGAGACGACTTACACACAATAGCTTAAGAATGTCAATGGACAGGTTGCAGTGGTGATGTTAAATCAGTTGGGTCAGCCCGTTTCTGCCACAGGTAGACAGCCACACCTATAAGCGTTAGCCGTTGCATAACAAAAACAGCATCAATCCTTATCCTTTAAATACTACTTGGTGTAGTATTTTCCACCCAGTCCTTATGCAAGCATTTTGAAGAAGTTCCTGACCTCTCAAACAAATGGCTTCTAGGTAGCTTAAAAACAAATTTAACGCTTCAAAAGAAACAGGCCTTAAAAAAAAAGTACAAAAGCTGTTAGTAAAAGATAAAAGAAACTTGATCACTTTCACCAAGTTGCATAAAAGGAGAAGGCGCCTGTTTAAAATCCTGACAGTGCAGAAAGTGGAGCAACCTGTTCATTCCCCACAGGTGTGAGCAAAGGAGGAAGCAAAACGTGTCTACACCTCCACCTCCTCATTCTTGACTGTCTGGTTTGTCCTTACAAAGATAACATCAAGCACATAATGTCTGTATTTAAAACACCTCCAGTGGGAGAGTGAGGGACGCTAATGTTTGACTTCAGCTATTGTAAAGCGTAATTCACATACCACAGATGTTCATGGGCAATTTGACCACACCAACCAGGGTTAATGACAGGCACAGTTAAAATGAATAACAGCCTTTTTCCTACCCACATAGGAAGCGCAAACATCACCTTCTCTGCTACTGATGAACAAAGTTAGTCTCACGAGTCCCACAGTAGAAATCTTATTTTTGACTTAAACACCTCTACCATCCGGCAAAGACCCCTGCTGCATGCAGAGTTGTTGAAAACCTACACTACACTGCAGTCACAACACACCTCTTGTTCCAGGGAAAGGATATTTATCAAGTTAAAATGTAGGTCTTTCTGATATGATCAGCCTTGTTGTTCCAGCAGTGATCCACAATCGAAATCCCAGATGTAAGAAAGTATTCTGCAGGCCCAGATGGGCTCCAGGAAAAATCTGGTGAATCACTCAGCACAGTAAACAAGCTTACATGGAGCACAAAAAAACAATGTTTGCATGACCGAGCTGTCTTATTTTGCTATTGAAACAGTGCCAGCATGCACACAAAAAGACCATGTGTTTTTTGGAAGACAAAAAAACAAAACAAAAAAAAACTTTACAGTGATTGAAACTGGGAACGCCTCACACAAATAGATGTGACACAGAGTGGGAAGGGCATATCTGTTCAACGGAAAGTAACACATTTACTAGCATCATATAGACAATGTCAAAGAGAAAAAAGGGTGATCTTTAATCAGAAGAGCAAACACTGCGGTTACACACACACCTTGCATTCCAAAAGATCTATTGCACTGGGCTTGTGTACAGACTGTGTGTGTGTGTGTGTGTGTGTGTGTGTGTGTGTGTGTGTGTGTGCGCGCGCGTGTGTGTCATTTATAAGCAGTACCGGGAAGATTTTTACCAAAAAAAAAAAAAAAAAAAAAAAAACCCTCACACAATACTACTGGCTCCACCTATACAGTTTCCTCCGATGAACGGCGGTGTACTAAATGAACGAACCTGGTTCTGTCTTGCGGCATTTACAGACATATTTCTGAAATCTCAAAGAATACGAGTGTATTATTTTCTAAGCACATACTTACATAATGAAATAAACATATATTCTGGGTTCCTAGTTGTTAGCTTACTTGCGCCTGTTAGTAGTTGTTATGTTATCTAAAAGTTGACAAATTAAAGCAGTCAGAGAGTGTTTTTTTTTTTAGCGTTTTATCACTTATGCAGCACCGTGAGGATGAATAGGCTACAGTGAAGGAGTAGCTAAAGCTAGCCGGCTAGCGACAGACATGCAAGTTTTATGGGCAGGAAACTATCCCTGTTTACTCCTGTAAATCCGCCCCACTAAACACAGGATAGCAGAGAGGAAAAATTATCACAAGGGTGTTATTGTAATAAGCGCAACGGAGACAAACCCTTTCAGTTAAGTAGTTGTTGGCGTAGAAGTTACCAGGAAATTGGTACTCACACTGTCGGTGCGCCTGAAATTCCAGACAGCGTCCAGTTAGGAATCCTGCCTCCTCCACGTCGAGACAAAAGTAGACGGCAACTATCGGCCGCCCACCGAGTGATGTCACAATCAGGCGTCGGGGGCGTGGCGTAAAAATTATGCCGAATATTTAAATAAAATATGTAAATCGAAGCCAAAATTTTATCTTCCATTTTTACATTAAATGAAACTCTGGTACATTTATTTTTGAAATAACCCAAACGTTTTTTAACTGAATTTAACTGAATTCCTTTTTTACTGATCTATCTATCTATCTATATTTCAAAATTCTAAAAATATATGTAAGTGTCACCTCATTGCAATGGCATACTCTAAATGAATGACTAAATAAATTATTTTATCCTAAATCAATAAATTTAGTTCTCTATTTAAATTAAAAAATTTAGTTCTCTATTTATCCTCTATTTTTTATGTGTATAATTCTCTATACGACCCTATGTTTTTATTGTTGTTTTTGTATTTTCCAAACGTAAATCGGAGCACGAAAATTGAAGCGGAAATATAAAATTACATTTTTTATATTTTTCTCTATAAGTGTAACTATTTTTTTATTTTTTTATTTTTTAAATAATGATAACAATAAACATGTTTTCACTGTGTCTGCGTGGGTTCTCTCCGGGTACTCCAGCTTCCTCCTACCGTCCAAAGACATGCTCGTTAGGTTCATTGGTAATTCTGAATAGGCCGCATCATTTAGTGCCTGATTTCAATTTTCAGTTCAATTCAATTTTATTTATATAGCGTCAATAACAATACAAATCGTCTCAAGACACTTTACAAAACCTGGCCTGAAACCCCCAGAGAAACTCACAGCAGTTAACATGCTATACAGTAATAGCACAGAATTGCATGACTAGTAGTAGATAGGAAATTAGAGGGCAAGAGCTCTGTGCCAGAGAAAAGACCTACCTCTACCTCCCATTCTACTTTTTGAAATTCTAGGAACCACAAGTAGAACTGCACTTTCAGACCGAAGTGATCTGTTGAGATGATATGGTACAATGAGGTCTTTAAGATATGATGGAGCTAGGCCTTTAAGGGCCTTGTAAGGTGGAGGATTTAAAATTCTATTCTAGACTTTAAAGGGAGCCAATGAAGAGAAGCTAAAACTGGAGTAATATGATCTCTCTTGCTAATTCCTGTCAATGCTCTTGCCGCGGCATTTTGAATCAGTTGGAAGCTTTTTAAAGAGCTATTTGGACAGCCGGACAGTAATGAATTACAGTAATCGAGCCTGGATGACAAGCTAGCGTTTTTGAATCCACAGCAGGCTAACAAGGAGCAATAAATAATCGTGAAAGTGAACTAGTTCAGTCATGGATGTAGTAAGATAACTGGATAGCTGTTGGGCAGACACCATGACTGTTGCTGTCCTCTTTGCATCTGCGGATGCACATCTTCCCCCTTGCTGTTGCATATGGCTTCGAAGAGGGCCACCAGGGTTGTGTCAGTCATAGACAACTCCCTGTTAGAAGTAGGTGGGTCACTTTGATGATGAGGATTGTGATGATGAATATGATGTTTACAATCCATTTGGTCCAGTACTATCTACTAAACCAAGTAAAAAAAGAAGCTTTGAAAAAGAAAAGGAAAAAAAAGCATTAAAGGATAGCAATGCTGGGATACAGGAAACACAGTGGGCACAGTTGTTTTGCACCCAGTTTATCTTCAAATAGAGAAATTAAATGGAAGACGTAATATACTGACAAAGAACCATTTACATTTGATTAACAAATCACAATGTGAAGAGGATTTGTTTAGTTCTAGCCCACATGGGTGTAGAGGAAAATGAGGAGGCACACTATTTGGCAAAGAATGCTGCTCATGAGGGAAAAATATGACTACAGTAAGGACTGCTAGGATACACTTTAATTATAAATAGTCAGGGAAATTAATGTGGCGGGACACATGAAACCAAAAGGAACTTTATAATACAGACATCTGTAAAAAACAAACTAATAAACAAATAAAAACCTTGTCAAATATGTCATGTTATAACCAGGCTGGAGTTTGGACTTTGAGCTGAGGAGTGTGCTGGCTGTGATTGGATTACAGCCAGGATGCAGAAATTATTGAGGAGAGACACCAAGACATACATAAACACATTATTATGCAGTCTAAGAATTCCATACTTCAAATGTGGACGCAGATTAAAGATCTGGGGCATCTGGAGAAACAGTTTTAACGCTGGATCACTGAAAGGAAATGGGGTCATTGACTGTATGCCTGGTGCAAACCACAGTCGGTGGTGCAAACGCAAAATTTCACATTAATAGCAAACAGTAGAGGGCAGCATTACAGCGTCTACTCTGTCTGACCCAAGAAGAAGAGCCACCGCCACCATTCACTTGTTTGTCTTTCGTCTGCACAGCCTTGCTATGTGCTTCTGATGAGATGGACGGGATGCGGACCACACATCTGAGCGCCACATTTTGCCAGATTATTCTGTTATTATGAGAATATAAGAAGCTGAACGACTTCGGTTGTTTGCCTCCTTCACGGCATGTCTGCAGCGATGCTAAGGTAAAAACTGCGGCTTGAAATGCGTGACGTTACTAGCGTGTATAACGGCGAGCTAAGTTAGCGGCTAGCTAGCGGATTTAGCTAACAGTTGAGCTAACTACTGGGATACCAGAGAGGACAATAATTATTATTAGTTAAGTAATAACATAATTCTGACAAAATTAACACTGCTGGTTAGGTCATGTGAAATTGAAAACCTTGTCTCAGAGGTACTTATCGCTACTTTCTTTGCTTACAGTGGGTATGCAGAACGTAACTTAGCTAACATAGATCACAATAAATACTCAGTTGCCAGGAAACCCATCATATACATCCATTTAGCTACAGTATGATGCATATTAAATAGATAGATTGCTTAATATATATATAATTATTCTATTAATTTGTTTATCCATTTATTATTTGTTCAGGGCGGACCAACAACAACAAACACTTGATGATGTATATGTTCCATTTTACTGTAACATGTTCAGCTTGTGAAGCAAAGACATGACAGCTGATGCCTTGCTTCTGTCTTAATCTGCTGTGGCGAGTTTTTCATTGGTTTAGTAAAATGTGATATGATCATATAATGGCTCATAACCACTCGAGCCCAAATGTTTGGTACATACACTACCGGTCAAAAGTTATAGAACACCCTAATTTTTCCAGTTATTTATTGCAGTTCAAGTCGTGCAAGTCCAATGAATAACTTGAAATGGTATGGTGTTCTAAGTACTGAACAGCCAGAGGTTTAAAAAAAAAAGGTTTGGTTACCCAAAACTGAAAAATAATGTACATTTCAGAATTATTCGTGTTCCCTCTTTCAGGGAACACGAAGTGGGTTAACAATTTAAAGCTGTTCTGCAGCAATGAAGGTTGAATCAGCCTTGAAAGCTGGTGCTACTAATTCCTAGAGGTGTTCCAACTTTTCTTGGTTACTTACAACCCCCTCTGTCTGCATAAAAGCAGTGTTGAACAGTATTGTACTGCAGAAAGTAGTGTGTTGCTACAAAAATGGTGAGAAAAAGGCAATTAACAATGGAAGAGAGACAGACCATCATAACACTTAAAAATATAGGTCTTTCCTACAGGGAAATTGCAAAGAAAGTCAAGGTGTCAGTGAGTACAGTTTTCTTCACCATCAAGAGGCACTCAGAAACTGGAGGAAACTCTGACAGGAAGAGGTCTGGCAGACCCAAAGCCACAACTGAATCAGAGGACAAGTTTCTGAGAGTTAACAGCTTGCGTGATAGGCGGCTCACAGGACAACAGCTTCAAGTACAGCTTAATAGTGGTTGCAGTAAGCAAGTCTCAGTTTCAACTGTGAAGAGAAGACTTCGAGCTGCAGGTTTGACAGGACGAATTGCAACAAGAAAGCCATTGCTAAGATGCCAGAATAAGACAAAGAGGCTCGCCTGGGCCATTAAACACCGCCATTGGATACTGAAGACTGGAAGAAGGTATTATGGACTGATGAATCAAAATTTCAAATCTTCGGTTCATCACGCAGGATCTTTGCCATCGGGTAGGCAAGAGGATGGTTCCACAGTGTGTGACATCAACTGTCAAACATGGTGGAGGAAGTGTGATGGTCTGGGGCTGTTTTGCTGGATCCAGGGTCGGTGACTTGTACAGAGTGAGAGGCACCCTGAACCAAAATGGCTACCACAGCATTCTACAGCGCCATGCACTACCCTCTGGTATACGCCTAGTTAGTCAGAGGTTCATCCTACAGCAAGATAATGACCCAAAACACAAGTCCAAGCTATGCCAGAACTACCTCAGGAAAAAAGAACAAGATGGTAAGCTTGAAAACATGGAGTGGTCAGCACAGTCTCCAGACTTAAACCCCATCGAGCTGGTTTGGGATGAACTGGACAGAAGAGTGAAAGCCAAGCAACCTACAAGTGCCACACATTTATAGAAACTTCTGCAACAGACTTGGGAAGAACTTTCTGAAGAATGTTTGATTTCTATTGTAGAAAGAATGCCACGAGTGTGTTCAGCTGTTATATCTGCCAAAGGTGGCTATGTTGATGAGTCAAAAGTTTAGAATACATTTTGGTCTATAAGTTGATTCCATGATTTCTTTTTCAACTCAAATTGCTTATTTGTTCTATGCTTTCATTTCAGAGTGCAATGAGACACTAAACTGAATAATTTTCAGTAAAAAAAAAATGGAAAAAGTGTGGTGTTCTAAAACTTTTGACCGGTAGTGTACGTGTTCATATATTTTACACATTCTGAGATAACAAGTATGGTCTGAATGCTGAATTTAACAACTCATTCATACACTACACATTGAGCACTGTAGCTGTTCTTTGCAAATTGGGCGAAAAGCTACATGGCTTGGCTGTGTTTGAAGGAGTCTTTGAAATTGTACAGTCTTGTTGGATTTCATCACTCATTACGAGAGGCTGAAAGATAATACTTTGTGAAACATGATTTTTGCAAGCTGTAAGCTAAATGGGTATATAGCTTTCACTATTATACAGTAAAAGATTGTTATAGTTGTTGAAGTGGATTTGAGTTGATTTTAATAGTCTTTCAGATTATAAATGATTGACTATCCCAAATTCACTTTGATAATAAGGGCATCCTATTTCTAATGCAAAAATAGTATATTAATTAGGATTTTGAATTATTTATTGATTAGCCATCTTCCCAAGCTTAATGCCCTTTTCTCTTTGCTGTAGCACCTCGACCAGCAAGCTGAATGTGTTGGTCAACAAGCTTCACGAGTACTTGGCTAATTCAGCTGTTGAGGACACCAATGGCACACCAGCGTCCGAGGATGCTGATGGTAGAGCTGTTAATCATTCTAATCATGAGTAAAGGAAACATTGTAATTGTGTTTTCATACTTAATAACATTTTTTACCTGATCTTCTTTTCGCAGGTCTGGCAGATATGACCTGTTCGATGGGAAACTCTGCACATCGTACTTTGATGGAGGTAACTGAATGTTGGCGCACATCTTGGTGTGTTTGTTGCATGTGGGTGCCACTAACAGTTTCACTAACCATTTGCAAACTCTGCTCACATTGAAAATTTACTTTTTTAGGTTAAATTTTCAATTAATGGAAAGAAAATGCACT
The DNA here is from genome assembly GCF_963514085.1 of Chelon labrosus. Lineage (NCBI taxonomy): Eukaryota > Metazoa > Chordata > Actinopteri > Mugiliformes > Mugilidae > Chelon > Chelon labrosus. The sequence continues at coordinate 4,066,800 of NC_140350.1, read as the reverse complement.
TGCACTCAAAATGCACTTGATGCAATTTTGCATATGTACATACTGTGTGTGTTACAACTTGGTGCTTTTGTACAACTGACATAGACCTGCTGTATAATGGCACAACAGGTATGTTAAAGACAGTGCCACATGGTTAGATGGTGACCAATTACAGTATGCAGAGAAAAATCATGACCCAGCCCATCTGTGCAATGCATCTCCGTACAGAAATACCACAAAGAGCCATTACCTCTGATCGTTACGTTTACATTTTATTTTTCATCTGACATAAATATAATCTGATACAGTCTATTACCCCCCGCCCTCCCCCCAGATTAAAATGCAACCACATTTATGCTGAAGAGCTCCCTCTGTGTATCACTGTTCTATTAAGTGAACTTGTACGGTTCAGTTTGTAAAGTCGTACGCAATAGAAAATGACAATACAACATTTGACCAAACTAACCGCTTGTGAGCACAACACACACAATGTGGCGGACTGCAAAAGCAGAAGTTATTGGCATTCATTCAGAAAAAAAATACACGGCTGCTATTTTGAAAAGGCAATAGGCACTGTAAGTGTTGTCTGTTTAGTAGTAGCATTTTTACACATAGCATATGTGACATGAGTGCCAATATAATAAAAGACCACAGTGTGAGACTCCAAAAAAACTATATATATTCTTTTGAAACTGTGTCTGAACTCCAAGGCTCAGGGAGTAAACAGATAACTGAGGAATGAACAACTATGAGCAATTAAGCCTTCCGGCACTCTCATGACCTTCTACGATAAGACCCAACAAAGCAAACTCTTTGTATTCTTTGCTCGTTTGCCACCTGCGATGCTCTGTGCTTTGTTTGTGCTGTGAACCCATCTACAGATATTGAGTAAAACTACTACTTTAACCTTTTATTTAACTTTGTTATCAGAGATTTTTCTTTCACTGCTGCAAACTGCACAGCAGTGGCATTACTCTTGTTGAAGAAAAAACAATCCAAGTCTAGTTCCGAGTTTGCTGAAGTGGTGCAAGTTTATTGGAGTTCCAGGTCATGGTGAGCCTACCGACACAGAGTGGGTCTGAGACCAGAGACTGACCCAGAATGCCGGGCCAGGGAACAGATATACCCTGTCCCCAGGTGTGGTTGCAGACATATTCTGAACAGATCGTATAGTGGATGTATATTGGTCAGTCAAGGGCAACTTTACACAGGAGGGTGAACTCAGTAGGGGGGCAGAAGTGGCTCCCAGACATGGTTAGAGACAAAAGAACGAAAGGACAAAAGAGTGACACTCAGGTAGTATGATCAAGGCTCTGATCAGCAGGGAAGAGGAGATGGGGAGGATAAATAAGGAGTATGATCAGGAAACTCTGATTGGCAGGGGAGCAGAGACAGGAGAGATCAACATATGGCTGGAATTGCCCCAGACGTGTCGAGGCTAATGTCCCTTCAAATACAACATCAATGTTGTATATTTAAGTTTTCTCCTTCACTCTGTATGGACGCTTCCATGGTTTGAGCTTTTAGCGTGTGCTTTTGTGAGTGACCTCCACCACTCATTACGCTATATACATCCTATATGTCGGGGCGCACTCACTACAAGCAACGCTGTTCATGTACAGTGGTAGATAGTGATCTACTGAAGATGGCTGCCGTTTGCAAAATATTCAACTGCACCCCAAATGACGTTGGTATTTATTTACAAAAAGAGCACAAAACTGTTATCGGACCATGTGTTCTGGCTTGAGACGCAGGTGTGAGCACAGACTTAAAACTTTATACTGGTGATCCAATCACACAGGACACATATTAATACCAGGTCTGAAAAAGGGTGTAGTTTTAACCATAGACTGTATATGAATATGGACAAGGTATCCCTATTTCCTCGCATTGGTCATTTTCCCAGGGATATGAGCGGTGCTATCTTGCGAGTTTGGAGCCAGAGTCTGTGGAGTACTATCTGAGAGTGGAGCCATGTTATTGTTGACCCACCTACAATGCTGTTTAATTAATACTACGCCCTGCTCTACCCCCACCAGTTACAAAGAAATGTTGCATTATACACATATGTACTTATTTATTTATTAAATTTTTTTTGTACTCTCGCAGTCCTATGGGATCGCTTCACAGAGCAGTTGGCATGGCAACTGGTAATAATAATAATAATAGCTTGGACTTATATAGCGCCTTTCATAGTACCCAAGGTCGCTTAACAATGGGGGGGGGGGGGTCTAGTCTTCATGATGTCACATCCTCTTCCCTTGGTGTCCAATACCTAATGAAAAAAACCAAAATTGAACATGCATCAGCATAATATTAACTACTTCAAATAACAGAAACCACTCTTGGAAAAACAAAATTATTTGACGTATTGTTTAGCGTTTTAGTTTCACCCAACTCCCATCCACTAACATTTGAGCCTATGACCTACCTCCTTAGGCTTCACTTTTGAGGAGCTGTTCTGTCCTGTCCTCCATCTTTATTTACAGTCTATGGTTTAAACACAAAACAGACAGTGAGAACCAGTGAGAATCAAACTAACAATGTCTTGTTTTGCAGGCAGGTGCTGATAGCAGATTCTCAAGGAGGTAAGTTTGCTGTTTGTTATACAAGGCAGGCACTGATAAAGCACTATAATATGAAATACTCACAGTTTAATGGCAAATATTTAACTGCTAACTACTCAAAGCACTGTATGCTTTTGACCACATAACTGCGCAGACTTTGCCATGATGAACACCGTTTTGTTTTCTTCGATGTCGTAGAAAACCTTCCGTTGTCACAAAGCACTCCGGGCTGGATGAATCTGGGGACTCAAATGCAAGCGAGGACTTGGATTTACCAGTCAGCGCAAATGGTCACTTTGATATCACCAGATTGCCTAAAGGTATGTCTTATAGTTTTCCACTGTTGTCACACTGGTGCTTTTACACAATATATAATTATTTGCTCACAGAAATGCCCTGTGTTTCTGTACTGCATTGCATATGAATTGGTGTGAAATTGTTTCAGGCATTTTGATTAAGTGTCTTTACTTTTGTTAGTATATGTATCTGCTTCTTTCTGCCTTTAACACAGCCTTTCTTCTAGTTAGACTGATAACGCATGAGCTGTGTATTTTACTATTTTTATGTGTCCCTAATTTTCACTTACATACTTAATGACATAGGAATATATTGGTTTTATTGGATTTTTTTTTTTTTCACAGGCACTGTGCTGGTCAGGCCTGAAGCAGTTGACCATGGAAGAGATGATTTCAGGGGTCCAGAGTTCCGCAAGTCCAATGTACTGCGGAAAGACTTTTCAAGAAGACGTGGAGGTCAGACAATACTGCCATTAAATTTCTCTCATTTGCATGATTATCTGAAGCAGCACTTGTCAGGGTTCTTGTCCACTGATTTCTTTGACTGAAAAAAAAAAACACAGCAGCCAGAGCAAGCTGAAAATGCACTTCCATTTGTTTCTAACTGTAGCTTGCTTATTTTGTTATGGGAGATACTGAAATTGCTTCTCTTTCTTTCTTCACTGCCTTTGCTTGGTCTTCATACCCTGGCAAGTGGTAGCCTGGGTGTTCCCATACTGCTTTGCGCGCGATTTCATTCTCGCTGCAAAAGCAGTCTGGAAACCATCGCCCATATTTTCTCCTGAGATAGGGAACCAATCACAGAACGGGGGGGGGGGGGGGGGGGGCAGCAAGACGATGACGACGTCTATGCGCGACACCGAAGCTTGTAGTGTGTTAATCCAACATGGCAGCGGACCTAACGTTACCGTTCGATGCAGCCTTAGACAGTGTTTTAAGTAGCTTAGAACGCAAGTTTATTTTAAAAAAGAGCAACGTTTGGTGTTGAAAGACTTCATTGCCAAGAAGGATGTGTTTGCTCTGCTACCAACAGGCTTTGGCTTTGGCTATGAATCGCGCGCAAGGCAGCATGGGAATTACCAGGCGCATTTGATAGACATTCGTAGCGCCCAATAAACGGCTCTAGGCATTTGTAAAACCACGCCTCAAATATGAGAAAATAAACACGTAGTTTCCAGACCAGCATCTCATTGAGATGTGCAGTCGCGTCAGCCAGGCTAGGCAAGTGGTGTAGCTCATGTACACATTAACAGGAAAAGTGGATTTAAGTAAAGATCAAAAAAGACAGGCAATCCAGCCTACCACATTTATAACCATGTTGTTGCTAATGATAGTGTTGTTGTTTACTAGGAGTGGAACCCATGCCAATTGTGAGTTGCACTGCTTGCGGCAGACAAGTGAACAACTTCCGGAGAGATTCCTTATATCGACATCCAGTTCTGAAAGTACTCATTTGCAAGGTGAGTCTGTTTATGCCACAAACAACTTCTTTATTATTATGTATCAATTAGAATAGATATAATTTTAAACAATTAAAAGTACATAGTATTTATCAAAGTCTTTTGCATGTTTCTCAGTTACAGTTTGTCTGAACTGTCTCCAATGTTTTTTTTTTTTTTCAGTCTTGCTACAACTATTACTCAAGTGATGACATCAGTAAGGATGGAGATGGGATGGACGAGCAGTGCCGGTATGACTTGTTGTATTTAATATTTTAACTGAATTAAAAATTTATCAGCTGAATTTAGTGTTTGTCATCTCTTAATTCATCTCTTAACTCTTCCAGGTGGTGTGCTGAAGGAGGCAACTTGATCTGTTGTGACTTCTGTAGTAACGCTTTCTGCAAGAAGTGTATTCTGAGGAATCTTGGAAGGAAGGAACTGTCCAGCATCTTGGAGAGCAAGTGGTATTGCTATGTGTGTAGTCCAGAACCCCTTTTTGACCTGGTGATGGCCTGCGACAGTGTCCTCGACATGGAGCGCATGTGGCGTCGGCAGCGCAAGAACAATCGAGTAGGGCCAGAGAAATCTGAACTTTACGACATGTTGTCAAACTCATCACAAAACCTACCTTTGGATAAATGGGATCACAGTGGTATGGATGGAAATGTGATGTTCAACTATAACACACTGAAGGTTTCCAAGGACATTACCAAGAAGGCCAAACATTTAGTGGACTCGGCTAACGCCTTAAACCAAACTTTTGTCAGTTTTCTTCGTACTGTGACAACAAACAAACATGCACCTGGTGTCCGTAATCTTTATCTGAACTCTTTTTTGGCAGTAGTTAAAGGCTTACGAAAATCCCTTACGTCACTGGAAGAAAGCCTTAAGGAAGAATTCAGTGACTTGGATGTGTTAAGCATTTGGGAGAAGTTCTTTAGTGATGACGCACTTGTAACAGAAGCAGACACAGAAGTGGATATGTCTGATGAAAAATGCTTGAGCGAACTGCAGAAGTTGGCAGGTGAACATTTGGATGAAAATGATTCGGACTCCAAGGGGTTCGTAGATGGGAGAAGTCAGCTCGAGTGCCCAAAGAAGGATATGCGTACGGATTCCCTTGAAGCCAGTCAGGGTGAGCAAAAAAGTAGCCTGAAGTCTTCTGACAGAAGGGTTGCCATGTCTAAAAAACTAGTGGTACAGCTTACACCTGTGGCTATGGAGCAGGAGCCGTCATCTGATGCCCCAAAGACAGAGGAAGACCTCCACAAGAAAGATAGGAAATCAAAAGAAAAACATGAAGACGTAGAAACAAGTAATGTAGGCAAGAAAGCTGACAGCAAGTTGAGCAATAACAACTCAAGTGTATCCCTATACCTTGAAGAAGAAAAAGGCCATAGACGATCTCCTCGTGTGAAGACCACTCCTTTGCGTCGTCCAAGTGATGTTGCGACTAAAACGTCCCTCTCTGTAGAACACAGTGACAGTGACTCTGACCCCGAGGAAACATCCAACACCGCGCCTGCCAAAAACGCTGAAGAAGAAAGTATGAGCAGAGCAAGGGATGACTCTGACTCCGATGAAGTCCCTGCCGCTCTGCTTGAGCGAGCAGCGATAACACAAAGCTCGGATGAAGCCCAGAGTGATGAGGACGGTAATAAAGTGTCGCCTGGTAAAGTGACCAAGAAATGTCTCTTTTGGCTCACTAAGAACACCCCAATGTCACCTGACAAGATTCGCCGAAAACGCAAGATACTGGACCGCTCTAGCGAGTCAGACTTGAGCAACAGAAGAGTAAAAGCCAGGCAGGAAAGTGGGACAGATTCTTCTAGTGACGATCAAGACTCGCAGAAGGAAATACAACACTTAAACACGCTAAGGACAATAGGGAAGCCTCACCTCGCCAAAAGAGAAGAGGAAGGCGTGGCTAGAAAGAAGGGTAGGATACAAGCTGGGAAGTCTACAACTAAATCTTGTCACGCAGCAATGGACTTATCATCGTCATCATCATCTTCAACTTCAAGTGAAGATGAACACAATGAAGACTCTGGGAGTGATGGAAGCGATCAAAAGATGAAGCCAATTACAGATGATGTGGCCTTATTAGGAGCTGCAGCATTCCAGCAATCATCGGGTAAGATATTTGTCACTTTATATGCAGTAGACAGTATATATACCGTATTTTCCGGACTATAAGTCGCTCCGGAGTATAAGTCGCACCAGCTAAAAAATGCATAATGAAGAAGAAAAAAACATATATAAGTCGCACTGGACTATAAGTCGCATTTTTGGGGGAAATTTATTTGATAAAATCGGAGACCAAGAACACATTTCATCTTGAAAGGCAAGTTATAGTACTAACAATAGAACAACGGGCTGAATAGGTGTCTGGTATGTTAACAGCTATTCAGATAACTATAGCATAAACAACATAACATAACAAGTTTACCAAACTCTCGATCTCACTCCAAATCACTAAATCCATTGAATTCTTCTTCCTCTGTGTCACTTCTAAGCAACTCCGCGAACTTCGGAGGTAGACGGCGCACCGCCGCTATTACGCAGGAGTAAAAGAAGTAGCAGATACTGGCACACAAGCCTAGAGCGCCCTCTCGCGGCTGTCAGTGTGAAAATAACGAACACGTGAAATTATATATTTTAATATATAAGTCGCACCTGAGTATAAGTCGCAGGGCCAGCCAAACCATGAAAAAAAGTGCGACTTATAGTCCGAAAAATACGGTAATCAAAAGCTTAACCCTTTATAGGGTAAGGAACCATATTTGGTAACTTCAGCACTCATTTTAAATTGCGTCCCTGTGCCACATAGTGAGGTCGAGAAGAATGCGGGTTTTCACCCAGCCAATCAGAGAAGATCAAGGCAACATTCTCAGGTCATATCGGGGTCAAATGTGGTCTGCAAGGTCCACGTCCACATGAACGCTGAGCATAACTGCTTTATTAGAGAATCAGAACTTATGTTCTGATAGTCTAAACACATGTTTAACTGTTCTTGCCACTTAAGGGCAATGAACCATATATGGTAACTTGACTGACCTTGATTTTCTACATGAAAATGAAAAATTCTGAAAAATGTAACACTCTAGGGTTGTATGAAGTATCTCAATGAGTGCCATATAAAGGGTTAAACATAGTTTCCAGTATTGTGACTAAAATTACATGTGTGTGCTGATCAACAGGAGGAATTTTCTTTCATATCACTAGGATTTTCACATTGACTATCATAGTACATTTTTTTTAAAGTTTCTGTAGGCTTTAACTTGTGGAACTACAATATGTAACACTGATCAATGGCAATTAGTTTCTTGTTGGCTCCATTTTACTGAAGTGGAAGTTTCCCGATTGTCTCCATATAGTTCAATTTACATTTTATCAGTGACCTGCGAGTTTTTGTTGTTTTATGTTTTGAGTTGTATGAATCTGATAATCACTTAAGAGACAATGAGGTCTGATTATAGCCAAAATAGCAAAATTCACATCCATGAAGCAATCTATCTATCTATGAAATACAGCATGGACTGACTTTATCAAAGAAGATAAGAAAAATGGCTGATGCTCTCCAAGGAACCACTACTTTATTTCATTAGAAAAATTAATGCGTCTAATTGTTTGTCTTTGTAGGAGATGAGGAGCAGTCTGGGCCCTCGTGGGCAGCAGAAGACGACGATGATCCAGAAAATAGGTACGGTTCAAAAAGCCCGGACGTAGAGTTCGTAAAACACCCTAGATGTGGGAGAAAGGCTCCAACTTCAAATCCTGACCTGTGTGGCAAATCTAGCAAAACCCACGTCATTAGGACTCAGTTGCAGCCTATTCAAACGAGACCAAAACGTAGATGCAGTCGAGCCCCAGAAATCAAATACACATTCTAGAGATACACTGTGAGGTATTACGCTACTAAGAAACTTGCTTAGAAAACTTTTGTGAATGATAAACACCATACTCAGCTTGTCTATGTATTACTGAGTGCATTTGCTATATGTCAAAGCCAGAGATACGTTTTGATTTCATTTATTATCATTTCTTATATCGTACTGTATTCTGCGATATAATTAGTTGTTACCAAATGTGACATTTTGCAGTTCATCCTCTTGCCATTGAGGACACTAAAACCTATTTTGTCTTACACCTCAACCTGTTAATGCAACAAAAGTTTGCCTTTGGTGAGAGTATTCTAACATATTCAGAGAGTGTTGAGTTATTTCTGTTTTGAACTGCTGTCCACCATTAAGCAACTCTGTTAACGTAATGGGATTTTATTTTTTATTATTCTTTAAGTATGAAGGATGAAACCTGCCTGCAACATTATCTGCACATTTTTATTTTTAAAACAGAATACGTTCTGAAGTATTTTGTTTTTGTCTCTATACAATATTAACAGTGGAGAACAGTGTTTTGTTTTTACATAGGGAGAACAAAAGTTGCTAAGTTATAAGTGTGTATGTAACTTAGGCTTCAACTCTTTTATTTTCTGCTCTTGCATTCACCCTAAAGGTTGAATTTTGAATAAAATATCTGATAAAATGTACATGACTCTGTAAATGCACTTTAGATTGATTTTATTCAGCTTTTTGAAGTTGTTTAGACACAAAATTTTCAACCTTTCCCGTAACAGGGTTTGGTGAAATAACAGCCCTTCTAGGCCACTTATGCTCCCACACTGACACCTACTACAGTTTCTGAGCATGTATTAAAATCACTGAATGCCTTAAGTGCTCATTTGTACCATTAGTTTAGGTCAGACCATGAGAACAGACATGCATTTGCCTTATTCGGTGTATTAATGGAGTCATGTTCACACCATTAAATTGGTAGTTTGGTTCCTTTTAAATCCAAAGTCAGTGTATGTCCTACAGTTGTACCCTGTTTGGAGAAGCATACAGGAGTACCTCTATGGAAGCCAAGAAACATACAACTCTGGATGGGGTCACCAGCTGTATGTATTTTAGCTGCTTAAAACAACAAATAAAATCAATATCACTTCAAGTGTATGATCTAGTTAAAACATCATCGCTCCTTACCCTTATTGGTAGCCTTTATCAACGGGGGTATGAGCTGTTGCAGTTTTCAGTGCTCTCCAAATCCACCAGACTCCATTAACAAAAACTAATTTAACACAGTAATTTGTTCGAATCCAATTGTTGAAAAACCAGCAATTCCTATGTGCTGTGGCAGAAAATGACACTTGAAGAGGTGCATTATAGTATTGAGTGAAGTTAGTCTCAAAATGGTCACAAATGCGTGTTCCATGATCCGATCCACACGTGAAACACGACTCGCAGTGCGTACAACGATTTGTGTGTGAATTTTGGGGGTCACAAATGCAAATGTTTTCGGCGGAGTGAGCTGTCTTTACTTTAGGGAAAATTAATCTTTACTGATATAACTCGCTTTTCGTTTAGTCACAACACTGAACTCAACAGAGGACCACGTAGATATGAATATATATATTTAATTTAAGATTATTTTAATAATTTAAAAATCTTTGCTCCAGTAAGTTTTTGGTACAGGCTAAAAGCGGTTGCATGATTCAAGGATTCAAGGATTCTTTATTGTCATTTCAACACATGTTGGTACATGAGATGGAACGAAATTAGTTTCTCTGGTCCCGATTCAGGCCATAGCAGAAATAGTAAAAAGTATAAATATAGAATAGAATTAGCTAACTAAGTATAGTACAAAAATAGCAAGAAGTGTATAAATATAGGCAGTTAAAAAAAAAAGTGTCAGCACTGTAATAAGTGGAGATTAACTGCAATGAATAACACAGTAATATCCAGCTGTCCTGTACCATTGAGGTAGTGTGCAATATATATCCTTCCATCTCTATTTTATGTACATTTGTCCATATGCTAATTCCGTAATTTTTTTGCTTATACTATTTTTATTTTATTTTTATCCCTGAAGAGGGACAAAAATGGACACAACGGAAGAGAAAGCTTGGTCAGAGCCAAAACCCTAGACAAAGGGATGTACTTAACATTTTCTTACAGATCTACATAGTAGCTCTATATTAACTGAGATAACATAATTAGCTTTAGCATTGATAGTCGTTACATTTACCCATGAATGGAATCAGCAGCGCATTGGATACCGCCATCTAGCCAAAACATTATCGCAGAGCATATGACAAAGTATTAGTTTGTATTATTTACATTTAAATTAGATTTTTTTAACATACTCACTTCAGACGAACTAGTCGGGGGTCCCGGTACTGTCTGCGGTTGCGCACTAACCGCTTTTAGCCTGTACCAAAGACTTATTGGACCAAAGATTTTTAAATTTTTAAAATAATCTTAAATTAAAAATATTTATTAATATCTACGTGGTCATCTGTTCAGTTCATCGTTGTAACTAAACGAGAAGCGAGTTATATCAGTAAAGATTAATTTCCCCTAAAGGAAAGATAAAGCTCTCTTCTCTCTTCTCCCAAGCCCAGATTTCCCATTTTCCTGGTTACACTTAAAGGCGCCATGGATCTGAGCAGCGTGAAAATAGTCTCAAAACTCCGCGTGCGTGCGCAGCCTGATCTGTCCGTATCTGCCGATGCTTTTAGCGTAGGCTTGGACACTCGTAAGCGCAGGAAGTCTTTAGAAAACGAAAAGGATGAGCTTTGTGAAGTTGAACTATCTTCTTTGTGAATTTGCAAAACAATCACACGTTCGGATAGCTCGTTATGCATTTGTGACCCCCAAAATTCACACACAAATCGTTGTACGCATTTGTGAATGTCATGTTTCACGTGTGGATCATGGAACACGCATTTGTGACCATTTTGAGACTAATTTCACTCCATACTATAGCATCTCTTCAACAGCTGTCTGAAGGAAATGGCAAAAAGTAGGTGTAGTGCTCTCTATATAACATACGCTTGAACTGATATTGACGCAATATATTTTGCTGCTGATCTCGTCCGCAGCAGTTACGTTGCTTGTCTTCTGGACCAGTCAACTACTGTAGGTAATACACTGGCTATGGATAACAACCTCAAACAGATCTACTTAAAACACAACCACCCATCCCGTTAGGTATTTTCTGGCTATGGCCGAGACTCTAATTCAGTTTTTTTTTTTTTTTTTTAATTATTGATATTAATATAATTTTATTTTACTATACAATTGCTGTTAATCCATTAAAACGCACAACACCCCAGTACAATGGAGGAGAAATATTTATTTATTTTTTGCTGCTCAGTGCCAAGCCCAGGGTAATGGCTCAGAATTTGTGCAGAAATCTCAAAATATAAAATTGGAGGTCATGTGATATCCTCTGACCTGGAGTGACTTGCCCATAGGAAATGTTACAATAAATTGCTGCTGTAAAACAAGATGATCTACCATCATGTGCATTTAGAAATGATGGATCACAGTTTGGCCATTGGTGCCAAATATATAAAAATATCCTCCTTTGATTTTCTTGACTTTTCGTGTGTGTGGATAGTTGAATAGCAAAGGCAGGGAAAGCCTCAGATGAATGTGCAATATGTACCCCATGAACAATCTGAAATGCTAAGAGGGGAAGATGGAAATATATCTGGTAGTCATAGTACATCCATACACAAAGCTCTAAACGTTTCTTTACTGAGACAGTGTCCTGCTCACAGTAATTTGCACACCTTACTTTTATTCATTTGGCTGGCTGTAGTCCGGAGTGTTCATTGGAGCCACACCAGTGTTTTTTGTTTTTACGTTTTACCCCACTTTCTATGCACAGACTATACATTACTGCTGACCATTAAAGCTAACAAATTAGCATTAAGCACGTTTAAATTTGTGACTTAAACCACACATGAAAACAATTCTTCGAGGTCAGAGCCTTAAATGTAAACATTGTATATCTGAGAATTGAGAGTGGGCTGTGAAACAACAACTGTTTAAGTGCCTAAAAGCCACCAAATTTAGATTACACCTTTAATGACATCCATGTTTGTTTCTCGTGTTTTTTTTTCCTAGGTCGGATTTCCTGACAGCACCGCACTGAGTGAGGTGCTGTTAGGCAACAGTCACTTAAATGTGGGATATTTTAGCCAACTATGGGCAACGCGTTGTTTTTTTCCCCCCTGTAAAGTCTGTTTGTATTTGTGGTATTAGCACAGCTTTAGTTTGAGAAAAATGGTCAGCAGAAATGTACAGTTTACGTTGTTTATAGTTTATGGACAAAACCGTATAAACATTTTTTTCAAATCTACAAAGCATGTGGCATTGTATTTAACGTCAGTGGAAACGATAGTCATCCTTTGTCCTCTGACCTATATTAATAACCTATTTTGGGGTCATGGTCTGTGCATGAAATAATGTTTATGCTGGATAAAGTAGACTAACTCCACCCACATGAGTAGATGTAGACAGGGCTCAAGAGCTAATTGTACATATTCGTGCTTGTTTAAAACTCCATATTTACATTTTTTTTCAATCAAGTTTACCGTGAACCTCATCACGTGTTGGGCATCCGTTTCTCAGTTTGAAATTTGATGCTTCACTGTTCAAAGTTTAAAACGTTTCATTCTAAGTAAATGTTTATGTATATACTTTGTTTGTAGTTTGCTATTTTGTGTCCAGTATTTTTCTTTTCACGTCCTTTTGAAAGACACCGTTAAGTAGATGGCAGTATCAGCATGTTGCCCTCTGGTCAGCTCAAAAGACTTTTCTCATTATTAGATGGAAAAAAAATAAATAAATATAATGTCCGTTGAACTGGAACAGGCATAAAACGTTGTCGGAAAAAAAAAGAAAGTGTGCCATAGGAGAACAAACTACAGAAGGAGGACAAGGGAATTTCTTTCTTTCATTTTTTTTGTTTTGTTTTTCTGTGACAGACACTTGTTTGTTTTAATAAATTCTTACCCTTACAAAATGTCTGTGTCTCATTTTATCTTCTATTTTTATGCTATCATTATGAATATATGTTTTCCTGTGTTGTGGTAGTTGACTTTATTTGGTCTGTGACTGGATCGTTAGCCCTAAACAGAAGTTAAAAACGTAGAGAGACATCATTTGAATTGATTTGAAGATTTCGGAGTTTTTTTTTTAGTTCCAGCAAAATGAGGACGTTGCCACCTCATCAGCACTCAGTGCTTTTTGTTAAATATCACGCAGCTGTATTTCAATTGTTTTGCCTGAAAGGATAGCAATATCCATATAAGGACAATGTTATTGATCTTGAAATGAACTTCAGGTACCTTTTCCCTTTTTTCTACTTTTAAAAGAATCGCTAAGAAAATGCTTTTGGCCCAAATTAAAGCCAACTACTCCTCGGGTGACGATATCTCTTCGGATGAGGAAACGCAGGAGGAAGAATCTGAGTTGGAGGTCAGCAAGGAGGTCAAACAAGGCAACACGGATAAAGGAACAGACCAAAGTGGTAAGTGATTTTCTCTGTAAGATACATCGCTTTTGCAGCATTGTGCAAGCACAGGAATTCCACTTTTGGTCCTTCAGCATCACAAATTGTGTATTTCAAGGGTTGTCCCATTGTCAGTGGACTTTGGTGGCAGCAGGTTGTAAAAGGAGAGAAATATTGATGGAATACACCTCTCCTGCAGGGGAAGATTTGACTTCAGATTCATCTGACACCTCGTCTGGTCAGCGCATCGCCAGGCACCATCTTCTCCGCCACAAACTCACCTTAGATAAGGAAACATCAGGCGAGAAGGCCTTGCCAAAGAGTGAAGAAGAAGGGCAAAAGCGAGCCAGCAGAGAACGCGAGACCTGTAAGCGCACCTATGACATTAGAAACAGATCTGTCTGAACACGAAATATCCACCTCGCTCTAATACCTGATTTTGATTTCTGTCAAGCTGATAGTGACAGTACCAACATCAGTAATGAGTTGTTTGATGATGATGAAGATGGGATGGCCGAGGTGCTGAGTCTGTCAGAGGATGAAGCCAGTGGAGATGATTTTAAAAGGTACATTTGCTTCAGCTGCCACTGAGTTTGAGTTACTGAAAACAGATGTCAGTGTGTTTCCTTCTATTACAAGATAAAAAACAGAATAGATAATACTGTATGTTTATTGTCTTTAAACGACAAAGCAGAATAAGCAGCTCTGGTATTGGTGGTATAAAAGGCATTTAATAATAGACACAATAGATCTAGACAATTATTGCAATAAAGAGTATGTGTAATATAGTTCCACACATGTAATGAGGTGGACAAAAATAATTCATAAAGCTACTTTATTTAAATCTTGCTGAACTGTTCTGAAGCTTCACATGGTGTAAAGATGTTCATTATGAGTCCACCCCTGCTGTACATATACCGCATCCAGTGCACATTTCTGAAATGGAAGCCAAGACCACAAACAATCAAGAAGTCATGGCACATTGTACAAAACTGGCTTTTGTCGGATTTGTCTGTTGATAAGTGATGCATATAATTCTGATTATTTGCATAGCGGGCTTACAGTTTTGCTCTGTTTTTTTTAAGTGCCAAAAAAGTTTCTTCTGAAAAGAAGAAATTGGTGCCCTGCATTTGGTTGTCTGACTCCAGCGATGAAAAGGTAGGGGCCGATGATACCTATCTCTGTTTTTGCTTTATACCTGTACCTGCTCATCTTCAATACCTTGAATTTGAACATTGCCTCTGAGGCGAGCAAAGAGGGATGACTCTAAGTCGTCCTATTTCTTGTTGTATTTTAGCAGAGTGACCGAGAGGATGCGGATAAGGATACCAGCGACAGTAAAGGGACGCCCAAAGGACGCAAAAAGATCCGCAAAATCATTGAAGATGAAAACCTCCGTGCTGAGACCCAGGAAGCCCTCAGGGAGGAGGAGGAGAGGTGCAAACGTTTGGCAAATAGGGATCAACAGATGGAGGACAGAAGAGAGGTACTGCAAACAGGCTATTAAACGTCACTGTGGTGATTACAGTGGACATTTCCTCTCAGATTTCTGCAGCAGTACTTGCAGATAAAATGCTACATCCCTTTTTATGAACAATAATAATAAGCATAATAAGCATGTTTTGTCTCTCAGGAAATGTTGTTGGGGTTTAATTTTTTAAGGGGAGGAACAAAAATGCTGACTGACCAGGATTGTTTTCCAGATAATTGTGATACAAGATGAGCTGTCTCAAGTGGTGTGTCCCGTCACGACCAAGCTGATCCTGGACCAGGATGAGGAGACCAAGAAGCCCCTTGTTCAGGTGCACAGGAACCTGGTGACGAGACTGAAGCCTCACCAGGTGGACGGTTAGTTTGTGTGCACTTTGATGGACATTGTTGACAGTATCATTAGCAAAGACAGTTCCTGGGTGCATCAATAATACGTTTCACTCATTCAGGCTCGGTGTTTGACATCTTCAAAGGAGCTCGGATGTGTAAATCTTCAGAAACCTTCGTTTTCAGATCAGTTTTAACATGCGAACTGGTCCGGCTGATTTCAGTAATAATCTCGTGACATACCAGTGATACCGTTCATACCAATGTTCTTGTTTCTCCCAACAGGTGTCCAGTTTATTTGGGACTGTTGTTGTGAGTCTGTGAAGAAGACCAACTCTTCTCCAGGATCTGGCTGCATTCTGGCACACTGCATGGGTTTAGGAAAGACTCTGCAGGTGAGGATATACAAACATCCACCCTCAGTATTCTCATCGCAGGCAAATGACAACTAACAGAGTATTTTAATGTCACTTTAAAAGCTCAAAGTTCTCCCTGAATTAATTATGATTTTCTTTCTGCGTTTCCCCTCAACTTTGTGTTCATTATGTATCTATTTATGCTCCATTGTCAATAATTATAAATTCATAGTTGCCTTATCTTACAGGTAGTTGCATTCCTCCACACCGTGTTGCTGTCAACAAATCTGAAATTCAAAACAGCCTTGGTCGTGTGTCCTCTGAATACGATCCTTAACTGGCTCAGTGAGTTCAAGAAATGGCAAAGCAACATGGGAGAAGATAAAGTAACGGTATGCAAAGAAATTCAAATGTGTTTCACCACAGGAGTCCAGTTATTCATTTGGTGCTTTTGGTGGTGTAAATAATGTATGTTCATATGTTGCTATAGTTCAAATGCACACATATGTTACAGGTTTCAGAACTGACCTTAGTAAAGCATCCCCAAGAACGACTCAGAGCTCTGCAGGGGTGGCAGAAATTCGGGGGCGTCATGTTAATGGGGTACGAGATGTACCGCATCCTGTCACAGTGCCACAAAATCAACGACGAGGAGTCAAAGAAGGAGTTCAAGAGAGCACTCGTTGATCCAGGTTCAGTGACTTTGTAGTGCTATTAATCAAAATGCTTCCTGTTTTATGTTTTATTCCTTTGCTCATTCAGACTGTTGTTACTTTTTTTTTCTTCTCAGGTCCAGACTTTGTGGTTTGTGATGAGGGGCACATCCTTCGCAATGAGGCCACCAATGTCTCCAAAGCTTTGAATGGCATCAAGACGCAAAGAAGAGTGGTGCTAACTGGAACACCGCTACAAAACAACCTTGTTGAGTGTAAGTCTTCACTACTACTGTGCTTGACGTTATGTAGAACATAATTCAGGAACACAGTTATGAGAATTACGATGTTCTGAACTGTTCTTGAACTGTTCTTGAACTGTTGAAGTCCCCCCAGTTCCGACTGACATGAACTAGAGTGGTATCTTTGGGTGCTCACTCAGATCCACCTCTCTCTCCTCCCTCTCATCCAAATATTGTCACTTCTTGCTCCAACGAACCAAGAAGGTGATGGCCAAATCAATCTCTACAGCATCTTTGGAAAATTGGCACTGTAAAAAAAACATCAAATGCAACATGTTGGGCCACACTCAGTTCTTACCAGAATAAGAATCTGGATTTCATTATGGGGAGTGTTTCAACTGAACTACACGCAGTTGAATAGCCCCACAACCAAGCCCTGTCATTTGACTGGCCCAGCAGATCTTTGCTGGAACATAATCCATTCTCAACAGAGTGACTCAAGAGCAACTTTCCACCACAAAAAGAATGTGGGCAGTGGAAAACGGTCTCACTCCGTTGCACAAATAACGATCTGAGTAATGTTTCCTTTGGAGATGAATCTGTTGATATTGAGATGCTGTATTTTTTCCCCCATAGACCACTGCATGGTCAATTTCATCAAGAGGAATCTTTTGGGCTCACTGGGTGAATTCCGAAACCGCTTCATAAACCCCATACAGAACGGCCAGTGTGCTGACTCCACACCTAGAGACGTCCGAGTCATGAAAAAGCGAGCACACGTACTTTATTCAGTGCTGGAAGGATGTGTGCAGGTAAAATAAAACTTTTGCCAAGGTTTAAAAAAAAAATCTCCAGCTGTCTTCATTATTTTTAGATTCAAGCACTCATGACACTGTGTTCTTTCTTCTAGAGAAGAGACTACTCAGAGTTGACGCAGTTTCTTCCTCCCAAACATGAGTATGTGCTGGCAGTTAGGATTTCACCACTTCAGTATAAGTTATACCGGTACTACCTTGACCATATCACAGGTAAGAATCTGCCTCCACACGTCTGAATGCACAAGTACAATAATCAACATATACGGGAAAGATAAAATCATCTATTTTGTGTGATTTCCCCAAGACACTTGACTAAAATTTAAGCGGATGTGTGACATTTACTCACTTTGTTAGTTATTCACACACATATATTCACTAAAGCATACAAATATACTGTACATATATCAGCTGTTCAACCGCCTGATGTAGATACATGCTTGTTTTTTTCAGGTGCGAGCTCCATAGCTAGCAGATTAAAGAGGACTGGAGCAAACCTGTTCAAGGACTTCCAGGTGCTCAGCCGAATTTGGACTCATCCGTGGTGCCTTCAGCTCAGCTACATGAGCAAAGACAAAAAGGTACAAAAAACACTTTGAATGTTTGCTACTTGCTGGCTTATCATTTGGTGTATTATAAGTGGTTTTTTTTTTTTTTTTTAACTTTCTTACAGGGACATTTCAAAAAGAAAAATCTGCCTAAACCAGCAGATCTTTTGAGAAACGCAGAAACCGCTGTGGCTGAGAGGTAAAGTCTGCAGCGTTCATATTGAAACATGCCAATTTATTATGTCTTCGTTTTGCTACTCAGCAAAGGGTCAGTATAGTGTGTTATAAAAAATACTCACATTTCGGAAAGTTATACGTGCCTTTGAAGGCCTAGTTTAACCAGCTGTTGGAAAGCCATTGTCTAGCCAAGGAAACAGGATGTATCAATTCACATGTGTATAGATATAAATCCCTGTGATTCAAGACTAAATAACATGCAAAACATTCCAATAATTATGCATTGTTAACATTTATTTTTTTTGATCTAGTGAGCTGAAAGAGAACGAAGGGAATAACAATGACAACAGTGCAATGATTGTTGATGCGTCCAAAGGTTTCCCTCCAGTGGAAGGTAGTTGAGCTCCGTGGGTGACTAATACTCCAACACTTTAGTTTACGAATGATACTATAGTTGGTCCTGTCTTATGTTCTTTGTAGGAGAGAATGCAGCTGTCAGCTTGAGCTCTCAGACGGATGAGAGCTGGTACAAGAATCTGCTGTCTGAAAGTGACGCCAAAATCCTGGAGCACTCTGGGAAGATGATGCTCTTGTTTGAGATCCTCAGAATGGCCGAAGACCTGGAGGATAAAGTGTATGTTTCTTTTCTGATGTGAACCGTTTTTTAACAGGTGATCACAACGATGGTGACTAAAACCATTTTTCTGTTCTTAGGCTTGTGTTCAGTCAGTCCTTGATCTCATTAAACCTGATTGAGGATTTCCTGAAGGCATCTCACCATGCCAAGGACCCATCATTTAAAGGTAACGGTCTGTCGATGGCAAAGAAGATAGTCATTCATTTAGAGAAGGTCTTCCTTGATGACGTTGTGATTTGTGTGCTCTTGTTTTAACAGCGGGCAGCTGGATCAAAAACGTTGATTACTATCGCCTGGACGGTTCCACCAGTGCTGCGTTAAGGAAGAAATGGGCTGATCAGTTCAATAACAAAACCAATGTCCGGTACAGAATATTTGACTGTCACAGCTTTACATTGATCATACTGGAGTCAGACTTAGGCTGGATGTTTGACAGAGTCTTGACCAACTTCTTCTGACTGTATTGTAATGGTCTTTATTTTAGTGGCCGATTGTTTCTGATCTCAACGAGAGCAGGCTCACTTGGCATCAACCTCGTGGCCGCAAACAGGGTCATCATCTTTGACGCTTCATGGAATCCCTCATATGACATACAGAGCATCTACAGAGTGTACCGCTTCGGTCAGCTCAAACAAGTGTTTGTGTACCGATTCTTGGCTCAGGTAAGCTCACCAGCTGATAACTTTATGACGATATATTTTTTGAATATAATACTGTATTATATACAGTATGATATATATTTTAAATAAGTCTTCTTGAGTTCTACAAGTCAGTTATTTCCTAATCAGTAGTATTAGTATGTGAATGAGCTGGAACCTTGCAGTTACTATATGTTTATTACTGTGATACCTGTCATCCTCAGGGCACCATGGAGGAGAAGATCTATGACCGACAGGTGACCAAGCAGTCTTTGTCCTTCCGAGTGGTGGATCAGCAACAGATAGAGAGGCACTTCACCCTCTCTGAACTGACTGAACTCTACACATTTGAGCCAGACCTGCTCAACGACCCAAACTCTAAGAAAAGCAAGAGACCCGCCTCTCTTTTGCCAAAGGTGATTTAACTGTCCAGGAGCTGGAGCGTATCCCAGTTTATTTCAAGTTTCTACGTTGATGCCTTGAAAATCCTACGCCTCACTGTCTCACAAAGGATAACACACAACAAATGATTGAATGACATTTTGTTTCCGTTTCTCAGGATGATGTCCTGGCACAGCTATTAGAAACCTGTAAGGACCAGATAGTGTCGTATCATGAGCACGAATCCCTGCTGGACCACAAGCAAGAGGAAGAGCTCAGTGAGGCAGAACGCAAAGATGCTTGGGCCGAGTATGAAGCTGAGGTAAACAGCTGCGCTCTGTAAACAGAAGTTATCACAAGCAGGACTCTCTCTAATGATACCTCATGGCTTAGACTAACATGATATTATTTCTGCTCACTGTATGTAAACGTGTGTCTGTGTTTTTCCTCAGTCACACACAGCCAGCGTTCCAGTCGGCTCCAGCCAGAACACCTTGGACACGAAGACCAATGAACAGCTAATGGTATGAATAAATATCATTTCAGAAAACGTTTTCTCAGATCTACTGCTTGTGATCTTTGTGTTTTATGTGTTACATGTAAATGTCTTTGCAGGAACTGCTCAACCAAACCAGAAAAAATGTGTCGATGGCCTTCCTGACTCTGCAGAAAATGAGGTTGTACACTATTGAGAACTACATGTCTCAAGTGGTAAGTCTTACTGTGATATGGTAATTTAAAGACATTTAAAGTAATGATGTTAGTGCTTCAGCTTTTATTTCACTGTTGATTTTTATTTTATGAATTTAAAACGTGAAAGCAGCAATTGTGACTTGTGCAAAAGTCTCACAAGTATATTATCTAACTTAGCTATTTTTTATTTTTTTGCAGAGACTTCCAAATTTTCTGATTCTCATTTTTAGTTTTAATTGTATGTGATAATGTCTTTGACTTTTAAACTGTTTGTCAGACAAAACAAGTAATTTGATGGGGTCAGATTGTCCTTCGGAAAAATGTAGCTTTTTTTTTTTTTTTTTCACAATTTTACAGACAAATCAATTAATACTGGCAAATGAATGAGCAATGAAAGTCACCAGCCCTTTCTCAGGCAGTGCAGCTGTCATAATAAATGTATATTTTCATATCAGTCTGCTTTATAGCAGTTGTTAAAATGTATCACAGCCTGTAATTTATAAACTGGTTTTAAATGTCAGAACAATGTTGCAGTGAAAACCAGCAGTTCAGAGTATTCCTCTTAATCTGACGTCTTGTCATTCATTTCTTTATTTGTGCCACAGCGGCAACAGTATCCCGACCTGCCTGAGGCACAGGTGAGGACCAAAGCTGAGATGTGGAAACAATATGATGAGAAGAGGAAGGAACATACACAAGCCATTTATCGAGACACTCTTGCACAGCAACAATCAGTAAGTCATTGGTGTTGGAGTATTCATGTCTCTACATACAGCACGTGTACATACAGCAGTTCTCAAG
Source organism: Chelon labrosus (assembly GCF_963514085.1). Classification (NCBI taxonomy): domain Eukaryota; kingdom Metazoa; phylum Chordata; class Actinopteri; order Mugiliformes; family Mugilidae; genus Chelon; species Chelon labrosus. The sequence continues at coordinate 4,045,394 of NC_140350.1, read as the reverse complement.
TTCCAATGTTTCCCTCCATAGCTCACGCTCAGCATTCAGGACATACTGAACCGCCGAAGAAGTCAAGAGATGCACACTACTGTGAACCAGCCTGGACAGATATGAGGAGTCATGTCTCAGTGGGATGTTTTTGTTCTTAGTCACAAATATAGGGACCTTATTTCATCACTATGATATTGAATGTAAGTTTTACTGAAGACTGCACTGAGTTGAAGTTGTTGAGTTGTAGTGATGTTTAGGAGCACAGTTTTGTTTAATAATGCTTCCCACTCTTTAACTGATGCATTCTACAAACAACTTTGAACTTGCAGTATTCCGCTTAGTTTGGCTGCTTCATACCAAAAATGAATGTCTTGGTTAACATGTTAGAAAGTTAACTGCACATGCCTTACTGTTTAACCTTAGTAACCGTTTCTTATTTTAATTATTTAATGTGTTTTTCTGTACTAAATCGACTAAATTAGTTCTTGTTTTTTCACACTTGTGCCTTCATTTAATTGAAGTAGTGGAGATATCATATGCAACAAATTAAAAAGGAATGGGCTGCTGCCATTCTTGTAATAACCCCTGTGTTTCTCTTTGTGTTGTTCTTGCGTGAACCATTAACAAGAATTATATTTTCCAAGAATATTGTTTAAATTTAGCATTAATGTAAATATGTGCAGGTTGCTACAGTTTTTGGATCTGTGCGTGCTCCAATTTTCATTGGCACGCACATGTTCAGGTTTCCCTGCGGAGCATCCCGATAGGAACACAGCAGCTGTTCAGATACTGTGTGCTTTCCCTAAGAGGAGAACTCTGTGTCCTGAAGTTGAGTTTATTAATGACGCCAAGCCAGATGTAGTGCTGGAAAATCTTCCCTCAGGCTCGGGAGACTCTTGCAAATGATATAAAACTGTACCAAAAAATGTCCGTACACAAAGGGGTAAGCTGCTTATAAATTATATTTTCAGGAGGTATAAACGGCATTAGACAGGAAAGTAGTAACAGTCTGGTCACACAAACGTGTCGTAACAAAATTTGGCAGTTTGACCATCATGAAAAAGACAGTGTAAACAGAGTTGCATGCAGGATCACAATGAATGTACTTTTCACAATAATTTGTTCACTTATACCAATATCCTTATGCGTGAGTTTGGGATATGCTGATATTATGTTCTCGCAAGAGTAGAAAATGTCCGTTTTTAATGCACAATGTGGATCAACTAGTTAAAGGTTGTAGCTACAATGGTTTTAAGATGTAATGTTTAGTTCAAAGTCAAGCAGGAAAGAGAACAGAAGATACAACGTAGATTAGTAGACAATGTAGATTTGGCATATGACCGCCAACTCATGGGGACATGCATGCAATCTGTCATTTCATCTTCTTGGTTATTGACTTAGGGACAGGAGCTGGAGTGTATCCCAGCATGCTCTGGGCTTAAAAATCAACAGTCCATCACAGCTTTAACAGTCTCTGTGAGGATTGATTGTCACAATTATATTTACAGCAAACCATCAGTTGAGGAATTAATTAATTGCAACCCTAGAAAATGTCACCAGATGCAAACGTTAGTGAAAAGATGATGAAACAACCCCAGTTGCTAATTTCATATCTTTGAAAATGAAAGAAAATAAAACATTTACCGACGTACTGCCAGATTTTATATACATGTATGAACTAGTTTGGTTTAAAAACAAACAAAAAAAAAAGTATAATAGTACAACACAGACAAAATTAGCTCATAAGTTAATCAATAAAAACATGGGATATTAAAAAAATAATTCTAGTCCACAAAGAGTAGACCATTGACCTTCACAGTGATGGCTGTATATTCCTGAGGTTGGAGCCTCCACAGAGATCTTGATCTCTTACTTGAAAACATCAGCTCTGGTAAAACCAGTACCCATGTTTTACTGGAGATGTGGATCCTCAGTTTGTTCACAGTGAATAAAATCTGATGACCTGAGCTTCTGTGCACTAATCAGGTATCAGCACTGGACGGCAGGTTAGTGTCCTGTATCCAAGTCCCTCATGTACTCCTGAAGTGCCTGCAGCCTTGCATCGATCTCCGACAGCTCAGCGCCTGTATCCATAGAGCTTTCTGGAATTTTAATGAATTGACAATTAACCATTATATGGTGGCATGGTTTATCTTTTTCTTTTTTTCCAAATATACTTTGCAGAAAAACAAAATGTGGAAGACATTCATGAATTACCTTTGTCTTTGATTCTCTGTGTTGGTGTACTGCATAACGGCTTCCTGATCAAAAGGCCTCCTCTGGACTGGAGACAGACATTACACATTAAAAGGATAATACCAGTGATATTCTGTGTTTACTTACTGACAACAACAACCAACAAAAATTTAACCAAGTAACAAGTTCTGCCTGTATATTATAGCTGAGGTTTCATAAAACTGCCTGGTGGCATTTCTTTTTCCCATTATGATTTAATTATGCATATGTAGTCTATTTTAAGTCAGTGTTGCTCATGCCATCCTGTTGCCTCAAATACTGACTTGTATCAAATTTCCAAATGAATGGAAGCTGGAAAATGCCCCCAACAAAAGCACTATTTACCACTACAGTGTCTATTTGGGACCTATCTGTGAAGCTTATTTGTGAGGTTTCACATCATTAAATGGAATGTGAGCCACTGACCGTCAAAGAATGTGACGACACTGACATAGAGTCTAGCACACTGATGGTTTTGGTATTTTTGTGAGACCACAGCCTTATTCTTCAAATAAACAAATTAATTACTCACCGCATTGGGTCCATTGTACATCTGCTTTCTTCCTCTGTAAACACATGAAATAGACATCAAAACAACTGACTACAAGGACAGAGACTAAACAGAATCTATCAAGGTTCATTTTCATCACCTAAACAGAGTTCTAGCCATTTCATCCATGTCCACTAATGAGCTTTCAGAGGAGTTCCTGCTCCCTCTTCGTTCCACAGACAAACTCCTGCCTCTGCTACCAGACCGGGCCCCCTGAGGGTAGGCGTCTCTGGAGCGTGAACGGCCTCTCTCGGGGACAGTGGGCGATGTCAGCATGTCCCTTCGCACCTTCCTCAATCTGACACAGAAAACACGTGACTGTTTATCCCAGCAGCTCCAGCAAAAATGCAGGTGTACTGTCAAAGAGGTAAATGGTAAAATAATGGAAACCAACTTTTTGAATTCTGCTTCTTTCAGTCTGCGTTGTCTGTCCTGAATGTAAGCTGTTGGGTCAAAGCGAGGTACCCGTGATCCTGTAAGACAGTAGGTGTCAATACCGAACTTTAAACTCATCATCCCTCAGTTGTAGAAACATGGATGTAAGCTGACACTTAAGTTTTAGAATCCGTAGAGGTATCATGAGCAGAAATAATACCTGTGGGAGAAGGTGACGGCCGGGGTATACGAGCACGTGGTCCTGAGGAGTCCGCTCTTCTTCCTCTTTCTACCGACAGTCTGTCCTCCATCCGTTCTCTAGATCCAGAGCGAGCTCTGACCGTCCCATATCCCGAACTTCTCTCACGGGATAAAGAACGGTAAACTTCTCCATCAACTCGAGAACTGATGTGAGCAGACACAGGAGTCACTCTACTGTAGATGCACAAAGAGATTTGAACTCAGTGGGTAAATATAATCCAGCCTTCAAATGTTTTGTTCACAATTAGTGTAAATGAAAGAGAGAGAGAAAGTAAAGATATAGTACACGCTTAGATTGTCTAACCCTCTCCGTAGTAACGCCAGTTCATTGGTGAGACTCTTGACACGAACACGAAGTGCACACTCTGACGCTTTCAGCTCCTCCAACTAGACAGAAAAGAAGGAAAGTGTTAAAATCTGCGTAACACAGGAAACAGAAGAAATATTTCCAGAAGAGTTTCACCTGTTCAATTAGGAGTCGCTGCTCCTGGCATCGCTTGCTCGTAGATCGTTGAGTTTTGGCTCTCTCCTTGACCAGCTGCTCCTCCAGTGTCCTCACCACATCTCTTAACCTCCAGTCCTCTCGTCCAGGTGTTGAACTGCTTCCACTCATCTGCAGTTGCTCCAGAACCTTAGACATGGACGCCTTCTCTTCTTTCACCAGAGCCAGCCTTGAAAACAGCAGAAAACTTCAATAAAAGGTCCCATATCTCTTGATATTGGTCATAATGAAAGGTATTAAATGCAACTTACTCTGCTCGTAGTCGCTGTATTTCTAAATCGGTTGAATTGTTAACTCCATGAGAGGTGAGAGTGCTAAGTTCAGCCCTTAGGGCTCTGATTTCCTTCTGAAGGGCAGCTGGGTCAGGCTTTCCCACATAGGGCAGTGGTAAAGGGTAGTGTATCCTACACAAACAAAACAATCAGAAAATCAAGACAACTGCAAAACTCACTTAAAATCTGTAGCCAAAAGAGGGCATCATCTAACAACATTATCTCACATGAATACTGTATGTGACACTACAAACCTGTCAAACTCCACAGTGTAAATGAGGATCAGATATCTTTTGGCAGTGAGAGCAGATGACTGCTGATGGCTGCGAGGACGACTAACCACTCCAGCTTTTCTGTTACGCAGCAGCTCCAAGTCAGCATAGGTCAAGAGGTCAAGTGTAACGGAATCACTCGTCTGCAGAGAAAGCTCTAGTTAAAAATATCAATGCCATAAACTTGGGTTAAAAAAAGAGACATAAAATACTGTAATGATAATAGCCAATAACTCTTCAGGCCCTTTTCCTCCAGGCCTTCATATTTATTAAAATAAGAAAGGGAAAAAGACAGCTCGGGATAACATTTCTCATTCAAGTGGAAACATTGAACTCGAATGAATGAGTCTCTTCCTCAGCTCACACAGCCTCAAGCAAATCTTTCAGTTCAAATCTGTCTATTGACTTTGTATGCATTTTTTCCAACCTCGTTCTAAAATGTTTTCTGAATTATGCACTTTCAGACATACCTTTCTAACAGCTGATTCCAACATGCTACAGAAAATAGGAAACTGCTTGAAGTTGCCAGTTTTGCGAGTGAGATCTTCAATGTCTGGAAAGGAAGGAGAATAACACTGTAGCAGAAACAGTTCGTCTCTGTGAAGACATTAAATCTATGATAGATGTATATCACTTACATGCTGGATCAAACTCCCCCCTCCACTGGTCTGCTGTCATTGAGTCTGAGATTTCCACTATCAGCAAGCCCTTGTCCACCTCTATCTTCACAGAAAACTCCACTCCTCGAAATACAATATCCTCCATAAGCTCAGAGCCCTCCTCCATCGCTCTGGGTCTGTTTTGGAGAAATAAAGTATTATCACAATTAGTAACAATAGGAATCCACCTTTACAGTAACAGAGCTTGGTATGATTTATGGACAATTTCGTGCATTTAAATGGCTAGTATATCATAAGACTACATTTGGACACCGATGCCTGAAGCAAGATCTAAAGCCTCATCCTGATCTTATTCAGACTTCTTGTCATAAAGCAGGACCATCAAGATTACATAACATGTCTTGTTGAATATGAACAGATCTCAGTTTCATTCACTATTCTGATTAGAGAGTATAAAAGAAATCTCAGCAGAGACAACTGCAATCTCTCTAAATCCATCATAACCTGATTACACATTTTGTGGGCTTTCATGTTTGTTAGTGGGTTTCTGGCCCGGACAGAAACCACCCTGGAGCCAAATAAGATGTAGAAAGGGCAACTCTGATGTGCATTTGTGCATGAGTGATGCACAACAGGATTGTTATTGGAAAGTGTAGACACGCTCTGTACTTAATTTAGATGAATGTATGCAAATTTGTATTCATATTAGCATTAAAAAAAACATCCAGACACACTGAAGACTTTTTCCAGTTAGTTAACATTATAGCCAATGAAGAAAATGATCAGTGTCTGCTATCTTGTATTTAGCTAAAGAGATCACAGCTCTGGTTTGAGTTAACAGACACTTGTCTTAGGAGAGTTATCTTATCATTATTACTCCGTTATTACTCAGATTTCCATCCTTGGCCACTCAGCATGTTATTATCTACACACACCACTGGGAGCGCTAGAGAACACATCCCCCCATTTCAAAAGGTGTCATCATTTTTAGTCCAAAAAGTTCTGCTTGATGAGTCGTTATCGTATATCAGAAACACTGCAAAGCTATTCGGTCACGTTTTACGCGGTAAGTTGCTAATTTTGTCAATTTTGTGGTATGTTATAGTGCAGTTAGATTTCACGCTTGACTTCACTTTCTCCCGTGCAGAGACATGAAATCTGTGTTAACCTCATCCTTCACTGCTACTTTATCCTACAGAAAACGTACACGGCAGGGTACTGTTTATTTAGCTAGGGCACAAGAATAAGTTTGAAAGTCGACTCCATGCAAATAATAAGCAGGTTATTCCTAAATATGATCGTGTCTTATCTCCCCCTCCTCTCAAGAGGTCAGCTAGCGAGAGTTAACATCTTCGCTGTGGTTAACTGACCGTCGTTAGCTACGGTTAGCTAGCACGGACATTGCCAACTTATTTCGGTCGAGTCGCAGCCAGCTGTCTGTTAATTTTATTATTAAGAGTACGAACAAACGCCGAACAAACGCCAAACAAACACGGGTTACGGTTACCTTTGGTTGTATTAATGGTCCTCAATGTGGTAAGCTGTCAACACTTAGCTAGCCGTTGGAAAAACATCGCGGCGGGTTAGCTTGGTGAAGTAAATGAAACAGCTAGCCCACTGACGGGTGGTGCTCACAAGTCCCAAACAATTTGTAAGCCTCCGGCACCGTGGAGACAGGAGCGGTTCAACAACCGGGAACCGTTAAATTCTTCTTCGCCACTCTGCTCCGCGTCGCCGCCTCTTCCTCTGCCTAAATTTGACGGAGGCTCGGTGCCTCTCAGGCGTGTCGCTGCCCTCCACAGGTATCGAACAGACACTGCCGTCACATCAATGCCAGAGTACAGTGCTGGCTGTGAATGTAAAAGCTCCATTATAGGAGAGTTATCTTTATTAACACTGTTTAATTTGAGGCAGAAATATACGTATGTGTTATAAACATGCAAACTATATAAACTATACTATTTACAAGTAAAAATACTCAAATATATTATGATAATTTTAACAGATTTATAACAAAGAAGAATTGTTAAATATCACATTATTTCAGTCTGGAAATGTGCAATATGTTCTCCTAACTAACCTTGATTATTCTGTATGATCTGCAGCTAAAAATAAAATCTTCAGTTTCTTCAAAACAGCTAGATATGCATCTACTTAATGTGATGTGAAGAACAGATTCATGTGGCGGTGCTACCACTTCTTTTTTCATGTGTAGAAGTTACCCCCACTACACAGTTTATCAGGTACACCAGCGGAAATGAATCGATTGTAATGTATAGCAATCCTGCACTAAATATTATCTTCATGAAGGTAATGGTATTCACTGTTAGTTTCAAATAACTGATTTGAGATCCGCTGATTCATGTGTGTTTTTATTTTAGGAGGCTGTGGTTTGTAGTACTGTTGAATTGTACTGTGTTGTATCGACACGTGTTTCTATTATTTTGACCACCCTGTTTTAGTCAGTGGGTTAGACTAAATAACAGAAACACTTCTGTGTTTTATTCAGTCCAGTTTAACGGCACCACGAACGAAATCCTCCAAAATTATCATCCAGATGCTTATAACAGTCATGAACAGGGATTTAGTGCAAGACTGTTATATTCAAATACATTCTTTTTTTTTTTTTTTTTTTTCCTAATGTACTTTAACAAACTGTCTTGTATGTGTATAGGGTGTATAAATGTAGTCAGATTTTACACCAGTCAAAAAATCATTATGTTTTCAGAAACATTTCAAAAATGGGACAAATGTCTATGTGGACGTTGTGTCTAATGTGTCCAACCTTCCAGTGTTTGGTTAAGTAGTCGATATTAGTTTTCAGTAAAAGCAAGTGGTTCCTGTTAATGTTTGATAAACCCGACCTCTACACGTCTTCATTTAATCTTTGGGATGAGCTGTATCCATGGAGACGTTGTTCACCCATGAATTGAGTGATCGAGTCTGAAGTCTGATGCTGCCGGTGTCAAAAGACGCTGAAAAAACCACAGACAGCACAGGAGTGTGACCTGGAGGGTGTGCGCGTGCCAAAGAATGACTGACTAAGGTTTTTTCGGTCCTCTTAAGCAGAACTCTGTTTGGAAGAAGGAAAAAACGTCTGTGGGACTTCATCTCGCCATCCTATGACTCCAAAAAATACTCAGCACTGGCTACAAGTGGTCGGACATGCAGGTTTGTTTTACTGGTTTCGCTGTTCTTTCATTTGGCTCCTCAGAGACTGTAGTTCTGGTGAAATATCAGCAATATAATCGTATTTTTTTGTTTTGTTTTTGTGGATCCTGTCCCCGGAGTTTACTTTTTCTTGCTTATTTCTACAGGGAGCTTTCATGTTGGGGATTATGGCACACTCCTGAAGAGGTTTTGTGAGGGTGAGCAACAATGCTACCTCAAGCTAATGGAGGACATTTTGAAGCCCTTTGTTCCTGTCTACCATGGTGTAGTGCAGCACGGCAAGGAGGATTACAACATGATGGATAACTTGCTGACCCATTTCGACATGCCTTCCATCATGGACTGCAAAATGGGCAGCCGGTAAATTTTAATGAGTCTATTAAATGCAATTAATAAATTTACTTTCATGCAAATTTGAAGCGAGATGTGTACTGCATAGCTCAGCACTAAATAGATTACTGTCTTCTACAGCACATACCTCGAGGAAGAGCTGCTCCTGGCCCGAGAACGGCCTCAGCCTCGTAATGATATGTTTGAAAAGATGGTAGCTGTGGACCCAGACGCCCCAACGGTCCAGGAAAGAGCCCAGCAGGGAGTGCTGAAAACTAGGTACATGCAGTGGAGGGAGACGCTCAGCTCCACAGCAACTCTTGGGTTCCGTATTGAAGGATTCAGGGTAAGCAAAGACATCAAAGATGGTCATGTTAGGTCTGTGATTCATCTTCATTTATACGGTGTAAATGCTGTTAGATTGACAAAGTGTCATTCATTGTTTGCAGCAATAAATATCTATTTTCATTGTCTAATAGCAATATCTGTAGCTATTAGACAATGTGTAATTTTTTTATGTGTGCCTTTCTTCTGTAGAAAGGAAACGGAGAATGTCACACAAACTTCAAAAGGACTAAAAGCAGGGAACAAGTGGTGGAAGCTCTTGACAGCTTCATTGAGTCCAAGACACATATTGTGGTGAGTGTGACCTTAACTGACTAACATTTATTTATTTGTTTTATGTATTAAACCTGTATCTTTTCCTTCAGTGGGGCTATCTGAGACGATTGAAACAGTTACGACAGGTCCTGGAGTCATCAGACTTCTTCAGAACACATGAGGTTAGCTTTTGTCATCTTTTTTGATCATCACTGTAGCAGCTGTAAATAGGAGTTTGAAAAGGTCAAGGAAGCTAACACAGCTCTTGCTCCACAAGAGAATTATATTGATGATGTGTATTTGCTGGTTATTGTTGGCGAGCTTTGGTATAAAGTATATAAGACATTTGGATTAACTTTTTTCTAACTGAAATGTCCCTGCAGGTTGTTGGCAGTTCCTTACTGTTTGTACATGACTGGACAGGCAAAACAGGAGTGTGGATGATTGACTTTGGAAAGACAGTGACCTTGCCACCACCCCTTACCTTAGACCACCGTACCCCATGGGTGGAGGGCAATCGAGAGGACGGCTACCTGTGGGGTCTGGACAACCTCACTGACATACTAGCCAGCATGGTATCACTGACTGAATGACACTCCAAACACATGAGGAAATTTACTATCAGCCATTCCTTCAGCACTGATGCTAAATGACAGTACATGGACTAGCGTGTGGTGTCAGGATTTTAGGAATTAACGGGAAATTCATTAATAATCAGAGTAAAAAGGCTTTTTTAAATATATAACATACGGTTGTTACACTACCAACAAATACTGCAATATTTAATTGACAGCATTTGTGTTATTGAATTAATACTTTCCAGAACCGATTTTTTTTTTTTCAACAAATCAGACCCATAAATCCACTTGGAGAAACATTAATGATTCTTTTTAGCCTTATACAGTGAATCAAATGTAACTGATGATTAAACTTACCTTCACCTGCCTAAATATAAACTCAAAGTTTGCAGCAGATGTCTGACCTTACTGTCTTGAGATGACCTGCTTACTATTTCAGGAAACACATGGCTTTACCAATTATAAGCTAAAAATAGTGACATCCTCTCTGGTTTGAGACGATCAGTTTCAGTGACTCACTATCAAATGGTGCTAAGACTACAATCCGAAAGTGGATAGTTATTTTTTGCATTTATTAATCTCTTTGTTTTATTATTAGCATTATTAGATCATTATCAAGGAAATGGAAATGATTCCATAATTCATGCGTTGGACATTGGATTACATTTTACTCCTCATGCATCATTAGGGACATTTTTGTCCATTGGGCAAATTTGTCCTATTCAACTGGCCATCATTTTGGCTGTGTTAGTGCATGTGGCACAATGTTTTTGTAACAAAGTCTCTCTCTACGCAAAATTTGAAAAAAAAAAATATAATAATCTAATAGGTCAACAGAACACTGAAAAAAAATCTTCTACCCTCTTGAGTCATTAAGGACAAAAATGTGATGAGCTTAGCGTTATAATGGCAGTCCAAGACTGAAAAATATGCCCCAGCCTCCCAACATTAGTTTTATGGAAAATAACTCATTATTTGTGTTTTGTTTTTTGTAAAAAAAAAACAACAGCAGTGACTTTAAGTAATCAAACTGGAATTTAAAGGGTCAAAATGATTGAATTTTTGGTAGTTCTGAAGCAATTTAAGAGATTTATGCAGAACAAAAACAAAAAAATATTATTCAGTTAAGTTTTTATAGCATTTTTTTGGATGTGGACATTTTTGTCCTTAATGACTCAAGAGGGTAATAAATTAAACTGATGCATGAGGGTTGAAACCCTTTACCACCTCTGTGGAAATCAATGTCATGTTAGGTGATAATTTCATTAGACTCAAATATACACAATGGTAATAACTAGGTTTTTTCTTGTGACCTTTATACATGCGGTGATCGATGGGATTATTTTTTTGAATTGAAGTTTATGTTTTTTTCAGTCACACTTTCAAACATGTTCTAATAATCTTTGGATTTTGAATGAACTTTTAGCTGTGCTAGTGACTTGGCTTTATGGATGCCATCTGTTGGTTGGTCAGTCTACAACTTTTGCCTAGACTAAAATATCTCAAAATCTACTGGATGACTTGGTCCAAGATTTTACACAAACATTGGATTGCCATGAAGCTTGTTGTCATCCGGGCCCATAAGCAGGTCAAAATTTAAGCTTGCCTGATCCCTGCCATAGTGATGTCATTCCACTCAGTCCTTTCTGTTTACAGCAAATGATCAAATGTTAGCATGTTAAAATTAGACAGTCAATATGATGACAGTCATTATACCGGCTAAACATTAGCATTTAAGGATGCAGTCTTTAGTATTCTACAAATCAAAATTTAGGGCCACACACAACAGCTGTAGATTAACATTATTTTCCATTGTTGTCCATGTGAAGTACATTGTAGTATTTCTTTTATTAATTGAAAGACTAGTGAATAGTAGTGATTTTAAGCTATTAGCCAAATTTCAGGGTAGTTTGATATCAATGTATCCAAAAGAAAAGCTGAAACAGGGACAACTGAACCGAGTAGCTTCATTGCTTCTGGTGAGGAGTTGTGGTTAAAATAGGAACATCTGTAAAAACTAGCATGACTGGGGTCTGTTGATGACCAGCTACTTACCTGTAATTGGAGGAATTGATATAAATCAAAAGGTCTTTTACACACCAACTTGTAAGTCTTATTATTGTTTAGGTTTTTATTCACTTGCAAGATTTGATAGGATTTCTACTGTTTTGGGACCATTTGAAACATCAGAGTGTAATTGCTGCTTTTCTGCCTTCATGCATGACAAGGCAGATGTGCCGTCTGTCCTCCACACCTGTACGCTGCTCTCATTCAGCCATCAGTCGGCAGGCAGAGGGAACCCCTGCCCTTACCTGCAGCACCAGACAAGATTAAAGGGATGAACAGACAGAGAAACTGGTGGTCATTCTCAACAAATCCTCCCACACAGTCTGCCGCAACAACAAAAAGCCTTCTCAGTTGTGTTAAAGTGAGAGGGACAAATTTCCCCACTCAGATTTATTCCACTATTCTGGTTAGCATCTGCTGACATTGCTCCAATGTTTTTGCCACTGCTAAACATTAATTCAACGGTATACTTAACCAGGAGAACTTAATTGGTGGTGCATGATTGGTTGGTGTAATAGTGATTACATTAGTAATTACTTAAATCAAACGTTTTGTCAGTTGTAGGTAAATTGAGGCGTGATGAAGGCTTAAAAAGAAGGATGGCGTTTTTTAAAACGATAAAGATAACTGCTCCAATCAGGGTGTGCTCAAAAGAGGCGGGGGTGTGGGCAGGGTATGGTGATGTCAGTGTGACAGATGAAACATCAGACAGCCTCTTGGTTTGCACGAAAAAAAAAAAAAAAAAAACTCAAGAGGCAGCCTCTCGCTGGTCATTGTTCAGCAGATCCATGTAATGAGCACAAGCAGACCAGCAGCGCTCAGGGAGTGGACACTGCAGTCAGCGAGACCAGGTACTGTGTGGTTTATTACTTTAAACTTTGACTATTCGAAGAATAAACTGCTACTGACTGATACATATGTATTTATATTTAATCCTTTCTTATTACAACATCTTATAGATTCAACTAATGGTTAAGATGTTTTCAGGCAGAGTTTTTGTTTTAATATGTGGAAAAAATTAAGCATACAGAGTAATGCAAAATAAAATACTTTAAACAACATGCTTCTAATATACATCTGTTCAATTCAATTTGTTCCAGGCTATATCCCCTTCAGATGTGTAATTTTGTGCTGCCCGTAAAACATACAGTGAGCGTGTGAGTTGGTAGAGGTCGTGCATGTTGTTGCAGTGGTGTGCCTGCGCTGCTGCCGTGCTCATGGCTCAGAGGAGAGCTGCAGGTGGCTGCTGCTGCCCCAGAGCACCCATGAACGAAGACAACGCTCGTTTCTGCCTGCTGGCCGGCCTCATCTTTCTCTACTTACTGTGCGGGGCAGCCATCTTCTCAGCCTTGGAGTACCCGTTTGAGCTGCGCGCCCGTCTTCTCTGGAAACAGCAGCTGGACAACTTCACCAGGAGGTACAGGGTCAACCTGGGTGCACTGCACACTCTGCTGCGGCAGTATGAGGAGGCAAACGGAGCCGGGATCAGAGTGGACACTTTGAGGCCACGCTGGGACTTTTCTGGAGCTTTCTACTTTGTGGGCACAGTGGTTTCCACTATTGGTAAGTCTTCAGTTTTAAAATGTTTTATAGAAATTAATTTTTCCCAGATGATTGTCTAGACGTCATATGCTGCTCACGGGACACCAACTGTTTAAATGCACAGTGCTCCGTGACCATTCATTTTGTGTTTGTTCTCTCTAGGCTTTGGGATGACTACTCCAACGACTATAGCCGGGAAAATATTCTTAATCTTCTATGGGCTCATCGGCTGTGCTGCCACCATCCTCTTCTTCAACCTCTTCCTGGAGAGGATCATCACAATGTTAGCATACATCATGCGCTGGTGTCATGAGCGACGCCTCAAGTTTGCTGGAGTTGGGGTTGTGTCAAGCAGGGAGGAGTCGTCTGGAGAGGAGGACAGCCTGGAAGGCTGGAAGCCGTCAGTCTATTGGGTGATGTTGATCTTGGGAGTGGCCTCTGTTGTGATTGCGTGCAGTGCCTCCACTCTGTACAGCTCCATGGAGAACTGGAGCTACGTGGACTCCCTCTACTTCTGCTTCGTGGCTTTCAGCACCATCGGCTTTGGGGACCTGGTGAGCAGTCAAAGAGAGAAGTATGAATCTCAGGAGGCCTACCGGCTCGGAAACTGCCTTTTCATTTTAATGGGAGTGTGTTGTATCTACTCACTTTTCAATGTCATCTCCATTGTCATCAAGCAAACTCTCAACTGGATCCTGGGTAAGCTGGTCTGCTCAGGGCAACACAAGCTCTGTTCCTGCTCCAAACCCTGCTGGTGGCTCTGCTGCCCCTGCCTCAAGAACAAAAATCACACCCAGAGGTGTCCGCCTACACACCTCCGATCAAAACGCATGAAACGCAACAAGGTGCAGCCCATCTCGTCCCACTGCCCTGCAGGAAGACACCGCTACACGGACGGCTCAGTGGAGACCGTGTGCGACAGTGAGACCGACGCTGGTGCGGTGGCTGAAGTATACGTGGGTCGGCGTCTGTCAGGAGAGATGATTTCTGTCAATGAGTTCATGGTGTCCAACAAGGTTTCTCTGGCTCTGCTACAGAAGCAGCTGAGTGAAACAGCTCACCAGGGTCCACGGCAGAGCTACGGCCATCAAAATGGATTCTCTGGTGGCGTGGGGGCCTTGGCAATTATGAATAATCGCCTGCAGGAGACCAGTGTGGATAGATAGCATCAGAGTAATATCTTAGCTGTTATTTAGAACATTGCTTTGTGTTTCCTATATTGTAGCCTTAATCCCATCTACTTCCTTATGAAGTGATTCTCTATAAAAATCAATCCTTTGTCCTCTCAATTTGAGAATTCTCAGAATAGAATAAATTGCTCTGTATTAGAATCTGTTTGGTATGAGCAGTTTATGCAGATAAAAGCAGACTTCCAGCACAGACACTGGACAGCAACTAATTGTTCACATTTTGCTCGGTGAGGAAAGATTAAAAAAGATGAATACAGTTGAAAGAATTCAACATCACTGTGAAGAAGGGGCTGATGTCCTGAAGTGATTGACTCATACAAAAGCAATCAGATGAAAGAAGCAGTAAAGGACCACTTAAAGAGGACTGCTGATTTAAGAATGCTGCGCATGCCCCCTGAGCTCCTCAACAGACATGGTTGTATGTGATTTGGTAGTCAATGTTAGGCGGACGTACAGACACTATAGCTGCAGTCTCCTCTTAGATAACCAGACATGGTTACATGTGAAATGTGTTAAACGTGACTAAATGTGATTTAAACCGAGCTTCTCAAACGCCCTGCAGGAGCTCACAAGCGCCAAGAAACAGACATTTTAATTTGTTGATTGCTCACATCTTTCGTCGTTGCATGTCATTGAAATTCATGAAAAGAGACGCGAGGTTTTCAATTGAGAACATCTAATCAAACCTGGCCCGTAGAGGACGTCCTTATGTCAACGAGTGCTTTGCAAATAGTCACAGGATTACATAGATGAGAGCGTAGAGAAAGATTTAGGCTCTCGTGGCTAGCCGGATGAGATCCATTACTATGCAAGAAGACCCGTTTTAATCCATTCTGTGTCGTTCTGTATCATGTATGTGGAGACAAAATCATCCATGTTGGTGCGGTGGTGCTTTTTATTTCTTATCACGTTTATGAAAGTAGCACTTTAGCGAGTTATTATGGGTAAAAACACAACAAGTCGTCAGTGGAACATCCTTTTATTTAGATTCAAAACGATCATGACTCTTATCAGTTTATGTCTATACACAGAAAATAACTCACTGTAATAATGTAACAATGCTGTATGACACAGGTAAAATAACCCATCCTGACCCGTTCTGATGCTGTTCATCAACTATGTAAAAGATGAATAAGGCAGCACAGTACATATCATCCAATGTATGGAAAAAATACATTTCACGTATACTTTATTTAAGAATATGTCTACAAATGTTTAGATTTAGAAAGAACTGCAAAACGTGTGCACATAGAATCTAAAATTGGAGTAGTCGGTAGAGTTCAATTTTTGGATACTTTTCGTTTGTTTCTTATTCTTATATCTGGGGAAAAAAAATGTAAAAGCAAACACCTCTTCAAAAACAATATTACATAATTGTATTCCAGCTATAGATTGTGAAATGTATTTTTTCTTTACGTGTGTGTAGAATTAAATGTGTGTAAATCTGTGTATATTTGCCCGTCACTTCGAGCACAGAGGGGAAAAAAATATAAATTTGTGCATTTTTATGAGCTGCCAAACTGTTAGCACGTCCTGTTGGAACAAATGGATATAATGCATGCTTTTGGCTGATGATGTTTCAACAATATATATATATATATTTTTTTTTTCTTCGTGGGGACGAAAGGCAAACTTAAACTCTTAATGATTCTTTTGATATGTCTATTCTTAAAACGTCACCTTTAAAATACAACCTCACACAAGCTAATGTTTAATCCAATGAGCATGTACAAGTTCACAGTTGGCTGTTGTTCAGTTTTACAGGCTGTCATTTGAATTTATGTGTACTTTGTGTTCACTGAATACGAGGCAGAGGTTTGTTGTTGGGTCAGTGTCTCTGAGTTAAGTTTTACAAAATATCCTTCTTGTATAAATATAAAGTATCAGGCTTTAATAGATCTATTTTTGCATTGTATTTGTTATGACAAGATGCTGATTTCTAGCATGATGTAAACATACACCACTGTCTGGTCATCAACTCCTTTTTTTTGTCAGATTGTACACATGAAGAAAACAATTTTAATATTCACATTAATCACAGCCCCTCCACGGATCCTTGGAGACAAAGTCCTGATGGGATCCTCAAGAGCCTCCCATGCCCTGCAGACAAATAAAGTAGGAAATATTAGTGAATTTACCATGCACAGAGCAGGAAATAACACATCCTGTAATGTTACAATGAGACAGAAGTGTAGCTTGCACTCACATTTGGTACTGTAGGTTTGTGCGTCTCCCGCTGCTGATAGTAAGCAGAAATAATGCAGTTCCTCCTGTAGAACAGAGAAGTAATGTGGGGTCATTTTAGGGCACAGAGTGAGATAGAGATGCAAACATGCTCATCAACACTCATTTTGTGTCTCTTACTTGCTCTGTATGCCTCCACCTGGTGGTAGTCCCGGGATGAAGGTGGACGCGAGGACCGTGAGGACAGACAGCAGGTCAGGCTCTTCTCCCCTGGCACACAGCTCGTCGTAAATCTCTGTCAGATGTAAGAAGGAAGAAGGTTTCTTATGGGAACATTTTGAGAGTTTTTGACTTAGTTTTACATGCTGCTTAAAGAATAAGCCAGTGTATTCTATAAGAACAGGAAATACAAATTCATATGGGCATATCTGCATATGGGCATTGCGTAGCTCAAACAAGGGTAAAGAGTTCCCATGTTGAGGATTATTTTCAGCTGTAGAACAATACACATGCAGTATAATGTATGCGGAATTGACTCAAAATAAATTACACTATGTGATTTCACTGCAATCAAAACCATATATTGATGACAATGCTAATGTTTTTGTTATATTGATACTGCTGTGTCAAGCATTGGGTTGGCAGGCAATACATTACCCACACACCTGCCACTTTGGACTCCAGCAGGTCCTCCAGCTCAGCCTCTTGGTGCAGTGCCTCCGCCGATAGCTGGGGGGCTCCAGGGAAACAGAGCAGGATGATGCTGATGTTGTCCAGGCTGCCCTGTGGAGCGAGGAGCAGCATCAGCAAAGGGGGTGAGTAATGATGGCTGACCCCACAAATGTCGACATATAAAACATTATGTCAACCTGGGTAGACACGGATCATTTTCACCTCCGAGCTTGCGCAACAATGTCACAGGGACGCAGCGGAGCAGGAAAATGGAAATGGAGTGTGGAAGAGACCGTGACATTTTGAGGTCACTGTGCACATCCAAGCTGAAGCCCTGTTACATAACAGAGTGGCAGGATGGCCAAGCAGCGTGCAGCATGGGTGTAAGTATGTGCACATGTGGTACATGTTTATTTTGACATTTCATACATAGACGATAAACCAGATTTCTGTGAACCCTGATCGTAAATTGGGATGAGTTTAAAATCCTTTGACAAAGTGCAATTATTTATTAAGATAGACACTTAAATAATGGGCAAAGTATAAGACAATAGACCTTTTGTGTTTTAGGCAAACTAATCCCCTTATTTTACAGATTAGTTATAATATAGTGAAAAGTGAAAATACAAAAAGTTTGTCACAAAAAAAAAATATAGTGAAAATACACTGCCACCTTTACATCTAGCAGCTATAATAACACAGCTACCTCTACTACCTCACTGAAATAATTTATAACTATGATGGAGCTGCCATCAGGAATGAGTCCTCATATGAACCTACAATAATCCCATGTAACCGGCTCTGACATCCCTGCAGTCTATTTTAGTCTTTATTTTCTGTTAGGTTACTGTACCATGAACAGCAGCCGCAGTCTAAAGGAGACTAAACCACAGCTTTAGCAGAGGTCAATGTGGCTTATTCAGTCTTGTGTTTACAAGCTCACAGCCAAAGATGCAACTGATCGGTCAACCATACAACAACAAACATGTCTAAAACAGCTATACTCAATCATTTCTATACATATTGAGCTCTTAGTATGACTGTACCGGAGAGTCTAGTAGTGACTTAGTTTTTACTGCCTGCAGCCTTGGGTTCAGTCTCACTGCTCTCTTTCTGTTTTAGTATTTAGTCACAGATTGAGATTTCAATTTGTGTCCAAATCCATAAATCTAGTTTAACAGCAGTAGCCACAACTCCTCATCTAGAGAGTTAGCCCAGTCCATTCATGTCAACACAACTGCATGATTAAATAAGTAAATATTGGATTAGACAGAAAATCCCATCGAAGATTTATGGTGATTGATTATGCGTGTGTTATAGAACAAATTCTAAAAAAACGACTGGAAAAGAAAATAGGTCATTAGCCTTTGGCTCAACTGTATAATCCAAAGCACATTAGAAATGATGTAACAAAATTTTAAACTGAAGTAGGGTTTTTTAATCATTTTAAAGGATTTGTTAGGTGCTGGATCACTTTGTAATTAAAAGGGCCTAAATTATTATGTGCTGGCTTGAGGTTGCTGCTTCTGACCTTATAGAGACAGAGGTCAATGACTTGCGCGCAGACATCCCTCAGGTCCGTGCAGACACGCAGCCGGTTGTGGATGAAGGCGCACAGCTCCTCGTTGCTGATGGTGTCCCACACCCCGTCACAAGCGAGCACCAGGAACTCGTCTGCTGGGGAGCGCTCCACCACACACACCTCTGGCTCTGGTGACACCATCTGCTGGCTGGGCGTTCGGTTCTCCGCCCCCTTGTAGCTGAAGTCTCCCAGGGCGCGGGACACTGCCAGGGAGCCGTTGATCCGTTGGAGGGACACCGAGCCGCCTGCGCTCTCGATGCGCTCTTTCTCCAGAGGGTTGTAAGGCTTGTGGTCCTCGGTAGAGAAGCAAACCTGCCCGGACCGGCACAGCATGGCCCTGGAGTCACCACAGTTGGCGAAGTAGATGTAATACGGCGTGATGAGAGTGGCCACCGCAGTGGTGCCCCCCCTCTCCCAGCCTTCTCGACGGGCCACGGAGAGCAGATGCTTGTCTGTCTGCAGGAAGCCCTCAATGATGGCTGCTTTCACCTTTTCGGGATCGTCCTCTGGTCCCATTCCACCTATGTGTGTAAAAATGTGTGTTGTTGAAATGAGTGTTTTCTGAATCCCAGACATAAAAACACAATGTTACAAAGTGTAAATAGGACACTGTGGCTATTAGCAGTCATAATATTGATGCCAGATAGCAGAGAAAATAACTTATTTTGACGCTAAGGAGAGCCTGATTCAGATCAGAGTATCTTAAACAAAGCTGAGCATCTCTATAATTAATCAGTTTCCTTTTTGATACATTATATATTTTCAGTTTCAAATCTCTCACCTGTGGCCAGGATGTGACCGAGGAGGTGCTGGGAGCAGTGCTGTGCCACTGTGCTTCCTGCATGGCCGTCAAACACAGCGAAGAAGCTCCAGTCAGCCAGCTCTCCACCCAGCTGTGGCACGCAGTTGTGGAAGTCCTCCATGTTGGCCCTCCAGCCCTGCATGCTTCCTAGGGCGTAGGTGAGGCCCCAGCGGGCGCAGCCCTCCTCTGTTAGCTTGTCCAGGACTGGGCGGTCCAGGTAAGGGCTGGGGATGACTTCCTCCCTCTCCCCCTCAGCTGGCTGCTCTCCCTCTGCTGCTCCTCCACGGCCTCCCTTGAAGAAAGAGCTGACCCTCTTTTCCGTTTCTTTCACCAGCTGCCGCACAAACGCAGGCATCTCCACGCTACCCTTCCTGGCTGTCCTCATGGCTCTTGCGCACGGCTGATACGAGGGGAATCTTCTCTTGTCCCTGCCCCGGTGTTTGTGGCTGGGATGGAGGGCTGAGCTGTAGGCCTGATGATAGGCCTGTGCAGTATCTGCGTAGCCCTGCTGCTCCAGGGCTCAGAGCATGGCTGCCTGAGTTGATGGATGTTCTCTGAGCTGGCTGCTTACCCCCCTCTCCTTGTTCATCTCCCTCCTCTCCTTTCTCCCCTCCTTCTCCGGAGACCTCACTGATCAGCGCTCTGTCCTCCACTCATCCTCCCTCTCCTTATTGTTTGGTCTCTTCTCTGTGCTGCTGTGATTTCACCTTCTCCCTCGCTTTTTCATAGCTCTTCCCTCTTTCACCAGCTCTCCCCTTGCTTTGTTATTTTCCCTGCCTCCTCTGTGATTGGCCAGCTATTTGTGTGCACCAATCCCTGCCGGGCTCGCAGTAGCACTGTCATGGTTGAGCTCATCCTCTCTCACCAGTCTCCTATCTGCTGCTCTGTCCCTCCCACATCCCACATTGCTGGTAATCTCAACCTTTGATCGGCTGGGATTATGGGCTAGTGGATTACAGGAGTGTCGGCCATTTAGCACAAAGTGTGTGACGGTGGGAGCTGGACGGTTTATTATGACCCCTTTGAATGCATATTTTTCAATTAACTTAGTGATGCAAAACCAGAAATCAAAACTGCATTCATACTTTAAATATGAGTCAGACTGTTTTGTATTTACTGCAGTTTACCAAACAAATTTGGTTTTAAATGATTATGCAGCACAACACAACTTCCATCTGTCTTGTTTGGCACCATTCCCCCGAACAACTGCTTAAATCTGTTCAGTCAGCCAGGATGATGCTGTGGCTTTGCTTAATAACTTCTAATGGTGCCAAACCTGCTTGTCACACATGATAGAAACAAACATCTGTGTGAGCTCCAAATACCCAGTTGATTCTTTGATGTGATGCATTTATGCATGCAAGTGTTGAAGGAGCAGAGAATGAGCAGATCAGTATTTAAAATCACAGCAAACCAATAAGAAGCCCGCATAACATCAGACGTAAACACATAGGAACAATATTGTATACTCTACATATGTGTACATGATATTTTATTTTATATGCTTATTATTTATATTTACTATGTAGCTACTGTATATATATTTTGACTAAATAGAGTCATACATCATGACTGTCAGAATTGTTAGGGTTGATAATCTATTGTATGATTTTAATTCATCATATCGTATTGTGTTAATGTTGTCAGAGTTGAAAAGCTTTCGTATCGTATTGTACCATATTCTTTTATATCGTATCATATTTAATTTTGTTAGGGTTGAAAATCGATACTTTGCCTTGGTATCGTATCATATCGTATCGTATCGTATCGTACCGTATCGTATCCTTTCCTTTCCTTTCCTTTTCTTTCCTTTCCTTTCGCATCACATCACATCACATCACATCACATCACATCACATCACATCACATCGCATCGCATCGTATTGTATCGTATCGTATCTTATAATTTTGTTTCGTTTCGTGTCATATATCCTTGCTAGATTAAATTAGATAGATACTATCCCGTGGGAATTTCGGTGTTATATAATAATATGAATATATAATGCTGTGTAAAAAAAATATACAGTATTGGCAGCAATGACCAAAGTCTAGTTCCTCACAGGGAGGTGTTGTAGAGAGTCGTGTGGCCTGAGGGACAAACGACCTCCTCAACCTGTCCAGGTGCAGGACAGAGACAGCAGCTTGTCACTGAACAAGCTTCTCTGCCTGACTGTGGTGTCATGTGGAGGGTGGTGGACATTGCTCATGATGGACCGGAATTTATTTAAGGTCCTTGCATCTGCCACCGATGTCAGGGACTCCAGCTCTGCCCCTACCACAGTTTGTCCAGCGGCAAAGTGCCCTTCTTCTTAGTGCTGCCTCGCTAGCACACACCACAGCGAAGAAGAGGTCATTGGCAAAGATAGTCTGATAGAACATGTCCCGCAGCTTCCGGCAGATATTAAATGATCTTAGTCTCCCAAGGAAATAGAGACGGCTCCGACTTTTTTTTTTTTATACTGAGTCTATGTTAGCCGACCAGCCCAGTTTGTGATCCAGCTGTAGACCCAGCAGCTGGTGCAGCTGGTGCAGAATGCAGCCTGCTGACATTGGTTGAGTTCCTATCAATTCTAATTGGTGATGAATTTTACATTAAATGCTGTTCTTCGCTAACGTGGCTGCATGTGAAGGCCTCTGTGTGCAGATCAGACACCAACTGGCTGAGGAAGCTTGAGAGCCTCTGAAAGCTGAGGGACATGTACATACTGATGTCTCAGGTTGCCAATCTGAGTGTCTGTGTGTGTGTGTGTGAATCCACACAGGGTGTATCCAATACAGGATAAAATTAGGCCAGGCAGGCCTTATATTGCTGACGGAGCTGGGGTGGCCAAAAAAAGACTGGAGAGCAAGCCAACATTAGAGGCACAAGGAAGAGAGGGGAGCAAGCCGGATTGCTGCTGAAATGGCCACCAAACGTAAGGAAATAACTTGTGACAGCTTTAAGTAAAGTGAATCCGGGCAGACGGGGAACTGGTCAGAGTCCAGCTGTCAAGTAGAGGAGAAAATGTGTTTTTTCTCCTCTGCCGGGCAGGTGTAAATGCAGGCAGGATGGCAAGTCAAACACTCAGTCCAGCATGTCTTTCATTTGGTGGACAGATGAGCAGAATTGGACTCTGGGCTAGATGAGATCCTGTTGCTGACTGAATGTTGTTTGCTTTATTGTTAAAAGCTTAAGTAGATTGAGGAGTGTTTCTTGGCAGGACTGTTATACATTGCTTCGGTTATTAGGATCAGAATCAGGGTTAGGTTATGGTTATGCCATGCTTGGAAAATGACTTCACTGGTGTAACAGCATAAGTATGAGTGCCTCTGTATCTACCTCTCCACCTTCCTGTTCAGCTTTGCAATTAAAAAAATAAAAGTGGAATGTGTTTACTTACACGTTTCTTTGGAATACCTCATTATGAAAAGTAGCTGCTTGTTTTGTGTGTATGTGTTTACATGCCCTACCCAGTTGAAACTAGAGTCGAGATGCTCATTTAATGTTGTCGTGGTTGAAGCTGTAATATCTACAAATCAATATATATAGTCACAGCAGACCAATAAGAAGCACACATTACATCATATATAAATGATATATGTATACAATATTGTATACTCTACATATGTCTGCAGTTCATATATCATGACTGTCAGACCTGGCATATGATATTGTACCAAAACATATCGTATCGTATCGTATCGTATCATATCATATCGTATCATATCGTGTGAATATCTAATATCTAATACAATAATACATTTATTATTCATTGATAAATTAATCATTCACCTTTTTGCCAAAAAGGGAGCTGTTAAGACTACCTTGATCCATTATTATATTTTTATCATATTTTGATATATTGTTTTGCATCTCATATAAGAAACTGTTAGTAATTATGACACTGTGGCAGAAAGAGGGACATGTGTGTAGCGTTTCTGCTTCTTTCGTAATAAGGAAGGCCCTGATCTTGATTGTCAGATTAAAGAGTGAGTGCTGCTGGTGTCACTTTCACAGGATTTTGAAAAACTTGTGAAGTGCTCTTGTGAAATAACACGCAGCCAAGTCTTAGCCTCTTTATTGACGTCCTGGCCACAAAACACAAAGTTCAAATATCTGGAGGGAAGTTGCTTAAGTCAGAGCAAATATGACCTCTGTTTGTTCAGCTAAAAACTCAAAATAGAATCATTTTTAAATAGACTCCTGCGTTATGTGGTGGATTACCAGTCCAATTTGTTGTGCTGTCACACTTACTACTTTTGACTATGAAAACAAAGGTGACCTTACATGTGGCACATTTATGTTTGAATGTGAAATTTCTCTAAGTGTTTGACAATTTAAAATTCATGAGAATCAAGAGAGAGGAAACGAGTGCTGTTCCCGTGCCATCCAGTACTTTTCTCACTTTCAGCCATCTTTACTGTCACTTCACACGGAGTTTTATCACCACTTCAATTTAAGCGGTGTCTCTTTGCCCTTCTGTCGTGCCACCACAACGTGTAACTGAGTGGTGCCAGTGTAAAGCCCTTCTAGTACAAACTTAGCATCTTCGCTCTGTCCGTCACTCATTCCGTATCATTTCCTGTATGAAGTGTTCACCTTGTATTGCAGTTGTGGATCTGGTGTACTGGCGGAGCATGAGGAGGACCTGTGTGGTGTTCACGGGGTTGGTGATCGGCCTGGCCAGCCTCTTCCAGCTTAGTGCCATCACTGTGCTCTCACACGTGTGTCTGGGCCTCATGTGCATCACCTTCCCCCTCCGTCTGTACTACAAACTGCTGGAAGTGCTGCGCTGGAACCCCGGGGTCCATCCCTTTCAGTGAGTCCATCAGCGTTGACGCACTGGTTTGGTTTTCCCGCTTCAAATTTCAGAGAAACGATGCTGTGGGTCAAAGCTTAAAAGCATGTTACACTCTCAGCCACATGTAGCACCTGGTTTGATCACTGAAGCATTTCAGTGTGACAGATAGTCATTTTATTCTTAAAGGCCTGTATGTGTGACTCTGTCCTCAGGTCGTACCTGGATCATGACAGCTCCCTGACAGATAAGGAGACGGTGATGCTGGTAGAGGAGGTGGTGCTGCTGATTGCCTTCGCGGTCACAGAGATCAAACGCCTTATTTTCATCGACAGCATGATCGACTCCATTAAGGTTTGAGTGTGACTAATGACACAAAAAACACAAATGTTGCCCCTAAAAAGCCCACAAATCAACAGTGCCAGCCATGTTTTAAAATGTTTGACTTTGGCACCATCTGATAGTAGTATGAAAAAAGACAGATGCCGTAACTCAGAGTTCAAGGAGAGATCAAGTGCAGAATGAACATTTATAGAGGAAGTATTTTGATCTGAAGAGCGATGGTATCTTGGAGCTGAATCCCAGATGATGGAGGAAGATAGACCCAGCTGGCACGCAGCTGGCAACCTTTGATGTTGACTCCAAGGCAGACGAGGAAGAGGTGGGAATGAGGAGGAGGAAGGTTGCACGATAAACGGCCTGAAGGCAAAGTGACAGATTTACAATTAATCTAGAAGCACAGGGACAAGAAAGAGGACGGGGTATTGATTACTGGACAAACATTATGAAGATACTGTGAATGAACTGAGTTTAACAGATCGGGAGAGAAAAGGGTGAGGGGACAGATCCTCCTTACTGAAATTTATACATGCATTTATGTTTGCATGGTTCGGATCAGCAAATCAAAGAAAACAAGCAGCTGAAACACAAAGTAAAACGGTAGTGTTGATGCTCAGTGAGGTCAATGCTACAATCAAAAACAATGAAAACAGTCTACAGATGCTTTACAGGTACCCAGAGTCTTAAACCCCCAGATTAAGTACGTAGGTGATGGTGGCAAAGAAACACTTCCTCTTAACAGGAGGAAACCTTGAGCAGAACCCAGCTCATATGAGGGGACCCATTTGCTTGAGGTCGGCCAGGTAGAGACAGACAGAGTGAGAAGGAGGTGGGAAAAGAAGAGACGGGAAGTGAGTCAGACTGAAAGCAGGAGCATGCATGCAGCGTATCCATACTAACACGATTACGCAAAACTTTTAGGTGATTCATGAGACGTGCAAGATTGATAGATAAAACAGAGAGAGCTGGCATTCAAAGGGCATGCAGTGTGCTCATAAGGTCGTTGTTATAAGGATAAACAAGAGCACGGAGGCTGAAAACTACGTCAGTAATTATAGTTGTTTAAAAGGCAGTGGGCTGACAGAAATCAATATAAGATGCGTCATAAGCAGAGTGGAAAACTGTGCAGTCAGTTTGATAGGAATGGACAGATGAAAGCAATGAACACTGGAGAGGTTGTTGGAGCTAGGACCTCAGATCAGAAACAAGCAGGGAGACATTTTTAATGCAGTAAAACCTGTAATGCACGCCTCTCCTGTGATCTCTCTCTCAGTTCCTTGTGCTCCTGTACCTGCTGACCTATGTCGGTATCCTAACCAACGGCCTGACTCTGGTGATAACTGGTGAGTGGCTGACTGGACACTGACACACTCCTCTGACTGCGTTTCCTTACACTCAGCACAGCAGAACAGATTGTTAGGCTTGAAGTGCAATCCAAAGCGACTTCTTTCAAAACTCAGACTCACGAGTGAGGTTAAAGCCTGACATGGTTTCAGCAACGTAGAACACTTCTCAGACACGAGAGAGAACACAAACAGGTCTCCTGTTTCAAAGTCACATGCTCCATCCACCCTGACCTCATCACTGGAGACCCACTCACACAGACTTGGAGAAATGGATATGTATGTCACGTATTTAAATAGAAGAATGTGTTTCACCAGTTAATACAGATCTTAACAATAGTATTTGAGTAACATAAATAATAATTTGTCCTTGCTTTACAGCTGTCATCGCCATTTTCTCTTTCCCTCTGTTGTACAAAAAGCAGCAGGTGAGTTTCATTTGACTTGTTGTTATGATTTGTCAAAGATTGAGCCAGGAAAAAGGAGGCTATTTAAAGACTAAAGGTTATTTATTTAAATGATCTAACTTCCTGGTCTTTTTGGTGGCAGGTGCGGATAAGAAGGATGGTTAGAACCATCAGGGCTTTTGTAAAGAAAATCAAAAATCTGTGAGTATCCTGAACTTTATGTGATCTTCTTTTCTGATGTCATGCTAACAAATCACACCTTTTGCCCCCGTTTTGTTTCAGCGGCCTCAGTCTGTATGAGTCGGTGAGACCCTCTGATGCAGCTGCATCCGCCCCAAAACCTGCACTTGCAGCCGCGGCTGCCCCCAAACAGAAAGCCAAGTCAAAGTAACCTGATGGCCGCACGCTGTAGGATTTGGAATTTGGAAAATGTTGGAATGTTACATCCTCCGTGGGGCCGCTGGAGGGGCAGCTCATTTCCATCTCTCCACCGTGATGTTATGGGAAGCAAGATTTAATTGATCCTGACGGCTGAAACAAAGCTGCCATTCACCCAAGTAGAGGGAGGGGAGGCGTATGGAGAGGGGAGTTTTATTTACTGAGATGCTCTCCAGGGGCAGTGTTTGATCCGACCAGTTCACTCAGTCTCCAAGTAGGGACACCACAGAATATGGCTTATTTATTCTTTTTTTTTTTTTTTCTTTGGATCTATTTATACATAACTAGAGAGCGCTTTTCCTGTTGGACTGCAGAATTATTCACAATGACACAGCATCATTCATAGCTGGGTCTCCTTTTTATGCAACTTTTATATGAGAGGCAATGAAAGCCCTGTCCTCTCCTCTCCATGCACACATTTCTGGCAGCAGTTTGTTGAAAGTCACAACAAAACAACTGTAAACATTCGTGAGGAATCTAGAACGTCCTCAGCACCTGAATGGACAATGCACATAGTTAGTTCATTTGTGGTTAAAGTCAACTTTAACTGTGCATTTGTGCATTGACATTTAGCGTAATCGTACAATAACTCTTTCCTCCACTAGGTGGCAGTGGAGCCAAACTGAAAAACAGTGCTGACATACCGTTTACCTTTACAGCTGATGTCTGGCAGCAAAGTGTTTCCTGTTTACACAGCCAGCAGAGATGTGGAGCAGCATTAGCACACATTAACATTCATTGTTTCTGGCTTGTAAATGAAGTCCAAAATTTGTTCCTCCTATATATTGTTTTTGGTCTCTTCCAGCAAGGAAACTCCCAACTGCTGCTCAAAGCTCCACTAGGTTGCAACACTTGCCAACTCTTAACATTGTCTCTCTGCTGTTTGATTCTGTGTGGGTTGTGTACAGTGATCTCATGATGGGTTTACTGTGGGGTTTTTGTGGCGCAGACAGCCGCCTGCTGTGTTTTTAACGTGGCGCCGCATGAGTGGTGAGAGAAACCTGGTCTGTAAAACCAAAACAATGATCTGAAAGAGGATAAACTGCTCTGCAGAGCCACAGTCGGAGGATAACTGAGGGTTGGTCACTATGAGCAGCCACTCTCACGTATGTGTAAACATGTGATCCATTGTTCATTTTATGATTACCGCCTTGTGTAGCGTGAGAATTTATTTCGGAGATAATGGAATAAGAGGTACCTTTTAGGTTATTGTTATGTTTGCATGAATCTGTTCATTTGTTCCAGTTTTGTTTTGAGTTGGAACTTACTAACCTATGACTAACTACATCATTGATCGTCTTAATGTGGACACAGTATTGGTCCACTCTGATGGAGAACTGTGTGAACTAGATGCACCAAAAACTGCCTTCAGAGGACGTTTCAGTTCTTATAGCTATCTGCAAAACCTTTAGTGCTGTTGTCTGACACCAGAAAGAGCTGATGGACTCATCGTGCAGGACAACAGCAAACAAACTAAGCACCGTCACAGGACACTGACATGCGTGGTCTCATAATGAGGTGGAGGTCATTGACAAATATGAAAACACTCACTTAAGGAAACCAACAAACAAATTCCATTCCTATTCTGCCTCCAGAGCCATTTCAGGAATCTTATTGAAATATTTTGGAAATGTTTTACTCATTTGCGGTTAGTTGCCACATAAAAATTCGAGGAGAGCCTCTGGTGAGCCATCTGCATTAGTACAGATGGTTGCTGGCACAAGTCCATGTCAACATTTTGTAACTACTACTTTTGTAACTAACTATCTGACACTATGTCCCTGAGCAAAACACCTACTTAAAAGTAAATGAATTAGAAACTGTAATCCAACAGGAAAAGTTAAAACCTTTAAGGAAGTATTTCAGGTATCAGTGTTTTGAACCAACAGCGCTGCAGAAAACTTGAATTGTCCTACATGAGTTAGTCTGCGATGAACCTTTGTCTTTAGTGTAGCTCCATCCACTTAGACACTTCAGCCGTAATCTGACATGGAGTTAGTAGTTGATTAGTAGACCACTAATTTTCGTTTTAGATCTACTGGAGGGTGACTAGATGATGACGAGTATTTTAGGTGGACTATTACAACTGTCAAATCTGAGCCAGTAAACTGTCATTACTGTTGGCATGTCAGATCAATGTTAAGTGTTTCAGAACTTAAAATGAAGCTGCACTCGTACTAACATGTCTTAATGAGCTTAAAGTAAACGTGTACATGACACACATTTTCTTAGCGGTGCTGAGTTGGGTATCTGCAGATAGTTCTGCTTTATTTAGCCTGAATGTGCTGTCAACTCATCATACACACTATTTGTGGTTGCTGCTGACACTTGTTCTTAAAATATAGATTTAATATGGTACTGGCTCAACAAACACATTTTATAAAAGTCAACTGTTTAGAGAGAAATCATCTTAACTTGAACGTAGAAAACCAAAACTATCTGTTAGGAATGAATACATGAACAGCTCACTGTGGTATCACCTGATATCTTATTGTAAAAGCGTATTAATGAGTACAGTATTAGTTCTACTGATTCTTTTTGGCTGTTCATGTGGAACTAGCCTAACTGCTGATGTTTTTTTTTTCTTTTTCTAGGACTCTGTTAAACTGTCAAAAAAATTAAAGTATAAACATGGCATTTCAGGAAACCTAATGCTCAAATCTCAGCATCTTCTGCTATGTTTGTGGCTTTTGATCAAGGTTTACTCATGTATCTATAGCTATTATTTTATTATTTTTTATTGTTGTCTTCCGTTGTAATTTTGCTCCCCAATAAAAAGTTATTTACTACAAATGAAGGTGAGTTTGCTTTGAGCTCTTTACCTCTTCTAGTACATCCAAGTGAATTTGTTAAGAGGGGTGAAAGACCTTTTTAAACTTGGATATTAAGTTGTGTTGTAACAAAAGCAGCTGAATGAAATTTTAGGGAATGGACTTTATTCTCTTTTACAGCCTCAAGTGCAGCCAAGGGTCACCAGTAAGACGCACACCCCTGCACTGACACCTTTGGCCACTAGGTGCTGCTCTTGGAAAGCGTGTGCTCCACCCTTTACCAAGACAGAGAAGGCCAGATAGAGTCTGATCTAAACAAATGCATGATTCCTGTCAAACATTTTCACCGTCTTTACAATGCAAGCTCAGGCTTTTCAAACGCCACCGCATTTATTCGTTCCTGGCGATGAAACCATCTTTTCTCTCTCTGTTGTGGGCGTCACGGTAAAAACAATGAGACTGTGACCTTGGGAAGAGGCTCCTTTCTGAATAAAATCACATCGCATCTCAATTCAAACTCTCGCTGAACTCTTCAAGGACTTTCTTCTCTTGTCTCTCCGTGCGGTGACTCAAAGCCTCCACCTCCGTGTTTACTTTAAAAAGGTCACTGAACACTCGCGTGGAGCTACGTGACTTTACACAGCACTTCATAACGCTCTTTCTCACCGCCTACTTTCTCACCGTTTGAATTTGAATTTTGAAGTTTCCAGCTGAGAACACATTTGGCAACAATATGCACTTTAATACAGATGTCAAACAAGAAAACAGCTCATAATCATCTAGTCACGCTGGAGGAATATAAACTCTACAGCACACTATAGAGGGACTACCCCCAAAATGTCAGTATGGCACTTAAAATGGTTAGTTCTTTCATAATAAAAGTCAGATATGACATATTGTACAGGAGCATCCACTTCAGTCACTCAGACACAGAAAATGTGAATATGTTTCTACAGTGTGTATAAAAAGTAGTCGCATATAATCGTCTCATATAACCGTTTCCCTGGTGAGCACAAAGTTACGACTCTACATCATTAAACTGACACGGAGGCTACATTTACACATTTACAAATCTACAAGTTCTGCTGCCAAAACGTTCTGTTGCTACAACATTAACAACAGCAAATCACAGAACTGGGACAGAAACAGCTCAGTGAATCCCTTTATGTCTGCGGTGCAGCTAGTATATTCAGTCTCACCGGACCTCAGACGTTTGTCCCGGTGATATGGCTCAGAATACTGTATCGCAGGTTACACTCTGACAGAACAGTGTTAGTGGATGGCTGTGACCCTCGTCTGATTTGGAACCGCATACTTGTGTAGAGCGCACAAACATATTACGGTTAAGACACCGTGATTGTTGCTAAATCACCGTCAAATACTGAAAACTGATAAATATTTTCAACGCAAAATGATAAAAAGAGAAGAATTAAATGAATAGTTTGGGGAAATGCACTAGTTCTTTGTGCTAAGCTAAGCTAGTTGGCAGGTGGCCGTAGCTACATATTAACAGATAGTAGAGTGGTGTCAGTCACCTCACAGGGAAAAGAAAGCATTTCCCAAAAAGTGATGAAAATGTGTAAAACTGCCTGCAAGGAGAGACGGTTCCTCCGATGCTGCCACCTGTTCCCTCCTCTGGCTCGACGGCTCAGTGAATCGCGTGACCGAAGTCGCTCAGGAAGGAGCGTCAGGCCCGTGTTTGTCTGTCACACGTAGTGTTCGCGGTGGTTGATGTACACCCGGTCTGTCCCGCTCTGATGGCACACCCACTCCAGACGGGCACGCTGCTGGGTGGGGCCTTGAGTTCCCGGCAGTGCCAGCCTCACCGTGGGTGGCTGCTGTCTGTCAGTGGGCTCATACCTGTGCTCTGCCCTGCGAGTCTGCAGGTAAAAAAAAAATAGAAATGTGACTCTCATGTCACGTTAAGAAGAAATAGAAGAAAGGAGTCTTTTTCTCTGCAGTCCTCTAAAAAGAAATACAAGAAACACATGAAAGCTTGAGTTGAGCTGAGATGACAAATTAAAAATTCAAACTTCTTAAATATTAAATGAGCCCCCTGCTTTATTTTTATAAGAGTTAGGGCAGACAGTGACGTGTTGAGGTTATTGCCGGCTGTGCTGTTCATCGCGGGCGAACAAAGTGTTAATGTTTGAGGAGTAGAGGTGTGATGATTCACATACGTTCTCTGGAGCAGGGTTTACCTGACACAGCCAGGCCACTTGTGATGCGTGGACTCCCAGAGGAACAGCCGGTGCTCTCTCGGAGTAGGGAGGAGGAGGCTTGTGAGTCGGAGGAAGGTCAATCCTTCAGAGAGAGGCAGAGAGGGAAGAGAAATGAGCAGGCAGACACCTAAAGGAGGGAATACTCATCAGGAAAATGAAATAATCAGCTCTGTGATAGTTTATAGTGTGTGAAAAATCAATTGTTGGATCAAATTTGAAGGGCGGCCGCTTAAATGAACACCATCTGACTCATACGGATGCCTGATTCAGCTTTGGAGCAGGCTGACAAAATCTATAGAATAAAAGTCAATTTTTCTCATACAAGTCCCTTGACTATTAAGAAATACTATCCTAAATTACCTGGGTATCCCTTTAAACTCTGGTATCTAGTGGTTTAGGATATTTGACAACAGGAGTATAAAGGTGATGGATTTACACAAGCTGTAGTAAATCTGCAGATTTTTGACAGCTGTTGCTCTAAACCCCTGCAGGAGGCCGAAGTCAGAGTTATTCTCTCATTTGCTGAAATCCCTGTCCACTACTAAACAGAAACCTAGGAACTGACCTTGGCCATTCATAAAAAGATGTCATGACAGGCATTGATTTTTCTAACGGCGTGCGTCTTCTCTTTCATACTCGGGATGAGGAGCGGGCGGAGATTACAGTTGGCGTTCTCTGTGACCCGCCGCCCTGCGCTCACGTCTGCGTGTGATGAAGAAGAGGCCTGCATCCAGCCTCCCCCCCCCTTCACTCCACCGGGACTTCCAGCCACGGTCACACTTAAGATGCTAAGTTTGTCGTGGCATTGACCGGACCAACACATGTCTGGACACGCCGTCCTGTAGTGTCAGCGTAGTGATGCAGGGCCCACGCCCCGGCACGGATGTTGGGCTGTGATTCATGCGGCTTACTGCCAACGTTCAGACGGTCGGTAAGGTCAGTGAAGAGTCTCTGAAGAGCGAGCTGTCACTGACATAAGGATGCAAATCTCTACATGAGACGCAGGATGACTTTTATTCAGTAACAAAGACAGAATATGTGAGCGAACCCCAAAGGTGGGAGCACTTCCTGCTGCGACGTTCGATTTCACAAAAACATATTTGGCAGGATGCGCAAAATACCACAGGAATGACATTTGTTTAGAGGGTAGCCATGTTCCTTGAGAAATGCTTGAGGCCTGCAGTTGGGAGTGTGCAGGCTCATCACACACTAACGGGGATGGATGAGGGGGCCGACCTGCAACCTTGCAGATATGGTCCACTGGTAACAATCACTGTTAGGCTCCTCAGCGGTACTGGACACATAAAGGACACCTTCGAGTTTCTATGAGTCAGAAGAAGTTCAAATCTAAGAGGTTTCATCTTAAAAGGTCCTGTTTTGTCACAGTTATTTAGAAATGACACAACATACAAAACAAAGAAAACACACACGTAGTCACTCAGGGTGCGACCCAGCTCCTTTTGTAAATAATTTAACGTCAAAGTTATTCTTCTCTGCTCTTACATTAACATGAGTGCGGGTGCACTATAGGAGCAGGCCGAACTAAATAGGACAAGGGCTCGCTGCCAAGACAGCAATTATGTGCCACCCCTCAACCTTGTCCCGCAGCCTCCCTGCTCCAGGGTGCTCTCCGCTGCAGCACTCTCCACAGGAGGAAGGAGCAACTCCCTGAACCCACCAGTGGGCTTCAGTCACCTCGCCAGGTATCATGTCATTAATTAACCAGGCGAGCATGTTCAGCAGCATGAATTATTTGGTGGACTTACACTTTGTCAGTGAAGGCTGTCGGCGGGGCCTTGCGGGCAGTGAGGATCACAATAATGAAGACGGCGCTGAGGAAGAGAGCGAGGACTGCACCCATCACGGCTCCGGCCACGGTGATGGAGTTTGACCTCTCGGCTTGAGACTGGTCTGAGACAGGGAGGAGAGAAACGTCCCAAAAAAAAACACAATAACATCAACGTGAAAATATACAGGAGACGAATAACAGAGTCAGGCTGTGAATGAATGAAAGCTCAGAAAAGCTCATGATATTCTCTTTTGATTATCAGAGGATTAACAGTGCAGCCAGTCTCAGTCCCAGTGCAAGCTGAGCTCCATAGATGCAGAGCAACAGCAGTTTAGACTTGGACACACTTGACGTTTGTACTGTTGACAAGAAAATTGTTGCAATCTTACAGGTCGCTGTGTGTAATTTTTGAAATGCTGTGAAATGCAACATGCAAGATTATTTTGTTAACTGGAGCACATTTAGTTCTGAAGAGTACAAGTAGAGCTCTCTGTGCTCAAGGACTATAATCTCTTGGTTACTAGAAAAAAGGAGAGGCCTGTAGCTTCTTGTAATATGCTCAGTGTGTTACTGTTCTTATTCTAGTTATTATTCTAAAAAAGAGACCTATAAACTTGGGTGTTATTTAAATGATTTACAATCTGAAACTGATTGACAGAACAGGTAACTTTCTAAAAACAGTTAACTTGACTGACTGGCACATGTCTGGGAAATGTTGGTGGTTACTGGTTGCAACAACAAAAAAAAAAACAGAAAGGGTTTATCTAAGTTGAAATTGAAATTGAATTGAAATTAAGTCAGGGGTGTCAAACATAGGGCCCGCGGGCCAAAAGCAGCCCGCCAGAGGGAATAATGTGGCCCGTGGCCTGACGAAAGTGTGAAAATTGCATAAAAGACTGTAATTTTTTGCTATTCCTGCACTATTTCTACTGAAACAGTGGACAGAACACTGAGACCCAGAACTAGACAAAAATGCGTCTAAATGACTGCAGTCCATTTGTCAATTTTTTGACAGCGGATTAGTCTGAAGTAGTGCAGAGTGTGTTGGACTAAGAAAAAGCAGCCACATGAGCTGTAAGAAGAAGAGCTGCAGGCAACAGACTTTACACCGTCCATCCCTCAGAGAGGTAAGCAGCGCCTTGCACTGTGTCCTGCTGTGCTTACAATCACATCATAGTCAGCCACAGAAATGATGGAAAAATGCCACCCATTAGCTGATTTCTGTATGAAAATGACAAGAGTTTGTTCTCTGCATCCAGAACTCTGTTAAGTATGTTAAGCTGTTATTAAATCACATTTGCTGTTAACACCAAGCCTGACGTAGCCAGACTCGATCCTTATCAGAAGCCTGGAACACGCCATGGGGATTTCATTATGGGCCATTCAGAGCTATGACGACGTGGATGACGACATCGCTGTTACTATTCTGTCCATCACCTCTTAAAGCCCGCCCAAATGATTTGAAAAAAAATCTGTGAGTGAGACTTAAATTCATGTCATGTTTGCAAGGTCAATATGAAGCTAAATAGAAACAAGTGGTCTATTGAGGACAAACATTTGAACTGTATCATTTTTCTCATGTTATTCTTGACAGGAAAGCAAATAAGTACAATTTAGATCGAGCTTAAGCCAGAGCCATCTGTAAACATTAAACCACATTAAACAATGTCGGCTGTATCAAAGCTGTGTTTAAGGGCTGTTTGTCTTACGTTTGCTTTATTGTGTCCCGACAGTATGTGTGAAGGTTTAAGTAAATATCATTGGTATGATATAATAAGGTCATACACACGGTGTTATTCCTCAATCTTTTCAGTATGTGGAATTAGCTTTGTTAGACCATATGCTTGCATATGCTCCATGCTGTCCACTGAGGGGATTAGGATTAATCGTGATTAAGATGCATTAAACTGGCAGAACAGCAAGCTTTGGCCGATCAGCACTAATGTGTAAAACTGTGAATGTGGGACACTGAAGGACTGAAGGGACTGGAGGACAAAAGGTGACAGAGGAGGCAAAATGTGTAATGGTCAATTCCACTTGATTTAGCTGTCGGAGTGGGGGGGACGAAAAATCAATAATGTGCTGAGATGTGAATTCTAAATAACAGTTCAATTATGATGCAGATTGAAGAAGGTGGGATTTTTGCGCTTGCTGCTGAAAACCACTTCTTCCTCTTCCTTTTTGCCCCTCCCCCCTTCCCCTTGTCTCCATTCAAGCTGTCCTCCAACAGTTAATAACCATTCGATTAGCTCTGATGGAAGCTGAACTATGACAAGGGCCTCTTGAGTTGATCAAAATGTCTTTAAAAATGTAGTTCATCAAGGTGGCTGCTTTAATGCCTGCTGACAGACACTTTCAGGGACTTTCACAGGGTGTTACAAAGACTCCTGTAATAGGTACATGGAGCACCTACGGCATGGAGCACCATGTTCCTTGAACAAAATTCTCTGAATGGGCAAATTTGAGGTATGAAGATTTAGAAAATGCACCGTATCTCTTAGAAACCATAAGCTAAATATTAGATTCATATGGGATGATTACGTTCATAAACATATTCATGCATGTTCTGTTTCCACATTTTTTTTCACCCACATGAACATTTTATTGTTTCAAATACCATCTACTCTGGAGGGGCTTGGATTACTGCTGTTAGTTTTGGAACAACTGTCGCCGCACTGGGAGCTCCAGACTCTTTCTGTCTCTCTCCTACTTCAGCACTTTTCACACAAACATCATCCCTGTGAAGCCAGGCGAAGTGCATGCTGTTGCTCAGGGAGGTCAAAGTCCCAGACAGACTTATTATGAATTAAACACACACACACACACACACACACACACCACACCTCCTGGAAGTAAGGGAGCAAGAGATGGTGCCCCCCCCCCACCCCCCCTCAACTCTTAAACCTCAAGCGTCATGCCATTGCCAAGACAACAGACCCCACAGGGAGCAGAGGCTTGTGTAATAACGGTGGGGGAAGGAAGGTTAGAGCACCATTTCAATATTTTGAGTCTGATACCAGCTCTACCGGGGAGTCAATATCAAAGTCTCTCCCTCACACCGTGTTGTCAGCGCTGCATCCCTGTGCGCTGCCTGAGACGTTCGCTCACTCCTTTGTGTGTTGTGAAAAGTATCCTTGGAAACTGTTGTGTCGCAGGCAAAGAGCAAGTGTGCCGATCTTCTCCTACCACGGGTGCCTCAAACTAATTCAAGCATCAGCGGCTGACATCATTACTGGTGCCGAGCCGCCCGCTCCACCGTGTAGACCGAGCGTTCCCCCGTTTCAAGGTCAGAATGACGAGTGCGCTGACCACGATAAGATCAGTAGGAGACGGAGAGGTCAGCGGAAATAAAGGCTTTAAGGGGAAGTGTGTCTTGAGGCATGCTTAACAATGTCAAGGTCACACTGGTGCGATACGTCCTTCCAGCCGGAGGATCTCTCTCTGTAGTGCAGCAGAGCGTAATGGGCCATTTTCAGTTCCAGTAGCTAATTCTCTCTTTCTGCCTCTGCCTTTCACAGCAGCACAGTTAACCTTTCAGCTCCGCGCAGGCCCCTGCATCGCTCTCCCTCCGCTGTCTGTGGCCAGGTAGAGCTTGTTGGAAGACAGCCTCCATCAGCAGCTCCAGATGAGCTTGTTGCCATGGGGACAGTCAATGGGCTGGAGAGTGGGGACTTTGGGCCAGTCAGAAACACTCAGCGTTTAATTTTACCAGCTGGTAGACAGTGGGAGAAAGACACCGGGGTGGGAGGGTGGCGGATTCACAAAGGAGGGGAGCTGTAGGGGAGAGCGAGGGCCTTTCTGTCCTGAAACAAAGCAAACTAGGACTGATGAAGAGGGCAGAGAGCAGAGGAGGTGCTGGGTCTCCCCCGACCACAGACATACCAGTGGAGAGGGAGCAGTTCAGTATAGCAGGACATAACCAAATGGCAACAGAAATTAATCAGAATATGAAATCATTCTTTGTTCCTCATAAAACAGATCAGATGAAGGGAGGAAAAAATGATCTGGAATTACGTCATGCGCGGCGTCCCACATATGCGAGCTGGATTTGGGGTGTGGGGGGATGTTATGCAGCATTATGCGTTCGGGAGCTAGAGATGATGTCATTTATAGATGAACAAAGAGGCTGAGACTGAGCAGTCTGAGTAATGGCAAGCTCCAGAGAAAAGAACTCACAGGTGCTAAGGTGCTTTATTGAACTAAAGTATCTCAAAAAAGACCGACAAAATAATGCTCCACTGCTGTCACCGACATAAATACTTCTTTTTGTTTTTCTTCAAGAAACTTACATTTTCTTTTGTATGTACAAAAACAAACATGACCACAAGGTGCTTTTCATTGACAATGTGAGACCGAAGGAAATTCTTCAGCTCTTTGAACAACAGTGACTCTACAGGAACCCAAACCCCTGACAGACACCTGTGAAGTAGAGAAGATGTAACTCATTTTACATCCAGAATTATTCAAGCTTTGTCTTTTTGTGTTTCTTAATGCCTCTAGTTTTCAAATATACTGTGTCATTAACCATCACGGCGACAAGGGCAGAATACTGAATATGGCACTATGAGAATTCCTCTTAGGGTGAAAAGTGAAAATCAAATAAGAAAATAAACCTCCCACGACAACAAAACAGGTTCTCACATACAGAAGTAAACAATAATAAAGAAAACGTTTCATCTAGGTATCTAAGGCACTAGTTGTAATTCTCAATCCAAAGTGAAGGACATTTGTCAAGGTAAGGATATTGATGACTGATCTCTATACAAAATGTCACAGTACAAAAGAACTTCATTAATCCAGGTGCAGGGCTCCAAACTGACGAGCCAAGCAAAAATAGTATATCGATTAGAGGAATTTCCTTCTTAGTGCATAGAAGCAAACACAACAAGGGTTTAGGCTGCCGTGCTTCCTGTCATCTTCTGCATTTATGTTAAAGTGACCAGAGAAGCAGAATAAATAGGTATCAGTGGCACCAAAATCAATACTTTTAATTCACTGGTCTAAATGAGGCTAAGGGTCGAACAAAAAACTATCTGCACATTTCATTTAGATATTAGTCTCCTCGTCTATGTCAGTGTTTGGAACATTTCTTTTAGTACCATTAAGCAAATATTAAATAAACAATGTTTTCAGTTCAACTACTTTCTAGCAAGGAATTAGTGCAAATGAAATATGTGTTATATGGATTTTCTGCATTGTGCTGTGTTGACAGCAGAAAAATGGCCCATTAAAGTAGGAATATGAATTCTTTTTGTAACGTCGTGAAGCTTCAGGTAGTTATTGAAATGTGCACCTTCTGTCTGCGCAGATAATTACTTCTACTGTACTGCACAGCATTTGAAACTTGAATTCCAGTTAGGGGTCATATTCTCCGTCTATAAATTACAGCAGCTCATTGTCAAACCTGATGATGACAACTGCAGCCTCGTCACTGCACACTATTCACACCCTGACACATAATTAGCAAGGGATCATGACAATATAACCAATTCCCATTTCGACAACTGTTACTGTAATATTAAAGCATCTCTTCGTTTCTATTTCAGGCTACAAGATGTTGTATACAGTGATACGTTAGTCATTTATAGAAGCTAATGATCAGTTGTTACCTAGTCAGTAATACTAAGTGAGACATCATCATCATCGTATTTATACATACAACTAATATTTGGCCTCTTGCAGCAAGTATTGCATGAGTGTCCATACTACTAAAGTTGGCAAGTATTCACAACTAGTGTACATGAAAGAAACTGTTGGATCTCCTCCACGCAGACTGGTAAACAGGTGCATGTGCCAAAATACTTTATTTTTTTCCATCTGTATACAAACTGAAATTAATAGTTATGTCTATCT
Organism: Chelon labrosus; assembly: GCF_963514085.1. Lineage (NCBI taxonomy): Eukaryota > Metazoa > Chordata > Actinopteri > Mugiliformes > Mugilidae > Chelon > Chelon labrosus. The sequence goes on along the minus strand of NC_140350.1, from coordinate 4,005,668 downwards.
TTGAGCCCTGACTTACTACAGTAAGGCTCCATGGCCTAAAGACACTGACATGTAAAACACTTTCTCCCTAGTTCAGTCACAGTACTTGGTTTGTCCTGCAGTGTTTATCAGTCTTGATTGACAATAAAATGGTGCCTTCTTTTTTAACTGAATGCGGATTTAATTGTAAATCCAGTTTAAGATATGTTTAAGACAAAAAAAAAAAAACATGGTGATTTATTTTATATACTCAAGGGATAGCTATGATTTAATGACGTGCTACAATACATTGTCTGTCCCTGTGCTGTGGTGAAAAGTCCAAAGTGCTGATAATCACAGGTGAGGGTGACAACACTTCCTTCACAAAATACTAATTAGCCTACATAATGTATATTTAACTGTTAGTATTAACAAATGTTAAATGCAAAAAAAAAAAATTGTTAATGTCAGAGCATGCAGCTGCACACTTCACTGACTGTTAAGCGCCAATAAGCTTATTAATGCCTCAGATTGTAATTGTGACGTGATCATGTATTGTTTCTATGGGTAACTCAGATTACTGAAATTTGCCCGTGAGTGTTTGAGTGTGGTAGTGTACCGGCTGCACTCTTGAATGATTTCTTTGTGTAACAAAATATTTTGTGACTAGAAGGCCAGCGTATGGTGACTGCCACACTGTAGCCTGCTTTAAACAATGCCCCAGTCGATAGCACTCTTGAATTTACAAGAGCCCTGGTCAAGTACCAGAGTTCAGATTCTCAAACAGATCCATTATCATCTGATGGTCAACAGGACAATGTGTATATGGGGCTAACTCCATGAATGAGTAAATCATCCATATGCTAAACTGCCACTGAAGAAATATTATTCCTATTTGCTTCCTCTTGTACAACTGTGTGGCATTTGTTTTTGCAACTGAAGTCTTTGACCAGTATTACAAACCCTTTCTATTGTTATGGTGGGCTGTGCCCCATTCATGCAGACCTCCTGCTCTCTCTCTGGCAATCCCTCCCTCTTGGGGGTAAATGACAAGCCACGTAAAAGCAGGAGAAACACTATCAAGGTTCACACATCACCAAGACATTCAGAGGTCAAGTCCTCAAGCTCACAATTAATCCTTAGTGATTTACATACGAGTAAGGATTTCAGTAGGAAACAAGCCTTTCATTATAAACCTCTGCAAAAGGCAGTACTATGCATTTTATGACCACGAATGTGTAAAGGTCATCAGTTAAGGACAAACTAATGGATATAAGCATTATTGACACATACAGTCCAAAGCAAAGGATGCAGATTTTATAAAAACCAACAAAAAAAAAAAAATTCTTAAACAATCAAATGTGAACCAGAAGCCCCCAGGGCCTCCACTCAGAAGACAAATTGTGACGGTCCATGTAGTAAGGCAGAGACAACATATAAATCAAATCTTTCATTAGTCTCTACACACACAAACTAGTAACTTGTCCGCTTCTGTAGTCATGGAGATGTTGACTGTCAAACTGGCTGTATAGTCCACAGTCTGTCCACATCAAAAACAGAAAAATATCCCAAGTGTCAACCAGGACGCTTGACCGAAACAAGGGAACTACAGAAAAGATATTAGTAGAAGTGTGTGTGACTACAGAAAAGCAATACGATGTTTTTCCTAATTTCAAAAACAAAACCTTCTGATTTCTGTTATATGTCTGCTCCTGCAGAACCAGGTAGCTTGTCAAACATACCACTCTCTGCGTGAGATGACTGAGCCATCTGTGTGAGACACATAATCACCCTCGGGCCCACTATCGTAGCAGTCGTCTGACAGGTAGGGGGAACCATTTGCATGTGGTTTAGGTGAATGAGGGTATCTGGCACATCTGGCCTGCTGTGGACTAGAATACTGTGTGCGTTCATGATGGCGATTCTGCTGATGGTTGTGACGACTGCTCTCCCTCATTGCCCTGGTGTACCCATTAACGGGATACTCCCCTCCGTTATAGTCGCTATGGTGACGGCGGTCACGCTCATGTTTGAGCTGGCGGTCACCCCACTCTTCGCGGTCGTGGTCCCGATGATGGGAGCTGCTGCCAGCTTTCGTCGGGTGGAGTTCGTGCTGCGTGGGGGCCTTCTGGAGATCATTGTGGCCAAGGTACTGCTTGGTGTAGTAGTTCCCATGAAAGCTCTGTTGTTTCCGTAGGTAACACACGCCAACCAGAGACAACAGTAGGAGCAGGAACAAAGCGCCTCCCACGGCCCCACCCACTATGGAACCGAGATTACTTTCAGGTAGGGCTTCGAGTGTCGGGGAGCTCAGAAGGACATGGCCCTTATCATCCACAAAGGTGGGGGAGGAGGAGGAGGAGCCAGTTAGGACAGGAGCAGTTATGGTGGAAGGCATGGTGGGAGGATCTAATGGAGGGAAGGAGGGTGAGAGGGGAATAGAGGGTGAACGGGAGAGATGAACAGAGAAGCAGAGAATATCAATGCCAACTACAACAGCCTTTCACTAAGTAGGGATAGGTTGACAAAAACAACTAAACTACAGCCTACATGCTCACAGCAGCCTCATGTCTGAAAAGGCTCTGTGGACAGCCTTTGTTATTACATACAGATTAGTAAATAAAACATAAAAATCAAGAATTGGGGATAATGGGCTGACACAACCAAGATATTAGATGACGGTCGAATGAGTAAGCTTGTCTTGAGTAGGGTCTCAGCACTGCTTCATTAAAATAATGAGCACCATATCAAGTTCAAATTACCACTACAAGCGTAGTAGGGTCTAATATTCTCCCAAGTTGAAGCCCACTAGTCAAAGTAATTACAGATCTGGCATGGCTTGAATATGTATTAACTAGGCCTTTAAATCTTTCATCACAATCTACATATTGTTTTTCAGTTTGGTCATAGCAGGCAGTGTCGTCTTTAATGAAACAATTTAACATGTGAGTAATCTTTACAACTATTTTATAGACTAATGTTTTGCAGTATAATTTCTGTTGCTTGGTAACCAAATTGTATAGTTACTTAAAAATATCTACCTACATTCTTATTTGTATGGCTTGAATACTCTTTGTTGGAAATTGTGAGGGTAAAAGAACAAACCAAGACTACTGAAGCAATCTAAGACTCCTGAATTTCTCAATATCTTGTATGTAATTCAAACAACAAGTACAACAGGGACCTAAAGTTGAAGGCAGAAGAAAAAACAAGTCTTTCAAATGCTTTAAATGAAATGCTTTCATATTTTTGCTGGTTACCAGAGGCAGTATTTTTCACCTGGATATTGAAACTATTTTTATTTTTAGTTATTTATTTATTTTTTTTAAAGCTGAACAAAAGAAAAAATAACTGGTTTAAAATGTACAAATGGGTTTAACTTTTATATGTGAAGAAAGACTTTAAAGAATTCATTCCAGGACACTCAATGGTATTAGGGATCCCTTTCACTCTGCTGGGCTAACCTTTTTAAAAATGGAATGACCAAATAATTTTGTTTAGTATGTTTTACTCGTGTGAGGATATGCATTTAAGACCTATACATATTACAGGTCTAGTGTATTTTTCACTATGTAACAAATGGAACACTGACATTAAAATGAATAGGATCTGTGGTTTTACCCACAAACAGACAAGCCAAAGGCTATAATCATAAGAAGCAAAAGTAATGGAAAGAATCTAGAGTCTAAAAGCTTTAATGGTGCTGCAAAATTGCTCTGCCACTTTAACTTCGGTGCCAGGCCAGATGTGAGGCAAAGATTCACATCTGAGAGATCAGAAACATGAACCCGGAGGTTTGTAGTCTTCAAGTATATGAACTGTACAACTCCATGCAGAGGCAGTGAACCGACATGAGCACACCCACAGCAACACATACAAAGAAGGCTACACCAACATGCGTAAGCTTGTGAACACCCATACAGGTCCTCTCAAAGGAAAATGAAATATGGATGATAAATAATAAATAGGAGTTGAAAAGAACTGGTTAATGTTTTATGAATCTGGGACATCATCTCACAGTGAGGCTGCAGGCTTTTGCCTCTTACTGCATGACACATGCAGAAATAAAAGAAACAGAAAGAAGGCAAGAGAGATGAAAAAGAAAATCACATCATAATCAGAACTTCATTCAGGAGGAGAGCTTCCCCAGGCAAGAGAGTTTTTGTGAAACCAGAGTAACATGCTCATCATACACAACAGAGAGACACGACATACTTAGACGCCAAGCCAGCAGGACAGAGCAGAAGTAGTGCACTGTGGTCTGAAGAGACCATAACTATTTGCAGCTGTTTGGCCTAGGAACACCCCTTTTGACATCTGGAGACCCAATGTTAATCAAGGCTAATCAACATGCAATTAAGAATAAATCTAATATCAGTGCCAACACACTGTACCATGGGCGACTGCTTACTGTCACTATGTACAGAATGACCGAGAGTGATACAGTGTCACATTTCAGCTTGAAGGACAATGTCACAGGCAGTGATACTCTCTGTGACGTGCATGCACACACAGTGCTTCCTAAGGGAAGACAAGGCAATAGGAGTCAGCGGTGTTCCGGTGTGTATTCTCCGCTCACCTTGTATCAGAATGCGCACATCCCGACTGCGGAGGTTGATGTCATTGGCAACCTCACACCTGTAAACTCCAGAGTCATTCCGCTGGAGGGGGCGCAGGAAGAGCAAAGTGCTGTTTATTATTTCCACCCCTTCTGGCATTTCACTGTCCAGTCTGGGATACACAAGAGACACAAACATTTAGGCGAAGAGAAACATTCCCATGACAAATATCTTGTTATGTAATCATGCACGTGGACATTTAAAAAAGAATGAATAATGCACTAAAACTTGAAACAATTATTTGAAGGTTTTAAATGAGTAAAAGATACATTTTCAGGATACATTTTCAAATCTACTGAGCTGAATTGAAGCAACAGCTTACACTGCTTGGCCAAAAAAAAAAAGTCACCACCAAAAAAAAGAAAAAGGAAAAAGTTTGCACACTCTAATATTTCGTTGGACCGCCTTTAGCTTTAGCTTTGATTACAGCACACATTCACTGTGGCATTGCTTCGATAAGCTTCTGCAATGTCAAGTGTTGCATTCATTTTTCACCAAGATCTTGTATTGATGATGGAGAGTCTGACCACTGCACAAAGCCTTCTCCAGCACATCCCAAAGATTCTCAGTGGGGTTAAGGTCTGGACTCTGTGGTGGCCAATCCCTGTGTGAAAATGATGTCTCATGCTCCCTGAACCACTCTTTCACAATCTGAGCCCCATGAATCCTGGCATTGTCATCTTGGAATATGCCCGTGCCATCAGGGAAGAAAAAATCCATTGATGGAATAACCTGGTCATTCAGTATATTCAGGTAGTCAGCTGACCTCATTCTTTGGACACATAATGTTGCTGAACCTAGACCTGAGCAACTGCAGCAACCCCAGATCATAGCACTGCCCCCACAGGCTTGTACAGTAGGCACTATGCATGATGGGTGCATCACTTCATCTGCCTCTCTTCTTACCCTGATGCCCCCATCACTCTGGAACAGGGTAAATCTGGACTCATCAGACCACATGACCTTCTTCCATTGCTCCAGAGTCCAATCTCTATGCTCCCTAACAAATTGAAGCCCTTTTTTCTGGTTAGCCTCACTGATTAGTGGTTTTCTTAAGGCTACACAGCTGTTCAGTCCCATTCCCTTGAGTTCCCTTTGCATTGTACGTGTGGAAATGCTCTTACTTTCACTATTAAACATAGCCCTGAGTTCTACTGTTTTCTTTGATTTGAACCAAACGATCAATCAGGATTTTCTTCCGACCACATTTCTTCTTTAAAGACGATCCCACTATCCTTCCAGTTTTTAATAATGCGTTGCATAGTTCTAAACCCTATTTTAGTAGTTTCTTCAATCTCCTTAGATGTTTTCTCTGCTTGATGCATGATGATGATCTGACCCTTCTCAAACCAACTAATATCTTTTCCACGTCCACAGGATGTGTCTTTAGACATGGTTGTTTAAGAAATCAGAAGCTACTCATTGCATCAGTTAAATACCTTGTTGCCAGCTGAAAGATAATCACCCATGCAGTAATTATCCAATAGGAGGCCCGTACTTATTTGCTTAGTTAAAGCCAGGTGGCGACTTTTTTTTTTTTTTTTTGGCCAGGAAGTGTATATTGGGTCACATCCTGAGGTAAACTTGGATATCTCACTTTAACACTCATAGTACAATTTACTATTGCTCTTTCAACGTTTGTCTTAACTACAGACATAAAGAAAACATCATTCTCAAACAAACAGATACACACACCTAATCCATCTGAAGTGATGAGCCGGTGGGTTTGCATTGGCTTTGCACATCATTTGAACATTTTCGCGGCCCACATACCAGTCTCCATCATAGCCCACAACTGTGATATCAGGAGCAACTACAATCAGAGAAAAAAGAAACAACTTCAGAAAACAGTTTTCATTTCTGTACTGTGCTTATGAAAAACATTTTCCAGTGACTGGTAGGAAAACTTTAAAATGTGATATTGTATCATAGTTCTGCAGTGCCATACATTGAATCAGTGGAAAACCCTTTGTAGTTGGCATCGGCCACAGACCAAAGATAAATGCATCTGTCAAACAAAAAAAGATTTTCAAGGAGGTCACTTTTCCCCTTTCAAAAGTCTGGTTGCATCTGGTACACAGAGACACATTTGTGCCACACAAAGTACAGATACAGTACTGGATGTTAGTACTCTAACATCCACAGGGACTTACTGACAGAAAACATTTTCACTTTTGACAGTTTAAGGGCACACACAGACATGTACTGACATAGAAATGCCTTAAGAAAATTGGATTTTGGGGAAAAAAAACAAACAAGGACAGCCCGTAACCGTAATTACTATGTGTAGGCCGTTTTTGAAAAATGAACTGTTAATGTACTCCAAATAAATTGTAATGAAATTAAACAGAATCAATATTGATCAGCAATTTACTTTATTACACTTGTCCAGTTGTTGATTTGATAGAAAAAAGGCCGCTCATATACCCACACTGCACATTGAGCTGGTAGGGGATCCTGAAGTCGCTCTGCAGAGCCGGGTGGCGGACCACACAAGTAAGCGCGTGGCCCTGGACGTGACGTGTGGGCTGCCAGATGTAGCGCACTTGTGTGCTGGTCGTTCCATTGACATCGTCAAATAGCTGCACTTCTGACTGGCCAAAAAGGTTGGATTCCCAGGACACCTCAGCAGGGGGCCGAGCCCGCTCGGCAATACAGGTAGCCACCACAGTTTCATTGCCACCGTCGATCAGGGCAGTCGAGCCAGCAGACACGTAGACCTTGGGCTCAACTGTTATGTACAGTGTGAGAAAAAATAGGGAAGGATGAAACAACAACAGGGGAATTTCAAGTTCTGAGGTTGTTTCCGAGTTAACTGCAGGGTTTGAGATGCTCACATTACATTTCTGTTTTGCCTGCATCGTTAGCTGCATTCTCTTCACTCCACTCATTCCACTACAACCGAGTCCAGCCCATCATTAGCAGCTCTAGCCACCCATGTGATCTGTTCTGTGAAAACAGACTGAGTACACACACACTGTGTTTGTGCACCAGCATTGACAACCCATGATCCAAGTGAAAACAAAAAGGGTAATCCCCTCGGCAAAATTGAAAACAGCAGTACTGGAACCTGCTATTGCTCCTAAATTGAACAAAAAGGCTCTCCAATACAGGGACTGGTAGTAGACACCGAATAGAAGAGTGACTTTCTTTCCTTATCTTCCTCTAAAGACAATGAGGATGATAGTACCATGCAGGGAATGGACACATTAACAAGAAGACATCCTATTACAGAAGAGCATACTTAAAATGTCACAGGGAGGTCAAGGCATCCTTCAGATACAAGGGCTGTGCAATAATTTGCATTTATTAACTTTACTGAAATGTATTGTTTAGTTATTGATGTTTTTGTTGTGTCTTTTTGTTATACCTTTCGTCCAACGTAAAAATGAATTGCACCGAACATGTAATTATTTCCATAAATCATCTTATTTGATATTATTTTGATATTTCACAAATACTGGGAAACTGCTTATAGTCATAGTACGAACATCAACCCATACAGCAATTCCAATATGATTCTATACAACCCAATGGGTTGATGTCTAACCTTTGCGTACCAAGTACTGATTTAATATCAGTGTTTAAAAAAAGAACACTAATAAATGGGGAACAAATTAACATCACTTTTAAAAACAGCAGCCATAAAATTTTAATAGTACAGTAGATTTTTTTCTCCATGATTTAAATGCGGTTTGCTTCCCTAGTCCATCCCTGTTTCCTGTTTTGCCATAGTGGTAGTTTTTCGCGTGACGATTTTTCAGATGTTATAGTTGATGGCTGGTGTGGAAAATAGAGTTGGTAACAGCTCTCCAAACTGTGCCATTGCATACTGTACAGACAGGTGATATTTTACAATGTAAATTGCCATTTAAGCTGTGTTGCCAATGAAGAATTGATTTCTTGTCGTGCAACATAACCCAGAGTTACTCAGAAAATGCCAGCAATGTGGTAATATACTCCACTGGAAAATTGTAGTATTGCATTGGTAAACAGACTGGAGAACTTGGCAGCACAGGAGGCATTTTCAACATTGGTGCTGGAACAGCTCAATCCAGAGCTTGACGTTTAGACTGATACTTTCTATTATCTCTTTCTATTATCAATTTTTTTTTGCAATCATTTTACAGAAAAAAAGTAAAAACCCAACTTCCCAGCTCACAAATATTTTGTGGTGGAAAGTTGGTCTGCAATCATTCCATTGGGAACCGAACATGCTCCGGCAAAGATCTCCTGGGCCAGACAAAACGTTTTATGCAGTGATGGACAGATGATAACAGCGACGTAGTCACACACACCATGTTAGTGTCGTGGAGTTGAAGTTGTTTATAATAAAATTACCCTGGTTGGTTGTAGGGTATTGTTGTAGAGGTATTTATTTTTTTCCAATGTAAAAACAGGCCCCATAAAGAAATCCAAATGGCACGTTACTAAAATTCAGATAAGAATTAAGTGTCAGGGACATGTACATGTCTGCTAAATATGTGTGGAACTGTACAGCTTATACAGAAGAGCACACACATACTTACCAAGTACACTGACTGTAGTGGAGGCTTGAGTGTTTCCCAGAGGAAATGTTGCTACCTTACAGGTATAGATCCCGACGTCCGAAAAGCCCACGTTTTCTAGAACGATGGTGGCATCGTGAGAGGACGGCGAGCGAAAATACAAGCGATTGATAAACTCTGGAGGGATGGAAGTTCCAAACTCTGGGTTGTAGACAGCCACTGTTACGGAGCCAGAAGGCAGACGGCGTTCCCAGGAACTCTGAGTGAGGGTAAGGTTTGAGCCAACCTCCACCCTGCACTCTAACGTCACATTCTTCCCCAGCACAGCGCTCACCCTCTGAGGCACCACCACCTGACTGCAACAGACACCTGTGAAAGACACACACAAAATAGCTTGGTTGTATGCTGGGATGTCAGGCTGGGATAATTTGACATCATTAACAAACTATCATAAATGACACATTAATACTGTACAATGCTCGCTATCAACTAGAAGGTCTATTTGTTCGTGTTGAGAAACAGAGGGAGAATTTTATACCTGCAAATAAATGATTTTTAGATATAAAATACAATATGTTAATATTCTTAATGAATTAATCATTAGATCTGTGAGGACTTAAGTTTACTGCCACTAAAGACAACCAGCAGAAATCTTGTAAACTCTATATTTATATTTGTGAAATGAGTGAACATGTCAAAGATAGACAATAAATCAGTTATCAATCTTGCTGGTAAATATTTTCTACTAATCAACTAACTGAATGATAGATTAACTGATTTGATTAATCAAACTGAGTTGTTGCAGCTTTGCTTCAAACATCTCAAATGAGAAGTACTGCTCTTTCTCCGTATTTCAAGCTACTGTGAAATGAAAAATCTTTTAGTCAGGTCAGAGTAAAAACATCAACAGATCAGTCAGAACTTTGTGTTTTACTAACATGATAATAATGGACAATCAAGCAAAGCTGCAGCCCCAACTGAGGACTCAAAAAAACAATCATTTTGATAAATATTAAATTCATTTGTCTAGTCTGTAATAGAGACTACTGAACACATTACCTTTTCTATTTATCAGTGTCAGACAGCATTTACAGAACGTAATCCATCTGATAGTGAAAGAGAAATCGCAAATACCATAAAAAGCATTAGTGAGAAAAGGGTATTTCTGGTGGTACCGCTGACGTCAGCAGTCTATTTCATATCCGTACCGGTACAGTACCATCTGTGGGTATCAGACTAGAATCAAAAGTTGATACCAGCACAGCAGGCGTTGGGCTCCTCAACAAATACTGTATGACTCACAGTTGCCATTGATGAATTTATTTTGTCTCTACAGCTTTCCTCCTCCTGACCTGAATTCTGGAATTAAAAGCAGACTGTCTGCGCGTCTTTTGTCCAAATATAACTAACCCATGCACCCTGTCACCTGCACTTGTCAGAGATGTGCCATGTCTTGGGAGCAGGAGCTCATTGTCGTGCTGAGGAAGGTCAAAGGGATATGAAGAGAACAGACTACCACCGACAGAAAAAATGAAGGGAAGAGATATGCTAACACAACGATGACATCATCCCTGAGAGAAGAAAGGGCTGAGAGTGAGGAGAGGCGAGAGAGAAGACGCGAATGGAACACAGTGGAAGGAAACATATCATCAGGATTCCACTACACAACACAGAGGAAGTGCATTACTGTTTTAAAAAGAAAATATAGAACCACTAGACTGCCAAAGCTTTCAACTTGATCTCTAATTGCAACAAGCTTCCAGCAGGAAGACATCATCATAAATCAAAACCTGCTGTGCTGCTTGGCAACTGACTCCAAATATTCTATTGTTGTTTGGCCAAAACCAGCTCTGTCTCTGACCAATCTCCGTCTCAAAGGCCATGTCCTCAAATACTGGCACTGCAGTAGGAACTTTCTCTGTCCTCAAGTATATAGCACGAATGCTTTTATTTATTTATTTTTCTAATTTTACTGTTATTGGGGGGGAAAGGGACTACATTTGTGAGAATGCAACTTGTTCATTCAATTTTGCCTGTTAGGTTTACAGGGTAATTACAAGGTTAGTCGTTAGAGCCTCCAGACTTTTGTCACATCTGATAATAATTAATATTGCACATTATATTATAAATATTTATTAAAGAACATTAATGTGAACATGGCAGATTTCAGCAATTTCCATATGTCGTTCCAGATGGAACCACAAATAAATATGTATATACAAGCCAAATATTTATTTGAGAATACTAAATGGTGATGGTCTCTTTTTGGCAGAGTAGATATCATGAGTCACTGTGGTGACAGAAACGGGCTATTCAGTGCAGACTAATGGGCAAAAATGCAAATGCATCCACTCAAAATTAAACCTACAACACAATAAAGTGTACAAAAAGTGAAGGGGCTGGAATACTTTCTGAATTTGCTGTGTCAGAGAAACAGTGGAGAAAAGTTCAGCTGTGGGGGCACTGTGGGAATTTATGTGCTATTTAGGGTTGGCTTGAAGTCACACTAAAAATATAGATGCACATACATACACAAACCATTATGATCTGACTTGCCCAGCCTTATATTCACTTCTTTTAAATGTAAAAAAAAAATGTATTTCAGTCTTCATTTCAAAGATTACATTTTGTGACTTCATGACTGCTGTTAAGTCGGCTGCACAGAAGTACGTACAAGCGGCCAAGGGAGGCAAATATTTCTGTCAAACCAAACCACAGCAAGGCTAAACCAATCTGGATCTACTTTAAATGATTTATCAAGAGCGTGACTGTATGTGTATTCTTTTCCACTAGCATGCTGTTAGCTTACAATATCTAATACAAAACATTCCTTCACATAGTCTGCACTGCAATAGAGGGGCAGGGGAAGAAAGTGTTTTAGTCAATAGACTTTCATTACTTCTGGAAAGATTCTCGACATTTGAAACCACTAGATACTAGCACTAAAAATACAAGAACTGAACAAAGAGGGCGGATGATCTGACTGGACCACCAGCTGTGGAGCTACGCTAAAAGATATAGAAGCTTATCCCACACTTCACATTACACACAGTTCCCAGTTGCTTTATGTTGAGCTTCCCTCTGAGGAGTGTAGCTGAACATAAAGGAATAGCCCCAAGCGATCGTTGCTATTGGTTCTGTTGCTCAAGTTAATTAGCAAGTCACCCCAAACAAAGCATCCCTTAAACAAGGAAGGAAGGAACTGAGTCAAGTGAAACAAGGAGGCAGAAACCTGAGAACATATTTAGATAAACTGGTTAATTGCACATAATGTGCAAGTCACCACAAATTCATTTCGGTTAAAAATCTAAATTTATAAACCATGTACCTACAAAATGCAGCCTTTTTGAATGAGAGCATGACGCAATATATGTGCTTGTCTGAACAGTGTTTTGTATAAAATATGGGAACATACATTACACATGTCGACTACTGTGTATTGTACTTTAAGTTAATTGCAAACCCTTTAATGGAAAAGGTAGCTGCTTCTGGAAGATTTCTGAATGATAAGACTGGAGGTCAAAAATAGCAGCATAGTGAGAGGAAAAAAGGCAGTATTTTCCCCCCTCTGAATATATAATGGAAGAGGTATAGCGTCTGTATTAAATTTTTATTGGTGACATGACGACAACCTTACATAAGCGTGGCCTCCTTTTCTCCAACTCAGAATAAAAAAAAGTGACGAGAATAAGGGCAAAGTCTATCTGATCTTATGTGAAGCCTATCTTGACATAGCAACAGCGACTCCTTCTTTCTTCTTCTTATGCTCTCAGAGACAGAGAAAATAATGTTTCAAGTTCTTGCAATCCACAGAAAGAGCAGCTTCACTAGACACTTTCAGTTTGGTTTGCAAATTCGACACAATATGTCTCATCGACACACAGACTAGGAACCAGATTATAGATATCCTGGCATCAAGGACATATTGCTCCCTAGGGACACTCTGCTGCGCGTTCTCACTTTAGTCAATATTACCTTCACATGCACCACTTATGTGGCAGCAAGTGTATTAATATGAGTACAATGTAGAGGGCAGCGTGTCTTGTTAAGAGCGAATATCCGAACATAAATGGTGATGGGGTTTAGGTGGAAGTGGCAGAGCCAGCTGTGCAGAGCAGGACCTGAAAACACTGAAAAGTCATTTGATAGTCAGATCTTCTTGCACCTTCATGTCATCTTTTGGCCTCTAAGAATGATTTTCATTTCTGTGAATTATTTAACTGGTGGATCAATGTAGAGAATGCTTATTTGCATTGCTTGTATCTACTAAGTGAAAACAGACGAAAGCACAGTGGTGACAAATATATATTTTATAAGCAACTGCAGGGGGCAGCAATGTAAACTGTAATTTGAACAGATTTGTTTAACGGACTTTAACGTGTATAGATTAATTAACTGATAATCTGTAAACTATTGTTGCTCTACGTCTGCTGGATCATAAAGCAGGTAATGGTTTTCCAACAGGTTAAACATATCAAATTTGAAAGATGAATACAGGGTAAGACTCTGTATCTGTCCGCTTTAAGTTTCTATGCCCTGACATGCTAAGTATAAAGACGAAAATGGTCCTTAACACCAATTTTCAAAAATGATCAAAAAATTATTTTAAAATGCTGCTGTACACACAGTGTCCCAATACATGTGCATGCAAAACGTTGTATTTTGACAGGTTGAACAGTAATGATAGTAGCCTACTAAAATTATCAGTAGAACCCAGCACTCATGAGTGTTAGCCCTACATTACCTAATAAGCTAGCTTAGACTTTGTGAATTCACAGAGATGTTGCTTGCTTTGGTTGTCTAATCCTGCATTCACACTGGCAGATGACACAGCAACAAGCTGCAATTAATGTTCAACTGACAAAACTGAATGATGGGCAAAATGCATCAACTTATTTGAAGCTCGATTCAGCCAATCAATACGCGTTTCTTTTGGGTTTTTTTACCAGTTGACATTTAAAAGGGTGACATCAACGGCAACGAGAGCTTGACCATCACTTGTACCTGGCTATGCTGACCATGTTGTAGCTTTTGTCACTCATAGTGTGTGAACGTAGCAAAACTTGTCCCTGATTACATGACTCTTCGATACTTGCAGTACTTTTAGTACTATTGAGAGACAAAGATCATGGTGGAGCACCATGGGACATTATTCATTTTTTCATTCCATTTCTTTACCAATTAAAAATATTAATTTGCAAGTCAAGGAAGTCACAGTGTGTCACAAAGCCGTGTGAATATAAAACTATAAAAAGAAGATTACTAAATGATACTTAATGATGATATCTTAACATCAAATTGTGACTTTCTTGAAAAAATATGTAATTCATGGCACAATTCAAACAAGTCCAATAGTCAACTGAACAACTGGAAGGGGGCAGAACTTTGCCTTTCAACAGAAAAACAAGTATCGTCACACCATGAGAATTTTGACACTGACATCATACTGAGGAATCGATTCCCGTGACAGCCCTAGATGTTGCCCAATGTATTTTCTTATGAAACACTTTGGATCAAAAACATCACAATGTAAGAAAACAGTGTTTGCTCCCCTTTAAGGCCTCAACATTATTAACTCCAAGGATGTGTGCATCCATTTTGCATTCAACATATGCACAAGGTCAAAGCCCTCATTGAAATTTACAGCAGATGTAAAGTCAACCTAAATAAATGGGCACCTGTCTCCGCACCTCAACGTTAACTCTGTGAGTCCTGAAGTGTTTGGGTGCGGACTTTGAGATTTTGGTAATGACTTGGAGGAACATGCTGTACAAGGAGAATGTGGTAAATGATCTCTGGGTCACTTTTGTTATGTCTCATGTCATGTCTTTAGGAGGAGTTATTGAAGACGTACTGAGTTTCATCCTAGTGTGGAAGCCCAGAGATATTTTTCTCTGCGCAATGATCATTTGCTTAACTGCAAGAGTGACTCTCTACAGTATGAAACAGTGGTAACACTGGGTATGCACACAACTATCACGGAATGTGCAGAATACTCCTTTTTGTATTTGTTGCATTTTATTATTTTAGACTGAAAAGTGTTCAGTTAACCTATTATAGATGCTTCTGCTACCATGAGAAACACTGTGGGGAGGAAACTGGTCTGGCCAGATTCACCCTAGCACTGCCAGTGTCTCTGCAAAGACATGAGACTAAATAATGAATTATTAGACACCGCAAACAGTCACCAAGATGAAATTGTAGATGTGACATTCTCATAAAAAGATTCCTTTTAAATACACTACATATGTAGCAATCTTCCTTATAATCGATCAGATTTATAATTCAGTTCTGACTTTTGTTTGTATGAAAGGCGCACGATGTGTTAGATAAGACGACATTTGGAGTTAAACTGTATTATTCTTGGTTTTGAGTGATTGATACAGGAGCGCTACAGCACCTGACACAAAGTTGTCGTATTCCAGGGTGCCGATAGTGGACTGCCCACACCTTGATTAAACCATAATGAGCTAAGGCTGGACAGCAGCCACATGGAGCCTGACCCTCATCCCTACATGAGGGGGTGCTGTATTAGCGTAGTCCCCTCTGGTGACGCCAGTGCAAGTTCCTAAGCATTTTACAAAAGCGGCACACGACAAAGCAGCTTGTTACTTTAAAAGAAAATGTTTCTGGAGCTAATATGGCTGCCACTGAATCTGCAATGACCCAAGTGTAGGTTGGCTAACAGCATATATAAATGAATATCACTGTCTGTGCTGCTCGGCGGTTTCCGTGGACTGTTTCTATGGCAGCCTTGGGTCGCACCATCATCCGCGGCGTTGGCGCCGGCTAGCTACTACTCTGTGGCGTTAAAGTGAACTTGTAACCAAGTTTTAGTCTTTAAACGACGCTCGCTAAACTTGCTAAACTTAATCGCCACTTAAAGCACGCGGGGGCAGCTAGTTATTCCGACCCGCGCTCTGAGATTTCTGCAAGATGCGCGAGACAGCCGGGTCCTCCTCTCAAAACTTCTGTGTAGCGGTGGTCGAACAAATAAAACTACCATACAAAATTCAGGACTCACCTGTAATACTGAACAAAAGGTGAAATAATGCAACTTTGCTCTGCTGCCAGAGGTTATTCCGCTGATAGGACGGTAACATTTTCAAAAGCAGCGCAGTCTCCTGCTCCAGGACCACAGCGTAGGACTCATGCCAATTTAACGGTATGTGCTGAACGGTGGAACCTCCTCAGCAACAACTCCGAACTGCATGTGGACCGTACCATCTACACGGAGCGGAGCGGGGAGACGGGGGCTCACCTGACAGTTGAAGTAAATGGCCATTTGTCGAGGTTTCACACCAACCTCCCCCTGGAGGACTGATCCATTAGTATACACATTACGTCATCTCTGTTGATAACCCGACATATATTGATTCATTAAATCACTATTTTCTTTACTGGCATTGGCCATTACACACAGAAAATTCATTGTACATTATACCACAGCCAAAATGATTATGAAATCAATCAA
This sequence comes from Chelon labrosus, assembly GCF_963514085.1. Lineage (NCBI taxonomy): Eukaryota > Metazoa > Chordata > Actinopteri > Mugiliformes > Mugilidae > Chelon > Chelon labrosus. Next base: position 3,989,109 of record NC_140350.1, on the reverse strand, counting down.
TTTTATTTGTTTTTCCGTCTGTCAGTTAGCAGAATTTTAAATGACAGGACACATTTCAAGAAAATAGTAGAAAGTTGGATACATTAAGCTGGAAAAACTGGCTCTTCCTTTTAAGTGCTAATGTGTGGGTATTTAAGATTTAATGTTTTGTCTTTTAATTCTTGAACTTTGATGGTCAGAAACACTTTTTTTTCTTGGCTCTCTGGCCAGAACCTTTGTGGTCTAGCCATGGGCAATCCTGGATGATGAATTTTGAATTTGAGTAACCAATCCATGTACAAATGCAAATTGTCTGATCCTTTCCATTATAAACTGAAATTATTGCACTTGCACCTGCAAGTCAAATCGATCAAACGTGCCCTCAGCAACTCTGTCCTCTGATTCATTCTTAAATTATGATGGCCATTGTCTTCTAAGTGGCATTATACATGATAAGTATTGATGTGTGTAATTTGGTATGAGTCTTCACAATAAATCGTTTTTTACAAAGCCGTGAAGGCACGTGTGTAATTAATAACAATAATACTGGCTGAATTACATTCAGTTTAGCCATGCAGTTTCATAACACTGGCTCATGGGCCTTTTTTCGCAGCAGGCAATTTTGTCACACAAAGCATTGATAGTGGCCGCATTCCAGTTTGGGGAGTTCAGTTCCATTAACTGGGACACTTAATGGAACTGAGCCATCATTAATACACTTGTGCTTTCCCTGGTGTGACAAGCTAAAATGGATGCTGTACAAAGGGTTTATTGCATGACATTCTCTATGCCTCCTGCGATACTTGAACTGAACTAAGCCATTGTTAATGCTGTTACTTCCACCTGTGCTTTTCCTGCTATGATCAGTAAAAATGTCTGCCGTTAAAAAGGTCACAAGTGGAAAAATTCTGACATCTTTACTTTCTGGGTGATGTGTCAGTTTGTGTGATGTTATGTAATATCTGAATGGTAAATGATCACATATATGATTCTTGAACTTTTAAAAGGATTTTTCAGCAGACCCACACTTGAAATTGTAGTGCTATCATGAACAGAATCTTTTGAATTGACACTTGCTAGCATTTTGTCTTCTCCGGATAGTTGTATCTGGGTGCGTTGCGCACAGACATATGTAAGCTTGAGTAGCTGCTCATAGTCCAGCCTGTCAACAAGTTAATCTTTGCAGAGTAAATGTGGGTGGGATGGGTGGGCTTTGGGGGGCAGCATCCCCATTCCCACTGACAGAAAGCTAACCAGGTCAGTGTTTTAATTTGAGCCACAGGGGGTATAATTACCCTCCCAACATCCCATTCATCCACAGCTCTATAGTGTGAATGCACATAACAGTATATCTTTAGTCAATCTACTGTGAAGTGGGTGAAATGTGTGTAAGTATTCCCATTGTTCTCAAAAAATGTTTTTGCCTTGAGTGCAGTGCATCATTCTGAAAGCCATGGTACTACATGACCCACGTATCTGAGATGTAGAAGAGACTTTGTTAAATGCCTGTCTTATTTCAATTTAGGGGCTTCTTCTATATCAGAATTTATATATTACAAAGTTTCATGCTGACATTCCCTTTCATTAATCCACTACTATGCTCTTTCTGTTTTCTCTTAGATCACGTCTTACTTTGTTGGCCAACACAGAGATATCCTTTCTGTACATTTCCCTTGTTTCTGTATCCATTTTTTCTTTTTTCCCACCGTGGGATGCACTCCCTGTGTGCACAGCGGAAATACTACAACACAGTGGATGAACCATGATCAGTGTGTTCAAAGGTAAAACTGAGGCTACAAAGAAACTTAGCCACGGAATCCATTTACTAGGTTGAGGATGTGAAGTGTTTTGCGATCAAGATAACAACCTCTCCCTCCCGCTCTCGCTCTAAACCAAAGCTGCTCTCTGTCACCAGGTACTTTCTCACTCTGGAATGTTTTTCAACCCTTCAAGTGCTCTTTCAAGAAAGCCAGAGAGGTATTGAGGGGGCTTCAGCACTGTGGCGGAGTAAAGATCGGTTAAATTAGTCCACCTCCTGCTCAGGCTCTTCTTTTATTCTTTGGGTCAGCACCTCCCTCCCTGTTTACCCACATAAATTGTTCCCTCTTTCTCAATCCTGTCTCCTACACAAGTGTCCATCTGCACTGTGAGAACGAATAGGGGACAGGAATTTCATCATTAATATAATCAAATACTCTCAGAATAAATCTGGGTAAATTAAGTCTGACTTTGGATGCAGTCTATTGCCCATTTTATGAGCGTCGTGCACACTAACACTAAAGGCTTAGAACTGGAGTCTCAGTTTGTGTAGTTTGTGTATTTATGAACCAACGGCGACCTCTGCTGGTTAAAATAATGAATTCATTACGCATAGATTGATATCACTATTTCATCACTTTGGCTGCAGCTATGTTGCATAGTCTCAAGTTTTCAGTGTTAAAGAGAGTTCTACCAACGATAATGACCAGTAACCATTATAAAAATATTGACTCAGATTTCACAATATCTTATCCAAGGTAAAAATGTCTGAGCCATCGTTATCAAAAGCTTAAATTATCAGATAAAACCCAGTGCTATTTGTTATTTGGAAAGGTGATTTATAATAATGGGTATAAAACTGATTCAGTTACAACTTAAACACACCAACAGCAGCATTTGGAAAGTTCTTTTTAGTTCTTTTTTTATGCTTGTGTAAATGTGTTTTTGTCAACTTGTGTCCTATTGTTATGCCATTGGGAATGAATGTTTATTTTCAGAAACAGATTAAATTTAGCTAAATTTTCAGAGACATTTGTATATACACAATGAAATTACACACGTCAAAATGCTTTCAGTTTTAATAAAACTGTATTACACAAACAAGGATAGGACAGAGACATTTATGAGCATAACATGGAATATTTCCTTCTCTTCACTGCTAAGATAATTCTACGGCTGACCTCAGATGCATTTTATTTACACAAAAGGCAAGCATCAAACAATTTAATCTGTAAATTAAAACTGAGATGACTGTTGTCTTCATATCTGAGGCAAAAGGACTTTTAATAAACAGTAAATAAATCTCATTTTAAATTACAAATTGATTGTAAGATAGTGAATTATTTTTCTACCCATATCACTTCTTAAAGTTGTGAGAAACACTATAGTTGTATAATGTTACACAATCATACATTGATCATTACAATTTATGTTAAAGGCTTTTGTGTTAAGTGTAATACAGACAGAGATGTTTGTTCAGTTTGAAACAATCAAAGCTATCAAAAGCATGGCAACATGTTTTAGTGGTCATTCTAAAATGTGTTTACTCAAAAAAAACAAAAAACAAAACAACAACAACTAATGGTTAAAAATACTTAATTAAAAAATAGCCTGGATGATTTCACATATTCCACAAAACCATTTGTCATTGTGACTTAGAGTGGACTATTAAACCTCAGTCTGTAAATCTGTTGAGCACACACTGTGGTTAAAGACTGTGTTCGGGAGCTAAAAATATCACTCAGACAAATGGAAAATCAACAATTTGTGAAGACCTTTGTTAGCAAAATGAGAAGTGCATTGTCCTTGTGATCACTAAATAATGATTTAGACAGTATGCTCTCAGTTGTACTCAAAACTAGCCCATCAACATACGTATGCATTTACCAGTAACAGACAAACAATTATGGTTTGAGCTACTCTTTTTACTCTGACCAGAAACAACGTCTCAGATCTTGTCAGACTCGAGAAACAGTTACACAGACAATCATGCCTACTGCAAATGATTGCGCAAGTTAAAAAAAAGCACACACAGTTAGAAAATCAAAACTGAGGAAATGGCCGAACAGTGGTTTTAAGGCCAAAGGTAAGATAGTATTTGAAGACATGCCTGAAGGTTTGATCTCTGAGGCCATATATGAGCGGGCCCAGACACTTTGGGAAAACAATCAGACCTAAAAAGAGGATGTACTGAATATGAATAGCAATAGCAGGATTTAGGTTCAGCAGGGCACTGGAGTTGATCATGTTAAAGAGAGCGGAGGTGAGACACAGGCACAGCTGAAGCAGGTGCAACAGCACGGTCTTATATGCTTTATCGGCATTGCGCACACTAGAAGAAGCTGAGCGCGCAGTAATCATGATTGCAATGTAAGTGTAAATGATTACCATACTCACCAATGCAAAATACATAATGGTGAAGGCTCTGTTTAAAGTTACATAAACTTGGATGTGGTAGACAGTGTTTCTGGTACAGACTCTTTGCACAGTGAAGCTTGTGTTCTCCAGACTGACAAACAGGAAAAACTGTATGAATGATTCTAAAGAGGCCACTGTCCACATAAAAGTGATGGCTATAGTCGTCGTCCGCAGTGTGGCAATGTTAGCATGCCTTAGTGGAAAACAAATGGCAACATATCTCTCCAAAGACATCACAGCTAGGTTGAGGGGAGACATTTTAACAGTGATGGCTGCAAGCAGTGTAAAAATGATACAGACATAGCCGATCATTCTGACCATAGTCACAGCGAAGATGTACAGTAACATAGTCACTATGAGCTGGAGAGAGTCAGTGAAGAGCAAATGACCAAACAACATATATCGGGAGGACTCCAGTAAGAGAGGCTTTCTCAGCAAGGCAAACACCATGACGCTGTTAACATACAGGAAGAGAAGACACGGCAGCATGGACAGCAGAGCTGTGAGAGAAGTCTGAAATGGCTTTATGTGTACTTCTCTTGTGTCATTCATGACTACAGCTTCTGTCTGTAAAGTCTGTAAAGGCATGACAAGGTACATCAGACTGATCCTTAATACACATAATGAATAGTTTTTATATCTTAGATTAACATGTGATGATCTGAAACACAGCTCCAATGAAAGGAGTTACAAAACACATGTGATTAGGTAGTGTCACAATAAACAAAATACAAAGAAATATCGACATTTCTAAACTTATTGTAAGTCTGAGACACAATTACTTACTTGTTTCTGGTTTAGTCTGACAATGAAGTTCTAGTAGACACATGTGAGGAGACAATGATCCTCCACCCATCACAGCCACCTTTTTTTATAGAGGATCTGTGTCTTGACATCACTGCCTGTGTCATTTTAACAACCAGTCAAAGCTCTGCTTTGGCGGAGGTTACTTTGAAGGGGTAAAAGTTTGGGGAAGCTGTGTTTTCATTTACTTTTCTGCCCAATTTATTATAAAAACATATGATAACTGCTGTACTACTGCCCCATATTGCAAAAGTTACATTTGCAACTTATTTCCCAGGTGGTTAGCACTGATGCCTCACAGCAAGAAGGTTCTGGGTTCGAATCCTTTCTGTTCTCCCCGTGTCTGTGTAGGTTCTCTCCAGGTACTCCAGCTTCCTCCCACCGTCCAAAGACATGCTTGTTAGGTTCATTGGTGATTCTAAATTGGCCGTAGGTGTGAATGTGAGTGTGAATGGTTGTCTGTCTCTCTGTGTTGGCCCTGTGTGACCTGTCCAGGGTGTACCCCGCCTCTCGCCTGATGACAGCTGGGATAGACTCCAACCCCCCGATGACCCTTCACAGGACAAGCGGTTACAGAAGATGAATGAATGAATGGAAACACGGTGAATGATATTTATCATCTCGGAGGTACAGAATTTGTGTATCACTCAGTTTGATGTACACAAACACATCAGACGTCTCTCTAAACATTAACATTTTGCTGGGCCCTGTCTGGTGACGGTGTATTTAGATGATGCTGACGCTCATCCCCCAGGATCAGTCAGTGCTCCCTTACGTCTGTTCCTTTAACAAAACCCCAACTGGATCTTTTTAAATCAGATTAACTAAAAGTAAATAAATAAATAAAGATGACTCACATTCTGCTGGCATTTCCTGAAATAATAGTTTTTCTGATGGGAACAACAGGTGCAACGGGACACGGTAGATGCCCAGCAGTTTGAATCCAAGATTTTTGACTCATCGTTTCAGTGAACTGAGCTGCCAAATAAGATAGAGAACAAAACAATGTAAATGAGAACAAGATTGTTGCCCACTGATATCTACTGCATGTGGGATAGAATATGAATGGTTTAAAACTTAGGCCTGAGATACAGTGTCAGAGGAGGGCCAATTGTTATGTTTCATGTTGTGCAATTATGATACTCTCAACTCTATACTGTAACCTTGGAGCAGGTTTCACAGCTCCAAGCTCTTTAGACTATGAATTAGTATTCATTCATTCATCTTCTGTGATGCTTGTCCTCTGGAGGGTCGTGGGGGGGTTGGAGCCTATCCCAGCTGTCATTGGGCGAGAGGCAGGGTACACCCTGGACAGGTCACCAGTCTATCACAGAGCTAACACAGAGAGACAGACAACCATTCACACTCACACTCACACCTACGGCCAATTTAGAATCACCAATGAACCTAACCAGCATGTCTTTGGACGGTGGGAGGAAGCTGGAGTACCTGGAGAGAACCCACGCAGACACAGGGAGAACATGCAAACTCCACACAGAAAGGACCAGTCGGCCTTCACAAAATTAAAGACTGACTTATTTTAAATCAAAATAATTAGCCACTGTACTGCCATGCTAACAAATCTGAGACCTTTGTTTCCATGGTGATGCCAAGTTTGTGCTACTGACAGAAGAGTCAAAAGCAGGGGGCAAAACTTGAGTTTGCCAGTCATATTCTGGAGCTGAACAATGAGAAGGGAGACTGTTTTTCTGACATGAGTAACCTGTTGGAGGTTGAGTGTGGTTGCATTTATTGTTTCAATCTTTTCTTTATTTTTAATTTTTGAAATCTCTCAATAAACCACATTAAATATACCTGTAGCTATTACATTTCTCATTGAGGTCAAGGTTTACTGCTCCAAGAAAGGAGCTGAGATATGTTTGTTGAGTCACAAATGTTTTCCGGTTTATAAAAGCCTTCTACACAGAATTCATAGCAAATTAGACATACTTGAGAAAATCAAGAGCCTACATCAGCCGGACTTTGATGCTTGTGTTTACAGCTCGAAAAAGTTCATTTTCGCTAATTTTGACATACACTATATTGCCAAAAGTATTCACTCACCCATCCAAATAATTGATTTCAAGTGTTCCAATCACTTCCATGGCCAGATGTATGAAATCACCTGTGCACCAAGTCCAGTCATGAAATTTCCTCGCTACTAAATATTCCACAGTGGTATGATACCAAAGTGGAAGCGATTGGGTACAACAGTCTTTGTTAAACTTCATGTGATCCATGTTGATATTGTACATCACTTTGGACCAGCAACATGCTGGACTCTTAGATCATCATCATTCATCAGCCTCACCATCCCTCCAGCCTGCATTTATTTATTTAACTAATCTTTTATCTTTTTATCTTATCTTTTAGTGTACTTAATTACTGTGATGTCTGGCACCAGAACATTTTTAGTGGGATTCTTTGGGTCCTACGGGTTGAGGGGAGGGGACTACAAGCTAAGCAATTTATCATGACTTTTCTTAACTGTTCCTCAGCAGTTTTTGAGCTGGGGGCGGCTGTTGCCACAGGGCGGGGGTGCACAGTCAGCAATAAGGTTTAGGTGGGTGGGAAGTGTCATCCAAATGAATGCCAGGACCACAGATTTCTCGGTAGAACATTGCATTTTAACAAGACGATCTATGTTATCTACTTCACCTGTCAAGGGATTTATTGTTGTGACAGATCAGTGTTGTATTTCAGCACCACAGCACAGTGGACAGCTCCTTAATGTTCATGAGGAATTTATGTAAATGGCCATTACCGACCAGCACAAATAACTGTCTGGAAGAAAAGATCTATTACAGAAAATGTTTAACGAATAGTGAGTGTCTGGATCTCTCATGTGTATCCGTTCTCATACAAATACTACAGTACTTGACTTGAAACTATCAGTACAAAGTTACAAGATGACTTATAAGAATTAAGTCACTATGTTTATTGTATTAGATTAGTATGGGAGTATGGAAGATTCTAATTTCACAAATTCACCTTCATCCCACATTTTTCAGGCTTTGCTGAAAATGTGTATAATGTACAATAAGTAATATCTAGGCCTTATATGACGCAACCAAAAAAACATCTGTCCCTGTTCACCACAGCACGCCTCAGCTTTGTTTACTGACTGAAATCACAAAAAGATCTCGGAGGCTTTAGTCCTTCGGAGGACAGTCATTAAGGTTCATCAATAATTCAGATGTTTATACTGCACATCTTCGCAACGTATTTCAGAGCGTGTTGTTCCACAGAGGGACAATTAAAAGACATCCTTTGTTCCATGGAGTATATGAGGCACACAAAGTACGTCATTTTGCGATAAAGAGCATGTGCTAACCGATGTGCGATCACGCGCTGAAGCTGTGTATAAACTGTAGGTGTCACAGTACATCCAACATCACCTCAATTTATAAAGTATAGTTATAAATTGTGTAAACAAAACTCTGCTGTCACATATTCTAATAAGGATTCTAGTGGGACCGATGCATGAGACAATGGAAAAACTAGAATACTCCTGTGACTGATGCAGTTGTACTCATAAGTTTACATACCCTGGCAGAATCTATGCCATTTTTCAGAGAATATGCATCATAACACACACAAAAAAAACAACTGTTTACTCTTTTTTAAATCATAATGACAACAGAAACTACCCAAATGACCCTGATTAAAAGTTTACATACCCCAGTTCTTAATACCATGTATTGCCCCCTTTAACATCAATGACTGCTTGAAGTCTTTTGTGGCAGTTGTGGATGAGGCTCTTTATTTTCTCAGATGGTAAAGCTACCCATACTTGGGAAAAAGCCTCCAGCTCCTGTTAATTCTTGGGCTGTCTTGCATGAACTGCATGTTTGAGATCTCCCCAGAGTGGCTCGATGATACCGAGGTCAGGAGACTGAGATGGCCACTCCAGAACCTTCACTTTATTCTGCTGTAGCCAACAACAGGTCAACTCAGCCTTGTATTTTGGATCGTTGTCATGTTAGAACGTCCAAGTACGTCCCATGCGCAGCATTTGGGCTGATGAGTGCAAATTCTCCTCCAGTATTTTCTGATAACATGCTCCATTCATCTTGCCATCAAATTTTGACCAAGCGTCCTGTGCCTTTGTAGCTCACACATCCCCAAAACATCAGCGATCATCAGCGATCCAAATAAAAGTTCAATTTTGGTCTCATCACTCCAAATTACTTTGTTCCAGAATTGTTGAGGCTTGTCTCTGTGCTGTTTGGCGTATTGTAAGCGGGATGCTTTGTGCCATTTGTTTGGATCCTGAACTATTTTCCTGGCATTTGTGGCTGATATTTTTGTTGGTCTACCTAACCGTGGTTTGGTTTCAACAAAATCCCTCATTTTTCACTTAATTAGAATTTGAACACTGCGGATTTGCATTCTCAATTCCTTGGATATCTTTTTATATCCCTTTCCTTTTCAGTTAAGTTCCCTTTTCCCACAGATCTTCAATTATTTTGCTTTCCCCATGACTCAGAATCCAGAAACGTCAGTGCAGCACTGAATGAAAGATGCAAGGGTCTGTCAGGAGCCCAGAAACTCACTGACCTTTAAAATTTTGCGTTCATCATTCATATTCTCTAAAAAATGGCCAAGAAAATCAAAAATTCTGCCAGGGTATGTAAACTTATGAGCACAACTGTATATATAAGTTTTCTGATGTGGGCAACATCGATCACATTCATCATGCTAGGCAGTTACATGATGCAATGATATACCGCATCTAAAATTAATATGACAAAAGTACACACACACACACACACACACACATTATAAAAGTTGGGGGGCATTGTTGGCTGCATCCATCTTTAATCATAGTTTCAATTCAAACCTTACAAACACACATTAACAATGACGCAATCACTCAAAATAAAACATTCAAAGTCCAGTGAGTAGGATTTTGTTGAGTCAATAAGCCAAAATCAAATTTAGTATTGATTAGTGTTTGTAGTATAACTACAAATAGTTTTCGCTTAGAGTGAACCGTTCATATCTACATAGGGAGCTGGTCCACTTCCACAAACTGAACCTTATTGCACCGACATGTTTCTGCAGTAGCCCTGAATGGACAAACCAAACGCAGACTCTAGAGAGGGCCCTTTCGCCTCATCGCTAGATGCCACCAAATCCTACTGAATGGACCTTTAAACAAGGAGAGCTTTGTATTTCAGAAAATAAAAAAATATATATAGTAAAGGAAAAGTACAGTCCAAATATTTTAAAATAAAAATAAGGCAAAGCTGAAAGGCAAAATATATCTACATAACAAAAGCACAATAATAATAATTATAATAATAATAATACTATTATATTTTCCTTAATTTGCTGTTAAATTGGACAATGATGAATCTTGAAACATTTCTTCTATGACTGCTGGCTATGTTTAGGCTGAAAACAGGAAATTAGCTGTTGAGAAAAAGACAGTGGAATAAAAATAAGGCATTGTGGATTCACCTTATAATAATAATGATGATAATAATAATAATACTATGTTCCTGCTGTTTGACCCATCCATTTGTTCACACAGTAGTGTGTACAGTTGGGGGGTTAGGTGCTTGCTCAAGGCACCGCAGCCATGGACACGGGGGGGATGTGAACCTGGGTCCCTCTGGCCCCAAGCATCATCTCTAACCACTACCTCACAGGTCCCCCAAAACACACAAATCTCCCCGGTCTTCCGCGTGACAGGCGGAGATACTGTCCACTATACTAACGAGGAATCTATCTAGCTTTCCTGTGAGTCTCAGAAACAAGCAGGTGTAGTTAAGGGATCAAGTTCTTAGTAGGAAGTTCACTTACCACAGATATCCCTCCTTAAACTCAGTGAATTTGTGCCGGACCATAAATGTTGCTATAGCATCTGCTACCTAGCAACAAACGACAAGAGGTTAAAAAATAGCAACAAACTGAATCTGGATCAAACTGGTCCTACTGAACTAACACACACAAAAACTATACTGAGAAAACAGGCATCAAACTGTACAGTGATTCTGTTATCAGACAATAAATGAAACATAAAAATAAATATAATGACTCAGGTAAGGATCACTTACTTTTTCAGGTGCGTCCTCGTGAACTGCATGACCACACTGGGGGAGGACCTGCATTTGAAACTTTCCTGTGCACAAACAACGATTTTTGAGACTTGTGTATTTTACAGTGTTAGATAAGAAACAAACATGGAAGAAAAAATGCGTCATAAACAATCTGTGTCCTTTACCTTGCATCTGTCCAATAGTAAGGTCTTTGTCAAGTCTGTCTACTCCTGTACAATTAGAATAAGTCAGGGGTGAAAATGTGCAGTCAAAGGCAAAATAGCTTGAATTTGAATCATTTGTGTCCATCCAAACTAGCTGGACTGCCCAGATACTTAATATGTAATACAGAAAAAAAATGAATATGTTCTCTGTGTGACACGGAGAGGGTTCAAACCTGCGAGCAGGAGCAGCTTTGGCACAGGGCAGGTGAGGAAGAGAGCAGACAGACCTCTGAACCAGCCGTCCCAATATTTTTCTGTCTTTGAAAGCTCAACTCGCCAGGTAAAGATGCTCTCCTTCTTTGTCTGTGAGGAAAAAAATATGTGTATAGGTCATTTTCAACATCTTTCCAACACATTTACTGGTTACATAAGAAGGCAAAATATAGAAAGAGACTAAACCTCTTGGTCGTCTTCCTTCATTCTTTTCTTGTTGGATTCTTCTTCCACTTCTTCGTCCTCCTCTTCTTCTATAATACCTTCGCCAATGCTGTTGGGGACACCTGGACTGCTGGTGGGTTCTTCACACCTAGGAATGTTGGAAGTAAAATACAGTGAGTGAAACATACAGTTGCTATTAATGTACAGACGAGAAACCGAGTGGACGTACTTTTTCACTTGGCCGCCCATTGACACCCGTGCTGACTCGATGTTTCTGATCTGGCCACTCTTCACACTGAAATCAAAGGTGGCAGACAGAGAGAAAGACTGAGAATCCAGACTCTATAAATAGAAGCAACTGATTCAACAAGGCTGCTGAATTACAGAAGAGTACAATCTTGTCTAATCACAGAGATCACTAACTTAATGTTTACCTCCACTCAATGGCATTCTCCAGAGATTTAAACGTCTTTGGCCGACTTCTGAGGAAATTCTGCATACTGTTCAAAGCATCCATTGCCGTACCTAAATGAAATCGAGTAAATTATTCGTCATTATAAAACAAGTAATACTGAGCTCATCATTAATTTGATACAGTTACTAATTAATATTATTCCAATTCTTGGTCAATTTAAGCAAAAAATCTTACCCTCCACAACGTCAATGACACAGAGACCAAGCAGGGATGGTACATGATTAGCCACGGCTGTGTGAACTGCAATGGCCCCGCCCATGCTGTGTCCAATAATCATAATTGGAGGGGGGTTCTCTCCATAGAGTGCCTCCACCACTTTGCCAATGTCTCTAATGAAAGAAAAATCAAGGACAATTTGTTAATCATGTTATAATCTGCACTGAGTAAATATTTTTCAGTCAAGGACCAACCAAACACTAGAATTTATTTATTTCTACCAGAATAAACTGTGAAATCGTGACTATTTAAGGATGCACCTAGGCATTAAATACTCATTGCCGTTAAGTGGGGAGTGGCAGAATTTAAAGCAGCGCCTGATTCGACTTCCATTAACCCTATCAGACATTATATTATATTATGATTCATGTTTTTCTTTTCAATATTTTTCCCAACAAAGAAAAGCTATATAGTAAATTATGAAATTGGAGAAATTATCTGGAATCTGGCAATATACTATAAATACTGTAGTGGGGATGTCTATAACTTGGCATAAAACAAGTCTTCTGAATCATTGCCAAGGAGAGCACATACATTTTGTATTTTTTTTATGTAATAGAGGGACATAATATCAGGCCTTTGATAGAGAAAAAGCAGAAACTTGCTGTGATTTCAAAACCTGATTAGGGAATGTCCTGCTGTTTATTTTGGTGTGCAGCAGATTGTGAAGTGATTGGGACTATTCAGCTGACAAGCACAAGTGTTAAAATGGGTGAAGAAATGACTACAAAAAGCTTATTACTCACAGAAGTTTGATATGTCTTCATGACGACATTATTTTTACAAGTACAGATATTTGACAAATATCAGTCCAAAGCTTATTTCCACTCTTTCATGTTAAATATGTTACATGTCTACGCAATGATGAATTATTGAGTAATTCAAACAAGAGTAATGGGTGTTGACATGCATGCAGACTTGTATGGGGATTGTAAACACAGCTGGGAAGAAGGGACATGAATCATCACCGCCTTAATTGATTCCCATGCTTCTGTGACATAAAGTTAAAACTCAATGGTTCCACACCAGTGTCTTGCTTAACTGTGCAAATAAGAACTCACTTGGCCATCGTGTCTGCAGAAAGATCTTCAGGATTTTTCACTTTGGAGTCGCCTGTAGATGATGGCAGAGAGACAAATTTCAGAATTTATTCCGTCTGAGCTAAAGAATCATAACAAATACTGAATGAGGAATTATCCTCTGATAACATGGTGATCAAGCTGCACTGGTAGAATGAATCAGGGGATGTCTGCATGTGTATGTAGTTTAGAAAGCTCTCCATTTCTTAAAAAACTTTTAAACTATGAACAAAATATGTCTAATAATTAATGTTGTATCACACAACCACTTAGACGTACCATGACCTCGAAGGTCCATAGCCACCACCCTGCAGTTGATCCTGCTGTATATGACGGCCTACAAAGAAAAACACAGAAACCATTTAAATAAAATAGCAGGCAGCAAGTGTGCTGTGATAAACAACTTTATAGCACACAGTTTGGTGAGTATTTTAACATACCTTTCTCAGACCAAAGAAGTTAGAGTTTCAGTAACTGCAACAATAACTGTGTAACTGTGTTAATAACATAATAATGCTTACAGTAAACACTGCCCAGGAAAGCGCAGAGTGGCCTCCTCCATGGAGCAGGAGCAGCACAGGACCATGGGAGCCACTGCAGTAAATTCTGAAAACGTTCAAGGTAGTCAAGGAAACACAAGCCAGAGCTGCGTAAGAGCAACAAAGTAAACAGATGCTTCTCAAAACAGAATAAACATGAACCCTATGAACTGATTGTAAATGTGCTGTTGCAAGATATATGGCACACTGCTATGAATATGAAGCTTGGGCAAAAGTTCAATAAGGAAAATCTGTCCCATCATGATCTGTTCCCCTCCTGTGAATGTGGGCTGTCACTCCATTTCCTCATCTCTTACATTTTCCCACGGTGTCAAAATCAGTCCATTCTCAGTTACTGCCTCACTACTTCCATTCAATCAACTATTTGTCATTCTGTCACTTCGTCTGCAGGTTGTACCCTGCTCCTCCCCATCTCCACCTCACCATAGTCATTCTACGAGTCTTCATCAGAGGTCTCCTTCAGCCACCTGTCAGTTTTATCTTTTTCTCCACCACCACCAGCGTCTAGACTCTGGGGAGGTCCTGTCTCCCCTTCTACCTCCGTCATCTGAGATCTTGTTTAATGATACCGTCACTCTTGGAGTCTAACGGTCAAGCTTTTACCTTGTATGCTCCTGTTCCCTCCAGTGAATATTCACACTTCACCTATTTGATGTCTCCTTAACAAAATAAGAGTTGAATCAAATCACACATCAAAGCATCACTAATTCATAAATCAGTAGTCAAGGATATATCTTTGCCATTTTCATTTTCAACCTCAACGTCCTCCATGGTTTCAAAGTACTGACTCCAGGTCAGGGGGGAGAAATCTCTCTTCCGTCCAGGTCTGTGAAAAGGAAGATGTAAATCAGTTCGTGTCTGGTGTGATTCAGCATTCCAGTAGAACTTGCCAGTTCATTAGACACACTAATGAAAACAAAAAAAGTATAAATGCATCACCGCAAGACAAAAATCTCTGGACAGCGTCTCTATTGAGGGACATACTTAATCTCTTATCACCTTTTTACTTTGTCAAATAACAGGATTAAGTGCCACACACTGATCAAGTAATTCTGCAATCAACCTTTGCTCCACCTTGGTCATGAACTTAAAACACACTGCTCAAATAACATTTTTATTCTGCACCATTCCTTTCTAACACTGCAACGTCATTTATCTAGCTTTACCTTTAAACTAAAAGAATCAAATGTCTCTGACTGACATAGCCTACACACAATCTCCAGGGGGAGCATGGATGGAGTTTTATTCACAAAGGTAATACACAGAGGGTATGCAGTCAAGAAGCACGAACATGTTTACACATCTACTTTGACATGGTGATGTAAACAAGCTCTGACCTTCATTACACTGGCTGTGCAAACGGAAATGAAGGTGGCACAAACCCTGCAGCTAAACCTGTTAGCAATGATTCTAACCTAGTTCCAGAGAGTATTAGCGTTGTACTTGGTGTACATGTATGGTCACGAATGTTTACGTCTTAACGCATCTTGGCTAATATCGTATAAATACTAACGGACGGAGCTAATAAATATAAAATGCGTACATGGCAAAGCTACTAGCTAAGTCAATCATATTATCCAACAGTGATGGTTCAAACTCTGGTAGCAGCAGTAGCTTATTTAGCTTGGCTAACGGAATCACTTTGTCGGAGTAGTTTTAAACAAACTGTACATATACGCGTCCAGCGTCTGGCTTCAGGAACACTAACCAACAGGTGTGATGGTGGGTAAACATTAAATACCCGACACAGCTGACAGGATGCTAATAACATGCTAGCTAACTCACCCCATTTTCATTTTGGAACCGGACTGAAAACCACCTGCCATAGGAGGTCTGGAGGCTAACAGGTTCAAATGCAGCTGTTTCTCCATGTTTTTAAAAAGTCGGGTTGGTCTGTGTCAGGAGCTGTTTAATATGCCCTTCCCTCTCCTTCCCCGCATATGATTTCCTTCGACACCAACACAGAAGGTTAGGCAGACATTTGATAAATTGCGTTTGAGTGACAAGCTAACAGCTAGCGCTCTTCTTCTTCTTCTGCTGCTGCTGCTGCTGCTGGGATTATGTTTGGTACGTCGCTTCTTCTTCTTCTCCTTCTGTCTCAGTAGTAGCACAGACATTTGAAAGCGTCACTGCCATCTACTGACTCCATAATTGTCTACATCAGTAGTTGACAGTCTTTCAGTGTTAGTGGTTTTCAGAAGTGTATTCAGAGCGTTTCTAGCTCCGTTTTGATGAGTAAATACAAATAAGCAGAATTTTGCAATAAAAATTAAAAACAACAAAACAAAACAAACAGCAACAGTTCAAGAATAAAATAGAACCATGTTGTGTGAACAAAATATTGCATTGCATCGAAATTGCATCAGTTGTCCTAAGTCTAAGATTCTTCAATTTGTCAATCCAAGAAACCTGCACAACAGCACATTTGAGGATAAGTTTACAGTACAATTCTTGAACACAAGGTGACAGCATTGCACTCTTTATCTGTGCCAGATGACACGCAGTTTACTCATCATTTAGTGCTACTCAGTCTCTGAAAACAGAAGTGAGATGTGGCTCAGAGGGAGCTTGATCTGTTTTATCTCATTTATTTATCACAGTAACTGCAAAAATGAATACTAATAGTAAAAAAAGAAAGTGCTATCATTACGGTGTGTTTATGATCCACTGAAACTGATCATGAACACTAAAGCTCACTGGAAGATATTTGAGAGACTGTAAATGCGGTTACATAAAGAGATGTTATCACAGATGATTATCATGCAGAACTGCTAATTTGAAAGTGAGAAGCAGGGGAGAGGTCAGGAACGGGTGACGCTGAGTAGACAGAGTGGCTCATGTATGCGAAGGTTGTCGGTCACCCAGGTCATGGTGTTTCCAAAAGCGTTAAAGAAAGGCAGCTGGACTTGTAGAGTTTTGCCACTCATCCAAGAGCTCCTTCAGTTCTAAAGGACTAATGGGGAGTTGGGCTCACATACAGTGTTACCTGAAACACTGGGACAAAGGTGCCTTTAGTAATACGACTCAGGTGATAATTATATCTATTTAAGCAACAATGACAAGCATAATCTGTAATGTGAGCCTTTCCTGTCCAACCACCCGAACAGATGGACTTTCCATCTTTCCACTGCAATTAAACTGAGTAGAAGTGGTAGTTATAGGGAAGTGAAAGTTGTCTGTGTCTTGTCAGCATATGCAGCACAGTGGACGAGGAAGGTTCTCAGTCATCCAGGTCATGCTATATCCAAAAGTGTTAAAGAAAGGCAACTGGAGTTAGGGCTGTACAATATATCTCTTTGGCTTCTTCAGTCATCCATTCAAGACTTTTTAATTGATTGCCATGATTTTCTCTAGAAGCTGAAAGAACAAAACTTCAGAGCAACAATAGCAACCAAGTATGAGCTATTAGCAGACTGATGAGTCATTCCTGGTATGTGGGGGCATTTGCTGTGTGCAGCAAAACATCTCATCATGTGTGCTGTGAAATACCATATGTTGGAATGAATTCCAGAGGCCGCTGACGAGGTTGGAAAAACGCTAAAAGCTTGAGTCAAGTTTTTTATTTTGCTTTATTTTTTTTATTTTTTTTACAGTATTTTGCTAACTAGTAGAAAATAGAGCATTAAAAACGACAACTGAGTGACTGATCGACATCAGATGCTTGTTCAATTGCCTTAGATTTGGGACTAAATTGAAATTGGGACAAAGGTGAATCAGTGTCTGAATGAAGAAAACAGTCATGTCTGGTCACTCCACTCCGCTCCAGTAACCTTTAATAGATGCAACGGCTAACTCTATTTATAGTGAAATGGAGATTGTCTGTTTCACAGCACTGATTCATGATTCACGGTATCCAAAGAGGAGAGCACAGTGGTGACGGCAGCGTGCCTGCTCAGTTTCTTTTTCAGGGGTGGTGGGGGAGGCCAGTGAGGGCTGGTTGAAGCCGGAACCACTGACTTGTTTACTGGTCTGACTTTTGCTCAAAGGTTACTGACACAATGTTCTCAAGAGGTGTGAAGAAAGCAGGGGGAGGAAGTGGCTCCTTCTTTTTCTTTGTACCTTTCATTAGGGAACTGTGTTAAAGTTTGAACGCAGAGCAAATGCAGCGTTGCTCAAACATGTGCATACAGTAAGTGCAGTCCAATTTTCTCGCCGACTTTGGCAGATTACTTTTGTATGGTTTATTTAAGAAAGAACATTCAGAGTTCTACGTATAAGTGGAAATTGTGCAAGTGCAGATCTGCAGCCTGATTTGACACATGGAATATAAAATCCTTTCATCATTGTCTAAAGTCACATGGGGAGAAAACACAAGTGTAGTTTTGGGAATTGAACACCAACTGATGAATGTAGTAGCAGGTGAATTATAAAATGAATGATGGAGACAGTTTTTGCATAGCCTGTTGGGTGTTTGATGTAAACCCACTGAGGCCAAGACCTGGAGCTGCTGTGGAAAATCACATGCACAAAGGCATGCAGACACTCCAACACTCTACCTACACCGTGTCTCCCCTCTCTATCACTTTTCACTCAATATCCAGTCCTCTTGTTGGGTGCTGCTGGTTTGCGTGTTCAGACAGCCTAAATGATTGCATTCAGATGCTGCGTGCATACACCCACCCTTGTTCCTCGTATGGATTGGCTGAGAAGCACGGCGGTTTCTTTTCCTGGGGCATTCTGTGACTTTTTACTACTTGCTGGGAGGAGGGATGAGGGAATTCCTAAAACTCCTGAACTTGTTAGAATTGTGTTGTGTAGACACTCCCACTAAGAAAAGGAAATGCGGTGCAAATGTTACCCAGCCAGTCGAATGCCCCTTGAAAGCGTTTAAAAAATTCAGACAGGCCTCTCGGTCTGATTGGCTGAAGTTATCAGCCAATAGAAAAATCAGATATGCCCTGTGACGTTAGTGTGGTAATAGGAGATGGTATCCATTAAAGCCAAAACTGTTACATAAGTAGTTTTGGATTTAAAATGTGAACTAAGTTCCAATAAGCAAATGGAAATAGACATGAAAATATTCTTAATGTTTGTGTGCTCATGGCGTCCAGGCTCCCGTAATGACGGTGCCTGAAGCAGATCAACAAGAGCTCAAATATCCAACTGTCTTTCATGGTCTGGTAAACATGAGCTTCACATAACAGGTGTGTACAACTTGTAGCGCGGTCCTGCAGTCATGTGCAATCAGCGTCTATAAATTCAGGGGCTTCTTCCACGGTGGAGCAGTAAAGACGCAGCATACGACTAGGACACCACTACCTGCCTAAAGGATTGTGTATATTTCCACTGTCTGGGTTTGGGATTGGGAAAACTATTAAGGTAAACTTGTATGTCAAGACAGATGACAATTTCAAACTGTTATGCTTTCAAATTGTAAACTACAGGAACAGAAAAATATAGATGAAATCCTTAGAATATATGTATATATATATAATAAATGCTTGTTTTTTTCAGTGAGGGGTGGTATGCTGGCTGGCTCACTTCAAAGACAGTTTATGGCCCAAGGCATTTCCACAACAGAACCACTTCCAAAGACTTGTGTACTTCTTGAGAAAACTTGAAGCTTGTCATTATCCTCACTTCCAGGTATGCCCAATGCTAAGCACATTTAAATACATCCAATACGCTAAATACTTTAACACCTACACTTGACCACACCATAGATGTAATAATCCAAGCAAAATGTGATAAAATTTGAGCACCTCTATTCCACGTGTCTTCACCATCTTCTTCATTGCGTGGTGTACTTCACACAAAGGTCCGGGGCAAATAGCATCAAGAGCACATCTTTCCATTTACGTCATCAGCCCAGGAACGCAAATGGTTGGCATGACACCCAAAGACATGATGCCCTCTGCGGCAGTCAAGTTCTTCGGAGCAGGCACCGCCGCCTGCATTGCTGACCTCATCACCTTTCCACTGGATACTGCCAAAGTCAGGCTGCAGGTAAGGCGCACAGCGTTCAAGAAGGCTATACATTTTGTCCAAGATGTGTCTTGTTCAGTTTTAACCGAAGAACGCTTGAATGTCATCTTCTTGTACAGATTCAGGGAGAGTCTGCGAAAGTTGAGGGGACCAAGGCAATGAAGTATCGGGGCGTGTTTGGAACCATCACCACAATGGTGCGCACAGAGGGTCCCATGAGTCTTTACAATGGACTTGTAGCAGGACTCCAGAGACAGATGAGTTTCGCCTCTGTCCGTATTGGCCTTTATGACTCCATGAAGCAATTCTACACTCGAGGCACTGAGAGTGAGTGTCATGTGTCCATTGCGTTACACAAACAAGGTAGTTTCTCTCCCACTCCTTCATTTTGACTAACATAAGTTCTGCACAGGTGCTGGCATTGTTACTCGGCTCATGGCGGGCTGTACCACGGGAGCCATGGCTGTGGCTTTTGCACAACCAACGGATGTGGTGAAGGTGCGATTCCAAGCCCAGGCACGGCTGGCTGATGGTGGCAGGAGATACAACAGCACTCTGGAAGCCTATAAGACGATCGCCCGGAATGAGGGCGTACGAGGCCTTTGGAAAGGTGCTTACCTTTTTACTTCAAAGTTAATCTCATCATGCAAACTACCTCCTCTGAATGTAAAGTAACTATTCTCTGCTTTTTTCCAGGCTGCATGCCAAACATCACCCGTAATGCCATTGTGAACTGTGCAGAGCTGGTGACCTACGACATGATCAAGGAACTCATCCTGAAGTATGACCTAATGTCAGGTTAGTCAAAGAAAATGACTGTAGGAAGATATCAGTTCAACAAACTTATAGATCAAATAGTTCAAATACTGTGGTAGTAAGTGACATCTCCTCTGTTCCCCCCCAGACAATCTGCCCTGCCACTTCACAGCTGCCTTTGGTGCAGGCTTCTGCACAACAATTGTGGCTTCTCCTGTGGATGTAGTTAAAACACGGTTCATGAACTCAGGAACTGGACAGTACAGCAGCGCTGTCAACTGTGCTCTCACAATGCTGAGGAATGAAGGACCCACAGCCTTCTATAAAGGGTAAGCAACACACTACACAACCTTACAGTGAAACAATAAGGCAATAAAATAAGCTCTGTCGAACACTTCTTTACTTTTACTTTCCTTTGACTCTTTAAGGTTCATGCCTTCTTTCCTGCGTCTGGGTTCCTGGAACATTGTCATGTTTGTGACGTATGAACAAATTAAAAGAGGAATGTGCAGGACGCAACAGTACTGGGAGTCACCATTTTGACCGAAGCTCTTTTTAAGTCAGAACTGCACAGATACATAGACCTAACATGCACCAGGATGCAGTGAAGACTCATGGTTGGTCGGGAAAGGAGACCTTTACCGAATGTGGAGGCCCAGAAAAGAAGAGAATGGTTTTGAGGCCCATGATCACATTACCGACTCAGAGGTGGACTTTGTGTGTTATAAACACTCACATGTTATAAAACCATGTCGCAAGAGAACTCGGGGACATCGTTGCAATACTAGAATGATATAAAGATTAGAGTAGGATTTCTAGATATATTTTATCCATTGTAATGATCAGTGCTTCCATTGCAAAAATCCAGTGCATGTGTAAGAGATGGATGTGAAATGTTACAGTAAATCCAGAAGTTATATTGCTGCTCAAACCTTGATCAGGTGGACAGTTGACTACGGACTTTAACGTTTACAAGAATGAACTGAGGGCGCAAATGAATATGGTCATCATTTCCACAGTACGTCTTTGACATTGTCTTTGTATCCTGTCCTCTACTGCAGATTGTTTACAGTGTTTATCATTCTTTGCAGTATGTGGCCAAGGGTTTATGATTTAATGTATGTGTCCCTTAATGTAAACAGTTTGATTTATTGCTGGCCAGTGAATCGTAATTATGTTGCACACAATTATAAAAAAGGATGCTATAATGATCAAAATGGCCGTTTTTTTCTGTAGTGTATGAATTTTACTTTAGATTTGTTGGGTTTTTCAACAAAGAAATCCCAGGAGACACTTGAAATGGTTTGAATAAAACAAGAGGAAAAATAAATTACAATGCTTAATTGAACGTTGCAAAGATGTCAGAATTTCCTTGGAATAAAGAAAAAATCATCTTTCAGTCTCAATGTAGATGTGAGAGTTGAACATCTTTTATTTTAAGGTAAGAGGATCCTCTGAGACATAGTGAATGTGACATTCCCAGAGGCACCAAGCAGAATATACTGTGTTATGAGAATTGTGATAATTTATCAGATAAACATATTCGTGTTAAAGCAGTACCAAGGGATGCAAGAGTACGTCTCATTCAATTCAAAATTATGCATCGGTTTTACTGGATTCTTTCCAGATTATTTAGATTAGGTTTATTACCCACATCAAACTGTTGGCGATGCAAATCTGAGGACGGTAATTTAGTTCATGTTTTATGGTCCTGTGACAAAGTCCAACAATTCTAGGCCAATTTTAAGATAATCTATGTCAGATCACAGAGATACAAATCTCTTTTAACTTTAGATCTTTTGTTCTGGGTGAACATTCAGCTCTGACAGGATACATACATGCTTGTGCTACTTCTTTATATTTTTGTATGTATTTCATTTTATTAGCTGTGGTAGCTGTACATGAAGGAGCACAGCAATGGATGCTGGCAACCAGAGAGGGATCAGTATAGATGGTGATGGTTTGGAGTTGGGGTTGCTTGTTTGGTTGGGAGGGGTGTTATTACTGTTACTGTTGAAATAATGAAAATAAAAAAAGGTAATCACATATTCATATATTGCATTAGGTTGTTGAAAAGTTGTATATCCAGTTTTGTGTAGATGGTATGGAATACTTCCAGTGGCAACTGATCCTGTTGCTGCAGTTTCACAGTTAGGTCAGTAAGATATATATAGACGCACAGAGGCATGGTTCAATACATATGTAGGACAACATGTACCTAAGCAGTCTTCGGGATTTATATACCATGTATTTCATAAGACTACTTCTTCATATTTGTCATGCAACCATAATAATAAAGTCATTACTTATGTTATCGAGTGTGCATATAGTAACTTCCCTGTTCAGGCTGGCTACAGAATATTGCGTGGCTTTATTTATAAAATATACAAATTAAATATGAACAATAGACACACAATGGTTTTAAAT
Source organism: Chelon labrosus (assembly GCF_963514085.1). Lineage (NCBI taxonomy): Eukaryota > Metazoa > Chordata > Actinopteri > Mugiliformes > Mugilidae > Chelon > Chelon labrosus. The sequence continues at coordinate 3,966,063 of NC_140350.1, read as the reverse complement.
GCATCATAGAATTATTATATATAACATAATTAAACAGAATGTTTCAATGTAGTGCCTCATTAATCAATGCAGGAACAACAACACTGGGATTACCGTTCTCAACATATGGCCTTAATTTGTCAGGCAGTTAACATGTGTTTCAGCATGACTCAGCATTTACTCTGAAATACAAACTTAAAAAAAAAAACAACTGTATGAATGAGCAAAAAAGTTTTAGCACGATTTTACAGATAAAATCTTTAATTGCCAAAATCAGATCAGAGTGTTTTGATACTGTCATAGGGGCACAACAGAGAGCAGGCTTGATAATGAAGTCAAGAAAGAACAATCTCTGTAATCACACTTCGTATACAAAGACTTACACAAAGATATGCTGTTTGTCACACAGAGACAAAGACTTTTATAGCGCGCCTGTTTGATCAGCAGGCAGCTCTCAGATATATGGAGCCGGGGTGGGGCCCCACCTCTAACACATGTCATGCAGTGATGTAACAGCACCGTGACTGTATTTAAAGAGGCGGCTTTCTTTCTCCACATTGTGTCCATTCATAGTGTGAGACTCGGCAGGAGGCATTTCAACTTTCACAGATCAAGTCACGGTAAAACCAAACTCTTTCAAATAATGTTCTTTTGTTTGTGTCTTCATTATCAAAGACTTGTTTCACTGATGATTAGTTCTGTTTTCCAGGTTTTGGAGTATGATTTTAAGACTCATCACTTTTGAAAATCATTTCATGGAAAAACAAGGAAAACAATTTATAACTGGAACGAAATTTAGTCAAAGGGACACCTTTAGAGAATCCTGATCTCTAATGCTTCTGCCCTTAAACTCTCCAATAAAGGTAAGTCAAATATAAAAAAATGTAAATGAGTCGTTACTAAACTAACTGAATCTTCTTTGCCAGCTTTGTAGAGTTGAGTGGCTTTGCATTTTCTCCTCAAAGAGATGAATCTTTGTCTCTGAATTAATGTAGGAATATTTTATTTTTTCAGATTTTGGAGCTTCTTGTCCGCCAGCTTTAACAAGCCTCTCTTCAGTCCCTGTATTGATCAAACCAATTTTGGAAAATGGTTGGATTTAGACCTGCAGATGTGCCTCCGTCGGCAGCTGTAAAGTTTGTGGGAGCAGGAACTGCAGCGTGCTTCGCTGACCTGCTCACCTTCCCTCTGGACACAGCCAAAGTGCGGCTGCAGGTAAAGGAAAAAAGCTCTGAACTTTATTCCATATGCATGCAACAATGTCTCCAACCCTAAAGCAGCTAAAAAGTCTCTTCTCCTAAGTCATATGAGATTTAATTATATCCTACACAGATCCAAGGAGAGAGCACAGCCTCAGCATCAGGAGGGAAAGGCTCTGCAGTGAAGTATCGGGGAGTGTTTGGCACCATCACCACCATGGTGCGCACAGAGGGACCTCTGAGTCTTTACAATGGACTGGTGGCAGGACTCCAGAGACAGATGAGCTTTGCCTCTGTCCGCATTGGTCTCTATGACTCTGTTAAACAGTTCTACACTAAAGGCTCTGACCGTGAGTATCTGTGAATGGACTCTAAAGTGTATCACCTATGGCAGTTATTCTACACTTCACTGCAGTTTGTGTGAAAAGGATATGTTATTATAATGTATTATATTGCAACAGGCACTACATTCCATTTACACTTGCTTGCCAAAACATTAGGTACACTGGTGTAAACGAATTGCATTCTAATATAACAGTCCTGCACTACATCTTATCAGGTTATGGCATTAAGCATATAGTTTAATTCAAATTAATTGTGAGCCCTGCACTAATCAGGCTTGATATCTCTCTTTTCACTTGTTCAGATGTCAGCATCGGCAGTCGACTGCTTGCGGGATGTACTACAGGTGCCATGGCGGTTGCTTTGGCTCAGCCAACAGACGTGGTCAAAGTCCGCTTCCAGGCACAGGCCAGGTCTCCTGGGAACACCAGACTTTATAGTAGCACTATTGACGCATACAGGACCATTGGCAAGGAAGAAGGCATCCGTGGTCTGTGGAAAGGTAACTGGAGATTGCGAAACTAAGGTGTGACTTTTATTTCTCCTGGTGCGTCATTTTATGCACTTTTACAACTCTGTTCTGCAGGGACAGCTCCAAACATCACACGGAACGCTATTGTTAACTGCACAGAACTTGTGACGTATGACTTCATCAAGGATATGCTTCTTCAGTCCACTCCTCTGACAGGTAAACATTAACTACAGTCCTATGTGATCCAGGTGTGATATAATACCCAATATAATACCCAAGTGTTCTCCATCCTGGATTAGTAACATTCATCTTGTATTCCACAGATAACCTGCCCTGTCACTTCGTGTCAGCTTTTGGAGCGGGGTTATGCACAACAGTGATCGCCTCTCCTGTCGATGTGGTCAAGACAAGATATATGAACTCTGCTCTTGGTCAGTACAGCAGCGTCCTCAACTGTGCTGCTGCCATGATGACCAAAGAGGGCCCCCGTGCCTTTTATAAAGGGTAAGCAATAACTCCACAGATGATGCTGAAAGACTAATGAGGATGTAAATTAAACATTTATGGAGGAAGATTTAAACGTCTGTAAACTAAATAACAGCTATTAATATGAATGGATTGCAATAAATTGTGTTGTTTTTCTTTCCTTCAAGGTTCATGCCATCGTTCTTACGCCTGGGGTCCTGGAACGTCGTGATGTTTGTGACATATGAGCAGCTGAAAAGAGCCATGATGGCAGCGAATCACAGCTACACGTTACTGTGATCATTACTGTCTGCCAGGAAGCTGATATTGTACCACAGTTGTATTATATACAATTATGTTTACATCTTGTTGTTTTTTCATGCATGTTTCAACTTTTTGTATTAAAAAAAAATCTGTGATGACAGAAATGTAACCATGTGAATCATTAGTTGTAGGAGTGCAACACATATATTTAAAATCACTCTTTAAAGGTTAGAGCTTGTCTGATCAATTGCTTCCTCTCGGCGGAGAGCTGCTCTGGGAACTGGATGTCAAAAGTAACGATGAGGTTTCCTCTCTGGGAAGGATTCTGGGACAGCGGCATTCCCTCTCCAGTGAGCACTTTTTTGTACGTAGGGCTGATGCATTATGACAAAAACAAATCAGAAAGAGGAAAATGACGCACAAAATCAATGCATAGTGCTAAATAAACATCACAGTCTAAGTGTGCCATTGATATATGCCATGATACTTATATGACCCCCCCCCCCCCAACACACACACACACACATTTTCCCTTATTGGTATTAGAAATGAACATGAAAGCACTTACTGGACAATGTCATTGACAGGAATACTGAGCAGCCTGCCATCTAGTGTTTGCACATCCACAGAGAAGCCAGCCAGTGCCTGTGGGAAGGGGGATCAATTGCAGCTTCAGTGTTTATTCTGCTAAGGCTAAATCTTTTAGAATGGCCAATAGCTAAACCCAGACATGACTCACCATCTCCAGAGAGATCTTGGCCTTGTAGATCAGGTCATTGTCCTGTCTTACAAACTGAGGATGACTTTTCTGTCGCACTATGAACACAATATCTGCAGGGATGCTGTTGGGTCCCTAAAGGCAAAAGGATTACAAACAGTATGTATCGTTAGTGAAGAATGACCTGTGCAACAGATTATATTTTAAAAACCTTCATTTGGAAGTGATCACATTAGTCTGTGAGCCACTTTTCTATGTCAATGAAGGAGATTCGCTGTAAATTAGCAATGAAATTATTCAGCTATTAAATTTCATAGCTTAATAAAGTAATAAACCTTCCTCCAGGCTATCCTTTCCATCCCCTTTTATACAAACATTTCTTTAATAGTATAGATATTAACTAACAAAGGTTCATGGATATAACACAAACATTAATTCTTTACTAATATTTTCAATAAAAGATTAAACACTGAAATCCAAAAATCTAATACTTTTGCAGCTCTGTGAGGCCACTTAAAGTTAAACCAGCACCAGGGACAGCACCACAAGCTCAGACTCAGACCATAACATAGATTTTTGTATAAAAGCATGAAAATAAGCCATCATATCAACTGACGAGCTTTCTGAAATGGTGTTGACTTCATTTACCTGATCCCCCTCTTTGGAAAAAATGATTCTTGTGCCTTCCTTCCATCCAGGCTTTACATCTATAGACAGGATCTTGTCTTTGATGCTGGATGTGTAGCCATTGTCATTCATAACCTTAAACACAAGACAAAGTATTAAGTGTAAAATCAATGAGTGTGTTTTATTTGGTTTATTAGTTGGATAAAAGCCCCTCGAATCAGAGTCTGTGAGGAGCTCTAGGTCAAAGGGATACATGAATAGTTTAACTCTTCAAAGTTTACCCTGCGAGAAATCTTAATCTTTTTTGTGCAGCCATGGAACAGATCATCCAGAGACAAATGTAGGTCTCTCTCTATTGGAGAATCTTGCGTCTTTTTCACCAATCCTGCCTGCATCCCACCGAACTGTAGCGGTGCATCGCTCGCATAGAAGTCTAAAAAAACATTATTAAACATTATTATTACTGCCTCTGGTATGAATATTTAACATATTAGAATTCACTGCATGGTCTTTGGTTTAGTTTGTCTCACCTGCAAATGGGTTGTCGCCGCCAAAAAACTCTCTGAATGTTTTGTCTGGGTTACCGTGGTAGACATATTTTGATGACCAAGCCCCACCAATGCCGAACTCAGGGGGGATGCCACCTTTTAGACCCTCCTCGCCAAACTTGTCGTATGTTGCCTTTTTTCGAACTGTCATGAACAAAATGGGCATGTGCAGTCAAAACACTGGTATAGGCACGAATATTGCTGTTTTGCTCAAATGTGGATCTTTAAAAGGCATTATGCACATATTTTAACCATCTGACTAATTGAAAGTGTACATGGCATGCCCTTTATTAGAAATGTTACATGCATACAGTGTAGCCTATTAGTTTTACTTATTGGTTATATAGTGTTACTCCTAAGAAATTTTTAGTAAGATTGCAGTGCCCAGATGTATCCACACACACACACTCAGTGTTGTTTTTGTAGCCAATGGTGCATATAAATCCTGACTTGCCTATGCAACCACTTATTTTACATTATTTATATATTTAGAATTATTTATATATTGATTTACATTACTTTGTAGAGCTGTTAACAGTAAAGAGTTATTTTTGTATTTTAAATTGACCATTACTTAGAAAATCAATAAAAAGGGGTAACATCCAAGGAGGTGAATACTTTTTCATACCTGCCAACTTTTCAAAAAACCTTGGAGTGAGATTTTGTCGTGGGTGACCAAAATTATGCCGTGCACGCAGTCACACAAATTGGTGGCTCAGATATAAGATAACTGGAATTAATTTGATGTTGTACCCATGTTGTACCCTGCATTCTGGTGGTTTGTGGGGAGGTCCAAAGCTGTTGATAGGGGCAGCCCACTGGAGATGGACAATATTGGTTACATTCTGTGAAGCAGACATAGCCATTTTGGATTAAGCAGATGTGGTTTCCAGCATTCTAGTGGATTTTTGGGCGGTCTTCTAAAGATGTGCAATACCTGAACTTATTCTGATTCATGTTCGGCATCATGACTTGTAGGTCTTAGTCTGTAGACTTGAGCTGAACATTCAACCAGAAAACTAAATGACAATAAAGCCTTATTCATAGATCAGTGTTTAAAATTTGACCTAGGTAGGTTGATTGATATTTTAATTAAAATGGTATTAAACTAATTCTTAACTAAAACCTAACCTATGTTGTGAATAATTGTATTCTTAAGAGCACTTAATGATTTATGTTCAGCCAAAAACGACACAAGATTAGTTAGGGAGGGACATTATTCTTCATTCAAAGTCTCCCACCACATGGTCCATCAGAGACAAATAAAGTGCTTAAACAGTACAACTTTTTCAAGCAATAAAACAGATGAATGCATTACAAAAACAGCTAAAATGAGGCATAATCAGTACCCGATGCAGGTCAGAAGCTGGGTAAAGTCCTTGTCTATAATCTGTGTGCATGGTTATACTGGCCTAGTCTCAACTCAGATTCTCTTCTTTATCAGACTTCTCAAAGTACCGTAAATTCCGGACTATAAGCCGCTACTTTTGTCACTTGCTTTGGACCCTGCGGCTTATACAACGGCAGATGGATTTTTACAGCTAACGGTCACCAGGGGCGCACTATTATGTCATAGACGATGACACGAGGATTAAGAACTGACTTTTCTGGTATAGTAGACTGGTTATTTTGATACAGTAAACGGCCGTGTTACTGCACCTTTACTGCTGTGTTGGCTGTTTTCGAAAAAGATGCTGGTTATTTTGTTGAGCAGCCGGGTTACTGCACTTTTGCTGCCGTGTTACAGGCAAGCACTTTTACAAACAAATTAAATTTAGCCATTTAACGTTATTGCCTCGTCAAGCGTTGCAAACTTTGTTTTTTGTTATACTGCACTACTACGGTACTATGACTGCAGGAAGTGCGCTAGGAGCGCACCGTTGTGTTATTTGTGCACTGCACGAATGCTGTTTGTAATGTCAAAGATGTGAAAGTTTGATCAATTGATTTTTTGTTTGATTGATCGAAAGATGTTTGTCAAATGTAAATATGGGACGCTTTGCGTTTCCAAACAGTCATTTCTGTCCCGACAATCCCCTCCGTGGTAGAAGAAACCCTTACGGTAATTAAACATTAAAACACCACCGGCTTATAGTCGGGTGCGGCTTATATATGGCACGATCTGTAGTTTCTCCAAAATTTAGCTGGTGCGGCTTATATTCAGGTGCTCCTTATAGTCTGGAAATTACGGTAGTGGTCTTGGTGATCTCTGTATCTCTTCTTCTGTCTACTTCGGGGTGCAGGCATAGATAGTAAAGGGGTGCACTGCAGGTGTAGCGCAGCGCAAAGGTTCAGGGGCGCTCATCAGCGCCATCTAACGTCGTGGAGTTTGAAAAGGAACGGAAGAGTCTCGGACCAAGATCGGATTTTTATTTTTTTTTTTAAGCGTGAGAAATTGGATGTGTGGCGTGAGTGCGTGTGAAAACAGGCAAAACCGTGTGTCACACGGCGAAAGCGTGAGAGTTGGCAGCTCTGCTTTTTGTACATGAAGGGATGCCCGAGCAAAATACACGATCTAACGTTCATATTCAAAATAAAAGAAAAGCCATTCCTCTACTTACGGTCGCTCAAAACATCATAAGCTTCACTCAGCTGAATGAATTTCTCGGTGCTTCCAGGTTCTCTGTTCTTGCTCGGGTGAAACTTCAACGCAAGGCGTCGATACCTGGGAAGATAAGTTTAGATTTTAATAAACACATAAACACAATAAAGACATAAAAAAAATAAAAAAAACTGCTACAAGTATCACGTCACTTACGCCTTTTTGATATCTGCATCCGTTGCATTTCTGTTTATTTCCAACACCTCGTAGTAATCGCTGCTCATTGTGGAATAAAGTTGTAAAAACTATACTAGCAGTTTAAAGTAAATCAAAATTAAGCTAACTAGCTAAAACACAGAGCAGTTGTTTCGCTTCGTTTCCAGGGTAACGGCTGCCTGTGGAGACTCTCGCGAGGTTTGTGAAAATTGCGGGAATGGAGAGGTTGCTGAATTCTACTAAACAAACAAACAAAAACGTATTTATAGTTGACTTCTGTTTTTGTTGGAGAAAAATACAGCAAGAAATAGTTACATGCTTTGTGTTGTAAAGTCTGTAGTATCACAGCATGCAAATAACCATTTGTTTTGAAAGGATAACCGACAAGTCTGAAAAAACTCAAACTTGATTGGCTTAAAATAAACTATATACAATTTAAAATATATGTGCATTGGTTACATTGTAACCAAAATTATTTTAATCTGAAAACTACTACAGTATTTAACACATGGGTCATCTAATACCACAAAACACACAGACTCTTGAGTGCACCATTAAATTATTTGCAATTGACCAAATAATTGTTAGCCCCGATACTGAACATTCAGGATTGCTTAGGACAGCTCAGTTTTGGGAGGCTGCCCTCAGTTCTATCTGTGCTGTTCCTGCAGTGAAAATGTCCAGCATATTCCACCTGAAGGACAGCGAGTAGGGCTGATTATATTGAGTTATTCAGGACACAAGACCAATCAGTAAGAGCTTATATTTGCTCCAAATAGAGTTCCTGCAGTTCACACATTGTCACCACTTCTAGGAACCATCTCTGCACTTTGATTTATAACAGATACTTGAAAAATAACTTGGATCCAACTGTCTTTAAAGTTGCAAATGAATTCCAGCAGCCGTGATAAGTGTATTTTTATTTTTTCATTTAAAACCATTCCAGACAGAAACGTTAAGGACTTCTATGCTATACAAGTTGGACTTTCCTCACACAAAAAAAATTGCACAAAATATTATCAGTGTGATCAAGCTGCCACCTAGAGGTGGTGGATGAAGCAGCAGACGTTCCCTACCGATTCCGTTAAAGGTGGTCCAGGTGGATGCATATTTTATTAGCGATTCAGGACTCATACCAAGAGAGAAGATATTAACAGCCATAAAAAAAGAAACATGAATCCAACAGAAATAAATATTACATGTCATGGTGGATTAAATACACAAGTAGAATAATCACTAACAAAAGATCAATGCCAAAAAATAAAAACCATAAGTGTTCATAAAACGCCTTAACCAAACTAGACAAACCCAAAGCCAGGAAGCCCTCTATGATTTAACTCCAAAAGGCATATATATACACCTCCATATCTAATGTTCATGGTAGGTTTAATGAGAAAAAAAAACCTCCTCAAACACTATCATCAAAGAAATAATTATAATCTATGACAGCTGTATTTTTAGGAAACAATTAAACATCCAAATAAAAAAGTAATAGAAAATGGAAGCCAAGGTAAAAATAACCCACCTCAAGGGAGTGTGCAGGGGAAGAGGGAAGGACGGTAATGTGGAAGATGCAGTCATGTTATGTTTGTGATGTGATGTGAGACTGTGTGGTTTTCAGTGTGTTGTCATTCCATGCTGGTACATGTTGGGAGACTGTGACTGCTGGTACAAGCACCTGAAATTTCAAAATAAGCTCACGGCTTACACTTACGACATCAGCTGCATTATGACTGTACAGTGTCTAAAATGGCATCTCCTAAATGTTGCTAATCCCAACACAACTTTGCAACCTTTTCTGCATATTATTCCAAACATTAAAAAAACAACAACATTTGTTCACAGCTGACAAATACACACAGCAGCCACATTGTGCTTGTTAAGCTTAAAGCCATAGCATCTTTTTAAGGATTAGGATCAAACTCAGCCTTCACTTGAAGACAGACATTTTTCAGTTTGGTTCAAAAGGTCAAACTACACCAACGTGACTTATTACTCTTGTACCATGATCTTTGTCTCAAAAGACAGACAAATGGAGCTCAGTAGAAGGCAGAGCTCTAGCTGTAAATACTGTTTCAGTGTATATGTGTTACAGTGCAAGTGTTAAATTCAAAGTGATTCATGACTGTCAGAGGAGGTTTCCAAGATGGTGTGGATAACAGATGTAGTGTTCTTTTTCAGGCAGGGGACCAGAGGCGGATGTAGTGACGGGTATGTGTACAGAAAAACTGAACGGATCAGCCAGTAACGGAGGCGGGAACATTAGCAGGAACAGCCTCCTTCACTGACAGGTTGCTCTGGTGGCCTCTCCAGCTTAATGTCAATCACTGAAGGAGTTAGGAGTTAAAGAACATCACAGAAAAAGACAAAATACAGCTATATCATTTTGTATATATATGTTTTATATATATTATTTAATTGGCTCTATTTTGGAAATAACTCAGACCCAAAGATGATCAAGTAGTTTTAGTTTGTGACCTATATACCAACCAAAAGATATTAAAATTACACTCACAGCCAGTTCATTAGGTACACTCCTGAAAATGAATGCATTTTGATATAACAGTCCTGCACCGAATCCCCCTTCATGACTGTTCTAATGTTCAGTTTAAGTTGAAACAGCATCAGAAAGGTGGGAATTCAACTGAATGATCATGTTGGAGGATGTCGTTTGTGGTGCAGTTAAACTGTATTGAATGAAACACTTGATTGTTTCCATTATTTAGCCTAGCCCACGGACTAAAATGCGGTTGTCAAAGTAATAGAAATATGTGTCGGTACAACATAATACAATTCAATAGTACTACAAACCACAGCCTCCTAATTTTCATGAAGCCAGGATTTAGTACAGGACTGTTAAATTGGAATGCATTTTTTTTTCAGTAGAGTACCAAATGTTTTGGCAAGTGAGTATATTTTCTATAAATAAATAGATTTTAGGCGATAACAGCAAAACACTTATTGTTTATTGTATTATTATTAACCTATTTTTTTCTTTTAAACAACACCGCCTTTTGTTAACTTAACCAAACTCAAACAACCGCACAACATTTAATTGGGAACAATCTCATTCAAGAATCTCCACCGAGATATTCTGGCTTGGTCGAGAGTTTGACGTTTCTATGAACATGATTTATTGTAGCTGCTGTGAAGCCCACATCTCTCCTTTTCTGGGGAATTCCCCTAGGATTATACACAATAAAATAGTCACTGAGCTGGACCACGATATGTGTCCTGGCTGGTAAAATAAATCTAAAGGGATGTGGGCTAAATGACAACAGTCAGATGCAGCGCTGCACTAGATTTTCCCTGTGGCAGGGACAGGTCATAAGAGAGCCGAGGAGTCCTCTCAACTCTCCTCTGTCATGTCAGACACAGACATGTGCACAAAGGATACTGTCCTCTCTACTCTTGTCCTGTGTGGTATCCATGCCGGGGAGGGCTGCAGCCACACGACGGAAAAGCTGGAGGGAAAGAGAAGCAGATTTATTCTGTCAGACAGAGAATAACTCAAAGCATGACAAAAATACAGACTAAAACCAAGTCAGCGTGTTGCATTTAATCCCATTATAAGATTGAGAATTAACTTGAAGCTCCCACAGAGGAAGACGCCCAACAGAGCTTTTCCAGATTAGATATGAATTTAGCACCTTGCGTCCGAGCTTCTTCCAAGCTATATTTCTGTGTGGCACAACAGGCTTCGGAAAGAGGATATAGTTTACCTGATATCTTCCACTGATAAAGATTGGGAGGTGATTGGTGGATCTTCATGAAATTTAAGACATGTGCACTGTATGTGTGATGATGTGATCCTGCACATGTCCAAACCATACTTAGCGGCAAAACATGAAGCTAGACTTAAAAACATGCAGATTTCAAAAACACTGCTACTGTGCGAATCAGTGCACGTTATTGGTTTGCAAACTCTGACCCTCCCTCTGGGTATTTCTCATCAAAGGTTGGCCAATAAAAATCCTTACTGAGCGGGAGAGAGCTTGAAAAACAAATATGCGCCTCACTTACGACCAGAGGAAGCCGATGTGTACAGCACACCTTAATGCACGCATGCATGTGTGAAATAGAAGCCAATCAGAAGAGAGCATGAGCACTATGAACACACACACAGGAAGGTGCACACGCTCTACCTGTTTGACATTGTAGCCTGTCTTTGCACTTGTTTCAATAAACAGAACATTCATCTCTTTCGCTCTTTGTTCTCCCTCCTCTGTGGTTATCTGTCTGTGATGAGCAACGAATCACCGCGAACACCACCCACCAGGACACACGCACACACATACCGCCACAGACATCCACACAAAGACAGGGGGGGAAAAAAAACAAACACAGACTGTGATTATGTTGAAGTACATCAACGAGCCGTGCCCCTTCCTGCTGATACTGCCACCAGTGCTCAAGACCAAAAGTCTCCCAGACCTTCATAATGTTCAGTGTGTCAGCTGATCTCCAAAACATGAAGAGAAGGCTTAAAGAGGACAAGTCAATATTTAGGGAAATATGCAGATTCACGTTCTTGCCAACGGCTGGTTCAAAAGACTGATACATTTCTCATATTTGTAATATAAATATGGAGCTGAGCTGCAATTGCTTAGCTTAGCACAAAGACTAGAACAAGGGTGGCTTTGTCCAGAGGGTTATTGCATTCCAACTCTGGCTCTTGATGTTTAGATACAAAGATGTAAAAAGAATCCCTGTCTTTTCTGGATTTATGCACTGGATTATTCCTGAGAGACACAACTTGCAAATTTAACTTTTCTAAAATGGCTGTTTTATATACATAAGTAGAAGAAGTTAGCCTCTGACCTCTAATTTATAGGGTGAACTTTGGATGTGGAGCCCAGGCGCCAGTATCTGCAGCAGGACTACAGAGCACGACTCACGTACACCCTTACCTGCTTTACGTTGTAGCCAGCTTTAGCACTAGTCTCAATAAACATTACATTTAGTTCTTTGGCTTTCCGCTCACCCTCTTCGATAGATACTTGCCTGTGGTAGACAAGGCAGTTAAAAGATGCACAGCAAGAGAATGCAACATCATTAAACAGGTGTATTAAATGTGTCACACAGTAGATACTTTCAGATCAAACGTCACACATCATCTCTGAGGATAAGATGTTCATTTCCTGGCTAACATATTCCACCCACGATAACAAGATAATGGCTGTCATCCACTTGACCAGTAATTATGACATAATGTTATAGCTGACTGGAGTTTATGTACAGCATGTACACAAGTTTCTCCGATCCAGTGCTGCGTCAGACGCTGCTGAGCACTTGTGTATTGACAGAGCAGTAACAATCAATGACTTCATTAGTATGCTCTTAATGGATTGCCTGCTTACACAGAGACAAGAGGACGGAAGAACAGATTACCTTTTGTCTGCAAGGTCTGTCTTGTTTCCCACCAGCATGATAATGACGTCACTTCCCCTTTCCGTTCTCACGTCATCAATCCATTTTGTGGTTTGCTGGAAAGAGTTGACATCTGAAAGAGAGACAAACAAGAGGCGCGGTATTAAGTATTCAGGAGATGAAGAGCCTCAGCTGTCAAAGACAAAAAGGAAAGAGAACTAAGTCATATAAAAAGACATGAATTTACTCTTGAACATGTCACAAACAGAATGCACGTCACAGAGGACAAGGCAAACATGGCATGTTATTAAAACAGCACAGTGGACAGGTGATCCACCTACTTGTAATGTCGTACACTACGACAGCAGCAGCAGAGTCCCTGATGTAACTTGGGATGAGGCTACGAAACCGCTCCTGCCCCGCCGTGTCCCACAACTGCAACCTGATCTGTTGGGCAGGAAGGGGAAGGGATGGAACAAAAAAAAGAAAAAAAAAAAAAAGAAAAAGAGAAAAGGAAAATAAAAAACAGAAAGTATGAAAATAAAACAAATAGACAAATGAGGCAAGTTTATATGACAAAAAGCAAATTGAAAGTAAACTAAATAAGGTCAGAGTAATGGGAGAAGAGAGAGAGAACAGACAGAGAGATAGCAAGAGATAGCGAGAGAGAGGTAGAGAGAGAGAGAGCGTAGTGCATGCAGGTAGAGAATGACCACCAGAGAGAGCAAGCTGTCTGGGCCTGGAGGGGAGAGAAATAAGTAATCACCCTTCACTTATCATCAACCCTCCTCTCTTGATCAAGTAAGGTGTTTAATTTCAAAACAGTGATGGGAGAATACATGGATGGGTAGGAAGGAGAGGAAGAAAACCTGTGTTGAAGAAGGACACAAATAGAGAAAGGAAGGACTCTCCGGGGAGGTACAGCATCCTGTTCACAGTAACAGGATGGTACAAATGCTTTGTGCATTTGTTGGAAAGGACATAACTATCAAGAATGAATAAATATTGTCAGAAATCAACACCTGGGCCTTAAAAATCCCAGCACCCAACCCTTACAGTCACACCGACTGTTTCCCCAGTATGGTCAAGACCAAAGAACTTACTGTTCTGTCTTCAAGGTACATGGTTTTCGACAGGAAATCTATTCCTATTGTTGCCTGAAAGTGGATAAAAATAAGTCAAATGTTCACAAAGTCAGGAGAATACAGATGTTATAAATAATGATACAAAAAGCTGAGGTGTTAGTCTCACTTGGTAAGTATTGTCGAAGCTGTCATACATGAACCTGGTGATCAGTGAAGTCTTTCCCACTAAAAAACAAACAGAAATTATAAAAAATTACACTTTCACATCAGTTCTGTAGGTTAATCAGTTCTTATATTCTAATTCAAAACAATCAAAATAACGTGGCTTTACTGGTTTGGGGTGTAAGTAGCATCCATTTATTTATTTAAGGAAACTGTCTCTATTCTGAAAAATCTCAGCTCCCAATGTGATGTCTTCAAGGGGGATTGAGTGCAGGACTGTTATATTGGAACATATTTGTTTTCACCAGTGTTCCCTAATGAACTGGCGAGTGAGTTTATAATCTCATACAATAAAGAGATGCAGCACTTGAAAAGCTAGGCTTGAACTGTTCTGATGTTATCTAATACAGCAATTATCAAAATAGAGAATATCAATTTTCTCAGCTCCACACAAACAATAATAATATTTCTGTCTTAATATAATCCTGGATGATAACTGAATAATTGTGAAACCCAAATACATATTTAGTAGTAATAACAGTAATAGTCATATTTTGCACTATTTAAGCCAGGAGCTATAGCCCAAAATTCCGTTATGTTCTCACATAATGACAATTGAGTATTCTTGATATTAATAAGAAAGAGAAATGCTCTGCTTTTTGTGTTGAAATGTGTTATTAATCTAATCCAAAATAGGCACTGTGGCCGTCTTCCCTCATGTGTACCAACACTGCAAAATGACTCTCTAATCAGGCAAACATGTGCAAAAAATAAAAAAATAAACAAATACTAACTGGATGGATTACAGTTGGGTTATAACAGTGCCAACACCAAATCTGTGTATAGTCCATGAGCCACAGATAAACATCCTTTTTAATTGATAAAAGCTGACAGGAGCTCATCATGCAACTCTCACTGCTCTCTGACAGTCCTGGTCTTTTAAAGGGTGTGGTGCACGTTTTAAATAGCTGATGAGAAATTAGACGGTTGAGGAAGATTGAGACACAAATAAGGTTGGGAAGCAACTTCCCCATTCATAGTTTTTTGCCTTGGTATAACCAGGCCTCAGTCGGCCTACTGGGAAGATTTAGTTCTGAAATCACTCTGTGTTATTACCACACCATTACAACATTTTCTAAACATAGCAACTGTTGAATGACTAAAAATCTCGCCGATGTTTACTGATAAAACATTCCTTTAACACATCAGTACAGAGAGGGACACTCAGACAAGCTCTGAGCCCCCAGACTGTGCTCGCCGGCCTGTTTTTTTTTGAGCTCGAGTTACATTATCAGTTACAATGTGCATCAAGTGATGGTGACATGGCTAAAGCCAACACTGCTGTTTACAAGGCTACAGCTGATCACAGACCGACTGACAAATACAAAGTCTGGCTGTCTTATCTCGATGGGAGTGGAGGGTCACATTACAAGATACACCTCCATTTTAAAACAAATACTGGTAGAGGAGAAACTGCAGTAGGTATTTTAGACCAGAAGACATGGATCTGTGTTCATGAATGCCATGACATTTTCCATGAGTCGTTTCAGAGATTGTGCCGCAACATGTCCTCAAGTGTTTTAGCTCCATATCCCAACCTGGCTTCATGTTACTATACACCAAAATGAACATGGTGAATTTCATGGCTTTATATATAAAAGGCACTTTTTGTTTGAAATTCTGCCCAGATTCATTTATATATGTATATATATTTGCTTCATGAAAACTAGATAGTTTTAGAGTTTTGGCTTGTTTGATATTGCTGTGTTATTCTAGCTGTTTATTTAGACTATTTGAGTTTATTCTGACACAGTTTGTCTTAACTGTAAGGATGTCAAGTTCTTTGCTTTCTTGCTGTGGATGAAAAACTATCATACTATCTATCATATTAGTATATTAGTTTCTCCCTACGGGATCTGCTGATAACAAAGGAGAAGAAAAGGCTGGATCAGTAAATCTCCATTCTGTATGAAACATTACATTCAGTTTACACTGTGTTTTATTGTGCATAACCAATACCACCACACCTTTACCTTTGAACACACACAATTGTTACGTATGGGACTGTACTTGACATATTCCCTGCCTCCCTATATCTCTTCCAGTGCGCTCTCTTTGACTCAAGAGGAAAACGAATAGGGAGTCTATAGGAATGCTACTGGGCAGGTTTGGGTAATTGGGAAGTGTCCTCGAGGTAGAAAAACTAATCGATGCAATGACTAATAGCTTTTATGGACTTTAACCGAGATTGATCAAAGATCTAATTCAGACAACTAATGAGTCAGTATAACTAGTCAGTAATCCAGTCAATGTATCCAGTAGATACAACATAAACATGCCAAGTCAGGAAAATATATAATTGATATTATTATCCAATGAACACTTCAATGTATTATTTATGTTAGTCACTCTGTCTCAGCATATAAATTACACTTCGCTGCTCTCTCCCTGCAGCCACTGCCTATTAACTGTATGTTTACACCACAAGAGATGAAGAAGTCAATTTCCACAGACATGACTCATCTGTGAAGAACATAGTTGCATTTCCACAATGCCAGCGTGGACAAGCAGTAGGGAACAAGTTAGCTGTCGCAATGCTATCACTGTGCCAAGTTTGACGATCCGCCGCTAGTGTTAGCTTGCTAACTGGTTGACGTTAATCACCCGACCGAGCCATCAAACTCTAGTGTTAGCTTACAGAGCATTACTTCAGATATGCCGTTTAGTTTCAATGTTAGCACCAGACTTACCACTCTGCTCCCCGAGGAAGACCAATTTAAATTTCCTTAAAGGGTTTCCGAAGTCTCCGGCCGCAGACATGACTGTATGAAACAAACCCTGACGTTACTTTTCGGGAGCTCCCCAGCTAGTCAGCTAAAGCTAGCTAAACCAGCTGCTGTCAGTTATCAAAGTTCCGGGATCCGTAGCGTTCGTACCGCTTTGCCAACCCTCTTAACGGGCCACCTGACGAGGTTTCAAGCTCTACAATCACCCCTTTAAGCTTCGAGACACTTTTGGACAACTCACTAACTACTGCGGCCAAGTTAGCATTACTCTCGGATCTGTGACATGTCTACCAACCAGACGAGCCACCCTGAACCACTCTTCTTCAGACACAAATTTGACTGTTTGTCAGGTATATTGTAATGCCGCCCTCTACTGGCGGAGTAAAAATGCGCATTAAAAAACAGACTGACCTCACAGCAGAGGACAGCAGCAACAAAATTAACGCGAACAGACACGAGCTGAATGCTATTCATCATTTCTTCTTTAAGTTCACACATCTTGGTCAAATAGTGTCTGGAACACAAGAACCAGTTTGTGGAAGCTGCATGTTGTATTTTCCCATATCCACAAGAGGGCGTACTCACGTCACAGCCAAGATTTCACACACTAAGCAATTTTTAACATAATCTGAATTATGATTTGTCTCGAGGATCTCCGATGTGGCCTGTACTTGTGTTATTATCACATACAAAACATGTGTAAGTATCAGTTCTCCTACTTAATTAGTATTCATCATGAAATACTTGCCACTAAATGTTTCCTGTAATTCTTACCCGAGTTACATGCGTTCTAGAGACCATCTTATCCAGTTTACTTGGATTGATATGTTATATATTTAGATTTTTTCCTATTTTAAACCAACAAGTGAGTGGACACAGTCAGTGTACCCAACCATAATAATTTTCTTGTATAATATTATAGACAGAAAGGGATAAGATGTGGCGTCCTCCCCTGATAGTATGAAGCATTGTTAAAATATTATTTTAAGACAGGGCTGCACATGTACCATCTTATATTTGCTATATAAATCCCAGGTTTTGCTGGCAACGTCCCAACAGCAAGCCAACTGGTGTGAATTATTTTTGTGAACAAAATGAAATCACAGTTATGGTTAGCAGGTTGTAGGTGTAAAAGTGGAAGTCTAACTTGTTAGGTTTAATATGTCAGACACTTTAACAGATTTGGTATCAGGCTGTGATATTTACTGTAGCTCTTACTGGATTGCACATGACCTCCAGCTCTTTGGACAGATGCTGTCCTGAAGGTTGAAGCCCAGAGGCAAGGTGACATGATTTATTTACTTCACCAGGACATATAGATGAAAAAAATAATACATAAATAAATGAGTAAAAATGGTACAAGCAGTTTATGATTTAATTATATTACATTTATTAGTGTTCAGCTTATGCTTTAATGAATAATAATACAATTAGATTAATCTATTTGTATTATTTATATGATGAAGATTGACATATTGACATAAAATGAAGACTCAAAATCAAACAGACATACAATACATTAGTTCAGATTATCTTCTCCTATCAAGTCCAAGTGGAAAATGTAAGAGAAAATATTAAACAGTGCTTCAGAAACACTTTCTCAGAACACTAATCTGGCCAAATTATACTGTATGTATATAGTGTTCCTGTGTTAGTTTTACTACCGACTAGGGACAAAAATATTCCGTTACAGTGTATTTATAAAGACTAAATTTCTATATTTCTAAAGGACACTGACAAAGCTACATGTCTGCTCTTCCTACCTGCATTCATTTGAATACCAAACCAGGAAGCATCATAATCAGACTCCCATTTATTAACACCCAACTCTGACCTTGTTGTAAGGACAAATTCTCTCTTACAAAAAGTAAGTCTTATAAACATTACACGTAATTAAATATTTATCATTGCTGCTAGATATATACAGTGCATGAGGGCATACATTGGTTATGTTGACACAAGCATCTTTATGAGCTCAAACATGAGCTGTTTTAAATTGCTGGATCCCTACAGAATGTGCAACCATGCCACGTTTCACACTTCGATATGTTTCTGCACGAATGTTGAGTTGTTTATGTTTTTATAATTGATGTAAGTATATGGTGATGCATTATGAACGTGTGAGTGCAGTGTGTGTATTTCTGACTGTTTTAGCTGTCTGTTCTAGGTCACTGAAGACAAGACACACCTGCGCCCCTCTCTCATTCATGCACCATCTCGCTCTCAAGTCTCTTCTTTGAGAGCCGATGAAGCTGAAGCAGCTGATGCCTTCGCTTCAGCTGTTCTGTTTGCGTCCTGAGCTTCGCTAAACAAGAGCCATCTCACTCGCTGCCCGCCTCCCCTTCCTGCTCTCCTCAGTAGCACAACAGCACTCCTATGTCCTTGGTTAGGGAAAGACCCCAAGTCCCCCCACTAAAGATGCTGAACCAACAAAATCTATTTTGCGCTATGTCTCCCCCACCCAGTCTTTCTTTTCTGTGCGCGCATACAGAGGGAGTTTGCATGCATGCACCTAACAAGACAGAGAAATCTCTAATACACAGCCCAGGTCGCTGTGTACGGGTTGAGATTTTGAATATGCTCACCTCACTGATATTTTCATTATTTTTTTTAACAGACCAGCGCACAGCATTTGAGGATGTTAAGGTGGTATCACATCTTCTAAAGCACCCTAAGGCATGCACCTTATGCTGCAAATGAACAGTCAGCTAGAAAAACATGTAATTCAACATGAAAACTAACATAAAGCGTGGCGCAAATGAATCAAACTTGCCACCTTCTGCCATACGGGTCTCATGTCATGCCACTGCATCATTTACGTCTGCATAACTTAACTTAGTCATCTGAATCGGGAAAACCTTGGTATGAATCACACTGTGGGGGGTAAAAAAAAAAAAAAAACGTGTGGTGATTTATTTTCTCTTGTTCTGTATCTTCTGTTTCTTTGGCTTTTAGACGATGACACACACGTATACTACTGTATTGGTGTGTGAGCATGTTGAGTGCATGCCATACCTATGACTGTATCCGTGCCTGTAATGGAGGGAGACCATCATATTTCCACACCACCTTAAGATAAATCTAATGAATGCAGCTTTCAATGTCACAGCAAAGTACAATACGGCGCTCATCTCTCCTGAGAGGGAGAGAGAGCACGGGGGCTATAATAAAGGAGGGGGGGAATGAGGAGGCGAAGGAGCAGATGAGGAGAGGAAATACAGAAAGGGCACGAGGGTTGGGTCAGGGTAAAATAGGTGTGCTGTCATCCCCAGTACAGTAAGATGGAGAAAAGGAGGAGGTAGATGGGGGATGGGGTGTAGCAGACAATTTTCCTGTAATCCTCTTCCTGGAAGCATGGGCTAAATGATGTGTGTAAGTGAGTGAGGGAAAAAAAAAAGAGGAAGAGAGCATTTGAAGTGTAGGGGGAAACACCGCTGAGCTTCCAGACTGGAACAAAGGATTGCAGTGAAGACCGGGCAGAAGGCACGGTTAGATCTCAAATCCCTCTTTTCTGTGCAACATCAGGCAGGAACAGACACAGCAGTACGGTGGGAGGCATTCTTGCAAGCATAAGTGAAGCAGCGATCAGGGTAGCAATCCAAGCACATTTACCAGAGGAGGCAGGGAAGGAGGGAGGGAGGGAGAGAAGGAGGGAGAGGGATGAGAGAGAGCAGATCTATGAGAGGAGGAGGAGGGGGGTGTTGCATGCTCACAGAGTGTGACAGAGATAGAGCGGTGAACGAGAGAGAGAGAGACACAGACACAGAGAGGAGAGCACAGAGCAGAGATGGGCAGCGAACACTGAGACAGAGGTAGTGGAGGTAGCTGAGATCTACACACAGGCTTGAGCAAAAGAGGGGAAAGGAGGAAGAGAGTGGAGGCTGAAGGAGAGCAGGAGGAGGGAGAGAGAGAGAGGGAGAGAGAGAGAGCGAGGGGGAGAGAGAGAGAGAGAGAGAGAGAGAGAGAGAGAAGGGGGGATGCAAGATGATGGAGCCCAGAAATAGGCTTCACAGGACAGCTTTTCATCCCTACTCTCCGCAGCAGACGTGACTCTGGGCATTGGACTGTGCTGAAATTAGCCAGGGGGACAACACAGGACAGCAGGTCTGCAGTGTACTGCCTCGGTTCAGCCTCACTGGATGCAGCAAGGCAGCTGATTTATTACTGAGGGGCTGGGTGGCAGCGTGTTTGTGTGTGTGGCTCTGGGTGTGTGTGCGTGTGTGTGTGTGTGTATGCAGGATTTTATGGGTCCTTGTAGCGTTCGGAGCGGTGGGAGCGACCATTCCTCCAGTCATAAAATGACATTTAGCAGGCAGGAGCTTTGTGTGCTGGTGTGGATCTGCAGTCCTCAGTAGGAAGTGCGAGAGTAGGATTCAGAGCTGTCAAGCGAGCGCAAGTGTGTGTGTGTTTACAGTTCTGTTAGCTGAGGTGAGCCAAGGAGGATCATCTATATGAGGCATGAGTGTGTTTAGGTTAGAGCAGTAAGAGTGCAGCAAAGGCAAAGATCCCACACAATGCAAGGACGAGTGCAGAGCAGCACTGATGGCAGGGAGTGCAGCTAAAGTACAAGGAGTGCCCTGGGGGTAGGGTGGAGGACGAAGGCAGGGACAGAAGAGGAAGAGGAGAAAGGACGGGTAGAGGCAAGTGGAAAAGAGAGGGTGATCATGGCTGTCATACAGTGAGCTATAGCATATGCTGTAGCGCAGAGCAGAGTGGTGCTGCAGGGGGAGGACAAGCATCACTGCACAGGGGAGGGGGAGAGACTGAGGGAAAGAGGAGGGGGAGGCAATCAGCTCAGCACCTCTCTTCCACCAGGAAGGGAAGCGGGACAGGCCCAGCAGAAGACACTTACTCACACACACCAAGGCGATCTGACGAGCAGCCAGGTCAACGTGTAGAGGTCATAAGGGAGCTGGTGTGGGACGGGGGTTAGGCGCACCCCTGCTGGTCCTCAAGAGTACAGGCTGGTCCTAGTAGGAAGAAGAAGGAGTCCGCTGGAGGAAGAAAGGTCAGCTCCCAAGTGCTGTTTCTTCGGACCGTTCTGCCGCCACCATGGGAGAATGGACGATTTTGGAGAGGCTGCTGGAGGCGGCTGTCCAGCAGCACTCTACCATGATTGGAAGGTAAGACACTGATTTGTGTGTGGTTTTGCGTGCAAAGGTTTTATTTTCTGTTTTTGATTTATACTAATGAGCTGGGTGTTTTTCTGTACAGTACATGTTATTTTGTAGAGATCAGCTGATGGCATCTCTACAGACCCCCCCCCCCCCCCCCCCCCCTCAGGCTTGTCCCAGTGCTCCTCTGTTCTACAATCCCCCACAGTCTTCCCTGCATCCCATGCCCTCTCCTCCTCCCTGCTCTCCTCACTCTTATCCTCTCCATCCATCATTAGTTAAGGGATAAACTAATTGCACATAATCAATAGCAGGCTTTACTAGGCATTATGGTTAATTCCTAGGGGTTCCTGTGTTGGTACTACCTAATAGCCTAGCTATTGATAGTTTGTGCTTGATGCTGTTGGCCACAGACCAATGGGACAGGAGGAGGAGGAGGAGAGGGGAGTAGGAGTGCGAGTAGAGCAGAGGTGCGGAAGATGAAAGGATGGTGAGCAAGCGGGTGTAGAATGTAGAATCAAAGGAGGAGTAAATGACGGAACTCTGAGAGATAGTTTCTTCAGTAAAAAAGTTAAAGTTCAATTCCTCCAGCAGACACCAAATTGCAATCATTTCTCATATTTTGCGTGACAACGGTTCGTGGTGGAGAGTTGAACAGATGAGCTTTTAGTTTGATTAGCAGTGGAGACATGCCATGGAGACATGCTGTAAAATCTGTGTGAAATATGTGCTCCACATCATCTCTGTGTGATTAATTAAATGCAAAAGTGGAATTTTCCACCCAGTGAACATAATCCAAATGTCATGCTGGGATGCTCATTTGGAAAAGTGAAGAGTCGACATGCTTTAGCCTGTGAAATCTGGATGTATAGATCTGTAATCTGAAAATTGCTTTCCAGAAAAAACAAAAAAACTAACACCACAATCTTGAAGACAATGAATGTGATTGCACCACTGTGCCCATTAACCCAAATCACAGGTAGCCTGCAATAAGGGCATGGCCTGACCTTTTCTCTGCTCCAGTGGTTTTTTGTGAGGCAGTGTGCGTATGTGTGTGTGAGTGTGAGTGTGATTGTGTGTGTGTTAAAGAGCAGAAATTGGCCCATGCATTCATTGACTATACTTTGTCCTGGGTGCATAGAGCCATAAAGATGTCTCCTCCAAATAACTGCAACTGCATCGGACTGACAGAGATGATGTGAGCTGCATTGTAGCCCAACTTGTGTTGATCAGGGATCAGGGATCTGAAACCATGTGTGATGGAGATTTTCCTTCCAACCAAATACTACACCAAGTCATTTCAGTCAGTTCT
Source organism: Chelon labrosus (assembly GCF_963514085.1). Classification (NCBI taxonomy): domain Eukaryota; kingdom Metazoa; phylum Chordata; class Actinopteri; order Mugiliformes; family Mugilidae; genus Chelon; species Chelon labrosus. The sequence goes on along the minus strand of NC_140350.1, from coordinate 3,942,862 downwards.
GACAGTGCATTAACTAATGAAATTACCTGGTCTAGTCCTCAGATGGAACGAAAACCTGCATGTTGACTTGATTTAAAGATGCATTAAGCAATATTTTTGGATCATTTAATCACATGACTCCCTCCCACTTTTGGGATTGGTAGTATTATTGCTACCACTGAGAATCAACATCTCGCGTTGAAGCCCTGCGCAGGTTTTTTTTTTTAGCCATTTTAAGCTCATTGTTTTGGTTCTCAAAATGACAAAGCCAAACAATGACTGCTCGTTTAGGAACGTTGGTAGCCGCTCCCAGCACAGAAGCTAAAGTTAATTAATTGTAGGCTAAATGCCAAGCGCAAAATGGCAAAGATCCGAAGTACTGTTGAAGGAAGTCAGACAATTTGCAAGTCAAAAAGAGGCAGGTATTTTTTTCATGAGCTGGAGGACCAAGCAAGGGCTAAAATGCCAGTCAATATCGGAATTACATTCAACAGGTGGCCAGAAAAAGGAGACCAAAGGGATGTCCGCGTTGCTCTGTTTCTGCTGGATATGTGAGTAGGCAACTGTTTGCTAACACGTTAGCCATAACAACTTGATAAGCTAGATGCTAACTGTTGTGAACTTGTTTTGGAGTCTTTCCGCCCCCTAGTGGTCAAAAATTACTTAATGCAGCTTTAAAATCCAGTCCTGGCAGCTGAATCAGTAAAACCCTGCGAGTGCAGGGTACAAAGTATGCTGAAAATTTATCTCTGGATGATTCAAGCCACCTACAGTTTTTCAGAGGCACAGAAGCAACTCTCAATTTGTCTGCTACCTCTTTCAAAAGTTATATTGAAATCTCTGATGATGAAATGGTTTCTTCTCATATGCTTAATTTGAGCTATTTGTTGATCATGCACTTCACTGGCTGAACATTTAAAAGGGTTCCCTGAATACCTAAAATGTGTCTGTAAAATGAGCAGTGCTTTATGAATTAATTTAGAATAACATTACATGCATCAGTGTTTGTTTGACCTATGATAGAGTCTGCTAGATTGGAAATCCACAGCGTCAAATATTCCCAAGTGACATGGCATTAGACAGTTAAATGATAATGTGATGAAAGATCCCCTCATTCAGGAATTAGCTTGTACAAAATTGACAGCTTTGTGTTACTGTGCTGAATACAGTGAAATGCTTTGTAAATGATCCCTTTGTGTTTGGCTTTCCTCAGACTGTGTTTGTCCTACAAGGCTCTCTAGTTGACCCTAGGGCATTAGCTGTAACATTAGCTGCTTTCCAGTGGGCTTCCCTCCTTCTACTCTGCTTGTCTATGCTACGTGAGCCAAGAAACATTGTCTTTGGCGTCACTTTGAACAGTATTTGTGAGTATTTTGTTTGTCTTAGGTCCCTGAATTTCTTTTTACCTTTTCAAATCAATTTAATTTGGTCCCTGTTAGTTAGCTTGTTTGCAGAATATCTAAAAAAAAAAATTGTATTAGACAATTCTTAAGCAGATTGGAAAGAGCGAGTTTGGGTTAACTTGTAGAAACCTATTTTCTGGATCCTGGATTTTTTCATATAGAAAGGCATTTTAGACATTAGATATTAGATAGGGAATATTAGCAACAACAGGAAAACTGCTAAAGATAATAACTTGATTCTTAATCTGAAGCATGTGTCTGCATGGTCAGGAAATCTATGACACTTAACATTTAAACAATAAGAATGATGTTTCTGGATGTACCGGCAAGTTGGAGAATTGTTCACCACTGGCACAGTTTTGTGCTGAAAAGGTGCCTCGTAGATTGTTAATGAAGCAACTCCACAATAAATTACATATGGAGTCAAAATTGTTGCACTGACCTCTATGGGTTGAAAGGTTCGAGTCTGTCGCACCATGACCACACCCAACTGTATTGTTGGGTGTGGTCAGGTGTGGTCCGTTGCCCTTGTGAACACAACCAACTGTGATGTAGTGTTGCACTGTTGTGCATTGTGAAGTCCTGCACTTCACAGGGTGTGGCCAGAGCATGCACCGACTGCTAGATGGCATCACAAGTAGGATGTTCAGCCTGTGTGTCGTTACTTTCAAAGAGTTTGCATGTGTGCGCTTGCAGTTCAAAGGATGCCGTTCCAAAGTACAGAACAGTGATGTCTCCCCATGGCTGAAGTCTCCCCTGCATCAACACTTTGGAACATGGTTGCATGTCAGTCATCTTTTTGAGTGCCATCATGAGGATGTACAGTAGTTCCACTATCAGAAACAGTCACATAGTACTGCCACATGTCTAGACTGTCTTTTCCAGCTACAATTAAGCTGTTTCTTAATTGTAGGTTTTAAGCTAACCTATGCCCTGGCATAGGATAGATAATCAGCACAGGAACATGGAACAGTGCTAAAAATAGAAATAGACCAATTCTACACAATGGCATAGGTTAGCTTAATTATGGTCTTTCAAACAGACAAACTGAAACTGAGAGTTGCTTCTGTGCCTCTGACTAACCACAGGTGCCTTGCATATTGTGACTCATTCAAAGATTAATGTTGTGTATTGTGATTTCCATAAGCTTGACTTCTAACTCTGCAATGTACATAATGTGTGCATGGATAACCAATAATTGTAATCATGATTGTTCAGTGAAAGAAATCATTGTCAAGGCTGCATTAACCTCATTCTCTAGACCAAAATAAAGTTTAATGTATAATCACACTTACAATGACCCTGGGGCTTTCATCGATAGATAACTGACAGTTTAGTATGGCCTGTAAAGCCATACCTGTTCATTCAGTTTGTTAATTAAGAGTTTAAATTCATTTTCTGGTCTTGATGGGCAGAGATAGCTTGCTAACAGGTCATCGCAGATCCAGGGTTATAATAAAAATGCAATCTTACACAAGTTATTTGATCACAACTGCCAAGTGGAGTTCATTACCACTGCTCTCTGTCTCCGTTTAGAGATCTCTGTAGGCTATGCTCGATAGCCGCCACCAAAATAAATAAAATGTTTTTATGCTGCACAAATAAACTAATGGCATCTCTGGATGTGCAGAAAAAAACTGCTGTACCATCAACATGATGGTACAGCAGTTTTTTTGTAAAATATAAACCAGCAGCCTTGATAATGTTTGTGACTGTCTTAATGTCTCAAAATGTTGTGCATAATAATTAATTTACACACATGACTGCACTCAGGAGAGTAAATGCATTTTTGTGATTTGTAAAAATATACAGGTTTGTAAGTGATATCGACCAATCAGATAGAGGTTTGCTGGTAGGATTGGTGTTGCATTTTGGAGTATCATCATTTACAAAGGGTTTTCACAAGACGAATATTGCAATAGTTCCTCTATTTTCCCCTATTCTGTATTACTCTTGCTTATCAGACTAACAAATGAACACCTTCACAATATACAAACACATGCAAATAAAATGTTGACTGCTTGCTGCCAAAAACACTGCAAACAACTGAACGTGTCTAGCAGTGAGAACCATTTGTCCTTGTGAACATGTCTTTAGGGCTGGCCTAAATGTTTTGTGTAACAATCCATTTTTTTTGCTATGAGTTGTTATAAAAACACATTAAACACATTCTACTTATGGGGTAATACAATTTATGATATTCTCATATTAAAACACGATGCAAAACATCTTTTTTTTGTCACATTTGGTCTGCAAACACAGATGTTTTGCAGACCTCAGGTGTGCATGTTTGTGGTTTTAGGGGGAAAAGGATGCATTCTACCGTGAGAAGAAGAAGCCTTTGGGTTTGAGTTATGTACCTTGCAGGTAGAAAGGAAGAGAGAAAGGAACTGTGTTGATGCATCTTCCTTTAGACTGCAATGCTGTAGTGAGGTCACCGCCAAAGACAAGTAGAGGAAAAAAAAAAAGGCAGAGCTAATGGAGGACTAGAGCGATCCAAGAAAGATAAAATAATGAAGGTTGCCAGATGGACAGAGAAGAGATGATGTGAGCTGTAGAGGCAGAACAAAAAGGGTACAGCCGGGGGAAGCAGGAGGCAGAGGAAGGAAGAAAAGTTTTCCCTCTGCAGAGGTTTAGCACGGAGAATCTGTGTCAGAGCTGCCTGCTCTGGAGCTGCTGACTGACCCCGCTGCTGCACACACAAACCCAATATGTGTCCTCTGCATTGATGAGGTTCGCTGAAAATACACCCGACCTTTTTTTGATTTCCTCTGAAAGTTCACAATGTAGCTCTTGTGAAAGGCGAGGGTGGTGCCGTTCTGAGAGGAATTACATGCAAATTTAACCACCCGTGTGAATGCAGCAATACAGGTTTGGCTGAATAAGCAGCACGGATAGTAAGAGGCAGGAGCTCTCTGTTGTCGACTCAAAATGACTCATGTATTATTTTTTTATTACATTTGATATATTGTACTTCAGTGACATTAATGTTTCTTTAGAAAATTCTGTTTAGTCATTAAATGTATGTACTCTTAAAGTTCTATAAATGTTTCCCTATTTGCTTTTCCCCCTAAGTAAAAGAGCTACACCATCTATTATTTATGGTCTATCACTTCCCACCTGAGCATTATGAATCATAAAATCTTAATAAATGTTATATGGCTCTTGTTGCAAGTTGCAACTGATGTCAAGCAATTCATTAAATATGTATGCAGGGTTGACCAGCGTATTAATGCAGCAAACAAAGTGGTGGATAAAATACCTTGTTGCGCGTCCTTGCGGTTTGCACTCAAATGGCTAGTCCTGAAAGGTTTCATGAAACCAAATTTGTCTACATCCTTTTTTGTTGGCTCTAAAAGCAAAAATACAGACGAAGTGTGTTTTTTTAAACCTGAAGTTGCTCACTCCTGTAGTTTTCATCTTTCCACTTTTCCTAAATGGGTCAGGATACCCACAAGAAGGAGGCACCCTACTTTAAGAAGCACACTTCTCCCAAGATAATCTGAGATGTGGGAATGCTTGAATTGAGGGCATTATGCTGCCTAGTAGTAAACCAGAATGTGTCATTAATAGTCATCTTCCTGGATAAATTCTATACTGCCAGAGAATATTGTGTTGCGCAGCAAAACAATGGCGTCAATTTCTCGGCATTCAACAGGATTAGTAATCCATCATCCAGCAGCAGAGAGCGGGGCTGTGTTTCAAATTAAACCGTTTTTTCTGCACATCCAGAGATGCCATTAGTTTATTTGTGCAGCAATCCCCGATGTTGAATGCTATTGATTGTAGTGTTTGACGGGGAGGACGGATTTTGCTGGTAAAGCTGAGCTCAGCTTTCATTCAGCGCAGGCCATTATTCATTTCGGCAACACATCAGCGGTGTGAGTATGAGCTTTACTGGCCATGTAATGTTTCTCTATACATAGATTAAATGTTCTTTATTCTTGTGGCGAAACATCTTGATTAGGTTACAATGGGATTTGTTCAATTTTGTGATATTTTGGTAAATCCCAAAACTCATACAGAGCACAGGTACTGAAGGTTTGAGCGGTTGAAGACATGGACAGATTATTAACACTGGCCAGAGAAAACAAAACCAGATATCAGAGAGTCTGCCCCATACATTTACTTCATCAAGCGAAAATAAAGATTGATTTAGAAAGATAAAAAGAATGTAAGGCAATCCATCAATGTCAATTTCTCTGCAGTACGGTCGTGCTGAACATGACAGTGACTCATCTTTCCCTAATCCAGGCAGCTACCAAAACAGATTTCTGAGATTTAACAACTGTTGTCTTTATTTGCAGTGTATTCTTTTCTTGGTGGAGCTGAGCTTTAAGTTTTAAGCTTTGATTAAGCAAAAGACCAAATTAACTAGGAATGGCCAACACTGATTACCAAACATCGCGCAAAAGTACAATATTTTCACCCATTAACTAAGAAATTAAGAAATAAGGTAAAAACTATGAAAGGAAGTGAAAAAGAAAACTTGCTACAAATATTAGTGGCAGGGTGACTGCATCATATTGGGAGATTATACAAAATATTGCAGAAGCCTTCTAGGCAAGGAAAGACTGACGGTGGCCAATTAATTAACGCTGTGCTTTTTAAATGTACTACGTTAATTTAATATAGGACCACTGTGTAATGGGCCACTCACAGGGACCCTACTGAGAGTTAGCACATGAGTTTACAGTTTTATCATCTTTCAGGCCATCATTTTGGTGTCACAGCTTCTAGCTTCTCTGTTTTGATTCCTGTATTTCTTTTAGTTAGTGGAAACAAAAAACGCATTCACTAAAAGTTATGAACAGTAGAAGGACAGGAGGGATATTTTCACACCTTTTTAGATACACACAAAAATAATAATTTCAAATGTCCCCCAGTGTTTTTGTAAGGTAAAATGTAACAATGAAGGCATGTTTTAAATATTAGTACTATATATATATATATAAAAAGGGAGGAGACGTGTCAGAAACTCAGTCGCTGATCTCAGTTGACACCTGACATCTTGAACGTACAGTGACACACTGTGATGGAAATGTGTTTTGCGCAGAGCTTCATTCAGAACAAGAACAGTTATGAACATTTATTTCATTGTTCATGTCAAGTCAGATTTATTTCTACATCCCTGAATCCTCCATCTTCAACTCTGTTCTGCTCAGTGGGCCAAGTGGGGCCATCTCTGTTCAGCCTAGTCAGTGTCCACATATATGACTGAGGAGCTGAACTCACATCAGTCCTCTGTGTTTCCGGTTAATTTGAATGCATTAAAAACATGAAAAATACATAATTAATTTACATAATCTATTGATTTATTCAGGTGTATAAATATTAAACAGATTCAGTACACATTCTTAGAAGCAGTTTATTTCCCCTGCAGCTACACTTAAAAACAAACATCCATGCAGTGAGTCTAAAATATTACAGAGATACAATAGAGCTAATGTATTCTGGGAACTTTCGAACTGAAATAAAATGCTGAACAAACCCATTTAAAATTTGAGTTCAGTTCCCTTTAGGTGCTGCATGGGTTTTGTGAAATATTTGTGCAATTTAAAGTCCACTTGAGTTATTCTTCACTAAAAAGTAGAGATGCACCGGATCCAGGTTCCGGATCCGGATCCGGCCGGATAATGGCGTTTTTATGGGGTCCGGTTACTGCCGGATACCTAGCGTGGCAACCGGATCCGGACCCGGAAGAACGTGATTACGCGGTTAATGTTTAGAGAAGCCATCCACTACATTGTGTTAGCAGTCCTCGTCGGAAATGGAAGCAGGGAGCCGAAAAAGTGCTGTGTGGCAGTACTTTAAACTGGTAGAGGGAGATTCAAGTCATGCGATATGCACGCTTTGCTGTCAAAGTTTGTCTCGAGGTAAAAACGTTAAAGTGTACTCAACATCTCCGCTGTTTTACTGCATTATAATGTACAAGCTGATGATCGGAGTAGGATCCGGATCCGGTTCCGGATCCGGCAGGATCTTAAGCAGTGGATCCGGTATCCGGCAGGATCCTAAAAATCAGGATCCGGTGCATCTCTACTAAAAAGTTAGATGTACCGCAGGCAGAAACAATTTATATCCACAGATTATATTGAACCTTTCTGTTCTTTCTGTTCACACTGAAGCAATATCACATATTGATGCAATCAGCAAAATGTCCTGGTCAGGATCTAGTCATTTGAGTGGTTTTGTAGCTTTCAGGATGTTGTAGATAAAATCCCTTCTGCCAAAAGTGTGTCTCCCTTAGCTTGGATTGAGATGAAAAAGTAATTTTAGATGACATAAAGACAAATGGGATTGAGGAAATCTGCATCTGGTGTGCTCTGAATCATCATCATGCACGGTTAGGCCTTGCAAAGAGTTAATATATAAGTTGTGTGTGCAATTTCTTCAGCCTCCTGCAGTTTTGTTGTCTGTTTAACCAGAAGCAGTTGTGCATAAGACAAGAAACATCCTTCAGGAAGATTCAAACACGGTCTAGTCTTTTTCTCAAAAGCAAACGACAACAACACGTACAGTGCTACCAAAACTCAGATGTTGTTGATGTTGTTGTTAGCATAGATATAATTGGCATTGATACCTGTAGAGTCGCCCCCAATTAACTCTCTCTGTTTCCTCCTGTATTCCTGGAAAACAGCTGGAAGCCATTTCCCTCAGAGACACTGAATGAACAAGTGGCATAATTACATCTCTGCACGTGCTCAGTCTGTGTTGTGGCACAAAGGAAACTCACAAGAAGTCCTCCAGTCTAAGATATCACAAGTATCAGGCCAGTTTCATTTTAAACCGCTATAGCTTTTACACTCCCATTAAAGTATTTTAAACTGTGGAGAGCACCAGCTCAGCTGAAGGCACACAAGTTTGGCTTATATTAATGCATTCGTCACACCGACTCTCAGCGGCACCTCAGGCAGTCGTGCTTGTCGGCCTGATATGTGGGCAAGACCTTAAACTATTAAAACAGCTTGAGAGAGGAGCGGTGATGAGGGGTGGGAGACAAGAAAAGTCTTCACTCTGATCATTACGATGACTAATTTCTAGGCCTGGTAAGGTCTTTATTCATTATGTGCTGCCATCAGCAATCAGTGGAGCTTATTATTGAGAGAGTATGGGCGGGAAGAATATTTTTATACCATGGTATGCACTTATCCGCTCCTTCGGAGGCCTGTCTGTGCACTTATATGTGCAGATGTACTTTACACCTTCTTATGTTTGTTAGTCTTGACTCATATACAGTAGACCAAGATTTATTATGTTCGCTATCTGTGTGAAAGAGCAAGTGTGTGTGCGTGTTTCCTGATGCATCTGCTCCTGTGCTCGGGGCCACTGTTCTCAGTGGAGGCTGGCGACAGCAGCTGCTGTATGAATGAACGTGCATATGTGTGTGTGCGTGTGTTTGTGTGTAAGCCTCTGGGAAAGACATAGCAAACATGTCCAGCCACCACACCAGCTGAAGAGCAGCTACCATTATAGCCACGGTCCTACAGGTCAGACAGCTTCCTACCGATGAGCATGAGGAGTTACAAAGCAAGGCCCGTGTCCTTCTTTACCTCGTCGTCCATTCGTGGTCCCTCTAGATATTAACATTAGCCATGAGCTGCCGTTGCACTTTGTGAAAATGCCAGCTCTCAGCTCAGCACCACAAGAAAATGAAAATAAGGAAAGAAGTTTGACATGTGAACACAATCCAGGCACACAGAAGGATTCATTTACTATCAGATTTAATTAAATTTCATTGACAGTGTGAGGAATCTATTGTAGAAGGTATCCAAATATGTCATGATTAGTCTTAGCTTCAAGCAAGTGCTCAGGGAAGGATGCAACCAAATGAAGTGATGTGTGGTGACTGACAGTGGGAGATAAGTTACCGGTTAGTTAAGGAAGTTTTGTTAAAAACAAACAACTAAATAAATAAGCACCACATGATAGAGAAATGTGTTGTAATGCCAACTCAGCATGTTGGTTTATTTTTACTTTCTGCCCCTCAGATTTGAGATGTTAAAAACTCTAAAATCTTTTCCATCATTTATGATGGCTATTGAATATTCTGCAGGTTCAGGCCTCTCGGCTGTCGTGCCCAAATCCTCTTCTAATTCAAAGTATCGGCTTGTTACTCTGCAGGACTTAAAACACTGATGTTTGCAGATAACCTCCGTGCACTGCTTTCTGCTAATGCAGCAATCTGAGCCGTGCTGATTATCCCGTTATCCAGCAGTACAGTACACACGTACACCAGCACACACAAATGCACACACACGCACTAGCAAACACACCACAGCGCTCGATACATGCAGCGTCTTGGGGGTTTTTTTAATGACAAAAAAGTGCGGACGTACCGACCAAATGGCCAAATATCTGCAATAACTATTGAAAGTTTATAAGAAAGTCTGAAAGCTCTAACTGTTGAGGTGAACAAAGCTGCACTGCGAAAACTGCAGTCACGAAAGATTTACCCTTGGGTGCATGTAATTCCAAAATCTTTAGCGCCCCAATCAAATGTTTATGCTGCATTCAAGCAGTCAGCACACATTCAGGAGACTAGCACACAGGCTCTGTCTATTTATAAAGAAAAGGGCTTAAGCAGTGTAAACAGTATAAAGTCATAGTTTGGACTTGCTAGTGCCATGGAGATGAACACATGCTGTTACATTTGGCCTATGTGAAGGTATGAGTCAGCCTATAATAATTCCACAATGAATCCTATAGAAGACAAACTTGTTCAGTCCAAATGGAAGTCCTCATTCATATTCTTCTTAGTATGTTTTATTTAAAAAGACATAACCTTATTTAAAATAATGTACAAAATGAAAAGGCTGATGTGGAACACAATAAGAAGTTGGGCTAAAATCTTTATACCTACTAATAGACTGCATTATAGTGTTTACTTTTATTTTTCATGTGTATTTGTGGATAAAAATAGTGAAACTACATTTTTAAACCCTTTAATATTCCTTATAGAATACATTCAATGGATATTATTAAGGAATTGCAACATTTTAAAGACACTTTTCATGTATTCTGGCAGCTTTCTACTAAATTAAATCTATGCTCAGTCTGCAAAGTTTGTTCTGAAAAACTAGAAAGAATGGATTGCATGAGGGGTAAGGACAGTGGGACAATTTAAAAGACAAATAGGACAAAAATTAATGCATGGGAAGGCAACCTTGTACAAGCTGACATGGATACAGCGCAGTCTGGCGCATAGTGCATATTATGGATAGACGTGTCCGCGGGTGAGGAGGATGTCACAAGTCTGCACAGACCATATTGCAAAGAGAGCGTTTTCCAGTTGATTGCAGAGTGGTTTCACAGAGTTGATGTATCCTTTTATTCTGCAGAGATTCCATAAACCATCTATTAATAGTCAAACACAACCCATCTGTTACAAACCATCTGGTATGAAAACAATATAGAGAAAATGAACCAAGGATGTTATGAGCGTGTGTCACTATACGGAGATATGGATAGCAGGCAGACTTAGTGACATTTAGTTAATGTTATTACGACGTAGCCCAGTAATTATCAGTGGGATGAGAAGGAGCAGACCACACAAAGTGATGCACTCATGCAGTCAAGCTGCTCTCCCGCTTCTTATATAGTTTTAATTCAGTGTACATCTCTGCAGACTCTCACACTGACATGCGTTGGACGTATTTACCGCATTATCTAAACAAATATTTCCATATAAATGAGGAGAGCGGAGCAGACCACAGGTTTCCATCTCAGTGAGCAGTATGCGTCAAGTGACTCTTTGTGCTGCAGAGAACCATCAATATCAGCCCTTTGGTCAAATCAGCGGCCGGCAAATCACCACTGAAGGCAGATACACATCGGGCGCGCGGTAAAGGAACAGACAGGCTGAATATCTTTATGTAAATTATACACAGCATCTGCATTTAACTCCAGGAAAACCAAAAGCGCAGGGATTTTGCTGTACTTCCAAACTCACTTAAAGCCAGTGTAGCGTATACAGTCGCAGCTGCTCTGAGCGCAGGCGGCTGGACGCGTTTGCCATTTTGTACAAGTCATACACATGGCTGACTCTCCCTCTTTGTCTCTGTGTCCTTGTGTCTGTCTTTGTCACACTCACACACACAAAAAAAAACACATACACAGGCATGCTTTCGCAGGTGGAGCAGGAACAGTCCTGCAGCGGCGCACTGCTCTATTTTAATTCTGTTTTACGCTAACACGTGTTCCTCTGCTCTGCCGCTTACCTTCACCTGTTTTCCACTCTAATGTCCGAGTTGTCTGTTTGATGGACTCATTCAGAGACATTGAGCTTTTTACTCCCCAAGGAATTTTAACCGGTCACACATTAGTCATAGTTTTAGACAATTTTTTACTCCATCTTCTACAACCCCCCACTTGTTTTAAGATCCTCATATTTCATCCGGTTGCTGCGGTAATAGGCCATTTTGAGTTCTTATTAGAGTCTCATTTGAAGTGTGGAACAAAATAACAGAACTTTATATTTAAATTACACAGGAAATGCATAACCTTTAATCACCCTTAAACGGTACTGTCATAAGTACAGTAGATGCTATTTATTCAGGTCTTTCTCAGTTCCTTTAGTAGCTGTGGGTGGCCCTCTTGCGCTTTGAAACAAATGTGTTTCATAATTGGTTCCTCCACTCAGGGAGCATGCACGTCCACCGCATTGTGGCATAAATACCGGGGAGCCCCATAATGTTCAGGCTTTCCTCACTCATTAGAAAGAGCTGACTGCGCAGCCCTAAAGCCCCAGTCCTCCTCCGCAGTGCCCATGCTGGATCGACACCAGAAGATAACAGTACAGCACACCAGTCTCTCAGAGGCAGCTGCACTACTCTCTAGACTCTCACAGGTCCCTGGACACGGCTAGCTGTGACTGCAGCAATGCACTAATAATGCTCAATGGGAAGTCCTCTCTGTTTTTAGAAAATGTAGCCCATGTGGTTCAGCGATAAGTTGTTAATAACCAAGTGTCAGGCTATGACCCTTTGGAGAGCAGCTGCCCATCTTTTGGCAGATTTAAAGCAACTCACTAGTCTGGTATGTGAGCTCTTTAAACAGATAAGATCTGAAACAATGACAGTTATTCCCCCCTAATATGGTGGCTTCATCCAAGGGGGGCAGACGAGAGGGCCATATTAGGTGATTAGGTGTTTTTGCCCCTTGGTGTTCCTCCTCTCTCTCTCATCTCATAGTTCAGCAACGACAGAAGGAGCTCATTTGTAAAGCAAGTTACTAAATATTAATTATTGGCACCGATAACAATATTTCTGAGATTGTAATGACTGGCAGGAATTAATATTATCAAAATATAATAACAATTAATGGTACCACACCGATTCTTAAGACACAATCACTGTTTAAGCATGTACTGTACTCACACCCGCCGTTGTTCCATTGCAGCCCAGCAGTGAAGATGACTTGTCACCTTAATCTTCCTCCTGTTTGAGTCTCCCATGATAAGTGACCAGATGTGTGCATGCTATACAGAGCATAACTCTACCATCCCACAGTATTGTCTGTCACAGCAGCTGAATGATGACACGTGTAGCTACACACACACACACCAACACACACACACACACACACACACACACACACACACGTTCTTGAATGCACAAACCTATGCACATGTACATACAGGCTGTATGGTTTTAGCCTGAAAACTATTTTCATTCAATGGCTTTTAGATGGATTTAAGGTAAAAAGTGACTAAATGTCACTTTGTACCTTAAGTTTAAAAAAAAAAAAAACAATACGAAATTAAAAATCTCCAAAGAAATCATTCAATCACCGGCTAGATTATACTGAACCAAGACTTGCTACTGATTTTAAATGGTCGGAGTCATACCCAGATAAGCCCTGAAAATCTATGCATTCTCACCTCATTAACTGATGTTGTCTTTCTCCCTTTCCCTCCCCTTCCTGTCCTTTCCTTCTCCTTCTGTCTCTCTGCAGGATCCTGCTGACAGTGGTGGTGATTTTCCGTATACTAATAGTCGGCATAGTGGGCGAGAAGGTGTATGAAGATGAACAAATCATGTTCATCTGTAACACCATGCAGCCCGGCTGCAACCAGGCTTGCTACGACAAGGCCTTCCCAATCTCGCACATCCGCTACTGGGTTTTCCAGATCATCTTGGTGTGCACGCCGAGCCTGTGCTTCATCACGTATTCTGTTCACCAGTCTGCTAAAGCACGCGATCGAAGCTACTCTCTCTTGCATCCTCACATGGATCACCATGGTCATGGTCACCATGGTCGCCATCATGACCATCATGCTCGCAAGCTTCACTCTCGCAACATCAATGGCATTCTGGTGCACCCTGACAGCAGTAAGGAAGATCATGACTGTTTGGAGGTCAAGGAGATCCCTAACGGACCCCGGGGACTCCCTCAAACACACAAGAGTTCTAAAGTGCGACGGCAAGAAGGCATCTCCCGTTTTTATGTCATCCAGGTTGTGTTTCGCAACGCGCTGGAGATTGGCTTCTTGGCCGGCCAGTACTTCCTCTATGGCTTCAATGTTCCAGGGATGTTTGAGTGCGATCGCTACCCATGTGTGAAGGAAGTGGAGTGTTACGTCTCTCGTCCCACAGAAAAGACTGTGTTTCTGGTCTTCATGTTTGCAGTGAGTGGCATATGTGTGCTGCTCAATCTGGCTGAGCTCAACCACCTTGGCTGGAGGAAGATAAAGACGGCCATGCGAGGTGTGCAGGCCCGACGGAAGTCCATCTGTGAAGTGCGCAAGAAGGATGTTTCACACCTGTCCCAGGCCCCAAACCTGGGCAGGACCCAGTCTAGTGAGTCAGCCTACGTCTGACAGAGGCTTCTCTGCCTGGGGGCTCGAGGACCTTTTAAATTTTGGCGAAGAGCTTTCCCCTGGCCCCGGAGCCCGGATCAGTAGGGCGATCACCACTGCATTATTATTCAGGAGCACAGATAGATTCTGTGTATAGTCATGACAAAACGTTAATTCACCAAGTAGACATTTTGACACTTCAAGAGAGAAGAAGAACTGCCTTCCCAAAAAGCAACTGTTTTGCTGTAACAGAGCTTACACCTAAAGCTGACAATATGAGAGTCCTGCTCTGCCTAGGTGACACTAGGTGCCTTTGAAGAACCCAACAGATAAAACTGAGCAATTACAAATATTATTAAAAAACTGTAAAGATAGTCTAAGGTTGAATTATCTGAAGTTCTTTTTATTTGCCTTTGCTATAGGTCAAAAATAATCCCCCTCATTTTCCAATTATGTGTGCATATGCAACAGCTTAAGCGTGTGCATGCATACGCATGTGTGCGTGGGGAAAAAAAAGCCAGTCTCTGACTTGAATCAGAAAATTGAATGCTTAACTAATCTGAGCTACTGAGAGATAGATAATGCTATTTCTTATTATCTGCAAAGTTCCAGTAAAGTCACTCAGTGGACAAACAAGCACCTTTACAAAAACACAAAAACTATCAGCACTAAAATGATCAGCATAAACTGGAACACAGTATTTGTTGCCACTATACCAGACCTTTTCTTAGCAGTTTTCACTATTCTTCGTGTTCTTTGTTGCATTAGGTGCCAACCAGACAAGAGACTGTCATTGCCCGGGAGGTTTTGCTCAAATTGAGACACGCTGCATCGGAGACAAGTTTGACTTACTTTCCAACACTGTGTTAATGCACCACAATGCTCCCACAATGCCTGCAAGGCATGCTGTGTACTTTCAGAACCCACTGAAAACAGTCAAGAAAAGTGTGTCAATGTTTCCACTTTGGCTTATAAAATGTGACGGCTGTCGAAAGCCTACGAAAGGAGTTATATACTGACTTTTTTTCAGTTGAACAGGAAAAGTATTGTAGTCACAAATATTTTAATCTGTAACCTGAAGCTTTTTTTCACAAGCAGATTTGGTGCCATATTTCGAAGTTACTGTACATAGATGAAATGTAATAATTACACTTGCCTTTTCCCTATGCGGTATAGATAGGCTTTACTTGGGCGAGGGAGGGGGGGATCAGGGGCTTGGTTGGTTATGAAGATAAATCATAGATTGCCAGCTTTAACAATATGTCTTATTAATGTGCTCTTTGTTATGCCTTCACCCTCTAATGGAGACTAGCTCTTCCAAGAAGTGTTTCCCCCCCTATGGACATTGAAAAAGGCATGTTACTGAAGCATTAATAGAATGGATAGATTATGACATGTAACTTAAAAAAAAAAGAGACAGTTTTATTTATTTGCATCCTGCTCCTGTGAAATGTAATACTCAGCATGCATGAAGATGAAAAATAATAAGAGATATGAACATAGAATCTCCTTATGGGAATATTGAAAGTGAATACGAGAAAGGCGCCACAACTGCAGCAATAACAATAATGATAATAATAATAATAATATATAGTATGTGAAAAAATATGTGAATAAATTATTATGCAGTGATTTTTGCCTGTGCTGTGTTTAACAAAAAAGTGATAATTGCCATTTTGTGTGGACATTGCGAGGTAAGTGTTAGAAAACTGTAGCAGAGTTACACACACCAAAAAGATTCTATAACAAGCAAGATAGATAGATAGATAGATAGATAGATAGATAGACAGATAGATAGATAGATAGAGGAGGGCGGTATCACCAGCCAGATGGCAACGATTCAAACCAAGAGGCAAGGGGATGCCTCATGTCACCCACAATGACGGTTGCTTTATTTATCACACTGTTTCTATAAATATATTCCGTACTTGGACATGTAATCCACAACAGTTCACTGGAAGTTTTTCTGTCTTTGTCTGTGCCTCAGCAGCATTGCAAAAACGGCACGTGTAGCAGAAGGACAGGACGCTTTCAGTAAAAGCAGACGTCCGAAGCATTTTGTTGTAGACATTAAAGGACAACAGTTTCTTTTAACAAGTACATTCTTTGTTTGTGTCTTCATGCCAGTCAGTCCACGGGTCCTGTTCGGGTTTATGGCCAAGCACTATGACAACGTACTTGTAATTTTGAGGACTGCTAGTCTGGAAGCCAGACCAACTTCACCCACCAGCAAACCTTTTGTGGCAGAAAGTCGGTCTGAAGTCGCTCCGTTGGTAACTGATTATGCTCCAGGAAAGATCTGCTGGCCTTATACAGTGATAGACAGAAGAGTGACAGCCGCATGGTCACAACTGTCATCTGAGCGAGATGGAGCTGAATTTGTGTTCAACTAACTCTCTCTGATTGGTTGTAGGGCTATCGAATTGTGTGCAAAACCATTTTTTTTCTTTGTATTGCTTGAAACATGCCCCATAATGAAATCCAAATGGAGTGTTACCAGACTGAGACTGACTACTCCAGGCAAGAAGACTGTAGCTTTCTAGCATTAAGAGACACTTGCATCGTTTTAGTGGTGTTTCAGATCATTTTCACCTTTTCACTCCAGTTTAGGATGAAGTCAAGATTAAGTCAAGGAGAAGGCTCACTAAGGCAGTATCTGCCTTAGTAGACCTCACCATTCCTATCCAAGACAAACTCTAGTTTAAGTTTGGTTGTCTGCAGTCAGAATGACTGTAGCTACAGGCATTGTGGAACAGATGTGTGAACAGACTGAAATGGAAGGTTTTTATTACTGTGTGAGACTGTAGTTGGGACTTATTAGCTAACAACACGGCTAGAAATTAATATTTTTGACAAACCTTTGTAAGGGTATGACTACCAGTTCCCAAAAACGTCATTTTAAGTCTCCAAAAGAGCCCTTGGGCATCATGGTCAGAAGGATCAAAATGACTGCAACTCTGTAGTAGTAGGTAGTTTGTTTTACGAGTGTTCTCCTTTGCTGTGGCTGTAAACCTATCCACTGAAACAGCTGCATTTTCATTGGCATACAGATCACAAGTTATCGTTGATTAAGATACAGTTCAAACTAATGTTTCGGAAACTGCACAGACAAGTTTCGTTGTGCTGTTTTCGCTGGGCAATGACAATAAAGGTAATTCTAATTCTAATTTTAACCCTGAAAATGAGTTTCTCTGTAGGTTTTGTATGTAAGTTATTGTACTTACGTACATTCATGGTGAAACATGAAATACTCCTTTGCTTTTCATAGGGAGCAGAATACATAGGTGCTGTACAGTATATCCATCACAGAGTGCCGAGTACAGCACTGTGCTTTCTGCTGTTCAAACCCTGCGTTAACATTTATTATTCAACACTGAGAAATGATACATCTATGAGAGATACAACGGGGTGCTCTCCAGGTTTCTGTTGATAAATTATAGATATTTAATCTGTTCACTTCCATGATATATGACTCCTGAGTAAAGGAAATTTACCACAATAAAAGCTAAAACTTCCCATTGGTGGTTCCACTCATTCACCCTCACAGCTCCCATGTTTATCGAGGTGAAACTATCCTTTTTCTCGCTTTCTGATGCTCACACCATTGCTTCTCGGATTCACCGTGACTCATAGGCAGGTAAGTCATTAGATCAGACCTGATAATTTCAGTAATGAGCAAGGTTACTGAGGGAGAGAACAGAGTGGTGTGGGGGGCGGCAAACCTTTTAGTGTTATTAAACTTTCAGTCAGTGCAGGCTGCATGTGGCCACGTCCTGGGAAACACTGAAAGCGCAGCGGGACTAGAGGAAGAGGGACAGAGGTGATGGAGAGGAGTGTTAATAAAGCTGATTGTCTGATAGGATGCAGAGTAATGGATGCTGTGGTTAGTCATTCACTTAAAGGCCGCACTGTGCTCTCATTGACATGCGGATTGCTGGGATTGACTCTCTGCTGTGTGTGATATACATCACATACAACAAGCGGCCGACATTCACAGGAACGCGCACAGAGTCGATAAAAGCCTAAACAAAAGCACTGCCGAGGATGTAAGCAGGCCGGTTGCTGTGGTGACAGGAGGGCAGTAATGATGTTAAGCACCACTGAGACTACAGCAGTGGAGGGCAGAAACAGCACTGCACCACATCTGCTGTCGCTCTACTCAGACTTATTCATGGTGAAAGTTAGAAACACGCTGGGCTGTGCTTCATTCTGCAGCGCTGCGGCTGCTGTTCGGCATGAGATAAATCACAGGTGAGTATAGTATTTAGCTGCTAAAAATATATATAAAAATAAGTTTTAAGGATACCACAATTATCTGATGTAAAGAAAAGAGGATCAAACTGAAACTAACTGGCAACAAAGCAGTTTCATACATTTTAATGCAAATTCATTCCTGTAAAACAACTCCCACTCGCAGTAGCACCACATTTGTGCGCTCAGTACAGTCCATTAAACAGAGCATGGACGCATATACCACATCCCACCAGCTTGATCTTGCATTAAAGCATGAAAATAGAGGCTTAACAGCACCGCATGATCACAGGCATGGTTGGCAGCACTGCAGGTGGGGGTCTGACATGCTAGACCGCCAGTGCAAAATGTCACAAAACGCCTGAAACGCACACACAAATCTGTTAATGTGAAGGGTATGAGCTGAGTTCGTGAACTGCACTCTAACCCTCTCTCTTTATATCTGGAAGTGTGCAAGGACAACAGTAACCCAGGTGGGTTTTTATTTTCAGCACTGCACATTTTTTGTCGTCACCATCAAACCATTACATCAAATATAGACCTTGAAGAAAAGAAATTAACTAAAATGTGGTGTATTTTTGAAGCGCTCCCCCCTCATCCATCGTGAAGAAGCTGATCTCCTTGACTCATTCTGCAGTATTATGGGCTAGAATCAGTAGCTCCTTTCCTTATCCTCTCAACAGACTTTATCACTTTCACCTTTAGCTAACTAGCTCACAATTGTTTCTGGACCTTTCACAGATTAGGGGGATTTAAATGAGGCTTTTTTTAAAAACGTTGTTTTCAGTTCATTGATTGCATTCTTCTATTCTTTTCGCTCGGTGTGAAAGGGACCCTTTAACAGATACACTATTGGCATGCGTCTATTTTAAGACTGTTTTGTCATTCTCAGCAACCCCATGTGATTTTGGCATCTTATCTCTGAGCCAGGAGGTCACCAGATTGTAGCCGTCTCCTGTGTATATTTTATTGCAGGCATGTACATGAGGTCTGTGCTCTGTTTATGTGACAAGACAAATCCCGCCTTTGTGCGTGTCTTTCAGAGTAATCCCTGGTAAACCCTAACAGGTGTAGCAGTGTTTGTTGTTCATGTCATAGATGGCCTTCGCCCTTTTCTGACCTTGATCCTGCATAGATCTAATTAAGAAAAATGTATCGATTTTTCCCAGTCTTGGACTGAACAGACTGACTGGCATTGAGTGGCCTTTCACAGAAATTCATCCTTGTCTCCTGATCAAATGTTCTTGTGCTGTGCGACCGACTCTCCACAGCTACAGCTGATACATTATCATCCTGGTGATAAGACAGCACCTGGTGGGGAATCATTTCATTACTCCTTTATATCCTCCTCCCCCTGCCTTTTCACTCATTCATAAAGAGGAAACTGGAGTTGGCTTATTTCAAGCCTGCTCTAATATCTCAGATTGTGAATATGTGTCTTTTTGCTGCTCTTTGCAAGTTGCTCAATTTCCTTTTCAGATATCCCTGCTTTGGCACAGTCTGTCTGGTATTCCTCTCACTCTGTCTCCATCTGGTCCTCTCCACCTGACTCATTCTCTCTTTCTTTCCTCTGCTTCCTCCATCTCCCCGTTTCATTCCTCTGACTTTCTCTGCCCTCCCTCGTACAGTCCTGCGCTGGCATCACCTCCCAGATCTCGCATGAAATCAGCGTTATTCCCTTTTCACTCAGTGTTCCCTTTCCTCCACTTTTATTTATTTCAAAGCTGCCGAAGCCAAAATCCAAAAGCCCTTCCCCATCCCCTCCCTGAACTGTCTTTGACTCACCCCTTTTCTCTCACCACAAAGGATCTCTTTTTTCAAAGCTGACAAAAACCCGAGACCAATTTACCAGATTTTGTTTCCTCCTTTCGTAACAGCTGCTTCTGACTTGACATCTCCCTCACCTGTCATCATGTTATATACGTAGAGGACACAACAAACATACTTTGTGCGGTAATATTACTTAAAGCTGTAAAGTCCTTCTCTGAAGCCTTCTTGACCCAGTCATGACTGCTCTGGTATCTTATTGGATTACATCAGACAGATTTGGGGTATGGCTCGAAAATATCCTCATAACCCCTCAACTAACTCTGCAGTGTCTTCAAATCGGGCTCTGATGCAGTCGTTGTGAGTTATTTAGAGAAGGGATTATTTTAAAGGCATTCATTTAGTTTCACAATTCCCCTGTTTTCCCAGACTGATGAACAAAATAAATAAACCAATAATCATTTAAGGAAGAAATGACATCCATCCAAAACCATAGTCAGTAAAATTGAATTTCACCAGCCGGCTTGTGCAGCCTAAATGTAAAAACTTCTCTTAAGGGATGAAGAGAAACATGCCAGCATGGATACATGCACACATACAGCACAAATGTTCCTCACATATCTTCAATGATCCTGCTTAGTCTCACCTAATCCTCCACTGGGACCTGTGTTTGCGACTGCAGCAATAAATTCAAGCAATGTGGACACAACAGGCTCTGGATGTGTGCTGTGCTTTTTTACCCTCTGTGTGATGAGAAGTTTTGTTTTATTTGATGTTGGTCTTAACTTGAACTCTGGTCTGGTAGTCATATCCATGAGTGCGCCCACATGGGTTTGATTATATCAGGTTTCTCTTCTCCTGAGGTTGTGGTCAGCCTCTTCCTGAGGCCAGACATAACATGTATCAACAACATACAGCATGTGTCCTCAGAGATAGGCGACTGACTTTTAATAAAAATGCTCAAATGCTTCTGTGCCAAGCTGGGTTAGTGACACAGAGCAAATAAATGCAGAGCCACCATCAGTGCACACACTGCACCTCACATTTTTGATGATGAAACGGCCGTCAGTTGGACGCTGAGGACAAGCTCAGGGTTGTTTGTGGACCTTTGCCTCACAGTTTCTCCCTCCTCACCCATCCCCCACGTGTGCACCTCTGCCTCCTGGATCAATAAGCAGAGGTCACGTAAATTAAGTCAGATCTTATTTTGTAATTGCACCATACCGCACGGACTCGGCACCTGTCAACTCTGTGCAATGAAAGCATAAGGTTTGCATGCAGATGTTCCAGCTGCAGGCTTGATTTTTCTTAATTTCGTCGAACATGACATTTTCTAAAAACCCATAGGCAGTCACATTTCTAAGGAAGAGAAGGTACAACCATCTGGTTTGGAGTGTAACCAAGTAATTACGGCTGTGAGTGACTAACCACTGCATATCCACCTTGAACATGTCTGTTGCGGGGCAGACCATTATTTTCTGCACAACTGGTTCCCGTCTCATGGCATCATTACAGGGAAGAGGTGGAGAGCAGAAGATTTATATGGACATTTAGGGGTCACAGTTTAGAGCCGAGTGTCAGCAGAGTGGATGTTGTGTTTAGCGGTTACAATCACACAGCGCCTCCAAGAGGACCAAATTGCACACTGCAGCGATAATATAAGAATAACATGCAAATCCGCTACAGTCGATTGAATCATGCTATGTCAGCAGTGTTTCTTCTACACATCTGAGGTCATGCTGTACATATGTTCTCATCTCACCTCTAAAATGGCTGAGAATTTCTGCCCCTGTATATTGTGCTCACTCGGCTCACATTCACAGACTGAATTTAAATTGAATGTAATTTAAACAGCTGTTCCCTGCTGCATCACACTGTTATTTTGTCCTGGAAGACCAGGCACTTCTGGACCACCTGTGGTCATAATCTTGAGTTTTTTATTCATTCACACATCTCATCATCATACCTCCTGCAGCTCTATAACAATGATGATCCGGCTATGACCATGAAACGTCTTGATAAAGAGCTGATCCTGCACACAGATGCAAGGCATTTTCAGTTCATTTTTACAACATATGAGCTTCAGATGGAGTGAAGCCTTTTTTTTTTTTCTTTTCATTTGTCCCGATGCCTGCCTTTTTTATGGCTTTCCTGTCCCCTAAGATGAGTGCAGAAAGACATCAAGAACACAGGAAATGTTCTAAAAATATCTAAAAAAGGAACTGAAATAGTCATGATTCCCTTTCAACTCAGTATGCAGAGAACACAACGTTAGCAAGTTGCAAGCTGGCATTTGGCCACAGGAGCCATTACAGAAATATGCAAACACAATGAAGGTCCAGTACAATGAGCAGAGCTGATACATTACAAAAGGTTAAAAGCACAAGCTGCATCAATGGATTGCTTCCAAAAATGAACATTTATGGATTTTATTCGGATGATAATCATCCAGTATAAAATATACATGTCATTTTTTCAATATTTGGATCTTCTTTCCACTAAATTCTCTTTCTCTCCTAAAATGACATCTATATTTGTATCAACCAGAGGAGTCTCTGCCATCGAAGCACCGCTTTATATAATTATGGTGTGACTTTATATGTATACCCTTGATACACGCATCAAGGTTACACATAAAGTTTTACATAAAGTGCTGTGTATGCTTAAAAATGGAGGTGAATCTTAATGGCCTTTAAAGATTGTGTCAGTGTTAACTGCTGATGATATTAGAGTGACTGGGACTGGTATCATATAAAAAGTAGAAAATAAACAAATGAACGTCATGTGGTCAAGGTGTTTAAGACACACACACACACATACTCTGTTTTAGGATGAAAATGAAAAAAAAACTTAATGATAATCATAAACTTCCTTCCCCTCATTTCCATCACTCAAAAACTCCGTATGCAGAAATTCTCAGACAAATAAAACCAAGCACATGAATTCACTTAAAGTGCCTTTCAAATTAGATCAAACTGTATATAATTGAAGTATCAATCTGAAAACCAAATGGAGAAAGACCTAAAAATGTACATGCAGCATGCCTATAGTTGATGTGCATCTCCCCCACTGAAAGAGAATAACATTATCTGTATCAGTAGCTGTTTTTTAGCACTTACTGAACACAGATATTTTAAAAAGTTTTCTGACTCAGATAAATCTAGTCTCTAGATTACAGTGTCAGAATAAGACCACACATAAGACCTGTGTATTACTGGATAATAGTTGCATTTCAGAACATGGTCAGGGATTGTGTTGCAAGACTTCATGTCTGTACACTGATCATTGTTTACGACCCAACTTGCAACTGTCCCCTGTCTACAGATTCTGCATATACAATACGCATGTGGATATGAGATTATAGAGATCGGACATTGTCCATGCGCACTCTTAAGTTATGTTGTGATCTTCTGTGAGTATACACATACATTTATACATCACTGTGTCATGTCTGACTGTCCCTGGCCTACTCTCTAAATATCTAATACCTTCAGAGACTATTGGCTCTTTCTGGGCCAGCTGTGTCTCCACAGGACAGCATGCAACTAAAATCAATTTAATTGCACTTTAGGTGATGTTGGGATACAAAGTCCTCTGCTTTGTATATTGTAAATGTAGACCTTTTACCCTTTGTTGTTTTGTTATTGAGTGCAGAGAGGCACTCTCATTGTCTGATAAGGTCTACATGCACTTAAAGTAATAACTTTAAGTGCTAAAACTAAAAAAAAAGTGCCTTCATGTGTTCACAGTATTAACGATATGGGTGCCTAAATAAGACTGCATCTGTTTTCTTGAATGTCCTAAACTCTTTAAAGTCTAAGAAAGACTTGGCATAAGTAGTGTATTACATTTGGGAGCATTTGAACTCCCCTTTTTGACTTTGCATATTATAGTAAATTCATGGACCATCTTCAAGACAGAAGATCTACATGAGGTTATGATGCATATGTATCAAAAAACAACAGAAATACTTTTAAAACAACTAGGAGACTGGGCAGACTATGATATGCTGAGTGACTCTTCTTTATAAAACTTTAGTTTAGTTAATCATCAAGAGACGAATTATCATAAAAACAGAATGAGACCATGTGCAAAGGTTACTTAATAGATGAACCTGGTTTACAATCAAATAAGTTTCTATGTTTTATATCAGGTGATTACTGGATGAAATCCTTCGACTTCCACTCTCTCTGCAACTTTTTGTTTCTTCTCAAACTTGTTTCATAAAGCCCCTTTAATTTACTCATCGTATCTGTCATCTTTGTACCCCTCTGCTTTTCTGCCTCTCTTTTCTCTTCTTCCATCTTTCTTTTCTCTCTCTCTTTCCCAATCTCCCAGCCAGGAGTTGTTCAGTGATCTTCAAACCTTTTCCTCTCCAGTTCTTCTTTTTCTCTGCATACTTGCCTGTGTTCAGTCATTCAGAACATGTTGTTTCTCCTCTATAAAATTCTCAGCAGTGATTCCTTTGAGGTACTACCAGTAAAGAGAACTATGCTCTCCAAAGTCTGACCAGAGATATTTGAGTCATCTACATCGTCTGCTTTCCCTGAGTATGAATCACTGGTCATTGTACTCAGAGCAGCATTTCCCATGTAGTGACTCTTGCCAGCGGTCCAACCACACTTCTATTTGTTGACATTTCAGTGTGATAACTCCTCACTTTGTCTCACCATGTCTCCAACAAAAAAGTCAGTCAGCCACAGACCAGTTGTCGTCATCATGTTTCTGTCCCTCCTGGAAACTCATGCTCATGTCAACCTGATGTTGACCATGTGTGGCAAACAAACCAACCAGAGTAAAATCATCAGATCAAGTAGTTACAAGATTATCAGGGCCTTACCGGACTGATTATTAAAGGTTCGCACCCCCCCCCCCCCCCCCCCAATCTGATTTAAAAACTCCTCCTGTTGGTTCTGATTGAGGTGGTTACATGAAGGATTTCTATTCTGATTGGGATACTATTCTGATTGGAATATTAGTGTCCATGTAAAGACAGCAACTGATTGTCAGAAATGACTGTTGTACCTGTATCCACATCCAAATACACTGATCAGGCATAACATTATAACTACCTTCCTAATATTGTGTAGGTCTCCCTTGTGCCTCCATAACAGTTGTGACTCATCAGAGAGTGGACATGGTCCTTCTGAGGGTGTCCTGTGGTGTCTGGCAACAGAATGTTGTTAGTGGGGGCCTTTGTGTCCTGTAGGCTGAGGGGAGGGGTCTCTGTGGATTTTTTGTGTGTGTGTCTGTGTCAGGCTGCATCCTGCTGGGGATGGCTGCTGCCATTCAAGGAGTGTCATTGCTATGGGGTGCGGGTCTAAGTGTCTAAGTATCATCCACATGAATACCAGGTCCAAAAGTTTCCCAGCAGAACACTGAATTGTTACAAGGTAGTCAATGTTATTCACCTCTCCTGTTAGGAGTTTTAATGTTGTGGCTGATTGGTGTATAATGTTGTGTAGTTTGGGAATGCATCACTGCAGAAAAGTGAGGTTCTCCAGGTTAAACTGCTGGAGTCCATCATTTTCAGGGCTAAACACACAGCTACAGTCAGTATATATGTATTATAACATTTCAAATAACAACATGGAAACTATGTGGCAAAAATACACCCTAATTATAACCCTAAGCTAAAAAATCACTGTGAATGAACCGTGAACACCTTGAAATAAAGCTCTGATGGATCTGCTTATGCATCCTTCCCTTTGATACTGCCACTCTGGATTTTACAGGCTCCTTCACATGAAATAGGATTAACTATCACACCCAGTTTTCTTTATGCATGTGTTTAAACTACTGACCTGTATGAAAGACGGATCAAAAGAAAATTCTAAATTATTTATTTGATTTTTTTCTCATATAATAGGCATATCCAGTTTACTGCCATTAGTCATTTTCTTTATGATCTCTGAAGGCTGCAGTCTTGGGCTGTATGCAGAATGTCACACCATATCAGAAGACAGCTATTTTATTTGGTTATGTCAAACTGTCATTATAGTTTCTGAAGAATGTTCACTATGGATTTAGTCAGCCAATAATTGCAGCAATTTTTACAAATGACATTTAAACTGCACAACTGGATTTACCCCCATTACTGCTATATCAAAGCAGACGGCAATGCAATGTAACAGTAACTCAGCAATGTACGTATGGACATGTGATTACTGCTTAAGGACAAACAATGGGAATCTATCTGTAATATTAACCATTGATGCAAGGAAGTTTATTGGTAGACAGGAGGTAAGGGAAAAGGATGGAGGAATGAGATGAGAGAGGCGGAATGTGTAGCTGGATGATCAGGAAGCTTCAGCTCCTTGTCCCCCTGGTTCCTAAAAGAAAGACGGAAGTGGAAGAGAAGAAAAAATAGTGCGGAAAGTGTGTGTGTGTGGGTGTGTGTGTGTGTGGTGGTGTGTGTGTGTGTGTGTGTGTGTGTGTGTTGGGGGGGTTGAGAACAGAGAGTAACAGGGAAGGAGAGGGTTAGGATACATCTTAATAGGTAGGAAATAGGTGGAGGAAATGAAAAGACATGGTGTGTGGTCTTTTTCCTGAACTTAAGTTACAATCACTTCATTTGTATTGAACGCTAACATCTGTGTGCTATTCTCACAGTAGTAATGCTGATGTTTAACAGGCTGGTTTAGCTAGTCGGCTTTTAACTTAGACTGTAGTGTAAATGGTAAATGGCCTTGTTTTTATATAGCGCTTTTCTACTTATTGGTACTCAAAGCGCTTTACAGTCACAGACACATCTACCCATTCGCTCACACAAGCACACACACATTCACACACCAGTGCCACGCACTGGGAGCAACTGGGGGTTCAGTGTCTTGCTTGTTCAGTGTCCTTGAGTGCCTTGCTCAAGGACACTTCAAGGACCGCTATCCCTCCCGGTTCATGGACAACCCGCTCTACCTACTGAGCTCTACATACCCTTTAGTTTTACTGGTCATAGACTAAAGCATGAAATAATAAAAAAATTGATCTGAAAATGGTGCTAGATGAAAAGTCAAGGGATCACCAGAGTTATTACAATTCATCCCAACAGGAAAGTGAATGTGCACCCAATTTTCTGGCAGTTCCTCCGACAGTTGTTGAGATATTTTGATCTGGACCAGCTGATGTCCAGATACAGCCATCCCTATAGAGCCGTGTTGACATATTATTTATTTTTAGCTATATTTTTGACCAAACACAACCCCACTCTACTTTTCACTTTCCAAAAGTCAGAAACACTTTTTAATAGAACACCCGATATTGTTTTGGTTTTAAGACCTTAAGTGGATTTGCTCTTTAATTATTCAGCTCTGAGGCTGAAAACAACAAAAACCTGCGCCATTACTCTCTGACGGTCCCCTGGCAATAAGTTCATCTTCCCCATCTGTTACATTTCTTTTTTTAGGTAACATTTACACTCTGACGACATCAGCGTCGTGTCCACCGGGCAACTCGTTTTCAATTAGCAGCTCTCAGCATGATCATCAACACCCAGCGGTGCCTCCTGAAATAAAATTAAGTCTGTGAAATCCATTTCCAGTGCAAGGTTAGCCGTAGAGGACAATGAGGATAATACATCAACTTGTTCTCATTTAAATTACATTTCAAACTTGCTGAGGCTGGAGTATCGTGCAGCTTTCAGACGTTTGCAGAGGAGGAAGCATTAAGAGGGGCTATCCGCCACCCTGAGCCACCAGATGTTGCTGTAGTGCAGGAGCAGGGTGTGACTCAGACTATGTGCATCTTTTCAGGAATGGAAATTATGTAAAAACTTTGACTTTGTGGAAACAGTGTATTTTAGGAATGCCATGACACCATCCTATCTCGTTATCAGTCTGGATTAAGAAAGATTTGTATTTCCCTCCTGCTCTGAGCTCACCCACATGTGGAATTTCTCATCTTGTGTATATTCAGCATTTACGCACAAGTTTGACTGATAATGTTCCTACAGTGATCTCTACCATCTGGTTTAACATAAACTTTGCTTTGAGTGCATGTATTTACCAACAACCAAAGAAAGATTGATAAAGCCTTCATTACGAGTGTGCTTTGCACGAAGAGAAGCTAGAAAAGCTGAGCCACAGACAATGAATGAAAGTTGACTGTGAAAGTGAAGCCGGCAGCCAAAGGCCCCTGAACTGTCATGCAGGTATAGTTTGTGTGCAGGAAAGAGGAAATGTCTCTGTTTGAAAAAAATAAAAAAAGATTCTGTCCTGGTGGTTAAACATCAGATTCCTAAACATACATTTGCAGCGTTTCTCAACACTTACATTTTAACGACCAGCGGGCTCAGACGATTGCCACACAATTTAAGCTCCTGCTCCTTGCAGTGTTATCACAGTGATCTCATCATTTCTATGTCAAAGCCCTACCAGGTCCTGACATGCCACAGTCGATGGTCGTTGACGAGGTTGGAATGCCTCGGAGGGAGTGTCCCCTCTTATTGTCTTGTAAACCGTTTCTTGAACTGCTCTGTTGAATCTCTAGACAAGGACATAAGTCAGTTCCAGCTGACAAGATTTACATTTTAGGCTATCAGAAAAAAAAAGAAAATAATAATATGGTGATGTGTTATGACCTGTTCTTCTGCTTGTTGAGTCTCGACATGAAACTCAACAGAGAAGGGGATTCACATTCCACGTCTGCTTGCTGTCTGTTTCAGTTTCAAGCTGATTTGAAAGACCACAAACTGCACCAGTTTGAATTAGAGAACTAAATAATCTCCTACATGTGCTTCAGTGCTCTCTAATTAGTGTAACTGCCTTCCTGTGCTCCCTCAAACTTCACTGTTCTCGTTGATGTGATCATCCCTGCCTCTTTTCCTCTCTCCTTTGCTCCTAATCCCGTCTTGTTCTTTCAGCGGTAGAGGCAGAAATTTGGAGAATTCTTTTCAGTGACCACACCAAACTCTCAAGTCACATGCCCCATTTTTCCCTTCCCGGCCTTCTCCTAAATAAGGAATTACAATTTGAGTGGAGAAAAAGAGAAAGAGCATAGGGGCGGGTCATAGAGTGAAATAAGAGGACCTGAAGGCGTATCTCTCTCTTGCTCCCTCTTTCTGTTGAATGCCGTGAAGTCATATATTTCAGACAGGGGTGTTTGCTGTATTTGTGTTGGCTATTCTCTACGGCGCTCTTTGCACTGTGTTGTAGAGGAAGAAGAAGAAGAAGAGCAGGAAGACAGCCCGAGCCCACCTGTGTTCACCTGAAACTACTAGTACTACGACAACTACTACCGCACAAAGTAAGTAAACTCTTCTACCTCATGGTCTCCTCGTCAATCTCAGTTTTCTAGATTGGGTTTGTGGTTAATTCAGAGCAGGAAACATGACGAAAAAAGTATGAAATATCCTGCACCCCACCCTCGCTTTTTGTCTCCTTTCCTCTTGCTCATGTTTGATCATGCACATACCAAGGCTGAGTTAATGTTTAGTCCTTCCTGAGTCAGTCTGTAAATTCTTGCGTTTCTTATCTACCTTCTCCACTGGACACACGTGTCGAAGGCAAAATGAGCAGTTTAGGTTGAGCCTCTGACAAATCTCTCAACAGTTCTGCCTCACCACATGTCATTTCCTTGTTTAATATATGTTCTGAACACCGGATGGCTGGTCCAGGAAACGCCAGTAAAAGTCACTGCATTTATCCGTCACATATGTTCTGTCTGTCACCTTTATGGGCCGTGGCGTCTGTTATCTTTAGTGGTAAGATACAGAGGGCTGAGCCAACTGTACAGATGTGAACTATTCTATCCGTGTGGTTTCGTTGTGAACCCGAAGGTTTTAGACCTGAGCGCAGTTTCATAAAAATAATGTTGCAATAGCAAGAAAGTTGTGAAACATCTTGTAACTGATGACTCCAAGCTGCTGGGATATGAAAGTCTAAGAATTTGGGCGGGGGGGGGGCAACCAAATGACAAATAAAACTGTAACAACTGGAGTAGGATTTGAGTAAGGCGGTTAACATTCAAATGGCGCAGAACGTAGAGAGGGACGGGCTTGCTCAGAAAAGCAGTCAGGTTTTTTGAAACAACAACTGTGCAAATGTAAAGCACGTGGAGATCATGGATGGCCTGACTCTGGATCAACTGACAGGAGAAAATGAGTCACTTCTATCATTACGTAGTTTTTAGCATAAATACTACTGAACGTATCATAGTTGAGAAGGTTTTGCAGTGACATTAAACTTAACAAGGAAACTTATTAACTCAACTATATGTCAACGGACAGTCTGTCCTGTCAGTTGCATATAAGTTATACTCTATATAAATATACAGATATACAGATACAAAAGCCAGAAAGCTAAGAGACATTATGGTCAAATTAACTTTGATAATTCGATAAGGGAACTACAATGAACTTCAAACAGTCTATAAAAGTGAAAAGGTCATAATATATTAGGTAACATATAATTTTATGATTCCTATCGTCCATATTTACAAATCACCTCAGTAACCTGAGCAGTAAGCGGCAGCACACCCAGAGCTGGGTGGGGATTGAGGGGTTGTAGCTGTAACTCTGTGATTACAAGATGTTCTCAGTAACCACTAGGCCACTCCCTGCAGAGCTTTCAAGTGCACAGTTCCACGTAATCTCGCAAAACACACAATCACAACACCTGTATGCACATCCTGCTCGCATTGCCTTTTGTGCAGGGCTGCAGTTAACAGTCAAACTCACACTAAAAGCAACACGTACTTTAAACACACACAGGGGTGTGGCGTCCAATCAGTGGTGTCGTTCAGAGATTAAAGTCCGTGTTAGATTACATCTGAGCGAGAGTGCACTCTCTGACTGCGTCATCCTGCACCGTTCATTCAGATAAGTCCTGATGTTTGCAGCTGCTGGATGTTCTGTGGGCGTGCCGGCACCCACAGATGGAAGATTGGGAAAGAGACAGTTCAAGAGTTTGGATGTTTGCTTGACTGCTGTTGCTGTAGCAAACTGGTTTTGGAATAACTTAAGGGACAGGAAGACACTTATCCTCCACATGCCTGCTTCACCGCTGCGACCTCAGACAATGAACAGAGACAGCGTGTGTGATCTACAGCAGCTTCAGTGTGGCGTTGTCGAACACAATGATGTATTCTGGAGCCCATATTGTGTAAGACTGACAAGTCTGTGTTTTACAAGGGGCTGTGAAACGTGTTAGCTTCTCTTTTTCGAGAAAAAAAAATACTTCATGACATACACAGTTTTCCAGCTAAAATAAAATACACATGCACACAATCATAAACTTCATCTCCAGCAATTTACAAGTCTTCCTTTATATTCCTTCATGAACATACCACAGAATTGTTTCATGCACACAGTTATCATGCAGGGAGTGAAGAAAAGTAAGAACAAAAAGAAATTCTTATCACTTGTAAACATCTCCTATCCAGTTTCATGGAAATTCAGAAATTCAGAAACTGCAGAATTGCATAACTCAGTTCTGCAAAACCAATGAACATGTACGCTGACATTATCACGATTTGACTGGCCGGTTGGTGGGTTTGTTTTTTCTTAAAGGCCGTTCCCATAGTGAGCGGCAGTGTGTTGTTTTGTTTAGATTCCTGTATACACATAGCTACCTTTGTCAGGAAGGGAGGAAGGAAGTGACAGCTGAATGAGCAAACAGGATGCAGGGAGCGGGGCAGTTCTGCTGAAGCTGACAGGAAGCTCATACGACATTAATAAGTGAGATAGGCCGACCATAATTACTTACAGAGAACACCAGGGCTGTAATTCCTCAAGACGTTTTAATTTCCATGCTACAAAATGTCTTTGTTAAATAATTAAAGTGGCGTGGTTTGGATAATGGGAACACATAACTCTGATTCACATGATTTCATTACAGTTGAAGGATGACGCAAAATTTGAATGGGCTCTGCTGTGTTATAGAAAAGCAGACGCAAATGTTTACTGGACTAGAGTTTATGTTTGTAATGCTAAGTAAAGCTAAGCAGCTCCTGGTTGTACATAGCCTTGTATTTAACACACATGCAGTACATGTGAGTGTGCTTTTAATCTAACTCTCCACCAGACGAAAATCATTTAATTTCCTGTCCTTGTGTATTGTATTGCATGACTGTCATGACTCATTTCAACACTTACCTCACCCTGACACGCTGATGCATTTAAGACTTTAAATATTCATAGTTTGAACAGTAAAAACCAGAACCAGCCCAAACTGCTCCTCTTAAGTTAACAGAAAGAAAAAGAAAAAAACGGAATCCGCAATAGAAACATATTCGTGCAAACAAGCACGTATCAGAACAAGAGAGTGATGGGTGTGATCAGGGTGGGGACATGTACGTGAATGCTATTACATTTATTAAATATCCATTTTGAAAACGGCACAATGCGGTGAAGTTTGCTCCGCTCCCACCCTATCTAACACTAACTGTCCCTCCCAACAGGATCAGCATGGCAAACAGAGGTCCTGCCTACGGCCTGAGCCGCGAGGTCCAGAGCAAGATTGATAAGAAATACGACCCGGAACTGGAGGAAAGGTTGGTGGATTGGATCGTCGCCCAGTGTGGCTCTGGAGTTGGTCGGCCTCAGCCAGACAAGACTGGCTTCCAGAACTGGCTCAAGGATGGATGTGTGAGTGTTGGGTTTGAATAAGTGCAATTGTCTCTATCGACCATTGTAATTTTATACTGTTTGCAGTATGCTGAGAGGGATCTGTGTGTGTGTGTGTGTGTGTGTGTGTAGGTGCTCTGCGAGCTCATCAACAGCCTGTGTGGAGCCAACAAGCCGATCAAGGCCATCAAGACCTCTGGCATGGCGTTCAAGCAGATGGAGCAAATTTCCATGTTCCTCAAAGCTGCCGAAAACTATGGAGTCACCAAAACTGACATGTTCCAGACCGTAGACCTTTTCGAAGGTAAGACATCCAGCAGACCGCATCTGTTTTCTAACAATGAAGCCTTGTTGAGTGTTTTGCAGATTTACAGCAGAATGAATGAGGAACTGAAACTGTGTTCTGTGGTGGAGAGCGCAGGTCACTGTCTCTTCCCTGTATTCCTGTGTTCTTTGTTCATGTGTTGCATGTCTGCAGGCAAAGACCTGGCTGCCGTCCAGAGGACCCTGATGGCCCTGGGAAGTTTGGCTGTCACAAAGGGTGATGGGAATTACAGAGGAGACCCCAGCTGGTTCCATAAGTGAGTTTGAGCTTTTTTTCCCCCTCTCTCACTTTTGAACTTTCTGTGGAAAGATGAAAAACAGAAGAGGAATAAGATTGTGGACTGAGAGATGTGTGTTTGTCTGTACGCAGAAAGTCCCAGGAGAACAGGAGAGATTTCTCAGACGAGCAGCTGAGCGGAGGCAAAAATGTCATCGGCCTGCAAATGGGCACGAACAAAGGAGCATCTCAAGCCGGCATGACAGGCTATGGGCGACCCAGGCAGATCATTAACAACAACCCCTGAACCCGAGCAGCAACTCTGGAACACCAGTCAGCCAGGACGGACAAACTCTGACTCTTACCTTGGCCACGAGGAAAAAAACGTGACTTGACTGTTTTCAAGGCTAAACTGGACCAACGTAGGGACCAACGAGAACATGTGCACAAATGCAACACACACTTCACGTTGAGCACACACACATAAATAGAGACAGGACGAGTACAACATT
Source organism: Chelon labrosus (assembly GCF_963514085.1). Classification (NCBI taxonomy): domain Eukaryota; kingdom Metazoa; phylum Chordata; class Actinopteri; order Mugiliformes; family Mugilidae; genus Chelon; species Chelon labrosus. The sequence goes on along the minus strand of NC_140350.1, from coordinate 3,909,051 downwards.
AGACAAAACATTTTACACAGTTCTTGCCTTCCAAAACTGCCTTTCACTAGGCTCCTTGTAAATAATACTTGAAAGATCATTCCAGATGTTTTGCTTGTTTTATCTCATTACCTTAAAGCTAAATATGCTTGCCTGACAAAAAAACAAGAGTTGACTGATATCTTATAGACATCCAAAGTTTCCAAATCATTCAGATCAGTTTTCCATAGAAATGAGCTTGCACAGACTTGTATGAGAGAAATTTCAACATTCGCTTTGCTTTTTTTTCTCTCTCTCATTTCCAACATCAACATCATTGCATCACAGTCATGCAGCCGATTCCTCTTTTCAAAACTCTTCCAGCTGATGCATTCAAGGACACTCTGGTTTATGAGATCTGACGGATGAAACTTCCATGCACAGTATTTGTTTTGCACAGTGTTCTTCCCTGCCAAAGATGCCCTTCTTAGAACACAGCGATCAATTCTTGGATGTCAGGGTGTCCTTGAATGTGCCACCAAGGATAGTTTATAAAAGTGCTCCCTGCCGCATCTGCAGTGGAACACAGCAATAATGCAACTCTAATCAAAATGAACGATAGAGAGCAAATTATTCAGTGTGGCAGATTACCTATGAAGCATACAAATACAACGCCTTTGCTGATTCATTGTGATGCTAATTCATGTTCTTGGATAAAACTGAATAGAGAGTGGCAGCTTGGAAGGTAAAACATTTAACAGAATCTGAGGTTAATAGAATAAAACAAGCAATCATCAGTAAAGTCAAGTGTTAATAAGTTTTTTAAAAAAGTAAACTGCCTGATTTAAAAAATAAATAAATAAAATACGGTCATGTGTGTTGAACCTGCTCAGTAACATCATCTATCAGTTGTCAGTCAGCTAACTTCTCATCAAAATGTTGGACTACTTTTTTTTAGAAATTGATAGCTCCTGAATGATCACAGTGATTTGGAAATAAAGCTCAATTTGACTTTAAAGGAGGCTCTTGTGTGATTAATAGATCTGAGACCGTGGTAGGTTTCACTGACGTCTACTGATAATGCTATCGATCGCTCACTGTGCTGCGTGTGTGTTTCTTGATAACCCGGTAAACAGCAAAACAGAGGAAACCGCTGTGCCTAGCAACCCAAAACAAACAAGTCACAGTTTCAGTATGTAACCAGAATAACACCAAGAGCTGCTTGCTCTTAATCTAAACCGCACTCCACACAGAAATCAGCAGATGTGATAACGTTTAGAAAAAAAAAAATCCCAAAGGTAAAGGTGGGAGGAGAGGAAATAATGGGTGGGAGTGATGATGATGATGGACTTTGGATGGAAGAAGAGAAACCGGGGGCGGATTCAGACGAGGACAATCACTATCTCCAGCCAAGGGTTTGTTTATACTTTTTGCTTGAGAACTGTCCAAACTGTTCAGCGTAAAACCACTCAGAAAAAGGCCAGAGACGAAGAAGAAACGCAGCGAGAAGATAGTGAGACAAACAAAGTTGATTTTGATTAGGGGACATGATTATAAGGGAAACAACAAGAAGATGCGTTAAAACAAAGGAGCATCCAGACGGAGACAAGGGAGATTAAGGAGACTGAGGTCAGAGAGAGAACAGGTCAAGGCAGTAGGGGACTTTTGAAACCACACAGCATTTCCGAAAATGGAGTAATCATTGTTGAGGGAGGGTTAAAAAAGGACTTCCCTTTCCCCTTCCTTCTTACCCCTCAATGTGTTAACAGGAAACTGTGTAAGTACTGGCACAAAGGGGTGAATTAGTGTAATGCACAATCACTAGAAATAAGTATCGACTTAAATAAGTAGAAATAATGCAGAGAATAAGTGGTCTGTCCACAGCCTGACATGTTTTATTTCTTTATTTGTCGCATTAAAAGCATTGCAGGTTTGATCAATGCGCAGTCACACTTGCATTGAGACATTTTCCAGACGTCTACTTTCCTCTGACGGAGTTGATTGCTCTTTATAATGTCTCCATATTAATAGCGCTCTTTCGTGTTGATGGAGCTGTGGTAGATTAGAATCGCTGTGGGGAAGCAGCTGTTATCTCAGCTGAAGCCCAGACAATTACAATTGCAAAAAAGTGTTTATTATTTCAAGACTAACATTTATTTCAGCACTAGGAGAATGTGCTTTGGCACAAGGGAGCTCTGGAGTGTCACACCACTCACCACAGCTGCTTAGGTTCATCTCCAGGGTCCATTAACAGAACGTGCCCCTGCAAGACGTTTTGGCTGTTTGTCATTAGCATCTCTATCAAAAGTGTCGACTGTCTAGAAAAAAATCTCATGAGAGGAGATGAGATCCAAAGAAAAAAAGAGGCTATCTTGATTAAATGGAACAATTTTACACTGAAGTGTTGCTTTGAAATAATACATTTTGAAAGTTTATTGAATAATTAGTGTTACTGAATCATTATAGTATTGTTGAAGGGTTACATTACTACACTCCACAATATGTATTTCACTGCATATGTTTCTGTGAGAGACAGAATTCTCATCTGATAATTTCTGGGAATGAGCTCAAACTCTTGAAATATTACTGAACCATTTTCCATCTCTAAAGAAGTAAAGGTTCCTTGATCATTAACTGCCACACTGAATGCCCCTGTTTGATAATTTAATGACTAACTAAGAGCAAACCGTGTTTAGTGTCAAACAATTCCCTGACAAGCGTATCTACTCTTGTCTGTTAATCCATGAAGCAGTTTAGTGACTCATGATTAGTTCATGATAAATTCACTGTGAACTGGTCGTTTGGAAAATCCGGATAACATGGTGTTGGTATGATTCACTGTCTGTGGATAATGTGAGCAGAAACACAGCAGCAGCAGAAGCAGATGCAGGTTTGTAACTGGAGCTTTGTGGATAAACCCAAGAGAAGAAAACCACAGTTCCCCTCAATATGGAACTGTAACCTGAGCGAGCTAACTATAATAGTTATGCTCCCAGGAAGATGGTTGTGTAACTGCTTAGATGTTCAAGAAAATGAAAGTGCTGAAATAGAGTGACATGTGACTTTGAGGTGATAACTCATATAAATAAAATCTGACATACCGCCGTGAGAGGCATCTGAAATTAATGAAATTTAAAAACATATTTGTCACTTTTGAATTATTACCAAAACAAGCTAAAACAAACATATCACTCAGCCCTCCTCTGCATTTGTCCTTATCTCACAGTCTCAGTCTTTACAACATTTCTTCGGTATGTTTCTATCAGTGCACATCACTCTCCTCACCGCATTGGAATCTAGTTTGCTGCCATACAGGGGCATAGCAGGCGTGATGATAGCCTTGAGGTTAGAGAAGCGACCTTTTGACTGGAGAGATGCCAGGTTGAATCCTTTGACTGCCTGGGAAAATGTGAATGGTGAAGCTGATTTAACACCTTCTACCCATTCATCAGCTACCACAGTGCCGTCGAGCAAGGCATTTAACTGTTGGGGTGGAGCCCTTATTGATTCAGTGACTATAGGAGAAGGTTCACGCCAGAGCCGACACCCAAAGTTCATGTGCAGGTCACTTTAAAGTTCAGGAAATAGGAAATATATCTTCAGTAGTGTCTCAAGAGGAAGGACACAACATGGCATAGAAACTCCATACATATGGGCATAAAGATGTCTTTAAACCAAGATTTTTAGGATATTTTAAGTGGCAGCAGAAAAGATTTTCCTACATGTAGTGTTCTGTTAAGTCACTATGTATTGCCGAATGGAGCAACACAACGGTAACTGTGCCAATGTCCCCACTGACGACAGCAATGCAGCTAAACATGATCAGGTGCTGACTGATAGGTTCAGAGTTTACTGCTAACGCGAACCGAACATTTCCTACTGCTGCAGCTTTGCCAGCATTGCAATGAGAAGAGATCAAGTGGGTGAAGAATGAACATTTATTGAGGAAACATGTACATGTAAGGTAATAGCTTGGCGTGAGATTCAGCCAGAGTCTAGACGCTGGTGGTGGTGGTGGTGAAGAAGAGGAATTTGGCAGGTGGCTAAAGGAGACCTCTGATGGTGACTTCCAGGATGACCATGGAGAGGTGAAGATGGGGAGGAGGAGGATTGTGCAATGGACAGCATGCGGATGGAGTGACAGAATGGCAGTGACTTTAAAGCACAGGGACGAAGGAATGATTGGTTGGGAGAAGAAGACCAAACTAGCCAAACTAGTGATGTGCAAATTGAGGACAGACTGATTTTGACAGCATGGGGAAATCGAAGAGATAAAGAAATGGAGCAACAGCCCACAATCACCGGAGGGGAAGAGGTCATGTTCACTTTGGCTGTGAAGAAATCATAAACAGCAAAACTGTTTAAAATAACGCAGGGAGTAATAAAACAAGAAGGAGCAGCCACAGTGAGCTTTTACATTGTCGAGGTCCAGTTTTCCTCGACTGTGCATGTTTAATAGAGACTTGAATCTGGACTATCTTTTTAAGGCGGGACCTCCGGGCCCTTTAACATATTTCTCTATTTCTTCATCAGGAGTAGTATTCTTCACCTGAGATACAGTATGTGCATGGGCTGGGCCACGTAAATCGGGCTTTGCCAGCAGTTATTATCGGCTTCTGCCCTTGACTAGGCAGCTCCTTCTTCTCAAGTGCAGTTGTCATCACAAACTGTAACAGTAATTGTGTGAGTGTGTGCAGTTTCATATAATGATGCGCAACAAGCCAAATCCTTTTAGTCGGCCTTGTTCTTTTCCTGGTACAACATACAGGGGCTTCTAAGGTCAAACTGATGTCAGGAGTATTAAACCTTCATTATTCACGGATCTACGCTATTCTGCAATGAGCAGTAACACAATATATTCACAATTCCCCCTTTTAACATCATTCTATGATGTGAACAACAAAAGTGTATGCGTCTATGTGTAAGTTGCAAACAAAATAGCATACACATGAGCGTCATGGTGTAATCAGAGCACAGTGAGTCCCTGTTCTTCCCAGACTTCAGCAGAAGGCTCCAGTAGGGGTTGAATTTCAGCAGAAGCAAGCATGACACGGTGCAGTTTAGTAACAGCTACAGCAATACATCTCTCTACCATTGAGTTCAGAAAAGGAATACAACGACAACCACAAGAAGCTAGGACAGCAAAGATTGAGAGAAGAGAAGTAAGCACAGCTACAGTGTGAGGCTTCCAACTGCCAAACCATCTATCCAGAATATCACCTAATCCTCCTTCCACCCCAGAGTGTTCTTTTAATTCGTTGGCTAAGGTTTGGCTAAGGTTTGGACGCCTTCGGTGGACCGAACCATCGGGGGCAGTGTTGTTTGGGATGAAAGTACAGCACTGATCGCCAAACATAGCGCAGACACCCACTTTTTCAGCTAATAAGAAATCAACCTGGCAGTTCTATTTTGCCAGGTCATTATACAGGAGGCCTGGAGTTGAGCTGCTAGGCCACCAACTACATCTCTAGTCATATTGGCTAATCACTGTTGGTTAAAGTGGACATACTGTAGTTAATCTTTACTACGTTTTTGTTGATGGTGGACCACCAAAAGAACACAGACTCAAACCCCCCTGCCACTTAATCTGTAATTTTGTATTAATTGTATTAATTAGGGATACCTCTGGGGACATCAATAGCTATCCAAAGTCTATCCAAACTGGGGAATTACCGTATAGATCAAAAGGTGCGTAACGTTTGTTCCGGTGATAATGTATATTTGTGATGTTAGTAATATGGCTGGTCAGATCAGATGGACTAATAGGTAAGATATTTGGAGGTGCCATAAGGGCAACTAGAACGCAAGTTCCTGTCCAATTGGGTGGGAGTGTCCCCCTTAGGGATTTGCCACCACAGTACCACCAGATGTCAGAATGAGCTTTAGGAAAACTGGAGTAATTAGTTTGGCTTGTAAGGTCATGTGACATACTATGAACCTTTTTTTCATTTTGTGTGGTTACAATGTAAGCAGGTATAATTAAACTAAGTGAGAGTGAATACAGTATAGGTGGTGTACTTGACTGGCGCTAAGGGAAATCCGGAGTCGAGTCATTAAAATGCTGAGGCACTAATTGTAATTGGGGTCTATCTGAAGAATAAATGATAGAGTCTGACACATTCTCATTCCAAGGCTTAGAGGTGTAGGTTTCCCGCATGGTGTTAGACAGCTAACCGAGCCAGAGATTCACTTCTTCCAGTTTCCAAAATCAGCTCCTTATTAAAAGAGGAATGGGTGTGCTTCATAAAAATGCTTGAGAGTGCAGAGTCTGAGCTAGATAGTGTAGTTATTATTATAGACAATTGGCCTTGTATGTACGAGCCAGTGGAGCGCCATGCACCGAGGACAGAAGTTCCATTATCAGTAGACCCAGGGTTTTTAATGGTTAGGGTCAAATTCATGGTCTGCATATTTCCGGTCTTAAAGAGAGAAACGCGTTTTCTAATAGTCGGGTTGGGCATCTGTAAAGGAATTGAATAACTCCACTCCTTTCCTGTGCTTGCTATGGTGAGTTTCCATTGTTCGCATTTGCACTTTCCCATTTTAATGCCATAAACAACCGCTTCAGTTATACAGAGGTACCACGTATGGTCCTTGAGAGCGTCTTTGTTCTTGCCGCATTATATTATTGAACATCCGTCAAAAGAGACAGAGCATGAAGGAGAGCCCTGCTCACAAATGATTTTAGGTAGTGGTTTAGGGGATCCGTCCTTGACACTTGCAGGGCCTACAGCCGGTTTAGATCGATAGTGTAGAGAAGCACTAGAGTGAGAGATAGTTTGATTGATCTCTGAGCTTACTGTGGTAGATGGTAGAGGCTGGAATTATTATAGCAAAGAAAGTGTTGCTCCTAAAGAACACCGTGGTAAGGAAGCCATCATGGCCAACTAATCAGCTCGGATGTGAGACAGGTCCATACAGATCTGTTTCAGGCTTCTGGTTGGAGCTGAGGCAGGAGCACAGTGTGTTGTGTGTATCCAGCAACTCAGTGTCTCTTTTTTGCACACTCTTACCGTATGATATGTCGATTTTTTTTACCTCATACAGCCCTCTCCTTCTTGATGTGTTCCACTGGACTTTGAAGACTTTCTGCCATATCCAGTCACCTGGCTCCTGGGGAGGCGAGGTCTCCTTCTTTCCTTGCTCTACGATAGCAGGTACCTGTTGGGAGAGGCTTTGGGCTAGATTACTGAGTGCCCTCATATAGGTGGACATTTCCACTTGCTGATTTACATGTGGTTCAGCTACAGGAGAACTGGTAAACAGTCAAGGCATCTTCCTGCCCGTCAGTAGTTCATACAATCAGAGACAGAGTGTGGAGTTCGGGGGACTGTGCAAAGCCATCAGCGCTAATGGCAGTGCGTCCACCCATTTCAACCCACTGTCAGAACATTGTTTAGCTATCATGCTCTTCAGGGTGGGGTTTGCACGCTCAATCGTAAGCCTCACGATCTTCAAAATAATAGTTCATTGTGCAGTGAAGTGACTATTGTGGAGAGTCATATGGGTGGATTGTTGCAATCCAAGGGGCCCACTGGTTATAAACAGAGAGGACAGGTGTCGCATGTTGTCCATCATGGTTGAGTAGATACCACCAAATGCAAGCACTGTTATTTTTCATATAAGCAGCTCACCGTCTTCTAATGGCAGGTCTGTAAGTTCAGCTGCTGTTAACTGGGTTGGATGCATGTCTCTAAGTGCATTTTGAAAGGTCTCTTAGTGTTCAGTGTATGGGGATTCATCAGGAAAGTTTGCGGTTTCTTCTATGATTACCAGTGTGGACAGAGAATTTTGAGTAACAATAACTCTCCTCACGTCTGCCATGCACAACCTATGTCCCACCACTGCTTTGAGAAACGCTGTAAGCCAGGTGCCCACTCCCCCTGCTAAGGGCGGCAAGCTATCAGCTATAGTTTTGAGGTCTTTCAGGGCCTAAGGCTCATAAAAGGCTTTCCCATCATTGCTGCTCACCATTGGCATCATTTTAACTCCTGTTGTGTGTATGGTTCCATAAGCACTAAAGGGCCTGGCCTGGCTATGTGTTGTCATGTTGTGTGGGTGGGAATGTGTCTTGGTTGTGACCTTAGTTCCCCTAGTTGTGGGCTTGGTCGATGGCTACTACAGGCTGCACCTTCATCACCTGAAAACTGAGTGTCTGAGCCTCGCATTTGCATTTGCGATTGTCTGTGGTTCAGTGAGTTGTGTAGGTCTTCATGTAAGGATGAGAATACTGGGTGGGGACTCACTTGGGGTTTTGGGGTGGAGGAGCTTGTTGGAGCATGTACCACTGTGTTATCAGTTGAGGCCCTAGCACCCTGTGTGTCAGTCATTTGTACTGCTTTAAGCCAGTCTTCAATTTGGTTTCTTGGATCATCTAATGGTTCTGTATTAAGGACCCCTGACAATATGTTTAGGAGGTGTGCCATGTTAAGTGGACTTGCTGTAATTTGACTGGGCTGTGTCTGTTGTGTCATAGGCATCTGCATGTTAGGCTTGTGGTCTGTAGGTGTGCTTTTCAGTTGCTCTACTTCTGCTTGGCATGCCGCATATGGTCCAGGAGTAGCCTGGAACTAATGCTAGTACAGTCAGGTCACTGATTGACGGAGTGGAAAATATTGTCATACACCACTGCAGGACCCTTGCTTCAGCCTCTGACAGCGGGGCCTCTGGCTTGGCTACAGTGGGCGTGAAGCCAGTGAGATATTATGTCTTTTTGCAGCACCAGTGACTCCTACGGGTTGCTCTGTCCGTGCTGTCTTACAGAGCATCCTTCACACACCCTAGTCAGACACCACACAACGACAATATGTTCTTAGTTGGCAATCTCGCCACAAAGTCTATTAGTAGCTGTTTTATTTCAGTTATTTTCCCTGATTTACACCTTTTTCCCAAGAGCATATCAACTGCATCATTAGTGGCATTGTTGGCAGATTTCAATGTTCCTCATCTCAACACAGACCTCTATTCTTGGGAAACCCTGAGTACATATTATTTTTATTTTGACAACAATGATTGGTCTCATAATAGATGCCTCGCCATAAATGAGAGGGTAATTAACTTGTTATGTGCCCTGCGGGTGTGTTTGGTTTCGTACGCAATGTCAAAGAGGGATGTGAGAGGTTATGAGTGACAGTCGTTTTTTTTTTCCAAAATTCACGACACTGGCAAATAGGTCTCACAACAAAAGGGTGAGAACAACTGAGAATTCTTGTGGAATGTGACAAAAACAGATAATAGGTTTGCAGCACTACAAATGTGAGTGAACTGAGTGAACAGTTGCTGACGATTAGGCCATGAACCACACTTAAACACTAATGATTCAGCTTCCTCTTTTTCTATGGGAGAAGATTTCCGGTATTAAATGACGGCCAAAACGGTGTTAGGCTCCTTGGGACTGCGTGCACCAGGGTGATGTCAGCTCGAGGTCATTGAGTGACACCACAAAAGGCTACGGTCGAAAAAAAAATGATCGCCTTAGGTAAAAAGGCAGAGGGAGTGAAATAGGACAGCCCGACCCTGACCAAAGACCTGCTGAAGTAGCTCAGACAATTATCGAGAGGTGCAGGAATCAATGAGTATAAATGAATTTCCATGACCGGGTCAGTGGTCAAAGAGCAGAGAGACTGGAAGCGTTCTGTTGGAGTGTTACACAAGTCTTAATCCAGGTAAAACAGCTTTTTTTATTTTTATTTTTTATTTTTTGCAGCTCCAGGGGCAAATTAAGAGGCAGACAGTTGAATTTCTTTGCACCATGAGCTTTCCTCCATTGCCGGCCGAGCTATCGTTTTAAGGTGAAATATGCCATGTTGACTCCCCATGCATAAATGTGGTGAAAAGCAAATGTTTAATCATGAATGTCTCATCAGATATGATAAACATTGCCTCCAGGCTGAGGTTAACATGGTGACAGAATATATATGTGTGTGTGTTGTGTGTGACTCATAGGCATAAATGTGGCTGATGAGAAACCACAGAGGAAGGTGCTGTGGTATGAATGCAGGCGACTTTTGCTTCTTACGCGGGGGTACTGGATGGTTAGAGGGTGAAAAAGGCAGGTCACAGGAGTATCAGGTGAAAACGGTGGGTAATGTGAGTAGGCAGGCAGGTGTTTTCCCCTGCTGCTGGTTTGAGGCCAGATATCGAAACACGAGAAAAACACAAAGCAGTACAGAAGGATCGGTACGGGAAGATAAAAATTAATTTCAATATTGCGTAACCTGACAACACCCACCCATTCAACACATCGTCATCTTCAAGTGCCCCAGTTCATCGCCTAAGCAACAAACGACAACTGTCTTGCTGCCGTGAAGGCATTAAGTGGTTTTTGGAGACGAGAAGTGCCACGGTTAAAGAGATGTGGCCTTCAGTCTGGAGTTGATGTCATCCGCTGTGGTGACTGAGTTCATGAGGGCCCTCGTCTGGCTGATGCAGGTTACTGCCACATTTGGATCCCAGCTCAGCTGCAAAATCATTAAAACCCCTTCAAGCCTTATTGAGGGGTTTTCTAAACTTCTGCTTTCGTCCTCACAACAACTTCTACATTTCGTTTCGACATGACAAGACAACACATAATCGGATTGGGAAGTAAACTCATGTGACAGATTGATTTGAACTTTTGAGATAAGAAAATAAATAAATAAATAAATAAATCACAAAATGTCACAGCACATGACACTGGCACATAAAACAAAGATGTCCAAGAGCCGTCTCGCTAAGATATGAGTCACATTGTGCGATCAAAGACACTGAACCCCATGAGTGTAATTTGACTAATTTAGACAATGGGAGCACAGCCACTTGTTTTATAATGAGAGTTATTTTGAGAGCACATTCATGTTTCATTCATAAGCCTGCTTTTGTTTTCACAGAGGGATTAAGGAGAGATTATCAAATTAAAGACATACACCAGCAGCAGGACGGGCATTGTGTAAAACTATTTATGATTATTTGCACTTTTTTTAGTTCCCACTCTGAACCAGGTGTAAATAAATGGGGCATTTTAGCATCCATGCTGTGTGTGTCTTCTTCGTCTAACTATGCGCCTTAGATAGAACCTATACTGTCTGCAGCAGATGAAATATAGGTTTAATACCCTGAAGCATGTTGTGACGACTGTTCCATTCATCACACTTGGCATCATATCACAAACCCTGACCTAACAGGGTCATACATAACAAAACATATATCTAATCAGGATTTTATGTGTTTTTTTTTCTCCACTTGGCCTTCAGATGTTACAGCAAGTGGAGCAGAGTCCCAATATTAAACAGGTCAGTAGAGCAGGAACAGAAGGCCAGAAGTAGATTTCAGCTAACTCTGTCTCTGTCAGAGTCTGCTGGGATTACAAATTTTTCCCATTTTCAAACAGCGCGTTGACGCAAGGCGCAGTCAAATATTTATCTACAGTCTACATGACCAGTTTTAAGACTTAGGGCAACATTAAGGTATTCAGATTTAGCAGGATGTGGAAATAATGTACAAGTGTTTGTCTTATTCCTGTGTTTAACTTTATAACGCTTTGCAAAAATGGAAACCCCCGTAAAGAAAACACGAACAGCTCTAATTCCTCAGTCTTTCCTGTGTCAGATATAAATCCAGCACTCATGACTTCAGACGTGTTTAGAGTTCAATGCACTGACAGTGCCTTAGAGCTCACAGCTCGGCGGACAGTCCACAGCACAGACCTCCCGGTGAGTCAACTACTCTCTGTTCACTGTTCTCCACTGGGAACGTGTCTGTTAAAATTAATGAAAAGTGAGCAAATGCTTTATTAATTAGGTGTTTTTTTCCACAGCTATCACATCCACTGCAGTACACCTTACTGATTAATGAGGACATTTTAACTCGAGCCTACACAGCCTCTAAGTGTTGCTCAATTATTACAACATTCAAGGGAAACTCAGACAAAGCTAATTAAACAAGCAATAAGGAACTATGGCTAAAAGAGAAGAGCAGAGTCTTATTAGTGTCTTTTTCTATTTGGTTCCCTGGTGAAATGGCTCCCCCTGTTGGTGAGTGTGATTCTCGCACGCAGCGCTGCAAATTGCATTAAGATTTCAGATCTTCAGCTTGAGTTAAATTAAATCAGTCCCTCATGTGATAGCTCGTAATTTGCCCATGACTCAGAATAAAAAAAAAAATAAAAAAAAAAGCCATGATTGGATCCATGATGTTTTTTTTTTTATTGGAATGCTTTACTTCATTAATATGACAACGAGCCGTAACAGTGCAGATACTGTATCACAGCAAACACAGACTCACACACAGTCTGGACCCTCCATTCAAACACCAGCTTCTCAAACTTGTCTTATGTACAGCTGAGGTCAGTTCTAGACACTCGCACGTCCAACTTACACAATCCAGTAACCAGACATACTGTACACAGCCGTCCTCTTGAACACTTAAGGCACACACATACACTATTTATAATATAACATATCACGGAAATGTGCAGAGCTTAAGACAGCAGTAACGTCGGATAATTCGATGCTCGAACAGAACTGAGCTACGGCATTAAGCTCACAGACAAATGGTTTTCTTTACGTGACCTGCAATCGCTTTTCTAGCATTTAGCTTTAGAATACTAAGTATAGCAGTGTTCATTATAGCTTAACCACGTGGCTACGGTTTACTCCAGAAATTATTCATTAACTATAGCATGTAGAGAGAGCCAGGAGTTCCGGGCGGCGAGGCTGGGTGACTATAAATACAACAGGGTGAGAAAATCAGAGGAGGTCAGAGGCCAAGTGAAGAGGTGCTTAAGAGAAAATAGTTTATCCATGTATTAAGGAGGGAGAGGGAGAGAGAGCTTGTTCCTGTGTAAAGTGTGAGAGAATGGATGTTTGGCAAGTGTAAGATGCAGAAAAAATGTCCCGATTTTATCTGTATTAGGAACAAATATCGGTCGCAATATAAGAAGAAAGCAGGAGGACTGCACTGGAACAATTGGCTGAAATGATTTATCTTAGATTCAAGAATGTTCTTCAACTCAGACACCCAGGACACAGTTAGGAAGTTGCTCTGGACCCAAATGGTGCAGTTTAATTCTATAAATACAGTAAACACAGTTTCTGGATGCGGGGGGGGGGGGGGGGGGGGGGGGGGGGGCTTTACACTTGAGCAGCGTGCCTGGAAATGTTTGGAAGACCTACAAGATTATCAGACAGACAGATTCATCAGCGTGATCACTAATGAGCAGGCGTACATTTAGATTTACTGCGTGTGATTTAACACAGAAGTCTTTCCGTAACAAAGGCTGACCTCAAGACATGCATGCAACGAACACCAAGGTCAGGTTTGAGCAGAACTTGTGTGACACAGTGTGATGTGTGTGGTCTGTGGACAGGCCTCACCTGTAAAAATAGGTACACAATGACCTATTTTATGTTTCAAAGACAGCTACGCATTGAGTTCACAAGTGAATATTTAATAGGCTAAGTGCTCGTTGTTTGGCTGAGTAAATGGAATAATACACAAAACCAAAACTGGCCAACTAGAGAAAAAGTATTTGTGTAAATTTGTGTGAAACTTTACGCTGTTCACATTGCAAATTTATGCTTTAAGCTAACTCTATCTGTGAGTCATGTTTACATAGTGCTTACTGCATTGCATACCGCAGTGGGCATTTCAGCAGCATCCCGTCTGCAGCAGCGGATCCCAGCCTTTAAGACTTGCAGAGCCTGCAAAGGATGTCACACTGAATCATGAATTTCCTCTGATTTTTAAGGTTTGTAGAGTTTGCACAATTTTGCGTCATGTTTTAAGTAACTACTTGGGAACTACTGCTCTTTGGCGTACTGGTCAGACTCATAACATTGTACAATGTTGGATCATTTTCTGCCAACTGTGAGTATGCTGTGCACGGGACATTCCAAGTGTTTAATGTAAAAGCTACACGGAGAACGGTTTTGAAGAAATCAAAACATGGAGGAAGAAATTAGATTCTGTCGTGCAGGTGACAGAGGGAACTGCTCATTTCATCCACGGGCCGAGATTAATCTGTGTGTGCTGTTGCAGTCCCGCATGATCTCAGTGTATCTGTCTATGATTCAGAGTAGTGGATCGTTTTCCTTTTGCAATAGAGCTTACTACTGTAATCACAGCATCCACAACAGTGTAGTGATGTCTCTCTCCCTCTTTAGCACCTCTGCACACCCAGCCCTCCGCTAATGAATGTGATCCCACACCCCAAGTGGGCCCACTCACGTCAGTTCCTCCCCAAAGAGTGAGCTCTTCCTCCTCTTCCAGGTACCAGGGGCATGTCTCCCCCATAGCAGCAGGTGAGACATGCCTCTGGGTGAATGTGCTTCTTGGCCGCAGCCATCAAACCAGCGACGCCCGCCTCTCCTCCGGCGTCTCCTCCAGTATTTGCAGCAGCAGGTCACTGAGGGGCTTGGCCATGGTGCGGTAACCCGTCGACGTCAGGTGCAGGAAGTCAAACATGTCCTGTGGGCTGATGGTTCCATCCGAGTGGACGAACTCCCCGCTCACGTCCAACAACTGAGCCTGGTTCAACCGGGGCAGCCAGGAGCGCAGGAACCCGTTAACAGCAGCGTTCTTCTCCCTCAGCGGGTTGGGCCGCTCCCCTCGAGGCAAAAGACCCTGTGGAACACAAAAATATAGTGTATTATAAAAACTGTTGGCTCTTAAGTGGATCAAGGTGTTATGAGAATAAGCATCAAAACATCCTTGTAACGTTAATGTTGGTCTAAAATGTATCTATTACAATCATTACAATTTTAAGGACAACTTGACCAACTGATGATATCGTGGTCGAGGTGTTAAAAAATGAAACAGCAAAAGAAAGTGACTTATTCAAACACATGTAATGAGGTGCATTTCTGGAATCAGGTACATTTTTATTACTACTCCAAACAATACATTCAGGTTTATGCATTGATGGAAGACAAATTAGTCCCTCTAAAGAAAACTGCGCTAATGTCAGTAAATATATCAATTAATTTGCCCATTCTACATCATGATTTCAACAAGCCTATAGTAATACTTTGCAGCATTTCCGTTTCCACTTAATAATGTTAAGCTCCCATTATTTGAAGGTTTTATTTGTGGCATAACTTATGAAGCCATCACTTAAGCCAGGGGTGTCAACTCGTTTTAGTTCGGGGGTGAAAAACAGCCCAATTTGATCTCAAGCATGCCGGACCAGTAATATAACAGCATAATAACCTATAAATAACGACAACTTCAAATTTTTAGTGCAAAGAAGTAGAAGTACAAAACATTTAATTAAGAACCTGAAACTTATTAAGAAAAATAAGTCCAATTTCAGCACATTGCTTCCATCTGCTGTTTAGTTCTGGGTCTCAGTGATGTGTTATATCTGCAACTCTTGCTGAAACAGTGAGACCCCTAGTGGTAAAACTAAGAATAGCAGTTACTTTTATTGAAATATTGCAGTTAATATCTTCTGTGTAGTTTTTGCACTCTGCAAATTCTTCCCGCGGGCCAGACTGGACCTTCTGGCGGGTTGGTTTTGGGCCACTTTAAAAAACTAACACGGAGCAATAGAAAATACATCGGACTAAACTCACCAGTACAACTATTTTTGCCTTTGGGAGGCGGGTGGTGAGCAGTTGTGCAATGGCAAGAATTCCTCCTGCAACCTGCTCTGCTGTGTGTTCATAATTGTTGGTTCCTACCCACAACACCACCACCTGGACAAGAGTGAAGACAGACAGATAGACAGACAGACACTTTATTCATTTTCACTGAACACAGACAAATGTGCAGACCTGAAATTAAAATAAATGATAAACAGTATTAACTATGCAAAGCCCTATTAGTAGCTTTGACCAAATACGATTTCATCAGGGTTAATGAGCGAACAATGCAAGCTTTCTTGCATTGTGTCCACATCATCTTAACCAATATGTACAGTTAGGGTGTTTTCTCCAAATAACAGGGCTACTGTGGTAACGAAAGACCGTCGGCTGTGGCTATATTCATGACAATGATCTCATGGACAGCTATGTGTGTTCTTTTGCAAGAATAGGGTCTATGTAATGTTTCTCTGAGTGTCTACGTAATGTTTCTCTGTGTTTTTAAATCACAATACGTATGAAAGAGGTTGTTTTGCATGTGAGACTTAAAAGTGTGCAGAAATAACTTCCAGTCTTTCTCTGAAGATCTCGGGAGGATCGTCTCACCTTGGGACGGATGTTCTGAAGCTCTCCATTCTGCAGCCTCCACAGCACATTACAGGTGGTGTCCCCTCCGATGCCAAAGTTGAGGGCATGAAGAGGAGAGAACAAATCCTTCCAGACCTGCGGACAGAAAACCATACATCTACATTTCACATGAGCTTTCCACAGTTTTTCACAATAAATAAATAAGTAATAAATAATAAAACAAAAATGGCACATGAAGACAACTTCCTTGAATGCGTGTTTTGTACAAGGTGGATTTATTTGTGCATTGTTTCAGAAGAAATATGTGCTGACAGAGCAAGGTTAATATCTTACATCATACTGTTGCATTAGTTGTACCATAGAATCCCCCACAAAAAGCACCTCTGGTTCTCCATCCTTGCACTCCTGTACAAACCTTGTATGCTGCAAAAAACAAAAACACAAGTGATCTGACAAACATTACAAAAAATAAATAAGCATTTATTCAAACACTGCAACAGAATCCATTATAGATTAGGCCTTTCTGTCAGAGGTAAGACTTTTGTGTTGAGTTTTCTGAATCTTATACAATAGGACTATACTCATGAGCCATCCAACAGAAAAATCTTATGAGCTCATCACAGACAAGAAACGTCTGGGGCCCCGACTGACTAAAAAGCTTGGAGTAAAGCAGATCAGCTCAGTCCTATTAGCGTTGGAGGATTAACTTTGCACATACCAAACAACAGGTACCACTACAACGAGCTGGCCAAACAAGTGGTGCATTTTAAATGTACAGCAAAGATTTATTAATGACTACATGTCTTTTTTTATCTTTGTTTTTTTCATAGCTGATCACAACCCAAAACTAATGTTGAAATCATTAAGCATATCATGTAAACATCAACTGGAAACACAAATATCTCTTCACAGAATCTAGCCTCATAGGTTCACAGCGCAGACATGAAGTCCAGTAGGAAGTATCAAATGTCAGACTTAATGCTACTCCAGATGGACAAATACAGCAATCTGAGATCACAGATGCTCACTGAACAAGTTTATGAAAGTAAGCGTTTAGATTAAAGGAACCCTACCTTCCAGACACTGATAACTTAATATGAAATCACCTGATGATTTAAGCATATATATATATATATATTTAATGACACTGAGAAATCTAGATATACTCATGAATAGATCAAGGCCTTTCTTAAGGGTGTTAAGCAGTTTATCCCTGTAATTTTGGGGGGAAAATACTTAGCATTATTCTGCTGATGCATGGCAATAAAGAGGGACTGTCTCCAAAACTAGCCATACCTGTGACAGCCACCGTGCATCTCCTTGAACATCCTCCACTGGCTGAGCCACTGCAGCTGGGTTCAGATCATCACCACTCATCCTGGAGGAGACACTGGCGCTTATTCACGCATAAACACAACAATACGCAGCTTCCATGTTGCAAGAACGTTGCACATAATAACAGACCACGCTAATGTGACTGTTTAAGGCTGGTGAAACAGTAGAGGAAAGCACCAGCTAGCACCAGCAAACACTGCTTTGGTGCAGCAGCTTAGCGGTTCGGGAGCAGACTGGCCTAATACGGATGTAGGCCACTTTCGCTATCGAGACGGGTGTTTATACATCAGAGAACAGATCGCATTAACTCCGCTGCAGTTTATTTGGCGTTAGCTTGTTAGCTGCTAGCTACCCGGCTAATGACGGGACCGTTGTGGGTGCATCTCTGATAGCTTCATGTCCATCGCGCACGCACATCGCTCACAAACAAATTCTAGAAATTACTTCATAGTATAGAAGAGGAACTACCTGGCGGGGTGTCCGTGGATCGTGTAGCCCCGACTTTACTGCACAGGTGTCGGACGGTCGATGCGGGTGATGCTCGCTAGCAACCTTTAGCTGATTCCAGCTAGACGAGACAACAAAAGGTGTGTGAAGGAGGCAAACCACAGAGACTGTTTCAGGAGGAGAGCGCCTGACTGGTCGGCTACCATTAGCGGTAACACCGTAAGACTGCACTGCACCGAGCTAGCGCCACACGTCATAGGAATTTATCCCTGGGTTGTGCTTGTCAGGCATCCATCCCAGTACAACTCACGTCTTATCTAGGTATTGAACCAACATTAAATCAGCTAAAGTCTGTGACACAAAACCTAAACGTCGCTACCTTCGTTATTCCTCCAATTTGCAGAGGTTCTTGGGGCCGACACAACCTCTTGGTACGTTTTCCTTCGAGGTCCGGCAGGGTAATAAACACCCAACAAAACAGCTGGTCCCGCAATGACTCATGGGTAGGTCATGGGCTAGAACAATCTTTACACTGTAAATAGTTTTATTTGAGAATACCAAATAAAAACATTGGAGATAATTTCAGTCGAAGACATAATTTCTAGTTGCTCACCCTTTAAAATACAACCAGAAGCATGTAATCTGTGCAACTGAATTAAACAATTTTGTTTAACTATATGATGTTTGTGTGATTATTGAATTAAACATGTTGTTCATTTATGTTTTTCAAGGGAAGCATACTATTTTCACTCATGGGGAGCTTTTGAGACTGTTGTTCTGCTGCAGCAACAGACAATAAGTCCAATAACCTGTTTCACAGCAGCTTTGTGTGCCTGGTGCAGAGATTGGTTGCATTTAGAAAGAAGGTTGATGCCCTTTTGGACTTTGCCACCAATCTTTCCAGCCTTTTGAGTTGAGTTCAGATTTAACTATTTTTCTTATTTTTTATTTTTTTTATTGTTATTCATTTTGGCTTGATATAAAATGATTTGTATATGCATACATTTTACAAATTATAAATATTTAATGAGCTTTATTTGAAGTGAAATTTGAATTACTGAAAACTGCCTAAATCAATGGTAACATAAAATAATTAGGCAATAAAGAAATTAGAATGCTATTAAATGACAAAAGTATAAAATAAATGCCAATTATTTATGTAGGCATTATTAATGCATACAAGAGAAAAATAATACAGAAATAAATACACTGACAAATAAATAAAAACACAGTGAATGAATTATATGCAAGAGTATATCAGGGAAAAACATTTAATAAAGTAAAGTCAATTTTATAAAGTAATTAATCACCACATTTATTTTGAACAATGTTTTTCCTGTGCATCTAATGTCATGTTAATGTGACATTTATTTCTTCATTTAGTTTTAGGGTATCCAAACTCCTTCTGAATAAAATTCTCACATGTAGTTCCCAAATATATTACTGTCGACAGCTGTGGAGCAATAAAAACTAAAGGAAGATACCTGAAGATAAGAGCATTAGTTAATTCAACAAAATAGTTCCAGCGTTTCCTGTTTATGTGCAAACAAGCACCAAAAGCATAATAAGTAATGAAGGGCTGTCCTTACAGGCTTCATGCTGCGCTGCTCCTCAGATGTAGAAAATATTTTGTCATAGTTCTCCCAGCTTGCAGGGATAAGCTGCTGAGGATCTTCCATTGAGTGTCTTGGGCATGAGATGAACTTTCCCTTGTTTTCCTGATTACAAAAAGACTTGAGCAGTATGATATACAGACTCAGAACTGTTTGAAATTCATATTGTTTTTTTACAAAAAAAACAACAAAAAAAAAACAACATAGCATTCTACTTGTACAATAGGATATGTGACAGACACCATTTTAAACAAAATATATAGCTTTGTGGTTCATTGTTTTAGGTTTTAGTAATTGTGTTAGGACTGAATATCCTCTGAAATTTCTGTCCAGTAAAATATTCAAATGCCCAGATGTTTGTCAGTGACAGAATGATCACAAATCTTTGTTATTTTCAGTTTGACCTAGTTTTCATGTTACTCTTGGTTGTGTAAATGAAAATACCATCCCCATGCTTGTTTGTGTTTTGTGGCAAACACACACTGCCGACTGAAGTCTATACAAACATAGAATCATCAACCAGTGAAAAAAGAAGAGCATTAACTGAGGAAGGAAAATGTACCATTTGTTGTTTCATTTTAAAGTTGATTTGTGTTGATGTACAATTGCACTTTAGATAGGATGAATAGAAGTTGCACTGACTGAACTTACAATTTATAGATTCGTTTGTGACAGTTTACCACGGTCAATTTATCCGCAGCACTTTAGGCCCTTGACATGTACCTGGTCTGCCCTGAAGTTTGCGCACCAGACAAATGTTGACCTCCTTCACAGAGCACTGTGGGTATCACGTTCTTTTCTATTGCTTTTAACATTTAAGTCCACTACAGCTAACTGAGAAGCTCTCTGCAATGCAGGTAGACCAGAACCTTGTGCCCTGAATTACGACTACCTCTTTTTCAGTAAAGGAGCATTTTATCTTAGATGTTTTCTTGTTTGGGTGCCTGAATAAATTTCTCTAAAAATGAAAACTACATTTTGGCTAATAAGTCTCAAACTAAGCAGGGCAGCATGAAATGTGGGGCAGCTATTGGATTAGTAATTGTTGGTCAGTGAGCAGTGCAGTCTTCATGCTGATCACAGTTTTTTGGCACCATTTTTATGTTTCTCTAGGGGTCAGACAAGCCTGTGGGGTTTCTGTTTACACTACAGCAACTTTGGAAGCAGTCAGCGGGGCCGATATTAAAGTGAAGTGCATCTTCGGTTCCAGTTATCCTGTGTCACTTTCATCTGTAGCAGCAGCCTGGCTCTTTCAACCCCTGAACGTTGGACGTGGGGAAGCGGTGTGTTTTATGGGATGTTAAAAAAAAAAAGCTCTGATTTTGTTCCAATGTTTTTTATCCAACCCAGATTTGCGCTATATTGTCTACAAGTCAGACAAACCTGTATGTTGTCTACAGATTATGTTTATGTTTTTCAGGTGTTCTACTACCAGCAAAGGCCATATCCTCCCCTTGAAGGGCGTTTTAGGAAACGTGTGCTGTGGTCAGGTGACGTCACGAGCAGAGATGCCTCCATCACCCTGCAGCGGGTGTCCCCAGATGTAAATGGTACCTACAGCTGTCAGGTGCGCAACGTGCCAGATGTACATGCTGGAAATGGAATGATTGGCCTCAGAGTTGTCTACAAGAGTGAAAGTAAGCCTTTATCCCTTATGACACTTTCATATTTACAAAGAAGTGCATCAGTGTTCACCATTAGATATGGTCAGTGAGGCAATGGGAGGGAATTCACTGTCACCTTATTGAGCCAGAGCTCCTCAACATAACAACTGTTCCCTAACGCTCTTCTCTTTGGCAGGTTTGGACCAACTTGGCTTTTACCTGGGTTTGCTTGATGTATTGTGGATTTTGTGGAGTTATGTTGTGTGAATTATTAAGCTGGTCGAGTTTCAGAGTCCAGATGTCAACACCATCAAGTCTGAACTACTACTGCTACAGATGGGCTGTATATATATTATATTGAATATTCATACAATAGAAAATACTTGAAATGCTTCAAGAAAAACAATGAGCAAAACAACAAAGCAAAACAGTAACACAAAGTTCTTACATTTACAATGCAATAGTTTATATTTAAAATTCTACTAGTAGTGGTTTCAATATATTCAATTAAATCAATAGCATTCAACCAATTTAAAGTGACTTAGTGCTATGCGTAATGTCAATGATGCAATGGCAGTTCTTTGTTCAATTAAGAGCTGAAAAGTGAATGTGTTAAATGTTGCTAGTTGTGTGCTAATCAAGTTAATCAAGCAAATTAGCAAATCCTACCACACAATGGCTGAATCTTCTCAGATCGTTTCTCAGAGGTTCTTTCAGAAGTTCTTTCCTCAGTTTATCTCACCAGTGTTCAGCCAAATGTTTGTTTCACAGCAGCGGCGCTTTAGCACATCCAGATATCCAAGGGCAGCACTAAATGGTTGGGTAGTGGTGGAGGCCTGTTAGCATTAGCATGAGCATTGAGTAGCTTTGATATTAAACAGCTTCCAAACTTGTTTAAGATGAGATTTGACTCACCAATCCAAGGGGTGAATATGGAAGGAAAAGTCCAATTTCCTTGATTCTCCAGTTTCCTGCGACCAGCTGGTTTACGGTAAAAACTGGAAAACAGTGCTGAGTGGTGTGGGGTGATCCTGCTGGTATCAAGTGGCTGCTGTGTGTATGGAGGTGACTGATTGGCCGTTTCCTGTGATTCATGCTGGCCAACAATGAACTATGGGAGAGTGATTAGGTTACCAGTGATACACTTGTTTTGTTTTATGACGTTGTTATCAGTTATGCATTTCTTTAAGGAAATTTCCACTTGTGACCAGTGAAACACTGTCATCTGTCCTCACAGGAACTTCACTGGTGCGCACTTATATTAACCTGAGCGGTCCAGCTCTACAGTACCTCTACAGTATCTGTTTAATCCTTAACCCATCTTGCTTTTGCTCGATGTTTGTGACTCTTCAGAATCTACATTCTAGCTGCTTGACCTTTGACTGCAGAATTAGTTTGACAGTCATGGCTAATATTTGCTGTGCAAACTTAAATCTGAATTTAAGATGTGTACATATAGAATAAAAATGTATGTGTTTGAGGACGAACATAATCCAATATGCAACTACAGTACAGCCTTCAGTCTAGTCTGGTATCTCAGTATCTCATAAGTGTGATAATGAGGGAAACAATGCTCAGTGAACCTTTATTTTATTTTTCTTTTACTTTACTTTATTTGTTTAGTTTTTATTTTAGGTTATTATGTAGAAGGGGGTGTTAAATCTATGTTATACTTGTAGTAAAATAACTAAGTAGGTCATTTTGGTAACTATTTTGGTAGTTTGTGGCAGTGCTGACTTGACTGGAGAGGGACTCAATTTTGTGATACTACACTGTGGCCTCTAGACTGCGCTAGTCTGCAGGAAATACTGACTCCATAATTCAAAACATTACCTGGACCCTTGAGTTTTGAGCTACCAACAGAATGCGCATGCTCAAACAAACAAAACATTTTGGTGTTATTTGGTGAATTAGCTGAACCAAGTCATGCGTTGAGTGAGAGAGACGGTGTCAGGTCGGGGAACAGGTTATGCAAGAAGTAGACGCCTACAGGTGCGTAGTACGCAGGTCGAAACACATTTTCACTACCGAAGTGAACCTCGGCAGCGCGCGGTGACATTCCAGTCCACGTCTCCCTTTAATAAACTTGCATGAAGGGACTTTTCCAGAGGAATTAACCCGCCGGAGTTGTGGCAGTATAAATGTTTAGCCATATGTTTCGGATATGGCCTCTTCTTCTCCTGGGAGGACTCGCGGTGCCAGGTGAGTCTCAGCAACTTCCTGGATATAGCTTACTTTATTAATGTGGCTCCCCCAACGCAAAAATTCATATCAAGTGAATTCCTTTTGGACGTATGAAAATGAACCACGGTTCACGTTATCGTATGATATAGGATAATAAAGCTTGAAGCCTGTACATGATTAAATGCAAGCGTGTGACAGGTGTTGACAGGAAGCTCTTGAAGCCATAGGTTCATTTCTTTATTGGACTATTATAGAGTAATAGATATATACATTTAAGCCTACATCTTTTTATACACGACACCATACTTTTATACCTCTGTCCTGGTAGTGTTTTTTCACAGTTAGGGTGTAAAACATACCCACATCCATGATAAATGTCTCTAAACACATCAGCAGTGCTTTTTGGAAAGCTTGGCTGTATAGTCTGAAACACTTTGTTGCGATTATGAAAACTGTCACAAAATTCCTCATTATTTTTATTTCTAATCTTTTTATTCCAGTGTGATTTAGTGTCTGGTTTTCTTAGGAATGATTCTTAACTTACATATGAAATGTACGTGAAATGTTAGTTTCAGTTTCGTGTGCATTTATAGGAGGAAAACCTTTCTTTTGTGAGATGCAGTCATTCAGATATATAGCCTGCAACTGATCTGTAGACCAGTCAGCGACATGTGTCAACTTTCGCGTTAAGATCAGACAATCTCCACTGAAAATGTAAGACTGAATATCTGATGGCTCAATGGGTCACAAGAAATTTTATTAAAGAGGAAGTCTGGACATTGTTGTGTTATTGTTGTTCACTTAGATGAGCAACTAAATGATGCCCCTTTTCTTGTCCTGATTTCCTCTGAGATCAGTCATTACATGTACTACTGTCTTTAACTTTGAGAACATTTCAACAACTCTGCAAATACATCCAACACAGTAATATGATATTGCAATGGTCAACCCCATTTTACACATTTGTCTGGTATTGGAAAGCGACACTGGTCGAACTAACTAACTAACTAATGGGGATTGAAAAATAGAGACATTATATATTGAATTATTTGAATTGGCCATCGTGTATCAGCTTGCTGTTATGTTGGCATTCAATGTTGTTTTGCAGAAAGAGACTCAGACAGTTGTGAAGACAGAGGAGCTGTCAGGACATGCAGGCTTGAAAACACCAGCACGGTGGGCTGGTGCTTTGGTGGTGGAGTTGCTTGCGCTTGATTGTGGTTTAATTGTGCAAAGGCGAAAATGATCTCCTCTCACACATGAATGTGTGACAGAGATTATTGGCTTTTAAATGTTGCAGTCAGTTCTAGAGTCTCTTCTTTGAGAATTATTTATCTGAATGTAGGGTTTCATTTAAGGCCGTGTTTCTGATAAGCAGGGTGTTGTCGTCACAGACAGATAATGTGGAGCAGGCTTTCTGATACACGTAATCATTTAGCTGGACACAGGGATTTTTATGAAAACTGAATGTACTTTTTGAATTTCGCTTCCTTCTTTGATTGTGCTTGTTCATCTCATTATCATTACTTCCTCAAGTATTATGGCCTTTTTTCGGTTTCATTGCTCAGTCTGTATTATGCTAACTGTCTGATTGAAAGGATTGTCCATTTGTGTGTCTGCTGTATCAGAAACCACACACAATAAAAAATGCTTACCATTAACAAACTGAAAAATTCAGTTAAAGTTAATTTGCATTCAAGAAGAAATATTTCCTCTATGGTTCGTCAAGGATTTCCCCAGAAGGATCAGACATACTTGGTTAAGGGAAATAAAGTCTTGCCTCACCTATATGATTTCAAATAATTTCAAATATGTTTGTACCAGTCTGTGACAGCGTATTACTGATAGCCACAGTATTGGCTGAAGTGTTTCTTTGTGCCTTTGTTGCCAGTCTGATACTCCCACACGTTTGAACATCTTGTCCATGAACAGTATGGTTGTCGTGCTGCGTTAACAAAATATTCCAAAAACATTTCATTTGATGCATACTGATGCAGTGAAGGTTTGCTTTCTGCTGGCACGATTAAAAGCTGACAGTGTTTAAGATAAACAAGTTGTCAAGAATTAGACATTGTATCAGTTTCTACATGGAAAGTTTGCATACGTGTAAGCAACTGCGCACATAAATGAATGAAGTGGATTTAGTTTAGATATAGTTACCTACCTCTAAAAGCTGTTTACATTAAAGTAACTGTAAAATAATTGGAGGGAAATTACTTGTTATTAATCCCTCTGCATTCCTTTGTGACAACGTGAGTGCACGGCCCTGTCGGGTACTCATACAGAGAGACTGACCATGCTCTAGTAAATACTCTTTTCCAGATAACCTCTTTTCCTGAGAACCTTCACAGACACTTTTCCTTTTAATTTTCCTCTTTCCTGCCTTACTGTCCAGGATTACAGAACATTCTTGGCTTCATCTTCTCTGGTCCATTAGGAGAAATGTTTTAATCCACGAAACAAGTCTGCAAGTCTGATCGTTGCTATGGTTGATGGTGTCATCCAGATTAACTATTTAACTTCACCGAAACTCTTGAGGGAGATTAATAATTACCAGACTGCACTTGAAATGTGTTGGAAAAATGGTCTTTATGTCACAGATCACCAGTGTGTGCTTTGACACTATATCACAAATACCCAAACACATTATTTTCACATGATATATTCATTATTCTGTGTGTTTTCAAGGCACCTGTATAGGCGGTGTACTCAAACACACTAAGAATCATTAACCCAGAGTAAGTATTTGATTTATGATTTTACAGCTGCAATCCCTGCCCAGCCTCTGTCTTTAACTCATGTGTTTGGTGATTTCGTCACATGACACTGAGGCTATGAAATCAGGATTTCCGCTGTGCAGTGCAGTAGCTTGGTAATGAGCTGCAATATAGTCATCATTTCATTATTTGTTCAGATAATAATGTGAATGAGAACAGCTTTATTAAGAATTTGGTGAATTTGGAGTGAAAATAGTAGGAGAGAAGCAAACCGATCTAAAGGAGTTTAGGGTGCTCTAAAGCGCAAAAGTTGATATGAAAACACAGTAACTCAAACCCAGTCTGGTTGACATCATTCTTTCTTACAGCTAGCTTCCCAACGGAATGATGGTTGGTGTTTACAAAGTTAAAACAATCAAGATAAGGTTGTGCGGTGGGTCTATGTGGGCCATGTCTGGGTCAGACTAAAGACGGTGACTGTGTAGTTGTGAAATCCTTAGGGAAATTGTAATGCTGTTTCAGAGTACAGTTTCTGAATAACGGGCATGTACAAATCAGTTGGTTGACTATTTTGATACTTCCAATATTTATAGAGAGAGCGAGCATAAAGCACCAGCAGGAAGTTGCACCTGGGCTGTAACAACTGCCTGGTGTGAACAGGGCCGTAGGCAGCCATCAGGTTTTTAGGTAGACCAAACAAGGAAGGACTTCCATTAATTAAACCTAGACTTGACAAATCCATAGATGAGGTTTTCTGTGTCAGTTTAAGAGAAGCTGTCTAAGCTTAGCAATATATCTAAGAAAATAAAAGAACACTTTGGTGACATTTTTAGCGTGCGCTTCAAAGCTGTGGCCAGAATCCAAAATAAACCCCAGGGTTTTAAACCTTGTGCTTAGTATGAAGATGAAGTGCAGATAATCTTTTGCCCAAGATATTATAATCTCTTGTCTTGATTAACCTGCATGGACATTTTGCTACACTATTATGCTCATGTCATATAAATGTCATGTCATCTAATCTGTTAATGCGGCTGCAATCATCTGGATAAACAGAAATGTGTAACTGGGTGTCATCTGCACAGCTATAAAAATCGTTCTTAGTGTGAACCACACACTTACACTATGTCTGGTTTGTATGGTTAACCTTTGATGACCTACTTTGTTGACTTGGTTGTCTTTATTTCAGGGGTGCGACATGTCAGCGGGATAGAAATTTACACTCCCAAAGAGGTGGAGGCAGTCAATGGGACGGATGCGAAACTGACGTGTACCTTCAAGTCCAGTCAACCAGTGACGCCTCAGTCCGTCATAGTAACCTGGACCTTCAGACCCATTAATTCAGAAAAGGAGTCGGAATCTGTGAGTATGAACTGTGTGTTTATAAAACGATAACATAATAAAAAATAAATGACATTTACTGTATATGTTCTTAAAAGCTCTCAGTGGGCTCTGTTATTTTGCCGGTGACTGATCCTCACAGATATATGCTAAATTTAAATGACGGTAGAGTGAAGCGTTTGCCTGGTCTGCTTGCTGTAAACGGGGACATATACAGTACATCATTCTATGGGGTTTTATTTGGACAACATATTGTATGTGCTGTATATATCCTAGTGGCTGGGGCCTGCTCCACAGAACAATAAACACGATTTCATTTTCACACTAAAGGCTGAAGTTTAAATGGCGCAAACACACCTCACTGCCTAAAACATGAATAAATGAAATGGATTAATACTTTTTAACCATATATACAGCACCTAATAGTAACAACTGTCATAGTTAAGGTCCTATATTTAGAATTGCTTCTTTTATAGAAATCGGTGTAAGTCACACTGTGGCTGCCTGTGTTATTTGTATACAGTCGCAACAGCTGTGCTTTTGTGAGTTTTGTATCAGCAGAAGAATGTTACACATATCTGTTTGGATTACTACACTCTTTGCAATTTCTGCGTTTTGTGCGTGTCGAAGGTGTTTTACTACCAGGAGCAACCATACCCTCCAAAGGACGGGCGTTTTAAAGACCGTGCAGTGTGGTCGGGAGATGTTACGAGGTATGATGCTTCCATCACCCTGCACCAGGTGCCTCCTACCTTTAATGGTAGCTTCATCTGCCAGGTGAGCAACCGTCCAGACGTGCATGGCAGAAATGGAGAGATCAACTTCAGAGTCATCAACAAAGGTTAGACTGACAGCGCTGCACTCTTGAGAATTCTGTCTGGCACATTCTTTAGTATCAAATGTAGTACAGTGGAGGAAGGAGGCTTTTTTTCTCTGCATTTTAGTCATTGCCATCATTGTTTTAGCATGTATTGAGAAGACTGATACTTGTAGAAAAATTGAGCAGTAAGTCAGATGTGATCACTGGAATAGGATGGAGTTTAGTGTCTTGCTCAAGAGTATTATAGCCAATGCGATATCTGGGTCACTCTACCACCTCTCTGTCCTCTGCTTCGTTGCTGCTAGTATCCTTCTCTGAGATCAGCATCCTGGCCATCGCAGTTGGAGCTGCCTGCGGTGTAATCCTGATCATCCTTTGTATCTTTGTGGCGGTGAGGTTCTGGCGGAAAAGGTCAATGGAAAATGACATTGAGCTGTACTCACGGGAGCACGAACAGAAGGACCCGACTGTGTGGTGAGGGCCAGAGAACTGGAGCTCCTATGTTCCTCTTCTTCTTGGGACTGGTGTGGAGGCTGATTGGCTGCTTGGGTCCATTCTTCTGGAAGAGAAAAATGAAAGGCATCTCCTTCTTCCATGTTTGCTTCTCCAATATGAACCACTTGGACATCATTGTAGTATTTTTAGAGCTACTTAAGTGTTAGAAATGTAACGTACTGCCCTTCCGATTTGTTTTAATGATACATATTTTATACTTTTATGTTTTTAGCACATGTTGCCGAGTTATCGCAACTGTTATTTTTAAGTGTTCTTAAACAGTAAACTATGAGATGTAAATATGGATTAAACTTTATTAGCTTCAATTGACTGCAGCAATGCCTGGTGTTAACCAAGGAGTGACAAGCTATATGTTTGCTTTGCATTTTTTAAAGAACAATTATTATGACTTTTATGCTTTTTCTCATTAATTAGATTGCAGAAGAGCCCAAGAGCACATCCTGTCTGATACTGCTGCAGTGAATTGCCTTCTATTAAGGGGTTAAGTTTTAAAGCTATGGTGAATGAAAGCTGATTTTTTTTCCTGGGCTTGCCTTTTCCCTGTGAGCAGCAGCTGCAGCAACAATGGTTGCACTACAATATGTGCCTATCCGGTTTATGCATACAGGTGAAACATTCAAAACATCCAAAACCCAGAGAACAATGAACTGGTTTAAATGGAAAAATGTGTGAATCAATCATTTGGTCATCTTTGTCCAACAATAGAAAGAATAAAGAATACATTGATTCTCTGGGTTGGGTTGTTTTCAAACTGATGATTCTTGGTGCCTCCCTTTTCTGTTATTTTGGCAGTGGATCATTACTGAGGTAAACCAATGCCATTTTTTTAATTTGTTGAACATTCCTTGTACACAAATGTCCACATATGAGCCCCTCTCACCATTAACTGTAATTGAATTTGTTTGGCTGGGGTTGTGTCAGTTCACCTGAAGAGGCAGTTCATCTGAAAGTTGTGATGAAGGAAAAGGAAGTTGATAGCTCAGATGGCGAAGAGTCTGAGCCCAGCAGTGGAGATGGGGAGGAGGAAGAAGGCCTTGAAGAGGATGACGACGATGATGACGACGACGACGATGATCTCGGTGATGACGATGATGATTAGATATTCACGCTAAATTGACTGGAAAGGTATTCACGTTAGTCATTAACACGGCTGAAATGTTCAGATGGCATCATTAATGAGACAGAACCAGAGATATTGTCTTTTTAATACATTCCTCCCCTTGTCAAAATATTGTGAGACATTAGAGTCCAGCTTGGCCACTGACAGTTCCGTGAATCAGATGTATTTAGCAGCCAGCGTGTCACCAGGGTGCTAGCCTCTAGCGAACTGGAAAACATTACTCACACTTCCAGATTATTTATTTTTGTTCATTTTCAAACTTCCAGCGCCACATTAGGCAACTTTCATGTTTTACACAGCTCACTATGGAGCGACAAATGTCTTTACTTTTTTGTCATTTTTTTTTACTCCCCAAACACTTTGATGTGTGAAGTCTAGATGTGGTGGAGCTACCGTCTGATTTCTGAGTGTTTTATTGATGGAGAATGATGGCTGTGTGTCGTCTTTGTCCTGCTGTACATAAATGCTGTGTTTGAATTTGAATTTGACCAGATTTCAAGTCAAGACCTGGAACTTTGTACCTGCATGAAATGTCCTGCTGAATAAATGGACTGTAGATTTGTAAAGAACAGGTCCTGTTTAATTTGGCTAATTTCCAACACCTCCACATAACTGTGCATGTAGTTTTTTTTCTGTCTGTGCTGTTGTCCATTCACCTTCTAAAAATATGAACTGAAATTAGATGAAACAAAAGTTTTAAAGTAATGTATTTTAACTGTGTTATGATGCATCTTTACAGAGGTTTTTGGATGCTGCTGGAAATAATCTCACCATCTGTGCGCTCATTTAGCTCCCAAAAAGTTTACCATTAGATTTCTGGGTGATAGACAAAGCATAGTGTTTATTACACTGCCTACATTGCACAGGTGATTTTGTATTCAGATGTTGTATATAGTGTAAACTACACAGAATTTGTACGCTTTTTTTTTTTTGATCAAGCCCTGAAATGCTGTTATACTGTTTGTATCTGCTGAGCAACTTTGGAATAAAAAACTGCTTTTTGAGATCATGAAGATTTCCGAATTATACTTTGATAGAAATGTTCAGGGTGCCTTGACAGAGCAGCTCTTGGTGTGAACAATTTGGGTGGAGCAGTGTGACATACCAACTGGAGCCACTCCTGTATGCCATGTGTGACACACGACAATGAGTTACTTTAGAGTCACTCACTAAAATGGGTGACTAAGGTGTGCTATTTTCCATCTCACTTTGTTGTTGCTGGTGCACGAAATGAGTCGGAATACTCTCATTGGGCCCAAACAGTCATAGGACCACAGGGAATTACTGTTACACCACCCACATTAGCCGGAAAGTGACTGGAAAATCTGAGAATGCCTCACCAGTGCTATGAACTTATTGTAAGTTCATAAGGACAGCAAAGAGACATGTAGGCCACCTCACTCCCCGCTAGAACACTCCCTTTTTATATTTTTTTAGGTTGGATTATTATCAGTATTATTATTTTTTTGTTTACTTTAGACTCAATATACGCTCATATCTGTCTTCTAAGAACAGATAAACAAAACTGGACTGTACTGCGACGGTGTGGAGAGGGACTTTAACCTGTGACATGTGGGAACTTATCTGACTACACCAGAATCTCACCACTGATTGTTTTGCTCAGCATGTAAGTTGCAGTTGTTGTAGGTTGAACAATGACACGTCCCGTCAAACAGGTTCACTTCCTGCTTTGTATGAACAGGTACATGTGACATGATCATTGATGGCCTTCTAAGGGAAGCGCTGACTGGTATGAGTAAACATTTCCTGGTTTCAGTGAATTACAAAATGTGTTCAGTGATGTTCCCCATTCATTTCTTTATTAAACTAATAGTAACAACTACTAAAACACAAAAATGGGCTATGTTTACTCTGCTAAAAAAAAAAGCAGTGTCCAGTTTTGGTCGTCCACCAGAGGGATTGAGCTGCAGATCCAGGTGCAAGATGCAAGCACCTATCAAATGGTCTTTATGTTGTGTTTTTATGTTTATTTTATGGTTTATGTTAATATTCCAAAACAGTCAATATAGTATCTTTAAAATTATATAAAGACAGAAACACTCCAACAATTCAAACTAAATTGTGCTCAAAACCTTTTACTCTTCCCTGCCCCATTAAGCACTTTACAGCACCCAGAATCATATTGTTCCTGCAGATCTAAGGGCTAAATTGAATTACTTAATTGTATGCAGTTTCTTTAAATGCTACTAAAGTACTGATGCATTAGTATGTAAATCATATGTGGATTATGATTTTTTTATTTTATTTTATTTTTTAAATTTAAATTGCACATTTTGTTTGTTATAGCCCTGCGATAGAGTGGCAACCAGTCCAGGGGTAGAGGTACTCTGCCTCTCGCTCGATGACAGCTGGGATAGGCTCCAGCACCCCCGTGACCCTTCACAGGACAAGACAGAAGATGAATGAATGAATTTTGGTTTTTATTGATTCTTCCTTCAATGACCTTCCAGGGGTTTTTTTTTTCCTTCTGCTTCTCTTATGTTTAGATTGTATCTGTCTTTGAAAAGTGCTACACTTTATAAATGCCTTGTCCATGCTTAAAATGCACTTGTATTTTTGCAGCATTCTGCAGAGGTGTGGATACATGTATTGCTTCAAGGTGCTAATGTGCGGCTGAGCTTAGATGTGTGTCCTTGACTTTTGTCGGGAGCAGCACACATTTTGCTGCAGTAAACCCGGATGACACCCATGTGCTTTTAAAAGCTGAGGCTGCACCTCTGGTGTCTGTGAATAGTAATGTGGGACACATACTAATGGATGCAGCATCTGCACAGTACATGCAGTGCCATGTGATAATGTTTGTGTGACTGTATATGGACAGACTGTGTAGTTACAGGCATCCTGCACAGGTCTGCAGAAGCCCCCTGTCCTTCTGCAGCAAAAATGCTGTAGTTTTTTTTTTTTTTTTTTTTCCATAGTGCAGTTCTGGAAGAGTTCCCATCACTGCTGCATTGATACTCCAGTGGAGGGGCCTGGGTAGGAGAGGAGGGAGCCTGCAGCCTGCCCACATTCACTCTCGCTTGATGGGGGCTGCGCACCCATGTGTCTTCTGTCCACTACCTTCTTTCACTGTGAGCCACACTTCACCTACATGTATGTGTTTATCACAGAGCCCTGAACAACACCATAGATTCAGATCTGTGGTTGGGGTTCATATATGTTTATAATGATTAGCCATGTTCAGTTTCATATTATTTATTCAAACACAGAGGGTGTAGCGTCTCTTAGATTTTACTACTGGTCTTTTGTTTGCTGAGTTTTGCTTAGTCACTGTCTCAGAATAATGCCAACTCTAGCAAATAATCACTATAGCAAATATTTAAATAAATGGTAATACTAATGAGTCAAGATTGAAAGTAACACAAAACACAGGCAACCTTTTAATGAACTTGTAAAGAAAACAGAAAAAAATAGCATTTTGTGATGTCCCATATATACATCCATATATACATAACAACTCGTTCAGTGAATATTCTGTTAGATATTTTCAAAGAAAGTACATACAGTGCATTATAAGCATACAACACAAGGAGGATACCATCATCTTACGTCTTCATAAATGCAGTTTAGTTTACAAATTCCAAGTGCAGCGCCTCACACGTTCTCATTGCATTCAGTCATTCTCATTCATTTTGTCTTCCTGTCAAGAAAAATACCAGTTCTATTAACACGGGAAAACAAGCAGGAGGCTAAGTCCAAAATGGGTATGTAGCTGTCCCTGTGTCCTCTGTCTATAACTGTACTTGGACTCAGATGACAAGCTGTGTCACGTGGTCTCGGCTGCATCCTTGTTAGAGCTCACCGCTCTCTTGTTTCCTCGATCCTGAATGAAAATAAATTTTCGTAATAAATATTCTTTTATACGACCTAGTCAGCACATTTGCAGCAAAAGGAAGGGGCCTGACGGGCATACACACTTACGTGAACACATCCGGCGTTAGTCCGATCCATAATTAACTAATCAAATCTGGAAACTGAGCTAAGCATTTTCTGCAAGTCCCACAGTGAACAGTGCATCATAAAGCATTTCTCAGCAGCTGTTGACTAATGGTTTGTACATTTATGAGAAAGGAGGGGGTTTTACACACCATCTGATACCATAATGCACTTGGAGCTGCATCACACTGATGCAAAAATGACTGTAGAACATAGACAGAGACAATTGGTATTGACACTATAAAAATAAAACTGAATTGAATAAGATGATATAAAGTGGTTTGGCCTTCTAGGTGTCGAATGGGGTTTATAAGAGGAGAGGAAAACTTAATTGCAACTTACATTGCAATTAAAACAACTATTGTGTTAGTGGAGAATACCTCTGTATTGTTTCCTACACATACTGTAATTGTCGGAAGCTGAGGAAGGGGACGTTATCAGCAACAGAACACATCTATTTATGAATGGAGCATTTCTTCAATGTGACGTTGCGTGTCTGGCCACGGCCCTGGGGCTGCATTACACAACCCCCTCTTCAACCTGCACTGCAGAACTTTTCTCTGATCTTCACAAACACTCTGACAAAAGTGCCTGAGTCTGCATCCACGCCCCGAGTCAGAAGATGGGGGAGGAGGGTGAAGCAAGGGGGGGAGGAGCAGCAGCAGAGGGGAGGAGTGAGTGGGGGCGCTGGAGGAGAGGAAAGAGAACGAGAGGGATGTGGGGGCAGGTGAGGGAGGGGAAACAGAGAGATGAGGGGAGAAGTGGCATGCGCCCAAGAATGAACAGGGAAAAGTTGTGAGGGACGAGCAGGGGGAAGATTCAGCTTCACTGGGGAGGAGGAATGAGAACACCGGCGTTCTCCTGTCTGTTTGTCTCCCCCTGTTTCTGTCTATCTTTCTGCTCGTCTACCCCACACCTCCCTAATTGTTTCTCTTCCTGGCTGCTGCTGCAATGTGGCTATCTCTGCAGTGAAAGTGCTAGCTGGCAGATTCTCCTTGAGTGAACCCTGACTGTGCGCAGTGAGTGTTTGCTGCTCTGCCTCTGTCCTGCCCTCACTGACTCAGCTGTGCAGCCGGCCGGCCCCTGAGCAAGCACCAGCTGCAGGAGCAGGTAGGCATGAAAACTTGTTCTGTACTTATCATCAAATCAGGCTTCCTCTCACTAACAGAGAGTTACAGTCTCTGTAGACATGTGCATGTGGGAAACATGCAAACACATAACTACAGTGGTTTATTGTGCTATGTTTGTGCTTTTATAGTGAAAGTTTTCGGCTGACTAACCCTTTCCTTTTCCCTTTTCTCCCGCTTTCTCTTCCCCCCTCATCTGCCCTCTGTCTAACCTACAGTGCTGCGGGGACTCAGGCAGGCTTGAAAACACCACACCAACTGTAGGTGGAACACTGGGATCTGCCTCATTTGGGGTCCAGACGGTCACTCAGACAGCAGCTTGCAGGTTTAATCTAGTACAACAAAGAGGCAGAGTTGTGGGATATTCTGCTAGCTACCAGAGCCAGGACTGGATTTCTCAGCACCATTTGTTTTGGAGCAGATCTGGCTGCCATGGAGGACAGGTGGATTGAAGTTAAACTCCCGAGGTTGGGCCTTCCGCACACAGCCTTCGGCCTGATCTCCGTTTTGCTGCTTGGTAACGTCTATCTTTCATTTTCCGTCACCTCCCTTTGCTGGTGGTCATTATGGCACAGCTGCTGTGCCTCATCTAGGCTTTGATAAACCGTCATGTTTTTCTCTTCCTGTGTATTTGTGTTGTTGTTAAGCAGAGTAACTAATGATGCTATGGTTATTTTAGATCTGACACTAACCTTCATCTCTCACCCATGTACAATATGTACAGTAGGTTTTAGGCGTTGCATGCACTGCATATTTACCTACTCTAGGGATCTGCATAGGTTTTGGAACAGGACTGATTGGATGGGAAAGAATTTTGTGATGAATTCTTTTTCCATGATGTTGTGTTTCATTTTGTGAGCACAAACAGAACGCAACTATTTAGAATTTATAAAAACTCACCAGTATTTAGTGTAACATCTGGGGATCGCCGAGTTAAAAATGCTGTTCCAGTCAAACAGTTTGGTGTTATCACTGATCCATAATGGTGTGGTTTGGGATTGTATGTCATCGAAAGGAAACGTCAGCAAAACAAAGTGACCCTCTGACAGAATGGCTGCATAAGACACTCTAGGCCCATCCACTCATAGGATATTGTGCTGCAGTTTTATATTATTGTGGGTACCTATCAGTGAGTCTACCATAACAGAGCAGGATGTACTGTGTGTGGATGTGACTGTGATGTTGCAGGAAAATTCACATGCTGATCTAAGACTGAGATCAGTCAGCCAGTGGTTAGGCAATGGTGTTGCATATACAGTAGAAAGTGCGAGTACAGATTAAGTCAGTTTTAAATTGCACCAACCAGACATCTTAACTAACTTTCCAAAGACATGCACAGTGAAAGAATACAGTTTTAGTCATACTTCACACAGTAACAAAGGAAAAAACGTTTGTCATTGTATGTATGTGGTACAAACACTGACAGACATTGTACAGGCGTTGACACACGTTGTACCCTTTACCCACATCTTCTCCACACCCATCCCTCCATATCTACTATTGGTTGGGAGCATAGTGCAGCAACAGTTCAGAAAACATGCACTGGAAAAGTCAAAGTCTAGTGTGGATTTATCAACTTTAATATTCATTAGTACTTAGCTTAATCACCTCTGAATGAACCCTTCATATCTCCATCATGGGTCAGGTCCAGGAGTCCACCATGTTGTGCTGCCATATTTAAGTAAACGCTGGCTCTAGAGAGGGCCTGTGACAGTTTTTATGTCAAAGTTTCCTTGGATCTTAGATCTAGGTCTTAAAGCTTAAAAAAAGGAAGGTGCATTTGGCCTCACCACTAATGCCTCCTTCAACTGGATCTCATGAGCTTGTGGTTACAAATGGAACATCTTCCATGAAAAAAAATGCTCTCCACTAAAGTTGTAACATCAGATGTAAGTTATGGGAACACTGCAGATAGGCAACTGTGTCCAGAAGCTACCAAGGTTAACAGTGTAGCATGCTTACGTCTCAGTGACTTGATGTAGGAAGTCCAAAGGAACAATAAAAAGACGAGGCCGCAGGAAATACCACTAATTTCCTCAGTACAAAGCCATGTGCAGGCAAACAATCAAGAACGTTCCACTACTTTTCTTGTGAACATGGTCAACACAACCCAATTTCATGGCAGCATGCATCCTACACACTGGTCCTTGAAAGCTCTATGGTCTGGAGCGAGAGCTGTTGAAACAATGAGTGTGTCCAATGAGTCATACATTTCAGTTCTTTGATAAAATATTTTCACTTTCACATTGAGCTGCATTTACACACACACACGGACCCGTCAGCAGCATCGTGGTGCCAGGCGGCCATTTATTTCATTCTTCTATTTTTTCACAGTAGCTCTTTTTCACAGGTGTTTCCTTTATTTAGAACAAGCCAAGAATGTCATTAATGAAATACCATTTATATAAAACAAAAAGTGCACAGTCGACTTAAACAGCAGGTGCAGGTGGCCGAGTAGCAGAGGAAAAGATGCTAAGGCAGTTGAAAAGCATCATCATTATAATGTGAGGGGATATAAGGGTATTTGTACCACGCACTACGTCATTGGACATTACATTTGTTAGGAGGTGAGCAGACTGCTCAGGAAACCTGCCTCAAATGATAAATAACACTGTTAAAGCCGGACACAGAAAAGAATTTCACAATGACTGTGAGTTTTCATCTGTAACTCACACTCAGTATATTCAATTAAAACAAAAGTGCTATGGTTGACATATGTAGGTTAGAAACTGGAGCACCACTGTCCTACTTTCATGTGAAGCACCAAGATTCACAAAACAAGTTTTAATGAGCACCTAGATAAGAAATAAAAAAGACACGACGCACAGTAGGCATCGGATTTAAGGGAGGGGGGAAAACGTGTAGTGTTTGAATGACAAAACACAGAAAAGATTAAGGTTCTCGGAAAAACAAAAAACAGATGTCATGGTCTCTTGTCCGCAGCTTCTGTATCTGCAGTCGTCTGTATCGGAGTTAGAAAC
Organism: Chelon labrosus; assembly: GCF_963514085.1. NCBI lineage: Eukaryota > Metazoa > Chordata > Actinopteri > Mugiliformes > Mugilidae > Chelon > Chelon labrosus. The sequence continues at coordinate 3,871,186 of NC_140350.1, read as the reverse complement.
ATGGTACTCATAATGGAAAACAAATAATTTAAGGAGACACAGGGGAATGCATGAAAGCAGGAAAATATGCAACATAAAAAAATACCGTGAAAAGTAAAAATAATAATCTGCACAAAACATTGGCGTGATCCTCTTACAGTTTTTGCAAGCTCACCGTGCTGCATTGGGGCTGCAGCTGAGGACGAGATTAGAGACACTGAGATTGAGAATGAATCAATAACATTTCCACCTGCAATATGCCCTCCCTCACTGTGTTTATGTCCCTGCCGGTGTGAGAAATGTTGTTCCCATGTCCCACGGTGGTGTTTGTCGACCTTGACCATGTTATAAGTAACAATGCGTGCAAAAAAAAAAAAAAAAGACAGTGGGCAGTATCACAGGAATGTTAGAAACAGAGCAAAACATGCTGTAACTGTTCCTGCAACCAGACGTGTATAGGGTTTTATAGAGTTTATTCGCTATCTCCGTTAAACCACTGTTTAGCATAAGGCATTCAATGGTGCAAAAGAAGTAGAGAACAGACCGTCTCGCTGTCATTGACCTGCTGAAATGATACACTGACTCTATTTGCTTTCTGTGACCTTGACACAGCAGCAGAAAACTGAGCTCTAATCTGAAGGCTGAACACCTGCTGAGTTATGAAAAGGCAAACAATCAAGAAAAGAATTCTTGGTTTTATTGGTTAGTTTTACATTATTGTTATATTATTCATTGGTGAAAGCAACCTTGAATCACTGCAGCTTCCTGCCGCTGGTGTTCCCTGGTGTACAGTTACAGTTTTCACAGGCGGCACAGCAGGTTTCATCCTCTCTTATTTACAGTAATGTCACAGCAAGGGCATAGTGGTGTTATGTTACTGATGGTTAGAACTGTTATAGAAATATTATACCCAGTATGTTGATAGGGAACAGTTGACGGGGTACATATTTTACTGTGTATGTCCAGCAAATGTATTATTTCGTATTAGTGAGTAGTGAGCGTGTTTGTGTTGTTAGTAGTCGGGAGATTTAGTCAAATTATCCCTGCGCGTCTTTGAATAAAGTGCACAGCTGAACCGCGTGTGTGCCCTGCGCTGATTTCCTGACTCAGGTCATAAACTTTCACTTGTTTTCAGGCTCCATATAATCAATGAGCAGATGAGAAGTCGTGAAGTGCACTGAAACCAAAGTGGTTTCAAATGCAGATGCTGCGCAGGGTTTTGGGGGATCTTTTAGTCTAACATGGGATATTTTACTCAATCTTTCTTTTACCAGCACAAAAATGGATGTAGGTTTAGGTCACCAAATCTGCTCCATCAGAGTATTTGTAACTGTTTACTTCAAGCACAGACTGATAAAAGAATGCATTAAATGTGTTTAATCATCTGGGAATCTGGATACTTAAACAAATAGACTGACACATTTATTGATTTAATATGTTTTGAAAATCCAAGTGCAAAAAATGACAGCTAATCTGATTCTGTTTGAAGATTTGTAACTATATGAAGCTTACTTCTTGAATTTTTTATATACCCCTTTAATTTGTTCACAAGGACAATTTAGCCTCCAGCCCTGTGACAGATAGATAGATTGATTTGTTATAATGCTTTAATGGCTATAGAAGGGCTGCCAGAACCAGGCTAGCTATTTCCTGTATATGTGTTAAGCTATGCTAATCAGCTGCTGGGTGTAGCTAAATTTCTAACATGCACATGTGAGAGTAGTTTCAGTATTGCCAACTAACTCAGTGTAATGAAGTGCATTATTTTCACAGAACATGGCCTCTCAGGATTCAAAGCTGATTCAAAGCCAACACCAAAAAAGAAATGAGACAATGCATGTCAAATAACATATTGCTAATTTGTATATGATGTCAAATTTAAAGCAAACTGTCTTAATTTACAAACAACAGTGGTAGACGGTGAAATTATACTTTCCATTCTTCAGGTGTGTGGTCTGCTCAGGCCCTTGAGATGTCCGTGGGGAAGATTCCCTTCTTGGAGGCAGTGAACGGCAGCACAGTCATTCTGCCTTGCACCTACGCCAGCTGTATTGGCATCAAAAACCTGTACTTCAACTGGCAGTTCAATGACAACGGCACCATGCAGAAGGTAAAGCTCCTCCGTTTGAGTTCAAGCTGTCTGTTCAGGCTCTGGTAATTCTTTGCTGATTGACAGCTTGCTGGTTTTATCAGGTGTGTGAGTCCACGATACCATCAGAAGAGGTGGAACCTCAGGTGAGTATATTCCGAGACCGGGTGGAGTTTGTGGGGAAGAACCATAAAAACAACATCTCCATCATGCTGTGGAACATCACCTTCGAGGACGGAGGCCAGTACACTTGTTTTGGACGCAATCCCAAAGAGAAGGACAAGAATCACAGTGCCATCTTCAGCCTCATTGTGGTGGATGAGTGTGAGTGATCAAGGGGCTGTCTGAATATTACTTATATGAGCAAATTTATTTTTCCATACTGTTTATTATAAAAACTAAATGAATCCATCAGGGGGAAAGATCCCATGAGCTGTAAACAGCTGTCAGCTTTCTCAAAGCATTTGATTTACTGGTAGTTGATGGTTTGTATCGCTAAGAAGAAAACATCACTAAAATGATGTCCTCTTAGACATCTAAAAGGACTAGGGTTCATTAGAGTTGTTTTGATGTTGCCTTGAGTTGAAATGCTTTTAACAACACAAAAACAAAACAAACAAAAAACAGCCAAGTTTGAGTTCCCCCTTGTTTTTGCCGTTGTCCACAGTGAGGGTGGTGGACAACACCCTGACCATCATCATAGCCTCAGCTGTGGGTGGAGCCATCGCATTCCTGATGGGCTTTATGTTGCTCAAGAACTTCACTCTCTTTGTTCTTTCCAAGCTTGAGGAGAAAAAGTGAGTTTTCATTACCGCCTGAAATTTTTTTAAGCCGATCAGCCACAACATTATGACAGGAGAAGTAAATAACATTAACCATCTTGTAGCAATTCAATGTTCTGCTGGGAAACTATTGGACCTGGCATTCATGCGGATGTTACTTAGACATGTAGCACCCACCTAGACCAGACCAGGCACCCCCACCCCATAGCAATGATTGATGTCAGCAGCCATCCCCAGCAGGATGCAGCCTGACACAGGAACACACACAAAAACACTTTAGGAACAACTAAAAAAACATGAAGAACAGCACAAGGTGTTGACCTGGCCTCCAAATTCACTAGATCCCAAACTGATTAAGTATCTGTGGGATGATCCACAGGGGCCCCTCAACCCATAGGACCCAAAGGCCCCCACTAACAACATTCTGTTGCCAGACACCACAGGACACAGAAGGTCCATGTCCATTCTCTGATGAGTCACAACTGTTTTGGAGACACAAGGGAGACCTACACAATATAAGGACATAATATTATGCCTGATCGGTATATTTTGTCAGTTTTCATTCTGTTTCATCAGATTGTGCCTGGCCTTGTGCCACCTCAGATACCCATTGTTTCTTAAAGCAGAAAGTTTGAAATGTGTCTCTGAGCTGCCACGTATCTGCACTTCTAACACTTTTCTCTCCCCTCCCACCCCACCACAGTAAAGAGTGCCTTGTAACTTCATCAGGGATCGACAACACAGAAAATGGCCTCTCAGGATCCAAAGCTGATTCAAAGCCGACACCAAAAAAGAAATGAGACAATGCATGTCAAATACCATACTGATATATTTGTATATGCACATGTGCTTGCACATGCAGATTCATTATGTTTGAGCTGGGATCTTAATAACTCTGTGGCTGTGGCCTTCGAAAGGTGAATATATAGATGTGCACACAATATGCGCAACTGTGGAGATGATATACAACTGAAATATGCGCAAATCATTTACTATGTAAAATGTGCGTATTGTTTTTACATTATTATATATTTTTCATCTGAAGGACAATTGCACCTTCCAGAGTCATTTCAGGGTTAAATGTTGAAGTAATGTTAAGAAGCCCATTTACCTAATGAAATAAGTAGTGCTTAAATAATCACAGACACACCTCACTGCTCCGGCGACAATAGTGAAGGGAGAGAAGGGAGTGCAACGTCAGACTGATTATGGTAATGCAACAGGAAGGAAGAAGACGCCTCCCTAATATTAGCACTTGAAGTTTAACTGGTCAAATATTTGATCATTGTAAGCGTTACTACTAGCAACCTAGTCATCTAATCTGATCAGAAAAGTAGACAAGGCCAAAGTAGACTAGGTAAGACTTTAAGTACCATTAAGGCCAGGCTTAAAAGGTTATGTCGTCCAGTTGTCTGTCTTATATGTTTGCCATGATCTTGCATCATGTATGTTCACAAACCTAAATGCTCATTACAATTCCTTAGGTTAAAACCAAATGATGTGCACATTGAATTAAATTTTTTATTTGTGTGTACGGTTATGGTAATGTGATAAAATAGCAGAAATTCACAGTTGTATGTCATTTACCACAGTTGTGCAGCATCGCTCGTGGTGTTCCTTTTGCCACAGCCAAAGTATGTAAAAGAATTATCTCTGACTGTTTTCCATCTAAGTCAACACAAGTTCTTTCTTTAAGTGCTCGACACGGAAAATGCAACGTCATTATAACTGGGCTCTATCCTGCCTGTCAATTGATTTGCTCTATTTGCGGTTACCTTCCACAAAACACCTGCTAGACTAGGCTGTAGTGAAGACAATGGAGATTGTTGTCGTACTAACACGAACACCACACTGACAAAAATATGGCAGGGTTATGGCTGCCCAGTTCTTTATCCTGCACCTTCTCTTCTTTGCTTGATATAAAACACAGGTGCCTGAATGCTTCTATGCTCCACTGTCAGTTAGGACAGCTACATATATTGCAAAACAGTTTATAAAATTATGCAAACAGTATTAACACAGCAAGCTTCTGAACCGAAATGGTAGACAATCCCTTGAAACTATCCCCGACCCCCTAGAAAAATGAATGAACTTCAGATGCTGCTTTTAGGGCATATATCCAATGCATTTAAAGCATGTGCAAGACGGGCCAGATTTTAGACATACTGCTTGAAAACAACTTTTTGAAATACATGTTTTCATTTATTAACACTGGTGGCATCAGCTTGGAGGTTAACTGTAAATCCCATTTTGTACTATGTTAATCTCATTGTGCTTACCCTAGCTAAGGCTAAGCACTAGTTGATGACCCTGGATAATGCTTCCCTAGATCGGGCTCCACATATTCCCTTTGCTTAGTATGTGCCTATTCATGGAAATGGCTTTTTAATCCTAAACACTGATAAACACTCATTTAGTCAGTGTTTACTCTTTGCAATAAACAACTATCTATGGCACTGCAGTGAAAAAGAAGACTCTGGTTGCCCTGCACGTGCAAACTACTCATCAATAATAGCTAAAAGGACCGTGGCATCCAGTCTCAGATACAGTAGCATACCGAGTAGGGGGGCTGTAGTTCAAGTTACCCTGCTCAAAGAGGAGGGTAGCCCACTGACTGCACCAAACAGGGATGATTCCTACTGGGCATCACATCAGGAGATGAATGTATTTGCATCAAACTCTGTGAAACAGTAAAATGCAGTTTCAAGCTACATTTACAGAATACACATGTTGCACATTCATGACACTGAATGTCTGACTTTCAAAAAAATACCTCTGTAAAGTGAAACAAATATGCATGTGTGGTTAAACACTGTGTCTAGTCACAGCTGTTAAATGAGAGTACCGTGTGAATTTCTGTCAATAATAATGTGCCTCTAGTCTTTGATCACTGACTTGAAGCAATATATTATGAAGGGGCTGTGCCGAGCACTTTAAAAGATGTATATTTATTGCGTGTGTATGATCCACCTTGCTTTGTCACACTGTGAGATCCCAAGTTTGACCTTGTGGGACATATGTTTATTCAAGCTCCTGCTGTGACTTGAGAAGCCTGATCCCACTCTCATACCAGTATGTTACATATGAATCTAAAGTCTTAGCTTAGCTTAGCTCTTTCCACCTACTGACACCTTTAAAGAACTGACTGGTGGGCTTGTTGTATCATTAAATCTGCCAAATGCAAAGCATAAAAATTACAAGGGGTTGGGGTTTCATGGCAGTTTGTATGCTGAACCTTTTTCTTGGTGGGAAGCAGCAAAGTAGCAGCTTTCTGGAAATGGTTGGCTGGTAACTGCACAGTGACAACAACTCTCCAGGAATTAAGCAAACACATAATTTGTTTAAATAAAGTAAAAAATAAAAGATCAGATCATTCTTTTCTAAGCCTCTAGGATCCAGATTCATATCTGATGAACCGGTGTGAGAGTTTGCATCAATCTACTCATCTAACTCTGTAAGAGAGCATACGAGCCGAGGTCCTGTTTTATGGGATCTCAGACAATGATAATGCAGATGGGTATAAAAAAAAAAAGGCGGTGGCCAATATGTATTGTATAAGTTTTTCTTGTGTGTCTTTACTGCAGTCTTATTTAGCTTTAAAGAGAAAATCCACCCTTGAGTGGGACAATGGATCGACAAGAAAGCTTAACTTTTGGGCCGTGAATTCCAAAACATGAAGTCAAAGACAAAAATTATTTATTTGCCATAATTCAATTCACGTGTAGAGGAGTGGATTTTCTCTGAGGATTCAGAATTCATTAATGCTAGTTGTTTTAAGGGGATTTGTTTGACTTACCGTCTCACTGAATCAGTTAGCAGGGAAAGCAAAGAGACCAGCATAGTGAAAATGTTATGATGGCAAGCAACTCTATGCAAATCACAACAGAATTGAATCCTCTTGCCCCGCTGAGTTAATGCGACAGTTCTGTAAGCAATACAACAGTTGGAGATGTCCTGGATCAGGGAGTTGTGATGATGGGATGCAGAGTGAATGGGGATCATCCAGAGAGGAGCATGGAGTTGACTGGAGCCCCTGTACTCGATCAGACCCTTCACAACCTATAGACTCATACTCCACCGCTGCTCTCTGCACACAAATATACAGCTATAAGGCTCTGGCTCACACTCAGAGGATGTCCCCTTGATGCCTCTCATCCATGCATATCAACTCTTGATCTCTTTATTATAGAAATCGAATAAAGTTTTGATTAAAATCTGTCTTGTCATGCTGTTTGTATGTGAAGGGGCACAGCACTGAACTGGATCTTTGACAGTACTGCCCTCCACTGGACAGACGGTGGAAGAACAATGATGACAGCTCATAATGGCAAACAAGAGGAAGATGAACAACAGCTACTTTAAAGGAGCAATGCGCTGATCACGCTAATTCTCATAGTTTTCATAAAAAGTATTGCTATGACCTGTAAAAAATGTTTTATAATGTTAACTTTCTGTCAAAGTTTTCATAGTAAATAAATAGTCCCTCAGAGTCAGGATTATCTTAGTTTGGAGTTTGCACACCCTTAATGAAAAGCTTGACCAAAGTTGCATTATGGGAAGTGTATGCAGGGCAATTGGAGGTTAACAAATACTGCTGAATACATGGCAGGATATATCAGCCAGCGCAGTATTAGTTTTGACTCCTTACAACATCATAGAGTTGTTTAAAATCACACCCCTAGTGTGATTTTAAACATTCCTTATCTTTTCAACACTTTAATTCACTGACTGAGACTACGCCCCTGTGCTTACTTTGGTATGAGACGTGCATGATCATGTTATCGGTTTAGTTTTTAAGTGCACCCATTGACACGTTCATACATGAATTGGCCACTTCACATATGTCTGACTGCATCCACTAGTTAATGTACAGGTGGGTGGAACTTCCTGCTCCTCCGGTGGCCATGGGTCAGATGCAGGGTCATCAGCCAGGAACCACCATTCACCAACGTTTCGCCCCTTTGGTCCTATAGAACGTGTCCTGGTGGCGGGGCAGAGAGAGAGACGTCTCCCAGTCACCCCCTGCAGCTGTTGTTGGGGTTAGGTGTTCTTTCCCCTGCTCGAAGGCAGCCTCCATCTCCTCCTCCGCTGGAACCGTAAGCTTGATGAGGTGTGCTACTTTTGCTCCTGTGGACCACACAACAATGTCAGGGCGAAGAGATGTAGTAGTAAACCCGGTGGGGAACTGAAGCTGAAGCTGCCTGTTGCTGCCAAGGCCTTTCTCCTGGTCAGGGGAAAAAGCCCCCCACCCCCCTTCTGTGACAAAGTTGGTGTGGTTCACTGGTGATGATGCTTGTTTGCTGCCAGCCTTTCAGCACCCCAGCCAGCTTCCTCCGGACCTGGTCATGGCGCCATCTATAGCGAGAGTGTAAAGAGAAAGCAAAAAGAATACTTGCAAAAAGGAATTTAGAAAATCCTGATAAATTTGGGTCCTAACTGCTCGATGGTAGAAGGAAACCCCGTCTGTCACACACAGACCTTTCTGATCTTTATTTGGTTGCTCCAGCTTTGCTCACTAGACGTCTCTCAAAGCATCATATACAATGGATCTGCTGTTAGACTACATGAGGCATCCTGGGTTAGTTCTCTTTGGGAAAGTTTTCTTATAATCTGGCGACATTGCTTTTGTCACTAGGTAATCATAATCATCAATCATCTAGATACGTCTAAATCAGTCAAGAGAAATCTAGATAAATCAGTGTGATGTGCAAAAATGGGGCGCACTTGACTGACTGCTCTAAATCCCACCAGCAGATGTCAGCAGTAAGCTGCGTGTGGATCAAGACGCTTAAACCTCAGGTCAGATCAGAGCGCTGATGCCTGCAGAAAGTATGAGAGGAGGTGCTGCTGACCGTTTCTTGAAGCAGGCACACCGCCATAACTAAGTGACCTTTGGCTCCTGAGCTTAACAGTTTTGCATTTACGGATTGTGCGGATTTAAATGTGGCAGGATATGTAAGTTTGCGCTTATTTTGCGCATTATAAACCGCTTTATGAAAGAAATGTTTAAGTTTTAAGACTGAATGAATCATACGAATACCAATAAAGTAGTTTTTTTTTATTTTTTCTGTCAATGCAAATGTGGGAAAATGTATCCTCACAGCAGAATTGTCCGCGCAATTTCCTGAATCTCAGGATTTGTGTAGCATGTGCTTGGGTATTATTGCTATACTTTATAACGCTGTCTATAATTCTAATCAGTTGGTGGGCTGACTCATCAGGCTAATTTTACCAAAGCATTTCTGTGAATGTAATTAAACGTTTTCTTACAGCTGACTGGTGTCAGTTTTGTTTTGCTGGTGTCTATAGGTTTGTACAGGGCGTTCGGATCAGACGCGCTGCTGAAGAGGATCACTTTTCAGATTCCCCACAAGCATCCTCAGTGAATTTAAATATTCTATGAACTGGGAGTGTCCTGCAACTTGCCTTCCTCCATTCGTTTATGCATATGCAGTGGAGCGTTTGACATGAGGAGACGCAGAGATCAGGCTGAAAGGGAAACAAGGAATGTACAGGGAAAAGTTGCTCACTGTGCTTGAAGTGTTCACTGAAACCCTTTTATCGTTGGCTTTGAGCTGCTGTGTGGAAAGTGGCATGCCCCACACCCTGCTACTTTCTCCTCCTCTCTAGCTGCAGTGCATTTCTGTGCGCAAATGTCTACGCACACGTTGCACGGCTGCGAAAGACAAAGAAAAAACTGTTGCAGACTGATGTGTCCTGCAGCTCCGCGGCCTTGTGATTAAAACCCAAACTCAAGGGAAACGCATTAACACCCTTTTACAGTCTCCACGGCAGTCAGGGGGCTTTTGTAGATCCACATTGCGCAAAGAAACGCGGTGTTCAGGGCGCACAGGTGGGTGCGCTCTCCAAGGTGCCAAATCTGTCTGCGCAGCCCCACCGCTCACTCAGCGAGGCATTTTGGACACAAGTGCACCAAAATGCACCGTTCAGATCGAATCGCCCCTCGGCTTTGCTGTGATCTGTCGTTCCGCGGTGTTTGATTAGTGTAGGGAGGATGAATTTGTATGCACGGTAGTCTTGGGAGAGGAGAGGAGGGGACATGGGCGGGGCTGAGGCGCTTCTCATTTCCCCTCCATGCTTAGCGGGGCAGCAGGGCTGGAGAGACCTCCGGGGAGCACAGTCGCCAGTCCAGCACGGAGACCCGCCTGGCCAAAAAAACGCGCCTCACACTTGCCAGGATTGCCAAATATTCCTGAAAAATATACCTGCTATTTATGGCATGTGGCTTGTAACTTTACTCCTGCTGTACTCTCTCCAAGAAGGTAAGAGAAAATGAAATGCTTTGGATATTTCACATACTGCACACTCAGTGTTGGAGTCTAAATGCTTTTAAGTTGAATGAAAAGTGGTTGGAATATTTTTGAAGCTTTGGGAGAGGCAACCCAATTGCTTGTGTTTTTGTGCATCATCGAACACCGTGTGATGAGAGATTGGTTGAAATTGATTCTTTCAATTAAAATGTTCAAACCTGACCCTGTGGGCAAGTGCAAATATTGTGAAAGTAAAGGTGTAAAGTGATTTTTCACCTGAGCGTTGTGTGGTTTTCTGCAGCGGACCTGGATGCCTCAGATGGTGCTGATAGCACGGATTGTTTTCGCATTACCAACTCCAGTTATGAATATGTAAAATGGCTGAATAGGGAGAATGAGGTGCAAATACAGAGGGAGAGTGAGGCAGGAATGAAAACATGCATCGGGCTGCAATTACGCAAACTGATTTGCAATTTTAGAACAAATCCACTCCAAAAAAAGGTGCACTCTTGTAAAGTTTGGAGGTGGATCCTTGTGATTTTTGGTATCTTGACGCTTTCATTGTGTAGCCCTTGCTAATTGCAGCTGTTTGGATGAAGTGTGTTTGGCACAAGCGCTCGCTTCCCCTCTTCTTTTTAGAATGAGATTTTAAGACCTTTAATTTTTTTTTCCCTCCTGCGTGATTGTGTGATGTTGTCGTTTTGAATTAGATGATAAATAAAAGGCCCTTTCTGCCACAACGGCCTTATTAGTTTAATAGGTCTACACCCACATAAAGGCCATAATTAGTGGATTCAGATTTGCCCCCCTTATTTAATTTTGTTCATTTGAATTTTCCCCCTTATTGCAAAATTGTGTCTGTAAATGCATTTTAAATTGATTCATTTTTTTTTTTTTTTTGCTTGTTTCTTGGGATATTCAGAAAATCCCCGACCCTATTGCAAAGTTGATCTTCTGCTATTATAGTGCATTATAATAATCCTGAACAAATCTGCGTCGAAAATAACAGGAAATCAACACTATCTCTACGCGAGAGTGTTTTTTAGGCCTTTGTGTAGGCTGCATGTTTGGATTCACGTTTCCATTTAGTGCTGTCCTCATTAGCTCAGGCCTTGGTGAGGTGCAGATTTATATATGAAAAAGTCTAGGATGTGGGGAATTGGCTGGAAGGAGGAATATGGCCGTGCTCAGTGGAAACCAACCAAAAATAGGCCATTAGGTCTATTTGCCATTTTAAGTTCTGGCATTTTCTCACATTGAGTTTTGAATTTATTTTTTAATATCGTGAATATAAATTAGCACTTAGCCAAATATGGGCTGCGTGCGTTTTACTCGACCCTCTTTAATTTTCTGCGTTTGTTTGCGAATTATTTTATGGCATTTATTCCACTTGAGAGATGGGGGTTTCACAGCCTCGTCGGGTTCTGTAGGAATCATATTAATATGCGCAAATTTATCTCGCCAAACGAGAAACTCCAGGGGCGTGGGTGCAGATTATAGACTTGCCCGGTCATGTTCCTCACTAATAGCGCACCTGGACCCCGCGGACGTGTTGGCGCGTGTGCTGGTGCGCGCGCGCGCGTCAGGGCTCGTGTTTCCGTGTTGTGTCGGGCGCGTGGAGGAGGGCAAGTGACGGGGACGCCCCTCTTGGTTTTGTCGTTAGATGTTTCGAGTGTTATTTCTGTGGGAGCTGAACTTATTTATCACTTCTATGTCGTCACAAGATTCTTTACACACACATAAAAAGACAGGCTGCATAAAAATTCCCGAGTAATGTCGATAAGTGTGGCTATAACGGGTCAGGCGTTTGGGTCAGTCACGGTAAGTAACAGATGTTTAAAAATGTTAATTCAGTGCATTATTGCTAATTTAGCAATAAGTCAAATTAAATAGTTATTTATTCATTTTTAACTTTAAAAATAAATTTTACTTAAAATCTGCCATTTTAAATCCAGTCTACACACTGCAGCTATTTAGTGTAATCATGGATTAATTAGCAGTGAATGAAATCCAGTTTAATATATAGGCCCACTGTAGGCCTATATAATAAACTTTAAATTTTAAATCTAATTAATTAATCAAAAATGGAAGAAAAAAAATCAATGACATAACTTGGATTTTAATTAGAGGTGTGTAAAGCAGCAAGACGACTCCTCTCCTTGTTCTCTCCACTGCTCACCCCTCCTCTAACAAATAGAAATATGCAAAAATCCCCCACTTCCCACCCCAGTCCAATTCCCTGTGCTTCCTTTGCAAGGCTGCACAATTAAAGCTGCAATCTGAGCTATATGCACCACTCAAAGACAGAGCTGTGTGGTCCACAGGGGTGCCAATCATTACTCAGGCAGGGCACAGGCCTCCTTTCTTTAACAGCCCAAACCTAGCATTATTTAATTTTACATTTTTTTTTACACCTTAAACACTCGTCTCAAAGAGGGGTAAAGGAAGAATTCAGAGATGGCAGTGTGATTTTGGTTGCAATCAGGTCTTTTTTGAGGGGGCTTGGAAACCAGATTCTGATGCTTTTAATTAAAAGTAAATTACTCTTTTCCATAAAATATACAAATTCATTATGGGCATGCTGTAAAAAAAAAAAAAGAAAAAGAAAAAGAAAAAGAAAAAGAAAAGAAAAGAAATCATGTTCTAATATTCCATCACGCCCACACTTTGAACCATAAAATCAGACGATAAATATAATTTAGTTGTCCTTCACAAATTAACACATTAAAAAAAAAAAAAATGTCTGCGGTCTAACTTGTAGTGAAATGGTGGGCTAAGACTGGCAGCATAAAGGGGTTCATTACGCTTCCCAGCTCACCAACAGGACGTCACAGCTCTGTCACTGGCATCCCTGCTCTCCCAGTCGCCCTGAAATATATAATAAATCCAAATGAGATGATCAATTGGACCTGATCAATTTTTTAAAAAAGCTTTTAAATAAAGAAGCAAACAAACAGTGAGATATATTTCTAGCAAGAACTCTGTGTAACACCACGGTGGCTAAATTGAGCCAGACCTCCTCCAAATTTTATTGGATGCCGGAGCTGCACATTTTCAGAAGGAGGGAGTGTTCTGCAAATGTCAAATCTCTGAAGCAAGTAGTTGTTTTTGTTGGATCTCCCTCTCTCCATCTCCATCTCTCTCTCCATCTCTCCCTCCCTCCATCGCTTCCTCTCGCAGTAACTCCCCTCCCTCTCTCTCCCTCATCACTAGGCAGAATTAAAGGTTGGGGGAGGGGCAGTTTATGCAGACTGTGCTGGGACTTGTGATCCACAGATTTGATATTCACATTAAGAGAGAAACTGGCTGCTTTGATGTGAGGGGGAGCAGGTCCCAGGGGACTGCTGAAGTAGCACACTTTTTTTTTTACTGACACAGCACAGTCCAGGGGGGGTTGGTGGTGGTGGGTGGGGTGTGGAGCAGATTGTTGGGGACAGGGTGTACAGAAAGACAGTGGGTGGGGAGCTGCGATACCCCTTCGTTGATTAGATGTAACCTCAACAACCTTCCCCCCCTACTTCCCCACCCACCAACCACCTACTTATGCCAGACCCCCGAGGATTATCCATAAGCTTACACCTTTCTTTATCCCCCGTATCTCACCAATATTCAATTCACACCCCTTCTCGAGACGTGTCTCCTCTCAGTGCTTCCTGCGCCGCTTTATGTTTCCACACAGAGTTGCAATCCCTGTGCCCCCTTATCAAAAACACAGCTCACAACTTTCTGTCCCAAAAACACCTGAAGGATGAGTGATGGAAAGACGGCAGGCCGGGAGCGGAGTGAAGGCACGAGCTACAGTCTGGGTGGAAATGAAGTTGTTTCCAAAATAGCAAGAAGGAGAGGCGGGAGAGATTTTTTGACAGACTACACGGCTGATGTGCACGCCTTGTCTCGGCTAACTTGAATCCTACTTTTGACCTTTACCATGTGCATTTCATATCACTAAAGATGAACTGCTGTGTAAATTATTTTGCCATTAAAAAGAAATGGAAAGCTGGAGATGGGTGAGAGAAGAGGAGGACAGCATGTGGATGTAATATGCCTGTGGTTGGGCACAGGGACATCTGGATGTGAGAATGTGTGAATGTGAAACATTGGGGGCTCTGGAGTTTGTTTACCTCCTCATCACAATACAGTTCTGAGCATCAAGCGTGTGTGTGTGTGTGTGTGTGTGTGTGTGTGTGTACACTCCTGTGCACACTCACATCCTGGAGAGGCGTAGATCAGCTGCATTATGCATGATGAAACCTTGCATAGGTTATGACTTCTGCCTTTCTGACATACATATTCATGCGTGGCTCTCTGGCAGGATGTATAAAATAGTAGCTGCGACTCTGACAGCCTAAGCTTTTGCTCCAGCGGTGCCATCAGTGCTCCAACACCTTCCAGTGAGGGCTGGTTGTCTCCCTGGCGCTGTCTGTGAACGAGGTTGATGAAGCCTCCTGGGTGCAGATAAACTGCAGTAGCAACAAAACCGAAGCCCCACAGCCTTGGTCAATACTGTTGTGAAAGAACAGGCTGTCCGCATGCTGCTAGGTTTAGATGCTCGTGGACTTTACTGTGAAAGGGGGTGTAATCAAAATGAACAGGGGCACAATACGTGCAGGACACGTCAAATTATTAAAGCCATCCGTTTTTAATGTATCTTCAACCATTAAATGATTACATATCAGGCAATTAATGAAATCCTCACTAAACATTAAACTAGTCACCAACTATTTTTGTTATTGATTATTCATTTCCGTTATTTATTTATTTTTAAGAATAAATCAGTTTTTCTTTGCCCAGTTTCTCAAATATCTTCTGATTTTGGGATGTCAGTTGCACGTGATTTAACTCAAAAAGTTGTAATGAGTTTATAAAAAAAGAAATAGATTAAAAAAAATGAAATTAATCATTAATTCACATCCCTATTAACATAGCAATGCAAGCTGGTGGACCTTTAAGGCATGAAGAGCTCACCTTTGACTTACAGATTCAACATTATTTTTCTTAGCTTAACTACAGTAAGCTGACAACAATACAATGTGTAAAAAAACATTAACCGAAACCTGATGTATGCTCACTCTGGAAGCTGGTTGTAGGCTGTGAGAAAATGCTGGCTAAACAACCTGGTTTTTGTTGCATATTATAAGATAAGTTAAGATAAGATAAGATCATTATTAAGCAGCCACTTATAAAATGTGAAGTGGCTGGTTAATCTGTTAAAAACTATAGTTAACTAACCTGTAATTCATCCTTACAGGCAATTTTCACTGCAGTCATTTTGTCTGAGTCGAGGTGTGTTACTGATGGCTGCATTCCATTTAGGAGAGGTTCTGCTTTTGTGCATTCTGGTTCGCTGCTGTGGATGCTTAACGGAATTAAGCCTTTATTAATGCACCTGTGCTTTACCCACTGTGGCAGGTCAAAATATCTGCTGAGAAAAAGGTGTGTTGGTTAAATATAACCTGAGCTGTGGGGAATGCAGCTGGTCACAATGGCATAATGGCTCAGTCTGTCCATAATTGTGTGTGTAAAATGACATTGAGTCAACTGAGGATCAGACAGTGGCAGTAGGTGCAGTATTGTTTATTGAAGGTACATTGGTATAACGTAGGTTTGACGCAGTAATCATGTCGGATAGTTCTGAGTACACATGGCGCAACTAGCCAAACTTGATTTTCATCTTTGACAAAAACATTTTGTTTGGGCACAGCCATTTCAAGCCATGAGAAAAATGCAGATGTTTACCATGCAGTCTTTGTTATCCAACTTGCTGTCAGTACTTTGTTGGCATTGTGTTTTCCTGCCGCACAAGCCATCTACTATATCCTGGTAGGCGCAGGTGGTAATGTTTCGTCTGCTGGTTTTAAATGGAGTGGAAACTCTGCCAGTCTGACACAAACCAGTACTGTTCCAGTTGAGCTTTGGAGTGCACCTGGCGTGAAGTGATAGTGAAGTTGTGCCTGACACACCTAATAGCAGTTTTTCTAGAGTCAGTCATTCACACACAATTCAAACCAGAATGTAATCCATACTATTTATATCTGTACTGGCAGCTCACTTAGTCCGTTCCTTTTAGACATATTTGCTCACATTAGCCTCAGTTTTGAACTTATAATAATAATATTTGAGACAGAGATTGGAATTTGGTGACTTAACGTTCTCAGGTTTAAAGTGTTTACTGGGTCGCCGTTGTCAGGTTAAATTGTTGCATTGTTTTTTTTATTCAGTCACAGCTTTCAAGTGCAAGCGCCACCATGGCAACACACTTTGTCTCCTCCCAATGTGACTGAGCACTGAGAGCTGCTTTGTGGCGTGCATGTGAATGTATTTATGTCTATGCTTGTGTGTGTGTGTGTCAGCTGAGAGCATGTGTGCTTTGCCTGCTTTTGACAGGCTCTGAGTGGTGGGAGTTTGTTCTGATCCCCTTTCTATTCCACTTCCCACTCCATCAGTCCCAGTTCTCCCCAGCCCCCCCAGTGCCCAGGCCCCCAGGCCATATAATCTACTGTATGAGAGGTTCTTCTGCTGCCCAGCCCCCCCGAGCTCTCAGGGTGACCCCCTCACTTCTCTACTTTAGTGCTGTCCCCCCATTGGGAGATTATAGATATTGCAATCTTTAATATGGGCTTTATGCTCAGGGGCCATTATCAGTAATCTGCAGAGGGGAGGGAGTCTGACCTGGTTTTGCAGCCCACCATCGGACAGCCAGACACATTTTCATATACCATCTGTAACATGCTGCCCAGCTTTATCAATCTCTAAACCAGGGACTGTAGCACTTCTTTAAAAGGAAGCTAGAATTATTGACTTAGCCCTCTAGATTGATAAGATAGCTGCGGCTTTCTTCGATCTGGTGTGTTGAGCTTAGTGCCAGCACAATGATGACACTGTGGATGGTGATGATTTATTCTGCCAGGCTTTACTTGTTAATGTTTGTCTGTCAGCATCACCCATAGCTAGAAGCCACACTTCACTTATGACACAGCCCGAACAAAAACTGAATGCTTTGATGGGCCAGTGGAAGAAATACATCACTGATCAGATGCAACGTTTGTCTTCACTCTTGATTTATTGCGTTGGTTTTAGTGACGTAGAATACCTGTTTGCTCTCAGAGTCATGAAATCTTTTGAACCTTGGCGACTGCAGTACATCAAAAATATAGTGATTACCGAGATGACTGTTACAACTATTTTGGCTACTGTACTGGGAGAACTTCTGTTAACCATATCATGTTAACAACAGCAATATTTCTCCGTCCTTCCTTCCTTAGTCTTACAGCATGTTTTCATATATTCAAAAATAATGCCACTCTAAGACTGTTAATGATCTGGTACACACAATTGCCATTATTCAGAGGTATGTGATGACAAAGTGTTGTTTGTTATCTAACCTTTCACAAGACAGGGTGCGCTGTGTTTTAACTCAACAACAACAACAGATGAGTCGGCCCATAGAGAAGTCAACAGTCTTTTGCTTTTTGTGTGCTGCTGTCCTTTGCAGTTGTTGAGCTGAAAAAACAAAACAAAGCAATCATTCAGTCAATTGGCAGAAAATTCTCAGACAAGTCATTAATTACTTAATGGGTAATCAATTAATTATTTATGAAATTAACTGCTTGACTGTCAAATATATCTTGTTTGTAGCCTCTCAGGAATATTCCTTATGTAATGATAAAGTGAACATCTCAAAAATGTATTTGAAATTGGGATGGACATTTTGTACATTGATTAAGCAGTATGTTTTTATGTTTAATCATTAAAAAACCCATTAAAAACTTTAATTTTTGTAACGTTGTACAAAATGTTTTCCTGGATAAGAGAAGTCATCTGAGGTGTTATGTAACTGCACCACGAATAGTCGATAAAATAATCCTAACATAAACAGTACTTGAAGTGAATGAGTGTATTATATCTGAAAGCGTTTATTTTAAAACGCTTAAGTATCTCAACTTAAGTAAACTTGCATAAATGTAAATTCAAGTTTTATTAGTAAATTCTTTAGTATTCCAAACATCCAAATAACTTTTTTTTTTTATCAATTTGGACTAAATATTGCCTTTACAAGCAGTACTAAAGATGGTATAGAGAGAAAAAAATATTTGTTCCATTTGGTAAAAGAAAATAAAACACTGTTATGACTGAAAAACTACCACAGTACAATAAGAGCTAATTTGATTGATCAAAATCCTCAAACTTTCAGTACCCTTAGGTGTCTTTAGTGATGTTTTAAAGACTTTCGGCAATAAGAAGGTGGTGTATGGTGGTGAATGACATAATTATGAATCCACAGTAGTTAACGTCCACATCTGTCCATCAGCACTAATTTATCCTCTAATCTTTCTTATAATGACCCCGAATTTGACACAGCCCCCCCACTTTCCTCTTCTCACTCTCCTTTCTCTGCTGGAGGTGTATGTGTTTAATCTGAGTGCCAATGAACAACATTCCTATGTGTGTGTACATTTTGTGAGCGTGTACGTGCATGTGTGTGTTAAATATGTAAGGAGATTAAATAGACTTAAATCTCTGCGTCTGGCATAGAAATTCCAATCACATAACCTATCAGCATGTACCCTCCCTCTCTCCCTCTCTCTCTCTCTCTCTCTCTCTCTCTCTGTTCGTCTTTGTTTGTGTATGTGTGCACACACTGTACAGAGGTAACAGGCTCCTCCCCCCCTCCGATCCACCTAAACCATCACAGGCTTTAGCCCAAATCCCTGGGCTTTCTGCATCACATGACTGATGTTTGCAGCTGGACATTTGACATACATTTGTTATGATTATTTTGCCACACATTTGAAGGACATTCCTGCTGAGTTCAACTCGTCCAAACTGTAATGAACATACATCTCATACATATTTACACGCAAAAGTATCAATACACAACTGCTTCTTGTTGGCTTTTCACTTCCACCTTGGCCTGTTAAGTGACGATGTCTTGTCTATTTGTCCCTGCAGTACACAGTGAGGATGTGGGCTCTACCAGGCTGTACTTTGTGAATGCCTCCCTGCAGAGGGTAACCTACTCCAGCTCGGTGGGGGTGTCCCTGCCCTGTCCAGCAGGGGGCACCCCCAGTGCCATACTACGCTGGTACCTGGCCACCGGCGATGACATCTACGACGTGCCCCACATCCGCCATGTGCACGCCAATGGCACCCTCCAACTGTACCCCTTCTCGCCCTCCGCCTACAACAGCTATATCCACGACAATGACTACTTCTGCACTGCCGAAAACCAGGCTGGCAAGATCCGCAGCCCAAACATCCGCATCAAAGCTGGTGAGCTGGATGTATATTTGCAGATGGAATGAGCCTGAGAGCAAAGAAAGACTGAAAAAAAGTTTTTTTTTCCTGCAGCCAAAAGGTCAAAGTAAACACAACATGATGAGGAATGGTGCAAAAAGAGACAGTTGTTAAAGCATAAAGTGGAGCAGATGTGATTGGCAGCTGGAAAAAGCCCAACCCACACACAGAATCACCTGCCCTAAAATAGCCCCTCTCGACCTGAACACAGACTGACCTAGAACACAGTCTACAGAGAGAACATCTGCATCCCATACTACATCAGGCCTCGGCCTTTGCACACACCTATTTGACTGAGCTGGTGGTGAACTGCTGCACTTTACACTGACAAAACCCCCTCAGCTTCACGGCACCATCTGGTATAATGCAATCTAAAAGACACTACTTAGATTTAAATAGCAACTACGCTGTGGTTTTTAGACCAGATGAGGATGAAAATTGTGAGAATAGGTTAAAAATAAAAACGACCTTAATGGCTCATCCTTGTCAACGGTCATTTCCACTTCATAAAAGGTCAGAACAACAAAGACCATCAGCCAACTTGACTGCTATTTGATTGCTGAATATTATGGAGATCATATGGAGATGGTCATACTTTTTTATGTACACATGCTGGAATATTTATTTTTAAAGTGAGTTACACACTAAACGCATAAATTATTTCTGTACATCAAGTATGCCAGGCCTCTTTTTGGAGCAATCTATATTGATTTCTTTTGTTGTTTCTGAAGAAAATATATTTTCAGTAGTCTAGTCAAATAAAGAGTCAATCAATAAATAATAGCTGAATTTGTAGGAATGATGTTTTTGGAAATATTCATCAGAAGCTACCGTTGCCATCATATCCTCTTTTCTGTCCTCCTTCTCCTCACTGCTCTCTCGTTCTTCATACTGTCCTCTTGTGCCAGACTAAATATAGCCACAGCACACTTCTTTAATTATCTCTCATTAACAAACCTAATTGGTGCTTTCCATTGATTAGACCAAGTGAGGCTGCTTTAATAAGCGAGACCTCATCTAAAGTAAAATAGCACATCAGGGGTTTCGGGCTCCTCAGCTCTACAACAAGAAGAGACACATGAAGAAGAAAGGGAAATTTACCCAATGAACAGATACATCAATCCACAGTAAGATCAAACTACAGCTGGATTATAGTTACACTGCATCTATTGTTTCGCCCTCCCCCTTTCCCATCATTCATTCAGGCCAGCCGGTCCCTCCCCCTTCCCTCCTGCCATCAACATCTGTTTTCATATTCTGCCTCCCAACACCGACCTGAACTAATACTCATATTCATTCTAATACTAATACTAGTGCCAAGTTAAGGATTTCAGCCAGGACCCTGAGCTGCATGCCAGCCGGTTGCTGCCTTCATTCCCACATGACCCAAAAGCCCGGCCTCAGGAGCCAAGGGATTAGCATGAACCTAACATCCTGCAGTCAGAGGCCTCTGTCAGCCCTGCTAACTTAGGTGCACAGGTTACAGGCAAACAGGATGTAAGCATTTTGTTTTGTGCCTGGTGGCCGTGTTTTTTTTGCTAGCCCTGCCATTGAACAATAATTGACAGGGGTCACATTTGAATCACTGTTAGTGCTTCATGACTAACAACAGCTTCTAAGCAGATACACATCAGAGGAGTTTCATTATAGTATTTCAAACAAACTCAACAGATCTGGTTTATTCCATTCATCTATTTAAAGAAGATGCAAATTTGCGTGTGCTTGCATGTGTTTCCCTCTTTGCAGCAGGAATGTATGCATGCTGTCATCATTTCTGTTACCGGGGAAGGGATTCCAAACCAGTTTCTTAGCAACCTTCAGATACGTCCTTGCTTTCATGTGATTTTGCTAATGAGCGCCTGCTCATTCAACAGAGTGTAAAATATTGCATGAACCTGCATAAACCAAAGCACCCACAGCCCATCACTTGTGCAGCTCATGCCTTGCATCCTTGTGAAGTCCTGTGCGAAAACAGTAGATCACTGTTTCATGATAATGATGATGATGATGATGATGATGATGTCACGCCGAAGCTAGAAAATAATTTCCATGATTATCCTGCTTAATAGCGCCATGTACCATTTCTGGTGAAAGCAGAGGCAGGATTAGAAGAGTTCAAACAATACACAAGAGTAGTCCAGTAATTTCGAATGAATAAATGAGGAGTGCCGTGCTGACTGATGAAAGGGTGTTTTTTTGCTCTGGAGTGTTAATGTGTTGTTTTTGATGATGTAAAACAGGTTGATTATTGTTTTTATGTCAGAAGAGGACTAATACTACTGTGATGATGTGTTGATAATGTTCTCTGTAAACACGTCTTCCGGATGGAATATTTCAGAAATAACTGAACAGATAATCAATATCTTTAAATCACTTTCATTAAAAAAAAATAAATAAATAAAAAATGAGTAGTGACTGACTTTAGGCTATTTTGTTTGTAATATTGTTTGCGTCTCTGTGTAGTTTTCAGGGAGCCCTACACCGTGCGGGTGGCGGACCAGCGCTCAATGCGGGGCAACGTAGCTGTGTTCAAGTGCCTCATCCCCGCTGCAGTGCAGGAGTATGTCAGCGTTGTGTCCTGGGAGAGAGACACCGTTTCCATTGTCCCAGGTAGGTCTTTACATGAATGAATTTGGAGTGTCTTGGGCTTGGCAGTTTGATTGATTCGATACTGCTGGATTTAAGTATGTCTTCATCTTCTGTGTGTGTCTCTGTTTGTGCGTGAGGATGGCCGATGCACCGCTGTGCTCTATGTTTGACTGAACTCTTAACTCGTGTCTTCTGTCTGCTCACTGTTCTGGATCACTGATCTGGTCCTCCTCCTCCTCCTCCTCCTCCTTCTTCCCCCCATACGTATCCTGTCACTCACTCTCCTTTGTCTTCCACGTCTTATCTTTAGACATTTCCTTCTTTCTCTAACCACTTTCATTGCCTTTCTCATCACAGTTTAAAAGGTAATGACAACTACGACCTTAAATTGGGCTTGACACTAAAGAAAACCAAAGAAAGACTCTGTCCAAGTCTCATGACTGTTTCACAATTTCTGCTCATCAGATCTATTTCTGTCCACTCCCTGCCTGTCTTGCCACCACGTCCTTGAAGAACAGGGCCACAATTAGAGACACAGGATGTCAATAGGACTATGCCCCCACATTCGTCTTCATTAACCTCATTTGTGTGTTTGAGTGTGTATGCAAGAGACAGAGACAGAGAAACGTGGAGTTCAGTCTGTCATCTATCTCTTTGTAAATACTTTATGTGATTTTATGTTTGAGATGTTTTCCTGTTTCCATGTTTTTTTTCTGCATTTAAAACACAAAAACAATGCGAGGGAGGGGAATGAGAGACAGAGGAGAAAAACAAACCAATGGAGGAGAAGCAAAGAGGGTAGTAGGACAAGAACGGCCTCAGGTCCTGGCAGATGGTGTTTTATATTATATGTATGCAAAATACACAGACACTGTGCCACACATATACATGCACCAAGTTTCAAATAATTAGTCATATTTATACATTTTAGTGTGTTTTCTTAGTTTATTTTGAGATTTCATGCACAGCAATGAAGTGGACGTGTTGTGCAATTTCTTTTGTTCTCTGTTACTAACTTACCAAAGTTGCAACATTTAGGAAATACATTACAGCCCACTTTGTATTGATGTTAAACTGTGGTTTCTTTGTTAACAAGCAAAACAATGCTTTTGGTTTAGTTGTTGCAGCTACTAACTATCACTAAATAATTTTATGAGATCACACTCTAACTTTCATTTAGGAAAATTCATGAAAACACCTCATAGTGTAGATACACATCTATCTGCCAAGAGTTTCTGCTTTTTTGTTGTTGTTTTCAAATTACATTTTAATCCACTCATTTTGATTGATTTGCTTTGCCTTCCCTCTGCTCTCATTCAGGATTTATGTTAAGAGTTCTCAGTGTCTGAGTGACAATATGACTGCCCATGATTCTTGAACATAAATAGCAGATCTGGTTAGGGAGTGTGCATATCCTATGTATGGGGTGTTCCTGTGTATACCGTCGTGAGGCCGCTGTGTGTAATTAGGGGTATATAGGTCAGTTGATGAGCAGTGAGTGTGAGGATCAGATGCTGAACACGATGAGCTGCTCACTGAACTAAGCATTCGTTTTTCCTGCGACACAAACACTCACAGTGTGGCTATGTACAACCTTGACCCAATAATCAACACAGTGACCTCGTCACCCTTACAGCCAATCAACGCAGTCTGCAGAAACAGATCATAAAATGAATATTGTGACTGCACTCTCAAGAGATGCAAATATGAACACGAACAGTGAATATCTATATACAGTAGATACATGTGGTTATATAAACAGTCCAGAGTGAGACATCAGACATCAGTGAGACAGGGAATCTGACAGTCTACTCGCTTTCTTCCTCGCTCTTCCCCAACTTGGCCAGCAAGGGACTGTCTGGATAAATCTAATGAAGATGTGAAAATTAAAATTGATTTTGTGACTGAAAGCGCTCAGCATGCAAGTGAGTGGCTGATTGCATGTCTTGCCTGTCGCAACCTCTTCAGCTTGGCTTAAGAAACACAGCAGGGCATGGTGCAGATGATTGTGAGTGAGTAAATCCAGTATGTAGGTGTGCACATAACACATGAACCTGTTTACATATGTGCTCTCTTTAAACAAACAAATTAATCCCATAATTCTTGTTACTTGCTTTTTACAATTCAAGAAGCGGTGCAATCATTAAACATATCTGTGTAATATCTTAGTAACTGACAAACTCTCTGTTATATACACTGATTTACACTGACCTTCATGTTGATCCTTAATTGTGTCTGTGGTAGCAAATACTCTGCCCAGGATGCTATATGTTATATTGTTGATGAACAGAGCCATCAGCTGCTGAAATCCACTGCAAACAGCGACTCAAAGTGTTCAACCATCTTTGAACTCTTTGCCTCAGAGTTGGCTTTGATTGGCTAGTCACATGGCTGCAACTAACACACACACACAACGTCTATTCAACATTTCATCTCAGTCACAAATGGCTGAGTGTTAGAGATACCTTTGTCCAAAGTTAAGCTCATCTCAGTTTTTTATTGTTGTTATTCTTTAAAGTCAACCATCAAAAGTAGTGATTCACTGATGTGACATTTGTGCCACCACTGACCAGCTGATCCCACCATAGTTCCCTTCTCTCTCTGACGTCCCACCAAGAAAAAGAAAGGGTCCTGTTGCAAATAGAGGAGTGATTGTATGTAGACTCTGATCAGTAACACACTCACATACTCATTTGAAGGTTGAGTTGATGACATAACACACCGCAGCCATGCCCTTTGAACCCCAACAGGTTCCATTTTGTCAAACACACATGTTACCCATCTGGAGCATTGTGTGTTTGTGTTTATGTGTGTATGTGTCCCCTTGCCTGTCCCACTTTCCCGTCCAGCCAGGACAGTGAGGGGGTTTAAACAGGGGAGGGGTGCAACCAGACTGACCTATTTCCTTCTCACTTCCCTGTCCCATGCCATCCCTGTAGTTAAGCTTTGTGTGTGCATGTGCACGTGTGTGTGACCCTCATGAGACAATGGACGCCCACTCCACTCTGAGCAGTGATCTGAAGGAGGAGAGCTGGAGCGGAGACAGAGAGATGGAGGGTTTGTGGACGGGAATAAAAACAACAGTGGGACACAGAGAAGGGTTCAGCTTGCAGATCGAGGCCGTCAGTCTAACCAGCAGAAAGCTAATGAGTGGCTCCGATGAATAGAGACTGGACCAGCAGATGGCTGCAGCCACATGGTGGTCCACAGAAGATGCCCAACCATGCTCCATCTAATCCACCTGCCACACAGTTTGGTGTTGTTTATGTATTTGCACAGTGATTTAATACTCGTGGCCATAAAACCAGTGCTGAAAAGCAGAAATAGAAGAAGATAGACGAGAATAGAAAAAAGCTACAAATACATTTTGCACATATGTACAGCGGTTTGTTGATGGTATGGTTAATTTAACCTGTGTTTAACCCGGAATTGTGTAAATGCTGGGTTATCAGGGTTTAATGCAGACCTGGATTCTAATGGGAGTCACCAGGTGGTGAGGTCACTTACAGGCTACATTACGGATCAATTCTTTGCCCCTCGGGTCTCTGCTGGATGTCAGAGGGTTTAACAGAAGCGACAATGCACATCCATTTACACACACATCCACACAAAAATGTAGAAAATTACTGTTGAGTTGGTCAATTTGTGGGTTAAGGAAGCTGCAGTAAGTACGATGATTAATTTGCATAGTTTGATGGTGATTCTGGTGAGCTTCCGCTCTCCACATAAAAAAAAAAAAAAAAACACACAACAAAACAAACAACCAACCTTTGTCTTGGATAAAGTATAAAATACTGAAAAAACACATTCCAGATGCTGGAAACAGATATTTGGGCTGTCAATTTAGCAGCAAACAAAAGCAATGAATTAATTATCAAAATAGCTGATAATTAAAATGTCAGTCACTCAGTTAATTGACTAACCATTGCCATTGCAGTGTTGCACTATATCAGAAGCATAATACATGTACATGATCGAGATGTTTCTCGACTGTTGTTTGGAGGCTGGAGAATCTACATGCAATATTAAAACTTCATTTCACACAAATTCACAGCACATTTTGTATATTATATAAGTAGCGGCCCTTCTTTCCCACACATTCATACTCCAGTTTTCTTTCCATTAATTAAAAAGCTATTGTCTTAACATTCCACACAGGTGCAGGAGAGAGGTGACGAAGGCGGAGGGACCTCATGGAGAGCAGCAGTGTGTTAGGACACCTTGTCTGTTTGTAAATCTGTTCTTGTGCACTCAGAGCAGGAATACATTAATAGATACACTTGTCTAGGACACCGCAGACTCTTGTAAACACTGGTCTGACACACACACACACTCACACACACTCACTTCTAGTATGTACAGCCATACAAGCCTCCCAACACACATACATACTCAGCCTTCAGATTTAACACAATAAAGCCATTTTCAGATTTCACCTGAATATGGAGTGCTCATTAAACATTAACTCGGGGTACATTAAGGCGGAGGTCTGCTCTGCTGTGTGACGGCCGTCCTGTTGTTGTGCTCGGGCTGCCTGGGTGCATGAGGACGTTGTGTGACAGAGGAAGGGGACGGGGAGCACGTTGCATCCCCAGGGCTCTTAAAACATAACCCCATTGACAGTCGCCCTCTTTCCCCCAACCCTTGGGTCTCACATCATCCCTCTCTCACCTCTCTCTCATCTACCCCTGCCTCTGTCCCATGTGGCACACAGCAGGCCATGTGGTGGGGGTTAGTAGGGGACTAAATCATGCAGATGAAGGTGCTGCTATTATGTACATACATATGCAAGCGTATGGCGCTTACACCAAAACTTAACAATGAGCAGCTTCTTGCAAAATGATCTGCCTGGGGACTGATAAAAACAACACAGAGAGGTGAAAATGTACTTTTATTTTCTCACAAATCCACCCTCCAATTCAGCTAAGTAAGTCAACACCACCTTGTTCTGCAGTTTGTTCTCTCCTCTCAGTTTCTCTTTCACTTTCTCTGGATATTTTTGCCCCTCTCACATTTGCCCCAGTGTGTTGAGAGCGACTGAGAGCAGGGCAGGAACAGATGGGGTGCTGGCAGCCATCTTTTACTCAGTTAGGTTGAGTAGGCACGTGAGTGGGTGTGTTAATTAGCACAAACAAGTGTGTGTGTGCGTGCGTGCGTGTTGTCTGTGTGTGCAAGGGGCACAATAGGCGTAATTATCTCTGCTTGAGAGGCCCAGTTGTGGGGGGCATGTAGGGTTGGGGGTGGTGTGGAGAGGCGGAGTTCAACAATGGCCCAACCACAGGCTTTGTGTGTACAGAGCAGAGGGCTGACAAGTGTCGGCTATTATTGACTATTTACACACTACTACACGCGCCTGCTCACGTGCACTTAACACAGAAATGCACACTCTATTGCTGCCGCTGTCGCTGTCGCTCTCCCCTGCCTTTTTTCTCTTTGTGTCTCCATCAAACGCGCACAGGCTCGTACACATACGTGCGGCACGGGCATGTTTACAGTGCATCAGTGTATCAGTGTCACTCAGTGTAAGAGAGAGAGATGGGAAAGCCCCTGCGAGCACATCACTCTGACAGAAATCTGGCCACTGTCTCTTGAAGGCCACCCTTCAAGCCAAGCTGTGTGAGCTGCTGAGAAGAGAGAAGAGACATAAGTTATTATTTACGCATCACAATTCATAATTGTAGAATATTAAGGCAGCAGTCTTACTTGCACTTTTTGGCATCATTCACATTGTTTATGGGAATGCTCGACCCCAAAAAAACATGTCTTGACATTTATTTTTCTTGGGAAGCACTATATAACTTTGCTAAGAACTTTGTATGTAGACTTTATTATTTTATATTGCAGAATTCAGGGCATAACTTTGTAGATAACATGTTTCTACAATTATTATAATAATGGTCACAAATGGATCTGATATAAGTAAAAAAAGGTAACAACATTATGAATCTCTTACTGACCTACCGTATATTTACTTATACTTGAGATTTCAGTTAATACTTATGAACAGATACCACATTACATTTAAGTGGCCACATAATAATTAACATAACGAGAACAAAAAGCACATGTGTCATGTGTTCGAAAGTTGTTCCTATAAAGGCTGTCTGTCTTCATATAGAGTTCAGTCATTCAGTGACCAAAAGATTCTCATCACTGGTATTTTTACTTTTTACATTTTTTATGACTGAAAGTTACCAAATAATTTGTTTTTGTTCTGTGAAAGATAGCTGTTAATCTGCACTTGTAACCACATCCAGAGTCCTTAAGGAAAGTGAAAGCGGGAAGGCTTGTGTCAAGGCTTAGAGCAAAAGAGATGGTGGGTTTATGTGCCCCAGATTGGGTTAAGGAATAGGATTTAAGTAAAGAGGGTTTACCCTTTTTTCTCCTGCTTTCTTCCACTCTTTTGTTTAGGCTAGCGAAAGAGGGATTAGTGCGAGGAGATTACAGCGGGCTCTACTAAGAAATTGTATTTAAGGAAATGCTTATTTACTCAACCACTCACGGAAGAGACAAGAAGTTGGGTTCAGATTTGGTTCAGATTTTCACCCTATTGTTTTGTCATTATAAAAAGCAATTTCTTTTCACTCCTGGATTTCTAATATTTCACTAGTTGGGTCAGTGTGCAATTACACCATATTGGACATCCAGTTTCTATCAAATATAATAGGATAGTTTAAGAAGAAAAATCTAATTACAATGTAAAAAAAAAGCAGTTGATTTTCAGATAACAAAGGGTGCACTACATGCAAAAATCAAATATTTTGAATTAAGGTTAAAAAAGTCTCGTTCTTGGTGATTTATTCTGCTGTAGAGAGTCACATTTTACACTTATGTGATGGAGAGACTTAATTTTACAATGTTTCCGTGAATGCAGCTGCTCATTCAGAGACCATGAAGACATATGATCAAAGATCAAATGGGAATCCCTAGTGGTCAGCCAAGTGCCATGTTCCTACATGACCTCTCAATCAGACCTATTGATCGGTCTCACTATTAGCTGTCCAAACACACATAAAGGCCAGACGATCACTGGCCCTGATTGACTGCAGTAGGAGGGAAGGTGGACGGAGGAGTGAGCAAATGTGAAACGCTGCTGTGGGGTTCACGTGATAGGGAAGTCTGAGGGAAATGGTGGCGTGGAATGTCTCAGCTGTTGTTTGTGGATTAGTGTGTACATAGGAAATGTTGTGTGTAAACAAGTCAATAATTGAGCGTTTTTGCGGCACATGAGTTGTTTGATCCCTCTGTTTCTCTCTACAGTCAAACTCTCCTAAGACCTCAGTCAACAATTGAGCATATATACAAAGATGAAGCAAATAGTAGTCACTGTTTCTAGGACAAGTCTGAGCTGGAACTCTTTTAGCCCAATATGAAATTTCAGGATTGCACAGACAATGTGACGGTATCTTGCAAATACACTATATTACCAAAAGTATTCGCTCACCCATTCAAATGATCAGAATCAGGTGTTCTAATCACTTGGCCTGGCCCCAGGTGTATAAATTCAAGCACTCAGGCATGCAGACTGTGAAACAAGACATTTGTGAAAGAATGGGCCGCTCTCAGGAGCTCAGTGAATTCCAGCGTGGAACTGTCATAGGATGCCACTTGTGCAACAAATCCAGTCGTGAAATTTCCTCGCTCCTAAATATTCCACAGTCAACTGTCAGCTCTATTATAACAAAATGGAAGCGTTTGGGAAAAACAGCAACTCAGCCACGAAGTGGTAGGCCACGTAAAGTGACGGAGAGGGGTCAGCGGATGCTGAAGCGCATAGTGCAAAGAGGTCGCCGACTTTCTGCACAGTCAATTGCTACAGAGCTACAAACTTCATGTGACCTTCAGATTAGCCCAAGTACAGTACGCAGAGAGCTTCATGGAATGGGTTTCCATGGCCGAGCAGCTGCAGCCAAGCCACACATCACCAAGTGCAATGCAAGGCGTCGGATGCAATGGTGTAAAGCACGCCGCCACTGGCCTCTAGAGCAGTGGAGACGCGTTCTCTGGAGTGATGAATCACGCTTTTCCATCTGGCAATCTGATGGACGAGTCTGGGTTTGGAGGTTGCCAGGAGAACGGTACATTTCAGATTGCATTGTGCCAACTGTGAAATTTGGTGGAGGAGGAATTATGGTATGGGGTTGTTTTTCAGGAGCTGGGCTTGGCCCCTTAGTTCCAGTGAAAGGAACATTGAATGCTTCAGGATACCAAAACATTTTGGACAATTCCATGCTCCCAACCTTGTGGGAACAGTTTGGAGCGGGCCCCTTCCTCTTCCAACATGACTGTGCACCAGTGCACAAAGCAAGGTCCATAAAGACGTGGATGACAGAGTCTGGTGTGGATGAACTTGACTGGCCTGCACAGAGTCCTGACCTGAACCCGATAGAACACCTTTGGGATGAATTAGAGCGGAGACTGAGAGCCAGGCCTTCTCGACCAACATCAGTGTGTGACCTCACCAATGCGCTTTTGGAAGAATGGTCAAAAATTCCTATAAACACTCTCCTCAACCTTGTGGACAGTCTTCCCAGAAGAGTTGAAGCTGTAATAGCTGCAAAAGGTGGACCGACATCATATTGAATTCTATGAGTTAGGAATGGGATGGCACTTCAGTTCATAGAATGAGTAAAGGCAGGTGAGCGAATACTTTTGGTAATATAGTGTATCAGTGATGTGTGAAGTTTCTGCTGCATGAAATTTGGTCATAAGACATACACTTATGAGTTTGTGATAGGCACAGTAACAGGTAGGGTGCAAGGCACAGTGGTGTTAAAATACAAAAAAAACAAGATGTATTTAAATGCACCACTGATGATCAGCATCAGTTATAATCACTATTAGGTTGCATAGGAGGCGATATCCCACCATCATCTGTACCCATTTGTACTGAGGCCAGATCTTATTCATAGACTGGTCCTCAGTTAGTTACAGGGTGATACAGACAATCATTGACACCAGTTTGTGTCTGGTTTACCTAACCTTTGGACTGTGGCAAAATCAGTACAGACAGAACAGAAGGTCCTAACTCAAATCTCTATATGGTCATCTGGGTCATATGCCTTCACAAGTATAGTCTGAACAGTGAATCACAGGTGGAGCTGATTCGTTTTGAAACACTGAGCAGGTCTTCTCCCTAGCCACCAGCTTCAGACTGTGTAGGCAGGTAAATGACCAATCACTGAACTAAAGTACAATATATAGTTATTAAAATTAGCTCAGCATATTTTTATTTGAGTAACGTTTTTACAGCTTGCACTAGAGTTACATTGTGGAATTGCAACATTTAGAAAAATGCTTCTGTGGCACCATTGAACAACTGAAAGGCAGTAACTGTATCAGGGATTGTTCAAATCAGTGATTACTAGCTCTTGGGTGGCAATCTCTGGTGCAAAATTTGAGTAAACGGAAAACTGTGTTACTTGATACTTTGATTCTGAGTGCATTTATAGTAATTTGACATGCTGTTAGGGGTCTCAGTTGTCCTTTCTGGTAAACAAAGTGTGTGCGCGCGTGTGTGTAACAGTTATGACCTCTCTCTCTCGCTCTCTCTCTCTCTCTCTCTCTCTCTCTATCCATGCTGGGCAGTGACACTCCTCTGCCACCAGCACTCTAATAGGGAGGGACCAGGCCGCTCACTCAGTCCTGCTAATGCAGCTCACTGCCCCAGGCCATGGGCTAAGCTGGAGTGCACTGCTTCACACACACACTCGCACATACACAAATTCGACGGCAGACACACACCGTATATCCAAAACGTCTCTTATCTGCAACTAAATCAAAACAAGGTGGAGGGGTGAGAGCTTTCCGCCGCCGGATGTTTACTTTCACAGAGTGACACTTTTTGAAAACGTGCGGACTTACTTCCATTTTATGAGCATTAGTGCACAGACAATTAACAGTTCAATAGGAGTTAATGGGACATCCAGTTAAGGGTCGGTGTTTGGACCATGGTGGCACGCTTCGGCATGGTGCCGTGTATTGGGATGTGTGTATATGTGTGTGTGTGTGTATGTGGTTGCTCTCTCCCGGGACTCTCATTATCACTGCTGTCCCAGATGTCACCAAGCACATGAAACACACGTCATGAATAATGGAGTCCAATTTCTACATCTCTCCCCATTTCTCTCCTATCCGCCCACCCTCTTTCCCTTCCATCCCTCGTTTCCTCTGATGCTTCTACTGATGCTTAATCTCCTCAGCGCTGCCTCTATCTGAGATGGTCCATTTAGCTTTATGCAGCATCGTCGGGCTGTCTGGTTAGGATGGCTTTATGGGGGGGGGGGGGGGGGGGCATAGCGCCTCTGCAGTGGTGTGTTGAGTTATAGCTACACAAACGACGTCTTTTGCATATGATCGGTTTTATGTTTGTATCCGCCGGTCCATTCAGGCTCTTGATCGGCCCCTTCGCATCATCCCCTCCCCCAGTGTTTACTGTTTAAAGTCACACAGGGCAAATTGGGACAGAGCAGTCAGTGGAGCAGAAGAGACGTGGTCCCATCGCAGTGGAAACTGGACTCTGCTCGCTCTGTCTACTTTGTCTCGTCCTTCTTTCTGTCTGCTTTTCTTTAACCGCCGCGTTGTTCGTCTCCTCTTCCCTTCTGTCCCCTCAACTTTCCAGCGTACTCTGTATTCATTGTGAGTTGATGTACGACATGACACAGTGGTAAGGGGCAGTGCAGGGCGAACGTGATTGAAAGATGAGGTAAGCAGTCAGAATTGGTTAGGAAAGAGGACAGCAGTTAGGATTAGACAGTGAAGCGTGGCTTTTTAATGAAAACATGACAGAGCTGCAGCTTCTTCACCGTCCTGCATCTCGACCCGCTCCCAGAAAATGAACAAGTGACAAAGAGTGGGGAAAAAAGAGAGAACCGAATGCTGAGATTCAGATATTGCTCATGTAGTGTTAGCCTTAACCGACAGATTGAGTCATGCTCCGTCTGAACAGTTTGGTCGTGTTAACAAAGTCTCTTTCATGGAGAAGATGCAGCGGGGTGGGCTCCCGTTGCACAATTGGTTGTTACACATCAGTTGTGCCAATAAAACCTGCTTTGAATGTGAATTGAAAGGAGTTAAGAGGGCGCCATTCATAGATGTTAAGTAAGTGTGCAGCAGAATAAAAGCCAGGAAAGTGTATATATTTAATTGGCTGACACCTGCTTCTGCTTGGGCTTTTAATGTACACAGCAGAGAGAGGGGAGAGAGCAAACGGAGGGTGGAGTGGGCTCTCATTTTGAATACAGATGTAACACCCCTTTTTGCATAAAGGTTTGAAAGGAGTGGAGAACACAGACATGGACTGTTATCACCTCCCCAGTTTACCCTCCATCTTTCTCTCTGCTCTCCCCTTCCTCCTGTCTCCATTCTCTCTTCATTCTTGTTATCAAACTCAAGCCATTCCGCCGATGATGCACATTCCTCCACTGCAAAACTGGATTACTGACATTCATGGACTCCGTGGTGCTAATTTTAACACATAGTTTATTATTTTTTTGTGCCAGCAGGGAAATATTTTTTTGTCCTATTTAAAGCTTGGTAGGTGTTTCTCTGTGTGTACGAGTGTGTGTATGCGCCTTGCATGTCTGCATTTGTGAGCACCAAGCATATTCCGGCACTGCAGAGAATATCTCCGGAATACGCTGCGTTTTTTTCTTTCGTCTTCTTTCTGTGACAGTCACAGGTCTTTGATCCGCTCCTCCTCCCCTCTGTCTTCTCACCTTCTTTCAAATTCTTCTCCGCAACTTGCCGTACAGAGCAGAGGTATAAGGCAGAGATACAGAATGCAATTTTTATTAAGTCAAACCATGAATACAGTATATCTTTATACTTATCTCAAAATCAATCTGTTGCTCAAGAGAACTTATTTGTCACATTAAAATGCCTAATAAATATTTGGCGTTCGTGTATGTGCCGCTTCATTTGTGGGTATTTTGGGGAAATCTGGAGATCATACCTTTGCCAGTTAGAGGGCTCTAGCAAAATATTTGCTTATTATCAAGATTAGATTGTGTTATGTTTGTCAAATAAATTCATATTTTTTATCGTTCAATTTACATCGCCAAAGAATTTTTAGAATAAATGTCTCCTTCACAGTTTCATTACAAAACAAACCCTGAACGACCCTACAGCTATGATGCATAATGTTTCATATTAAAACCTCAGTCAAATGACGCACGCAAGGACGGTGAGAACTTCCCAGTTTTCTTTTCAAGAATAAGAGTAGTTGTTTTAAATCAATTTCCATCCGTCTTCTAACTTTCAACCGTATCTCTTTAATGGTTAAACATGGTGCTCCTGGCTTTTCCGTGACAGTTTATATTGTTGTCCATTTGTAAAGAACAAATACCTTTGACTTCTCCTTGTGCTACCTTATAACCGTCATAATGAGCACTAACCTTCATTTAAGTGTAAAAGCCCTTCGAGGCAAGGAACCACTGCCTTTGACCATCAACAGCGTTGAGTAAGACGAGGACTCCAGGGATCAGATTGTAGTGATCCGCCAGAAGGAAAACCGGGATGTGCGTTCGATAGCTCATTAGCCTTTTCCAAACTGATTAGATATGGTCCATACAGGGAAATCCCAAAGGAACACCAGTGATTTTATTCAGAACTATAAGTACTTCATGTTCATACCTTTTTTAAAAAAAAAAAATTTCATTGTTTGTACACATGAAAACCTGGGCAGGTTTTTGCTTAAGATAATTCTTGCTATTAGATGTAAATGGTTGTCTTCTCAGATAGACTCGTCTAATCTAGATAGAGTGGAAATTTGGTCATCTAAAGCATGTAGGTCAGATCCACTTCCAAGAGCTAAATTTGAGGGTACCAAAGTCCATCTTAGTTTTCAAATGGCTCATGAAACACTTAATGGTCCAGTATTTTAGCCTAGCTTTGGAGAAGTAGACTGTCTTTGAAACTTCTGAACTTAATTTTTGTTAAATATTTGTGATTGGATACAAACGTTCTTGCATGTAAAAAGCTATATTTAGCAACTTCACACTGATCCTATATTTTCTATTAATTTACCGACTTCTACAGGCAGTTTGTCGGTACACTTTTTGCATTCACACTACACCGAGGGTTTCACTATTTTGTCCTTGATGACTGTAAACACGTTGCGCTTTAATAATTGCTGGAAGTACACCGAAATCGTAACAGGATGGCTGTGGGAAGACCCTAGCAACAGGGAGAGGATGAAGAAAGCGTGAGAGTGGGAGGGAGGGGGAAAGATGCAGAACATCAATAAATAATGGCCCCACTGAGGAGGTGGAAATATGGGCCTCGTTATCTTTGCGCCGACGCCTTCATTTGCATGTGAGAAAATGAGGCTGCTACAATCTCGCACACGCGGTGCACAGAAACACACGGGCTACAGTATATATCCTATTTATAGACTATGTCATGATTTTATTTTGTCCTATTCTCCCTCTCACATTTATACTTCCATTATTTCCCTTTTTCTTTCCCCTCTTTGGAATTTGTTACAGCAGCAGCTTGTCTAGTCTGCTCTGTGACTATGAGGCTGCTGGTATTATGGCGGATTAAAAAATAAAGTGAAAGCAAACCTTTATTACACAAGAGAGGTTTGCTAGGGACATTCATTTGAGTAATGCCCTCTTTTTTACATTACAGGTTATACACAAGGTAGTTACCCAGTTTAACACTACTGAGTAGTCAGCTAGAGCAAGTGGCTCTGCTAATTGCAATTATAGGCCTCAAAATACAGACTTTAATGTTTCTTTTTGTGGAATTATATTACCGTAGTTTATCTGAATGTAAGAACATTATAGATTTCAAATAAAACAAAACAAAAATAAAAATCTGGAAAAGGTATGGGAGGGTGTAGGATAATATCTGTTTTTGTTAGGAGGAAGAAAATACAGTCAAGTTTTCTTGGCGATGTATGTACTGTTCAGATGAAATACTGTGTCTTCTTGTTCAGATACATACTGTAACATTTTGCAATAATAATTTTCCTGAACCAGTAGTTACAAAACAAAATTAAAACAGTTCCCGTCTGGACCCCATCTGCATCCGAAAATCATGAACAGTTTTACACAATAGTTTTTTCCATGAGTGCATCTCATTGAGACTGACCAAACTCACACGAGCGCCAACAATGTCTCCGTCCTCTAGGCGATGCAGCTTCTTTCAAAGAGCTTCTTTTTCGGGTGAGAGGACTCTGTAAAGATTCATTTATACTCAATAAAAAAAAGACTTTAACCTTTAACATTTTCTGAGATGGCTTTTAAAGGATCTTTTTTTTATCTAATGGTTCTTGGTTCTTCGAATGCACAGCTACTAACAGATTCTTCTTAAAATGCAAAAATTGCACTAGGATTAAATCCCAGTATTTCGGTTTTAGCTGTGTGTTTTTTGGTGCGATTCTTTGCTCAGCGGTTTCTAAACAGTCATCAGTTAGGACCTTCATGTCTTTAATCCAGATTAAATGAAACAACATGAATATTTGAGACGAGTTCTTAGATACTAAGGGAACATAGGCAGGTTCAAGTCGAGGACAAATTAAAGGTTTATGTATAAATGTCAAGTACTTCATATGAAGTAGACACAACTGGAAAAAAATTACGCAACACCATCAGCTCTACTTAGATTGCTGGTATTCATAGATTTCTGCATGTTTAGCTGCAGCTGTATGTGTGTATGATTCACATTTGCTCTATTTCTAGTTATCTAGTCAAGTCAGCATGAATAAAAGCTGAGGGAGCAGTGATTTAGGATTTAGTAATTAATATTTTACTCCGTCTGCCACTCTGCTTAGAGACTGAGAGCAAGAGACAGGGCAAGAGAGAGAGAGAGAAAGAGGAAAAGGGTGAGACAGACGATAAGAGGGGTCACACATAGACATGAAGAGTGTCAACTAAAGATAGACTGATTCTATGAACAAACCACTCAGTTAAGATGGACAGATAGTGAGAGGAATATTGTGATTGTGTAATCAGTGGGTTTTTTTTTTCAGAGGATGCAGATGGAATGAGTTCAGTCGTCTGCTGGAGACAGAGACAGAAAGTATTGCTTTGACAGATCCAGCTGACTCTCTCTCGCTCTCTCTCTCTGTCTCGCCCTGCCTATGTCAGAGTGTTGTGACAGGCAAGTCGTCGGTGTTGTGGGAGTAGCAGTCTTAAAGTGCTCATTATCCTGTAAGGCTTCATTCTGGGGGGCAAACAAAGGCTGCTGTGAAATTGCAGCCTGTGCCTCCTCTCAGGTCACACGGTATATTGGATGCAAACACATGCACAGTCCGTAACTGCTACCTTCAGTACGTCGGCTCAACCCTCTGCAGCAACCCTGACAAACAGAGACCTTGTAGATAAAATATTGATGCTGATAAACACACAGGTGCATGTAAAAACAGCCAGTTCAGCTGCTGCCGTGTAGTTTGGTTTTTAAAGACACATGTGATAACTAAAGCTTATTAATTTATGCTTATAAACTAACCTCACTGTACAGCGGCAGCCATTTTGAATCACGCTTACAGTGAGCTGTGAGGTAATTGCTGTTGCATATGTTTAAAGGTCCCATGAAATAGGATGGCTTTATTAATATGATATATTTTCTGTAATCAGGATGTTAGGGCGCCCCGCCCTAAGAAAATACATCACACTAATAAAGCCATCCTATTTCCACTCTGAGGGATCAAAGTCGCTTTTTAATTATGGAGAAAATGGCAGTTTAATTTGGTAGAATGGATAAAATTACTAGATTGTTGAAAGGTGTGATGACTTTATTGGCTGAAGCCTGTTAACACGAAATCACAAACAATGATACCTAAAGTACATCCCCTTGATCTATGCGATACACTGATTTCAGTAGAGCTTTGAAATGACAAATGTGTCAGTTGGGGCAAATGGGTCTTGTGACATTTGGGAAAAAGAAAGTGAAAGACAGTGCATATGTTCCTGTATGCTGAGAATAATAAACGATTCCACACCTGGAACTAAACTGATTTCTATCTTACTTCTACTTGTCTTCCTGAGATCATCTCCTGTCACATAGAGGCACATTGGGGCTAAGGTTAGTTTTAGATAGTGTGAAGATGAGAGTGTGGTGCATAAGAGTTATATATTGTGTGTAGAGGGAGATAGTAAATCTGTCTACGCTCTGACTATGCGTGGTGTAAGTGACCGCTGTGTGTCCTCCAGGTCTTGAAAGAGTGCCAACTTTTGAGAGGCAGCATTATTAGGCAGGTAGTGCCAACTGTTCAGGCAGCTGTTTGTTCTTAGAACAATACGGTTTTGCTTTAAGCACAATGGAACTGTACCAGAGTGATCATCTTAAGAAAGTATGAGAGTGGGAGGGAGGTGGAACGTTTTTTTTTACTGTTCCAGTTCCTTTAATGGACGTTTCTGCTTGTGTTCCGTTTGAGAAATTTAATATTTTTTGAATGTGTCTTTCTCAGGTAACAGGTTCTCACTGACCTCCTTTGGGGCTCTATACATCTCTGATGTCCAGAAGGAGGATGCCCTCTCCACATACCGCTGCATCACCAAACATAAGTACAGTGGAGAAACGCGGCAAAGCAATGGAGCCAGGCTCTCTGTGATGGGTGAGCAGCTTGGTGTTGTCACTTTACTCTTTGTTATATTCCTCTTTGCCTTGACAAAAAATGTAACCCCATCTCTGCCCTCCAGACCCCAACGAGTCCTCACCCACCATCCTGGACAGTTTTCAAGCAGGGGAGGTTTATGCAGGCCAAAGTATTGAGCTCCCTTGCATCGCGGGAGGTTACCCCAGCCCCACCGTTCGCTGGCTGAAAGATGGTCGCTCGCTGCCCTCAGATGCCCGCTGGACACGGCGTTTGACAGGGCTGACCATCAGTGACCTGAGGCAGGAGGACAGCGGCAGCTATGCCTGCGAGGTCACCAACAGTTTTGGCTCAAAGGAGGTGTCTGGACAGCTTCACGTTATAGGTGTGTGAGCACGATGACACACTCACACACTCACAACAACCTGACAGACTCCCACGCTGTCTTTTCAGTGTATCGGCCTGGCAGACAGACACATTTATGAACTCCATTTTTTTTGGTTTGAGGCACACATGTAAGTTGCACCTCAAGAGTGACTGTAACAAACATGTGTGTGAGCTGTATGATGCCCCATCATATCAGGCCTTTAAGAGAGAGACAGGGCAGTAATTCATTGAGGCTGATTCCATAACACAGCTGCCAGCACTATTCACTATCAGAGAGAAGGAAGCTGAGGAAGACAGAGATAAAGACGAGGGGTCATGTGAGGGGCGAGCAGACATCCAGACAGTACTGGAATGACATTATCTACAATGTAATAACAAGATAACAAGAGAGGCTGAGATAAATGTACATTGTGCAAACTATACAAAGAAACAAAGGAAGAGAGGCGAGACAGAGGGAGAGAATAGAGAGGCGGTAGGCTTTGCCAGTGGGCACATCATGGCAGCACACTCTGTGACTCTGACAGGGTGAGGGGGGGTTGGGAGGCACAACGATGCCCCCCAGCATACACCACCAGCTGCCTTATTGCTCACTGACATTTGCACACACACACTCTCACACACAGATACACTTACACACAAAAGTGGACAGAGATGTGAAGAGATATCTCCAGCTGCTTTTTTAATGAGTCCGTCGAACTGATTGAGTCACTACTGCTGATTGCACTCTCTCTCTTTCTCCCTGTCTGTGTGTGCAAACGCCTACTGTATGCATTACCGTCATGTGTCATGTCTTACATCCAGTTTAAGGATTTTAGAGACACTTAGGTTTTAAATTTTGTTTGTTGATAAGTCATTGATGTTTTGCAAATCAGAAGCTAATAATAACGTGTAAATAGAGGAAGTTCAATTAGCCGATTTAATTCATTTCAAATTTTACGCTGAAAAAAATTCCAAACTGAACTGTAATATATTTGACAAAATAAAATTTTTAATAACAATATTTTTTGACAAACTGAATCGCTTTTTTTTTTTTACAGAAAATATATAAATATGAAGGATAGTGTAGACTTTACAGTTTTTACATTCTTTCTGACCTTACATCCTTCTCTCAGATCCACTACGAGTCACCTTGTCTCCTAAGAATCTGAAAACGGGCATCAGCAGTACACTGTTCTTCACTTGCACTGTGGAGGGCTCTCCAGAATACACCATCACCTGGTACAGGAACACGGAGCCAATCGTCCCTGACCAGCATATCTCCATCCAGGGACAACACAACGACACCCTGCAGATCACTGCAGCGCAGAAGTTCCACTCTGGGGCCTACCAGTGCTTTGCTTCCCGAAAGGGCCACACTGCTCAGGACTTTTCCATTATTCTGCTAGAGGGTATGTGGAGATTATAGAAACCGTCATCTTTAAAGTGAAATTTCCTTCTATTAATGTTGACTTTCAATGTTTATTTGAATGTTTTGCCACAGATACAAATATACACAATTACACATGAACCCAAGTTCTAACTTCTCACTTTTTATGTCCTCTGTTTTCCTCTGTCTTTCTCTGTCACCTCTCAGATGGTACTCCTCGTATTGTGTCTTCCTTCAGCGAGCGGGTGGTGAATCCCGGAGAGCCTTTTTCCCTCATGTGTGCCGCCAAAGGAGCCCCTCCCCCCTCCATCACCTGGACGCTGGACGATGAGCCTGTCGTGCGAGATTCCACCTACAAGACCAGCCAGTACACCCTGTCAGACGGCCTGACCGTGTCACACGTCAACGTCAGCAGCCCGCTCATTCGAGATGGAGGAGTGTATCGTTGCGTCGCACGCAACTCGGCCGGTAGCGCCGAGTACCAAGCGCGCATAAACGTAAGAGGTGCCTGTCTGCTTTTCAATATAAATGCACTCTACACCTGACTCTATACAAACAAGCAGGGACTAGTGAGAAATATAGATCACTTTGCATTTCACATAGTTCTTTCACCTATCTATCTATCTATCTATCTATCTATCTATCTATCTATCTATCTATCTATCTATCTATCTGTCTATCTATCTGTCTATCTGATTATCTATCTATCTATCTATCTATCTATCAAGAAAAATACACATATTCATTTAGATACAGAGAAATTCTGATTAGGCTAAAATCACCATATATCCTCAATCAGATTTAGAAAAGGGGGCATAACTAACCTCCCTCTCCACCTGTCAACTTGCCCCAATCACTCTATCCCTCAACCTTTATCTCTTCACCTCCCGTCCCCGTGGCTGCCCCCTTACTCTGCCATGACCTCCTTCACCTCCCTCCTCATCTGCACCTTTCTCCGACCTCTGTGCCTCCCTCTGTCTCCTCCCTCCATCCCCTCCCTCTCTTCCCTGTGTCTCCAGGTCCACCTCGAATTAGACCCATGCGAGACATCACAGCAGTGGCGGGTAGGAACACCTATATAACGTGCCGTGTGATTGGGTACCCGTATTACTCCATCAAGTGGCTGAAGGACGGCATGCAGCTGCCTGATAATCATCGTCAAGTGGTGTTCGAGAACGGCACCCTGAGGCTTACGGACGTGCAGAAGGGCGCGGACGAGGGAACCTACTTGTGTAGTGTTTTGATCCAGCCCCAGGTGTCAATCAACCAGACCGTCCATGTTACTGTCAAAGGTAAGCATAACGAGAACAATAGCATTTTTGTAAATATACAATACATGTGTCTTACCAATCCAAATCGCTAGGATGTGCTGTAGCTTAGTCCTAGTATATTCCCAAAACAACTTTGAAGAGAATTCTTCCTTTGCCCATAGCCAAAACTGATACTTGAAACAGCTGTAAAAAATGGAATCACAAACATTTATCTAAAAACAAAGCTAAAAGGCAACTGGATTTCCAATCACCACCGTTGGTTCCTTTCAGACAGGTCGTGTTGGTAAAGTAACCATGATTTTGTGCTGCCAAAGTAAGCAATTTGGAGACATCAGTGTGCAAAGTTGTGCAACCTTTTAGAGATGCTTTTAGACATAGATATGTGTTGTGTGGGGATTGATTCATGTCTGTATTTTGTTTAGTCTGTGAGTGGGGTAACGATGGTAGCAGGGCAGCT
The DNA here is from genome assembly GCF_963514085.1 of Chelon labrosus. NCBI lineage: Eukaryota > Metazoa > Chordata > Actinopteri > Mugiliformes > Mugilidae > Chelon > Chelon labrosus. The sequence continues at coordinate 3,829,158 of NC_140350.1, read as the reverse complement.
GCAGAGGTGTTTAAGGGTGTGTGCATGTGCCTGTGTGTGAGTGTGTCTCTGATTTAATTAGATGAATAATAATGAAGCCTAGATTAAATCCCCCAGATGTCTCAGCTGTAGTACCCCCACCTCAACCTCCATTACTATGGCAACGGAATGACTTCCCCCTGCCAATTGGACTCTAACCAGAGCAGCTATTATGGGCTGCAGGAGATGGGGGCTGAAGGGGGGCTAGCGAAAAGGGGCCTGCTGGCCAATGACCTTCTCTCTCTCTAAGCATTGCTCCAGATGGCCACATTGCCACTCTTAAACATCTATTGCTGCCTTTATTCCACTAATTCTCTGCACTCTTCTTCTTACCCTAGTGCCACCGCTCATCCAGCCCTTCGATATCCCCTCTACCTCAGTGGGGAAGCTCATGTACATTGCCTGCGTGGTGTCATCTGGGGACATGCCCATACGCATCACCTGGCACAAAGACGGCCAGCTCATCGTGCCAGGCTCCGCCTCTGGCGTCGCAATAGAGACCAAAGAGTTCATGAGTTCCCTGCAAATCTCCAAGGTGACACTGAAGCACAATGGAAACTACACCTGCATTGCCAGCAATGCTGCTGCCACTGTCAGCTGGGAAAGACAGCTGATCGTTACTGGTGAGTGACTGAGCAAGGCGTCTGAGAGGATGGCATACCGATGATGAACTAGGCCGGCTGAAATGTGATAGCTACTGTGCAAAACATCCTAAAAATTTAAGTGTTTTAAGACTTTGTTTCTTTTATCTTTTCCTTCCCAAGTCCCGCCACGTTTTGTGGTGCAGCCCAACAACCAGGATTGTATCTATGGAAAAGCTGGAGTTCTCAACTGCTCTGTGGAGGGTTATCCACCCCCAAAAGTCATGTGGAAACATGCCAAAGGTAAAATCAGCACATCATCTTTACAACATCGTAGGAATAACATCACGCGAACAAGGAAAAATGAAGACAGTGACATGCATTTGCTTTGTGTTGTGTCCTGAAGGTGTAGGAAACCCTCAGCAGTACCATCCTGTCCCACTAACTGGCCGCATCCAGATCATGTCAAATGGCTCTCTGCTTATTCGACATGTTCTTGAGGACGACCGGGGGTACTACCTCTGTCAGGCCTCTAACGGAGTGGGCTCAGACATCAGTAAAAGCATGATCCTTACTGTCAAGAGTAAGTGTCAATCAGTTTTTTTCTTTGGCAAAAACCTGCTTCCTTTCATAATAAGTCTCAGCTTTTTGGACAGGAATCAGGCCTTATAAGATGCACTTTTGCCCCAGGCTAGTGTGGCCTGTACTGAACAAACCTTGTCTGTGTCCTGCACATCCTCTATTGATTGATGAGTTCTGGCTGTTGGTCTATGTGCTCCCAAATGTTTGGTGGGGAAAAGGGCTGATGAATTAGTGATGAAAACAAAACCACAGGAACCCCTTCAATCAATAATCTATGTCTGAGGAACCAAGGAAGAAGAAAAGCAGAGGAATGGGAAGAAGAAAAGGCAGACAGGGGGAGGTGATGTAAGAGGGCCAGTGGGGCTTGAAGCGTGAAATGAAAATGGAGAATGAAGGGGAGAAATAGAGATGTCTATACATCTGTAACATATCCTCAGTTTCCTGTCCCCATTCCTTCATCTCATTATTGCATATAAAACTATTAGTCACACTGACGCGTGTCTGTGATTCTGCTCAGTTCCTGCCATGATCACCAGCCACCCCAACACCACCATGGCGAGGAAGGGCCAGACCAAGGAGCTGAACTGCACTGCACGAGGCGAGCAACCCATTATTATCCGCTGGGAGAGAGGAGACACAGTCATCGACGCAGAGAGAAACCCCCGGTACTCCATCACCATCAACAAGAAGGGTGATGAAGTCATCTCCACCCTAAAGGTCAGATACAGAATACCAATCCACCTTGAACTATCAGTCCTAACCCTAACCCGAAGTGAGAGATATTTTTGGGTCCTGTTAAGATTAGTTAATTTGCTCTTGTGTTTGGAGAGTATGGTTAACATTTTCCCCTGTTTTCCAGTCCTGAAATGTTGCTTATGGAAATTATTTTAAATGTGATTTATTGTGTTATGTTATCGGATTTCTAAGGTTGTTATAACTGCTGTGGGCTGTGTTCTACATGTTTTGTCACATTAAAACTTTTCCTGTTTGTGTTGATGCTCACAGCTAAACCCAGCTGAGCGAGGAGACTCTGTCTTCTTCTCTTGTCACGCCATTAACTCTTATGGAGAGGGTCGAGGGCTCATCCAACTCACTGTGCAAGGTATTTCTACACAACATACTGCCTCACAAACTTCTTTGATTTACTGGGGGCGGTGATTCTGACAGTGGCGATGATCTCCCACACAGAACCACCAGATCCTCCTGAGTTAGAAGTGAGGGAGGTGAAGGACAGGAGTATGAACCTGCGCTGGATTCAAAGGTTTGATGGCAACAGCATCATCACCAGCTATGACATTGAGTACAAGAACAAGTCAGGTAGCTATCCAAAAAAAGCCTAAGCCTGAGCTTTCATGTCAGATTTTTTTAGGATATGTCTCAAAAAAGCTGAAATCTTTCTGCATTTGATAGATTCCTGGGATCACATGTACACAACTAGGAACATCTCACCAACCAACAATCAGGCAAACATTGTAGAGCTGCACCCGGCCTGTGTTTACAGCATTCGCATGTACTCCTACAACAAGATTGGCCGCAGCCTTCCCAGCAAAGAGCTAACAATCAGCACTGAAGAAGCCCGTAAGTGACTGTTTTCTTCTCCAAAAGTCAGATCATTCTTATGTCCGTCTTTCTTTTTTTCTCTGTATGGAATAGAACTATGAACATTAAAAATCACTTTTGACATTGACAGCACCTGATGGACCACCAATGGACGTAATCCTTCAACCAATGACATCCCAGAGCATACGCGTTACATGGAGGGTAAAGTCACAGAGTTTACATTTACTTTTTCATTTATTAAAATGCATCTATCACTAGAAAATACCAAATGACCATGCACCTCTCTATGTATTTTTAGTTAAGCTATTACAATAATTGGTAGACAAACTCCAAAATAAAACCTTTTTCTTTTTTTTTTCCAAAACTTTCAGGCTCCAAAGAAAGAGCTGCAGAACGGGGTGATCCGCGGCTATCAGATTGGTTACAGAGAGAACGGTCCAGGTAGCAACGGCCAGTACAGCATAGTGGAGATGAAAGCTACGGGGGACAGTGAAGTGTACACTTTGGACAACCTAAAGAAGTTTGCCCAGTACGGGGTAGTGGTCCAAGCCTTCAACAGGGCCGGGACAGGCCCATCCAGTACTGAGATCAACGCTACCACGCTAGAAGATGGTAGGAACAGTAGACTGCTAGATTCAGTGTGGGAAGAAATGAGGGAGGGCAGCTATAAGAAATGAATACCTTTTGATTTGTCGAGTAATATAGTCAAATACAACAAGACGCACAAGATAACAAACACATCAAGGAATACACACATACATGTAGACACACATGCTCAAACAAAATGGTAGAAATGAATTTGCAGCACATCCCCCATTATTCTTTCTACTTTAATTAGCACCCTCATTAGGCTGGTGGAGAGCGAGAGATGAACAAGAAACCCTATTACTCTCTAAATGTCTGCCCACTCTACCTCCTTTTCTTGTCTTCCTCTTCTTCCCGTTGGTTCCCTCCTCATCCTTCTTATGGCTCTTCTGCCTATTATATGTGTTTTTATTTCTTATATATATATTCTTTAATGAACCCTTCCTGTTTAAGTGGAAAGCAATGATAGATACCCAGAGAGATGGTAATTGCCCGAGCAGGTATTCTGAAGCTGCCCCTACAACTGCAGTTAGCTTTAAGATGAACATTGTCTTCCTCCGGTTTTTATCCTCCACAGCTCAGCTCACTCCACCCTCCTCATCTTCATTTTAACCCCTTAGGTGTAACTGCTTTACTATTCATGTTCCTGTATCAGTGCTCTTCCTCCCCTCCATCAACCCCCCACTACTTCTCCTCTCTAAAAGCCAGGAGCGAACAAGGAGCTATTTAGAGCTAATTTGAGCTTATTTGACTGATTTATTTCAGCAGAGGTTTCCTGTGGTTTGTGGTTTTGAGTTATCATTAATTATCAGTGCTTCAGTTGCTATGCTAGATAGGTCAAATCTTCTTAGCAACAGCAGGGTTTTAGACCAGTAAAAACCAGGAGAACAGCTCCAGTACTCGTATTTCAAGTATGCAGTACTAATACTTACACTGTGTCTTCTCCAGTGCCCAGCGAGCCTCCACAGAACGTGAGAGCAATCTCTGTGACATCGGACGAAGCGGTAATCACATGGGCAGAGCCTCCACGGCTGACGCTGCACGGTGTGCTGAAAGGCTACCGGGTTGTGTTTTGGTCCCTCTTCCCTGACGGAGGTGGGTGCTGTGGGGGCCAGGCCCAGTGGCCAATGCAGAGTAATTATCACCTATCTCATTCTAAAATTCACCAACCCACCCTCCCACTCACTTACCTCGCTGTCAGTGCTGTGAGTCAGAACGTGTTAATGTGTGTCCACACCTTTCTCATGAAGCACTTCCTGTTCCTGTGTATCTTTGAACGTGTCCGTGTTTGTCCTAGTGGCTTTGTGTAAGGCTGAGATTTTTAAGACCATCAATACCGATGGTCAGATAGATTACGTGCTGCAGTTGAATGTTAGTGTGTGAAGATGTTTGTGCAACCATGTCTCCTAAAAACTGAATTTGCATAAAACTAATAAGCATTTGCTAAATATTGCAAATTCCTTAATCAACTTAAACATTCAAATACATTTATCTGCAACATGTTTATTGGCAGTGCAAAAGCAGCATACACAATGTGCTCTTTGTGTGTGTTTATTTGTTCTTCCTAAAGCATCAACTTTTTAAAAAACATGGACAACCCTTTTAACATTTACTGTATATTTAGAAATGTCCACCCTATGCCCTTCAGCTGCTGCCTTGTGATCCAGGCAGTAATCATATTCCTTGCCAAATTTATTAAGCAAAATCAATCAGTTGCATGTAAATACATTTTGTAGGAGACAGAGTTGGTCTGTGTCGTCTGTCCAGAAAACCAACAGTACTCTCTAAAACACGCTTTCCTCACCTGTTCTACCTCAGAATGGGGTGAAATGCAGAATATCACCACCACGCGTGAACAGGTGGAGTTGCGAGGGCTTGAGAAGTTCACCAACTACAGTGTACAGGTGCTCGCCTACACACAAGCTGGAGATGGGGTCCGCAGCAATGTCCTGTATATCCAAACCCGAGAGGATCGTGAGTATACAATTTCTAATTTATTTGTTTATATGTGTATGCAGTGCACCAGTAGAGGGGTGAGAGAAATGGGAAATGGGAGGGAGGTAGATAAAACGGGGCCCAGGATTGTATCTCAAACCCACGACAAAAGCCCATTTATGCAGGGAAGCTCCATTAGCAGTGCTAATGAGAATTAAGAGGCTTTGGGCCCACGGCTCTGGGCTGAGGGAGGGCTGGCAGGGCATACTGGGTGAGGAGGAGGAGGGGTGCTCTCTGAGCGTATAGCATCCAGGAGTCAGCCCTCGGCCCGGGCCTGCACCCTCTCCACCAGCACTCTTGCCATAGGCATAGGGATTAACTTCTCTTGGATTAGAGAGAATTAATTTTGTGCTTACACCATTGGAGGCGGGATTACAGCCAGATCCATGTCTCTTTATAGAGGAGGAGGAGGGGCCTGAGGGTTGAAGATGGAAAGATAAAAAGATCACAGAGTTTATTTTTGTCTGACAAGAAATAAGAAATATTATTAACTAAAAAGTAATAGCCAAGATTTTTTTAAAACCAGTTTAATGTAGACTGTTTGAATTTGCTTGAGCATTGTAGAATTTTCCTGTGACATCTCGTCCCCTGATTGGCGCAGCAGTATATAATGAATTTATCAAGATGGGGCTGTTACCTCAGGACTCTTTTCTTCGTCATCACTTGGGTCATGCTGGCTATGCGGCAGACTATCTATCTGTTTGTCTGTCTGGAGTCCTGGGCAGATATTGGGCACCAGATGGGACTCCCCCCTCCCCATATACACATGCACACACACACCACACACACTCATTGCCACTCCTACTTTGACATGGAGGTCCAGTTATGATAATGATGACTGCCTCTTCTGCTCCTCCCTGCTGCCAACATTGGCATCATTGCTCCCAAAGGAACTGCACCTACGATTGTCACCATTCTTTCATCCCCGCCTCTTCCTTTAAAGCCTCTCTTGCTACAGCCATCCTTTCTGAGGTTTTGTGGTTTTGTGATCGTGTATAGGATGCAGCAGTCTGAGGGAATAGATCGGCTGAATTACTTGACTAAGGGGCCTCCTAATGAAGAAAAAGAAAGAGTTGGGGGATGGATTTAGAGGGCTAGGTTTTACACTGTGGCAATCTCTTTCTGTAGCCCCCAGATGAGGCCCACTGCCAGGCCCAAGTTATATTTATGGAGGGGTTTGAATGGGCTTGATAGTGTGAACCCTATACTGTAAGACCCACGTGACCAAACCCCCAGTGTTCTCCTTTCACAGTATCCAGTGTCCTGGTGTGTTTTTGTTAAGTTTGCATCTTTTTTAAACCCTTCTTGTACCATCATCTTGTAATCAGAGTATTAAATGGTGTCCATTGTCAAGCTGAAGTGGCTAGCAGAGGATCAGACACTAATGTCTAATCTGTTGGCGAGTTTGAGAGTTAAGAGAACGCTGGGTGTCACAGAGTCAGAACTGCTGACCAATGTCTGAATGAACATATGTCACAGCCGTCCACACCAAAGGGAGTTCTTCCAAGTCCTCCCAGAGCGGCTTAGCACGGGATAAGACTACCAATCTGCAAACAAGCCAGCTCACTTTAATAGGCATCCAGCACCCAGCGTGTGCCTGCGCAGACACAAAAACACACAGATGCACACACACATTTAGGCATTCCTTCCATGCTGATGTTGCTATGTGGTGTTTTTTTGTGTTTGTTTATTTTTATAGTTCCTGGTCCACCAGCTGGCATCAAGGCAGTTCCCTCCTCTCCGAACAGTGTGGTCGTGTCCTGGTTACCTCCTCTCAAACCTAATGGTGTTATCCGCAAGTACACCATCTACTGCTCCAGTCCAGGATCTGGACAGCCAGTAAGTCTCTCTTCTCTGGGTGTGACTCACAAGGGGCGTGTAAGAAATGTTTGAGGTGATAAAAATCTACCAACAGAAATAATTAATCTGTAACCTGTATCATTAGTTGCACCTATAAATATGTGTGTGTGTGTGTGTGTGTGTGTATCTTTGCGCATGTCTCTCTTTCACCGTGTTTGCACCATCGCTTTATTTCCTGCCCTCCCAGATGAACAGATGAGGTTGTCTTGGCAACGTGATGAGACGTAGATATGCAAATGAGGCAGAGAACCAGCTCACACATGCACACTGCCGCATCAGAAACACACACGCAGACATCGCATTTCAACATTTTCTATTTATACACGTACGTGCGGCATTTCAATTGTGGTTAGATCATGTGCACACAAACACCAGCACACGGTGAAGTCTGATATCAGGCTAGAATCTCACTTTCTTATTATTCACAAATACTCCTCCCTCTCTGTGCATGAGTGCCATGTAAATGAGCACGAGCAGGGAGGCAGGAGGGAGGAAGGGAGGGGGGAAAGGAGGTTGAGCGAGAAAAAGAGACACACCATTAGAGGTAGGGAGAGACCGAGGGGAAATGAGAGAAAAAGAGAGGGATGACGGGAGAGAGGGGGAAGAGAGAGAGTGAGAGACAGGCAGGGTAGTAGGGAGGAGCAGGGGAGGGTATCAGTCACATCAAGATGAGAGTGCTTTTGTCCGTCTTTTCATTATCTCCCTGTATCACTCCCTGGATCACCACAACACCACCACAATGCTGGAGGAATGTTTGAACCCCCTTCACACACACACACACACACACACACACACTTACTCAAACACATCCTCCCTTCTCCGCCTCCCCTCTGTCCCTCCATCCTTTCCTCTCCTCTTCACTGAGCTAGACAGAGAGGGATAGAGGGAAAAGAGGGGAAAGCAGGAAAAGCAAATGGAAGGAATTGAAGATGAACACTGAGAGATGAACAGATTAAAGAGATAGAACGGAGGATCATCTTGAGAGACAACTGTGTTTTTGTGCACGCACTGCCATGTGTGTCTCTGTATGCCTGCAGGTGCATGTGTTCCTGCTCAAAGATGTGTTTCAAGGAAAAACGGACACGAAAAATCATTTAATCCAGCACTAAGGCCTAAAATAATATTTACTATTATTATTAATGTGAAATTTATCTCTTAAAATATGATTTTCTTTCATCTATATAATGTTTTTAATTAATTTCAATCTTCAGAATATTAAAAATAGTCATTATTTTGTGCCGTGCGACCCAACACATTATTTGTCCCGTCGCCCACTCAAAATAATTTAATTTGTGTGTTATTAAAAATAACGTATTTCTACTGTAGTTTAAGTTGTAACTTGTTGTTTTGCGTGCGTCAGGAGCTAAGACGGGCCTCCCGCTTTTCAGGAAGATAGATGATGAAGAATGATGATTTGAAGATAGAAAATTTAAAATAAAATGGTCACACTCAGTTGGTCTTCGGCTTTTCCTTCCCTTCTAAAATGCCTTTAACTTAAAACCGGGATTAAAACAGTTTGTGTTTTTCTCCCCTGGACATATCTCTGGACAATTTCCGAGAAACAGAAAAGTGTTACGAAAGCAGTTGTGTAGCCCTTTCTCAAGGAAGAGATAAGGAAAATGTTTACACTCAGTAAAGAAGTGAACAGGAAAAGGTTTAAATGGTATAATGAATGATGTCCTAATTGCATTTAGCTAATTGCTCATTGTGCATTTTCTGCAAAACACTTTGAAAGGAGGACAGAGCCAGTGTTAATGTTCCTACTATAACACACATCTTAACATGTTTTATCTCAATACACATTCGAGCTTTAAAATGTGATACATTTCTTTAGTCTGGTCAAGTTTTTAGGCCACAAGCCAGCACCAAGCCTGTCATATTTCCGTATTATTTCCGAGTTTTCTAATCATGACATTGCGTGCCCTCTGTTCCAGGCACCCAGTGAGTATGAGGCCAACCCAGAGATGCTCTTCTACCGTATCACGCACCTCACCCGTGGTAAACAATACCACATCTGGGCGGCAGCCGTGACAACTGCTGGCCGAGGCAACATCAGCTCAAAGGTCAACGTGGAGCCTGCTGGGAAAGGTGGGTCCTCCAGGCGAGCCTGTAGTGGAGGAGAAGGGTAAAGAGATTTGTGCAAAGGTTATGAGGCAGAGCGTTCAAAAGATGGCTATGAACCGGCAACATGATCTCCCTTTCACAGATCACTTTCATCACTCTCTCCTTCTCTATCTGTTTCCGCTCTCTGCTATTGATTGACAGCCGTAGTATTGATTGAGTAGTGGCTATGTTGCAAGAAACGCTGTTGTTAATTATGTGGTGATGAACAGGGCCTATCTAGTAAAATGACCCTTGGGGAGAGAAGTAGCGGGCAAGAATCAATAGAGGGGAGGATCTATGGAGAAAAGATAGACTGAAACTAAGAGGCTTGAGGAGGGGCCATTCTAAAACCCTACAGCTTCTTCAGGAGTAAGTAAAGGCCTGTCCCATCAAACAAGCTTGGCCACTTATTCAGCAGACAGACAGCCTAAACCACGAAGAAAGACATCTTGGTACATTTGGTATCATTTGAGTTCAAGAATACAGTATGTGTCATCTTTAATATATTCATCTTATTGTGTGTGTATTTGTTTGCAGTCCCAGCTAAGATCTTGTCCTTTGGCGGCACTGTGACAACACCCTGGATGAAGGAAGTCCGTCTGCCCTGCAGCTCAGTGGGAGAACCTGCCCCCACGATTAAATGGACCAAAGACAGGTCGGCGCTCATCATATACCATTTATAAGTCAGAAATCATGACTCATGCATATAGATACTGCTGCTTGATAAATATAACTCTCCCCAAGATGAAGTTGTTAACTCTCTGTGACCTGTCTGTTCTTTATCAGCGAGGACTCTGCCATTCCTGTGACAGCTGACAGTCAGCGGCAGATCTTATCCAACGGCACATTGGTGCTACGTTCAGTCAAAGCAGAGGATTCTGGGTACTACACCTGTACGGCCACTAACACCCTTGGCTTTGACACCATCATAGTCAATCTCGTGGTGCAAGGTAATAACAAGCAAGATATTAATCTGAGTGGAACTGACTGGGGGTATTTGATTTGTAGAGTTTCTTCTGTGTTGTTGAATCACTTTCTGTGTCTGTATATCCAGTTCCTCCTGACCAACCCCGTCTAACGGTCTCCACTACCTCCACCTCCTCCATCACCCTGGCTTGGATCCCTGGAGACAATGGAGGAAGCTCTATCAGAGGTATTCCCCTGACTAAATCTCTGCCCACCTTGCTGCTTCTTCAAGAACAAGTATTAGAAGTTGTGACAGATTATTTTAGTGTGCTTCACCCTCTTGTTATCAGTACAATGAGCTTGTGTTTCTGGGTAAAAAAGAAGTCAAGGTAAAGCTGACATATCTAATTTTAGCTCATTGTTGCCCCCTGGTGTCCAACACATGTAATTGCAACACTCATCCTTCAAAGCCTTTGTTGTGTTTTAAAGAGCTTGTGTTTAACTTAAAGCTGTGTTGTGCGCCTGCAGGATTTGTGCTGCAGTATTCGGTAGACAATACAGAGGAATGGAGGGATGTGTTTATTAGCTCCAGTGAACGTTCCTTCAGACTGGACAATCTTCGCTGTGGAACTTGGTACAAGGTCAAGTTGGCTGCCAAGAACAGCGTGGGCTCAGGACGGATCAGTGAGATCATTGAGGCTAAGACACATGGAAGAGGTGAGGGGTGAAGGCAAGGGAGCATTGAAGGCATTGAGTTAAACTGCCACCTTTTTCCTTTTTCGTTTGTTTTTATGGTGGTATGAATCAAGCCATGGCAGATTATGGGTAGTGAAAACATGTAACTGGAGCATGGTTTATCATTTGCAAGGAATTTGTTGGCTGTTTCATATTCGCATAGTCCTTTTTAAAGTAAATACTAATGTCTAATGATACCCACGGTAATATATTAAGTCATGATTAACCAGATATTAAGTCATTATTCATCACAGATAAACTGATGCTGCTTTATATTGCTTTGGTGGTATCATCACTCTCCCTCTAACCTACTCCTTGTTCTGTGTCTTTCTCCAGAACCAGTGTTCAACAAGGACCAGCCACTGCTCACGCACATCAACTCCACTCATGCAGGGCTCAACCTGCAGGGCTGGACCAGCGGCGGCTGCCCTATCACTGACCTGATGCTGGACTTTAGGCCCAAAGGCACCTGGGCCTGGCAGAGCCTCAAGGCCAACTCCACCACACAGCTCTTCCTCAGCGAGCTGCGTGAGGCCACCTGGTATGAGCTCAAAATGAAGGCCTGCAACAGTGCCGGGTGTGGCAACCAGAGCTCCCAGTTTGCTACCACTGACTATGATGGCAGTACGTGTTTCCTCCTGCAATTTTTCTCATCTGCAAATCTCTACCTGCGTGACCAGCTTTTCTAAATTGGACTTCACTTTCCTTCTCCTACTCTCGTATAGGTACAATCCCTCCCATTAAGTCAGCTCGTGGAGAGGGGGATGATGTTAAAAAGCTCTTCTCCATTGGCTCTCCTGTCATCCTGGTTACCCTGGGCGTTGCGTTGCTCTTCATTATTCGAAAGAAACGCAAGGAGAAGAGGCTTAAACGACTTAGAGGTGAGAGAAAGTAGAAGAGTTCTCAGATGATATTGTGTTTAATGGATTAATGTAACACAGTGTGACAAGTTGAAAGGATTATCTCCACAGCCAACTATAATCTAATTAAGATACTGTCTTCTTATAGATGCTAAGAGCCTTGCTGAGATGCTTATCAGGTAAGCAGCAACTCTCATTGCTTTTTATGACTACTGAACACAGGATATGATATTTGACATTGGTCGAAGAGACATCAGATTGAACACATTTGTCACTTCTCTGTGTGTAGCAAGAACAATCGCAGCATAGACACGCCTGTGAAGGGCCCTCCTCAAGGACCAAGGCTCCATATTGACATCCCGCGTGTTCAGCTTCTCATTGAGGACAAGGAAGGCATCAAACAGATAGGCATGTGTCCACATGTCAGCAACGCAACAACACCACATTCAGCCTTTGTCTGATTAGCTTTTTAATCTAACTGGTGCATTTTCTCCCATCTTGCCTACAACAGGAGAAGACAAGGCAGCAGTGCCAGTGACAGACACTGAGTTCAGCCAGTCAGTGAATCCTCAGAACTTCTGCACAGGCGTGTCTCTGCATCACCAAGCCCTTATCCAGAATTCAGGGCCTTTGATTGACATGTCAGACATCCGCCCTGGCACAAGTGAGTTTGTTTTTCTTTTTAAAGAAATAATTTTGTTATAAATGACAGCTTTATGCGAAAGAGGCTCAGGGATCTTCAGGTTTCCTTTGAAGTGGTGTTTGTATGGAATTTATCCATAGTCAGTTGTAAATGTACACTTAAGAATATTAACATTCAGTTTTGTTTTCCAATAGGGAACTCTGTCTGTTTTGCCGCTCTCTTCAAAGCTATAAGACTCCATTCATAAAAACAATCACTTTACCTTGCAGAAAACGGGAGTTGCTGGTTGTTTTAGGTGGTTAAAATACATTTTTCTCCAAATGTTGGGCGTGCCAACCACCATTTACTGTATGTGATAAACTGACTCATAGATAAGTACCTCATACAACCCTACTTCAAAGAAACCAAACTATCTCCTTAAATCTGAGTGAAAGCGTTGATCTCTTCACTGACACAAACTAAAGCCATGAAGATGATGAGACCCTTAAAGTTCTTGATGGTTAATGCAGGGATACACAGCCTGTGTAACATCAAGCTATTCTCTGATCTCTGTGAAATCTCCCAGACCCCGTCTCCAGGAAGAGCATAAAATCAGCTCACAGTTCCAGGAACAGATACTCCAGCCAGTGGACTCTGAGCCGACCGAGTCAGAGCCAGTCGACGGCCTCGGCACGGACTCTGACCTCAGACTGGCGGACGATGGGCTCTCATGGCATCACGGCCACTGAGAGTGACAGCTACAGCGCCAGCCTCTCACAAGACACAGGTGGGTCAAACCCAGCCCATACCACTGACATAACAATACTGAATAACACTACTAGTTTTCTATGTAGGAGAAGAAAAGTTTCGTTTGTTTTCAAATTTAATCGCAACTTCTACAAGTAAAGATGTACATTTTGTTTCCAGATAAGGGTCGGAACAGCATGGTGTCAACGGAGAGCGCCTCCTCCACCTACGAGGAGCTGGCTAGGGCCTACGAACACGCCAAGCTGGAGGAGCACCTGCAACACGCCAAGTTTACCATCACAGAGTGTTTCATCTCTGATAGCTCATCTGACCAAATGACAACAGGTACCAATGACCCGGCGGACAGCATGACCTCCCTCAGCACACCGTCCGAACCAGGCATCTGCCGCTTCACTGCATCGCCACCCAAACCGCAGGACTATGACCGCGGTAAAAATGTGGCTGTGCCCATTCCCCACCGCGCTAACAAAAGTAAGAAATCTCTGCTTTCTACATTTATTATCTTTGATTAATACATGCTCTTCATTATTTGGCTTTGCACTCAGTTCACACAGTACTATATCTTGTAAGACATTCAATATAAACAGCACATTCTTGTGTCTCCTACCTACAGTATGTACTGTAGGTAATCAATTACTTGACTGTGAGCAACAAATAATAAGGTCACGACTAAACTAGAAGCAGATAGGAGTTCATTTTCAGTGACTCCAAATGGAGACAAAATAGGACAAAAGACAAATAATGGAATATAAACCAAACAAATACTAATGTGTAGTGGGAATAAATTGATGTCTGTTAGTGTTGGGACGGGCGTCACAGTGGCGTGGTGGTTAGCACCGATGCCTCACAGCAAGAAGGTTCGAATCCAGGCCGACTGGGGCCTTTCTATGTGAAGCTTGTTCTCCCTGTGTCTGAGATAGGCTCCAGCCCCCTGTGAACTTTAACAGGACAAGCGGTTACAGACGATGAATGAATGAATGAAATAGGACATACCACAGAAAAGTTGAATAAAAACATTTTGGCAAATGAATGTAAACCTCTTGTAGTGCCATGGAAATACTTTAACTGTCCAACCTGAATTAAAGGCTACAAAGCTACACAAGGAAGCAATGTGTCTAATGGTTTTCTTACCATACACATCAAATAAAAAGTCATATACATTTGAGAGTCATTATGTAAGCAGACATAAATGTTTTTTTTTTAACTCTGCTGTCCTTTCTTAGGTGAATTCTGCAATCTACCCCTCTACATGAAGACGGACCCGTTCTTCCGCAAGCAAGGGGAGCTGCATGACCCGTGCCCAGCTGTACCACCGAGGGAAGCCTCAATCCGCAGCCTGACGCAGCGGGCGTATCACACCCAGGGCCGTCACAAGACTCTAGACCCTGCCAAGCAGCAGGCCCTGACACTGGGCCATTCTGGGCTGGGCAGCTTGGGTGCGAGCTCGGGCACTGCCACCTTGCCCCAAAGGACTCTCACCATGCCCAGCTCCAACAATGCAGCAACAGCTTCCACTTCCAGCACGAGCAGCAACCCCACCAACAGTAACAAAGTGGGGGGTTCCAGAGACTCGCTGCTAGAGAGCAGCTCCTCTGCACTGGGGAGACTGCAGAAACAAAGTGTGGGCGCTTACTCCAAGTCATACACACTGGTGTAGTCCGTTCACCTGCACAGACTTGCACTGCTGTTTCACTCCTCAGCCAGTGCCACTCTGGCACTCTTCAGTCTGGGCCAGAATGGGCATGCAGCCATCTTTCTTTAAACCCAACTAATGGTGAACTGCCCAGCATCCTGTCTAATTTTCCCTGGGAAAGATGTTCTCCCAGACAGAGACCCAGATAACCCTACTATTCATGTTCACGTGGGACTCTATAAAAGAACTACTAACCAACCAACTAACAGTTCCAGCCGGCTGGTGCTCAGCTCCGCTCAATTCTCGCAGGAGTTGCACAGCAAAAAAAAAACAAAAAAAACAGGAAGTTATTTCTGTGGTCATTTGGAAATATTGACTATAACCGAAGAGCTAGAAGCTCTGTGTTTATGATGATGAAGACTACAATAGCCAGTATGAAGCTGTGTGGCCATCCTGTCTCTCATACGCACACACATACTGTCCTCCATAGTTTGAGTATTATTGTCAATTTGCAAGACTTCCACTTAAGTTCCCTATTCTTACTGTATCTTTCACCCTCTTTGTGTCTCTTCAAGTCCCAAATTGCTATTGGCAGATTCTCTCTTAATGTTGATTCCAAAAGAAATGATTCAGTTTCACCTCCAAGAAAGATCGAATTTCTGTCACATCCTCCACACATCGCTCTGCAGCTGAACAGTGTCAAACTTTTTAAATCACGACACCCCAAATCAACCAGGTATAATTTCTCGCATTACAAATAGAGCATATTTGGTATTATAAAGAATTTACATATATATTTCTATATAGGTATATTACTGACATTTAAGTGAAATTATGACAAAGTATAAATTGTGTATACTACAATAGTGTAGTAGTATATACAGCAATTTAATGTCAAATTTTAAGAATGAGACAATCGCTCAATCATGAAATTTAAAAAAGAGAAATTTACAAAGGTTTGACTTAAGAAAGAAAGTGTTTAGTATATATACGGGAGGTTCTGTATGTTAGAGTCCGCAGGCCGACTAACAGGGGAGTGTTTCAATCTGGTGAGTGGTGCTTTCCTAGACCGATGTCTGCATGGGAAAGGCAAGACAGGCAAGACAACGCTGGGTGAACTGATGTCCCTGGATTGCAACGCCTGCTACGCTGTTTGTGTTTGGTGGAAACAATCATGACAAAAGGCCTTCGAGGATTTCTGTAGCATTATTTAAGTCTGCTCATAAAGATATAGGCTCCTTGGCTTTTTATTTAGCTTTTGGTGAGCCTGAGAGGTTGGTAAATACAATAGCATTCAAGAAGCCAAATCAGTGTCTCAGAGGATCCCCAAATAATAAGTTTTATGCTGGTTACAGACTCCAGTACCTATACAGTATTAAAGTCTCTGCATGTTTGTGGCATGGATGGCAGAGACTGACAGTCACAGGTATAGTGTTGCATCTACTGCCTTCTCAGTCAGCCAGTCCTTGCCCTACAAAGAAAAGAGACAATTAGCTGAAGGATTACCAGTAATAATGTGAATGAAGTAAAATAATTTAATGATGCTATATGTCAGGGAGTTCAGTTTAAAAAAAATTATATAATGTTCACTCGATTGATATCTTTGTTGTTGTCCTGTCTGAAGTACTGTAAATGTCCCGCTTTCTTTATCTCCATACCCGTTCATTTTGCGCTAATGTACATTCACACAACAACCTATTGGAATGTCTTTTTCAGGCATCTCCATAATAGTGTTTTGTGGTTTATATTTATTTATCCATTTGCTTTGTTTGCTTGTTTGTCTTTTCACGGGAGGGGAATCTGTCAGTCTGTCGATTTTGATTTGTAAGATTTGTAAGATTCGTTTTAATTTGTTCGGGTTTTGTCAAAATTTTGGTTCCATAAGTCAAACGGTACTAAGCTATGTGGCCTGTGGCTAAAACTAGTTCAGCCAAGTGAAATCAGGGACTCGTAGCTCTTTTGGTCACACAAACTACTATTGTATTGTGTATATACTGGACTGGAGTCGGTCTGTTAACTTGAATCATTCAGGCTCCCGTCATTTTCCCCCATTCTGATAAATTAAAGTAAAACTTCACCACCCTAACCATACTAGATCCATCATCTCTACCTTTGTCAGTGTTGTTTATAGATTAAGTCTTGTACATAAAACACAGTTTTGTATGAAGAGCTATTTTCGTCAGAATAAATCAGGGGACACATCAGGGTTGAATGCCCCAGTTTCAAAATTGAAATAGTATCAAAAATAAAATATTTTACTTCTGAAATGGGCAAAAAACATTTTTCTTTCCCTTTATGTTTTTGATACAAATTTGTTGAATTTTTATTCTTTTTTAAGGGTCTTTTGATGTTGTCATTTGTCCTATTTACTTTTTTTATTATCATTATTTTGTATTTTGTTCATCCTCAGAAAAGTCATTGCATGCTTGCTAAAAGGGAAAAATTGAAGGAAAAAATGTATGAAAATCGAAAACTAAAAAAAAAAAAAATGTTGAGGGTATCCCAAACATTTGTTTGAGTTGCTTGTTATAGCAATTGCTTGTGTTCAAAGGTACATTTTCTATGAAAAGAAAGCAAAAACTAAAAAGATCATTCTAACACCTTGTGCAATAAAGCTATCTTTCATACGTCACGACTTCTGTCATTATCAACGGGTTTGTTTACATATCTGTGTTTGAACTAACACTCAAACTGAATTAAGACAGCCAAAAGGAGTGTTTTGTGCTGACAAGAACCTGAGATGAGATGGGGAAAGTGAAAGAAAAGATCCTTGTGTATGCATCACTGGACCAATCTGTGACACCAAAAAACTCATTCTCAGCCTGACAACAGAGTTTAAAATATAAAGAAAGCATTTGGCATGATACTTAACACATAGTATTTAAGCTTATCAAATAAGAGAAAAAACTGTAATTTATCCAGTATTAAACCGGCAAAATCCTTATTACAATGAACAACTGTACAGTATGCAATGCTATTCTTGGTCTATGTAGGCATGTACTGCAGAGACTTAGTATTCAAAAATCGAAGCAGCAGAGACTTCAAGATCCTTAATTTCAGACCCTAGTATAAACTGATTAGGCAAAACATTATGACCACTGACAGGAGAAGTAAATAACATTAACAATTCAGTGTTCTGCTGGGAAACTTTTGGATCTGGCATTCACGTGGATGTTACTTAGACATGTAGCACCCACCTAGACCAGACCAGACACCCCCACCCCATAGCAATGACACTCCTTGATGGCAGCAGCCATCCCCAGCAGGATGGAAACAGTTTAGGAACAACTCAAAAAACATGACAAACAACACAACTGATCAAGTATCTGTGGGATGATCCACGGAGACCTCTCCCCTCAACCCATAGGACCCAAAGGCCCCCACTATCAACATCCTGTTGCCAGACACCACAGGGCACCCTCAGAAGGACCATGTCCATTCTCTGATGAGTCACAACTGTTTTGGAGGCACCAGGGCACCATATTAGGAAGATGGTCATAATGTTATGCCTGATTGGTGCAAATCCAGCTTGAAAACATCGGATCCTACACTTCCCATAATGCAGCTCTTTAACGCTTCACACCCACTTTGTTATACAGATGAATTCTATAGGCTTATTTTAAGCCTGGAGCCATGACTAAGATTAAGTCAGTGACATAACTTGTAGTCACAGAAAATGCATACAGCCTCCTCATGAAGTGTAAACTGACCTTTGTGTTTAAATCAGTGGAATGACCCTATGTAGGTGTACAAATGTAAGGACTGGCTTCTCAATGAGGCAATACAACGCTCACAAAATCATGGGACCCCACCTCTTTCTCAGCTCCGTGTCTATGCAGCCACAAGATGGCGTCACAGCATTACAATGTCTGACCGCCTCCACAGAGGTTAACAGATACTGTGACGAAAGTCATGTCCCAAAAGAGTGCAGTCACTCATGACGGATATGCTGTGAATAATTGATGTCTCAGAGTCACATGCACCAGTGCCTAAATACTATAGCTCCCAGTCACTACAGTAGAGGCATGTCTGCATGGACTGTATGTTGTGTGGAATTAATGACCATCTTATTGTCACTGAGGGTCATGTAAAGTTCCACATGTATTGATCTTCAACATTTTCATCATTGAAGAACATACACAGTTTGGTGAGAACGTTAAAACCACCTGCTTAATATTTTGTAGGTCTCCTTTGTGTTTCCAGATCCCTCAAGGACTGGACTCAATGGGGTATAGAAACACGCCATTTGATGGTGTCCTGTGGTGTCTGGCACCAGGATGTTGGTGGAGGGATCCTTTGGGTCCTATGGGAACGGGTTTGTTCCAGCACATCTTGCAGAAACTCTATGAGTTTGGGATCTGGCTGACTATTTTTCATGTTTTTTTGAACCGTTCTTGCAAGCGGTTCTGTGCTGTGGCATGTGGCAGGATGCTTTTTGCTGCTGGGGATCGCTGCCGTAGTGTCCACAGCAGTGTTGTTGCTATGGGATGAGGGTCTGCAGTCGGCAACTACTTTAGGTGGGTGGTACATGTCTAAGCAACATCCACATGAATGCCAGGTTCAAAGGTTTCCCTGCAGAACATTGTATTGTCACGAGATGGTCAATGTTATTCATTCACCTGTCTATGGTTTAAATGTTGTGCTCATTGGTACATCTCTAGGTTGTGTTTTTAGTTGAGATGGGTTTTCAGTATTTGTATGAAATATAGCACCGATCAGCAGCTATATATTCACGCCTTGCTTTGCTTGTGTATCAAGCTGTCAATCAGGAAAATCAGTGGATAATAACATATTATTATGAATATGATAATTATTATATCGTCAAATGGCAGCAGGGGTATTCCTAAGGCCATCATTAGCCCTCCCCTACATTTTCACATAAAACTGACATTTTAACTAACAAAAACAGAAACGCTTGATACTCTTAATTCCTTCCTGCTGTGAGGCTATGAAAATTACAGTCCAAACATACGATTCAGTCTCATTTTAAACTTGTAACATTGCTGAAAACTCAATGACAGACGCCTACACATGCACCACAAGAAAGCCGAGGACAATTTTACAAGATTTAATTTATTAACTATTATACAGTTCACAATAAGGCCTTCATCTTCAAACATTATCCGCAGTCAGACAAATTCCATGGTTTGCTTCCGGTGCACACTACATAAACTTTTCACGTTTCAGCTATTTCACTTTAGCGATGTTGGCTTTTTTTTTCTTTTTTTTTTTCTTTTTGCTCTAATTTCATGTTTTAAAACAGGAAGAGGTTTTCATCCTTCTCCCTCTGTGTGTGTGTGGGTTTATTTTATTTATTTTTTTAAATCATGCACTAAACTTAAGTGGCCTTGAACCATTCACAAAAAATTGTAAAAATGGACCTTCGATCATTGAAATACACACTAGAAATGTTTTCTACCATTGACTAAAGGGTGGCGTTCCCCAACATACAAATAAACAACCATTATAGAGTAGTATGCACTCACGTTTTGCTCACTGAAGGGCAGATTTGCCACGGCTGCATCAGAAGTCAAGTGATGCGGTAACGTTACATACTCCCAGGAATCGCATTATAGTGGGACAGCTGCTTGACGAGCCCTCAGTTTAGCCTGAAGTGACTGAAATGACTGACTTCCAGCAGCAGTACGATTCCAAAAGTACCAGTAATTGATGCTCCCAAATATTAATAAAACCAATGATCTGATTATTCTTGGATGCGAGCAAGAACCACAACGGGGCCACAATCCTCCAGAACTTTGATGTCTAGTGATCCGTTTTTCTCGTCCCCATGGATAAGACAGTGCTTCTTCCTCTCGTAAGTTTAACGGTTTAAGCTATCAGGCCTTCATTAACAGTGCTACAGCTGAAAATGTGCCGCTTGTTTCCAATGAAAAAGGAGGACAATATGCCAGCATGAAACTAATTCACTAGAGCAGGCAAACGGCCACTGGTGCTTCCTGAACGTGTCCCATCCACAAATATTCTACTTGCCGTTGTATAGCAGGACTATTCGGTAACAGTGCGTTGAGAATACTAAACCTTCTTAGTTAAAGGTCCTTAATGTTACATGAATACAAAGAGCTTGGTTTGATAGACAGCCACAGCAACACATCCAGCAACCTATCAGGTTTCAAGCATTTGGTTTCCATGGACACCAGATGGTAATGTTAGTCTGTGTTATGGTATGACACGGTTACACATTCAAAATGGCAGCATTTCTCCTTCACTTGACTAACGGCAGGGAAAGTCTTCTGTGACATTAAAATGAACCCAAATGTCCCTAAGCATCGACCCGCAGCTAGAAAGAGGACAAACAAAACTATTTTTCACATGGCTGGATGAACGAGGAGCATGAGAGGATTCAGACGTCCCATTAACCTAAAGACGGGACCTCTGGATCCGCTTAAGAAGTTTTTACAAGGGGATTTTGATGTGTTACAAGCCTGCACTGATGCCACGCCCAACCACAAACAAATATGGACAATTAATCAGTGTGCCATTTCTTCATATTTAACACTACACTATAAAAAAGTGCTTCAGATAAGTTTGTGGATACAAAAAAAAAAATAATAATTCGATGTAAACAAAGTTTGATCTGCCAGAGCTCTGTAGAGGCAATGGGTATGGCTGTTTGAGCTGTGAAATTAAAAACACACGAGAAAACAGTATGTCAAAAACAACCCTTCTGAGGGGAAGAAAAAAAAAAACAGTGATCATTAAAGTGCATCCCTGGATGTGTTCGGCCCGACCCCCTTACCCTTCCCTCCCCATGCGGACCCCTCAAGTAGAGCCGATGAGACAAACCCAAAAGGCAGACACAGAGGAACCTCTGCTATGTGGAGCAAACTGCTGCCCAAAGGACCTACAGAGGACCAGTCTATAAATCCAGTGGCAGTACTTTCAAGAAAAAAAAAAAAAACTAAAAGAGTTTTTACACATGATAAAAACATGGTGGCCACAAATCATTTCTTCCAGCTTGGCGTAGAGGTTTCTATTTCTTGGTAGTGTAGCATAAGTGGTGGCTGTTGACAGAGGAGAGGCTTGTTGCGACAGTGACCCCTGTCCTCCACATCTGACCCGACATCCAGTTCCCAGCGATCAGAGTCTTGGAGGGCAGAGGAAGCTTCACCGATAATAGTAGGCTGCCCCGATGCACACATGTATGAATAAAAACAGCAGGTTGGTTGGGGAAGTTTCTCAGACATTTTCTATCTCTTGTCTTCATAAACTACATTGTCCATGATCAAAATGTGTGCACATGTTGTTATCTTTTATTTTTTTTTCTATTTTTTTTTTTTTTTTTTTTAAGTGTTGGTGATAAGGTCCAGCATCGTCATGGGCACACATGGTTTCATTGTCTCTCACAGTGTCTCTTGTTCAGCAGGGGAATGGTGGGAGTGGGGGTGCTGGTGGAGGGGAGGGAGCAGAGACTGCAGGGGAGACTGGGGAGTGGTGGGAGGCGACTGCTGCAGGGGGCTGAAGTGTGCGGTGCTATGGGGCGGAGAGGAGCGGTAAGAGGAGTAGGCAGAGCTCCCGCTGAGGGTGGTGGTGGGGGAGGCAGGGAGGCCCGCGAGGCCCGCCAGGCCGGTGGGGGAGTCGAGGAGGGGCTGGTTGTAGAAGAAGAATGCACACTGGTGGATGAAGATCTCGATGATTGTCTGGTAGGTGCGTGTGGCAGTCAGGGCATCCATAGTGGAGAAGTCAGGCTTCATGAGGGTGGGCCAGAAACAGATGGACAAGTTTTCGCTGGTCATCAAGTTCAGCCTGCTCAGCTGGCTCACCCTTGGAAAACACACAGGGCCACACCAGTTTATACATTCATCATATGGAGAAACAAAAAAAACAGAAGACTACCAATCAATGAAACTGCTTTACATAACAGGAGGGTGAACTTACTTGTGTAAGTGGCTCACTACATATTTGAAGACATCGTAATTCTCCCTGGGGAACCTCCTCAGGACATCCTTCATGGTATATAACCTCTGTTCTCTGTCATTAATTTCTGCACACACAGATCGTTTTTTTATCATTAGAACTAAATCCCCATCGTCAAACAGTAATTTAAAGCTCTACGCCGTCATAAAAATAAAAGCTGAAAATTTTAAAACCGAGCAAAGCATGTCCGCCAAAACCTTCCCTACCCTCGTCCCTCCTAAAGAAATAATCTTTTTATGTTCTGGTAAAGACCCTCCCAGCCCAGCAGTGTTTGCTTACTGAAAGCATCCAGCAGCTCCACCTGCAGAGCAGAAGGCAACAGGGGCTCAGGCAGCTCAGAGAAGAAGCTTTTGAGGGCTCCAGCCACAGTGTTTATGGAGAAGTCTTTCTCCACCAGGTCTAATCCGTGGTCTACACAAAGAGAAAGACAGAGTTAAAAGAGATCCAGTCAGAAAGCAGCCGTTTTCAGGAGCAAATAATCCGCCGCGCGTCCTCTGATAACTCTCCGTTTATGTTTTGATTAGGCAGTCACGTAATTACATGTCAAACAGCTGCTTCAAGCAAGTACGACGAACAGCTCACCCTGTTCAAACTGCCTCTGCATGCTCTCCATCTCCGACTTGTTGCCGCTCACACGGTACAAACCCTCTGTGTTCAGGCCTGAGGGGAAAAAGAGCGCAGTAGAGAAAAGAGGGAAGACGTGGGTGGGGTGTCACAGCGGGGAAACAAGCAAAGCACAAACACTTCATTAGCCCCTTTGCAAGCGGAGAGGACGAAACAGATGCTGATGAAGTTTCCGGAGTAGTACTTAATACTCCCTGGTGTCACTTTCACATCACATTGTGATTGTGAACCTGGTGATCAGGTTTAAGAAATCTTACAATGGGTGTGTTTAAGTTGACATCATATAATTTTCAAGATATTTATTTACAGAAGAAACTGATGGCCATTGTCAGTATTTTCCAGAATATGCGTTTGAATCTACATATCCATACAGTTAAACAGGTTCAAATGACAAACGACATTACCTGTTGTCTCAATGAAGCGGACACACTTCTCAATGAACAGCGGAATTGGTCTGTCTGGGGATACCACATTCACTAGGGGGACCCCAAAGTAATTGCTCTCCAAGGGCTTGGGAATAGTTGGACGGGCCTTTGGTCTGGATTTCTGTAAATAATAAAAAAAAAAGAAAGAAAGACAGAAGACACTGAGTGTTTCAAATTGCTAATTACATGGACACTCACTAAACTCTCACAAAATGTCTTCATCATCAGCAGAAATCAGTAAAATCAATTACAATTTTTGTATGAGATTAAGGGCAATGAATTAAAAGAGAAAAAGGTGGTTTAATACCTTGGCTGTTCGTCGCAGGCTCTTCAGAATGTTCCTCTTCTTTGGATCCTCAATCTCCTCACTGACAAGACTTTCACCCTTCAGGGTCCCAAAGTCGTCTTCTTTGGATTTTGGAAGAGCTCCCATCTCATCATCACTACCAATGAAGCTTGTGCGAAAGCTGCTGAACTTGCCCAGCCGCTTAGAGCGATCACGGTACAGCCGGGGCTTCACCCCGACAGCTGAGAACTTTCTTCTCCGTTCCAGAGAGCTGCTGTCTGCTTCACTGTCAGAGCCATTTCCATTGGAGTGCATCCTGTTGGAGTTTCGAATCGTTATTATCTTTCCTTGCGTGCTGTCATGGGGCACCGAGTAGATGATCTCTTCGTTGCTAGGGCGGGGCTTTGACACAGCATCAATGGGTTCAGCATAATCTGAAGGATCGTAGCCCACGTCTCCACCAGGAACCCAGGTAACAGCAGAGGGCAGGGAGCGACGATGTCCGAGTGTATCAATATATGGGTTACGGCTCATCTTGCGGAAGTCAAAAGTGACACCAGGTTTAACTCTCACTTGGGGGGGTACTTTGTTATTGAGTTTATTCTCAAAGTCCCTGATATCAGAGATGACAGAGATGTCACTGGAATCTAAGTCAGGCAAGTGGAAGCCCCCACTATGAGAAGTAAGTGTGCCATCGTAGTATGGGGGTGATGGCTCAACATCATCTTCTGAATCCAGCAACATGGTGACAGGACTGGGAGAACTGCAGCGTGGGGAGTACACGTTTTCATTGGTGCACGCTTCGGCAACATTATCGTACATGTGTGTGGCCTCCACAATGTTGCGTTTCTCTACCACCTCCATCAGAAAAGAATGGAACATTTCTATCCTGTGCAGACCTCCCACCACACCCCCAGACCCACAAACCAAACTGTTGAAGCGACCCTCAATCTCATGGGCTAGTTGCTCCCCCTGGATAAGTTGTTCACACGCATAGTCACTGCCAGTGAGCTCTGCCTGGCTATCCCCCACTGCTAACAGCTGAATTGGTATGATGTCCTGAACCTCACACAAGAATGCACACAGGGTCTCCAGGGAGGCTTTTCGGGAGACTGAGTACACAGCAATGTAGCCGTGTACTAACCTGCTCTTCCGTAAAGTGAAGGAGGCGTGGTATGATAGCAGAGAGAGCTCTATGGCCAGCTTGTGACCACCAACTGTCTGCTCCAGCAACACAGAGGTGCCACTATTAGACATAGGTCTGCAGTGCTGGTGCATTAGGAAAGGGGACAGGAGCTGCTCAATGTCATAGGAGTCTCCACACATCAAGCACATGACAATGCGCAGGTCTGCCTCTGGGACGGGCTGATGAGGAGAGTCACGGAGACCTGGAGGCTCAGGGAGTAGAGGTGGAGAACTGCTACTGAAAGATGTGCTCCTCCTAATATCCAGAAGGCTCCTCAGCACCTGGTTAATTTGACTCTCATTGACATTGTGGCCATAGCCCACACCAGGGGAGGCTGGGTCTAAAAAGCTACACAGTAGTCTCCTTGCAACCTGCTGTCCCTGTGTTATTAGGTTTAAGGCAGTGTCTCCACCTATATCAATATATGATCCTACACCTCTTTTAGTGACTAAAAGCAGTGAAGTTGGCAACTGGGCCAGCTGGCTATCCCTTCGACCTAAAGTTGATTCTCTCAGTCGGTCAAGACTTTCAACCACATAGGAGAGGGACTCTTTTGAATTATACAGACACAGACATCCATGGGGGGTGAAAGTGGGGGTATGGAAGGAATTTACTGGAAGACGTACATTTCCCTCAATGGGCCGCAGTGTCAGTTCATACATCTTCCCATCTAACACATACCAGTCATCATTTGTGCAG
Source organism: Chelon labrosus (assembly GCF_963514085.1). NCBI lineage: Eukaryota > Metazoa > Chordata > Actinopteri > Mugiliformes > Mugilidae > Chelon > Chelon labrosus. The sequence continues at coordinate 3,803,195 of NC_140350.1, read as the reverse complement.
AGAGTCCTAATCTCATTGGCAAATTCCCTGGCCAGTCCATCCTTTCCCAGTATGACAAGGTTAATTCTGTCAGCCTTGGTGTCCCCAAAATGAGCTTTCACATCAAAAAAGGGGTAACATGTGGGGAAACGTGAGGCTAAGAGCTGTTCAATCTTAGAGTCTCCACAGTGAGGGCTGCTAGGGCAGGTCTCCTTGGTGGGGTGGTAGACGAAGTGGATATGCTTCAATACTAGAGCATCTCTTTCAGCAGGAAGCTTTTGTAGAGCCTTGAATCGCTGTTCCTCCCCCAAAACCTCCTGAATTGCCCCCATCTTTTCCTTGCTTGGCTTGGCATCAACTTCAAGCTCATAAAAAAGCTCAGAGTACTCCAGTAAAAGCTCCTGGAAATCTTCCTTAGCGCGGTCAATGATCTCCTTCTGATGGCGGTTGTACAGGTCCAAATACTCTGCCTCCTCCAGCCACTGGTAGAACTCTTCATTCATTATGAAGCTGCGGGCTTCCTCCCAAGGTTTACCAGGAGTGACAAAGGGGGAGGAGGCCAACTTCTGCTTAAACTCCTGTCTCATCTCTGCCCGCCTGCACTCATTACGCAGGTGTTCCAGGTGGGCATCAAATATTTCCTCGGCTTCAGCAGTCTCCAGGAGGTCGGAAGGGATTCGCTCATCTTCCATGTTATCAATGTGAGATGTGTCTTCCCATGGTGAGTCCTCCAAAACAACAAACCAGTGGGCAAAGTGCTGCTTAGATTCTAGGACTTTCTGCACCCCGGACCACCTCAGCTGATCGATCTCATCCAGGTCAGGCACCAAAGAACTAAGTGCTAAGGGAAGAGTGCTTAAGTATATTTTGCGACGTCTCTCAATATGTTCCTGCTTCAGCCGGAAGACATGCTGCTGAAAAAGCTTCTTGCATTTAGCTGTTCCCTCCAAGAAGACATATTCGTTGTACTCTGGGGAGGTGTTCATGCGACAACAGGTGTTTAACCAGGTTTCATTATGATTCTTTACAATACGATTGATTAGCCATTCATAGCGATCCTTGGCAGAGGCTATCTGCTGACTCTGGAGCTTTAGGGCTTCAAAATATGGTATGATCTTGGGCTTGCCCCTGCTCTTATCAATAAGCTGAACCAAAGTGAGGAAGGCAAGGTCAACATTTATATTGGAGCGTGCCGATGTCTCAACTACTGGCAGACTCTTTTTTGTGATAGCAAAGGTATGTGCATCTTTTATGTAGCGCTCAACTCCTTCATCACACTTGGTGAGTACCAGAACAATGGGCTTCTTAGTCTTGCTAATCTGACCATACAGGTTTGTGATGAATTTGAGCTGGTCATCAAAGTTTCGGTTCATGCCCCGGCTCACATCAACGCAAAGCAGGAAGCCATCAACCTGGAGCTTGCCCTCCGGCATTTGCTTTTGCTCAAAGTCTTGCTCCAGACCTAGCTGGTCAGTACAGAAGTACATGAGCTTCTCTGCCGAGGCCAGCTTGGTTGCGGCTGCCCGTTTGATGTAGGGCTGCATCGCAGTGCTACGGTGTGGCTGAAATGTCTGGTCATCAATAAATTCAGTTTGCTCCACAACATGCATCCTGCACTCAGGCCCCTCCTCCAGAACTCGTGCCACCTCCCCCCAAAACAGAAAGTGATCATTGTTAACCACTCGTCCCCCAAAGTCACTGGTGCTCAACACTGATGTGTGATCCAGGTAGAAGTCATCAGCACTAGGTCGTACAAACCTATTACACAGGCAGGACTTTCCAACCCCACACTGCCCCTTCTCTTTCTCAGTTCCTGACAAACCCACGACAATGAGGTTGTAAATGGGCGACCGTGCATCTTGCTTTTTTGCCATCATAGCCTGCTGACACTCATCCTGCCATAAACAGGCACTGTATAAAGGAGTTCACTTAAATGTTTGTCCATAAAGTTCTTGATCCAGAGACGGAGATATGGGTTCTCTTTCTTCTCCTGGGCTTCAGTTATAACAAATAGCAGTGGTGTGCTGTATGAATCAGATCCTGTCAAAAAGAAAGAAAACAGACATTTTGAATTAAATGAGAAAAACAAAAACGGGGCAAAAGTCTGACCCTATATGGTACTTTATGTGCCTCCTAATACCACTATCCTGCATAATAATTGAATGTTCTGTAAAATTACTGGAACATACAAATGACAAGAGGAATGTTTTACTCCATTTTTCAACCATTCCCTTTGTTAAACTTAGCAAATAATGCAGAAGGAATGGGCCCTCTCAAAGGTAAAGGCCACATATATTGTTTAAGTGTCAGAAACTCGTTACGGCTATGGCCTTGATTATGTATCGAGTCTGAGGCAATTGTTATCATCTTACGTCTTATCTAGCCACCAGCAAAGCATAATGAGGCACAATGAAGATAACAGAACAGTAATACAAATCAGCATATTATCTCCGGACACAGATTTTAACGTAGAAAGGACCAAAAAAAAAAAAAAAAGGAAACACAGTTATGACATAGGGTGAACACAAACGACAGCCGAATATTATTTGCCGAACCAATCTTCTAATTATTTTGTGAAATGATTCAGTTTAATTATTGTTCATCACATTTTCCCCAATAAGCCCAAGGTAACAAATCCTGATGCGCCGGACCCATTCCTGGCATTTTCAACTTAAATCTCTTTTTTGCCATTTTGATTATCAAAATTACTGAGCAATCTTGCAACGACTGACTGATTTATTAACCGACCCACTTCACTACCTGCTCTGAAGCATTCCTGCAATATCAGGATCTGAAGATAACATTAATCTAAGAGGAAACATGTAGGGAGTGGTGCTCTTGAAATGACAATGTCAGCTGATCGGTGAGTGGGGGGACAAACATTAAAATGACAGTTCAGTCTAACTGAACAGTTTTATGGCTACATAAAACAGACAAAACGAATAAAGAACTTATCAGCTGAGTCACACGTGCAATCAATGCCAAATGACACTGAACTTGCTCATTGAGACGCCTAATCTTAAAAAGATATTTAAACACAGAGCAATGATGTTTCCTTTAGAGTATGTATAATAGTAGTACCACAGCAAATTCTGATGCAACTGTCAGCTCAGTGTTGCAAAAATAACCAACTGCAGAAAAATAATGTGTAATAAGATTCACAGAAGTCAAACATGGTCAGAAAAGATGAATTAAAGGGTTATAATGAAATGAACAACCTGCTACATGGAGTGACCGCCACACATCAGAGGCAAACAACAGCTCCGGCAGGGTCAAAAGCAACCATGGGCAGTCCACACCGCTCAGCTGAGCTAGGCCTGATACCCAAAATGAACAGGCAAGTTCTTTGCCGATAGGAAAAAAACAACCAAAACTGCCCCATTTAGCACCATCGAAAACCACTCACAAAAGCCAAAGCGCACATTCAATCAAATCCGTTTCCCCCAACCTACTTACTTTGATAAGATTTTATAACGTTACATGCTCTGCAAAGGATTAACAGTTAACATGGGGCTTTAGGGTGCACGCAGAGAGGGAGCTGACCACGCCAGGCCTGCTTGCTGTCTACATAATGAAATTGCAGCGCGGAGATCAGGGGATAGCCTACCTCCTCCACGCCGAGACACGACGTTTAAAGGGAATTTATTTACCCAGCTGTGCAGGGTGTAGCACTCCACGGCTTCGGGAGGAAATAGCCAATAAAGAAGAGGAAAGAGCGTGTAGGATACGTACCAACGCATATCTCCCTTTCTCCTCTTGCATCTGTCAGGCTTGCCGCAGCCCTCGCCGCCTGATGTGCATAAGCAAAAGCCGCAGAATATACTGCGAACCGCTTCTATTCGCGCACACACAACACCGATTTCACTGAAACGTGCGCAACGGGCTCGTTTGAATTAAATATCCACCACCCATATATGCCGGATTCTCGTGTTTTGCATCACTGTTTTTCGTTGCAATTAAACACGGGCAAGGCAGAAATTAATATCCCGAACAATAGAACAATCCGATTTTCTTCTTGCATGGGTGTTTTTTTCCTCCTCATGCGAGACCCGGGCGCATAAAAATCTGCTTAGTCGTCCTCCTCCCGGTTCACCACGTTGCTTTTTCAATAATTATTCTGTCCATTGTTGTGCCCACATAACGCTGGGCCGGTCGCGCACACGAGACAACGGTGAGTTTGTTTCAATCGCCGTGGTGTTTCGCTTTCAAACGTGCCTTCGCAGCTACGCGGACCGCTCATGTCCCGATCAATTTACGAGCGGATCGCGTGTGTGAAAGTGGTATTTCTGTCAGCTTTCCGATAATGGCGGCGGCCCTCCTCCCCGGACCTAGTTCTCCTCTTCTTTTCTTTAGGAAAAGGGAGCTGTGGAGACAGAAGCGGCGGAGAGAGAGGGACTCACCCAGCGGCGCCCTCACACAACTGCAGCAGGTCGGCTCTCTGTTGCTAGCTGCCCTGCTGTCTATGCGGAGCTCGTTACTCAAAAGTAATCGATTCCTCGACTCATATTTCAAAACTATTGGCAGAGTTTTTGTTCAACGCTCGCCCTAGAGTAGCAATTTACTAATAAAATAACTCACTTTCTCTTATGCTGGGTCATTTCTCTGACCTTTTAAAGCCCAGGAGTGGTTTAATATAGCTAACAAACTCATGTCAGTTTTTTTATTCAACAATGTAACACAACGTTGATCAATAAATAGACAGTTTTTCTTGACTTTTAGCTAACTTTTTGATAAATAAATATGTTTATATATGTTTTTATATAAACTATGTGTTTAATATGTTGTGTTTGATGGAAAATATGCAAGATAACATTTAAATTGTTATTTAGCGTGAATTGATGAAATGTTAGCAATTTTTTTTTAGCTAACTAAGGCACCATTAGCATTAAAGTCCCACCTGACAGAAAATGTGTCTGGCAGACACAGACTGTAAATAAAGATGGATGTCAGCCAGGACAGCTCCTCTAAAGGGAAGCCAAAGCAAGAAGAGCTCCCCCTCCTGGCTGGCTGCGGTATCGTCATAAGCTCCACCTCGTCCATGTGGATGGGACTAAAACACTAAAGTGCACATGAAATACATTTTTGGTTTCCGTCATTTTATGTAGTTAATATAATACTGCTCCATGCAACGTTACTGTAGGACCGTGAGAGTAGGAAAAAATAAATAACTACCGTGTATAAGCCGACATTTCTTTGTGACTCGTGGAGGTAGAGCAGAGCGCAGTGTTAATCAAGCGAATACACGAGTGAGTCTAGGGGAAGTGTGGGCGGGTCATCGATAATGTGGCCCCCCGCGGTTCCACTCTCAGACAGTGCTGTCTGAGAGTGGAACCGCAGACTCTGGCTCCAAACTCGCAAAATGGCGCCGCCCGAATCCCTGGAATTCTTGCCTCAGTTTGACCAATGCAAGGAAGTGGAGACACATTGTCCATATTTATACAGTCTATGGACAGACATTGCGGTGAGCTCCCCCAGTGGTAAGGGGCAGACATGCCTTCCCAAGTTCAGAACAAATAGTGGTCCAATGGCCTTATCTATTATATACTAAAAGATAAGAAAAGATAAGATAAGAATTTACTGATCTCGAGGGGAAGTGTAGGTGGCAGGGCGAGACAGTGCTAAAATACAAATTAGATAAAAACTAGAAGTAAAATACTTCAAGCTAAGGTTTGATGGCCTGCAGAAAAATCTTATGAAATTAAAAAATAATAAAGGCGCAAAATACATTTACTGTTGTTACCAAGCTCAAGTTAAATATAATATGGGCCTATTTTAGGGTTGTTATCAGTTATCAGTTCCGCTCCATCTGCTTGATAATATTATGATTGACTCCCTCCTCCTTAGTTTAGCTTGCTTGAAAGAATGAATTAAGCTATTAACTGTTGCCCTCTTTACAAAATGTTTGAATTTAACAGCAGCATCTCCAGTTGTGCTAGCTAGCCACTGTGACGAGACAAACAAGCTGCAGTATAAGTTAGGCTTCAATTTTCATTGATAAAAATGCACATCTCATATCCAGGTCTGCACAAGTTCACTAGAACTCCTCCACATTTGACAGCGGCTGGCGTCAGTCATCAGCATCATATCTGATTACTGGCAAACTATTAACTTTAGCATTGCTGCCTCCTAGTGGATTTATGGGCTGTAAACCACCACCACAGGCTTTCTGTCGTCTTTGCAATGAAGGTTTCACTCTGTGTAGGTTTCTAGCTTTTTGTCTGGTACTTTGCTGTGCTGTAGTTGTATATGTTTGGATTCAGGTTTTCAGCGGCAGTGCATTTATTTAAGGCTGCTGTGGAAAGAAAGTCATCCTTGCAATGGATTTCTCCAAGCTTCATCTTCAGCTGCAGAAGTAATCAAAACTGTGGCCACCAGTGACACCAGGTAGGCATACTTGTATGCATTGCTCATCATATATTACTGGCATGCATGAGCATTATATTTGTATGTTTGAGATACATTTCTTGTCATGCTTGACAAGAAACTGTATTATCAAAGATAATATGCTCAACAGCCCTGGAAGAAATATTTAAATCCTTTGCTTAAATAAGTAAAATGCTTAGATAGTAAACATGTGATTACAAAGACAATCATTTGTTTCTGAGTTTTAGAATTATCCTCTCATGAACTCAGGTGTTATAGAATTTCAATGGTTATGGCGCAAAGACAAGAAGTTGACCACTCATCAGATACTTTAAGTTTCATTTTCTGTGAACCAAATTAAACTATCCATCTCTTTTGCACGAAAATAGGAGCCAGCTGAGTGCAATTGATATTACTACCACTAGGCAGAGCCCTAAGCCTTTCTATAATTCGCAACATCAGGAAGAGCTGAGGTCGCAGTAGGCTCGTGCTTGTTTTTGTCCCAGTAAACATGCAAAGGAAGTCACATTACTGAACTCAAACATGTTTTCTTACAGAACAGATCGCTGGATTACCACAGATATCCTTTCCCCTTTGTGTTAACGTTTCTGGATTCCTGTAAGTTATACATAAGTATGTTTCACTGGGTTTCGTTTTACACCTTGGTCAATTTATAAAGTAGCCTTTCTGGTGTAACAGGGATCTGGGGGATGAGAGGCGGCCGAGGTGAGAGGCGGGTCAACAGATGGGTGCTGAAGGACAGATGGATAATAGTTAGGAAATGGCATCAATGGCAAGGAAATAAAACACAAGCTAGGTTATTAAAACTAAACATTTATTATGTTTAGTTTTAACAACTCTGTCAAACTCTCAGTGTACCATGAATGTTATAACACAAAGAATATAAGATGAGTCAGAAAAAAAAAAAAAAATGTTTGCATGGTGAAATTCAGATGAGCTGGATTAGTGCTATAGAAAATATATCTGACGCTGATTAATTCCCTTATTTAGTTACATGAGTTTTCTGTGTGTCTGTGTGTAGCAGAGAGAACTGGAACGACCCATTTTCTACCACTCCCAAATAAGTCTGCATACTTTATAATTCATTTTTAAACCAGAAAACCATAACAGTTTAAAAAACATTATCCAAACACAGGAGGGCAGTTGATGACACAAAAGTTATGCGAGGATCTCTGGATTCCTTCCATGAAATGTCAGACGTTCAGTATTAGTCTTGGAGTTTATAATCTGATTATATGAACTTGAACTCAGGCAGAAAGTTGTTTGCAACAAATCGTTCGTAGAAGGGAGAGATGTGCTTGACTGCCGCTTTAATTAAATGAAGTCACAACAAAACTGCAAGTGTTATCACAGTGTTTTGGTGCTGAATTCAGCAGAAGTGGGTTTACGGACAGTTGAGGTGGATAATGAGTGGGTGTGGTTTGTAAGAGGAAGTTAGTTTAAATCAGTCAACTCAGTCCTGTCAAACATATTTGAATCGAGGTTAATGTTTGATTCCCATTTATCAACATTACACACTGGGTTACTTTTAAAGCTACGATTTACGCATATAGACGATAAAGCAACAATTCAGAAAGCTATAGTTCAGATTAGAGGCAGTGGTCCTGAAGGAAGATCCTGAACATCAGGAAACAGCTAGGAAGGAAATCCTTCTTACAGGAGCGGCTAAACAAAGATAGGAACAATGATTGAAAAACAACTCAGCTGGAAAATAACACATCATAGGTGATGTGATAGACCCTAAAGTGAAACTGACTTTAGTATCTTTTGGAGTTTGCTTGGACCAACGGTTGTTCCTGATGCTTTAATGTGTAATCTTTGCAGAGCAGAAAAGCCAGATGTGTTCGGAGAGTAACCTCATGCTTTGCACGTGTACATATGGATGCGCATGCTATGTCTTGGATGTGAGTTAAAAATACTGCCATCAATCTGTCTGCTGTGTTATCTGTCTGTCTGCCCTCTGCATGTATTCGTAAGAAAACTAAATGGATACTGCGGATGAAAAGAGTACACAGAGCTCAAACAGTGTTTAGAGACTGAGGCACCTATAAAAGAGAGTGAATGCCATTTGATTGTGTTTTAAATGACAATTCACGGCTATACAGCGTCAGTAACAATCCAAAATATCTAAAAACACTTTACAGGACCCACAGCCTAATACATTTTCAAGGAAAACCTCCCTTAAGCAGAAGGAAACCGTGGCAGAACTCATCTCATATATAGGGGGACCTATCTGCTCAAGGCCGAACGGGTTAAGATATAAAAATAATAAAAAAAAAAAAAAAAAAAAGAGGGAAAGAAGGGTGAGAAGAGATCGGCAGAAGCAAGACAATAAATTCGTACATGCACCTTGAAAGCACACATCCAGTATATAAGCATGATACTAACAAGACTCCATGACACTAGGTGATGAAGGATACATGGGAAATTGATGGTGGATGAAAAGGATGGATTCTAATTCGGTCCTATAACTGGTGAGATGGCTGCCATAATACACATATAAGGTATGATAAGCAGGTCGGAGAGTTATGCATAAGGTATGTGTTAGGGATGAAGAAAGCCATAATCACGGAATAACAGGCAGGTTGATGGGGTCTGGACCACAGATGAGAAGCATGTGGCTCCAGGCTGGAGACACTCACAGAAAGACAACGTCGAGGGGGGACACAGAGTTAATGACATGCCGTAGTACCACATGAATGTATAGACAGTGAGCGAGAGGATGGAAGAGAAGAGGTGCTCAGTAGTAAAGGATGGTTCAGGGTCACCTAGCTAGCCCTAATTATAACCTTATTTAAAAAAAAAAGAAAGAAAGGATGTCTCCCAAACCCAAACTGGAATCTGGTTCCACAAACACGGGCCTGGTAACTGACGGCTCTACCTAGAGTTTCAAAAAGTAGAGTAAGTAAGCAAGCTTGTATTTTGAGAGTGAAGCATTCTTTTGATGACCTCTCTGGCTAATTCCCAATAATGGTCTCAACGTACTCAACGTAGTCACATTTAATTGGCGTCAAAAACAGGCACGATATGAAGCATGCGCCCATTGTCACGTGGGGATCAGATTTTGCAAAACAAAAATGACTGACTGTTTGCCTTTGATGGGGGAAACACAACAACACCCTCCATTCAGCTGTGTCCGATATCTACGAGCCGACTAAATGATCGACTAGCGGCTCATTGTGCAAGCTTCTTTTGATTTTTGCTGCCCACACAGAGGTGACCTGCAGATAATTTTAGGTCATGCAAGTGAACGGAACGCATACAATTGAGGGGGAATTGAAAGAGAGAACTGAGTAAACAAAGGAAGCATTAGGGCCCTATTTTCAGAGAGAAAACTTGTGAGAGTGCAAAGGGTGGACTGGAAAAAACATTCACACTAAACGTAAGAGCACCAAATGGGGTTTAAAAACACTAATGAGTAATTTAATGCACAAGCCCGTTTTAGTTCTGCTCTGTTTATGTACGCTAAGAGGGCTAGCAAGGGTGCAGCATATGATATTTTTTTCTCCTCTTTTTAAGCACTGCTGACAGTACGAGACAGAGAGAGAGAGAGAGAGAGAGAGGCCTTCTCCATCTGGGTAGCATTATTCAGATTCCTCAGTGTTGGATATTTGATGATGCTGGCACAGGGAGAGCGAGTGGGGCGTGGAGACGGAGTGAGAGAAAAGATGTGGAGAGAGGCGAACCAGAGGAGGGTGCTGTTCGGACGGAGAGCTGATGTGGCCTTGACAGCCCTCTCCAAAAAAGCAACATAACAAGACAGGAATGTTATATATAATTCATGCAAAAGGCACATGTGTAAAATCGGTGCCATGTTAATACTTTGAATTTGTTGCGTTGCGACTGTTGCCAAGGAAACCAAACAGATGGGGACCATGGCACCTCGGAGTAATACAGCCGCAGAGTAATATTTCTGTGATGGTGTAAGATATTTCGTCAACGGTGGAAGGCAGCCACAGAGAGTCAGGCAGTCTTGCTGGTGAAACGCTTCCATAACTCACATCCCATGTGAATCTGTCTCAGCTTGTGGGAGAAAAGGGAGGGAGCCAGCTGAACAGGGAGGAGAGGAAAGAAACAAAGTATGCACTGAGATCTCATCATGTGATATCTGTTTTTTTAGCCATTTTTAATAGCTGCACGCTGATTACATGTTTGTAGTTTGGGGATCTGAGCAAAGTTTTCCATGCCCTCTCTGTTTTTCTGGCTCTTTTTTTTTCTCCTTTAGCCGACAGCATACTTTCCCTTGACTTTTTTTTTTTTTTTTTTTTCTGTCTTTCAGTGTGACGTGTGAGAGGAGTTCCTGCTCTCGTTTCTTGTTGTATAGTTTAGAGGGAAGGAGAAGGACTCGTGGAGAGGCGTTCATTTGCGCTGACCTGTCGCGGCCAAGATGAATTGATGGTGTAAACAAGAGGAGCTGTTAGTGTTTTGGTGTAAGTGCGTGTCTGCTTTGTCCTCACAGAGGAGTTGGGGCGAGGGGGGAGGAAAGACGTGGGGAAAGAGACGAAGGCTGAGAGAAAGTGACTGAGGGGAGAGAAGATAAGTTGTCTTAATTGTGCTGGCCCGCGGGCAAAGGTGGATAAGAAGGTGCATTCAAGAAGTCAGTCTGACACAGGAGGAGGAGCACCGCCCTGAGGGGAGACCACCACTTCTTCCTTCTTCCAGCAACTACGGGACAGGATGAGATATCAAGGCAGGGTAAGATCCATGCCATGATGCTCTTTGTTGCATTTCATGCTTGATTGAATGTGTTTTTACTGTGTTTATGCATCGTCTGTACTCAACACAATAAAGCAGGAGATCAACCCATTCACTCTTTCACCCATGGAGACAGTGGAGAGGGGAAAAGCAAAACAGAACAATGAGTCACTTGGAGATTTCTCTTTCCTGCCTATGAGTCAGTGTGTATTTTGGTTTTTGTATAAAGCTTTAACTCAAACGGCCCAAAGAGGATAAATTTGGTAATTTTCCACCATATCCATTACTGGTTCATGAGCGGTAGGGAGTCCGCTGTGGTACAAGAGCAGCTCGCCCCTGGACAGAGTGGTGGGGCATGCCTTTTAAGGAAGACAATCCGTATGTAGTCGGCCCAGCAGAGCTTAGTCATGACGGCCTAGAGCCAAGTCCCACTGTTAACCTCCTCTCTGACTGTCACTGCAGCTGCACCTATAAACCTGCAGAATGCACGGAAGCTCTCTGCTGCTCAGAGACAAATCCCACATTAACCACTCGAGCATTGCTAGGATTTTGTCAACAGGATGATGCCGTCACTCTAACAAGCAGGCCTTAGGTCAGTTCTCTGACAACAAAGCTGCAGGGATTACATTGCATTCTGGTTAAATCCCCATCCCAGACCTGTAGCTCTTAACGTATCTCAGTCAGTGTCTTCATTAAAATGCTTTTCACGTCCTCCGAGATCACCTCTAACCCCAGCGTTAGTAGCGTTTATGTGTTTGGAGTATTTTGGATGAGGCCCGCTCATCAGTTCCTGAAATGAAAGTTAAAAAGTAAAACTCCTGACTGGTAAGAGACGGTTCCTCGAAGCCAGTGTTTGTTGTGTGTTTTAGTTTTTAGGAGAAAGCAGCGTTCTGTTGCTCCAATATGCATCGCTGCACAAGAACATTAGGCAAATTTGAACATTTCAGGCGTGATGAAGGTGGACACTGCACAGGTACTGTCAGCGCAGCAGCTACATCCCGGATGAACTGAAAATCTCTCAGCTCTAAGGCGGATGGAATGAAAGCTTCAGGCCACATAAATCTGTTAAAGTTCATAACCAGGTTGTGCTGGCCAATGTCATCTACCAAGGAAGGTTGATGTGTATGCTGAACACGAGGAGCTAAGACACTCTATGTGATGAGCTGCAACTACATGCACAACAGTCATTCACTGCATCCTTTACACTAAAATCAATATGAGGATCATTTTACATTTGCATTGCTCATTATTATTCTGCACATGGCGTCATAACTGCATACGGACCAGGTATGCAAAAAAAGATTTCATCCAGTGAATGCCTGCCCTAGATCCGACCCTAACATTCCTTACGCGTATCCTTTGGAAAATCTGACCGTGAACAATAATGACTATCTGTAGGAAGCCCACCTGCAAGTGGAAGAACAATACTCCAAGGTGAAGCAGAGAGGAGGGGCTGCACTGGAAGTGTCCGGTGACTTTCCTTCTCTCTCACTTCTTGGCCGTCTTCCACTGTTGTCCTCTTGTTTTTTTTAGAGATTTTCCTGCATCGAGTGTTCAGAGATAATGACCTTTAAGCAGCATTAGCCGGCCAAATGAGACCCTTGAGAGGCTCTTGCATTCAAGAAAAACAGAAGTCCTGTGGAAGTCTAGCCCCTTTGTTCCACTCTCTGCCTGTTTTTATGAATGCGAACCAGGAGGGCTTCTCTCATACGTGAGCCTTTGATACTGAAGGCAGAGGTAGTGCTGTTAGTTTAGCTGGTGTGTAGCTGAACTGTTTGTCTGGATACCTATCACCAGTAAGTACTGACTAATGACATTTCTGTCTCTTTACATTAGTTTGTGCATGTCTGTGCATGCTGTGTGTGTGTGTGTGGTAGTGTGGTATCTCACCTTAGGACATATCTGAGACTTTCACTGATAATTCTTTGCTGTCTGCACCATGCTGTTGACATGTACACACTTTCTCCTAACTGCGCTGATTAAACCCCGTCTGGTGATATAGAACTGTGTCTAGTGTACATACACCATAATACTCAATCCCTCTCTCACACAATAGAGAAGTCTATCCTGTCTGTTTATCATTGGATTCCTTAAATGTCTTCATTGTTTAATCTTGGCATGGCTTGTGGAACTGTTCTGACTGCTGTTTTGGTTATTATGGTCAGCTACTCTTGAGCCATTTGCCCTGATATTTTGAAAGCATCCTTGAATTATGCATTGTGTGTCTCCATAAAAGCTTTATATTTCGCAAACTGTTGTTTTGCAATTACTGTAATCTTGAGCCCCAGAGGTTAATTAGTTTATAACTGGGTGAATGTAGCATAGATCAGAATTAGAGGGAAAGGACCGTTGGTGCCCCCTGCTGGTCAATACCCTGAAATACATCTACCAGACGGATACCAGGTTGATAAAAGTCACCTCTTCTCTCTTTCTGTAGGAGGTGGATGTTGAAGGAAGAGTGCGGCTGGTCATGGAGAGCGCCCTCACTGCTCGGGACAGGGTCGGGGTGCAGGACTTTGTCTTGCTGGAAAACCACAACAGCGAGGCCGCCTTCATAGAGAACCTGAGGCGGCGCTTCAGAGAAAACCTCATCTATGTAATTATGCCAGTTTTCCTCACATGTTGCACAACAGTTCAGTTGGTGTGTTGAGATATAACATGAACTCTGTGTCTGCACCCCAAATGTCTTGGCTCAGACGTACATTGGCTCAGTGCTGGTGTCGGTGAACCCTTACAAAGAGCTGGAGATTTACTCCAAGCAGCAGATGGAGCGTTACAGAGGGGTCAGCTTCTACGAGATATCACCGCACATGTGAGTCACTCTGGGGTCCTTGGACATTTTCCATTTGTGCTTTAGTCTGAAGAAAAGCAGAAAACTGTGAAAACTCAGATATTCAGTTATCAAAAGCAGAGAAATCCTCATTTGACAAGATGGAAAATAGAAAATGTCGGGCAAAGTTTCTATCTGATATTTATTAACGTCAGCTCTCCTTTAAAATGCATGCATGCAATACAGGAAAATGCACAAATCTAGCATGTATGAAATATGAAATAAATCATAAACTTCTTTTTTACCAGTTTTAGTTGCTTAATCGTAGCTCGGCTAATTTTATGGATTTGTGCAATTGTAGGGGAATGTCATTTTGCAATGTTCGTTTTAATTAGATAATAACAAGCATGCAAACAACCCACTTAGAAGTTTCAAAAAAATCATTACAGAACAAAGCATAATTTTCCACAGATTTCACTTGAGGAGTTCTCCGGTGTTTGCGTTCATTTGTTGCTTCTGTGTTCTCCCTCAGCTACGCCTTGTCCGACAACACTTACCGGGCCATGCGGACGGAGAGAAAGGACCAGTGTATTCTCATATCAGGCGAGAGCGGAGCAGGTAAAACAGAGGCCTCCAAGAAGATCCTCCTCTACTACGCGGTCACCTGCCCCACCAACGACCGCATGGCTACCCTCGGTGACCGTCTCCTGCAGTCTAACCCTGTTCTGGAGGTATTTAACCTTTGACCTTTCAAGCTGAACAGCAAGTGTGCACAGTATATTACATCACAATTTCTGACCTCTAACTTCTTGACTCTTTTCCTTTGTACAGGCATTTGGAAACGCCAAAACACTTAGGAATGACAACTCCAGCCGCTTTGGGAAATACATGGATATCCAGTTTGACTTTAGGGTAAAAACTGGTTACACCACACACACATTTAGCATTTAACAACATTTAAACAAACCTTTAGTGTGTTATAGTTGCTATATGCTCCCGTGTTTCTGTGTAACACCTCCAAGGGGGCACCAGTGTGTGGACACATCCTAAACTACCTGCTGGAGAAGTCACGTGTCGTGCACCAGAACCACGGTGAGAGAAACTTCCACATCTTCTACCAGCTCCTGGATGGAGGGGAAGATGACCTGCTCAACATGCTGGGCCTGGAAAGAAACCCACAGAACTACCGCTACCTGGTCAAGGTATTTGTGGTGCAGTTTCACAAAGGATTTCAAACAGAGTTTAAGTTACTGAATGCTATCAGTTATAATTTAAACATTGTCTTGTTCAGGGCAACTGTCCCAGAGTGAGCTCCATTAGTGACAAGAATAATTGGAAAGTTGTGATGAAGGCCCTGACTGTTATTGGCTTCACCAAGGAAGAAGTGCAGGTCAGTACCAGTCACAGTGTTAAATGATCGTTCATCATCAACAACAGTGCTGTTTTGTGTTTCCCTTATGTTCTCTGATTTACTCATTTACCTCATTAAAGTGAATCAGTTTACACTGTGGACTCATAAGCATGTTTCCAGAAACAAGAATGAGTTCTTTGTCCACTGTCTTATTGTCACAAATATATTTTCTAAAGCAGATAGTTCATCTATGAGCTGTTGTTTTCTGTGTCTGACCTCAGAATTTGCTGAATATCATCGCCAGTGTTCTCCATCTGGGAAACACTCAGTTTGGGGAAGGGGAGGAAGGAGAAACATGTATCACCACTGAGACCCAGATATCACATCTTGCTATGGTTAGAACAGTCTCACTAGAGTTACTGTGGAAATATGCAGAAACACTCCCATTTCAGTGTCGCTGAGGACATATGTGTTGTTGTTTTGCAGCTGCTGGGTGTTGACGGCTCAGCCCTCAGCGAGGCACTGACTCACAAGAAACTCACAGCCAAAGGAGAGGAGGTGATTATCTATTTATTTATTTTTGTTTGTTTAGTTTTTTTTATCCCCGCCCCTCGAGTTTGAAGTTTTTTGATTTGTGTTTCTGTTTGTGCTTATGCACTGCAGATGATCAGCCCGCTAAATTTTGAGCAGGCGGTGTCTGCCCGTGACGCGTTAGCCAAGGCTGTGTACGGTCGTACCTTCACCTGGCTGGTGGAGAAGATCAACAGGTCACTGGCGCTGAAGGTGGAGTTGCAGATCTCAGCCACACACCACCATCGTGAGGCTGTGGAGATACCTCTAACTGGATGATTTCTACTTTGTGTTTAGCAGGATGAAATCTACCACAGCAGCAAAGGCTCCTCAGTCATAGGGCTTCTAGATATCTACGGCTTTGAGGTCCTGCAGCGCAACAGGTACGAGTAATATTCATTCTGTCTCACCTTAATCTGCTTCTTAGCGCAGTCTGAGTTACCAAAGTCAGTGCCAGTGATAACCTCTATTGTCTCTAAAACTATAACTATTAACTTTAACCTTTTCCAAGTGACTTCACAGTTAATTCGGCCCAATATCCTGCACCTTTGCCCACAGTTTTGAGCAGTTCTGCATCAACTACTGCAACGAGAAGCTCCAGCAGCTGTTCATTGAGCTCACCCTCAGATCTGAGCAAGACGAGTACGAGACAGAGGGAATTGCGGTGAGCCCGTGTGTTGGCTGGGAAGTCAGAACAAATCCGTTGACATACAGTATATTCACTGACAAAAACACCGTTGTCCTTTAAACCTAGTGGGAGACAGTGCAATACTTTGACAACAAGATCATTTGCGATCTGATAGAGGAGAAGCACAGAGGCATCATCTCCATTCTGGTGTGTATAGCAACTGCTCGTTCCCTCGCACACACACGTTTGGGTTTCCGTGTGACATGTTAAGTTAAACACTCTGACTGTGTTGCAGAATGAGGAGTGTCTGAGGCCTGGAGAAACTTGCGACGTCTCCTTTTTGGAGAAACTAGAGGATTCAGTTGGCGGCCATCCACATTTTGTCACGTAAGCATGGTCTCATAATAAAGACTGGTTTTGGCCCTCTCATGTCATATCATTTCTATGTACTGTATATGTCTTTCAGGCACAAGCTGGCGAATGGAAAAACTCGCAGGGCAATGAGTAGAGAGGAGTTCAGGCTGCTGCATTACGCTGGAGAGGTCAACTACAATGTCAGTGGTAAGCTGTAATTTAATACTGTCTGTATTCAATCTGTTGATCTTTTCTATTCATGCATTTGTGCATTTGAAGGAAGCAACGCTCATATGCAGAATGACTCACAATCTACTGATTCCTCGATGACAAACTGCAGTGTTTATACTTTCATTCAGGTTTCCTGGACAAGAACAATGATTTGCTGAACAGGAACCTGAAAGAGGTGAGATTAATGTCAACAGACAAGGTAGCTCCTCACCGCAACCTTTAAAAAAAACCACTGCGTGTCTTGCTCGATTGAAGGAAAGGAGCGGGGACGTGCCGTGTTGACATGTGGTTGTGTGGTTTGGTATCCATTCAGGTCATGTGCCAGTCAGACAACCAGATCATGAGTCACTGCTTCCGCAGAGAGGAAGTAATAGATCAAAAACGACCAGAGATGGTGAGAGGTGATTCTGGCCTTTGCTCTCTGCATCTTTCATCTTTCTCCTTCTCCGTCAGATATTCATTTTTAGGTGTGTTTTTAAATCTAAAGTGTTGTTTTAAGGCATCAATTCTCTCTCTTCTCTTTCAAAGCTCTGCACGGACACACGGACACACACACATACACAGAGTATTTCCCATAGTTTGATGTTCTTTGATTCATCCTGTAGGCTGCCACTCAGTTTAAAAACAGCCTGATGAAACTGATGGAGATCCTCATGTCTAAAGAGCCATCCTACGTGCGCTGTATCAAACCGAATGATGCCAAGCAGCCAGGTACACTTTTACATCGTGATGTATGAGTTCTCAAATAAAACTTGTTTTTGAGATCAGTTAAAAAACATAAAGACTTTAAGGCAGCTCAGTGAAGGTTACCTGTACTATAAGGACTTACATAGCAAATAATAATAATTTCTACAGTACTACAGTACTACAAATGTTACTCACTAGAAATGTTACTCACAGATGAATCATCTAGTTATTTTGGGTTGGTTATTTCTCTGGATAATAGTAGATGTGTCACAAGGAAGGGAAGAAATTACATCATTTAAATTATTTTAATACAATTGATTGAGGAAGTGTTGAGTTTTTTAGAATTCATTTGCAATGTATATATGTACAGATGAATTGCAAGGAATCTGTTCTCCGTATTTAATCCACCCACTTGGAGCAGTGGGCGGCCTAAAGTTTAGGGGATTTTAGGTGTTTGCTCAAGGCACCTCAGTCATGGACAGAGGGAATCAAACACGTGACCTCACTGTCCCTGAACTTCACAGCTGTAACGCGGTTGTTTTTTTCATTTGAATGCCTCAGTGACTTGTTGCGTATCGCTATTGTATAATTAATATAACTGCATGGAATGCGCTCCATATGATTTGCCGTAATTGCGTCCCTTCCCTGCAGGAAGGTTTGATGAAGTTCTGGTAAGACACCAGGTGAAGTACCTGGGCCTGATGGAAAACCTGAGGGTCAGGAGAGCTGGCTTTGCTTATCGCCGTCGCTTTGAAGCCTTCCTGCAGAGGTGACTGACCTTCTCTCTGAATGACTTACATCTGCTGTTCATTCCGTTTATGTATATCCTTTTAACTATACACAAACGCCCTTAGGTACAAACCCCTGTGTCCTGAGACGTGGCCCAACTGGCATGGCAGACTGGTAGACGGTGTCTCGACACTGGTCAACCACCTGGGCTACAAAGCGGAAGAGTACAAACTGGGCAGGTAATTTGTTGCTGGAGTTAAAATACAGTGAGACAAGATTTATGCAGTTACAGTTAGAGGTTTAGGGTCCACTCATACTAAATGTGTGCATAAAGATTGTATACTTCAGAATAGATTGTTTCCATCAAATGAGCAGGGTATCACACTTTCTTTTCATCTGCTCTCCGCAGATCAAAAATCTTCATCCGTTTCCCCAAAACACTCTTCACCACTGAGGATGCTCTGGAAGCCAAAAAGCCTGACATAGGTAAGTAAGAAACATATGGTAAAGATTATAGAAATGAGGCTGTCACAACTGGAAATGAAATGAAAGACAATGACTCCAAGTCCAACATTAACCTTTGTGAAGTACACTTGTAATGTGATGATCAACCATTTCTAAAAGGTTTTAATGACACATCTTCTCACTGCAATTATCACCCATTATAGGATATATATGCAATATGGTAAAAAGTCAGCATGGCCCAAGCTGAAGCTGAGCTATAAATCAATTCTTATGCTGGACAGTCCCTCTTGAACTTGCAGAACTTGTCAGTGGAAAGGCATAGATCCACTTCTGCTCTCTTTTCTTTGTTGTGTTCCAGCGTTGACCCTGCAGACATCGTGGAGAGGCTACAGGGAGAGAGCCAAGTACCAGCGCATCAGACACGCAGGTCAGAGCACCTCCCACTGGTGACACTGGTCTCTAAAACTTTTTAAAGCCAAAATATAAAATGTTGTTTTGTTTTTTGGTATTACCAACTAGGTGGTGGTGTTGTTAATGTTGGATTCCTTCCACTGTCTGCTTTGTTCATTTTTGTACATGTACATTTTTGTACTTTTTCATTTCTGGTTGAGCCTAAGCTGATTTTATATCTCAGCAAACTATGCCATACTAACTTTGGGTTATTCTTTCTGACTCAGTTATAAAGTTGTCTTGGTGTTAAAACATGCGTGGGCGTGTGCTTATAGTGATAGTGATCCAGTCGGGGTGGCGAGGGATGAAGGCCCGCAGGAGAGCTAAGAGGCGTCGTCAGGCTGCTGAATTAATACGCAGGTGCTTGACTCTCGCTTTGCTACAGTTTGTTTCCGTATCTAACTTTGCCGGTGCATCATGCGCATGTAACCTTCCTGGTTTCGGCCCTTTTTTTCAGGTTCATAAAAGGCTTCATCTACCGCCATGAGCAGTACTGCCCTGAGAATGACTATTTCCTGGATCATGTGCGCCAGTCCTTCCTCAAGAACCTACGTAAAAACCTGCCCAAGAGCGTTTTGGACAAAAGCTGGCCAACACCTCCTCCCTCTCTCGTTGAGGTGCAAATGCACAGAGGGTTTTTCTGCTGACTGAAATTATAACACACAAAATAGAACAACTTCAGTGGGGTTACTAATGAATGTTCTGCTCCTTACAGGCCTCTGAATACCTGCGGAGGCTACATATGAGGAACATGGTCGTCAAGTACTGTAGGAGGGTCCAGCCTGAATGGAAGAAACAGGTGCATTGAATGAAGAAGACATGGCTGTCTTTGATGATTTAAAGATAAATAAACCTGCTAATTTTTCCTCTTGCTTGGCTTTTGCTAGATGACACAGAAGGTTGTGGCCAGTGAGATATTCAAGGACCAAAAGGATTGCTACCCTCAGAGTGTTGGAAGGCTGTTTCTGGACTCCAGGCTCGGTACGTGTTCATACATGCATCCATTAGTTCTGTGCTTTGAGAACACCCACAAACATATAATACTCACAGAGGCTTTCCTTTGCTTTATATAGAACGTGAGCAAATCAGCCTTAAAATCATCCAGACTCTTGGCAACGACAAAGTGCAGGTGGGATTAAGTTGGGATTTTTTTCCTTAATACACATGCGGTTAATACATGCTGCCTTGTGGTAACGTGTCTCCATCTGCTCCTCAGTACGGTGTTTCTGTCACAAAGTATGACAGGAGAGGTTTCAAGCCTCGCCCTCGCCAGCTGCTGCTCACCAACGCCTTTGCTGTGCTGGTGGACCGGACCAAGATCAAGCAGAGGATTGACTACGCAGCTCTGAAAGGTGAAAACCAGCCCTGATGTTTAGTAAAATAGTAATATCCTTTAACTCATTATCACTAATGAACAGATTTATTTTTTGTGTTGTTGTTTTTTCTTTCTTTGGATGGTTTATTCAAAGAGTTAGAAGGTTAGAAGGTTAACTGGTGATTCTAAATTAGCCGTAGGTGTGGATGTGAGGTGTAGTATACTTCATTTATAATTTCCTGGGCATAATTAAATCTGAAACCAATAGTTGATTTAAGAAAGACGCAATTTGTGTCAAGTAGTGGACACTAAATAAAATGAATTAAACAAACGGGGGAAAAAAATCACGTAGTAGTGTTTGAGTAGTACTTAAACTGAACAACTTAGCTCTAATTCACCGTGTTACATTTACTTTACTTTTACGTTCTTTTGAGACACTAAGTTTGCATACTTTTTTAAATCATTTTTATTAGGTTCTTCCAGTGTAAGCGGCGGTAGGATAAAGATGGATGGAAGGTTTATTAGAGTTGTCACTATTTGACCTTCATGAGTCATAACACCGGAATGACTGGATCTTTTCTGCACTCTCTGGCAGAAATATCCATGGCAACAAGCTGATGTTTGTATCTAAAGCTGCACCACTGACAGAAAAGTGGATGAAAACTTTTTTCTTTTAATAGCGAGGACTAATATTTGTAAAGAAGCCAGATGAGGAGATGGAGGCAGCCTGAAGAGTTCTCTTTTTTATGTAATTTTTTTGGCCTTTATTGTATAGATGTTGGTGAAGGCAGGAAGAATGATAGTGTTGCAGACATTAAATCTTATGTAATGTAGATTTCACTGAAACATGATCAGTTGTCTCATTGTGACGGTGTTCTTTAGTTCAAGGAGTTCAAGTTTTCTCTTGAAACAGGTATCTCTGTGAGCTCTCTCAGCGATGGGATGTTTGTTCTGCACATGCCCTGCGACGATAACAAACAGAAGGTACAGTACGACACAACACTTGATGTTTACAAGTACGCAGCTGTGCAGCCCCTCTTAATCCAGCTGTGTCTCCCTCAGGCCGACGCGGTGCTGCACTGCAGCCACGTGATCGAGGTGGTGACCAAACTAGCCATGATGGCCAGCAAGACCGACTACGTCAACATCAGCCCGGGCAGGTGAGCTTCTGTCTGACTGCTTCTGCGTGGCGGTCGTTGTGCCAACCCCGTCTCATTCTCCTCTCTGTTTGTCGCGTCTGCCGTGGCTTGCAGCATTCGCTTCGCCGTGGCTCGAGGCAAGGAAGGAATAATTGATTTCGTCAGGGGCTCAGAGCTGAAGGTGGCCAAAGGCAAACGAGGACATCTGCTAGTGGTGAGTCAGCAGCTGTTCTGGTATCATGTGGGGAGCCTGCGGGGAGGGAGGGAGGGAGGGATGTTTTGGTATCAAACACATTTGGGCCAGCTGACTGTGTTCAATGTGATTTCACTCCTCAGACTGCCCCTCGGATCAACGCCACATGAAGAAAAACAACACAGCGATAAACAGAAATCCTTTTCGCCTAACTGGAGGATTTCCACTCAGAAGTTTTCAGTGCTATGTGTTAGTTTGCAGCCGTCTGGATGACACCACAGCATACAAAACATACCGATTCATATACTGTACATCATCATTATAACAAGAGTGCCTTCAATGTTGCAGCAATTATTGCTAACCAAGGATTTAAAAAAAAAAAATAATTGAAAATCGTGAACATGAAGTCGTCACTGTTGCACATGCTTCCATGTCTTTATTGTTTGACACACACAACAATATTTATCTATCAAGTATAAAATGTCCTCTGTAAAACACTGTATATCTAAAACAAACCACTTTAAAATAAATAGCATGTTAATAAATATGTCAATAAATAGCAAAAAATATCTTTGGAAAGTCCGGTAGACTGAGGGCGTGGGGGAATAACAGGATGTTGGGAAGCTCTGTTCTGGCAGCTTATTTCTAACTTACAGTTAGAGGCAAAACAGAAACCTCAGGAAATACCCAAGAAAGCCCTTAAATATACGGCAATACATTATGTTTATAAAAAAGCAGACTGAAGTAAGAACAACTTGTAAAGTATTGACAACACCACTGAAGCACTGATTAAAGTTATCACAACTGTAACTCCAATTTTCTTTTAGATGCCGAGAGTCTTCATTTTTGAGTTCAGGCGCGTGTTGTCAATCTTCAGTGTTGAGTCATGAGAGTGTTTTTGAAGCCAGGAAGAGGAAGTCTCTCGCCAGCTTGATGAGGTAAAGATCCAGATCCCTCAGAACGACATAACCCTCCACTCTGCTGTCCCATTCGGTTTTGGAGCCTCCCTCCGGACTCAAGGGTGAATAAGACACTGGTTGATTCTGAGAGCCGCTTGCGAAACTCCTCTGAAGAAGAAAGCAAAAGAGTTTTGTTTGAGACCAGGCGTGGTGTCACTTCCCCCGAAGCCTGCGTGGGCTGCAGAGGGGACAAAATGTGGGTGGATTTCAGTAAGATGTCTGTGGATACCTGAATGCTGACTTGTTTCATCAGGTCCCTTAAGTCCAGCTGAATGTGCCTGATGCTCTGAGGCAAAGAAGTCGCCATCTGCTCCCCCTCCAGCTGTTTCCTCTTCCTCTCCAGCATGTTCCAGTAGGTTTGCATGTCCCTCAACGCAGCATGCAGTCTATCCTGGTCCTGAACACACAACCAAGACACGACCACACGATTGCATTGAGTATATGTTGCACAACCGCTATACTAGAAATTCTAAAAGGGGAATTCCGCTCAAAATTTCAAAGTCATATGTTCTGCAAGAGCAAATATTCTGGCAATGTCACCAGGTTTCATCTCCGCATAATGAAAAAATTGAAGAAATTCTCAGAAGAATTTGACAATGTGGTTTGGAAAATAACAACCAGAGAGTGATTTCCTGAGAAATAGTTTTAAAAACACACAGGTCGGGTACTAACCGTCAGCTTCAACCAGCTGTAGAAGTCTGTAGAAAGCAAAGGCATGTCCTTTAACTGTCGGCTCCTGTCCTCAAAAGACTCGCTTCCCAACTGCTCCTGCTTCTGTTAAAATAAAGACATCCACTAAAGATTAGCTGGGAACAAACCAACTAAAGCTGGAAGAATAAAAAGCAGTCGGGGAATGGAGAGGCCAGGGAGTGATATTTAGTACTCACATATTTCCTCAACAGCTGTTGCACGCGGGTTCTGGTGGATCTCGTGTGACGAAAGGCATGATTGTATTTCCTCTGGAGAACTGAGGATGGAGCAGATGACTCCACACAGTTCAGCATGCAACACAGGAGGATGAGAGCCCACCACCAAACAGTCATCTGAAACAAAGACAGGAGCAGAGTTATGGGTTAACAAATAAGAAGTATTGTTCACAAATCATTCTTTGTGCCTTCATATGTTACAAATGATGTTATATGCTGGTCAGGGGTTGCGTTAACCGTTTTTTTTGTTTTGTTTTTTAAATGTGACAGAAAAATCTGAAGGCCATCCGTCATTTTGACTGATTGCAGTTCAGACCCCTGACCTCTTGGTGGCGAGTGACCTTATTAATTGTCTCGTCTCTCATAGCAGTTTGCATTCCAAACATTGTGGAACTTTTGTCGGTGCACGATTTCCTGGTACACCGATTACACTGATGCACACGTCAGAGCTCGACTAACCATAGACATGTATACAATATATATGTATATATGTCTATGTCTATGCAGCTAACGGCTACTTTATTATCATTTTAAAAAATTACAGTGACGGGTAAAAGTAGATTATGACGGGATTTTTATGACCTTGTCAGTCAAAATGACCGACAACGAAAAAGTCTAGCGCAACCTCTGATGCTGGTACATTTAATCAGTGGTATAAAAGAGTGCACAAACTGCAGAAGATAGGGGGAAAAGTAGTTGACCCATAGTATAACCCCAGGGTTCCAGTCAGCTACAGTGATCATCTTAAAGGAACTGTCACTTTCCTCGGTTCAAACCTTAAAAGGAAGTCCATCGATATTTCTGAAAGAAATTCCACACCGCATCTTTCATGCCCTCCCACACAGCATCCCCGCGCTGCACTTTTTTCTTATGTAATTCAGTAACAATGTAGTTGTTCGGAGGTCTCAGTTCCTCTTAATAGTTTCACAGTAGAAGGATGAATTTTGTTTCAACATAGTCTCCTTATTTTGCCCCTGCACCGAATAATCTCTGAATCCCAGCCTCCGCATCACATCTGGCCTGTTGCAAGTGCCGACATTATAAGGTGTTATGGCTCTCGTTTCTGTCAGGTTCCCTGTCTCTGTCAAGATTCGCCAGTAGAAAGAAGAAGCAAACCTTTGTATTTTGGTCTTTTCATTGCATCATGTGTTGTTGGGGCAACACAGGGCTCTAGCTGAGTCAACGTCTTTCTCATTCATGAAAGAGTGACAGTGTTGTCTAACGTTCCCTCTACTAAAAGCTACACAGATCGAGAGACATTACTGTCACTGCACTGACAATAACAACTAGACATTAGCAGGCACACAGAAACACTGTAGCTCTTAAAGCTTTGACATAAAGTTTGATGCAGACACTTAGTGTGTCAAGAAAGACAGTGTGTTCTCTTCTTGGTTACACGTGTCTACTAAATTGTACAGCTTTTATACACACACACACACAAACACACACAAATACATATATACATATACAAATACTAAAAGGATTAAACTAATGCCTAAAGTATCAGTCATTTTAAGAAGGGCTTACCTTGGAGGAGCAGTGAATGTCACTCTAAGCAAGTCAAAATACCTTCATGCTTCAGTGAGACTCACATACAGTATATATACGTATTTGCTCAGGTTCTTTCGGTTTCAGACAGTTCTGGAGTTTTCTCATATTTTTTCCCTCTCTCTCTCTTTCTCTTACTAGCGCTGCATCTTGCGGTGACCAACATGATTCAGCACCAGGGAGGAAGTTGTTCAAGAAGAAGAAACCTAGTTTTCTGCTACAACTTATTCCTCAAGTTCATCTTGGCCAATACACCCACGTCACTCATCATCATTTGACTTTACGGGACGAAACATTTCTGCCCACGCTGAGGTCATGTCACGGCAGACCTTTTACAAGTTACACACCCACACATGGATAAGGAAAGAAAACAAATGTAAAAATTTCATCAGTGCAAATTGTAACTGCTTTAAATTTATGTTTACATGTTAACATGAGCTATTTAATACTAGTGGTTTAGTAGTTTCGTTTATTTAGTAAAGTGGGCAGCTCTTAAATGACTAACACCTGAAACTTCTTGAGTTTTCGTCCTAAGGGAATATTTCAAGAGTCTTGTGATGAGCAACAACTGAGACAGTTTCAATGAATTTCACCTAAACAAGACAGATAAAAAATATGCAAAATAACGCCCCGTCATCACGGCTGTCTAACACTGGAAATGTTAGGTGCTTTATCGCTGTTACATATGAATCACCCTGGAGTCAGTTAATATTGATCTTAAACTTAATAATATATCTTATAATATCTTCACATTTACATAGTGTTTTTTTTTTTTTTTCTAATTTTTAGACAGCAAGCTTTCTACTGTGGTCTACTTTTTACACACACACACACAAACACGCATATATATAATTACAAACATATATAATTATTTAGTCTTACATATATAGTATAATCATCATTGTATAATAAAATATATACATATTACATATATACTTAGATGGCATTATATGATTATTAACATGATTATTATGTATATAACTGTCTATATATGACTTGTTTTGTTTGAATGACTGGTGGAGAGTGTGTGTATAGATAGATAGATAGATAGATAGATAGATAGATAGATAGATAGATAGACACACACATATATAATTCTCAGTCATATACATATATATGATAATCAATCATATAATACATATTACATACATATTTAAATGACATTAAAACGATTATTATGTCTATAACTGTCTATATATGACTCGTTTTTATTGAGTTTTTATTTTTAATTTAGCCTTGAGGAAGCCACGTCTTCAGGAAAACTAGTCCATTTTCCTTTGTTTTAGCTTTGTTTATATATGATATACCTTAACCCGGAAGACTGAGAGTCATCACAGGCATATGAGATAAATAAGTGTTTTTACGATTTACAGTACATGTCACCTTCCACTTGGTTTTCATTTCACATTTCATGGCTGAGCCTTTGAAGGATAAATCTGCCACGTTCTTTCCTTCTGAATGAAAAAGAGGAAAGAAAAGTACGCAGTTTTAGTTTTTCCTCAGGGCTAATGGAAAGGCTTTCTTTTACAGAAAATAGTTAACGGGGGTTGATTTTTTGGAGGTGAATTCCCAGACAGAGACAAATCCAGGGCAGTGTGGGAAGTCACCATTCAAAGGATTAAAAACGCGGGGGTGTTCTGGCATCATATCAAAATTCATACAAACGTTTGTGTCTTCTATGGCTTTAATTTATTGATCCAACCAAGGAAGATACATAGGTTTATACTGTCTCTGCGTCATCTACAGTTTGTTTGGAGTAAAAACTAAGAAGTTACTGATTTTCTTTGCTTTCTTAAACCCTGCATTAAATAAAGATGGTAGCGAACCAGCATTTGCATATTGGTCTGGCTTTTCATTTGAGTTTTAATTGGGTTGTACAAAAGACAGCATTAAAATGTCATAGATTTAAGTGATTTGTCATTAGGATTCATGGCCTAATTCTCACTGAGGACATTTTTAGTCTGCACACACCTGTTTTACTTTACTATACTATACTATACTATACTATACTATACTATACTATACTATACTACAACTATATGTACTTTATGCTATATATACTATAGGTATGAGTGTCTTTAGCAACATTTAGCTGTTAACATAATCTGATGGATGCACCAGTTCACACTGGGTCTGCTGGAGCCTATCCCAGCTGTCATCGGGTGAGAGGCGGGGTACACGCTAGCAGGTCACCAGTCTATCGCAGGGCTAACACTGAGAGACAGACACTCACACTCACATGCACACCTATGGCCAATTTAGAATCACCAATTAACTTAACCAGCATGTCTTTGGACAGTGGGAGGAAGCTGGATTACCCAGAGAGAACCCATGCAGACACAGAGAGAACATGCATACTCCACACAGAAAGGCCCATGGATTTGAACCCGGGACCTTCTCGCTGTGAGGCATCAGTGCTAACCACCTCGCCACTGTGCCACCCTGGAGACAGAACTGTGTGTCAAAAAGATACTGCTTGAAAATATGTACAACACCTATACTTATGTATTTTTTATATATAGGGGTCTATGTTCAATATTGATGCACTTCAATTTACAGCAGATGAGTTAATATAAAACCCATTCATCTGCTGTCCCTTTAACCCCAGAAGCTGGTAAACGCTGTCCTCATTTGCCTGTATTATATAAGTGAACTTTTTTTAAACATTCATGTTTCATTCATTTAGTTAGTGTTGGGACTGAAAGAAAAAAAATTGAATTGAGCAGCTATTTAGCAAAAGACAGATACATTTCTTATGTTCACGCTTTGAAATTATATGTGACGTTATAGACACTACACAGGCCAAGAACTTATGAGCCAGGTGTTTACCATGTTTCAAAGATCTTCTTTGGTTCTTCTAACAAAGGTCCTGTTCAGTGTGTTTCAAAATGTTGGAAAAATCTGAACAAAATCCTTGAAAACTGATTATTGCTAGAAACACTGCCAAATGCCTACCTCGTTGCGGTGTGTCAGTTTCACTTTTGTTTATCTGGTTTGCTTGATAGCAGTAAAGTCTAGCCAGTTTCTATGAGCTGAACAGAACTGCAGTGCTGAGGCCACCAGTTAGTTTACTGTAAGTGGGTGCTGTACTGGAAATGTTTATGAGGGTTCAAAGTTTACTGAAGACAAACGGTATACAAGCCATACAAAACCAAGAAATCTTTCTGTTTCTGATTTACAGTTTACTACTTACTCATGGCTGCAAACCTACCAAGAGTACCAAGAGAGCATCAGTGATACAACCACTGGAAGCCATTTTCATACCACAAACGTGTTAAAGGGGAAAGGGGTTTCCCAGTATCTCAGTAACCCAAATGTGTCATTTGGAACCTACCTCTTTGTGGCCTTCATCAGCAATAAAGCATAGACAGTTTCTATGAATGTCCCAGAGACATATATATTCAATTTATATGTGTGTGTGTGTATATATATATATATATATTAGGGGTGGGACTCGATTAAAAAAACAGTCTAATTAGTTAGAGGCTTTGTAATTAATTAATCTCAATTAATCACATTTTAATTGGATAACAATATTTGCCCCAAAAAGCAGGATTTTTCAATTAAAATGGATTTTATGGATTTATTTTCACGAATACTGTAAACTCAAGCTCTTTTAATGTCTGGAAAAATGCATTTAATTGCATTTCAATTCAAAACAGTAGAAAAAGAAAGAAAATATTCCTGGCCAAAACTGAACAGACCATTTTAAGTACTTTAAGTACTTTTTCAAAACAGTATTGACTTTAAATGGTAAAAACAACAACAACAAAAATAAACAGTTTCGGCTGCCGACACGTCCTGTACGTACTTGGTGTAAATACAACAATCTCATCCTCAATGTGGAGAAAACAAAAGAGATTGTTGTTGACTTCAGGAGAGGTCACACCCAGCATCCCCCACTGACCGTCGAAGGTGCTGCTGTGGAGAGGGTGAGCAGCACCAAGTTCTTGGGGGTGCACATCTCAGAAGACCTTTCCTGGACTAATAACACAACATCACTGGACAAGAGGGTTAAAAAAACTCTCTACTTTCTCAGAAAACTGCGAAGAGCACAAGTCTCACCCTCCATCATGTGCTCATTCTACCGGGGCACCATTGAGAGTGTCCTCACTGGCTGCATCACTGTGTGGTACAGAGGCCGCACTGCCTTCTGCCAAAAGACACTGCAACGAATAGTGAACACAGCCAGCAAGATCATCGGTGCCCCTCTGCCCTCCCTCACAGACATTTTCCACACCCGCCTCACTCGCAGAGCCATCAGCATTGCTGGTGACCCTTCCTAACCCTTCCATCCCCTCTTCAGTCTCCTGCCATCGGGGAAAAGGTAC
The DNA here is from genome assembly GCF_963514085.1 of Chelon labrosus. Taxonomy (NCBI): domain Eukaryota; kingdom Metazoa; phylum Chordata; class Actinopteri; order Mugiliformes; family Mugilidae; genus Chelon; species Chelon labrosus. The sequence goes on along the minus strand of NC_140350.1, from coordinate 3,773,491 downwards.
TGGAGCCTCTGGGCCCACTCCACCAGATTGTTAAACAGCGTCGTCCACCAGGATGTCAGGGTGCATGAACTCTCTTTTTCTATATCCAGAATGTTTATTTTGTAACTGTTTTCATCTTTATTCGTATTTAAGAGAGAGAGACAGAGAGAGAGAGACATTTTTTCGATTTTTCTGTACGACGTGTATGTACTGGGAAATCTTGAATTTTGAACTTTGAATCTTAAGTTTTGTCTGAGCTTACCTTACCAAATGCAACCATCATGGTTGTTCATGATGGCTGAACTGCTCACAACACTATTTCTGACAGCTTTGTCTGTTGTGTGTTGACATTCTTGCATTAGTGAGACTTCCTGAATAAAAAAAAGCTGAACCCACTACCTAATTATGTTTTGGCTAAAAATACAACTCAAACTCAATTCAAATAACAATTCAAAATACAAACACTTAACACTATATTTCTATACATGATTATAAAATATATTATCTGACAATATATCTGACAATAAAGTGGCTGGTGTGTGTGTGTGGGGGGGGGGGGTTAGTCACAGTTCAACATGCTGACTTCCTCTCTGAAAGAGAAAATGCAGAGCTCCTCTTAAACCGCCATGAATGCGGTCAACAGAAGGGGAAGGGGTACATACAGAGAAGGGCTTCCCTCATTTCCACAATCTCCTCCCCCTGCATTCCCTTCAAACAGTAACATTAAATTTCCCTTGTGATGCAGCGTGCTCTCAGTCTATTTTCAGTCTCACTGTTTTGTGGTTTCAGGGATTCTCTTTTACTTTTGTTATATATTTCCTTCCTATTTTTAGATTTTGCACCAAGCAGCATCTACAATGATGCCTAGTTCTCTTATTCAGCTTATCGTAAATCAAGTACAATATGTTTTAATCACGTGCTCAGGGCTGAATGAATCATCTGAGAACTGGCCTATACAGCAATTTGAAAGAAAATAGAAATCAGCTGATAATATATAAGAAACAGAATAAGAATTTCAGCAAGATTTCAGTTCTAAATCTCAACCTTCTTTTATCGCATTTCATTAAACAAACAAATCTTCCATTTTCTTGAGAGGTTAAAAGATTAGAGTGGGAAAAAATGGATAAACCTGTGAGTGTAAAAATTCTGTAAAATGTGAAATAACATTCTACGGCAAACATATTACAAAACCATATTACAAAACCTAAATGGTTTTGTAATATGGTTTGTAATAATGGTTTTGAAGAGTAACTAAATGTCTAAAACATTACAGCATACCTGTGCCAAAATGTTCATAGAAAATTTTTACAGTATTTTTAATATGCAGGTTAACACTACATTTACACAGTTTACACATTTAAATGGCACACTCTGAAACATTCATTTTTGCTTTTTATTTATTTATAGAAGTTGCATAATGCAGCCTTTTATATTCCGATGTTGTATTTCTCATCGACATCATGGGGACCAAAGAATATTAACTTAATAACGTTAAACATCTGCAGTATATTGTTCGGTCACACTTTATTGGTGTTTGCTTGAAAGTACCGACACAAACGGGGGTCACTCCAATAGCCAAAAGATCAAAAGACAGCTGCACAAAGAGTAATTGTGACAGCAACACATTTTTGACCCAGCTTATGCAGTGGATCTGGTACAAACGCCCCAGGCTTTCTATTTAACTTGGATCACTTGTATGTTTGGAGTGTTTTTGGGAGGACAGTCTAATTCACTGCTGACCAAGACACTTCAGTCTCTAACACAGCTTCATAGTGGGGATTTTAAAGTGTGTACTGTGGCACATGCATACACCTGTTATTCTTTCTTTTCTCTGTCCATTTAATGTTTAAATATCAACGGATATAATGCATCAAATAAAACCCGTTTTTCCAGACTACCCTTCATACTGTAAATAATTGATATGCCCAAAAATGAATATTTTTCCCCCGATGTATTTGAGGCAACGGCTGAAGTTTGTTATTAGACTAGTAAATGAAAACATTTAATGGAGTTATAGGAGAGATTATCCCCTAGAATTCAATGTTCTTGAATATGATGAAGTATTAACATTCTTTCCAGATAATGGAAACAATTTTGACGGTTGTCTGCGGCCTTAAATTGTGGCCTTAAGAGGTCACAATTTAAGGCCACATTTTTTTCTAAGCATCAATACGATGCTTGTGAAAGTAAAAATCCGGAGACTTTGAGATTATCAGTTCTACTGACGTGAGGAGCTCTTCTCTGTAGAGTTGAGAAATAGTAATAATCACACCTGAAACAGAACTGAGTTATTAAAATATACAGAACATTAAATGTGATACAATCTTCATCATGTCATTCTGACCTTGAAAATTCATCATTTTTTGGGACTTTCAATCATCTGCAGACATTGCTTCCCAGGTGCTATGACTAAGAAGGAAATATATTTGAAGTCTGTATAATACCTTAGATGTCAGTCCACTGTGATTGTGGAACAAAGTCACTGGTAAACAAGAGGTTTCAGTTCCTAAGAGACACAGTCTCATCCCACCCCCAGCCCAAAACTTAGCTATAGGCGCCTATACTGTGGCTCTTAACCACGTCAGCATTGTAACTGGGAAGATGTTATCACAGTTATAAAAGATCCTGTTTTATTTACTAATTTGAGCCGTGATTATTCACCACAATCATGTTCACTTCACCTCCTGTTCACATACAACACTTTGAAATGTGCTTTTTAAAGGCATACAGAAAGACATTGCAGAAAAACATCTGAGAACACTTGCACAATCACAAACCAAAAGAAAACAGCCTAAAACGTTGGGTCACCACCAGCCGAGACAGGGGCTAACTATGTTTGGACAGCTTGGAGTCTCAGGTCCGGGGGGGCTATCATCCTGGGTCCTTTTACGCAGGGATAGTTATGTCTGTGCCAGATACTAGTCCTATAAAAGCAGCTGTAAGTTCCCTGAATGCTAGATGCGCTTATGGTTGTTGTCTTGCCATCTCTAACATCCTTTTTGTGACTCCCTCTGGACCAGGAAAATGTATGCAGCTGTTACGCTATTCGTTTTCATGTGCTTGACTGCCACCACCCATGCAGATCACCATCAGCCTTGTCGTAAGAATTTATAGTTCCATTGTTTTGATTCTCTTAGCCGATTTTGTGTTATTCATGTGTCAGGCATGTTTCAAGATCACTACAGTTCCTTTTTTATGGCAGTGTAAGGCAGTGTTATTAGAATATGCATCTAACCGACCTGTTGTCTTTCAGATTCACCCAACATGACAGGGTTCATGAGCGTGGTGAGTCTTTCTTCATTTAAGACCAGCTTCTTTGATAATTTCTTAGCATTTTGAAAACCAACATTAACTCTTTCTCAATGAATCAAACCAGATGTCCCTGAAAGGTGACGTGAAAGCGTACGGTGCATTCACTTACGATTCAATGGGCAAGAAACTACGGTTCAGATCAAACGAGAGCCATCCCTCAAATGGTTCGCTAGGTTTGGATCTGCTGATGTTTTTTGAAGAGGTAACTGATATCTTCCTTTAAAACAACAGTTGAAGCTCTTTTTCACCTTGACAATGTGTGATGAATGTACATGTATGTCCAACAGGGGATATTCTATGAGATTGACAGCAAAAACCAGAGCTGTGAGAAAAAAACACTGCACTGCAACATGCACCCTCTGGATATCCCCGATGATGCCACCTTTTCGTCTACGATTCACTCTGGGAGTCCATCCATTGAAGGGGAGGGATTAAAAGTCAACATCTGGACAGGACCAATGCCTGACAAAAAAGGTGGGACAGATGCTTAAACAAATAATACATGTGCCTCTTTGTGACACCGTTATATAATTGTGGTGACATAACCTGAATGTGTTCTGTCCTCCTTTTCAGGCCACTACATAATGTCGGTTACCATGAGATGTTTGCCTGTGTCCACCATTTACTTCACTGAGTCCACATCCCTCATTATCAGGTTAGTGATATTATTTTCCAATACATTAAACGGACACAAATTTGATCGTATCTGTTCGATAAACAGGCTTCAATGAATGCCCTTGAAGAATCTCCATGAAATTTTTATACCGGTTTGTGTCACAGCAACTTGGATGTGGAAGTCGAGATTAAGGATCCTGATCTGCTCGTGGTGCCTTCCTTTTGTCTGGGTCAGCCCCTGGAGGAGACACCTGAAGGGACAGTAAACAGCTTCCTCAACGAGTTCATGTAGCTGAAGCCTCGTCGGCAGAAAATTAAACCCCTACGCAAGCACGGTTCGCCACAACTATAGACTTTTCTCTCCTTTCCATTCGTGACTTGAGTTTTTCCTGCGACGCTACACTGCACCACATCTGTTTCCATCACATCCTCCACTCCCCTGTGAAGTTATGGCTTTGAATGGATCACCCTATATACGTACATTTTGATGTAAAAGTAAAAGATATGACATGGATTCTAGATTTAGTCATAATTACTAACAGTTGGGGGCTTTTCAAGTTGGTACCACTTACAAAACCTGTAAGATATGATTAATGGAACAATAAAATGTCAAAGCTGTCAAAAGTGCTAAGTGTTTCATTTCGGCCTGAGAACTGTGTGGCAAGATTTATCATCTAGGGGAGAAAACCTAGCTTATCTTAGCTTAGATTAGTTTTCTGAAAATGTAATCCATAATGCAATCAGTGAAGTAATATTTTAAAGAAATTAGTGATTCCAACAGCAAAATAATATATTCATAAAACCATAATATTTTAATTAGTACCAGTGTGATTAATATAAATAACAATAGCTGCATTGATATGAAGTCAGTCTGTGATGTGTGGTTTAGTCACAACAGGATCAAAATGCCATTATAGCACACTAACACTGCCAGCAAACAGAACTCAGTAATGGTAATGTAGCCATAAAAAGCCAGCAATGAGAACTGACATTTCCCTTGCACAATTTTAATATTTAGTCATTTAGGTCTGTCAGATCAGTTAAGGTCTGGTATTGTATATTGGCACTGATTTTATTAGTAAAAAACTTTATGAAACATGCTTGATTATGGCTTCTGCAGTCAAAAATCAATAATATATCCACCGAGTGTTTTTACATACCATGTCCAGAAATAGAGAAAAGAATATAGACTTAAAAAGAAAAAAGCAGGGACTAAATGCTAAATGGTTGTGTTTTACAATGTAGAAATCTTTTATTCCATTTGTTGTTACAGTAGCAGCTCACTATAAAACTGGAATTTTCATTTGAGTATCCAGAGTAGGCCATTTATCTGTCTACACATTATAAAATTAACCAAGCCTCTAAAATTATTTTTTTATATACTGTCTGCAGTATAAGACCCTTCACAGGACAAGCGGTCACAGACCATGAATGAATGAATGAATGAATGAATGAATGAACGTTTAACCAGGGTGTGGTACACTTAAAAAAAAAAAGAAAAAAAAGAAGAAGCAAGGAGTTCTGTTTATTTTATATGAATGTACAATTGTTCTAACTGAGCTTTTTATCAATAATATGGGAAATGAGATGAGTGGGTTAATAAAGCATGCTCAAATTGAAAGGCAGAGTCAAGTTATTAGTTAAACTGATTAGTGATCACAAATAAGGCAGATTTTCTTGGTTTAGTATCTGAAGTTATAGGGCTCCATGCTGTTCTTCATTATCTGTGACTTACATTTATTTATGTGTTGTATGTAACCTGGGAAGTCAGAGAGGACTACTTCTCAACTTACAGAGACATGCAAATATATTTTAGACTTGGGTCAAAGTGGATATTATCCAACAGGGTGACTCAATAAGTCTGTCAGTCATGCTGTGGTCATGGCAGATAAGTCAAAGGTTTGAGAGCACTGACTGACAGGATATGGACCCTATGAGCAGCAGTACTCGGTGCTACCGACAGGTGGTGTGTGTGCTGCATGCATAACAACGACAATATACACTGCACCTTGCTATATTAGCCACCAAGGAGATTCTTAACGTTAGCTAGCTAATAAAACGATTATTTTTGAGATTTGGGAAATGACAGTTAGTGCAGACAATTGACGAAAGACTCCCCTGTACAAAGTCCACAACGTTTGGATTATTTGATTTCAGTCCATCTTTGAATTAAAACGAGGTAAGTTATAAAATGGCGGATAGCTAACGTTAGGGAGTTCGTCATTGGTGCCGTTATAGCAGGTAGCTGGACAGGCACTTGAGATTAGTCACCACTTGCCATCAACACAGAACTACGTCTTCATCCGAATATTTTAAAATCAACGTGATTAATAATGATTCCAGCTGGTGTTAAGTATGCTGGTGATCCTGTTAGCCAGATACTGCTAACTGTCATGCTAGCTAAGCTAGCACCTGATGTGGTGGTGAAATTGTATCAAAATACTGAAGTGAATCCGTAAGTCGGCACTAATCAATCACTCGAGGAGAGGATCTAAAGGTATTTAACTCGATAGAGCGTAAGTGACTTCGCTAACATCACATATCAGAGAGATTAGCTGGAATTAGCCAGAGCGGCTTGGCCGTAGTAGCAGAGACGGCACGTCAGGAAGAGACGAGAGTGGACAGGAGTCGGCTGCCTCAACATCTGTAGTTGTATTTGTAGCTCGGAAGTATACAACTGCGCGTGTCACAGTTGTTCTGTGATAAACTTCTTATAGGTTACAAATGACATTAGACTTAACCACCACACTGCCCTGCTAAATACTCCTGATAGTGTAACGTTACCGGTCGTAGAAAGTGAGTAAAGTTATATTGAAGTGCTCAAACCCACTGTGCTTTACCATTTATGGTGCTTGGAGTCTGAAGTCAGGCCCCTTGTCTGTAGAGAACGACAACACGATGCTGTGTTTATAGCGCGTTCTGAAGCCTGGGATGTTTCAGCTACAGTGAGTCAGTGCTGTCCCAACACGTCCCCTCAGTAATCCCTACTCTCTGGATCTATCTGTTGTAACGTTAAGTTACTGATAAAGTTATGAAGCACTAACCTCAAGTTAAATGACTTACATAAGCAGAATTACATATTACATAAAATCATAATTAAGTCAGATTCATATCTTGAATTGTAATATTCAGACAGTTGTATCATGGTTTAATAATATATACCATATATACACATGAAACATTTTAACAACTAAAATGAACCACAGCCCTCCATTATGTTTACATTACTAAACGATTCAATTCTTCTATTTGTCTGACAGGTCCTTCATTTAAGGATTAAGACCTATAACCTGTCTGAGTGTGGTAACCAACATTGTTTCTATTATAACACGTACTTAATAAAAGAAAGAAGAATAGGTGTGATTTAAAAATAGCAACTTCATGAATCTTTGCTACCCACCCACTCACTCAGTGCTCTCAGTCCTAAAAAGCAAAATATGTTTCATTAATATTTGCAGGGCCACCTCTTTATATACAGTCATTCAGTGCCACTGCACACAATCTGTCTTTGTACTCTTAGCTCAGACCTGATGACTTCGGTTCTGGCTTTTTATTTGGTGCCCACGATGTTTTGGCGTAAAAGTTGTCACTTTTCATGGATTCTGGTTATTTGTTTCTAAAGTCCGTGCTCCATTCTCTGAACAGCAGCCGTAAACCCAACAGTTTAATGAACAATGTTAAGATATTATTATTTTATATGATATACAGTCGTTTGTGAAGCATTATGATTGAAAGGCTTGAACTGTTCCTCTGCAAAACTGACATTATTCATCATATTAGTCATAATTTAGTGTCTGAATTACTTTATCACAGGGCTGTAATATACTTACCATGCAAATACAAATTGAATTTTGTGATTCAAAGCATGACTGAAATGGTACTAGAAGATGCTTCCAACTGTGCAGTCTGGGATTCAGAAACTGATTTACAAGTTTCAAATTATCTCCACAGTTCGAGATAAAAGCACAGTGTGTGAGGTCTCAGACTGCGAAATTATAAAATGGAGAATGGAAAATGTAAGTGAGTCAGAGCAGTGACTGGGGAAAGCACCCCCTCTAAGGCTGTAACTGAAGCTTGGCTGAGGAAGACAGCTAGGAACAAGACATGCGATTAAAGTTAAGCAGTTGATATTAATCAGCTAATTGTGTGTATGTTTGGCCTTCTATGCAGAGCAGAGAAAAGCAATACATCTTGACATTTGCAAAACTAGAACCAGAACATGTAGAATGTTTTTGACTGATTATTGACTCAGAGTCTTCTGACTTCAGCATATATGCTAAATGTGTTTTTACAGCTAGAGTTCATAAGCAGTATCTAATCATTTGTTTAGGGGGAATCAGTCACTATAGCAAATATTGTGTTGTCCTTGGTCCAATTATTATTTTTTTTATCAGACATAATATCTCCTTGTGATCAATAGCATGGCATGTACAGGTTTCTTTTCATTGGCTGTGTTTCAATGTTTCTTCAACTGATTGGAGATTCCAAGTTAACTGTTAAAATGTTGAATAAAATGATCGATAATATATTTGTTCACATCCCCCAAAACTCCAGTCAGGAACTTTTTTGACAGTGCAAAGTTGCTTTCACCGCCAGAATTCGAACAGTGTTTCCCCAACTTCATTGATGGCAGTGAATTCGAAGAAGGAAAAGATGAACTGTTTTCAACGGTGCTGCCCTCAGTTGATTCCAGCTTAGTTCATCTTTTCAGACAGACCAGTTCTGTTTTGCTTTCGCCGTGTTTCTGTCACTCCCCAGAAACTCCATTAGCCACTAATGGTTTCAGGCTGAAAGTTATCATCCGGTTTCACCTTGTGAGAACACCTACACCGAGCACCTGTCCTCTACTTTCTTTTCTAATGTCTTCCGTCTTACTGGTCATGCTACTACTGTATAGCTTGCTAACTGTCGTGTGTCCCTCTCTCCATTTCTCTCACCCCCCTGCCCTCCTCCTCCTCAATCTTCTTCTCTGTGCGTCTCTGGCATCTGGTGTATAGTTGTGTGTTTCTGATCTGTGGATACTACTCATCTGTGGTCCTGGCCTCGTCAACCTGCCCAATCGTTATGGTTTATAGTTATCCACTCCTACCTCAATGCATCATTCTCCAACCTGCCTATAATACCTCTTATATTCAATCATTATAGCAGCTAACTCACCTCTAATGAAACTACTATCGTCACTAACAGTTCTATTTATATTTGGTCAGTCTGTCATGTAACATCATCAGCTATGTCTTGTATTTGTATCGTGATCAGATTCTACATGTGTGCGTTAATCAGGTGTATATATGTATGACAGATGTATGTTTGTCTTGTTCCTCCTGCTGCTCTCTTCTCTCTTTTTCTGTCACGGCCAGTCTCAAGCAGATGGGTCCCTCCATATGAGCTGGCTTCTGCTCAAGGTTTCTTTCTGTTATAAGGGAGTTATTTCTTTTCCACCATTGCCTTATTGCTTGCTCTGGGGGTTTCAGACCAGATTTTGAAAAGCGTCTTGTGAAAATTTGTATCGTTATTGACACTTTATGAATAAAACTGAGTTAAACTGAAACTCAAACTACAACTTCCTTCAAATTTGGTCTGTTCTGACTGAGGTGGCTACGTGAGGCATTTTTGTCCTAGTTGGGTGCTTATGCCGGTTATTTGTGGAATACTAGTGTTCATGAAAACCACTGAGGTGGGTGGGGTGTTACCAAAACGGTCCATTTCAGGGCTCATTTACATCTGCTATGACGTTATATTGATAGTTATGTCTGAACCTTTGCATTTGAACCTTACTTTTAATATATTCTTGAAATCCCAGTTGTGTCTGTAGTTTGGTCATCTCAATATTTAACTTGGCTTGTTGGCTCTAGCTGGCTTACTGACAACTGTGTACATCCCATGTCAAGCGAAGGAATGCTTCCGTACGGGCTCCATTGCTATGACCTATAGAATTTGAATGGCTGATGTGAGTTAGCAGGACGAGACAGAATTATGTGACCACTCAGATTGCTGGGTGGATTTATGTCTGAGATCCAGTTTCTATGAAAGTCTACTGATCATGATCATGTAACTGATATACAATCAAGAATTTACGACGTTTTCTTCGTTCCTTCATTTAAGATGAGGTCTTCATCTGAGCTCTGTGTAAGATTGTCGATTGAAACTGGGACTTGTACTTGATTTATTGGAGTCAGTGCAGCCCCCCCAGACACCTCCGGGTTGTTTTGTCTTTCAGGTTTTTGGTGAAGAGGCACCTCCTTCTTTGGGGTCCAAAGCAGTGACAGCAACTACTCAAGAAGATCCAGAAAATGTTAAAGAAATGCTAGCAACCCAGGATTTGCACACAGAGTTTCAGTTTCCTCCGTAAGCAGAGATGTGTTATCAGATTAAACATGCCTTTAAATGTTGTGTTTGTCTTTATGTATGTATGTACGTTATATTATTCCTTTGTTATGTTTGAATTCTGTTTATTGGTTTTTAATGACTTGATGTTTTATGCACAGAGAGGCAGAATCCCAGTTGTCTTCAGATACTGACTTTGAGGATCCTGATGGCAAACATGCAAAGACAGGAAAGGGGATGGTATGTTTCTCTTTTTCTAAACCTGTTCATGAGCACTCTGGGTCACGGGCAGGCTTGCACCCACACTCTGCGTGCATTGGGCTGAAGTCAGTGGAACACCTTCACTGTTTAATATCACAGCAGCTATATTCGATCAGAAAAATAAGTTAATGCTGCTTCACTGTCTGCATCAGATGTGTGCTGTGTGATTAAGTCACAGACTTTTCATTTCCAGAGATCAGATGAGGTCCTCAGTTTAGATCATTAAATACACATGCACTGTCCTTAAAATTAGAATAAAACACTTGGATTGAACATCTTTGTCTCCAACAGGCATCCAAGAGAGGGAAGAAGGCGCTGGGAGAAAGGGCCAAAGGTGGGGGAGCAGGGAGAGGTCCTGGTCCTGGCTGGGTGAATGGCCATCGGGAGGAGAACGGGATGCAAAATATGACCCTCTTTGAGGTGGTTAAAATGGGGAAGAGTGCCACACAGGTGGGTGCACAGTCTCTTTTGGTGCTAATATTTAGACTGGTTTGGTATATGTGGGCAGCATGTTTTGGACAATGATTAATCTATGATGGCTTTCAGAAGTGATTGTAGGACAGGGCGATCGTCTCTAACGTGATTTGGGAATGTTTTAGACTTAAGAAGTGTGATTTGTGAATAAATCATTTGGTCAAATGTTTTGGTTTCTTTTTTTTTTAAATTTTCTAGTCTGTTGTCGATGACTGGATCGAGGCATACAAACATGACAGGGACGTGGCTCTCTTGGACTTAATCAACTTCTTCATTCAGTGCTCTGGCTGTAAAGGTAGCTGTCTCACATGATGTGTCTAAATACAGTACGTATTTGACCGGGTGCCTAAAAACAAGTTAATACGTTGCTGCTTGTGTGTGTTTCTTCACGTAGGAGCCGTGAGTGGAGAGATGTTCAGACATATGCAGAACTCTGAAATCATCCGAAAAATGACAGAGGAGTTTGATGAGGTGATGCAGGCTATGCTTTACAGTTAATCTGAATAAATCTTTCAGTAAAATATACATCTAACATTAAATATGTGCAGCTACCAGATACTAGACTGGGAGTTGTTTCAAATGTGAAATTCAGATCAATATTATGAAACAAATGTGAGACTCCTGGCCTGAATCTGATTATCTCTCGTCAAACAGGACAGCGGTGACTATCCGTTAACTCTCTCAGGACCACAGTGGAAGAAATTCAGGATAAGCTTCTGTGACTTCATTGGGGTTCTGGTGCGACAGTGCCAGTACAGCATCATTTATGATGAATACATGATGGACACAGTCATCTCACTGCTCACCGGCCTGTCTGACTCACAGGTCAGGGCATTTAGACATACAAGCACACTAGCAGGTCAGTTGTGCTCTGGTGCTTCGTGTCTGTGTGCACACTTGTTCTGTTATTTCCCGGAGGCTGTTAGTCCTGCGGGCATTTATCTGAACTCTGATTTCTTTGCAAGCCATGAAGTTGATGACAGCCTTGGTGAACGTCGCTCTGAACCTCAGCATCAATATGGACAACACGCAGAGGCAGTATGAGGCGGAGAGGAACAAGGTCATTGCAAAAAGGGCCAATGATAGGCTGGAGCTCCTTTTACAGAAGCGTAAAGAGGTGAGAAAAGCGAAGTACCGTCTAGAAAGATATGGAGTTCCACATCTATCTTGTTCATTCATGAAATCTAAATATATACATACATATACACTGTCTGGCCAAAAAAAATGTTGCCACCAACCACCAACCGCCAACCGCGGTTGAACCGCCTTTAGCTTTGATTACAGCACACGTTCTCTGTGGCATTGTTTCAGTAAGCTTCTGCAATGCCACAAGATTTATTTCCATCCAGTGTTGCATTCATTTTTCACCAAGATCTTGTATTGATGACCACTGCACAAAGCCTTCTCCAGCACATCCCAAAGATTCTCAGTGGTTCTCAGGTTAAGGCCCCCACAGGCTTGTACAGTAGACACTAGGCATGATGGGAGCATCACTTCATCTGCCTCTCTTCTTACCCTGATGCCCCCATCACTCTGGAACAGGGTAAATCTGGACTCATCAGACCACATGACCTTCTTCCATTGCTCCAGAGTCCGATCTTTATGCTCCCTAGCAAATTGAAGCCTTTTTTTCTGGTTAGCCTCACTGATTAGTGGTTTTCTTAAGGCTACACAGCTGTTCACTTCCAATCCCTTGAGTTCCCCTCACATTGTATGTGTGGAGATGCTCTTACTTTCACTATTAAACATAGCCCTGAGTTCTACTGTTGTTTTTCTTCAATTTGATTTCACCAAGGCATACACCCACACTGAAGTCAGTCATGATCAATCAGGATTTGTTTCCAAGCACATTTCTTCCTCAAAGACGCTGGTTCCCCACTATCCTTCCAGTGTTTAATAATGTGTTAGACAGTTCTCAACCCAGTTTTAGTAGTTTCTTCAATCTCCTTAGATGTTTTCTCTGCTTGATGCATGCCAATGATTTGACCCTTCTCAAACAGACTAATATCTTTTCCACGACCACAGGATGTGTCTTTAGACATGGTTGTTTAAGAAATGAGAAGCTACTCATTGCATCAGTTGGTATTAAATAACTTGTTGCCAGCTGATAGATAATCACCCATGCAGTAATTATCCAATAGGGGGCTCGTATCTATTTGCTTAGTTAAATCCAGGTGCCCACTCTTTTTTGGCCAGGCAGTGTGTGTGTGTGTATGTGTGTTTTGGCACAAGGCAAAAAAAATCTGAGCTGAAATCTTAGTATCTTTATCTGCAGTAATTTGTAGGTTATTCTGTCTGGCATATCACCATCATCATTATGGCATTTCTTAGTAAATTAAGAGCACAGCGGAGTAGTAGTTGTGAAAAAGAATCTCTCACTCTGACAGCTGCCTTTATGTAGGCAGTGTAACATCACCTCCTGTAGGCTACAATATTCTCATCTAATGTCTCGGCGACTGTCCCTTTCCCTGGAACGTCATATTAGTCACAGACCACTTTGCTTTCGGAAGACATTACTGAGAGTCTTAACTGTTAAATCATTCTCTCTTTATTTCTCTCATGAGAAGTAAAGTGTGCTATTCATTTCTCAATTTGTTTTGGGCCCTCTGTTACGATTATACTGACACTGGTAAATTAGATTTCTGACAGCAGAACTATGAGCCTTGCTGTGGGAAATTCTTCTTTTACTTGTTGACATCATTTTTGTGAGAGAAAATCCCTGCGAATGTCGTGGAACAGTCCGCCTTAAATGCCAAATATCCGTTATACTAAAATCTGACAACGCACGTCCTCGTGGAAAGGAGGCACTCCCCAGGCTGGAATGAGAGATTTACCACAAACTCGCCAAGTTAAGAGACTCTGCTGAACCTGATTCAGAGCACATGTGTGAGTTAGAGAGCTTTACGATAAATAAATAAAAAGCAGCAGCAGAGCACGAGGCCCGTTATCTGTACGTGACAGATTGTTTTTTAAATGTTAACAGATCTCTTAAAAAATGGCCAGTTTATGTTTTGTTGCTGTCTTTGGGGACATAATTCATTGTCTGGACTGTTATATTTTGTTGTTGGGATGCAGCCCCTTTAAGGGTTTGCGTCTTTTTGCGGCTGTAAGCTTGCGGTGTTGTGTTGTTGCCGTTGTGGTAGCGATGTTGTTTCTCGCTTGTTAGTCTGGGGAATTAAACAACATATAGATCTTATGTGGGCTTCTTAATTATGACTTGTGAAGCCAAAGCAGTTTATGTCCAAAACTATCTCGGTGAACATTGGACCCTCCATTCCCACATTAAACCCTCTTGCTCACCAGTCCACTAAATCCAGGAAATTACTTTGAGATACAAAAGAACTCCATTAAGGCATTATTATAGGATATACTTCTTCAGTGGGCTGCCCAACACATCGCTTAGAAAAGTATAGAGTAGTAACAACCTAGTGGAGCAGAAGAGGAGTTGTGTTTTTTGTCATGCAGATAATTGAAATAGTATCATTTTGTGTTTGTCTTTCAGCTTCAGGAAAATCAAGATGAAATTGAAAACATGATGAACGCCATTTTCAAAGGAGTGTTTGTTCACAGATATCGGTACGTGAGTCCTTGCTGTCTGTAAGATTTCACTCTGATCTCACCTCAGTCTCATCACCAGAAGCAGAAGCCTTTCAGCGTTCATTTAAGGCTCTTTGGCACCCTCTAGTGTCAAAGTCTTGTCAGCACCAGTATGCAGCCATGTGATTTTAGTATGAGATCCAACAACCCCCAATAGTCCTGAACGCATGATACTGACCTTATGACTGAACCGAATCAACTCTCTCATGTTTAATAGTGATGCCATTGCCGAGATCCGAGCTATTTGTATTGAGGAGATCGGCGTGTGGATGAAGCTGTACAGCGACGCCTTCCTCAACGACAGCTACTTGAAGTACGTTGGCTGGACAATGCACGACAAGGTGAGCGTAAGGAGTGTGCAGTGTGTATAAGAAATATGTATATGTATAAGAAATGCTTAAAAATCTAAAATAGGACATTCCCTGACAAGATAATAATGCAAGGTTTAAAACATCAATTACATTTTGTGAAACAAAACATTTGCACTGCACCATATATCATCCTGTTTTCTCTGTAGAGGTGCTTAATAATTTAATCGGGATATTGGCAAAGTAACACCTGAGTTCTTGGATTTCAACTATAGTTATTAGTTTTATGTATTTGTCCTGTGAATACAGCAAGGTGAGGTGCGGCTGAAGTGTCTGACTGCCCTGCAGGGCCTGTACTACAACAGGGAGCTCAATGCTCGTCTGGAGCTCTTTACAAGTCGCTTCAAGGTGAGCCTACATTTGAATCACTTCATTATCCTGTAGTAGCCTCTTATACAGTACATGATTAGGTGTCATATCATTCACTTATTCAGTCCACCTGATGTAGAGAGATCTTATTTAAAACATACATTTTGCCCCTCTTACAGGATCGCATTGTTTCTATGACTCTGGATAAAGAATATGACGTTGCAGTGCAAGCTATAAAACTTCTGACCCTCGTCTTACAGTGAGTAACCTCCTCAGTGCACAATAGTCAAGAATGTCCATTGGGGCTTATAGATGTCATTATATGTTTTGATTACTGTAGCTTTATTTTCTTACGGATCCATATTTTAACACAAACTATTAGTAACAAGTGTAATTCTAAATACTCCTATTTGTCGGTCACAAATTAATTGAACTGGCCTTTATCATAACGACTGTTTGCATTTCTTCTAACAGGAGTAGTGATGAGGTTCTGACGGCAGAGGACTGTGAGAGTGTCTATCATCTGGTTTACTCAGCACACCGACCCATCGCTGTTTCGGCAGGAGAATTCCTGTTTAAAAAGTGAGTGTTTTATTGCAGGGTTTACTGCTTCATTAGCAACTGGAATTGAACCTCCGGGGAAAGTGAATGTCATTTATCCAGAAGGTTTTGTGGTTTTAATGACTGTAATAAGCCTGGCAGAATTATTGCAGAGATTAAGCTTATCACGTAAAGAGACTCTTTGATTCCGCCGGGTTAGATAGAGGTTGAGTAGTGTCTTGACGTCCAGCTTTCATGGAAAATAGTTCAAACTCTGAGGGGATGTAGGAATTAAAGAAATACTACACCTTACTCCTCTGCTATACTTCTCATCTGGCTTGGAGGATGAATTCTGAAGAATTTTCCCCTCTCCAAAAGGACTCCCTGCCATTGCTACTTAGTTTTAATAGCTTTTTGTTGTTGTTGTTGTTGTTGTTGTGCTGATTGAAGGCTCTTCAGCCATCGAGGTCCTGAGGAGGAGGACTTACCCAGGAGAGGCAGACAGAGCCTCAATGGCAGCCTTATCAAGACTACTGTCTTCTTCTTCTTGGAGAGCGAGGTGACCAGGCCTTTGCTGTTAGCCTGTCTTAATTAATGCCCATCTTAATATGAGTTGTTTAAATTTGTTTTGTTTCTATACTTATATTAGTTTGGTATTCAAAAATCTTGATTTTTTTGGACGTGGCTACAAAGATACAGTTTATATAATGAAATGTGATCTTTTTACTAGATGCTGAGTCTGCCTTGTAACAGTTGATTTTTAGTATATTCATTTCCATTTATTTTACTTCTGATTTTAAACAGCTCCATGAACATGGAGCCTACTTGGTGGACAGCCTATGGGAGTGTGCATCAGAGCTGCTGAAGGACTGGGAGACTATGATCAGCTTGTTGCTGGACGAGCCCATGCCAGGAGAGGAGGGTACGTCTCAAACAATTATTATTGGCTGGTTTTTATGTATTTTTTTTTTTTGTATCTGATTGGTTATACACTTTCATTACATTTTCAGTAATGTTCTGTGTGATTTTTAGCCTTGACTGATCGGCAAGAGACGGCTCTGGTTGAGATCATGCTCTGTGCCATTCGGCAGGCTTGTGAATGCCACCCTCCTGTAGGCAGAGGCACAGGGAAGAGGGTGAGTGTAAGGTTGTCATGCTTGTCATAAAGAGGATTAACTTTGATAGTTTATATGTTTTTAATGGGGTTGGGTTTTTTTTTGTGCGTGGAAAAGGTCCTGACTGCAAAGGAGAAGAAAATCCAGCTGGATGATCGAACACGGATCACAGAGATGTTTGCAGTTGCGTTACCTCTATTACTGGCAAAGGTGAGTACTTCTGTTCTACACTACAGCAAACTGTCTACTCAGAGTTTTGACATATTTGATTCCTAATCATTAAACCCCACTACTTACTTTTTATTTTATATTTCATAGTACTGTGTTGACATCGATAAGGTGACCAATTTGCTACAAATACCAAAGTACTTTGATCTTGACATCTACACAACCGGCCGGTTAGAAAAGGTTTGTCACTTTTTTATGTTTTCATTTTTATTTTATTACACAACTTCATATTTAAACCACACGATTCCTACAACATCAGTGAAACAAAGTTATGTGTGTTATTTTAGCATTTGGATGCCTTGTTGCGACAAGTCTGGGAGGTTGTGGATAAGCACACAGACACTGAGGTGCTGGAGGCCTGCTCTACCACCTACCACTACCTCTGCAACGAGGAGTTCACCATCTTCAACCGCGTGGACATCGCCCGCTCCCAGCTTCTCGATGAGCTTGTAGACAAGTTCAACAGACTCCTGGAGGACTTCCTGCAAGAGGTGAGTGGTGTAAGATGTTTCTTTGTGTGGTTCGTTTTCAAGCATGTTAACAGGTGCCCCGGCAAGAGGGAATGTCTAGGATTTCACAGGTTTGACTTGTTGTTTATCAGGGTGAAGAACCCGATGAGGATGACGCCTACCAGGTTCTATCTACGCTGAAGAAGATCAGCGCTTTCCACAAGTTTGTGCTTTTGATTTCCACACAAAATTCATATCCTGTTATGCTGCTGAATATCTTTCTGAAAAGTTCAAAGTTTTGGTTTTATAATATGAGATAATACTCCGATCAGCCACAAAATTATGACCACTCACAGGTGAAGTAAATAACATTGATCATCTTGTAACAATTCAATGTTCTGCTGGGAAACTTTTGGACCTGGCATTCATGTGGCTGTTACTTAGACATGTAGCACCCACCTAGACCAGACCAGGCACCCCCACCCCATAGCAATGACACTCCTTGATGGCAGCAGCCATCCCCAGCAGGATGCAGCCTGACACAGGCACACACACAAAAACACTTTAGAAACAACTAAAAAAAAAACATGAAGAACAGCACAAGGTGTTGACCTGGCCTCCAAATTCATTAGATCCCAAACTGATCAAGTATCTGGGATGATCCACAGAGGCCCCTCCTCTCATAGGCCCCCACTAACAACATTCTGTTGCCAGACACCACAGGACACCCTCAGAAGGCCCATGTCCATTCTCTGATGAGTCACAACTGTTTTGGAGGCACAAAGGAGACCTACACAATATTAGGAAGGTGGTCATAATGTTATGCCTGATTGGTGTATGTCAATGGTTGAATTTACTAGAATTCATATTGTGTATTATGATCTTCATTTGCGTTTCATCTGTTTTCTGCTTCCAGCGCACATGACCTCTCTAAGTGGGATCTCTTCACCAGCAACTACAGGCTACTCAACACTGGCCTACAGAATGGGGACATGCCTGAACAGGTAATATATAGCCTGAAAAGTATAGTCTCCTTTAAATTTTCAACATTATAATTAATCGCACATTTACTTAAGTGACTGGGAAACCAGACTGCAGCAGGAGACTAGAAAGGGAGAAAACCCTAAGATAACCTGGTGCACCAGAGGTTTTGTCAGACAGGACTACCTAGGAAGTCATCCTTGGAAGCAGTTGGGAAAAGAGCAGACCCATTTAAAACCAGTTGGCAGGTGATTGGATGAAGCATCTGTTGTAACACGGGCTTACTCCAGCTTCTCAGTCAGTCTAGTTGTAACATCTGAAACAAGCCAAGCCTGTAGCTTCCAATAGCTCTTTGGTTTAGGTACATGTTTTTGGCTTAAAGTCTGGTTAGGTGGATTTTCATATGATCTCACAAATCTCCCAGGAATACAGCTGTTACGTGGACATCAAGTTTGTTCTAGCTTTTACAATTTTGACTGTACATGACAAAATTGTTGACAGGAAGTAACTCAGCAGAAAGAAGAAATATTTAGACAGTGTCTTCTTGTATTTGCAGAACATCCATTGCAGTAACTAGGTTACACTTCACCCCCTGAGTTACCTGGTTGCTTCAGTCCATGTTCAGACACTGTGTGGCTCACATGATCTCCTTGATTTTCTTCCCCTCAGATTGTGGTTCACGCAATGCAGTGCACACATTACATCATTCTGTGGCATCTAGCGAAGGTTTCAGATGGCAGTTCAGTAAAGGTACCGGTCACAAAACATTTACAGTGATACACTCAGTAAAACATTTCTATATGTGTGTGTTTGGAATACAGGAAGACAATTAAATGAATCGATTCATTCATTGTTAATTCATAACCATATCGCAGTTTGAAGTATGCTACCTCCTGGAGAGCACTCATCTGTTGTCAGTAGCTCAGTTGCTCAGATCTAAGAAACATTCCTTGACCATAGGATTTCCATCCTAATGAAAATCTACACATTATGACTATTATTACATTATTACAATAGGTAACGGTAGTTTGATGAGGTACAAATTCACCGCTAACATGTCTAGTAAGAGACAATCTCCCATCAAGAGCACCGTTTTCCATTAGGTGTGACTGAATTCATCTATGATACTGACTCAGACAATTGCTGATTTTACTTCAATACAGACCTCTCAATACCTGGATAACTCTAACTGTGAACTAGGTGAATTGAAGGTGTTGTACTTTCTCACATGCAGGACTTTCTAACTGAACATCTTCTACTTACAGGGTGATATGGTGACCCTGAAAAAGCAAATGAGAGCTTTCTGCTTAATGTGTCAGCGTTACATAAGCAGCATCAACACCGCCGTCAAGGAGCAGGTACGCGTGTTTATCCCTGGAATTGTGCACCATCTTTCTTAATTACAACTGGAATTGTGGTTGGTGGGTATTTTCCTGAATGTGTCGCGTTCGTTCCAGGCCTTCACCATACTGTGCGACCTGCTACTGATCTTCAGTCACCAGATAATGTCGTCAGGCCGGGAGCAGCTGGAGTCTCTGGTCTACATGCCAGATTCTTCATTGCAGGCAGAGCTGCTGAACTTCATCTTGGATCATGTTTTCATTGATCAGGATGATGACAGCAACAGCGCAGGTTAGAGTCAACCCTCAAGTCTTGCGTTAAGCCTCTACACGTAAGTTTAAAGAAAAAAGACAGGGTCATGTGATTTCTAGTTGTAACGTTTTGTATTTTTCTGTAAATTGACAGATGGACAGCAAGACGATGAAGCCAGTAAAATCGAGGCTCTGCACAAGCGAAGAAACCTTCTGGCTGCCTATTGCAAATTAATCATTTACAATGTGGTGGAAATGAACACCGGTGCAGATATATTTAAACAGTACATGAGGGTAGGTTTAAACCCTTTTATAATCCGATTAGAAAGTATTCCTGCCCTTTTTGTTTACAGTATTTCTCGTCTTTCTTCTTAGTATTACAACGATTATGGAGATATCATCAAGGAAACGATGAGTAAAACAAGACAAATCGACAAAATACAATGTGCAAAGACACTCATATTGAGCTTGCAAAAGGTAAGACGACATACTTTTTGATGGCCTTTTAATCTAAAGGCGTCTCTGTTATCAAAGGTTGCGTTCATCCTGCATTTCTTTTGCAGTTATTCAATGACATGTTGTCTGAACTCGGCATTAATTTCGACCGCTCGTCTTCATCCTTCTGTGGCATTAAAGAGCTCGCCCGGCGCTTCTCACTTACGTTTGGTCTGGATCAGATGAAGACCAGAGAGGCTATTGCCATGTTACATAAGTGAGTAACTGTCTGGAGCAAAGCCAGTGTCCTTCACGTCACTTTTACAGTTGTTCATTTACTATTTCCGATGCATTGGTTTTAGGGACGGAATTGAGTTCGCTTTCAAGGAGCCCAGTCCGCAAGGAGAAGGGAGTCCACCGCTTAATTTAGCGTTTCTGGACATCCTGAGCGAGTTCTCTAGCAAACTCATGCGACAGGACAAGAGGACAGTGTAAGTTTGAGGCGCAGCGTGCAATGTGAGCATGGACCTGATGAGGCACTAAAAGGCTCTAACAGCGACTGTCATTCTAACTTCTACAGTCACATGTACTTGGAGCGATTCATGACATTTCAGATGGCCCTGCAGAGAGAGGACTGCTGGCTGCCCCTCATCTCATACAGGAATTCCCTGCAGGCCGGAGGAGACGATGACACCATGTCTGTCATCAGCGGGATCAGCAGTCGAGGGTCCACCGTCAGGAGTAAGAAGACCAAACCGACCACTGCTAGCAAAAGAAAACTGCCTGAAGGTGAGTAATCCTGGCTTTATCATACTTTGGAAGATGAAGATTTGCTTTTTGGCAAGTTTGGACATATTTAAAGAGACTTACGATCATTGCACACCTTAGTTTGCTCTCTACGTTATTTCCCTTTAACACATGTGCACTCCAGCAATGTGTTTGAATCACTAAGGGACACAAAATAGATTCTCCTAGGAATCTCCTCTGCAAACTCTTTTATGTTAATTGCCATCATCATCTGCCACATTAATAATTAATAACAGGGCTCACACAATACTATAGCCGCAGCTAGGGTTTGGTAAAATTCAGAGAATGTAATAAATGATTTACTCCAGCAGAAGAGAACAGCTGCAGCAGCAGTGATGCGGTTTGGATGAACCGTGAGCAGAATGTTCAGACGCAAGTAATGATGCATTCGCCCCACCTCACCTCCACTGTGCTGAGAGATCCAAAGAAGATGAGGCCAGAGGACAGCTACACCGCCACATTCACCATGCCAGCAGAGCAGCATCCCCATCAGCCTGTGCCTCCCCAGCAACAACCACACCATCAACACCAGGCTACCATGGATTACAAGTACTAGTCCTTATAAATATCTGTTTTGTTAAACTGAGGCCCACTATAAAGTCATGTTTACTGAACCCTGATCTCACAGCACGCAGGTTACATGGATGTTGACACAGAGGCAACAAGTGGAGGCCCGTCAGCAGCAAGAGCGGGTCAGCATGCACTATTCCAAGATGAGGAACCACATGCAGCAAGCAATGTAAGATGGGACTTGTCTTAAGAGTGCATTGTTGAGACATTTAACAGTTCAACCACTGACAAGCATAATCTACCGACACGTTTGCTTTGTTCGCTCCGCAGTCGTCGAGGCTCTGGACTCATGGAGGACGACGAGGAGCCGATAGTGGAGGATGTGATGATGTCATCAGAGGACCGCTTGGAAGACATCAACGAGGGCATGGACTTTGACACAATGGACATCGATTTGGTAACTTAAGAAACATGAACCTGAATGCTGTGTTCTTAGAAACATTATGGGAAATCTGACAACAACCATTTAATGATCAATGAGGGTCCCTTTATGAGCCAGTCCTCCTCCAAAAAAAAGAAAAAACACCTGATGTTGATTTGATCATTGAAATACAATCTATGTGAATGTTAACTTAACTAACTTATTACTTATTACTACTTATTTGAGTAAACTCTCAGCATTTGCTTGCTTCATTGTCTTGCTGTCCATCAATACGTATTTTACTCCACATATTTTTCTCACACTACAAAGCATTTTTGTTGCATATTTCATTTTGTGGGGCACTGTTCTGACCAAGCTGTTACTTTTCAGCCGGCATCAAAGAATCGCAGAGAAAGAACCGAACTAAAGCCAGACTACTTTGATCCATCTTCCATTATGGATGATTCGGTAAGAATCCACTTCTTATAATATTTTTTTCTCATTTGTTCATACTGTTTCAGGCCTGAAATTAGCTTTCTGTTTGTATGATCTTGAGACAAAACAAATATGGATGCCATTGTACATTCATATGATCAAATATCCAGTTGTATAGTGGCACAGTTGTAATAAATCCACCAAAAACTAACTTTTGAGAATCAAATACTTCTGTAGACTTGAAAAGTTGCTCTGAAATATTAAAAGCCTTATCCATCCCAGAGGACAGCCGTGATAGTCTGCTTGGATTTACTGATTTTACAAATCCATCGTATTGGAAAAAATGAATTCCCATCATTGTTAACTGGAAATCACATTTGATACTGACTTAAATATTTGCTTAAACAGTTTTTTTTCCTTCTTTTTAAGGAATGTTTCTTTTTTTAATGTCATTTTTTTTTGTCTTTAGGTTCTCAATGTGTCAATGTTCTAATATGAACTGGATACAGGACAATGTATCACCAAAATCCCTGGAAGATAAGATGACAGTTCTCTTTGAAAAAGGAAAATCAGACTGGAGTGAAATGGACTACTACAAATGACTTGTGAGACACCAATGTTTGCCTCTTTAACACTTTGGTAAAATTTAGAGGGAGCGCTTGAGTTTGAATTTGAATTTTATTCTGCTATTTTCACGCACTGGACTGTTGTCACGCTGCAGGAGACGTGTTTCTATTTTTGTTCAGTTGCACTAAAAACAACTTTCTGTCAGCTTTCACTAAGCTACTCCTGTTGCGGTCAGCGTGTCAAGCTGTTTGGGTTAAAAAAAAAAGTGTCAGTGGAGACATTGCGTTGCAGTTGCATGGTGATGGGACGGGACAATAACAGGCCGAAATTCAAATTATATTAATTAATATATACCTTTAAACTTTTTCATTCAGTAGACATAAAATGTCTGATGTAAATAAATAGTGGCCAATATACAGGAAGGGTGAATACACTTTCATGAACATCTAAAGATAGCATTATGATTACAAAATAATTCTGCCTATATGATGTTCGTAGTGTTCAGTTGTTGTCGAACACTATAACGACACTGCACGTTGTCACAGAGGTGTTAATTCAACTCAGTGGTAATTTTACAGCCATATTTAAGGAAATTATCAAAGGCTCAAATCAACACCTCTCTGGCACAATCTGAACAGGAACTGAACATTGTAAGGTTTTTTAACGGCTGCAATTATTACACAGCTAGTACATTATATTGTAAAGGTGTCCATGACATTGTGTTCACCTATTGTACTTTTAAACTGTAGATTTTGGCATGGCATGTAGCCATATATCAAAATATGTACACAGTAAAGTATAATGTGAACTGGAGTGTGATACTGTTTCAAGGGCCTCGCCACAAATGATATACAGCATTCTCAGATTTCTTTGTGATGGTATTTTTTAGAAATATGTGTTCTGCTTTTATACCTTATAGATAACTTTGATTTATAGATATTTTGTAATGACAATCAAATGTAAATTAATGGTTTCTAATCATGTTATTTCACATAGATTCTGAAATAATCCTTTTTAATGGAAATCGTTGTGTTACTATAGAAATGGCCATCTCTTTGTATTTTGTTTTAATCTCTATAATGAATGGATGCAAAAGTAATGCATTGCTCAAATGTAGTAAATTTGACAAATCGATGGCCACATCTAAAATTATTTTTGAATATTGGAAGCATTCACAGTGTCATACATAAAATTTTGACTCAACCTTTAACATGTAATCTCTCCTATATATTGACTATCTTTTCCCACTGTATAGTATCTAATAATATCTTACAACACAGTTATGTTTGAAATCTTCAAAAGAAAGGATTTGAAAATATAAAAGAAAGATGTGTATTGTTTGTTCTTTTTTTCAGTTTTTACAAAGCCAGTTTATTTGGTTTAGCACAGTTGTGCGTGTATAAGAGTGATAAACCTATTCTAAATGACAGAGGTTCAGAATTCTTTAGTCAGCTATGATAGAATCAAAAATGTATACTATACAATTACAAACGTGTAATGTATTGTGAATCGGTGCTCATTTTATATTTGCATTGTTTTGTTTTGTGTGAAACCTTAGGGAACTGTTAAAGAAAAAGAATGTATCTCTTTGACGTTAACCTAATTTGCAAGTATACTTATAGTACATTGTTTAGTTTGTTTTTCAATGGATTGTCATAATATTTCCTTTCCTCTGTGTATTTGGCCTGGTTGGCAGATTTAGATTATATGGAAGAAAGTCTATTCATATAGTAGCTAGAAACAAATCCCTAATTTTCTCAGAATGTCATTATAAACTATAGATCACGTGGTCATAAACATTACAACATACATACTGACTATTCATGTTAGGCAAATGAGAAAAATAATTCTTTAGCGTTGCCTGTAAAACTTACATTAATCATTTCATTTGGGGTCGTTTCTGTTTTGCATTGAACTGCTGAAAATGTGCATACATCTGTATGTTTATACATATTTAAGTATTTGCGTATATTAAATTTGTGTTTTTGTTCTACTTACAAAGTGCCCATTGCATCCTTTAATATTTGTATTTATGTCTGAAGATGTAACATGAACAGAATAAACCCTCTACAACTGTGTGATGATTTTAATAACCGTCAATCCATACAAATATTATAAAATAATTATAAAAAAAAAAAGGTAACTAGCCATGTTTACCGTTTTTATTTTTGTTCTCTAGCAATACATATTAAGTATGATACTAGTACACATTGTGCTGACAGGTAACCGGTTTGTCTAGATGAAAAAGAAGAGCAATGTAAATCATATTTTCGGTATATTCGGTATATATATGTATTATCAGAACAAATACACTAAATGAATCCTGAGACCACGGTACCAACATCCTCCCTCATAGAACAGTGAGTTCCGCGTTAAGAAAGCCTCAGAGGCAGCCCTCGCTGTCCTAACATGCAACAGTGAGCTAGCAGCGGCGGCTAACCACCACATTTGACCCTGATGAACTAGACATCCGGGCTGCGTGTATGGAAGATGGCTACATTTATCCTCCCTGGTGAATGGATCAAGAATTGGGAAAAATCAGGAAAACACGAGTTGTGAGTACATCTGAACTTCAACACGGATGCAAATGCTACATTAGTTTTCAAGTCGTTTACCCCTTAAAATAAAAAAAGATGTCGCTACCATTGAAATCTAAGGCCGGGCTTTCATGTGTTTGTTGTAGCTAACAAGCGGCACAGTTAGCAAGCTAAAACGGTTTGCGAGGCAAACAAACGTTAACGAGCACAGCTGTTTAAAAGATAACAAAACGTATAGTTTGTGTGCGATAGTTAATACAGTAGGTTTGCTTTGTGGGACGGAGGTCTTAAAATATTCAAATTGAACAATAGCTAGCTAGCTAACGTAACCTGCATGCTAGCAGTCGGATTAGCTTACGCTCCCATTATACCCTTCGTGAATTTGTAAACACGATGGCTAGCAAAGCTATGCTAGCTAGCATGTAGCTTATCTTTCTCTTGCATCGACGTCGTATTAGCTAGCCAAAATCTGTAGTAAATTTAGAGCCGCTTTTGGGGCAGGGGTTAATTCCAGTTGCCAGCCGATAATCATTTGGCTGGAAAAATGCCTTATTAGCCATGTCCGTGTAACGTCTACTGTAAATAAGCATATGGAGGGAAACAAGGGGACTTGACGTAACGTTATAGCAAGTTAGCAGTAACGCTAGCGAAGATGTCAGGTTTTTTTGTTGCTTGTTTAAAAGTTTATGTTAACCAGGCGTGGGGGCATTAAAATAGTGGTGACATTTATTGACACAAGTCTATAAAACGGCGCTGACCGCTTAAATGTACCCAGGAAAGACACTGTAGTCACATCGTAGACGTAGCAACGGCTAACGTTAGACTTTGTTAGCTGGTGTTAAGTTTATGTAGGTGTTTGCGCACTTAGCTACAGGTAACGTTATCAAACCTGTAGGTAATGGTTGTGGCTTTCCATATATTTAGATATAAAAGTACTCTTGGTGCTTGCAGTTTCCATTTCGACAGCGAGAAGCAACCTTATCAAAGTTGTCATGTAAATTCCCAGTAATCTCGTCAACAGTATATAACAAACTTACAACTCATGGAAATCAAGAAATGGGGTAGATCGAGACTGTGGTCTTTAGAGGAGAAAACGTTGCGTGAATAAAAATTGTACTCGTTTTCTTGAACATAGCCATCACGTTCAGGCGGAGACACAATAGGCTCACCCACAGCAGTGGCTGCTATTAGTGGCTCTGGGCCTTGCATATTCAAGAAAGGCCTGCAATAAGATGCACCAAACCAAACTCTTCTACTTTGTGTCTGTAGCTTATAGCACTTATATGGAAACTGGCATAAACGAGTCACTGTTAAAATGTTCCTGTTAAGAGAAATGTTTCCATACACAACTGGTAAATACATAATAATGAATGTCTGGTTAGGTGTACAGTGGGATGCCATCTGTGACATCTGTGCAGGCAGCAGATGAAAGGACATGTGCTAATATCTAAGCTATCTCATTGTTGTTGCGCAATTAATCTTTTATATCAAACAATATCTTTCCTTCAAAAGGTAACATTATTGTGGAGCTGTGTATCTGATATCAATCTGTTGTGCTAGTGGAACTGTGGTATTAACCAGAGCCAGACAGCAAAGGTGTTAAGTTGATTAAGTGCTCTGCTTGTTTGCTTGAAGTAGTGTAAATGGGCCTGGCCACCTCAGTACTTCATTATTTGACTATAAGTCTGTCATATTGGACCTTAGAGCCCAGATGAACTGCAATGTCTGCTTGATGCAGTTGAGTATCTCTCAATGGCCATAGCATGTGAACAAGCATTGACAGTGCCTCTAGCATCATAAGTAGCAAGTTGTTATCACCAGCCACTAAGCCAATTGAGCACGTTAGATGGAACAAACTGCATGGCCGGTCTGCCTTTGTCAGTGCTGCTCCCTTAAGTCTGGTTGAACTATTGTTTAGGAGATCAATGAGTTATTAGACACATCCAGTTTTGAAAGTTTCCTCTGACTTTTTTAGTAGTATGTTTCTCATCTAAACACCGTTTACGGAGTAACTGTTGGCATGGTGTTAAATGATCCAGATGTTATGAAGACATTTGTGTGTAAACGTTTGAACACACTCTGTATGCATTGCTTTTATAGATTGCATTTATTGAGCTGTTTATGGCTATTGATTGTCATATTTGTGTTGTATAACTAAACAGATATTTTCTGTTAACTTTATAGTGTACAACTCTGCAAAGATCTTACAGAGAAAACAGATCATGGAAGTGAAGTTAGAGGTAAGTTGTGTATGACCTTACTTTTGTTAACATACTTGTGTTTTTTTTGTGTCTGTGATAATTTGAACTTCCCCATCACACACACTGACACACGCCCTTCTTGAAGATTGTAGCAGTTTGCAGTCATCTACATAAGAAAGGGAAGGGTTTTTAAATGAGTTACCAAATTTAGCTCATAATGGTTAATACATATTTAAAACAATATAAATGAAAGACGTTGGCGAAAGCTACGACGTCTATATTTATTTGTATGGATGAGGTCTTATGAAGATAAATGATATGCATATATTGCCGTAATTTTATGCCAGTTATTTTTGTTGGCAATTGCCTGATGTTAATAAAAGATTCATGTATACCTTTAACATGTTATAGATCAGTGCTAGAGTGGAATGATTAAACTTAACACCTGTCTTGATCTGGAAGGAACAGTATCCTCCTTGTTAAAAACCCATTGATTACAGTGTAAAAGAACACCAGAAGAACAGGCAGTACATCCATGTTTCTTTTGACAAAGGCACATTTCTTTTTTTTTTCTTTTTTATTCCTCAACGTTTCAAAAATATTAGTCAGTATATTTTCAGAATTCAACCGCACTCAGTCAAGCTGTGCTGTATCAATAGCTAATTTGTGATGTTCTTATACTTCAGTTTAATTGGTTCCTGAAGGTCAATATACCTTTTACAATTTATCTTAGTCTGACCTTTTCCTCTTGGTAACTTATTGTCCAATTCTTCATCCTGGTGTTTTGTTTTGTTTTTCTTTCTTTTTTTTTGTCATCTTCTGTGAATTTTTGCTCTCTCTCACATTGATCCCTGTCCGCATTTTCCGATGTACTGTCTGCAAATTGTGGGAAATAGTGATGTGTGGATCCGTTCAGGCCTTTTTAATTTTTTTCCCATTGACGGAGCTTGCCAGATTTTTTTTTATTGCGCATGCCACACACACACAGAATGTATTAATATCTTGCTCCGTCTTTAAGTGAAAATGTCTTTCGCCATGCAGACACGATTATACTGCTCGATTATACTGCAAGGTGTTGATAATGGCTCCTCTACTCGATTTCTTTCCTTAAATTGGTGGATACTTATTTGTGTTTTTTTTTCTGTGTGTGTGTGTGTGTGGGTTGTTTTTTGGGGGGGTCTTGTGTAGGTCAGCTTTTGGATTAGGTTTTAGGTTTACAAAGTTCATATTTAGGAGTATGTTCCTTGCAGTTCTGTTTAAATTTTAAATAAAGTGTCATGTGTTTCATTTGTTTACCTCTGCAGATGTGCAGGCTGCCTTGTACGAGCTCTGCTCACAAGTTGTACAGGGGAACCTGAAGTTGGATCTTGTCGCCAGTGTCCTTGGGGACATGATGGTACAACTGCTACATTTTTTTGTTTGTTTGTTGGGTTGTTTCACTTAAGGTTTAAATAATAAATATAGCAGTGTACATGCTGTATATGTGTGTCAAGTCAGAGACAAACATTTTATTCACCCACTCCATTCCCATCATGCCTGGTTCAGTTTAGCTTACCCATTTCTTCTGTCTATTTTGTTTTCAGGAACTCCGTGATGACATGCCATCAATTTTAGCAGATGTATTCAGTATACTAGGTAATATTTTTTTTTTTTTAACTATATCTTTAAATAGCATTTAGTTGTCGCTGAAGTGGCATACATTTACTGTCATGTTTTTAATGTTTTTTATTTTTTCATAGATTTAGAGACCAGTGCATTGGAGGAAAAAAACAAACGTGACCATTACACACAGTTGGTGGGAGCATGTTTGGTAAGAACAATATTTCTTCTTTAACATTATGTTCTTGGACCTATAACTTAGCATTTCATTCAATTGCCCTCACACAGTTATTACAACCTAAACACAATTATGTTGAAATGTCCTGACAGTGAGATGTTGTATGTAAGAGTGAATCTGTTTTTAATGCTTATTCCAAAGTGCTAAAATAAATGTGGTTTGTATTTCAGTTTTTTGTACCAGAGGCTATCCTGAAAGAGAGGCTGGATCCAGAAACCCTAGAATCCCTCGGACTTATAAAACAAGCTCATCAGTTTAATCAGAAGATTGTAAAAATCAAGACTAAACTATTGTAAGTAGAGTACACAGTAGGAATGTAGATGCATAAAGGGATAATGTGCATTGGGCCTACTGTTCCATTGTGCTCCCTATGAAATATTTGTGTATGATTTTTCTTTTTCTTTTTCAGTTACAAGCAACAGAAGTTTAACTTACTAAGAGAGGAAAATGAGGGCTATGCCAAACTAATCACAGAGCTTGGCCAGGACCTGTCAGGCAACATCACCAGCCACCTTGTCCTGGAGAACATCAAGTCCCTCATAGGTAATCAGCAAGTCTTTTTGAGAGTTACTCTACTGAATACGGCACCGCTACACATGAGATTATTAAATGTGTTTCAAATATGTTTTATACAGACGTCTTGAATCTTCACACCAATATCTGTCCCTTGTGACTCTTTCCAAAAAGATGTTATGTCATATAAATATCATTTAGTGCTAATACTGTCCCAAACTATTGTCTTCAGGATGCTTCAACTTAGACCCTAATCGTGTTTTGGACATAATCTTGGAGATATATGAGAGTCGATCTGACCAAGATGAGTTCTTCCTGTCCCTCATCAAGTCCTACATGTGTGAGCCACTCACCCTTTGCCACATTCTGGGCTTTAAGTTCAAATTCTACCAGGTAAGAATACCAAGAAACGGTAATCAAAGAAACTGACAGCCACAATGTGTCCAGTAGAGTAGAATAGAATAGAATAGAATAACAGGCCTTATGTTATTGCCTTTCTTGTGTATTTTAAAATGCTGCCTAGGAATTATATGGTGTGGTTTTATATCATTTTATTAGATTTACTAGATTTAATGTTTATTATATTTAATGTATCACATATATTGTATGTGATAATGTATTGATTTATTTTTTTTATACGTTTATTCAGGAGCCCAATGAGGAAACCCCCAAGTCACTTTACCACATTGCTGCTGCTCTGCTTCACCACAACCTGATAGAGCTGGAAGATCTCTATGTACATGTAAGTAAGGGAGCTGCAAGTCCAGCTAATTACCACATTAGTTAAAAGATCAACATTCAGTTTAAATACACAGGATCTTTGCATGTATCAATCGGAATTAGGAAATACTTGAAGTGCACACCTATAACTATTCACTATAATGGCTAACTGAAGACTCTTTTCTTGCGGATGTGCTATTCCAGCTTATGCCACAAGATGCCACCATCATAGAGGAACACAAACGAGATATTTCAGAGGCCAAGCAGATTGCTCGGAAGCTGGTTATGGTTGTGTTGCCCTCAGAAAAGAGTGAAGACAAAGAAAAGGACAAAGAGAAGGAAGAAGAGAAGAATGAGAAGGTATTGAAGCATGTCCTCTCATAATGTTGACATATAAATAGTGTATATGCATTTCTTGTGAAATTATGCCTGACTGATCACAATAAGAGCAGATGTTTGCAGGTGGTGGAAATAAAGTCTTAAGGCAATATAATAGAAACGTCCACTTCCACAGCTTATTATGTATCACATAAACGCAAATTAACAAATTACATAGAAAGAAACCGTTTCAAAAAGCCATCACTTTTCTTGATTGCAGCTGTGCTTATTATTTGCAGCTGCTCTGCTCTAACTGCCTTATTGTATGTTCCTAAAGGTTGGCATATTTAATTATACTCAGTTAATCAGTTTCTGCTCTATTTTTTGTTCTGACAGCCACCTGATAACCAGAAGCTCGGTCTGTTGGAAGCGCTGCTTAGGATTGGAGATTGGCACCATGCCCAGAGCATTATGGACCAGATGCCTTCCTTCTACGCTTCTTCTCACAGGCCCATTGCACTGGCACTTTGCCACCTTGTACACCTGACTATTGAGCCTCTTTATAGAAGGTGCTGATTTCTCACTTACTTCCCATGATGTGTAGTTAAACCTCTTATTTCACAATTGATCAGTCAAGTCTTGTAACAAATTAAAAACAAAAGTCTGACATACAACTCTGTTGCTCATAGGGCTGGTGTTCCAAAAGGGGCAAGGGGATGTATAATGAAGCCACTGAGGAACAAAGGGGCCCTTTGCCCAGCTGAGAGTTTTGAGGACCTCCGCAAGAACATATTCAGCATGCTCTGTTACCTGGGCCCCCACCTTTCTCACGATCCTATCCTCTTTGCCAAGATTGTGCGTTTGGGCAAGGGCTTCATGAAAGAGGTGCGGAACTACCCTCTATAATACTGCATCTACACCACAGCATAAATATTGTTTTGACTCATGCTTGGTGTTTTTTGTTTTTCAGTACCAAAGTGATGGCGGGCCTGAGGTCAAAGACAAGATGGTACGTATAAAACCAAATATCTTGATGACTATAACACTTTACTGCTAATATTATAGTGTTACAACTGCTTTACTTTAAATGGTCTGTCATTTTATCTCTGTATACTGTAAGTTAGTTTGAGAATCTTGTTAATGTTTGTTCATTGCAGGAAACATTGTTGAGTTGTTTCCTGAGCATTGCAGACCAGGTGCTTCTCCCTTCTCTTTCTCTTATGGAGTGTAATGCTTGCATGTCTGAAGAGCTGTGGGGCCTCTTCAAGCTCTTTCCCTACCGGCACAGGTGAGACACACACTTGTATCCCTCATTTCATGTGATGTTGTGTAACTGATTTCTTAGATGGATGGTGTTTCCTTGAAGACAAGCATACAAAATATAACTGGGTTCTACAGACTATCCTATTATTATTGTGCAAAGTGTGAATACTTTGTTTGTGTGCAAACCTTATTTCCTCTCAATGGAAGAATTTTATGGTTAGGACCTTTGTTTGGACATTTCAGCACATCACTGATGGGCAGTGACACTACACGTTCCCTAAAGTTTTGTTTTAACTTTAATTTTCTGTGTCAGTTTGTCACAGCTAATACTTCTGAGGTTGCTGACGCTAGTGACACTTTGTAGATTATTTCCACTGTATTCTACACTAAACTGGTTTAACACTGTTAAAAAAAAGGTTTTGTTATAAACTTGACATGGAAACAAGTGCAGCTTATTTAGGTGTCATTGTACTGAATTGTGCACAGAAATGTAATTATGGGATTTTCAGTGGTATATTTTCACAGTATATAATGCAGATGATGTAGAAATTCATCCGGCTGTCTGACAAATTAGTATTTGTAAAAAACTTTGCTCTTGTAATGACAGTTGAACATAATGCCAAATATAAGGTGGCTTATTTCTTTTCATTCATTCATTCATTCATTCATTCATTCATTCATTCATTCATTTATTTATTTATTTATTTAATTTCTGGACCACTCTGAATTACACACTTTGTAAGCTGGTTTATGTTAAAACTGTTCCCTTAAAGTCACTTTGAGTGTGAATTTTTACAAATGTTAAGTTGTACATTGTTGTCTTGTTGTCCTTTTACATGCAGTGTGCTGCCAGTTCTACCAGTGTTTTGATTGCTACTTAGGTAAACCTTTAATTGTGCTTTAATCTATGCTCCCTAAGGTACCGGTTATATGGGCAATGGAAGAATGAGACATACTCCAGCCATCCGTTGTTGGTTAAAGTCAAAGCTCAGACTGTGGAAAGGGCCAAATACATTATGAAGTAAGTCACTTTACAGAACATTTGGTGCTGTTACTGTGCAGTCATCTGTTTTTCTGTTGCTGGATCTTGACTGTGTCTACCACCTAAACGTCAAGTCAGTACTTGTCATTGCAGGTTATAGTCTTCCCATTGTGTATGTGCTTATTTCAGCTATTTATCTTCCTTTTCATTCAAGCTCAGTCTAGATGTAGTCATATTATCTTGGATATCCCCGTTTATTGTGGCAGACATTTTTACTTATTGCAGAAGGGAAAGCACAGGGCTATTCATGATGGCTCAGCTCCATTATGTGTCCCAGTAAGCCATGACGGTGAACCTGAATGTACAACAGCAGGATCCCTCTTATGTGAAATGCAGCCATAATTAAGAGACCGGTGTTTACTCTGCTATAACAAATCCAAATGTCGGCTTTGAGAAGAAGTCTACTGAATATTAGATACTGGATAAAAGTTGCATGTTCCTACTAGTTCTGTCGAATTAGGTTTTATTTATAGTTAACACGGACATATCAAACAGTACCAGGATTTAAAAGAGGACTTGTAATTGTTTTGTTCGGCTATTGTGTTTTTGAAGACAATCGATGGCACTTCTTTTATCTGAAGCTGACAACCATTAAAGCATTTCCCAGCTGCTGTGAAGCTTATAGAAATGACAGTCTGTGCTTAGAGCACCCCTTGTATCTTCTAGCCATGTTAATCTGCTGTTTCCTGCCTTGTGCTGCTTCTTCTTTTCCTTCCCTAGGCGACTGACCAAAGAGAATGTGAAACAATCTGGAAGGCAGATTGGCAAGCTCAGCCATAGCAATCCCACCATCCTCTTTGATTATGTAAGCGTAGTTCAATCTAATTATTTTTATTTTACTTAAGTCTTATACAGTATTAAGTGATCTCATCTCAGATTTTTGTTCTTTTTTTTATACATGTTGTAGCACCTAACACACTCTGTTTTTCCTGTTCTATGCTAGATGCTGTCTCAGATCCAGTGGTACGACAACCTCATCGTTCCAGTGGTGGACTCTTTGAAATACCTCACATCCCTCAACTATGATGTCTTGGCCTGTATCCTACACATTCAGTCAGCCAACAACTGACACTGATTATACTATTGTTAGTACTGTGTTATTGGAGGCAGTGAGGTGGATGTCAAAGGTTTGCTGTTTGTTGTTGCGCTTAACTATTATCTCCAGATTGCATCATTGAGGCTCTGGCAAATCCAGAGAAAGAGAAGATGAAGCATGACGACACCACCATCTCCTCATGGCTTCAGAGTACGTGTCCTCACAGTTCAACACATCGTCTATTACCATGCAAGAGAAGAAAAGCCGTTTGATGTTTTAATGAGTGATTAACATACACCTGTTCTTCTCAACCAAGGTCTGGCAAGTCTGTGCGGAGCTGTGTTTAGAAAATATCCGATCGAGCTGGCTGGTCTTCTTCAGTACGTCACCAATCAACTAAAAGCAGGGAAGAGGTAAGTAGTGTCAGACAATTTTGTAGAAACAGGATGACCGTTTGTTTAATATGTTGTGTCTACGCACTCTTCTTTATCACGGTGTGGTTAGCCTTGAGTCACAATATTCAAATTAATTCATAATTATGGTTATACTTAAACATGTGTTGGGAAAAGTATGTGGTTGTTTTTGCTTTGATTGTTAAGTGATTTTTTTTTTTTAATGTGTCCGGAATTGTGCTTTGCTTTATCTTTCCTCTTACTGCAGTTTTGACCTGCTGATCCTTAAAGAGGTGGTGCAGAAAATGGCTGGCATTGAGATCACAGATGAGATGACCTCAGAACAGTTAGAAGCCATGACAGGAGGGGAGCAACTCAAAGCTGAGGTATATACAGTAGACTCAAAAACAGATGTAATTTCCTCATTCAGTTTCTTGAGCCACATCTATATGATTGGACTAGTGCTGCACATGTTTTGGTACATTGTCATTATGAGTGTGATTCGGTTCACAGGGCGGCTACTTTGGCCAGATTAGGAACACTAAAAAGTCTTCGCAGCGTCTGAAGGATGCACTGCTGGACCATGAGCTAGCCCTACCACTGTGTCTTCTCATGGCACAGCAGCGAAATGGTGTGGTTTTCTTGGAGGGAGGAGAGAATCATCTTAAACTTGTTGGCCACCTCTACGACCAGGTATGTATACCCTCTTAGTACATTTAGTCTTAATGTAAACAATGGGATGGTCTTGCATGTTTTTGTTGCTAAGATAACTCTGTCTTTTTACAGTGTCATGACACATTAGTGCAGTTTGGTGGCTTTCTAGCATCCAACCTCAGCACAGAGGACTACATCAAGCGAGTGCCCTCCATTGACATCCTTTGTAACCAGTTTCACACGCCACATGACGCTGCTTTCTTCCTGTCTCGGCCAATGTATGCGCATCAGATTTTGGTCAGTGAAGTACTCTCAGTTTTACAGCCTAAAGTCTAACATTTAATTTTAATAAGGAAATGTTTCCCCTAGTGTTAGCCTAATGTTGTCTCTACTTACAGTCAAAGTACGATGAGCTGAAGAAGACAGAAAAAGGAAACCGGCAACAGCAGAAAGTACACAAGTATGTGGCAGCCTGTGAGCAGGTGATGACACCAGTGCACGAAGCTGTGGTGTCCCTCCATCCAGCCAGGGTTTGGGATGATCTCCGCCCTCAGTTCTATGCTACCTTCTGGTCTCTGACCATGTACGACTTGGCTGTACCGCATGCTGCTTACGATCGCGAGGTCAACAAGCTCAAGGTCCAGATCAAAGCCATCGAGGATAACCCTGAGATAGTGAGTAGTTGTTTGACAGCTGTTGCTACACAACCATTTTATACTCAACTATTTGTGGTGTGACTGTTGCTGTGGTTGCCTTCCAATGTAGCCCTTGAATAAGAAAAAGAAGGAGAAGGAACGCTGTACGGCCCTACAGGAAAAGCTACAGGAGGAGGAGAAGAAACAGCTAGAGCACGTCCAAAGAGTTTTACACCGCCTCAAACTGGAGAAAGACAACTGGTTATTAGCCAGTAAGTATCCCATAGTCAGCTTGTGTACAGTCTGATCTCGTCATTTACAACATAAGAGGCTGGTTCTTCTTAAATAAACAAACGGCAACAACAAGCTTTAGGATAGTGATTTATATAATATAGCAGATATTTAGTTGGACACAAAGCTCTTATCGTTAATGTCACACTCAGTTTTAACTCTCGTTGGACCCACCCTTGAAAGAGTATGTAGACAGTATGTAGTAAAGAATGTTGTGGACATCCAAACAAAGCTATTGAGGTCAGTACCATCGAAGTGTTCAAAGTAGATGTTCAATGTTTTATCGGTCTGCTTTTAATATGAATCAAAACTCTTTATTACAGAATCCACAAAAAATGAGACAATAACAAAGTTCCTGCAGCTTTGTCTGTTCCCCCGCTGCATCTTCTCCTCCATCGACGCTGTGTACTGTGCCCGCTTTGTTGAGCTTGTCCACCAGCAGAAGACGCCCAACTTCTGCACACTCCTGTGCTATGATAGGGTAAGTGATTCAAACACATAGAATGTTGATATAAAGTTAACTGCGTTTTTACAACAGTCTTTGTATGGTTACAAAGTGGTTTAGAGAGTCAAGTAATAAACATTTATAATGTGATCAATTAAGGAGGCTAATGTAGACTATAATT
Source organism: Chelon labrosus (assembly GCF_963514085.1). NCBI lineage: Eukaryota > Metazoa > Chordata > Actinopteri > Mugiliformes > Mugilidae > Chelon > Chelon labrosus. The sequence goes on along the minus strand of NC_140350.1, from coordinate 3,736,107 downwards.
TGGCCCTCTCAGCAGAATAGAAGCAGCAATATCCATTAAAATAACTAGAGTAAGTGTCAAACATTTAAGTGCACCATCAAATTAAAGCGTGATGTGTACTAACTAGTCCATTAATACCATTTTTGCTAAACAACAGTTAAGTACAGCTCTACGATATTGGGTGTAAAAACTGACGTACCACTTTGTAAAATATATCCAGATTTTTTTTTATTTTCCTTAATCCATATATCTACATTATACATTGCTGTTTAAGTAAAAGTGCTGCGTTGTGTTGGTTGGCAGGTTTTCTCTGCTATCATTTACACTGTGGCCAGCTGTACGGAGAATGAGTCTCACCGCTACGGACGCTTCCTCTGCTGCATGTTGGAGACGGTGACCCGCTGGCACAGCGACCGTGCAATCTATGAGAAGGTTTCTAGTCTCTACTTGTACTCTGCACTTTAACATGAATTTACTTCTAACATTTTCTGATGTAGGGTGAACTGGAAATCAACCTGTCTATTCTTATTGTGTGGTCACAGGAGTGTGTCAATTATCCCGGCTTCCTGACCATCTTCAGAGCCACAGGCTTCGATGGAGGAAACAAAGCAGATCAACTAGATTATGAAAACTTCAGGCATGTGGTGCATAAATGGCACTACATGCTAACTAAAGTAAGCTGCCCTTCTTTATCTTTTTATCCTTCCTAAAAATGATGTCTATTAAATGACAGTCAGAGCTGTGGAAGGTGTGTACTTATCTATAATAATGGTCTCTTTTGCTACTCCAACCAGGCTTCAGTTCACTGCCTGGAAACGGGAGACTATACCCACATCCGGAACATTTTGATTGTGCTTACCAAGATCCTGCCCTGCTACCCAAAGGTCCTTAACCTGGGCCAAGCGCTGGAGTGCCGCGTCCACAAGATCTGCCTCGAGGAGAAGGATAAGAGGCCAGACCTCTATGCCTTAGCAATGGGGTAACACAGCATTGTGTGCTGTTCAGCTCTGTGTGGTGCATACAGTTAATAACCACTGAAGTCATAAAATGAAAACATGGGAAGATGATGGAGATATTAGAGAATTGTAGTGTCTGTGAAGAGGAGTGACAGGTGGTGGGTTCAGCCCAGATATTTCAGTCTTGTTATGAAAATGGATGGTTAAACAGACTGACAGCCTACAAGATGGTAGGTGCATTATATTTGTAGTTCGAGACTGGAGATGGTTGTTCTCAAGTGCCTTTAATTGAGCATTTGAGTGTTACTCAAGAACTGGCTTGCTTAGCTACTATAAAACGAGAGATTTAAAATAAACTACAAAGGCTATATAGGAAGTCCAGGTGGATTTCTAAAGGAATCAATTCTTTTCACAGTGAATTCTATGCCTGTGTTTAATATTAGACTTTATTTGTACTTGGAGCTCATAAAGCTCAATTACATGGTTTCCTCTCTTTGAAAGTAAAATCTTTGCACTGTGTGACACTCAAGTTCTTTTGAGGTTTTGTCTCTCCTTTTGCAAACCCTTTATGCGTCTTACAGTTATTCAGGTCGCTTGAAAAGCCAGAAGGTGCACATGGTCCCTGAGAATGAGTTTCATCACAAGGAGCAGCCAGCACGCAGTGCCACACCTGCAAGTCAACAGAACGGCCCCGGCAGTACAGGCAAGCCTGCCACCAGCACGAGCAAGACTGAGGAGGGGACGACGGAGGATGGCGGTGAGTCATTAGAAATATCACAGGCTTTTTTTGGTCCTGTACAGTTTTATTTAGTAGTTAACCAGGAATCATATTGTACTAGATTCAGCTTAAAACATATCAATGCAACTGCTTGTAGGCTGAATGTTTTAACACTCGGACATTAGAGTCCTTGCATGTAATTTTTCTGTTTGCAACTGTATACTATTATACACTATGTTACTATTAGAACTTATTATACGTTGATGGTACAATTACTAATGTGTACTAGTTTTAGTAAATCCATACTCAAACATGTGTTTGTTTTTGGTTTGTTTTTTATGTAGATCGGGGGAAGGATAAATCTCAGGGGACCACAAAACCAGTGAACAAAGCCAACAGTGCAGCAGCCAAAGTGACCACCAGCAATGGGAATGGTGCTCTCAACAGGTAGGATTACCAAGACCTCCTAAGACACCATGATGTCTCAAAGCTAAAACTGTGTTACAATGTCCAACAGCAATTTCATATCACCAGTTGGTTTTGTGAAACAGAAACTTGGATGGAAAGCAATATACTGTAAGAATTAGTAAAATGTTTTGAAATGAAAAAAATGTTTCCCTTTCAGCACCAAAGCCGTTAAAGAGCGGGACGACAAAGAGAAGAGCGGGAAGGAGAAAAAAGAGAAAAAGGAAAAGACACCAGGCAGCACTCCAGAGACAAAGGCAGAGAATCGTCGGGAGAAGCAGAGAGACGAGAGAGCAGGGAAGGAGGAGCGGGTGGCACGCGAGGGTAAGGAGAAGACCCCTAAGGCAGACAGGGAGAAAGCGAAGCCAGAGGAGAAGAGCAACAAAGACGACAAGGCCAAAGCTGGAAACGGAGAGCCCGTGGAAGCATCCAGAGAGCGAGACGTCATCAAGGAGTCCAAGAGCAAGGAGAAAGGCGACAGGAATGCTGTAGCTGGGTCCCTCAAGTCCCCAGTTCCCAGATCTGAGTCAGCTGAATCTGAGAGGGGTAAGAAACCCTTCTAACTGCTTGTACATGATATGAAATTAAGAAATTTAGCACAGATGTGTTATCACTCCCTACAACATTTCTGTCAACCAACATGAATGAACGGACGGTATCTTTCCTTGAAGGTTTCATGGAGCACAAATTAACAAGTTTCCCTCTTTTTGTCTTTACAGATCACAAAAGACGAAAGCTCGACTGTCATTCTTCCCCGTCCCACTCCTCGTCTGTTAAGGTTAGTATGGCTTGAGGAAGGCTGTGCCAGTTTCTTCTCTATCTGCCGGAGCATTCCCTGCCGTTGCACATTCCAGCAGCTCTGAAGATCATCAAGGAGAGTTGTCGTACATGCAGGCATGGCATCTGGAAACCCCAACCATATCCATGGGAGTTGGAAAGCATTCCATGGACATCAGCATAATATTTTGCAGAATTGGGAGAAATCTCCCAAGGACTTAGCCAAGAGAATATTGTGTATATTGAGTATTTTCATATTGAAATATTTGCCTATTTTCATATAAATGAAAGCAGTCATTGTGCCTTTTGAAGAAAGAAAGAATTTTTGAAGCATTTCTATATTTCGTGTGGAGTTTTTTGCTTTTTGAGAATAATAATCACCTGAAGTGAAGTGGCTTGCCAAATCAAAAGCTCTCCAAAGGCAGCGTTTTTGGTTTTTTTTCCACCGTGAGCAGTGTTTTACTACTTAAAATGGTGCCCGAGGTCTTTTCCCGTTTTTGTGAGCTGTGAAGATTTCCCGTTTTTTCCTGGTATTTTGCCCTCCCGTCAACGTCCCTGGATGCAGCGCAGAGATGAATGGTGTCCATCCAGCACACTGCCCTGCTGTTGGAGTGTCTCTCTGAATCAGCGGCGTCGTCTGCCCCTCTTCTGTCTACGCTTGGCAAAATGACCTGCATGCAGCCATCTCATCACGTGATGTGTGCCCCTACAACACTATCCCTACAGCTACCACCCATCAGCTTCTACAGTCGTACTACCTCCTGGCAAGCGTCGAGAGCCACCAGCAACAGAGATCTACGGAGAAAATGAATCTTGCCGTTTTGAATCAGCCAAAAATGCAGAGGAAAATAAGCCTGCCCCTACAAAGAGAGAGAGAGAATGGAAGAGAGTGGGCGAAGCCTGAATCGTCTGGAGTGTTGCCCAAACCACTGGAAGCTTGTGATAGGTCTTTATTTTACCCTTCCACCAGAGAAATAGGCTCCATGTGTCTTATCCATTCCTGAACTGTAAGTGACAGCAACAGTTATTTAGGTAGGGATGCAGTCAAGCACATAAGAATTGAGTGATTTGTCTTACACAGGCACACATGTACACATTATTTACAGCACTTGCACTTTAGATGTATTGAGATACCAGCTGCGCTGTAGGACTTTTACATTATGCTGCCTGTAGTCTGTAGTAAAAAGACTAGAAGTGATTTCATATATGCTCAGGGTTTTTCTATTTTAAATATTGACATTCCAGATGTTGAGTCTATGAACTCTCCTCTGTAATAACCTTGTCAAAGCCTTAGTCCTTGAAGGTCAGAGGTCAAGGGAGAAGTATGCTGTTGGTCCAGCCAGCCCGACTCCCCACCCCCCAACCCTTTCTTCCAACTCTACTGCTGTCTGACAACCTCCTCCCAATCCCCCACCCCCTCCCAGCTCATCTGTCATCTCCATTCATCCCTACAGGACAATAGCATCGAACCCAAGGAGCCCACATCCAAGGTTTGAACTCACTCTGTTTATCTGCACTTAAATTGACTTGTTTTCTTGGTTCACGTATCAAAGATGTGTTCAGCTGCTCACATGAATTTCATGTGATTGTCTCAAATGATTCATTTAAACTGATAGTCCCCATAGCTGCATTATATGATACTTGTTGCCACTTGGAGGCAGCAGAAGTGGAAAACTCTTCATATCACATGATCACCTTGTTTTTGCCAACATTTTTTGTAATCGCCTGTTCATGCAACGATCCATCTGACTGCAGTCTGGTGATAGTTCTCTCAAAGCAACCACACATTTTACTTGTAGTTATTTGAATGGTTATTATTATAAGCACTAGTATTGCATCTTCAAAAAAAAAACATTTCTCGATTCATTCCTTAATAATATAAAAACTGGTCTTCATATGACAGGAATAATTGTAGACAACAAAAATCCTCAAAGTTAGGCACAAACTGAAATCGAAGCTTAAGGAACAAACAGTCGTAGGTGTCTTCATGGTCTGTTTGCATGCGAACAAGTTAGATCTAATGAGATTGATTGTTGTGACAAAGATGCTGTGATGAAGAGCTGATGGTGTGCTGGAAGCAGTTAAGTAACGTACACTCAGGTCCCAGTTCATTAGGTACACCTGTAATATTACAGTCCTGCACTAACGAGAGAGCTGTTGATTCAACTGTGTTTTCATTTTGTTGTGCTGTTGAATTATATCGTACCGACACGTTTCTGTTATTGTATTCTGACAAATCCGTTTTAATCAGTGGGCTAGTCCAAAATAACAGAAACTCTTCAATCCAGTTAAACAGCGCCACAAACTACATCCTCCAACATGACCATACTGTTGAATCATCTTTCTGATGCTGTTTCAACATAAACTGAACAATGGAACAGTCATGGAGGAGAATTTGGTGCCAGACTTTTTGCGGAAATATTATAAATATATAATATATATAAATATATAATATGTATTTGTTTTCATTAGTGTACCTAATGAACTGGCAAGTGAGTGTAAATGCTAAATAGGTTGAACTGCATTAACAAAACAGTGTAATAGAACATGAGCAACTCTCTCTCAGATGTGATTAACAAAGTAATCTTCCAGTACTGATGCAAATCTAAGAGATTATGTTTCATTTAGTCTGGCAGAATACATCTGACCACCACCACCAATTCAGACTCTCTCCTCTTCCACTGTTTGTTTAATACGAGTGGTTTGTTATGTCTGTACAGAGTAGCACCCTTGAGGCACCAACATCACACTTTTGGTTGCTCTGATTGGTTTTAGGTCTATCCACTTATGTCCCAGCAGCCTGGTCTGCACCCATTCATAAACCCCCTATGAACTGAGCTTCCAGACAAAAGCATATTTCCATATTTGTCTTAGATGTTTTCTCTTGAGTCTCATTGTTTTCTTCTTCACCTTTACATCTCATACTGACACCTTTGTGCTCCGTTGCGTATAAATGTTGAAACGACACGCAACTGGCCAAGAAACGTTTAGCAGCCAAGTGTCCAGTTACTTTGAAACATTTCAATTTGGTGCACTTTTTTATGTCTACCTCACTGTTTTTTCAAGATCAACTAAAAATGATCCTCAAATCAAACCGTCTGTTTGGCACTTTAATATAATATCCATTGAGTGTAAAAGTGTAATAGTACATAAATATCCAAATATTTGCAACTTTTTAGATCAATATGGGGTAAAGAGTATTTCAGCTGTTTTTCCCATTTTTTTTTTATATGAGTTATTTATTTATTAAATCTGTATTGATGTTAGTGGTTGATATTATTTCACTTCTGACAGCATTAAACTTTCTTTTTTTTGTATTTTGTCCTTCATGTGTAATTCTCGTTATAGCACCACATCAGCTACAATTCAGTTGCCCGGTCCAAGAGCAGAGAGAGGGAGCTGGAGAAGAAAGATTCAGAGAACACACAAGGGCGATCCAAAGAGAAGAAGGAAGAAAAAGATCGGAAAGAAAGGAAAAGAGTCAGTGTCTGACAAGTTGATCGCTCTTGATTTGTCTTGTGAAGTCACATCAGTTGGAAGGATGTGTTAAATATTTACCCACATAAATTCGTCGTTGTTAAACCCTACCACCTGTCAGTCATTAAATGAGCCTGATGTTAGCATCATTAACTCATGTTGTTCCTCTTTTAGGATCACACTGTAAACGACCGTGAGACGAGCCAAGAATCCAAACGCAGAAAGGATGAAAATGGAACCAGTACGAGTTTTTTGACATAACAGATTTTAGTAGCTTTTGGTAATTTAAAAAAATAAATAAATAAAAAGAAATCTAAATGAACAAAATATTTTCTTTTTTCCCCACACAGATTCCTCCAAAAACAGCAAGAGCACAAGTCCTTCCTGTGACTCCCCACTGTCAGCTGAAAAAGAGAAGAGCAAGAGATCCAAATCCTCCAGTAAAGAGAAGGCAGAGTCTGTGAAACCTGAGCGAACCTCCTCTGGAGGCAAAAAGGTCAGCTGAGCTTTTTACACCTGCCACCATCACATCAACTTTAATTTTAACCTCTCTGAACTAAAGAACTTTATTTCAGTTAAAGCATGTTTCCATATTTTGACCAATACATGTAGATGTAAATCACTGATGCATATTACTGTACCCTTAATTCCACTACTGCAGATGTGTTTTAATTCATACATCTCTGTTTTTTCTTGGGCTGCAGGAGTCCAGACATGACAAAGAGAAGTCTGAAAAGAAAGAAAAAAGGGACAGCAGCGGAGGGAAGGAAGAGAAAAAGCAATATCCTTAAATGCAGAGTGACACCTAAATCACAGCTGTGTTTACCTGGTATTGTTTAGAGTTGATATTTTAATATTTAAAGGCGTGGGGTCTTTGTAAATTGCGGTCTTTTTACTTCACTGCTGTTTTCAACCACTGTCAATCACCTGAAGCAGGGTTATCTGCTTAGTTCTTATCCACATTTTCAGTGGATGAATTGGCTCGTTTGGGATTTCAGCAAAGATTCTTTACCAGTCTTTCAGAATGTCCTCAGTGTGACAGCACTAAATTTGTTTCCGCTTTCGTTTCCCCTTTGAACTATTTCCATTTTATCTGTCATGTGTTGCTAAACACTCCAATCAAAGAAATGTTGCAGCAGATGAAGCCAGCTAAGGGGACTTGCTTGTAATCTTAATTAGCATGTAATCCTCTTCCTATAACTGTTTGACTTCTTTCATTTGAGCGTTTAACTGTAGAATCACATCTGTCCCCCTGATACCTTGCTCTTCAGCTCTTCTTCATTTCATTTGTACATTTTAAAGAGCCGCTGTGTCCCTGTCCATCTTGCTCACTTGCTTCATATCAGTTATATACACACTGAGAATCTTCTCTAATGTTTTTATGATTCGCTGCAAAGGGAAAAGGTACTTTTGTTATTTGGTTTCCTTACACCATCCTGCGCTGTTTTGAACCAAACCCCTTCAACAGTCAGTGGAAACAAATTAGCTGTGGATGCTTAGAGGCTTTTCTCTGTAAACAGATGTTTTTGACAACCAGTGATTCACTAGTTGTCAGCAATTCAGTCTTTGATTAATTCAGCATTTCCCTTAACATTCATACTCATAAATCCTCTGACAAGCACAGATAATGTGTACTAATCAGTGAAGGTAAGGCGCATTCAGCTGCTCTCTAAACAGCTTTTAAACAACCACGTGCCAAGTATCTGACGGTTTTTTGTTGTTGTTTTTTTCCTGTCGTTCTCTTTGATCCTCGTGCTGCAGAATTGGAGAAGCTGTGCTTTTATCTGCAAGACATCTGCAATTCAACCTGTACTATGTTGCTTACGTACTCTTATTTCTGCCTGTTTTTGATTTCCTGTAGATTCCCATCCCAAGTGTCTTTAGCTGTAGTTATCTGACAGAGCACTGTGTATTTTTCATTCTTTTATTTTGTTTCTCTTTTCATTATTTGAAATGGGCACAACATGCTGCCATAATCACAGTGTTATTCTTCTTCTAACTAGAAATGTGGTTATTGTATGAAATGATCTTTTGGTAGCCTCTGGACATTCAATAATCTCATCATTGAAAATGTGTACTTTTTGTATGTTGCTATTTGCTCGTTTTATTGGAGTTAACCTGCTTTCCATTCTCACTTACCTCATATCCTCATGAGATGCTTTTTAATCCGAGTAAGACAGTAGGTGTAAGTGAGAAAAATTATACAAAGGACCAGTTTGTATATTGTGTACAATAATAAAGGGGTAACATAAAATTCACATCATGTTCTTTTTTTGTTTTGTTTTTGATGACCCATACAGTTCTTTTTTGCTTTTTGTGTTAAATCAGGTTTTTACATAATTTATAAAACTGTCCGTTTGACCTTGATTCAAATGTAGAATTGTAAAGAAATATCGCACACCCAAAAACTATTCTGACGCTCTGTATTCAAAATACAACTGTTTCGAAAATGACTTTTGAAGATTTTATCTGCTGTACTCAATGAGTGTAAGCTTTTTTTTTTTAAGAAAAAAAAACAAATGCGAAAAACAAAACCCAATAAACAATAGTTTTCCTAGTGTGTCACTTTGATATTGTGTCCTACCATTCTTTCTTTCTTCTCTACAAACACAAAGGTGATGCACATTTAGGTGACGTGTCTGCAGGTCTAGGTTGACTGAAGGTTGAAACTTTCACCTGGTTGTCATGAAATAAATCCTAAATTCTTTTTTATAGCATAATTTATTTTCTTTTATTATACATGTGTTTTGAGTCTGGAACAAGGCAGTACCATTTAAAAAAAAAAAAAATATATATATATATATATATATTTATTTGTCTGAATTGTCCACATTTCTGTTTAAAATGGCTCAAAACATCAGCAGAGAACCCAAACGAATGAAAGAGAAATATTGTATTTGTGCATTTATTTATTCAAGAGCCAATATTACATATCTGTGTGAGTTACAAAAGTAAGTGCACCTCTAGGATTAAGTTAATTTCAAGGCCAGATTGGAGTCCATCTGTTTAGAAGTGTTTCCAATCAATGTAATGAGCCTAGGGTTCAGTACCCTGTTATCAGGGTAGAAGAGACTCCAAAACCATCTCTAAAGAGTTTGGAATCTACAAATCCAAAGTCTGACAAATTGAGAGCAAATGGAGGAGATTTAAGGCGACTGTTACCCTCTACCACAATGGTTGACTAACAAAAATCACCCCAAAGGCAAGACGCATAATCATCCCAGAGGTCACAAAGGAACCCCGGGTAACTTCTAAGCAACTAAAGGCCTCTGTTGTGTTGACTAACAATGTTAATGAATCCACCATCAGGAGAACACTGAACAACCACAGTGTGATGGCACAGAATTATTTGCTTTAAATGAGAGGCTCATGTCTGGAGAAATTGCATTTCATTCCAGCATCAGAACCTTATCCTGTCCATGATGCGGACCAGTGAATTCTGAATTATATAAGCCAATTCTAAAAGAAAATGACAAAATGACATCTGTCAGTGAGCTGAATCTCAAGAGAAACAAACAACAACCCCAAGCGCACGAGTCGTTCTCAAAAGAAGAACAAAATTTAGATTTTAGAATGGCCAAGTCAATGTCCTGACCTTTATCCAAAGGAAATGTTGTGGAAGTACCTGAAGCAAGTGGTTCACATCTCAGAACTGAAGTGGTTCTGTACTGAGGAATGGGCTAAAATTCCTCCAAGCATCTGTAGACGACAGATCAGCAGTTACCAGAAATGTTTAACTGCTGTTCAGCTGCTGGTCACGCCAGAAGCTGAAAACAAGGATTCACCACCTACTTTTGCAAGTTACAGGTATGAACAAATGATTGTCTTGAATAAATAAATGCACAAGTATAATATTTGCTACTTTAATATTTTGTGGATTGTAATATGAATCCTAATAGACATAATAGTGATGGATGTGGTGATAATGGTAATATCCATAATAATATGTAATAGTTTAGTTGTGACATGACATGGTCAATAATACGGTATCAGTGTAAAATGTGTGTAATGAATGGAAGGATGTAATACCTAACCTAACACATTTTTTGTAGTTTCATAAATGTATAGGAGTTGTGAAAAAAAAGGTCCCAACGATGAATATAAACCTGCTTTTATTAAGGAAATGTAATAAAAGCCTTTGTACGCGGCCTCTCCTCAGAGGTTCATTGTGTCCATACATGCAACTCTCATGGTTTGAGGTACAAATGAAAAAACTAAAACCAAACTGGCTCAAACGTCATGAGTCTCTAAAACAGGGGTGCGTTTCAAGTCGCAGTTCGAACTCACCAAATTTACATGCACCTTATGAGGGGAGAAAAGGATGAGTAAGTCTGATCTACTGAACAAATGTAGGCGCACATGGTTTCATAGCATTGGGAGGTTCTTCCCTTACAAAATCAAAAGTTCACCTATACAAACGGACAAATGTTTCATTCGTTGCTCTTTCCTCAATGTACAGCTCACCTTCTGCATAATGCATAGACACAGAAAGCTTATCACAACCAAAGAAGCTATGGTGTAAAAATGTTGAGAACCACAGCTGCAGATACTGCACTTACTGTACATGAGAACAGCTTCTAAGTGTGTACAAAGTGTAAACCATAAGCTCAGTTAAACCGTTTTGAATATCGTGTTACATAAAAAGGGGTCACTTGCCTAGTCTCTACAGTAGTAATGATTCATTTGATTTCAACAATATGGCACTAAGTGATTAAAAGCTCAATTTCAGTTTAAAAAAATCTTTTCAAATAGTGGCAGTTGAAACAAATGCAGTATCACGTGGTCGATTTAAAACAAGCATCTAAGTGAACGGAGTCAGATGTACCGTATATGAAGTCCAACAGGCCTAAGCTGTTTCACATGACCACTAGTTTCATATTATCAATATTTTCTGAGTAAAAACTTGGGTAAAAGTTTTTCAGTTTCATTGATGCTTAACCCTAGAGATTGATGCTTGTCCTAAATATTCTGACACTGAAAATAGTCTTATAGTAAAACAGGAAAATGACTTTACTTCACTAAATATAACATTTATCCAACTTAAGATTTCACCACAAAAATATGTCTGTAAAGGACTCAAATGACTTAATAAGTACTCCAGGATTTTAAATCATGGCTTTTTTTCTTCAATATAGAAAAAAAATTACAACAGTTCATCTAATTGTCATTTGAAGCAATGTTTGTTTTTTTCTTTTTTCTTTTTCAAGTGAATTAAATTTTAATTGCATTGCCATGACGCAGAAATGCTCCGTAAGGCACTATGAGAGGCAAATCCCATGTTTCCAGAAGCAAAAGTCCTGTTGCGTCATCGCCCTCTGTTAGTGTGACGGGTTTAAACCCCAAAATGAGCACTTGTTGACTTGTAGGCTTGGGTCCAAGCTGATGACAAAGGAGGCTGCTGCCCCCAGGATGCCAACCTCGGAGTGTAGGGGTCACACAGAGTGGCAGTTTCCATCCAGACGCACCAGTGGGAATCGACACATTGCACCTCTGCAGAGCCAAGACAGCAAAGAAGTATCACATTAAAACTATTCAATACAATTTAATAGTACTACAAACAGCCTCCACAGTGAAAACACAGTTAAATCAAAAGCTCTCTCAGTTATTTGAAATTAATGCTGAATATCTTAACCTTGAAGGTAAGATGTAGTGCAGGACTGTTATATTAGAATGCAATTGTACTTTAACTTAATGGACTGGCAAGTATGTGTCTCTCTTTCCCTCTGTTGTCTCTCTATGTTGTGGCTGATCGGTGTGTGTATCAGACTCTCAGCTCTAATTTGACTGTGTTCTTATCTTATTTTTAGCAGTAGTAGACTGAGTGTCCTGTTTTCAGGACTGATAATTGTCAATACTTTGTTGTGCAGGCGCTCAATTTAAACTCAAGATTCTTTATATAATTTCAGCAAAAAATATCCAAACATGTACACATCTAGCGTGTATCACTTCAAGCTTGTTCAACACAAAAACATTAGTTCAAACTTTTTAGCTGTGAAATGATAAAACCTGTTGAGTTAGGTGAACTTGAACAACCTAAGTTGGTCTAGGGACTGACTGGGGACTGAGAGAACCAGAACTTAATATGTGTTGAGGTCAAGCAAGTTTCCAGCATGTATGTTTTACTGAAGCCAGTATTAAATCTTGGGAAACCAAACCATGCACCAACCTATATCTGAACAAAAACAATTAATATGAAATTAATACAAATTATATGTGTGTCTGGTATGTGTGAATGTGTGTGTGTGATTGTGTGAATGAATGGGTAGATGTGTGACTGTGACTGGAAAGCGTACCAGTAGGGAGAAAAGTGCTGTTAAAAAAAAGAACATTTTCCAAGTAGTCAACTAAATTCCTTAAATTAAGAATCCACTGTAGGATCAAAATGACAGCAACAATCAAAGACATACCGTCTAGATTTTAACACTCTCTGTCCCGTACACGTTGTAGCCTTCACGGTACGTGGCAAAATTCTGGGTGTTTGCCGGAGGGGCTGGCTTAAAGTTCTGAGCGTTCTTAGCCAGCTTGAGTCTTTTGGTTTCTTGCCGTGACTTATAGCAGAACTCTATCAAAGCCACGGTCATAGCCAGGCCCAGCCCTCCCACCAGAATATAGAAGACTCCTGCCACGTTGCTCAGGCTTAGTGCACTTGTCTTGTCCTGGGGGAGGTAGAGACCACCGTTAAGACTTCTTCAACTCTGAGGCTGACCTCATATACACACAGCCTATATGTACATCCTGCTGCACTACCACTACACAGTAACATGAGGAGGCTTCTAGATGTGTCTATAAAACCCTCTGAGGTATAGCTGCTTCAGTTATAAATGAGAAGAAAAAAAAAAAAACTGGAACAACTTGAAAGTGTCGTTTCCTCCTCACTAAATAGCGCTGAAGGTGAATGTAGAGAGACTTGGCTATCTATCCTGCTTCATGGTCTCTTTACGAGGCCACGTCTAGAGGAAGGCGGTCGTGGTCGTACAGGTCTACAGATCAAACCCTCAGTTCACTATCAAAGCTGCTCAACTGAACCTTCTAAACACTGCATCTGTACAATCAAAGTGGCAAGCTGTGGAAGGGGAATTGAACCATTTTGCTGCTATTAGAAGCCAAACAGTAATATTGAAATTCATTTATGTGAGTTTTACCATTTGCGTCCTATCATTGTGGAACTTTTTGCAGTCCTAAAGGCAGTGGGTCTTTACATTTAACTGGCTGTTACGTGAATAAAATGTTTCAAAAGATATTCCTTATTCTGACACTCAATCTACTAGTGGCAAGCAGAGGTTTGTGAACCCCTGCTCAAAATGTCTGTCGCTGTGAATAATTAAGAAAGTAGAAGTTAAAGATGAGACATTCTTTTCAACCTTTTAAGTGGGGTTAGTGTGTTGTTTCAAAGAAGGAAAAGGAAAACTTGCGGGATAACTAGAAAGCAAATCAAATCTCTTATTTGTCTCCAGAGCACCTTTCGGAAGATCTGGACTCTGTAGTGCAGTAACATGTGGACAAATATGACCTTCATGGAAGAGTCATCAGAAGAAGACCTGTCCTCAGCACAATCTGAAGTTTGCAAATGTACGTCTCAAACCCACTTGCATTCTAAAAACACGCCTTGCAGACAGTTGAAGTTAAAATAGGACTTTTTTCCAGTGATGCGCAAAAAGGGGTGCAGAATTAAATAACAGGGACACTTTCTTTAGATGTTCAGGGGTGGATCGATCTCACTCGCAGCCTCGAGCATGAGGAAAAGTCCACTGATAGACCGAAGAATGAATTCAGTCAAATACCAGCAAATTCTGGCAGCGAATATCTCTCTGTGAAAAGGAGCTGTAGATGAAGAGAGAATGGATTCTACAACAGGATAATGATCCTGTACAAGCCCCAAAATCCACAATGGATGAAAAGTGAAGCTGAAAGTTTTACCAAGGCCCTGACCATCTCCCTTCATGAGCGTTATCGAAAATCTGTGGATGAACTTCTAAAGAGTAAATCACGAAAGACAGCCCGAGAAACTCACAGAACTAGAAGACTTTGGTGAGGGAGAACGGGCAAAAAAATAATAATCCTTGAACAGGACCTGAAAGATTCTTAGCAGGCTACCAAAGGCTTCTACAAGATGTGATACCTGCCAAAGGTTACTTTTTTGTTATTTTGAAACTGTAAAAGTTTGGGGGACCGAAGTTTTGCTTAAAAGGTTAAAAGAAATGTGTCATCTTGAACTTTATGCCTTAATAGGGGTGTCCAAACCTTTAATCGCCGATCGAGTCTTGACTATTAAATAACATTTGACCAGCCTGTGCTCTGGTGCTATTCAAAGGTCAGTTTGTCAGAATAAGGGTGCCTTTGGGAAATGCATACAAACATATACAAATGAATAAGACCACTGATAAACTAAATTTCAATAGAGGTTTGGATGAAAAATAGCAGTATAATGGTTTCAATTCGTATTTTCAAAATTTGATGGTATGAATAAAAACTGTGTGTAATCATGCTGCAGTGAGTCATGGGGTAAGTATATTAGACTACAGTATGTGTGGAGCATGTCTAGTTTTTAGTGTTCCTCGTGTGTTGCATTCAAGATACATGGTGTCATGATTACTGTGACAGTGTGTGCTTTAGGTGTTTGCATATGAACAGTCAGGTCAAAATGCATTTTTGCAATCAGTATAAAAAGACCTGCAGCGACTGACCTTACTTCCAGAGTCCTTGGTTCCACATTCACCCTTATCGTACCACCATTTGTTTTTCAGCTTGTCTAAGATGCCTTGTTCACTGAGTTTCAATACTGCAAGGTTTACAGGAGTTCTTCACGTGGGAAATAACATAAATAACATTGTATTATGTTATTTTATGTTATTCAACTTTTTTTAAAAACTACTTTATACTGTACAAAGCGATAGAGCAGGGTCCTGGCCAACATATCACAGATAGCAAGCAACACTACAGTAAATATGTGTATAAATGTATGACTTCCATGACTAACCCTAGCATGCCAGACCCCACCTATATCGCTTTGAGTAATCGGCACACACTGATCACAGGAAAAGATTTGAACTTGCAGAATAAAGCAGCTGCTGCATAGCTTTAAGAGAATGAAAGGAAACAGAGGCAGTAATTGCACATTATCGTTGCTATGGGCAGCCTTTTTGATGTTTAGCAAGGTGGATCTAACAGGAACCCTTCCCTGACTAACAGACAAACAGCAGTCCAATTTAATTACCAGCTATAGGAGGCTAATGTCTCACAAAGTCCCCCTTTTAAATAGAATACACAGTTGTGCATAAGTTCGTACCAATTAAAAAGCTGTTTAAAAGTTTTAAAGAGGCGGTAAAGTGGCCTTGGTACGCTGTACCCTACTGGGATTATTGTCATGTTTGTCTGTCGCCCTGCAGCTGCACATGTCGGCCAGATGAGTTCAAGAAAATCAGAGTCACTTCGGGAAGTTTTACTGAAATTGTAATTTAGGAAGGGGGAGTTTGTTTTGCAAGACATTATGCTCAATTTCCTTGACTGCTAGATTTCCAGTCTTGTTTCCTTTCAGAAAAAAGATCAGTGTTAGTAATCCAACATCATCAAATATATTGTATTCACCACTGTGCTCTTAGCATGTCAAATACAAATCCTCTTTTTTTCTGATAATACAGACATAATAAAAGAAAAGATAAAAGAGGGCGGGGGATGTGTAGTCCTGGTCTCCAGGCAGAGCTCTCCGAGAGGCAAAGTTCCAATCGTTTTGTTTGAGTATTAAAAAAAACTGCCTCACGACGGCAAACAGTATAGAAGCTAGATGAACAATTTTAAAGGCAATGAAAAACATTGCAATCGATTCACAGTCACCTTCTGCACCAACAAACACGCCAGGGGACACCGTTGAAAATCTAATTTTTCCTCTGCTGCAGAATCATCAGTTTCACTACTTTCTGCAGTTTCTGCGTTATGACTTTTCTTCTCTTCACACGTTTCCAGGGGAGTGAACTTTAAACTTAATGGCCGATACAAGAATCACGAAGGTTGCGGGGAACCTCCTGAGTGCAGTTCAGTGGCTTGTCATTGTATTATTTGGGATAATGGCACACTCTGGATGCTTCTTGTGGTGCGTTCTGGTTTAAGGGTGTCACATTTATCGGAATAAAAAGAACTTGTTTAAAGATGATTATTTGTAGTGACTCAGCCGTTTTTGTCTTCCTGTGCCACACTAAGAGCAGCTTTAGACTCTAAATGGTAAAAATGCTGCTGCTTGTTCCTGACCTTTGACCTCCCACCCCTCTAATTCACCGTGAAACTTATATTCACTTGGTTCTGTTCAGTTTACTAACTGTTATAGTAATAACGTGAATATAACAAGACACATAGAACCTGTGAGTTTTGTGTGGCTCAGCTGGTAAATCATTTATGATTGGCTGCATGTCTACTTGATCCCATGCATTTGAAGGATCTGATGATCTCTACTGAGTTGCATTTTCTATTTGCCATGAATTATACATGTTGCTTTTCAGCCCCCTGACAATAAAGCTGCTTTGGGGGAAATGGCAATTTGCTAGTCAACAGAAAAATGTCCTTAAACACACCACCAGGTGGTGGCCATGGGCTTTTCAGTAGTATGTACTGCCCAGGCTCGCAGTTTGGAAACATTAAAATATGTCTAAATAAAATGATTTAGTTCTATCCATAGTAGCAGAAACAGCTTGCGGAAGTAGCACAGAGACGTGTTTGGTCAATTTGGTTTAGGAAACATTTTAGAGTTTAGTATTTTTTCTTTCATCCAAAATTCAAATACCATAGCTAAATAACTGCCATAATCACTGCTGGAGTCTAAATGAGAAATCATAGAGACTCCAGAGGTGAAAAACATCTGTCAAAACCCCTCAGTGTTAAAAACCCTCAGTGAAAACAATAGGCACAAAAACAACTGTATATATGTTTCCCTAATGCTCTACTGTACTGTCGGTTGCAGTGAGGTGTCTGTTATTGAATAAATCCACCTGTCTTTTGGTGTCAAAGAGACAAACCCTGTGAGCTGTCCCAATCCTCTGAATAGCATTTCACAAAAGATAAACAGTGTGATGTCCAGGTGCTATACTGCAACAAACAGCTCAAATTAAACCACTAAATCTCTGTCTTATTTAACTCTTTTATACTTTATATAGTTCTTACAATATGATTTTAAAATTAACTCTGTTTGCCGTTTAAAGAGTATAATTAGATAAAGTAGAATTATATGAACATTTAATATAATTTGGACAGATATGAAGAAATTTCTACTGTAGTCTTTTATGTAATTCAATTTATGAACTGTATTTTATATTTGTACAACCTTATATTTGTTACTACATTGCGTTAGACTGCCGTGTGTCTTAATTAAACACCAATTATTGACTTTTTATTTTATAGACTCTGATTTGCACAACCTGTCTACACACCTAGCCCCTGATGCAGAAGTATTTTAATACCATTATTAGATGCGCTTACTTTTGAATCCTTTCTGATTTCTATTGTCACATTTATCCAGTTGTAGTTACTTGATTCAGTAAATGTTTTGCATCCCTAAATCTTAAAAAATATATAACATTAACTGTACAATAAACAGTGTGTCTTACCTGCTGACCAGCTGCCTTTTCCATGTGCAACTGCAAAATGCCTTATTTCACTTTTAACACCTCTCAGTTAATTGCCTCTTTATGCAAAAGCTTATTGATTCTGTATCCAGATATCAATTTCCTAAAAAATCAAGAAATATTTTACATAAATTTATCTAGGAAACAAATCTGTGTTAAAATAATCTAAAGCTCCCAGTTTTTATTTTTTCTCAGAGGGCAGTAGTTATTGTTTTCTTTTTCTTTTTTAATTGAGCAAACTCACCGGCCCTCCTTGAACATGCCTCTGGCAGAATGAATTGTGACTGTCAAGCTTTTAAAAGAGAAATCTACACAGGCTTTGTTAAAATAAAGAATAAAATGACTTCTTTGAGTAAAGGAGGATGGACACAATATCACAAACACCTGTACAATCTATTGCAAAGCAATACAACAGCTAGTGCTTTAAATCTTACATTTGTGAAGCTTAATAATTCATAATGTTGTTTTATTGTGGATTCGCGTCTGAATTTTCGCACTGTGGAATCGCCTTACGTTTTATTAGAATTAGAAGCTTTACAAATAAAGACTTCATTGTTGTATTCGATTTGATAAACCGCACAGATGTTTCTTTTATTGTGTCCACCTCCTGTAAAGCCACAACTTTACCTGAGGTCTGTCTGCAGAGCAGGAGCACAGGAGGAGGAAAACAACATTCAAGACCACGCAGAAGACGAACATGCACAGATACTGTAAAATTACATCCTGAATGGTGCTAAATTAATCTACAAGGATGTAAAGGTTTTAAATCCTCCAGCTTCAGTGTGATCATCAGTGATCTGTTGTTTTAAGTCGGAATTTAAACACATTTGTAGACAACAGTGTGTATGTAAATATATGTACTAAATTTGATTTCAGTAGGCCCAATGACAGCATTACACCGATTTGATGTTATGCTGTTATGCATGTCATATGTTCTCAGTGGTCGTTACATACAATATATTTCCATCTCATTGTTAAATTACTCACACATGCACTTCTGAAAGGGAAATAAGGACACAGAAACGTGGCAGTCAGATGTGATACCGTTGCACTGATTAGCTACTCTCTTTCTAACCAGACCTAAAGGGGATAGAGGCAAATTGCCAGTGAGAGGAGACGGCTTCTTTGTGCTATCCCTCTGGTTGTATCCATGTCCTGCTCACTCAGGAATGGATGACCAGAGTCAATAACATCAAAGCTCGCCTGGTCTCTTCTCTCACAATGTGCCAAGTGTACTGTGGTCATGATGCAAGCTGAAGAGCAGAGGCAGAGATGCTCTTACAATGCCCTGGTGTCTGAAACACAAGATCAGGGGCCTCATTTATAGGAAGTTTGTACAACTGATTTGATTGAAATGGCAAGAAAATAATCGATTATGCTAAAACGTATGTGCATATATAATAATAACTAGTTCACTTTGATTAACTCGACATGTAAAGTGAGACTATGTAACTTTCAAAATTTGGACTTTAAGACTCTTATTCAGTGAACGATTTCAAAGATGAATATATCAATGCTTTTATTGCAGCACAAAAATCGGTGTGTTTTTGTGCTTGACTTTTAAGCTGCTGTTCAGCAAACGCTCCATAGGCTCACTTTCAGGCCAGAACGCATCTTGACTCAGTTAAAGATATTTCTACATCAGCTGACATATATCTTACGAAGTGAGATTCAAATCAAATCCTCTTGTACAAATGGAGCCCCTGGTCATATCTTACACTCTACCATTGCAGGGTTTACCAGGTCAGGGAGGCCATGGAAAGACTTTGACTGGCCTTGGATCAAGACCAACCAAAGGTTTCTGTCAGTCTTACGCTGGATTTCGGTGAGAGGATGTTGGACAAAAAAAGTTTGGACCGTTAGTTGTCACTCTGTCATTAGAATTCTCACGTTTGCCTGCGATGCTTAGTCCCCTCAAGACAACGCTGTTCCCCGTGCCTGCCCTAACACCCAGGCGGCAGATTGGAGAGTGCATGTATCGTTCAACTCGGAGGTAATTAGATTTCGTTCACTTTACTCCCTCTGGCATTCGTCTGAATGCCACATATGAAGATACAAAGCTTTCATATTGACCTGTAGATATAAAAGGCAGAGAAAAAGATGGGTTCCATCTTTCATAACCACAGGCCAAAACCTACTCTGTCACTAGCACAGTCCCAACCACTGCCTTTCCTACGTCTGTATCACAGAACCTATCTCACATCAGTGGGCTTTTTTCTCCTCCATTAGCCAAGTAAAGGGTTCCCAGTTGATCACAGCTGCACATTTAAAAAAGGCAAAAACATCAGTAACTTGTAAAGAGGCGATTGGCCCCAGAGACTACAGTCAGTGACGACAGCCTTGCCGATTACTCTGTTCTAGGATACCCGACTTTGGTGACATTGAGGCTGACCTTAGAGTCACCTCCCCCGCTGCCGCACTCTCCCTTGTCGTACCACCATTTGTTTTTCAATTTGTCCAAGAGGCCTTGCTCATTCAGTTTTAACACTGCCAGGTTAACAGCATTTCTTGAAACGATAAAACATAACTTGTAAGAAAATGAACAGGTCCGTGAGAAATCTAATATAGAATATTAGTAAAAAATAGTTATAAATATCAATGGTTCATAAGGGGAGCACGGGAGGCACAAATTGGTAAAGAATTTCACTGGTGTGGAAGGGTAAGAAGCAGTTTTTTTTTTCTACAGCAAAGAAAAGGTCAAATATTAGAGAGGTGGCATGGAGGGTCACATTGCTTTGTAACTGAAGTGTGCGGGATGGGGACAATCTGTCATTGTAGAATTAGAAATAAGAACATCCAGCATGCAGCTTAACATTCATCACAACTGACAGACCAGCAATTGAACTAGCAAATTAATTAAAGAAAAATCTCAGTGTTGGATTGGAGGCAATGCAAAAGGGAACCACAGAAACCAGGAGGAAGGGGAGTTTGGAGGGAAAACAAACAAGGCTGGGGAAGTGCACATCGACATTCAAATGGACACACTGAATGTGACTGATATACCGAGAACCTTGAGAGAAAGAAGAAAACAACAGACACAAACCAGCAGGACAGAACAAAAAAAAAAAAAAATGGCTGAATGTGTTGATTCATTTCACTCATAATACTTTTCACTCAGCGATGCACTTAGAAAAAAAAAAGAAGAATTAAGGAGTGAGTAAGGAGAGAATGACAAAAGGAGACATCAGGGTAGGTGGAATACTATAACAACATGGAGGATATTGTTATATTATCCCACCCACCTTAATGCAGAGCCTTTCGGTGTGGCCACGCCGTAGCCCTTAGAGTCGAGGTTGCCGCCCACTTTCATGGTGTCACATGGCTTCCGCTGTTCTATGTACTCGTTCATAGTGGATTCGAGCAGAAAGGCAAACTTGCCCTTTGACTTTCGTACTCGTGCAACTCCGTCCGGTGTCGTTTTGGCAAACACTGACGGTTCAGCTGATTTCATGTATGACCACATTTTCTCATAAACTGCTATTTTGGAGCGCTGCGTTCAGGGGGACAGAGAGAAGACAGAGACAGGTTACTTATGCATAGTCATATAGATCACCTGTGGGTTTGAGTTCAAACAACAGACATTTTGGGAATACAGATATAGGGAGATTGGGAGATATAGGAGAACATTGATAAAACTGGGAAGAAAATCGGAATCTGTTATGTTAACATAGAATATACATTTAGGTTCCCAAAAAGCTCCCAGCCTCTTGCAATCTCAATATGAGTCTGATAACACCATTTGGCTTGTGGTGTGTTTCAACCAATGCAAAGAAAAAAATACGTCTGTAAGCAAATTCAACTCCACCATACTCAGATGATGCGGATGACTACATGCTTGTTACTCTCCAGTCCATCACTGCATAAAGCCTGCCCAACGATTTGATTGGTCAAGCAGATCTTACATATATGTGCATTTTTCTAATTACAATATCATAAAGGAATGAAATAAAAAGAAATCAGGGGTTAGAAAACCTCTCCAAGCTAATACCTCCTTAGTAGAAACAACAGTCCCTTAGCATAAAGCCTAAACTGCTTCTAATCAGGTTCCTTCCAAAAAACAATAAACACATCGTATCTCATTTGATTAATTTGTACACAAACAGACATGTAGCTGTAGCCAATGTTTTCATCAACCTCTCAGCAAGAAAGCAAATAAATATGCTCTCCAAAATCCCCTAACTATTAATTTAAAGCAGCTCTGAATCTAACTACCGCTGCTGCTGCTGCTGCTCTTCGTGCTGTCCACGAGGGATGTGACAGCAGGTGTTTCGAGTCATTAACACACCTGCTGGGACATCTCAGATCGGGGCGTGGCGACCAGCACAACGTCTCGGCACCCACTGAGCAGCACACTGACAGCTCTCTGCCTCTTGTAATTCAGAGTGGATTTACCCTTTAGATGCAAACAGTGCAGCGGAGGTTGTGGGCTTTCTGCCAGCATCCCGAAGTCTGACAACCTGGCAGCTCAGCAGAAGTAAACTGCCGGCCATGTTTAGTATCAATATTAACAGACAGCAGCTACCTCCTCCCCCTCTTCAGTTTGTGCTCCTACCGGCGCGTCTCAGTTGGAGTTTAGATTATTTTCTCATCAGTCCTTTTACGCATCCACATTATCAGCATTGTTTTGATTTGACTGTGCTGAGCTTGGAGCATTTCTTTGCAGCAGCTTGAAATATGTAGTGACTGAAGACAAGAACAGACTGTTGGATACCGTATTAAAGATTATTAGTGTTAAACACGTTAAAGTATACAGTATGTACTATATATCACTGTGTAGCAGTGTATAGTGAATATTATATAGACAGAATACACTACCTGCTACAGCATATTAAAGCGCTAATGAACTATTTGTGTGTCCTTTTTCAGTCTTACTATTTGAGTCAGTCTCTCCAGCCCAGTCATGTATTATGTTATGTAATATTGTAATTACACCACATGTCTTGGGACCAAATTAACACAATAAGTGTTTTTCATTTCAACGCATTATCCTTTCTAATGAATGTGCTTTGTAGCAGCCTAAATCCCACTCACAGATTTATGACCACACCAGTCCGCCTGCATTTTTTAGCATCTTCTTTCAACTCTAATGAAAATGCACATCTTTTTTATCTTTTTACCGCCTGATCCTCTCTCCGTTAATCCTTAACAGCAGCTAGTACTGGAGTCAGGACTGTGCAGGTCTCTTTCGGCTGTCTTTTTTTTTTATTTTGGTTGCTGTAGCCAAATGACCCCTCAATCGGGGACAAAAAAGAGAGCAAACTTGCAAACAGGTCACATCTAGTACAAAAAATACAGAATTTATGAGTAATCTGCATTAAAGTAGTATTAAGCCAATCCAAATAGCTTGCTTAATTTGCTATTTGACAGGGCATAGAACACTCTTCGTAATGGCACTTTTGACCCGCTTACTCTTAGACTGACGGCTTCACCTCTGCGGCCAAGTCGTCTGCCAGCTGGAGCAGCTACAGAAATGCACCACACAGCCCTGCTCTGACACTCAGCACGCTGCTAAAAATGGCCAGCGAGAGGCTGATCGCTGGTCACCGGGGAGCGCGAGAACACAGCTGTCTACAATAGAGGGGAAAATAGAGAGGCTGCATGAAACAGGGCTAATGTGACCTTCTACACTCAGATCTGAGAATGGAGAGCCAAACTTTGGGGTGATACTTTGTCAGGTTACGTCCTCTGAAACGTCCTCTGAAAGTTAAGTAGCTCTGGAAACGCTACATTATATAAGGTTTGAATATTTAGTATATTTGATAAGGACAAATCAAGCCTGTGATTGCAGCTTCAGTAGTTCTGTGAGTCAGTCCTACGTCATGTCTGGTAGATGCAAGTGAACGAAAACATCCAAGTGAACTGACAAACTATGTCATCTCAACGTTGTGTACTACAACATAAACAATTCACCAGAGATGTAATGGATTGCGGGCTCAGGCTAGCAAGTGAATCATTCTTGACATATGCACGATTTCAGTTCAGTGGAGTGTTCATGTAAACACTCTTAACGTGACAATAATAGCTGGTGACAGTCCTGACCGCAGTGTGAGAAAAGCAATTCTTTTCTGGGTTACATGAAGATCCATGCTTGTCAGGAGCAGGCCGGTCATCTGTGCTGAAATCTGTGAAACTCCTCATGCTGTCAGACCGCTGAGAACCACTGAGAAATCTTCTCACCGCCGTAGTCATGGCTTAACAAAGACAAATTATTCGGCAAATGATCTCTAATTAATAACTGATGAAACCACAACAGCGAGGATATGACAAACTGGTCATGTCCTGTGGCCATTGAGAAATTTGGGTTTATTGCCTGTCATCTGTTCTGGAAATGAACTGGTTCCTCATGGAGCCACCGGTTTATTTGTCAGAAGCTGACAGAGGCGAGAGTGATTCACGGCCCCATGTATGTCTGTCATCCTGAAACAGAGACAACAGGCCATGCTGAGCATGTGCACTCTCCCTGGTGTTTTATATTTATCTGCGAGCAATATTTAGTTACGTGCATGGCTAAGTGTGTAATTATAACTCATTTACTCTATATTCATGGTCTGTGGAAACAAATTAATAGAGCAACTAAACAAAAGCATGGCTCGTTTAGCAGCATCACTGTATTAAAACCATCACCAGGTTATTTTAACATTCCTACACCCATGTTTCTCTTCTCCCACTCCATTTTCTACTTAACTTAAAAAGTAAAATATATTCATTA
This sequence comes from Chelon labrosus, assembly GCF_963514085.1. Classification (NCBI taxonomy): domain Eukaryota; kingdom Metazoa; phylum Chordata; class Actinopteri; order Mugiliformes; family Mugilidae; genus Chelon; species Chelon labrosus. The sequence continues at coordinate 3,711,417 of NC_140350.1, read as the reverse complement.
TTCACTCACTGTTTAACATACAGCCAAGTGCAACAAGTTCCCGTCAGTCCCAGCAGTGTGTTGAATGCTATGTAAATGTGGGAAACTGCTTAATTATTTTAAGTAAAAGCTAGCAAGGCAGGTTGAGGAGAGATTGTATGCAACAGTTCATTACAAAATATCATTATAATATATGTTCAAAGTAAATTTAAGGGTCAGCGGTAAAATTTAGACATTATTCATTTCATTACTTTTGACAATGACGAAGCTTTTTACAAAATTAGCTTGCTGAGACTTAATGAAGATGGTTGAAACCACTCTTGTGTTTGGATGCCAAGTCTGTAGCTTAGTTAGCTTAGTTTAGCATCACAACAGACAGCGAGCCTGCCTCCGCTCTTCTGTCTAGTTTCTGTTTGTTGTAGTTGTAAGTAGGTTTTATTTTTAAAGCAGAAATGAGCTAGCTGTTTCCCAGTGTTCCCATTATTTATGCTAAATTAAGCTAAGCTAACTGCCTGCTGTTTAACACACACGAATACTGGGATATTCGGATGTTTTATTTTTTTCAAACTATATATACCACATGCACCTTTATACAGATATGACCGCTGGTTTGAATGTCACTTAAAGAGAATTAAATTAATATATAAAGTATATGTAATCTGGATAAATATAGAGATGAAAGGCTTGTATCTAATAAAAGTAAAACTTCCACTGGATGTCTTCACAAAGACGACTTGCTTGACAACAAAATTCTATCTAAAATCTGTCTGAAGACCAGGAAAAAGGTGAACACATGAAAAATTACCATGTCAGTTATCATCATATATTATGCGCCCTAAGGAGGCTGTATGATCTAGATTAAGTGATACATCCTCTCTGATGATCACTGTAAAAGGCATTTACCGCTCCCATTAATCATTAGCTTTTAATCACCACATTTCAATGCCTGTTGCTCAGAAATGCTCCTATGCACTGACATTTCCAGTTTATAGGAAGAAAGGCTTGATATTTATCACTACACGTCTGTCAATTGTCAATTACCTCCTCAGGAGCGCCTTTGATAAATCACATCCTGCCAAATACATCATGGATCAGAACATCCACAGAGGGCAACTGCTGCGTATGGAGCTGCTTTTAATGCGATGATTCACCAGGAAGCCTCTAAAATATTCAATTTAACATATTTTGGGAAGAAAACATCCAACAGACACTGAATTGGGTCTTTTTGAGGCTGACAGTTACGTCATCACATAAAAGCAGAGAAAACTCTGTGTGACTTTCTGTCTTAAATGCATGTATTTTACAGCTTTAGAGAAAATCTAATCTGTGATTCTTATAAAAAATATTTTGACCATTTTCCAAAGAAATACATGACTTCAGCTTGTCTCTTCCTCTTTGCAGTATAAATCTTTCCTGAAAAGACAGATTTTTTTTTGTAAGTTTATGTGATGTTTCAAAGCACTGCGGTGCAGGAGACAGTGAGTTACAGATAACCTCCTCAACACTGATCATAGCAATTGCTCCATTTCAGTGCTTTTAGAGCCCAGTTCAGTTTGGCAGAGCAGACCACGCCATTCTGCTCGAATGCCTTCATAAATTGGTTGGGTCACAGAAACATTACACTCCGCCACATTCCTGCAAAATCGCTCCCTTTCAGAGTTAAAAGCGATACACAAGAAGAAGAATCTTGACGAATCTTTCTTCCCAAAGGTAATATCATACTAAAATCTCTTTTATTGTCTCTGCGTGTAATGCATGCTTTAATTTGATTATACTGGGACTGACTCTGATCTGACCTGTCACCAGCAGATAACCAAACCCAGCAGACAAACAGTGCTGTGTTTACACCGTTTGTAAATCTTAGAAGAGATTGTAAGATTTTTCCAACTGTCTATGGACTGACGCAGAGTCCAAAACCAAGGCAAAGTGCTTTCCCCATCACTCCCAAGTCTGAAGGGGAGCAGGGTTTGTATTTATCAAATGTCTCAGGCTCACTCCGAGCAATCACACCGAGAGAAGGACTAGGACCAAAAATAGAAACGGCTCCGAGCTGGACATTGGATGTGAATGACGTTTCCATTTCCAAGGAGCAGGGCGTCTTCTGTGAGATTGCAGTTCTCTGACAGAGGCCCCACAAATTGGAATTCTAATGATATCTTGTAGTTCTTTTTCAAAAGTGTTTTTGTTTCTTTTTTGTTTTGTAAAGTTTCAAGCTAGTCTGATAATCAGAATGAACTGTCATTTCACATCATCCTTTATGAATCGCCGAGCAAATACAAAACTAGCACAGGACTCAATCTACACAATTGCAGAGCTCCAAAATATATGTGTAATGTTAAAAAAATAGGACTTTATTAAAGAATAAATCCATAATAGAAAAGATCAATACAGGCTCGCACAATGCTTCACCTGCTTTTATAAATGATCAGCAACTAATAACCAATGCTGAACTATTATTTTTTCTTTTGTCGTGATCTGTTTTTTATTTTTTTTATTTTATTAGTATGTGACTTTGATGAGAATATTTACACCCTTGCTTCGGGCTGCACTTTTCAGACAGAAATGAATATGCACATAAGTAAAGACGCAGTGGGGCTAATCAAAGTTTGGTTTATGACTCTACAGATGGTTGGATGAGGGCCCATAATTGTCCCAGGTTCCTATATCTGAATAATTCCTGTTGCTAAAAAGCAGGAAAAAAGGAGTCTGATGGAAGGAAAAAAAAAAGTTAATTTTGTGGACAAAACGAGTTTGCAAACCAGCTGATAACAGGCGTTTGCTCCAAGGCTTAATATTATAATTTAGTTGTGTGGTAGTCATATGAGGACTTACACTGAGCTCTGAGAAAAATTTGAAAAGAAGTTTATGCCAAAGCAGTGCCTTTTAAATCACTTAACAAAACAAATGCTTGCAATCTTCTTTTTGCAGTTTAATCCTTTTAGTAATGCATTTTTATAAAACACAGTGCACCTCTGTTTTATAATGTACTGAATTAATCAAATGGAGCTGTATTGTATTTGGTTTCAGTAGTTAGGAAGTGCTGTATCAAGAAAAAAAATACAGTCTCTAGACCTTTTTTTTTATAGATTATTCTTTCGATTTATTAGCAAGCAGCTAATAAATCAAAACCCATAGGAAAGCTCCAGGGACTTATTCAGCTCTGTGCTTTTGGCCAGAATAGCATTAGAGGAGGTCTCGTTATGCAGTGAAGCGACAGCATGGTGACAGGCAGTGGAGACACTTACCCTAAAGAACTCCTTAGTGGAGCCTGAGTCTAACGTCCCATAGGCAATCTCTGTCTGCTTGGCCAGATCCTCGGCACTCTCGATCGGAGACACCATCCTCTCCACGGTGAGGAAGGCAGCCAGGTTGGCTGTGTAGGAAGAGATGATGATGAGGGTGAAGAACCACCACACTCCTCCGACGATGCGACCCGACAGAGACCTGGGAGGAGGAAAGAGAGCAGACACAGAGAGACGTGAGAGCAGCGTGCTCAAATCTACATGCGAGGGAGGAAGGGAACACTGCTCTCTCTCCTGTCTTTGGCACAACATCAGCTCAGACCAAGCTATTTAATTTGAGAAATGAAGAACATGGAGAAATTGTCCAACTATTCCACTGAGGACTGTAAAATCATCGGCACGTCTCTGGTGATCCATGCTAACACATAACTGCATAAATGAATTTAATGGAAATATCATTAACTCAATACAGCCGCCTACAGCTGATTAACTCTCTGAAAGCAATGATAAGCCTCACTGACTCAATTTAACTGTGTCCACATTTAGTTTTGGGACTAATTCAGGTGAACACCAATCCCAGTATGCCAAGAACGCCCAGCACAACAGCAGTCTAAATCAAACAGCCTGCTGCAGTCGCACGTCTGACCTTTAATGCCCCAGAATCCATCTGGCTCAAAGTTAGCGTGAGCTCTGCTACACTGCGTGTATTTCTTGTCTCCGATTAAATAAAGCAATTTAACTTCACCAAGTAACTGCGAGCACTTTCTTTGTTTCTTTCTTGATCTACTTGTGGTTGATGCTGGATTAAAGCTGCAGTCAGTGTTTGATTATGAGCACAAACAGTTGTAAAGCGTTTGATCTAGTTTAAAATATAATGCCCTCCACCCCAGTGTTAGGACATAGAGGACAGAAGTAAAGTAAAAACATCTCAAGACTCCCATCTGTTACTGAAGTCAGGGTGCGATGAGACAAACTACTCCATCATACAAACAAATCTGTCCTGCTCACTGGTCCTTAACATTCCCTCACAGTTTTCACAACAGCATAAATCCAGGCCTCGCAGTTCAGCCCCACACAGACTAGTCTGTTTGGTGCTGTCCCTAACTTCTACAGTCACACACATACTGAATGTGCTGCTCTCAGATTAATTCACATTCGTCATTTCAACAAATTCTTGCATTGCAGATGTTCTTCTCTGGATTCCACTAAATATGGATTAATGTATTCACATTGTCCTTGTAGTGCATTTGTCATTCGTTACTGCAGTTTCAAAGACGTAAGTGGATTTTGTTAGCCTTATCTGTAAATGACTCACAATAATTCCCAAAAATAGCATCACATTAAGGTCGGTTTCCATACACAGATAAATTGGTCTAAACATGGCTGAGCCAGAGGCAAAGTTGAAGCCACCAAAGAAGCACTAGAGTCTGCAGAAGAAGTGATTACGGTATGGAAAACAGGCTGTATTTCCTCTTCTAGCGAACAGAATGACTTGAAAACTGCTGGTCTGTGTCAGGGCAATATAGAACAGTTTAGCAAAAATGATCAACTCAGCAGTTTCCATTCAAAATCACCGCTGACTTTGGAGTCAAAATAAGATCCCTCATTTGCTGCCTAATTAAATTTTCTATTTTTTATTTTTTTTTTGTCACAGATTTACAGCAGACAGAAAATCTTGCCAATTGCAGTTTTCCTGAAGCCGCTTCCTCTGCGCATCTTGATAGAACTGACTGAAGTTACGCAGCATCGAAACTACAGATGCAGCAAACATCTGTCTTTATGACAGCTTACCATGCTGTCATCCCTCAGAGCAGTTAAGACTTCAGACAGTGGAAATATTTACACACGCCACTCATTTCAACTAATTTAACACGACTGAGCAAACTTGTGTTAGACAAGCAGTGGAGGAAATTAGAAGCACTCATACATTTATATTTAACTGGATAAAAGGGTGATTTTTCTTGTACTTGAATGTGTTTATTATATGTGTGCCTTACTTGATGCACTTGTCATTATCTGTCAGATGTTTCTGCTTAATGAATAAACGAGTGTTTCCCTAAATAAAGAAGAAAATCTGAAAGTTAAATGTCCCTTCAGTCAATACAAACCCACATCTTTATGTAAGTACATAATGAAACGCTCCATTTAATGTCAGACAAACATCTCTTTGAACTTATTTATCTTTGGTCTTAAACCAGCTTCTCTGTAATCGTCCACAGTCGAACAATATTAGATGAAGCAACAATTCCGGAAGAATAGTGATGAGTAAAGAGACGGATGGATGGATTGATGAAAAGAGGAGATGACTGGATGGCCATCGTACTGGGAAAAATACATGATGCTGATGGATTTTACCGCACAAAATACATTATATGCGCCAAGTTGATGACCGTAAAATGGGACATGCAGCAAAAACACGGTAGCCCTCCAAGAGTCATGAGGAAGTCAAGCTGCTACTTTGAATGGAATGTAATGACCCCTGTGCATTTTACAGCCCTCAGCATGGTGGATATAAGTTATTTTGTAGATGCAAAGCATCACTGCCAGCATGCAGCTTCAAAACAAATGGATGTACAGTACAAGGAAGTGTCTTGCTCAGAGAGAGAGAGATGGGAGGAAAGTGTAGTGAAGTGGAGCATGAGGTTAGGTGGACAGCGGTAATGGCAAAGCTCAAAATAACCTATATGCACCATTGCAGGGTGGAAATGCAACAATGGGACTATAAAATGCAGAGAGATGACAAGGACATCTGACAGGTGGTGGAGAATGAACACAACAACCAACCTTGGTGAGATATCGCATCCTTGCTGCATGAAGGCGCCCAGGGAGAACCACAGGCTATTAAAAATCCCAAAGTCGTTTGGTGGGTCAGGGGGGCTCTGAGGGTCTTTGGCCTCATCGTTCTCGTCGAGATGCCACTCATAAGGGCTGAAACGGCTCACCAGGAAGAGCACGACACTCACGCCGATATAGGCAAAAACTATACACATCCAAATCTCATAGGCCAGTGGGTCCAGGAAGGAAAACACGCCAGGCTTGGACTTTTGAGGCTTCTTAATCATAATGGAGATGCCCAAGCTCATGAAGGGTTTCGAGAAGTCTATCACTTCTTCACGTACCAACGTTATAGTTAGTGGAGCCACAGCTATATCAGCTCTCTGTGAAAATGGGAACAGGCACACTGGGAGTTAGTCTTACAGAGGAAACTGAAAATAACCAACCAAAGCATTAAATATTGATTTAATAGAAGAAATACTGATAAAACCCCAAACCAAACCAACTCAGCTTTATGGTGCATTTGTGGAGTAAACAGATTGGACATAGTGAAATGCAGCTGCTTAGCATGGACTGAATAGCAGACCTGAGATGAAGCCAGTGAGAGGGAATCTGCCATTTGAAAATGAGTCACTCAGCATTTGTGTTGGTTAATGTCTTTGTCTCTATCCAAATCTCCTCTATGAATCAAGCGGAGGGTTGAAAGACAGAGGTGGAGGAGCTTATGTAAGCAGTTCATGAAATCTGAATTAGCCTGGTGAATTCACCTCTAAAAGATCCTCTGCAGTGCCTTACAGGCTTATCAATTAGTACAAGAGACTGCAGTGACAAATATCTGCAGTGACTGAACTCAGAAATAATGAAATATATATCACGCAGGATTCATATCTCAGATAAAGTATGGAGGGGTCTCTGCCAAAAGATATGACTCCATTTACACTGGGGCAGCTAATTAAAAGCAATACATATTCGGTGTTTGATGCACAAAGCAGGTCATCTTTGCCTGTCCGGGCTATTAATAGTGATGTAGTCATGGCTGAGGAAACGACAGGTGTCAGACAAAGAACAGTTTGCATCCTCTTACATTCCAGCCTGCCTTGTGATATTTTTTAACATTATTCATTCAGCGTCTGAGGTCTCATAAAAGATGCAAATCATCTTGTTAAAGCAAGTTCAAGTGTAAGTGATCCATGTGACGCGTGATGAAACCAGTCACTTTCAGCCAACCAGTCAAGTTCATCTTACGGTGAGGAAGGGCCTTCCAAAACTCACTCACAGTCTACGCCGAACAAGAGAATGCAAGTTTGATAAGTGTATTTTTGTTTTTACTACGAGGTGTTATACTAGCATGGCATACTATTTCATTTGGATTTCATTATGGGGTGTGTTTCCACTAAAAGGGAGACAAAATACCTCTGTATACAACCAATCAGAGTCATTTTGTTGTAAATAAATTTTACTCCACAGCGCTTAGCATTAGGGCTGGGCTTTAGAGGGTCAGTGTAATACCACCTGAAAACAGATGGCAGTGTATACATATTGTCTAACATGGCTGCATCTACACCCATGTCAAAGGCTTTCACATTCATTAAAATTTTACAACAAGGAGTAAGGGCAGAGTGAATTTTAGAAAACCTTTCTTGTAACATGTAACATATTGCTTGCCCCGGCCAAACATGAAGTGAGTGAGTTTTAATAGGCCTCCCTCCATGGTTAAATAACCCGCTCCCCCTGAACAGCTCCACAGACAGACTGACACTTACCCCATAAACCAGTTCACCCACCATCCCGTTCCACGTCTTGGTCTCTGGATCTCTGGCTCCGTATTTCCCATCTGGCACTACTGACAGCTTGTATTTTATCCCCACATGTTTTGCAATTTCAGAAGCTAAATCGACACAGTAGCCTTCATATCTGTCATTCCCATCCATCTGCATATAGTTTTTCTTGTACATCACATACGGAGCTTCCTGTTAATTAGACATAATTTTGAGTTCATAGTAAAGAAAGTGCACATCCACAGAGGCCAGACCTCATGGGCTGTGATTGGTACTGGCATGCTCGCATGCAGGGATGACAAACAAACAGATGTGGGGAGCATAAAAAGACAAACAGGTTAAACACATCCACAGGCACGTCACGGGGGACTCAACAGAGAATCTAGACGACTGCGCCAACAGGGGAAGCAAAGCATCTGACACATATAAAGGAGACAAAGCAAGGATGTCGGGGCTCCCTCATGCTAACCATGTCCAAAATCTAAATCTGAGGAAATGGGCAATAGGCAGGGGGTTGCATGTGCTTTGCATAAGCGTGGCGCAGCGGACAAGACAAGCAGAATGGAGCACTTTTCCAGTTCATAAAGTAATCATCAGTGACATCACAGAGATTAAAGACATCAAAAACACAGAGTTTCATTCAGTCATCTAACATATATAAAGTTCACATCAGTGCAGTAGCATGATGAAATAACATTTCGCACGGATTCAATTTTTGCTGTCGTTTCATTGCGACAATAAAATAATCTGCTTGTTGCCTTGATTATTCAGTTAGACGCACATCACCTCTTTGCCTTTGATTCCAATAAAATGTCAGGAAAGTCCTCCAAAGTGTAAAACATGTTTGCCATTAAAGATGAACGAACCAACGTCACCTTGGAGATATTGAGCAATGGTGTTTACTTTGTCATAAGGCATGTACATGTTTTTCCAGAGGTTTATTTGACTTAAACGCACATTAAATGTAATTTCTTGACAATTTTGTGTTTCCACATCTACGAAAAAGTGTTTTTTTCTTGATGTGAATACTTCAACAGTATTCAGCTAGTACTTCTCTTCCACTCTGCAGTGACGTACAATGTTATAAAAGACAAAATGAAAGGATCACGCCCAGTAATAAGAGGGCGGCCTTTCATTAAACATGGTATTTTCTTTAAAGTTATGGAAGTTAAAAAAAGCAAAATGAAGTTCATGAGATGACTTTGAAGCGTCTTTATTCAAATCAAAAGCATGGCTGGCAGGTAGACAACAATGCAATGACGCTACTCTTCTCTCACTCTGCAATCTATTTCCAATCTATTCATGGCGTTAATGGGTTTCCAGACATTGAGATGAGAATGTATATGACTATTACATTCTGAATTTGCCTAAGATGCAGACATAATAGGCAAAGTCAGAAGGAACGAGAAGCCATGGTTTTAAATGTGAGATAAGGCGCACCTTATCTTACATTTAAAAATGGCTGATGATTACTAACCTGCAGCTGTAACTAGTCTAACTAGAGCTGTGTCTAGCCCTGAACCTGGTATACTTGGAGCATCGGTATTAGACACGTGTCCCATCATAATTCAGACTTTAAGATGTAAATTTAAACAGTGGATAAACACCCAAAGGCTTCAGCTATTGGTTGCTTATGCCACCCTTGTGCGCAGATCATTTCACGTCTTCACTGTCTGTCTCCAAGAGTCACTGACGGATTACTTAATGAGAGGGAAACATTTTTACTTACGTATGCACTGAATATGAATACGATGGTGTCTATGTCTACAGTTATTATTACCAAAGCCGTTATTGTGACGTCACTACTACAACAGCCCACTGTAATATAATAAAACCAAAATGCTTTGGCACCCACACGGATACAGTTGAAACACTCTTTGTGAATCGACTGTTTCAACATGTAGTGAGTGGATGGAAAGCAACTCAAAACAAAATAATTCTACCCTCCCAGGACAGATTGCAACAATGGACACCTTGACCTTGAGTGGCAGAAATCTTAAGGTGAAACACTTAAAACCTGCTTGAGAGTGTACCATAATAGTAGTGACCACAATTGTTCGGTTTTCCACAGAAGAGGACTCGTTGGTGACCTGCTGATCCATAATATATACAAATTTTTCGTACTCATTCCAGTAGCCGATCTGAAAGCAACACAGATGCTCACAGTTATTACAAAAAGAAGAAAGACATTTTAACAGTAGAGCCTCTGAATGTGTTTGAGTTGGGTGGCTCCATTTGTACAGCCGGAGACAGAAATTGGATTTGCCTGATATATATGATCTAATAAAAAAGTTTGTAGTAGGGCTTCTCACTTCACCTGAGCTACACTTCAGCAGAGTAGGAGTAATCTATTCCTGGCTCAGCAAATGTTGTCTTACATAACAAGAAGGCAGCACTGATAGAGCACTGGATGGCTGAGGAAAATTAATACCAGCAAGACAAACCTAATAGTCTAAATATGAATTATACAGCCAGTGCAGTCATTTTTTATTTTTTTTTTACCATTCTACTAATACTACACAAACAGTATAATCTAATAAAAAAATGGCCTGTGTCCGGTAAACCTGAGATGATTCCAGTAGCAGCATTATGTTTATTTCTGCCACACTCTGATTTATTTAGCCAAGAAGAAGTCTCTCATTTCTGGTCGCTCTAATGCAGAATACTCACTCTGTTGTCACGGCAGATAGTCTCACACTGAGACTGGACGTGGGGGGGCCGCTGTGATGTATGTTGCCTTGTGAGCTGAGCTATTTGGACATTATGGGGCCAGTCCTTTTTGGTGCCAGCTTTTCTGGGGACTTGGAGTCATGGAGCTACTGTAGCCCAGCTACAGTGCTGGCATTGTGTGTGTGTGAGTGCGTTCAGACAGTATTGTTTGCTCAATTAAACAAATCCCAATTACAGCTAAGAGAAAAGTCAGAACACATAAGAGTATCTGGAGACATACCATATATCAGTGTATAAAAAAACAACTGAAATTCCAAATGTTAATTCACATTGCTGTTAGAAATCCTTTTTAATCATCATTTTCAAATGCACTGCTAGCAATTTTTGATCATACAGATTTGTCAGATGTATTCTTTTAGCCTCCAAGCTATAACTGAAAGCATGTGTATGTGAACAGACTTGCTCTTACAACTCTAGCTTGCGAGCTAACACAGGCATGGACAGTATTCTGTCAGTGGTATTGAGGAAACGGCTCTAATAATTCAGCATCTAAACCAACATATGCTGACAAGTGCTACAGCTGTCAAGTTAACTAGTTAAATTGCTTGTCCAAGCAAATGCTCTTTCTTCCAGTTGACGTTTTTTACTAGTTCTTTTGGTTAGCCAAGGCACGAGACGAGACGTGTCCGCGCTAACACACTGCAACTGAATGCTAATGTGTGTTGCAACTCTCACATGTCAGATCTCAGACTCTCTTAGCAACTCTGAGATTGTAATATCAACACAAAAGAGAAAGGCCTTATCATTTTACAGAGCCAATCTCAGCCAAAGGTCTGCGATGAGGATGATCTACAGGCTCAGAGCATTTAAATGAGTTTAGTAAGTTGCATTTAAATATTCCAAATATATACAAAACAAGGCCAGTCCACAAGCTACAAGCTTCGCTTTGCTTGTTGTTGGCCAGTGCTTTTGCTGGATGTCATCACTTGCTGGCTAATCATCTGTTTTAACACCAACTATTAAAGTTACAGGATAGCTCTAGAAATGCTAAATTATCAACTGATTCTGTGTGAAGTGACGTTTCTCAGTTTATTTGGTCAGTGTCCTCATCTAAACATTTTGTAGAGTGGTCCAGCTTCAATCTGCAGGATTTAGTTGATTCTTGTGGACATTTGCCAGTATAAAATCTCAGAGGGAGCTGGAGCTTGCACGATTTGGGTTGGATTTGCAAGACTGGACTACAGGCAGCGTCTGTCCAAATGAGAATCAACCCAAAGTCGTGTACTACCGACGTGCCAAGAGAGAGCAAAATCCTGCTGTGCTTGCTTGTGTTTATGATATCTACTGTATATCTTATGTTAATCCTGTATAGAGTGTCTACAGAGAAATTAATTTACAGCAGATGCTTCCAAAGCTTTGCTTTCACTTACCTTCCTGGGGCCTCCAGACTTCATCTCATACACATCTATAGTGTAATTAGCTCGTCGACCAAATGTGTCAAACTGGATGTTTCCTGTCATACCTTGTACTTGGACCTGGCGGACACCAAGAAAATCATAATAACATCGGTTCCTGACATACAGCAAGTGAGCAAATTCCACATAAAAACATGCAGCAAATGGTTGTGGTATATGGCACTCAATGGCTCAATTGCGTCTTTTGATCTCACAGATATTTTTGTATGTTCTAACAGACACCTATAATTATTTTCCCAGTATATTAGTCAACAGAGTCTGTTGACTGTAAGGTCTGATTCTGGTCTATACTGATCACAAAATAGTGGAGATGGCAAATCTTTAAAGCAAGGGAAGCGCTGCTCTCTATTTGCTGAGACAAAGATGACTGGGCCAGAATGACTGCACTAGAAGCAGTTTATGAATCAATTAATTACAGTGTTTGAGGAAGGAGTCCTAATATGATCTAGGGAATGAAATCCAGTACTAGCTTAATCCCTAATTTTGGCAGCATTTGAAGTACTGAAAAAAAGAAAATACTGTTTTTTCAATATTTCTTGCCACACTATGAAGGATTATATTTGTGGGTAACTGGTTGTAGAAGTGGAGTTTAGTGACCTTTCAATAAGAAAAAAGAAGAGGAAAAATAGCAAGAGAGCAAGACAGCAAAGGTCCTCAGTCCTACCATTTTGAGGGCTCTCTCTATGTCGATGCCTTGGCTCCAGGGCACAGCTGGGTTGGCGAGGCAGTCGCCTGCACTGCCCCGGCGAGAAACGTCCACTCGCTGACGCCGAAGGTATCGGAAGGCCTCCGCAATCACGAGGATGGCATCATGGGTCAGTGCTGACGTGTACTGAGACATAGGCCACAAGAAACTCCAGTGACGCACTAGTGACATCATGCAGACCCAACACAACAGTGCACTGTCATGACACGAAGGTCATTACTTGGTGAACAGAGACCAATGCTACTGATGGAGAATGCCTCACGTTATGATTAGCTTAAAAATTGCACAATTCAGACTGACATATTTTCTCTGGTTACCACCTTAAAGAGAAGAGCAGCGAGAGCAGGCGGTCTTTGAAGATGTTTAAAAAAACTGGAGTGCATCATCGGCTGCTACGTCTTACTAACCTTCAGTGGCGTGTTTTTGGCTTCTGGAAATTCTCTTTCATCCAGCCGCTCCCAGCGCTGCAGGAACTGCTGGACGATGGGGCTGTCTGGGCTGATGATCTGGAAGCCTGTGATGTTGGCTCCACCAGAAAACACCCTGTCCAGACTCATGTTGGAAAAACCCTGAAAGCAAAGAGCACAACTTGCTTAGCGGAGCGAGGGATCATTAGCAGCAAAGAAAAAGAAAAAACTGCTATAGCTTGTCTATCATGAGCTTACTCCTTACTTTGGTCTTAATGTTACACTCAGTAGTAAGACTATCACAACTACATATCAAGAGAACTAAGTCTGACAAGTGGATACATCCACTGAGAGTGTTGCATTTCTTTGCTCTGCATTGCATCATGCCGATGCACTGGTATTCTGGGTTTTTTTGCCGCACTGTGTCGAGTAATTTAATGTTGCAAGCTCTCACCAGGTTGGCGAGGATGTAGTGGTATCCTCTGCCGTTTTTTCCCAAGGTCACGACCTACAACGTGCAGGAGAAGATACACAGTGGGCCACAATCACATCTCGTTTGGAGCAGCGAGACTCAGAAATGACAAAGACCTTCAATTTCAGAAGAGCTGAAAAAAGGAAGACGTTTTAGAGTGACATTTGCATGGGCAAAGAGGGCGTGTGTGGGCAAATTTGTACATTTGAGTGTGTTTGTATGAGGCGTACACAGAGTGGGGAGAAACTGTGATGACAGTGCTTGTTCCTTTCCATTAACTTCAACATGTAAAATAAGGTCAAGGCTCTGGCAAACCTCCCTCTTTCTTTATGCTGCTGCCTTTGCTCCACAGTCTGCCTCTTCCTGGTCCAACTGTTTCATTTGCACACAAGACTTAATTAAACCCAACACGTTGTACAGCACCTGTTGGAGCCAGCAGACACAGGGAGAGCTGATTTCTCTGATTACTTTAAACTACTCACCAGCTAAGCATCTTTGTCTCTCCTTCTCTTGCACTCTATCCGATGCACTCTCTCTCTCTCCCTCTCCTTCTCCCTCGATTCTGATTCTCCATCACAGTATGAAGCTTCAAAAAGAAACTGAGTGGGTGGATAGTTGTTTTTTTTCCCTGTCTTTTCACTTTCTACACTCCCACACAGTTTTTATAAGTATACTGAAACTATCTAAATGTTAAATGTTCAGAGTGATGCTTTATAAAGGACATTTTTTTAAATTCTACATCTTAAAACTGCAGTGAGGAGTCCCTTTAAGTCTGACTTGCAATCATATTGTAGTCGCCCAGTTCCATACCCAGTGGCTCTTATCTGCATCCACTCTCCCAGCTGTGTTTTCATTCACACCTGTGTACTTTCGAGCTGTGTTTTTAGTCCTGCCCTAATGTCTCCTAATAATCCTTAATGCTCCAAGGCTGGCCCTCGGACAGGCTTAGAATTATGAGCAATTTTAACAATAAACCCAATTAACTTTCCTGGAAATGCAAAATAATTTGATGGTGTTCAATATTCTGAGCCTCCGTCACAATGTCCCCTTGTAAGCAAAACTTCCTGGAAGCTTTTCCACACATTGTCTCTCAAACTGCCTCGAATTGCTTTTCATTTGTTATTCATCCATGTGAGAGGGAGCGGCAATGACCCAAGTATAGCGAGCACTTAATGAAGCTGCAGTGCCCGGAGTGACTGGCTACAACTCTCGTTTGTCACGCACCAAAGCAAAAAGCACTAGACTTCACACTTCTATATGAGCATCCAGTCTGGATGGATGGAAAAGGATGCATTTGCAAATGTACCCGGGCCTGGTGTGGACATGCTGACACCTCAACTGCTGTTTGCGACTGAAACATAATTTAGCTGATAGAAAACAATCTGAGTGTAGACAACCAGATAGAAATAACTGGAGATGGTATATTGAATTCAAAGCATAATAACATCAGTTCAGAAGTTTCAGATTTTACTAAACTACAGCGTAGTATTAAACTCTACAAGCGTCTGCTGCCATGTTCCAAATGTTAAAGCTGGAAAACAAACGCATGCACGCTGGCATACAGTCAATAAATGTAGATTCTATATACTTTCATTCACATTTGGTTGATAGATTTATCACTCTGCTTTTGTGCCAAGAATTTCTTCTCAAGACAAATAATGTTTTGACATAGAAAAAGAGAAAATCCTCTGACAGCTGCATTGGTAGTCATTACATTGGCAGGAAGCCCAGAGTTCTAAAGTAGAGAAACCTGGCTGAGCCCTTTCAGTGTGCTGTCCTTGATAAAGCCTAAAAAAGGATGATTCTGAGAGGTGCCTGCTGTTTGTATTTAGGAATCTATCTGTGCATCAACAACACCCAACTAAAAACTGTATGAGCTCACTGACATACAGTTAGAGCAATCTCCAAATATTATTTGTCTTAATGAGGACTATCAGGATTATGAATCTGCCTTTCTTTTGTTGCTTTGTCATTTACATACAGAATCAACATTGAACATTTTTCACGAAGATCAAGGAACCAGTCATCAAACAAAGGTCAGAAAACGTGATTAAATACATTACAATGCTATCTGGTTTATTCATCTGTGATTCGGCACAACAGCACAACAGAAGTCCCCATTGGTGTCATTAGTTCTGATCAGTGAGGGCTGCAGCCCCCCAGATGTTTTCAAAGGTTTGCTGTCTCCCTCAGATGAGTTCACTGGGGCTCACTGTACTGCCAAGACGCCATTAAGAAACAACAGTGCAAACGCAATTATTGAACAAAACACATGGATATACAGTGCCTGTTTGTTTTGTTTGTTTTGTCACATACAGTATGAACTACTAATATCCATATATTAATACTGGATACTGCAACATAATACTATACTATTTTTGTTCCTAAAGGTCTCCTGAAGGTGAGACATGTGAGGAATTATACATTTTATTATACATTTTACTAAATGACAAACTGATTATTCTGATTTAAATATTTATAGTAAGTGGCTCCTTGGACATGCTATGGATATTGATAGTGTCTACATAAATATCGAGAGAGAATAAATAGTGATCAGTGCACAAATCACTTATAAAAGATAATGAGCACGATTTCCCAGTTAACCCTCTAGAAGTCACAGCTGTTGTACTCAAATGTTGATATTGAAATGGCAGTGGGCTACCCATATTTCAACAACACCATGTTGCTATAATACTTTCTACAAATATATGATTGAATTACATACTATTTAATAGTTCAGAAATGTAGTAACAAGTATAAAAAAGTCCATCTCTTCTTTCACTTTCTTGTGTCACTACATGAGCACTACAAAGTTCCTGAGGAATAATTTGATTTGACCTACTGTGGAATCTGCTCCGTCCACTGTTGGCAGTGCTATTCTGAAAGGAGAATAAGAAGAAAAAAAGGCATCCGGGCATAACAAATATTTTTAGGATCCTGATGCTCCAGTTTCATGGTCCCCTGGGATAATCATTTTTGTGACTGTGTGAAACCACCGGAAACCTTGAAGAAGTCAGGCACTACCGACTCTGAGAGGACGCCACTTTTATTGTCAGAGGGCTCCTACCTTCCTCTCTGTCAAAATCCATTTCTCACAAAAAAGCCTCTTCACACAGCTCAGGGAAAAAAAAGCCATATTTTTAAAAACTGGGCATGTAAATATTTTATGAGGAAGAAAATTGTGCTCATTTATGAGGTCTCAATTATAGACACAAAATGTAAACAACCTAGATTGTGTTTAAAAGAATATTTGAACATAACAAGAAATATGTTTATTCACTTTCTTGCACACAGTTGGAAGATGGTAACTTTCATTATGTTTAGCTAAGCATAAAGCCTGGAAGGGAAGGGGAAACAGCCTGGCAATGCCAAAGGGGCTCCTGGCACACAGTGAGTTGCTAATTAACATGTTATGTCTAATTTATTTTAGCAATTGTTTTCATTTGTCTCTTTGGCCAGAGCCAGGCTTAGTGGTTCTAGCCTTTGTGCTTAGCTAGCCAGCTACTGTCAGAAGTTTCCATGTCTAAGACAGATGATGGACAGAGTGGTATTGATCTTTCCTCCTAAATGGCATCAAGAAAGTTAAGTTATTTTGTAAAATATCAAACTACTCCTTTCCATCTTATACAAGTTAAGTTAATGTAAATCTTACATGTCCTCAAATAGTGTATTTAGGTTTCCGTTCAAAATAGCACACAGATGTGTCTGTAGGTAGAAACAATCTGATGTTGCATATGATAGGGCTTGTGCCTTCCCTTGTACTGCCATGGACACTTCAACAAAAACAAGGCAACAATGACACAGATCAGTCATAACATTATGACCTCCTCCTAATATTGAGTGGGTCTCCCTTGTGTCTCCAAAACAGTTGTGACTCATCAGAGAATGGACATGGGCCTTCTGAGGGTGTCCTGTGGTGTCTGGCAACAGAATGTTGTTAGTGGGGGCCTTTGGGTCCTATGGGTTGAGGGGAGGGGCCTCTGTGGATCATCCCACAGATACTTGATCAGTTTAGGATCCAGTGAGTTTGGAGGCCAGGTCAACACCTTGTGCTGTTCTTCATGTTTTTTGAGTTGTTCCTAAAGCGTTTTTGTGTGTGTGCTGCATGTCTGACATATCTAAACCAAACGAATGAGGGCTTATGCTTCTTCCATTATGAGATCCGACCGAGCTGCACACTAAGCAGTAAATCAGCCATTGCTTGAGTAGCCTCTTGAGGCTGGCCACAACTCAAGTTAATCGCCATAGATGTTCAAATGCAGAATTTTACAGCAGAAATAAACATTATTGAGGTTAATCAAGGTTATGCAAAATTAAAGGTGTAGCAGGAGTGACACAGACGGGCCCTCAAAGGTTGCTAGTTTTCTTTTTTAGTGTCACCTGACCACCTCAGTTCCACTGATGCCCATTTCTGAGGAGTCAGGCGCTGGCCAGAGCCGCCACACTTAGCTTCAAAACTGTCCTTCCCAGTCAATGCTGCAAACCTGAACAATGTACTAGTTTTGATCAGTGTAGAAAGGAATATTTTGTAGGTCTCTGGACACACTAGAGACAAAAACAAAAACAATGAAATAATGAAATGGGTTCAACAACTTCTGTCTGTATCTTTAAACCAGTAGTGATTCTATCAGCAGGAAGCCTTCCTGCAGATATGGTTTGAATTTAATATTCTGTAGTTAAAAATAAAACACAGTGCATCATTTTCCAGCCAACCCCCGCCACTGCATTACAATCAAATGAATCATAGCTAACAGACAAATAAACCCAGAACAAGCGTCATGTGAAATCTTCACATTAGTATTCACCTCCTTTTTGAAGACACAATCAGAAATGTGAGTCTGTCTCACTGCGCTGTGGAGAAGACAAACTATGACTCCTGAACACAGATAGAGAATGCGAGAGAGCAGTTGTTCCAGGTCTCAATTATATTTATTTGTCCATGCTCAGGGCTCCTTCTGTCCGCCTGTCTGGATGAGCAGGTTTGTGCTATGCTGTCTGAAGCCAACCTGAGCCAGGCCGAGCTGCAGGACCATCAGCCTAAATATTCCTGGGGGAACTGACTCTAATTAAGCAGGCTGGAGCCACAGCCCTGTGCAGAGCTGGATGCTTGCCCAAGTGCCTTCAAGAGGATTTGACTCGCTTCAACACTAATGGAGGCTTCTCTTTGTTACAGTGATTTGTTTTATCTGCCTTCTTCAGAACTGGAACGAGTATCCTGAAGTTGATAACTGTCCTTTTACACCAGTCAACTAATTACTGTTATGCTGCCCGAAACAGGACAAAATGTGAGGCGGGATTTCACCAACAAAGAAGCTGACTACAAGGAGAAAATACTGCGGATGAAAGACATGGCTGCATGTCAGTGAAAATAAAACCTCACCACTAGGGGTTGTACAGACTAATCGACAAGTCGGTTTCAAGCATCATGTCCTAGTCACTGATTACGTGACAATAACAACACGGACGCCTCAGAGTGAGGTGAGGTGCCCAGTGGGTCATTGCAGCAAACTA
This sequence comes from Chelon labrosus, assembly GCF_963514085.1. NCBI lineage: Eukaryota > Metazoa > Chordata > Actinopteri > Mugiliformes > Mugilidae > Chelon > Chelon labrosus. The sequence continues at coordinate 3,692,402 of NC_140350.1, read as the reverse complement.
GCTGCGGTTCATCAAGTGTGTGGAAATACTTAAAAAGATGAGGCCCATATTACCGTGACACGTCAGTCCTGAAATACAACAAAAGTACTAATGCAATGGACACTCATCTGAAAAGGCATCCGCTAACGCTAGCAGAGGAACGGTCCAAACAATTTAGACAGCAGTCAATTAACAACTTCATCATGCTGTACACGGAAAAGGCTCCAGAGAAATATCACATTTCTTTAACCCAGCTTTAACAGAATATAGTTGCGCGACACTGAAACTTGCTTCTGTATGCTCATTATACACATACATGAAAAGATACAGTATATGGTTTATTGAATCAGCCCTGTACAATAAAAGGACTCAGTATTTGCTGTTTTTGTCAGCTTTGTTCCTGAGACCGTGTGGATTGTGATGGTTTAAGCTGCTGATTCTCCCAGTTCAGCTGCACACTTCTAAACATCACAGTCTTCAGACTGAATGCCAGTTTCAGCAAAATTTAAACAAACCTGTATGAAGATGTAATGCTCTCGCTGTCCTTGTTTTAGTTGCGCTCCTGCCAACTCTCCCACTTGGGTGTGTTTGATGTTGTTTTTCATTTGGGTTGCTTTTAACAGACTTCTCTAGAGCCTCCTTCAGATGCCTGGAGTACAAAGGAGCCTATACAAAAACTTCTTCTATTATACTCAGTGTGTTCCTTTTTCCAAAGCCATGTTTTCTTCTTGCAGCCAAGGTTAAGAAAAGAAAATGAAGGCCCAAGAACATATAGTCCTCTTGCTGTTGTGGTTTATCTGCAGGGCATTATAGTTCTTTCATATATCCACCTGTAGCACAGGTTAAGGGTTCATATTGTTTGCCAATGGACTTAATGGCAAAGCAAATAAAAGAAAGGAAAAGACAGAATAGCAAAGAAAAAAAAAGCTTATCCTGATGATATTTGTGATATTGGTATTTTTAACTTACAATATTTATTTTTGTGTTATGTAGCAGGCCTATAGTAGTATTATAACTGTATTTGTATTTGTTATATTTCCAGCAACAATAGTCTAGACAGCTGCCAAAGAGTTCCTTCTGTTTATAGCATAGAGCTGACAAACTGACAAGAAACATTTCAGCTTTACATCTGCATCATGCATTACTATTTTCTTTCCTCTATTATTCGTAACCACAAAGGCATGTTTCCATCATCAACTGACTCACTGCAGTGTGCACATCACTTGAGTAAAGATGACTCTACAGCACTACTAGTGGCCAAAAACAGCACTGGTTAGCTTTAAAATGTTCACACCATAAATCACGCCACATACAAGCACGTTTATCAAGAACTGACCCCGGTCTGGCACTCACTGTAGAAACTGTGATCACAGTGTGGTTAACTTCTTGTGTGATTCTTTCACAGAGATCATCACATATACGTTTTTACCAATCCTAGCAGTGTGGAAATAGTGCTGCCAATGTCTGCTAGTCGGTCATTCTACAGTCACTTTAGTTCCGACTGAAATATCCCAGCAACTATTGGATGGATTACAATAAGATTGGGAACATATATTCAAGAAGATAAATCTTTATGACTGATATTTCTGCCCCAGAATCCCACCTGCTGCCTATTGACTACTGCCATCAAAACCAACTGAGCAAAGGACAGAACTGCTATTACCAGGATTATATAACATCCACATATGTAATCCCATCCAAATACAGTATCTTCTTTCACTGTCCTACTCACTGGGTGTGGAATTCCAGTGCACCTCTGGGTGTCCAGCGCTCCTCCTATTCCCTCCTCAGCACAACACAGGGAGACTCACACTACATGGCTCAATTCCCACAAGCTCTCTGCCTCCAAAGTACTTTTTCTCTCTCTCTGCCTATTTCTCTGTCTGTCCGCCGTGCCAGAGGAAGCTGGAGGTGACGGGTCCTCTCTGGGAGCGATAACAAATCCACTGTGCTTCTATAATTGATGAGAAGCCTTAAGGTGTTTATCACTCCGTCTTTACATTTCTGAAGGGGTGAGCAAACGGATACTACCAGAGGTGGTAAGAAATTCAGCGGAGGAAGAAATCCCACAGCACAGCTATCAACAAATAAAGCATGAAACAACTGGAGCTACTTTGATGACAAAACTGATTAGCAGAAATGACATGATAGATGTCTGCGTATAAATCCATTGACAGTGAGTGTGTACTATAATAGCCCGGCTGATTATTTTAATGATTACTGTCTCACTTATTAAAAAGTGAATCATGACCAGAATGCTTTCTGATGCCTGAGTGATCTCAGTTGTGTTTGCTCACTTCTGCCTTTGTGAGAGATCTTCCCTCAGGCTACGAGGGTAGGCTATTTATAGTAGGCTCATTGTTGTTGCTGTTATGGGACAGTCTGTCCTACTTACACTGGGAGCTGATATTACATTAAAGCAAGTGTTGATGTCACAGCTCGTATTAGGAGTCATTCTCAGGAGAAACGGGCGTGTCTTGTCACTCTCGAGCATCTGGAGAAACGCTTGTCTGACAGATGCTGCCTACAGGACAACGATTCACGTTAATCCACTACCGAGGAGACATGATTGAATCAACCCGACGTAACACAGAGTGACCGCTGTGATTTAATTGGATGACCTGAATCAAATATGGAGGTGATTTGAGAACATTTGAAAACCCCTCCCTATCAATGTGAAGGGCAGAGGAAAGCAAACCTCTCTTAATTAATGAAAATGTTCAGTGCTGTCACTAAAAATATTCCCCTGCGACAGAGGAAATGAAGGCAGATCTGCAGTGAAGGTCAGACTAAAACTTGTAGGGCCGGCATTAATGAAGATCATTTTGCAGAGGCCAGACTCCTTTATGCACAAATATCTGAGCAGGGAACCGAAGGTTAAGATGTCCCCGGGATTAATGGTTCAAAAGAGCGTGAAGGCACGCACATGAAACAGGCTTAATGCTTTTTGCAGCACATTACTTTGTGTGCAGAAGTCGCAATGATCCAAACTTTTAGTTGTCAAATTGGTCAGATTTTAACATCTAAACAGAAGCATCAGTCATTTGTGAGTGATCACAAAAAAAGCCCATACCACTGTTCATACAGAAACGCATATAAGCAGATATGAATCAGTTCTCTTAAAGTCGGTGAGAGACAGTACATGAAATGTAGTTTTCCCTGTCAAACTGTTTTTTTATGTCCAAACATCAACCCTGACCTCCTCTACTGCATTTATTTGACAACACTGTCACATTACTTGGAATTTTGCTTCTGTGAAAGGACAACATTTATTCATATGTCCACAAGGCAGAGCGTGCAGTGAAGATCAGAACAACGATTCACGTTAATCCACTACCGAAGAGACATGACTGAATCGACCTGACGTAACACAGAGTGACCGCGGTTACCTCAAACGTTATTTAAGGGAAGGCTGCCAAACATTTAAGAGAAAGAACAGATTCAGGAAAGAAAACGATATATGTATATGTGTTACACCAAATGAAGGGGACCTCAATTTGATAGAGTCAGTAGACATTCTCCATCCATCCTTTTTTCTCATATCTTGAGAAAAAAGTACACTTACAAAATTCATTAACAAGGCATAAACATAGCTTCTAATCATCCTCATGAACACTAATGATCTTCTAAGTAAGCAAACTTCCAGTTAACCCCCGTTTCTGATGATAAAATATTCTCCACGGTGCAGCCACAGCGAGCTGCACGCATTAGTAAACACTGAATCTGAGTCAAGACTCATGTGGGAAAAGTGTAGCTGATGATCACCTAGGCAACAAGGACGAGGAGGCTGTTTAATTCCTCCGTGCGAATTATGCCCAGGTGACCTCATACAACATGCGAGCAAACAACACAACAGATAACAAGCATTAATTGAATGTACCCGTCTCGGCTGTTTTAGCATAATTTCTAAATGAGAAAGTTGATATCTAAGGGATTTGTGATCCGCTCTAAGCTTGCGGTATTAAAAAAAAGGAGTGGTTTGTTTTATTGAGTGTGTACATGGGGATGGAGTTTGAGGCAAATAGTGAGGAATACACAATATGTCAGTCCTTTAGAAACAATCTAACAAGCAGAGTCGTGAGGCTGAACCAAGGATAGATTTATAATAACCGTTTCAAATATTTATTTCTTGAGTTTTGTTTCTGTGTGTGTTGGTTCAGTACCTGCTCCAGTATCGAGTTGATTCTATCCACCTCACAGTCGATGAGAAAGCGCTTCTCCTGCCGCCGGTCCATCTCCTCTATGATGCGTCTGTACTCTGTGGGGTCCACAATGTTCCCCACCGAGCGAGCTGTCACCTGCCAGTTATTGGCTACAGCCGACTCCATGATGGCCTGGAGGATTGCAAAACCTGTGGGAGCAGAGGGGGAAGAGCTCCATCACACAAGTGTCTTTTTGGATTTCAGAGCACACAAGCGGAAAAACGTGCCAAGAATCCAAACAAATGTAAAAAGAAATGAGGGCTCTCTGGCTTTCAGCTGTGCTTCAGCAAAATGGTTAGTGTCTGATAATAAAAGAAACTTAAAGAAAGCTAAACATTCTGCAAACGTTTGAGCAGTTCCATTATATTTTTGCAGTCATGTAACGGTAAAATAAATGTCTACACGAAGTAAACAAAGTGTACCCAGTGCCATGGTTTCAGAATAAAACAGGTCTCTGCTTGTGCGTCATTCAAACAGCCCCCAGACAATGAAATATGAACATCTGCTAGAGATGAATACAAGAAAATCAGTTGGGATTTTTCAGTCTAAATCCAGACAAACACGGAACACAGTTCAAATAAGGGTGGTTTTAAGTGCACCATATGCTATGATAAACCAGAAGCCTTTTAATAGGAATGCTCTGGATTTCTTTTTTCTTAGTGCATATGAATAAAACAAACAGACTCTCGCGTTTACAGAATTAAATTTTGTTTGTATTGCTGCTGTCAGGTACAAGATGAATGGCTCTACCTCAAACGTTATTTAAGGGAAGGCTGCCAAACATTTAAGAGAAAGAAATGTTTTACAGACAAAGCAGATTCAGGAAAGAAAATGAGATGCATTCACAGGAAAAGCTCCGCGAAATACTAAGGTAAAGCTGTGGCGCCTCCGACAAAGACAGATGGGTTACGGAGCATAATTAATTAATTATGAGTGTCCTATGAAGTCTTAGCCGCGTGTCACAGGAGGCCACCGCAGTTATCTCTTCACTGCCCGCCCGAGGATTTCAAACGAGCAAAATTTAAGGCGAGAGCCGACAAGAGGCACAACAACGACAAGACACGTAGCACATGATCCAGTAAATACAGTGAAATGGACTACTAAAGAAGCGGTTCAGGAAGCACAAATAGTGCAAAGAGTTGTGTTTGCTTTGCAGAGCTTGCGGTGCCATGGGACGAATCAATGGAGGAGGAATATGAAAGGAAGAAGCTGAGCTTAACAGTAACCTGGCTGAGCGGTGACACCGAAAAGCCACTTCACTAAGGGAAGGAATGTGAATAGTTCAGCAGAGAGTTTACCACACGAGTTAAGGATTTATCATCAGCAGTCATAAGCAGTTTCCAGATCAGCTGAAAGGAGACATCAATGTCTCACTAATAAGAAAAGAAGTTAATTTGTTTCGTGGCTTGTTTTTGAGATTCCCTTTAGGAAAACAAAGCTCAGTTATGACAGGGAAAAAAATTGAAAATCTGCCATCAGAATATTATCTCCTCCTCAGAATCACTATATTGATGTCATCTGATGCCAGCAGGGTATAAAACATCTTTTTTTTTTTTTAACATTTAGTTTCTTCCAAGCTCCTTGTTTACTGGCATTATCCGCTACCATTTGACACTGCTAAATCTGGATATACGGTGTTGAAAGTGCTGTCAAAAGGAAGTGGCGGTCTGCTTGCTGACGTTAGAATGTCACTGAGGTCGCAGTGTTACAAGATCATTACTAACACTAGCTTGTTTGGCAGAGTGAGGTGAAGCGTTAGAAAACAGGTCACTGCCACAGGCATGGGGCCATGTTGCCTTTTTAAAGTGATCAGTCTCTTGACAAGCCTCTGTCCTGAAATGGCAGCCATCACACCGGCTCCGTTTAGGTTTTTAAATAGATGTCTACTGTATAATAGTGACATTTGTCAAGGATTTTACAGAATACAGTTCAAATCAGAGCAGCTCAATACAGACCCAGTTCTGTATGCTGTATAACTAGCATCACGCAGGGAGACAAGTGCTCCTTGAAAAGGCCGAGCATAAAATAACACTGATAAGACAAAAACAGCACAGCAAACAACAGCTACCAAGACAAATAATTATTCAAATGGATGTCACATGTCTGAAATTTGCATATTTCCACTGTGAGCTACTGTGAAAATAGATGGTGGCAGGAGCTCATTACAGCCTGTATTGGGTCATCACTAACAGACAGGAAACACTTTGCTGTTTAGCACAATACAGCATCACATGTTGTGTTAACTTTTTCTTTCAGGGCAAGAATAAAACTGCTGACAGCACAGAATAACAGATATTACCATGGGGACTGAATTTATATAAATACCTGTCTGCCACATGCTTACAAGCTTAAATCAAAACTAGCTCTCAGTCTGTGACACAGTCGAGTGATGCACAACCTCCCTGCAGCACAAACCAAAGTACTTTATTATCATAGCTACTAGAACTTGAGCTCCTCCTGTGTGTGTGTTTTAGCAAGTTGCAACAGAAATGCATATTTCTGTGCTCATTAATACTTCAAAGTGTGTTTTGATGGATAACACAGTTCTCCATGCATTATTTGTAAAGGTGTGGGTTTTAAAATAGCAGCGTGAAAGGCATCACAGCCCTCAGTCTGCTCAGTATGAACTTTTAACATTAAAGTTCTTCATTTTGTGAATGACTGACATGTTTTTGATATTACACCTGAATGTTAAAGCCTTCTGTGCAGCAAGAAAAGTGTGTTTCCTTTCACTTTTGACATTTGACCTTCACTGTGCAGAAAGATGAATGTGCAAGCTTGATGAGTTTTCACATTTATCATTTATCAAATGAGGGAATGAAGTGTGCACACAAACATGATTTCAAGGCAAGGCAAGGCATTAAAGGCAAGCCTGTCATGGAACTGTGTGAAAATTGTGAAAATGTCATAGTGACGTTAAGAGAGTTAACTGGACTTGAAACTAAAAAAAACAGCATCACATGGAAATTATGCTTCCGCACAGAATGATTAAATGTCTAAGGACATGTCTGGAAGAAAAAAAATCTTTAATGGTTGTCTAAACTCTCAGAAACTGTATTCTTTTGAAACTGCAATACCAGCTTAAAAGCTGCAACGTCCAAATGGAGTCAGGCCTAATGAAACTACGTGCAGAGGATGATTAGCTGAAGACACTTGTTTTAATATCAACAACTGATCAACTCCTACCGTCACTCGGCCATGGACGCTAAAGTCTCTGGTCACAGACAAGGTGTGGTTTAAGTATAAATCTACAGCATATTTAAGTTTTAATCATATAATTTGATTAATATATACATATATATATTAAATCAATCACATCATAAAACTAATGGCGTAAAAGCTCAGACTTTTATAACACTTGACACTCTTTTCTTCCAGGCACATCATACTTAATCCACAACAAACACCTTTGTATGACATTACCTCTGCCAGGCAGCGATCACCTGCGCTTTTGCGAACAGAACTGTTTCAAACTGGCTTAACCCCTTTCTGGTAACGTTGACTAATGGACATGTGACTTGACACGTTCCCAATAGAGCTCCTAAGTATTCAGAGCACACCGACACAGCTGACATGTCCACCCTCCCTTCCCCTGCTGGTGACCTTCACAGTGAAGTGCTCTGTAGACAGCACTCAGATCTGGCGTGGCCTTTAAAGACAATTGGCTCTGACTGGGTGCCACCACGTTAGCCACTCAGGACTCAAAAGAGGCAAAGGGAGAGGTGCGCTCCCGTGTCTGATACTCGGGGAGGTGAGGGAATTCAACAGGGCGTCATGTCTTGATGCATTGCGAAGAGTCCGGTGATTGATAAGAAGCCGCTGAGCTGACCCGTGTCTGCCCCTCGACTCTGTCATCGTCAAGACTTTATCAGGCCAAAGATGCAGAAACGTGCGTCTTTCTTTATCGGCTCTGAGACATCAAATCCAAAATCCCGCACAGTATATCACTGTTGGCTGAGGGGAAATAAAAAGGCAGAGTGTCAGCTCTCCTCCCAGTATTCTGACACATAGCACTGAACACCATAAGCTGGGATATCCATGACATTTTGAAACGTGTTAGTAGCTGCTTAAGAAAAAAGGATTTGGGAGGATTTACAAATGACTCCGTTGAGAGTTTTATTTTCGTTCTTTTCCCCACACCAAACTAAGCTGGATGTTGGGGGTTTTAACATTTGTATTGGCTGGTTGATGTTAAGCTGCAATTAAAACTATGCAGACATAATAGATAAGGTCAAAAGCTCTGAAATGAAGAATTTAACTGAATGTGACATTCAGTGTGCTCCAACTCCATTAACCACAATGCCAGTGTGAAATGTGCATGTCAGAGGACACCTAAGTCTCTTGGTGAGTATTAACTCTGCTGTGATTTATCAGTCAACACACGAATGACAGACAGCATTTGGGTTGACTTTGTAAACAGATGGTACATTTTACAACAGCCAGCAGGCAGGACGACCATCAAGGGCATGTTACAGAGTCAATTATTCAGCACCGACCTGAAGAATAATACATATTCAAAAATCAGGAGCATATTGTCATGAGGATATTTATAGCACAGGAAAAAAAAAAAAAAAAAGATCTGCTTCATCTCTCATGCAAGTGCGATGCTTTACAAAAACAACCTTGATGCCAGGAAAAATATAAATCCGTGAAGTGTGTGGCTGTGCTAAATTTCCGTTTTCAGTTCCATGCCAGTAAAGTCTCAAGAACAAAATACTCTCCAGCTCTGCGTGGCTTTTAGATTCTGTTAGTGCACTGGTTTGGATTCACAGTCTGCACATGTACAGTTTTTTTTGTAAACAAAACAGCTAGAGAATACATCAGCACGTCAAGAAAGTTGCACATCTATCACAATAACAGCACCTGCATTTTTCTCTCTGAAGTTGGTGGCGACAGAGCATTTCAGTGTGTCCATGAAACACATCTGACAAATTCTGACTCCGCTGTGTGTTTACATGACGAGCGATTAGGACAACTTCTGCAAAAGGGTTTATCTTACAGAACATCTTAGCAACTTCCTGTTCCTTGTTGTGTTAGCGAAAGCTAATCAATGAACTCTTGTGTATGGGGAAAGCAGAAAAACATGTCATCAATATGTAGTGTACGTTATATGTAGAAAATTATTACTGCTTTGCCATTCTGTCAGACAGCCTTTCTCTGAAGCTGTAATATTGGTCAACCTTTCCTTCAAAGCCACCAGAATCCATTGAAAAAAAACTGTTATTTTATTTTTAAAAACTGGGTTTGCTGGTCTAAAACTGCCTTGATCTGTTAGTCTGTTTGTGCTAATGGCGTGTTTGAATTGGTGAGTAATAACCTTTGGTGTGTTTTAGATCACATCTAAAGAAACCAAACTATCCCTTTTAACCCCAGCAGGTAGTTGTTATTAGCAGAAAAGGCTCTGATAAAACCACTCTTTTCTATGTGCCCAACAGTAAGACTGAGATACAAATCCTTCACTGGGCTGTAAATGTTGAAAATCAAGTCACAAACACAACAAAAAGAAAAAAAGACACACACTCAGTATGTGCATGCAACAAAGGGGAAGAGAACCCTTCCAGTTTTCACTGTAACATATGTTTCCTCTGAAGTACTTTCTGCACCAGTACTCAAATGGACAGTTTGCTCTTTCATCAGCTCACAAGTGAAACCCGTTTTAACAGGCTGCTACTCAAAGAGAAGGGGAAAAAGGACTACTAGCAAATCTTGCGCAAAGCACAAATAATAATAAAGAAAATGCTGTTACCAGTGTCAGAACGGATATTATGTTACATATCGTATTTATGTATGCTCAAGTCTATAAACACAAAAAAATGTTAAACACACTTTTTTTTATTTAAGTTTGGCCACAAAACATACCCAAAGATTACGGCAGTTGTTCGATCTGGCAGCACAAAGGAGTTGGCCTGTATATGGGATTCTCTTGAATATATGAGCTTAGTAGCCCACACAGCACTACCCAGGAGATAAGGATGTACTCCTCTGTTATGCTGTTTTTTGCAGCTCAGAGGATTGGTTATATAGAGCATAGTACCGTTTGCTTAAACTGGGAACAAATAACATAACATAACAGTACAAGCTACTCTTAATCATGTACAGCACTTTGGAATAGAGGATATTCAAAGAATCAACTTAGATTATCGCCTGTTCTACTAAACATTTGCTTAGGCTTCGATTTTTAAATTTTGAAAAAAGAATATTTGATCAAATGTATAATAAAACATTTACCAAGAGACTTTTTTTTCCTCTGTGAGAGACAGAGCTGGAAAAAAAAAAAGACTGACTGAGGCTCTGCTGGCACCTGGCACTGTGTTTCTTCTTGACTGTCTTGGGCAGCGGCTCACACGACGGCTGAGCGTGGTGTGCAGCCTCAACTCTGACTCAGTCGTCCCTCCCCCTCCCCGGAGAAGGTGACCTCTTTAAAATTCTCTTGCAGGCATCGGAACCGCGCCGTTGTCACGGGATGCCCAAAGCCGAGCGCAACACCAAAGGCAACTCAGACAAAGCCACTGAACCTACTTCAGAGAAATCTCCAAAAATCTCAACACTTATTATGTAGCTCCACGAGGAAGACCGCTTTCAGTGGGCAGTTCTCTCAGAGCCGGTAAAATAAAAAGGATTATAGCTGCCAAATGACAGTAAAAGGACACTTTTGAGCACAATTAGCCTAACGACGCCTACTCTAAATGCAGTCCAATGTAGATAGCAGCTCCCTGTTCCAAATTAGATGAACCGCAAAGAGCCCTGCACCTCCACACCACCCACTCCTGCCAAATCTCTGATCAGAGCTAATCAAACAGATTATTTTGTATCTAATGACAGCTGCAAAGTTGCTAGCAGAAACTTGTTCCTCCTGTTTTCTTTCGTCTTTTATATAAGTTTAATCCACATTTCACTAAAACTCAGATTCTGAAGTTATATAAAGGCAGTCAGAGTGACAGACTATCACATAGGATATCTGTATTTGAACCACATACAAAGAAATGGATGGTTCTTGCCCATCAGTGAGAGCTGCACTAACTGCCTGTTCTGTTTCTCCTATAAAAACATCCTCACATCGCTTCAGCAAATAAAAATGGCGTTTTCTCTTGGGCAAACAGGGAAGAGCACATCACATCAATCTCTTTCATAATGCAAAAAGACTACTGTTGTAATGGCCTTGCGTTATCCTGAAAGCAAGTGTCCTGAAATAGATAGAGAGGCCTAACCAGAGCAGCGCCTAATAAAGCAGAAGGGCTCTCTATTAGTCACCTGGTTTCATATTTGGACACGTAGTATCCTAAGGTTAGAGCAGATTAGAAATGACGATATTAAAATAAATAAATAAATAAAAAAGATGGGCTCTAAATTTGACGTAGTAAAAAACATTTGGAGCATCTGACAGCGTGTCTGACAGAGCTTGGCCTCTGTGCCGTTCGCAGTTTTCTGACACGGGCAGAGCACAAAGACTTTGCTGACTCCTCAGTTCCTTCCCTCACTCTCTCCGTCTCATACAGATTTATTTTCTATTCATTTGAAGACGAGGCTGTTTCTTCGTCTGCGAGCAGCTGAGGCAACAATGTTGAGCTGCGGAGAGAAGAAAATCTCGACTTTAGCCGGAAAAGACATCGCTATCCTGAAATGCTCATGCTGTTTATTGTTAAGCCAGCAGGAAATAAACAGACAATAAGAGCAGGATAAGAGGAAGCACACCTGTAGCGTTAAAGGAATTGCTTTCAATTTTTTAAGTAGCAGCATTATGAGTCAAGAGACAGGGCTAAACTAAGAATCGTCTGTCTATTGTGGGATTGATCATGCTTCAGGTTGCTGACGGACAGCATGTATTTGTAAGATTTACAAATCTCATATTAATCTCATGTGAAATAAAATAAGACTACAGTTGACAAATGCAGTTTCGTCACAGTGACAGTTGCTGTGTGAACAGAGACAAGACTGGTGGTAGACTCATGTCACAGAGTAGACTGTGACCTCCATCTTTAGTATTATTCAGTCTTCTATATGTTTGATTAGGGTGATTAGTTATCTTGCTCCTAACATTTCCTGAGACCATTCCCAAACAGTAGAGCTTTTTCAAGTTTACATCCATGTCTGTCCAGACTCACATGCATTAAATAAAGGAACAATCTTTAAAAAAGGTATCAAGTGTATTCTTTGGTGAAATAAATGTGAAATGTATGATTTCAATGAATAATTTCCATTTAGAAACATTCTGTTTTCAGTTAGAAACTATTTTTTGGAGGGCTATAGAGGAAAATGTCCCCTGAGGCTCAGTATCAGCCAAACCAATGAGCTTGTAGTGGACTACAAGAGGAGCAGGAGGTTCACTGTCACATCTATAGAGACAGGAGGTGAAGAGGGTAGACTCTTTTCGGATATGTAAATCAGATTGTAAGCAGTGGTGTAAACCTTTGTTAATCCATTCTCTAGGAAACATGTAACAATCATCTAAACGGTTGACCCAACCCTTTCTCTCAGGTTGGAAATAAATACATTATCTCTGCACATGTTTGTCCCGCGTGAGGTAAATAAATATATCGGGATGTGTAACCAGTTCCCGGGAGGCACAGAAACGTGGATGCAGCAACCAAAAGAGCTGTTCAAATAATGTGTTTGAAATTTTGAACAAAGCCAAAATCGACAGTGCCGGCAGCACCATTGAAAATGTGGGTCCTTCTCCAATTGCCATAACAAGTCAATGTCTGAATAAACTATTTCTAAATGGATTTTTCAGACAATGTAAGGCATCAAAATAACAGATGGCATGGTAAAAACAAACTACATATAGATTTTACAAGTTAAGGCTGCAAGACATTTTGACTTACATATGATAAAATGTATGTTTTCAAAAATTAATTTTAGTGTCCTGCTATTGAGTATGCTGGCTTACTGTCACACTGCCATGACTTAGTGGGACACAACACATCTGTCATATACTGTATTATTATTAGTAACACTTGCTTTTTCTACTATAGGTCAAAATATCGGCAATGAAAATTGCTAGTTCATTGCCTTATAGTGCTAAATATGAAGGAAACTAATACTCTACATTTCCATGCATTAAAATGTTAACTTTAGAACAGCATAAACTACAGCATGACTAGAAACATGTGAGCATAATGGATACAATGATAAAAGAGCACAGGTTACAGCACTAAGGCTTTAGAGAGGTATGGGAGATGCAGGAACTGTCCAAGGTCCTGAAACAACAATTTCAGCCCTGGACAGTTCCTGTTCATAAAACCTGGTTGCACTGGGCTACAGACAGCTTTAAGCAAACTATCTTTTATCCAGTATTGCCAGTTTAGTAGTTCTAGTCTGCTAGGCTGATGCAGAAATGAAATCGGCAGAGTGAGCATAGGTAATGATACCAAGCACTGCAACTCCACTATTCAAGAAAAGCACAAAAATTTAAAACGTGATGCAATAGTTTGAAGTTACGTAATGTCTTTCTCAAGGTTGCTGTAGCTACGCGAGCGTGTGACATTCTCTGCAACGCGAGCCTGTCAGCCGGTCTGTTCAGCTGAGAAGACGTGCCTTTATATCAGAAGGCAAGCATGTCCAAAACAAAAGGCTGCATCTATAGCCGATCCGTGCTGAGAGGTAAAAGAACAGATTTTATAAATAAATAGGTGGACGTCTGAAAAGATTTGTTATTCTGAATTAATAATTCACAACAATCTCCTGATATAACGGGGTCGATGCTGCTGTAAGGAGCAGAAAGTCTACAGCTTACGTGATGTTTGATGTTGATTTCAAGCTGCACTGCCTCTGCATGCGTGGATGTGCATGGATCAATTGGCGCCATTTTGGGCGTCTGGCAGAGGATTGAGTGCTGGATAACAGAGGAGGTTTGGTTCATGCAGAAACACTCAGAGACAGCCAACGCCTCAGCTGGATCTTCTCAGTGAATGCACAACGGCCTTTGAGGTTTTCACCAATGAGGTCACCACACAGTGCACACACAGACACGCACGCAGCATCCAAACCGCCCTTTCAAACGCGCTCTGTGGCGTGAATCTAAGGGCAATCTGATTCACACAGAGAATATAAAATGTATTCAACACTGACTCAAAGAGGATCCACAAATAGAGAGTGGACTCAAATGAAAGGTACTTTTCAAATTTGAAAATTCATTACATTTGACATAAGTAGTCCTGTCTAACCTTGGGGATTATTTTAATTAAGTGCCTTTCTTAAAGCTTTATGTGTTCACATCTGCATCTCTTCAGAGTCCTTTAAAACCTATATTACAGAAAAGCACCTTTCAGTCTGTCCTTGTGTTGCGTGTGTATCTTAGTGACGCTCTCCTTTGCTCTTTGTATTGTATGTTTACTATTAGGCATAATAGTGTCCTTGAACTGGGGATGAAAACAGCTCTCTTGAAGTAGAGGCGCTTGATTGATGAATCTCTGCCTTAGTCCCAACATTAGGGCCTGAGAGGAAAACTGTGTTTACCCACGAGGGGTGGCGGGGGGGCAGGGAGGGGGGTCAAGGCTTATTGATATGTGTCCATCTTGGGGTGAAGCTGCAGCAAAGTGTTCACCGAGTGGAACAGCTGCTCGGTGCCATTCGCTCTCTCTTCCATTCTTTGTTAATGAGCCCGTGTGCCTGACTGCTGAGTGCAGCTCTTTAGCAGGCTGCAATTAATCAGATGTTTCCTTGCAGAGACGAAACCAAAGAGACGTTCAGCAGCAGGGCGGTGTGATTACACACCGAATGCAAATTCTCCACCGTCCTCACCGTCTCCATTTGTCAGAGCGGCAGCAGGATGCAGGAAAAGCTGCAGTTAAGGTTGTTAGATTGCGCTCCCTCCTTTTGATGGCAACAACAGGAAGTTAAGACCTAGTCTGCATTATGTGGAGTTCATGAATCAGGAGGACTGCATTAGACGGTGAGCATTACACTGTAAGAGCTCACATTTACTCAAGCACTGTACGTGGCAATGCCCGCATTTATTTAACAGCCAGAGTTAATTTGCTATTAGCTGCCTCTCAATAGTGGTTCTTTGCAAACAAATAAACATATAAACATCAAAAACAATAATCCAAGACTATGTAATAGTGCAAACACTGATGCAGGTCATTCTCTGCATAATGACATAACAAGGAGTATTTTCATCTTTGATACTTTTGTTTAATAATTTTATTACCGTGCGGCACAGTGGCATGGTGGTTAGCACTGATGCCTCACAGCAAATCTCCCTGTGTCTGCGTGGGTTCTCTCCAGGTACTCCAGCTTCCTCCCACTGTCCAAAGACATGCTGGTTAGGTTCATTGGTGATTCTAAATTGGCCGTAGGTGTGAGTGTGAATGGTTGTCTGTCTCTCTGTGTTAGCCCTGTGATAGACTGGAGACCTGTCCAGGGTGTACCCCGCCTCTCGCCAGCTGGGATAGGCTCCAGCCCCCCCTCGACCCTTCACAGAACAAGCGGTTACAGAAGATGAATGAATGAATTAATTTTATTACCAGTATGGGATTGCTTGTAAATGTACTATTAAACTTTAACACTTTGGGAACAGAAAAACACCCTGAAACACAACCTGAACTCTCTCTCCATTACTGCCTTAGCCAGACTACCGTGAGGTCATCGCAGAGAGCTGAACACAAAGGTGAAAACTCTATTTCAATAAGTATCAAATGGAGAACATGCTGTACTCAGCTGGATTTGATCTATTCAGGCTCTAATATACTGTTTTCTAAATGATATATTTCGCAGCAAATGTTGAACAGGGTTTCTCTCGATGTTAGTACAATCTTTTTTTAGAGCCATACTGTGAAGATTATTAAAACTACTGAGTAACAATTTTTCATTCATCTTCTGTACCCGCTTGTTCCTGTTAAGGGTCGCGGGGGTCTGCTGGTGCCTATCCCAGCTGTCATCGGGCGAGAGGCGGGGTACACCCTAGACAGGTCGCCAGTCCATTGCAGGGCTAACACAGAGAGACAGACAACCATTCACACTCACACCTACGGCCAATTTAGAATCACCAATGAACCTAATGAGCATGTCTTTGAATGGTGGGAGGAAGCTGGAGTACCTGGAGAGAATCCACACAGAAAGGCCCAGTTGGCCCATGGATTCGAACCCGGGACCTTCTCGCTGTGAGGCATCAGTGCTAACCACCTCGCCACCATGCCGCCCCGAGTAACAATTTTACCTCATCTATTAGTGTAAAAATAATTTTCAGGGTAAACTGACCAAAAATGACTGTTTGGCACCATGCAACCTGAGCTGAGCTGATACAATCACCCATGAGTAGTGCTGTTACGTTACAGGAGGGGTGCCCAGTCCCCCCAAAAATAACAATTCTTGCATAACAGCATGTATGCTTCATTCACACTCAAACTGCGCTTTGTTTGTTGTTCGTAATTCTCTATAATATACAGACAGTGTCACGTAGATGGACAGTCTCTCTGTAGATGGAAGCTGGAAGAGAGGCCAGCCTCCACGTGTAACGACCTGAAACAACTGTTCAGAACAAATAAAGACCAGAGACAAAGAGCTGAACTGACCAAGTTGCTTGTTTTACAGGTTGTATGTTGGTACACTGTGTTTGCCACAAGCTTGTACACTGACTGAACTAGTTTCTTTTTAATTACACGGTTACGCAGTTTGACCGTCGGTGTAATCAAGCAACTAAAAGCCTGCTAAGGCATGGGCACACCAAACCGACATCAAAGAACTACTGGCAGACTGTGGCATCACCTCGCGTCGCCTGTACCCGGCTAAAATGTTGCACTTGAACGCACCAGCTACAACCAATGGGACAACGTTCTGCACCTGCGTGAAAGGAAATAACTCCAGGGAACTGGAAGAGCTACTGTCACGCTAGGAAGCCAGGAAGATCTGCAAACTGTCAGACAGAGCTGGCCACTCCTGAATCCTACTGAACAGCTGGTCTAAATTTGATTCATATAGATAATGAATGTCGTTGTGAAAATACTGGTGTATTTGAATGTTCATAATGAAGGTGTAAAACAACAAAAACATTCTGTGTGCCCTTTGAACTTTGTCATTTTGCTTACTTTCATCACTTCTGTTTTTCTTCTTGTCCACTGCTTCTCTAGGCTGAAGAGCCAATTAGACAGCTCTCTGACCAACTTGTCCCACCTCCGATTCAATGTACCAAATCTGCCATCCCCCTAGCAGGGACTAGGATACTCAACAGCAACCTGACACTGGAAAACACCCGACCAACAGCTTGGTGTGTCACAGCCTTTGGCCTGTTAGCGTGATTGTTTGTCCAGCTCTCTAGCACCCACCGTCGTCTCTTCACAATGCACCACAAAGTTGGTCAAACCCATCCAAGATCACGCATGTTCTCATAGGAATACATGGACTTCATTACGCAACCAACTCTATGTCAAATAAATGTTTTGCTGATGATTGAGAAACTGTATGGTTCAGTTTTAAGAGTCTTTGTAAACCATCATGAACGCCATACTGTAGTACTCGTGTAATGTTTAAGCAGCGTTTGCAGTTTGCAGTAAATTAGCAAAACATAAAAAAAACCTGGTGAGGCCGTATTCTCAGTGGCCAGCTGGCGATGCCCAGATGTTCTTCGGTTCAGGAGGTCTTTTCTGCCAGCGGCCATTAGTCTATTTAATGAGGACGTTTCATGAGCAGTTCATGCAGGATAAATACGTGGTTTTGCACAACAGCAGATAAACATGTATTTAAACTGTAACGACGTTCTTTCTCTTTGTTGTGCTTCTCCTCAGACTGCTCAACTTCCTCAGTTTCCCCTTTTGTTCGGCTCATCAAGAAATCAGTTCTTCGAATGAGACGTGGGCTGCGTTTAACTCATAGTTGAATAATTACTGTGAATATGTCAGTTAGTTAATATAGTTTAGATCGCTGCCGTCAGAAGAAGATATCCCCAACATGAAAGTGAAGCTGAGCCTATTTGATGTCGATGCCACTTCCAATTTGAAAATTATGTGTGAAGTTCACACATGGCAACATTAAGTGGTATCTGTGGGCATTTTGTTTCTCATTGCAGGGAAAATCCCAACATACAGATACGGTTTTGATGAGACGTTATGCCTTCAGGGTGCGACAAAAAAAATCATGCTATGGAATGAAAAGCAGGCCATATTCCACTTCCCCAAGATCTAGAGGGGATAGACAATCTCATTTTAATGATTTTTCAATTTCTAGCAGACTTTAAGATGCCTCTGCTTTTGTTCTGATAAAAGGCCCTGTGTCGGGACAGACATACCATTGTAAAATGCCTCTGCAGCATATTACTGTCACATTGCCATGCACACTATCAAATCACTCACATAAGCATCTTTCAAGAGCCCCCTGCTAGTCCGTCTCTGGCCATAAATAGAGCCCTCTTCCTATAATGAAGATTAAACTGACATTTGGATGAGCGGTAGCTACATTGCTCCAGAGCCTTGATGGAGAGGAGCGGGATGGGTCTTTCTGCCAAAATAGGATAGCTAACTAGCCTGTCAGCAAACACAAGCTGTGCAGCATGTGGAAATCCATCCTAAACTACAGTGTTTACACTGTGGCACGCCGTGGAAAGGTATTACAGATGGTGGCCTGTCACCCTCGACACAGCAGGCGAAAGAGCCCAACAAAGCCAAGCAAAGCACCAAGGGCCACATCAGGAGGCAGTTCTGTGAAGGGTGATTTTGCCGCGGAGAGGCGATAAACTCGTTAATCATTTCGTCTCAACCATGCCAGACAGCCAATTATCAGGTCCGGCAGGCTGCCACAGACACACATTGGCCAGATCAATAAAACCGAGGTTCCCCCACGATGTGAGAGCAGTAACAACCTCCTTAATGGGGTCAAACCTAACATGAAATATAAACATCAGTATAGTAGAAGTTCTAACAGACATGTGTCTTAGTAAACGGCATGGTGGGAATCATTAGAAGCAGATTAGAAACCTAAACTAGAGGTGTATGACGTGAGGCAGGGGAAGTGAAAAAAGGCTGCGCTTGCCCTAGAAATGCTCTGCGTAGTTTAAAAATACCTGGAATGCACAGTTCTGAACAGTTTGGCACATTTAAGAACAGAGACAGTAGCCAGAGAACATGTCTGCATCTACGAACTAATTTAAAATGGCACGGCTTTGGTACGACACTATACCATACATCTTTGCTGCTATACACCAGCATGTCTGTGACCAGTTTGTGGTCTAGCTTATGCAGACTGATTGTTGTGCTGTTTCTTAACGCCTCCACATGCTGACCCTCAAAGGACCCAAAGCTGTAAATAGTTTGCCTACATGAGGGGAGCCCACGAAGCACATGCAGACGCTGGATGATGCT
The DNA here is from genome assembly GCF_963514085.1 of Chelon labrosus. Taxonomy (NCBI): domain Eukaryota; kingdom Metazoa; phylum Chordata; class Actinopteri; order Mugiliformes; family Mugilidae; genus Chelon; species Chelon labrosus. The sequence continues at coordinate 3,672,931 of NC_140350.1, read as the reverse complement.
CTGCACAGTCTTTATATAATCCAATTAGAGCTAAATGATAATCAGAGAGTGCCTAGGATTAGAGACTGCAGTCGAACTACGGCAGCAGCAGCACCTGTGAATGACTCATTTCTCTGAAGCAAGGAACTATTGAGTGCATCTGTGAGGGGGATTCAGCCACAGTGAATTTGGATCATTAGTGAAATAGATTAAATTTGTTTTAGACCACTTTGAATGAGGATTGGGGATAAGGGATTTACATTTTAAAGGCTGATCACAAGCACTGAATAATAATACTACTTCTGCACAAGCAGGGCTTGGCATGTCAGTGACTTTATTTTTCCACTTTCTTAAGCAATGAGATGTTCACCTATCACTCATTTGTCTTCTCCTGAATGTTATCTTGTGGTGCGCTTTCCCAGACGGCAACTCTCACCTCTGTCAGTGTCATAAAGGTAGACGAACTTCTCCCACTTATAATGGTCCAGCAGACTGAGAACAGCTCCTCGCAATCCGGGCCTCATCTGGATGACAAACTGCACGTCAGCGTCGATGGGGAAGCTGGGGGTAATGAAGGAGGTGTGCAGCGCCCCGCAGAAGGAGGTCAGCGTGTTCATGGACTTCCTGTCGTAGAAGCCGAAGATGGCGTAGACTCCCCGGGAGAACTGGGAGCAGACTGGTGACACAGACACAGAACAGGTTCAGGTCAGGGACAAAAGATTTATCATACCGTCCTCCTTAATTCAAGAAAAGTATCAATAAACAAAGCAAACCACCTTCTTAAAAAGTCCAAATTTAGTACCACATTGAAGGTTAAAGTTGTTGAGTCCACTAATGACCAGCGTGGGGGTAAAACATTTCCATATAAAGCTGAGACGGGGGAGAATTCATGATGGCATTAATCTTCCGAGCGAAGCAGCGGATATCTGAATAAATGTGTGCCATGTGGGATGTCTGCTCCCCGTGGCCATGCTCTGCTGCCCGGTGCCCTTCACTTCTCCTTGCTGTAAATGCAACTGCTTGGGTAATCAACTAGAAATAATGGGAGAGTGCACTGGCCGCAACTCTTAATGGACAAATACCCTGAAACATGAGCATGCAAATGTTCAAGCACTGTGCTGTGCCGCTGTATAAAAGATTTATAACAAGCCCTATCTGCTGCCATCTGCGGGGCTATGGAAATGAGCTCTGGCCATAAATACCCGGCACAACAGACACTTGGTCTTACAAGGTGTTTGATAGTTTATTTTATTTGTACATCATAAATGAGCTTGATGACAGCAAACAGGACTGAATCGGGGATATGACCCCCTGCCCTAATGTTGGTAATAACTGAAGCAGTAGAGCTGCTCTGATGTTTCTGACCCTCGGCGTCGCACAGATCACGACACTGCTCAGTGAAGCTGGTGGTTATTACTGGTAAATGTTAAATGAGGTTAGAAGTGATTTTGTCTAATGAAATAACTTTTTTTGAGAAGCAGCGGTTTCAAATTCAGTCGCTCTGAGGAAAGTACTGTCTGTGACGTATGAATGTCTGGTAACGTTTAGAATCAGTGCACAAAATGAGGTATATACGCTGTTGATCATTGTATAATAATAATTAAAAATGTCCACGGTCAGATTCATTAGTTTTCCTTGTTCACCTCTTAAAATGAGAACTGCTTAAAAGCACCCAAAAACCTTCAGATACTCAAATGAGAACTGTCTGGGGGCCAGAGTTGGGAGTTGGAAGTAACAGAGCAGCTGCGGAATCAAGCTGTGTAAAGAAAATATGTTCCAGTACACCTTGTGTTAGCCTCCAACACACAAGAGTCCACTTCTCAAACTCTAATTTAGCAGGTACCTGCCCTAATATCCCAGATCAAAGTGACAGATGCCTTGTAATTTGAGTCGTATGCTCTTTTCTTGCTCCAGATTATAGAAATATTGAGAGATTTTTGTATGACTTTGTCAGAACATTCTCCAAAAAATGATTATTTCAACTCCTCACCAGCTCTAACCCATGGCTAATAACCTCTCCCCATTTAACTCAAGACATTTACAAAAATTAATTCATTTATTCATCTTGGTATTTAAACTGATCATTTCTTTTTTTTGTCCAGAGACTATGTTTAAGCGGGTTGTCTGTTCTTATAAGAAAAAAAAAACACAGGTTGCCATTCTTGATCCCTAATGAAAAGAAAAATACAAGGAAACATCAAGTCCGACTCTGATCCAAAACATTAACGACCCACTGAACAAGCTTAAAGGCAACCTTAGCAGTACAGGGAACATGTATAAATGATCTAAACATAGCTTGATGGGGAAGTTGAGGTAACATTTTCAGAAAGCTTGACCATGAACATGCAGCACAGACTTGTGACATACATACAAAATATATACAAAACGCTCCATAGACACTATGGAATACATTCAAATGCTGTTCTTTCTCAAAATTGCATAGCATAATTCATTGCCTGATTTCTTATTCCACTCATCAAAATTCATGACAGACACTGTACTCATTCAGGCATTACTTCATGCATTACTTAAAAGGTAACGAGGAGTTTTGACCTCTAGTAGTGCTTTGGAGATGTTTATTTATGGATAGGTCACTGTTTAGTTTGTCTTGTCACGTTTACGAGGACACACATGTGATACAGACTTCTGTGAATGGTTTCACCACTGGTAACGCGGCAGGAAAAGCAACAATGCACAAGCAACAGCAGAGAAGAAAAAAAAACCATACAACGTCCAAAAAAATGGCAAAACCTTTTGGCGAGGAACATTCGAGCATGTATTTTCTAGCCTTGTGATTGTGATAAAGAACTTCCACCTAACATTTGAGAAACATAATTTAGGGAACATTGAATTAGCTACGAGAGACTAAATGTATTTTAGATGTGGTTAGTTAAAAGCATACATTTACATTTCTGATTGCAGTTGCAGCAAAATCATTTGACAGTTCTCTGATTTCTTCATGTGTTACACTGGAGTTCAGAGTTGTAAGTTTTCCAACATTTGACTTTGCTACTAAACGAGCCTTTTGTCTTCCACACATACTTAATGATTCAGTTCAGTCATCTTTCTCTCTCTCATTTTATCTTTCCTCCATTTCCTCAGTCTTGGGCTTAACTGGATACACACATCAGCCGATCTGATGTGTGTATCCAGTTAAGTCTTGAAAGGCCAGACTGCCATTCTTTGACACACAAAACAAACACAGGCATCCACAGAAATGCCACAGAGATAGCTCTAATCAAGCGCAGCAGTCTTCCAGGGGCCGCTGCACCGCTGTTTTACATCTAAAAGATCATTTTTAAGGATGCTTTCAAGGACTTCTAAACAATTAAACAAAACTCTCCCTTTTCAAGTGGAAAAATGTCAGAGCAAATGTTTTCGTTTTGGGCTCTGCATGCTGCACAGTTGTTCTCTTCAGGGTAACATAATTCGACACCAAACCGAGCCTCCTCAAATTACCGACCACTAATTTCGTCACAACATTCAGCTCATGTTATCCACGCAAAATAGAATGCAGGCGGAAAATGAATACCTCCCAGCTCATCTAATATCATCCAACTCTATTCGAAAAACTGCAGCAATATCTTTTGTTTATGAAGGTTAAATGGAAAGCCTGTTCTCCTACAGGACTAATGAAATCATATATTTGGGCTCATGAAGCAGTAAACACTTAGCCAGCTACAGTAAATTCCCTGGATCATGGTCAGAAATGAAGATACGCATCATTTACTTTATTACAGAGGGGAAGTGGAGCTATTTTTCTGATCTGTGCGTTTCTGTTCTGAATACTAATGCAGGCGTTCCATGCATGATTAATACCCAACTGGAGGAATTCACCTCTCTTCACTCTTCCATCTTATTCATCACCCGACAAACATCCACATCAGCCTGTCATTGTTTTCGCTCTCTCGCTTTCTCCTCTTCTCCCTCAACATCCATCTCTCTACTTCCCCTCAGCTCTCGCCACCTCGTCAAACAGGTACATTCAGCAGCTCCAGTAGCACCAACACTGTCATGAGTCTTCCCCTGGGTGTGTAAATATGAGGGCCTCTGCTGCGGATAACTGGGGAGTCTGAGTCTATTGTAAGACTCGCAGAAGGAGGGATGGAGCTGATGTGTATGTGCACAGCAGACCTGAGCCTACAAGCTGAATTCTTAAAGCTCCACTGCAAAGGGGGAATAGAGGCGAGCTGCGGTTCTGGCCTGAGAAGCGAAAAAACACGATGGAGTGAGGAAATCGAACTTTATGCATATAAAAAAGTGAGAATGAGGAACTGGATAGAGGTGGACTCATGCTGAGACGAGGAGGTGAACCCTCTTGGACAGAGTCAGTGGTTAAAGTGGTGAAATCTGAAATGACTGAACGCTGAGTTTGGACAAATAGAGGTTAGGAATTCTACTTTTTGTGACAATAACAAATAACGTGTTTATGTGTACACTGCAGCCTGCAGGGAGCTATTTTTCTGGCAGTGTCTAAGAGCTTCGCCTGCAGGAATACTACAGGAGAGGAGAGCAGCAGGGTTCATTTTCCAGAGGCAGAGGGAGGCTATGACGGTCTGCGCCACATGGGAATACCTGTCCTGCCCTATCCCAGGTTCACATGTTCAGTAAATGGAAAAGGCAGAGGACAAAATACAACACGTAGCTGCGTCGTCTTAAAAAGGATGGGGTCAAAGAGAAACTAGAAACTCTGAAAATAGCATCAGCAAATGGTGCAGAAGGTGTACTGACTGTGCAGATAGTTGGTTATATCAATCCATCTAATAGCTGTGATGCCATTCACTTAAAACTGCGCGTATGAACGTTGTGGTTGGACTACAGGAAAAGTCAGAACATACACAGGTCATCTGAATTTATCATCTGGAAACCGTGAATGTCAGTATGAAATTTTGTGAGACAATTCTCAGGCATCACCAAAAGGTTAGGCATCACCAAAATCAGCGGGATTTATCCTCTGGGTACCAGGAATGGTTGTAGCCACAGGATGCTATTCATCACGGTTGTTTATATTTCAGTCTGGACAAAGTGGCTGATCAAATGGCTGATACTGCCACACAGCTAGCATGGCTGTCTTCTCACTGTGCTATGATTAGATCAGTTTATTCCTCCCACCGTCCAAAGACATGGACATCGTTAGGTTCATTGGTGATTCTAAATTGGCCGTAGGTGCGAGTGTGAGTGTGAATGGTTGTCTGTCTCTCTGTGTTAGCCCTGAGATAGACTGGAGACCTGTCCAGGGTGTACCCCGCCTCTCACCAGATGACGGATAGGCTCCAGCACCCCCGCGTCCCTTCACAGGACAAGTGGTTCCAGAAGATGAATGAAAGAATGAATGAATGAATTAAATAATTAATTTTTTGAAGTTCAGAAGTGTGAATTAGCTTGAGTGCATGAAAAAAGTGAAAATCTACTTTACTGCAACATAAGGCAAAGGGACAACCCACACTGTAAAGCAGATTGACTCATGCTGCATAGACTTCAAACTTAAGTCCATTCACTTGACTACACTAGCCTGGTGTAGTAACACAGCATTTGGATTTCATTATGGGTTCTGTTTCAAAAAATACCTCTACATGCAATTTGATAGTTCTACAAGCAATGAGAGCCATTTTGTTGCAAATAAATGTAAATTTTCCGGCCATCACCGCATTAAACGATTTGATTAACCCTGCAGAGCATAATCAGTTCACAACAGAACGACTACAGACCAACTCTCAGTCACAGAAAAAAAATTGCTGGGAAGTTGGTGTGGCTTCCAGGCTCTGACTACACCTTATTTCTGTCAAACCAACAACATCCTAATATTGTGTTGGTCTCCCTTGTGCCTCCAAAACAGTTGTGACTCATCAGAGAATGGACATGGGCCTTCTGAGGGTGTCCTGTGGTGTCTGGCAACAGAATGTAGTTAGTGGGGGCCTTTGGGTCCTATGGGTTGAGGGGAGGGGCCTCTGTGGATCATCCCACAGATACTTGATTTACTTGATCAGTTTGGGATCTAGTGAATTTGGAGGCCAGGTCAACACCTTGTGCTGTTCTTCATGTTTTTTGAGTTGTTCCTGAAGCGTTTTTGTGTGTATGTCTGTGTCAGGCTGCATCCTGCTGGGGATGGCTGCTGCCATCAAGGAGTGTCATTGCTATGGGGTGGGGGTGCCTGGTCTGGTCTAGGTGGGTGCAACATGTCTAAGTAACATCCAGATGAATGAATGCCAGGTCCAAATGTTTCCCAGCAGAACACTGAATTGTTACAAGATGGTCAATGTTATTTACTTCTCCTGTCGGTGGTTTTAATGATGTGGCTGATTGGTGAATTTAGTTATGGGACAGGATTACTAGGCTGGACAGAGGACGCCAACAAATCTTGAAAATGTGCTCACTGACAGACCCTCAGCAAATGTAAACAAGCTTGTTGATAACCTTAAGAACAAACAACCAACATCCCTTTTTGTGATTCAGGGTAACAGGTATGCATCCAACCAGCAGCTGAGAAGTGAGAGGAGAGGAGAGGAGATGTGAGAGGATTTCAAATATTCCAAATAGCTGCAGAGATGCTACAGTCCGAGTTCACGAAGTTCACCAAGAAGCAATTTTAACACTCAGTAATTCAGTTTTTATAGAGTCATGAGAGGCCACAAGCCCTCCCAGCATGCACTGGTCAGCAGAGACTAAACACACACAATCACCCTTTTTTTGTGTTTCTAGTTGGATGTTATAAAACATTTGGTTGCAGTCTGCTTGTCTCTGAACTGTAACAGACAAACCCTTCCAGCAACAGTGATATTTTCTGCAACACACATATACCAGAAAAACATAAATAATTTACAACTGTGTTGATGACTGTATTTAGTTTTTTTTAATCAGTTTTTATCAGCTTCTTTATCAGTGTTTCAAGTGAAACCTTCTAAACCACGGTTGTGCACAAGCACAAATTAACATGTACTCTATTTATAGGAAACGCCTCCAGTTTTCCGCAGTACTGGGAGAAAGAAAAAAAGTAGTCCAGGTTTTGAATAAGCATGTCAAATAAAAGGCCACGTCTGAAATCATACATATTTTGAGTCACTTAAGACCTATATGAAAGTCTTCAACAAAACCGTAGACTGGTGCTGCATAAGCGCACATACCTCCCTACTTCTAACCACAGCTACCTGTTTTCAAATCACTGAATTAAAGGGTAGTGGATTAGATTTCTGGGCATCCTTAAAATCCTCCTGTAAACTCCTCATGGAGCTATTATAGTGTTTGACCTTTCAGGATGCTGCAAATTAAAGCATTTCGTTTTGGATGTCTTCCTCCGTCAAGACTTAAAGTCAGATTTGCATTTTCACTCGAACAAGAACAGGTTTAGGTTACATCAGCTCAGAGCATACGATGAGAACACTCAATTAAAGCAACCTCTTATTCAAGTACACACGGAGTCAGGTCATTATTGCTCATATTTACTGCAAGTAAGCTGTTATACAGGACAACGTGAGGATTTAGTTGTGTCCGCATTATACATATCGCTATCTATAGTAACATGGTTGAAGGAAGAGCAATATCTTTCTTCCAGTTAGACGTACACCACTTCGTGAAATGTTTCCAAGTTGCAGTGAACAATTTTTTTAACGTTCATCGAGCCCAGAGGAACAAGGCCGTCCTCAAGTGACACCGTGAGATTAAAACGTGGTTATGAATGAAACATCTCAGTGGGTTGACCTTCTTCACTGCTGACATTCTGACAGGAATGCAGCACAGGTGGCTGCATTTCACTTCAGGGATGTCCTGCCATAGTGAATCCTGGTTGGCTGTCTAAACTGTCATGGCTTACTGGGCCTTCATCTGTGTGCGTTTGGCCTTGTGTGTCACGTCAACATGTCTGCAGTAAAAAAAAAGAACTATTACCAAGAGGTTTGTCACGCCAGTGCAATTAATTTCTATCTATAGCCATGGGCACAGTAAATTATTTGCAATAATTGATGACCAGTTATCAGCAAGTTTGAGTTTGGTCCTGAATTCAGAGACTTGGAGATTTTAGAAAATCAGATCAATCAAGACAAGATATCTGTTTCTTTTTGTGTGCAGCTGTTCAGCTAGTCCAAAAAACACAGCGCTTTAAATTTGCTATGTAAAACCGTATGAGGCAACAATACAAAGATTGTGCGTGAGATCTCTAATGCAGCGACTCTTTACTGCATTACATCTGGTCTATGTTTAATAAGCTGCATTTATTCTGTGCAGTGAGGCCTTGTTAGGACCTGCTGGTTCAATTTGACCATATGAAATCATGTTTGTTTTCAGATGAAACCCTGACTGAAGGCAAAACACAAGCCATTTAAATGATTTCTGTGTTATGACATTTAAGTGTTTCATATTTTCATCCACATTATGGTCTGCATTGTTGCGCAATTAGTCTCAGCTGACCAGCCACAGAGAAAGCAGAGGGCACATAGCGACTGAAGGCTGAGTAGGTGTTTCTCCTCAGGCGGTGTTGCTGCATGTTGGCTGGAATTCCCTCTTCTCTGCAGATTAGAGCTTTGTAAAAGCACATATTTTTTTTCTCTCCAGTGGGTTACCCCCTCCAGACACTCATTATATGCAAAGACCAGCACAACACTAGCTGGATTAGCCCTAATCTGAGACGTACAACTGGATGCGGCCCACATGCTAAAACAACGCAAAGAAACATATATTGCAGAGACACATAGACTTGGCCTGTGGCTACTGGAGTATTATATGGAAGGATACACTTGAATATTTCACTGAACCAACAGTAACAGTACTGCAAACGATCCACCGACAAATTATTTGCATGTACTGCAAAAAAATCATCCAAGGATAACACATTCAATAAAAAAATCATGCTGCAATCCCTGACATAAAGGTTCAAATAAATTATAAATGACACTACACATGAACTCTGGTCTTGAGTTCTGTAACCTGTTAGGATAAAGTCTCCAGTATGAATAATAAACTAGAGCATGTTCCTTGTTTTAAATACGCAAAAGCAATGACGTGATTTTACTCTTTTGCATTCAAGTGTACGAAAGTGGCTCCTCTAAATTATTCACTACCCCGACAGCATCTTTAGCCTCCATTTGCATCTTTCTGTTTAGTTCACAGCTTGTTGTCCTTGAATAATCTCAGGTAACATTTAGGGGATAACGGCGGAGATTTCAGGGGCAGCCATGCGGAAGGGCGTTGTGTAAGGCTACAAAAAAACTGCTGCCGCAACACTGTAGCTTGTCAGTAGTGATCACCGTCGCTCCGTTACAGCGCTGACATGCAAGCACATTCTGATGCGCAAGAATGTAAGACTAACTGCACATCTCCAGTGGCTTGGCCCTCGAGCAAGTTCAGTACGGTTCTGCCATTTAGCAGCATTATGGCCAGCCAGGGCCAAACTCATTCCGAGGAAAACAACAAATAAGATTGGCTCTCGCATAAGACGGAGCTTGTTTGGCTGAATGGGTTCAGCTTTTTGCACTTGACTAACAGTTACATGCTTCTAAATGTTGGTAAGATCATTTATTTAGGATCAGCACGCCGTTGTTCAAAGAAACCTAATGCATTCATGCTGCATGATGGCCTGTGAGTCATGTCTTGCCTGCAGCAACAGACCCTAAAAGCTCCTTTTAAACAAGGGTGCTCTATTCATGGTCAGTGAAAGTATTGCTTAGAAAACAACTGTGTGCACCTAAACTGACTCTTATTCAAATTTCAAAACATTATAAAGGCACTTGTGAATTTGCTGCGCTTCCCAATGAAAACGCCATGACAAATCTGAGGATGACTGCTTGTCAGCTTGGTGCAGGTCATGCAAACTGACAGGACTCTGGCTGCAGTCGCACTAACTCGGATATTTTTATCAGTGCATTGTGATAAAAGGACACGCTTTTGGGTAAGTGTCTCTCTCTGTTCAAGGGCTCACAAATCAAGAGAATCCATTTGAAGCTTTCAAATGCAAAGGCGTCTGACTGGCCAAAGTATCTAAGCAAAGGGGGTGAATATGTGTTTCTTTTTTCGTGCTGTACAGGTTTTTGATAATTGAATTCACAATGCAGCTTTGAAGCCAAGAGCGGACTGTTGTGTCCTGATTATCAGTGACCTAGCTGCTATTTTAAAAAGCGCTTTCAGTAATCATCATTATTATAAGTACAGACGTTTATTACTCCAGCCAGAGTGTGGATTAAGATAGAAACTATCATGACGAACGCTCTCCCTCAGGCCAAACAATTTGACAACCTTGTCTCTGAAGCTCATGCATCATTCATGACTTGTCGGTTTGAATGAGTTCTCAGGGTAATGACGAATCCAAGGTTGTTATTGGGTTTGGTTACATTCCAGCCTGTTTGTTTTTCCACAGTAGCTGCAGCATAAAAATATGAAGAGCGCTTCCAAATTGAAATTTACCTTTGGATATTACAATATGTTCTGAAGCTCTAATAATCTGACTAGTGGAAACAGCCTGTGATGAGCCCTTTCTTCCTATCACATTCTTGATTACAGAAATTCATTTTGGGAACTACGCTTATTTGCATTTTCACTGAGGAGAAAAACTTTTTTACAGTACGAGCGTCAACGTTTGTACAATAATAAATCTGAAGCTACTGTGAGCAGCCGTTATCTTAACACAGAGAATGGATGCATGGGGAAACAGCTAGCTTGGCACTAATTAATGAGTTTTCACTGGCAACTAGCAACTTCATGACGACGCTAGGAAGTTCCAAGAAATAAAACCACAGTGTGTTGTTCTTATACTTACACTATACACTCTTGTATAGCTTAATAAACAAGCAAGACATATATACACTCTGTGTGCTAAGCTAAACTGTAACTTCATATTTTCATATTCTTCTCAAGAAATTAAATAAGAATATTTCCCAAAACAGTGAAGTATACATCAGACTGGCATATCCAGGAAATGTACGGGTGGTTCAAAGTAAGACCTCTAAAATAAAACCACTTAATAAATGACCCAGAGACAATATATCAAGTAAATATAGGTCCACTCGGCCTGCCATGGAATGTGCAGGATACATAAAAAGGTCTCATTTCATCCATGTTCAGTCATAGCGCTTCAGTCTCCAGCATCCAGCTGGTGCACTAACCCCACTCAATGGCCAGAGATGCCATCAGAATTTTTATCTTACTGAACTTTCAGGTAAATGAATTACAAGTGAAATGCTTTACTTTTCAGTCATGCTCTGTGAAAAGCCCACACATTAGCCCTGTCAGCAGATTGAGCCCAAACCAGTAACTGTTTGTAGCCCTTGAAGAACCCAGACCCCACTACAACGTAACAGGCTATACAGTTTAGGACATTATCAGCTACCTTGATTCTGCAAAGTAGATAGATCACTGCCACTGTCCTGTTTATGTAAAATGTGGTGCAGCTGATACTCTTCTGTCCTGCTATTAGTAAGGCTGAGTGAGATTTATAGGGTGAAGTAAAACAAGTGACAAGCTTCACACACTGGGAAATGAATAGCTAGCCTTTGTGACGTTGCACATAGGACTGCTGAAGAGCGGTTGAGAAGCTCTGTGCGGGTAGCACTGGCCGTCGCCATCTTGGCAGGGCATGACTCAAAAACACTAAAAAGAGGTGGAGTTAGAGTGGAGGCTATGCTTTACATTATGCATAACTTGATTATATATGATTCAGACAAGTAAATTATGTAAAAACCTACCACCATAACAGCTGTCAGTACAGTTTTTCTAACACCATCCTAACACTTTTTAACACACAGCTTTCCACAAGCTAAATTCGCATCAAAGCACCGCAAAAACCCAGAATGGTCAAATTAGAGCCTGCACATGAGCCAAAGTGTTCAGCAGTTTTAACAATGCAGAAGAAGAAACTCAGAACATGGAGGAGGAAGAGGAGGAGGAGATCTGGCTGCATGAACTGGTCTGTGCTGCATCAGTGGGATTGTCCATTGCCTACACACTGAAGTGCTCTAACATTAGCCTCTGTCTGAGCAGCATCGCACTGGTTGACTCATAGCAGAGGGAGGATAGGTCGCTATTATAAACACCCATATAAAAAACACTGTGTAATATTGACATTTTATTAAGTCAATTTTAAAAATGCATCAAGTTGTTTTTCAGGGTTTTCTTTACATATAAATCTAGATACACAAAAAAAGAGCTTATAAAACGCTCAGATACTTCAATTCCCTTGCATGTATTTTACAAACGTCCAGAAACTACAGCCCCACATGCTTTTAGTTTAACTTGTTTCTGACTGTCGAGCTAGCTGCCCCGCTCCGCCCTGACCTCAGCCTTAATAGATACATCTTCCCCTTTTTCTGCATTTATGCACACAATCAGTCCTGGCCTGCGGCAAGGTGTCACGTCGATACATCCCGCAGCCTCACTCCAGCCGCAAATTGGTGAGCTAATAAACACAACAGCACAGTGAAGTTCTCTTTGTCGGAATCAATCCGGTCAAATTGCAGAGACTGGAAATGGTCAGCTGTGACGCATCAATGGATGCTTGCGGGTTGGCTAACTTTCATATCTGCGGTGCAAGCATCAAAAGCGAATATTCAGTGGACAGAGGAAGTTGAAGAATCAGCCATATATTAGAAGAGGGGGACTGAGACAGAGAAAATGAAAGCTTGGTGAGAATTGATTTTTCCATACTGGGGAACAAACTGAAGCCACGCATACACTCTACTGTTGGACTATGGCCTTCCACCTATTGATCCACACTGCCAATAATGCCGTCATTTGCCATCAGGGATTTGTAACAATCATTATATACTGACCCAGCAGGAGGACAGCACTGTTGTCCTGCTTTATTCCTGTTGGAATCCATGTATCAAATGAGCTCTGAGCAAAAAGTAATTATTCTTTCATATTCCCTCTTTCATCCTTTATCTCTTACTATATGGAAAGTTATACCAAAGTTTACAAACCAATGCACAAATTTAAAATCTCAATCATTTTAACAGTTGCTAATATTATCAGAATTGATGATGTGAGCTGTGGGGAAGCACAGCAATGACTAATGTGTACTAATTCCTGTTAGAATAGAAATGTGTCAAATTATAATCATCACATTCACATGCTACATCAACACCTGCCAGGAAAGCGGGGCATTATGCAATCTAGACTACTATAATAAGAACCGTGTAGTTTGGTGCATTTTCAAGCACTGCCTTAGTCACAAGCTGGCCTGGCTGGTCTGCATAATGAGCTGCTTGCTGGTCTTCTTCAACTGGAGAGCTTCTGGCTCAGCTGGCGTCGGCTCATCTCTCTGAAATTAATCCTCCTGATTAACAAGTTTTTGCTTCTTATCCTTTAAGAAAACCTTTAAGCTTCTTTAACAAACAAAGGATTCAGGTTTAGTCAAAGTCCAGTCTCCCTGAGGACTAACTTTAGTTTGAGCTTTACATCTGATCTGGGCAAGCCAAGCGTGTAATATGCATGTCTTTCTCAGCATCAACTGCTGAAGTGCCCTTGAGCTGAGCAGTGACCCCACAGCTGCTTCAGTGTAATTACTCAGCAGCCGACGGGGCAAGGCTGTAGCCGGACTGGACAAGGTGTGACAGTGTGAATGTGTGTAAACCTGCACACAAGCCCGCCTGCAACTTCTCCTCAAGGCTTCTGTTAAGCTCACCAGCGACTACATTACCTCAATGGGCATTTTGGGGTTTTCAGGAAAGCTGAGAGCCCTACAGTAGGAAAGGCGAGGCACAGTTGTGTTCAAATTCCCTTTCTTTTTTCGGCTTTATTCGCACTTCATTAGGTTACACAGCCATCTCCGCGGCAGCTGACAGAGTTTGGAGAGCTGCAGCTGATCCACAAGCGTGAAGTGTGAAGTGTGGTGGGAAGAAAGATAACAAATTAATTCTCCAGACAGAACTTGGTGCCCTACATGGCAGAGGAGGAACTGGTAGACCAATTATAAACCCATCTCACACTCCGCAGCCCTTCCTATCAAATCTATCGTGTTTGTGGAGATGACTACACGGATTACAGCGTGTTACAGATGACACAGTGGGCTATTTATCCATCAGAGATACAGACAGATGAAACTGCTCCACTTTGAAGCCAGTAGAACGCAATGTGATACCTAAAATTAAAGGAACTGAAACTGATTGTGACCAACACATGTGGCCTATTTGACAAAACAGTCAAGCACTTAGGAGAAACTGGAGATCAGATGCAGCCATTAGAACCAGCTTCACCAGTGACTTACACTCCAGACATTAATGGAGGGGGAAGGGCAGGTCAGAAAAGAGAGGATGCTTATCTAAAATTTCAAATAATAATACTGAATAAACACAATCATGCTCTTCATTGGCCTTCAGCACACCCTGCTTTTCTTTATACTGCATCTTAATACCTGTGAACAACAGCTGGCCTCCTCAGTAAATACAGCTCAAATGTTCAATTTGGGCAGGATGGGAGCAACGCTGATTTTACTCCTTTCCATTTAAATAACTCTCACACACTCGCTACACTACAAAGGCTTTCTCCTTTCACATGCACTTTTAAGCACAGTCATCCAAGTGCAGCTCATCAGCTTCTCTGGAATTACTGAATTACCCTGTTTACAAAATCACCATGTTTGGCCAATTAGAGTCCATCAAGCTCCATCATCCAGCTGGCCAATATTGGACTGAGGAGTCTGACTATTGTGCCAGAAACTTGGCAGGTGTCCGTGTAGTTCTTTTTATTATTATTATTATTATTTTTAAAGAGCATCCACTTCATTCAAACACCAATTTCAGTAAAACATCTGGGTCATTTTTGGACTGGCATGAGAATGAGGCGATTAAAGGAGAAGGGATATGATGTAGTCAGTGTGAGTGTGTTGAGATGAACGCTGGCCCAGAAATTGTACCACTTTTGAGCAATATTTAAAAAGACTGTGCCCGCAGAACCAGGCTTTCTTGTTGTTCTTACGCAAAGAAACGAATACAGCAAACTACTCACAGGCATGTGTGACAGAGAAGCTGTTGGAGGACTCCAGGTTGTCAACATTGTAATTGAGGTGAAAAGGTTTCTCTGTCACATTCTGGTTGGTGTTGTACAGCTGGACAGCAAACCTGAAGGCGCTGTGCTCCTGCACTGTAGAGCGCATGAACAGTCCACCTACAGGAAAGAAAATGTCACATATGAGAACCTGTATTTGGTCCATCCCCAGCATACATAAGATGCCACTTGTTCTACCCATAATAAGGACATTAACCTACTTACTAACAGGGTGCGCGCAATGACATACAATTGCGCATTATATCAGAGGTGATTATATGAGTTCATTTCTGAAAAGAAGCCAAAAATGTGTGACCATCCAAATAAAGAATGCAGCGCGGACACTGAAACTTGCGTCTTGGCCATATGGATCAACTATTTTTAGCCTCTTAAACTACACCTAGAGAGAAGTGAAGTTGTTAAGCAAATAACATCATCCGTGACTGTGTGAGATTTGCGGAGGGGTGTCCTATTTAGACTATGCGAACAAAGGCACGAATGTGCAGCCAAGAGAGCAGCTCTGTGAACTTACCAATGTTGATCTGGTTTGGAAAGCCGGCCAGCGAGCGACCCCAAAAATGTGATAAAACAAAGACTGTCGCTAATGTGCGATGCCACATTTTTCTCCGAGAAGTGGAATCGACTCCTGGTCTGAGTGTGACAGAGGAAAAGCAGGGAGAACCATGTACACGGGCTTGCACGCAAAGAAATCCACAAGATGCGGCGAGTCTCTCTCTCTCTCTCTAGCTCTCTCTCCCTCTCTCCCTCTCTCTCTCTCTCTCTCTCTCTCTCTCTCACTCAGTGGGTGCACCCACGTTGAATTCGTGCCAGCGCAACTGCAGCGCCAGATCTCTGCTGCTGCTGCTGCTGCTGCTAAAGCCAGTGTTTTATCTCAAAGATGGAGGTGGTGGTGGTGGAGGAGGAGGAGGAGGAGGAGAAGAGGAAAAGTGGATCTCCACACTGTGGATGGAGACCATTGAAATGGGCCAGAGAGAGTGAGAGAGAGAAGGAAGGAGGGAGAAAGAGACAGAGAGGGGGCGGTGGGGGGGCGTTTATCAAAGTTGGTCTGACGTTGAATTATAATAAGAGCAGCCTCCCGTCTTCCTCCTCCCGTCACTGCAGAGTTGGTGTGTGAGGCGGCGCAGTCTCTGCTGGGTCTGGTGTGTGCGTGTGTGGTGCAAATGCAGAGCAGCGCACACCAGCATGCACCAAGCACGGACCAACAGGGCTGCTGACTTGTGCGTGTGCGAACGTACCGCGCGTATATAGGCCATGTAAGTATGCTATCTATCTATCCATACCTTCCCGGCGTGCTCACATGTGTGGGAGCACTCGTGCAGCAGTGGTCCTGCACATAGCAGCATTATCCGAGGCTGTCCCCTGCAGGTGTTTGAGTGCAGAAACTGGAACTGTGGGAGCTAACCCACTGATTTATCAGCGTTTAATCACTGGGCTGCCAAGTGGCCTCACTAATGCTGTGGCTATATTAGAATTGACCAACTATATTATCTACTGACTTACTTGTGTTAGCTGTTTAGATTTACAGTCATTTTGGTGACAGACCATGCAGCTGATGCAGGGAGCTCGGATTCGGCAACTTCATTTTGTATCCAAAATGTGGGTTCTTTCCCATAAGATCCAAAAACTGTCCTCACATTTTCCAAACCATCCCTGTTTTGAATTCCATTATTGAGATAAAGGAGTAGTTTATTTTTCCCACTAACTGAATCATCATCTATTACCACTTATCCTAGAGGGCCATAGAGATGCTGGAGCCTATCCCAGCTGTCACTGGGCGAGAGGTGGGTACATCCTGGACAGCCAACCTAACAATCATAAGACCACCTACGGCCAATTTAGAATCACAGATTGACCTAACAAGCATGTCTATGGACCGTGGGAGGAAGCTGGAGCACCTGGAAAAAAAAAACCCATGCACAAAAACCACACTAATACTGATGAAAGATATTAGCAAATACACAAAAAAAGTCGCCACCTGGATCTAACTAAGCAAATAGGTATGAGCCTCCTATTGGATAATTACTGCATGGGTGATTATCTATCAGCTGGCAACAAGTTCTTTAACTGATGCAATGAGTAGCTTCTCATTTTTTAAACAACCACGTCTAAAGACACATCCCGTGGTCGTGGAAAAGATGTTAGTCTGTTTGAGAAGGGTCAAATCATTGGCATGCATCAAGCAGAGAAAACATCTAAGGAGATTGAAGAAACTACTGAAACTGGGTTAAGAACTGTCCAATGCATTATTAAAAACTGGAAGGATAGTGGAGAACCATCGTATTTGAGGAAGAAATGTGGTCAGAAAAAAAATCCTGATTGATTGTCATTGGCAATCACTTAAACGTTTGGTGAAATCAAATCAAAGAAAAACAACAGTAGAACTCAGGGCTATGTTTAATAGTGAAAGTAAGAGCATTTCCACACGTACAATGCAAAGGGAACTCAAGGGAATGGGACTGAACAGCTGTGTAGCCTTAAGAAAACCACTAATCAGTGAGGCTAACCAGAAAAAAAGGCTTCAGTTTGCTAGGGAGCATAAAGATTGGACTCTGGAGCAATGGAAGAAGGTCATGTGGTCTGATGAGTCCAGATTTACCCTGTCCCAGAGTGATGGGGGCATCAGGGTAAGAAGAGAGGCAGATGAAGTGATGCACCCATCATGCCTAGTGCCTACTGTACAAGCCTGTGGGGGCAGTGCTATGATCTGGGGTTGCTGCAGTTGCTCAGGTCTAGGTTCAGCAACATTATGTTGCCCAAAGAATGAGGTCAGCTGACTACCTGAATATACTGAATGACCAGGTTATTCCATCAATGGATTTTTTCTTCCCTGATGGCACGGGCATATTCCAAGATGACAATGCCAGGATTCATTGGATTTTCACACATGGATTGGCCTCCACAGAGTCCAGACCTTAACCCATTGAGAATCTTTGGGATGTGCTGGAGAAGGCTTTGTGCAGTGGTCAGACTCTCCCATCATCAATACAAGATCTTGGTGAAAAATGAATGCAACACTGGATGGAAATTAATCTGGTGACATTCAGCCAAAATAAACTGTATTTATGAACAAACAAATGACACTTATGATCAAATCAGAATAACTGTGAAAATTGTGATGAAGGTTTATTATATACCTTTTTTACCCAATCTTTTAGATCTCTGCTCACAACTCCACTTGTCATATCAGTCACTTCATTTCAAGGCTGGAAAGTGGAACTCACATCAAAAGACTGACATCATGAATTATTTCCTCCAAGGTTATTTACACTTATTTTCCATATTCTGTTAGTTTAGGATACCAAACTTATGGAAGAAATAAAATGATTTACGATGAAATTTAACTCAAAAGAATGCAAATCAGTCACTTGTAGAACATCACTATGGATTCATATAGATCTCTACATGTTTAATAGTTGCCAAGATGTTGGATATTCTCAGCTGTAAATCTTTAATTATTCTTTTTCCCACTTGTATACTATAATATAAATATCTGCATATTAACAGCGTGCAACTGATTTCTGAAACATGCAGTAACGGTCAGCTTCTCTGGTAACAGATTCATGCATGTCTTTCAATCTTACACATTCAAGCATCCCATCATATTTTTGCCAGTCTATGGAAAGTGTTGCACAAGCCAATTGGCAAAATACTGTCCAGTTTATATCATTATTATTTATCACAGACTAGTAAGCTCTTTAGTCTTTTAAACTCCCTGTGACCCAGCAGACAGAGGAAAATGAACAAGGAAGGGATCAGTGCAGACAGAATCACGCCACTTTGCAGCCAGCACAACCAGCGATATTTAAAAGCATTATCAAAGGGGCGGAAAATCAACAACCTGACTGTGACCCACACAAATGACTCATACACATGATATAACAGCCAAAGTTCATGCATTTAGGAGAAATGGGTGAATGTGAATTTGAATGCACTAGTCTAAACATCAGGAAAAAAAGGGTTCCCATACTTCCTTTTAGCAGAGGAGGGAACTCTAAAATTCAAAAAAGATAATAAAAATTATAATACTACTATACCATTCTTCACTGGCCTAAAGTACCTCCTGCTCTTCTTTATTTTTGATTGATATTACTCCTTCTCATTGAAATAATCTTCATGCATTCTCAATCTGTTAAGACCTTATCTTTCCATATCCACTTTCAAGCACAGTCATCTAAGGAAGGGATC
Source organism: Chelon labrosus (assembly GCF_963514085.1). Lineage (NCBI taxonomy): Eukaryota > Metazoa > Chordata > Actinopteri > Mugiliformes > Mugilidae > Chelon > Chelon labrosus. Next base: position 3,653,782 of record NC_140350.1, on the reverse strand, counting down.
AGTGGAGACAGATATTTGAGCTTGTTTGCGGTTTATCATGATCCATCCAGTTATTACACCAACAGCATGACAAAGGAGTCATTCTCTGCCTCAGCGTCAGACTCACATGACAGGAACGGGGATCATCAACAGAGTATCACAGCACCCAGTCATCTCAATCACTTCACACGTTGTTAGCCGGATAATCTCCGGCCTTAAAACTTAAAAAAATCGACAAACCTGCGGCTAATCTCAAACTAGCTCCAGTGATAAACAGCTGTATGCAGTCATACTAAAGCATCAGTGCTGTGTTTAGTGTAAACCCACTGTTACCTGTTTATTATTGCTTCTCATTTATAGCACTGCAGCTCTACAGTATTTAATCCAGTCCAGATCAATAGTCTGTAAAGTCTGCAGCCTGTCTGCAGCTAAGTGCAGCTTATGGGGTTTTACCACATAATACCGCGAGCAGAGTGAACATTTCAATAGCTACCCCTTAGGTTCACAGGTGAAATTCAATCCTTTTCTTAGTGCTTGTTTATTATACTGCGGTACGGAATTTAAAACACAATCTGCTCTGCAAGCTGCAGCACTCTACCGGAATGTGATTTTAATGTACTGAAATGCAGTTATTGAACTCCTCTGCCCGAACTTCATTCTATTTAATCATTTGTCTATTTAAATACACTAAAGGTAAATTGCTTTATTCACTCCAGTATTGCCGACTGCTACATTACATTAGATGAGTTGAGCAATACAACACAAATTATTATAGTGCAATTTGTTGGAACATGGCCGGGTGTGAATAATGTGTGTATATATTGCATATATATGCTGTGTGTGTGTGTGTGTGTGTGTGTATGTGTGTGTGTGCACCAAGTTAGTAGAAATCATTACAGCTTTCTATTTGGACTGCTGCGAAACCAGCACAGCAAATCAGGCAAACGGAGTCTGTTCTTATTGATTTGGCTGTGATTTAATGCTTGGCATACAACTCGATCCTTTCACAGGACACAGCGAGGACAACTGCACTATAATTAAGTTTAATTTCACGAACAAAAATACTGTCAGGGCAGCATGACCTGACAAGCGTGTGCCCCTGTTAGCATGTCGCATGCTGAATTGTTTTCCTGGCATTTGAAAAATGATGCAATTAGCTTCGGTCCACTTAAGCATATAATAAAATTGTCTAAATACTTGAAAAGCAATAATATTACCAAAAGGTTGTTTACCACATATGATGCCTAAATTCGCCATGCTCTTGAACCAGATAAGGGACTGTAAAAATATATTGTTGGTGTGAAAGACTTTGTGGGGTTAAAAAGGGCAATCTCTTCTCTGAGGTTATTAATGTTGTAATGTTGTAATCATTGCTCCACAGAAAAACTTAACACCTTGAGAGGAAAGCAAGAAGAAGACAATAATACAGGACAACAGTAGCCTTGAATCCAGCCCAAATTTCCCCCTGCCCACAGACTTTTTGTGGAGAGAAGGTTGGTCTGGAGTCATTCCCTTGGAGACAGATTATACCCCAGCAAAGATCTGTAGGGGCAACCTACAACCAATCGTTCGGACAGGCTTTAAGAAGCGATGGATCAGAAGGGTAAGCGTGTAGTTGTACACATCATCTGAGCACCGCTGAACTGATTTTAGCCATTTATCAATACCAAGTACCTGAGTAGTCTGAAGCCCAGACGCTAGGACTACCTATCGCCATTATGTAATTGGAAGTGCAGCCTACTTGATGATGCCCAGGAAATGCATTCTGGGATACCTGGCTGTCCCAAGTCCAAACATATTACCTTCCAATACGTCCTCAATAAAACAACCAGGGCAAGAGCACAACCGGGCCTTTGGACTGTATTTGGCGAGATGAAATGGAACAGAATTTGTGCAGCGAATGATGATGTTTCACAATTCCACAAGAACACAAGTAGAGACAAGAACACATATTGATAAATATATATGATATGATATGATATGATATGATATGATATGATAAATTCCCTTTGTTTACAACAAAACGGTTCTGATTGGTTGCAGGACTATTAAATTGCGAGCAGAGACGTTTTTTTCTCTGTAACAGTTGAGATGCCCCTGTGCCCATATGCCCCTATACGTTGCATTACCGGCCACCTCAGGAATTCAGTCTCATCCAACACTGGTAAACTGGTAGAATGGTAGAGCTTACTAAACCATCCAACCCACTCAAACCTCAGTTTCTAAAAGAAACATTTAATGCGTGCCATTAAAATAAAAGGCTGCCACAGGGACTAAACTGTGCTTTCCCCTGCATATGGAGAAGAACTAATTAATTTAAAATGACTAACGATGGCTGTAAGTTAGAAAATGAGAAAAACAATAAGACTTGCTTGCTCTCCTCGACAACCCAAAACAAAAATTAAAACGCCACCCCCATTTTGCAACCCCCCAACCCCTCCTAACCATTTTTCCACAGTCCCTAACATGTTTCAAGGTCTAACACAAGTGCTATAAATATTGCAGTACATTTACCACTAAAAAAGTTACGATTGAAGAAGATACATTTTCCGTTTTTTTTTTACACCTTAGTGAGCCGGTTTGATGGTAAAATTCATGGCAGCTGTACACCGATTCTCTCCTCTTACAGAGGATAACAGCTTCGCTCAGTGCAGGTACACGTATCAGACAGCATTTCTATAAAGGGTAAGCGTTTAGGTGAGCATTCAGGTTATCATTGCGCTGCCTCTTTAGCACACCACGGGCATGCTTCCCACTTTCCACCGTGGCAAATGAGATCTGCTCAGGGAGTCTCTCACTCTCCGTCTGATATGCAACCTCTTCAGCAAGATTCAATTGAGTGTAAATGTCAGCAGCCCTTTTCAGAAGTTCCAGTGGAGTTTAAGTAAAAATGACATTTATGAAGTGTCAACCATATGGTGGCTGCAATCAATAGCATGACATTATTCTGGGATTGCTGCGAGAGACTAACATAGGACATGGGATGATAGATCATAAACCTCTGCTGCTTGATGAGAAGCAGTGCAGCACTATTTTCAGTTTTACAATAAAATGCTGTGTAATGCAACATTACAGATGTTCAATCACCTGTCAATACCACTCTATCAGTTTCTGAACCTAACCTTGTTTTATACATAGCACGTGCCACAGAATTATGCACACAAGTTATAAGCCTGAGGGAGTAAAGTGGCCTAAATACACGGATATCCATTGTTACAAGTAGCACATATCTGCCAAACATAGTCATCAAAAATCTAGTCTTTAAATTTCAGTTGGATCAAGTGAACTTTGAAGCCTTTGATTTGATATGTTTCATAAAAAGGCGACATTGGCTTGCACATCATTTCTAAAGCATTTCAGGTGTAGGTCAAGTAAAAAGTAAAGTGTTTTAAGACAGTTTACTGCTTTACTCCCTTGTTTATTTAGCCAAAGCCTCAGTTTTAGAGAGAGCTGAAACCTGTGAAATTGGATGTGGAACTTTGCAGCCACGTGCACGACTTTGCGCGTCACATTTAAGATGACATTCGGCCAAAGCCTGCAGGGAGAATTGAAAAGAACGCGGCAGAAGTGCTTTGATGCACACTCGGCCTCATTTTCCTTGGGCAAATAACAGAAATGAGGGTTGGCAGTGGATAATTAAAGATAAGGGCTGCAGTTGTAAACAGCGTCTTCAAAACCAAATACGACATTTTGTATCTCTTGCCATTTTTTCTTGCAGGTCAAAGATCATGAGGCAGCAAATTCAGTCAAATAATGTGCTGCTCTCCTGGATGCTGGGATCAGACAGCAGCATACTTTATATGCTTTACACTCAGCTTGCATTTTAGCCACTATTGTAGACATAGAGAAGACCTGGGGGGTATACTGTGCAGCGGATTAACTGAGATTAATAACACACATGCAAAAAAACATAAAAACTCTTAACATATGTAAGATGCCTGCCTGCCTGCCTGCCTGCCTGGCAGAGCGGCTCCAAAGAGAGTTTTTACGTGTAAATAAACCATAAAAGTAATGCCCCTAAAACTCTTGAGATGAAATGATGATATTGTACTTTGTGTTATAGCACCCAAGTTCAGGACCGCAATAAGTGGTCTGAAGCTCCCCAGAAAGGTCAGGAGATAAAAAGCGCTCGCTCAGCACCATAAAACTCTGCGATAAAACCCTCCATGTTTCCTTCTCCTAATGCTTTCCGTAGGCCTGTATTTATAGCTCGACTTAAAGAGTTTGAGCTACAGTGAGTGCTCTGAGCCTCTCAGCATGGCACAGCTTATAACACAGACTGCCACTTTATTGCTCTTCAAAGTGTGATTAGATCTCAGCTATTCAAATCGTTTTGAACTATATATTTTAGTTTCGTGGGTTATCTCATTGTTAGAAACCGTTTGAAAGCTGTCAGCAGAATTTTTTTTTTTAACCAAATCAGAGTTATTGTGAAAATAATCGATTGATAATGATAGAACCAACTTTATTTCAAGGGGCTATGAGCAGGAATACCTAGGTTTGATAGGAAATGCACCCATTTTGGTGAGAATAATACAGTTTAATGACTTACAAAACATTACTAAACGCCCACATGAATAATTCCATGTTTAATTGTTGGTCTGTGTGCCTTTGTGAAAATGACAAGCTAAATAGTAACATGCTTATAAAACCAGTGTTAACATGTGGATGTTTAGAGGGTTAGTGTCCTACATTATCGTTTAGCAAGTGGGCATCCAGACATTTCCCCAGTTAGCACTAAACACAAAGAAAGACTGAATCTAATGGGAATGTCATAAGCATATTATTCTAAACATGAACAAACTGATATTTCAGACCAGACGATGGTATTAAACAAAAAGTCAGCGTAACCCTTTTATTACAGTCCACCCAGAGGGCAATATACTGTAAATGTCTGAACCAAATTTCATGGCAATTCATCCGTTATAGCAGTTAAGACATTTCACTCTGAGCCACAGGGGTGAAACTCATAGTGATAATTGAGAAAAGGTCAAGGCAGTCATTTGGATTCAACCTTTTGGTGACATGAAGACCTCAACCACATTTCACTGAAATCCAAAAGCAGACATTCTAGTCTGGTCTAAAATGGTGGGTTGACCAATAGGCCAGTTAAAATATATATGGCACCAATAAAGAAAGGCATGATAGGAAAAACAAGTTAGTCCAACTAAAACATTCCGAAATTTTGCATCTTTGTCCATTACTCAGTTCAGTACTGTGCTTCTAATCTTGCAGCAAACTTTCAAATTTGTAAATGGAACAAATTTAGACATATTATACATAAATATTCACAGGATGCACAATTCACTAAGCACACAGTGTTAATCACAGTGTTTATGAACCTAATGAAGAAACTGAAGTGTCAATATGTTATACGGCAACTTTGCTTCAAAGATAGTTACCAACCCGTGCTACTGCCCAGATACAGTTAATACAGACTAATACAGGTTAAACACAGTAAATGATGTGTGCACACCTTTACAACGCGATTAATATTAATGCGGTTAAATTAATTTTGCTACAGAGCTGCTACAGCCCAACTTCAAACTGTAAATCTGTATAAACATACATATACTGTACATTTAAGGTAATCCAGGTTGAGCTCTGCCATTGAAGGATTTACAGGCATTTGACAGGATTTTTAAATGAATCTGAAATATGCTAAGGAGGACAAAGACTTAGAAAGGAGACTCGTTGCTCGGAGCATGGTAGCAGAATCTCAAACAAACTGAATATGATTTAAGGATGACTGTGTTATGCAAGTAAAAGCTGCCTCATAATAATCTTAACAGGATGTGACAAAGGGATGAGATCATCTTTGAATAACCCAGCTAAAGACCTGATGTGACTTTAACCGAAAATGCTGGATGACTTAAGAGATACTGTAACTGATCACAGTCATACCCATCCATTTTGTTAAACTTCGGCAAAAATCTGCACTGAAGACCGACCTCATACATATTGCAATCACAGCTCATGTTCCATATAATATTTATATATTCAAAATTGACTATGCATTTCAATGTATTTATATTCATTTTCAATAAAACACTAAAATCTAAGTTATTTGTGGAAAATGATCATCACACTTTCAGTGTTGTGTAGACTGATGAAAGAAATTACAACTAGTTTGAATATGGGCTAGAATGGTAAGCACAGTATTGTAAGGATGAACCGGGTGCACTGACTAGATTGTCACTGCTGAATGCATTGATTCACTCCAGCTCCCCGACAGTTGCTGGACATGTTCTTTAAGAATAAGAATAAGAATAAGAATAAGAATAAGAAAAAACTTTTTTTGTCCCCCAAGGGCGAAACTGCAGTTTGCAACAGCATGCAGAAAGGGCAGAAAAAATAACAAGAGTAAAAAGAGTAGCGTATAAATGATAAATAATGAAATAGAATAGGACAGGTATTGTAACTATGGTTGCAATTTAAAGTTAAATCATCACTGTACTGTGTTACATTGTGAAATGTTCTCACTATATTCAGTTCATGTGACTATAGTGTGTTGAATATACTATATTATGCTATATTTTATTTTATTTATGCTATATTACCTGAAAGATTTTATTGCAGATTCGTATAACATGTAATTATATTGTGCATAGTTATGAGCCAAGACTTGCATTATTCAAGTGCGACAAAAGTACAAATTATATTTTGTTTTTTTGCTCAAAAAAATCAACTACTCCATTTTGACTAAAAACTTGTCAACAGTATTGACGGTTGGAAAGAGATTATCTCACAAAGAGATCCTTTAGGTACAGGGAGTTTATATTCCACCTCACAAGTCTGCCCTGTTACTGTTCTTAGTAGCAGCATGAGTATTACCTTATCTGTGGAAAAATGGCTCAAAGCAGCGTTTTTAGGTAGAGCAATGAATCAGAGCTCATTTCTGTTAATTTTGTCATGTCAAAAAAAAATATATATTATACATTCTTATATTATATATTATTTGCGGATAGTAGAACAGCTTTAGTGTACCAGCGCATGACAAAAAGATGTAATAATATATAATTGAAAAGAGTCTGTTCCACCGAGGGGGAAAGTCCTCATGTCCATTACTATATTGAGTATGTAATTAAACTATCACATCTTTTCAAACCAAGTGCCTTTGGAAGAAAACGCAGCGACTTGATTCAAAATGATACTTTGCACAAGAGGTTGCTCACAAATGGGGAAAATTATGAAATTAAAGTCTCCAAATCTGCCAATTAGGAATGTTATTTAAGCAGCATGTTGGTAGCCAGAGGGAGCTAAAGGTACAGCGGCGCAGATAAATATTAATGGAAATTTGATTATATGTTCCTGCGTCTTTAACTGAATATCCCACAGGCAAAGTGGTTAGAGAACAACGCAAATCAGGCTGGCAAATTTAATTATCAATGTTCTGTTTTTCTGATCCGTTCCTCATCTGTGGCCGCGCCTGATGGAGCTCAGCAACAAATATTTTAAAGAACAGAGCCACTCCTGGACTTCGTGCCCCTCGGCTGACTTTCCACTGATGTTCTTAGTAGTTCAAATTGCAACCACTGAAACATTTCCACATTAAATCCAATAATATATTTTTGAAAACAAATTGTGATTATGGCTTGAAAGCATTTCAAACGTCTCCATTGTGCTGCTGCAAGCCCGCTCAGCAGAAGTTGACCCCAGACTAAATTGCCTGCAACCTTATTCAACAGAAATTGACCCTTTGAAAGTAATGTTTGCAGCAAGCCTCCCAAAAAGATACAAGTGTAACGTGGGTGCAAAATATGGTGCTAATTGCAACCTACGCACATGCCCTAAAGATAAAAAATATACATTTCTCTTGAAAAATTGAGCCTTTCTTTCTCCTTTCTCTGTTCAAGAGAAACTGTGATCTTTTAAAAGAAGCTTTATTTTTAAGAGCTTATGTAACCAAGCCTGGATTGAAACCTTGGAAGCTATTTGTTAAATTAGGCACTACTGTGCAGGTGTTACTCTTGACATATGCCGACTTCTAATAGCTTAGTTTTCACCCACAGCGCCGTGCTACGCTGCTCCTTCCAAATGAGTCACTTAACAAAGTTTTAGGAAAGTGATTCCAACTCTTTCACCTTATTTTTATCTCTCTGGTTTATTTTTATGGAGCAGGTAAAACACATGCAGGCAGAGAGCCTAGTCAGTCACTTGTAGTGTAACAGAAGGTGAGATGTACCCCTTACATTCTTACATTCTTACATTCTTTTATGTGTATAGTAAACACAATCGATATCTCACCGCTGTGTACCAAATTACGCTGATCGTCCCGAACAGGATCTGCAATTACAGCTCCAAACAAGGAGGCTGATTGGCACAGGTGGAGAATTATCACACGTAGATGAGGCCATGTTTGCAATTCGATAAAAAAAATAACCTTATGTGGATGATCCCTTCAATACATTTTCTGTAAAAGAGGCCTGGCTTCAAGCTCTGAAAGGTTAATAAGTAACGTAAGGATGAATAATAAATGTGCTCGTGGAGCTTTTGTAGCTCAAGTTTTCTTTGATGATAAATATCAGCACTTGATACTCTTAGAATTATTTAGAAGCAAGTGCAAGAATATTTTTAGTTTATCATCTGTTTTGGTCAGTGCTCAGATGTCAGTAGCTTAGTCTGCAGCAAAACGACACCAACACAAAGACAATGGAATGTAAAACCACTACAGTAAAACAAAAAAAGAAATTGGACAGTTCAGAACGCTGCAACAATGCTCCACATTGCCTGCGTCTATAAATAGGGTTACTTGGCTGCCTTTCCTTACACTGTTCCTCCGTGACTGCTGTTTTACCCTCGGCCTGCCACAGCAGTGCACAACTGTAATCCAAGCTCTTATGCAGCATGCAGCTCTGGTGGCTTGACACCCCTGACTCAGTGGATCACATCAGCCTCAGACATTGCTTCCAGTTTGCTCTGACCTCCAGCCTGCAAGAACTTTTCAAAGATATGAAGTAGACAAGAGGATTAACAAGGGTGCTGCGCGAGGCATGTTAGCCTGATACAGCGTAATATCAAATCAAAATTGTATCTTTGTTGCTTTTAATTCTCTAATCTAAAAACAGCTGCACAGCAGGAGTTAGTGTTTAAGAGCACATATTTGATAATTAACACTAGCAAAAAAGAGGCCAGTTACTGGGATGTTCTATATAACATATTAGAGGAAGTGAGACAATGTCCTTGAGAGAATATACAGTGGTAGAAACTGACCATTTTTAGGGATTTATGCGGCTTATTCCAGTCACTGGCTGCAGCAAACTTGAATGAGGACTGTCCCCAGGAGGACTCCACTTCGGGGACATTTGGCAAAGTGTGACACAATGTATTGCAGGCTGTGATATGACAAGCTTTCACAAGACATGTAAAGTCTTGTAGACTATCTGGTTAGCTAACAATGCAGAAAAAAAAGGTGGTTTGTTGAATGAGGGGCACGGAAAGAAAACCTGAAAAGCTGACAGCGACAGAGCAAAGCAACAAGCTATGTACAGCGCCCTATATTTGTGCCCTAAATTTACATCAGCATAATGTAGCAGTAGGAAGCTGGTCATCTAGACATAACATTAGTAGACATTTCTCAGTGTGGTGAACAATACCAGGCTCTCTTTCCAGTCCCTAGGTAACCAATGTGTGTATAAATATTTGATAAAATGTTTAGCAATGATAAGATTTCTTGTAAAATAAACCATTCTAGCAAAAAGGGAGTTCTTTCCATAATGTCCATACGCGTCTTGATGTCAGTAGATGTCTGACGCAGTGATCTGTGACGGAACAGAATCAGCCTCAGAGAACCAGACGGACGACGGCGAAACACAAACACATACTACGCAGTCTAAACAGAGCAGTTAGTGAAACCAGTGTCAGATATCCGGTCTAAGGTCACGGGTAATATTACTGCAAACTAGAAAATTGCACGCTGCAAATATAAATCAGTTCTCTGTCACTTGTTAGTTTGGGCCATTTATTTTACATGCCATTAATTCTGAATCGTTAATAAAATATTGCCGAGGAAGTTACTGATCGGTTTTTATTACGTAATTTATTTCATTTCATGTCTGGATTCCATAGCTCTGCTAAATTATTCATTGTGTTGTCTGGCTGCTGTGCTGCTCTCTATGAGACGTATAAAATACATTTATTCGGTCAGATTTTCTGCTCATGACACAGAGCAATAGTTTTAGTTAAACCAAAGAAAAAAATAAATAAATAAATATGTTATGTTTCACTGAAATTAAAAGTTTGTTTGCTGAGAAACCAAGTGCAGCATCAAATGACTCTGGATAGGTGTTCAGCTAATAATACTGATAGATTTTCAATATATGTTCGAAAATCCACCCTCAGTATCTGCACTATTCAAGCTGCTGGTTTGAAAGACAATATACCCATATGGAATCACTCTGTCTTCACTGCCCTCAAAAATATTATTAAGAAAGTGCACTCGATAAAGTCTGAAAAAAGTCACTGTTGGTGGTCCTCTAGCCTTTGACAACATTGCCCTCTGCTGGTTTTGAAATGCAAAGCATTCGTTTCCTGCAGCAGATTCACCTGCACTGATGCCAACAGAGTTATTACAGTGATATTAACATGCCACTGTTTCTGACATGAATGAATGTATGAAGTTAATGCATGATGTGATCTAAAGTGCACATCACAAAAACATGGAGTATTACATTTGGCAGCACATTATCTTCATGCATAAGTGGACTTTATCTATAATTCATTAGAGATTTATATTAGAGTGCCATGGACAAAGCCACTGCTCTCCAAAAAGATCATTTCTGCCCATCTGCAGCTTTCTAAACATTGTGTGAACAAACCAGAAGACTACTAGGATAGATGAGACCAAAGTAGAATTGTTTGGTTTAAATAAGAGGATTGTCTGAAGACAAAAAAACAACACTGCACTCCAGCACATGGGGGTGGTGATGTCCATTTTTTGAGCCATTGTAAATAAATAAATGCACAAGTATATTTCTGTTATGCTTGTTTGATTGGATTGTCTTTGTCATCTTTCAGGACTTGTGTGAAATAATTTTAATATTGTGTAAAGTTGTTTTTTGAGCACAAATGTAGAAAATTTTGAAAGGTGAAAATTCCTTTAGGCTGCACCAAATATAAGCAAGAGTGCACTGCAAAGAAATTCAATAATATTCTTCTGAAAAGTTGCATTTGGTGAACTCATCCTCAGCCTGCCGTGATGAATCATCCCTCCAGCAACGAGTAGGTTCCTGCGAATGATTGTGATGGTCTTCGAAAACAGTAGAAGAGTCAAGACTTTATTTGTATTTTCATTCATCCACAGTTCTCTGTGAACTCTTCAGACTTAGAGGCTTGAAACTTTCAGCTGCTGCAAAATTTATTAGGACTCGAACATGACAAATGGCACAATTATGTGGCTCATCATGATGTTTGTCATCATCAATCGTACGACTGCAAAGTCATTTTAAAATTGACCTCTATAAAGAAGCTTCAAATAGAGAATATAGATTTTTTTGTAATTGGAAATCTTATAGATATTCCCTGTTGTCCATATTATTTGAAGAGAAGCGTATCAGATGCAACAATTACAATAAAACCTGATTTACTAATTTGATAACCAACCCTATTTTGAAAAATTCTTTATGCAAATGTACCTATTATAAATGTATTACTTGCTTTAAAACTCTGATGTTAACTGCACTTTTTCCATATTTGGCCTCACTAATGGAAACAGAAAATTTAGATGTACCATATAATATATAGGTAAAAAAAAAAAACATGGTCAAACATCACTGAACTTTCAATATAAAAATAGTTTATTATGGGTTGCACTAAAGAAATATAACACTATTGTCTGCCCAGCAAAGACCACCACATACAGATAGAAGTACTGCTCTATTTTTATCTGCCAGGCTTCTGTTTGCCATTTAATAAAAATCTCACTAGAACTGACAACTCTAATACATTTTGTATTTTAGTCTCTAAAAATTCTATTGTTTTATTGGCAGCAACAAAAATGCAAACACGGTTTAATCGGTGGACCTATCATATGCAACGTCTTGCCAAAGTATGGCCCTAATCTTTAGGATTCGCTGAATGAATGGACACAAGTATGGAGCACAGAATAGAAAACAAGTGCAGATGTCTTAATGTTGTGTTGATATTGTCCAAACAAGAGAATGAAAACCACAATATGTTGCAGCTGAAACACGTGGGCATTTGGTTCTACATCATTTGAGTTTATGTAGATCTCGAAGATTTTTGTACCAAACTGTTTTATTTCTAGAGTCATCAATAATTGCAAAAAGATGAATACAAAGAATTGTATAACTATGAATTTTTGCATGCTGTGCTTGCCATTCTTCTTCTTGTAGTTTTATAAGCAATGTGTTGTGCCCAGTTTTATGATCTTTCACTCAGTTAAATTGTTTCCAGTGGCTGTATATCTTTTGCTCCTGAAGCATCAATACTGCCCACCTTTTGTAGAAACTAAAGACGTGCTCGCTGGCATCAGTGACTCATCTTCAGGTATCAGCTGTGCACACTGTCACTCTGTCCTTCCTCCTCTGCAGAGTCGTCGGAACTGTTTACCACTGCAGCACTGAGAGTATGGAGCTCCTCCAAAACACACAGGAGTCGCTCTGACAGGATACAGACAGGCCATTGGTCAGATCAGTCACATCTGTGCAAATATTAGGACTGTCTGACTCATGCAGGGTTAGGACATTTCTTACCATCTGCAGGTAGATGGACTTTTTCTCCTGTAGGGCAACTCCTCCCTGAAGGTGTTTGTCTGCTTCTCACTGAAGCAGCAGAGTTTGGCAGAACTGTTGTGTGACCTCTTGTATACTCCCTCGTCAGACCTCTCTCAGCAACAGAGACCTGGAACAGATTCAGGTCATAGGACACAGAAACAAAAAGTTTTCACAATAGCTTTAAAAAGTCTTACCGGCAGTAGTTTTTTGTCCTTCTCGGTCTCTCCCAGTTGTTTATTCAGGACTTCCTTCTTTGTGCTTTCTCTCTCCCAGTGTTGAGTTTCTTTCATCTCATCCTGTTTCCTCACTGCCTCTCTCTCAAACTGCCGCAAAGTCATAACTGCAACGGACAATACATACAGATCAAAACCCACAGGGACTTGCTGCTATATACTGTGCAAACAATTTTCAATCATATTACATCACAGTCTGCATTACAGATATAACTTCACCCCCCCATGTTAAGCTCCAGTGGGCTGAGGCTGCATGGTGCTAATCCTACTACCTGCTTTGGTGTGTTCTCTCCTGGCTGTATTGACTTGAACCTCCATCTCTCTCAGCTTCTCAGCACACTGGTTCTCGATCTCAGATACTTTTTCCTGCAGGGCTGAAGGGGGACATCAAATGCTCCTCAATAAAGGATCTCGCACATTGAGTATAATGCTGTACGTAAGTACCTCAGGGGATGAAGTGGCTTTTATTGCATCTGTTAGTTTTTATTTTATTTATTTATTTTCTTTTTTTTTTTTTTTTCAGATAGCAACACAGCATGGCGGTAGCAGTACTTTAGGTCAAAGCACTTCTATTTTGTTTTTAAATTATAGCTAGTGGCAAACATTTCTTGATTGTTCCAGCAAAGGTAAAGTAGTATACAGTGAAGCAATTTAAGAGCTGGCATTTAAAAGAAATTAAAACAAACTACCCCACTAAAGTGGCTGTAATGAATCACTTTACATTGAAAGCGGGTTACGACGTGTATATGTTCCAGTTAACTCTCACTGCTCACATGGCACTGATTGTGTTGAGACACAGAAGACAGACTTAGACCTTGACTGGAGCTACTTAGACCAGATGTGTCCTATGCTGCTCTACAAGTGCTCAATGAAACAGCAATCACCAAGTGACATTTTATACTAGCCATTTGATAAAGACTGCATCCTTAAGAATTTTCAATGTGAGTGATGGGCATCAAACTCAACAGAACACAAGGTATAGTTACAGCAAGAAAAGACAGTTTTAGTGAACAAATAGACATCTAATTATTATCTGAAGGCTTCATTGCAGGTTTAAAGTTAAGTCTCCAGGACGGACCGTTTAACCAAACTCCCTGAACAACTACAGTCAAGGAGCTATTAAGCATATCACTTAATCCCCACCAAGCTACAGATCAGTTGAGACTACCTTAGGAGTGTGAATATGAGTGGATGAAGGACCTCCCTGATAAAAGACAGTCATGTAACTTAAGATAGCTGCAGCCTCACCCTGTTCACTGTGCTCCTGCTGGCTGAGCAGCTCACAACGGAGTTTCTCCACATTGACCTTGCTGTCCTCCAGCTGGGCCTGGATCTGCTGCAGGCTCTCCTCAGCCTTCTCCCTACCAGCTACTGCTTGTTGGGCCTCCACCCAGCTCTGCTCCAGCTCCTGTTGCTGCTGCCTGACTTTATTCTCAACTGAGGAGGACGCACAGTGTGAACTGAGACACATACATTGCCAAAATGTGGATACACATAGATAAACAGATAATGTTGTATAACCGGCGCTGTGACCAATAAAGAGTCTCACATTGTTCTTTCAAGTCAGTCAGAGCTTTCTCGATGAGCTCTGGGGTTCTTTTCAGCTCTTGAGTGAGTTTATCTCTCTCTTCGCACACCAAACTATGCTCTATCTGGAGGTTTCTGATGCTGCAGGGCAACAAAAATAACACGGCAGATCAAATAAAGTGGCAGAAAGTCAAGCAGAGAGGAAGAAAAGCATCTGCAAGTTGTATAACAGAGTAAGCCAAACAAAAAAGGGGACTTTTTACATGATTTATAATCCTCTGATCTGATATTACGTGAAGTTGTCAGATTGTAAAATACTAAAACATGGGTTATGTGTATTAATACCTCACACTGATTTCCATTTTTAACTTAAGCTTTGTAAAAAAAATATTCTCTAATAAGATAAACAAACCTGTCAGAAGTCTCTTTTGTCTGTTTACAAGCCCGCTCAACCTTCTGCAGAGCTGCTCTCCTCATAACCAAAGCTGTAATACAAATACATTGTGATGTTCAAACTTTCATAGAAATATAGACTACGAATTGAAGTACTGCTCTTTTAGTACATCTGTACATTGGATCGTCTCCACTCGTCTTTTAGCGAAAGTTAGCCTCTGGGCAAAAGTGTTGAGCCTAGCGTTAGCTACGTCCACTTCTGCCACCTTGCTTCCAAATGTGTGACTGAACCTGTAAGATAAAGCCAACATGTGTAAGCAGTTGTTTTGTTCTTTCTTTCTACTACTCTAATTTAGCAAAAAATGTTCTCTTTGTTTTACCTATGCACTGCCTCTTTCAGAGTTTGATGTTCAGCCTCCGCTTTCTGGCATTGTGACTTCAGCTGAGCATTCTCCTTGTGAACCTTGGCCAATTCTTGTTTCAAAGCCTAGAAAGAAAAACACATAATTTACAGAGTATCTTACGCAAATCTGTTTTACTATTTTAACTGCCATGTACTGTAACTGTAACGTCTTGCCCCAGCTGTTGTTCTTAAAACCTTAACAGCTTTTAGAACCTCGCAAAGTTTTAAGGTAGTCAGCATTATCTGCTGTGGTAAAAATGTATCAGCGTTTATCACTTTCTTAAACACACCCAAGTTTACTGCGCATCATCAGAATTTCAGACAGCCTAGTAAATCACATCAGAGGGTCTGGTACTAACCTCTTTTTCCACTCTCTCTAGGTCCAGCTCAGCTATCCTGTCATGTAAACTGTGTTGGAGCACATTAGCCCGGTGCTGCTCCTGCTGGAGCTGCTGCTCCGCAGATCTGACCTGAAACAGATCAATACAACACCACATTTTAAAAACAGTTTCAGACACATTGGGTGTGATTGTTCTGTGGTACCAGAGGGGACTATGTTCGCACTTTTGAAAGAAGTTTATCCTTCTCTCCTCTTAGCTCGATGTCCTTTGAGCGAAGTTGGATGCACATCTTGAACACTTTCTCTCTCCAAAGCTGAAGCATTTCAAGGCCTTCAGACCCAGTCTTAAGAAGAGGATCTGCTGAGGTCTATTGAAACACACACACATACAGTATAGTAAGCACATGCACAAACATTAAACACTCCACCTTGATGAATTCTAAATCTTCGGTATGCTAAATCTTTTCAAAAAGTTGAGCATTTTTTCCTCTCTTTCCAAAAGTACAACATACAACATGTTTAAGTACTAAAACTAAAGCAAGGATGCTTTCAAATATAGTTATTATTTATCAGTGTGAGGGTCTAACCATCTGTAGTGATATTTGTTTTTGCTGCTAAAGACAATTCTACATATTTCTGGCTCTATGATTTGGGCAGTGTCATATTCTGCAAAATGAATATGGTATGGACCAGGTGCCTTCCTTGAGAATGACAATCTAAGGATTTAAAGGTCCCTACAACGTTTGCACAATACTGTTTATTGATGCATTATCAGTTTTTCAAAACTGTCTGTGCACTCTTTACCACACAACAACTGTGTAACCTCCAAAAAGTTACTCACTGTGATAATTACCTAACTAAAGAAAGTTTTCTTAAAAATTAATTAAAAAATATATATAAAAATAAAAGTGTTTTTCCTGCAAAGTCATTCTGTATATATAAAAGATTTGAACAGAGCACCCTGCTGAAGTTTTCATCCAGCTGACTTAATTAGGGCTTTGCCATCCTTTCTTAAACCCTGAGTGCTTTGGAAAGTGGTCACACTGAGGACATTGATAATCCATAAAGTGCACTCTCTCTACAGACCATTTATTCCAGATTTTTCAGATAACACTAGAAGTGAAAACGTAACAGCCTACAGACAACAACGTGTAACATGTAAAGACTCACTTTCTTCATCTTCTCTTCTTGAAGGGCAAGTATCTCATTCACAGAGTTCAGCCTGACTGTCAAAAGCTCTGCAGTTGTCTGAAGAGCAACTTTCTCTTTGTTCAGCCTCTACAAAAGGTACAAGATTAAAATTGAAAAAGACACATAATGAGGTGAATTATTACAACATGAATCTTAATTCATATATTCATTACTCAATTGCACCACTGTTCTTCCTTTAGTCTTGTGAAAAGAGTTTAAAAGACCCATGCAATTACTTTACAGTAGGCTCATTATAATCAATACTGTTTATATTGTCTCCACCTCAACAGCTTCATTTAGTCGTTCCTTCTCTCCTTTCTCTGGGGTAAACTGGCCAATGTAATTTCTGAGGCTGTGCAGTGTTGCAGACTGTGTTTCAAAATCTTGTCCCATTTGGCTGAAAAATAACCAACAAAAAAAATCTGTGAATCTGAATACAAAGCACTTAGAATGTTTAGATCTTTTCAGTTTTAGATTGAATGTGGTACCTTAAATGTTCTTTCAGACCATCTCTCTCAGTAGAAACTTCCATCAAGGTGCTTTTTAGCTGCAGAACCTCTGAGGTCATTGACTGAATGCTGTCTTGTAGTTCTCTGTTTGTTTTCCTTACTGCACCCAACTCTGCACAATGGGATGCATTCAACTGTTGCAGCTGAGGATGAGGAGAGAAAATTTAAGACGTACAAATTAGGATGTAAGTCGTTGCTTTACTAACTTTCCTCCAGAGGAGAGTCAGGCTGAAGGGTCAAGCAAACTTTATATACAAGATTAATTACTACATTTCTGTGCAACACACCTCCACCGCTCTATTCTTTTGCATTTCCTCCAGTTGTTCTGACAGTCTAAGAGTCTGCTGTTTGGCCTCCTCTTCAACCTGCAACTTGCCCATTTCAGCCTTCAAAGCAAGCTCCCGGGACTCCTCCTTGCTCTTCTCTACATCTCTCCTCAGTTTCTTAATTTCGTCCCCAGCCTCTGCTTTCAGTCTTTCAAGCTGCAAAAAACAGAAATATTAAACATAGAAATCTCCCTTTCAGAAACTAATCATAATGAAGTTGTTAAATTAAAGGCAACAAAAACCTATTGTTAAAACAACAAAACTGCACATAAAAGATCAGACTACAAGCTGCCAAGATGAACAACAAGATGCCAGTAACTCTCAGGTGACCTTTGTCTACATGAGTGTTGAAATGAAATGTTTTGTCTGTAAACATCATTACCTGCAAGCCTATTTTCTCCTTCTGTGCAATGCAGAGATTGAGCTCCTCTCTGATTTGGCTGAGTTCAGTCATAGCCTTAGACAGTTCTTCACGCACTGCTTCCGACTCATGGCTGTGTCTGTTGTGGAAAGGTTAACAGTAATCTTCTCTCTGAAATGTTAAGTCACACAGAGAATGTGCGACCAACCTGCAACATACTGCATTATAACATAAGCAGATCTCAAACCTGTTCAGGGCAGAGTCTTTGTCTCTCATCTCTGTCCTGTATCTGTCTGCAGTCTCCTTCAGGGCCTCCACCTGCCCCTTCAACCTCTCAGCCTCAGCCTTGTGCTTTTCTGCCTCCAGCCGCCACTCTGACTCCAATCTGGACCACTGCTCACTTCTCTCTGTAGATCTGCATTTAAGGAAAAGAGGGGCTATTAATATTTCCCAGTTTTCCATCTATGTGGCTGACAAAATGTGTGACCACATAAAAACATATTGTAGCAATACCTTGCCCTAATGTCTGACAGGTGATTTACAGAGGCCCTTTCTTGTAGCATCATGATCCTCTGATTTTCCTTCCTAAGCTCCAAGATTTCCTTTTGAGCCTGAGTTATGGCGAGCCATGGATTGGCAGGACTGGCATCCCCCGATGGTACTGATGTTATTCCTGGCTTTATCCAGGAGATGTTCGGAAGAGTAGCTGGGATTTGAATGCTACTGTGTGCACCACCAGACTGGAGATTTGATGCAAAGTGCGATGGAGGTACAAGATCCGCCTGGATTGTACCTATATAACATAAAATAATGTATTTACATGCATTAGCTAGTCTAGCTATATTTAGCACTTAGCTAGTATAAGGTTTCTTATGTACCTACGTCAAGTCTGCCTATAGGCTACAGAAATTTAAAGATTAACATAGAAACGTATTTTCCTGCAAAGCAACTTCTAGTTCTTGTTAGTTATTAGTTAACGTGAGAGTTGCAAATGCGGACTAGATAAAAGCGTGTATTCACGGTTTACATGTAAGCTAACGTTTGCTAGTTAACTTTCACTTGAACTCAACTTAAAGTTACGTGAAAATGACAGATAAAACTACGTCTACATGCAACTTACGTGAAGCTGCCGGTGAGGCGAACTCGGTGGGTACAATGAGTCTTTCTTTTCCCAAGTTATGTTTCTCCATGTTAATGTGAAGTCTTACTCCAAACAGGAAGCAGTCTGAAGTTACCTTTTCGTATTTATTCTCCCGCGAGTCACGTCATTCCCCGTTGCCTTAGTTACGGCTTACAGCGGTAACCTTGGAAGCTCTCAGTTTGGACAGTTTTAAACGTTAGCAAACTTCTAATGCTGCCGTTACACATAGGTTAGATTACAATCGCCAACGGCAATAGACGGCAAAAGTGGCAGTTTTAATTAACTTCTATTAAATGTATTGGTTTATCGAGCATAACAACGCGTTAAAGCAGCGCGGTGCATCACGGGAAACTAGGTTGGTGTTTCCCTATTTCGTGTCTTGCAGGGGGTTCTTTCTCATAGGCTACAATCAAATACCTCTGAATCACGCCTCTGCAGTACCCCTGTTAGTGTGCGTTGGAGTGCAGCATTCATCTGTGATTTATAAAGTCCAGGACACAACTTGGTTATCAGTTTTCCTGATAGACTGTATTCATAGCAGCAAATATTAATTGCAGATGGAAGTATAGACGGATCCTGTGAGTCTGACTGACACAAGGTATTCTGTTATAGGAGGTCTGTGATGGGTAGGAGGGTCTCAGACTCATAAAACTAGAAGGATGTACTGGGTAGATTGAAATTGCGACATATTTTTGGTTTAGATAGGTTGGAATGACAAAAAGCAATATAAATAATATGAAATTAATTTCCTGGTGTGCCCGCCTGCCCATTAGTGTGATATATAAGACCATTAATAGAAGTGTACATTATTCTATATATTCTAGGAGATAAATATGTGCAATGATTAATGGGAATGTGCCATTTTATTCTCCTGAAGATGGTTCTGTGATGCATTTTCATTCATTCATTATAAAGATGTTAAGAGACATTATTGTGATAATTAATGGAAGATGAGTTCAGTGTAAATGCCCTTAATGAGGTGATAACCTGAAACTATGTCATTCCTTCTTTGCCTGGGACTCCCTCACCTCAAGAGCACCCAAGGGTGTCTGACAGCCAGTCTATTTCTGCATAATATCACCAGTCTGGCAGAAAGAGCAGTAAGAGCAGGTTTGAATGGTAATTGGTAGTAATTTGGTTATATAACCTTATTTGTGGGTTGCGTTACATCTATGAATACTCTGTGTTACCTGCAATTAGCAATATATCAATAATTATCAAGCCATCATCCTGTACAACTCTTCATCTGTGTGTGACAGATGACACTCTGGATTATTGTTTTGTTGTTCGTTTGTTTTTTGTTTTGTTTTTGCACATTTGCACATGGTTGTTTAATTATTGGTTGTAAATTCATTTAATTTCATAGCATAATTTCATTTCTTTTTTTAATATTCACTTTTTTTAATATTCACTTATAATTCTTGTAAATATTGTGTATATGGAGTTTTTGTTTTTGTTTTTCAATTTTTTATTTTATTTTTTGTTATATATTATGTATGGGGTGGCTGTACATTGCTGCTGCAACTGTGAAATTTCCCAGTCTGGGATTAATAACGCCTCTATCTATCTATCTATCTATCTATCTATCTATTGCATATTTCTGTGCGCTCACCTTCCTCCTTCCTCTGCAACGCATTTGTGCCTTAAATCCATAATCAGTAAACATGTGGCTACCTTCATAGAAAGGGCTGCACCTTTTTCTATATATTCAACATTAATCCGGCTATATTCACATAAACCACCATATATTTTATACATCGTGTTGTGTTATTTTCCTCTGGTGTCTTCCGCAGCATTTCTGTACACTATATCCTCTTCTGTATTGCTGCTGTGACCCACTTTTCCCTGGGGTTCATTAAAGTTTCATCTAATCTAATCTATTTATGGTGCATTCAAGGAACAAAGAGACATTTTAGTTTGATTAATATGCATACATTATTGCATATACTGTAGATGCAAGGTGCCAATACGGTAAAATAAGCTGATAGAGGAAAAGGGTGCATAACTACCTCAACAAACGACAAAAATATACGGTGCACTGCCAAGAGAAACAAGGGATGCTTGTGGAGCATAATAGACGGTGGATCTCGGATAAAATAATCAATGTAGTGAAGTAGTTGTTTGAGAGGCATAGAGGGAGTCCTGTATATTATTTGGACATGCTGGTATTGTATCTTCTTAGCACGTGCCAGACACTGCAGTAGGTCTTCAAGTACAAAACACAGGAAGAGAAAAAAAGGGATGGGACCACTGGGAATCCTGTCAACAAAGGCAACACTGACCTTATCGAAAAGAGGTCAGAATTAAGATGCTCTACCTTGAGCTTATTAGGGTGAATATTTACCACAGACACTGCTTGGAAGGAAAACTAAGTATTTTACAAAAGGGAGACAGCAGAGTGTAAACTGTCCCCAATAAATGGTATACTGGCCTGGGTCCAGATTGTAGCATCCCTTCTTAGGTCTTCTCTGGGGTCTCCTCCCTGTTGGATGTGCTGTGGAGGCATCCTAATACGAGCCTAATAAGAACAAACCAAGCTCAGTCCTTTCAAGATCTTAAGGGAGAACCCCGGCTCACTTGGAGGGAGGCTCCTTTTAGGCACTTGTAACAGCAGTCTTGTTGTTTCAGTCACTACCCATTGTTTTGTGACCACAGGGCAGTGTCACTTATATCCATTAGTTCATTTGAGTTCTCTTTCACAACAGAAAAGTAAGTCTCTATCTATGCCTTCTTAGAGCAACTTCCAGACCTATTTGGCAGTGTCAAGGAGCCTTTTGGAAGGCAACAGAACCTATTAGGTCCATGGCCTCATTAAACTCTTCCCATACCTGAGTTTGTCCAACTCCTATACCCTATCACTGAGCATATTTTACATAGGAAAGAAACAACATGTGGGCCCAACAGGTGAGGTAAAAGGGTTGCGGTGCATGGCCAGGAATGTCACTAGGAAGTTGTAGACTGATGTCTGGCTGCACTCTGGCTTTTGGGACACTGACTTGGGCAAATCCAACACTGTACCTAACTGTCAGACTAGCACAGTTTTCTCTTTTTGAGCCTATGATGCCATGGCAAAAGTCCTTTATAAACAGTTGAGTTGATCTGTCTGTCAAGTATACATCCATACCTTTCAATTAGAAATGAAAACAAACATATTTCTTGTGTTCTGAAGGACTAGTATCTTAGCATCCTCATAACCACAGAAGTTGTTTCATCTTTATCCCCAATCAAGCTGATTCAGCTTTCATTTGGAGTTCATGCAGAGAAACTGCCCATGACTGCAAATATCTGCACTGGAAAGTGTGTCTTTAATTAAAATGTCTTAAATTTGCACACAAACCTGTTGGACTTTTCACATGCCACACGGTTACTGCGTCCAACGCGGTTTGAAACGGATATAAGTGGGCAGTTTCTCTCTCCCAAGAACTGTAGAAACAGTCCATCCGCTGCGCATCACAGCTGTGGCCACTGGGCATTATTAAAAAAAGGAGGATATATGGAGAAAAATTCTGCTCTGTCAGCAAATGCGTGGACTTTGCCTCATATGCAGGACCTCATGCTGTATGTTAGTGGATTTGTGGTGTATTGTTGGGGCAGATTTCAGCAGGAGATCCATATTTTTAAAGGTTACCTTTAGAAAACACTACAAAGAAAGAGATCAAATGAATAAAAAAAAAAACACAAAGCTGGCATGCTACAGGGAGGAGAGCTATAACAGTTGGCAGAAAGCACAGAAATTAGTTTTTGATTTTGTGTGTCATAAAGAGAGAGGCGACTTTCTATTCTTTGTCCTGCACTAGTTTTCATAGTGGTTTTTGCAAGGGTCTTCAGTAGTGTTTTTTTAGACATGCTCATGCCATATTGATGAGAAAACAGAGGTTTGGTTGATAATTTCACATTGATTAGACAATGCTCTGAATCAAATATAAAATATATTAGAAAGCCAATCGGGAAATTGTTGGATTTATTGTTATTTTTTATCCAAACCCCCTTTACTGATATCACAGTTTGCTAAAAATGCTTATAGAAATATCAAATGCACAGCTTTTCTGCATGCAGGCTCACATATTTAATAGCCTCACTTTTTTAATGTGGTCAAATGTGGGTTTCGCCCCTACACAAACCGTGTGCGTAAACGAGTGCTGTCCGAGGTTAAGGTGGTTGGTTAATGGTTTCTAAATTGGGATTCAGTCGGGTTTTGGACGGTGGATGTAATGCACTGGCGTATCCCGGTGGTTGCCTAGTAACGCGCTGGCAGTGGGCGCCGTACAGAGATCTCTATGGTGGGCGCTCCATTAAAACCGTTGGCGCTCCTGACCTTGGCGTCGTGAATGCGCAAAGCACACGGACTGTGCGAAGCAGGAGATAAGAGTAAAGATCTGTGTGTTTGATACCGAAACCGGGGGAAATAATCCACGCTGACGCACGCACACATACACAGACCGTTGTCTTTTAGCGAAACTGACGGGAATGGTATGGAGGATATCTCGAGATGGAGCGCGTTTGTGCTTCTGTAAAAGCAGGTGAGTTAACCTAATGATTCTGTTGTTTTTTTTTTTGTCCATGGGACGAATCTTTGTTCAGGCTGATCACAGACATAAAGGTTTACAGTTTCATTCAAAGCTACTGCTCAGCGATGTTCTGTGTTGGAGGATGTATTGCCTCGACGTTTTTTCCCCTGTTTTATCCAATATTATACCGTCCTAGACCTAGATTAAACAAGCTTCTCAGTCACAACGTGAGGCAGCACACACACACATACACACTACAGCAGTTTGTCGATGCTACGTGGGCTGTGGCTTGGTTTTCTCAGTGGGTCTGGATCCATGCATTAATTTATAAAGCACTAATCATTACGTTGAGTGCTACCTACATGTTCTGTGGATGCTGTTTTTTCTCCCCTACACCAATCCCTGCTCCTCTTTATCGCAGTGCTAAATTAGGGGGATTTGGGAAATCCACTGAAACGGTTTGATCCACACCAGTCGAATTACAAGGGCATTGGGAGCCCAGTACTGCTGTCTGACATACTAGGCTCCCTCTCAAATGCTTTCATGTCAAGGGCCCCCAGGCTACCAGAGCCCAATCGATGAGACTTGTCCCAGAGATTTTTATTAGTGCTGAATTGGTGTTGAATTGTGTGCCTGTTAATGATGTAGGTGTAGAGATAGTATTGGTGGGAAAGAAACATGATTGCAGCAATCATCCTAATAGGTCTGTGACTGGGATCAAGCCGGTCAAATGGAAGTATTTTAATGGCAAGAAACACAGGAGAGCATTTTCACTCAAACCTCTACTGTGGTGTAAAAACACCTGGATGGTGCAAAAAAAAGTCCATTAGAGTAAAATATTCAGAATTTGGACATATCACTTTACTATGTTCTGGGCATGTTGCCAGTCTAAATTGCCCAATAACTTGCAGTGTAACTAACTTGACTGAGTGATGGCTCACTTTTATTACACATCCCATTTGGTGTAAGCTATAAAGCTTTTATCCACATCTGTCCCGTCGAAAAACAAGAGAAGTTGGAAAAAATAAAATGTCCCTATCCTATCCCTGTTCAGTAAAACAAACAAGCAAGAAAAAAATTGTTTTAGGTAAATCTCGTAAAGAATCTACCTTAGCTTTGCTCCGCTCATTAAATAAAATGTTTGATGACATGCAAATCAATTGAGACTAATGTCATGCATATTATCCCTTTGATCTACAGTACAGCAGCCTTTCTATGCTTATTAAACTAGAGTCAACTGACCAAGTCTGACTCTACAGCCTGTTACTGCACATTTCATAATTGAAGGTGATTTTACTGCAGAATTTCTGAACAGAGACTGGTTTTCACCTCCAAATGGATCCAAATGATTTATTATCTGTGTCACTCTCCAACAAGAAGACGTGCCCCGATCTACAGAGAAAAAAAATCAGGTTCTCTGTCTTCTCCATTTTAATGTCTCGGGAGCTGTACATCATTGTCATGTATTAGATAGGGGATAGGATAAGTCTTGTCTCTTTTTCTTTGGCGAAGGGAAGCATTCATAACTGTTAATTAATAAAGACAAAGCTGGCCTGGGGAAAAGATGTACAATATTTCTCCAACAAACCTCTGGTGTGAGAACAGAACTGATCTGATTTGTCTCGTTGCTTGAGAGTAGGTTAACTGTAATGATGTTCATATTAGGGGATACGCCACACATGCGAAGGATAGAACCTTCATTGGTGCTGACGTTCCTACTAGTGTAAAGAAAATAGGAGAGAAAGAGAAAAGCCAGTGCACCACATTAGGTGATTTCTCATATTAGTAGGAAGAAGTCGTCCGCTTTCCTAATAGATAGGTTCATCGTTGTAAAACTGCAGCTGTTTAGCCGCAGCCTTTCGCAAAGCTTGGGGCAGTACTCATCAATAAATCTGATTAAGTTAACAAGCTTGTTTTTGCTTTGTTCATTGACGAGCCAGTGAGAATCTCATGTGGAGCTAACCTAGACTATAAGGACCTAGAAGGGATGCTGTAGCTGGAACTGTCACTGTGTATTCTCCTGTTTACTCAAGCATGTGCACCGACAACCCAGTGACTAGTTATCACCTATCATTGCGCAGATGCTCTGCTGACTGGATTTGGGTAAGGAAACCCAAAATTTGCAAAATTTTTGCATCTTTGCATCAAGAGCACAGATCCCCAAATCAGTTATTCTTCCACTCGATGTAGAATCATCAGGATTTAATTTATGGATTCCACTGTGTCTAATATGCACACAAGCAGCTATATTTTAAAGCACTGAAAGAAGTAGTGTTTTTAGTAGAATTTGAAAACAGTTCAGTACATAGAAGCTGAATAAAATACCTCAATCTTTATTTTCCATGACTAACCAGTTCTGTGTGCTGACAGAAGGTAAAATTGCAGCAAAGGTAGGCAAACAAACAAATCAAACTCACCCTAAAAACTGCAAAAGGATGCTTTTCATTTGAACTCAAATATAAGCCCTCTTCGAGTCTTCCCATTAGCCTGTAAATCCTCTATGTGGTGGGTTTTGTGAGAGTGTGGTTCCATCAGACATGCTCGTTCTGGAAACATTTAACACTTCCGTTTTGCATCTTCGTGTCAGTCGCTGACAGTGTTGCTCAGATGTACCGAAAGCCACAAAAAGATACGAAGATTCTTTATTTATTATGTGGTGTTTTTGAATATACTGAAACATCACAATCAAGTCTGAGATATTTATTTCGTGAGTGAGTTGGTCGTTTTAATCTTGCTGATGTTAATGATGTGCATTTCTTTGCTGTTTACTTTGTTGCTTTTACATAAGCAAAGGGATGTTTAACACCTTTAATGCCGAGATGCATTCGCGGTGTCACTCCAGCATCAGAGCAGATGGGTTTTTCAGATTCCTCCCCCACTGATACATAAAGATCAGTATTCAGTGATTTGTTCATGTACAAGCATTAATTTGTCCCCATAGATTATCAGCAGCTAATGTTAAAATGTGAATCCAGAACTTGAGTTACTGGAAGAATGTAATGCTTTTCTTTTTTTCAAATGTTCTGCAGACGTTTTTGACAGTTTTCACATATCTTGTCGCTTCCTGGTCTCATTTTTCAACTCGTCTTGTTTTCAGATCTGTATACCCTGCAATGAAAAGTGGAAGTGGGGGCGGTCCATATCTGGCTGAGGTGTATTTGGATTTGATAACTGCTGGATCTCAAGGCGCTGTGAGTGATGCCTGTTTGACAGGGTCAGCGGAAAGGTATTGAACAGACACTACAGTGCGCATTTGTGTCGTGCAGCGGCACTGTCTTGCCCAGACCATGTGGCTGGCTACATTCAGAGACCATCTGTTGCCTGCACACCTGCTGCATCAGCAAGGGACTGCAACCATCACCCACTGTGCTCTTCTTTGGTGGATATTATGTTCCTGCTGGTCGTTGACCAAGGCGACAAGCCAGAAGTTCTACCCAACCGTGACGACTCAGTTCGGGAAACTGCGAGGGCTCAGGGTACCCGTGCCCAGTGAGGTCCTCAGACCCGTTGATCAGTATCTCGGGGTCCCCTATGCTGCTCCGCCTGTGGGCGAGAAGCGCTTCATGCCCCCCGAGCAGCCCTCCTCTTGGTCGGGTGTCAAGAATGCCACCCACTTCATGCCTGTGTGCCCACAGAACATCCACAATACCGTGCCAGAGATCATGATGCCAATATGGTTCACCTATAACCTGGACACGGTCGCCACATACATTCAAGATCAGAGCGAGGACTGTTTATATCTAAACATCTACACTCCGACAGAGGATGGTGAGTGCACTAAAGCAGATGGCAATGACTTTCCATGTCCATTGATCACTGTTATCGTCGTCGTGTGATCATCATAAATCATGCGTGCGACCAATGCTCATGTCATTGCTGCCACCAAAGGCTGATTTACCATCCAAAGCAACGTCATTGTTCTCTGACATCCTGCGCATTATTTGGTGGCTATGGCAACGGGAGATTTTTCCCCAGTGCCACTGAATTGATCTTTTGTTTAGATACACATAGAGGCACATGTAAAAATAAATGTACCGAGGTGTATGCTGGTTTTCCCAGTGAAATATTGCTGAGGTGACATTCAGGTTGTTCAAGTGTTGGTTCCCCCAAACTAAGCCATATCTTTCAGCTTTTAAAATGATGATACTATCATACTTTCCTGTCACCACTGAGCACCAAAAGCAATCATGTAGATTACTTGGAAAACCCAGTAAAGCTGGTTTTGTTAAAAAATTCTTTATATTACAGAATCACTGCTTTGTTCAGACAGTGTGTCTGTTGGGGGCCAATTAGAGAGGTACAGAAGTCAACTGTCTATCGCATGCTGAATCCTTGCCTATTTTTGTAACTAATAGAACTGTGAAATGAACCAGCAAGGGAACGCTCTGTGTGCCTGCTGTGAATCTGTAGATTAGCAGAGCGATGTAAAACCACGGTAATGCCGTGTGTTCTCTAAATCTTGTGTTGACAAACAGATTTCTCTCATTCAGGAACCTTCAATGTGCCAATTAAACATGGTTTCCGAGAATATGCAGCCTCCGGAGTAATGCAAAACATTCAGCATTCAAAGTTGAGCCATGCTCGGCTTATGTAGGTAACACACCACTCTTCAACTGGCTTTTCAATGGTAGCATAGCAACAACAGATAAACAGCCTGCCTGAGAGGTAGCAGTCCAAAATGGTGCAGCTCATTTTATAAAGCCCATCGCCTCAGTGCTGCCTATAGGCCTCCTCACCTGGCACACAAACAGGTTAATTACATTTCCATATTTATGTCAGAGGAAGTAACAAAAGCCTTTTATTCTATACATTTGTAGTTCCTCTGACATTGTCACTGTTTATTTAAAAGGCACCTAGGGCATTCTCTGACATTATTATGTGTTCTTGTTTTGTAGTTATCTCCATTTGTGAGTGTGTGTGTTTGTTTTTTTTTGTTTGTTTTTTGTCGTGTCAAATTAAAGAGTGTGTCTCTAAAATTTGCACTACTTAATATTTATTTGTATGGCTCAATGTCCCACTGATGCCAGAGTTGATTAATTATTAATTACTAAATCATATACCTCCTGTTTCCCTGTGAGTACCCTGCAGTGGCTTACCCAAACAATTTACACAACAGATTGTGTAAATATGTAACTGTAGAGACAGATGATATTAACAAAGACTCCAGTCACAGTTATTAACGCATTCAAACGTAACAATGTGTGTGGACATATACACAAAGTGCCATTCTTCATAAATATCTAACAAGAAACACTTGTTTAACTATTTAAATTAGAATTTTGTGACCGTCATAAAGCAGCTCTGTCATGTATCTCCTAACTATTCTACATAAACTCAAACTAGCTTTTGCAAAAGAGAACTTCTGGACCTTTTTCCTCCAGATTCTGACACTTTAATTCGATATTAAATAAGATCCACAGTCGCCCATGCTATTTTGAAATCTTTACTTCTTTTTCTTTTCCTCATGTGAATCCCAGGGAGCCAACACAAGAAAAAGGGGGCAGCTTTCTCACATGCCGAGACTCATATATCTGAAGGTATTTTTAAAAGCTCAAAGTCTTGATGCATGGATTCTTTTTGTTTCAAGATCATACAATCCTTACTTTTCACTTTCCTGCGGGGGTTCTTTTAGTTTGAGCGGAATAAGAAAAAAAAATGTTATCTGGCTTATGGTTACATAAGTTTGCTGTTACCGCATCCCATGTCTTGAATCGAGCACTCCTTTCAGTAAGTGCTACATCTCTATTGCCATGCACATTGATCCAGAGATTGTGTTATCTAGTTATCTGTCTTACACTCCTTCTAAGGACAGTCATTAGTCAATATAATAAATTGGTCCCAAAACATGAAATATGGATTTTCTGTTTCTATAAAAAAAGAGCTCTGTTTCTATTTTAGCCCATAGCTGCAAGAGCACTGTGTAGTATGGTACTTTCCAGTTCAAACCTACTCTCTATTCTAAAACATGTATTTATGCTTGCACATGCATTTTATAAACTTTCTATAAAGTGTGGCCATTACAGAATTTCCTTCCCCACTGGATCAAAGTTAAATCAATATGTTTTATTCCCATCTTTATGAAATCCAGAGTATTTTAGATATAGAGCAGAGCACACTCTCTGATTATCATTACGGCTTCCAAACTACAGGCTTTCCACGCTGGCTTGCTTCTAAGCACATTTTCTAAGCAATCTTTTCCCATACCTCATACAGAACTGTTGGGATGTGGCATTTTACTAACAGTGCTATATTCTCCACCACATTACTGTTGCCCATGCTTTTGTTTGCTCAGCATGTGTGTGTGTGTGTGCGTGTTGATTTTGCAGATATAAGGGACTCTGAAGCACGGCCAGTGATGGTCTACATCCACGGAGGCTCCTATATGGAGGGCACTGGGAACATGATGGATGGCAGTGTTTTGGCCAGCTATGGGAACGTTGTTGTCGTCACGCTCAACTACAGAATCGGAATATTAGGTGAGGACAGCGTCTCTGTGCTGTAACGTTTAATTGCGTTTCAAAAGGGGGTGTTTAACCCTGTTTGATCTAAGAGAATCATATCATAATGGTTGTTAATTCCCCACTTGTGTGGCTGCTATTAGCCTATAAAAAGAAGTAGAGACATGAGAGAAAAATGTAGAAAAACAGTACAAAACAACAAGATCTTGGTAGCATGTCATAGCTTGATTTGCATACAAATGCGGTCTTCAGAGACAAAGCGAGGCAAATGCTTATCATGCCTTGTCCTTGTTGCACTCCATTTTATACCCCTTCTGAAAACACAATTTATCTTCCTTCTGATGGGTTTATCTAATCTGTACGCGATTATCAGCTTTTGCCATCCTTGAAAATAAAATAATTTAAATACTGTATGGAGGGATGCAACATTCAGTGAGATTCACAAGGTCAAGAGTTTTTTGTTCAACATTGAAAACACTGCGACGTTTAGATGAGACGAGACAAAGGAATTTGTAATAGAATCAACTGTAGGAGCACAGATGACCTTGGTGCACTTTTATGATATTCAGTTTAAGAAACACTGTTTATCTTTGCTTGTTATCTAATGTCACTGTTGTGAGGAGAGCAGTCAGATTTGACGAGCAGAGCCCCCATCAGTCTTCGAGTGTATCTGCTGCTTGGAGACTTATTACAAGGAGTTGACTTAAGTTGTGAAACGCAGTGGGAGAGAGCAAAGGTATATTTACACCTGAGGATCATTCAGATCCCCTGCGGTTCTACCGACCAAAGCCGAGATGTACACTGCGGAGCTATAACTTCAGCACGGTTGTGTTTCTGTACACATCAGGTTTCCTCAGTACTGGTGACCAGGCAGCAAAAGGAAACTATGGACTCCTGGACCAGATTCAAGCCCTTCGCTGGATAAGTAAAAACATTGGTTACTTCGGAGGAGACCCGGGTCGCATCACGGTTTTTGGATCTGGAATTGGAGCTTCCTGCGTCAGTCTGTTAACACTGTCCCACCACTCTGAGGGTAAGACCTTACCTCTGACTTTGATCTGATTGCTGCATTTCCTCATATATTTTAGGTAGTAATTAAAGCGATAATGGAAATACAGTGTTGTTGAATCTAACATGTAAAATGTATTTTTTAATTAATAATTTCTGAAAAGTGATTTTTAGTCTTTTAGAGTAGCCTGGCGGGCAGGGAAATGAATTGTTATGTTATGGCAGTAGGTTAAAAGGGGTATTTGTTAAGTAAGTGATTGCTTTTGTTCCCCTCAATCTAATCACACTAAAAGCTCTGCCTCTTAAAATGTGAAGCTCTTAAAGAAGCCCACTGACATTATAAAGTTCTCAGCATGTCGTCAGGTTCACCTGTGACAATCCGTTTTTGCCATGGCTGCATCGGATTTGTTAGCCTTTGTTTACCTACCTGCATTGTCCAAAGATACCTGTGACATGGGGGTACTGGTCCTTGAGCAACTAACATGGTAAAAGGTCCAATTGTTAAAATATTTTCAGTCAAAAATAATTTCCCACAGATGTATTGGTCATACTGTACTTAAAAATTGCAGTCAATCCATACATTTACTAAGAGTTGTAACATTGTTTTTTTTAAATGATTGTTTATATGTATATAGTGAGGATACATTACCCAGGAATGAAAGGAAGGAATCCAGTATCTATCCACTGAAAAGGAACATAGTTAACATAAAAACATGTCACATGAATTCTTCTCCAAAGCTCCTTACAAGAACCAAAGATGTGTATTTCAATATGGGCGGTCTATTCAGAACTGAGCCTCTTATCCCTGTGGAATTATTGCCTGGTTCTCCCATTGATGCTGGACAAAATCACAGGGAGGGCAGAAACTGTGTGTTTTCATCAATGCCAGATAGACTGCGGCAGCTGTCCTTTGTGAGGTTTGTATTGGATGGCCTAGCTTGGCTGCAGCAAATGCACAAAGACCTCCGGCTGTCTTTGAAGTAGACTAGCTAGCTGCTGCCCCCCAAAAAAATTGAAATAAATGACAGCAAAGGAAGGAGAAAGTGACACTGTCCCTGCACCCTTTTTTCCAGCAACTGCTATGCCTTAACCTCAGCAGAGATTTCTTTTTGAGTTGATACATATCACTTGTCATTTTAAGGTGGTAGATACAAAATCCCCAGAGACAGAGGTGACGCACTGCATATAAACAATTCAACAGAGCAGCGTGTTTACTGTATCAACATTGAAGGATCAGGGTTACTGCATATTCAGCTCTCTGCCCACACCCTCCGCCGCACACTTGGCATCAGCAGTCTATCTGTGAGCTGCACAGCTTGTTAGACACACAGTATTAACGATTCCACAATTACGGTGCGTGTGTGGAAACTTGTGTAAGGAAAGCTAGAGACCTCCTCGCTGAAACAATTCTGCAAATTGATCATTATTTTGACATGTATTCACTGTCATCTGCATAGAGAAGTCACCACATGAAACAAATAAGAGGATCAGCACAGAAAAGCAAGCTTTTTTTTTTTTTTTATCATTTTATTAACCACAAATGGAGCCCACATCCTATTACCGGTTCATTTCTTTGACCAGCTGCTTTACTGAGCAACTTCCTTTCAGCTCAGCTGTCTGGCCTTATCTTCCTTTGTACTGCCACATCTCCCTGACTTGTAATCAAACGTTGTATGTGTCCTTGGTTGCTTTTGTCTAATTTTTGTGTTGCAACAAGGGCTGGATTTTATTGTGTATAGAAATAAATGTAAAGTAAGCTTTTGCAGATCAGAAGGCAGGTAATTATGATTTACTGGGTTAACCGCTCTTTGTTCCATTTCTTTTTCTCCTGAATTTTGTGTTCCAAGGTCTGTTCCACAGAGCAATCATTCAAAGTGGTTCAGCACTGTCCAGCTGGGCTGTCAACTACCAACCAGTGAAGTACACTCGCATGCTTGCTGAAAGGGTTGGCTGCAATGTGCTGGACACAGTGGACATGGTCTCTTGCCTGCAGAAGAAGAGCGCTAAGGAGCTGGTCGAGCAAGACATCCAGGCGGCCAGATACCGCGTGGCTTTCGGCCCTGTCATTGACGGAGACGTCATCCCAGATGACCCTGAGATCCTGATGGAGCAGGGCGAGTTCCTTAACTATGACATAATGCTGGGTGTGAATCAGGGCGAGGGGCTGCGCTTCGTGGAGAACGTGATGGATCTGGAGGACGGCGTTTCTGGCAGCGACTTTGACTTTGCTGTGTCAGACTTTGTGGACAGTTTGTACGGCTACCCAGAAGGGAAGGACACGCTGAGGGAGACAATTAAATTCATGTACACAGACTGGGCTGACAAGGACAACCCAGAGACCAGGAGGAAGACCCTGGTGGCCCTCTTCACTGACCACCAATGGGTGGAGCCTTCAGTGGTGACGGCCGACCTACATGCCCGATACGGCTCACCCACGTACTTCTACGCCTTCTACCACCACTGCCAGAGCCTTATGAAGCCGGTGTGGTCCGACTCAGCGCACGGAGACGAGGTGCCTTATGTATTTGGCATCCCAATGGTGGGCCCGACTGATCTGTTCCCCTGTAACTTCTCCAGGAATGACATCATGCTCAGCGCTGTGGTTATGACTTACTGGACCAACTTTGCAAAGAGTGGGTGAGTAACAGCAAATCGAGTCTTCATAAATATGATTTATCTGTACATTGTTGCAATGCATTCCACTCTCTTTCTATATTCCTGCATTGCATTAGTGGTTGGCACATTGGTGTATAACATAACTGACCACACAGCCCTTATTAGTGTTAAGATGTTCAACCTCTAGCTTCGGCTACATTTACACATCCTTTATCACAATGATTAAAGGACTGTAGGATTAAGGAGTGCCTCCTAATTAAGTGCAGCCTGAACTCCCACTGCCATGTCTTCCAGCCTTATCTCCTTTCCTTTGTTAGTTCACAAGAACTCACACATGAAAAACTCTGCTTTGGCTTTTATCGGTTCATATGAATTCCTTTAACATCTGAAATCTGTATACTGACACAAATTAAAGTTAGGTCTGCTTTCCCTTGCTAAATGAGGAGGAAAGAGGAAAACTGCTTAATTCTTCAGGCATATATATGCACTGGTCTTCACTGCATGCATAATGCCCAATACTAAAAAAAATCATGCAATGTTCCAGTATAGAGTTGCATAAAGTGTCAAACTTAAGTATATTCTGTACACATCATCTAATTAGACCTGGGTCCTTTCATATGCCAGGCTGTGTCTCTTTTTTTATATATATAAAAGAGCCAGCATCGTGTTTAGATTTTTTAAAAAGCTCTTCTAGTACACATAACAAAATTTCATCACTTTGGGCAGATTTCCTAAAGGTGGTCTTAAGATTTACAGTTTAATCCACATAAATGTTTAAAGCAGTTGCTCACTGTTTAACAAAGAGGTTATGTTGACGAGAAATTTTGAAGAGGCTGCTATGATGACTCTATAAACCTAAGTCGACCTTACTGTAAGTTGTAATTTCAAGTAGGAGCAACAACATTATACCGCGTACACACACAAAGCGTATGACAAACTGGGATCAAAGGCATTGCATATATTGGCTGTTAAACAGAGATGAAGTATTACATTAGTTTTCTGGCGGTTTAGAATTTACAATGATTTTAATTGGACATTAAAATCTTCTGTGTACTTATCCATCCATAGGATTCCTTTCTTACCTGTGATAAATGTGTTTTGGATGACAAGAGACTGTTTCATCTTAGTTTCTAATTTTTATTATCCAAGACAAGCTTTGGTCTGACATTGACCTGAAATTACACTAGTCTGACTCAGCGGCGGAAAAGCAAGATGTGGAAATGCAACAGAGTGACAGCAGGTTTTGTGATTTGTCATAGAGAGGACAAGGTTTTGATGGGTGTTTTTTGAAGATAAGAGACTCCTAACTGGGCTGCACGGTGGTGGAAGACGCCTCTGCTGCATTGCTCTAGTCTTCCTGCATACTGAATGCACGGCTGCAATGAATCCTTGTGAATGATGACTGTAGCAGCAGGCGAGCACACAGCACTGTAGGTTACTGTAGGCTGCTGTTTCAGTGTGTAGGGATGAGGGAATGCTGAGCTCTTGAGGAGACTTGGTGATATTACATTCTGTTGACCTATTTTAGTTTGTTCCTCCCCTTTTCTGGATTACAATTGAAACCCTTCTGTTTCCTTGTGGAGCTGGAACGTCTGCATTATATTTATAGCACCTTCATTTGAGTAACATGGTTGACACCATAAACACAGCATTAATGTAGTAATGTGGTAAGAATGTAGTAAATCTAACTAATGTTCATTACATCAGCATCAATAAATAAAATCATTTCATTTACAGGGATTGTGCTGGAAGTTGATGTGTTGAATTGAATCCAGGTCTAAATCTTTCATTTAGCTTTCCAACGCACTCTTTTATGATCAAAATATTCTGTGCTGTGTCCACAGGGATCCCAACAAACCGGTGCCACAGGACACCAAGTTCATCCACACCAAGGCCAACCGCTTTGAGGAGGTAGCCTGGTCTAAGTACGACCCCTATGACCAGTTGTACTTGCACATTGGCCTGAAGCCCCGTATCCGTGACCACTACCGCGCCACCAAAGTGGCCTTCTGGAAACACCTGGTGCCCCATCTCTACAACCTCCATGACATGTTCCATTACTCCTCCACCACCACCAAGGTTACCCCACTGGATCCCACCCAGTCTAATGGTAAGAGGTCTGGCAGCACCGGACGGCCTCCTGTATCCACTGCCCACAGCGACGGGGAAGGGGGAAGAGAGATGGGTCCTCTGATCATGCCGAACCCCAGAGATTACTCCACAGAGCTCAGCGTCACTATTGCTGTGGGGGCGTCATTGCTCTTCCTCAACGTCCTGGCCTTCGCTGCCCTGTACTACCGCAAGGACAAGCGCAGTCGCCAGGACACGTCCCAGCAGCCGAGTCCCCAGCGTGAAAGCAAAGGTAACAATGCAGGCCACACCACCACAGTAGATGAGACCCTGTCGAACCAGCAAAGGAACCAGTGTGAGGCCCTACACAATCCTCTTCATGTCTCGCCCAGCATGGACTACTCACTTGGTCAACGCCGCTCCCCTGACGACATCCCTCTGATGACCCCCAACAACATCACCATGATCCCTAACTCCCTAATGGGCCTCTCCAACATGAGTCCATACAGCACCTTCCCTGCTGGTTACAGCTCTGCAGGCCTTCCCAGCACCCACTCTACCACACGGGTATAGCCTGGCAGGAGATAGAGAAATGTGACGTACAGAAAACATGGAAAATGTAAAGCTGTATTTAGGATGTGTAGGTTAAATAGGATTGAATATGTTTGTTCTGTCTTTTCCAAAGGTGTGCAACCGCCAACATCCTGGCTTTGCTCTCTCATAATAGAAAGTCTAACTGCAAAGTCATTTTATAATAATCATTTTCAAAGGCAGTCAAAAAGAAAAAGTGCATTTCATTTTACACTTTGGCTTTTTTGGAACTTACCTAGCAAGTATAATGTTTATACAGTTGGATTTGTATGGGAAGCCTTTTCTTACTCTGTGATATCTATTTTGATCTCGTGGAACAAAGTGACATTACAACTCGCGGCGGACAGAGATGAGATCGGGGAAAAGCAGAAAAGCAGTATTATTATTACTATTATCAAGCTATTTTATACATATTTCTCATGGTACATTGCTTATAATGAAAATGTATTTTTACTGTAATTATTTTCAAATGCCTTGTACATCGCTTACATAAGTAATTACTGTGGAATCATAACAACAATGGATTGAAGTGGTACTCAACTACTGGTCACACGTGGTAAAAAAAATGTCAAATTTATCCAAAATGTTTCTGTCTGGTAGTGCAAAATATAGCACCCGTGTGTGGCTTTGTTGGGGCGCGTGAGTGTGTGGATGGGTGAAAACTGCGGTGCAAAAATGTAAATTTGGCATTGTTTGAGATTAACCATTCAGTTTTGCATATGTAGTGTTGTGTAATCTATTGTAGTCTATTTCAGTATCCTTGCTATCTTTTCTGTTTTCGTGCTTATGATTTTCGCTTCGTACATTGTAGGAATATAACTTCTGCTTTACTATAAAAAGAGCGTCGCGTAAGATGTGTTTTCCTACTCTAACCAACTCATGGTTCTTTTGGCTTGCCTTGTTTGTACAGAATAAATTTAGATCAACATTTTATTTGTCGTTTGTTTATGAATACTGTTAAGGTACTTCAGAAAGATGACTGTAATTACATTGTAATTGTATGTATACCAACTCAAGTATTCACATTTAACAAGGAGTTTTATGAACCTTACAGATTATTGCTCCTTCTCAAAATGGTTTGGACCCCGTGCATATCTAGTTATAACCAGGGGTCCCACTCTTCTGAATGGACATGATGGACATCAAGCACTGAGATCCGCTTTCTTTGAAACTATCATAACATTGTTTAATCTAAATGAGATGGCTATTAAAAGATTTTTGGAACTAAAGATGAGTCCTGTCAGAAATTGGAATTTTATCTCATTTCATAAGGATCTTTTAGACTGTAGGCTGTATTGTGTCCTTAAATCATGTGGCGCGTAGTCCTCAGTTAAAGGAATAACTTTAGAGTTGGAGGAGGCGGAGAGCTCATACCTGCTTGCAAGTCTAGGGTTGTTTTTGACACTAGAGCAAGTTTATGGAAAGAAATATGATAGAATGTTTGGAGATCTAGCTCATAAATCTTGGGGTTTGAAGTACTAAAGAAGTCATTGGATCTCACTTCTGCAAATAGGAAGCATATTGCATTTTACTATTATACATTGCCTGGCCAAAAAAAAAAATCACCACCTGGATTTAACTAAGCAAGTAGGTACGAGCCTCCTATTGGATAATTACATGGGTGATTATCTTTCAGCTGGCAACAAGTTATTTAACCCCAACTGATGCAATGAGTAGCTTCTCATTTCTTAAACAACCACGTCTAAAGACACATCCCGTGGTCGTGGAAAAGATGTTAGTCTGTTTGAGAAGGGTCAAATCACTGGCATGCATCAAGCAGAGAAAACATCTAAGGAGATTGTAGAAACTGGGTTAAGAACTGTCCAACACATTATTAAACACTGGAAGGATAGTGGGGAACCATCGTCTTTGAGGAAGAAATGTGGTCGGAAGAAAATCCTGATTGATCGTGATGAGCGATCTGCGATCACAACGTTTATGAAATCAAATTGAAGAAAAACAACAGTAGAACTGTTTAATAGTGAAAGTAAGAGCATTTCCACACGTACAATGAGAAGGGAACTCAAGGGATTGGGACTGAACAGCTGTGTAGCCTTAAGAAAAAAACTAATCAGTGAAGCTAGCCAGAAAAAAAGGCTTCAGTTTGCTAGGGAGCATAAAGATTGGACTCTGGAGCAATGTGGTTTGATGAGTCCAGATTTACCCTGTTCCAGAGTGATGGGGGCATCAGGGTAAGAAGAGAGGCAGATGAAGTGTTGCACCCATCATGCCTAGTGCCTACTGTACAAGCCTGTGGGGGCAGTGCTATGATCTGGGGTTGCTGCAGTTGCTCAGGTCTAGGTTCAGCAACATTATGTGTCCAAAGAATGAGGTCAGCTGACTACCTGATTTTTTCTTCATGGGGTTGTGAAAGAGTGGTTCAGGGAGCATGAGACATCATTTTCACACATGGATTGGCCACCACAGAGTCCAGACCTTAACCCCATTGAGAATCTTTGGGATGTGCTGGAGAAGGCTTTGCCCAGTGGTCAGACTCTCCCATCATTAATACAAGATCTTGGTGAATAATGAATGCAACACTGGATGGAAATAAATCTGGTGACATTGCAGAAGCTTATCAAAACAATGCCACAGTGAATGCGTCAAATCAAAGCTAACGGCGGTCCAACGAAATATTAGAGTGTGTGACCTTTTTTTTTTTTTGCTGGTGACTTTTTTTTTTTTAGTCAGGCAGTGTATTTGGCTATTATGCTAGTAAATCATCCAAATCTTTAAACTAACTGAACTCTTGGCAAATGAGTTGCATAAACAAACTGATCTGAACTGATTGCTGGTGCTGTTTCATTAATTTGCTGTTATTTTTAATGTTTTAGGAGAGCACTGCTGTACCAAAGGACTTCTATTCTGCTGTTTTAGAAAATGTAGGTCAGACTTAGTTTAGGAGTATGTAGTCCACCTCTTAGAAATGAAAAAACGTAATTGATAATCCAAAAGATAAACCAAATCACCCTTTGTTCAACTGCAATGTTTCAGTGTGACTTAGAAGAATCTAGTTTTAGTGAAATAGCATAGACTCGCCCCAAAAATGAGAACATAGAATGTTCACATAGAATCAGCCGTTCACGTCTACAGAAGAAGCAGGTCCACCATGTTTCACGCCTTCTTTCTGCAGTAGCTCAGACCAGACAAACCAAAGAGGGCCTATTGCATTTTCAGCAGCCACCGTGGGTTCTCACATATGTCACATGCATAACATAAAATAAGATTCATATAACCGCAAACTGCTCAGTCTTACGTGGTAATGGATATTCTGTTGGTTGAAGCCTGCAGCCTCACCACTAGATGCCTTTAAGCCATACACACTGAAACTTTATTGGATTCATCACAACAGCCTTATTGTATCTGTATCAGATCTACCCTGTAGGTGTGCAGTAGCTCCACAGCCTGACGTGCACCTCCCTAGAAATATAACTACACGTTTCCTTATTCTATATCTACTACTTACACTTCCTTACACTGTGTTTTTCTCTTGATCGTTATTGCGGCAGAGTGCAAAATGCTAGACCTCATCCTCCCTTGGTGTTGTTTTAGGGTTTATCTTTGAAATGATAAACGCAGTGGCAGTTGCAGACAGTTGCAGGCCCGACATGCTTCAAACAGGCAGCCAGCAGAGTCTGAGATTATCATGGAAGACAATCAAAGGCACGACCAAATAAACACCAGGCTGGAGAACACCTCCATCCGTCTTTACTTTCATCATGCAGTAAAGCAAATAATTCAGGTCCTCACCGCAGGAGGTCATCGGCGTTGAACACGCTTCTAACTGAGCTTGACGTGTTTTTGTCCTCCAAGTGCTCGTTTGTTTGTTTGATGGCTGTTTGCTCGTTTTGACACAAGATAACATGGCATGCATTACAATACCGGGGATAAGAGATGGTGCAAATATTTTTACAGGGCCTTCTCTTCCCCTGTTTAAACACATGCATATTACCATGTTCAGAGCGTAAATATTGCCGTGTGTATCCATCACACTGCAAACAATTACGAACTTGACTCATAGACAGATCACTGTTTCACATCACATCACATATAGGCCTCCATACTGCAGGCTGAGACAGAGTGGCATGTGTTATAATGATATATGGCACACTCACATTGCTTTACAACATACAGATGACGATATAGGTACCATTATGGGATTGTGCAAAATATATAGGCTCATGTATGCAGTCTAATATGTCTGATTTGCAACTTAACTGAAAGCTTGGACAGTATTGTACTTGTCTAAAATCAGTTCATGCATTAACCAGTGACTGTAATGCAGTCTTATTAAGTGCTACCCAATAATTTATCCTCTGAGCTCCTTGCATCCCTGACTGCCGTCTGCATCTGTTTTTGTGGAATACAGTGCATTTATATATTCTCTTTTCATGTCACCCAAGCGAGCAAGCGTCTAAAACTTGTCCTCCTACCTAATCCCGATGCTTTGATTGTCAACATTATTGCTTATTTACATTTCACAAGTAAAGCTGACAGCCATTCACATGCAGCACCGAGGTTAATTAATGCTCCCCGTCTGTCTCCCTCGCACGGTTTCTCTCCGAGAATTTCAAAGGCATCATTCCTCTGCACTTCACTTTGAGCGAAACAAAGCCAGCGTCATTAATCCTTTCTACA
This sequence comes from Chelon labrosus, assembly GCF_963514085.1. Taxonomy (NCBI): domain Eukaryota; kingdom Metazoa; phylum Chordata; class Actinopteri; order Mugiliformes; family Mugilidae; genus Chelon; species Chelon labrosus. The sequence continues at coordinate 3,612,756 of NC_140350.1, read as the reverse complement.
TGCTAATTACTTGATCTGTAATTGCTCAGGCTTTAAAGAGATAATAGGCAACACAGTGGAAACCAAACAATTTGAGAATTCAGCAGGCTATTATTTTTGAACATGCCGTCTTTGGAGAAGTGAATTTATGTTCAACAACAGATCAGTCCCTCAGACGTTCTGTTTTTTTTTTTTGAAGGGACACGATGAGTTTGGTAAGATGGCACTGTGTCTGCAGCAGTCTGAGCAAATCCTGGCACCCTGCAAAGTTCTGTCTGCCAATTTAAAAGGAATAGTGGCAGCATTCGCATTAAATTTAATCCAGTTAAATACAAATGTATGATTAGAAATGTATTTTGATAATAACTCCACTTTTTTATTGTGGCCTTGAAATGGAAAATAAGAACAGGATTAGGGCTTTCTCCCTAAAATGAAAAAGATAGCATGGTGTTTTCTCCTGCTCCACACTGGCTCCTTTGTAGTGATCCCAGCTTTGACATCAACTGGGTCAAACATGAGGGAGGGAGGGAAGGAGGGCAGCAGCTGGACCCGACCATCAATGTCACCCTTGTTGGTCAACTTCATCAATGTCAGCCAGTTTTGATTTATTTTACTCGTTTGTCTGTGCATACCTCTTATTTTTCTGTACGTTTCTCACCATACTGCGCCGGAAATAATCCGTCTTGCTTGCTTACTGTACGTCTGGCATGGGCTGTGCGCGAGCAGACACGATGTGAAGAGTGGACAGGTGAACTACACTGTTGCCCATGAAGTTGGAATAATTAAGTTTTCACACACATTTCTGTTTTTATTCCTAAGTATATGAATCACATTGTCACAACCATTTCATGAGACGAGGTAAATATATTTTAATCCAACTTCATGGACAACAGTGTATTTAAAGTGAATTCATTTCACAATAAAACGAAGAAGTCCGAGATGAAAACATGGTAAAATCACTGGATGGTTGAGTTATTTTGAAATGAATAAGTATTAATACATATTAAGTTTAAATTGAAATTATTGAAATAGAATTTATTTGTTAATTTATTCTGGCTTATATCCTGTGCAAATTGTACAAATACCATAATTTTTACTAAAATGCCTATGGTTGAGAGTAATAAAAGAAAGAACTGAAGTAATAATCAGAACAGTCAAAATTGAATAAAAAGCAGCAACAACTAAGAAGAAAGTTCATATTTGGATTTGTGGCCCGCTCTCTGTCCTCAGTCCTGAACCCGTGGCTCCATAAATAATGACTGGCAGCTGAAATGGGACTTTGTGACTTTAAGATGTGACTCCGGGAGATGTGGTCTATCTATTGTTGATGAGACAAAAGCGCGAGTCAGATTCATATAGGAGTGGCGGGGAATAACTTCTCATATCCTCATATCACAGTCACAAAGCCACCCAGCAAAACTTCAATAACCCCTGCACTTCTTTCTGGACATGGGTGAGTGCACAGAATTTTTAATATCGCTTATCATTTGTTATTAATGTGATTTGAAGAAAAAAAAGAGAGAATTCCAATAACTTACTAATGTTGCCTTTAATATGCCCTTTCTATCCTTTGACATCGTGTTGGCTTCATGCACTGTGGGAAAGGTTAGCTGCAAATTAATCCTGCGTTTTTGATTTATCCAAATTTACAATTGATTCACCTATTGCCCTTTTTCCTAATATTAGACACAGCTTAACATGTCATGATGATTTCAAGACTTGATTGTAAAGAAATCCTCAAGCTCAGCCTGGATTACTTTAGTTTGCAGGAAAGAAAGAAGTCCTTGTTCCCTCCTCAAACCTCTTTTAATCATAGACTAGACTGGAATCAGAGTGGCTGAGAAAGATAGCCAGCAACTCTAATCTTTCCGAGGCCATGCCAGGTCACTCATGTGAAAGAGGTCAGATACTCCCACATGTGTCGTGGGTATAAATTAGCCAATTTCCGTGAGAACCGTGGACCCAGAGAACTTCTGCTTACCAATTTTTTTCTCACTTCCAAACAACTTGTGAGCTCACTTTAACACATTTTAACAGCTTTGGTGTCTTGGTTAATTGTTTGTCATGTGCCTTGAATGTGTTGATGCCTTTTGCACTGAATTCAAATGGAGGCTATGTTATCACTCCATCATTGTAACCACTGCTGCAGCAGGGCACAGCTGAAGTGTAGGCGTCTGCAGGCGCTATCATTTTTGGGACTAACAGTGTTTCTGCTGTTGCTATTTATACTTTGGTTGCAGTTTATTTAACTCGCAGCCTCTCTTCTTTCCAACTAAAATCCAGCAGGACGCGAAGCTGTCAGGAAGATTTTGCAAACGCAGATCAGGCACGTACGGATTTCACAATGTGCATCGGCAAAACTCCTACTTTGAGAGGGGTTGTTGATGTTGTTGTTGTTGTGGTTGTTGTGCAGATATTCAAATTTCAGTTCTTGTTCATTGAGACTCCACCCACTCTTTGAACACTTGAACTCAACCCCCGCCAGCATTGACGCTCAGTGCCATGGTACCAGTCTCAGCCAGCTGTGCATAGAGGATGGCCTGAGAAGTGACATTGCCAGCGGTGCTGAGACGGTCCTGGTGACCCCTCCGCCACCACATACTACATTATGTGTGTGTGTATTGTGGCGCGATGGTCTTTGTTTGCTTGACATCACTGCCCTTTGTTCCTCCCTGATCATGGCAAATACAAAGGATATTGTATCTGCAGCCACAAAGAGAAGCTCTTTCTTCAGGCCCCTGAAGCCAATGCATCACCACCATCCCTCAGTCGCCTGGTGACGCCTGTAACCACCGGAGAAAGAGGGCTGGACCAGATTTAGTAAGGGCTGAGCTGTGAGGTGATGGTACAAGCAGAGGAGCTTTCACATACGGATGAAATCAGCGCAGAGAGGCTTGTTTTACAGTAGCTTTACCTTGTAGGCAGCACTGTACATCACTGGTTGGCACAGGGATCTTTCTTGTTGTGGAGTACAGGATCAGAAGCAGCAAATGTTTCCGGTCAGGCAGCCTTGGCTTTGCAAAGCCTTAGGTGCTTTCCTCTATGTCATTTCTGGCAATGCATTTATTAACACCCTGGATATTTGCTACCTGCTTCAACTGCGCAGCTTACACTGGACGAAGTGCATGAGATTGTTGTGAACTCAGTGGTGTCTGCTTTTGTTTGGACGCTGTATTGGGACTCGCTGCTTGAACTCTTATTTATCACTGCTGACTAATTTTTTTTTCTTTTTCTTTGTGGCTTTCTTGACTGTTGATGGGGATTTGGTGTGTGCTCATGGATTTGCAGACAGAGCGCGGCCTTTTTCATAGCTCCCCCACAGGGTGAAAGGGTCCCCCACCGTGGCATAGATGTGTTGTGTGGTTATATGTGCGGTGTGTGCCGCCTGTGTGCTGATATATTATGCCCCCTCAGGTTGTTATGATTGCTGTATCCGGTGCATTGGGGCAGTGCCCTACCCCTCCCTGGTGGCCACCTTGCTGTGCTATGCTGGCATGGCATTATTTTGTGGATGTGGGCACGAAGCGCTGACCCAAACCGAAGTCCTCGTCGAGACTTACTTTGCCCGCAATGTTCAGGATTTTGCAGTCATGGCGTCTTTGTGAGTGATTCATCTACACATTTTCAATTTTTTTTAAAAGGAATTGTTTCATTTGCTTATGTGACTGACTTGTCAATGTGATTATTCCAGTATCAAATACTTCCAGTTCGTGATCTATGGTCTGGCGTCATTTTTCTTCCTCTATGGTATCCTGCTGCTGGCTGAGGGATTCTACACTACAAGTGCTGTGAAGCAGACCTTTGGCGAATTCAGGAGTACCCAGTGTGGCCGCTGCCTCAGCCTGACGGTGAGAACTAGGGTGGGGGAGGAGGGAGGGATGATGTCAGGTCATTGACGCTGAATGCTGTTTTGTTTCAGCTCCTTGACTCAGTGAAGTCCTCTTTGTTTCTGTAGTTTCTACGCAGAATTATGTTTGATAGCTGATCATCCCACTGAGACCTGAGGGTCTACGCTTCAGTCCTTGTGACCTTACGTGCTGCACTTTTCATTTCAACAGTTTATCATTGTGACGTACACCTTGGCCTTCATCTGGCTGGCGGTGTTTGCCTTCACTGCTATCCCCGTGTTCTTCTTGTTCAACATGGAGCAGACCTGCCACAACATCAACATCCTCGCTGAAACCACCCCCAGCATTAATCAGCACGGCTGGATTTGCATGGACGCCAGGCAGTATGGTATGTTGTTCTTATAATGACTGACCGCAAGTCCTCCCTGATGAAAATGTTAATGTGCCCTTGAAAGCAATGAATTAATCATTTGGGAGTGCCTGCACAGCCGATGGTTGAATTAGTTGTGAAATAATGACGATAACTACACCTTTATCCTAATTTCTCCGCTGCTCTTCCACTGATAATGCTGAGTGTATGCAGGAACTTGAATGCGTCATAGCTCATCATGATTCAGCAATGGTAAGAGACGCTTCACTTACGTCATGTCTTTATTTAAGGTCTGCTTCCTTGGAATGCAATGCCAGGCAAGGCTTGTGGAATGACCTTGGCATCTATTTGCAAAACCAGTGAAGTGAGTAGATACATCAGATATTCATTTTACAGTCTGGTATTTCACGTTAACATTATCTTCACACTCAAAATAAATTTTATTCCATAATATTGCTGGACGTATGTGTTTGTGTGTGAGTGAATGAACATTTTTTTCATATTGGAATGACACTCAGACAAAAGACTGATTAAATCGGATATAAACTTATACATGTTTCTTACCTCTTACAGTTCTACGTCACCTATGACTTGTACATAGCTGCATTTGCAGGGGCTGGGATCACTCTCTTAGCACTGGTGAGCACATATTTTGTGTTTTTTTATGAACATTTAAGCTTCCTAGTGTAATTACTGCCAACCAAATCTAATCTAAATCAGTGATATTTAAGCTATCCAGATAGTTTTGGTGTTATTTGGCCACACTTGTACGAGAAAACGGTATGAAACTTTGTTGATGGTGATCACTGAACGTATACAGAGATGGACAGACCTTCTGCAACATCACCCATAGCAGTCCTAAGGAGCAGTTTTGAAGCTCATTGTGGTGACTCGAGCAGTCAACCCTTTGCCAGTGCCTGACTCCAGCTATTTCCAACCAATTCAAAAATGCTCAAAGAAATGGAGCATGTGTGGCACTGAGGCAGGTGGGCAGTCTATGATGACATCCACCAGTTATTAAAAGTGACTATGCCTTAAATTATGCAGCCCTTCCAGCTTTGACTTAATCTAAATGGGCGAGCTGTTTAAAAATGTATTAGCTAAAGATGTTCCGTGTACAAGGCTGTAATCACGTTTATTTCCGCTGTTAAGGCATTTTAACACAGGGATCAATGGTAACTGACACGTTTGTTAAAACTAGCCTCGAGTGGCCATTCGAGGAACTGCAGTTCTTGTTTGCATTAGCTAAATTGTTGCTTGATCATAATTAAGGCATTTCCCAAAACAAAATTCCCACCAACACTGTTCATGGCAAAGTAAGTGTATTATTTGGGTAAATAGGGACACTGTCAAAGTCTGTTTTCAATGCTGTGAGCACCACAAGCATAATTCCAATCTTTGTTCGCGTTGAGCAGAGCCTCACTAATGGATTTTTTAACCTAACATGTACAACCAAACCAAAGCTACTTGCATGCATGGATAGATATCACTTCTCCACTTGCTGTATGTTTCTTTCTCTATTCTTCCCACACCTATTAATGTCTTCCTTTGCAGTTTCTGTATCTGGTTCCCACGACCTACAACTACGCAGTGTTGCGGTTCCTGGGCACCAAAGGTATCCGCTAAGTTTAACACCTTTATCCCGATCAACCCCATCCTCTGGCTATGAGATGGACAGTCAACACATGCAACACTAGATTCATATGCATCCTGTGGAAACTTCCAGACCTGGATCTCCTGCTAGTATTTCCTTTGACGCGTTGTCTGATAACAGTCGAACAGCAGACAGAGAGATGAAGATGATTCACACCCGCCAATAAGCTCTGGTCTTCTCCTCAAGTCCTCCTCTAAAATGATTCTCTTAGCTTTGTTGTTCATTTTCCTTTCGCAAATTGCGTCTCCCATTCTGTCCTTTTTGTGAGGCTTCATTGGTGCTGATTGTGATGTACGATGTTTCATGAATAATTAACAGAAATGACAGCTTGCCTTGCAAGTCATAACTGCATGCACACCATTCAGTGTTAACTGATGCACATATTGGTTCTGAATATGATTTAGCTGCTGCCTCATTATCACCATCTTGCGTGTCAAGACTGTGAACTAAAGCAAGTGAAGCTGAATGTACCAAAGTTTCCCTTTGAGCTTCTCACTACACAGGTTCTTTGCATTCCCTCACAATGCATTTTAGCTTTGTGTACATGCCAATATGTACAGTAGGGGTGAGACAAGCACCTGTATTTCTGAATGTGTTTTGCTTACTGCTTAAAATAAGTGGTTTTATGTGACCCAGAGGTTGATGCTTCAATAACTGGTCTCCAGGTGACTTATGTTTAATGTGTAGCCCTGCTCCTTAGCCTCGTGTGTGCTCATTTGAAATTAAAGGCTGATTAAAACATTCAAATCTAAGGTATTAAACTGATTTTATTTCAACCATATACAATATGTTGCATTAAAATCATTTATGCTGATTGTGATGTATTTCATTAAAGCATTTCTGGCAATTACTGCAACAAATAACAAGCCTTTTCAGTGCACAATTCTTAATCACAACAATGTCCTGCCTCTCATTATACAGAGTTAGTGAAATAGTGGTAACATTCTCAATCCAACCACATTAAACACAGCATGCTGTGACTGTTTTCTGACTAGTCATTTGACCCAGTTAGGCATTAAGCGTCTTGAGAGCTTCTCTAAAGCACCCACGGCACAGGATTCGCTGGTCATGCAAGAACACGGGGACCATCAGATCTCCAAGAGGCACAGCACACACACCACACTGAAAAAACACGAGTTTAATATTATGGAATTACATCCTCCAGTCTGTACAATATATAGAGCATAAAGACTAAAACATAAAAAGTAAAGGGTAACAAACCTTCAGACACTCGGGGTGGCAGCTTATCAGAGGTTCACTGAACGTGAGCTTGACATTTCCATTGATGACTTGGCCACAGAATGAACAGGAATTGTCATTCCTGAGGAGCAGAATTAATGTGATCCTTGTTATCATTTGTGTATAATAAGTACTTAAAAAGCATCTTTGAAGTGTTACATTAAAAACCTTACCTGGTGACATACAGGGCTTGTGGAGCTTTGGACTCCTCTTTAGGGGTTTTAGACACTTCAGAACTACAAAAAGATAGTCATCAGCAAATGATGAGCTGCACTTTAGTGTGCTCAAGTGAAAACATGAATATTATATGAACAGTACTGAATATCATATTATTCCTTTTATTTAAAGCTTACTCACCAGTTGGTGTCAACACCTTGTTGGTCCGGTTTCAACTCCTCTGAGTGGGATTGTTTTGGATCTTCTGTAGGTTCAGCAACAGTTTCAGCTGAGTGGGGCTCCACATCTAATGCATCTGTCAGTTCAATGGGTCTATCAACTAAAACGTCCTCAACAGCTTCAGGTTTAATAGCATCCTCGATGTTCAGCTCCACAATGTGATCTGCGCTCTCAGGTGTTGGCTGGGTGCTTTGTTCCACAGCAGTATTATCCACACATTGGGCTTGACACTCAACCACTTCTTCAGTTCTGGTCTTTAAAACTGGCTCTTCCAGCGCAGCAGACTCATCTTTAATCTCTACATACTTGACAACAGGGTCAGAAGCAGATTGTGTAGGACGTTCAGATAGAGTGTCAGGGACTGGTTCCTCACTGTTAAGTAAAGAAGCTTCTCCTGGTGTTGCATTATTTACGGCCAGGTTCTCAGGCGATGTCTCCACCACAACCTCAGCTGCAGCTTCCATAGTATCTTTTGTGTTTTCTTCCGGAGGACAATTCTCACAATTTGCCTCTGTATCAGCAGCAGACTGAGTAGGTAGTTCAGATGGAGTATCAAGCAGATCAGCCTCTGCCTGTTTCGGTGCATTAACTACAGAACTATGTCCAGGCACTGACTCAGCCACAACCTCAGCTGCAGCTTCTACCGTTTCTTTTGCACCTTCACCTTTACGACTCACCTCAGTAGCAGTTTCAGTAGCAAACTGAGTAGGGGGTTCGGGTAGCGTATAAAGGGCAAGGTCCACACTGTTTTGTAAAGCAGCTCCTTCCCCTTCTGTTGCGTTATTTACAGCAGGGGTCTCAGGAGATGATTCAACCTCAGCTTCAGCTTCAACAGTCGCTTTTGTGTCATCTTCGGGAGGGCATTTCCCAGAACTAACCTCTGTTTCAGAAACTGGTTCAACACTTCTCTGGACAGCTGCCTCTTCCCCTGGTGTTGCATTAATTGCAGTCGGGAGCTCAGGAGCTGACTCCACCACAGCCTCAGCTACAGCTTCAACTACTTCTTTTGTGCCTTCTTCAACTGGACTACCCTCTGTAGCAGTTACAACTGCAGGTTGGGAAGGTGATTTGGATGCAGGTTCTACCAATAAGTCAGAGATTGTTTCCACACTGCCTTGGAAGGATATCTCTTGCTTTGGTGTTCCATTCATCACATCAGAGGTCTCTGGAAATGACTCCTCCATAACCTTAGTTGCAGTCACAATAATATCTTCTGTTGCGTTATTTACAGCAGGGGTCTCAGGAGATGATTCAACCTCAGCTTCAGCTTCAACAGTCGCTTTTGTGTCATCTTCTGGAGGGCATTTCTCAGAACTAACCTCTGTTTCAGCAGCATGTTGAGTAGGCGGTTCAGACAGAATATCAGAAACTGGTTCAACACTGCTCTGGACAGCTGCCTCTTCCCCTGGTGTTGCATTAATTACAGTCAGGAGCTCAGGAGCTGACTCCACCACAGCCTCAGCTACAGCTTCAGCTACTTCTTTTGTGCCTTCTTCAGCTGGACATTTCTCAGAACTACCCTCTGTAGCAGTTACAACAGCAGGTTGGGAAGGCGATTTGGACGCAGGTTCGACCAATAAGTCAGAGATTGTTTCCACACTGCCTTGGAAGGATATCTCTTGCTTTGGTGTTCCATTCATCACATCAGAGGTCTCTGGAAATGACTCCTCCATAACCTTAGTTGCAGTCACAATAATATCTCCTGTTGCCGGATCCTCCAATTTAGTTGCGTCATCTTTTGGCTCTGTTTGGGTCGTGGTTTCCTCTTGAGGTTTCAATGCAGCAGGGACTTCCACAGTGCCTTTACTGTCCACTGTGCTTTGTGCTGCAGAGATTTCTGCAACAGAATTTTCCACATTAACATCTGCTGACACTTTGACCTCACTGTGGTCTGGCTTTGATGGTTCAGCTGGTGTATCAACATGTTCTGCCTTGTTTTCTGCTGTTGTGTTGATAATTGGTTGCTCTGCCGGCTCCTCTGGAAACACAGCCTCTGGATTTTCTTTTGCTGGTAAAGCTGTTTGGATACGTTTGGATAAGGCCTCGGCAGCCCCCTCGCCATGCTCTACATTTGGCTCAACAACTGGTGCGTCACCATTTTCCTCCTTGTTTTCTGCAGTTGTATTTGCTTCTGGGTTTCCTGGTTGTGACGTACACTTTTGAACAAGTTCGTCTGTGAGTGCTTGGGGCCTGTAACAGAGGGTGCTACTTATTCATAACTATGTAAAGAAAAAAAATGTTTATGAACAAAACACATATAGCATCTATATAACATCTTTAAATTACTTGAAGTTACAGTCAGCAGAGCGATGCTTGCATATACTTACTTAGTATCGCCTCTACTTTCCACTGTTGACGCCTCAGGCTGAGCATCTTTTTGTGAAGGAATAACTTCACCATTCCCCCGATTAGCCGAATCCCTAAAACAAAGAACAGAAAATAGAAAGCTTGCAAAATACTGTCTGACACTAACATTCAATATTTGATTTAAATGTTCAGATGTAGCAAAAAGGAATAATGCAAATCCTGAAACAAGCGGATTTGCAGAGAAGCAATTATGCTTTCTAGTATGAATTGAAATTCAACACATACATACCCTTCAGATGGAATGACCTCTGAACTCGGTACAGAATCTGTTGATCTACAGAATAAGAATAAGAAACGCACTTAGAAACACAGACATTTATAACCTCATATTATATCTTGCTAGTTACTTCTTCAGTACCAATGAAACACTACATCAACTTTAAGACCTTGAAATTCAAGCATCTTGAAAACGGATGTAATTTTTGATCATGTATATTGAGAGACTGTAAGATGATGGCCTGTCTGTAGTTTACCCACTAAAAGTTAGAACCTTATCCTCAGAGAATGTGCCACTTAAATTCTACAGCAAATTGAGAAATAGCTTTTTTTTCTCCTTGCAAATTTACTGTATATCCATTTTGCTATCCATCCGTTATCATCATTTGAATATTGTGGTGGTGTATCCGTACTTTATATAAACATTGTATAAGATGGGCACTTATTTTGGAAACAGCTTTCCTTTAAATGCTTTTCTTTTGAAAACGCCGCCACCCAGCTTCCGGTTTTGTTCCGCTGTACCCTAGCTTCATGTTGTAGCAGTTTCTTGCTAGCTAACGGGAACATGTGAGGTTCTATTAAAATGTAACCGCGTAATTTTGAATTTCTCTAACCGGCCGACATGTCGTGCAGACTATAGAATAAACACTGCCATATGGTCTTTTTTTTTTTTTTTTTTTTCACACAATAATAACTCAAAAGCCAACACTGTATTGTCGTTTACTAACAGTAACGCTCCGGTTCGCGGCGGCAGAAGCACAGGACAGTTGTTTTCTCCGCCCTACTAAAAATAGTACAAGGACCCTCCAGGACCAGTAAGTTAGTAATTTAACAGTTTCTTTACGCTTGAAGATAGCTTTGACTGAGACGGAAAATACAAGTGCAGTATAATGTTAAGAGAAAGACAAGCGACCCTGTTTGGTTCCCGAGTCCCTCAGGATGAGTTCATGTGCTGACCGGTTTTTTGGTCATCAGAGAACTAGAGGGTCAACTTCACCATATCAGGGATAACAACTCTCATGTTAGCGCTGTTAAAATTGCAGACAAGATAACGTTTTGAGAACATATACTGTTGTGTTAATATATGTTAATAATTTATGTATAAGGTTTCTTTTCATCACTTCTGATTAGAAACTAAAAAATAATAAGATATGCTTTTCTTCCAACAGAGTTTGGAAAATTTCGTCACGTATCTTAAATAGAATCCACGTTGTTCATTGTTTAATATGTTAAGATGAGCAGGTGTTTTACAAATGCACATTGACCTGCTGTACAGGATTTATATCAACGTTTGGATTGCGCTTGAAAGCATCACCACAAGGGCACATTTTTCATTTGTTGATATTGTTGTTGTAGTTTTTCACCAGCGTACTTATGCACTTTCTGTGTCCCCATTTTCCTAGAAAAATGCCATCAAGAAACCATCTCGACAAAATTGGGAGGAAGAAAAAGAAGAAATGGACAGAAGAGGCCATGGAACGTGCACTGATAGAGGTGAAGTCGGGAAGGTGCACGGTGAGACAGGCTGCCAAGGAGTTTGGAGTCCCTAAATCTTCGCTGGGGGACAGAGTCAGTGGACGGGTGGCGCCGGGGAGTCGCAGCGGGCCTGCTCAGCTTATAACATCTGCTGACGAGGAACTGTTGGTTGAGTTCTCCTTATACATGTCCAAGCATGGATTTCCACTTACTAAGCAGCAGCTGGTGTCCTTTGCATCATCGATTTATAAGCGGCAGCACCGGAGGGTGGCATTTTCCAAACTGGGCCAGACCTGGTGGCTTAATTTTAGAAAACGGCAAGAAAAGAACATTACTATTCAGCCAGCGGACAATGTCGTCCGTGGGAGGACGGTGTGTGTGAGGAAGGAAGCAGTGGATCAGTTTTTTCACCTGCTGAGCACTATTTTAGATGCTCATGAGCTGAGAGACAAGCCTCACCAAATTTACAACTGCAATGAAACCGGCTTCCAGCTGGGCAGGAAGAGGGTCATTCACCCCAAATCTGCCAGTCTGGGCTACAAGCCAGCACCAGGATTAAGGGACCACATCTCTGTCCTGGCTTGCTTTAGCGCAGCTGGACAGGACATTCCCCCCTTTATTATCTACTCAAAAGCCTATCCTGGGGGGGTGTGTTACAAGACACAAGGGCCGCCGCATGCCCTCTATGGGTGGACAGACTCTGGGTGTGTCAACTCGGACCTCTTTAAGAAATGGTTCCTCAAACATTTTCTTGTGCACACACCAAAGGAGCGCCCACTGCTGCTGATATTTGATGGCCACAAGTCGCCTGTGAACCTGGAGGTAGTGGAATCAGCTCGTAAGGAGGGCGTCATTCTCCTGTGCCTCCCTCCTCATTGCTCTCACATCCTGCAGCCGCTTGACGCTGGTCTCTTCGTTGTCCTGAAGCAGCGTTTTGTGTCACTCATAGGTGACGGCTGCACCACCGACACTCACTTTGCGGTCAGCAAGAAGGAGTTCTCAGGTGTTTTTAAAGGGACGTATCAGATAGCAAAGGAAGAGGAAGGTGTAAGAATTGTCAAGGAGGGCTTTAGGAAATGTGGCATCTACCCGCTGAACCCCTTTGCCATCAGTGAAGGTCATTTAGTGCCATCGCACAACATTGGCTCTGCATCTGGACCCTCGTCCACAACAGCACAGGACGTACATGCTGTAGGAGACCTCACAGATGCTGGACCCTCCTCTTAACCCATTACTAAGCTATCAGTATCTTTGAGGAAAGAGTGACTGCATAATTCAACAAAACCTAAATAAACTCAGGCCAGTTCTGTCATTTGAGATACTCGACAAATTTACACCGGTTTGAGCACAACCTCCTCCAGCCTCCCTGCAGAGAGCTCAGTTTGTCAGCTCGCCAGAACAAAGTGGTGTGTCAGGTTTATTCTCAGATTTTGGAAATTGAAAAATAATGTTTGTATGCTGCACAACAGTAGTTACCACCTGGTGAAGTTCCCAAGATAAATGTAAGAATGTCTAGACTTTTAAAGGACTGAAAATAATACAGGTTTTCTGTTAGATAAAATGATGTGTAAGTATTCTCATTTAGTGGGTGGTTTATTGAATGTAAGTCGGTGTTACTACACTTAGGAACCAACGGATCACAGGCAAAAACATTACCTAAACACTCTTTTCTTCTTGTCTGGCATTTCAGGGCAGCCAGGTAGCTAAGCCAACAACCATCAATGATGTGCTTAATTTCAGTTTTGAGGCATCAGTTGAAAATATACGACTGTATGCTGTGAGCTGTCTCGTTAGCTCTTTATTGATCAAACTGGTGCTTCACTCCTGTATAAATTCAGCCAATATGCTTAAGTGATATAATAAATCCACCTCATTATCTTAAACATCCTGACAAAGATGATAAAGTTTAGCCACATGCTCCAGTGTTATCTTGCTTTGGACACGTATAATTACAGGAAGCACTGCACGTGAGACAGGTTGAAGATTTAATACTGGTACTGTCCATGCCGACGATTTGCCAAAAAGATGTATTCATAAGGAACTTCCTCCTATATGGTGTTGAAGCCCATGTTTTTTATATATACATGTCTTACTCATTTCTATTGTAAATCTGTTATTCATGTACGTAAATATTCTGAATGTTCTTGCTGTTAGGGAGCTTTAAAAGGAATATTGTGTCTTAAATATCTTCTGAGGAAAGTTGAGCCCTTTTTATAAATTTGTGAGGAGTGTGTGTGTAAATAATTTTGTTAAAATATGTTCTGGTTTCTATTGACGCAAAAGAATGGCACAGTCTCAGGGAGAAAATCCAGAATAAAGACCTATTTGAAATATCTTCACTGCACAAATTTGTCCATGGGCTTTAATAGTTTACCCAGCATGGTTGTACTCGGCCTCCGTGCGTGTGTGTCCCGCACGTGCTCGATTCGAGTGATGTAATATCAATGCAATAGGTACATCTTCTAATAATACCCAGACACTAAGTGTTAATGTACCCATTAGTCACTGCAAGTATTATGTGATATATATATTGCATGTTTGTTTTTATAGATCATACATTTTTATGCTCAGTCTTCTGTGTGCTTACCAAAACTATCTGATTAGTATGTAACACAACATTCTTATGATCAGTGCAAATTTCAGGCTGGTAAAATGTTTACATATGCAACGCAAATTGGGGATTCATATTTTATGATTAATTAGAAAGCTTTTGTTTGTTAATTTATTAATCCCTTGTGGGGAAATTCATTCTCTGCTTTCAACCCATTCATTTGTGCACATCCAACAAATATCAGATCAGGAACTACACTAACTGGGCTGTTCCTTAAGTACACCCTTTCAGCTGCTCATTAATGCAAATATGCCAAAAGCCAATCCCATGGCAGCAACTATTGTTACTGGCTTGTAGACAAGTTATACAGATGAGCATCAAAGAATGCACAACACCCTAAACCTTGAAGCAGGTGGGCTACACCACATAGTGTTTTATTTTTAAACTATCTTTACCTATTTTTCTATTTTTCCCTAGTGTGTGAAAATGTAAATGCTCATTTAGGGTACTGCAGAACATAGATGCCTTCTACTTCCTGCTTTACTTTCAACAGTGACGACTGAAACTTTCGCCAAACTTTTGCCGGAGACGAGACGTACAAATCTCCGAACCTCCGCAGTCAAGCTTTCCTTGATGAGTTCCATCTTTATTCGTCGGAAACAATCAGTTTGAAAATTGTGGAGACGGAAAACCAGCCAAGCGGAAACACGCTACTCCCAAGCGGACCAATCACAGCTCTTGGTGTTTAGTTACACTTCTGGGGAGGTGCACGTCAGCTATGGCATTAGGCCCTACGTATGCTCTGCGCTGTTGCCGTAGCTACTGCATCAAATTGACAGAGAAGCCTGACAAACCTGGCAAATCTGCAGCAACTGTGTGATCCTATCATGTCAATATAAACCAAACTCTCCAAAAAACAAAAAATTCTAGCACATTGTTGAATCTATGTCACAAAGAACCGAGGTAGTTCTGAAGACACTAGGGGTTCTAACCCTCTACTAGCAAGGTGTACCTAATGAATTAGCCGGTGACTGTATTTACATATGCAACCCCACCAGGGGATTCATATTTTATGGTTTTAATTAGAAAGCTTTTGCTGCTGTATGTAATAGCAAACATGCAGGGGTGCCACAGAGGGGGATAGTGAGTGTTCAGATAAGGGCTTGTTTAACCTACAGTTTAGATTCCAGTGGAAGGTCGGTCTTTATCGATGCAGCACAACCGCCCAGGGCTATCTTAATGTTTATGTATGTTAATATCACAGATGGTGATTTGTGCCTGCAGTGTGGAATACTTTTAGCCATTCACTGACACAGGTCACAAGATAGTTTCAGTTGGTCTTGCAGCAATGCCACCCTCGTGTCCCTCGGATCACATATCTATTTTTTCTCAGAAGGACACATATTCAGTAACATTCCTGCCCATCAAAAAATGTTATAAGATGTTAATGTTTACATCTAAATATTTATAGCTCTTACTCAAATTTCTTGGCGGTCAACATGACGTATGAACTCTGTCGAACAGGCACACGTTTGGTCTCCGCAACCTGGGCCTTCCTGCAAGATAGAGGAAGTTGTTGTGAAAGTGCAACATGTTAACTGTACAAAAGAAGCCAGTGCTTAATTATGTTTGAGCAACAGAAACTAAAGGTAAACCCTTATCTTTTACGTTGCTTTGTAAAGATGTACACTAATGATTAATGCACATCACTGCGATGCACGAAAACAGACTGGCTTCAATTATTGGTTTGTCATGGAAACTCCATTTGGGGTGTTGCATCTGAATGAGTTTGAATACCCTGCTTTGCCTTGTCCCCCTTCATCTTTTGATTTTTGGATCCAGCTGCCGTCTTTCTTCAGCGGAACCCGCACCCTGATGTTTCGAAGCACCTGGCTTCTGTCAACATCTGCAACACACGCACACCTGTACGTCAGTACTGAATACCAAGCAACATTTCCATGCCATACTTAATATTATAAACAGATGAAATATTGCCTGACTTGCCTTTAGACATGATGCTGATGTCTCCTTGGACGTTTAACCTGAGGAAATAATTCAAAGATGAGTAAGTTAAACTATATTTAAGCATATCCCAGTAGTTAAATATATTTGTCAGAGTTGGCAGTGAGTTGGAGACATGAGTGTCAGTGAGGGACAAGAGGACACTGGACAAACTGCTCTCCATCATGGACAATCTGTCACACCCACTTTGCCAGACTGTAGAAGGGCAGCGGAGCTCATTCTCCAACAGACTGATCCAGCTCCGCTCCCACAGTGAACGCTACAGGACATCATTCATACCCTACTCTGTCCAGCTGCACAGCAACTCACCTTTCTGTAATGGACAACTCCATGTTATTAATGTTAATGCACAATTTGCACCTTATTAATTCTTCCTATGTATATATTTACTTCTGTCTCTATTTCTTGCACATTTGTTCATATGCAAATTTTGAAAATTTTTTGCTTATACTAGACTGCCTGGCCAAAACAAAAGTCGCCACTAAATAAAATAGCCACACACTCTGATATTTCATTGGACCACCTTTAGCTTTGATTACAGCACACATTCACTACAGGGTACAGGGAACAGGGTAAATCTGGACTCATCCTTCCAGTTGTTAATAATGTGTTGGACAGTTCTTAACCCAGTTTTAGTAGTTTCTACAATCTCCTTAGATGTTTTCTCTGCTTGATGCATGCCAATGATTTGACAGACTAACATCTTTTCCATGACCACAGGACGTGCTTTTCGACATGCATCAGTTCTGATTAAATAACTTGTTGCCAGCTGAAAGATAATCACCCATGCAGTACTTATACAATAGGAGGCTCTTACCTATTTGCTTAGTTAAATCCAGGTGGCGACTCTTTTTTTGGCCAGGCAGTGTATATTATTTTACTAGATTTTTACTTGCAGTAAAACTGAGCTACTGTGACCAAGCAATTTGCCTTGTGGATGAATAAAGTCTGTCTAAGTCTATATTTTATAGTCTTCTTCCTTGTCCGTGTCCGCGTTCCCGCCGGTGACTTCAGACCTGATGCATCTCTAAGCATCACAACCTGTAAAACTGCATTCTGCCCAGAAACGACTCATTCCCTGTGTAAAGATGACAAGTGTGTATTGTTTGCTATTAACCGAACTGTACATCAAGGAAACAAAACCGAGAGGCCTTATTCCCTCTTCCCTTCATTTAATCTTTACTTTTATACTCTCTTATTTGTGTCTGTGTATGTACATGTATGTGTGCATACTACACAAGTCATCCATTAGCTACCTTTATTCATATAATCAATGTTGTGTTACACTAATACTGTACCACTGTAATATCTTATATGACTATACTATCACTACCATATACTAATCTACATAAATATTGTCCATATTTCAAAATACCGAATCAGCAATGTACTTTTTTCTCTTGTTTGTCTCTCTTTTATATATCTGTTTTTTCTTTCCTTTTCTGTCGTTTTCCTCCTCTACATACCTATACTTATATACTCCCTGAACTGTAAGTGTTATGTGTGGTTTGTGTTAAACATTCATTCATTCATTCATCTTCTGTAACCGCTTGTTCCTGTGAAGGGTCGCGGAGTCTGCTGGAGCCTATCCCAGCTGTCATCAGGTGAGAGGCGGGGTACACCCTGGACAGGTGTCCAGTGTATCGCAGGGCTAACACAGAGAGACAGACAACCATTCACACTCACATGCACACCTACGGCCAATTTAGAATCACCAATGAACCTAACAAGCATGTCTTTGGACAATGGGAGGAAGCTGGAGTACCTGGAGAGAACCCACGCAGACACAGGGAGAACATGCAAACTCCACACAGAAAGGCCCAGTCGGCCCATTTATTCAAACCCGGGACCTTCTCGCTGTGAGGCATCAGTGCTAACCACCTCGCCACTCTGCCACCCTGTGTTTAACAAAATAATATAATAATACTACTAATAATAATTGCATTCTGCTCAGAAACTACGCATTCACCAATAATGATGACAAAAATTTGCTATTTACCAAATTCTACATGAAGGAAGTGCATTTATTTCCTATTACATTTACATGTGCTCTCCACATTATTCTAAAATGAAACTTGTAGCAAACATCCACATTCACAACACACTTTTCTCTGTGAGTTTTAAAAACTTTGTTTACAGTGACATTGTACATCTTATTCTGTATCCTCTCAGAGCCCCTGTTAACATTTTGACCTGAGCTTAAGTGTTCTAATCTCTTATGATGATGAATCTTTCTGGGAATGTGCCAGCACCAATTAATAAGGTCAAATTCATTATGCAGAGAGAATGAGAGCTATTTGGACTTTGTAATGAGCCCTTATGGTGCAAAGTCAGAGGACATGAAATCCAGTGTGAATCCATTCTTTCCTCATATTTTCTCTCACCTGTTCAGGTCCGCTGTATTGTCAGAGCCGTGTTCAGCCTCCTCTGGGTCTCTGTCCTGTGCGGGCAGGTAGGCAGGCAGAGATACTTAAACTTGAGCTCATAACACGTTTCAGATTCCACCCCCTGTCGAGTTTGAAGTGCCGCACATGGATGCTGCTATACAGGCTGGTCGAGTGGGAAGGGAGATGGGAGGGGAGGTGGGGGGGGGGGTTGCTTTTCATCATGATTACGCAGCGAGCAGAGAGTCTGCATTGTTTTATTGTCTCACCGATTGGAATGTTGCATTCCAGAGAATTTTTTTCATTAACTTTAAAGTTCGCTCTTTCATCTATATTATGCATTGTGCTTCTCTTTATGATCTGATCTGTGTGACACCAATTAAACTAACCTTAAATTTGTTTTTGTGTTCAGTTTCCCTGTTACTTCCAAAGAAAAACATTCCTTCACAGACATGCTATTCCAGTTTGGGGGATGCCAGGAATCAAGAGAGACCTGATTTCAAAGTACTTGGAATTTAATCTACCGTCTCATCAGACCCTCTTAACTTTATTTAGATTGTAAAATCATTCAAGTGGAATGCACATCCTCTCTGGTGAAAATGAAACAGACATGCCGACAAACCTAACCTCAGTCATTATATATTTTAATAAAGTGAAATATTCACACTTTGGTCCGTGGGTTATTAAGAGGACTTTGAAAGGAGAGATCCCACTTGATTTTGAAAAATGTTTTAAATCTCTAAGTGCAACAGTCCATTCTCTTACTCTCTTTTGGGATGGTGAGTGAAACTTTAGAGAAAATATGGACAGATAAATGTAAAACTATCTGCTTGGCTTGACCCATCAAGAGGTAAGTGAGAGAATCTTCTTTTATATAATAGGCTGAACTGACCCTTTAAACATGCCCACAAAAATTTGGGCATTTATAACAAGGATTTTACACCTGTTCTCTATTTCTAACTACCAGAAAGTCATCATCATTATGCAAAAACTATGTTTATTGTTGAATAAACTTTCATATTATGTCATACATTTTCTAGGTTTCATTCCCTACTTGGCTCATGTATACATGGCAAGATGAAATATGATCTTTTCGATATGTAACATTTGAAACTTGTGTGGAATCCAGCCAGACCTCCTCTGTTGCTTTGCTTCCTTCAGTCATCGTCTTCAATAAAAACTCCCAGTGTTCCTAGATGCCTATTAAAGTGGTGAAACAGACAGTATAGACAGGAGGTACATTGTGAACTTGACAGTGTTTTTGTAGTGTTAAAATGCATTCCTTATAAATGGAAGGACCCAAGGTGAAGTAGGCCTACTATAAGTACTGTAGACTACACATCAGAATGATGACAAATATACAAATGTTGGTCAGTGTGGATACGTCGTTTTGATTTGTTGTGTTTGTCAATGTATCTTATCGTTCTTTGTTTGTTTGTTTTTTTATGTTGAGGAACAGGCTCCAAAATGAAAACCCAGTTGAATCAAAAGCTTTCTCAGTTATCTGAAACAAAAGCTGAATACCATAACAATCATGAAGATAAGATCGTTGAATGCATTGTTCTCTCTAATGCTCTGAAAAGTGAGTGTATAGTTTGCTGACAGCTTCACATCATTTTTTTTCTTTTCTTGTGGTCATCTTTTATTTGGCTAATATTTGTTTTCACACATCTTGAAAAATTCCAAAGTTACTATCCCAAGACAATTCAAGACAATTGAAATAACAACACACACACACACACACACACACACACACACACACATATATAATTAAAAATAATTAAAGCTTGTGTGTTTGTTTTACTTTGTCTACATCCTCTTCATCCATTGCGTAACTTGAACATTGTGTTGTAATGCAATTGTAAAACATAACCGGCAATTAGATTTGACAACGCTGCCAAAACGGCATTTGTGATTTACAAGGCTTCCAGATACTGCATGCCGTCCTGCTATGATCATGCATTACACACGACACTGAAAGTACAGCATGCACAGTCAAAGTGAAGTGAAACAGGGAGAAACACTTCAGGCGGGTTCAGCTTTGGTGCATCATCTAACACTATCTGCCCCCTACCTTCTCCACTGCAACACTACGCATCATTGTGAAGATACCTGGTTTGATTGGTTTTATGATTTAAATCCTGTTTTATATATTCTCATGTCTGTGTACAGCACTTTGGCCAACCTCGTTGTTTTTAAAGTGCTTTATAAATAAAGATTGATTGATTGATTGATTGATGCTCTCTCTCCTCTTCTATAGTCTTTTAGCAAACTTGTGGTCTTTTAGTTTCCATGAAACATTTTGGGGAGACAGTGAAATGTTGGTACTGTATGTTTTGACAATGTTACCAAATAATGAAATGACAAATGTTTTTTTCGTTGTTGTTTTCCGAGTTTTTGTGAATGCATCTTGTGACGACTAGCTTCCCTCCGGAAGTGACGTTACTTATTGTACTGGGGCTTCCGTTTGTCGTGTGGTCGCAGCGTCGTAAGTGTTGTTCTTTCAAAATTAATTTATAAGCTGCAGTTAGTATAAATTGTAGTTTACATTTAATAGTATAACTATCTGAGACATTTCATATTGAACGCTGGCGATACACGAACGACCAGAAACGTCAAATATGCCTGTTTTCTACTTCAACGGCGAAGTTAGACTAGGTTAGCCTGCTAGCATTTTGTTAGCTCTAGTGGCTACCTTGTGTTTTGCATTGAATCTATAACTAGCAAGCAATTTATCTGTATACCACGAGATCAGATATGTGTCGCTGGAATATACATCGTCATTCAAAGCATTAAACATTGTGACGTTTTTAATCATCAACAGTTCTTTGACAGTTTTAATATTCAGCTTAGTTTAGCCAGTTAGTATTTCAGTAGCCTGCGTAAGTATACATATAATAAGTTATTATTATTTAATAGTCTATGTTGATGTTATAAGTGATGGCGTTACTGTACAATATAAGCGTTTAAAACATGTTGAACTATAAGGAGGGCACTGCTGCGTAAATTCATATTAGGTCAGGAGTTGCCTTTTTGTAGCTGGATGGGATTGCTTTAACTAATGTATTTTTCCTCTTATTTTTTGCCACAGCAAGCCATCAAAGATGACTACAGCTGCAAGGCCAACATTTGAGCCGGCAAGAGGCGGGAGGGGTAAAGGAGAAGGGGACCTGAGTGCCTTGTCCAAACAGTACTCCAGCCGGGATCTTCCGGGTCACACAAAGATCAAATACAGGTTCGAATGTCTAACATGAATGGAGTTTAGTTTTGGGTTGTTGTCAGTGTTTCCAGAAAGTTCCTACTGCATCTTCCATCGGATTACTCTGAAGCTGGATATATGCTTTAAACAAAGTTGTTTTCCTGTCTTCAGGCAACCTACCCAGGATGCCCCCGAGGAGGTGCGTGCCCGTGACTTCCGCAGGGAGCTGGAGGAGAGGGAACGAGTAGCTGTACGTGACAAGACGAGAGAGAGGGGACCAAGAGGTTGGTCTTTCTCTAAACTAGATTTGTATTTTAGTTTATATTTCTGTGCATTATTTCTGTATAAAGTTTGTACCCATGAATTGAACTGACTCTTAATTTTGCAGAGCACACCACATCCTCATCCTCGTCATCATCTTCAAAGAGGCCCAGACTGGATCAGATCCCAGCAGCTAACCTTGATGCTGATGACCCTCTCACTGATGTAAGTGCTTGCAGTGCAGGAGTCAATGGTTGTCTAATGATGATTACCACTCATTAAGCTACTTTATAAATGATTTATGTTTTTGTTTACAGGATGACGAGGACGAGGACTCTGAGGAAGACAGTGATGATGATGACACTGCAGCTCTTCTGGCAGAACTGGAGAAGATCAAGAAAGAGCGGGCCGAGGAGCAAGAACGCAAAGTAAATGTTTCAGACTAATGGTTTTGCTCTAGAAAAAATAGTGTTACATTTGAGCAAAGGAAAATGTTACGTCCTTGTGTTTAGTAATGTATTTCTTTCTCCTTCTTAGGAACGAGAGCAAAAGGCAGAGGAGGAGAGGATTCGGATGGAAAATATCTTGAGTGGCAATCCACTGATAAATTTGGCAGGACAGCAGCAACAGGTTATCCAGACTCCACCTGCATTCAGGGTCAAGAGAAGGTATCGCATATATACACAGATATACACTGTATGAGTTTTGGATGCGAGGAAAAAAGGTTTCTTTATTTTCTGTTAATCCTCCCCAATCATTTCTAATTATCCTTCAAGGTGGGATGATGACGTTGTGTTCAAGAACTGCGCCAAAGGAGTGGACGAGGCACGGAAGGAGAAACGTTTTGTCAATGACACACTGCGCTCCGAGTTCCACAAAAAATTTATGGAGAAATATGTAAAGTAGAGACTTGCTGTGTTTTCAATTTTATTTTTTATTTTTTTGTATCTGATCTCTCTGGTCCGCCTGTAGCCCTCTGTGCCAAGAATGGTAGATGGCATTCAAATACATCCTATATTCAAATTCTGTAGTGTCTGTACAGTCAACAGGGTAAATGCTGTGTATAAATGAGTTGGTGAGTTATGTCTTTTGAGTAAAGCTTGTTTTGTTGTTTTTAAATTCAATAAACGTTCATTTGGCTCACATGAATTAATTTCTCATTTCTCTGCAAATTGATGTCAATACAGGGGTTATGTTTCAGTTTCAGGTATCTGAGCTTTGAAGAAGATTTAATTTAAAAAGTTAGAAGTTAATTAAACCCCATAGACAACTTCTTCTTTCTTATTCCACCTACACACATTTATTGTGGTTCTGTTGTCTTAAATAAAATAATAGGTACCTTTGTCTAACACGATGATTTACAATTCAGAAAATATTGAGAATGATGTTAACTATATTAAATGCTTAAATTCATCATTTTGTATATTAATGTAAAAATATATAAATGTTTAGTAATAAGTTAAATTAAGCTGCAGTGAGGTCTTTTTCAATATTCCTTCAGCGAGTAAATAAATATAATAAAAACCAGGGAAGTCGCAGAGATGTGGCGTTTACAGGAGTTTACTGGAGGTTCAATAAAATAAATGCCTAAATTTGATGTTTAGGCGTGTTCATTTTATGGTGTGTTGTAAGTCGATATTTTACTTTACAAGCAACCAAAAGGACAATTTCTAGAGAAAGCGTGTGTGAGAAATATAATACACTGTATACAAATATACTTTATCTAGTTGTGTATATCTTTATACAGTCTATTAAAGAAATTAAAATGTACGAAAATCTATGAAGGCAGCGTTCCAACAGTTAACGTCCAGCAGAGGGCGCCATCTCCAACACTGGCTTCCTTGTGACGGGGATTGGGAGGTTACTGGGAAAAGATGGCAGCTTCCTTTTGTTTGTGGGGATTTGCTGTTCTCCGAGGAAGGATTTAAGGACATTTTTCAGCAGATTCTTGGCATTCTCGAGGCTCCATAGTACCCGAGAACCAAACCCTTGGACCAGGAGAACATGGAGAAGAGCGGGAGTATCGACAGCTTGGGCTCGAAGCGCTTCTCTTCCCGACAGCCAAGTGTTGATTCATTGTCCAGGTAGCTAAACCACAACACATAGCTGTTTAAGCTAGCTAAAAGTTTTGAGGCTATCAGGGTGTTATTTATTTACGTTTGATAACCTAACCCAATGTTTTTAACCACAATGCACTTTATGTAATCCTTCAGAAACGAATGTTAAACCACCAATAATGTAACCGGGTTAATAAACAGTGAATTAGGGTACCACTGTTGTTGTTGTCTTAATCGATTATCATTCATATTTATTGGATTGTTCATAAATAATTTAAGATGTCATGTTGTACAAATGCCAGTCAGGGATTACTGGAGTCCTGGATGATGCTGTGTATGTATTCGCTGACCAAACAGTATAGCTCGACTTATTGATTGTGATTTTCGATCAATATTTGGGGCAGGTAACAGCTCACAAGTTGATGACCAATGAACAATTACATTTTGCATTCAAACTGCACCCAAAATATAACAATTTTAAAGTCTTAAAACCTAAAACATATTTGAGAAGCTAAGAAAAGAAAAGAACTGTTGTTTATGACTTATAAATGACACAAACAATTGTTGATCACATCACAGTTATTGATAATTAATTGTCAGTTTATGAACCGTTATTGAACTGTCAGATCTTCATTTGTCTCCAGCACTTCCACCTCTCGGTCTGACCGGTCGGCCCAGGCCAAACCTCCGTCTGCCATGTCCTCTGACTCGGTGTCTACCTCTGCAGAGCTTTCTCCAGAGCTCAGGGTTTGTAGCCTGCATGTACTTCACTGCTGTTCTGCTTCTCATTGTAATAACTCATCATAATAACTGAAGCATGGCCCTCCTCTTTTCTGCATCCCTCAGGTTAAGCCCAAAACCCCTGCCAAGGTATGCCATTTTAATCAGTTCATTCATGCCCATCAGTGGCGTGAAGAAGTTTGGGCTCCCTTCTGCAGAGAATTGTGAATTGCTTAGCTCCAGTGTCCCATCTTGCTTTGTGGGCATCAACTATTTTCATTTTCATCGAGCTACAGAGCTGCTTAGAGAGAGGCCAGTGTCAGTAGACAATGGCTGTTATCAAGCCATAGCCATAACAAGCTAAATAAGGTCTGACCCACTGGGAAAAGTAATCTGAGAGCCCAAACTCTTCCACCACGCTTTTTCCACTTTAATATTGTTCAAAAATAAAAAATAATACACTCATCTTGCTCAAAAAGTTGCATATTTAACTTCATGCCTTTTGGACATCAGTTCATTTTCTACTCACTTAACACAAATGTTATCCAGGGGCGTCCAAACCTTTGTGTCCCACTCCCTGTTTGAATACCTCTTCAGGTCAAGGGAGTTCTCCATTTTGAAGAATATGTTATCTAATGTTTCCAGCAGGTTCTTAGAGATTCAGACAAAGAAGAACTACAATTACTACCAAACGAAATCATGCAAGACACCGGTAAGCTTTCTCTTAGTTGCAGTCACTGCTTTCGCCAAAATAGCATGCATTAAAGGCAAATGTTATTATTTGTAATAGATGAATCATACTTGACTAAATCAACGTTATTTTCTTGTTTTATCCCGAAGCCCAAGATATCACCTACTTCTGTCCTTTTACTGGAGCACTGAGGGGAACAGTGACAGTTACCAACTACAGGCTTTTCTTTAAATGCATGGACAGGGTACGTTCGATTCATTTTGAAAAAGCACTGGAGGTATTTTGGGCAGCTGTTTGTGTTTGTTAACTTGTAGTTGCTTTCTAGGAGCCGGCGTTTGTTCTGGACTTGCCTCTCGGGGTGGTGAGCCGTGTGGAAAAGATTGGAAGCGCTTCAAACCGTGGTGATGTGTCCTATGGGCTAGTCTGCAAGGTGATTAAAGCATGGTTTATACTCCTACGATTGGTCTGAACAGAGCCTACGCTGCAGGGGGTTACGCCGTTGAAAGCGTTTATACCTGTTCGCTGGTGTGTCTTAAATGTATTGTTCTGTAATTACACCATCAAAACACTAGATGGCAACTATTATACAATATAGTTTACAGCACAGCAAACATTTCAATGCTACAAAAGGTTAGCTCCACACTGCAGCTGATCCCTGACCATGCCACTCTGCCTTTCTATAGGATATGCGCAATCTTCGATTTGCACACAAACAGATAGAGGACACACTCAGGAAGTCGATTTTCGAAGTGCTGATGAAATTTGCGTTTCCTGTTTCCAACGGTTTGGTGAGTGATCCTCTGACCCACTGTCGCTGACTGTGTAGCTCTGTAAAGATCTCATGACTCATGAATGACTCAACTCATGAACGCTTCCCTAATTCTCCATAGCAAATCTTTGCTTTTGAATATGGGCAAGTGTTTCCTGAAAACGGATGGAAGGTGTATGATGCGGTCTCAGAATATAAACGACAGGTATTTCAAGATGACACTCTGAGGTCTTTGCTAGATGTTAAAGGCAGAGTATCACAATGGTGGCTGTTTTTTGTCAAGGGTATACCCAATGAAAGCTGGAGGATAACAAAAGTAAACGATCACTACGAGCTTTGTGACACCTACCCATCAACTCTGGCCGTCCCTGTCAACATGCCAGACGAAGAGCTGAAGAGAGTAGCCACATTCCGAGCAAAGGGGAGGATACCGGTGAGTGACCGTTCCTCAGCATGAATCGAATTATCATGTGCAGCCGGCATGTGGGACGGTCTGGGCTGATGGTCTGATACCCTCTGTGTGTAGGTGTTGTCGTGGATCCACCCAGAGAGCCAGGCCACGGTGACACGCTGCAGTCAGCCAATGGTTGGGGTGAACGGGAAGCGCAGCAAAGAGGATGAGAAATACCTCCAGGCCATCATGGACGCCAACGCTCAGTCCCACAAACTCTTCATTTTCGATGCCAGGCCCAGTGTCAACGCTGCTGCCAACAAGGTCTGTTTACTGATCTGGAATCACTTTAATATATCGTATATACGATACACATATGTGTGAGCTGGAAAATCATATGAAATTGAACACAAGAACGAACAAAGTTGTATAGTCTGGAGCTTTGCAGTAGCGGAGCTGATACCGTCAAGTCAATATCTGGGCTGCAGAAGCTTTTCTTCGCATTAATGACAAAATGCTGACCAGGGTGGGACCATTAGTTGCTAATAAAAGAACCATCAATTCGCCTCGTTTCTTGCCACTCACAAACACATAACACTACTTTAATGGAAGCCCCCTCAATTCCTCAATAGAGCCATTAGCTTGTCCATCTTATTGTCGGGTAATCACACATTGCCTGTGCTGATGGAAAGGAAATGTGACATCCATCTATCTCTTGTCTGGACAGCTATTTTTCATGATCTCTTCATTCTTACTTTGCATCCTCTCCTGGTCCCCATGCTCACTGGTTTCAATATGAGCAGCTATTCTCCTAGAGTTGCAGCTGGTCTGTTGAATGAAAATGGTAAAAGAAACTTGGTAAAAAAAAAAAAACAGAGCAGAAGTCTTCTAACCAACCTGTCTAAAGACTGAAAAAGTGTGACGACAAAGAAAGCGTAAAGAAATGAAAAAAGCAAGATTTATCAATGGGGAAATGAAAATTTAAATGTTATTGTCATATCATTGCTGCTTGTACACAAATGTCAGCAGTAATGTCAGTTGAAGTACAAGTGGAGCTTTCTTATTGACCTTCATAACTACCGTGCTTTCTGCAGATGAAAGGTGGTGGATATGAAAGTGAGGATGCATATCAAAACGCTGAGCTGGTGTTCTTGGATATTCACAATATCCACGTGATGAGAGAGTCACTCCGCAAGCTGAAGGACGTGGTCTATCCCAACATCGAAGATTCCCACTGGCTCTCCAATCTGGAGTCCACTCACTGGCTCGAGCACATCAAGGTGAGCGCCATGATGATTCAGATGGGAAAGAAATTAAGTGAATAAGCCGATACCCATAATCTGTGGCGGTGTGTTTGTAGCTGATCCTGGCAGGGGCGCTGAGGATTGCCGACAAAGTGGAATCCGGGAAAACGTCAGTGGTGGTGCACTGCAGCGACGGCTGGGACCGCACAGCTCAGCTCACCTCCTTGTCCATGCTCATGCTGGACGGCTACTACCGCACCATCCGCGGCTTCGAGGTGCTGCTCGAGAAGGAGTGGCTGAGTTTCGGCCACCGCTTCCAGCTGGTAAATGAACGGACTTGCACGTCCGCTATTTTGGACAGGTGGCATTTGTGGTTCCTGCTGCGTTACTGATTGTCCTTTCTCTCAGCGTATCGGTCATGGCGATAAAAACCACACGGATGCGGATCGTTCACCTGTTTTCATTCAGTTCATTGACTGTGTCTGGCAGTTGACTCGCCAGGTATGTAGCAAGTATTGAAATAAAATACTAAAATGTAGAAAAAATATATTTCTAGAAATATAATGAAGTTCTTTTTTATTTAAGTTTCCTGCGGCCTTTGAGTTCAACGAATCCTTCCTGGTAACCATCCTGGATCACCTGTACAGCTGCCTGTTTGGGACATTCTTGTGTAACAGCGAACAACAGAGGTTGAAGGAAGTAAGGGCATTTGGACTCCCTCTGTTTCTTAAGCTTTTGATTAGTATGACAAGCTGAATGGCATACAGTGCCTGAAAATTTTAATGGAATGACATCTCCACTGTTTTTTGTTTGTTTGTTTTTTTCTTTCCAGGAGATTCCCAAGAGGTCAGTCTCCTTGTGGTCCTATATTAACAGCCAGCTGGAGGAGTTTACCAATCCTTTGTATGTCAACTACTCCAACCATGTGCTGTTCCCAGTAGTCAGCTTGCGCCACCTAGAGCTTTGGGTTGGCTACTATATCCGCTGGAACCCTCGCATGAGACCTCAGGTATGTCACAAAACCAGTCTCCTGTTTACGTGAGTGTTTCCAAAGCAAATAATTTGAATTCTTCTCCCTTTAAAGTACTTGAACTTTGACTTTTTCCCCTTCTTTTGTTAGGAACCTGTCCATCAGCGCCACAAGGAGCTGCTAGCAAAGCGCGCTGAGCTGCAGAAAAGAGTGGACGAGTTACAGCGAGAGGTGACCAACCGCTCGGCTTCCTCTTCGTCTGAGCTGCCGGGCTCCCCCACACGCTCCATCACCCCTGTGCAGACTTTTGTTTGACGCAAGATGAGCCACATGGCGCTCCCAGGAAGCTAAATCCTTCCTGTGAGAATGTGCCGTACAGTAGAAACAAGTCGGCCACACTTGGTTTGGCCAGTGTAATACACTACCACCAAAAGTCTGAAGAAGCAGATCACTGGATCTGCGTCGCTCACATTTCATGTAGAGTTCACTTGCAGCAGAAGTGTCTGTCTCAGACGGCTTTACTACAGCCATATTGTTCTCTTCTTCCAGGGCTGAGAGGACATGCAACCACAACAGTGACTATTTATAAAATCCGCCTACCCACAATCAGTGTTTTTTTAGTACACTAAATATTACTCGGGTTAAATATTTATGCCTTATACACATCATAGACACTCATTCCTTGATATTCATTTGAAAACACTACAGCTGAAACAATTGTGTAGATGTGCAGTGTCGCAAGAAAACTAGCACTAGCACTAAATGTCTTGGGAGCTGTTAAATATTCATTTAAAATGTAGCTAAAGGGCTGTAACATTAGCTTCTTCTAATAAATCGAGTGCATTAAAAGAAAGTTAAGGTTGTCTTCACAAATTACTCCAATTAGATTGTTGTGACCAAATAAGTTTTTGTTTTTTTGTTAATGTGTATGTTTGCTATTCCTTTCACCGAGGGGATTTAAGTTTTATAAGTTTCATTTTTCTAACTAGTTTCTAACTAGCACTATTTATTATATATTAGTTCAGACAAACATTCTCTGACTTAACTGGAGATGGCGCCATGCAATATTAATAAGCTGCCAAGAATATGCAACAGTTCATTTGTCCCAGTAGTCGTTTACTAAGAATATTTATGTGTGAGCATTTCTTGCAGATGGTTTTTAAAGCCAATATTCGCTTTAAGGGCAACAGATTGTGTAACACTACTAAATGATTTGCTTTGTTTTTTAGTTTCATAAATCTGAATGACTATCTGTGCCTTGTTCTGAATGACAGGGAGGATAACTAAAGGATAGTGTGCACAGTTTGTAGCTGCCAATGTTAAATAGCAAACAGTGTTAGCCTTTCTGCTGCATATGTGAATAATTGCAATAAACAAACATTACCATGGCGTGAATGCCACACCCACCAGTCCATTTCTTGGATTTAGCTGTTTCAGATTAACTCCATGACGGTAGCATGAATAATTGTGATCAGGATCTTGCCGGAAAATCGAAGATATAGAGTGCCTTTTATTTTAAATTAGGAAAGATGAGAGTTTACAGTGTGACTGTGAGGCTGTGTAACATGAGAATATAGTTCTGAAAACTTGCCATGACCATACACAGTTTACACTGAAGTTTTAAGACATCATTTACATGTTATGAGTCATTATACCATCACATTTGTTTGAAATGTATGCACTCTATGTACATTCACATTTACATTGACACCAATACTGAAAACTTTCAGTTTAACTTGTACAGCTATTAAAGTCATACAGTTGCATATCAATGAAGTGAGACTGCAATTCTAAATTTGAATTTGAAATTGTCAAATTGTGTTAAAATATTTAATAAAATCGCATATACCGTAGTCAAAGTTGTGTTAATTGTTGGACTTTTGTTGTGTTGGTGAAAAAAGGAAATGTGCATACATTGTTAACTTCTTGCCCTCTTTTATGATCCAGTGTTAGGCCAACGCTGGTTGTTGTGTTAATTAACAAGCTGTTGATTCTAAAGGCGGGGGCCACACAAAGACATGACAGAGGAGCTAACAAATGGGAGTGCAACATGTGGAAGTGGAGCCATAAAGTCTACTGACGGCAAACTGATTTAGGTTACAGGAAGAGTGACAGGAACTTACACAGGATCTGACCAGAAGTCTGGTGAAGAAGGAACATAAACAGAGTCTAGTGTAGATTTGAAGTCTAAATCCATTTTAATCAGTACAAAATGTCTGACATGTCTCTTGACACACAGGCAAACAACACAACTAATTTAAACATTTTCCAGTCTTGTAGATGTGTAATAGCGTACATCACACCTGGATATAATCTTCATATCTGTTGATGTGCACTGGAATTTCTTCTTCATGAATAGTTTGCCAGTTCTTTCTTGGTCCAGCACAGCACTCTGTTGAAGAATGATTTCACAGTGGTGCACAGATTATCATCTCTTAATCTGAATTATTGTTTTCTTACACATCAACAACTTGTGTGAACACATTACAGTGGGCAGATTCTTACCCACCAGTCAGTTTAGCTACTCTGTAATACACTCATTTCAAGAATCAAGAGTCTTAATTGTCTGTTTGATTCTGAGCAGGTGTGTGTCTATGTTAGAAGGTGAGTGTGTGTGGTGGGGGGGCGGTGCATGTGTGAGGGTTCTGTGGGGGGATGGGATGTGAGTGTTTCACTACAGGGGGGCGATTGCTTTCACAGCTCTGGGGAAGAAGCTGTTCCCGAGTCTGTTTGTGCTAGTTTTAATATTCCTGTACCGCTTTCCTGGTGGAAGTGGTACAAATAGTGCATTGCCCAGGTGGGTGGGGTCTGTCGCAATGCGTCTGGCCCTCTTCTGAACTCGGGCAGCGTAAACTGAATCCACAACGAGACACAGGACGCTTTCGATCGTGACTCTGTAAAAGTTTGCATGCAGCTGAGAAGAGAGTCCAGTCCGCTTCAACTTTCTGAGAAAGAGCCATTGGGCTCTTCACCAGGTGTGAAGTGTTCACAGTCCAGGAGAGGTCAGAGGAAATGTCGATGCCCAGGAATTTCACTTCACGCCCCACTGCCTCCCCATGTATGCAGAGAGGAGCGTGTTCAGTCTTTCTGGACCTCCTGTAATCCACTATGACCTCCTTGATCTTGCTGATGTTCAGGATAAGATTATTCCTCTTCTCTATAGTGGGTCTCATCATTGTCGGATATCAGACCCACCACGGTGGTGTCATCCGCAAACTTCACAACCATATTTGTAGGGTGGATGGCAGAGCAGTCATGAGTGAAGCGGGTGAAGAGGCCAGGGCTGAGCACATGTGCCTGTGTTCAGTGAGGCAGATGTGGACTCCCCTATCCCCACCACCTGGGGCCTGTTGGTGAGGAAGTCCCTGATCCAGGAGCAGAGCGATGCTGAAAAACCCAGGCTGTGGAGCTTCAGGACCAGCATGTCTGCGAGAACAGTGTTGAAGGCTGAACTGAAGTCCACAAATAGCATCCCAACATAGGTGTTAGGATGCTGCAGGTGAGTCAGGGCCAGGTGAAGTGCTAACAACATCCTCCGTAGAATGGTTCTCCCTGTAGGTGAACTGCAGGCTGTCCAGGCCAGCAGGGATGGCGTCCTTGATGTACTTTAGGAGGATCCTCTCGAAGCACTTCATGATGACTGGGGTCAGAGCGACAGGGCGGTGATCGTTGAGGCAGGCAATGGTTGTTTTTTTGGGCACAGGCACAATGATGGAGGACTTCAGGCAGAGAGGGGCCATGGAAAGCTGCATGGACAGGTTGAAAATGTCCAGAAAAACTTCTGCCAGTTGGTCAGCACATGATTTCACTGTCCGACCTGACACCTTATCTGGACCTGCAGCTTTGTTGGTGTTGATCCTCCTCAAGGTGGAGGTCACATGGTGCCGCTGCAGGAAGATGTACAGTCCTTCTCCTGCTTGGAGAGTCGAACTGTGCGAAGAAGCTGTTTAAGGTGTCAGGCAGAGTGGGGTCACTAGGTACCCTAGTAAAAGTAATGGATTCTAATGTAACATTCCTGCTCCAAATCCCCCTTCATGACTCTTCTAATGTTCAGTTTATATTGAAACAGCTTCAGAAATAGGTAATTCAGCATATGGCCATTTTAGGTCTAAGATTTAGTTCAGAACTATTATTAGAATACATTTGTTTTCACTAACGTAATCAACTGGAAAGTGAGTGTAATTCAAACACAGATCTACAAAAAGATATTTGATTCAAGATTGCTTTTCAACATAGAAACTGACAGGTCCAGCTTTCCTTAAATAAGAAAGCTACACAGTGTGAGGCCTCTAACCAGATTATCAAGAAACAATCATGAGGTAAGTGTATGAGAACGATAGGGCCAAATAGAAATAATTAAATAAACTAGTTCCAAATATGCTGACTTAATTCTGACACAGCTTTCTTGAAATCCAATAGTTTAGTTTGCAATAAAGCACTGCACTGCAAGTTGCAGATTTGAGAGATCCTGACAGTCGGGCCCTTGGGCAGTGTTCTTCAGCTATTGACTGTATGGGTACACACCTAGTTGACTAGAATGCCACCTACTGTATGTCAAGAGCAAGGGAGGTCCATCTACAATTAATACACACTTTACACTTTTAGAACAGAAAATTCGCACAATTCAAATAATTGGAGAAGAGTATTTACACTTACAATTACAATGAATTACACATGAATATATATGCCCGGTGGAATGGCCTGGTGGAATAACAACACCAAAGGTTGTATGACTGAATTCTACATATTTTAATCGTTATTTTAGAGACTAAAGTAGCTGTGCACGAGGCAAGTTAATATCATGATTATAAATGGTGTAAAAGTGTGGCGATTTTATCCGGACGCGTGATTGGCTCGGCAGATTTCAAAATGTAAATCCCGCGGACGGATGTTGTGTCGCGATAGGTTTCCTTTCTTCTTCGGGAGCTGTCGGCCACTTCCGGTTACATGACGACGACGACGGCGTTGATACAAAAAAGAGAAGGAAAACACAAGGAAAATAGATTTCTCGGCGAGAACAGCTGAAACTTGACACAAATAGCCCGATTGCTGTTAACGGATTGCTTATGCGGCGACACAACCAACGACGGACGTCAAGCTAGTGTGGCCGGATAACGATACGAGCAGCAGAGGATCACAGATATTTGGAGTTTATTGTTCTTCGCCTGCTCCCTCCAGCTAAGCTATTTCTGTGTTGCCCTGCGCTACATAGCGGAGCTAGCTAACGTTAGCTAACGCTGGATGCCAACGCGGTGTTCTTACTGCTCAATTAGCAAGCGGCTCGGAAGTAAACAGCGCCGTTAATCCGTTCAGTTTGCAGCTGGACTCCTGCTACCCCCTGCTAGCTCGGTGACTTTAGTTGGGCAAGAATGGCAACATCGGCTCTGTACGCCTGTACGAAGTGTAACCAGCGGTACCCCTTCGAGGAGCTGTCGCAGGGCCAGCAGCTGTGCAAGGTTTGGGAGTGTGTGTGTGTGGGATCGAGGATGACAGTAAACAAGACATAAACAGTCGAGATTGTAAAGGTGTTATTGCCGCCCGGGTGCGATGGTGTTACGACCAGTAGCAGGTTAGACAGGCTCAGATTATGTAACAAGTTGGAAGACGACCGTGCTAACGCAACCGCGTTTAGATCAGATCTGATTACAGGGATGTTTATTAAAGAGTAATGCCACAATCACATCTGATGTTTACTGCCGAATATTTTCCCACGAAACATTAAAATAATTAAACTGTTAAGAAAATACACGACCGGACATATTTGGCAACGTGTTGCTCTCAGAGCTTTAAATTGCAGCTGTGGAGCAAAGTGTTACAAAGGAGCAGAGCAATCTGAGCCTTGATCCTAAAACAAACCTCTTCCCACCTTTCTTTGTACTGACTCAGATTTCAGCACTTTAGAGATTTATTATTTCTTGGTCTTTTATTTGCACAGTTTCAGTTAAAGTGCAAGTCCATTTGATTAATTGCTATGATTTACCTGTCAGGGTTTTTTTAAATGCAGGCTTATCGCAGCAGTTACCCAGCAGTGGCGATGCTTAGTAGTCGTTGTGTTACATGGCGTGGTAGTCTGTTGATGTGCAGGGTGTTGATTCTAGAAACGCTGGTGTAACTCTGGTATACACTCTTAAATCAAATGGCAGCCTTTAGACAGATGTCATCACCAGCACAAATCCCGTTGCCCTGATTCACGCTTGTTGGCTGGTCTTGTTTCCCATGTGTCAGTGGTAATACTGCAAATGATTTGTCAACTTCTGCCAGCAGACATGAGAGGGCTGATATTTCTTTGTTTTGGTACCACAGGAGTGTCGCATCGCGCACCCAATAGTGAAGTGCACGTACTGCAGGTCTGAGTTTCAGCAGGAAAGGTGAGACATGTTTCTCTTACTCGTGCAAATGCAACAAATTTCTTTCCTTTTATGATGTCTGATCTGGATGTGAACTCCTGTGTATCCTTTGCAGCAAAACCAACACGATCTGCAAGAAATGTGCCCAGAATGTCAAACAGTTTGGAACCGTGAGTAGCAGGATTTTATTATTCCGAGGGTATTTTTTTTTTTTAAACCCCCTGATGTGTTCGCTGACTCCAGCTTCATTTGCCATGTGTTTTTTTTAAAGTTGGATTTGTCTGTCTTTATAGCCCAAACCTTGCCAGTACTGTAACATCATTGCAGCGTTTATTGGGACAAAGTGCCAGCGTTGTACAAACTCAGAGAAGAAATATGGACCCCCACAGACTTGTGAACAGTGCAAACAACAGTGCGCCTTCGACCGTAAGGAGGAGGGCAGGAGAAAGGTAGAAACCTAACACACGTGCGTTTTAAGTGTGCAGCAGATGTGTGACACCGTCTCATGCGATACCCTCTCCTGCTTGTGTTACAGGTGGATGGAAAACTGCTGTGTTGGCTCTGTACGCTGTCCTACCGCCGCGTCCTGCAGAAGACCAAGGAGCAGAGGAAGGGCTTCGGTTCCTCCAACTCCTCTTCTCTGAATGAGAAAGACCACCACTCCAGACCACACCATCATCACCACCACCACCAACACAGACACAGCAGTTCTCACCACAAGTATGTCCGCTGTTGAGTCACTTCTCTTCCTCTCTCATTCCTGTCCCCAGGCCGCTCAGTCAGATTGTTGATTGTAAGCACATGATGGTGAAAGGATTTGTGTATCTATCATATGCTGTTATTTGCTAAGTTTCCCCTTCTGTCACAGATTGAGTGGGAGCCTGAGTCCTGAGCAGGAGCAGGGACTGTGGAAGCAGAGGTAAAATGTTTTTTTTATTTTACCTGAGAAAACAGCAGGTTGACTGTCTTTATGCCAAAATTGATCACAAGCATCCTGATGTTTTTGCAGCCATAAATCGTCTTCAATCCAGAAGGAGACCCCAAAGAAGAAACCAAAACTGGAGATGAAGCCATCCAATGGGGACAGGTATGGATTCTTGACTTTACTTACATTTTGGCTGTTATTTTCTTCCTCTTTCTTCCACCCAGTAGCTTCATGCTGTTTCCTTCCTCCCATCAGTAGTTCCATTACCCAGTCTATGGATTCTGGAGGAACGGACAACTTCATTCTCATCAGCCAGCTGAAAGAGGAGGTCATGTCGCTGAAGAGGCTTCTACAGCAAAGGGATCAGACCATTCTGGAGAAGGACCGAAAGGTAGGTTACTGGCCTCGGCGACGATGAGTAAAAGCTACACCTCTGCTGATTGCCTGCATTTGTTTGAGCTATTGACTGAATGATGAACTCCTCCTCATCCAGCTCACCGAGCTCAAAGCAGACTTTCAGTATCAGGAGTCAAATATGAGGGTGAAGATGAACCAAATGGAGAAGGCACACAAAGAAGCTATGGAGCAACAGCAGGTAGGAACATATCCATTGAAGATCACGTGCTTGATAGATTCAACATCATAATTTGTCTTTTTTGAGAAGATTTGCATTTTTTTCCCTTCACAGTTCTCAGCTTCTTATTAACCAATAAAACATGCATTTGCTGTGTCGCTATTAATTGACAGATGTTCTCATGTGCAGCTTCTAATCATTTTAAATCAACATTCTGTCATTTTGCCAACTAATTTATGACATGTAATATGTTGACAACATCACAATTGTCTGCAGCGATATCATGGTCGTGCCCGCATGATACATAAATGAGTCACTTGTTGCATGTGTTTGCACTTTGTTGCCATGGATACGGGCCATTTCCTGTCAAATTGTGCGGACTTAACTTTCATAACAGTTGTTGATTTGCATGCACCCAATGACTTTTCATCAGCACAGTCTAGACAGTTAAGTTAGCCAATGTTTATCAGACAAAATTATGAAAGTCATAAGAGCCGCAGTATCCTAAAGTTAGACCAGTTAGTGTGTTTTCTACCTTTCAAATCACAACCAAGACTTGATAAATTGCAGTGTCAAAGTGCAAACGTGTCCAGTTAGCTGTTAGAAATGCCGTCTATATGTGTCTTCTAATGCAGTTCATTATTTGTTTCCACAGACCAAGAACAGGGAGTTGATGAAACAAGTGGCTGCCCTTTCAAAGGGAAAAAAGTTTGACCGGACTGGAAGTTCACTGCTGTTGCCCTAACAGTAGGCCAGCCACTGGGTAACAACACAGAGCGGCTTCATACTTGTAACACTGTGAAAGTCTCTCTCCTGTGTTTCCTCATTGCCATCAACATCAATTACTCCTTAATTGGTAAAGCCAGAGACCATGTTGTACATGGAAATCAATTGTTAAATCAAAGAAAGCTTTTCTCTAAATGTCAACGTATTTTAGATATTTTATGGCGACTTTTCCACTGGATCATAGGACGTGACTTTGGATGGAGCCTTCATTTTTAACACTGCCGGGCCAAAACAAAACGCATGGTGTGCATATGTGGATAGCATTCTGTTGACTCAATGTATCCACAGTAACTTTTATGGATGTCATGCATTTTATTTATTCAACTGTATTTCTTAGCTTTTTTTATTTCTTCACAACATACGAAGAGAACATCCCACATTTTGGGGATTTCTTCAATAGCAATTAGTTCTATTTTTCTAAATGGATTGTGGAAGACAAGTTCTCCTTAACGGAGGCCATATACATCTTTACAACGTATGCAAATGTGGGAAGGGTGACCACTGAGCTGCTGCTCAACAGTAGAGAAATCTCTCAGTAACAATTCATAAGACAACCAATGAACATTTTGAAAGGGCGTCTGGTAGACGCCCCTTGGCTGCCCCTCTTTCTCACTGTGTGACAGCTGTAGTGCTTTGCTGTTTCTCTTTAGTGGAACGATTGTAATACTGCATGATCTTACTGCCAGGTACCGGATGGCATTGTCAGACTTCTTTTTGCCCCTCCCCTCCTCCTCTTTTAATGAGTTTTTTAAGAATCACTTGTAAATGTATCACTGGGGTCAGCCGTTGTATTTAAACTATTGCTTGTATCTGTTTTAGTGAGTAAAGTATGTGTATGGTAAGGCCAGTTGAAATTAACATGTCTGTAGAAGATGCTTTTTAAAGGAACACACCTATCACCCTACATTATTGGGCTGGTTTCATACTGTGGCGTCCAGGATCACTTTTGTACTTTTTTCCAATCCAAGTGTTTTAAAACTATTAAAACTGGCTAAACGGTTGCTGTGTTCTTGTTTTTATTGACCTTGTAGCTGTTGAACTAAAACGAAGCCAAAGCATTATCCGTGGTGTGAATAACATCAGTGACCTCATTATGATGAAGCGTTCTTCTGAGAAACCTGGGTCTTGGCTTTTATGTGGATGTTACTTTGACACATACCACCACCTGAACATTGCCACCAAATGTTAAAGAAAATGTGATATATCAGACCAGGCCATCTTTTTCCACTGCTCCGTGGTCCAGTTCTGATGCTCATGTGTCCGATGCAGGTGCTTTCAGCAGACAAAGCAGGCTTTGCTCGACACTTGGATCATTGTGTCCTGGCTGCTCCCGGCCCCCTTACTGGTTCCCTTCTTTTCCTTCCTTGGACCACTTTTGATACTGATTACTGCAGCTGGGGAACACCCCACAAGAGCAGCAGTTTTGGGGATGCCGCTGACCCACTCATCAGACAACCAGACTATGGTCAAATTCCCTCAAATCCTTTCACTTGTCCATTTTTTTCCTGTTTCTAACTCATGAACTTTGGGGACAAAATGTTTACTTGTAGCCTCATATATCCCACCCACTAACAAGTGCAGGGATAATGACTTCTCAGACATCCAGGTCATGGTATATCCAAAATAGTTAAAGAAAAGCAACTGGATTTGAAGACATTTCATCACTCATCCAAGTAACTTCTTTGGTTCTAGGGGACTGGAGAAGAGTTGAGGCTCCAGGCTCAAGGTGTGAATGGGGTTGAAATGTCTTGGGGACAGAAGTTAGGACTGTATTGTGAATTTATGGCAGATTATATCTCAGTCCACCTCCTCTGCTCAGAGAAGGGTTTTCCTACACTGCCTGGCCAAAAAACAGTCACCACCTGGCTTTAACTAAGCAAATAGGTATGGGCTTCCCATTGGATAATTACTACATGGGTGATTATCTTTCAGCTGACAACAAGTTGTTTAACCCCAACAACCATGTCGAAAGACACATCTCGTTGTCGTGGAAAAGATGTAGTCTGTTTGAGAAGGGTCAAATCATTGGCATGCATCAAGCAGAGAAAACATCTCAGGAGATTGTAGAAACTACTAAAATCGGGTTATTCCATCAATGGATTTTTTCTTCACTGATGTCACAGGCATATTCCAAGATGACAATGCCAGGATTCATTAGGCTCAAATTGTGAAAGAGTGGCTCAGGGAGCACGAGACATCATTTTCACACATGGATTAACCCCACTGAGAATCTTTGGGATGTTCTGGAGAAGGCTTTGCGCAGTGGTCAGACTCTCCCATCATCAATATAAGATCTTGGAACGTCAGAACACTACAGCACAGAGCACAAACTGTAAGGATGGATGGTAAGGAGAAAGCATAAACGCATCAAACAAACACTCAGGACATGTGGATATCCCAACTAGGCCTGTGTCAAAGTCTCAAAACGATATCCCAGAAAGGACAAAGAGGAGGAGAACAACAAGGAGGAAGATGTAGACAGTTATGACTCATCAGAGAATGGACATGGGCCTTCTGAGGGTGTCCTGTGGTGTCTGACAACAGAATGTTGTTAGTGGGGGCCTTTGGGTCCTATGGGTTGAGGGGCCTCTATGGATCATCCCACAGATACTTGATCAGTTTGGGATCTAGTGAATTTGGAGGCCACGTCAACACCTTGTGCTGTTCTTCATGTATTTTAGTTGTTCCTGAAGCATTTTTGTGTGTGTGCCTGTGTCAGGCTGCATCCTGCTGGGGACAGCTGCTGCCATCAAGGAGTGTCATTGTTATGGGGTGGGGGTGCCTGGTCTGGTCTAGATGGGTGCTATATGCCTAAGTATCATCCACGTGAGTACCGGGTACAAAGGTTTCCCAACTTAATATTGCATTGCATTGTTACAAGATGGTCAATTTACTTCTCCTGTCAGTGGTTTCCTGGGTTTATGTACACTCGATTAGATTAGATTAGAAATGCTCCAACAACTGTTTTGTCTTCAGAAGTAGAGAGAGAAAGGTTTTCAAGGTTTCAGGGAACAAATCCTGAACCTGAAGTGAGTTGTGGCTACATCTGTGCAGATTAACAGGACACATTAGGACACTGCTGACTCAACCCAGTGACAAAAACACTCTCAAGACTGCATACAATCTAATCTGTAAGAGCAGAGAAAGTATCAGCATAACACTCCTTTGATCACTGTATGTAATGGTTTATTAAATTAACACGAGGAGGACAGGGGGCATCAAACAATATAGAAGATAATGGGAAAAATACAACCGTGTGGATTTTATGGGATAATTGAGCCAGAAATCCCCAAAATTTTAATTCATCACAATCAACAATAGAGCTAGTTTTTGGAAAGTGAACTTTTTTTTCACTTTACCGCGTTTTGAAGGAGTTCCTGAATGCGTCATGTTGCTGTTCATCCGGGTAGTGGTGGGCAGTTCAGCTCATTTCTGAGAGCCGGCTCTTTTGCCACGGCTCCCAAAGAAGAGCCAGCTCTCTCGGCTCCTGAATGGCTCTTTATTTAGTATCATTTATAGCCTAATATTTTAGGCCAACACAACAAATACATATGGTTTGTGTGTTGGTAGGCCCTTTCGCATTCAATGTTTTGAACGCGGGAACGGTGGATTACAGAAGGATCCTCAATGCGACTAATGGAACTAATAATGTGGTGTAATAATGGATCTCTTACCCGCCTTCTCCTCCGAACAGACTGGGCGTTGTCAATACTTTGTGGACGCTCTGTAGAGACAGAAAGTGAGAGAAACATTACCTTCCTGGACTCTGCTAACATGGAGAGGAGTCGGGTTGGATCCAAATTATACTGTATATTCAGTCTCTGTAAAGCTGGACATTTTAACATTTAAAGGAGCCGTATGTAAGAAATGTATTTCAGTTAATCATAAAATGGCCCTGATATGTCACTAGACATGAAGAAATCATGTTCATTTCAAATACTTATACTGTATCACCGCCTGTTTTTGTGGGAAGCAGCTCAGTGTCTGCAAGTTCTTCCCAGACCTGGTACAAAGGCTCAATCAGCTGACCAGACCTGAAAACACACACGTAGACAATGTAAGATCCTGTTTGGTGGGATTTTTATTTTGTAGTTTAAGTTTCCTTGTCCAGACTTGCTGAGTGTAACCTGAAGGCTGCTACATGCTCCACGAGAAGCGAAAAGCTTGTTCTCCCAGTTGCTAATATTCGCAGTGTGACCGCTAATCTCTCCTGGGTAGTGCATGCTGAATGAACGGCGTGATAAGACATCTGAAAATAATATGAAAACTGCCTCTCGTCGTCCGTCTCCGTCCACATCTCCCACAAAGTTCAGCACGTGTGACGGATGCTGCAGTGGGAGGGGCCTATGAGAACTTCCTGGGAGTTCGGCCCTTGAGTTTCTTGTGAAATAAACATCACGTTTAAATGTGAGGAAGGCCGCTTCAGTCTGGTCACATTTTCTTTGATTACCCGTACCTCGTGAGGACGTAGGGGTCGAAGGGGAAGAAGCTGTCCAGGGGGTTGGTGTTGGTGCTGACGCAGTCTCCTCCTCCAGAGCTGCGGACCACCGGCAGCGCGTGGCGGTTGTTCCTCTCTATGATGGTGTAGCAGAACACCACTTGGTACTTCCTGCAACGGACACCACAAATACAGCTGCAGATGACCAGGAGGACACGTAAACACCTTTATTCATTGTCGTTGCTTATAGTAGGGGTACATGCACAAAAATGTGCATAGAGTGCATTGAGTTTTGTTGATGATTAAGTGTTTTCAGACTGCAGGAACTTCTTCATAGTTCCTGTAACTGTCAAAACTACCCCTGCCTTTGGAAGTAGGAACAACTGTATATACACAAACTATTTGAAATGAAAGCTGTGTACCTGGTGATGGCAGCAAACATGCTGGCGACAGAGGGCATGCAGACTTTGAGAGGGTTCAGCTGACACATCACCACCCGCTCCAGGTTCAGACTCTGCAGGTACTCCAGACCTGA
This sequence comes from Chelon labrosus, assembly GCF_963514085.1. Classification (NCBI taxonomy): domain Eukaryota; kingdom Metazoa; phylum Chordata; class Actinopteri; order Mugiliformes; family Mugilidae; genus Chelon; species Chelon labrosus. Next base: position 3,570,347 of record NC_140350.1, on the reverse strand, counting down.
CCCACAGACAAACACGCTGATGTTATTATTTGATTATTATCTGATGTGTTGCCATGTTTGTCACAGCTCAGATGTGTGTTTGCTACCTTTCTTCATGTTGGCCTCCAGCATGGCTCTGTGTCTGAAGATGAGCGTGTAGAAGACGGACTGGCAGGCCGTGTAGAAGGCCCCGTGCAGGCTGGTGTCGCAACACACCTGCTTGCCGCTGCTGTCCTGGCTGTAGATGTAGCCGTGGATCCAGTTGATCAGCAAGTCCAGACAGGCCCGCACGGTACTGTAGGACGGCGCAGAGAAGACAGACAGATCAGAACAAAAGCCAAAGAAAAAAACGTATGGCACAGTTGGCTTTCGGCTGTTTTCAACTCACACGACAGGGATGAACTTGGCCCGGGCCAGAAAGCTGCCCAGGTACACAGCAGCAGCCTGGCGGATGACGGCAGGCTGGGAGGGGTTCTGCAGGATCTTCCACAGGTGATCCAGGAACGCTTCTGCTAGGGCCTGTGATGGAGAATAAAGAAAACACAGAACGTAAAGCACAGTGAGTATCTACAACACATGAATGAGGATGAAAAAGATAAATAAAATAGTGACAGATTGCATGAAAAGACGTCCCAAACCCACGTAATACACAGAAAACCTACAGCATCTTGAATGGGATCTGCACAGACAATGTCCTTTAATGTTTTTTAAGACTTAATTTAAATTTGTGATGCTGCTTTATTAACAAGCACACGGTGTAGGTAGTACTGACCAGTCTGAAGCTGCAGAGGTAAAATACTGTGTACTGGACGTGACAGGAAGCAGAATGAGCTTGTCAAACACACTCAGCAAATCTTTGTACAGCTCCTTAGTCCTTTCCACGTCAAGAGAGCCTGAGAGAGAAAACAGAGAGTAACTGGAAACCACTAAATGAGTCTTTTAGATCTTGTTCTACTCAGTCAAAGTCTTTATTGGTCAGTATCATGTTTAAAGCTGTGGATTCCTTTAGTGAAAGCTGAGCTCTCCGTCTACCGTTGACATGACAGACGTCCTTGATGTGCGCCAGCAGCACAGCCATGAGGCTGTCCAGCCTCTCAGCCACCGGATGAACCATGGAGGTCTTCCTGGCGGGCTGATCTGCCGACATGTCCTCGTCCTGACGGGAGACGAGAGGAGAGTCAATCCTTTGAACATTTCAGCTGCTGATTTTTAAGGCTGACAATCTCACAGAGCAATCAGCAGTTACCATGTCAAAGAGTCCCTCTTCAGTCTGATCCTCTGTCCTCTGGTTCTGGACTGCATTTTCTTCTGCCTCCTCAATGTCGGCCCGGGATGCACTCACCTAGAATACACCACACACACTGTTAGACACCTGTTTACTTCCAGTGTAAAGCAGCGTGTGTCATATGTGGACAAAAGACATGAAAACAGAGAGTACAGATCTGTACGTCTGTCCACAACAAATAACTTGACATCCTCTGGAGACATTTTAACTACAACAAGCTTCCAAGAGACCGTATCCACCTTCCGAGTCCCTGTTACTTTCAAAAGCCACATTTCCACTGCAAGAATTTTCTTTCTTTTAAGAACTAGGAACCTTTAAAGGTACATCAGTGTGTTTCCCCTGCAGGGAACTATAATAAGCTTCAGGGAAACTGTATTACTTATTGGGTGGCACATTTAAAAAGTGCAGGAACTTTGAGGGTAGGGCTTGCAGTGTTGAACATTTCGGATTGGTGGAAAACTTACTGCAGTTCTTCTCACAATCAGTCTCCCTGCTTTGTTTAAGTTCAGCCATTTGGATTCTTTAAAACCACTTTTTTTCTTTTCCAGCATTGACTCAATAACGACACTAGCGAAGCAACAAATCAGGATTCACAGCAGCACTGCTGGATTATCCTCTGCGTTGTCATTTCTGTTGCAGTGATGCCTGTAGTCTTGTGCATTACTACTGGACTGGAGTGAAGGGGGCGCTCCAGCAAACTCATTCCTTTCAGTAAAAACAAAGACAACCAATGGTCTAAATGTAATGTATGAGCTATGGTTAGTAAAGCTTTAAGTAAATGGGAATAAATGTATTTTTCTGTTCTTATCCTCATCTCACTTTTATGTTACAATTCATTATATGCAAAGAATTTTTATTCTTTATTTTGACTCTTATTAATCTACGTATTTGTTAATTTGACTGGAGGTGGAAAATACTAACCACTGCATGTTCTAGATAGGTCTATAAATGTTTGGACACTTTTTATTTTAGCTATTTACCAAAATATATTGAAGTTCTAGGGTTAGGGTTTATTTCTCTTTATTTCTCAGAGCTGCATGTTTCTCATCTGTGGCCCTGGCCACTACTCTTTCTAAACAGTTGATAAAACTGCTGCTACTGCTCAACAACCTGATTCAGTGTTAGGCCATGTAAATAAGGATCTGATGAGAAGAAAACTGAGGAAATATTAATATGTTTAAAACCATAATTGATGGAGAAAAAAGATCAATCCCATAAATTCATGCAAACTAAGATGAATGTATCTGTTTTAACCACAGGAACATTGTTAACTATGTTAAGTTAGTATTAATTATGCAGGCTATTTTTTATTTTGCCTCCTTTTAGACTAGTGAACAGACAGCACCATAAATAAACATAAAAACCTGAGTGTTTCTATTACTGTTATTTCAAATTCATACAAGTTTGTGCATATTTTTAACATTAATCCCCTATTTATCCAAAAAAGGTTTTTTAAAAAAAGGCAACTGGGCTTTAAGGGTCTTTGAGAAGACAAGTTTTTTAAATGCTTTGTTGATATACCATGACCTGTATGACTGAGAACCTTCACAGACAATCCTATTTACTTATTTTAAACCTAATTTAAGATACTTTGTAATTAATATATAAATTATTTTAGACAGTTCTGTGTTCTCAGAGACAAATAAATGTTTTCGTAATATTACTTTGACATTTTACGCACCCACGGACAGTTTAGTCACCATCAGTATTTGTGACTGTGTAATAAATTTCAGTGTGTTTTTGAGGTCAAACAGGTTTAGTGTTATCTATAAGAAAACAGCAGTTTGAATTCAGACATTGGGGTCTCATTACGTCCAAACACATTAATAAGAAAGTAAAGAGACACATAATTAAAATAGACAAATAAGACTCAGCAGTACCACTGTGAGGAAGGTACTGCACATCCGTAGTACTCTTCATGAATCTATAGCACGGTATAATCACCTGCTACTTTAAATATTCAGAATACTCAATACTTTACAACTCAGAACTTAGTTATAGAAGAGATGTGTAAACATTAGTGTATGTTGTTTTTTGTTTTTTTTTTATTTGTGTTTTTTGTGCTGTTAATGAAACCATTCACTCACTCATTCATTCATGGTCCGCAGATGGCTAGGGCAGATTCCTTTTGATGTCTGTAGCTTCTTCCAGAAGGAAATGGACAAAAGATGTTTTGCCCAATACCGTAAGGACATGCTGCCAGTACATCACAGGATTAAGACAGAGAGACACCAGGCCACTCTGGACATAGACGTATATACACAGAAGCCTCATTGAACGCTGGACCGTGCGTCAACGTTGCCGCCACATTGGAGGAGGCAGCTCTGTCCCGCGAACCAATACAAGTCAATGAATGAACTTTAAGCGTCTTCTTCAAAGTGCTGTAAGTTAACGCCTCTCATTTACACATTCACACGCCAACGTATAAATTCCAGGGAAAACCAGGGAACCAAAAACAATGTCAGTTCTTTTTGGTTCCTCTCTGTTTCCTGACTGTATACGTTTCATGTGTAAATGTGTAAATGAGAGGCATTAACTTATAATACTTTGTAGACGCTTAATAAAGTTCACTCCATTGACTCGTACTGGTTCGCGGGACAGAGCTGCCTCCTCCAATATGGCGGCGACGTTGACGTACGGTCCAGCGTTCAATGAGGCGTCTATGTATATATGTCTACGACTCTGGACAGGGCTCCTCGCCATCACAGGACAAACAATCATTCACACTCACATTCACACACAAACAAACACAAATGGGGGAGGAGGAGGGGTTATAGGCTGGTGGTTATGGCAGAAGTCAGGCTGAGGCTGGGTCTTTCAAGTTCTTTTGAAAATTTTGAGGAATCTCTTCTTCAAAGATTTCTTCTTCACTTTTTTCGGCGCCTCCTCAATCTGCTCTTCTAGGTGTTGCAGTCTGTCCATCAGCTCTTCTTTGGAGTTCTCACCCTCCTCCACCGTCTTCTTCATGGCCTCAGTGATGGATTGTAGGCGGTGCTGGAGGTCGGCCTTTTCCTGGTCCCATTGTTTTCTTTCGTTTTCCAGGTCCTCCTGCATCTTGATGGCTGCAGCTGTCATAGTTGATCTGGTCACTATGTTCTCAGAAACGTAGCGGAGCTTTTCCTCTTCCCACTGACGTTGCTGCTCGTCCATCTGAGTCTGCATGAGAGTCAGCGCAGCTTTAGCTTTAGTGGTCTCCTCTGCTTGTTGCTGAAGACAGGCCTCTGCTTCCATCAGCTCTTTTCTGGAGTTCTCACCCTCCTCCACGGTCTTCTTGATGACCTCGGTCATGGATTGTAGGCGGTGCTGGAGGTCGGCCTTTTCCTGGTCCCATTGTTTTCTTTCGTTTTCCAGGTCCTCCTGCATCTGGATGGCTGCAGCTGTCATGGTTGATCTCGTCACTAAGTTCTCAGAAACGTAGCGGAGCTTTTCCTCTTCCCACTGACGTTGCTGCTCGTCCATCTGAGTCTGCATGACAGTCAGTGCAGCTTTTGCTTTAGCGGTCTCCTCTGCTTGTTGCTGAAGACAGGCCTCTGCTTCCATGAGCTCTTTTCTGGAGTTCTCACCCTCCTCCATGGTCTTCTTCATGGCCTCGGTCATGGATTGTTGGCGGTGCTGGAGGTCGGCCTTTTCCTGGTCCCACTGTTTTCTTTCGTTTTCCAGGTCCTCCTGCATCTTGATGGCTGCAGCTGTCATGGTTGATCTGGTCACTATGTTCTCAGAAACGTAGCGGAACTTTTCTTCTTCCCATTGACGTCGCTGCTCGTCCATCTGAGTCTGCATGACAGTCAGTGCAGCTTTAGCTTTAGCGGTCTCCTCTGCTTGTTGCTGAAGACAGACCTCTGCTTCCTTCCTTTTGTTTTCCTCTGCTTGAAGAGCTTCTTCTAGCTGTTTACTGTGCAGGGAAACATTTTCATGCATCTTCTCCTTCTCGTTGAGCTCCTGATGAAGAACAGCCATCTCTTCTTTCGCCTCTTTTCCTTGGGTTGTGAGCTGTTCTCTCAATCGCTCTAACTCTTTTCTTAGAGCAGCATTTTCTTGCTCCAGTGAAGAGATCTTGTCTGTCCCTTCGCCCAGAACTCTGTGAAACTCCAGCTCCGAGATCTGAAGTAGAGTGTCGTTCTCGATCCTAGCACTGGTGGGTTCAGGCTGGGCTGCAGGCTGCAGTTTCTCAGCTGGGTTTCCAAGCAGCATTTGGAGAATAGGATGTACTTTAGCTGCTTCAGGCTGCTGTATGGGCTCTGTAATAGCCTGCAGTTTTTGCAGGGTATAATCCGTGGGAGGCAATTTGGGATTGGCAGGTATTACAAGAGCTGCAGTTCGAGGCCTGCTGGACAACAGCACTCTAGGTCTCAACTCCGTCAGTTTTGGGAGTGCTGAAGGTTGCACTTTGATCCTTATGATCGTCTGTGCAGAGTTTGGTGCAGCTTGTATTGTAGGTGTCCATTCCATCGTGTCTATATATGGCCCTATCGATGTCATCATGGCAGCCCATGCAGGGGTATCTTCAGCATGCTCTTCAGAAGTTGCTGTCTCTGGAGATGCACTACGTACAGCAGTAGCTGCAGCAGGCATTTCTGGAGATGTGGCACACACTTCTTGAGATGCAGCAGGCATATCTAGAGATACGTCTGGCACTTCTGAAGATGCGGCAGGTACTTCTGAAGATGCGGCAGGCACTTCTGGAGAAGTGGCAGCCATATCTGGAGATACGGCAGCCACCTCTAAAGAGCCGGCAGGCATGTCTGGAGATGTGGCAGGCACTTCTGGAGATACGGCAGCCATATCTGGAGATACGGCAGCCACCTCTGGAGAGCCGGCAGGCATGTCTGGAGATGCGGCAGGCACATCTAGAGATAGGGACGGACTATCTGGAGACATGGCAGGCACTTCTGGAGAGCCGGCAGGCATGTCTGGAGATGCGGCAGGCACATCTAGAGATAGGGACGGCATATCTGGAGACATGGCAGTCACTTCTGGAGATGCGGCAGGCACATCTAGAGATAGGGACGGCATATCTGGAGACATGGCAGTCACTTCTGGAGATGCGGCAGGCACATCTAGAGATAGGGACGGCCTATCTGGAGACACGGCAGTCACTTCTGGAGATGTGACCGGAATACCTGGAGATACGGCAGGCACTTCAGTAGCTGACTCACGTACTGTGGGAGCTACGACAGGAATCCCTGGAGCTGCATCAGGTACTGTGAGAGCTGTGGCAGGCACTTCAGTGTCTGACTCACGTACTGTGGGAGCTACGACAGGAATCCCTGGAGCTGCATCAGGTACTGTGAGGGCTGTGGCTGGTATCTCGACAGGTGTGTGGGACAGATTAGGCAATGTGGCAAGCAGTGCAGGTTTGGTTGCCTGTGTGCTTGTCGTAATCAAACCAAAGTTGATTTTCACAGTTGCCATCTTGTCCTGTTTTCTGATTCCCCTTTTCAGGTCAGCGGTGTTCTTGTGCGCCTCCTGTGCGGGGGGTTGAGTCTGCTCTGTCTGGAGGGCTGGGAAGTCTTCATCGTTGAGCTGCATGCTGATGTTTTGCTCAACCTTCTCCTGGAAGTTAGAAGTTATCCCGGAGTCCGTTGGCTGAGACATCTCCTGGTTTTCCTCTGCAGACATCGTGGCAGACTTCGTGGCAGACTTCGTGGCAGACGTCACGGCAGACGTCACGGCAGTCTTCGGTGGAATGAAGACTCGGTGTTTAAAGTCACGCAATACGACTTTAAATTTACCTCTATGAACCTTGTTGCGGTTCGGGTTCATTGTAGTCTCCATTTGAAATCGAGCAGTGTTTACTGTTCGAATCTCTGACTGTCGCTCTGGGAATATGAAGTAATATTCTCGTTCGCTCGCTGTGTGTTTTGTGGTAGGTACCGATCAAAAACTAAGCTGTGGCTGTCGGGAGTTGAGTCCTATTTATACTCTCGGCAACATTCTAAAGATCAAAGGCAGACCATTGGTCTTTGATGATCACAGGTTCTGACTCTGATGACATCACGTGATGTTTCTCTTACACATGGAAGCCAACATTCCATCAGCTCAGTGTGGAGACGTGAGAGGTGATCTCAACCAATCAACCAACCAATCGATAATCAATGAACCAATACATTTTTATCTTTTGCTGGATGTAAAAAGACCTCGATGCTTGTCAAAGACCTCGTGTATGTATGTTGACTACATCAATGTTAGCTAATGTCAGCTCCCTCAGTGGGTTTTAGAGATAGACATGCTGCGGCAGAGATTAAAAGTCTTTTAGCGTTTAACTGTTAAATGCTGAAACACTTTTTAACACCGCTTATTCATGATGTAATGTCTAAAAAACTTTAAAAGTTCCTGGAACTTCGGGAGGAAATGCGGCTAAGGTTAAACATACAACCTACACTTTATTGGCCATTTAAACTTGCGATGCAGAGTCGTAGCACTCACGTCCAGTTTGAGCAGCTTCCCGATGATCACCTCCAGCACGTCCCGTCTAATTGATGGTATATACACCGTCACCCTCAGGAGGTTGTGGACGTAACACTCCTGTAAAGAACGACCAAGTACCGACATAACTGTGGTTAATACTACGAATACACAACAATATTCATGACACGTAAGATGTTACGATAAAACTGTTGCATAATTATTGCAAAAATCAAGCAAAACTAATAAAACTTCTGTCAATGTCTAATAACGGCAGAGCTGAAAATCTATTTCCTGACTACGGTGAATTTAATATTATGTATTCACAATTTGATGATGTTTGAAATGACTAAACAAGGTCTCCTTTATATGTGATGAGGCACAACAATCACAGTACACACATGATACTAAAATGTATATATATGGAGTTCGTGCTAGGTGTTGTTCCAGCCTCAGTTTTCTCTTACCAGTATTCTGGAGGATTTCTGTATGAAGGGGAAGTTGTCCCGCAGAATGGGCATCAGGAAGCGACTCGTGCTAAAACAAGAGCACCAATAATTTATAGTAACATGTAAACTACAATATTAGGTTATTTTAGTCATTTTATTGACTAACTGATTATATATTAATGCATATGTGTCACTCTATGACATGTTTTGGCATAAATGGATGGATTAGGGACACTTTGCAGATATAGCCAATAGTTAAAGAGAGAATGAGAGGAACACTTTCTTTGTCCAGAGCCACGTCACTCATTAACAACGTAGATTTCCTTCCTGAGAGGAGGCAACGAAAGGCAATGAACCAGGTTGTCAGCGCAAGTGATTATTAAAATAAACTCTTTCCCCTCAAATGATCTGCCATGACAACTTGAACTAAGGCCAATGATGACACACTAAGTCAACTTCTGGCAGAAGAAGACGCCTCTGATTGAGAATTCAGTGTCAGAAACTTTCAGAGTAAAACATATAATCAAAAGCTTGGTAGAATGACACAGCAGGTGACTTACGATCGAACATATCTGGTGATGAGCTGTAGCGCCTGGTGACACTGATGGAAGTTTCTGGGAAGATCTTAAAAAAATAATAATAATAATCAGAAGTACAGTATGGTGTCAATTAATATGTATTTAATGACAGAATGAAGTGTGATGATTGAAAGCCATCCACACTACTTCCCTCTCAAACGTCCCTCTAAAACACAGAAGTAAAAAATTACTCACTCTCATGTTCATCAACGGAATCAGAGATATCCACCCCTCCTTCACAGATGGTCACCCTCTCTGAAAAACAAAACACAGTCAGACATTTTACGAGTCTCACAGCACCGTGAGAGGCCTCAGTTCGGGATTTAATTTCTGATCATTTGGACATCAGTCAGAGGGAACGTACTGGGAGTAAAGTGGGAGACCACCATCTTAAGGCAGGTGCACAGGTAGACCGTCTGTGCTGACAACAGGTTACCGAGGAAGGCCATGTACTCCTCCACCACGGCCTGGCTCCAACCCACCCACGGAAGCCTCTAGAAACAAACATTCACACACACAAATTCAGCATGGAGCCACAATCTCACCATGGTCGCCCCCATACTCACCAAGACAGTATAAATAAATTGTTCATGGTCCTTGTTTAGCTGGCTCACACAGCCCCGAAACTCTTGCAGCCAGTTGATGATCTGAGCATCCTGTTAGAGGGGAGAAAGCTCACTCAAAATCAAAGCTGCATGACAAGGGCTTACTGTTTTGACCCGGATTCCAAGCTGATGCTTTACTGTACCTTTATATCAGGATCAGCCAGCTGATGTTTCAGCAGTTCGTAACCACTGGAGTCTCCCTTCAAAGGAGAACAGATGCAGCTGATTAGCTAAATGATATGAATTACAGCATCTGTTCAACAGCTGGTTAACGCCAATATCTAATCAGCCAATTGCATGGCAGCAAATCGGTACATTTAGATACGGTCAAGATGATCTGCTGAAGTTCGAACCGAGCATCAGAATGAGGAAAAAAGGTGGTTAAAGTGACTTTAGTCTTGGTTGCAGGCAGAAGGGCATCTCTGGATGCACAACATGTTAAACCTTGAAGAAGAAGAGCTGTGGCAGCAGAAGAATTTAGACAACAGATGACTCAAAAAACATGGGCGGCACAGTGGCGAGGTGGTTAGCACTGATGCCTCACAGCGAGAAGGTCCGGGGTTCGAAGCCATGGGCCAACTATGTTCCCGGTACTCCGGCTTCCTCCCGCCGCCCAAAGACATGCTCATTAGGTTAACTGGTGATTCTAAATTGGCTGCAGGTGTGAGTATGAGTGTGAATGGTTGTCTGTCTCTCTGTGTTAGCCCTGTGATAGACTGGCGACCTGTCCAGGGTGTACCCCGCCTCTCGCCCGATGACAGCTGGGATAGGCTCCAGCAGACGCCACGTCGAATGAATGAATGAATGTCTCATCTAATGAGTCTTCCCGATGCTGCAACGTTCGGACTGTAGGGTCAAAATTTTTACACAAACATTATGAAAGCATGGCTCCGTCCTGGTTTGTATCAATGGTTCAGCATTGAGCACTGCTGCTGAACATGTCCATGCACCGTCTGATGTGGTGGAACCGGATGATTCACACTATATACGAGCAGCCTGCTTCCAGCACCTTACTGAGTCTGTGCCACAAAGAACTAAGTAAAGCGTACCTAATGAACTGGCCAGTGAGTGTATTTGCTGTAAAGTTTAAGAAGATGTGTAAAATCTGTATACAATTAAACCAGGGAGAGGAATCAGTTCAGTATGTTGGTTTATTGCAATTAAAGCTCCTATAAGTAAGAGTGAATTTAATACGAAGTGTAATAAATGGCTGTTTAATGTTAAAACACGTTATACACATTATAATATAATAAATGAATTGTGGCATTATTAAGTTACACAAATCATATTGTAATTGCACATAGGTCACCACTTATTAATGATTTTAAGCTATTCTGGCATTAACGTTCCGTTACCTGTTAACGTTATATTGCCAAACTAACTACATGTTAGCTAGCTTATGAGGTGAACTTTTTTTTCCAACCTCATACAGAGGCATTAGGTTTAAAAATATCATCATCGTAAAGTCCAACACTTCTATAATACGTATTGATTTCGATACAAGTCGGTTTAATAACTGTGACAGGCAGCCAACAATGTACTCCTGTTAACATCGCAGCTTTACCCGATGGCTAATTCATTAGCTGGCTAACTAGCTAGCTAACAAGCTGAGCTAATGCGCCTGTTTTGTTAAGCACAAACACCACCGCTTGCTAATTAGTGCGAACATAATTAGAAAACCAGTGTTTCACTCACAGAAAAAAACGCACAGCAAGCCATTATTTATTCGGTATTTGTCAACGGTATTTGTGTGTACAATTTTCCAAAACTGACTACAAGCCGGGGAGAGGCCAAAGCTAGCAGCTAGCACCAAGTGACAGTGCCCATACCACGTCATCTGTCACTCAAAGCGGGAACTCCCTTAATTATGCAGAATTTTTAACCTTAATAAAAAATAAATGAATGCGTTAGAAAAAATTCATTGAGACTAAAACCGTTTTTGTACCAGGCTGTAAACATGTTTAATATTGCTGTAAAGTTGGGCATTTTAACATGGGGGTATATGGGAATTTGCTCCCTTTTGGAGCCAGTCTAAAACGGCCACTCGATGAACTCATTGACTGTACTAGGATGAACTGCAGTTTTTTGCACTTCCGCATGGGCTTCAAGTTTCAGACCCGGAGGTTGCCGCCTGGTCCTGACCATTGACTGTCTATACCATTGACTGATATACGTCTATACTAGGTCCTGACCGTCCTGACCTGACACAAGCAGTGATTAAAAGGGAGCTGGCTCTCTTAGGGAATCGGCTCTCCTGATTCACTACCAAGCACCGGCTCTTAGAGCCCGCCCTTCTGCGCATGACACATCATTACATCCGGGTTCACTTGAAGCTTACGCTAGTTAGTCTGCATGTCGCTTCAGTGCGCGATACACACTAATAAAAACAAAGGTCTGTTTCAAACCTGATTGTGTAAAGACTGCATTAAATAGATGGTGTGTGTTTTCTTTTGGTTACACCAAACTGAGTTCCGTAACAAGAAATATGTTTAACTTCAGATATTTTACTTAACGCATTAAATGTTAGCTAATGTTTGTGTAGCTAGCATTAGCTAACGCACTTAGCTAGCTGTGTTAGCGCTTGGTAGATTCATCAAGCTGGCTAAATTCTAAGCTTACAACACCCGAAAAGAAGTCTCACAAGGTAAGTGTAAATTACATCTGCGAGATGTATGATATTTCCATAGTAACACGTAGTTTGTGGCTTGCTAGGCTCATAACACATAACTTACTGTATTATCATTGTATAGTAGCACAGCTAACGTTAATGTTGTCATGCTTAATTGTTAACTTAAAACTCTGATCAGAATTTTCCGTGCAACAATTAATCATCCCAAAATAGCGTTATAAGTGAATACAGATACAGAGGCTTTAATATTATTATATTACGTTAGTTAGACGGAGCTAACTTTGGCTACAATATTAGCTACTCAGTGCTACTAATGCAAAAGTAAAACGACTGTAGTGCAGAAACAGAAATTCAATATGTTATAAAATTTGTTAGCTGTGGGAAATACAAGAGGGTAACGCAGTTGTGGGAATCACCAGCTTTATAACAGCAGCAGAATTGACAGGCAGAGGCAAAAGAGAAACCACATTTCCAGGTGTAATGTCACAGTGCACCAGTTCATACATGTGATGTACTGTGAAATATCTAAAAGATCCTAGGAAGGTTAACAACTGAGAAAGCGTAAACGAAAGACCTACATTGATTTAATACATTTTAACCTAGTAGAAATATAAAGTTAATTTAGTCATTTGATACAAAATATTAACTCTGACATGTTATCCTTGATCACAGTGTCGTCTCTGACCAATGCTTCATGATCCAAATGCTTATGCTGCAATTCTTATCTCCTCAGGATGTCGGACTCAGACAGTGACGAGGACCAAGATCGCCCCTTTTCTATAACTGGGTTCCTCTTTGGAAACATCAATGAAGACGGGCAGTTAGAAGATGACAGTGTTTTGGACAATGTGAGTGAAGGCTCATTTTTGGTAGAAACGACATACAGTGGACTGTTTTTAATGATTAGTTGTTCATACCTGGTTATTTGTGGGTTGTTTTTTTTTTCACTTCTTAACTGAAATGCTCCGTTTCTCCTCTATCTCCCAACATCAGGAGTCCAAAAAGCATCTCGCTGGTTTGGGTACTCTGGGTCTGGGCTCACTCATTACAGAGATCACTGCCAATGAGGATGAGGATAAGGAGGAAAACAGAGACTCTGGTAGTGTGGATGCAGAAGGTGAGGGTAAATATATGACGAAACTTAGCAACAATATTGCCAGGGACAGAATGGAGTGACATTCTTCAATACGTTGCCTTATCCAGGATGGGTGAAAAGCACTGAAGATGCAGTTGATTATTCTGACATCAGTGAGGTTGCTGAGGATGAGACAAAGAAGTACCGCCAAGCCATGGGGTCTTTGCAGCCCAGCAGGAAAACAGGTGATCATCTCAGTGCTCCCTACTGTCGGCTCTTTAATTGTCTTTATTCAGTCTTTATTCATATTTACGTATAAATGAAATCGTACTTCATACATGTAGAATAGTGTATCTTTTTTTTTAAATGATGATTTTTATATGAAAAAAGGATGCCAAACTGTGGTTGGACTCCATATTTACTCTTTTTTCAACCTCCTTAATTGTAGATGATGATGATGACTATGATGCTGACTGTGAGGATATTGACTCGAAGCTTATGCCTCCTCCACCACCGCCAAGTCTTTCTACAACTGCTAAGAAAGATGAGCCCTCTACTCAGAGCACAAATGGTAAGATGTCTTACCTTTGTCTTCAAGGGTTGGGCTGTTTACAAAGTTTCAACTAAATTCAGTAGCAGTTCAGTCAAGGTTCAAGTGTTTTAAAAGTGTGATTTTTTTTTTGTGCTGCTGCTGTGATTTATCACTGTCTCTCCTAGCAGTTGGAGAAGATGGCGACGGCATCATCTTGCCCTCCATCATTGCACCTTCCTCTACGGCTGATAAGGTTGACTTCAGCAGCTCCTCAGACTCTGAGTCAGAAACTGACCGTCCCTGCCAGGGCTCTGGGACAGGAGGCCCACCAGACATGCTCAACCTCCCACTTGCTGGCATCATGCAGAAAGATGCAGCTAAAGCATTGCCAGGTGTCACAGAGCTCTTTCCAGAGTTTAGGCCTGGAAAGGTAGGGCATATTTACAGGCACTGTTCTAAGCGGAAATTCACTGTTAAGCATGTTAATAGTTTATTTCATTGTCTTGAATTCAATGAGTGCACTGACGTCCATTTTATTATGTGTATTATGTTGCTTCAAGGTGCTTAGGTTCTTGCGACTCTTTGGTCCTGGAAAGAACATGCCATCAGTTTGGAGGAGTGCCCGCAGGAAAAAGAAACGGAAACACAGAGACCATCAACCTGGGACGCCTCCTCCAGAAGGAGAGCCCTCAGAACAAAGCCAGGACAAGAAATCTGGATGGATTTACGAGTACGCATCGGCCCCACCTCCAGAGCAGTGTCTCTCAGATGATGAGGTATATTCTAGGCTTTCATAATGTCAGTGGGTAGCAGTCTGGCAGTGTCATCTTTCCCAACACCTTACATTCTTTTCTGTGCTGTCCAGATAACCATGATGGCTCCAGTAGAATCAAAGTTTTCACAGTCTTGTGGGGATGGGGACAAAGAGACAGAGTCTCGACCTAAAGTAGCAGAATGGCGATATGGGCCAGCCCAGCTCTGGTATGACATGCTAGGAGTCTATGAGGATGGAAGCAATTTCAACTATGGATTCAAGCTTAAGGAACAGAAGTCCGGCGAGCCTCAGAAGCAGGATTTGCCTAAAGAAGTACCTGAGACTTCTCAAGAGGTGTGCACACAAAGATACTGTATCCACAACAAGGAAATTATACTGATCACGTTACTGATATTGTGTTTAATGCATATGTAGGTTCAGAGGTACGACAACTGCAACTTCACTGATGATGATGATGAAGATGGTGGTGGTGGTCGTGATGAGGATGGAAATAAAGAGAGACAGGCCCTAGAGAATGAGCTGTTCCTGATGGTCACTCAACTGCAATGGGAGGAGGACATCATTTGGAATGGAGAGGACGTAAAACACAAGGGCACCAAGACTCAGCGAGCCAGCCTGGCGGGATGGCTTCCTTCTAGCATGACCCGCAATGCCAATGCTTATAATGCGCAGCAGGGTAAGATGCCAGGGGGGAAAAAAAATCAGAAGAAATCTTGTAGCGTGTAAAAGAAATGTGATAATCAATTCATTCTTGCAGGTCTGACAAGAAGCAATTCCCAGCTGGTGCCACCTACTCCTCCACCAATGCCCAAAGTTTCTTCAATCACTGGCTCTAAGCGGGAAAAAAACAGCCACGATAATCACGGTGAGTTTATTTGGTCTATCACAGTACAGCCAGTAGATTCACTTTATTGTCTTCATGTGTGGTTTTTTTTTTGGTTACTTTGCAGCCTCTCAGGAAGAAGACTGTCCCTGGTTCTCAATTTTTCCCATTGACAATGAAGAGTTAGTGTACGGACGCTGGGAGGACCACATTATCTGGGATGACCAGGAGATGGATCACTTGCTCTCTCCACCTGTTCTTACTCTGGATCCAAACGATGAGAATATAGTTCTAGGTATATTGTTCTGCTTTTTCCAAAGGTGACAACATTAGCCATAGCCTGTTTCACTTCGTTTTGATACATGATGCAATGTTGTCTGTTGTAGAAATTCCTGATGAAAAGGAAGAGGCAACCTCGCACTCCCCTTCTAAAGAAAATAAGAAGGAAACTGCAATCAAGAAGAGCCGCATCCTACTGGGGAAAACTGGAGTGATAAAAGATGAGCCCCAGCAGGTATGTCGTCTCACCAGGCCAGGCACCAGGCATTTGTTTGATTATTAAAGATGTCAGATTACAAGGTATGGGCTGTGTAATGGAGGAGCAGATATAGTGAAATGGACAAAATACCTCTGAGGCTAAAACATTCTTGACATTATTATTCACACCTAATACTGCCATAGAGTGGGCAATTTTACACTGGTATTTGTATAGTTCTGTTGAAAAATAAGATGCTAGAATGAATGTTTTCTCTCAATGCAGAACATGTCGCAGCCTGAGGTGAAGGATCCCTGGAACCTTTCCAACGATGAGTTCTACTATCCCAAACAGCAAGGCCTTAGGGGAACCTTTGGTGGCAACATCATTCAGGTAAGAATCGGCCCACAATAATAAAGATAAATCTGAAAGGACGTCCCAATTTGAACTGTAAGTTATCCCGTCAAGCAGAATCTTGCCTTATTCTGTATATATAAAATAGACCCAGAGCTGCAACCAGACAACTTTGATATTTTCTCTCTTGACAGCATTCCATCCCAGCGCTGGAGCTGAGGCAGCCTTTCTTCCCCACTCACATGGGGCCCTCGAAGCTTCGCCAGTTTCATCGACCGTCTCTAAAGAAGTACTCATTCGGAGCTTTGGCTCAACCAGGTCCACATGCTGTTCAGCCACTGCTCAAACACATCAAGAAGAAGGCCAAGGTGGAGCCCTGCTCAAAAGAAGCGCCGTGACTCGACCAATCTTATCATTGCCGTTTTCATATTAACGTTGCATTAAATGTACGTTTTAATGTTATTTTTGGATAGATGCGAGAACAAGAGCGGCAGGCATCCGGAGGAGGAGACATGTTCTTCATGAGGACCCCTCAGGACTTGACAGGGAAAGATGGAGATCTGATCCTAGCCGAGTACAGCGAAGAATACGCTCCTCTCATAATGCAAGTCGGCATGGCTACCAAGATCAAAAACTACTACAAAAGGGTTGAGTATATTATTATTATTATTTTTTTTTTTTTTTTAACCTCTCTTAAGATTTACCATGTGTCAGATTTGGTGTGTAATCATCCCCAGATTGCCACATTTATTCTTGTCACTTCTGGAAGTCGTTGTTAAGACAAAGCGCCACGGTTACTGCATTTTTCAGAAACCCGGAAAAGATCCTGGAGCCCCCGACTGTAAATACGGAGAGACTGTGTATTGCCACACATCCCCCTTCCTGGGTTCTCTGCATCCTGGTCAGCTGCTCCAGGTCAGCACCATCAAAGATTTGATATGACGTTTAAGTGAATGGATACATGCCACATCACTAGTCTGATGTCATGGCACACGGAGATGATATGTCCTTTTCTTTTAGGCCTTTGAAAACAACCTCTTCCGTGCTCCGATCTACCTGCACAAGATGCCAGAGACAGATTTCCTGGTTCTACGAACACGACACGGCTACTACATTAGAGAGCTTGTGGACATCTTTGTAGTTGGTCAGGAGTGTCCCCTGTTTGAAGTTCCAGGGCCAAACTCGAAACGAGCCAATACTCACATCAGAGACTTCCTGCAGGTATGATTACTTGCAAGACCTCTCTCAGAGACTGAAGCTGTTGTAGTCACAAATGCTCAGTTGTCACATTTGTATTCTGTAGGTATTCATCTACCGCTTGTTCTGGAAGAGCAAGGATCGGCCCCGGAGAATCCGCATGGAGGATATAAAGAAAGCTTTTCCCTCTCACTCAGAGAGCAGCATTAGGAAACGACTCAAACTCTGTGCCGACTTCAAGCGTACAGGTAGACTTCACACATTGTCCGCCTTTATGTGAGCATTACCATGGATTGGACCGACCAAACGCAGATGTGTTGAACCAGGGCAGCGTTGAGGTTATAAAGGGATTGTGTGCTGTTTGAAGATGCATGAGTTCAGCAGTGTGTGTGTGTGTGCCTTGAATTGACAGACAGGAATCTGAACAGGGAAAGAGCTTTTTACACCTACTATGGATTTTACCCTACAGGTAAGATGTAGGCTTAAGGGAGTTTAAGGAGATAGGATTATATTACTTGTTATTTTTGTTCATCACGCTGTGTTCTATGATTAAGCAATCACTGAAGGTGAGAGAAAATTACTAATGTGTCTTTGCCTTTATGCAAGGAATGGATTCAAACTGGTGGGTACTAAAGCCTGACTTCAGATTGCCTACTGAAGAAGAGATTAGGGCCATGGTGTCTCCAGAGCAGTGCTGCGCCTACTACAGCATGCTGGTGGCAGAGCAAAGGCTCAAGGTAACCGTTTTTACATTCAGATTATTTTTAGTTAGTTAAATTAGTATTATGTCTGCTGTTAAACTACAAATTATTTGACTCATCTAGGATGCTGGATATGGTGAGAAATCCTTCTTTGCTCCAGAGGAGGAGAATGAAGAGGACTTCCAGATGAAGATTGATGATGAGGTATTGGTCCAAGTGCTCCCTCACAACTCATGCAGACTTCAGGTGACGGAAAGAAATTTTGATTTATGCCATGCTGACTCTGTTTGGCGTACTGTAGGTGCGGACAGCTCCTTGGAACACAACGAGAGCCTTCATTTCTGCCATGAAGGGGAAGTGCCTGTTGGAGGTTACGGGCGTGGCTGATCCCACAGGCTGCGGAGAAGGTTTCTCCTACGTGAAAGTGCCGAACAAGCCCACGCAACAGAAGGTCTCATTATCTCAAGTGAAGTTCTGCCACCTCATTTTTATTTTCTGCCAATGTTCGGGTCTGTGCCGCAGTTTAGAAGTTTTGGTTCTTCCTTTAGGATGACAAAGAGCCGCAGCCTGCCAAGAAGACAGTGACCGGGACAGATGCCGATTTGAGGAGGCTCTCGCTGAAGAATGCCAAGCAGCTGCTGCGCAAGTTTGGTGTTCCAGAGGAAGAGGTAACTAATGTTGGACCATATACAGATTAAGGACACCTCCCCTAATGAGAAAATTGATCTCAATAATTGGTCTTTTTATCCACTTTAACTGTAACTAATGTCAGAGTTCTTTCGTAATGATGGCAAATGCAGAAAATTCACCTGGCTTGTCCTTTTGGTTGGATTATTTAACACACCTTTAGAAGCTTGTTAATGAGATTATGTGTTTGTCTGTGTTTTAGATCAAGAAACTGTCACGATGGGAGGTTATCGATGTAGTGAGAACCATGTCCACAGAGCAAGCACGCTCAGGCGAGGGTCCCATGAGCAAGTTTGCCAGGGGCTCTCGTTTCTCTGTTGCCGAACACCAGGAACGCTACAAGGAAGAGTGTCAGAGGATCTTTGACCTGCAGAACAAGTGAGCCTCTCATTTACCATTATTTGTGTCGTTCATTATTCCGTCTGTGCACGCTGTGAGCCATTCTCCTTGTTGCACCCCAAACACAGAGTGTTGGAGTCGACAGAGGTGCTCTCTACAGACACAGACAGCAGTTCAGCAGAGGATAGTGACTTTGAGGAGATGGGGAAGAACATTGAGAACATGCTGCAGAACAAGAAGACCAGCTCCCAGCTTTCCCGCGAGAGGGAAGAGCAGGAAAGGAAGGAGCTGCAGAGGATGCTGATGGGAGAGGAGAGCGATCGGGACAACAAGGGACGCAAGGAACGGCGCAAAGGCTTGTGTACGTTTGTGTTTCCCATTGTAAATGAAGTCTTAATAAATATAAGTGTGTCTAACTGTGGACTTTACTTCCATTCACTTTATAGCCAGTTCCTTGTCCACCAGCTCCCACAAAGATGATGACACATCCTCTGTCACCAGCCTGAACTCCTCGGCAACAGGACGGCGGCTCAAGATCTATCGCACCTTCAGGGATGAGGATGGCAAGGAATATGTCCGCTGTGAGACAGTGCGCAAAGCTGCCGTCATCGACGCCTACACCAGGATCAGAACCACCAAGGATGATGAATTCATGTGAGTCTCTGTAATCAAACTCCAGTTCTTATCTTGAAGTAAGAACTTGTCCAAAGGGAGTGACCCATCAGGCTGTTATATAACCAGAGTGCCAAAACAATCGTACAAAGCTACTCTCTAACTGGGCAGGGTTTAAATTTATCCAAAGAAGGCGATGAAAATAATTCACTTCTTGGCTGCAACTTTGATGTTTAATATGCAAACTGACTTGACCTGGCTGCACACATCAAACATTTGGTACAGACTCTTAAATTAAGATTATATACTTGTTAAATTAGTGTTTAAAATATGCTGAAAGTTTTGCTCATTAAAAGTGTAACCAGAAGGTCAGCCTTACACTGTTAATATGCATGGCAGACATGAACACGGCTCATTAGGGACAAAGACAGAGAGCTCATATTGTGGTATTGTCTCTTAATTGGATCTGTGGCATCACCACTAATGAACCAGTGAATGCTAAATAGCTTACACTGTGAATATTTGTCGCTGCAGCCGAAAGTACGCCCTCTTTGATGAGCAGCACAGAGAGGAGATGAGGAAGGAGCGCCGGCGCATTCAGGAGCAGCTGAGGCGGCTGAAGAGAAACCAAGAGAAGGACAAGATCAAGGGACCCCCGGAGAAGAAGAGCAAGAAGGTCAAGGAGCGACCAGACCTCAAGGTAAAAGTAAGCTTGCTGATTCAGTACTATTCTCCATTCTCATTCTTCACCAGATTATACTCAGATGAAGGCAAACTTAAGATTCATCTGCCAGTTTTTTTTTTTGTATTTTTCCCAGTATTATTAAACAGCACATGTAGATTATTGTCTTGTTCCTTAATGTTTGCCTCTTTTCCCTAGCTAAAGTGCGGTGCATGTGGAGCCATTGGGCACATGAGAACCAACAAGTTCTGTCCGCTGTACTATCAAACCAACGCCCCGCCCTCTAACCCCGTCGCCATGACAGAGGAGCAGGAGGAGGAGCTGGAAAAGACCGTCATCCACAACGATAATGAGGAACTGATCAAGGTGGAGGGCACTAAGATTGTGCTGGGCAAGCAGCTCATTGAAAGGTAGTGGATTGTCATTTTTCCCTCTTCTTACCCCTGTGGAAAGAATTTTATCAAGAACCTGTAACATTTGTTATTTGCCCTTATGCAGTTTTAATAGATGGATTGTCCATGCTGTGTATTCCTGCCAGTTTCTAACCCCTTCTTTCTCTTGCAGTGCTGATGAGGTGCGCAGAAAGTCTTTAGTGCTCAAGTTCCCCAAACAACAGCTGCCACCAAAGAAGAAGAGACGTGTAGGCAGTGCAGTCCACTGTGATTACCTCAATGTAAGAATCGTTTTACAACTTGTTGCATCACATTGTGAAGTTTTAGCAGCTTTAAATCATCTTTGTGTTTTATTATTGACAGAAACCTCACAAAGCCATCCACCGCCGACGCACTGACCCCATGGTAACCCTGTCGTCTGTGCTAGAAAGCATCATCAATGACATGCGGGATCACCCCAACGTGAGATTCCTCAGGCACACACACCCCACCTCTGTTATATTCATCTTTTCCCCATACACCGCCTGTACTGAACTCTTTACTACCTTTTTCAATACAGACGTACCCTTTCCACACACCAGTCAATGCGAAGGTTGTCAAGGACTATTATAAAATCATCACACGGCCCATGGACCTGCAGACGCTACGGGATAATGTACGCAAGCGGATGTACCCATCGAGGGAGGAGTTCCGTGAAGCAGTGGAGCTTATCGTCAAAAACAGCGCCACCTACAATGGTAAAGTTAACACGATGATGTTAATATCATGTTTAACGTGATCGTGTCTGTTGTAAAGTACCTAAAGCCTTCCTCTGAATTCAGAAAGACATCAGTGTATTGAGACAGCTCTCTGATTTTGTCTCACTAGGAGCAAAGCATCCAATAACACAAGTGGCCCAGTCTATGTTGGACCTGTGCGACGCAAAACTGAAAGAGGTGAGTGAATGTCAGCGGCAGTGAAGATTGTTGCCTCAGTTAGTTTCCACATTAACCACTGCATCTGTGTGCAGAAGGAGGACAGGCTGGTGAGGCTGGAGAAAGCCATCAACCCCCTGCTGGATGATGATGATCAGGTGGCCTTCTCCTTCATCCTGGACCACATTGTCACCCAGAAAATGATGATGATTCCTGATGTGAGTCACCTCCTTCCTCTCCTTTCTCACCTTGTCTGTTTGAGAACAGTTAATCGGTGTAGGGGATCTCATTCTTCCGTTGTTATCTTCTTTGTAGTCTTGGCCTTTTCACCATCCTGTCAACAAAAAGTTTGTGCCAGATTATTATAAGGTAATCGTAAACCCCATGGATCTGGAATCCATCCGCAAGGTGAGAGGCTTATAAGATGCAGTAAATATAATCATTTAATTAGAGCAGCAAAACAAAGAAGCATCTAAATGTCCCTCTGTGAACGTGTGATTTGTGGTTCGACAGAACATCTCCAAACATAAATACCAGAATCGAGACGTGTTCCTCTCAGATGTCAGCCTCATCCACACCAACAGCATTAAGTACAACGGTAAATATTTTTCTCACATGACTTCACCATGACCTTTGGTGTCTCTTTTAAGTTCTGCAGTTATGTACAAGTGTTGCTTGTGTGTGTTCAACAGGCCCTGACAGTCCTTACACCAAGACAGCCCTGGATATTGTCAATGTGTGCAAGCAGACCCTGGCAGAGGTACGCTGAGTCTAATTCACAGTTTGAGTATTGCACAACGTTGCATCGAGCTGAGCTGATGTAACGTGGTGAGAGCTTTCCTATTTTCACTTACCCCATTCCAGTTTTTAAAATGCACCATGCAATAAGGCAAGCTAGTGACATGTCCATCACTGTGCTGTTGCATCATATGGTATGGTATGCTTACACAAAATCAGTGATTTGAAAATATTACAGAATTACATTGCTGCTCGTGATGCAGATTTTTCATACACCTCACAACTTCCCTGTCCCCATTGCAACAGGTGGTAGTTTATCCGTGTTTAAAGTTGTGAATTAGGTGACAGCATTGTAACAGGCTATTATTTATTGTATTATAAAGCAACCCACCCAAAACAAAATGGATATATCCTCATCCAGCAGTACTTGGGTGAGAGAAATAATATTCTCCATCATTAAATAAATAAGTTAAGGGAATCATATTATTCATAGAAATATATAACTCCATTTTCTAAACTTTTCGTTAACCGTTTCTTATTTAAAATCATCCTGCTTCAGAGTAATTATTATATCATCACTCTTACATATAACTTCAAACTGATGATACCTCCTAAAACTTAAATCTGCGTCCAGATTTGGATGCTTTAGAGCAGATCTACAGGTCACTACTGCCCCCAGGATCTGCAAGTATCATGATGGAGGAGGTAAGATTTGGTTCATAACACCATTCTAACAGTCATCTGTTTCTGCGTTTCCAGTATGATGAGCACTTGACACAGCTGGAGAAAGACATCTCCACTGCTAAAGAGGCAGCTCTGGATGCGGCTGACTTAGAGAGTCTGGACCCAATGACGCCTGGGCCTTACACACCACAGGTACGAGTGTATCCAGAGAGCTTGTTTTCTTTCACGAGCATGGGACATGGTGGTTTCCTGGGCGTCCGATTTACACAAACCCACACTGTCAAAAAAACTAAGGTTACCAACTCTTTTTTTAATGAGTCAAACCAAGTAGTCAGACATTTTGATGTGCAGTAGCTCCCTGTAGTGCTCCTTGCTCTCTGTACTAACTCTCCTTTCCAGACTTTCACGTTTCATTTCTACACCCTAGTTTCTTCACTGTAGTGTCTTCTTTTTCCCCCCTTTGCTCCTGTCCTCTTGTCCTGTCTCTCCGTTTGTGTGTGCTGCTCTGTGTGGTGTTGGCCAGCCTGCTGATCTGTTTGACAGCGGCGCTTCAGTGAGTCTGCCCAGAGAGCCCAGCAGCCTTTTCTCTGAGGGACCTCTAGTGGTTGCTCCAGAGAAGAGAGGCGGGCAGGTATGGAGAGACAGAAATAGGGCTTGCAACCACACGCCACCTCTCCTCAATTTATCCTCAAGCATCCAGCTTCTTCCAGTGCCTTCGTTGTACTTGTTTACATAAAGATTATTTGGTACACAAGAATATTACCGTTAACATCACAATCTGAATTTTGCCAAGTCTGACTTCTTTTATTCTGCTCCTCAGGGACGGCACATGAGAAGACCTGGTGAAGAAGAATCAGATGTAGATATTGAAGGATTTGAGGAGGAAGATGATGGGAAACCCAAGACTCCTGCTCCGGTACGAAAGACAGATTTATTCATATGATGTCTTCCGTATTGTACATTTTATACAAATGGCACCCAGTACATTTAAGATATATATTCATGAAAGTAAAAATCATAATTTTATTATTATTATTCTCGTGCTCATTGTGTTCTTGGTGGTCTTTGTCTCTAGGCAGAGGATGCTGAAGGAGATCTGGAGGACGAAGATGACGACGATGAGATGCTGCTGTCACCTCGCAGGCGGGTGCATCATGACCAGGAGGAAGAGGAAGACGACGAAGAAGAGGATGGAGACGACAGAAGATCTAACCGCCCGGCCCAAGCCAGTGTGCTTTATCAGGACCTGCTCATGTCTGACGGAGAGGAGGATGCCAGCGAAGAGGAGGGTGACAACCCTTTCTCCTGTAAGTCCTTTTATTTTAAAGTGCAACTTCAGTAACAATTTAACTGTAACTTCAGTAACAATATCATATTTCACAATTTCCACCTGCATTAAAAAAAGGATTGCGTATTAGAACCAGAGAGTAAAATATCTGATGCATAATGTTCCTCCTTCCAGCCATACAACTATCAGAGAGTGGCAGTGACTCTGACAGAGAGGTTGATGTGCGACCTGCACCTCCACGGAGAGCTCAAGAGACGGCCCGCATGGGCATGGAGCAGGACGAGAGCATGATGTCGTATGAAGGGGACGTGCCTGATGAGCCTCACATGGAAGACAGCAATGTCAGGTATAACAGGCCATCAGTACTGCATCACAATACTCACAAATGCAGATGATAGCAGTGTAATTATTTCTAACTAAATAGTTTAAGTGATAATATAACAGGCATTTCTATATTTCTTCTGAATTCTGGCTTCTGGCTGATGTGGTTTAAACATCTCCTTTCTTCTTGCCCCTTTTTCTGATTCAGTTACGGCAGTTATGAGGAGACGGAGAGTCGTAGTCAGTTGCAGCCATCCAGCATGGGAAACGGAGAGGAATACGGCATCAGCGAAGAGGAGGAGGAAGATGAAGAAGACGAAGCCCGGAGGAGAGGCCCGGCTGTGCTCTCCCAGGTCCAGCTTAGTGAAGACGAGGAGAGCGAAGAGTTCAGATCTATCGGGGGAGACAGCGACATGGACTCTGACAACTGAAATTGTTAATGAAATCTTTTCGTGACGCAGTATCATGAAAACACTGTTTTAAAATTGAGAAAATGTGACTTCTCAGGTAAATATGTACATTGTTCTTATTTTGTAAATGATGCTTAGTGTTTATAGCTTCCTACCGTAGCTCTGTTGTACCTTTGACAAAACAGCGCATTGTAAATTTCAGTTTGCCTTCTGTATGTTGAAAGAAAATTGCTCACCATGTCTGTCTTAACATGGAAGAGTGTGTTCGCTTGTTTTGTACCGTTTTAACTCCAGTATATCCTGCACTGAAAGTGTTAAAGCATCTCCTCGAAGGTCTTCTTTAAAACAGAATAAACGCGCTGAAGATAAACAAACTTTAACAAAAACTAAGCTGCAGTTTCTCTTCCTCACTGGTTTATTGAGTAGACGTTACTCTGCTCTTTCGTCATGGCGATAACTTAGGACTGGATCAGAACGGTCCAGGTCCATGTAGTTTACCCTCTATTTTTATAATTCCACATCATCGCGACCACATGTGTTTGAAACGATCAGGAAAGACGATTATAGACAACATATCTTTCTTCCTTAGAATTTTGAAAATTGAGTGTCTGTGCTGTACTGAAGGACACACCATGCAAGAGAGGAGCTTTGGATGAAGTGTAATAGATGACTAATGTGCAACACAAGGTTTGAAGCATCTAAGCAAATAAATCACGACCAAGATGGTGAATTGTAGGGCATTGTAGGTCATCCTAGTAAAAACTGGTTTAAGAAAAGCTATTTACATCTCAAAACCCAAGGTAATGTTTTCCTATTGCATTTTTTATTTAACAAAGACTAAATTCACAATATAAAACAAAAGTATCACATAAAAGCTTAGTATTATTATTATTTATTAATCTGCATTGCAAGTCACATGTTAGCTATAAGTAGTGTTCTTATTGTTGGTATAGATATCATGTCTATAGATCACTCAGACACTTGAGCTGCAGCAGACAAATAAAATTCAGAAATGAAACATGTTCACAAACTGACCAGCAGAGGGTGCTCCACCACCAAACTACAGTCTGAACTGTAGCTAACAAACTTTGTTTCACTAGCAAAAATCAGCATTTAGGTATTTTCTTCTTTTGTTACTTGAGCACTCTCAACAAGTACAACCCACTCTGATTCCTTTAACATTTGAACAGTGACTTACTTTGTGTTTGTATTATAACATGTAAATGATAAATGATCCTATTCAGACAAGCAGACAAGAGATCAAAGAAAACTGAACAGAAACTGACTTTTGATGGATTAGTTCTGAATGAAAGAAAGGTTGAAAACCACAGCAGTGTACACGGCACTGGACCTTAGGTGACGTGTAGGAACACGAGAGAGAAATGGACCTTCCCTGGGAGTTGCTACATATTATTAGATAGATTTAGACATCTGCTAAATATATCCACCACGGAAGTAATGATTTACGCCGAAAAACTTTTAGGAAGGCACGAAACCAACCGAAAACTCGCACTTCTGCTTCCTGGTAATTATGCTTACTATTATGCAGAGGTCACCTCTTACAGTTTCTCTCACAGGGTGGCAAATTGCACACTTCCTGTTGTGACAGAAAAAACAGCACGTTCTGTAATCAACCACACTGAAGTCTGTCTCCACTTCCACATTCAAAACAGTTACGAAATCTACAACAACAGCTTTGTTTGGTCTTCCAAGAACTGTCTCAGATGGGTAAATTTATCGGTGCTCCAGCTACTTCAGCATAACATTTCTAAAATAGTCCACATGGCTTCTTTTTAGTAATATCAAATCCCTCCCTGCAGCATAAGCCAGTGTTTTTAGTAAAACCTGCCATATGCACAGTCTGGTGTTTTTATCTGCAAGCTGTTCCAGAGGAAGAAGGCCCAGATCCAAGCACAATTAACTGAACCATCATCATACAGACACAGCACATACAATATATTTTTGCCCAGAGCGGCATACCATAAAGGATTTCAAAGTAGACACTAATCTCATTGTATTTATGTGATTATGCTGGCTTGTATACCAAATCATTACAGTTTCAAACTTTTATTACAGTTTATGAATTTGCTCTATATTATGAATTGTGAAGTCTTTCAGCGCTGAACGGATGGTGCATGTCTGGCCCAAGCTGTGGCGATCGGCCTGTCAGGTGAGGCAAAAACACGCCTGTGACTGGACATGTATCCCTTAGCAGAGAGAGGGAGCCTGCAGGGGCTGAGAGAGTGAGACCTCTGCAGCCTCTTCATGGCCGTGGTCCTGGCTGTCGAGTCTCTCATCGAGGTCAACAAGCTGCTGGAGTTCGGAGGTGCCGAGGACAGTGGTGTGGAGCAGCAGCTTGGCCCTGTTCTGGTGGAAGAATACACACCTGGGAAACAGTGAATGTTTTTTTTCTTAATTGATCAGACGTGAGTAAAGCTGCAGTTGTGTGTTGTTGTTGGTAATTTTCCTTTTTAATGTGAGCAAATGGATCCAAACCTGGTGGAGAGTAAGGGCTTTGGTCAGGAGGTTGGCAGTCATCACCCTCTAAGCTCCTGCTGTTCCTGACGGCCTGGAGGGAGCGGAGGCTGGTTCGCAGAGGTGACCTCATCTTGTCTGGAGATGCTGCAAAACACATGAGAGCTTCATCAAAGGTAATGGCATTCATTTGGAAAATAGTTTTTGGCACTTTTAATATCTTTGACTTGTCTTTTACTTCTGCCTCACTGCCTACCTAAAAAAAAGAATTACTAAACAACTGAGAGGTCTCTCTTCTTCAAAAGGTCATGATGCAAAGAAATGGTTCGGATCCTAAAATATCACTGGAAGTGAAAGTATTTTAAACAAGACCTCAGCTACTATGCACTAAATCTTACTGAGATCTTCCCAAGAACAAGAGAACTGATAATCTATCATAGTCTCTCATAAGAACGTGATAGCAACACTGTGTACACTCCGTGTACCTTGATTCTGAGCCAGTTTAAGCAGCTTGAATTGGGTGACTTGTTGGTGAAGCCTGGCCAGTCTGGGACTTTGGTAGGCCTGCTTAGCTACGGATGTTGGTGAATAGCAAGAAGCTGAGCTCAGTGACGACACACCAGGCAGTCGACGAGGGGAAGACGACGCCTCGTTTTTATTTCCTGAAGTGCAGTCACCAGCATTTTCACCTGTGCGTTTAAAACAGGACGGCAGTACCGGTAGAGACTGGTGGCTTCTGCTAGATGAAGCAGTGGAAGGCAGGGAAACATAGTCCTGTCTTAAACCTGAAAAATAATGGACAAAGTTATCCAGCCTTCACTGTGCACGCAGCGTACACTCTTGTATACTCACTGGCTTCCTGTAATCGGGCCATCATATGAACATCTGTTATGTCCTGCAGTCGGTAGCCTGTGGTTATGGAGTCGTGGGAGATGTTTCGCTCATTGTGATCTGTGCAGATTAATACATGTAATAATATAAGAAAAGCGTTTAGATGAACAATCACTACTACCTTAAATTGTCTAGCATAAACTCAAACTAAACTTAATTTATTGTTTTGAAGAAACCATTTGTTGCCAGTGCCTGCCTTAAGTCTTTGAGCCAGAGACATAATCCTTGTACCTTCCCAGGTAAAGTCCTCCTGGCCTCCACTTCAGCACCTTTAGCTATTGCTTGCTGTGGGGTCACTCTGCCTTCAGTCTGGTCTTTAGACTTCAGGTGACTGACTCAGCCAATTGAAGATATTTCACCTCCTCACCCCTAAACACTTTTCTTTTTTTTTGTTGCTTTGGCCATGTGAATTGTTGTTTTGCTGAATGATGAAATGTTGAGCAATGAAATGATCCATAAATGCCATTTCCACCATCATGGTTGACAGATGAGATACTTTACTTCGGGTCTTGAGCTGCTCTCTTTTTTTTTCTTTACACGTTTGTCTTTCAGTCGGGCTAGAGATATGTTCCCATTAGCTCACAGAACTGTCAGTTTATTTTTGCATTTTTCTGCAAACTGCAGTATGGCCTTTTGTATTTGAAGCTATCTGATGTTATCCTCATAAAGTATTCTATTTCTTACTGGTAAGGAAGGAAACATGTTCACCTAAGTCCAATTTGTATAACTTTGACTTGTATTGCAGTCATAAAAAGTAGTTTTTTCCACCATACAAAAAATATTTTCTAAAAGTTGCAGAGCTGTTGGTTTCTGTAAAGCAATTACCTTTATCTCCCTCAGATGGATTGGAATTTTGAATGTTTTTTAAGCTTGGGTCTCAATCAAGATGAAGTGACACTGACTCCACATACCCCAAGAAACTTTAACAGCTGACAAAACTGACATAAACGTACTCAAATTCAAATTTGTCCCTACCCATATTATTTTATTACAAACTGAATGTGCACAGAGCTTGAAGAACAACATATGGTTGTGTAGGGATTCATTTGATATTGCTACACATTGTTTCTTGTTTTATTTACTGAGTATAAACTACATCTCAGATTAATTTCTCATCAGGATATTACCTAAACTGTCAGTCATAATGTGTGTTGTGCTGATACATGCTTTGTCCATAGAGGAACTCAGAGACACACCGGCAGCATAATGGAAACCTGCAGGACGTCTGTAGTAATGACGTCTTGATCCTAGCATTGAAGAGAGTGAAAAAAGGGTAAACCCATGATTTAGCTGATGATCCTTGAACATTTAGAAAAAAAGCAGAAAAGAATATCACCAGGAAACTGACTCTGTGTCGCTGGCTTACTTTGATCCAGCATATTTGTCAGTAGACGACATGCAGCCTCCATCTCAGGACTGGGGTTATCAAGGACATGTCGACACCATCTGAGAGCTGACTCCTTTGTCTCTACAAACGACGGCTTCTTTGGAGACTCATATAACCTGTGAGGGGTAGGAATAAGAGATAACTCACTCTTAATCTAGTTAAACAAGAGAGCTCTTCAGAAAACATTTTATGAGGAGTATGAGTTAATTCTTCTGAACTGCTCAGGAGCCACCAGCACATTTACATGCATTTTAAAGTGTATGATAACTCGGACAACAATCCTCATTACAGAACATTACTGAGGGTTTGATGGCACATACCAGCTCTCTTCATCCTGCATATCATCCGCTAGATCAAGGATCTCCACCAAGTCTAAGGCAGACTGTTCTTCCTCTGTCTCCTTGTATTCCCAGAGGTCTTTCTCATAGTTATAGTTGTACAATGTACTATCAGAGGTGCAGCAAGACACAGGCGAATTACACCCAGACTTCAAATTATCCAGTCTTATTCTGGCGTCCATGGCAAATGACCGACTGTTAGAATTCTTGACTTGTGCATCGTTCCAGATGTTGCGGTATGCATCTGAATTGTCCTCCGGTTGCACACAGCTGCTTCCCACCTCATTGCAGATAAGATGAGGGTTCATATCAAACTCCTCCGATAGATGATTGCCAAAATACCTGCTCCAGTCGCTTTCGATTTGGTCTTGGGGTTGCATTTTCTCAGAGAAGTCCTCAAACCTTCTCATATCTTCAAACTCTTGTCCAGTCATTCCATCTCATTCCTCTGTCTGTTGTCAGACTGAAATCTAACACGATCTGGATCAACAAGGTGTGAATCTTCATAGATTTAATGGTGATTTTTCTCGTCAAACACCAACCTACCTTCTCTACTGACCCAGATTTAGTGAGTAGGGCTGTTAAGTATAGACTCACAACAGATTGGATGGATTAAGAGAAGCATCATGGGCTTATGCGGATTAAAGAGTTCACGAGTTGTTAGAAAGAGAGATAAGGAGACACACAGCATCACATCTTCAAGACCAACATGGGCAATAGTGAGGGTAACAGCTGGTGAACATATTTGTTTGACTTGAGTGAGTCGTGGTCTGTACATCCCTCTGTGCTGGCTTGCCTTCAGAGTTCGCTGAGTGTTTGTGGTTGACTGTTTTGTAAATGTACCTGTATTCATCGCGCCAAAGGAAGTCATATTGTCAAGTGTGGTCGGATGCTGCTTCTCTCTTTTTGTCTTTCGCTCTCTTTACTGCATGCAGAATCAAGCCGAAGATTACCAGCCTCTCTTATAGCTGCTTGATTTAAACATTACTTGTCAATTACAAACGCATACCATGGCATGTAGTTGGATGACCTTTTCAGGGCCATAACAATACCAGTAATATCACAAGAAGATGTGTTGTAGCTCTTTTACTGTGAAGCACCTGGAAAATGTTTTCTATTTAAAAGAGCAACAAAATCTATTAAATGCATTTCATTCAGGATTGCACATCCATTAACCACTCCCCCGTCTTACAAAAATCAGGCAGAGACAGATAAAAACGTATCATAATAAAAAATAAACTGATAGATTTTATTTATCAGGCCATGAAATCACAAAAAGAGTCAATTTCGAATTTAGTTTAGTAACTCCTTTATATATAAGTAACTAATCAGAAGGGGGAAATGGGCCTCCATGTTTTGGAGGTGTTGAAAGACAAAACGGACCTTGAACCTTTGACCACATCTAGGTGTGGTTATGTGTGTTGTACATCAAGAGATAGTTTTAGTGCGGAGGGAGTGGTGTTTGTCATTAAACTATAGAGGCAAATGAAGGACATAGCTTTAAACTGTGCTGCCAGACTTAATACTGAGTCAACTGCTTCCTGGCTCCAGCTAACACGCAAACCTGATAATGTTGTTGCTATTTTTTGTTTGTTTGCTTTTAGCAAAATAGTTATTTCTGTGACGGTGGTGTCATCAGTTTGTTTTAATTATCTACGTAAATCTGTTGAAGTATAAAATGCTGCATAACAGCAAGAGTTAGCGGTTAAAATACATTACTTTATTGCTGCATTAGCAACTGAGCAAACAAGTATGCTAGCTAGAAGTTAGCAACATCATTAGTTTGGAAATATTTTCTCTTTTCCATATTCACGAAAACTCCGTTCTCGAGTAAAATTCTATCAGGACAAATAATAAACAACTAAATATACAAAAAATCCAAAATAATAATAAAAAAATGTATGTAAAGAACACCTGGATGCTGAGACCCGACATGTGCTGGTATGGCTGGGCCTCTCTGTAAAAAAACAAACAAAAAAAAACTCTGTATTTTTCAGAATTTGTGGATGAAAACAATTATTTTTACTAATTTAAAACATTTATATATTTAAAGGTCAAGAATGACTTAAATACACTGTGTAATTATGTTAGCAAGCGTAGCTAATCATCGGTTAATCTGAAATATTGCTTAGCATGTTACGAGAAGAGTCCTGACTCCAGTGTTGCCAGATGGGAAATGAAGAAATATCATGGTGTCGCTTTAAAATGATCATATTTTGACCCAAACTATCGTATGTACTAAAACAACTTGAAAAAAATCACACAGGACAGTGCATTTAAAATCAAACATATACTCCGTGCATGGAACTACAATAACCTAAGGAATAAACACGGAGGCTTGGCCATTTGAATGAAACAACTGCTTTATTCATTGTCAGTCAAATCGTATATTTGCCCTTTTATATCGTATAGGCCCTGAAACTATGGAATAAATACAATAATTATCGTATCTGGCAACACTGCTCTTGCGTTATTCGCGGCCTTGCAAACGGACATTTTTGGTAAGGGCCGAATGCTCGAGTTGTGATATGCTTGCTGAGGTTTCCTATTCCAATTTAGTTATATGGAGATTTCTCTGTACCTACATTGCTGCTGCAACTGTGAAATTTCCCAGTGTGGAATTAATAAAGCATATTATCAACTTTCGCAACACCTTTACATGTCATTGTTAGCTTGCTACGCGGAAGGTTGCCTAGCAGCGTCCTCATCTTCTACAGCTTATCACTTCACTGACGCACATTTTGTCACGACTTTCAACAGCTTCACTATTTCCATTTGAAGATAGCATTAGGCAATACCTGTTTATGACCTCAAAGTAATCCTGACATAATTAACCACATGGTGCTCAGTTTCTGTTTGTGGTGTATGGACTTGGGTTGATGTTCAATTTCACAATAACATGAATAATGAGGCATCCTTCAACACATTGCTTTTTTTTCTCAGCAGACATGTTGACTGGTGCATGGGTGTATCAATGGTGGCTCAGTAACATTAAGTGTCCCAGTAAGTTATTACTCTTTCCCAGTTCAGACCTGTCTGCCAGGAAAAGGTAAGCTATTGCTGCTATGATAAATGACGTAGGTGTCAGCAGATACTCTGCTAAACTTCCTTTAATAAACCCCGCCCAGTTTCAAAAGAAGAGGAGGTGTCTTCTCCTCCACCCAGTGTAGGCTGCACCTGCGCCCTGCTTCCCTGCCGGTTACCTCACCGCCCCCACCGGCCTGTTTCCTCCTCGTCATCGCCGATGCTTCCCCGCTGTGTCTGACTCCCCGACCGGTCGTACCTCTTCACCTGCCACCAAAACTGCAGCAACATGGCGTACTCGTAGTAGCACCTTTCCCGTGTAAAATGAGTAGAAACAAGCGACAGATAACGCAGTGAAGCACCGCCTCTGCTAGGGGGGGAAATGCAGGACGACATCGGCAAAGCAGCAGTCGGGAGTCCGGCTGGAGCCACTGGTGCGCAGGTAAGAGCGCAGCTTTGTTATTCCCCATCAAACATCACCTCGCGTGTTAACGAAGCATAATAGCCTTTTAAATAAACCTGGAAGCATTTTACGACCTGTTTTATTTCACTTCTCCTGGCATTTCGGATGTCTTCTGGTCGTAAAGAAAGGTAAAATGTCTTCAGAGGAAGCGGTCTAACCTGTCCGTCCACATTACTCTCGGAGTTGTCCTCTTCTACAGCAGCACACCGCAGGGTCAAGGCCTCAGTGCACTCCCCCCAAACAGATGTGTTTACTACAACTTTTTACACCAGAGAGACACAGGATTGTTTAGCTGCCAGTCAAATCATGATAAAGTCCATTATTGAACATGATCACACACTGTATACATTGATCTGCTTTTCTGTTTCTGATTTCTGTAGGCTACGTTTAGTGTGCGTGCTCATCCAAGACACTGGGTTGGATGAATGGGCTATTTTTAAGCCCAATAATGTCTATAAATTTGAATGAATAATAGATTAATCAAGAATATAGTTAAGGAAATGAATATATTCCTGAATATATTTGAGGAAATTCCATGTTGAAGGTAATTTTAGTTTCCTGTCCGTAGTGATGTACCCAGGGGTGTAGATCCGATGTCAGGATTGGGGGGGACACAAAAGTGATTTTTGTTTTTTGTCGGTATGCAACACATACCATGGCACCATACCAATCATTTCTTTTTAGATGTGAATCTAAAATGTGAAGAATGTGAAGTCTGAAAATACATTTGTTCAATTTTGAATAATTTTTATTGGGGGGGACAATTCATGTTTTTCACAAATTGGGGAGGACATGTCCCCCCCATCCCCCCCGGGATCTGCACCCATGGATGTACCAGATGATGATTATAATGAACTTTTCTAGTTTCTTCACTTTTAGAGCTGCTTTTGATGCTGTCCGTGGACTCTTTTGGTCTATTGTACACACTGCAATCAGTTAGTTCTCTTTTCAACACATTTACATCTTCCTTGGTCATATTGTGATACCTTTGTCTCTATGCTACCACATGTTTACATATTCCCTGTGTGCAAGGTGTTTGTAAACCTGGTGATAAAAAATATCTTGACTTCTTTTGGACTCTTAATTGGAAATGTATTTTTTATTTTAGCAAAACCATTTGTATTCTATTCAGTGTACTGAAAAATGGATACAAATAACAATGACCATCACATTGAATAAAGCAGAAGCCCTGCTGTTATCTTCATTGGACTTCCTCCCTGTGACCTGACATTAAAAAGTAGTTCCTCCTTTCAGATGGATAGAGTGCAGGAAGGAAGAGGAAGAAATAGTAGACCTTGGTTGGTACAGTTGGTAGTTTTAATACCTGAGGAGGAGGTAGCTACAAAGCTTGTTTGTATAATTCTGTGGAAGCACCTGGGTAAATGCTTGTTTTTACTGTACTTAATGGATGATTAGAACTGCCATTGCTAACAGTTTTTGCACATTTCTATGTAATCCACAAACTAATGTTATGACATCTGTTTATTTCCTCCCTGATTTCAAAGTTTTAACAGTGTAATTTTGTGTTGTTTTTTTTTTAGAATTCTGTACATTCGAACGGCCATACCGTTGCTCACAATGGCTACAACCCGACAACTACGCCTTCATCACAGCCTGAATCCCGAGCCCCGAGTCCTGTGCCCACTCCACCTGCAACTGTTCCGAGGGAGCAGTGGGGTGGAAAATATGAGTTCCTGCTGTCCTGTATAGGATACTGTGTGGGACTTGGGAATGTGTGGCGGTTCCCATACCTTTGCTATCGCAATGGAGGAGGTGAGCGGTCTACAAGCATGATTGCTGCCCTCTGTAGGCTTTAAATGCCTCTAATGCCTGGGTGTGTGTCTGTAATGTTTTGTTACGCCTGTTTAGGTAAGAGTCACTCTTTGCCTTGCCCTTGGGTGTGCGCTACCCTCGGATCATTCTGACTTATTCCACACTCTCAGCCCAGAGCTCTCCATGCCAGCATCAGGAAAGCTAGTGCACAAAGCATTTGCTAATCCTCTAAGTGGAGACAGTGTTTTTCTCTTGGTCACACACCAGACATGTGGTCTGATTTTTTTGTATCCCAGCCTTATAAGCTATGCATCTTTTTCTGAATTCAGACTTGTTGTAGCTCGACTAATAGTAATACCAGATGACATCTGTCTGTGAAGCTGCTGTCTAGAAATGGACCTGCCTCTACAGGCCATCTGCATGCACAGAATTGCACTGAATGTCTCCCCCGGCACCGCCCTTGCTCAATCTGGCCTGTTTCTAATCTTCGCAGGTGTGTTTCTCATCCCCTACTTCATCATGCTCTTTTTTACGGGTGTTCCCCTCTTCCTCATGGAGCTGAGTTTGGGCCAATATGGTGCAGCTGGTCCGATCACTGTGTGGAAATGCTGCCCTCTCCTCAAAGGTAATGCCCTCTTGTATTATGTATTATATTAACCTAATTGATAGAACTTTTTTATAGAGATAATTGCCCCCCTTTTGGTATTGTGATTGGTCTGCTAGCCCTCAAGCAGAGGGCTCCTACCCTTTGTCAAGTTCTGACTTCCTATGTTACTGTTGCTATGTTAGACAAACCATATCAAGGCGGAGGTGCTTTCCCACTGAAAAACACTGAAAATATCTGCTGCATAAGGTCAGCCGTAGCCGTCTGGCCTTCCCATTACCTACACTCGATTATTACAATGTTTTTGGATTGTTTAACGAATGGCTTGTTTGTCAAACGCCCACAAAGCATCAATAAGACAGTGTTCAGAAATTTAAAAATGTCTGATCACATGTATGTTTTAACTCTCTAATATGGAAAAGTGTCATCAGAATGCCTGTGTCACCAGTCAGTCCAGACTCACGTCACAGTTTTAGGAAAATAACCGCCTGCTGACTCACATCAGCTTGCTTACCTCATTACTGTACTCCATCTGCGATCATCTGATACAGAAACCTGTATGGACTGTCTCCAAACCAGAAAAGTACGTTTTATCAAGGAACTGCCAGAAGCAAATTGGCAGGCAGAAGAGAGAAATGGGGTGGAGTTCCTCTTTAAAGGAAGTGGAAAGTCTCTTGTTAAGAAGCCCAACAATTAGCGCCTGGAATTCTGTCATTAAACATCAATATACCCTGTGTGTTCATTAACTATATGTATTTTTTTGTTTCTGCTAACATAGCTTCCACTTTATGTCACAGCTACTTGCAAAATTATCCACAAAATATCTTATACAGTACAAAGTCCCTCCCACAATAATCTAAATCCTGTTTTTCTGTGATTCTTATGCAGGTATTGGAATTGGAATGCTTTGTGTGTCCACGTTGGTGTGTCTCTACTATAATGTCATCATAGCGTGGACATTTTACTACCTGGGCAGCTCGTTCCAGAGCCCCCTGCCCTGGTCATGTGACGCTATAGCCAACGCAGGCATCTGTGGTAACGGCTCCACCAGCAATAGCTCCAGCGGTAAACCCCTCAGCCCCACAGAAATATTCTGGAAGTAAGTGCTTTGTTTACACGCTTATGTATAGTACTGTTTATATCCTTAGGCATCCTTGAACTGGAAATTTATTATAGACTATACATTATCAGCTGCTTTTCAGCTAAAATGACAGGACTTCATAGGAGTAAATTTCTAAAGATTTATAAGTGAAAGTCACCCCAGTCACTTATAAATCTGGCCCTGCAATGATGCATTGTTTGTTTTCAAAAGGTGTGGTCAGAGGTGTGCGATTTTAAGTTTGTGTGTGACTTGTGTGTCTCATAGTGAACGTGTACTGGGAGTGGTACACAGCAAAGGCCTTCATGACCCGGGCCCCGTCCGGTGGCCCTTGGCCCTGTGCCTGCTGGCTGCCTGGATCATCATCTTTCTGTGTATGCTCAAGGGCATCCGCAGCTCTGGCAAGGTGATTTAGCACAACGTTCTTATTGTCAGACAATCCGATCCCCTCGCTGCCGTATCTAGTTGGCCTAACGTGTGTTTGTGCTGTGTGTGTTTTCAGGTGGTTTATGTAACGGCTACCTTCCCGTACTTCGTGCTCATTGTTTTGATCATCAGGGGTGCCACACTGGAGGGCTCTCTTCAGGGCATTGCTTTCTACCTCACCCCAGACTGGGGCCGCTTAGCTAATGCACAGGTACTTTTGATACTAGACTTTAGTTCAGGGGCCACATACAGCCATAATAATAGCATGATAACCTACAAATAACAACTTCAGATGTTCCCCTTTGTTTTAGGGTAAGAATTACAAGTACATCATAAAAATGTTTATATATGAATGAGCTACCCTTTCACAAAACATTTCATGAACAACCTGAAATTTCTTAAGAAAGGAAGTGCAATTTCATTACATTGCTTCCATCTGCTGTTTAGTTCTGGGTCTCAGTGTTGTGTTATGTCCATGACTCTGACTAAAACTGTGTGACCCTTAGTGGAAAATTAGTAATAGCAGTTACGTTTATTTAAATATTGCAGTTAATGTCATCTATGTAGTTTTCACACTTTGCAAATTCATACCACAGGCCAGATTGGACCCTCTGACAGGCCAGTTTTGGCCCACGAGCCATATGTTTAACAACCCTGCTGAGTCTGTGATCACGGAGCTTTGATAAGACTTCAAAACTAATAATATTTTGATGATATGTCCATTGAATATTTTTCGTCTGAACCACTACAGGTGTGGAATGACGCAGCCTCACAGATCTTCTACTCATTAGGTATTGGGGTAGGAGGGCTGCTTTCTATGGCCTCTTACAATAAGTTTGACAACAATGTCATCAGGTGAGCTCATGCTCTTTTCAAAAATTATCTCTGCTGTTCAAATTGTGACGTCTCCATATAATCATGACTCTTTTGATTACAGGGATACTATAATCATCACCACAGGAAACTGCACCACCAGCTTCTTTGCAGGATTTGCCATATTCTCAATCCTGGGTCACATGGCATGGAAGAAGGGCGTGCCGGTTGCGGAGGTGGCAGATACAGGTAGTTACTTTGCATTTATGCACAGTAATCCCGTTGTTTTCTGTTAAAAGTTCATAACCGTTCATTACTTTACCATCTCTGAACAAATTATTACTTACGTTGCCCTCAAATGGGGTTGTATCTACTGTGTTCAAAAGAAAACCGCCCGCTTGTGCTGTTCATAACCTGTTAATTGGATAGAAGTTTTCACTAAGGTCCAAGTTCAGTTGAGATGTCGCAGGTGTTTTCATAGACAGTGGAAGTGGATAGTAAGGTCATTTTTTGAGTTTAGTTGTACTTTATATTATGTCTGAGGTAAATACTGATATTGAACATTGTCCTCAAACATTTTTATAAAAGTCACCTGGTTGTTAGCTTGCTAAATATTAGCCTTAGTGGATTCTCGATGTCTACAGTTGCCTAGCAGCAGTGTTCTCACAACTTAAGTTACGTTACCACTTGCACACCAGACTTCAACCTTTCTTTTTTTTTTTAACCCATTAGGTCCTGGGTTGGCTTTTGTTGCGTACCCAGAAGCCCTTGCTCTGCTGCCAGGTTCAGTATTCTGGTCCATCATGTTCTTCCTGATGTTGTTCATGCTGGGGGTCGATACGCTGGTAAGGCCACACGCCACGTCTTTTTTTTTTTTTTAGCAAGAATCAAAACCTACATATCCACCTCAAAATGTGTGATACCTTCTACTCTGTTGCCTCACAGTTTGGAAACATGGAGGGCATCACTACGGCCGTGCTGGATGAGTTCCCACACCTCAGGAGCAACACGCTGCACAAGTCCTTGTTCTTGGGTGCTCTCTGTTTTGGCTTCTACCTGATGGGCCTCCTGTTAGTGACTGATGTGAGTGTGATTTTAAAAGAAATATCTGCATCCTTTGTATGTTCAGACTCACACCTCCCATGCCTGTCTGTGTCTTCCTAGGGAGGGATTTACTGGTTCACTCTCATTGACTCCTTCAGCACTAGTTTCGGCCTCATCATCATCACCCTCTTCATGTGCATTGGCATCTCCTTTTTCTATGGTATCCCATCCTGCAGTCCTTATTTTTACATTACACTCCTCTAACACCATATCATTCCTCCATATGAGATCCACTCATCCAACATATATAATGTCTTGCACAAGTGAAGAAAGTTTGATTTGCAAAACTAGGTTCTACCTAAGCTTTTTATCTTTTCTAGGTTAGAGTTATCATTTTGTTTTTAATAATACATTTGTATCCATGAATTTCCAGGCTTCCTAATATGCATTTCTTAATGAACCTTTCTATTTAGGTGTCAACCAGTTTTGTCAGGACATCCTTGATATGATCTGCCACTGCCCTCCCTGGTGTGGCAAAGTGCTGC
The DNA here is from genome assembly GCF_963514085.1 of Chelon labrosus. Classification (NCBI taxonomy): domain Eukaryota; kingdom Metazoa; phylum Chordata; class Actinopteri; order Mugiliformes; family Mugilidae; genus Chelon; species Chelon labrosus. The sequence continues at coordinate 3,530,536 of NC_140350.1, read as the reverse complement.
TTTACTTCAAAGCCTGCTGGGTTTTCTTCACTCCGTTTCTACTGCTGGTGAGTTTATACATGTAGTGTTTTTTCTAATCTTTGTTTTATCATTTATCTGCCTCTTGCCCGATGACAGCTAGGATAGACTCCAGCCCGCACCCTTCACAGGACAAGCGGTTACAGAAGATGAATAAATGAACGAATTAATTTACACAGTCCATGTTACTCATCTAGTATGTCTGCTGTTTTTTTTGTATGTTGCCTGAAATAGACTTATCATTTACAGTCAGGCAAACTGATATACCCATTTTATACTCTATTGTTATGTATTGTTGAACCTTCAGTCAAAGGGTAATATGAAGAGGGGTGAAACTCCTGGAGTTAAATATAAAAATGAGTAAACTAAAGTAACATCACTCGTTTGAGATCTTCAGTTGCAAACTGCGTTGAAATCTTGACGCCGGTTGAATAATTGAAGAGGAGAACTGACATTCAATCTGAGTCCCCCCTGCAGGATTTCTATTCTGGCCTTCTCATTCTCTCTGCAGCTGCCATTGTGTCTTTTTGTTGACATGAAATCTTCCTGTGCTCACTGTGTGCCTTTCCTGTTGTGGCTGTAGTTCATCCTGACCTACATCTTCATTGAGATGTACAACACTTCACTCCACTACGGCTCTTACGTGTATCCACGGTGGGGCAAAGCGCTGGGCGTGTGCATTGGTGCGACCTGCTGTCTACAGATCCTCATCTGGGCCATCGTGGCCATCAGCAAGGAAACTGGAACACTGAAAGACGTCAGTATCACCACTAAGTCACTCTGAGTTCCAGTTACAGCTCAGACTGACTGTTAACACGGTGTCTGTTTAATATACAGTATAACATGATGGGTTTGTAACTATCCCTGACTTTGTTTTTGCAGCGTTTCCAGAAATCAATTCGACCCCTGAATTCCTGGAGGGTAAATAACAGCAACAGCAGAGCACAGGAGACCATGGAGCATGAGAGAGTGGAGGCTCCGTTCACGGTCACACTCACTGACATGGACTTTACAGCCATGACGTGGGAGGTGGGAAGCCAGGCATAACAACTCTGACAGAAGTGATGAACTCATGATAAAATGCAAACTGCGTTGTAAAGAGACAGAGGAATTTATTGTTTTGTTTTTCGCCCCAGCTAGACTCTGGTGGCTGTCTCAGTAGACTGTGTCCTGCAGGGCAGTGTGGATCAGTTGGTTTATTTATACTATTACGTGTATGTATATGAATTTAGTTTTTAACATTTTTTTTTTTTTTTTACATTGCGTAGATGTTAAGGTTGCAGTATATCTGCTGATCTTATTTATTATCATCATAGCATAGTGCAATGAACTGTCACTGACAGTGGCCAACAGCAGCTTAAGTACCAGAGGTAAGTTGTCATATACAAGGAGGAGGGACTGTTGCCCTCTACACCACTCATGGACCAGGAGAAGTGAACGCAAGTCATCTGCCTGCAAGACTAAATGATGTGGACGACATGGCTCTACTGAGTCAAGAGTTCTTTTAATCCATTTTATATTTTAAAATGAATTATTGCTAAAATGATTGCTAGAATAAATAAATACATGAAAAATATAACTTGCCAAATGAACTATTTTTGAAGATGCTGCGCTAGTGTCACTGAGAGTAGACACCCAGATGTCTTATCTGATTGTTTGCATTTAAAATGAGCATAGAATTATAGTTATCACTCACTTCTACAAATTACAAATATAACTCTACAGTAGACAGGTTTTTGACCGTTGCTTCTAAAATTATCCATTGTTAGCTTTTGCAAAAGACCATCAGGGGGAAGTTGGCTGACAGTTCTCCTTTGCCAGTTTCCTCTGCTGTTTATTGGCAGAGTCCTTATTAAGTTACTGTTTTATCACTGTTTAAGTTTACTATATGAAGGAGCACTCATTGGTTTAAAATCTGTCCTTTAGAACATGATCATTGTTGTCTTTGTTAGGAAATCGGTTGGTAAAAATGATATTTAAGATAATTAAGAATGTTACTGTACAATCAGAACAATGCATTTTATTTAGATTGTTTGCTTGGTGAGCCCAGTGTTATTTAAGTTGAGACGTAAATCAAATCATCTGAGACAGCTCTCAAAACCGTTTTTCAATGTGTTCCTTCTTGTGTCTTGTTGCAAACAAGTATATGGTGATGGATAAATGAAACCCTCCAGATCTACAGTGTTTAGGTTTCCCCTTCAGATGAGTCAAACTAATGTGTATCGTCAAGATTTTCTCTTTTAAATAAAATTCCAAGCGAAATCAAGACTTTTAAACCTTTAAGAGACATTTTTTTTGCCATTTTTGTTATGGCTTTACGCAATAATGTTTCTGACTTTGTACACTAAATTGCCATTCTTGTAAAAATGCTACTGTAAATAATCATTCTTATGACTTGATTTGTTTTGTTGTGACTTATTGTGTGTATATATATATATACACAATAAGTCACAACAAAACAAATATATACATATATATATATATACATATATATATATGTGTGTGTGTGTGTGTGTGTGTTTTGAATGGTTCTTTTGATATACGTTTGTCGCTGCTCATCGTAGTGGGTAGTGATGGGGTGGCTTGCTATTGACTGAGCCCTACCAACAGAGGGCAATGTTTACACAAAGTATAGAGAGACGGTTTGGCACAAATTCATGTCCGCTTCCTTAAATATCACATTTACTGTATTGTATTAAAAGATAATTTACAGTGATCTGAAATAATTTATTGTAACCTGTAATAATGTAAGCAGTGATAGATGAAGGTATGTTCCGTGGATATATTATTATTATTATTATATATATATTAAATATTTACATAAAATAAATACGTAAAAGGTAGATGCGGCTATGTGTTGCATTCACATCGCTGTAATATACAGCTACATTGGTTTAGCTAGAATAACGTGTTAATTACACTGTGCTGAGTAAACACCTCCAGCAGGGGCTGGCTCAAATCGTGGTATTGGCCACTAGCAGTGGTATTTCCGGTGGTACCCCCAGATACCACGGCAATTATCACCGCTAGTGGCCACTAGCAGTGGTAATTACCGTGGTATCTGGGGTTACCACCGGAAATACCACTGCTAGTGGCCAATACCACGATTTGAGCTTGCTGTCTCTCCGTGCTCGTCTCGATGGCGGGATAAATGCAAATGAACGGATGTTGCGTAGATGTTTTCCCGCGTTTTTGTCTCGAGAGTTTGGGTGCGTTCGTTTGCTGTTTGTCACGTGATCCCGGCAAACGCAAGCTGTTGTATGTTTGTTAACACACCGCGTCTGGATAAACGTGAAGCAGTGAAACGTTAAGTTAATGTTAAAGTAGACAACCGTAGGTTCAAACGGACACAAACCACCACAAAAACGCAATGCATGGGGTCGTTTACTCGTGGTAGTGAACATTATTTGTGGGGGGCGTGTAACAGCACTGGCACCGGCCGCGCGGGTACTCCGCCGCGCGTTTCAGTGATACAAAACGAACACTTCCTTCACCACGGGTTCAGGAAGTTATTCAGGTTTTGTTGTATTGTTGCCACGGAACTCGTTTAGTGGGCTTTAAATTCAGTAAGCATTATTTGCCACCTTCAAAACACACTTCTTTTTTTTTTAATTGTATAATTTGCCTCTTTGTTAACTGGACGCCAAGATGGCACCGAAGAAACGCAACTCTGTGACTCCTCACAGTAAGGAGCTGAAGCCCAGTGCAGAAAGTGCCTCTCCTGACAAGAAGGAAAGTCCAGAGTTATCTGTTAAGAAGTAAGAAAAGTTATGGTTCCTCACTCCGACCACAGCTGCATGTCAACAGTCGGAATATTAGTGTTTTAGTTTTAACATTATAGCGTAACATTGAGCTAGTTTGTTCAGATGCTCAACTCTTGCTAGCTAGCTTATGTGACCCAGGTTGACTAGCTAGCTGCTTTAAATGAATTCAGACCTGCATTTAAAGCTTATACAACGAGATTTGATACGTCCTAACCCAGCACAACTTTATTCCGTTTATTGCTATTTAATAACTGACGTGTGTGTAAAGGTGTCTCTGTTATAACAGACAAATACACCCCTTGTCTGACTCACACTTTGGCTAACACTCCGGGTAGTGCCGCATTGTTGTCATCAGTGCAGCATAGCACGATGTTCTGTGTTTGTGTTCTCTATGATTGTTGATTTCTGACCTCCATCCTCTAGACACAGAGACAAGGATGCTGAGTTTGTGACTCTGTGTAAGAGCCTTCATGTGACCGACCTGGTGTGTGACCGTGCTTGGAAGCTGTGGAAAGATGTTCAAGAGTCCATGGATGAAGTCACTGTATGTATTCATCAATTGTTATGTGACTGTACATTCATGCTGCTGTGATCCCGCTGGCTGTCCTGCTTAAACTTTGGACAAGACATGGATGTAAAGTTAATCTGGTTGAAAACTACTCTATAAGGGAGTAAAAACATTCCTTCTGGACACAGCCAATGGTTCATATATATTATTTTGTGGCCGTGATGACATTCAGTCCTCCCAATCAGATACTCTCCATGTTATCCTTTTTAAAAAGTTTTCTCAGATTTGCATTACGGAGAATATGTTCAAAGCCTAAATCCATTATCATCCTTACTTTAGGCTGCTGTAATGTTTTTAAATTTTCAAACAGTAGCTGGGTACAGTACCAGAAACAGACATTTCCCAGTTTTTGCAAGGTACTTAAAAATATCCGGTAGATGATAAAAAACAACTTAATTACATTTCTTTTAAAACACTTCCACCCAAGAGAAAGGAGACGGGTTGTGACCAAACAGTATTTTCTAACATTGTTCTTTATACATTTTGTTTCAGGACAGCCAGAAAAGGCTGTGGGGTGCTTCTCTGTTTGTGACTGTCGTAGATATGGATGCCACCTGTTTCACCTTTACCCAGGTTCTCAAAGCAGTCAGTCTTAAGTGAGTGCTAACTATATGTTATTGGCTTTGGTCAAATTCATAGTGAACCTGCTTTCATGCAATTGTGGTCATTTGAATAGACATTATGACAACTGTGGAGAGGGTGAAGACTTACCAGTCTTACAATTAACTTTACTATTTACTCACATCAGTTATGTGATTTTACAGTTTTGTTCTTATTTATATATATCGTGTGACACAACTTAATCTTTTCTCTTTTGTAGCGTAAAACAGTTTATGGATCTGGTAAGGAAGTTGGATGTAAACCTGGATACAATAAGCTCCAAAGTGAATTCAGCACTGACACGAATGGAGAAGAAGTATGATGTGATGCTGGCTCTATATCAGAGATTTGAGAAGTGAGTGAGCATAACAATACAGTGAAGGGCTTGATTTATGTAAGAGTTTTGGGTATAATTGTGAGTAATCAAACATTTCATGTTGTTTCAGAACATGTAAGAAAATCTTCGCTTTGACGTCAGATGGAAAGTAAGTTTAAGACTTCTGTGCCATATAAGAGAAATTTATTTGTCACTCTTTTTAGTATCTTGTTGGTCTTGTGTTTGATAATGATATTGTGATGAAGGATGTGATGCAGGTGCACGGTTAATGGTCAAATGTCTCATCTTCAAGGGAAAGGGAGACCATGCAGACTTGCTGGACTATGTTTCTTTTGGCCAAAGGTAGGTTCAGCATTTTAACACACTAGGACCAAGCTGTTAACACACTAGATGGAATTATTTTCATGTTGATCTCTCTTCTTCTTTTCACCCTTCCTTCCTCCTTTGTGCTCAGCTGTAGAGTTCATGTTTCTCTGCATGGTTACAGTTTCATGGTTATGTTTCTAGCTTCATTGTTTTTGTGACAATGCTCTTCATGTGTCTCTGCTGTTTACAGGAAGGGCCTTGCAGATGGAGGATGACCTGGTCATATCATTCCAGTTGCTTCTCTGTACACTGGAGTTATTCATCAAGCGCTGTTCTCCAGACCTTCTGCAGCCTCTTTACAGTACGCTTTAGTATCATTTACTTTAACATATGTCTTATAGATTTTCAACCCTGAAGGCTGGATTATGCTTCCGCGTAGTGATCACGCAATGGTCACGCAATGGCCACGCAGTTGCTTGGACGCAGTCGTGAGACCGTGATGGTTCTGCGTGGGGTTTACGTGTCGAAATGCATGCCACACCAGTAGAGGGCGCTATGATTTTTTGTGACCGACCGACCGAGACTCTTGTGACGTATCTCGCCTCGTATAGTTATTTACCTTCCGGATTTTGTCGTAGTCACAGTGAACGATGGACACCGAGACAGAGAGACTGGCGTTGGAGCTCCAAATTATTGAAGCAGAGGAAGAAATACTTATATTGCAAATTAGGGCACGACAAAGGAGACAATGATGTTTATGAGTGGAAACCGGAAAAGCGGTCTCCAGCGGATGTAGTTAGCGGACCAATCACAGCCAATGCCGCTGCGTTGCTGCTGCATTTGGGAGGTGCACGTCTGGCCCTTGCGTAGGACGCACGGGGGTCCGCAAGAACGCAATAGGTCCGTAATAGGTCCGTACGCACGGACGCGCTGTGTCAACGCGGAAGCATAACTTGGGCTTTACTGTACAACAACTCCAAGAAAAGTCAAGGAATTTCTTTCACTGATCGGCCATAACATTTTAATTGAAATGTCATAATCACTAGTCAGATTAATAAGACTGATTATCTTGTTATCATGACATGTGTCAGTTGGTATTCCACCAACTGACACATGTCATGATAACAAGATAATCAGTAAGACAGTAAGACAACATTTTGTCCGCAAGGTTGATGTGTTGATGTTAGAAGCAGGAATATCTCCAAGACCACAGCTCTGGGGTGTTCCTGGTTTGGAGTGGTCAGTATCTCCTATCAACACCTATCAACCGACAAGCTACTGTACCTCAGACTGCTGAAAGAGTTCAAACTAGTTCTGATAGAAAGGTGTTGGAACACACAGTGCCTCACAATTTGTTTTATATGGGGCTGTGTAGCTGCAGACCAGTTAGGGGGACCATGCTGACCCCTGTCCACTGCTGAAAGCATCTACAAAGGAAAAAGGTGGTGTGATAAATGGTCTGATGTATCACATTTTCTTTTATGTGGATAGTGGAATACGTTGCTTGGGGCACCACAATGAAAGGAACACCCCCTTGCTATTGCCATGGGGTGTACTTGGTCTGCAACAATGCTCAGGTGGTGGTACATATCAAAGTAACATCCACATAAATTCCAGGACCAAGGTTTCCCCAAGGTTTCCCTAAAGAACACTGAGACAAGATCATCAGTGTCATTCAGTCACAGGTTGGTGGTTGTAATATAGTGGCTGATTGGTATATAGTCAAGCAGTATATTTGTTAGTTGTGTTGCCCAGCCATGGAAAATGTGAATTGTATGCGTCATGAAAATATATATTAGTAACTGCGCCCAGAGACTGTGTAACATCTTACATTTTTTTCCTCTCAGAATCAGCCATCAGCAAAGTTCAGAGCCCCCCAACACGAACATCTCGTCGCAACCAGAACAAAGCAAGATCCCGACCTCCGGAGCCAGAGGTTGATGTGCAGCTTCTCGAAACCCTGTGCAAAGAGAATGAATGCAATGCAGAAGAGGTGGAAGCTCTCATCTGTTTTTATAATTACTGCAGTCATCATACACATACTTAAATTCTTCTTTGCGTTTTTGTCCTCATATTCTCTTTATGCCTTTTGTATTTCCAGGTGAAGAACGTATACCAGACCAGTTTCACTGCTTTCCTAGACTCACTGGATCAATCAAGAAGCCCAGATTTTCCTCAGGTACGGGTCAGTTGTCACAAGACCTAATCTTATGTTTGGTTTCTCTCTGCCTTCTTTGCACTTACTGTTTCCATTAGTTGTCCTTCCTGCTTGCTGTTGCCATTGTTGAGCATTTGAGTGTCTAACAGATGTTAACTGGCCTCTTTGCTGTTCATACATGTTTGTTATTACATACATGGTGCAAGGAAAATGTGTACTTAAGCAGGGGTTCCTTTATAGGGTGTCACGGTAGTATATTGGAGAGGCAGGTATGAAAATAGCAGAGACAGGATGCTACTGTTTGCTAACACTGACACACTCCTTTGAAGAAGGATGCTGGAAATATTTATTTTACTTTGATATTACCCCAGCAACGGACAGATGGTGTGCAGTAAGTGTGTTATATAAATAATGTATAAATGTCACCTTATTGAACCTAACTTCTATTGAAAAGTCTGGTTCATTTGGAAAAGAAGTCAGCCACATTAGTTAACTCTACAAATGTGTCTGTGTCTTAACTTGCTGTAGACTTATTGGAAGCTTTATGTTTATTTGATTAAGATATGATCTGGTTACACTTCAGTTGCAATCATTCGATCCTTGAGTTCAAGTACAACATGAACTCAAGTTTGTTTTGTGGCTTCGCTTGGCTGCTGGAAAACTTGATGTTTTCCAATCCAAGTCTATACATGGAGGTAGCTGAGCAACAACTTTTTATAAATCCATGTCTATCTATCCATCTATGGCGAATTAGGTCGAAATCACTGTTGAAAACACTGGGTTTACAGCAACTTCAGATTTATCTGTCAAGTAATAAAAACAATTTCCTCTACATATTCAACACTTCTCATTGGACAGGACCTCTTAGTGTCTGACTTCCCAGTTCAAACCCATTATAGTCAGTGGACTAGGATATATAATAGAAATACTTTTGTGTTTAATTTAATCTAATTAACAGCATTTCAAACTACATCCAGTTGTATTACCGCGTTTCTGATGCTGTTTCAACATAAACTGAACACTAGAAAGTGAAGAGGCATTTAGTGCAGAATTGTCATATTAGATCTATTTATGATCTCTAGTGTACATAATGAACTGACAAGTGGATGTATACCTTATTGGATCCTTTTATATGAAGTCTGTATAAAACTAGTTGTAGACATGTTGGAGCCATGGCTTATTTTAGAAATGTTTATTTTTCTTTAGACTGAAATCTAATCAGATACAGACAGACTGCGGGCCAGTTGTAATCATTCAATCTATAAACAAATTGGCTGCTGTTTAGATAAACTACAAGAGTATAAAGGCCTGGGCTATGATTATATTTATGTGGCCACACAGAAGAAAGACAGAATCTTGACTGTTTAGAAATCCAAGCGGGTATTGCCTCTGTAGTGTTTGACTATTGGACACGTGATGTCTTTTTCCATGTAAAACTTGCATTTATCTATTGACATCTGATACACTGTTATCCCTGCTACCAATGTTCAACACAGGTGAATGACGTCAACCAGCAGTATGAAGAGCACTACCTCAAGAGCAGAGAGATTGATGGACGGCTGTTCTTTGACGGAGATGAGACTGTTCTTGCACCTAAAGTCGAGATGTAATTTAGTTTTCTTCACCGGTCAGTGTGACTTGTTTAAAAAAAACTAAAAACAGTGTTTAACAATGTCCTGCTTTCAGATCACAGGTGGAGAGAACACCAAAGAAGAGTCTGCCAGATGAAGATGGAGTTGTCATCCCTCCCCAGACTCCAGTCAGGTGAGCAGCTAGCAGTAACTCACCTGTTCTTCAGTGTTTTATTTATTTGTTTCTATCCAGAGGAGAATGGCTGAAGACTCATGTCAGCTTTTTGTACCGTACATTGTTGATTGCTCAACTGTGAACTGGTGCAGTTATGGAAAAAGCATCCTAGTCTTATGGAAGTGAATTATATAATATGACCACTGACAGGAGAAGTAAATAACATTGACCATCTTGTGACAATCCAATGTTCTGCTGGGAAACTATTGGACCTGGCATTCATGTGGATGTTACTTAGACATGTAACACCCACCTAGACCACAGCAGGCAGCCCCACCCCATAGCAATGACACTCCTTGAAGGAAGCAGCCATCCCGAGCAGGATGCAACTGTTTTGGAGTCACAAGTAGACATACACAATATTAGGAAGGTGGTCATAATGTTATGACTGATCGGTGTATATACTAGATTACAGTGTGACTTAGTTGAAAACAAACAGATCAGAGAGAGACATCTGCATATTATTTTAAATACATTTGAAAGACTTGCTTCATGTGTTAGGTCTATATATTTTTGGACACTGACACAATTTGTGTTACATATATGTGTTATTCTAGTCATATAATAGTTATATAAAGAACATGGGTTTAAAGTTCAGGCACCCAGCCTCAATCTGAGAGTATTCACATCCAAATTAGAGGTTTAGGAATTACAGGTCTTTAATACAGAGACCATCTTTTTCAAGAGACCGAAAGTAATTTGACTCTTGACTCGCAATGTTTAATGGACATAAGTGGTGTATGATGGGTGAGCTCACAACCCTTTCCATGGTAAAGAAAAACATCATCACAGTTTCCAGAGAAGAACACTCTGTGGGAGATAAGCATATCGTTGTGCCTCAAGATAAGATTTCACCAGAACGTTCACCAGAAAGTGCTAACCATTCATAAACATTTATAAACCTCAAAAATGGAAAGACTAGATTAGACCTTGCCAAAAATTCACATCACTTCAAGCATGACTTTTTAAAGGTCATGCTTTACAGGATATTTGAGTTATTATTTTGTTAATTTGTCCAATAATATCTTTTTGGGACCCTGAAAATGGGAGTATGTGTATAAATGTGATTGTAATTCCTAAATGTTTCCTGTAATAACTTTGGAAAAACAACAGTGTTTCAGAAAATTAAAAAAAAATAAAAAATCTGGACCTAGCTGAATCTGTGCATCCGTGCATGCAGCCATGCTTCCGCCTCCTTTCAGCCATGTATTTATCTATTCACGCATCTGTCCCTCCATCCATCTGGAAAACCAAACACTGCTGGGATTTCTGGCACTTTTATTGTGACTTATTGAGAAATGTTCATTAATTTATTCTGAGTTTGTCCTTCATCACATTTGTTTCTGTTTTTGTATTCCTTTATCAGAGCTGCCATGACCTCTATTCATCTGTTAAGGGTTGATCTCACCTCCAGTGGAGACCAGCCATCTACTAACCTGGCTACTTATTTCAAAGTGGGTCTTTAGAAATGTTGCCACTAATTACACTGTTCCATGAACTACAGTTATTACTGTGATACATTTCTTGTTTTCTTCTTGATCAGCATTGCACAGTGGACCCGACTCAGGATGTGCTGGAGCGTTTGGAGACTCTTGGACAGGTGTTCAGCCAAAGATTTGGTCAGGCAGTTGGTCCACACTGTGTCGTGAATGGCAGGCAGGTGAGAACTACCGCTCGAGAACAAGGAGCAACAATAGCAACACATTTTGTCCTCAGGTTACTTTAAGTCCGAGTTCATTCCTTTTAATCTTTCAGCGATTTACCCTTGGTGTTGGACTGTATTATAAAGTAATGGAAGCAATGCTGAAATCGGTACAGTAACTTATTCTTATTTCATTCATTTATTTTTCAACAGTTTAATTCAAAAATGTTTTCTTTTATTCTTTTTAAATCTTACACTGCCGTTACATTACATTATCTAATTATCTTCATTTTACAGGAAGAGAAGCGACTATCTGTGCAAAATTTCAGGTACATTTCTTTCAGTTTTTTTTTATCAAATCCCTGGAGAATTGTATATCTAAGTGCATGTGTGTGTATTCTCGTATACTTATTTAAACATTGGGTGTGTGTGCATGTGTTGTATTGTTTTGGTATGTGCTAAAGTGGTATTTTCCCTGATACATGTCATTTGATTTCCTTTTTAGTAAACTCCTCAATCACTCCACATTCCACACATCACTTTTGGCCTGTGCTTTGGAGGTGGTCATGGCAACATATGGAGGTGTGTCCTATAATTTTCTCACAAATGAATAACTTACTACATACTACATCCTGAAAAGTGTCAAACAGTAATGCAGATAAATGTTTACAGATCTTGTATGTGTGACAAATTATAATAATCTTGTCTGTTCTGCAATGATTAGAGAGCAGTTTCAAAAATGGAGGGTTCAACAGTGGAGGAGGTGACACAGCTGAGACAGGCGTGTGTTTCCCCTGGATACTGGATGTTTTCAACCTAGCAGCATTTGACTTCTACAAAGTCATCGAGAGCTTCATCAAGGCTGAGCCCACTCTGAGCAAAGATATTGTCAAACATCTGGAGACCTGCGAGAACCTAATCATGGAGAGGATTGCATGGAGGACGGTCAGTTTCATTTCCCATTCCTACTTGAGCATCTTTGTAATAACGCTACTATTTCATTTTAATAAGACGTATGAATACAAAAGCATAAAAACACTGTCCCTGTAAACATACCCTATAATCCATTTATTGGTTTGGTCAAGAAAGTTAATACATTTTAGGAATAACATAAAAGTAATATATAAACTACTAAAGAATACTTGATTCTGCACAATTTCACTTCATATGAAAAATATTATGCAATATCAACATTTCACACAGGGTTACACATTGAAGTTATGTCAACACACAGTTATTAACAGAAGATCATGCAGTAGGGGAAACAGTAATATATGAAAATTGCCAAGGTTTTATATATTAGTGACCTAAACATAAACTGGAGATTTTTTTTTGCATTACTGTGTTACTGGCTACCACTGCCTCCACCACCTGGCACCTCCTTATGCACCAGGCTACTGGAGAAGTAGTAGATGAGTGGGTTGAGGCAGCAGTTGAAACTGGCTAGAGAAAGCACCATGGGCTGCATGTATTTGGTCACCTTGGCTAGGCCACAATGGGGCACCAGCTTCAGATGTGTTAGGGTATATCCCAGCAAGTTAACGTGATAGGGGAGGAAGCACACAAGGAAGACGCCTAGCACACAGTAAATAACCCTGAGAGTGTGCTTGCGGTTGTGGCGGTTGCTGCGGCACCGGTGTCTTGGCTGGCTAAGAACGCTCAGCACCCTGCAGTAGCTATACAGGAGTAGCAGAGTGGGCAGCAGAAATGACGCCATGACTAAGCCCAGGGCTATCAGGATGATGGTGCGGTGGTGTTGTGAGGAAGGGTCCAGCAGACAGGGCTGGTTTTGGAGAGTGGCTGCTGAGCGCAACAAAGGCAAACTCACACTAAGCCCTAGCACCAGGCACCAGATCCCCCCACTTACAACCTGTGCGACACGCAACCTGCGGAGCGTTGATGCAAGGGGATGCACTACAGCAAAGTAACGGTCCACAGCAATGCACACCAAGAAGAAGATGCCCCCGTACAAACTGATGTATTTGAGTGTGAAAGTGAGCTGGCAGTAAGTCGCCCCAGGAGTCCAACTGGATGAATCTCCTGTATTGGAGGCTTGAGCTTTTTGGTGGTAGTAGTAGATTCTCAAAGGGAGAGAGATCACAAAAAACAAGTCAACGGTTGATAAACTTGCCATGTAAATGGCTGTGCTGTTCATAGTGCAGGGAGATAGACACAGTCTGCGTAGAGCGAGGCTGTTGGTGACCAAACCCAGCAGGAAGATGATGCTGTAGGACACTTGGTAGAAGGTGAAACGGTAGCTTGTATCCACAGTACAGTTAAATAAAGCTGATGTTGGCTTGTCTGTTAAATCAGTCATATTCCACAACTCCATATTTCAAAATGAATTTCAGTTCTCAGCACTGTGTTGCTCACATATCTGAAGATTAGGTTGGTTGAAGTGAGCACATGATGGAAGGAAGGAGCATGTTCAGTAGCTTCTGTTGGAGCAATTCAACCTGTGGTAAGTGAAACATTAATCAACTCCAACTGTCACATTTTATGGTATGTACATTTGCTGGGGTGATGAGAATGCACATAAATGACTTCAGATACGTAGAAGACAGTTAAGTTTATGTACAACCCCTTTTTCTCATAAAACAAGCAAACATTTGTTTTCATTACATGCAGAGTTTAATACGAATTTACTGAGACTCATAAAGTTAATCATTCTTTGAGATCATAAGATATGTTAATTTAACTATGTTTATGGCGGATGAGCAAATATCAATTTTAGCATCTTTCAGTCAGCATTTTGGTAGGTCTGATTGTAAGCACTCACCCACTAATGTTTCTTATAAATCAGCATGCTTGACACTTTCTGGGTCAAGTAATTACCAGTAATTAAACAGCTTAAATACTGACTGAGGAATTAAAAGTGAACACCCACTAATGACACTAATACATAATTTGACACTTATTATATTTTAAATGCAGTTGTGGAATTATTTTTGAATGAGCAGAGTCTCAAAAATTCTTTGGACTTTTTAGGACCAACCTCCCACTTTTTTCCTGTAAATTAATTTATAAGTATTTTGTTCTCCTGACAAATAGTTATTGTTGTAATAGTAACAGTTCTTAATATCACTGTGTTACCTTTTTGCCTTTATTTCGTTCTTTAACTGCAAAAGCCAGGGAAAAGCTATATATATATATATATAAACATTATATCCAGAAAAAATAGAATTCTAAGCTGTGTGGAAGTTGTGTTGGATGATGTCAGGCAGTAGATTTAAAAAGTAAAATTTCTTAATGCATGCATAAAACTCTGTAGAGAATATTTAAACAGATGAAACTTGATCACTCACCAGTAGCAGGATCAATGCAGTGGCAGCGTTGTAAAGTTACGTCTCCAGTGAGCTGGTGTTCATCAACAGGATTACTTGGTAGTATGCTGTAACAGTGCACATGCTACTGACCGCAACCGTTCACACCTACACTCAGGTCATGGTCTCTCTCCCTTTCTCTCTCCCTATCTCCAGCTCTATCTCCCTTCTCGCCTTTCTTCACACACACTAAGCAGTTTATTGCTCACAAATTTTAATTATATTTTATTTGTTCAGACAGCTTCAAAAGTTCTCATCACTAGGTTGCTTCTGGGATTAAGGGATACCGACCAGCTAGTTTTCTCAATGAACTGAAATTTTTCTTTAATCTTAGAATTAAGTGCAGATTGTTTCATTACCTTTATAGAGACAGTCATGTTTATGGCCCCTGGTTAAAAAGCTACATGGGCGATCGGAGTTGATCGTTAACTATATTTTCCAGCCTGCTGATAGTGGAAGAGCAGTAATTCACTGACAGAAGGTGCGGTAATCGTACAGCAGTGTATTTTGTGTGTCAGATTTTGGTATGGAGCTCTTTGGAAAGTCGGTGTAGATGTCAGCATTGGAGAGCACCAAAGATAAACATTTTTATTCAAAACTAGGTTTAATCAGTCAAAGACACTTTCAACTATTCATATAGTCTACCTAAGAAAAACAGGATAAATTTAGTGTCGTAAACAGATCAGTTTATGTTTTCTGGGTCTGTTTTTTTGCTATATAACTTGACTGCTCATTTAGAAGTAAAAGTAAGATAAGCCAAGCCTTCATTTTTCCTACAGTTAGATTGTGCACTCACTTGCCATTAGGTACATTAGTGAAAATGACCTAATTCTCATACACCCCTGCATTTAATCACAGGTTCATGTGGTTATGGTATTCAGTACTTATTTTAAATATCTGAGAGAAAAGTTCAACTCTGTTTTCATCTTTATAGCCTGGGGTTTTTAGTACTATTATTAAATTGTATTGTTCTGACACGTTTCTATTATAAATAACAGAAACACTTGAGTTTCTGTTATTTATATAACAACTTCTGTTTCACTGGACACTAGGTGTCTTCCTGTTTACTTCAATCTAGTTTAACAGCACCGCATACTACATCCTCCAGAATGATCATCTAGTTGAATTTGCAACTTTATGGTGCTGTTTCAACACAAACTGAACATTAAAACAGTTATGAAGGAGGATTTTGTGAATCTGTTTATATTAGAATTAATTCATTTTAACCAGTGTACCTAACCGAACTGGCTGGTGAGTGTATGTATTAATATGTCACCTGTGGTGAATTTATGATCTGCATAATCTAGTTAAAAAAATAAAAATAATGATGGTCTCATGCCAAATACCTCTATGCTCTATGTCACAACTGCTACAATCTTAAAAGAGGGGCGTGTTGTTGCTTGCCTGCTCCGGTTCACAGTCCTACTCATCACTGCACTGCTGATGAGTCTAACCTTGTCAGTGCAGACCCTCGGGCCGAGCCTCTCAACAGGAATGCAGCAGTGCTCGGTCTTGCAGCACACAGCTTTTACAAGACGACACAAATATTTCACATTCATTTAACTTCCGCTGTATTCCATTTGCACTGTGGACTGTGTTTTTGCTCATAGTGTTATTGAGTTACATTTTAGGTACGTATTAGTAACTTGCCAATTCATGCCTGTGTACAGGATTTGATTACCAAATGCTCCAAGTTTGTTGTGTATGCAGAAATGCTACAGGGCAGATCAACGCCTTGACATTCTTTTACGTTTCAGCACTAAACCTCCTACAGAATTGACAAATGTAGCGGCCATCAACATTGTTCGTGTAGTATTGACGACAGCAGTGCAGCTGTGGACCACACCAATGTACACAGCACAGCCAGCCACAGTCTAGTATCTGCATTGTTACTACTGGTATGACTAATTAAGCAAATGATTTGGTGGCACTGCATGAGAGAAGCATATGAATAACTGACGCTTCTCATGCCAGACATTTCACAACATCCCACTTCATCAGACAAACGATAAATTTCATACTTAAAATATAAAAAGTAAATACATTGTTTTATTCAATAGTTGTATACATTTTTATAGAACATGCTGCTCTATAAAGTGCTTGAAAGCCATGAATAACACCACAGATGGCCACAAATAACACCGCTTACAAACTGCACAGTACAGTTAAATAAAAGAGTTATAATACTGAGTCAGTGTTGCCAAAGCAATTTTTTTTTTCTAAGGGAGCGTCTGCTCTGAGTGATGGCTACAATTACAATAGCTGTTGTGCAAAAGCTTGTACATATTTGCAGCAACTTGTCATGTTTAAACTTTGCTTCAACACAAATGCCTCCACTTTTACTTGCTCCACTGTTATATTGACTGATGGATGATTGTCTTAAATCCCAGTCTATAGTCTCTTTGGGGTTTTCAGTAGAGTTGTTCCAAGACCATTCAGTTGCCACCTGTGTCCTTGGATTCAAATCAGCACCTACTCACTGAATTATTAATCCTGTCACTTTTGTCATTAGACCGTGGACTCGTTGTTAAATATCTTGTCTCTCAGAGGCGTTAAGAACGCACCTTTGGGTGTAGTATGTGGGCTGCTTTGTGGGCTGTCCTTCTGAAGTCTGTTCAAGAGCTTGGCACCGTTGTGAAACACTCTAGACTTTTTTCTGATGGAGCTCTGAATTGTCTCTGACGTAAAGTAGTAAATGACTGGATCAAAGCAGCAGTTGGTCACCGCTATGCATAGTGCAATGGGGTAAATGGTTCTGACCACATGTTCTGCAGTGCATCCCTTCAGGACATTGGAGCGGACCATGGAATAGAACATGAGATTGACATTGTAGGGGATAAAACAGAAGCAAAAAATGAGCAGATGCACGACAATCATCCTCAAAATCTTTGCTTTGTTGAGGTTCCCTCCACGATTGAGGCTTTGGGGGTTCTTCAGGGTTCGTAGCACCATGACTGAGCAGAAGACGTTAAGCATTAGTGGGATGATGAAGCCCACAGTCTCAATAAACATCACTACCTTAGACAGCTCAGACTTCCACTGTTTTTTAGAGTAGTTTTCAAAACAATATTGTACAGACGAGTTAGTATTGTTTGGTGAAGTGGTGTCCAAAAGGAATCCTGTGGGTATACTTCCAGAAAGCACCATCACCCACACTACACAGCATGCCAATTTGGCATTTTTCCGAGTACGAATAGTCTGGGACTGGAATGGGTACACAATGGCCAGAAAACGATCAACGCTGATGCAGGTGAGAAAGAGGATGCTGCCGTACATGTTGGTATAGAACAAGGCCACAGAGATTTTACAGAGGATACTTCCAAATAGCCAGTCTTGTTTAATGAAGTACACAATCCGAAAAGGCAGGCTGAGGACAAAGAGAGAGTCTGAAACAACAAGGTTGATCATGTATGTCGTGGTCTCATTCCGCATCTTCAGTGTACAGCCAAAAATATATACAGCCATCATGTTGAAGATAAGTCCAACTACAAACACCAGGCTGAAAACTACACTGTAGAGAGGGTACTTGAAGTCATCGCTCTTGTTGCAGTTGTTTTGTAGGGTTTTATTATCCATCTTTAGACTTGACTGGTGAGTTTGGTTCATTAGCCGTGAAAAAGTTCTCCTCAGTCGTGTCTTTAGGCAGGGAACATTTCCATGGCATTTGAATAGGAAATGGTTACTGAAATGTTAACGAAAGCTCACTTAATGGAATTATAATATGAAATACAGCTACTCCACAAAAATACCTTTAATGGCATCCAAAGTCCTGTACATCCATTTTCTGTTTGTTAAAGGTGTCCTTTACGTCCAGTGATCCAAAGTGCTGTCTTTATCAGTTGTCTTTCCACAGAAGAAAGGTTTATCCCCGTAGAGAAAAGAGTCATGTGCTTCTCCTCAAGTCTGTGAACAGTTGAGTGACTCTTCTCCTTTCTTGTACTCCGTTAAGCTCCTGCACTCGGGGGCCCACGGTGATCGCTACTCTGCTCGTGCTTGACTGTAAAACAGGAACCTCACAGCTGCCAGCAAGTGAGAGGCACTGACACACAGGAGCTGACTGAGCTTTTGAAACACGGGGAGGAGCCTTGACTGGGGCCAGAGTAGTCTCATTGCTATTTTTCTTTTTGTACAAATGAAACAGGAACAATGAGACTTCTGAAATATCACAATGAGAAACTGATGTAGTTTTTCATTTTCTGTGCAATTACCAACATTAATTTGAGGGCTTTCTAAATATTTTTTTTTCTTCCTCACTGCTATAGAGATCAGCCCCGCCCTGTATTCAAAGAATCTGTACTTTGACAGTGAACACAGAAGACTTAAGTAATCAATTTACTAAACATAACAATGCTCTGTGGTATCCGTTACAAATCACTGACTTTTTTTTAAAGGCTGTACGTGTACTCTTGAAATTTCAGTGGCGTCAGCAGGGTGCAGCATGTGTGACATAAAGAATGTTCTACTGGCTTGCCCATACATGCAGTTACTCTGTTAATCACTGGGTGATAAACCAAACCCCCACCCCCACCACTTCCTTGTATGAACTCATGTCTTTTATCTGCATGTTTCTGTGCAGCCTTCACTGGCATGACATTTAGTTTGACGGATGCAGAGAATAATCGTGTGTGTTGGTATTTGAGGGAATGTATGTTTAAATAAAATGATTATTTTGTGTCAGGTTAATACAGAATGCTAAGGGCAGTGTTTAACAAAAAATACAAAGACTGCTAGAGCTGGAATGATTAGTGGGTTCACTGTACTGTTGGACAGAAAAATCAAGCTCCACAAATATCTTCATAAAAAAAAAATCTAATTTGTATTGAATTTGAATTCCCTGCACACATTCATGGTTAAATGAAGATGGTCATGTTTGTGTCTCTGCAGGGCTCACCACTGTTTGACCTTCTGAAACAAGAACATGAGGGTGGAGCAGCAGAGCAAGTGGAGACCCCAGCCAGTTTTAGCCAACCACTACAGCACAACCACACAGCAGCTGACCTGTAAGTTGCTGGTTTTTCAAACCCTAACACCTCACTAATGTATTTATCCCACAGCATAAATTAAGTATCTATCTATCTCACCATTTAACTAGTTCTGGGTGAGCATCATACATTTTTTTTGTTAAATTCCATGACTCTTACCATGAGCTCTCTGTTTTGTAGGTTTGATTATTTTATCATTTCTCAATCAGATAAAAGAAGACATCTGTGGTTTGTGTTTACAGTTTAGTGGAAACTTACCGTTTACGTTGATGGCGTAACTGACACATTCCACCCTTTCTCTGTTGCACATGCAGATATCTGTCCCCCATGCGACCAGGCGTTCGTGTCTTGCTTCCTGAGTCACCGGCCACACCCAGCTCTCAAGTTTCCGCCCAGGGTGCCTCCCAGGCGGCCAGCCAAGCTCCACGACTCCCAAAGTCCAACTCTCTTAGCCTGTTCTATAAAAAATGTAACACGTTGTTCTGGTTTATATTTATGATAAGCACACTCTATGGCTATGTTATATTATTGATGTGTTGAAAAACTAAATCTTGACTCTGGTGCCTTTTTTAAGTAATTTCTCTTTTAGTAAATGGTAGGTTGAGTAATAAATCTTACTCTTCCTTCTAATAACCATGAAATGAAAGCACTCAGTCACTACAACTGTATGTTTTTGCTGACTCCATTTAAATGAATCAGAACTGGTCACTTCCCAAATTTGCCTTCTTGCGTAACAAGGAAATGTATTCAGTACATGTACATAATTTAAGTGATGTGTGCACCTGCTGCTGCTGCTCCAACTATCTGTATTGTTTTGTGTCTCTGTAGTATACCGCCTGGCCTACACAAGGCTGAAGATGCTCTGCTCTTACCTGTTGTCATCCCACCCTGAACTGGAGCCCATCATTTGGACCCTATTCCAACACACTCTGCAGCATGAGTACGAGCTGATGAGAGACCGCCACCTCGACCAGGTATTTGACGATACGCTGCTCTCACATGCTTATCCACTCTTGTCTTCTTTTTTTTTGTCGCCCTCAGCTCATTCATGTTTTCTGTCCATATACTTCTGTCGTTCTCGTAGTTGATGATGTCGGCCATGTATGCCATATGTAAAGTGAAGAGTGTTGATCTGCGCTTCAAGACCATTGTGACATCGTACAAGAACATGCCCAACACAAGCCAGGAGGTGACAAAGCCTTTTAAAAATTGCACATATAATCTCTCTGTCAGTCCATATTTTTTATGTCATGTTGAATTGTGACAGAAGTGTTGTTGACCTTCTTGAAATATCACTCTGTGTGTTTCAGACCTTTAAGCATGTGCTGATCACTGAGGGTCACTACGACTCCATCATTATCTTCTACAACCAAGTATTCATGCAGAGGCTGAAAACCAACATCCTGCAGTATGCGTCTACCAGGGTGAGACACCTCTCCAGTCAGGGGCTGCACTGTTATTACACTGCCTGGCCAAAAAGAAAAGTTGCCATCAAAAAAAAGAAAAAGGTCACACACGCTAATATTTCGTTGGAGTGCCTTTAGCTTTGATTACAGCACGCATTCACTGTGGCATTGTTTTGATTAGATTTATTTCCATCCAGTGTTGCATTCATTTTTCACCAAGATCTTGTATTGATGATGGGAGAGTCTGACCACTGCACAAAGCCTTCTCCAGCACATCGTAAAGATTCTCAATGGGGTTAAGGTCTGGACTCTGTGGTGGCCAATCCATGTGTGAAAATGATGTCTCATGCTCCCTCTTTCACAATCTGAGCCCCATGAATCCTGGCATTGTCATCTTGGAATATGCCCGTGCCATCAAGGAAGAAAAAATCTATTGATGGAATAACCTGGTCATTCAGTATATTCAGGTAGTCAGCTGACCTCATTCTTTGAGCACATAACGTTGTTGAACCTAGACCTGAGCAACTGCAGCAACCCCAGATCATAGCACTGCCCCACAGGCTTGTACAGTAGGCACTAGGCATGATGGGTGCATCACTTCATCTGCCTCTCTTCTTACCCTGATGCACTGGTTTCCCACTAAAGATTTAATGACTTTCAAATGCCAGGTGATTGAAAAGCTTGAAGCAAGTTGTTTCAACAAGTGTTGAAAAAGAAACCATTTTTGGAAGCCCATCATCTTCTAATCAGTGAATTCAATGTTTAAATAAATTGAACTCTCCACAGTGGACATACTTGTCACACACGCATGTGTAGAGATGTAAACGCATTGATCTCACAAGATTATTTTACGTAGTGTCCATGGTGCAGTTAGATATGAATCTCTGATCAGAATGATTTGAATTGGTTTGAAGACTAATTGTCCATGTAAACATAATTACTGTTGTGTGTTTCTCTCTAGCCGCCTACACTTTCTCCAATCCCTCAAATACCACGCAGCCCCTACAAGTTCCCTAATTCCCCTCTACGTGTGCCTGGAAGCAACAACGTGTACATCTCTCCTATGAAAAGCCCACGAATGTCTCCAAGTCTCATGACGCCTCGCACCAGGTCAGTCCAGCATATTCATGGTGGACTTATTTTTCTCCTTTGACAGCTTTATTGATTATTTTCAAACCAGTAAACACCATCCAACTGCAACTGAACATGATTTTTCTTGGGGGCTTTTTGCAGGATGCTGGTATCAATTGGTGAATCATTTGGGGTATGTGCCTCTTTAGTTTGCTCTGTATTATATTCAATCTGAATCTTGCCAACTTAACAGCCTCTGTGCCAAAAGTTTTTCCTTCACTCTTGTACTTTTTCTCGTTTTGCCTTCATGTGCAGCAGTCCAATCGCTTCCAGAAGATCAACCAGATGGTCAACAGCAGCGATCGCTCCTTTAAGAGGACTCTGGATATGGGCCCCACTCCAAAGCCTCTGAAGAGGTTACGGTTTGATGTGGACGGCCAAGATGAAGCAGATGGCAGGTAGGTCCCAAATAACAGTGCAGGTGTCAGAGCTGAACACCAAAGTTACTCAAATGTAGTATATGCTTTAGAAAGCAAGAAAACAATATAATCATCAGGGAGACTCTGTTTTTGGACAGTAGAAATAAAAATCATCTCAGTATCAGGCTCAAGTTGTGTATATTACAACAATGTATACATTCATTTCAGTTAAACTCATTTTATCTCTTCAAATTTATAGCAAACCTGGAGGAGATTCTACATTGATACAGAAGCTTGCAGAGATGAGTAAGTGAAAACAGTTTCTTACATTTGCCCCTTGATATTCTTAATTCTACTTTTTCATCTACTCTAAATGGCAGCACAATTCCTCAAACTTGTCGATTTCTTACATGTAGGCTCCGCTCGCAGTCGCATGCAGGAGCAGAAGATGAAGGAGGACGCAGAACTGAAGAAGGAGTCATTCTAAAACCTACTGAACTGACCTGCACTGTTTGTCACAATGTGAACGTGACTTTTTGTTCACACAAATGTACATTTAGTTTTGGAGTTTAGTTTGTATTTAACTTTGTGGAATAATATTTGAATATAGAGGAATTTCTCTCTGGTTTTACATTGAATTTCATTTAAATTTGACTTATTGGACATTAAGAGTGTTTTAAGAGTGTTAATTAATTTGTGGATCTTATGGGAAAGCGTTGTTTTCACGGGACACTTGTACGTTGACATTTTTTCTTTTTGACAGTAATGTTCTGCTTTGACATTACAGTGTCTTAATCATGATGAGTGTTAAATCATGATTAATCTGCAAAAAGGAGTAATTGTCCTCAGAAACATCAGTGGTTTTACTTTTTAAAGTATTTTGTTTTGTGTGTGTGTGCGCATGTGTGTGTGTGATGATGATGTGAGAACATCATTTAGAGTAAAGTCATGGCATAATTTGCATATGGCCAAAAAACAGGTAGTGTCAAACGATTTGGTTCCAGATTTCTTTAATGTTAACATGTATGGTTTTATAGTAGCTTTAGTATTATTATTTTGGGTGGTTAGAAAAATGATCATAACACATAAATGCGAGCATCTCCTAACGTCTGTGAACTAAGGGAAGATTGGTATTCACATTTTGTACGTATTAGTTGAGTAAGTTCTGGAAACGGGAGTAGCAGTATTCAGAGAAGGGGAGAAATACACAAACACACTCCTCATACGGCACATTCAGGCGAGGACTTAAGTATACCAGGCTGAAATATTCCTAGAACTGTCGGTAACCTGATTTTTTTTATTTTTTTTATATTAAATGTGTTTATATTGTGCTCTGTTGAAGTAGTTCCTTGAAAATGTAGCGAATATTTCTTTTAAAGAAAGTTTGTACTCCAGTGCATACACGGTATTCTTCACTAATCAGCTGCCATGACTCCAGCGTGGATTAATTCTGGCTTTACTTTGGTTTGTGTTGTTGTTTTTTTCAGAATACACTTTTTTTAGAAACCTACATATGATTAATTTTGGCTTTTCAAAATGGACACAAAGTGGAACTTTGTTTTAATTTCTTTCTAGGAGGTTGGTTAACTGAGAAAAATGTGATATAAGTGTTGGTATTGGGAAAAAAGAAAAGGATCAATCATGCGATGATCATCTTTTCAAGCTCTGTCTTTTTTCAAAGCCATGTCAAAGGTGATTTTAAAATGAGTCTGTTTAAAGTGTAGGATTTAGGGGGATTCTTCACGTTGGGAGCATGTCCTCTTCCACAAAGCCATCCATGTTTCTACAGTAACCCAGAACTTTGTCTGTTCTGGGTTATTGTGGGTTACATGGCCAAACTGACTGGAGAGCTCTCCTACGTGGACGAAACCCAGGACTGAGTGAGGGTGAGGATATTCAGTTGGCTGCGATATGCAGCCTCATTAATAGATCCCACCTACTGGTCCTTTAAGATTCATATAAATAACTGTTTAGGCAATACACTCATTTGTTTAAAACCAAAAGAATCCAGGTTTCCCTTCTTTCTTTTTTTTTTTAAATAAACAAACAATTAATTTGTGATTACGAACCAATAAAAGCCAATACTTGAACAACAAAAAAAATATTTTGTGTGCCATGTTTTATTTCTTCCTGCTTAGCACTTACAACAAAGAGCTTGTCTTTAAGCCTACGGTGGTAGTTTTCCTCCCTCTGCTCTGGAGGAGGATGATTACAAGAGGCAGCAACCAGACTTCAGACTTCGCTTCTAAATGATTTCAGTTCAGTAAGATTCATTCATTCATTCATTCATTCATTCATTTTCTGTAACCACTTGTTCCTGTTAAGGGTCGTGGGGTCTGCTGGAGCCTATCCCAGCTGTCATCATGCGAGAGGCGGGGTACACCCTGGACAGGTCTCCAGTCTTTCGCAGGGCTAACACAGAGAGACAGACAACCATTCACACTCACACTCACACCTATAGTCAATTTAGAATCACCAATGAACCTAATGAGCATGTCTTTGGATGGTGTGTTCAGTAAGTTGACTCTGGTAATTGGATTAAAATCTTCATTAATTTCATCAATAATTTTGAGCTCAGGATAAGTCTGCTACAACATTCAAGGAAAATGACCTCAGTTTTCTTTGGTGTCATTATCTGTTTGGTAGAGGTACTGTATGTGTAGCCCTGAGAGGGATGTGTTTCTATTGTATAAGGCTCTACAAACAGTTGCTTGTGTGTTCTACGCTCAACTAAATATAAGTTAGAATGTGTGAAAAGGACTTGGACCAAAGCTGTACTGTAATGGATTTGACTCAGATGAAGAGCCAATAAGCCTCTCAAAACCACAGATATAAAAATAATTGAAGCTGGCATAGTATTGAGACCGAAACATTACAGCTGTGTTAAGACAAAAATGCAAATGTGCAAATTTGCTTCCAGGCCGAGGACAAGGGCCATATAAAAAGACTAGTGAAAATAATTAGTGAATCTTTTAACTTGCAGCTCTTTGTTTTTCCCACTGCTGTGAACTCCTTCCAGCCCCTCCGGGGGAAATGATGACAGCTGCTGCCTGTTCTGTAACAGCTACCTTAATTGTACCATGGCGCTGTTTCCATTGGGGAGAACACAGTTAATTCCTGTCTGAGTGCAGAAACAGTTTGGTTTGGCCCCAGCCAAGCGTGAAACACTCTGAACCGGTTACATTTTAATTGGCCTTGCCCCATGGGGCATTGAGTGTTATTGTGGATGCTGATGTACAGTGTCCATGTAGTCAGCTGGTAGCACATGATCACTGGACACCAAAGAGCTCAGTCCTCCTCTTATTGAAGCCGGCACTGCAATCTGCTCTGTGTCTCTCATCTTCATCTCTGAAGCTCAGAATAGCAGACAAAAAACTTTTTCATGTCTTCAGAGAATGTGACTTGGTTTGGTTTATTCAACTTTAATATTGCCTCTCAGGACAGTTTTTGTTTTGTCATCGGGAATGGAAAACCTCACGGTAAGCACAACTTTATTCACATCTGTTGAGTAGGAGTACTACTATTAGTATATTTGTCATTTGGAAATAAATTGTATTTTACTGAGAGTAAAGTTCTCTAGGTATGCTCTAAACTGCTTTACATAATAAAAACATTATGTTTTGTTACTGAATTGTGTTTTATACCAGTCACTGCACTGCACCATGGACTGTGTTAAAATAAAATTTTTTTGCATATGCTTAAATTTTCCACAGTAACATTATCCTGACTTAATTTAAATAAGGGATCCGATTACAAGGTGCCTTTTTAGATATCTTCCATTTGTTTCATAAAAATGTGAAAATAGTCGTCTGACACAGCTGCTAACTCACCTGTCTTGTACCCCAGCCAGAACAATGGCGCGAAATTATGAACAAGAAGATGCAGTTCCGTCCGGAACTTATCACCGCCATTCAGGAAGGGAAAATAGAACTGTTGTGTGGACTGTTAAAGACGGGCGATGGGATCATCCGCCAGCTGGACGAGTCCGAGGATCGCCAGTGGAGGGAGGCCCTCAACCTCTCCATCCGCCTGGGCAGCGAGGATGCCATGGACGCCCTCCTGCAGGGGGTCAAGTTTGACTTCCGGCAAATTCACGAGGCCCTGCTTGTTGCTGTGGACACAAACCAGCCCAGGGTGGTGAAGCGTCTTCTTGACCGCCTGGACCAGGAGAAAGGCAACAAGATGGACGTACGATCCTTCTCTCAGGCCATCTTTGATCACTCTATTGACAACTCACAGTTTGCGCCTGGTGTGACTCCTCTGACCTTAGCCTGCCAGAAAGACCTATACGAAATAGTCACCATGCTCACCCAGAAAGGCCATGTCATCCCATGGCCTCATAAGATATCCTGTACCTGTCTGGAGTGCCGAAACGGGCGTCAGTATGACCTGCTGAAGTTCTCCTTGTCCCGTATCAATACCTATCGTGGCATCGCGAGCCGTGCCTACTTGTCCGTCACCTCTGAAGATGCCATGCTCAGAGCTTTCAGTCTCAGCAAAGAGCTCCGCATGCTGTCACAAAAAGAGCCAGAGTTCAAGGTCAGAGGACATTCATAGGGACCACCCCTTATTTGTTAAGCTCTGTGTCTGTGTGGTTTCATTACTCCGGCAACTTTCTTTGCAGCCTCAGTACCTGAGCCTAGAGGAGCTCTGCCAGGAGTTTGCCGTCGAATTGCTGGGGATGTGTCGCAACCAGAGTGAGGTGACCACTATTCTGAACAGCTGTGGAGTCGAGAGCCAGGATTCCTTAGATGAGCAGGCCTTTGAGGAGGGTATACCCAACCTGTCACGTCTGCGGCTCGCCGTTAACTACAACCAGAAACAGGTAGCTAATTGCAGATATGTAAGTATTCAGTAAACCTGAGACAAGAAAGAGGCCGCATAAACTTGATTAATCAGTTCTCTTCTACTCTCTGGTACTCTTCTGGTGCAGTTTGTGGCGCACCCAATCTGCCAGCAGGTGCTGTCATCTATCTGGTGTGGGAACCTCTCGGGCTGGAGAGGCAGCAGGACAATATGGAAATTGTTTGTCTCTGTGGGGATCTTTCTCACCATGCCCCTTCTTTGTCTCGTCTACTGGACTGCACCGAAGTCAAAGGTCACATGGCAGTTAAGAAAAAAGTAAAGCCACTACAATTGTGTTCTGTTCATCCTTGACAGGTCTTTTGATTTTTCTCCAGATAGGGAAGATCCTAAAGATTCCTGTGATCAAGTTTCTCCTTCACTCAGCATCCTATCTGTGGTTTCTCATCACACTTCTTGGAGAATCGATAACTATGGAGATGTATCGAGACAAATTTGCTTCCCGGCAGCAGAACATCTTGCACAGCTCATTCCACATGGTGTGGGTGGTCGGTAGGTTCACTGTCTCCTTCTTAACGCTCTGAGATCACGGCCATAAATATCTCCAGTCGCAAGAGCAATAGAACTGGGCTCATATCAAACTGTTTCTTGTAGGATTCTTCTGGTATGAGTGTAAGGAAGTGTGGATCGAGGGGCTGCGGAGTTACTTCCTAGACTGGTGGAACTGCTTGGACATGATGGTTCTCAGCATGTACCTGGCGTCCTTTGCCTTACGTGTGCTTATTATGCTCAAAGGCCATTTCGTCTGCCATGATCACATTGGCGCGGAGGAGTGCGTCTACTTCACCCAGACTGGTGGGAAAAGGACATCAGAGCATTCGTCTGAAATACTGACGTAAAAGTTCTCAATGTTCAGTTGGTCTGTTGTTATGTGAAACTGTTCCACAGTACGTGATGACTGGCATCAGGAGGACCCTCAGCTGATTGCAGAGGTGCTGTTCGCAGTGACCAGCATGTTGAGCTTCACACGCTTGGCGTACATCCTGCCAGCCCATGAATCTCTGGGAACGCTACAGATCTCCATAGGAAAAATGATTGACGACATGATGAGGTAACGGCATTCTGCATGTTTGAATAGTGATCATTGCCTGTGGGGGGATTCTGTGGGGGACACATGACCGATCCCAAAGAACGTTCTTTTTTTCTTTTCTAGATTTATGTTTATATTGATGATCATAGGAACAGCCTTCCTCTGTGGCATCAACAATGTCTATGTTCCTTATGTCATCTCTCCTCACCTTGGCAGGTAAGATGTTGCTGTCTGAGGCTTATCCACAGGCTGCACTGCCCTCAGTTGTGCATTAATCCAAGCCTTTTATATTTGGTCTTTTTCAATCCATTGTGTGTAAGCAGTGGTGTGAAAACTGTCTCATGATGGTAACACACTCCACATCCTTGCTCCAGGTTTAACGAGACGTTCCACTTCTTATTCTGGACCATGTTTGGTGTGGCCAACCAGGACTACGTGGACATGCCTCAGTTTGTGTTGGCAGAGTTTGTAGGAAGGATTCTCTATGGCATCTTCACTCTTGTCATTGTCATTGTGCTCCTCAACATGCTTATTGCTATGATCACCAACTCCTTTCAGAAAATTGAGGTGGGGAGTTGAATTCATTTTGTGTTGCTTCTGTGATAAAATGCAAAACCTCAGTGCTGTGGGCCGATATCCCAAATTCTTTTCAGGATGACGCAGACGTTGAGTGGAAATTTGCCAGGTCAAAGCTGTACCTCAGTTACTTTAGAGAAGGCCTCACCATGCCTGTGCCTTTCAACATTATCCCCTCACCCAAAGCTGTCTTTTACATCTTAAGGTGGGCATCTTAAGGTAGTTCCAAAACTGACACTTTTAAACTACAAAAAAAGTATTATTATTATTATTTTTTAATTATTAATTTGTTTCAATTTATGTTCAAGGGGCATCTTCAGACGAATCTGCTGCTGCTGCAAGTGTTCCTCTGAGCAAAAATATCCCGCTATAACTTCTTTGGTAAGTGTGTGAGGCTTAGGTAATTGTGATTTTAATAAAATAATGATTTCAGTCTCCAGTATATGACATTAAATCCATGTTTTATATTATTTCTTATCATGTAAAATAGTCCAACGATAAGGGATCTCAAGACAGCCAGATACCTTACCGGCAGCAGGTGATCGGGGCTCTGGTGCAGCGGTACATTGAGTCGGCTCGCAGGGAGTTTGAGGAGACTAAGAGGAAAGGTAACAGTCACTCTAGCACCAAAATATCATGTCCTCACAGACAAACATTGGATTTCATGGCCTTCTGCGTGCCACCTCTCTCTTTTGTTAGATAAAATGTATTAAATTATATATTATAGAAATGTTTTCAGTTTGACTCCAATAAGTCAGTAAACAATGAAACTTGTGTTAATGGCATATGAATAAACTAAATAAATGAACTAGGAATTTGTGGCAGAATTATTCAAAACTAACTTTAATTTGCATAATAACCCATAAAAAAAGGTTATTATGCAAATTAAAGATTAAATTAATCATTGCTCTTACATAATGTCACCTTTCAGCCAATCACTGAATTTTTTTTCGCTAAGCTAGCATGCTCAACAACTGCTTCCAAAATTAGCCAGTTAGAAACAATATTGTAAATGTTATTCTGAATCAACCAGCAGCAAGCTGGAACTGAGCCCACCAGACAGACACTAAGTAAACCTTTATACAGCTTTATAAAGTTTTATAAAACTTTATGGGTCTTAGCTTAACTGGTTTACAACAGCTACCTACCTAGCTGGCTGCTAAGCTAGGCAGTTGCGTAGCCTGTTTGCACTATTAGCTCCCTGTAGCTTAGCTGCTTTAGGGTCTTTCTCTGAGTAGCACATGTTGAATATTAAGTCTAAAAAACATAACCACAGTGTCCATGGTTTAAATCAACTGAGGGATATTTTTTTGCAAAATGGCTAATTTTGGTAGCAGCTGTTGAGCTTACTAGCCTAATAGAGGCAGGGGGCTTATGATTGGCTGAGAAGTGAGAAGGTGGCAAGCACAGGTGGAAATAATGAGGGTTCAGTTCCATTAAGTGCCCCATTAAGCCACAACAGTAACCGAGCATCCGCAAAAACAGGATCTCCTCTGAGTGGAATGTAGCCATCATTAATGCCTGTGCTTTCCCTACTGAGGCAAGTCAAGATGGCTGCTGTGAAGAGTCATTGGGGATGTAAACGTCAGTTTAGAACGTTCTCAAGTTCTTATTTTCTTTTATATAGCATGTGTATTATTTTATAATACATTTAAGATGAGTGGATCCTTTTGGATATTAGTGGATCTCTATAGTCTTTGTTTCTGTGTTGACAGTGTGTTTATTAGTTTTTTTTATTGTTACATGCCTTGACTACTCTGTACAGCACTTTGGCTAACATTTGTTGTTTTTAAACATCCTTTAAAAATACATTTACATTAACGCATTTTGAACATTTTAGTGTTCAATTGCAAACCACTTATTTTGACTGAACTGAAAAAAAAAAAAAACAAAGAAAAGTGAGTCAATCTCCCAATATGAATATCAGTATGGGTCATTGCAAAGGCTGAATGCTGTGGTGTGATCAGAGTATTGTCTTCCCTCAGATATTGGTAATCGAATCACTGAGCTGAGTAAAGCAGTCACCAGGATGCACAACGATATGAAAATGCTCCAGCAACTTCCGACGGAAGATGGGCACGCGGCAAGCAATCCACTGACTAAGGATGGCTCCTCTATACTGGGGAAATACATCATTGGAGCCAAGAACAATTTCAGAGGTTTTAACACCAGACAAGATGACAACAAAAACACTGCACTCAAGGTGACAGTGCACCACGAAGAGGGAGAGGTGGATAGCAAAAAGGGTGACTCAGACGCACAGCAGGAACAGAATCAGGTGGGCGAATGTGGAGCAGAGGGGCCGAATCAGGTGACCGACTGTGATGTGGTGAAAATGGAGGAAGGCCGAGCTAAAAAACCAGAGGATCAGAATGAAATGGAGAAAATAGAGCAAGCAAAAGCAGACAGAGATGAGAATAAAGTGAGAGACGAAGTGACAGAAGGGACGAGTTTAAAACGCGTAGAAGAGAAGGTGAAAGGCGAGGCCACGCAGGGTGAGGCAGAAAAGGGAGGGCAAGGAGAGATGAACACAGGGGTGAAAGTTAGTGAAAAAGACACAGAGATGATCCCTGAAGGCTCAGAGGGCAACGAAGTAAGCTGCGAAAAGACAGACACAAAAAAAATAGTGAACAAGTTCAAGGAGATAGAGCTGCAAGAAAGAAAAGTGGAGGCAACATGGACGAAGAACAGAAAGTTTGAGCATAATATAGCAGAGAAATCTGGCGTTAGGGGGAGCGGAGAAAAACCTTTAAGCAAAAAAAACATTCCCTCACCAACAGGAAGTAGCAGCTCCCAGGACACGGGCTTTGGTTCCCAAGAAGGGGACGGATCCATCGATAGTGCAGTAGGGCGACCATAACCTGGTTAATGTCCCGATTTAAGGACCACACTGACTTTTGCAGAGCTTGGCCCTTTGGTCACTTTACCAAATATCTGATAAGAGGTTATTTACTATATATACATTTGCCATTTCTATGATGTGGGGTTTTCTATGTGTTCAACAAATAGCCAGAAAGTTAAAATATCAGCAGGATACTTTCTACTGTGTAATAACATTTGAGAGCCCAAAACATATGAACAACGTACAGACAGCTAAACATTTGGCATATCTTCATATTTGGGATGCTAGCACTGATTTTAGGCTTGTTCACAGCTTAACCTAAAAGCTAACATTTTGAGAAATAGAAAAAAAAGGGTTAAGTTAGGTTAGAAGTTGGTTGTTGGTGGATTGTCTTCATATTTGACAAAATGAGTAACTATTTCCCCAACTATCTAGCAGCTGACTGCTGCTTCATATTTAGCGCACAAAGACAAAGGTCTGGTCAAGGTGTGTGGAACATGTCTAAGTAACATCAACAGGAAATTGAGGTTACTGTGCCTTATGAAGAAAAAAACACAAACACATATTATACCACAAGTAGTCACCACTTTAAACTGCAAAATGCAGTTTCATTTGTCAGCTGATTAGAGCAAATATGTCACATCCTAGTTGTACTGTTCAAGATTCTCTGCTGGTTTCTTGTTATCTGATATTTAAATATCACAAGAAAATAGCCTTGGATTCAGTTATCTTTTGCACAACATTGTTACTCTGTAAAATAGTTAATGAATAAATAATTTGAAATGAAATGACTTTGTCTTTGCATGTCTCCATCATAATGTAGAGGATCCTCTGAGTTAACTGGAGTCACAGTGTTGCATTAGTATTTCTTTTGGCTAGGCAGCTGACCTATACCTGTTGCTAGTGTGACAGTGCAGGTCTCAGCTTGCTTCACACATAATGATCCCATGAGATCTCAAGCATGAACACAGCAGTTCATTAATTCATCACCTGCAGCAGCAGCATCTCTCCCAAGGCATGCTACATCCAGACGCTTCACTGGAAAAACACATGGGCATATAGCCTTTTGTCACAGTACTGGATGAGTCACCAGTTCTGTTTTAGTTTGTAGTATTTTAAATCCTAACCTGTCCAGTAAATTCAAATATACTTAACCATTAGTCACACTTCCTCTTACTGGTATCGGCCAATAACAACCACCATCTTTTTAGACTGTCCTAGGATAGAAACACCAAAATGTCCTGCTTCTTATTTCCTAGTAAACACAAAATATAAGTAGCATCAGACTGACTTTTCTTTGGTTAGTAAATGTAAAACTGCTGTTCTTGTTTCCCTTAATCCAGGTATGAGTAAGTTAAAAATACTACACATGGTATATTCTCAGACACAAGACTGACACATTCTTGACAATCTATTAAATAATCAGACTTGATGAAAGACCCCTACATAAGTTTAATTTCATTTATCTAAAAATACAAACTGACATGAAATTCATTTGTCACCCACGTTACAAAATTGTATAAAATAAAAGTAAGAGCAAATATTAATTCATTAAACCCTATCATTTCTATACAAAACATGCATTCAACACACACCTCATGATGAAAATCCAGTACAAATTAAATAATACCTGTAAAGATTTGTGCTGTGAAGATAGCGGAATATGTAAACACTTATTACAAAATCATTTACACACAAAAAAGAAGCACCGATTGTTTGTGAAAATACATTTTCAGTGGGAAATGTGGTGATTAAGGAGGAGTGTGTGTCTGAGTGTAGTACACTTCACTTAGGATCCACACATCAGACATTCGTCTTTGTTTGCTAAGGAGCACACCATGGCAGCAGTGTTAAGTTCTTTGGTCTCCTCTTCCACAGTTTTAGCTGACTGGCCCTCCTTTAGTTTCTCCTTATTCAGAGTGAACTGAATAGGGTTGGCGGCTGGCTTCGTCCGCAGGTAGTACATGCCAGTTTTCAGGCCCTGTGGAGTAAATAAACAGGCTTAAAGGTGTTCTTTCTCTGATGCAGCATATTTGTCTGTTGGTACCTAGAGAGCTCTTTGTCTCAGTCCTTACTTACCAATTTCCAACCATAGAAGTGCATGCTGCTCAGTTTGCCGTAGTTTGGCTCAGCAATATGAATGTTAAGGGACTGGCTCTGGTCGATGTATGCGCCACGATCTGCTGCCATCTTGAGGACAGTCTTCTGAGAAATCTCCCACACAGTTTTATACAGCTGCTTCACATCGTCAGGAATCTCCTCAATTTCCTGTGAGGTGTTTAACAAAGGTTTGCACACCAAAACAGTTCAATTTATGTAATAGAGACATTTACAGCTGTGATGGTGACTACTTTAATTAGTTAAGATTTTAAGTGCAACTCTTTACCTGGATGGATCCATTCTGAGCAATCAGCTGGTTCTTCATTTCCTCACTCCACAGTCCTCTTTCTGTGAGGTCCTTCAGCAGATGTGGATTCACTATCTATACAACAGGCAGAAAAAACACACATATAGAAACCTTTCCTCCTAAGGACACTTGACTTTAGATGTGCAAAACAGCTGATGCATTCACTACTGACCTGAAACTCTCCGGAGAGGACCCTGCGGGTGTAGATGTTACTAGTGTACGGTTCAATGGACTCGTTGTTGCCCAGGATCTGGGCAGTGGAGGCTGTAGGCATAGGAGCCAAAAGCAGACTGTTCCTCACACCATGCCTGAGGACACACATGGGTTGAACAAGGAATGAACTACAGTTTCTACATGAAATAAATGTGACACAATAACTGTGAACTGCCAAAAACTTTCAGATGACTTTCAGAAAGACTTACTTTGCAATTTTCTCCTTCAGTGCTTTCCAGTCCCACAAATCTGTTGGGGTTTTCCCCCACATGTCATGCTGAAGGATCTGGAAAACAAAATGTCTTGGTTGAGATTTGATCTCAGAATGCTTAACTATGTCTCAGGATGAATTTTAGGCATACTAAAAAACTACTCACTCCTTTGCTGACAGGAGAGCCAGCGTAGGTTTCGTAGGAGCCGAGCTCTGCTGCCAGTTCACAACTGGCCTCCAGGGCAGCGTAGTAGATGGTCTCAAAGATCTGAATGTTGAGTAACTGGGCCTCTGGGCTTTCAAATGGATACCGCATGAGGATAAAGGCATCAGCCAGACCCTGCACACCGATTCCAATTGGCCTGTGACGCTTATTAGACCTTTCAGCCTGTAACACAGAATGGAGGAACTATTTGTTAACTCATCAGACCTGGCTGAATGGTTGGCTAAGGAGCAACACTAGGAAATAAATCATACCTCAGGCACTGGGTAGTAGTTGATGTCAATAATTTTGTTCAGGTTCTTGACAATGACTTTGGTAACAGATGCAAGCTTGTTGAAGTCAAAGGTCTTTTCTGGGGTGACGTACATGTTGAGGGCAATGGATGCCAGGTTACACACCGCAATCTGAGAAGAAAAAACACCAAACCAAAGTGAAAAACACACACTCACAAAATTATGCAACAAGCAACAATATAGAAAAAAGCTAAATAAATAGTAAATTTGTCGGCTCCTCACCTCATCTTTGCTTGTGTACTCTACAATCTCAGTGCACAGGTTGCTGGATTTTATAGTGCCCAAATTTTGCTGGTTGCTCTTCCTGTTGCAGGCATCCTTGTAGAGCATGTATGGTGTGCCAGTTTCCGTCTGTGACTCAATGACGGCGTACCACAGCTGTTGAGCCTTCACCACACGTTTAGCCCTGCCCTCCTTCTCATATCTAAAGATCAACAGGATCCATGGGGTAGGTTAGAAATGATAAATGAGCTGTTAAATAAGAACGGAGTTTGGTGTTGTGATCTTACCGAGTGTAGAGCTCCTCAAACTCCTCTCCCCAACACTCCTCCAGCCCAGGACATTCACTGGGACACATCAGAGACCAGTCCTACAAGAACAGCGCAAGATCAATAAGACTTGTAAGCAAAGTTTCAAAATGTATCACAAGCATCAAAATATTTAAGGATGGCACTTCCTGAACATTCACCTGATTGCTTTCCACTCGTTTCATGAAGAGGTCTGGAATCCACAAGGCAAAAAACAGATCTCTGGCCCTCTGCTCTTCTTTGCCTGTGTTTTTCTTCAACTCCAAAAAGTCAAACACGTCAGAATGCCACGGCTCCAGGTACACAGCAAAGGCCCCAGGTCTCTAAACAAGCAAATGCAAAGAGCAAGGTATTTAAACTTGCAACAACAATTTCAAGCACCATTCTATGCACACCATTATTATGTGTCTTTGATAATTTGAGATAAATTACATCCTTACCTTGTTGCCACCCTGGTCAACGTAACGTGCTGTGTTGTTGTACACTCGAAGCATAGGAACCAGCCCATTTGAAACGCCGTTAGTCTGAAAAACATGAACCACATTTACTAAGATAAAAAGCTCCTTAATATCTGCTTGATTTTGCTCTCCACAATAAGCATTTTGCTCACCCCAGCAATATAGCTGCCTGTTGCTCTGATGCAGCTAACTGCCAATCCAATACCTCCAGCTGATTTGGAGATGAGGGCGCAATGCTTCAGTGTGTCGTAAATACCATCAATGCTGTCGTCCTTCATGTCTAGCAAGAAACAACTGCAAAAGTCCAAAAAAATTAAATCAGGAAAAGGGATCAAACTTAAAAGAAAGCACCTGATCTTTGGACATGGCATGCCCTCATTTCTATATTCTTTACCTGGACAGCTGAGGCCTGTTGGTGCCAGCGTTAAACAGTGTAGGGGAGGCATGGGTGAACCACTTCTCTGACAGCAAGTTGTAAGTCTCGATGGCTGCATCAATGTCTTCTTTATGAATCCCCACAGCCACTCTCATTAGCATGTGCTGGGGTCTCTCAGCAACTACAGAAGAAAATATTGAACAATATAAGAACGTCCAATTAACTGATGACTTGGCGTGGAGTATCTACACCTATAAGCATTCCTCTCAACAATTTATAGGAAAATGAATCCTCACCTTTGCCATTGATCTTCAACAAATACGACCGCTCCAGAGTCTATTACAGCAAAGGGACAAATTAGAGTGAGAATCCCAGTGTTTGTATGACTTTTTTAATGCAAAATAAAATTAATAATTACCTTAAAGCCAAAAAAGTTGTAGGAGAAGTCTCTGTCATAAATGATGGCTGAGTTGAGGCGCTGTGGAGAATAGAGGTTATGATTTTAAAACATGCAAGAAATAATTGCAATCATTTGATAACAAGAACATAACATATGATCAAATGTGACTTACAGCCTTGTGTTCAAGGATAATGTCCAGCGTCTCCTTGGCGATCATGGGAGAGTGACATTTATTCAAAGGGTTGACATAGTTGTAAAGGTCTTCCATCACATCTACAGAAACAAAAAAGAAAAAAAAGTCTAATTTAAGTGCAGAATACTTACTACTTTGATGCTGTCAATCAATCAAGAAGAATACCATAATGTGCAATGTGTAAATTAGCATTTACACAAATAACAGATGACATTATGATCGCTATGGTGCATTAATGCCGTCATTTGTTTCAAATCGAAATCATAGAAATTAATCTCAATAGAGCGTTAGATCTGTTATGGTAACTTAAGGTTTGTACTCACCACTGAATACCTTCTTGGTCTCTTTGTGCAGGTTAGACACAGCGATGCGTGCAGCCAGGATGGCATAGTCGGGATGTTTAGTGGTGAGGGTGGCAGCTGTCTCTGCTGCCAGAGTGTCCAACTCCACGGTGGTGACTCCGCTGTACAGACCCTGGATCACCTTCATCGTAATCTGGGCCTACAGAAACAGACATAAAACACACCATAGATTATCACTGGAGTCTGCCAACCATGTCACCCAATTACTTGACCCCCCCTCTAGCTTTGAACTTACGGGATCCACGAAGTCAGAATTGAGTCCATAGCAAAGCTTCTGGATGCGCGATGTGATTTTGTCAAAGGTCACTCTCTCCTGGCGTCCATCTTAAAAAGAGATAAATATTATTATCCCTCAAACTTACTTCATGATTTATGAAGTAAATGATTAGAAGAGTTTATTAACATAACCGCAGTCTCAGACGCGCCATAACCCGCACTGCCTTAACTGGATTTCCTCCCTGACCAATTAGTTCAGAGGAGCCTGCACCTGTCTGAGCTGTTGTTGTGTCAACAACAGGAAGACAACTTACTTCGCGCCATTACAACAGATGCCGAAATGTGTCTAAAGTAAACCTTTACACAGATTCCTTAAACTAGCAAGTCTGTCAACGCGTTTACTTCGTAAAACACCGCTGCATTAAATGTCAAATGCAGGAGAACAAAGAAAAATTATCATTTCGAAGTCTCGGCTGAGTAACTTATTTTAAAAACAATAGTATGCTCAACTTTATAGTAATATTTGTTGTATTGTATTGTATTCAAAATACAGACAAACCCAACAACAAGACGTAAAGCTTTTGGGTTTGAGCTTTTGTTGTTACATATCTTCAGCCTTTGTTCTGTCCCGACGGAAACCACACAAAGAAACAACTATTTTAATATGACTTAAACTGAGTAGTAGACTAAAAAATATAATATTCCTTAACAGTATTAACATTTCCTATAACATACAGACATTTTAAAAGTTTTCAGGAAACGCAAATCCCCAGGGCTT
Organism: Chelon labrosus; assembly: GCF_963514085.1. Classification (NCBI taxonomy): domain Eukaryota; kingdom Metazoa; phylum Chordata; class Actinopteri; order Mugiliformes; family Mugilidae; genus Chelon; species Chelon labrosus. Next base: position 3,492,168 of record NC_140350.1, on the reverse strand, counting down.
TGTGGTAACCTATATTTGACAGCAAAAATATTAAAGTTAGCTACATTACCTCGTTTAACGACATGCATGTTGGCAGCTGGTTTTCTGAAACTGCAGGCGTTTGAGTTATCTCCTCAGCTGGACACTGGGAACCAATTATAAACTGCAATAACGTAGCTGTAGCAGGTTACAACACAGAGAGGTCCACCGCAGATCAAGACAGAATCTCAAACTGAGCGCCAACAAGCCACAGACCAGTTACATTGCATTCGTTGTGTCAGCGGTTCAGCCAATCAGAGAAGACTTCACAACCGCACAGTTCCTTTACGTCGTTCCGTGACATTATTCTGGCGGCATCATTGGACAGAATATGGCGGGATGTTTTCCTAACGACAGCTGTCAGACCTGGGTTTTATAACATGTCATTATATATATATTTTTTTTTTTCAAATATTTTTGGTGATATTCAGAAAGGATAATGACGTCCAATTGACCCCGCAGGAATGTGAGTTGAGTTATAAACAAGTTACAATTCCTGCCTTACATGATAACATGGCACTATTATTGCATTAAGAATAAATGAGTTTTCAAAGTATGAGAACAGTAACAAGTTAAACTTTGATCATATATGTTTGACCTACATTTCATCTGCCTATATGTTTTAGGCATTCACGGTTGGTATCCTTTGGGATCTTTCATACAGTCAGTGTTTAAGATCTATTGCATCTATTGCTGTTTTACCTTTAGATAGATAGATAGATAGATAGATAGATAGATAGATAGGTTTTTATTTGTCACATGCACAGTTATACATAGTACAATGCACAGTGAAATGTATTCCGATTGGTTTCCGCAAAAATTACATCACAGCTCTCTGTTGACCTGCTGTTATTGAAAACAAGATAAAACATAAAATCAAATCGTGCTCCGTTGCCTCTCTGTTGGACACTTGTATTTGACCGACATTATTTGCGAACTTTATTTTGAAGGGGGGAGGAAAGAGAATCTCACAAGACCGGAAGTGACCCTCTTAGGTTTGTTGCTAATGCTAATGGCCCCGGAACGGTAAAGCAACACTCCGAAGATGGCCGGGGTGTTTGAGGTGGAGGTTGATGGTGTAGAGCACGACCATGGATTGGAGCACCATGACGATCCGAATCAGGTGAGAGTGATGAGCCACATCGAAGTAATGTAATAGATTAAACACATTAGCTGCTTCTCGTGGGTTTAGTCTAACGTAAGCAGCTAGCTACTGGTTAACTTAGCCATCTGTTACTGAGCAGAGGTGTCCCGATAAAGTGCATTGTTCAGCGTAACATAAGCGATTACACGTCGTTCGTCAAAGCAACAGTGCAAGAGAAAACGCCCTGAGAGCCACTTAGCCGTGCTAAGCTAGCTCAGTTTCTTTTTCAACTAAAAAAACTCAGGTGTTTATTATTTTATATTCTGCCAATAAGTAGAGCATTTTCCACGCTCATATGGTTAATTCTATGTTGGTAAACAACCTAACAACATGAATTATTAACTCCACAAGTATAGCTGATGTGGCTGTTCGGGTCAAAGGTCATGTCTTGCTAGTTGTTTTTACTTCCGGTGGCATTTCAATCTTGTCAAACCTAAACCATCTAGATGTTGAAGTGATGTTACAGTGTGCAAGAAAAAGAAATTCACAGTCTGTCGTGTGATGTGTAGGCAGAATAGCAGATCTATATGCACATCACTGATGATTTAAGTGCATGTGGTTCCATTCGTAAACTGAGTAGGGGACATAAGGTTCCCCAGTGGCCGGTGTTTGCTCTGCATCCTAGTGTGTAAAGTGACCAGAGAACAAAAAAGTACCTCTGAAAATACTGATTTGATGAAAAAGACAACAATCAATCGTTTATGTAGTTTTTAACTGAGCACGGAGACTTCCGCACTGCAAACCACAGCCTCCAAATTGAAAGCACAGTTAAACCAACAGCTCTCTGTTATTTTAAACAAATGCTGAATACCATAACCTTCAAGAAGATAAGATCTGATGCAGGGCTATTTTATTCGCTAATGTTCCTGGTGAGGTGGCAGTTGAGTGTATTCGTTTGCCAAATAAGAAGTTCTAGTAATGAGCAAATATTGCATCAGTCCTTGCTGCTATTTTAGTTAAGGTAAAGTAGCTCAACAAGCCCAACAGCTTGGGAGGGACCATAACTAATTAGCACACTCACTGCGCATTGATAGCGTCATTCTTGTTAACTATAGATATTCATGAGTGGTTATATCTTTTATTCAGCCTTGACACACGGTCGCCATCTTGCTACTCAATCAAAGTTAAAGCTTTTAATTCAGGTATTATTTAGCTGCTCTGTATGCAGTGTGTGGTCTAGGTGTTTTGTGCCAACTGTGTAAAAGGTAATGTTCAGTGCTTCAGTTTGGTGGGATAATTGTTTTTGGTAATTACTAGTGGCTGACTTTATTCATAGAACTTTAAGGACTCCAACATAAAATATTATAGAATCTGGACCCAGAAGGAAATCATTTCTTTGTTTTGGTGTTGTGGTTTATTAATTCATTGCATGTTGCTAAGCCACACTACAGTAGTATCCCCTCTTTACAGCTTACAGCTTAGTGTGTAGTTTCTTCTGGCTGTGATTTTTTATTTTATTTTCAAGAATAATAATCAGTGCTTTGTCTTTTTCTTTCTTTAGTTTGATATGTCCAAGCTATCACCAGAAGAGAAATGGAGGTTAGTCACATTTTTCTTGGCTTCTGCGTTTCTTTTTGTGACATGTATTGTACAAATATTTTCTTTCCTCAGATGGCAGGATGGGACAATATTGTGCAGAGCTGATGCGGCTTTAAGGACACTCTTATCCCGCTTTGGCATAAATCCACGGATGCCGTGGCTCTCAGCTATGCATTAGTGTAACATGTACCTGTTTTTCCACAGGGTGGAGCATGCAAGAATGCATGCCAAACACAAAGGCCACGAGGCCATGCACGCAGAGATGGTGCTGATCCTCATTGTCACCCTGGTCGTCGCCCAGCTCGTCCTCGTGCAGTGGAAGCAGAGACATCCAAAGTCTTACAATGTAAGGGACTAAATTTCAACAGTAACAATTTAACAACAACAACCCCTCCCCACAAAATCATCACCATCTATGCTAATCCCTCTCTGGTTGCCAGCATCCATTGCTGTGCTCTTTCATGTACAGCCACCACAGCTAATAAAATGAAATTCATACAAAAATATAAAGAAGCATCACAGGCATGTAAGTATCCACCATAACTAGAAACTTGCCTCTCCCCACTATATAACCCCATTCAAGAGCCCTTCAAGAAATTTAAATATCCACTCCACTTCGCTTCATATAGATCCAGTCTACCCAATTGTTTATATGACATTTTTTCAAATGCTGCAATACGTGCCATCTCCATAGCCCACTCTTGCAGAGAGGGCGCCCCCTCTGTCTTCCACCCCCTGACAAGTACAAGTGCAATGTTTGAAAAAGGTTTAAAATACTGTCATGTGAAAAGTCACATTTCAAACCGAAGAAGTGGTATGTTTTGCTTACAGAATCACGTCAGCTGGGAACTAGGGGTATGTGTGTTTGCAGTGATAGGAAAGTAAATAGAGGCAACAGGTACTTGCATCTTTGTTGCTGTACGTCCGGTCGTGCTAGCTGAACGTACACCTGGTCATAGGAAAAGGCTAGGTGTAAAATGTGTTTTAAGTCCTGCATAAAGTTAAGGAGTAGCGCTACACCTAAATCGAGACTAAATTGTCCACTTAGCCAGAGGCAGGTGTAATGTGAAAGTCTTGGCCAGATACAATGGTGCGTCTAACATACAGACTTCCGATCTCCTGACAGATCAGGTTTGAAAAAGTAATGAGAGACCACACCAATCGTCTGAACATATATGGAGAGAAATCTTGAGTTGCAGTGGGACAGCCGTGGCAATTGTCACAGCCCTTGAATGTGTCAGCATGGATGTGCATAGTCTACAATGGACGTAGCTTTGCCTCGTCGTAGTTTCAGATAATGAAACGGTTATATACTCTATATCATTCACCACACGACAGTTGGTCCATTGTTTGTGTTTTCTTTGAATTTATCCAGGATATGGAGTCGTGTTATGGTAACTGTTTATACATGCATCTTCTTACATGAACGTTCTGTCTTGTAGCTGGTGACTCTGTTCCAGATGTGGGTAGTTCCTCTCTACTTTACTACCAAACTTCACTGGTGGAGGTTCCTGACCACATGGTTTATCTTCTCTGTCATCACAGCATACATCTCCTACCGCGCCACTCGCAAGCCGCTGGCCTGCACCACACCAAGGTAAAACCGACGTTTACACGTAAACACATCCCGTAACAGGGAGAGTGCGGCCTTTCCTGTAATGTCGGGTGAAACGTCCATTACATACTCAGAGAAAGTCTAACAAGTTTCTTCTCTTTGGTGTCTGTAGGTTGGTGTATAAGTGGTTCCTCCTCCTGTACAAGATCAGCTATTCCACGGGAATAGTAGGCTACAGTGTCGTCATGTTTACACTTTTTGGTATTAACCTAATATTCAGGTACGTATTACCAGAGTTAAATTATTATTTTCGTTTCAGTTTCTGTGTTCAAAGCTCTTAGTGGAAGAAGCCCTTCAAAGGCTGGTGCTAACAAGAATAGGCTAAAGGTGAAAGGGGTAGCATGTTTCAGTGGTTGTTTGCAAAATTAAAACTTGACCCCACATCACTGGCTCAAAGAGAAAGAGAGAGAGAGCAGTGGTGGTCAGGCAAGGTAAAGCGAATGAATAAAATGGAGAACCAAGCGGGCAATCTGTAGCATGCAAGCTACCCTGACTTCCTCCGCCCACTACATTTTTGCCATGGAAAGTTGGCCTGCTCTGAACTGAGTTTACTCAGGCAAAGTTCTGCCAGGCTAGTCAAATTGTTTGGGCGGGCTTTATGTGGTGATGGACAGACAATAGAAACAGCATTAACGACGTGTAGTCGTACACGTCATCTCAGCTGAACTTCAGTTGAATTTGTTTACAGCACGATGGCTCTTATAGGTTGCAGGCCTATCCAGTTGTGTGCAGAGGTATTTTTTCTCTGTATGAGTTGAGACATGCCCCGTAATCAAATCTAGATGACGTGTCACCAGACTTATATTCTGATAAGAACTGAGTCTTGCTATGCCAGGCTTGTGAATCTTTGGTATAAAACATTAATAACACAGTGGTTACACTCTCTACACAGCCCTGCTGGAAGATGTTCCTCTACATATTTTGTTTGAATGCATCCCATGGGCACACTCGATACTGTTCGCTGGAGCCTCTGTGTTCTGCTTCACTGCCCTGCAATTTTTTATCAGAGCTTAGAGATGTTCATGGTCGTTTTGTTTTAATAGAGTTGTGCTCTCACAGTCTTCATGCACTTATTTGAAACAAGTTATTTTTTTTAAATGACACATACTATACCCATTTCAAATAGTTTCTTCCTGGTCTGTTTCTTATGTAGCATTTACACGTAGCTGCCACTAGATGGTGCTGTTTCCCCCCCTTCCACATCCTTTGTGATGACTGATTCCACACCATCCACAATGAAAGGGCGAGGTTAACTCCTGGCCTTAGAGCACCAGGAGCTAACATTGCCTAACCAAGCTAGTTGGGCTAAAGGTCAGCCTGCTTTCTGACAAAGCCTTCACATGACAAGTTAAATAAATGCATCTTGTGATGAGTTTTAAAATAAATTGCTACTCTCATACATTATTTTTGATTATTTGTAATCTTGCTCGCCGCATGCTGTATTAATTTGCAAATTATGCCATCCTCAAACTAAATCCTCTGAATGGGGTCAATTTTTTTTCCATAACATGCATTTACTGTCAGCTTATATATTATTATTTATTACAAGGAAGCTTCAACTAGACTTGTTAGGATTACTGCACATAACCTTTGATGCTGAACAATGATACACCTCCCGATTGGTTAAAGGGGAATTACCGTTTTTTACAACCTGGACCTTATTTCTGGCATAAAATACGATCGTTTACTCACTCATATAACTTTGGTGTCATTTGGAGTGACTGGAGCACTGTTACCTGTTATCTATTCGCGGACGTGCAGCGGTTTGTTGTTATTTGACCAGCTGTTCCTCTCTCTGCCTCCTCCGCATCCTCCTTTTAACGAGCTCCTCATCCCTATACTCTGGCTCAGAACGGTAAAGACGTCCATCATGAACAAAGTCATCATCCACAACCTCAGAATTGTAACATAATGTTGCAAAAAAACTAGCAGTAGCAAATTACAGGTAAACAAGCCGCGCGGGGTGCATGTGGCGCTCAGAGATGACATCATCCAGGTCAGAGGTTAGTAGGTCAATCTACAGACCCCGGGGTGAGTAAACAATCGCCTATTATGCCAGAAATAAGGTCCAGGTTGTAAAAAATGGTAATTCCCCTTTAAAACACGTCCTGATAATTCAGTTCAAACTAAACAAATTTAACATACTCCGTTCCGAGTTGTAATCATTATCAACTTAACCGATATAAAAGTGCCACGGGATTGTCTGTCCCTCCTAAAAAAAAACAATGTATGTTTTTATTCTTTCTTTTCTAAACAGGAAGCTACCTTATAGCTTCCTACATCTTCTTCTGGAATTAAATGGGCCAAAGGTTTTGCACTTCCTACCCAAAACATGACAGTTGTCGTCTCTGAATTAGATTTTAGTTCCTGTTTTTGTTTTTTTTATTGCCAATTAGCAGCAAAGATTTTTAACTTTTGTAGGCATGGTTAAATTCTTGTTTAAAAAAAAAATAATAATAAACGTCAGGCTGGTTCAGCCTAAAAAAAATGTGTTTTAGTTCAAGTTTTTCCTCTACAAAATGTAAACCTGGCTTTCCTAACACCTGATATTTGTTCATATACATATTAAATAGACATATCTGTTTTATGGTTTAAACAAAAGGTGATGTTGAACACATTAGTCAGAGCCATGAATGAAATGCAGTGCCTTCTCTGTCCAGGATAAAGCCAGAGGATGCTATGGACTTTGGTGTTTCATTGCTCTTCTATGGGCTGTATTACGGGGTGCTAGGAAGGGACTTTGCAGAGATGTGTGCAGACTTCATGGCTTCAACCGTTGGGGTAAGTGGACAAATAACACTGTATATTTCAGCTGACCTGTTAAACTAAAACGTGATTTTGACAACTTTTCTCTTTTTCTTTTCAGTATTACAGTGCATCAGGCATGCCTACCAAGCACCTCTCTGACAATATCTGTGCCGTGTGCGGTCAACCCATCCTCGTAGATGTCAGTGAGGAAGGGATTATTGAGAACACGTACAGATTATCCTGCAACCATGTGTATCCTTTATGTCAGAGGTCTTCAACAGGGGGTCCGCGACCCCTAGGGGGTCCTCGGAGGTACTGCAGGGGGGTCGCGAAAGCTTTGGTGGATTAGACTTTTTTTTTTTAAATTCCCCCTGCAATTTTTTCCACAAATTTAAATGTCTTTAAATACACATATACATAACTAGGGGGTCCCCGCTCCATGTCTGTATCAGTTTGGGGGTCCTTGGCCTGGAAAACGTTGAAGACCCCTGCTTTATGTCATAAATATATTATTGGTGCTATCTGTTACCAGTGGAAGAGAAGTTCAGTTCAGACATCTCATGTCTATTAAAGGTTTGTGTTGAAAATACCATGTGATTTGGCAACCCAAAGAGGAATTAACTTATCATTTTCATGTCTGAATATTAGGTGACTTCCCCCAGGATTATCTGTGCGGTGTGTAAACAGTAAATATCACGCAACCTTATTTAGTTTCCCTGTCATCTTGTGTTTATGTTTGTACCTACAGTTATATCATATTCCTTTATAACTTATTAGTTTTCCAATTGATTGATATATGCTCCATAACAGGAGATACGCAAAAACATTTTGAAGTCCATCACAATTTTGCAGGTTGTAATTCTGCGTGTTACTTATAATATTTTGTCTGATTTAACCTTTTAAGCACTTGAACTTTCAGTTGATGTTACTGTCTAAAAATGATGTTTAAACTTTGCTGTTCCAAATTTAATCATAAATAGATTTCATAACAATTTAGGTGCACCAACCATTCCAGCATTGTCACAAATTAAAAATAATGGTCAGGCAAAAAAAATAAATTTACACGTTCAATTCCCTGAAATCATTTATTAATTAGACTTGAATTCTGCAAATAAGTGCCATGTATGCCAGTTTGCTGTGTTTAAACAAGGTCAGGAAGTATTTTTTCGGCCTTTAAAGGAACAGGTCGGAGTATTTTGAGCTGCTATGAATAAAAAAAAGTTAGCTTTTTGACATTTAAAAATTTGACATTAATGTTGATACACATGTAGCAACAATAAGCTGGAATTTCTAAAGTACTTCGTATTTGAACCCATATAGCAAGGGTGTCTAACTCATTTTAGTTCAGGGGCCACATACAGCCCAGTTTGATGTCAAGGAGGCCAGACCAATAACACCATAAGCTATTTACCTATAAATAACGACAGCTCCAAATGTTTCCCTTTGTTTTAGTGCAAAGAAGAACATTATGAAAATGTTTACATTTAATGACTGGACATTTCTTAAGAAAAGAAATGCAATTTCTGTTTAGTTCTAGGTCTCAGTGTTGTGTTATGTCTACTTACTAAATCTCTAAATCTGTGTGAACCCTAGGAATAGCAATTTATTGTAGAAATTGCAGTTAATGCCTTCAACGTAATTTTTGCAATTGGCAAATTCATCCCACGGGCCGGATTAGACTCTCTGGCGGGCCGGTTTTGGCCCCCAGGCCGTATGTTTGACACGTATGCTATATAGTGTTGAGCTGCTGTTGCACTGGACCTTAACTCCACCTTCAGGTTCCACGAGTTCTGCATAAGAGGATGGTGCATCGTTGGAAAGAAGCAGATGTGCCCGTACTGCAAAGAGAAGGTGGATCTGAAGAGAATGTTCAGTAACCCGTATCCTTTTTAATCTGTCATTTTCAACATTTGAGTTTTACAAACTAACTTTGCTCTGCTGTATTTGCTTTTTTCTTTGGAATATCCATTTAAAAAAAAATAATTAATTGGTGTAATAAATCAATATATTCACAGGTGACCTCTTACAGTCAGGCAACCCAATTATGCTAAGTCACAGGAGGGACTTATTTTCTTGTAACGTGATTGAGTGGGCAGTGACCTTTTGAGGCATACACGAGATTTATATGTTGTACTCCAAGTTCCACTTCCTTTTTGTGGCTTGGAGAGAAACGCTTCAGCCATTCTCTGTGAATGACAGCACCGTACAAAAATAACACTTTCATAGAAACTGTAAGCAGTCATTGACTACGTTTACATGGACGTATTACGTTAATAATCGGGTGGCTTGCTTGTCAATGTGACTCATGTGACTGGCCTGATGGGAAGGCATTTCCAGTAGGATTAAGATGGGTGCTTTTAACCTTTTGATAATATGTTCAATAGGAAAATATTGGCACCAAATAAACATGTAAAAAAACTTGTTCGTGCACGTAAACCCACGCATCTCGTCAGTTTATTAGATTTAGCGTCCATATAAACAGTTAATAATGATTTCAATCAGGCTGAAGTAATACTGTCCATGTAAAGGTAACCATAGAGACTATACATCCTAAGGCCTATTATCTGTTTCTAATCACTGCCACATATGTGTGTTTTTCCCTTAACCTGTTTTTTTTTTTCCTTAGCTGGGAAAGGCCACATGTCATGTATGGACAACTTTTAGACTGGCTTCGGTACTTGGTGGCCTGGCAGCCCGTTATCATTGGATTTGTGCAAGGCATCAACTACGTCCTGGGTCTGGAGTGACCTGGAAGAAATGGACATACATGCCATGCAGAGAAGATATGCACTGGCTCAAAAGACTGAGGGCCTAACACTGAACTAAAACACCTGATTTAAAAAAAAAAAAAAAAAAAAGTGTCTATACTTTTTGTATATATTTCTAGACACATATCTGTATTTACGGTTTATTTGAATTTCATTAGTTATCTGAATTTGGATGTCAGTGTCCCAGGATTTACTCCACATCGTTAATGATTGGTTTGTGCATCTTATGGCCTAGTAAAGCGCTTCTCCGAATCAATTAGAGAGGCGCTTTTTACTAATTAATGTCTTAAAGTGTTTGTTATTACTTAGTTAAAGGATCATGCTGGTATTGGTCATAAACATATTAGATGGTCGTAACACGAGTAATAAATAATGAATGGAAACGAGCAGAGATCACCACTTCCTCCTAAATTTGGTAACTGTGCTGTCCTCTGGAGTCATTGCGCAACTTCTTTATTTAATGATGCTGCTGGAGACCCATTACGTGTTTTGGATTTTGGCGACGTGCGTTTTGTAACAGCAGCGTGTGAGCAGAGGCATTGTCATCGTTTGGGGGGAAGAGCGGTACGGTAGTCTTTTACTATGGAACTTTCAGAGTTGCTAGATTTCATAATACACTCATCCGCACAATCTGGCAAAACAGTCATTTGGTTTGACTCCTTAGACAATATCCTATATTAACTAAATTAGATTCTGCTCCACTGTATTGGGGCAGTGGCCAAATAAAACCAAAATTATCTGCATGGATAGAACGCTAGAGATAAGAATATTTTTTTCTGTAGTCATGGGGCTGTTACGAAATCACAGTCACCCAAGTAAGCACAATCTGAAAGCTGTATCAGTCAGTAGTTGGACTAAAATGATTGACTATATATTTGATCTGAACATGAAAGAAAACATCCCAGAATGATCCTTTAACTGTGGGAGTACTGATGGTGCCAGTCTTAATTAATGTGATCCGTTATATCAAAGTTCTCTCATACTGTTATGTGTGGGCTTTCCAGACCACAGGTACCCGGAATGGTTGGTGGTTCTAGTATGTGTCACAAGGCCAGGTTTGAAGGGTATTTTCTAGTCAAACGGTAAAGGGAGTGTGTACAACGACAATAACATGCATACATTTCGTTTTGTTGTCCCATGTTTTGATGAAGATCCGCTTAATAAAGGTCACGTGGTTTAGATGGTGTGCAGGTGTTTTATCAGCGCATCCCCGAGGTGCATGTTTCTGAGGTCTTAAGCCAAGCCCGCTGCATGACCTCATGTGTAGGCACGCGCAGAATAAAGTGACAGAGCTGTGAGTTACTGAGCATGTCCGAAATCAAATAGCGTTACTAAGAACGGGGGTTAACTTGTTTATGAGGAAATCCCAATGACCCAATGAGTGGGCGAAGGGGAAGTATGAGTGTACATATATATAGTAAAGCCCAGACAACAGTCAGCAGCAACAGTCTCTCAGGAGGAATCACCATGAAGCAGTCTTCTGTTGTTAAAGGTAATCCCACACAATGACACCAGTCATTTTCTCTGTATTGTGTTGCTTTGTTGTCAACATTGTTGTGCCTCTTCCACAGCTTTTGGATTTCTGTGTCTGCTTCTTGCAGATGGATTTCCAGGTACAGTACATTTTTGTCTGCGTCCAATTGATATTTTTATGTAATCTTAATGTTTTTTTTTTTTTAAATCTAACTGAAGTTTGTCCTTCAGTTCCTGAGGATGAATTTCCAAAGATCATCGGGCCAGACCGGGTCAAAATAGAAGCTCATCCAGGTAGCGCTCAATATCAGCAACATTTATGGCTTACACATGCTGACGTTACACAATGAAGACTTTTGTTATAGTGAAGCTGTGCTTGCGTTGTGCCTTTCAGGAGAGCTGCTGGTTCTACACTGCGATGCGTTTCCAAACTGTGAAGATGACATTACTCTTATCTACTGGCTCGTCAACGGCTCTTTCCCTGAAGAGGGCGATGGCAGGATAGTGGAATCAGATGAGTGAGTGTTAACACTTTATTGGAATTGACTTAAACACATCATAAATTCAAGTCCACATCGTTACTGTTAGACGTCTGTCGGACTGTATCTTTTGCTTGAACATTTTTTACACAGCAGTGAAGACAGCAATGATGATTGATGGCTAAATCTGCAGTTGGACTGAAATGACTGTTTGTTTTAGGTCAACTTTAGAGGAGGGTGCAATCCTTCACAGGAGTTTGGTGTTGAAGAACGTCACATCGGAGGACCTCGGATCCACCTTCAAATGTGTTGTGACAAATGCTGTGGGAATGGCCCAGAAGCACATCACGTTAGCTACCAACACCAGCGGCTGCAACGGTGCTTGACTGAACGATATTGATGTAAAATGTGGATTTCCTGTGGCAGCAAAATGAGAGCCAGTATTATATGTGAATTTACTCATTTGTTATGCTGGAGCTGGATGACGAAATGTATAAAGCCTGGACTGTATTTGGTTCCACAACATCACATCACCTTTATTTGATAAATTTATCTTCAGAGAGACAAAACATGTAATGAAAATACTCCTTCTGGTTGTTTGGAAATAAAATTTAAGAAAGCCACTTGAGTTTAAATTTTGTCTTCTACTTGCAATGTATATATGATGCATGGTGTTCCTTTTATCCAAGACACTTGAGGGCATTTTTTTGTGGAACTCAGTTTACTCTTATTAAAACTGCCTACATTACCTTCAGAATACTTTTAACACTACGGCACTTCCATATGATTCATACTGAATCATCTCAGTGTGTTTGCTGACATCTTAAATGTGTGCGTTTGAATGAAATAAATACTCTTTAATGAGACAAAAGCCGCATCTATTGGTTCTTTCACAAAACTGTGAAGCTGCTGCTGGAAGCCTGAGGTTGTTTCCCCAGAGATCTATAGATAATCACACTTTATTTTAAGCAGGTCATTTTTCTTCTAATGGCTATTACTGTCAGCGTTGGAGCCCAAAAATCAACCAGGAGCCAGTTTTTCCTTAGGATTATTTATTTGTAGGTCAACATAATTCATAGGCAGAATCCAGCGTCTACTGATGTACTGCAGTTATGTTTTTTGGGGGGTTTTAAATTAATTTGCTAAAAATCATCTTTGTTTAAGATGTAAATTTCTATCAGTTGTTAGACATTACCAATTCAAGTTTACATATTTACAAGGTACAAGATTACACACAGGCTTTGCTATAAAAGAAAAACTCAGTGATGTAAACTACAGCACGGATGGGTGTGTTCGAGTCCTGTAGGATAAACGGTCACTCTTCCATGTGATTGCTGCATTCCATAAGAAAACAATCTTGCAAGCAGCCAAGAACAAGTAAAATTGACTAATTTAATAGTGCAAAATGTTTCACAAGACAAAAGAAGGCATCAATATTTGGTTAGTTGTGCAGTCAATTTTAAGTGCATGTAATTCTAACCACAGCAGCAGATTTAATAGAAATGGTAGCAATGATTCATAATGTCTAGCATAAGTCTCAAATCATATCTGCATTGCATTAAAAAAACACAAACCCAAATAAGGCACCATACAATCTCCCTACTTAGATAAACACACACTAAATCACACCATTCACACTATTTAAAAGATTCTATTTCCACCTTTGGAACATGAGCATATCTGAGGAACTCTTAAACAGATTCTGTTTGGCTCTTAAATTCTCAAAATCCTCAATAGTGTTTAGGTTGGTTGGACTGAGATCACATCCTGTCCTAATGCAACACGGTTCTACGTTAGTAATTTAGTGTTGAGCAGTGTGTACAAGATAAACTACATGATGAGTCCGATGTTCACGCACTCAGCTCCGCCAGGCACTGCTGCAAGTTGCCGATCCTGTTGGGATACTGATTGTCTCTGATCTTCTTCCTGATAAGTGCAACGGCATCCTCTATGACAGATGACCACTTTAAAGAAGATGGTTGGAATGGCTGGAGAAGTACAAAGTTGCTTTTAGGGGCCATTCCAAACAGGAAACGCAGGAAAATGTCCAGTTTGCCATCTGCACATGAGAGGCTTGTGTCCAAAGCACATTTGTACAGATCCTTTGACTTGGAACCCTTGAACACCGCGAATTTGCCTTTTTGCTCAAAAACGTTTGTCCCCTGGATCTTAAAAAGGAGAAACACGTAAAGAGCAGCCAGGTACTCCTGCATGGTGGGGTGGATAAAGCTCAAGACTTTCTCATGGAACAAGACGTACGGCTTTATGAGGTACTGTGTGCACAGGCCGCTGTTAATCACTGCCTCCTGTTCACTGATTCCAAGCTCTTTCCAATCCCACAAGGTTAAGCTGAACTGGTCTTGTTCCAGCATGCTGAAGGCCTGCTTTCCAAGTTTCATAAGGAATTCTAGTTCTTCTTCTGGGGTCCACTTCCGAGCTCTACATGTGCGAAGCTGTCGTATGAGCACAAGCATCAGCTTTGTGTACATGTAGGTAATGCTCCTCGGCAGCTGTGCTCGTGTCCGCTGTTCCTGAAATATGCGCTGGCACTCATCGGCCACCAATGAGCAGAACAGAGGCAGGTGGCACATGATGCGGAGGGTTTTGAAAGAGTTGACATAATCAATAACTCGAGCCGCCTGATCTGGATCCTTAAACCTCTTTTTAAAGTAGTCATCCTTATCAGGCTCACGAAAGCCCCGCACTTCTATCTCATGGTGAAACGTATCCCAAGGGATGCAGCTGTTTACTTGTGGCCGAGAGGTGACCACAGACAGGTTGCTGTAGAGCAGCCGCCCTCTCATGACGTTGACCACGATGACTTTCAAGGTGGTGGGATCAGCGTGGTCACACAGCAGCTCTGTATTTTCAAAGTCAAGCTTCCCAGAATACTCATCAAGACCGTCAAAGACAAACATCATTTTGCAGTCGCTACTTCTATAATCCTCAACTCTTAATTTTTTAGTTTCCGGGTAGATTTGTTGTATTATGTCCTGGAGGGAGACATTTGAGCCCTCAAACTGTTTGAGCTGTCTGAATGTCAAGGGAAATAAAAAAGAAATGTGTGGGTGTGACCGCTCTTCAGCCCAATCAAGGACTAACCTTCTGACCAACATGGACTTCCCTGATCCCGCCACACCAGTGACCAATATTAACTTGACGTGTGAGTGGTCTTGCAGGCTTTCCTCACTGAAAACATCCTTAGCAGAAAGAAGATTTCCTGGTTCCTGGTTGGTGTCCTGCTTTTTTATGGTCATTACCTCGTGTTCAATATTTGGGCCATTATTTGACTTCGATGAAATGTTGAGATCAGTGAAGACCTCGTCAAAGGGCCTCTTCTCTCCCTCCATGGCCAAATCCTGACACACTTCACCATAGGTCTTCTTCAGAGTCTCTCTCAAATCGTAACGTACCTCATCTGGAAGAAAAAGTACACATTAAAGAAGTCTGTGCAAATAGACTATCCGACACATTTGTTTAAGGTTAAATTAACAGGACCGTGAAGATACAAGAGTGGACTTACTTCTGATGCACAAAGTCTGCAGAAAGTCAACCATCTTACTTTGCCCTATCTTGATAAGAACGGTTTTGGTGATCTGCAAAGACACTTCAAGGCTGTAACACTCGAGTAACCGGTCCACAAGGTCCAGCATGTCCGTGCTTTGGGGAGAAGTGGTGAATAACTGGGGGTAATACTTCCACAGCATCCTCTTGAACCTCCAAAACTCCTCCTTTGTCAACTCCTTAAGGGTGTCACAAATTGCCTATGTCCAAAAGAAGGATCACATTCAGTGCTGCCATTTTCAAACTAGAGTATTAATTACTTGAATATGTGTAGTGTATATAATTTCTTAAAAAATATAGAAAGGTTAAAGGGCACCTTGAGAGTAAATCCCACTGTCAGAGATGGATGACTAATTGGATCTGGGCCTTGGATTAACTCAAGTGTTTCAGTAGGCTCTGAGACTTCATCTTTGCTTTTATTCCTGGTGAAACAATAGTGTATAGATTTTAATATGTTTAACGCCCATCTACTTGCCACACACATTAACAAGTAGACGTGCTGCACCATATGTCTTACTTAGGAGCTTTTTTTTCACAGTCGTCACTGTCAAAGGAGTAGCAGCTGGAGAATGAATCTGCTCTGTCCAGCTGGATCCTAAAATCAAGAAGACAAAGGGGGGAATGACATTTTCTTCGGGTGAAAGTACAATGTGAACAAGTGTTTCATGAACCGAATGTCTCTTGTCTTGTTTGTACCTTGTGGAAGACCCTTGGTCATCTTTCATTTCGTCTAAGTTCTCCTCACTTGTCATTGATCTGTAGCTCTGAGCGGGTGACACGGCCTGTTCCACATAATGCCTGAAAAAAAGAAGATTGACGGTTTGTTAATTACTAAGTGGCTTCCATGGTACATGCAAGATAAGCAGACCAAATTAACCCGGTTGTTCTCTCTCAAGCAGCATGAAGGCCATCGAGGCTAAGGTATTCAAACTGTGGGCTACAAGAACTTCAGATATTCAACATAAACTTAACTCACTTTTTGTTTGTCCATTTATTTTTATTTTGCTCAAACTAAAAAAATATACCATATTTTTGTGACATACATGTTTGCATATCGATGCTTAAGCTACGAACATGTACCTATTTCTCACTCAACAGTTGAACTAAATTAACCTCCCTTTTTATTTTGGTGCAAGCTTTGTGTTCATTCTTAAAATGAATTAAATAATGATAATAATAAAAACGTCAAAGTATGGTGTACGGTGGTCGGTAGAATTATGAGAAGGAGAGTTTATATAACACACACAATTTTATAACACGTACGTAGATGATAATACAAACTGAAAACAGATCAGATAACCCTTAAGGAGGTATTTATTCAGTTCCCTTGGGAAAACTGCTGAGCTGCGACACCTACCTTGTTGCTACATGTAAGGTGTAAGTGATACTCACTTTCATTACTGTAGCCTAAGAAAATACAGTAAATGACAACCTTTGTCACTGCCTTAGACATACAGCCTGAGATTGTTGTATCATCAAGAAGATTTATTCTTTTTGTTTTATAATTGTGATCTATTAATCATCACTTTCCATTAAAATAGTAATGACATATAGAGAGCAAAAGCATCTTTAGTACTCGTAAGTGAAACATCTCTCCCTACCAGTTGCTGGTATCCATTGGATCCGGTCCCAGGTCAAGAGAAGGTCTTCTTGCAGGGATGTAGTACAGGTCGTCGTCTTCTTCTTCTTCATTAGCCACGTTCTCTCCTCTACCAGATACTGCTTCCCCAATGGAGGAGCTGCCTGATTGCGTGGCCATCGCCTCGTCAGTGTCATCCATGATTTCATAGGGAGGGTCAGTTAATGACACGGACAGTGATCACTTTCTGTTTAGCAAGGATGGTCTCAGGGTGTGAAACCTGCCTGAACCTGTATGAGAAGAAACATGGAAAGAAAGCTGTTTATAAGACCTGGTTTAGAGATTTTCAGATTGTGTCTGACTACAATAACATGCAAAGTAAAATCTCATTTAAATTTCCTACAGATATCTTTAGAATGGAATTAGAACAGACATTTTTTAACACTGGCTACTGCAACATGTTATGATTGGTTTGGCTTGTTTCAATATGAAACATTAAATTGAAATAAAAATTCATAGAAAGTTAAATTCACTCAATTGTTCATTCAGTTCAATTACATTCTGAGGTACCTAAAATTAGCATTGCATTCAAATGTCTTGTTTCTTGGTGTAAAGATTAGTGCAGTAAATTAAATATCACATATTGGGCGTCAAAAGACTTCATGAAATAAGAGCCAATTCAGTAAACAAAAACAAATCATCGTATATAGGTTTTGTTTTTTGACAATACAGCACCAAAAACCACTGGACATCAGTACAGGTGGTTGAGGTTAAATTCCCGATCAGGACATCCCCAGTGTCGGCCCCGTAGGCACGGTCTTTGATGCTACCTGCCAACCTCATTAGTAACAATGGGAGCTAGAAACACACGAGTCACACAACGGCTTGGATGCTAGCCAGGTCAACAAAGTTGGTGTTAGGCGCTGGGCAACCATGGCAACATCATGAGGAGTGGGTTACTGGAACAAGAACTGGACATTCATGGACAAAAGATCCCGTGAGACCTCCATATACAAACTAGTGATGATGTTGCTGTCACTCATGATGGCTGCGTGAGATCTCTACATGATGTCCAGAAGCATGCTGTACTAGGAACAGCTAAGATACTGTGCAGGACCTAAGCTTGAGGAAGAATACTGCATACAGGGGCAAGAGTGGATTTTTTTAAAATATGATTCATATAGATGGAAATCTGTTTGCTAGACATACAATACTGTGTATATTGCTGCATGACCATTTTTGAGTTACTTTTGTCATACAGATTTCTGTGCAAGAGTTTGATGCCAGAATTAAGAGGATGGGAGAACGCACAAGCCAGATTTTGTCCAGGTATGTGTGTTTTTCTTCTTTACTCCTTCTTCTTCATCTCTTAACCCCTCACAGATAATCAAGGACACATTCAGAGGGCTGGGGCCACAGTTCGAAAAACATCTCACCTTCTATAAACTCGTAATTAATACACAATAGGCCGTATTAAAAGTTAGACACCTGAAATCCACAGTCTGGAGGTGAAGCATGGCCACCATCCTCATATGTCCCATGTATAATCTATCTATTCGTCATTCTGACTGAGGGACCACATTGATGATATCAGCTAACTGCTACAAGGCACTGTTATAAAATGTTTGGGGCCTTTATTGCACTATTCCACACTGTGCTCTCTTCGTTTTGTCGGGGACAGTCTTTTCAGTTGTACTAATACATCTATACAGCACTGGGAAATGATATTCCCAACGGATTTCGTGGCAATTTTATGGTTATTTAACTAGCTTAGCAAACTTTGAACTTTTGATGGGCAATGCAGGCGCATTACTCAAAACGCGAAGACAAATGCAAAATTACACTAAACCTCTTACGTACAGTCAATAAATGTAGAGGTACTGCATTTGTTGCTATATAAATACATTAATATTACCTTCTAATGTATATTCCAGATAGGAATTTACCTCACCTCGCTTCAGGAAGTCTATTCTTCTTCTTCTTCTGCGTCTGCGTCGACTTCTTCTTCTTCTTATTATTGTTTTTCTTCTATGTTTTCCAAATGTAGGTGAGGTGGAGTAAAGCCACACTGCCACCTATAGGCAGTTTGAAAACATGCAGTCTGGAGGAATGACCAGTGGTGGAAGTACAGAAATGAAAAGCAGAAATACCAGCGTAAATAACAAAGTATTATCCCTGTATTCAAAAATTGTTACGACCACAGAGTACTCATGCAGAATAAATGCTTTCAGTATATTATTGTGTTGGTTTAATATGCTGTATTTTCAGAATTTTAATGTGGCACTTGGTCTAAAGTCCTAAAAGTACTACATACTTCTGGAAATTGACTATATAACACGGCATACTATTTTCTGAGCTGATCATATATTTTGTATATCAAATCTTTGTCTTTGTAAGAGATTTAAATAATCCTGAAATGCACAATCTCTCCACGTATCATTATTGTGCAATAAATAAAAGCTGTATGTCAAATCACTCGTCAGCTCATCATCATACTGAGTTTTTCTGCACAAAATATCCAACAACGTTGCATTTCACACAGATGACATTTTCAAATGCCACAGAAAGGCACTGGTATAAATAATGTCAATTAATCATGATGGGTGAATTCTGTTTGGCTGCTTTTAGTTTCATTGTTCTGGTATTGTGACTGCAGGACTACTGTTCCTCTATACACACATCACCTATGCACAACA
Organism: Chelon labrosus; assembly: GCF_963514085.1. NCBI lineage: Eukaryota > Metazoa > Chordata > Actinopteri > Mugiliformes > Mugilidae > Chelon > Chelon labrosus. The sequence goes on along the minus strand of NC_140350.1, from coordinate 3,472,545 downwards.
GTGGCACCATTTATGTTATGGTAAGGTGTTTTTCTGTACTGTGTTATAAACATGATATTTAACAGCAAAACAAATAAATAAATAAATAAATAAACATGAATAATAATCTGCTTGTGACCGTAAAACTGAAGATAATGGCATATGTGTATAAACAGACAATGCAAATTGGCCAGAATCGGCCGTAATTAATGACCCAAGAACTGAAGAGTAGTCCACCCAGTGTTTTTTTTTCTCTCCAAGACGTTGGACTCATGTTCATGAGTCACATTCATGACTTTCCATGTCATAACCACGAGGTCACATTTGAACTAGATGAAGCATTTCAAGCACTTATGAAATAACAAACACTTCCTGTCTCATGTGGGATTTTTCAGAACGGTTGTGAACCTTGTGTAGGTACATGGTTGAAAGATTATTTGGTAATATTAAATGTAGGTACCATGTTTGCATATGAAGGCCTTTTCCTGTGGTATGCATTGCTTCATAAGTGGAAATTTCCACTAAGGTCTAAGTTACAGAGTTGCACCACATTTTTTCGGATGTTTTAAAAAATGGCTGAGGTAGCTTTTTGTGTATATTGCTGCCCTCAAATGGTGTTGTGTTTATCATGTTCACGTCTATATGAACGGTCCTCTCTGGTGGTATTAACAACCAACTTTTCATGTTGTACCCGTAAGCTCAGCTCGGGAGTTGCATACCATATGTTTAGGAAAAAAACTAGTGAAAACATTCCACACCTGTGCTGATGTCAACTTGTCTCCTATAAGGGCGGGTCAGAGGCAACGCCCACGTAACACCTGATACAGGAAATGACACCTGACCTGTCTCTGATTTTACTCTTATGCTAGCAGCTACTGAAGACTTGAAATTCTGAGATGAGGAAAAGGCTGCAGAGCTCTGGTATGCTCACTTCTTTCTTTCTTCAGACCCAACCAGAACTGAGTCAATTTACATCACTTGAGGCAACTTGAACCCGCAGTGTCCTCTCATGCAGTAACTTACCCCCAAGATCACTAACACACTTTCATGTGTGAAATCTGTTGAGTTCTCATTGAACCTTCTTTATAATTGGAAAAGCTGTCTGGCGTTTGATAAAGATTTAATCAAAGTCGTTTCAACATGTTTTTTTTTTCAACAATTATGAATTTCAAAAAGTTAACTTTAAAAAATATTTTCACCTTGATCTATATGTTTTCACTGCTGTTATATAAGGCTGGTGCTGAATGTCAAATCTGTTTGTAGACAGTAGCGTTGGAATTTTCTTCAGGCAGTCTGCTGCAAAATATGACTCACGAAGGTAAAAAAGGCATCACAGCTTATAAGAGCTGCATGCAGTCACATTAGCAAGTTTCACACTTTACAGCTTCCTGTCTCTGAATTTATTTATGATTATTGATTGTCTTGAATGTCAGTGCTAACACTGTTGGGACTTTATCCACTGCAGTGGCCGCTCTCTAGCTGCTTGTGTGCGTGCAGCAAAATAATTCAGTAAATCATGTTCTTGTTTTTGTCATATTGACATTTTTTTAATTACTCCCTGAAGAGTTTTAATTTAGCCTATTGTTCTGGTGGACATTTTTGTCTTGTTTTTTTTTTTTTTTTTTTTACCAAGTTTTTGTGTTTTCATCATATGTGTTGAAGGGTTCCACTTAATTTAAAGAGTGATTGAACCTATAATTTACAAAAACATGAATGTACTTCATTTCTAAAAAAATCTGAGTTGCATATTTAAAGAATCACGCCTATATAGTCTGAAAGTATATATATATATATATATATTTTTTATCTGGGATCAATGCCATATCTTTCATTCTAAATGTAGAGTTTGCTGCATCATGTGTGCCCACGCACTGAATATAGGCATACACCCTGAAGCTGCCCATCCATATATGAAGAAAAAAAATAAATTAAAAAAGCCAGGCGCATGTCAGCATCCTAGCTTCGTTGGTGACCGTCGTTTCCACTACACTGCGCTTTGTGTGATGGAGGCTGAGCAGTGACAAAGACAGCAGGAGAAAACAGCGGCTGGTATGAGGGCTGATTAGTGCCAAGGGTCTTGGGAGGAGAAATGGAGAAATCATTGTTGTTGATTACTCAATATGTGCTTTATGTTGCAGTTGCAGTGTTGCAGTATTGCCCAAGAAGAAATGTGCCATTCTTTTACCAAGCGTAAATCAACTTTGTGAGTCATCAATACTTAAAAAGTTTTACTTAATGCAACGGATTGTACTGTAGTCGGTGGAAAAGAAGAAGTGTTAAAAAACAACCGCAGTACAAATCCATGATTGCAGTACTTCCCAAATGCTGCCTGCTTGATTAATACGGTGTCTGGGATTATGAGGGATTGTGTTCTTCCTGCAGCAGTCTTTCCAGTTGGCTGAGGCCCCTTTGTAGAGGGGGTGTAAAATTGGTGGGACACATTAGACTCATAAAAGGATCGGACAACTTAAAAGATGGCTGCTCCACTGATCTCTGCATCAGTGGCAAAGTTCAGCGCAAGATTTATTTTGGACTCACTGAAAGTCTGTGCATTTCACAGTCCTGATAATATTTTAGTTTACTAATCACTCAGTGGATTGAAAGAGACTTTCAATCAAAAACTTTTAGAATAGCTGAGAAATGCATATGTTGTGTTTGCTCATCCTAGGTTCTTAAATGTGTGAATTTATTGCTTTTCTTGGCCTTGCATTCTAGTGTTTTTTGGGTGCTTGACTTGTTAAGGGACAAAACATCATTTGATGTTATCTACTTGGGCTTTAGGATACTGTGATGACCATTTCCCATTGTTACCAAACAGTTAAGGGAGACACTATAGGTGAACAGAGCAAAAAAAATATATGAAATATTATATGTGAAGACATGAAGCCATTGTTTTGGACTTTTTTGTTCACATATGAGAGTCCAAAGTTTTTGATAGGGGGATTATGGACATCTACTTTCATCAGTCAATCAAAAAACTTAAATAAATCTTCAGAATATAGACAACAATACAGTTTGGTGAATGTATGTACATTCATTCATTCATTCATTCATTCATCTTCTATACCCGTTTAGTCCTGTTAAGGGTCACGGGGGTCTGTTGGAGCCTATCCCAGCTGTCATCGGGCAAGAGGCAGGGGTACACCCTGGACAGGTCGCCAGTCCATCGCAGGGCTAACACAGAGACAGACAACCATTCACACTCACATGCACACCTACGGCCAATTTAGAGTCACCAATTAACCTAACCAGCATGTCTATGGATGGTGGGAGGAAGCCGGAGTACCCGGAGAGAACCCACGCAGACACAGGGAGAACATGTGAACTCCACACAGAAAGGCCAGCCGGCCCATGGATTCGAACCGGTGAATGTATGTACAGTGCCTACAAAACGTATTTGATTCCTTGAATGTTTTCCCCTTCATTACATGAAGGGAATCATGGTATGTGGATATGTCTCCATCTACCTTGCACATCTGGACACTACAACTTAACTCCATTCTCTTTTTGCAAAACTGTCAGGTTGCGTGGGGATTTGGTGTAAACAGTCCTTTCCAAGTCCAGACTCTGTCAATTAAGAACATTCACATTGAACATTGCAGATTTCACTGTATGCGTTGGTCATTGTCTTGCTGGAAAAGAAATCTTCTCCCAAGTTGTAGTTCTCTTGAAGACTTTCTCCAGGATATCCTTGTATTTTTCTGCATTCATTTTACCCTCTAAATTCTGTTGGGGTTTTTAACTCCTTCAGAGTAGTCATAGGTGTCTTGGAGGCCTGCCTCACTAGTCTCCTTCTTGCACGGCCTGCTCTAGGAAGTTTTATTTATGTGTCACAATCCTTCCATTTCTTATGATGGAGTTAACTGAACTTCACAGTATGTTCAGTGGCACAGTTAAATGGTTTGCATCCATACCCCAGTTTATACTTTTCAATAACCTCATAACTCATAGAAATTTCTATGACTTGCTTAGATTGTTTTTTTTTTTTTTGTTGTTGTTGTTGTTGTTATTATGTTATCACTTATTAAATTATACCTTAAAATTTTACTATGCATTATATTACTTAATGCATTGACATTACATATATAACTATAATCTGTTATACTTTGGCATTAAAGACTAATATTTTTATTGACTGTAATTCCATTTATAAGCATTAAAGGGGGAAACTTCCAAGCCACTACTTTTATAAGTACTCCTGAAGTGGAGATTTTGTCTCAGAGAACAACTGATTACTTACATTAATACATTTGTTTGTATCAAAGCTTTTCTGAGATTTTCTTTAGATATGCAAATAAGGGGTTCACACATAAAATGAGCCCTTATTTGTACATAAAAGCTTATTTTGGACATTCTCTTTCGACTAATCTGGAAGAATAGAATGCAAAATTAAATCTCCAGACTGACTCGTGAATGAAAAGTTGTTTTTACCAGCATTGTCTGCAATGACAAGAACAAGCAGTTGAAGGAAAAATAAATAGGATTATACAAATTTGTCTTGTTTTTTTTATGTTACATAAATATAAAAAGGGGATGTGGGCCACTATGCATTGGAGGGGAAGTGCATTTGCCCTGGTTCTTGTAGGACAAAAAGTGCTTAAAGGGTTTTTGCTTAGTACAATTAGGTAACGTCACGGCAAGAATTTTAATGTGCTAGTTTGTTTCTGCTTATTCATTTTTGAGGTGCATGCAAATAAGCGCTTTATATGCACCCAGCTCTTCTCATTATAACAATCAAGTATAGCCTGGATACGTTAATTCCCGTCCCTGCCTTGTGGTGGCATTAATCACCCCCCATACATAGATACTTCTCACGGTGTGGGCTGTGAGGGCTATGACTCCATGTCTGTATACGAGGGAGGATGCTCAGAGCGAACCCAACCTTTCCAGACACCAGTGAAGTAACAGTCTGCGCGTTGTTCTCTGCTCTGGATGCTTCTGCTGGGATGTGTATTTTGGAAGACGGGTCGGGCAGCAGCCACCCAGCAGCATCCCCGTCACTGAGCCTGACACGAATGACAAGTAAACGAGCGCTTTCAAGCAAGTGAAGAGCACAGGAATGTGCACAAGTCTGCTGGGCTCCACTCAGGCGTCTCTCAGCGACATTTTGGACCTTTTGGACCTACCCCGATTTGTTTGGAAACACCCAAACCCAGTAGAGAAGAATTCAGAGAGCAATTGAATTCGTTTTATTTTAAATTTACGTTTAATTTCATTGTTGGGCGGGGAGTTGGTTTGTTGGGAGTGTTTTCTTTTGTCAAGCGCCAAGACAAACTTCTACCATGGCACTGGTTATGGAGCCTGTGAGCAAGTGGAGCTCCAGTCAAGTGGTTGACTGGATGAAAGGTAGGCTTCAGGCACGATGATTGACTGATATTACCAAACCGATGTGTTGCTATGAATACAATTGCACTGTGAATTTCAACACAGACTGACGGGAGACGCCAAAAGAGAACAAAACACCTGCTGAGCCTCGGATTTACGCCTCATCGGCATGCAGCTTCTAAGCGCTCTTAACCACATCCTTAAATCATTTCATCGATTACTCCTGTCAGTCACAACGTGGGGACTGTTTGTCCTCTCAGACAGCCGCGTTCTCCAGAGCCTAAGACATTCAAATCGCTCGGAACGCTTTAAACCCTCTATTGTGTCCTGCGGTGGTCATTGTTAACGCAGGGCTGCCTCGCAGGAGGTTGGCAAACATAGCGGAGATCCAGTAATTACACATAAATAATTACCCTTCTTGCTGGATCTGGAATCAGAATCTCTGCTTAGAAAAAAAAAAAAGGTTTAAGTTATCAGTATAAAATAAGAAGATATCATATCATAGCCTGTGCAGCCATCTGTGCCAAATGTTGATCCACAGATCCTTAAGAAGTCACAGCTTACTTAGAGGAGCATCGTGTAAGACTGCCACCAAACACTTTTAAAACCTCATAATGCACGAGATGCACAGGAAGAGGATAAGTATTTTAGCTCCTGTGCGTGACATTGATTTAGGCACAGGAGCATCACACTGTAGAATCAGACACACAAGAAAAGATAGGCTTCAGCTTGATACTGAGACACTTTGTGCCATGACAGTGATGTTTAGACTGTGCTGTCATTAATGCAGGACTGGAGAGGGTACAACCTGCAAGTAAGTAAGAAGAAATGCACTTGCAGTTATAATTAATCATTCCCAAGCTTTAGTAGCTGTGCCAAATTAGGGGTTCCTTTGAGGAAATTTGTCTCCTTATTATGTCTCCAAAGATCTCTAAATGCTGCAGACAGCTGTGCAGTATTTACTTCCACAGCCTGTCACCATACTTTCAGGGCACAGATTCCTCGTTAACTCTGCTGCTTTTATAGTCTGTTTGCATTACAAAGTTACCACCGCGAGCAAATGTGAGAGAAATGCAAGAGGAAATGTTAGACTTGGTAGGAGGATGTTGTCTGAGGCAGGGCATTCGTCTTCTAACACGGTAGTTGTTTCAGTAATGTGTGTGTTGTTTTGCAGAGCCACGTGCTCACGTGTCAGGCCCCAGCCTTCCAGAAATGCTCCAGATGAGACATCTATAGGCTACAGATTTACTGCCTCAACAAACATGCACACACACACACACTGCACATATGTCATAGTAATTCTAAGCCCGTGGGTCTTTTCTGCTGGCTCAGATATGTTATGATTGCAGGGATCTGACCTCTGTCTAGTATCTGTTGTGCATAACAAATTATACCTGAATCCTATGCGGCTTCTTAAAAACAGGGTGTTTTGGTGAGTGTGTTTGCTCATTATAGAAACAGGAAATGCATAGCTTTATGAAGGATTTATAGAAAGACAAGAGGGAGGATAAAATGCAGAGACAGGCGGGAACAGAATAACCACAATTCAAATAAGATTTAATATGATGTGTAGCTGGTAGCACAAATGAGAAATGCAGGGAGCGAGAAGTGGAGATTGGATAAGAGAGCGGACTCTTCAGTGTCCCACATCTCACAAGTGGAGCAGAGACCGTTCTTGTGCCCAGAGCCCAGTAATGGTAATTTAAAGTGAGGGACAGAGTGGCACAGAGAGGAATCGATGGAACGGGGATTTCATTCTTGTCTCACATCTATTCTCAGCCCCCGAGGACTGGCAGCCTTTTTTCGTTAGTATTCACAGGTTCCATTATTAGCATACCGCTCTGTGATGTCACTGGAGGCCAAATGGGGGGGACCCCGTGACCTTCCCACAGTCCCACTCTCCACCCCCCGTTAGTGTTTTGTGTGAGCTAGACGCTCTATTCCCAGCTGTGACAAAGCTGCTTTAAAGAAGAGATTCTCATCACAAAAGAGAAAAGAATTCCAGCCTTGACTTAAAATTTGTTCTTGACATACCAAGTGAATGGTCTCTGTGCAAACACAAATCACATGTGCGCACACTGCAGTATTTTTTGAATTGTCTGGGAGTTTTAGGACCTGCTGCAGACTTAGTTGAAATTCTTTTCTCCTCCTGACAGTATGCATTAACACAGCTCATGATTTGTGAAGTACATCAGTTTTATCTTTGCACGCTTATTCTCCCCTTGTCTGACACACGCGCCAACAGTGATCCATTACAAGTCAGATTAATACAGATCCATCATAACAATGCAAACAGAATTAAGTAGCTCTCTTTCCGCATTATCAGTATTATTATCAGTGGATTATCTAGGATGGAGATCAGAATGTGTCAACGCTGTTGTGATTTCTCTTTAGCCTTCCTGATAATCTGAACCCCACATGAAGTAGACAGGGAAATCAATGTGGTTTAATCAGTGAATAAGACTCTTTATAGAAAGGATTTCTCTTGAGGGTGCAAGAATGGAAGAAAATACACTCACTCGTGAAAACTAAAGTGAAATGACTGCGTTCTAATATTACAGTCCTGCACTAAATTTCCCTTCATGACTCTGTTCCGTTTATGTTGAACCAGCATCAAAAAGGTGGTAATTCAATTGGATGATCTTATCTTATTTTTATCTTAATTAAACACTAAAGTGTTTCTGTTATTTATCCTAGCCCACTGCCTGAAATGGGGTTGCGGTACAGTGCAGTACAATTCAACAGTGCAAAATGAAAACACGATTAAATCAACCGCTCTCTCAGTTATTTTAAACAACCGCTGAACACCAGAACCTTCATGAAGATAAGATTTGGTGCTGGACTCTTATATGGGAAAGCATTCATTTTCACTTGTGCACCTGATGAACTGGAAAGTGAAAACCAACAATCTTTAGCATTCATTAACAGAAAGTTTCCCTTTTTTTGTGTCACTCACACTTGATGTGAGACTTAACCCTCCCATTTTAATTATAGTATAAAACCTCATCCAAATATTGCCATATGATGCTTCACAGTGTCATTTAAAAATGTGACATCCTATGGGAGATTTTTTAATTACCGTTAAGTTAGTCAGCAGATTAGCTATTTTATCTAAATGTCTCCTGCTACCACGTAGTCCCTGCGGAAAGCATCATATTCTCCCTTCACTAATTTCTTCATTTTTTTCCCGAGGTCAGGGAGAATCCCTGCCAAACTCCTGCTTCGTGGTTTCTGTGGCAACGTGGGGAATACTCCACTGACATAATGAGTCTCAATTAACTTGGTAAAAAGGCTGATTAGTTAAGCCCTGAAAAACTCTGAAACTCCCTATGTTTCCTCTCCACCATTTAGCTGCCAGCTGAACCCGGTGTGAATGCTTGATCGGGTTTAGCCTCACTACTGAGTCGCATGTATGCGATTGGTGCGCAGCAATGAAAAGACAAGATGATCAAAGGGTTGTCTGTGTGTGTGTGTGTGTGTGTGAGAGAGAGAGAGAGAAATAGGGCCAGAAAAGATGCAAACAGGCCGTGTTTATAGAAGAAGCCAGACAAAAGCTACACTCTCTGTCTCTGCTGGTAAAAGGACAACCAGTTAGCATCCAAAGCACTTTGCAGTGACATTCACCCATGATGTATTGTATGTAGAAATAAGTGTTCGTTTTTCCTCAAATGAATGTGTTTGCTGGAAAGTGAACAAATTAATGGAACTAAGATTTTTGTTGTTGGTGTGTTGTTTGTGCACAATTTCATCATATTTAAGCCATCAAGACAGAGAATGGTTATAGAAAATACACTCGGTGCTCCTGAAGTAAATATCACTAGGTTACTCCTGTTTATTTTCTATGACAAACTATTCTTATTGAAGAGTTTCTGATTTTATATCTCCTTGGGTCCTGTGTGTGCGATAATGATGCAGAGTTTCCAGCAGACGCTTCAGAGGCGTAAAAACCTCTGAAAAAGCGCAGACAGGAGGTGCAGAAACCGTTTCTTTTCGTCTGTCGCACTTAATCAACTGTTCCTCCAAAAGACTTCACACCTGCCGCAGCAGTGAAATATGTAAAACAAGCCGAGCACAGATACATAGCCCTTTTTAGTTTCGAGTTTGAAGCAGAAAATGCAGCTCAGGGTCGTGGTCAAAACGCAGCTCTGAATGTGTCCGATTTCTTGAATGACGCACGCAATTTCACACTTCAGCACAACAAAATGCAACCTGTGCTCCCACTTTACAGATTTACAGCACATATTCTGGAAACCAAATAAACCCTCTTAGAGCTTACAATTCAAATGAAGGTTTCCAGCGCTGCCTGCAAACTGAATTTTCAACATTTTCACTATTGAGCCGTACTGAAAGTTTTCCCATTGTCCCGTGTTGTGTCCCCAGGCCTAGACGACTGCCTGCAGCAGTACATCAAGACCTTTGAAAAAGAGAAAGTAGGGGGTGACCAGCTGCTCCGTATCACCCACCAGGAGCTGGAGGATTTGGGAGTGTCCAGAATTGGCCACCAGGAGCTCATACTGGAGGCTGTGGACTTACTCTGTGCTCTGGTGAGTCCAAGTTGCCCACGCCGTCTTCCTACCACTCACTTCAAACAGTCATAAACCACTGCTGTCAGATGAACTATCTCAAGAACATTTGGTGCCTCCTCAGCCTATCAAAAATTTAAAGTTATTTATTATACCAGAAAAAAAGACAGTTTGAATCTGTAAGATTTCCACTGATCGTGACTTGGCTTAGCTGTGTTTTTTTGCCTCAAGTCAGGGTTGCTTTAGGCTCCAATTTTTAAACATCTACCAGAGTTAGTAATCTGGCCAAAATATCCTCTACAGGCAAATCTAACAACTGTCATTAGTGCTGACAAGGATTACAGCTTCATCTTCAAGTGATTTCTGCTGTTAGTCCCAGAAACACAAGTTATCTGGTGTCAGCATGATGTTCTGCTATTTTGGCTAATGTGCTGAAGTAGATGGAGCATAATATTTTTCAGATTGTAACTCTTAGTTCACGTGTTACCTCAGTGACTGATGTTAACTTGTGAGAGTCTCCTCCTCTAGTCCAACACCCAGTAGTTCCTGACGGAAGACCGTAACACAAATTCATTTAGACCTGTGGTTTGTAACACTGAGATGATAAGAAGGGGGCTAAAATTAGTCCATGTGAAACAAAGTCATCTGAACCCTAAGGACCGTACTGAGTGCTTATTCTGCTCTCTGTGCACCGGTTCGCAGAAGAAGTAGAGTTTGCACGAGACAGATTTAGTTCATTTTGCACGAGTAGGATGAGAGTGCTTGTCAGTGCAAACAACTTCTGAAATGCTTGTTGAGCAAACTCAACAGAAACATTCAATGTTATGACATATTTCACCCCTTTAATACGAGGTTACAGTCCTAAAAAAACTATAGATTTAGACAAACACATATTTTAGTCGAGGAAAACAACCTTTCCTGGATATTTTCTTTGGTTTAGGGATATATACATCTTCCAAAACTTATATTTTAAGAAGTGGGAACTCAGAAAATCTGCAATGCATTCAATAATATTTGCTTTAAATTTGCGTGGCAGGAGAACCAATGTTAGATTTTTTTCTCAAGTGTGGTCTGTAGTTCAGAATCTGCGTTAATTGATTTAAGCATCTGTTGACAAAAAATGTGGGTTGTAAATAGTACCTAGTCCATGAAACGTCCAAAATTAGATTCAGATGCTTTTTAAAACCTTCCAGATTCCTTTTCTTTCTTTTCTTTTTTTTTTTTGTTGCAACCTCTAAACCTCTAAATTGAAACACCTAATATTTGGCGTTCCTGCTTGAGGTTTTGCTCAGATGTCCAGTGACCGAAGCATCTCATATTAGATCATCCAGTCCGCGGCACCTACTGTTGCCGTGCCGTCTATTTGAGATGCTATCAGTTAATTTAGCAGTGAACAAAGTAAAATTTAAAATGTGTTTTTATTGGTATTTGAGTGTTTGTATGTCGTCCACCTTTAGCACCCAGTTACAGCATCATTTCTGTAATTTCCTTCATTCTCAGATCCTTAGTTTTGCTTGCATCCTAAGGGAACTATCTGGACTGATCATTAAGTAAATATTGATGTTCTTTAATAATATCCACCATTAAATACCTGTAAGCTGCTCTTACACCACAACCAGTGAGGCTAAAAGGACTATAAAAGGAAAAGGTGGTGCAGGATGAACGAGAAACAGAAGAGGAGAGGGTGGTATAGAGATGGATGGACATGTGTTCACCTCTGAGAGCTACAGAGAAACTAGATGGAGATTTAGTGGACCGAGGTCGCAGATGCAATCTGAATCTAAAGTCCTCTCATCGTGCGTGGCTACACAGGGGTCCTGCTTCAGCCCCAAAGCTTCTTACATAACTGGGATTTAGTTTTAAGTCTTGCAGCCACTGCTGTATTAAATATGATTAGTGGCCCTCCTGCTGCACTCTATCCTCCCAAGTAACTCTGATGTGATAAATGCCTACAGGCCTGCACGTGCCGTTTGTTGCACAAGGTAATAAGTGTTCATCTATCCCTAGACATTCAAAGTGACAGCTGGTTTCTCACATGTTTGTCATATGTGCAGCATTTCTGTTGCGCAACAAGGTGGGACGGTCTGCCAGTGGTCTTATTTTTCACAGAGCAGTGTCAAGGCAACAACTGGTTTCAGTCTCCGTGCTGGAGAAATTCTTAGAATGCGTCACAGCTAAATCAAACACTGACGAACTGGTCAAACGTGGCGGATTTGCTTTCCCCTCTCCTCCAGAATTACGGCCTCGAGACCGAGAATCTGAAGACGCTCTCTCACAAGCTTAATGCGTCTGCCAAGAACCTGCAGAACTTCATCGCGGGGCGGCGGCGCAGCAGCCATTACGACGGCCGAGCCACCCGCAAGCTTCCCAACGACTTTCTTACCTCCGTGGTGGACCTCATCGCCGCTGCCAAAAGCCTCCTGGCCTGGCTAGACAGGTGAGATTTGCAAAAAGGTGCAACCTGTAATGAATTCAAACATATTGAAACACTTATGTTAACATTCTGATACACATAAAACACACTGATACATTATACGCAAAGTGTTTTCCTGTTAAAATGGGATCTTTGGCTAAATTATAGCCTTTAGGTTAGTCTTAAATATGTACTTATAAAAGTGTTACATTGCAAAATACACGCATATATATAAGTGGTTTAAATAACATGCTGATTTACTGTATAGAAACCATCTTCAAAAGGGACCAGCCCAGTCTTCTTTATCTGACGTCATGCATTAGTTTAGTCATGTGTTTTGGATATTCTAGTGTTACTGTATTTTGCCAGATCCAGACCAGTTTTGTTTTTTTGTGTAATGCCCATGACCAATCAGCTCACAAGAAAAGATGAGTAAAGGCCTTATATAAGTAGATCGGTGGCCAAAAAGACACAGAGCAAGTCTATTTATATGTCGCTTTATCCCTAGCTTCTCTACGGGATTGTGCCAGTGTGTGCGTTTGTGTCTGCTTGCGCCCGATGAATTTGGAAGTTCAAAGCTGACAACATTCAACGGAAAGAACACAAGTGACTTGCCGTTTCTTTTCCCCACACGGCAGGCTTCATTTCCAGCTTTCACGCTAATTAAAATGCAGCAATGCGTGTTTGGTTTTTAATGTTTGAAAGCGCATAATTGTTGACAAAATTACGTGTAGAAAAATGTGTGGATGAAAATAAAACTGACTGCTGCCTGCGGGCATTGTGTAATTGTGAGTTTGTTACTGTCAAAAGTAGAATATTTAACTAATCCTAAGGGGCATTAATTGTGTTCTCAGAAATCTGACTTTACATTCTCAAAAATGTTATTAAACAGGAAAGGAACCCTAATGATATTTTGGAAATTTACCAGTGATTTTGTCTCAAAGGAAGAATGATCTAATGGTTCATTCCAGGTGCTCCTTCTTTTTCAGATCTCCATTTGCTGCAGTGGCAGATTACTCTGTGACCAGAAACAATGTGATCCAGCTGTGTCTGGAGCTCACTACAATTGTACAGCAGGTACATAAATGACATGATGTCATATCATATTATGCAGCATGAGCCCATGGGCATCAGAACCTCCATCAATTGCCCGAGCCACATTAGTATGTTACGATTATGGGAAAAAAATGCAAAGTGTCAGTCAGCTTGCATACAGCACATAAACGGTTTTACAGTTTAACGGTTTAAGATCCGTGCATGATGCATTTACAGGACAACTTTTGAAAGCCTGAAGCTTTTCACCATAAAACAGCTCCTATTGCTTGCACATGTTGCATCAACATCCATATTCAAAAGTACAAGTGAAAGATTTAAAAATCGGAGGTAGATATAGTGAAGCTCTGCAGTTGATGCTATGCACTTATGCATATGAAACAACTTCATAATTGTTTTTTATTCATTCAGCCATTCATCTTCTGTGCCCGCTTATTCCTGTTAAGGGTCGCGGGGATAATTGTTTTTTACTGAGACAAAAATGAATTAGTTTCTACACATATTTTCTGGTTTTATAAATGACAGTTACTTCAGGACCTGATTTTCACTGTCAGATATTGTCTGTTGGAAATACTTTCAAAACAGAAGACACATTGGGTTAAAATGCATATGAATTCCTTTTCATGTCAGATCAGTAAATAATGAGAGGACTGTTACTTGATAGCTTTTAGCATGGGGAATAAAGTTTACGAGGTTAAGATAAAAATGTAAGTGGAAAGAAATTGAACATGGAAAGAGGGGAGGAAGTTGAAGGCTGAGAGAGAGGAAGACTGGCTTAGGGGAAGAGAGAGAGACATGCCTCCGCACTGGTGATTCATTTGTTTTGTGTTTGTGCATGCCTTGTGTGGGAGTGTTGGGGGTTATAGGTGCCAAGCTGCTCGGTTTCTGCTTATATCCACCTACAGCAGAAATTCTTATAATAACTCCATTTTGACGAATTCTCTTGAGGTAACAGTTCTCTCTGATTGTTCCCCAGGACTGTTCTGTGTACGAAACGGAGAACAAGATCCTGCATGTGGTGAGTTGTGGGACTTTGTTCCCCTGGATAGAACATGACCCTATGTGCACGCACTTGAAGATCACATTTGTCCCTACTGTGTCCTTTCTAGTGTAAAACTCTGTCCGAAGTGTGCGACCACATTATCTCCCTGTCCTCGGATCCAATGGTGTCCCAGTCTGCACATTTGGAGGTTGTGCAGCTAGCCAACATAAAATCCACTGAAGGCTTGGTAAGACTATCCCTCATTGAGACTTCCAAAAACATCCTTCCCAGTTTGGTGAGAGGATGGTCCTTAGCATTACTGAAGCTCTGTGGCTCAGTTCATTTCACATACAAACACATGAATACACATGAATTATTAGCTTTGTTCTACAGCTGAAAGGACTTGAGTTGAAATAATTAAATGTAAACGGTATGCTGCTTTAAAATAGTAGAAAAAAGAAATGGTAATTGTGTAATTAGTCCATAATTAAAACCAGAATAAGGTTTTACTTGAATTATATGCAACATTAACTTTGTAAAATTAATTTTAGTAGAAAAACATTGGCCAAAGTAGTAAGTCAGTGTGTTATGACACTAAAGCTTACATAATAACTGGTCATTTCTGAATAAAATACATTCTCACATGACAGACTTCATTTGCAGATGGGAAATTACATTCTCATCTGTAATTTGACTGTAAAAGCTAGTGCAAAGTTGTATCTTACTTGACTTCACGTTAACTTTAACACCAGCTAGTCAGAAATTTGCTAACAAATTTGCCCCAGACTTTCTGTCGTTACACATGGTTCCTTTGACGAATACAGGTAGGATTAAAATAAAACTGAAAACACAGTACTTACCTTCAGATGACCCGTAAAGTTTAGCTTGCACCACTGGTTTAAAACACCTGGACACATGAACACGTGTTTCCACATGGAGAAAAAAAAAGCCGCAACAAAATATACTGTGACATGTCACTAATTCCCTTTCTAACAGCTACTACAGAAGTTTCACTGAAATTTTCTTTTGAATATTCTTTTTCAATCTCAAGTGCCCTCTTTCACTGAAATACACTAGTAGTTTCCAAGTTACAAATTAAGACATACATACTTCAGTATTCCCATGTACAGTAAATTAAAAAGTTGCTCAGAGTTAGCTGTGTAGCTAATGAGCTAACAATAACAATGAGGGCAGACTTTTTAGAGTTAATGATCCAGTCACATGCTGAGTAGCTACCGTGTACCAAATCCCCAGTCACATATCAGTGCCTTACACTGGACTACAAACAACAACCACATAAAACAGCTTTCAGTCTACTCTTCATTAATTGTGATTCAGTCTACCTTAGATATCAAGATATGAAATTGTTTTCCAGGTTTGATGAAATGAACGCAGAGAAAAACTACCAAAAGAAGTAAAGTACAAAACTACTAATAACGCTGGATGATGTGGGAACCTGCTAATTACAAAAATCATAACAGCATGCCTCTTGACAGCATATTTTGTTGGATTCGAATATGGCACATGCAAATTATCTTGCAGCATGTCTCTCGCTCACTGCAAACGTAGCTTATTCAGCAGCTTAATCACAATACTAACCTCGCCTGGTTTGTTTCTTCCAAATAAAAGTTATAAGAAGATGTTTTGGAATTCTAACAGTGCACACATACGGATGATTTAGCTTTTCTTTTTTTTTTTTTGAGCCATGAAGTGACCAAGTTCACATGCTATTTTAAAGGGTCGGCTGACCCACATTACAAAAATATATGTCTCCTTCTTTACCTCTAGACGTGTCAGATATTTTTGGTTTTATCGCTCAGATTTTGTGATATCCATCTCTGAAATACCAGCTGTAACCCCATTTATGATGACATAATTTTCATGTCATTTGATGTGCTTCAGGCTCTAGAAACTTCAACAGAAACATGTCATTACAGAAAGCATGTCCTTGTTATTAGTGGTTAATCTGTTCACCAATTGTTTTTATTTTTTTTTTTAAATTGTTCTTTTAGGCATCAGTTTTATAATTTATTATTTGGAAACAGCTGGAATGATGCTGCAGCATCAGAGAGACTGTGTGCTGCTGTAGCTGTCCCAAAACTGGGTTTTGCATAGCTGGTGGGCATGTGAGTCAGCTGACAAAATGAAACATGAAAACAACATGTTGGCCACGATGCAATGAGTGTAATACAAATAAAAGTGCAAATTACAATGGAACAACCGACACAAGTGTGTGCACACTTGCTTTTACTTTACAGTATCATAGAAGACTTTTTGCTTACACTGTGTCAACCATCAGCACTTTGTAGGACTCCATCTTCGCACTGACCTACACTCAGGCAAAGGCTCCCTGCTCGGGGCAACAGTAAAAGCCCCACCCCCACTGAAATGCTAGCACTGGGCATGGAAGATTTCTCATCCGTTCAGTGAAACCTGAACACAACAGTGGGCCAAGTGGCCTAAAAATAAACCTTCTCCACTCATCTTGAAGACTGGCATGCTGCTGCTATATATCTGTGTGTGACTGCGTGTGTGAGAAACGGTGATGCACGTGTACTCGTGCAACTCTGGTTGTGTGTGCCTGTTTGTTTGTAATGCACTTTAGACCCTCTTTAGTGAAAGCTTGGAGTTGTAGCTTTTTTTGCAACAGACCAGTGGTATTTGCAGATAAATAATCCCCCATGTTTGATTTAATCTGCTTGGTAGGGAACTTGAGTGGGACTCATCACATGGTATAAATTCAGATGTTTTCAGTGATATTTTGGGATTTTCTTAATATTTGTATGTAAAAAAAAAAAAAAAGTATCTATAACTGCTACTAAAAATAAATTGAAATTAAACCAGATTTGTACCCATTTTGCACTCTATGTAGACTTAAGACAAATATTTTTTTACATTTGTTAGTCCATATTTGGATAAATGCAATGACCCTGGTCTGTTGATTGTGTGGCTGAGCTGGGATGCATTGAGTTTGTCGGCCTAATGTTAGAGTTTTATTCATAATGTAATCATTTGCATTACTGCTGTATTCTCACAGGGTATGTATATCAAATCAACGTATGATGGTTTGCATGTAATCACCGGGACGACAGAAGGAGTAAGTACAAGCTACACTGTATTCACCTTTGTAGATCGTCACATCACTGTTCTTTTACTTACAGTGTAATTTATAAAGTCAGTTGTACTTATATCGCAGTAATCTGTGTCATGCCAATTAATAAATCTTCCTCTGTCTCTTCGTCAGTCCCTGGCTGACCGTTGTAAGAAAATCCACGCTGGAGATGAAGTCATTCAGGTCAATCACCAGACAGTGGTAAGACCATATATTTTTTCTTTCTTTTTTTCCTTTCAGGTGTATTTTATGTGTTTTTCATTTTTGCAGTCTGATATTGCATATTCATTTTTATATGTGTTTTCCATTTTCATTTGCATATTGTTTATGCAAATGTATTTAATTTCTACATGCTCGTTTTGCATGCGCAGAACTCCCTGGCACAGATTGTGTGTATGGTCTGAATGTATGCAGTCTACATCTGTAGTGCCGTACATCCACAGCGAGCCACTGCATCGCTGCTGTTATTGGCTATAAGGGTAGTTTTTGAAACTCTGCATGTTTCTATTAATTGTCCTTATTTTAATATAGGTGTTTGGTGACCCCTCGTTGTTCTCAGGCGTGCCCAGCTTCACCCTGAACACTAATTAGCGGCAATAATTGTTCTTTCATTGTTTTTACCCTGTAAGACATAACAGCTCAAAGTGCCACTTGCTGAGGTGTACATACAGAGGCGCGGTATAAATTCAGTGGAAATGAGAGGGAAAAACGTCCTGTGGGGCAGAATTCAAAAATAGCACCCTTTGTTTAAAATAATTGCTACTTGTGTGTGCAACAGCAAGACGTATGATAATTACACAGCTCAAGTCGGGAT
The DNA here is from genome assembly GCF_963514085.1 of Chelon labrosus. NCBI lineage: Eukaryota > Metazoa > Chordata > Actinopteri > Mugiliformes > Mugilidae > Chelon > Chelon labrosus. Next base: position 3,454,344 of record NC_140350.1, on the reverse strand, counting down.
CATTTCAGTCAGTCAACCTCACCCACAGAATCCTGCCATTTTTATAGAGAATAAGTGGAAATTCGGAGTTGATTTGGGCGTCAAGACTCTTTCATTTCACTGGAGTGTATATAATTTAATGGCTGCCGAAAGTGGGAGCAGAGAGGCATCCGAAGACACAGTTTAAGGCAGACATTTTATCCTGTCCTCCTTGTCATTAATGATCAGGCCGAGCATGCACACTGAAATGCCTAAATGGAACATAGAGAGGGTTTATGATAGAAATTGCACCAGTGCTTTTATGGTTGGATTTGCAGCAGCTTCTCCGAGATGCTGCTTGTTAATCATCTCATATTCTGTTTCATCTAATGTCAGCAGGAGCATAAACCAGTACATTTCTTTCTGAAAATCAAGATAGAGAAACAGTAATAATTAAGAGGATTGTGTTGTGTTTTATTTACTGTAAAGTTTTGGGATGTAGCACAGAAGTGAGGCACAGGTGTTCTCAGACGGAGGCTGCGGTTGGAGCGGTAAATGAATGATGAGTGAGTTTGACAGCTTAAGTGGGCGATAGCAGTATGTAAACACAGTTGACACGTCTGCTGATCCAGAACTGCACTGTCACTCAGAATGACTGCCATAACCGTCTTAAATACTGTTAAAGCATTTAATTTAATGTGGCTTACAGTTTAGAGCAAATTGATGATGGCTGATTGATCATGAACATCACTTTGAGGAGCCAAGAAATCTTTGGTATCAAACTAGATGTGTCTGCGGTGGCGCTGGCGACAAACCAGAAAGCAATCAAGTTTTTTTCGGACAGTGCATTGAACTTTAAAGTTTAGAAAAAAACACTGAGTAAAGAACACAAGGCTTCAAATAGTTTCTATTTTATTTATAATCAGATTTATAATCAAGGCGGTAGCGCGCCACAAACCAAAGTTCACAGAATCTGAGCATGCTTTTCCATATGAAACAGACATCAGAAAATCTGCTGAGGCAAATGAGTTACATCAACCAGAGGCAGCGAAAGAAGAAAAAAAATATCCTCTGAGGGGAAAAAAAGCTGCTTTGAGATTATCTTTGAAAACGCATGTAGATTACACTAATAAAAGGCTCATTTGGAGCTTATTTGGCAATGTTGAGCACAGGATTTGGCAGTGTCAGAAATAAATAACTCCAGGCAGCAATGATTGGGTGAAGTTGTGGTGCAAGAATCACAAATAAATGCTTCAAACTCTTAAACAACAGATAAATCTGAACACTAAGGAGTTTTACCAGGGAGATGAAACAAACCACTGACTTCATGTTTTATAAGGGACTTTAAAGGAGGAAAAGTCTTCACTAAGGAACAGATAGCTGAAAAAAGGCTGAAACTCCAGGATTTACCAATCTTCTATCATAGAATAAAGCAAGCTTTGGACTCTAAAAGTGTCTGTTTCTGTCTGTGTTTCCCTTTAATGCAATTTCTGTATGAAAAATGTCTGCGTCGTGGCTGTCAAGGTGAAAAATGGCTTGAAAGGGAACAAGGTGATTGCCAGGTCAGACCCTGAAAAATGCCCGGTTTCACAGGCCGCCTAGAATACAAGTAGGAAGTGAAATTCAGTGCAGTCAGCCAAGCGGGAGAGGATTTTTCTCCCCAAACTGGACCTGGCATATTTGGTTCAGCAGCAGACAGTGTTTCTCTGGACGGGATGTTTTTTTTGTGCCAAATATCATAAAAACTGGGTTAAAGACTATGTACGACGAGGCTTGCAACTGTCCACATCATCAGGCCTAACCACAACATGATAGGAGGAGCGCAAGATGCCCCTTTAAATGCAACTTCACTTTTAACATCAACTGAACCCCAGGAACTGCTGTGCGACAGTTCTCAACCATCAGAACCCACATGTATTATTAAAATAACACTTACTACAAAACCTCGGGTAAAATGGCTGTCCTCCAAACTGAACCCCATAAAGTGAATTAGGCATAAGGAGAAATCATCCAAATCATGTGCGGAAGACATTCAAAGATTAAGAAGTGCTAGTGGCTAAGTGGATGTCCACATTGAGCTTATTATTCCTGCAGTCTGAGTCATAGAGATGCCTGTGTGCGTGTTGAGGAAACCCGCATCATGCTATTCTTGTTTGCTAGGTGGGCTGGCAGCTGAAGAACCTGGTGAACTTGTTGCGTGGGGACCCGGCTGGTGTCACCCTAACGCTGAAGAAACGCCCACAGAGCACGCTCACATCAACCCCTGCTCTGTTAAAAAACATGCGATGGAAACCATTAGCTCTGCAAGTATGAATGCTGCTTAAATTCCTCCACAGATATGTTACGGCTCATCCCTGTTTCTGTGTGAACATTGATGTTATTTATATCTGTTTATTTCTGTGCCCCTGACCTGGATCGTGCTGAAAATAAGACAGCGTGGATCCTGACTAAACGCCACAATCCCAGATCAGACCATGAACTGGCCAAAACATAAAATAACATTAGCGCAGTAAAACTCATAATGTGTCTGGTAAAACAGTATTTAGGGTTCTTAGAGCTGTTTTGGTTGAAGGCTCCAGCATCGTCTATTCAAACGTTGACATTTCAGCCTTAAGTGGCATCTGTTGTCCTACTTTAGCCAAGGCAATTACATTATTAGGATCGTGTGCCTGAGCCAGAATGGGTGGAAGTGAGAGGGACGTGTATTAAAGTAGTCCAGCCTTTCTTTGAGTCCCATTCCAGAGAAAATGTTTTCCCCCCCGAGGCCTTGAAGCGCGGTCCTGCTCAGCCTCCTCCCCCTTCACGTCCTCACATTTTTCTCCTCCACCTCCTGCTGGCATTTTTCAGGACAGAAAAGGTGCAAAGGGAATATAGAAACGTCAACATTTTCTGATCTGAAATTAAGAATGTCAAGGTGGTCTATTAGGATATTAACAAGGGCATTTTTCTGTCAGAGCCCTGCAGTGGCTCTGACTAACACAGTGGTCTTATGACGGAGCACACAGAGCCACCAACAATACAGCTTTCTAATACTGGTCAGCTTTGAGTCATGCGGCCTATTAGCATAGTTAGAGCAATGGCTAGTTAGTATTCTGTTGTTGAAAAAGCTTTTTGGAAGCCCATGTTTTATCAGCTCAAACCGGGCCTTATGAGATTGGATTACATCTCTCTGTCTATTCAAGTTTAGTTGATGACTTTGCAGCTCCCTCTGTTGACACAGTCAATGTGACAGGAGGATTATACTGTGGTTGAAAACATTTTAAATACAGTTATTATGAACAAAGAAGGGACAATTTTTCTTTAACACACTATGTAGGCTATGACCATATTTTCCTTGACCTCAATGAGAGGGACGACTAGACTGCACGCCAACCTGCCTTCTTCTGTGCACCAGTTAGAACTGGAGCATCGGAAACGTACAGCATGCTGTTCATTTCACGGTTGAGATGCTCAGCGGCACGGACGGAACGGAACAATCGCTCCCCGTCTGACTAAGCCGCTGTAAACTCCAAATTTTCATTCTGTCAATCACTGTTAACTGTTTGTCTTCCTCTTCCTCTCTGTCCGCCCGTCTCTCTCTCTCTCTCTCTCTCTCTCTGTCTTTCGCACATGCTCACACATACACATGCACTCACTCACTCACTCACAGCCCATCTTCCCTCAGAGCCCCAGCAGCAGCGTCGCTACGCCCACCAGCACTTTAAGCACTCCATCCAGGAGAAGTAGCTGTGCCCTGCAGGACCTCTTCATTCCCCCTCCTCCAGCAGAGCCCTACACCCCCAGGTGAACCCAAGTGCATAAGTACATAACACATAATAAACGTAACACACATAAAAGTTCATATGCTGTTTTACCAAATATTAAAAGAACCCTGTTAATTTTTTGACCACTAGTAGCACTATGGAGCAGCAATGCAACAACAAAGTAAACATTTGAGTAAACTATGTATAAAAATATAAAAAAAAAAAAATATATATATAAAGGGAATTCATGACGATAGAAATACATTCTTCCTGACCTCATGGATGCATACAAAGTATTGAGGCTAGAAACAATGTAAACAAAAGCTTCACACAGTACCTTAAATATTTTGTGATGAACCTCCATTTCTTAGATGAGCCCATAACTTTGGAGCAGCATTAAATATCTAAATGTTTGCAGGATATTTTGCCATGAAATTTAATAAAGAGTTAATCGCCCCCAGAGGATGAATTCCACTGACTTTGGTTTTTCATTTTAACTAAATAACTGCAAAACTAGTGACATTCCTGTTAGCATCAGCTGTGCTTAATGCAAAGTTAGAAATGTTAGCGACCCAGCATGCTAAACTAAGCTGATGAGCATGGTAAAAAAAAGATACAAGCTAGAAATCGTCATGTTAGCGTCATCGTTGTGCACATCTTAGCATCACTAAGCTCAAAGCAGCAAAGATGGGGTTGAGAACGGCTGTTGGCTCCTGTTTTGTTGTAACGTAGATTTTGATTTGGCATTAATGCAAAGCCTTGTGATTTTCTGAATTTTTTATTTATAGACCAAAACCAACAATGAATATGACAAGAGTTGCCTAAGTAGAAACCATCTTATTGTCATCATCCTCTGTGACAGAGAGTACCACTGCTGTCAAGAAAAAACTATTACAAACACACAAATGAGTCACGGCTTGCACCGGGAGACTATTCACAGCTGAATATACTCCTATTTGAGCAGTGTTTGTCAGAAACTGGAGCACGCAGGATTTGTAGGAAGCAGTTTATCCATTTTAAAAAATGCAGGTGAGTACAAATATTTTATAGGAACAAATGTGCTTGAGTCTGAGAGCCACTGGCAGACTGGAAAAATGAGAAGATATTGAGTGCTGAATGGAGACATGGTTGGTTATGCTGACGACAAGTATTCCCGTCTTCATGCGTGAAACTGGTTTTGGCTGTTTACATGCTGAAAAGGTTTTCATTTTCACGGCGGTTTAGTTAGTCCTTTGCCAACATTAATTTTACCTCCTGCTTTCTGTCACCAAAGAGATGATAAAGGAAATCTGCCGGATGAGGATCCTCAATCAGACGTCCATGTCGCAGAGGGTTCTGAGTCACCAAACTCCTACCTGGACCAGGAGTGTCGGCGGCAATTTCCTCTGGTGGAGGAGGATGCTATACTGTACTGTTATGAGTACGACCAGAACCAAGAGGCATCCTCGGTCCGCAGGGGGAGCACTCCCACCTATGGTAAGACCTTATCTAAAGACTTGCTCCCGTAACTGTAACAGCCAAGTATTGAAGGCCATGCAGATGTGACGTCTGTATGTTTTTGGTGACTTTGAGATATCTGCAGCATTCTGACTTGTGTGTGTGTGTGTGTGTGTGTGGGCAGCTGTATAATATTGACGTTCCCCGCGTATTCTTGCATTAGGCAGGCTTAGGCCCATCTCAATGCCAGTGGAATACAACTGGGTGGGAGACAACGAAGACATGGCCAAGCTGAAGAGAGAGAGCAGGAGAGGTGAGTGGGAAGCAGTGGGAAAGAGAAAAAAAAAGGGAAGCAGAGAGGGACAGAGGGAGCAGAGGTGAGTGGGTGGATATCTCATAATATCCTCACCCTCTCAGATCTCCAAGCCAAAAAGTGAAAGGATGAGCTGGCCTGTCAAAACTGATAACATGCTGGATATCAGTTCCTGCCTCTATCTCCTCCATATGTTCATAATCCATCACTGCTCCCTTTTTTCCCTTCATCCCTCTCTCCCTGCTTCTCTCTTTCTTGCACTCCGCTTTGCTCTGTGTTTGGATATAAAAAGTACGCCGTTGCTTTGGCAACTGTATAAATATACTTTCTTGAGATTTTCACTTTTTACTGGTGTCTGTTGAGCTAGGTGGTAAACGGAGTGGGAGGAGACGGAATTGCTTTATTTCAGTTTCAAAGAAGAACTTGAGTGATGTGTTTGTTTCCTCTGGGGAGGGTGGTGAAATGTTGCTCCTTTGGGCTTTTCAGAAAAAAGGCGATGGCTCTATATTTATCTACAGGAGACAGTATTTGGAAGTTTTGAGGGCTTACTGCCTGACAACACATTCCTCTGTAGATGATTTCTTATTGTAGTGGAAGTCTTTTGAAACCTCAGCCTCCATTGATGAGAAACCGGTCAGTAGATTACTTAGATCCATTTGAAATACACTTTCATACCAACTAATCTGGGTTTAAGGTTCTGCACAAAGAGTATAAACCCTACACATCCAGTTTGCCTTGTTATAACCTGTTGTTTGGGTAAATCAAGCGTGTATTTCATAGGTTTATGATCACGTGATTTGCTTCTTTTGTGTCCCTGCAGAAAATTCCCTGCTACGTTTTGCGAGTGAGGACAAAACCCCAGGGGAGGACTTCCTGCTGGGCCGCAGCCTGAGTCAGAACAGGAGGAAGACTGAACGCGGAGGCAGCCCCACCCACTACACACTTGTCCCTGCTCTCCAAATGGAAGTCTCCCTCTCTACGTCCAGCTCTGACTCTGCATCTCTATATCATGTCAGTCCCTTATTCCTGTGATAAGTTGCTGTTATAACTCTCCTTGAAGTAGGAGCACGTGGCGGCCTTCTTCTGCTCCCTCTCATCATTCTTTTTTATTTGCAGGTGTTTGAGCGATCCTCACTGCTGTCTAGGTCTAAGAAGAAGAGTAAAGGTATAGGAGCAATTATTTACTTGAGTCCTCTCGTGTACTCAAAGCATGAGCAGGTGTTTCTTGAGGTCTGTTTTTTGACCCCCTCCTCTTTTCTGCCCCCCTGCTGCCACCTGCAGCTGGAAGTCCAATGTCTTCAATCAGCAAGCGGCGGATTTCCTGCAGGGACTTGGGTCAGGGGGACTGTCAGGGCTGGCTGTGGAAAAAGAAGGATGCAAAAACCTATTTTTCACAAAAGTGGAAGAAGTACTGGTTCATCCTGAAAGACACGTGCCTGTACTGGTACATGAACGAAGAGGTGAATATGATTTCCATAGAAGAGAAATTGGCACCACTAAGGCTTAATTCACGATGGGGATCTTTGGTTTAACTCTGCGTTTTCTTCTGTCAGGATGAGAAGGCAGAGGGCTTCGTCAGCCTTCCAGAGTTCAAGATTGATCGTGCCACTGAATGCAGAAGGAAGTTGTGAGTACCAGTTATCACCAAGGATCAAGGTTCTTGGATGTATCAATTTCATATTAAACAAAACTAGACACAAACACATTTATAGGATACAATTCCTAGAACTATAAGAAGAGATTTCATGTTGAATATCATGATACATTCCTGTAAATGTATCATTAGTACAGGGGCAATCTTGTTCAAGTTTGTGAAAAATGGTTTATGTCTGTGTCGCTGAAGAGACTTTATTTACTTATTTAGACTGAACATGGAAGATGGATGTAGCTATGGTGAAAGCATTTTTTTCCTCAACACAATTGCAATGTGATTGGCTAAAAACGACTTCTTCTTCTTTAATAAATGGTCATGTTTTTATATAACACTTACTGATACCTATTGATACTCAAAGCAAGGCGCGATCCACCCCTCCCTCCTCCCCAGCTCCTCCTGTTCATCCAAATATTGGCACTAGCCAAATGCCAAACTCAATTCCAAAAACGAATGAATGAATTAAAACATCACCTTTATTCCCTTTGAGTAGGCATTTCACTGTGCTGTAAATCATGAATGTAGATTTCGATGCCTTTAGTGATGGAGAGAATTTTGTAGGAGGGGTGAGGATGAAATGTAGCTGATGAGTTTGGCACCGATCATGAGCACCAAATTAAAATTTAAACATAAGGAGAGCAGGCAAACGTGTCACAAGACAACTTGTGGCCGTGGAGTTTTATCTTTTAAGCAAAGAATGGCAGACACAAACCTTTTTACTCCACAGAGAAAAGAGTACATGTGCAACTACTTACCCTTGCTGTACTGGAGCAATTCCAAAGTGGAATTAAAGTCAGTAGATATGAGCCTTTAGGGAAGAAACTAAATAGTCCTTCAGTAAGTAGTTTAATGCTTAAATTAACTCTTCACCTGTTCCCCTAAAGCATATATTTAAAGGAAACCTAAAGGTATTCTTGCAAGTCTAGACTCTGTGCTGCTGTTTACAGTGAGAGCACTTTTGAAGGTTGGTTGTTCATTATTGGGTTAAATGACAGGCAGCTACTATGAGTGTGCAGAGTTTCCTAATCATGGCTCATCTTTGTATATCTGTCTGAATCATGCCACTCATCTTCTGGGTGGAAGGTTGTGACTGCATGCACATCATTCAGTGAAACTCAGTCATATAGAGCGAGTTGATCTCATGATGCAAAGTCCTGCTCTGTTTGTCTCAGTGTGGCCTAGCTAGTTTTAATCATGCATCCATTTTTCTTGACAGTGTATTCATATAGTTCTTACATATGGCTAAACTGGTTCCCTTTCAGTGCTTTCAAGGCTTGCCATCCGAAGATAAAGACCTTCTACTTTGCTGCAGAAAATGTAGATGACATGTCCCGGTGAGTTAATGAGATTTTGATAGCCACGTTTCATACACCCCCAGTCCTGCATTTAAACCCACCACTGCTGTCCGGAAATTGAATCCCCCAACTGGACTGCCCACTCTCTTTGAAAAAAAAAAAAAGAGTTGTTTTATAAGGTGACACACACTAGCACAAGATGTTTTATTGAATGTCGTGCCGCTGTGCGTCATAACCGTTATTCTCCCCCACAGGTGGCTGAGTCGTCTCAGTATGGCAGTGGCAGGCTACTCCGAGCAGGAAAAAATGCGCCAGGACCAAGGTGAGATTAGTCACAGTCTCAGTTCGTCGTGCTGCAAAAAAAAAAAACTGTTTCTGGTCAACCATTTTATATATATGTGTATATATATTTTTATATATATATAAATCTGTGGACATTAAGCAACGGGACATGGCGCTGTTACTTTTAGGTTAAGGAATCGTATAGAATTCATTTCAAATTGAATTCAGCACTTTGACACTCAACGAACAGCAACTTATTAAACCTGAAGCTAAGAGAAGAATACTAGGCAATTACAGTAACAATAAAATAAACAGAAATTTGAATGGCTTGAAAATCATGAAATAAATTAGTAAAACAATACCCGATGTAGAATCTTTAATAACTAAACCTTATTTCTAGATCAGTTGCAGAGGTGTTCTTCTGCTTCACATGAGATTATCTCTGTGTCGTGCTTTATATAAATACTTATATTAGGAGTTGACTGGCATGCTTGTTATTTTCATATTTGTGTGTTCTTTTACGTCTTAAAAATGGACAGGAGGTACAGCAGCTATCTCTTGTGCTATTTAGAGGAGCCTACATAGAAAGCTTACTAAGGTGGGCGTGTGAGAGCAGATTTCTCACAGATTTTAAGAAGAGGGGACCTCTTCCTTTATAGACAAGTTTCTAAATTAGATCCATAACACCTCCGGAGGACTTAACAGGAAGCTCTCACGTCTTAGATTCATCCTTCTTCACAGTCACTCTGAACAGCAGACTTGGACTTCTACATCTCACCTACGCTGCACAGACACTGCTGTTACAGTTCCTCTGTTAGTGCACCTGTTCAGAAATTGATCTTTCTGACCCGATGCTGCAGTTCAGATAGGAAACTGTGTATGATGTGTGCGAGATTTAAACATGTACCTAGTCTCACTATAAAAAAGTTCTCATTACCACTGTTTAATTTGGCTCTGCTTAACGTATTAACACAGCATTCGCTTTGTGCAGATTACTGGAGTGAGAGTGATCATGAGGACATGGAGATGCCTTCAATGACCAAACAGGATAGTCCGCCACCACCGTATGACACATATCCCAGAGCATCCTCAGTGAGTCTGTTAACCTGTAGTTAAAGAATACAACAGATGTCACCTTATTTGGAACGCCTCTCTTTTTTACTTAGAGCCATCTGTTTGATTTAGGTAAGTCCCTACCTGGAACCGAAACGTGGCCATCTCTCCTCATCCGACACATTCCAGTCACGTTCGTCTCATGAGGAATTCCACTCTGAGCCGCAGGAAAGCAGCAGCAACAACGGCGTCTCCCCCGGGCAGAAGACGAGCAGCCACCGAAACTCATGGCAGGACCAGATGGAGAGCAACACAAGGATGCACTACCTCCAGACGTTTCCCGTGGAGGAATCCCTGCTACGCGAGGATAGAGACCAGCTGGCGATGGAGTACCGCAGGCAGTCCACCCTGCCGGCGCAGCGCAGCCTGCTGCAAGAACAGTACAGAGCGCTGCCTCTGCCCCTCAGGGCCAGTATCGATTCAGATGCAGGGGGGAAACCACGCAGCTTCACACTTCCCAGAGACAGTGGGCTCCACGCTATCCTGGCTGCCACCGCTGCCGCATCTGATCAGAGAGAACCGCAGCACTACCAGCTGGACCGGGCCAGAGACTCAGGTAAAACACGCTAGAGTTAGAGAATATTTGAGAAATAGATGCCACTCATTCACGGGCTCCACAATATACTTCTTATCTGTTTGAAATTATTGTGATTAATTATTGAAATCTTTCAGGTTTTCTATATTATAATGGACCTTTTTATGACTACACTGATCAATCCTGAAAATATCCAACAATTTCCAAATACTTATAAATTATGATTTGGTATAAAATTTATTCCCATCCCTGTAAAATATGATATATATGAACCAACTGCAAAGGACATACTTCCCCCAAACCTGAGTCACACTGCTGTTTTGAGACTATGCCCTGAAGTAAAAATAGATGGCTAGAAGAAACCGTTGATGGTAAAGTGATGGATGAATGATTAAAATGTCCAGATTCTGTCACTCTAACTGGCAGCCTATAAGTCTAAAATGTCTCTCAGTAGGCAGTTCAAGGATCATTGTATCTTTTATGCTTTTATTTAATCAAATATAATAATAGTACAAGTAGAAGGGCAATTCAGATGTACACATTTGGAAAATAACAGGCAGTTCTTGAAAGCACTGTTTGAGGCAATCTGGCGGGGGTGAAAAAAAAAGGTCAAAGCAGACCATTAGAGAAGATGACACTAAACAGTATCACAAAATCCATCCTGAATCATCCTGATGTACGGACCTCTCCTGCACAGGGTTAGATGCCGATCGGGGTATTCATCTCCACAGGGTTGAGCGAGCGCGCCTATTTGTCGTCCCTTATTTTATTTAAGCCGCTAACAGGCAGTCAGAGCCAGCAAATGTCAGAGGTTGAACACTCGCATTTATTGCTTTATTGGATTGGATTTGAAGCCAGCCCATTTGCCGTCCTTTATAGACCTCCGGGGCAGTTGTCTAAGTGAGATAAAATTTAGTGTCTTATTTGACACTGATTTATCTCGTCAGCCCCCTCCTCCCCCCCGACGCCCCCACACGTACAGACTTACACACATTCTTTTTTTCTCTTTTTTTCACTCTGTCTTGCCCGATCGAGACTGTCATCGTGCCTCTCGGCTGTGTTTGGATGGGGAAGCAAGGAGGAATCTATTCAGCCCATGTTAACGTTGACTTCTGAGCGGGATAAAGAAAGGCGCCCAGGGGCCCTTCCTTCTTGTCCTCATTTATCTCTCCACCACTTCCTGCGCAGATGAGGGAGAGACACAAAACAGGCGGCAAACAAAGCATGATAAATTTCAAAGCACAGCCTCAAAGCTTCAGAATTCCCCACCCGACCTCCAAAGCACAAAGCAGAGAGACAACTAACAGAATCAGCGTTTTGGTGTAGTGTTAGTGTCATGCCAGCAGAGAGCAGCGCAGGCAAACAGGAGACAAGAAGGAGTCCTAGTGGTTTATCAGAATGATGTATGAGCTGTTCAGTGCTGCAGGCCTGGGGACAAATGTACTGCTCACTCTGAAGAAAATACCATAATGAAGAGACACATTGCAGAATGATGTATTAAAATCATCTCAAATGTTCATCATGTGAGTCTCTGAACAAGACAATTTATTGCCTGAGTAAACGGGGGGAATTGCTTAGGTGTAGTGCAATCTGTCTCATATTTCTACACACGTGAAAGGAATATGCTCTCTGCATTTAACCTATTCAAGTGAGTGCAAGGTCCCTGCGAGCATTTTGGGAGGTTTTTGGTGTTTGTGAATAAGCCTAGTGACCTCATGGCTAAGCTACTTCACTAACCACCACAGTTCAAAGATGAATCGAACCCAGGTCAGCGTTTGGGAAGCAGCCATGCTAACCACTATAGCACCAAAGCCCTTTTCAGTGGAAAAGTATAGTACGCAGATGTTTCTTCAAATCACTGAAACCACCTAAGGATGAATTTAGTTTACTTTGTTGTGCTCACAGCATGAAATGTTCAAGATAGTCCATAGATCACCTGGAGTACTGTCACCAGACACTTGTTAGCTTCAGCTCTCTGCCATCTCACGCTGGGATTGTATGGACATGTGGGCAGACTGTAGCTTCATATGGTGGTGAGAAATTCACAGCTAAAACTGTTTGGTCTGTGATATGTGGGTTCAAGTTAAAAGGGTGAGCATTCATAAGATTGTGCTGTATACTTATGTTCTGCTGTGAAAAACAGAGAAATCTCATCCTACAGTTTAGTTTAATGTTAAATCTTTGCTGCTCTTCCTTCTTAACAGGTCACGGACGTGAGTGCCGGATGCAGGCGGACTCTCTGGTGGATTTGTACCGGGCTCTGGAGCAGACCAGCTTGTCCACCTCTGCCGACCACAGATCAGCTGGCCGCTTGGAGTACAAGCGCTCATTTGTCCGCAGAGTTAACGACCCCTTGCTAAATGACAAGCTTCACCGTCTGCGGATCCTCCACAGCTCGCTGAAGGTATAATAATGCATCTCAACCTTTATTTTAAAGCACGTGAGGTATTTACTGATTGCTAATAATGCTTTTGTTTTCTTGCAGAATGTCCCTCTTCAAGACACAAATCGGTCGTTGGGTTTCTTAGGGTAGCCTGTAGGACTGAGTGTGTCGTATCTCCCTGTGCCTCACACTGCCAGCACCCCACTGCTGGAGATAAAAGGCATCAAATATCATATTTTACCTGCTCGGGCTTTCCATCCCCTCTCCTTTTACCGCTCCCTAATCTTCTCTCACCCTGCAGAAGCACAAAGACTTGGTGTCCCTCATTGCCTCATCTCTCTCTGTTTTCCAATGAGGGCTGTGTCAGAAGGCAAAAAAAAAAAAAAAAAAAAGATGCGTGGTTTGACTAAACAGCTAATAGACTCACAGGGTTTAATAGCAATTAAGCACTTTGTGTCCATGTCAAAGATTCGTCACAGAGATTTTTAAATCATCGAACGCATGCATGGCCACCTCCTGTCGCTTCTGTCGAATCGTTTTGAACATTATGCTGGAGTTGTGTGCAGCCGCTCATGTTTTGGATGTGCACAACATCTCATTATGCATGTATGTTTGATTCCTGGGAGTATTTGTTCTATGACTGTACAGGTTGTTAAGCGTATATATATATAGTATATATATAGACATACATTATATATTTAATATTGCATCACGACAACAGTGACTACACAATGTTTTGGGGTACTTATACAATTGTAAATCCAGTGCTGTGCCTCAGTGATAGTGAATGTACGCTGTACTTTTCCAAGCGAGACAAGAGAAGCTATAGAAAGCAAGCTATTCCTCCAAACAGAGGCACAAAAATACAATGGTTGGCAATAATGAACTAGTGTAGTAAATTACAAAGGAATGATCAGAATAGTTGTCTATTTTTGTATGCATGCTGTCTACCTGATTGTTTGTAAAACAGTTTTGTATTTCTAAGTGAGTTTGTTCTGGAGAATACTGGTGTCACCCCTTCATCCACCCTCCGCTCCCAACTCCACATGCACACACGCGCAACCACCAATACAGTGTATTTTTAATTCTTCTTCAACAATCCGTTTTTTTTTTTTTTAAGTGTTCATTATAAAAAGAGGAATAACTGTATTTATTAAGTGTTTAATGTACCAGCATGCTTTGTAAGACTAAAACACATTACCCTGCCATTTGAAACTGACTCACATTGCACATCTGTGCCATATTGTAGCGATATTACTTTTTTTTTTTTTTATTAAATAAAGTATGGATGGGCACAGGTATGAGACGCTGTTTTTTTTTTTCACGTTCAAAATAATACACAGGTATACCACAGGTGTCAAACATACGGCCCGTGGGCCAAAAGCGGCCCGCCAGAGGGTCTAATCTGGCCCGTGGAATGAATTTGCAAAGTGCAAAAATTACATCGAAGACATTAACTGCAATTTTTCCAATAAAAGTAGCTGCTGTTCCAAGGGTTCACACAGATTTAATAAGAGTTGTGGACATAACGCAACACTGAGACCTAGAACTATACAGAAATTGCACTTCTTTTTCTTATGAAATGTCCGGTTCATTAAATGTAAACATTTTCATAGTGAACTTCTTTGCAGTAAAACAAAGGGAAACATTTGGAGTTGTCGTTATTTATAGGTTAATAGGCTATTGTGTTCCTGGTCTGGTCCCCTTGAGATCAAACTGGGCTGTATGTGGCCCCAGAGCTTAAATGAGTTAGACACCCCTGGTGTATATGAAGCGCCCTATTTGCTAAATCTTGTAATTCACAAACAATAACAAAGGAAGATGACCCACAGATAAATAGTGCATTCTCGTGATTGTTTTACGATGCTGCAGCTTCCGTTTATAGATCACAGGTATCATATCCTATAATCTGTGTAGCAAGTGCTTTTCATTATTAAATTTCAAAAGGGGCGTCTTTAATGTTTTGGCTGAGCTTTCATCTTTATGCAGAGTTTTGTACAGCAGAATACAGAGAGTGAGGAACACAGTCATACCACCACAGTCAGTCATGCCTCTCTGTCACGCTCTACTACCACCTTGCCTTATAATGAAATACTCTGCATAATAAATAACGCGACTTGCAAAGATTTAGTTTCTTTCTGTTAACACACACGATTAGCACATACATATTTGCGTTTCACCGAAGATTATTTGTTCAAATTTCAGCAACCTATTGCTTGCATCATACAGTCTGACTATGCAACACATCATTGGCAAACACTAATCTTTTCCATGACATGTTTGACAAGTAATGCACGAATAAAGATGTTCATATCATGAGTTATGTACTTTTAAGTCCAATGAACGATAATAAGGAAAATCTCAAGCAGCAACGAGAATATTTAGTCTTTATTAAGTGTCACAAATAATGCAAAATAAAAGGACTCCTGCAGGCTAGAGTCTGCACAATCACATTACATGTACAGCCTTCGGTCATAGCAAAAAAACAAACAAATGAAAAATAAGACCTTGGGTGAAGATTAATTCATGTTCTCAGCACTCGAAGTACTAAATGAGCAGAAGGAGTATGCATTAATCCTGCCAATAGTCAGGGAGGATAAAATACACTTAACCAAAACACTGCACAATAAATATGTTGATTAGGATATAAACTGTAATTAAAGACAAACATTCAGTTATTATTATCATGCAATAATTTTGGTGATTTAAATGAGTAAAAACTCAGGCAGGCAGTAGAGTAGAACAGTGATCATGCAGGACACACTTTTAACGCACACAAACATCATGCCTCTTTGATACATTAACAATATTCGGTTGCATTTTTCTGCAGAGAAGCTTCAGTAGCCGTGCCCTTATGAGCTGAATGCTCAAGCCATAGATAGCTGGATTAAGGAGAGGGGGAAATATCAAAAAGTACAATGATAAAATCAGCTTGGTGTGGTAAGACATGTGACTGCTGTTGAATCGACCTTGTACTGTTTCAAAAACGCACCCAAAAGTGTAGTTAATAACTGCCAACAAGTGGGGGGTGCATGTCCGAAAAGCTTTGAATTTAGAATTACGGAATGACAACACACATATCTTCAGGATGTGCGCATATGAATAAAAGATCATGATGAGCTGTGGAAGTGCAAAAGCAACTACAGAGAGAAGACCGACTACGTTAACGACAAATGTGTTTGTGCATGCCAGTTTGACCAGTAGGTAGTTAACACAGTACACCTTTTCTAGGACTCTGTCACACAATGGCAGCTGAAGAGTTAAAATGAAAACACTGAGAAACGTCAGCATAGGGTACAGCCACGTGAAAACAATTAGTTTAACACCTCTCTGAGACATGATTGCATGATAAGACAGCGGATAACAAATGGCCACATACCTGTCATAGCTCATCACTGCTAGAATTGTGAATTCAGCTATGGCATATGTGTGTATGGCATAGGTCTGTATCAGACAAAACGACAGAGATATCTCATATGTGTGTGACAGCATGTTGACCAGTAAAGCTGGCAGTAATGCAGTGCTGCCCAACAACTCATTCACAGCCAGGTTACACACCAACAAATACATGGGCTCGTGCAGAGTTTTTTCACAGTAAATCACTCCGATCAACACAATGTTTTCAGCAATGATGGTTATGTATATGATGAGGAAAATGCAGAAGTACACCGGCTTCTGGTCTTCCATTCCATGGTATTCAGACAGATAAACAGATGACAATTTAGAGAAATTTTTCATGCTGTTACAAAATTTTCTAAACAGACGACGTGAAATAGTCTTTACCTGCGTGTGCAGCCCCCCTCCCGCCTTCACTTAACAGAGCTGAGTGGCTTTAATACTTTCCATTTCTTGTGCTGTGAAATGAGGTCATGTGGTCTTACAGTGCAACCAATGATTTAACAAGGCTCACATGTCAAGTCCTCCAATCTTCTCGTTGTTATTTGACACTTGAAAAGGTAGATTTAGTTTTATTAAGTCACCTGTTGCATCAGGTTGTCATTTTAGGCTGAGAATTTAATCTTTTCCATGTTATAAGCTCCAAATATCTGAATACTGAAGTTTAACAGTGTGGGTTAAATATTCTCATTCAGTTAAAGGATATGGTGTCATGATTTGGGGTTTTAATTGTAGTTGTTTCCTTTTTTTATTTCGAAATATCTTTCATCATGTAGGCTATCTGGTGTTTTTTTTTTTTTTTTAACTTCCTGCCTTTATTTTTGTCACCAGGTTTCTGTGTCACCTATAATCAATGCATTAATTGTTGAAGAAATTCTTTTTTCAGTAGTTAAATTTTTCAAATTCAAGTTACTCAACAAGACACCATACATAATATATAACAAAAAGCTAAAATCAACAATAAAAACAATAGTGAACTAAAAAACCAAAAATCTATACACAATATTTACAAGAATTATAAGATAACTGAATATTAAAAATTTAATTGCAATGAAATGTAATGAATTTACAACCAATAACCAAACAACCATGTACAAATGTGCAAGAAAAACAAAAGTCCAGACTGTCATCTGTCACGCACAGATAAGGAGTTGTACAGACTGATGGCTTGAGGCAGGAAAGATTTCCTGTAGCGTTCTTTGAGACAATGAAGTTGTCTGAGCCTTCTGGAGGAGGTGCTCCCTTGTCTGTCTATTGTGTGGTGGAGAGGGTGGTCAGGGTTATCCATGATTGATAACACTTTGTTCAGAGTCTTCCTCTCCACCACTGATTTAATGTTTTGTATATAGTATATATATATAGACATACATTATATATTTAATATTGCATCATGACAACAGTGACTACACAATGTTTTGGGGTACTTATACAATTGTAAATCCAGTGCTGTGCCTCAGTTATAGTGAATGTACGCTGTACTTTTCCAAGCAAGACGAGAGAAGCTATAGAAAGCAAGCTATTCCTCCAAACAGAGGCACAAAAATACAATGGTTGGCAATAATGAACTAGTGTAGTAAATTACAAAGGAATGATCAGAATAGTTGTCTATTTTCGTATGCATGCTGTCTAGTTTTGTATTTCTACGTGAGTTTGTTCTGGAGAATACTGGTGTCACCCCTTCATCCACCCACCGCTCCCAACTCCACATACACACACCCGCAACCACCAATACAGTGTATTTTTAATTCTTCTTCAACAAACGTTTTTTTTTTTTTAAGTGTTCATTATAAAAAGAGGAACAACTGTATTTATTAAGTGTTTAATGTACCAGCATCCTTTGTAAGACTAAAACACATTATCCTGCCATTTGAAACAGACTCACATTGCACATCTGTGCCATATTGTAGCGATATTACTTTTTTTTTTAATTAAATAAAGTATGGATGGGCACAGGTATGAGACACTGTTTTTTTTCCCTCACAACACACATTTTAGAATTTTCTCACTGCTCCTACAATATTAATAACTAGAAAATTCCCACAGGAAATTTTGAGAGTGACTCGAAGGCTGCTGCCGGGGTTATTAAAAAAAGAAAAGGAAAAAGATGTTAGCATTACCATTACTAATGTTGGCATTACCATTTGCCACGCTAACGCGCGGCGCTGACGCACTAAACTAGGCTAAGGCTAGAGATTAGTACAGTCACGCACACACACAATAGAAAACATTCAGCTCAGATGTACACACAGAGCAAGCAGAGTGACAGTCACCTCAAAAAATGTCTTGCTTTACCTCTCTGTTACTGCCTGTCTGTCTTTTACCCTCTCTCTGTCTCTTTCTTTGTTATTTACTTAAATAAACTGAAATTAACTGCCAAGGACTACAAAAATGGCTGCAGCTGTGGCCCTGGCCTGAGGCCTTTGCTGCTGCCATGGTGACTTTGCTGGTTGCCATGACTACTCACAGACACAGGAGAGGAGAAGGAAGAAATTTTGATTTTTTGCCCTCTGACAGTCCTCGCATTTGGGCTCACTGAGGCAAAACCAAAGCTCACATCAGAAAAAAAAAACAGACAGTGATTGGCAGGAGAAGTTCCCGAACACACTGATGTAATTTTGGTGTCTCTGGAGTAAATATTGTGGAAACTGTGGCAAGTATAAGAAGAGGGTGGATTCAGCTTTCCTCGAAAATCAGCTTCAAATTTTGAATGGGAGTTCATGGGCAGTTGGAGCGGGACACTCCTCACTCTGGGGCACGCCATTCAAATTCAGAAAATGTCTCGTCTCAGGCGAGCACATTGTATGAATCAGGACAAGTTCCTCTACAAAAGTGGAAAAAATCTAATGTCTACGATGTAAGATGTGCCCAGGAGCAGTGTGGAAAGAGAAAAATCTCAGTGAATTTCAGACAGCCTCTCTCACTCTAGCCTGTGAGGTCCCCCACTCTAGGCCGAACATTCCACGCAATACACACCCATTATAAACTCAGAAATTTCACATGATTGATCATGATGATTGACGAGTGATTGATCGAAAAGTATAAAAGATATCAAAAATCTGAATGGTATTTTTATAGAGGACAAATTTACCTACATTTTAAAGTTTAAATGAAGTCTCCAGGTGAAATTTTGCGGGAGGAGTTAGCTTTTGAAAAAACCCCTCAAAAGTGTCAGTTTTTCCTTTTTTTTTCCGTTTTTTCGCAGTTTCCCATTCATTTCAATGGGACGATTTTCGCAGTTTTTCGCGAATAAATTCGCGAAAAATTCGTGGATTCCTTATAAAAGTAATAGCACACCGATCCCGATAAAGGCGCACGTTTTGATGTAATTTTTGTCGGTGTCGCCCCAAAATTGCGGGGCGAGTTTGAAATCGAAAAAAGGTACGGAAGATGAATAATAATATAGAAGAAACACGCAGAAGAACAATAGTGTCTCGTGCGTAGCCTCCAGTCACTAATAATATAGAAGAAACACGCAGAAGAACAATAGTGTCTCGTGCGTAGCCTCGAGTCACTAATAATAATGTGCATATATAATACACAGGCCATTCAGTGTATACCAGGTGTCAAACATACGGCCCACGGGCCAAAAGCGGCCGGCCAGAGGGTCTAATCTGGCCCGTGGAATGAATCTGCAAAGTGCAAAAATTACATCAAAGACATTGACTGCAATTTTTCCAATAAAAGTAGCTGCTGTTCCAAGGGTTCACACAGATTTAATAAAGGTTGTGGACATAACGCAACACTGAGACCTAGAACTATACAGAAATTGCACTTCTTTTTCTTAGAGATAGAGAGGAACACAGTCATACCACCACAGTCAGTCATGCCTCTCTGTTACGCTCTACTACCACCTTGCCTTATAATGAAATATGTTGCATAATAAATAATGCGACTTGTTATTATCATTATGCAATCATTTTGATGATTTAAATGAGTAAAAACTCAGGCAGGCAGTAGAGTAGAACAGTGATCATGCAGGACACACTTTTAACGCACACAAACGTCATGCCTCTTTGATACATTAACAATATTCGGTTGCATTTTTCTCCAGAGAAGCTTCAGTAGCCGTGCCCTTATGAGCTGAATGCTCAAGCCATAGATAGCTGGATTAAGGAGAGGGGGAAATATCAAAAAGTACAATGATAAAATCAGCTTGGTGTGGTAAGACATGTGACTGCTGTCGAATCGACCTTGTACTATTTCAAAAACGCACCCAAAAGTGTAGTTAATAACTGCCAACAAGTGGGGGGTGCATGTCCGAAAAGCTTTGAATTTAGAATTACGGAATGACAACACACATATCTTCAGGATGTGCGCATATGAATAAAAGATCATGATGAGTTGTGGAAGTACAAAAGCAACTACAGAGAGAAGACCGACTACGTTAACGACAAATGTGTTTGTGCATGCCAGTTTGACTAGTAAGTAGTTAGCACAGTACAGCTTTTCTAGGACTCTGTCACACAATGGCAGCTGAAGAGTTAAAATGAAAACACTGAGAAACGCCAGCATAGGGTACAGCCACATGAAAACAATTAGTTTAACACCTCTCTGAGACATGATTGCATGATAAGACAGCGGATAACAAATGGCCACATACCTGTCATAGCTCATCACTGCTAGAATTGTGAATTCAGCTGTGGCATATGTGTGTATGGCATAGGTCTGTATCAGACAAAACGACAGAGATATCTCATATGTGTGTGACAGCATGTTGACCAGTAAAGCTGGCAGTAATGCAGTGCTGCCACACAACTCATTCACAGCCAGGTTACACACCAACAAATACATGGGCTCGTGCAGAGTTTTTTCACAGTAAATCACTCCGATCAACACAATGTTTTCAGCAACGATGATTATGTATATGATGAGGAAAATGCAGAAGTACACCGGCTTCTGGTCTTCCATTCCATGGTATTCAGACAGATAAACAGATGACACTTTGGAGAAATTTTTCATGCTGCTACAAAATTTTCTAAACAGACGACGTGAAATAGTCTTTACCTGCGTGTGCAACCCCCCTCCCGCCTTCACTTAACAGAGCTGAGTGGCTTTAATACTTTCCATTTCTTGTGCTGTGAAATGAGGTCATGTGGTCTTACAGTGCAACCAATGATTTAACAAGGCTCAGGGTTTTAATTGTAGTTGTTTCCTTTTTTTATTTTGAAATCTCTTTCATCATGTGTCTGTGTTTTTTTTTTAACTTCCTGCCTTTATTTTTGCCACCAGTTTTTTGTGTCACCTATAATGAATGTGTTGATTGTTGAAGAACTTATGTTTTCAGTCGTTAGATTTTCAAATTGAAGTTACTCAACAATCTCCAGATTTAGATTATCACTTATCCCCAGCCAAAGGAGCCTCTATCAGCTCAGTCTGCAAGGTGTCCAGCAGCCCTCTGAATGTTCTGCGTCCCGAGTATTGCAAATTACATGCTGCACATTTTCTACAGTAACTAATAGAACCGCGGGTGGCACAGTGGCGAGGTGGTTAGCCCATATGCCTTACAGCGAGTGAATCCAGGTTCGAATCCATGGGCCGACTGGGCCTTTCTGTGTGGAGTCCAAGACATGCTGGTTATGTTCATTGGTGATTCTAAATTGGCTGTAGGTGTGAGTGTGAATGGTTGTCTGTCTCTCTGTGTTAGCCCTGTGATAGACTGGTGAGCTGTCCAGGGTGTACCCCGCCTGTATGCCGCCTCTTGCCCAATGACAGCTGGGATAGGCTCCAGCAGACCCCGCGACCCTTCAGTGGAATAAGCGGTTACAGAAGATGAATGAATGAGTGAATAATAGAACAGCATGTATTTTATCTTTGTTACCCAATTTCACTTTCTGTTTAAACTCCACTCCACCACTCTGAATGGGCACGTGGGCATTTGTCAGCAACAAATGTCACCAATATGGCGCGACAAATCAAATGTGAAACTGGGGTGATAATATATTCCAACGTTCTGTTTTTTACTGAACACCTGGAAGTCTTCACTAATTACTAACTTTCTGCCTTTGTTAAAGGTGTAAACTTTTCCAATACATCATTTTAATGGCTTGACTTTAATTGGCTGACACGGGATGAAATGAGTGTGGGCATGATTCTCCTGAACATTTTGTTTCCCACAGCATATTACTGAAGGCATCCACATCCTCAGAAGAAAGTTCTCACAATGCATTCTAAAGTTTAATATGTGAACATTTAACGTATTTATACAGATAGATGCAAATCAAAGTCGACGTTTAGCTGATAGTAAAAACCAAAAAGGCACAAAAATACAATGGTTGGCAATAATGAACTAGTGTAGTAAATTACAAAGGAATGATCAGAATAGTTGTGTATTTTTGTATCCATGCTGTCTACCTGATTGTTTGTAAAACAGTTTTGTATTTCTAAGTGAGTTTGTTCTGGAGAATACTGGTGTCACCCCTTCATCCACCCACCGCTCAACCACCAATACAGTGTATTTTTAATTTTTCTTCAACAAACTTTTTTGTTTTTTGTTTTTTTTTAAGTGTTCATTATAAAAAGAGGAATAACTGTATTTATTAAGTGTTTAATGTACCAGCAT
Source organism: Chelon labrosus (assembly GCF_963514085.1). NCBI lineage: Eukaryota > Metazoa > Chordata > Actinopteri > Mugiliformes > Mugilidae > Chelon > Chelon labrosus. The sequence continues at coordinate 3,431,679 of NC_140350.1, read as the reverse complement.
GCTTTGTAAGACTAAAACACATTACCCTGCACGTCTGTGCCATATTGTAGCAATATTACTTTTTTTTATTAAATAAAATATGGATGAGCACAGGTATGAGACACTGCTTTTTTTCCCCTCACATCACACATTTTAGAATTTTCTCACTGCTCCTACACTATTAATAATAATAATGTGCAAATATAATACACAGGCCATTCAGTGTATACCACAGGTGTCAAACATATGGCCCGTGGGCTAAAAGCAGCCCGCTAGAGGGTCTAATCTGGCCCGTGGAACGAATTTGCAAAGTGCAAAAATTACATCAAAGACATTTACTACAATTTTGCCAATAAAAGTAGCTGCTGTTCCAAGGGTTTACACAGATTTAATAAGAGTTGTGGACATAACGCAACACTGAGACCTAGAACTATACAGAAATTGCACTTCTTTTTCTTATGAAATGTCCGGTTGTTCATTACAAGTTTTGTAATTAGAGCGGTTCATTAAATGTAAACATTTTCATAATGGATGGGCACAGGTATGAGACACTGTTTTTTTTTCTCACAACACACATTTTAGAATTTTCTCACTGCTCCTACACTATTAATAATGAGCAAAAATAATACACAGGCCATTCAGTGTATACGAAGCATCCTATTTGGTAAATCTTGTAATTCACAAACAATAACAAAGGAAAAGGATCCACAGATAAATAGGGCATTCTTGTGATTGTTTTACGATGCTGCAGCTTCCCTTCATAGATCACAGGTATCATATCCTATAATCTGTGTAGCAAGGGCTTTTTATTATTAAATTTCAAAAGGGGCGTCTTTAATGTTTTGGCTGAGCTTTCATCTTTATGCAGAGTCTTGCACAGCAGAATACACAGAGAGAGAGGAACACAGTCATACCACCACAGTCAGTCATGCCTCTCTGTTACGCTCTACTACCACCTTGCCTTATAATGAAATATGTTGCATAATAAATAATGCGACTTGTTATTATCATTATGCAATCATTTTGATGATTTAAATGAGTAAAAACTCAGGCAGGCAGTAGAGTAGAACAGTGAACATGCAGGACACACTTTTAACACACAATAACATCATGCCTCTTTGAAACATTAACAGTATTCGGTTGCATTTTTCTGCAGAGAAACTTCAGTAGCCGTGCCCTTATGAGCTGAATGCTCAAGCCATAGATAGCTGGATTAAGGAGAGGGGGAAATATCAAAAAGTACAATGACAAAATCAGCTTGGTGTGGTAAGACATGTGACTGCTGTCGAATCGACCTTGTACTATTTCAAAAACGCACCCAAAAGTGTAGTTAATAACTGCCAACAAGTGGGGGGTGCATGTCCGAAAAGCTTTGAATTTAGAATTACGGAAAGACAACACACATATCTTCAGGATGTGCGCATATGAATAAAAGATCATGATGAGTTGTGGAAGTACAAAAGCAACTACAGAGAGAAGACCGACTACGTTAACGACAAATGTGTTTGTGCATGCCAGTTTGACCAGTAGGTAGTTAACACAGTACACCTTTTCTAGGACTCTGTCACACAATGGCAGCTGAAGAGTTAAAATGAAAACACTGAGAAACGTCAGCATAGGGTACAGCCACATGAAAACAATTAGTTTAACACCTCTCTGAGACATGATTGCATGATAAGACAGCGGATAACAAATGGCCACATACCTGTCATAGCTCATCACTGCTAGAATTGTGAATTCAGCTATGGCATATGTGTGTATGGCATAGGTCTGTATCAGACAAAACGACAGAGATATCTCATATGTGTGTGACAGCATGTTGACCAGTAAAGCTGGCAGTAATGCAGTGCTGCCACACAACTCATTCACAGCCAGGTTACACACCAACAAATACATGGGCTCGTGCAGAGTTTTTTCACAGTAAATCACTCCGATCAACACAATGTTTTCAGCAATGATGGTTATGTATATGATGAGGAAAATGCAGAAGTACACCGGCTTCTGGTCTTCCATTCCATGGTATTCAGACAGATAAACAGATGACACTTTGGAGAAATTTTTCATGCTGTTACAAAATTTTCTAAACAGACAACATGAAATGGTTTTTACCTGTGTGTGCAGCCCCCCTCCCGCCTTCACTTAACAGAGCTGAGTGGCTTTAATACTTTCCATTTCTTGTGCTGTGAAATGAGGTCATGTGGTCTTACAGTGCAACCAATGATTTAACAAGGCTCAGGGTTTTAATTGTAGTTGTTTCCTTTTTTTTTTTTTTGAAATATCTTTCATCATGTATCTGTGTTTTTTTAACTTCCTGCCTTTTTTTTTTTTTTGCCACCAGTTTTCTGTGTCACCTATAATAAACCTGTTAACCCTCCTGCTGTCTTCGCGTTTACTGCACACCTTTTGTCCTCCCGGGTCAATTTGACTGCTTATAAAACATGATGTATAATTTTTTAAAATATTTTTTCACCTTTTTGTTGAGCTTGTTTCCAACACATTAACATTAATTTCATATTTAGTTTTGTAATTTATGGTATGATACACCTAATTTACAAAAAAGTACAAATCGTTTTTGAGTAAAAAATAAAAAAAACAGAAATTCTGAATTATTTTCACTATGCTTATGATCAGAGGCATATGTGTTGATCCATTATGACAGGCTGGTATATGTCAATGTTCAGGCAGGATATTGTTTTGAAACCTTTTTGATTTTTTTAATGGCAGCAAATAGTCACACCTGTTGTCCTCCCGGGTCAATTTGCCCCGGGCTGTTTCAATTGGTTTCAGTGTAAATGTGTAAAATGATCACACCATTCCGTGTTACATATTTTTGGCCTACTTCATGACAAGTCATTACCACACATTTTAAACTTCTTTTAGACCTGTATTTATGAAAATAAACCTAATTTACACGATATTATTAGTTATTTGAAATAACTACTGATTGGTATATGTCAAGCAGTAGTCAGGGTACCCCAAGGTCAAAACTGACTGATGCACTTGTTTTCATAAATAAGAGAACAAAGAAATATGAGTGGATGGGTGGGTGTGTGTGGGTGGTTGTACGTGTGTGTGTGTGTTCACAGCGAGAAGGTCCCGGGTTCGAATCCACTGGCCGACTGGGCCTTTCTGTGTGGAGTTTGCATGTTCTCCCTGTGTCTGCGTGGGTTCTCTCCGGGTACTCCGGCTTCCTCCCACTGTCCAAAGACATGCTGATTAGGTTCATTGGGGATTCTAAATTGGCCGTAGGTGTGCATGTGAGTGTGAATGGTTGTCTGTCTCTCTGTGTTAGCCCTGAGATAGACTGGAGACCTGTCCAGGCTGTATCCCGCCTTTCGCCCGATGACAGCTGGGATAGGCTCCAGCAGACCCCTCGGCCCTTAACAGGAATAAGCGGTTACAGAAGATGAATGAATGAATGAATGAATAATAGAACAGCATGTATTTTATCTTTGTTACCCAATTTAACTCTCTGTTTAAACTCCACTCCACCACTCTGAATGGACATGTGGGCATTTGTCCACAACAAATTTCACCAATATGGCGTGACAAATCAGATGTGAAACTGGGCTGTGATGTGAAACGTTGGTATGTGTGATTCCAAAGTTATTTTTTTCTGAACACCTGGAAGTCTTCACTAATTACTAACTTTGCCTGACACAGAATGAAATGAGTGTGTGGCATGATCCTCCTGAACATTTTGTTTCCCACAGCATTTTACTGAAGGCATCCACATCCTCAGAAGAAAGTTCTCACAATGCATCCTAAAGTTTAATATGTGAAGTTAAACATTTAACGTATTTATACAGATAGATGCAAATCAAAATCGACGTTTAGCTGATAAAAATCAAACAAAAATCACCCTGTCTTACTGATAAATATGAATATATTCATATTTTGTAATCCCGTACACTTAGCCTCACATATTGTACTGTATATACGTCCTTGTTTCCATAAATACATAAAAATAACACAACAAAAATTTAGATTCAGCAATAGCACTGCATATTCATGTGCATTTTGTTTTCCATTTCCAAACTTGAATCGTAGCATTGCAACACAGGACCCGCAAGTCACAATTATTGTCAGCATGGCTGAACATAAAGACGACAGGAAAAACAAGCAGCAAAGGTTGAAGAAACTCCGCTTGCTTTGTGAGAGCAACGCCTTAAAAAAGCAACAGAAATAAAAAGATAATAAGCATTTAGCTTAATACTATCCTACATGATTAGAGTACAATCACTAAATCTCTAGTAAACATTGTCACTTCAATTCATAATAGTACCTAAGCTGTAGCTGCAACCTTTGCTAACTTTGTTGGTAGGATCTTGTATCTAATAATCATCTTTACAATGCAAACTCTTACAATCTGAGTGCCAAGTCCATACAGCATTGGGTTTGCAAGTGACGGTATAATGATAAAGTATAAAGACAGGAAGATCCGAGCGCCCCGCGGCACATGACTCATATTAAATCTAATTTGGATAATTTCATACAAGGCACCAACAGCGTAGTTCACCAGTGATAACAAATGAGGGAAGCATGTTTTAAGAGCATTAGTTTGAGATTGTCTTGGTAATTTCCTACATACCCTTGCAATCTGCGCATAAGAGAAAATGATCAACGACATCTGGGGGACAATTAAAGGTAAAATAAATACAAGTCCCACAATACTTATGTAGGGTGCGCTTGTACATGAATTTTTGACCAGCTCCATGTTCACGCAGTACAGCTTTGGTATGACTTTTCCACAGAAGCGCAGCTGTAAGGTTAGTGAGAACAAACATGTAAATACGATCAGCGGGTACAGAATTGCCAGTGCAATAAGCTTGATAATCTTTGAAGTGGTCATGATGTTGTGGTAATGAAGTGGGAAACAGATGGCAACATATCTGTCATATCCCATAAGTGCTAAAATACAAAACTCCAAACTCCCATACGTGTGGAGGAAAAAGACTTGTGCAATACACCACTTCACGGTTACTTTGTGTGTCTCGGATATGAGCACAGCCATAACTGCAGGTAACAAAACACTACTGCCGTATATCTCATTGACGGATAACATGCACGTGAAGATATTCATAGCTTGATGCAACTCCTTGTTGTGGTAAACAACAGAAATGAGCAGTGAATTCAAAATGATAGTTACGAGATACAGCAGGAGGAATGCACTAAATATCTCATATTTGTTGTTTTCCATAGCAGAGTATGCAGTCATTTTGAAAGTCACAGCTGTCACGTTGTCCATGTTTCAGGTTAATTCTGTAAATGGAGAAAAAAAAAGAAGAAAAGAAGAAAAAAGAAAGCATTTGAATTCTGAAACTGTTTCCTTTTACAAAAGATGAATGAACATCATACTAAGACATACTTTAGGAATATTGTCAGTAAAACTACGAACAAACGATGGTTTTCCAGCAATATGAAATGAAAAATTTTAAAGGATTAACAGTTATGTAACTTGAACATAGTTGCATTGTATTGAATACAACCTAGAATTTAAACCACCCATTATAGTCTAAGATTACTGATAAATCTGCAGAAATATACATTTAGAACCTCTTACTGAATATACAATACCTGATTGTCTTCCCCAGCAGAAGAGTATACGGCTTAACCTTGGCCAGCCTTTTAATGGAGCTCAGATTCTCTTGTTCCCATAGTTACCAAAGCACCTTCATCCCAAACTCCTTTTCTTCTTTTCCTCCCATGCTTGTATTGATTTAAAGAAGAGTTTTTACACATCTTTTCACATATGAGATATATGACTCATGCATACATTTATAACTGCAGTTCAGAGTGTGCATTTCCAACCAGCTTTTATTTCGCAGTATTCGGTAACGAATGGATCATATTAATTCTGACACGACCGTTAAAAAAGAATGGATTGTGCAGCTTTCAGGAGTCTAAGGTCTTATCTGTCTTGTTCAAATGTCCACTATAAATCTTTTGGAACTCTGTGTAGCCTTAGTTTGTGAATGCGTGTGTGTCATTCTTTATCCCACTGTGGGGTAAATTAAAGGATTATCTTATCTTATTAGTGGCATATTGCTTATACTGTATGTGTGTGTAGTGTTGTTTTTATTGAAGTTGTGGAGGCCTGTTTTTCATGCAATGCTAACGTTGTGGGGCCATTTTGTTGACTTGAATCTGTAACACCCAGCAGGAGAATTACAGAAATGCTCTAAGTCCTCAGCATTCAAAACGAGCAGAACCAGAGCCAGCACAAGGCTCAAAGGTGGCTGTTGCAGCAGCAATACTCAGAGTTTAGTGTAACGGTGTGAAAAACTGCTGAATGCATGGCGGATGGTGTTAAAAGTGATGCGAGATGCGTTCCCAGAACTCATACACAGCTGAGCTGCCTGTCCATCTTTTAGATAAGGCCTCCCATATATAGATGCCAGATCAGTGTAGTTGTATGAACTAACACACATCATGATGTGTTTATAGGAATAGAAACTAGAAAAAATGACTTCTAGACATTTTCGTCTGGCTCTCTGGAGCAGAAAGTGTGATAAAATAAAGTGCTGAGAAGGGTGATTGTGCATTTCATTTTGTCAATCGTAACAGGACATTTTGATTTTAATTAAAGGCTACAGTTTTAAACTTGTGTGATGATTAAAGTCAGTAGTTTTTTATTTAAATATATTTGGATGTCAGGGTACAGTTTGCGGTTATCAGCAAGAAGCGCTACTGATCACATGTAATGTAAAAATGTGATGCCATGAACTTGTAAACACATTAGAGGTCATTAGTCCACTTTGTCATGCCATTTCTCTAGAAAGCAATTAGACACTGGTGTTTTGCCACTGGTGGGGCCTCTTTGGACAGCACCTGGAGGATAGAGAGGAGAGCTGAGTGGAAAACAGTAATGACTTCCCTTTGGAAAACACTGATGCAACACTGATCAAACTGTGTCTAAAGTGTTAAGACCTTTGATGTAATGCAAAATTCAGTTAGGGTACTTCTAGTTATACCATTTCATGAGGTTTATACCACTTTCCCAAGTCATAGTCACACTCTGTGTGGAGTTTGCATGTTCTCCCCATGTTTGCGTGGGTTTACTCCAGTTTCCATCACCATCATCATCATAAAAAAAAAAAAAACATGTGTGTTAGGCCCACATGGGTGCCCGCAGTGGTGGCTCGGTCGCAATGGCTCAGCGCTAACCCTCCATCTGACCATGCAATTTCGTTGTAGAATGCATAATCTACCAGTCAAACCTTCTGTAAAGATATGATCTTATTATTCTTTCTGGGTAAAGTTCAGTTTGCTGGCATGCAAAAAAAGAAAGAAAGAAGGACTTTTAATCCCAATGTTGTTTACGAGTTGCTCCCTTCTACAAATGTGCTCTCCTCTACAGAAATAGATGCGTTAGTGGCAGCTTATGACAGAAAGCCTTCTCATACATTTAACATGGAAAAAGAGTGGGCTTTGTGCTTTTTCAGCCTCAATTTCAGAAATCAGTGAGGGTTGACATCGTGCATGTGTTTTAAATCAGACGAAAAAGGCGGATTCTTGGGAATGTTTGTGTCTCGTCTCATGACAGCTCCTGGTCACAAGTTGGGCACAGTAATGTAGTTTTCTTAAATGTGATTAGGAGAAGCATGTTCTCTTATGGATGCTTATAAAGCTAGTGACTGGTATGCTGCTCCATATTATCTTCACTCCTCCCCTCTGACAAAAATTCTAAGAGACCCAGACCCAGCCCTCATTTTGGAGCAACTCTTGCCAGACGCAAACATGTTCTGCTATCGTCTGGCTGTTTTGGCACTCTTGGTTGTCTTACTGGTGAATGGTAAGTCTCGTCGGGGTCTCTTGCAGCATCTATCTGCCCATTTGTAAACTTACACACAAACTATATTCAATCTTAAATTTAAAAGATCTTCTTTAACACAGCTTTCCTTGTGTGATTACAGTTGTTGAAAATGAGGCTGCATCATTTCCTTGGTCTTGTCCCAGTCTAAGTGGAGTATGTAGAAAGGTTTGCCTCCCAACAGAACTCTTCTTTGGACCTCTGGGCTGTGGGAAAGGCTTCTTGTAAGTGTTAATGGTCACGTGCAGTATGTCAATACACTGTGTTTACATAGTTGTTGATGAAATGTAGTAACATATCGTGTATTTTTTTAAGGTGCTGCGTGTCTCATTTTCTTTGAGGGATTCTTGTCTGGTCTGTCACTGCAAGTCAGAAGTCGTTCAGTCATGCAGACAGACAGTCAGCAGAAGATGAGACGAACAGGAAACACTGTCGTCCACGATGCTTTCTAACTCTCATGTAACATGGTGGACTGTGAAATCTTGAATTAAATTTTTTGCCAATTTTAACACAGCTTTAATGGTTTGAGTAAAATATTACAAAAATTTCTTCGCTTGTTTGCATTTATTTACATAATTATGGTTTGCTCAACAGAATACAATTTCAGATTTGGATCTGAAACCAAATATCTTCTACAACTTGACATCCTTCAGTGTATCATGCATTTTGTGCGACATTCATCCGTGCTGTTTCTCTACGAGTCTGTATTTAGTTTTCATTCTTTTTGCTTCTTGTCCATGAACACTATCATGGTCTATATGGACTAGTGTAAACTAAAGGGACCGTTTAAGATGCACAAGCATCATAGGACAGACTATCAATATAAAATATGATAAAATATCACATTACTTATTCAGAGTCAAGTGAAAAAAGAAATACCTCAACTTGTATGGTTGTTCTAATTCATTCATTCGTCTTCTGTAACCGCTTGTCCTGTGAAGGGTCGCAGGGGGGTTGGAGCCTATTCCAGCTGTCATAGGGCGAGAGGCGCTTTGTTCTAATTCAATAAACAGAATGTTTTAACTAGAAGAGGAACACAATCCCATTGCATACTAGTATGTGTGATGAAAAATACATTGACAGCTACAGCAGAGCAGTGTGCCTTATAGACCCTGTGCAGAGTCCATGTCCATGTGTGGAAAGTCTAGGCTTTAGTTCTAATATGTTTGTGAAACCTTTGTTGCATGTCTTGATGATGCATGTAACAGCAGATTAATTTCTTGATTACATGAAGCTCTCGATCAGACTTTAAAAAAAACAATACTGCTTCTCCATATAGCCTCCATTTATCGGTGTCATACACGCTACATTGTTGTGACTTCATTTGCAAGAGGGCCGTTAAGTGCTGCAGACAAAATCTACAGGAAGGAAGAAAAGTGGACATGACATTTCTATCAGTATAGTTTGAATATATTATAATTGAACTTAAACATATGTTTGTAATACACATATTTAAGTATTTTTGAGTTTAATCTTTCTTTATAGATTTTTTTTAGACATTGTGGAACGTGTTTCTCTGTTAACTGTTTGCATTATTTCATAAATCCAACTTGTTACATGTCTTTCATTATGTTAAACACAGTCATTCTGGCAACATCTGCTAACACAAATATGAGATGATGCAATTGGAAAGTGGCGTCATTTAGCAAAACACTTCAATTATCTGTCTCTAATCACCTGTGGGTCCGGTCTGTACAGACAGCTCTGGGAGCCAGAGACATTGGCAAGTGTGGACTGACTCTCAGATGATGTAATTATGACTCCCAAAGGAAAGCAGCTTTGTGCAAGGGAAGTTTAGAAGTATGGGAATGGTATGTTTTTCTTGATCACATTATTATCCTTCAGACTTTAAAAATACACAGTAAGGCAGTATTAAAACTCAGATGTCACTCACATGTATAGTCCTTGATCTTCTGATAAAGCATGCAAGAAAAAAAAGATGCTGTGCCAACACATGTATAAGGGTATCTTGATGTTTGAGCAATTTAGAAACACTCATTCATTCATTTTCCATCCATTTCCCCATTCAGGGATATTGAGGGGTTTCACGTTATGTAAGAGTAGGCAGAGAGAAGCAAGGCACTTTAGAGAGGTTGTGACCAAATGTTTTGTCTGCCTCAATTCCCCAAAGTTTAGGGCCCAGCTGCAAGAGCTGGAATAGTATATTTGGTTGCTCGCTAAGACTTTGGTTCAAAAACTACACAGCCAGGACAAAAAAAATAAATAATCGCCACCAAAATAAAGGTCACACACTCTAATATTTTGTTGGACCGCCTTTAGCTTTGATTATAGCACAAGTTTGTTTCAGTAAACTTCTGCAATGTCACCAGATTTATTTCCATCCAGTGTTGCATTCATTTTTCACCAAGATCTTGTATTGATGATGGGAGAGTCTGACCACTGAACAAAGCCTTCTCCAGCACATCCCAAAGATTCTCAGTGGGGTTAAGGTCTGGACTCTGTGGTGGCCAATCCATGTGTGATGATGTCTCATGCTCCCTGAACCACTCTTTCACTATATGAGCCCCATGAATCCTGGCATTGTCATCTTGGAATATGCCTGTGAACATCAGGGAAGAAAAAATCCACTGTTGGAATAACCTGGTCATTCAGTATATTCAGGTAGTCAGCTGACCTCATTCTTTGGGCACATAATGTTGCTGAACCTAGACCTGACCAACTGCAGCAACCCCAGATCATAGCACTGCCCCCACAGGCTTGTACAGTAGACACTAGGCATGATGGGTGCATCACTTCATCTGCCTCTCTTCTTACCCTGATGCCCCCATCACTCTGGGACAGGGTAAATCTGGACTCATCAGACCACATGACCTTCTTCCATTGCTCCAGAGTCCAATCTTTATGCTCCCTAGCAAACTGAAGCCTTTTTTTCCAGTTAGCCTCACTGATTAGTGGTTTTCTTAAGGCTACACAGCTGTTCAGTCCCAATCCCTTGAGTTCCCATCACATTGTACGTGTGAAAATGCTCCTACTTTCACCATTAAACATAGCCCTGAGTTCTACTGTTGTTTTTCTTCGATTTGATTTCACCAAACGTTTAAGTGATCACCAATCTCGATCAATCAGGATTTTTTTTCCGACCACATTTCTTCCTCAAAGATGATGGTTCCCCACTATCCTTCCAGTGTTTAATAATGTGTTGGACAGTTCTCAACCCAATTTTAGTAGTTTCTTTAATCTCCTTAGATGTTTTCTCTGCTTGATGCATGCCAATGATTTGACCCTTCTCAAACAGACTAACATCTTTTCCACGACCACAGGATGTGTCTTTAGACGTGGTTGTTTAAGAAATGAGAAGCTACTCATTGCATCAGTTGGGGTTAAATAACTTGTTGTCAGCTGAAAGATAATCGCCCATGTAATTATCCAATAGGAGGCTCGTACCTACTTGCTTAGTTAAATCCGGATCTGTTTTGTCCAGGCAGTGTATTATCTAAACTGACCTCACATTTCATGCTGTTGATTTCCACTTGTAAGCATGTGATTTCAAATACTAAATAAGAGACTACCATAAAATGTAGTATATTAATGTTTCCTGGATAAGGACTGATCTGATGCACACATTCGTGCCTACAAGTGGCTTCAATAGCCTTTTCTGGCTTCTCTTTAAATATAAACCTTACATTATTAGCCCCACTAAAGATTAACGTGAAAAAGAGAAAACATGATATTGTTGTGTGTTCAAATCCACCGGCCGACTGGGCCTTTCTGTGTGGAGTTTACATGTTAGGTTAGGTTAATTGGTGATTTTAAATTAGCCGTAGGTGTGAGTGTGAGTGTGAATGGTTGTCTGTCTCTCTGTGTTAGCCCTGTGACAGACTGGAGACCAGTCCAGGGTGTACTCCTCCTCTCACCCAATGACAGCTGGGATAGGCTCCAGCCTCCTCGTGACCTTCCAGAGACCAAGTGGTTACAGGAAATGAATGAATGAATGAATGAATGACATTGTTGTCTGAACCCGTCCCATAGTGCCACATTATGGTATGTTATGGTCATTGCAATCTCATGATTTATTTTAAAAAAAAGTTTGTCATGTTTTCTTGCACATCAAGAGCACATCGGGTAGCAATAACCTAATAACTGGTTCATTCTCCCTGAAAATCCTCTTTGATGCAGTCAGTAAGAATGTGCAGGGAATCATAAAAGCATTGGGATACAGGTTCATTTTATAGAGCTGTAGCCACAGCTGCATGCATCACTAATGCCGTGCATGAGATTTAAGTTTTGACATTAGCAGCTACCTGACTCCAATTACAAGATACAGAGATTAGCGTGCGATGACGTCACAGGAAATAATGCAATCGAGTCAGTGTCCTCAACTTCCATTTGCTTTGGTCAAAAACATCATTGCTCCTCTGTTCATCATCTTACAAGGTAGCACGCTGAAAAATTGAAGGAAACTGAAAAATCATACAGCTGCTGACTAATTTACAAGACTGTTGTAGATTTTTATCTAAATGCTTTTCCATTGTTTCGTGAATCTTTTAACAGGCTGAGAGAGGAATGGTTTCATATTCTGATGACTCCTGACACCACATGACCATTATTTAACTGTGATTATGGAACATGGTGTACTAGTCACAATTTGCATATGTATATTTGTTGATGTGTGTGCTTGAACATTTGTATGAGAGTCTGCCCACTGAAGAATCTTTTCTTTGAATGCCTGGTGATCATCTACCCCATCTAATTACATATCTGAGTATATTTTATTTATTTATTTGTACTGCATATACAGTTGAAACCAGATGTTTACATAAACTGTGTTAAAAGACACATAAACATTTTTTCCATCCATGTGTTTGGCCATAATGACCATCGTTACATTTGAAGGAAAAAAGGGAAGCTTGTAAGCCTGAGAACACCATCCCGGCTGTGAAGTATGGGGGTGGTAGCATCATGTTGTGGGGCTGTTTTGCCGCAGGAGGAACTGGTGCACCTCATAAAATAGACGGCATCATGAGGAAAGAACATTATATGGAAATATTGAAGCAACATCTCAAGACATGAGCCAGGAAGTTAAAGCTTGGGCACAAATGGGTCTTCCAAATGGACAATGACCCTGACTCAGTTACACAAGTTCTGTCAGGAGGAATGGACCAGAATTCCAGCAGACTATTGCGAGCAGCTTGTGGAAGGATACCCAAAGCATTTTGACCCAAGTCATACAGTTTAAAGACAATGCTACCAAATACTAAGGAAATGTATGTAAACTTCTGACTTTGGAGAAAGTAATAAAAAATTCTCCAAGAAATTCTCTCTCTCATTATTGTGGCATTTAGCAAATAGAAATAATAGGTAATCCTAACTGACCTAGAACAGGAGAGGTTTAGTCTGATTTAATTTCAGACAGTGAGGAAAAAAGGTTTATGTGTCTTTTAACACAGTGTATGTAAACATCTGGTTTCAACTGTATATATATATTTTATTATTCAGGCAATCAGAAAGACCAAGTCATAGCAACAGACTGACAATAGTGAAAACTGTGTTTGTGACATTAGAAAGATCCTGCCACCTGAGGGCAGCACTGAAGAAGCTGTCTGCAGTCTGTCTTTTTGCACAGTGTTGCCCTCTGATGGTTGCTCTGCAGTCTTTCTAAAACCGGTTACATTTCAAGTTCATTTCCTCATACCCACATGATTTCATGACAGATGAGAGGGGGGAAACGGGTTTACAAGAGTAAGTTGGAGAACCAGTTCCAGCAGTACAACATCAGCAGAGTCTGGAAGGGCCTTAAAACTATCTCTGGCCATAATAGAAACAACAAGTAACCAGAGGGAAATCAGAAAAGGGTGAATGTTCTGAATATTTTCTTTAGCAGATCTGAACAGTCGTCTTCCCCTCCCATCACTCCCTCAACCTCCAGAACAAAAACCAGCTGCAGAGCACATACACGACCAACAGTCACTCAGGTCAGCAGCTAAGATGACCAAAGAACCCTCCACTCAGTATTTGAATGGCTCGCCTCTGGACATCATGTCATGTTTTCATTCCTCCATAGACGGTTTGGAAAGTTTCAACATTTATAGCAGCATTTGTGTATATATTGTGTATTATTCTATTTTTTGTTTCTTTAAAAGTGTCTTATTTTCCACATCATGCTGCTCACATAGTGCCTTAAACTGTCCAAACGAAGTTTTCTGAATCTGAATCCCCACAGTGTCTCTTTTGCTGCAACCACCACCCTTGACACCTACTGTGACCTGCTCCACCCCCTCCTCCAGCCCTCCTCAAACAACACACAGCGCATAACCACCCTGCACCTCCACTGCTCCCCCGTCCACATCCTCAGACCCACCATTAACCCCCCACCGGTGACCACCAGCCCTCAACTCCCCGGCACCAAGCTGTGCCTCCCTAAACATCAGGTGACGAGAGAGCTTGGAAGGATTAAGGCCGGGAAAGCTGCGGGTCCAGATGGTGTCAGTGCCGGGCTCCTGAAGTCGTGTGCTCCCATCAACTGGCTGGGATCTTAGGCCATATCTTCAACTTTAGCCTGAGGTTGTGGAAGGTGACATGGCTGTCCAAAATATCCTGTGCGGTACCTGTACCTAAAATCCCACATCCCAGAGATCTGAACAGCTACAGACCAGTGGCACTGACGTCTCACCCTATGAAGACACTGGAGACTGAACCTTACCCATTTGCGCCCTCTGGTGAGCACATCGACAGACCCACTTTAGTTGGCCTACCAGCCCAGCATCAGAGTGGATGGCACCATTACCTACCTCCTGGAAAGAGTTCTCTCTCACCTGGAGAAGACTGGGAGCAATGTGAGAATCGCATTCTTTGATTTCTCCAGTGTTTTCTACACCGTTCACCCTGTCATACTGAGGGACAAGCTGGTGCACGCAGGAGTGAACCACTACCTCACATCCTGGATAGATACTGGACTACCTGACCAATAGATCATAGTATGTGAGGACTATGATCTGGTCGTCTGCAGTACTGGAGCCCCTCGGGGAACGGTCCCTTCCTTTTCTCCCTCTACACTGCTGACTTGAGGCACCTCTCAAGCAGCTGTCATATGCAGAAATTCTTAGATGACTCTGCAGTCGTCGACCTCATCCAGGATGGGGAAGATGGAAAATATAGGACTCATCTGAGACTTTGTAGTTTGGTGCCAAGAAAACTGTCTCCAGCTGAATGTGGGTAAAACCAAGGAGCTGGTTGTGAATTTTCACAGAGACAAACACACACCACACTCGCCGGTGAACATGCTGGGAAATGGACATAGAGATAATGGACTCTTGTAAGTATCTGGGTGTTCACCTGAAAAAAGAATAAAAAAAAAAAGACTGTAGCTACTGACCGTGCTAGGGCAATTTATAAGCAAGGCCAGAGCAGACTCTACTTGCTAAGAACACTTCCTTCTGAGTGCAGGGATCACTGAGGTCCTTTTATGACTGTGGTGACATCAGGGAGCTGCAGGGAGCAGCAGCATCTCAGTGGCAGAAAAAAATTAGACTAAATAGACTGGTGAAAAAGGCCAGTTCTGTTCTGGGCTGCCCACTTGGGCCTTATGGAGGTGGTGGGTGATCAGAGGATGGATACAAAACTGTCATCCTTGATCGAAAACCGACCCCACCACGTTTGTGGTGCCACAACAGCATTGGGCGGCGCCTTCCAGCAGCCGGCCTGCTCCCACAGATCATACTACTATTGTATTTAATTTGCTTTTATTTAGGCTATTTAATGTTTACTTTTCATTCTCTTGTGTGCTTGTGTTCCCTCTGGCCGCTGGTGGCGCTGTGGATCAGTGTGTGTTTGAGAAGTCACCCATCAGTGCGAAGAAGAAGCGGGGAGCAAGAAGCAATAACAAACAATCCTAGCTGAAGCAAGCTAATGTAACTTGGGGAAACTTATTTCATGGGGCGTCGTGTTTCTCTAACGCGGACACCTTATTGATTTATATTTCGCTAACTGTGTCTAAAAAGATGTACCCGGATTACAAAAAAGACGTACAGTAATCTGTCACGGGGAGTAAGCGTTACCTAACGTCTGCTAACACTAGCCAAACGTCAGCTAAATTAATCCTTCCCGTCGTTGTTGTTTTCCTGTTGAATGAGTAACTGTCCAGGAAACAAAACAAGACGTTGTAGTAATAAAACAATTCGTACATACGAGACATCGGGGTGGGACTACTGGAATAATTTAGATTGCAATCGTCACGGTGCTATACTAGCAGGACACGGAGGTATGTATCACAATAACACTACCTCGGTGACTTTGAAAACATTGTGTACCTATATTTAAACAAAGTTACGTCCAGATGCTGACCGCAGTCCAACAAGCTACTTTAACCTGAAATGACAAATCGTCTGCTAACGTCCATATAAAGTTGTTTTTCAGGGCGTGCTGAGGAAGCATTAGCTACATAGTTAACGTGTTTAGCATTGCGACAGAAGCAACTCCAAACCGCAGATTATTCCTGTACTCACTTCCTGGATTTAGCTACTAGAGTAAAATGTGTATTTTTTGCAAGTTTTATGTTTGTCAAACGGTATATTGTGTTAGTAGCTAACTAGCGGGGCCTCATAATGCAGTTTATAATGTGAATGTATTTTAAATCTGCATTGTTTATATGGATAAATAAATTATAAACATATATGAGAAATCAAAGGAAGTGGCCACTTAGTTTTGCACATTTAGCCATGTGGATGGTTTCTGAATCTGGTCCATTCAAACTCATGACTTTACACAGGATTAGAGTAGTCGCTGAAATGTATACACTGACTACTGACTGATTTTGTCCGTAAAAATACCCGATAAGGTTAGCTGCTGTAGCACAACTTGACAGTAACTTGCTAAATTACTGCTCTGGATTACAGTTACATTGTATGTGTAAAGTGTTTACACTACTATTGGAGCAAGGGGCACAACATTTTTATCATAGCTAACCTGTGCTGACTAGAGGTAAATATAGTCAATAGCCAATACAGTGCACTTAGTTTCTTATGCATTCTTGTCCTTTTATATGTAAAAAGAGAAGTTGTGAGAAGTAATTTGCATTCTTGCAAAGTAATAGACTCACAACACTTCCCCAAAAGTACCTATGCTTAGTTATGCTTTACTTGAATCTAATCTAATCTAATCCATGCCAATATAGTTTGTGTTTGTTTATGCATGCCGATGAGCCTCTTCACAGTCCCTTGTTTGCATATCTATGTGCATATTTACACAGGATTATCCCATGAATTGGCATTGTGCATTAGTATGTTAATGCCGACTGCAATTAAACTACAAGAACAGCTTCAGCCTGAAAACTGATTCACCTTCTGATAAATATTGACAGCCTGCTCTCTTCCACCTATTTTTCAGATTAGTGGAACTGTAAGCAGCCGAGGATGGTGCTCCTTAATGTGTGGTGTGTGGGAACTCGATTGAGTGTCCTTATACTGGTTTTCTGCAGCATACTGGTTTCCTCACCCACACACGCCTATATATATGCTGTAAGTAATCTTGGTGCTTTAGATCTATAAATATTATTCATCAGATTTCCCTGAAACCTACCTCTGTTGTTCTATTGTTTTGGCAGCATTATAGCAACATGACCTCCATGACGTTTGAAGACCTGCCTGCCGTGTTTGGATCTCCACTCCCTAAGGATGGATTAATGGTGAGTGTATTGGTGAGTTCATTTAGAAAATCAAAGGTTAAATTGCTTATAATGACGTTTGTTACTATGTATGACAGGGAGTTTTGGTCATGTCCCGTCCTCTTAATGGCTGTGCAGCCATAGAACCTCCTCCTCCATTGCCACCATCTTTTGATGCCAACACCACCAAATTTGTCGTTCTCATCAGACGCTATGATTGCAATTTCGACATTAAGGTCAGTAGTGTTCGATGTTGAATCATTTTAGGTGTCTGTGAAGGAAACTGGTCTAATGTGCCGAACTGGTTTCAGGTTTGGCATGCACAGCAAGCTGGATACAGTGCCGCAATCATTCACAACATGTATTCAGACATCATTCTCAATATGAACTACAGCAATGGTAATTACTTAACATATGTTACAGCTTCAAGCGTAATATTTTGGCACACACAAAGATGATAAAGATTCAAATCTGGGTTTGTTTTTTTCCTTTTCTAGCCACTCTTGCAGACCAGATTGAGATCCCCTCTGTATTTACCAGTTTCTATGCATCCGAAATTCTCAAGAAATTCATCATTCCAGAACCAGGGTAAGGGGGAAATTTTTATTTTTTTTAAACTAAACGATAGATAAATCAGTCAGTATTAGATTTGCTCAAACCAGTTCATACTAATATTTTTATCTGATGTATTATTTGTTTTCCTGGTCTGCAGGGCTTTTGTGATCCTCAATCCGGAGTTTGCATTGCCGCTATCGTACTACCTTATTCCCTTCACCGGAGTTGTTGGCATGATTATTCTTGTGATGTGTATCATTATGGTGAGTGAAGTGCTTTATTTTTTCACTTTTATTTACTTATTTAGTTTAGGACCTGGAGAACCTATTTTAGAAATAATTATCTTAGCATAAATGGTGGAGTCCTACATGATTACAGAGAACAAACCCATCAGTTGGTTGAATGTCAGTTTTTGTTTGATAAAAGTCTTGCCATCAGTGTTTTTGCCTTTTGGACTGTTCAGGGTGTACGATGCGTGCAGTACAGAAAAAGACTGAGGAAGAATCGTTTGTCCAAGGAACAACTGAAGCGCATTCCAATACACAAGTTCAGAAAAGGTAACAAGTTTGTATTGTAAGAATGCATCACTGTTAATTAGGGGTTATACTGACTAGTAGATTTTACTGCTGTGACATGACGCTTTAAGCAGGAAGTCGACTTGTCACCAATCACATGACAATAACAACACAGATGCCTCCTAGAGGACAGATGAAGAGTCCAGTGGGCCATTGCAGCAAACTAGCAGCGTTCTATTAATTGTGTGGAAATACTTCACTAAAGATGATGCCCATACTACCTGTGAATTTGAGATTGAGTTGTTCCTAAAGCGTTTTTGTGCGCGTGCCTGTGTCAGTCTGCATCCTGCTGGGGATGGCTCCAGCTATCAAGGAGTGTCATTGCTATGGGGTGGGGGTGCCTGGTCTGGTCTAGGTGGGCGCTACATGTCTAAGTAACATCCACACGAATGCCAGGTCCAGAATTTTCCCAGCTGAATATTGTACTGTCACAAGATGGTCGATGTTATTCACTTCTCCTGTCAGTGGCTTTAATGTTATGGCTGTTAACAAGAAAGTGTCTTTAAATCCATTGAATTCTACATCTTTCACATTTAGTTCACAAATCCGAATGATTTAAGTTACTAACTTTAATTCTGTATTTTAGGGGATGACTACGATGTGTGTGCTATCTGCCTGGATGAGTATGAAGAAGGAGACAAGCTGCGCGTTTTACCTTGTTCACATGGTAAATGTTTTTATTTATATGCTATAATGTGCACATCCTCAAACACGGCAATGGAATGTCATCGTTACTGGAACTAAAAAGATAATTTGAGTATCTGATGCATATGATTTGCCACTTGACCAAAACACCTATTACAGTGCTCTACAGTAGGATCTGTGTTAGCTTTTGAACACATGTTTATTCACTCATGTATTACAATCGGTAAAAGACTTTAGTTATCCTTCTTCTTCCTTTGCAGCCTACCACTGCAAGTGTGTAGACCCGTGGCTCACGCAGACCAAGAAGACGTGTCCTGTATGCAAGCAGCGCGTCACTCGGAACAACCAAGAGCCCTCTGAGTCTGAGTCCGAGGAGGAAAGTGGAGGCCGTGGAGAGGAAGAAGGAACAGAGGGTGATTCGGAGCGCACTCCTCTTCTTCGGCCTTCCAACCCAGGGTCGCCTTCAGGGAACCCAGGGGCCTATTCAGCCACCACCATCACCACTGCCCAGTGCCTCGCCTCCCCTGCCCACTGCGACTCACCCATTGTGGCCTATGAAGGTTACTACTCCCCACAGGTGGACACAGACTCAGAAAGTGATGACACAGGAGAAGACCGGCACCACACTGACGACGACACTGCTCAGCTCATTGGTAGGGATCGGGTTGGAGATCTGATATAGCTGCGATGAGATTACCTAGTTTTACCTAACAAGGATCTTTCTATCATCAGGCGTGCTGTTGTTGCAGGTTACTTTAAAATAGTTTGCAGATTTGTGGTTAGCTAGACTTTTAGAATACCTTCCCCATTTGTTGATTGTAAGAGAATCTTTTACCCATGAACCAGAGGAAGTCTACTTGTCAGTGTCAAAGCACATGTAGCACTTGCATTGATGGTTTTTATCAAAATCCAAATTCTGTTTTCACTCGTACTCTTGTGGGCAACCGCACTTTTTTTGACGCATGTTGTAATTTAGAACTTCATCACATCACGTGACCTAACCACTAATGCTGCACAAAATGAATGGGCCACTTAAGACTTTTTAAGCAAGAGTATAACTCCTAAATTGAACGTGTATAGCCAAATTTATCACGCTCAAAGTAGATCTTCAAGGTCCTCCAAGTAAGGTTAGTGCAGTTTGAAGGCTCTGTGTTTTTGTCTTAATAATTGTCTTTTTATATGTGGGTCCTTTTCCCGACCTTAGTCATCTCCTCACAAGGATGTATAAGTGGAAGGAAAACATCTTTGTTTTATTTTTTTTTTTTAAAACTATCTTTTACTTAACTTTTCACACATTTTAAATTACATTTGAGTTTTTTGAGTTTTTTCCATCTCAAATTTAACAGTAAGTAACGCTATGGTGGAATATTGCAAAGATCTCACATGATTCTGCTGCTTTAACATTGTTATATTGTTAATGCTGAGTGTACAGCTACAGAAAAAAAGATTTTTAGCTTTATCAAGTTTGTCAAGCTGAACAAACTCAGGTTTATAGCCCAAAAAAATAAAAAAATAAAATAATTAAAGGTTAGTTGTAAGCAGATAATACAGTGAGAAAACAATGGCTTTTGGTCTTGTAAATTGTTTTAGCTTTTAGTTTTTCTTGGAATCTATAAAATGTAGACAGAAATATTTAAATGATTTTTCCATTTTTATATATAAAAGAATGATATGAAGATAAATTGTGGAGCCCTGGTGGTGTTTTTAGGACAAGGCATTGCCTTACATTGGCCTTGAGTACATGTGTTTGTTAAATGTCTGGAAACTGAAGGGACAAGACTGACACTCCTGTTTTACCCATCCTGTCAAGCTGTACCGTCTACCTAACGGTTCGGCAGCTTTTATCTTGGATTTCTGGAAACTTACTTCACCTTTGTCTATGCTTTGAGCAAGAAGCAGAAAGCCAGTCATTCTGCTGGTTTTATGCTAGTAACGAAACAAATAGCCCGCATAGTCATGCTTGATTTGCACATGAAAATTGACAAGCTCAGCAGCGGTCGCACAAGTTACTGTTTGCTTCTCTACTTTATAAGATTGATGCTGTTTAAAGAGCAGTGCTAATAGAAAACTCAAACGGTGTGTTGGCCAAAATGTTTCAGTGCTCCAAAGCAAATGCACAATTTTAAGGACACTAACTTCACAGGGTGGGGGATTAAGTACTGTTAGAAAGGTGTTTCCTCTCTGGTAATGTTAAAATTCTGTTACTAAGGATTAGTTTTTGGAAATTTGCATTGCTACAGGCTAAAAAATAAGGAGGGCTGTGAAATCACAACATTCCACCTTTACATTTTCTTGCTGATTGACAAAGACTCCACACTGTTACGATTTGATCGGGGCTTGTGTTTATTGTAAAATAAGAACAGATGTTTTCCTATTTACGGCACGCTTCATTTATCTTTTTGTACTGTACCCGGTTTGGGAAAATATCATTCCCAAATTTTAAATTTTTCCTCCTTCTTTTAGAATGTGCCTAGATTGTCACACTTAAATAATAAATGTACAGTGTCAAGTGTAATTTTCATGTATATATATCAGGATTGAGAATCTTTAGGATGTCCAAACATGGTCTGTGGAAAGCTGCGTTTGTTACGGGCTTTGTGGAAAATGAAGTGATATTGAAATGGGACTGAGCTGCCATTTATTTAGATGAGAAAATTACATGATCATTCTTAATAATAAAGCCACTATGGAAAATATTGTTATTGAATGTGTATGTTTTTAGCATATGTGTTTTTTAAGTGACATTAGCTGAGGCCAGTATTATAATGATATAGAATAAATCACGTACTAGTCAAAAATGATATATTGTATTTCAAACTATTTAAGGGCTTTCAGAATCACATTAAGAACATTTGCTGGAGTGTACACTCACCTATCAGTTCATTACATACATTCTAATATAACAGTCCTGCACTAAATCCTCCTTTATGACTGTTCTAATGTTCACTTTATGCCGAACCAGTGTAAGAAATTCAACTGGATGATCATTTTGGAGGATGTAGTTTGTGGTGCTGTAAAAACTGTATAGAACTGAAAAACACAAAAAGCATTTCTGCTGTTAGTCTAGCCCTATTTAGTTTTCACCCTCGGCTGGCTCAACTGCGCTGAGCCATGACAGGTGTCAACAAATGAAAAGTTCCTGTGAAAAGGCTTCTCAACTAATAAAATGTTAAATAAGATATGGTCTTTAATCCTATTGGCATAAACTAATTAGAGCCAGGAAAGCCTGCTGAATTCACAGTCTTTTATGTTCCATCACTTTCAACAATGAATGCTGGCACACTTGCAGCACACTGTGTATGCACATACTCTGACAACCTGTAAGACTGCAGTTTGTTAACTTTTCCTTGTGCAGATTGATGATAATATAATTATTCTTGTTCACATCCTTTGAAATGGGGGTTGTATAAGCTCACCATGGCATAGTTTAGAAATGACTTAATGAAGTATATTTAAATATAGTTGTACAATGGTCCGCATATTACTAATAAGCAGTCAACTGCCTTTGGGTGTAAAAGTTATTCATTAAGACTTCCTGGATTATATGAATGAATTTATTTCATTCCTTTTAATTTCACAGTTTTGTGTGCCTTTAATAATGTTACCTGCTGGGTTGAAGAAAAGACCATTATGTTTGAGCTGAATAAACCAGATACAGGGTGTACATAGGTAAGCCATTGGCTGGATTGTGGCGTGTGTGTGTGTGTGAATGAAGGCAGCTGTGTTTCTTTATGTTGAACTGAGAAATAAATAATGGCACAGTGGCATTAATTTCACATTTCAGTGTTTCACACTAAAGCAAAAGAACGTATAAATGGCCTTTATAGGAAACCTTGGAAGCTTGTGACTGGTGTGCTGCATTTGGAAAACATCGCAGATTTGCAGATTTTGCTGGAGTCCGACCAGCTCTAAGGAAAAGATGCCATCACACTCCTCTATGCTGAGATCTTCGTCCTTGCTGTTCTTCATTCTAACTTTACTTGTGCTGGAGTCCAGAGAGATCCCTCAAGACCATGAGGTAAAGAGCAAAATTATATTTACGTGTGTGTTTTTGTTGTGTCTGTTTATTTTATCATGATTGAAATTTCACATTAATTGCTTTCACATTAATTTTACATTAATTAAATTTAACAATGGGGTTACATTATATTTTGCCTTTTTTTTGTTGTAAGTTTCATGTTAATGCCATCTTTCATTTTTTAAGTCGATGTGAAAACAAACACAAAATGGATCATTTAAAATGCAAAATAGCGAAATTCATTCAAACTGATAATTAAATCAGAGTATAACAAATTTGTAAACAGCTTTCTGAATGTCAAATGAAAATGTTTTTAGATAGATTAGTAGTACACAATGATAACACGCAGTTCAAGGATAATGAGCACTGGAATAAGATAAGATAATGGGGACATTTGCAGTGTTGCAGCAGCACACAGTCCAAAGGACAGTGTACACAAGAGATAAAAATGTAAAACAAAATAGAAAATCAAATACAACAGTAGTTCCACTATGTGGTCTACTGGGAGCAGGCTTGGTTGTACAGGATCACACCTGCAGGAAGGAAGCTAACCGGTAACGCTCTTTCACACTGCACGGGCGAAGCAGTCGGCTGCTGAAGGTGCTGCTGCTATAGTGCCATGGAGGGGATGGGATTGGTTTTCCATCAGGGATGACCGCTTTGCATCCATCCCCCGATCACCCACCACCTCCACAGACTCAAGAGGCCAGCCCAGAACAGAGCCGGCCTTCTTCACCAGTCTGTTCAGTCTCTTTTTCTCTGCATCTGAGATGCTGCTCCTCTAGAAATATAAAGAATTCAGTTAATTCCTTATATTTAATTATTATTTATATTTAATTATTAGAATTCTTTATATTTTTGACACTTCTATAGCAGCCAAAAGTTTATTTTGAGAGCACAAATATTCAAGCCATTTAATGTATCACTGTCAGTGGATATCATTACAATAGCACGTGCAGTTACCATTTTCTTTTTTGTCAGTTATTGTAACACACTGGTCTTTGCTGTTTCTGAGCTTAATAATACACTATAACAATATTGTGCAATGTAAAGATGAGATGACACTGTACTCCATGGTTGGTTCCCATTTTCATAGGGTTTTTTGGATAGTCCTTATGGGCCCATCATCTCCACTCCACTGGAAGCCAATGCTGGAGCCGGAGAAGACTTTGCGTTCAGATCCAGAGAGGGCCATGCCTTTCCACAAGTGGAGTCGGCGTTTATCATGGAGGATGAAGCACAGGCTACTCAAGTGTGGCCACGCGTTATCCTGGATTACATGAGGCACCAGTTAAGGTTCAGAGGAAGGACAAAGAAAAGCAAAAAGAAAGGATATATTCGTCAATTTACTGTAAAGTAAGAAGTAGAATAAAGCAAGATATCAGTCTATTAAAGTATAGTTTGAATGCCAAAGCCTTTCACTGTGAGTTCTTTTTTACACATGTTCTATATGCTGTTAAAATGTGGCCATGAAGATATTTAAAAACAAAATGAAATAACATCAAACCTGTATAAAACACATTTTAGACAGAAACACTCTATAGAGTGGATAAAAACATTTAAATGCCCACAGTGTAAAAATAATTTTATTTAAAAAAGCTAAATAAGAAGTCGGAAAAGTGTTATTCTTATTATTAAAATAAAAGGCCCCTTTTAATATTCATTAACCCTTTTATTTATGGGTAAATGTGTAATTATTTTCCCTCCATGTTGCAGGTTAGGCTTGTGAATTCCACATGCGGTTGAATTAGCTTTTAGTGTTCATTATTTACTGATCCTATTATTTAAAGCCCTAACGGGGGGAATGAAAAAGAGCTTTAAGATTGAGATTGTGAGTTACACTCCAGACCAGTTGGTGGCGGTAGCGTCCCATTCCGTCGATGGTAGCTGTACAACCTCAAGAAGAAGACACGGCGACGAGGAAGGGAAGAAGAGGCACACGGCGAACACGAACATTGTTCGTGGAAGTAATTTTAAAGGTATCACATCGTCTGTATTTTAAAAAGTGTTGCCAGCCGAAGTTAAACTGGCAAGTGAGCATGTATTCTGTTATTCAGAAAGAGACTTATCTGTAGCATTGAAGCCGACTGCAGAGTTAATTTTTAGCTAGCTCGCACAGCTAACATATTAGCTAGCCGCCGTGATTAGCTATCCCGCACACAATAACGGACTACGTTTGTTTTGGCTGAGAACTTACTGTTTTTGTGTAATATGGCTATTAAAGCGTCGACGCAGATATTAACTGTTGTTGTGCAAAGAAAATATCTGCCCTACGTTAATTTACAGGCGTTGTATCTCTCAGGCCAGTGTATCTGCAGGATATTTCCCTTATGTTTTTACTGTTTTAGTTTGTGTTTTAATTCCTCCCACCACAGTCGCTTAAAGTGCTAAAAATTCTTTTTGTTTGTACCACTCGTTTGTTTTAAAGTACTGTTGCAGTCTCATTGTTTGCATATGCAAATCCTACGGCATTGATAGCAGCAGATTCTGCCTTAGTCACAGTGACTAAGCTTACTATCAGGCCGTCATCGATCCATCCACAACATTTCAACCTTATTTTTCTCCATAGAGACATGGGAGACAGTGATGATGAGTATGATCGCAGAAGAAGAGACAAATTCAGGCGGGAGAGAAGTGACTATGACCGTTCAAGGGAGAGAGAGGACAGGCGCAGAGATGACTGGAATGACCGGTAAGAAAGCATGATATGGAAAACCGCCAATTTTTAAAACGGTTTCGTTTAACCCCAAACAGCATCCTCATCTCCTGGGGTAAAAAAATAGCGTAATCCAGCTGAGTGGTGTTTATTGAAGTGCTTGATTTCACTTTCTGTGTACATTTAATTTTCATGTTTGTTAAATTTGTTTCCTGTTTATTGTTTGCTCTTGTTTCTCTGAAATCAATATTCCCAGGGAGTGGGACAGGGGCAGGGAACGACGCAGTCGAGGAGAGTACCGGGATTATGACAGAGGTCGTAGGGAGAGATTTACCCCACCCAGACACGACATGAGTCCCCAGCAGAAACGCATGAGAAGAGACTGGTGAGATTAGCAGGAACAGTGTTCTACAATCTTTGCAACTGCCATTTCCTTTTACTTAAGCTCTTTTATCTCCCCCTGTAAGGGATGACCATGGTGGGGACCCATACCGGGGTGTGGGGTATGACCTGGGTTATGGTGGTGGAGGAGGGCCCAGCTATGGCCCACCACAACACTGGGGCCATCCTGATCTGCACCTCATGCAGCCTCATCATGGCATACCCATTCAAGCAAGGTGAGAGATGGAGTCAGTTAAATGTTGTTTTTCACCTCTTATTACTAACAATGTATATCTGTTTTCTTGCTTATGTAATATATTTTCATCAAAAACACAACGTTAAAAAGAAAGCTGTCATTTGACTTTCCACCTGACCGTTGGAATGTAGTTGCATGAGAAGATGTGTGCTTTACAGATGTTCACATAAACAATAGTGAAAGAAAAAAACGAGGCAGAATATACACAAAGCAAAGTCACATGTTGTTCATTGTTGTGTCTGACTATCTGGTGACATCCAGCATTTATGATTACACATCCAAACTTGTCTCTCTTCCGCTAGGCTTGGTAACATCCATGACATGGACTTGGGTCCTCCTCCTCCAATAATGAAGACCTTTAAGGAGTTTCTGCTGTCCTTAGACGATTCTGTGGATGAAACCGAAGCAGTCAAACGCTACAATGAGTACAAGATTGACTTCCGCCGACAACAGATGCAGGACTTCTTCTTGGCACATAAAGATGAAGAGTGGTACGATCTCAGTTGACTTTACTACATAATCCCTAATTATGATTATTATTAGGTAATCTTTATAGTCAGTCTGTGATTTTTCATCATCAGATGTTCACATTTCCTCTTGTTTGGCTTATTGACTTCATTATTTTAGATATAACTTCTTTTTTTTAGAGAGAATGTAATAGTTTGGGCCTGGTCCTATTGTGGGTTTATTTATTATTTATACAGTGTAGCGTACTGTTTACAGTAAGAAAATCAACCCAAATCTGAGCCTTAGTCCTCATGCCATTATTAGTTTGATGATACATCTCTTATTTGAGAAAATTCCATTAAGTAGCACTTTAAGTCAACCAAGGAGTAT
The DNA here is from genome assembly GCF_963514085.1 of Chelon labrosus. Taxonomy (NCBI): domain Eukaryota; kingdom Metazoa; phylum Chordata; class Actinopteri; order Mugiliformes; family Mugilidae; genus Chelon; species Chelon labrosus. Next base: position 3,404,345 of record NC_140350.1, on the reverse strand, counting down.
TTTTACAGTCGAGTAACTTTTGCATTACACTGTGCCATAAATCATTGATTATTTAGTCTAGTATTAGTGTATGAATTCTGTTCACAATCATTCAACTGAATGCTAGAGTGAACTTTTGTTCAGTTAAATGTAGCTTGGAACAAAAAGCCATCCTCTTTCTTTGGAATAATTTTCCTATGGATTGATTTACCGTTGTATATTGTCTGTTAATGCTTATTACACTTATTTCACAGGTTTCGTGCAAATTGTTCTGTTTTGACATAACCCGCTTTTCTTCCCTTCATTTCTACTACTACGTTGGCAACGATTTTTTCCAAGATGAGAAAAAGTGGAACTCATCCGCAAGAATCGGTCTTAGACAGAAAGGGTATGCACTGCGCACAATGCAGTTGCTCTTAGACACACAGTACCAGGGATTTTAGATAGATAGCCAAGTAGTTTTCCGCACATGGAGATTTTTTTTTCTTGTTTTATGGTTTTTCTACGCGCTTTTGTTTTTATATTTGGATCAAATCGAATCCCAAAACCGAATTTGTGTGTATTCAGACACACCATTGGGGTGAAGTGGAGCGCACTTTCACAGAAGAGACCCCCCTCTCTGTATTTATTTGTTATTAAACTGGCAGAACAAAAGGTAACTGTAGTCCACTCAATGATAAACATTTTTAATGTGACATTTTGAATATGTTAAATGCTTAAATATATCTCTCTGTTATGTTTTTTCCTTATTTGTGGTGAGTTAATCCCAAACTTTTTAATTTGGAATAATTAGCTATCAAACATGCATACACTGAAACACCTAACATATGAACAAGGAAAACAAATTATAAGATTGTAATTTGGTTTCTTTATAATTTTCCCAATAAATCATTCAGCAATCTGGACTTCAAACCCACATTATTTGTTTAATATCTGGTTACAAGAAATTGTAATAATACAAATCAGTTTAATGATTTCACAGGTATTTTATATGGATATATAATATGTATTTGTTCTCTAACTTTTGCAACCCGTTCATCCCAACCCCCGTCATTCCCTCCCCACTCTTTTGCGGACGCTAACTCCGGACACAGGTTTAGGTCCAGGTACCACCCAGATGAGGCCAGTCGACTTAAGGCAGAGGCCCAGAGTGCCCTGCTCAACCGTCTGAACGTCTTTATGTTCCTGATGGAGAATGCCTGGTTTGATAATGTCTCCCTGGACATTGAACAGACTCCAGCCATCATCAAGGTTCTGGACGCAGGTGAGGTCTCAAAGACAATATTAAGAATGGGCTGCGTGTGTCGTGTTGAGCTACTATTTTTATAGAAAAATAGAAAAATGTGAACAAAATACTCAATACTTAATTAAAGAAAAGACACCATTATTTGTTGCCTGAACCGTGCACCCTCTTGTTTCCCTTCAGCTGTGATAAAAATGGAGGGTGGGACAGATCATGATCTTCGCATCCTGGACATGCCATCTGAAGAAGAAGAAGAGAGGGAGAAGTCGGCATCTGTTCCAGGTGGCGCTGAGCCTCCCAAGAGAGAGGATCTCAAATCACTGGGCAGTGACCGCAAACCCTCAGCAGAACAAGACAAAAATGAAAAGGTGTGTGTTTTTCCTCTGTTACTCAGACAGTAGAGGTTGTATAGTGCTGTGTGCTGATTACAGTGAACTGTGGCACAGGAGGAGAGCGACTCTGCCAGCACTGAAAGGGCTGCCACAGCAGAAGGGGAGGATGTGAAAGAGGAGGCTGAGAAAGAAGCTGCCAAGGTAGACACGCCTGAACCTAAGAAGGTTAGTGTTTAAATTATTGAAATGACTTGCTGACAAGAGACAGAAATAAACCAACGAGCCTTGATTGTTGTCATTTTTATTTGCTAGCCAAGAAGAAAGAGGAAGCGCAGTGGAGACAGCGATGACGAAGCCAGCGCCTCAGAGAGTGAGTCTGACTCTGACTCAGACTCCAACTCCAACTGTTCTGACAAACCTGTGAAGAAGGAGGAGGTGGAAGACAAGGATGAGGAGGAAGAGGAGGGCGAAGGTGAGAATTCAAATTCCAGATTTTATTTTCAGAATAAATATAATAGTTTATATGCTTTTGTAATTTTTGACTCACGTCGTCTTTTTCTCATTGAATGGCTCAGAGGAGAAACCAAAGGAGAACTCTGAGGAGGACAAGAAAGAAGAGAAGAAGCCTAAAGATGACTCTCCCAGACCACGGCCTCTCCACAAGACTTGCTCTTTGTTTATGAGAAACATAGCGCCCACCATTTCCAGGGCTGAGATTATTGCTGTGAGTTGAACACACTAGGTAGTGTTAAGGGTTCCAGAGCTTAGTGCACTCAAGTGCTTGTGTCCTGAACATCAATATCTGTTTGTTGCTCTCAGCTGTGTCGACGATACCCGGGGTTTCTGCGAGTTTGCTTGTCTGACCCACATCCTGAGCGCAGGTTGGTAACAAAACAAAAAAAAACAAAAAACTACCAACTAAATCCTTCTAATTTCTAGTCTAATAATTCATTAATTTAGTCAAATACTGTCTGAATCAAGAAACTAGACACATACATCCTGTGCTATGTCAGGTTTTTCAGACGTTGCTGGGTGACGTTTGACCGCAGCGTGAACATCAAAGAAGTCTGTTGGAACCTTCAGAACATCCGAGTAAGTCTGTTAACAAGTCACATTTATGTTTTTACATCATAGTGTTACAGATGGTTCTAGACAAGAAGAACCTCTTAGTGCCACAAAGTTGTTTTGTGTCAAAGTGATACAGTTCTTTGTTTTGTTTTGTATGTCTTGAGTTTTTTATATTATTGATTTACAAATCTGAGAAAAGGAAATGTTGGAAAAGAGCATGTTGCTGGAATAAGCTTTTCTGTTCTCATTTCAAATTCATGCGCTGATGATCATTTTTGTCAGTGTGTGGGAGCTGCAGTGAAAGCTGTTGTTAGGGGAGACAGGCGTTCGTTTAGAGTACTTGTGTGATCTCTCAAATAAAAATTGAGCCTATTAAACTGCTTACTCTCTACCTTTGACAGCTGCGGGACTGTGAACTGGCACCAGGGGTGAACAGGGACCTGGCTCGGAGGGTGCGTCACGTTAATGGCATCACTCAGCACAAGCAGGTACTCCGCAATGACATCAAGCTGGCTGCCAAGCTCATACATGCCTTGGATGAAAAGGGAGCCCTGTGGAGCATTAAGTCTCAGGAACAGGGGCAGAGCACTGAGGTATTAAAGTAAATCTCTTTGGTTTACATGTTTGCGTACACGGCTTGCTTCTCCGATGATTAAATGAAGTGTGTGATTTCAAAAGTTGCAGGCTCAGAACCCCATCTTGAAGAATATTACCGATTACCTAATAGAGGAGGTGAGTGCTGAGGAGGAGGAGCTCCTTGGTTCAGGGAGTGGCATGGATCCTGAGGAGAGCACTAAGGAAGGAAACCCTGCTGAGACCACTGTGGAGAGGGATGACAAGCTGGCCAAGGTATGACTTTAGCAACTTTGGGGGATGTGTTCTGAATTTATGAGACATTATGAAACATTGTATTTTTCAACTTGATATTTTGACATAAAGTTTTTACATTACATATGTTTTTTTCAGGTTTTGGACCGTTTGATCTTGTATCTGCGTATTGTGCATTCCATTGACTACTACAACACATGTGAATACCCCAGTGAGGATGAAATGCCCAATCGCTGTGGCATGATCCATGTGCGTGGACCCATTCCTCCGAACCGCATCACACATGGAGAAGGTCAGTGTGTTTCCCTTGTTTGTTTAACACAATCGAGTGCACTTGGAAGAGAAACAAAAGTAAACGTGTCGATTGTAAAATAAGTTTGACCACTTAGCTTTACATGCCGAAGTGGAAATGCTTTTGAACTACTGTCTTTGCTAGTTAAACATTAGCTGGTATTTGACTTGTTTTCCTTCACATTCTTAACTAAAAATGTATCTGGAATGTCTGTTGAAAAAAAAGGTAGCATTATGTCACACCTGTTGACATCTCACATTTTCTTGTTAACTTTAAACAGTGCAACAATGGCAGAAGATGATCGAGGAGAAGTTAATTCCCTTGTTTAGTTTGAAAGAAGTCTTGTCTGAGGAAGAGGCATCAAAAATGGGCCGCAAGGATCCAGAAGATGAGGTGGAAAAGTTTGTGTCTGCCAACACTCAAGAGCTGGGAAAGGACAAATGGCTCTGCCCTCTAAGTGGCAAGAAATTCAAGGTTAGTTCTTGTAAAGCAAAGGATTCAGGACTCTACACCTCAGCGAGATGCTGTGATTTTTACAAAATTTCTTCCAACATTTGAAGAGTTTTAATCATTTTTATTTGTGCTGGAAAATTATTAAGACGTGTACGTTATCTCTATTTCCAACTTGATTTCAAGGGTCCAGAGTTTGTGCGGAAGCACATCCTGAACAAGCACGGGGACAAGATTGAAGAAGTGAAAAAGGAGGTGACATTCTTTAACAATTTTCTGATGGATGCCAAGAGACCGTCACTGCCAGAGATGAAACTCCCTCCTCTTCCAGGTCCAGGTCAAGGTCAGCACAACGCATCTATCTAATCAGCTCATATGTACATAATATAATTACTCCTTCAGGATAAATAAACTAGTGCACTGGAACTTAAAAATTGAAATAGTGAGATTATTTTTTTTTTTGTTCACAGGTTTGCTTTCTCCCACTATGCCATTTCCTCCTCAAGGCCCACAGGGTCCAATGGGTTTTGCACAACCTCGTCCACCACTGATGGGCTATGGTGGTATGTTCTGACTGCGCTTTTCTAATATTCTCAAAGCTGGAATATATCATTTTAAATATTTGACTCCTTCTTTACAGCAGGTGGACCTCCTTACCCCCCCAACCAATATGGAGGAGGTAGAGGCAACTATGACAACTTCCGTGGACAGGGTGGCTACCTAGGAAAGCCGCGCAACATCAGGTGAGACCGCTGTACGTGCAGTCTTCATTCTGCCATGAGGAGTATCTGTTTTTGGCTGTTGGAGAATTTTGAAACTCAATTTAAGATTTTTTTCTGTTCTGGCTCTTTGTTGTCCTCCTTGCTCCCTCACCCATCTCAGAATGTCACGAGGTGATCCACGCAACATCATTGAGTACCGTGACCTGGATGCGCCAGACGACATGGACTTCTTTTAGAAGGATCACTTAGCCCTTCCAGTCGTCACTCTTCACCAGTGTTGTTTTGCCCGCTTTTCGTAGTATTGTAGATTATTTCCTTATTGAATATCTGATTTTGTAATTATTGTGCAAGTAGAACAAGCTTCTGTATTGCTGTTAACTGCTTCCTCAATAAAGTTGTGATCAAACTACATTAATATGTACGTTGTGGATTTTTTTTTTTTAAAGGAAAAATTGGGTTGTGTGTGACTTCAGACAGATCAGAGCAACCAGTCAGACTTAAAGGACAAGTTACAGTAGAAGAAAGCCATTGAGAAGTCCATCCCAGACACCTAATATCCATCTGTGATTAGTCTGTGAAGGTTCTCAGTCATCCAGTACATGGTATAAATGACATCTGTGATTAGGACATTAAATACCTTGAACTTACACCATGCTGTACATAGGGGTTATTGAGCAGGGCTGCTGTATAAATATAGAAAGTTTTCTGTTCATTCTAAATTTCAATAAGATGCACTGATTTATGCAGTTCATGAAAATGTACCAGATGGGTATTTATTTTATAAAAAGAGGCATCACCCATTTGGACAAACTAATAATTTATTATTTCAAGCATTTTTCTTTCCAAGAATCTAGATCTTTTATGAACTTGTATGAAAAATACATGTTTTAATGAATGCCAATACATCTCCACTACTTTCATGCCTTTGCCAATGCAGCACTCACATCATTGTCATTATTCAAACCACCTCAAGCTTACAGCCATGAAGTGATCGAGATCAACTCCATCACATCATATACACTTCCAGAAGACCTTGTTATGAGCGACAGTGCAACTCATGTTTATAACGTCTAAATGATCTGAAGCTTGTGACTTTCAGACAGTCCACAGCTGACTTTGTGTTCGTGGAATAATTTGCTCAAAGCCTCCATGTAAAGTCCATGATAGTGATCAACCTCCTCTTCGGTAAATGTGGTACGCTTCGGCACTGAGATCGGACTTCCCACTGAAAGAGGTACGAGGATGAAATGGTCTCAGTACACCAAATTAGAGTCTGTTTTTATTTAAAGAATAATTAAATACTCACCAACAGTAGTGACAGGGGTCCTGTAGGGCAGGAATGCAAAGCGCTCGCCGACAAATAGACAAGGGGCAAAACCCATGATCTTTTTAAACAAGTCCTGTAACTGACGACTGAGACTGCCCTCTGAGAAAATCACCTGCTTAAAGAGTTCATTTTCTCCAAACGAGTAAACAGGAACCAGATCAGCCCTGTGGAGAACCATCAGAGGTTATATGAGTGGGTTAGAGGTGAGTACAACAACATTCACTGATTACTGCTATTTCACATGTGCCCTCACCCAAACTCAAGCGCCATCCTGACAAATCCTTTTCTTTGCTTTACAACCACTGTGTTGAGTCCAGGAGAGGAAGCCAGAGACTCAGCAGCACCCCCTATCACAATCACCACTGCATTGCCTTTACCACTTTTTGAAAGGAGGTGGACAAGGCTTGGCTTGCTGACAGGATGAATACCTTATCAGACAGAGAAAGTAAGAGCATCAACAGGTCAGCTGTTTATGGACAAGAACAAAACAGAGGACTTGTCCAGTTGTGCAAAGATTGCTGTCACTAGGATTAGTCTACTCCATTAAAGGGTTTAAATTCCTACTTGTGCAGAAAATGGATTGTGTTTGATGTAATCGTGACGGTAAAAGCTGGTCATAGACTTTGTCACTGACTGTATCAGTCATGCATAGATATGGATGGCTTCAATTTATGACTTAAAGTAAAATGGCATCTTTTTAATGTCAAGCACTTTTACGGTATATTCCAAAAGTGTTAGACATGGTTTCTGCAGTGTCATCATCATGCTTTGATGTAATGATTGTTGAACATAATGTAAGAAATACCTGCACTCATTGCATATTCCCTGAAGAGTGGTATCCTGAAAAGGCCTGCCAGTATCGCCAAGCATGGTCGCACCCCAGGAAATGCCTCGGTGAAGCCACAGCTGTCTGTGCCGAAGCAGCTGAAGGCCCCGACACTCATGATTCCATGCGGATGACATCCTAAGATGTAGTTTTTGTTTGGATTCAGCTCAGCTGTCTTCACCAACTGAGCAAGAAATTTGACACAAAAGGAAAGCTGATCACAGTTCGTCTCTTGCTCTTGATCATAAAAACCTAACCCGGTTGCATCATATATTATCTGATTAAATGGGAGACTGAGAAAAGACTTTGATGTTAACCGATTCTTGTGGGCTGGCCGCAATAAAAGGCTCAATACAAAGACTTTTATCTCACAGCTGCATTGCCATATTTGCATTAATGAAGCATCACAGCAGATAATACAAGACGGAATACAGAATTAGATTTATTCACATTTATAGGAATTGTTCCGAGAGAACTGTATGTGATGCGTAGTATTTTTTGGAGATCCAGCCACGTCTTACAACAAAATATAAATAAAGCAGATTATGAGAAGAACAGATGCAAAGCGAAACTTACTTTAACTGGAAAAAAATCTCTGAAGTGGTTCCATACCCTCCACTTCCTCACAAATCTGTTTTTCCTGCCCCCTGATGGAGACATTAACAATCTTAGAGACAGTGGGTATGTCCCAGTTATGCTGCATACTAACTGTAAATGCTCTGTGTTCTCATAGTATACTGTTTTTGCTTCCTACTTCCAAAGTATACAACTTAGCGGGTGTATTAATAGTGGAACAGTCAGTATACATAATAAAAAACACTGGTTTTAGACTCCTATAATGCCATGTGCAAAGAAAATGCAGGAGCTGGTTTTCCTCCTGTGGGCATCTGCTCCATTTAATTTGTCCAGTGTATCATGGGAAATGAGAACTGAACTTCTTGTGTAAACCTTATTGTGTCCCCCTAACACTCATTCAATGTAAACACACTAGTACCTATTAAAATGATCATATTAATAGTGACACAGAGAATGCTGCTATTTTTCTGGATGTGTGAATGTCATGTTCTTTACCTCTTTCAGGGGTTTCCCAGTCCATCACCAGCCATGCGAAGCACAGAGCGGGCAGCGGCCACAGAGAGGTAAACATAAGATACACCAGCACGACAATACAACTTAGTCCTGAAGTTGGATGTTTGTCGTACCGCGTCGGGCATCATGAGAGTCCATATGTTAGGGGTACAAGGCATGTCTTGCGTAAGTTCAGATATTAATACTTCACCATGTTTTTTGCAAATGCAGGATGTGGTAAAAACAAGTGTGGTTGCATCTTACCTAAGAACAGAAATGATAGCACCCACTGCAGAACACTGATTACCTCCAAAAACTCCTTCAGCTGGCTTTTTTCTTCAGCCATTCTTGGAACCTGGAACCACACCAATCATTTGCATGTGCGCTGTGATTTAGTATATAGTATTCAATATAATGTTTCCCTACAGAAATTAAAAAAGCTGCTTTATTGATGATGATAAAATGTATGATAGATGTCATTATCATAGAGATCACATTGCACTGGCAATAGGCACAGCAGCTTGTACTCTTAATCTTCCTTTAGGGAAGAAAGACTTAAAAACTTGTAAAACATGCAGCAGCCCGATCAAATGACTTTCTCATGAACAGGCTCACAGGCAAACTGAGACACAAGATTTTTTAAATTGCCACAAATAAAACCGTTATCAGTCAGGCTAGTATGACCATGAAACACCGTTGGCTATGAATCATTAAGAAAATGTGAAACAGCTTCTTTGATCACACTGCTAAAAATTAAACACAGTACTTTACCTGACTAGAGTTTATTCCCAAGTTAATTTGGATGGATGCAGATTCTCAGCTTGTCCACAGCACAGCAGTATGCACTTTGACCAGATCATGGAAAGCTGCTGATAACAAATCCACTCCCCTGATACTTTGACACACAAACAAGCTATATCATTGATAAATAATGACAACATTTTATAGTGGGATACTTTGCATTTGATCTAGATATATGACAAGGTGAGTTCATGATCAGATTGGCGTTACTCTATATGTGGCGTTTTTTTTTTTTTTAGTTAATCTTGTGGTCAACAAGATTACGCGCCACTCAGTTTACTTAGTATTATTTCATTTAAAGGAATGTCACACAACTTTACAGGCACAGCCACTGTTCGTCCCCCTGATGTTGGATATTTGATTTGTAAAATGCTAAATGCTAACCTTCCCTACTAAAGTCTTCTTGACCAGACTAAGGTGTTTCTTGAAGCTGTGGTAGCATAACACACAAAAAGAAACGGCTCAAGTTTCTCCCTTACCAGAAATACTGAATTGGTGTCATAAATCAACATATTGTTCAGACTCACTGGTTAATCCCAATCAATTCCACGTGCTCCACAGTTAGTGACGCTCAGCACTTCCTGACAGTGTGTCACAAAACAAGAGTTTCAGGAAGTGGAGGATTTCTGCCTCGCGCAGCGTTGGAGGACTTTTAAGGCAGAGGAATGAGGAAGCACGGCAAACAGCGGCAACAGCAAAATAACACAGCACACTGGATGGGATTATGAAATGAGAAATTTGGACAGTGCAGGTCTTTCTGCCCTGTTACCTCATATTTGCTCCTGTGGATCAAAGATCTTATGAGGCAGACTCTTGTATCATAGAGATAGTGACAGCGGCCATGGCCATAAAAATAAATCCTGTACATGTCACAGAGGAAAGAATTTGAAACAATGTCAACATAATGCTCCACTTAAACAAAACTGACCTGCGTGCACCACTGAGCTCCTCTGATCCCCACACCATACTGAATTAAAGTCCTGCCTCCCCTCTGGGTGAGCTTCTGTATGTATCTCTGTCAAGAGATTTCTTTCATCACTGTTTCTGAAAAAGTACAATTTAGTTGAGTTTTCTGTCTATAACATAACTAAAATGGTCACCTGCTCCTGAACTGGTCAGCCAAATTTATACTGCCCTCAAATGGGCATGTGTTTACAAGAAAATACTTGTGGTATTCATGACTAAATTTACCGTAAATACTTTTGTACACAGCTTTCTGTGCGGTAACCACAGCCTGATCACATACCACTTATCACATTTTAACGCAGATAAACGTACAGTCATTTCAGTGAATGCCCTGCACACTCTGCAGTGTTTCCCTTAGCCTCCTCAAGTGGGTCAGACCAAAACCTTCTGCACTGATACTGAATAATCAGCTATCATAATGGTTGACGTCAAACATGCTGATGCAGCGGGTTATCATATGTGTGAATTCACTGATAAATTAGATTGTGTTGTAGTGTGTCTATCTTAGCTTTGGCCAAGGATGTTCTCTTTAGGCTCCAGCTGCTGGATACCACACCAGCAGCAATATGAACACATATGGCTCATGTATGCGCTAAACTACTTTGTCTGGAGAAAGGTCAATCAAAATTAAATGTGAACTTTGGATTTCCATGCGGCAGTGGCGGTCCAAAGATAATCACAGATACACACGATTAGAGGCCAGTGTTTCTCAACAGGCAGGGAGCGATCCTAATCTCTTACCTGGTTGCTGAAACTTCTTACAGTTTGTCTTTGGCTGTGCTCACCTTTCTAATCTCCCCTTGACTTTAGGGGGCGTGTCAGCCTCCCACAGGCCATGTGCACTACGTGGTCATGTGATACTCCCACCCCACCCCCTAAAATCCACCATATTTGTGTTCTTAATTATAGGAAAAGCTGGAGGGAAATGCATTGTTTAGATGATGTTTCCTTGTATGTGGACCGCTCACTCACTCAAATCTTATTTTCTAGTAATCTAAACAGCTGCTTCTCATTGGCTGAAACGAGTTTTGCAGTTTTAAATGGCATACAGTTATTCTATGATGGCTTAGCCTACTTTGTGGGCGAGCTTAGTTTATATTTAATAGTGTTTTTATCCCTTGTTACATCACTGACATAGTATTTTCATATATGGCAGGTTTACTTTGTTTTTAGTGTATCATGACACATTTGTAGTATAATTTTAGTCTAGATTTACTGAGGTTGGGAAAAAATGTTCTCTATTTAGTCAAGAATCAGTTTTATGAGTTGAATTTTTGGTTATTTTTGTGCAGTGGATTTTATTTGAGTCTATTGATAACAGTCGCAGTTGGACTCAATGACACCTCGGCTTTTTTTTTTTTTTTTTTTCGGAAAACAGCCACTAGTCTGCTCTCAGGAAGTACTGTATGAATATTAATATGGATGCAAATGCTCAGCGAGGATGCCCAGCGCTTGAACCAACGCGGCGCGCTGATATCTGCGCATTTTTGTTTTGACGTTTTTTTCTTCCTCCTCATGCGTTCACGCCTGAGCTGGAAGCATGTTTCCATGTTGCGGACGTCGTCCGGCGGTGTTTGCAGAGGAGCATTTTGTAACGTCGCATTGAATTGCATCATGGTTTTCAATCAGATCTCACGCCGGTCAGTCTACGCCGAGGCTCGGTAGTACAGTGCGCTGTTTATCATAAAAATGGAAGACCTTTCACGTCAAGAAAAGGCGTCAGTCCGGTGATATGCGTCTGAATATCTGATTGTTCATCTCCGCGTCAATTGACACATCTGGGGAAGGATTTATTTTTTTCCCCTTCCCTCCTGTCTACCAAGACAGCTGTGTCATCAACAACCGGCGTGGTTTTGTTGTTGTCTGATTTTTACGAGTCTGGGCAACTGGATCGGCTCAGTCTACCTCTGCGCCAGCCATAGGCTTCACATTGATCAAGGTAGGTATCACACCTTCTTTAAAGCTACGTTTTGCTCCGTAAACAATCTCCTCGCCTGCTTGTATTCTCCAGCCCGTACAGCCAGCTGTCACAGTCGAAACGCACCGTCTGCCTAATTAGCAGGAGAAAATATGATGCTGTATTGCGGAGGGACGTCGGGCCTAATGGCATTTTTACGCGTAAATTTCGTGCAATGGAAAGGTTGACAGCAAGCCGCCGTGCGCTCACAAGCCAAATTATTCACCCTTGAAGGCTCACATCCCATGTCGGTGGATATGAGGCCCGTGTTTTGCCCTCCAAACACAAAAGAGGTAAAAAGATATGACCACATCTCCGCGCGTTGCAACCCACAGCCCGCGTTTAAGTTCAGTCGTGACAAGCCCTTATAAATATTTCACTAAAAAACAAGCCCCCCCATCATCAGCTGACTGGTGATGCCGGAGCATGCACGGCGTTATTAAGCAAACATCTCCACCACAGCAGTGACAGGGGTGTCACTATTAGGAGCCTTAATCTGGATGGGAGACATCTGCATGTTTACGAATAAAATAAGAGTCCGTAAATACAGCAGGACTGTGTGTGTGTGAGAGAGTGAATGGACGGTATTACACTGATTATTTATATATATGATGTGTGTGTGTGTGTGTGTGTGTGTGTTTGTGCAGGGCCAGGTGAGGATGTGTTGGCGCGTCTTCGAGGTGCGGGAGAGGCTCCTCAAAGACATTAGATGTCTTTTAAAAGGGGAAAGCCTTCTGGTGATTAATACCCCATCGACTGCCGCAGTATCCCGCCTCAGATCCTTTATAAGACGATTCAAAAGCGTCGAGGAGTTGTGAATCAAACGTGAAATTAAGGCTAGTCAGCACTGTTTTCTCAACACCCCCCCTCCTCCTCCTCCTCCTCCTCCCCCTTTCCGGGCGTGACAGCCACTCCAAGTGGCCATCACACCTGCTGATAGATTTCTTCTTCACCAGCTCACCACCACCACCGCCACCACAAGAAGAAGAGTGTTATTAGACTGATCAAATAAATATATTTATTGTGCTTATTTCTCAACCTACACATGGGCTACCAGGCTGGTTTTATTCTGTCTTTTTTCAAATTCAAGGAAAAATCAGGCTAGGTTGCCTGGCTTGGCAACAGAAGGATCCATCCATACTGAATATGCATGTTATTCTGACATAAGCAGTCATGTGAGTCAGTCCGCTGTCTGTCACAAAATAAATACAACCAGATCATCTGAAAGGACACCGCAAAATACAGACCTGCTGTTCAAATGTAGACATAACACAGCGTTTTATCTTTAAATGTGGCGCACCAGCATGTTGGATCTGCTGGAAAATCACAATTGAATGTAATTACTAGCCGGTCTCAATTGACCTTGGAGCTGAATATGACAAAAATCTTCTCATACATGCCTTTTAAGCTTCCCTGTTCCAGAAGATACACAGGATCGGGATCTGATAATGTCTCTTGTGCTGTTTGGTTTAAACGCTGTGAGGTATAGAAGAGAGCAGGGATGGGTGAGAGCAGCTGTGACTTTGGGGTCATTGAGTGCAGGCTGTGAGCTACACATACTGTGCAGTGTGTCTTGAATGCAGAAGCAAACTGGGGCTCGCACCACCTGTCGTTGACTGTTGTGCTCTCCCGGTGATCCCAAAATTCAGTCGAGATGTGTGATTAAATCAGGAAATAGCGACTCTGTGTTGCAGCTCAGTCAGCTAGTGCGGTGCAGTATGAAAGTAAATGGAATATGTTTCATTCCAATCCTTTTGTCCTGAAGGATTTCCACCCCTAAACTGGAACATGGAGCTTTTAAAATTCATGAAAAATAGCTGCTTTGACTAAATGAAATGGAACAGAGGTCATGGTTCTCGTGCAATGAATAAAAATAAAGACACTTTTATTTCTAATAAAAAAGAAAGGCTTCTGACTGCATTTGAGCTGGAAACGGATGAAGCTCTGCCCGATAGTGTGCATCATGTCTGATTCCGAGAAGGATGAGAAATTCAGGCTGGAAGTCTGAGAATAGTGGATGCGGAGAGGTCGAGGGATGGGCCACACATGGCCAGAAAGGAGAAGGACTTATAGGAAGGGTGGAGAGTGAGGGGACTGATGGATGTGAGACAGACATGGCAGATGCTGACATTTTAAGCCCGTTTCTCTAGTCGAGTGGATACCCCTGTCTGGATGAGCACTAATGGATTTTTCTTTTCTGTGGATATCTCAGAACACCCAGACAGGATGTTTGCATGTAGAGTTTAATAAAAAGGGGCAGGTCAATAGGTTAGTAAAAATAATACAATTGTCTACTGCTGGCCAGTCGCACAGGTATTTCAAAATCAATACAGCTGCTGTCATGTTATTTCGTTCTGGGTAGAGTACAGGGTTCTTTCTACTGTGGCTCAACTCTTTTCATAAGACATCAGAAAGGAGGAGGATGGTTCTACTGCAGCAAGAATGACTGCAGTCAGTTTAAAAACACAGATCCATAAACTTTTCTTCTGTCTTTGTGAATCTTCATCTATATACATCTGGCTACTTGTTCCTGAATTCAGTTGTTCCACATCTCCTCTCACTCTGCTTTTGAGCATATAAGTGCTTGACCATGTACAGAATATAGAACTAGATGATTAAAGGGCCAGTGTGAAGGATTTAGGTAGATTATTTATGGTATTCATTATTAGATTTTTATTAGTATACAATCACTTGTAACTTCAAATCATTGTGTTTTGTTTTGTTTAGAATGAACCCTTTAGTTCTACATAGGGAGCAGGCCATGTTGCCCCAAGCTGTTGAGCCACTGTGTTTCTCCAGAAACTAAAGATTTTACATTAAAGTGGTGGCCACTCTGGGAGGGTATTCAGACGGTTGCAATCTGAAGTCTCACCATAGGTGTCACTAAATCTTACACACTACTACTTTAAACTGTTGGTTGAAAGAAAATATAATCTACTTTTTTTTTTTTTTTTTTTTTTAACCGGCAATTAAATTAAATAATGCTACACATTCTCTACTCAAATGGGAGCATTTTCTTCTTTGTCACATTTAACAGTGAACTGAATAACTCAGGCCTGAAGAGTTTTTGGTCAGACAAACATTTGAAGATAGTGTATAATTACAGATTCTGCAAGGTCATGTCTGGGATATTTCAATGGATTTCAGTCTGTGCAATCAATTGTTGCAGCCTTTTTAAAAACGTGATATATTTTAGACTTTCCAAAGACACTCCAGCATGTTTTTTTACATTGCCATATGCCAAGAAATGATGGGGATGTTTCAAGATGAGGCTTTGAGTTTAGGCAAAGTTTTTGAAATGACCTGACCCTGTGTTATGGGTATGTTTGTTGAGTACTATCTTAAATGCTGACAAATGGTTTTTTTACATCATGTTATTACATTTCTGGTGTACTACTAACAGTACAGGAATTCAGATATTTAGATTGAAGTGAGTGAGGCTGATATTTGGAGAATAATTAATTGTAAAGACTGTCATAGACATTCATCTCCCTCCAGCGTTTTTGCACTGTGCTTCCACAACACTGAGAGACTTGTGAGACTTAGAGTAGAATGGTAAAGCAAATAAACTACGATTTCCATTCTTTTAGTCCCTAGAGAAACTCACTACACATCCTAAAATTCATCGCTCCTCCCTGGTAAACTTTATTCTCCTGGTATGAAACACAGTCTTTCTGTAAATAACTTGTAGTTTCCATGACCAGCCTGAAACAAAAAAGTTACTTGCACAAACTTGATTCAGCTTGAAGGAGCCACAGGAGACATTACTCAGTTGTTATCACAGACTGAGAAACAGTGGAAGGTCAAATTATTTTAATAGTACTGTATTTGTTCTTGGTATTATATTGCCACTTCCCATCAACTTCACTCTTAAACCCTTTGTTTCTTTTAAATTAAAGCCACTTCTTCATGTACATGAGTCGGTTACAGCGCTGCATTATAAATAGGTCTAAAAGTAAAGGTTCTCTCTGGTGGCTTCTTGATTAAAGGGCATGCCATTTACCAGCGATGTGTACAAATCCAGCCTTGGAGATAGATGCCTGCCGCCTTTGTCTTCTGTCCAGCAATAGAATGAATCTCATTAGACTTCTTCAGTCCACTCTGAATCACTTCTTGCTCAATAGATATCATGAAGACAGATACACTGGCCACTCTCCGGTTAAAATTACTGTTAATCCTTATTTTGTAGCTTTGGTAATTTGTTTTTCTGTGATGGACTCGATGCAGAGTCTGAAGGAATAAAAAAAAGTCCAGGTAAAATTGAAATGGGCAGACAGCCCCAGTATCCGCTGGGTCAAGAGGAGGTGGAGGGATTATTTTGTTCCACAAATGACCACTGACTTCTCAGTGGTACTCCTGGGAGCACCCTCTGCAGCCACATTGTTGGATATTGTTGCTCCTCACATTAAAAGCTCATGGATATCTCCTGTCTGACCCGAGGAGGACTAGCATCTATCTGGCCAAATTAACCAATGAAACTTTAAATCTTTCCTTTCTTTCTGGACTGTAAGTATCTTACAGCATCCCGTTTTCACTGCAGTGTGTAGTCAAGAGTAATGATGTGTGGTAATGATTTCCTTGAGGCAACTCATCTTTGTTCATTTCCCCTCTGTTTTCTTCTCATTAAACCTTTCAAAGTCATTTGCATGGTAGCATGCAAAATAAATAAAGTTGGGAGCCAACAGTTCCTCCTCTCTTGTTGGCACAGAGGTCCCAGTCTCAAGCCATGTTAATCACCATCTATTTATCTGTATCATGGCAGTGTCTTCTGCTAACGTGCAACTATTTGGGACAGAAAACAAATATATTTACATACAGCGTGTTTGTGTGTCATTAAATGTATCTTTTTTTTTTCTCAAGAAGCCTTTAGCAAAGTCATTTTAGTGTTATTATGTGGGAACGGTAATTGCAAGATCTGAAATTACAGAAGGCGCTCATTGCAGTTTTTTTTTTAATTATACATGTTTAGGCATGTATAAATGGACCATAGTGGTCCAGATTGTTGTGTTAATGTCCCTGCCCTTATTAATGTGCTACATTTATGCAGAGAACCTTCAGAAGACCTTGAATAATGTTCACTACATCATTAGGAGGCAGCAACGTGTTAATTGTGCAAATTGTGCGTGACAAACAGTGAAAAGTAGATTATGTTCCACAAACGTGGCTGCCCTCACATGTCTCACTGTATCCTGTTATAACTTTCTTCTCAAACTGATGGGGAGCATAGCGGTCTTAGAAGTATCCCACAGTGATAATTTATTGTCTGCAACACAGCTAAAGGTCACCGTAAACCAGCAAAAACTCAGAGGACAGCAACAGCTTGTGAAATAGGTGATTGTGCACGGTGACTTCAGAAATGTAAATCTGAATTGCAGTATGTCTTAAGTGTGCTTTGTAAATGTCAGAGCAATCTTCCTTCGTGCTGAAAAGAATCCCAGCTGCTCGGCTGGTCGGCATCAAAAGGAACTCCAACTCACTGATTTCAAACACAAACAAGGTTAAGAAGAACCGAGGCCTTGGTTGTGGCATTTGCCCAGTTATCTTAATGCAGGTAATGTAGATCAGTAAGGGATTTTATAATTAGCCCTGTAATATTTCAATATGTATTGTTCTAAATGTCAGTTTTTGAGACACAAATATTAGCAGTTTAAAAGTCTCAGATCAACGTGCTGAGAACAAGACACAAGCAGTTTTATAGCCGATACAGGAGAGATGCTAGCCTCTTGTCTCTTTGTCATTTTGTTAAAGTCAGTGATATTTTTCCCCCTGCTATTTTGGCCATGTGTCCAGCGCAACCACCAAAGTACAGTGTAAGAAAACACTGCATGGATCAGACGCCATGCTGTGTGTAATCTGCTATCACCTGCCATTTGCCCCAGTTAGTGCCTTTTCATTTCATCACTGTCAGTGCAGTGAACAGCGGGAATGACAAGAATAAGAATTGCTCAAGTGAGACCCTGAGCAGAAAACCTGCCAGTCACCCCTGTATGGCCAATAAACCTGTATATTTTACTACTTCTCAAGCATCTCAGCTTGCAGCACAGACATGTTTGATTATCAGCAGCTTTCAAAAGTGCAGGTAATGTAGCCGTTACCAGCTAATTACATCCCCGTACAGGCTTTTGTATGTTAATGTTAAAATGTCCTCAAACATCTTTTCTATTGAGATGCCATCATGCTGGTGAACACTGTGGGGTTCACATAACCGGGCCGCAAGATACGTGATCTGTATGTAATGAGGTGAATGAGTGGGAGATGAACCGTGTGTGGGTATGTGTGTGGTTATTCTGCGCAACCTACGCTAGGACTCACTTGTCGGGGGCTTTTGAGCATGAGGAGTAGGCTGATTCAAATGTTGGCAGACCACTTGTGGCCTACCTGGCTTTGCTGATCACACCAACGCTGCCGCGGCTGCTGCTGCTTCATCTTTCAATCAAAGGGAAGCTCATCAAGTGCATCAGCGTTGTTAATGTTTTCTCGATGTGGTGATGTTTTGATATGAGTTTTCCATAATTTGTGGGTTTTGTTACCACGGTTTCCATTGATCACTAAAGAATGCTCTTTTTATTTTTATTTTTTTGTTTGCGCGCACTAGCTCTTGGAAAATGTGAGTCAAGCCCACTATGAACTGCTGTGAGGCGAATCATATGTCTAGCTTACAGTGATGTTCAGCTGATCCCTGTTTTGCTTTGGGCTATTGGACTTTGCTTAATTGTTGCTGAATACTTTATGAGGTTTGTCATGTTGGAGCAGGGACAACCTACAGTGCTGCAGGCTGTTGTGTTTTGGGCTCCTTTTATAGGTGAATCAAACAAATGCACTGTGAAACACCCGTTAATAGTGCTTCATAGCATCATCAGTTTTATCTGTCTGGATTGTTTTTCACGATCATTTTCAGATGAATATGTAAAATAAACCTTTAAATCAGACAAGCTAACAGGCAAAGCCACGATTTTAAAGAGGTAATCCGCATCTTAAAACAGCCCGATCTCGGTTAGGGAAGGATGCTGGCTCAGTCAAGCGTGTGCAGCTGCAGAGTGGAGCTCTTCCCCTTGTGCACGAGCATTAAGGACTTTTTCAATTCCCAGTCTTTTCCCTGCAGCGCCATACCTCGCAGTCTGGGTTTCAGCAGCCAGATGAAAACAACAAATAAAACAGACTACATCTTTCCATGTGATGTGATCGCTTTCTGTTTTTGTATTTGATGCTCTGACAGAGGAACTCTACAAAAACAAGGCAGTCTTGAAGGGACCCTGGCGATTTTTGCACTGTTTCGTCTTCCCACGTCTAGTGACAGCGCTCATGCTACTCACATTCACAGCACACTTCTTCCAGTTTCAGTATTCAGTCTTCATTCCTTCTTCTTGTTTATTTGTGTCAATCCCAGGGAAAACTCTGCTCTGGATGCTTATTTTCGATGTGATTTGATGTGGTATTTCTGCAACATTCTAAGCCGTTAATGTTGCAACAAAGACCAACACAGTGTTGTATAAATACTTGCGAATCTGTAAGCTGCTAAGTGTTCATACATGCTAAGTGCAGTGGGTCACCTTGGTTACTACAGATTCCAGCAGAAGATGATGATGGCAAGGGCAGGCCGAGGCTGGAGGTGGAGACTGGAAGGATGTACTTTCTGATGAGAGAGTGTGATTAGAGCTTTGTTTGTTTTTTTTAATTCATCATATGCTGGCAAAAAGTGAAACCCCAAACCTTCACTGAACTATACTATCCACTTTGCACAGACTTTGACTTACATCAAGACACACACGGCGAACATAATAGATTCATTTGTTGGTAAAATAGGAGACAAACAATGAGCATCTCTGAAAGTTTTTTTGTCTCTCCAGGCTGTGTCCTGGTGGTAAAGGGCGGGAAGGATCAGGGAAAGCTTTTTGTAGGATATTTTTGGTAGCAGCCCATGAAAGATTTAGCGGTCACTCAGTTCGTGCAACACTAAGGAGGAGAATCCAAAGTGTGTGGAGCATCCTGTGCATGAATGTTTAAGTGAGTGTATTCTGGTTTTAGTGTTCAGTATTTAAGAAGGAAAAAACAATGGTCCAACAACTCTGCTATTATGGTTTTATTTATTACATTTGGAATTTGTATTTGTATTGTTTCATGCCCAAAACATGAGAAAGAGATCACAACAAAAATTCTAAAAATTTATCTACGCCTCTCATGTGCCTTCCATCCCTGGCCTGGAATGATACATCTTTCTCCTCCTCCTCCTCCTCCTCCTCCTGTCCATTCTCATCAGCCACAGGCATCTCACTGCACAATGCAATATTGTAGAGTATTCAGCACACAACAGTGGAGCATGAAAAAAAGTTAAAGCATCCTCTTGCATCAAAGCAAAGAGCTCCATATGACTTAAGGGTTAAAATAGTGACTAGTGGTTTAGTGATGCACAGTGAGGGGATTATTTGGATAATCTTTTTTTTTTCCCCTACCACAGATACATATCTATGCGCATGAATTCTGAACTGACACAGTGCCTTTGAGCCTCATTAGCTGTTCAGAGCATCATATTAACATTTTTTTAGCAGGCCCGAGGCGGGTGAAGAAAGCTACCATTAGCGCCAGTCTGTTTTGGTGGATTGCCAAAGACTCAGAAAGGCGTGCGCAGGAACAAATTTGACCTCAGGTGATTCTCTGATAACTGCTCCTTTATATCCTACAAACTGCATTATAAAACTTTTTTTTTTTTTTTTTTTTAATGTGACCTCCTGTTAAAGGTGAATGTCCTGCCCACATCAGAACCAGTCTGTGGTAGAGCATAAATGATCTCACTAACCAAACATTTTAGAACAGCATTTCCCATGGCAAGTTGAACTTCCGTAAGCATAAATGCATGAGAAATCTGGCTATTAATATTTTGCAAGCATGTTTGTTGCAGAAGTTAATTTTGGATTATGAACTAGACTTGTCACTTTGTTTCTCTGTTTAATCTTAACTTAGAATTGCTAAAATCTTTAATTCATCAGATACAATAAAATGTTTAAAGACATTCTACAACATTTTCTTCTTTATCCGTGTTAGGGGAGAAGACTCACTCTGGCTCTGGCTAACTTAGCCTAGCGCAACTGCTTGGAAACAGCCAGCTTGACTCCGTACAAAGGATAAAAAAGAAATCTGCCTGCCTGCACCGCTAAACTAATTAAGTAAATGCAATGCAAGGTGTTAATTAGTAATCTTTAGAGAGGCCGGTAGGCAGATTCTGTTACCTTTGAGTCTCGGATCTACGACAAGCAACACTATGTTAAAATGGTACTGGCTGTAGTTTCATATTTGCCATGCAGACGCTGGACTAGTATGGATCTTCTCATCTAATTCTCAGCTAGATACCTAAATATTCTATCAAAGATGTAATTGATTACTGTGAGGTTCCCCATATTTTCCCTCAGTTGATCAAATCAAATCAAGCTTTACTGTCGTTCTGACAAGGCAGCTCATATGATACCACTGCTCCCAAATTGGCACCGTCTTATCAGCATCATGCCTTTAAATGGTAAATGGTCTTGTTTTCACAGTAACACATCTACCTATTCGCTCACACAAGCACACACACACATTCACACGCCAGCACCATGCACTGGGTGCAACTGGAGGTTCAGCGTCTTCCTCAAGGACACTTTGGCATGTGGCACATTCTAGGGATCAAACCGCTAACCCTTCAGTTTGTGGACAGCCTGCTATCTACTGAGCCACAGCCATCCTTTATCGTCCTGACAACACATTAGTTGTTCATTTAGTTGTGAAAAAGTAGATTTAATACCAGCTGTTGCCATGAAAATAAATCTCCTGTAGTTCTCAGCAGTGGTCAGTATTTACTGTTCTCTTTATAGAAGCTTCTGCTCTATGAGATGATGACTTTCTTAGTTTTTCATGTCAGTAAGCTTAAACAAACAAACCAAAAAATTCATGCTGTGTCTGCAGCTAGCTGTTCATTCAGAGATCACCACATTGGGTTCATTTAAGCTAAATCAAATCAAAGCCATGAAGACATCTCGTACGGACAACTCACGTGGTTTGTGCTGAAAGAAGCAATTAGCCATTTTACAAAATGAATTACATGCTCATCATCTGGTTTCATCCAGACCGTCCTGCGCGCGTTAAAGCCGGTATCTGCGAAGCTGGTGTTTAGCCATGAACTCACCAGCTCGTGTGACAGTAGCTTGAGAGGAACCAGGTGTGATTTCACGCAGCTCCTATTTTAGTTTTCCATTCCTGGTATTATCAGCTGGCGAAGAAACTCTGGAAGCTTACTCTGTTAAAATCTATTTCACTTCGCTCTGCTGCAAACATCTACACCTGAGTTTCATGCTTAATGTCTGCTATGATTAATTCCTATATCCAGACAGCTTAAGTGAGAGCAGGGATTCAGGTTGAATACATTTAAAAGCATTTATACACAGTGTTATTCCTTGGAGTTTAATTATATAGCAATTGTAAAAGTGGCAACCTGTGTAATGTCTCGATGGCGTGTAGCTCAGTACGCCAATGTTGCTAATGGATACATATGGTATCACCATGTAAGATGTTACTTTGAGGTATTAATCATGTAGGATCAGGTGTAAGTGAAGCTACAGTGGAGTTTAACCCAGGGATCATCACCTATGATGAGGCTGACGTCCTGCTTTGTGCATATTCAGTGGCTAAGGAAGGGATGCATGCTGACAGTGTTGCTAGGAGACCACACACAGTGACTAGTGTGAGAGGCTTGATTTCACCTCCCTCCCCCATTCTTGTAGTCTGGCTGCCTTTCACTGTTTTCCTATCCTCTCTTCCTTGCGCTTGCCTCCATTTGCTTATTCCCTCCACTCTCACGGCCCCTGTCTCGATATTCCCCTCCATCAGTCTGCCCGCAGTACGTTTTCCGCCTAATCATATTTATCTTCTTCCCGGCTTGATGTCTCAGTGGCTCTGTATTTATTGGCTTCCCCCATTTTTTTTTTTCGCCGTTCCCCCTCCCATCTCTTTCAGTCTCTCCTCCTCTCTCCTCTGTGTGCGCTTCAAGCTGCTCGTTCTGCTCCTGAACGTTTCGCTTCGCCCTCGTGCGCTGCTTCCCCTCTGCCTGTCTCCTTCTCTCTCTCCCTGTTGGTTGGGCCGCAGTGCTGTGTCTGGCATCGGTGCTGTGACTGTGGGGTCAAGATGCTGTACAGTGGTGGCACGGTTATCCAGGAGAAAGCGCACAAAACTCAAGCATATGCCTGGTGAATTGCGTTTCCAGTATCACCAAGGCAAACATAGCTTTTTTTCGTAAAGACCCCTGGTTGGTACTTGTAACAATAACTGAAACCGCATCTTTGTGGATGGCTGCAAAATAGAAGTGAAGTAATTAAATGTAGTTTGAACATGCTTTGTTGAAATTCTGCCTCTTTGTCGAAGGCCAGGCTTCTGCTGTGATGTGTCCCTCCACTCTGCAGTGTTGGTGCCTCACTCCCAGCGAGGTGCTTCAACACTACTGGACCACTTGCTGAGTTGGAGGCTGGAGGGCAGAGGGCTGCAGCACAAAGCCTTCCAGGAGTGTTAACTTCAGCAGCAGCGATGGGAGAAAATATTTTAGACACAGGACACCTTCTTCAAACTTTGTTCCTTCCAACCCAGAGATGAAACTCTAGTTGTTTACATTTCATTTTTCCTTTAGACTCGGATTTATTATCTCTCTCATGTCATTAGTAAAACACATTCAGACCAGGTGCAGAGTATTTGCGATCACTTCTTCACACCCTATTTGTATGTGTGCGTTGATGGTGTATGCTGGGTTTCAGTATGTGTGTGATGTATTTGCTTATGTGCATGAATGAGTGGTTTGCAGCGTTGCATGCAGATCGAGTTTCATGAATCATGGCTCCATCTGCTTCCTGGTTCTAATGAGGAATTCAAGCGACTCCTGACCCTACAGATGCTCATGAACAACTTTCTAAATTCTCTGAATTTATTTGGGTTTTAAAGTGTCTTGCGGATTTGATCGCAGCCATTTTATAAAACGTGCACTGCATGTTTTTGCCCGGCCTGTAAAAATCTTTGCGGCCCAGTTTGATAAGATAAACCTGTAGGTGTAAGATGTAGGTCTCCTGGTTTCTTTTAGCTTTGCTAATTGTACACCAACCCACAGCGCGTAATGCGACAATTGTGGGGCTGTCGGCTCAGCTGCCAGGTCCTAGAAACCAAAATCAAAGCTCCATTAAACAAAAGCCCAACCTACAGTCGCAGCTTTCCTAACCTAATTAACATTGAGTCAGCAAACATGGCAGCAGCGGTGGTCGAGGTTGTGGTCAGGGCTGTGGGGTACAAGAATAGCAGTAGCCACGCTGACACGCTGGATGACACACTGGGCTGTGACAAAAGAATCACACACAGCTACACAGATCAACATGCCGCCTGGCCCAGGTGACAGTGCCTGCTGCTCCCACTGTGTATTTTTGTCTGTAGAGTCAGATATGGTTGAGGTATTGTGCTAACATTATACACTGATCAGCCACAACATTAAAACCACTGACGGGATAAGTTAATAACGCTGTCCATCTTGGGACAATACAATGCTCTGCTGGGAAACTTTTGGACCTGGTATGCATTCATCTAGACCAGACTAGACACCCTCACCCCATAGCAATGACACTCCTTGATGGCAGCAGCTATCCCCAGGAGGATGCAGCCTGACACAGGAACACACACAAAAACACTTTAGGAACAACTCAAAAAACATGAAGAACAGCACAAGGTGTTGACCTGGCCTCCAAATTCCCCTCAACCCATAGGACTCAAAGACGCCCACTAACAACATTCTGTTGCCATAATGTTATGCCTGATAAGCGTTGATGCTTTGTGTGTTGGTAAATCTGGTTCATATGGTCCTAAATACATATAGAATAAGTGGAGCAGTTGCTCTGCTGGAAAATGTAAATGTCATGTATTTTTTATGTCCACTTCATGCTGCTTACATCCTCAGTAAAATGAGTTTAAAAGCACTAGTTAGACCTCATTAAACCAGATTCACATGTAGATTCACTGTAACATGCTGTGAATCCACAACTGAGATTTTAAAAAGGTTTCAAAAAGCGAAAGCATTTCCTCATATGATATTTTACTTGTTGTCTGCTTTATAAGGGAGAAGACCAACTCACCTATTTCTAACCAATGCAGTTGTCATAAAAAAATAGTCAAGTACGATTCAGTGTTGTTAACCAGCAGTGCTGTTCAACTCCACAAACCTATCCCAGAAGCACCAATGATAACTCTTTAGTGTCCACTACCACAACACTTTCATAGTGTTTCTATTTATGATGGAAAAACACTAGCATCATGCATCAGCTGACAGCTGCGCTTTTCTTAGCCAATTGTGTTGCACGCTCACATTCTCCAACATGAAATATCTGCCCCACAACAAGCTTGGCTTCTCATGGGGTGAGCGCGAGTAGGAAGCTGTGCATGCGCTACATATGACAAACCATATTACTGTCTGGCTAGCAGACAGGCTTAGATAGGCCATCCCAGGGCCTGCAGCCAAAGATGCTCTGCAGCTGAGTTACCATGCTTACTCAAATATTCATAACTGGATAATGAAAGTATAAATAGTTTTCATGTGATCCACTAGACGTTGGGGTAAACAAAACAGCTACCTCCATCATCATGCATCACTGTGTCTTTGCTGTGATGGCTGCCAGTTGGAGTAATGGGCAGGATTGTTCGCTGTGACACAGAGAGAGTGATGAACTATGACTCTCTTAAAGTTTTGCCAGTAATTTAGGTTTGATTATTTGTGTTTCGTACTGTGTTGCCACATCACAAAGCAATCACTGTCAAGCTTGTCAGCAGGAATCAGGCCGGGAAGTTGTTTAACATGTTTTTTAAATGATTAATGTGCTCAAACATTGCCCTTGATTCTTCTTGTTTAGAGGAGGGCTGCCTGTGACACACGTCCCCTTCTCCCGAGTCTTCTTCTGTACCATGAGCTCTGGCTCTGCCCAGGATGTGGCAGTCGAGCATTTCCTGCGTGACATAGAGAGGCGAAGCAAGCGGCTACACTGCGCTGTGATAGGCTGCGAGGAGGAGAGACCCCGCAACGACATGAACCTTCTGTATCGTAAGAGTCGTTTGGACTGGAGGCAGAGAGACCAAGAGGGAAGTAAAAAGAGGTGAGTGGATCAGCTCGCAGGAGCGCTGCATATAAGGGATTACAAAAGGGTTCAGTTCAATGGGAATATAAACCTCTTAGCCGCTGTGAATGAGTTTAATTTTAAAATCTTAATTCCAAGCACAATTCATGAAGTCAGAGGGGTTCGCTTGAAAAGTCTCGGATAAATTTGCATAGTGACAGTGCATAACGCAGCTGATATGTTCTGTAGATGAGATAAACGAATATATTATCAGGCAAAAAGTCAGAGGGCAAAAATGGGTCAAAACCGATGAAAAGGAAATTTGAAAATTTAGTTGTTGCCACAGTTTTCTCAGTACATATTTGATCATTATTCAGATTAGTCAGATGAATCTGGTTCATAGCTTTGATAGTTGTGTCTATGAAGACAGTATAAAGTTACCAAGTACTGTATTTCAAACGCACACCACTTTAAATCGTGTGTATGGACTTCCAGAGGAGATGGAGTGAATCAGGAAGCCTTATGTGTGATATGTTTTTACGAAATATGTAGCAACAATATGAAGCACAGGCCTCTGTCATCTCATCTCATTTTATTGTATTGGTACTTTTTTGCAAGTAGAGAATCTCATTGGTCCTGCCAGTGTTGTCTCCGTAAGAATGAGGAGTTGTTGCTGAACACGGTGCAGTGTGTGTTCAGGGCTCTAATTTCTCCATCGTTACAACTCAGTTAATTGCTGATGTATCAGGTCCAGCTCCTTTTATTGGATGTCTGCCAGCACTAATGAAAAGTAATCATAATAAATCACTACACAGACTGCGTGCTGGTCTTGTCAATAATATTAATAATAATAATAACGATGATGGTGGTAAATTAGCTTAGTTTAAATATTATTTATACGCGTGGAAAGATGCCCAAACGTCACAACAAACTGTTCAAGCGCTCTACGAGGTCAAACCAGGTTTTAGCAACATAACATCATCATGTGGCAGTGTGGGAATGACCATATTGTCTTGAAAAGTGTGCGCATCGCGGCCTTTTCGGGGCCAGGGGAGAGATGTTGTGTTCAAACGTGAGTCACCTATAATTCACCAAATTCCACGCCGCGTGCAGGGCTGTTTATGCCGCAGAGGAGTTGGAGAACATCAAATACAGTTCAGTTTGTTCAGAAGTGCTGTCCACTGTTTTCTGACTCACCGCGATAATTGGAGGCCAGCGTGCCGGCAGCAGAGATCAACGTCATGGCAGCATCAAGCCAGTGGAGGTGTAGGGCAGCAAGTAGGACAGCGGGACACGATGAGTGATGAAAGCGGGGCTGAGCGGGGCCAGAGCAGCAGAGGTGGGAGGCAGGACATGACCGGTGATGATTGCGAACAAGCGGACTGGTGGAAGAAAACCTTGCTACGAGGCTCAGGTTTTATTGATATTATAAGAATTATACACATATGTGAATGGGTGATGCTGTAGCCTTGCACCTCCAGGTAGTATGCAGGTATATGTATTCCTGAAAAGGCTCTGCAAATCCCTTTAAAGGAATTCACTATTTGATACTGAAGGGGAGAACTTGTCATATGAATAAATGACAGGCCTCTGTTTACAGTATGTCTCTGTCAAGTGGCAACCGCTGGGCAGGGGAGCACTGTCAGGACAGACAGCTATATCGAAAAAGTTACATGTTTAAATAAATACCATAAAAAATAATAACATTTTATTCTATTTTTAAAAAACTAAAACCGCATTTTAACATTTAATATCTGCATTTCTCCAAACCAGTGCTTAAGCTTAGGGTTAGTTTATCCTTGCCACCGTTGCCTTCGTGCTTGCTCTGGGTGTTTCAGGCTGGGTTTTGTGATTTGTCTTGAGACAATTTGCATTGTACACTTTATAAATAAAATTGAACTGAATTCAATTGAACCGTATAAAAACACAGAATCCCAATTAATTATTGAATTGCCCCTGACTTGCCATTCATGCATACATTAAGACCAATGATGGCGTATTTTTCTGTTATTGCAGCTGTCATGATAGAAAAAAGCACGCGCATCTGTCACATAAATAACCAGCTCAAAGGTTAAGGTCGGTGTCTGAAATGACTCATGAGTTTTGGCCAGACAAATCCAAGATCTGTTTTATGGAAGCTGTACATGTGATGGGAATCATAATAGCGAAGGTTTATTTGGTGCCGGGGTTGCCTTAGGGTCATCTACAACTGTGTCCTAAATATTAGAAAACAATAACATAATACTATGAGAACGATCAAAAGCTTTGAGTTAAACCACTGGGAGGTTTTAAGCTATTTTTTCCCAGCGACCGTAGAAGAACCAGATTAGTTTAAAACCATGCTGGAGACAACCCATAACTTAAGGCAATTAATTAAAGTGCCATGTATTGTGTCAAATATGTCAGTAAGGTCCAACAGAATGAGGACAGCTTCAAGCACAAAGTCAACATTCAACCTTAACCCATCTGAAACTTCCCAGCTCTAATTTGCCCTCAAACCAGATTGAACGTTCTCGGAGATAATCTCGTTCAGCTGCTTAAACATAACCCGCTCTTAAACTTTGCTCCAAAAAGGTAAATTAGAAATAGGGCGATATCTGCTGGGGGCACAATTATCTAAACTGGATTTCTTTGGCAAAATCTTTGTCACCTCACAGTCTTCAAAGCCTCTGGGAATATCTTGCACTCTGAGGAAGAGGTGGCATTAAAGAGTCAATCTAAAAAGGAATCTACCAAAGGTGCTGACTGGCATAGACAGCAATGTACATGTCTTTCTGCTTAATAGTGCTGGTTAAGATAAATCTGAGACCTGCTCAAAACAATCTTCATGCTTTAATAAAATAATCTAATCTAATATAATATAATAATCAAGTAATGGCCGCCATTATACTATTTTATTAAAGCATTAAGATTTTAATTTCCAATTTTGAGAATATGCTTGATCGATTTGTCACAGATTGAGCTCTTTTTGTGACACAAAGAGGCAGTGAGGGAAATCAGATCTCCCACTACGCTGTCCTGAATGAGCAACTCGTTCTCTAGTACAGATTTTCATTTAGTGAGATTTAGAGGTGCCGGGCAAACACTCTCCCCCTGTTTTCAGTCTTTAACTTAAGCTACGTTAACCAGCTGCAAACTGTAGCTGCGTGGTGAACGAGCAGATATGACAGATATGAGCATGGTATTGATCTTCGTATTTAACTCTGCTTTAGCTACTGCAGATTATGGGCTAAATGTAAAGCAGCAAGAAAGAGAGAGCAGATAGAGAGCTGAGATTCCTGATCTCGTTTTTGAAGTAGTTGGGAGCTTCTGCCCTAAGAAGAAATAATAAGAAAAAAACAGAGCACTTCAAGCTGCTAGAAGGAGTCGCTCAGCCTCTGTTCTGGGCTAAATTTGGCCCTGTAGTATCTATGTCGATTGTGAGGAGTCACCAGTACATCTCCACAGGCATTCAAGGGCATAAACATACTTGTACAGATGCAAACACACTCTCTTAGTATACCACACACACTGCCTCACACGTGAGCAAGAAAACTGGAGCCTCTGTGCTCTGTATGACGAGCAGCCTTAGTGCTCCTTCTGCTGCCTGCAATGCTGAATACGAATGTAAGCTCCAATTGTCTTTGTCTGTGCTTCAGTGCCTCACAGGGATCACAGCTGATATAAAAGGAAACTGCCGCATGACTTGTGGTTTTATGTCACCATTATGTACTACAACAACTCTCTTATGCTGAACAGTCGAGCATTTGTGCCATTTCATTACACACTCAGAAACTATTTCTAGATATATGAGTATCTGCCCTGCTTACAGGGCAGGGATTTATGTCAAGCAACATGAGACCTCCATCGAATAGGACACCACATAAGTGCAGCACCTGTCTCTAAAGCATAGAAGCAAGTTATCAGGTTATCAGAAGCCATTTTTAAGCTTCTGATGAACTCACCAGGGCTGTTAACCTTACAGTTTTCTTTCAGCAGCTTAAAACCACTGACACGGATTTCTGAAATTCAAATTTAGAATTACTTCTTCTATCTAATTTTTTTGAATATGTTATTTTTGCTTTTAGTAATTTTAGACCATAGGGATTTGTGAATATTAGAAGTAGTTATCCACAGCAGGTGGCTGTAAAGCATCTGGATCCAGTTGTGATTATGAGGTATTCAATGTATTTTACATGCTCAACAAATATATCCCGAGGAATGCAACTGCAACCGCTGCTCAGTTTGACTGCAATATCCCGTCAGATATTTTCTCTTTGTCAGTTTTATTTATTGTTGTGGGAGCTTGTGTCATTGATGAATTCAAAAGTGAACTATCAAATACCAGAAAATCACAGCTGTTCCCATGGTAACAGATGAAATGCTTCTGGCGATCCTGAAAGCAGACTACAGATGTGGGCTGAGGATATAACATGGAAAGGATAAGGGAATTCCAGCAGCAGAGCGTAAACTAGTACGTTGCTTTTGACAAGGGAATTGATTTTCTAATTGAATGTGTTTGAGCGGTGAGCAGATGTGGAGGAATTCAGATGGAAAGATATGTGAATCCGAAAGATGGAAGAGCCTCCAGGGCTTTCCTTTTGCAACAAAAGCCCTGCAGGCATTTCTTTACTGCACAAATGATGTTTGAAGACCAAAGAGAGAATGAGGATAGAAGAAGGTCAATATAAATGAAAGAACATGAATGTTTTTTATGTTACTGTCATTTCTTCATGGCTCAATGTTTTTCTGACACCCACACCTTCTCAACTCCGTTTCCAGCTCAACCCAAACCGACCCCTCAGCTACTGTTGGCAAAGTCAGAGACTTGGCTTCTTTCCGGCGGCACTTCCGGATGGGTTTCATGACAATGCCCGCCTCCCAGGACCTGTCCCCTCACTCCTGTGCCTCTGCCATGGCGCCACGCTCGCAGTCCTGTCATGCTGTTGGTGCCGGCGATACAAGTTTAGAAAATGGAGATTACTCTGACACGCAATCCCAACATGGGGGCCGTTGCCCCCCAGCCAAACCCAAACGTCACCCCAGTACTCGCCTCAGCTCCTCATCAGCTGACAGCAGAGGACCTCCTGAAACTCCGCCACCCCCTCCACCCACTCACTCACAGGCCAAACACTCGGACAAGAAAAATGGTAAGAAATGCGTTATGAGGTGCATATTCTGCAGAGAAAAGGTTCTCTTTTCTTAACATGTCTTTTTGTTTCCGACAGCCATGAAGAAGTCTGACTCTGGAGAGATTGGTTCAAAGAAGGTTCCTCCTTTAAAGCCCAAGAGGAGTCCCAGTACCCAGCTCACATTTGACTCTCTCCCTCCACGTGTGCCTCCTTCTGCAACATCTCTGCCGTTCCAGGCAGCAGACTCTCAGAGTCAGACAGGAGATGGGGACGATGAGCCAGTATATATAGAAATGGTGGGCCAAGTGTTCACCAGAGACAGCCAGACGGCCACGCCCCACCCTGTCACCCCTGTGGCCACCACACCAGACTCTGACTCAGACCAGAGTGAGGCCATCTACGAGGAGATGAAATACCCGATGCAGGAGGACAGAGAGTCTCACAGACACCTCCCTCCCAAACATGAGAAACTAAAATCTAAACATTTCCATGTCACCCCTTCCTCCTCCAGCAGCTCCTCATCTCTGCCACGCCCCTCATCTTCTTCCCCTTCCTACTCCAAACCCAAAGCTACCGTGTCAATATCCCATTCATCTCCTCTGCCTTCCTCTGCATCCTCCACGCCTGTACCCCAGGTCCTCTCTGCCAGCCCCCACACGCCTCGGGCTCCTACTCCGTATCTGCTGCAAGGGAGTAAATCTGAGTCCGAGTCCAACACAAAGATTCCAGCTCCTTTCCCCAACCTTCTGCAGCACCGGCCCCCTCTGCTTGCCTTTCCTCAGCCTGCGGCAGCCTCCAGCGGGGTCGGGGTGCAAAACAAGGCGTCTTCTGCTAAAATGGGAACTCAAACATCAAGTGTGACAACTCAAGCGAGCACCTCCTCCTCGGCTTCTTCTAATGTCTCTGTATCCCTGTCGGGCTCCAAGGAGTCGTCAGGAGGAGGTTCATCGCAGCAGGACAAACACAGCAGAGACGCCCAGTTAGGCCCTGCTCCTGGACTGAGAGCTAGGAGCCACTCCACACCCCTACCACCCTCCTCTAAATCCACCTCCCCCTTCTCTCACCACCATCACCACCCTCACCATCGTCCCTCGCACTACCATCACTATCGCAAGCCAGAGAGAGGAGACTCACCTGCTCCAATTAAGAGCAACTCTCAGACTTCAAACCAGGCCACAGTCCAGACACAAACCTCAAGTACAGGCAAGGAAGGCAAGTCTGTCAGTTTCCTCTTGAAGTCTGATAAAGGAGAGAGGGATAAGGACAGGGACAGGGACAGGGACAGAGACAGAGACAGGGACAGGGACAGGGACAGGGACAGAGACAGAGATAGGACTAGAGACAGGGACAGAGAGAGAGACAGGGACAAGGAGAAAGATAAGGATAGAGATAGAGATAGGGACAGGGATCGGGATAAGGACAGAGACAGAGACAGAGACAGGGAAAGAGACAGAGACAGAGACAGGGAAAGAGACAGAGACAGAGACAGAGACAGGGATCGGGATAGGGAAGGAGGGCCACACTCCTTACAGATGGATATTTCTAACACCTGCAGCAGCCAAACGCCTCAAAGCAGCACCAGCTCGACCCCTACGCCATTATCCTCGTCCCAGCGTCCTCATTCTCGCCCACATCTCCGCTCTCATACTCCTCACGGCCTGCCGGCATACAAGCCCCCCTCTTCTGACAGCCCCCTGCTATGGACCTACCCCTCCGGTGGCTTCCGGAGGCCGCCGGCTTACGAGAGCTTGAGGGGCAGCTCTCAGACACCGTCTCTTCAACAGCCCTCGAGTCTTACTGGTGTATGTGAGGGGGCATCCAAGAGCAATGGAGGGTCTGCGTCCCTCCAGTCGAAAGTTGGCTTCCTGCCTTGGGACAGCAGTGCCAGCTTAGCTGCAGATGAGGGGTCTTACTGGCCTATGCAGAGAAAATTGTCCTTCAGCCATGGGAGCAGAGAGACAGAGAGTAAGTCAGAGGTCACTTTGAGCACAGAGTGCAGAGGCCTTATTGCAAAAAGTCTTTTGAAAGGTGTTTTAATTCTTGGAAATACTCATTCTCTTCCTTGACTTCTCTCAGAGGATGAAGGGCGGGCGTGGAATGGCAGCGCTGATGCCCTATTGAGGATGGACAAGGACGACCTCGGGATGGGGTCTCGAGGAGGCCAATCAGGCATCCCGGTCCACTTCAGTGGTGCCACCAGTAGAGCCCTTGGTCACAGTGAATCGCTGGCCGGTGTCGACAGCAGCCCAGGATTCAGAGCTCTGCCTAGAGTAGGGCTGCCTCTTCCCTGCCAGACTTTTCCCGCCTGTCGCAATGGAGGTAGGCAGTGGTCATAATCTTTTAGTCAGCTTCTAACCACAACATCCCGTTTTAGAAAGCAACTATAGCAGTGGATTTACATGGAGATTCTTTTACTGGCTCGGACAGTTGACATATTTATTGTCCTTGTTGGGCTCATACAAGAGGTTTTTCTTTGAGAAATAAAGAATAAAACTGCATGCTCTGCCTTTCTCTCCTCTCCTCTCCTCTCCTCTCCTCTGACTAAAGGCTAACTGCGGAGCCAATAAAAGAAGTGTTCCATAAATGGGCTCACATCCCTGAGCAGACACACATTCATGAGCACTGGCCCCATTTCATAATATTTACAGTGTACATTGTGACAACCTTGTTATTCAAAACGCGTTTTAATTGAATTAAATTTAGTTTTATGAGCTCATTTTTAAACAGTGCAATTTATAGCACAGGTAAGCCCATCACTGAAGTGATATTGAAAGAAAGCTCAAAATAGTCTGAGAGTGCGACTCCCCACCAATTCTGGTCACTCACTATTCTTTTGAACTCTGCCGAGTTACATCCTTTCTGTCATTTCACTGATCACTTTATTTTTGACTGTAATTGTGTTTCTGTCATATTTGAAGTACAGATAAACAGTAATTGTTGATTTGAGCAAATTGTAAATCAGGATCGCCGTCTAAATGCAATATTGATTGTTCAGTTATAAGAATACTTTCTAAACTTTACTAGCTTAAACTATAATGAGCACACAATGTACAGAGGTTTTGGCTCAAATCACAAGTGTAGTTAGGAATTGAGAGCACTGTGTGCTAAAATGCAAAGTTATATTCTACTGTTCTCATTAGCAGGCACACAATGTAATGTTTGTTTCCCCACAGAAGTGGGGCGGCTGGGCCGCTCCTCCTCTGCTGCTGGAGTGAGACAGGTGGGTGGAGATGTCCAGAGACAGAGCAGTCTACCAGCACGAGAAGCCCTGAATCAGGTGGATATATAACACCTAGCCTTATAAATGCAAACTCTGTTAACTTCATACATGGCAGATTTAAGAGTGAACATGAATATCATTCTCCTTATTGGTTTCCCTTCTCCTGGAGACACTGCTCCTGCAGATCTATTTATAGCTGGCGAATATGCCCACTGAGCAGTATAAGGTTCTTCCTGCCTCAAAAGAAAAAAGATTTATGACGTAGGTTCATGTATAATCAGTAAATGAGAGACAGTTGTGGATTAGAGAACATACTGTACTCTGTTTTGGAGTGGTGAGCTGCAGTCTTCTAGCAGCACATTTTGCCTAGTTTCTGGCTTCATCGCAAGTGCTGACGCAGTTTGAGTGTGCTGCAGAGACTGTCTGCATGCGTCTGGTTGACCCTCCCTCAAACTGCAATAGATGCAGCAGCGCTGCATCCTGGTGGCTGTCCATAGGAACTGCAGATTTATTCAACACGTGCAAGGATTGACTGTCACTTTTAAAAGCATTGCAGTGATCATGCAGGTTTAGGCATTCATACTATTTCATAAACTTGACTTTTTTCCCCTGTGTTCAGCTGCATGGTCTGGCCCAGACTCAAGCGCCCTGCAGTCCCAGTGGCCCCAACATGTCTCGGCAGCAGCAGCAGCTTCAACTTCACCAGCAGCAGCTGCAGTTAAAACAGCAGCTCCAGCAGCTTCAGCATCAGCACCACCTGCAATTGCAGTTCCAACACCTTGCCCAACTGGCGCAGGGGCAGCCTCCTGTCAGTGGAGGCACCACCCCGTCTACAACGCAGACCCAGAGAGACGGCAAACTGCTAGAAGTCATTGAGCGTAAACGCTGCCTGTGCAAAGAGATCAAGGCCCACAGACGCCCTGACAAAAGCTTGTGCAAGCAGGACAGCATGCCCATCCTCCCTAGCTGGAGACGGACACCTGAGCCTCGAAAGACTGGCACGCCACCCTGCCAGAGGCCGCAGGCGGTCGTGTGGGACACGGCTATCTGATGTGGAAAGACAGGCCAGTGAGTACGGCTCCTGAAGAAAGACAAAAAGAAAAAAAAAACAAGACACACAAATATGCTGAAGATAGATGAATAATGAATAGAAGAAAAATGGATAAAGTAAGTGGAAAATCCTCTTAAATGTTGTGGGGATATAATAACCATAGAGCAACAAGACACTTGTGTGATAAACTGATCTACTGATCTGAGAGCAGTAATAAAAGTTACTGGGGACTTTGAACTCATTTGGGAAAACATTTTTAAAAATGCAGATTAAGATGTGAAGAAGTGTTACAATCAGACTAAATTAATTTCTTACCCAGTTGGTTTGTACCGACTCTGTACTGTGTACTACTCTGAAGTGTTCCAGTTGCCAATCATCTTTGCCACAAAACACCAGTATTATTGCTACACATAGAAGACGCCAACTTAATAATAATGGGTGGGGTGTTTTCTGACGTTGGTGTTGCCAAATTTCTTCCTGACTACTTGAGACATAAAGGAATCATGTATTTTCTCCAACACTCATAAAAACTACTCTGTGGATGAGCAAAGGCAGAACTCATAGATAAGTTATTGAAGTGTTTTCCTGAAATCGTGAATGTATATGAGATGTCTTGGTATCAATAGATTGTCATTGTGGATGCAAATAATAATCACCGAGGAGTAAAAGCTACCTACTGTATCTGTTTGCATATTTGTAATGTAAATCTATTTACTTTCTCAACGTTTCTGCAATTTTATAGCAATATGTTCCCAAAGCTGGAGCAACATAATTAAAACTTGTGTCAACTAGCCTAACATACATATCTAAGACTTGAATAAGTCATATTTACTGTGTCATTCTCTGCATGTCATGATAGACATACAGTATTGTAAAAAAAAAAAAGAAAAAAAAAAAAATCTGTGTAGAGATGATCATGTCAAATTTTTACATACAGAAGATCTTCACTATGATAATGTGTGGTTGTATAAAAAGACGTTGCTTGGAGGGTGGGGTGGGGTGGGGTATCTTTAGGAAAGGTGGTGTGACAGATGGCACATACAGTGCAGTCCAGCCAAATATAGACACAGATCAATGGTACAAAAACTTCATCACTCATGCTTATCCACAGTTGCACATTAGTGATTGTTCCACCACTGCAGAAAAACAAGCACTGACACCCATCAACACAGACTGTGCAATATAGTGCAACTGATAAGACTGTGAGTATCGATCACCTCAAACAGAATGCTGGAACAATCTGCACAAATCATCGTATAGGAGAAATGAAACCCTAATGTACTGTAAATAGATATGTACAACTGTATTGAAAATGTAGCAAATATTTCCATTTTCATACTTGTAATCAATACATATTATGTAGCATATACTGTATAAACATAACTTTCTTCACTTGTTTTTTCTAAAAGAATTAAGTACTTTATCTGCTGCAGCCAGTCCATGCATTACTTATAGTTCTACTAATAAACAGTAAGCCCTCTACAGAAAGGCGCAGTCCAACATTTGTTAATTTAAATTTATGCAAGACTCCCTTTAAGCCGTGTTATTAATTTATTTACGCCCTTTTTCTACATTCATTTTTATTTGTGTACAGATTTCCACAGCTCGTTGTCTTGACATTTTTGAATACTTTGCTGCTATCTTGAACTACTGGTGTTGTTCATTCAACTACATGGTGGTGCCATGAGAAACATTATTAATGTAGTGGTTAGTGTTACATTATTTGTTTTCTTTCCGAAAAGCCACGTGAAATGAAGTTTGTACCTTGAAGAGTGAGCCCTTCTGTAAAAGTATTAAGGCGCTTGAATGTCTTTTGGTTGTTGTTGTTTTTACGATAGTTAGCACCAAACTGTACAGTACAGTACACCCAGTGAAAAGAAGACCTATCTAAATGTTTGAGAGTCACTGCTTGGCCTTTTTTTATTTATTTTTTTTATTTCTGTTCCACCTGCTCGTGTTTGAGGGTAAAAGTTTTTCAAGCTTACCGAGTCCATTTTCAAACAAACACACGTCAGGTTGAAGGAAATGGGCAAGTGCAATGCATGCAGAGATTCCTCACACTGAAATGTTCCAATGACCCTTAGTATTGTGCCCAATTTCATTTCAGATACTGAGTAATCACTTTACTACAATTCCTTTTCACAGACTGATATGGAGCCCTACGTATCATTTCCAAAAATAGTTTACAGAAGCTGTTGGTTTTTGTGTGTCTACTAAAACAGTGGCCATTATACGAGTGCCATACTATATTGATATGGTAAGATACGGTGTACCTTGGAAATCACTGTAGTGCTATATTTGCATTGATATTGTCATTGAAAATAAATTTTATATAATGAACTTTACACAACAAACAGAACTGTCCCATGTTTTCATGCCACGCGCTGTCTCACAGTGGGGACGGTGGGGAAAGTGGACACCGTGTTCCCACTGCGCTGCTGCAGCAGGTGCTTGCAGTGCCTTCTGCTGCAATGTGGGGGCGCTCCCACCACTCTCTGCTTCTGCTGCTGCGGCGGCTCTGTGCATTACTGTCACAGCTCTGACATACTGACTGGCTCAGTAACACACCGGGTACAGTAGTTTCATTTGAAAGAATTTTGTATGGTTATTAAATGATAAAAGGTTTAGTGTAAGAGATACACATACTGTAGCAAACCCCGTAGCTTTCAATGTGTCGTCCGGGTGAAGCACACACGCAGACCAGTATATTAATTTATCATCTTAGAGTTGATCTAATTCTCTAAATCACTGTCTGGAGAGTGTTTTTCTCATTTATCATGGCTGCAAAATGAATAGTAAGAAGATTCTCTCTGTATTTTGTAGCAGAATCTGATAATGCCATCGATATAATCCAAGATAAATGAACCGCCACAAGCGGTGCCATTCATTGATTAACAGACACTTTGGGATCCTTGAGGAAATGTCAGATGCATATCTTGTTGATTTTAATTTTTCCTCGGATGTGTGAGGTTGCGCTGCTTGGAGCACACGATTTGCTTGGAGGACTGTCTTTCAAGCGTAGGGGACGGTGTGGAGTGGATATGCGGCGCCGATGATTGGCCGGGCCGGAGGAGGATGGGAGGATGGTGCGGCTCTGCCGGTGGATGGGTGACAGGAGCGTGCGTGCGTGCATGCGCATGTGTGTGTGTGTGTGTGTGTGTGTGTGTGTGTATGCGGGGGGGTGGGGGTTGCTTGTAGAGAGAGGCGGAGGGAGTGCTTTACCGCAGTATCACTACATTTCTGCACCACTCATCAAAACTCTGCGGCATGCAGACAAGAGCCGGGGGGGAGGGCACTTACTAGGTCTGTTCAGAGTGTAGGACCGCTGCCTCTTCTGGTAGCCTTTAAGTTCTTCTTTATTCCAAAGGCTTCTGTAGTGTTTTTTTTTCTTTCATTTGTGCACGTTTAAGCAGACTTCTGTAGCCTTTTTAGTCTTTTGCCGTAGCCGCGCTGGTACAGCAGAGCTCTCTCTAGCCTCTCTGCTGTCAGGGTAGTTGTTTTAAACCGGCTCTTGTTGCGTCAGGCAGTCATTTTCATTTTACGTTTGGAGTCCAAACTTGTATGACAAAATGGCAAAGGATGGAGAAAAGGGCGAGTGGAAAGAGTATATATGGAACCCAAGGACGAGGGAGTTTCTGGGCAGAACGGCGAGCAGCTGGGGTAAGTAGTAGGCTGGAGTCCAGCTATAGCAATGCAGCAAATATGCTCGGTAACAGGTCTCTGTCATGGGGGTTTAAGCATTTCCTAAAGCTTTAGCATGGCACTGCAGGAGAGGAGTCCGTCAGAACTGAACGTGCACAACTACCATCTGAATTTGACTCAGATCGAACTTGATCAATTTGAGTCAGTGTCCTGAATGAGGCGGCTGTCGCTGAAATCTGACTGCGGCGCCGCTCCCGTGGAAGCCGGCTGATTCCCCCCCCCCCCCCTCCTGCCCGTTTGCTTTATTTATTAATTTACAGCAACGCTTTCCCTGCGCATTGCGCTCTCCATATGGGTGGAGGGGATGTGGTTTTTATTTCACTTTGAATTCGCGGGTGCTGAAACGGGCTCCACTCTGTTGCAAAGTGCATGTCATCGGTTCTCGTTGGAGAGTGCTTCGGCTGGCTTTAACAGGAATCCTGCTGCAGAGGAGACTGCCTCTAGGAAATAGGCTTAATGAAGTTGTGTAAAAACTGCCGTGCGTGTCTGTAGCTTGATCAAACGTGCCTTGAGCATGATGTCATTCATTTCCAAAGCCTGAAGGCTTTGGAGGAAGAAGAGACCAGTTGTCTTATTCTGCCCCCATTTTTTTCTGCCAAACAAAGGCCCTGCAACTATTTGAAAGATTCATGAAATGACAGGGCGCATATGGCTCTGTTCTAATGACATTGGAGCATTTTAATCTGGGTAAAGCCGAGGGCCAAATGCTATTTGTATCACCTCCAACCCGGCCCCTCCCAGTGTGTGTAAATCAGTAAGGGATTTAATCCTAATCTAATGACTTCATTGGCTGATGAGGAAGGTATCAATTCAGGGCGTTTTAGCAAAGTGAAGGACTTTCAGGAACTGAGACTGCATTTGAGCTTTTCAGTTGGAACACAATCTCAATCTTAACACTTAAATTGAGTGCTTGGGGCTAGACTAGTCCAGAAAGTGGTCTCAGTATAATTATGTTTCATCAATGGACATTATGCGTCTGGAAGTGGGAATCATTGACTCTGTCTTCCTTTGCTGGAATCCTGGTACAACTTAATCCAGCTCAGTGAGTCCCAGGTGCTTTAAGGTCTGGTGGCCTTTTTAAGCTGTGCTCTCTAAGGCCTGTTAATTAGGCTATTTCTGTAGTTAGCCACTGCACACAGGCCTGCTAAACTTGGCATTTCACTGCGGCGCTCCCTCATTTCCTAATGCTGTACATACTGTACCTCTGCATCCACCTGTTTGGCAGCCCGGCTCCGTCTACTTTCATCCATTTTCTGCGCCTGTACCTCTTGCTCCAAGGGGGGGGGGGGGGGGGCGAGGAAATGGCCTATGTAGGTTGTCAGTCTCTTTAAAAGACAAATATGTTGTTCACACTAATTATGCAGTGTGTTCGTCCAGAGCATTAGATCAAAGACTTCTTTGAGGATGAAACGCAGAACATTTCCCTCTGTGTTCTGCTTTGTGTAAAGAGCTCTAATGATGTGGAAA
The DNA here is from genome assembly GCF_963514085.1 of Chelon labrosus. Classification (NCBI taxonomy): domain Eukaryota; kingdom Metazoa; phylum Chordata; class Actinopteri; order Mugiliformes; family Mugilidae; genus Chelon; species Chelon labrosus. Next base: position 3,363,836 of record NC_140350.1, on the reverse strand, counting down.
TAGCCTTGATAACGTAGAACAGTCCTGCAATTTTGGTGTTACATTGCCACCAGCTGACACCAGTGAAACATGGCCGAACAACTACCTCTATTTAGAAGAAGAATAATTGAGTGCTCTGCGTCCCACTTCCGAAAAAACAAGACTCTAGATTCAACAAGGGAAAAGAACCTTAATATGAACAAAATAATGATGCTGCTCCTACTATAAGATTCTACAATGTATACATGATAATAAATGGTTTTACAGTGAAAGAGCCGCAGTTCAAAGCTCCAGACCTTTTTAGGGTTTAGTTCAGAGGTCTGTTTGATCACCAGTTTCCAAAGCAATTAAACAGCGTCTGCTCCCAATTGATTCTGAAAGGAAAGAGACACCTCATGCCATTATTACTGAAGAGAGAATGGGATGCTGAACCATCCCAGCTTGTCCTTTTGTTCTTTGCTTTCAACTGCCATCTGCGAACAAAACCGAGGTGAAAGAGAGATGCTTGGCTGTCCATCATCAGGTTGGACCGAGAGGGCAGACTGTAAACCTAACACCCACTTTGCCAGGGGGAAAGCCACCCCGCCTGCAGGCTTGAGCCTGTGTGCACGTGTGCATATCCAGCCTCCCCTGGGTGGTGTCATATTTGTGGTTAGCACAACATCCCCCCAGGATGAAAGAGGAAAACACTTCAACACTGTTTTGTCACAGCTCCTCTCTCATGGCTCTCTCGATGCAGCGCCTCCAACTTGGTCCACGGTCTAGAGCTTCTTTATATTTAATAACTCCTCTTGGGTCTTTTCCTATCTTTCGACAAGATGTTCACTTCTATCTTACTTAGCCATGCATTCATTTTTGCTTAGAGTCCAATAGCGCAGGCTATAAATCTTCAAGAGAGCCCCCTTTGTAATTGGCCCCCAAGGTGCAGCTTCCTCTTGACATTTTGTTATGGATTCCTGCAAACCTGGCTGCGTGGGGAAGCAGATGTGACGCCGAGCCTGCTGACAGAGTGCGTGAGCGCCACGCTGGGGGCCATCCAGCAAAGGCACAGGGTCAAGGCACTCAGCTGCTACCCAGTGTTGGCCTCAGGTGCTGATGCTTAAAATGGGGGCTGTGTCATAGAACATAGTATGTGCACAGCAGAGATGGGACCTAACAGCTGCATGTGATGTTTCCAGGCAAGAAAGCTCATCGGGTTATTCATTGATTGATGCTTTCAGAGAGGGCTCATCTATTCTCTGTGCATGTGAACATACACATATCATGTAAATGTAACATCTGAAGGTTAACTGCTGGTTTGACTGTGAGCAATGGGAAGCTGTCACCTTATGGGCTCTCACTATTTTCAAAACCATTTAAGGAGTAATCACACAGATTCATTAATAAGACAAACAATTATTATTGTAATGTAACATTGTGATATATTCATACATGGTCTAACATAAGCTTCTTCTATGGCCTGTAAACTCCTGACTCTGTAGCCCAGTCTCCAGGGGGTCCTTGTTTTCTCTCTCACTGTATACCCCTCTGTCACTGCTCCTTCCCTCTATGGACAGGACAACTTGATAATGAAATGGATCACCAGACATTCAATCCTGCTTTAATTTCTCTTATTTCTGGCTTGGGGACGGACCACATTTCTCAGTCAACCGAATGCATGAGTGCGAGGAAAGCAAGCACTAACACGCAGTTTATGTTTTTGCAATTAATTGGTAAGTTTTAGATTACGTTGCGCGATGAATGACGTTTCAAGCACCAGAAAGGCCGGTGTTCGTGTGAGGGAGAGTGACACTGAGGCAGATGTTGCAGCTTGAACAAAGCGCCTCTAGTTTAATAAGGATTAACTGGAATCCCTTGGGCATGTTTGGTCAAAAAGTGACCCAGCAGGCGCAACACAGCATCAGTGACGCCTGACTGAAACGAACGGATTTCTATTATCAATTCAGATGGAAGATTATTCATACTTACAGTTGTGTTTGTGCATTACTGTAATTATGAAAAGGACTAATGCACCCTTTATGTATAATTTAAAAGCCTTCTACAGTAATGCACAGCAACCTTCCAGTTCTAAAAGTACACAGTGAGATGTCTAAATGCAGCAATCAAAAGACAGAAGAAAAAGAATGGCCGAAAATGTCATTGTTGTTTCATAATGCAGCCTCATGCATAGAAGGCTTGGTCTGCACACAGCGCCTGCCTTTTTCATGTAAAAAGCATATGAACAGAGACAATAAAACATGCGCTGTGCTTGTATTTGCAATTTGAAAAAGCTTTTATTGTGTAATGCTTACTAATTTTTTAAGTTTGAAGATGAAGAGAAGAAGATGATAATTCAGTGATTTATTATTTAGAAGTTAATTGTGATGCTAAAATGCTAAAATCAACCAGAAATGTGCAGGAAAAAAAAAAACAAGTTTCAGGATTTTATAAGGACACTAGCTGTTTAGCTAATCAGCCGTGTTTGCACCATGTGCTGATAACAGTTCTGGACATTTTTGCCTCATTATGTGTCACAATTGAAGCCTTGCATTCTGTGCAATGGAGTAGTGAAGGTTTGCTTTATTATTATACTTTCATTCATATCACTTGCACCATGTTCTTCTTGTTCTTATTTAGAAATACGGTCTTTTGCATTTTGAACCATTATGTGCATGTGCATATTTCATTTTCACTTTGATGGCATACAGCTGATGAACGCTCTCTTCTCTCTGCAGGACTTATCCTTCTCTTCTATCTGGTTTTCTACATCTTCCTTGCTGGCTTGTTTGCTCTCACCATGTATGTCATGCTGCAGACCTTGGACGACCACAAACCAACCTGGCAAGACAGGCTCTCCACACCAGGTACAGATTCTGTATATATAAAATGCATGGACGCACGTCGCAGTCTGTGCACAGTGCCATAAACTCCCTGCTCTCACTCACAGGCATGGTGATTAGACCCCACACAGATGATTCCTTGGAGATTGTCTATAATATCCAGAACACTGAGAGCTGGGACATGTACGCTCAGGCGCTGGACAAGTTCCTGTCACGTGAGTCTAGCCCTTGTCCTCTCTTACAATGACTCAAAATGCTTACTGCTGTGGATTATGCAACCGTCCAGAATGAATTGTTTTTACCAAATAAGAGATAAATCCTTTACAGTCAGCGAGTAGAAGATTGCCTTGCACTAGGGTTTTAGTTGAGTCATAAGCCCTTACAAACAAAATAACCCTCACCCCACCCCCACTGTCCTCACCCCTGCAGCCTACAACAACTCCATCCAAGCCCAGAAAAACCACGAGTGCGCCCCGGATAAGTACTTTAAGCAGGAAGACAGCGGCGATGTGAAGAACAACCCCAAGCGCTCCTGTCAGTTCAACCGCACCATTCTTGAGGACTGCTCTGGAATCCAGGACCGTTACTATGGATACCAGGAGGGCAAGCCGTGCATCATCATCAAGCTGAATCGGGTATGAAAGAAAAAGAGAGAAGGGAAAGGGATGGTGTTGCTAGGAGACATGGAGTGACTGAAGTAATGAATGCGGTTGGGAATATGGGAAAGATTTGTTCTATTTTCTCCTTGTTTGTACAAGAGTGAAGGAGAAAGGGTTTGATATTGTCTTTGTCTCTCACCAGGTGATAGGGATGCTGCCAGGAAAGGATGAACAGGCTCCCTATGTCACCTGTGGTGCAAAGGTAATGCCTTTTTGTCTTTCACAATGCCCATTTTTAAGCCCATTCATATCTATTGTGCCTCGAACTCATTCGGATTATGCCATCTCCTTTGTCCTTCAATGTTTGCTTTTGTATTACTTCAACCATCTCATTTGTGTTGCATGCTGCTTTTGTCATTTGCACCCATCTGAGTGTATTGCTTCCTTTTTTTTTATCCACTGTGCTCCATTAACTTCCACTCTCAGAAATACAAAGTTGGGAAAGATGAATGGGTAAGAACGGGACAGAGCCTGTATTTGGTAGATTGTACTGACCTATACGTAGCAGTAGTGTAACATGTAGTTGTACATTATACACAGATTAGGCTGTTGTTCTTCATCAAATAGAAGTAGATGGTGGGCACCCTGGGAAATGGGATTTAGAGAAGAAGATTAATGACGACCACGTTCTCCTCTCCTATATATAGTACATGAAATAATTATTCAGCCTGTGTAACTGATGAAACTGTTTTCCCTCTCAGAGAGAAGACACTGACAAAATTGGACAGATGGTTTACTACCCTCCAAATGGCACTTTCAACCTCATGTACTACCCTTACTATGGCAAGAAAGCTCAGGTAAGAAAGCAAACACTGCTGGTAATAGAAGTCTTAATTGTCAGGAATGGTTTGAGGCCAGTTTTAGTTGTTAAACGTGTACCAGACAGTGCCCAGCAGTATTTAAAGATGTCTGCGGACCTGTGTTTTTTTGCAGGTGAATTACTCTCAGCCTTTGGTTGCCGTCAAGTTCCTCAACATCACTGTCAATGAAGATATTAACATCGAGTGCAAGATCAACGCCAACAACTTTCCCGGTGGTAACGAAAGAGACAAGTTTGCAGGACGGGTGTCTTTCAAGCTGAGGATCAACACTAATAATTAAGTTGACCTTTTCCCCCGAAAACTACTTCCTTCATTCTCTGCAACACTGCACATGCACAGAAAACAAATGGCAGCATTCACACCCTTTGTAGCATTTGTTTACAAACCCCTCCCCTCGCATTGTGAGGGAAAATCTCCAGTTGTGCGACGAGACGAGGCGAGAGTAAAAGGGTGGTAATCCTGTCATTATTTCTGTCTGTGAGCATTCAGACAAATTATTTTCTGTAAATTAGTTTAAGGTGACGTCTATTTATACTGCATGACAAACTAGGGGATATAAAGGATGTGTTTTGAAAGTTTGCAAGGATCAGCAACATTACCACTGTATTGCTGCTCCCCTCCCGCTGCCTCCTTATAGAGCGTCCCTCTATATATGAACATACACAAATCACAATACAAAATGTGTATTTCTAAAGTACTTATACGGTATCATAACCTTATATCAGTACGTCTATTTTGTTGCACTTACAAGAATAATCCAACAAACTTGCATATATCTCGATGGATGGATGCAGAGATGAAGCCATTTGCATGTGTGTATTGTCTTTAGTGTGCTACGAGGGCAGGAGGCCCCTGCGTCCCTCCTCTCTGCTAAGTTTGAAATAAGGCTATGTAAAACGACTGACCACCAGGAGGGACTGCACTGTAATCTTAAGTACAGGAAGATGCAGCAAGGTCTCCCAAAAACACAAAAACAAACAAAAAAAAAATTAAAATCAACATGATGTTAGACAGCAGAGGTCTGGAAGTGTGAAGCGTGCAGGAGAGTGTGTGTGTTTCGGTGCGCGTATGTGTTTTCCGTTGACAGGTCCCTTTTCATACTGTAGGTCGGGAAGTTGCATGCAATGTGCAATATTCATTAAGTGGCATACATTATGAATGCTTGAGGCCATTCATCAGATGACATCTATTAAATAGTAATCATTTTAGATCATTTGATATTCCTGCTGCTTGTCTCACCTGGGAGTGGCTAATAAGATAGATGTTATACATATTTGGGAATAGTTCTTTTAACACTGTGGATGCCTAAATGGATTCAATGAAGAGGAGGTATATACGTTATATTGCAGATAGCCTAACATTAAGTTAACAAAAAATAACTTAATCAATTTGGGGGCTTCAAAACTCCCACATAGTTTCTTTTAGTCTTCCGGCCTAATCCACCATCTTAACATTATACGAGTGCAGCGCAAATAATCCTTCTGTTGCACGATGTCATCGTCTATCACATTATCCCCAAAGTTACACCAAGAACTGCTTTCTTGTGTCTCAGTTTTAATATAAATATTTAGAGGTTTTTTCTTCTTCTTGGGTGTATTGCATCTATTTTATTTGTATCAGAAATAGATGACACTGTGACATTTTTTTATTGTTTTGCACTGAAAGTGTGCTATTTTTCCTATTTATTCTTTTGTGAAGAGGTGATTTAATGTATTTACAGTTGTGGAAAAGGAGGATGTAGAAAATTAGTTTTTGTTCCCTTTGTTTCATTCAGATTCATTATCATCCTCTGAAGTGTTCATCCAGGATATCAAAATGTAAAGTTGCATCTACTTTTAGAGGTTACTAGAGTTTTGACCGACTGTATGAATTGCTGATGCACCCAAACTTTGATTTAAATGTAGGAAGGGATTTGCGATTGGTTCATTGACCACATAGTAAAACACATTTTTTTCATTAGTTTGTTTTGTTGTTAAAGTTTTCACTTTTGCGTCAGTCAGTCTAAAGGAGACACCCTCATGATAACAAGGCCACCTCTTTCAAAGTCATTCGTTTGAACTGATTTTTGGTGCGTAACGCGCGCTAACTGTGCCGCGCGTTCACACAGATTTGTAAGAAGCAAATGTTGGCTGGGGAAATCTGTGGAGTCACACTTTCAAACTCAGGCACATTACCTTGGCACAGCCACAGAACTGGACCAGTTCGACTGTGATCCTGCCATGTCAGAGCAGCGAATGTGGAACACAAGCATCTGTTCACTCACATTAAGGTCTGGCTTGACTTCACAACTTCATTTTTCTCACAGCAACATGCTTCTCAGCATGCCGGCGGCGTCTACATATCACGAGACTAAAAGAAATTTGTTTTAATGTGCTTGCTTCATCTATATCTGAGGGGTCGTTCAGAATGAAGGATGCTCTTAACAGTTTTACGGGGCTGGTTTTTTATTTGTATTTTCAGTGAGTCGCCACTGACCGGTTCACATGCATTTCCTCCATTGGCAACACTTACTTAATTTCACAGTAATCTCTTAATCTGGTCAGCTAATCCAGAACAGGCACGCTGAACTTCTTTACCTGCTTTGCTCCTCCTCCTCCTCCTCCTTGTGTCAAACGCCCGCTTCAAATCCCGACGAAACACGCTTCACTTAATTTCATTTTAATGCCTCCAAGCCAGTTTTCCTTACCACTATTAAATCCAGTGAAGTCACAGCCCAGCCAGTAACATGTTTTGCTTCATCGCCTGATTGGACAGTCATGTTTCACTCATGCTCCTTCAACCAAAGATCTTTCTGACAGTTTAAATTGTATTTATAGGTGCTGAGCTGACACATCCTCAGCACCTAAACCGAGTAAGGATCTCGTGCAGAGATACTAGAAGACCCAGTGTTGTTGAAAGGCCTCCTCTTATATAATAATGATACGCACAAAAGGAACATTTCACTACGACGTAAGAGTGCCTCCTGGTGGACAGACAGTGTTGTTCCCCAGTGTCACAGAATGTTATTTCCTCTCATCTCCAATTATCCGTCTTGGTTTATTTTTATTTTTTCTCTGTGATAACTTGGAGATGTCCTCAATAAGCAATATATTTATTTCTTGTGTGGCTGTGTGATTGGAAAGGCTAGAATGAAATCAGCACGTATCACCAAGAGCAAGGAAGGAAACGGAAGGAACATATAGTGTATTATTATTCAAATGAAACAATATATGAAGAATGGCTTTGTTTATAAAAGAATATTTTGTTGTAAAGAGGAAAAAATAGACTTGTTTGTTTACCGTTTATGTCCTCATCTGTTCTGCTTCCTCAAAGCTTATAAAACCTTGCAATCAAAGTCCGAATATAACTGCAAAGAGGCTCAGTGCAATTGTTGGACAGAGTCGACTATTTATGTTTCAGATAGAGTATAAACTCAATAAACCTCTTTATTACCCTCAACTTTCCTTGTAAATTTAAATGGTCCAGTTGAAAAGATCGATCAAGGAAGACACTCGTGAAATTTGTTCTAATGCTCTCGCCCAAACGGATTATAAAATATTCTGGATCTTTATTTTCTGCTCTTACTGTATGTATATTTTTGCTCATGTTTACTGCAAACCAAGATAGAAAAATTAATAAATGTCATTTAAGGGAACTCAAACTTCCTTTCGCTTCTGCTTTGCTGTCATCGTTTCTTGTGTCCCTGGTGATTCATTACCAGTGGACAGACAATAATACTAGTGGACTTAATGGCAGTTTGAACCTTTCCACGGTGACTCATTATGAATCATGAGTGCCGCCTTTGCATGTAAGTGAAAAGAAGGCCAGTCGGTGTCAGAGCCAGCGACAGGTGGATTTAATCTAATGTAATCTCATTCACCATAATCCTCGCCGCCCACAGCACCAGTGGATGCCAAATGTCAAATGTTAGCACACATGCTGAAAAAGACAAACGGTCAGAACTAGAATAGGTCCCTGTTACCACATGGTATGATCATTTTGTAAAACTAGTAATAGTTTCTGCATTTATTTATTTTCACACAATTATTTAGAAGACAGGGATTTTCTGGAAATATAAACTGCACCCACCTGCACACACCACGGGTCAGAGGTTAATAATCATCTGGCTGATTTAACAGATGTTCATAATCACAAACACAATTTATTCCCAGAAAAAAAATAATAGGTTGGGCTTTTGCTCTTTTGCTTTAATATAGTCTGCCACCGACTGCTTGACAAGATTATAGGTGAAGTGTACTTCCGCTTGCTGACCTTCACTCAGCTCCTCGTGCTCTCTCTCTCTCTTTCTCTCTGTGCCTTCAAGCACTCTCCTTATCTTTCTTTTCTTCACCGCCTCTTCCTCAGAAAGAGGGAGTGCAGAGCAGGAAAGAGGAGAGAGACAGGATTACGTAGCATTAGAGGATTTTGCGGGTTTAAAATAGTTTGATCAAGAGTGGCACCGGTGACCGATGCATGCACTTGCTACTCTCTCTCTACTGCACTCATGCTATATTCCTAAATATTCTGTGGCACTGTGACATTTTGTTAACAGTTGAATTATAACACCAAATGTGGTTTTACGGATGTGGGTTCAAAACCCGGTTCATGGAGCCACCGTACCAAGATAGTGGAAAATGTGTCAATTTAAGAGTGTAACACAGAGCAGATTATGTTCACCAAGGATCAGCGTGCAGCAGAGCACTGCAACCTCTGCTGGTTAGTGGATAACATTACACATCAGTTCAGTGGCATTTAAATGTCAAGTTATTAAAGCACTGGACCAGACTATGTTGGAAAATCAGCAACCGCATCGTCTCTTGTAAGATTTTTAATCGTTCAGAACATGATATAAAAACGTTCAGCGTATCTGTATGAGTACTCCACGCAACAGTTACTTTGAGGCACTGCATTGTCTTACAATTGTTTTGTGTAATACCGCTTTATTCAGGACAGATTGGTCCCTCTGAAGGCAAATCATCTAGACCTATGAGGTAGCACATGAAATCACCAGGCACTGACTACTTTCAAAACAGTAGTTATTTTCAGTATAGGAAACACAAGAAAATGGCCGATCACGTCGGTGGGAGCAGGCACATAACGCGAACATTCCGATCTAATTCAATAAAAAAAATTACCTCCCCTGTGACATGTGTACAGTGGATGATTATATTCATGTTACTGCTTAAATAATTCACAGCTTAAATACATTATCAGCTGCCTTAAAATGCCTCTAAGGTGAGGAAAAGTCAAGGCATTAGCTCTTAAAATCTTATAAGGAATGTCAAACTAACACTGACTCTCGTATTTGTTGATTGTTGACACAGCACTTTGGTTGGAAGAAAAATATATGGCACATATAAATTTTAGGTGAAAAAAAACTCCAGTTCATTCATGTTTCCTTGAGTATTCTACACCTCCTTTGCGTAGCGTATACAACGCCATGTTGGTCGAATGTGTGATGCCACATGATTATCATGAGGACAGTGCAAAACATGGTAAACATCCATTCTGGTGGTCCTCTTTTTTTCTTTTTTTTTATGGCAAGTCCAGCATGCCATTTTCCTCCAGGGCTTCTTGTGTCCTGTCGTAAACCTCGCCAATGGCCCGCACCACTCTGTTCAACAGAAAACTAAACTCCTCCTGGTTTTGCACACACACCAGCCTAAAAAAGAAAGTCCGCTCTGGCATGGCGATGAAGGCCAGTTCAGCTGCCCTGCGCACGAACCAGGTGTGGTGGTTTGCAAGGGTGCTCTGGTAGGCCTCACGGCACAGCTCTGACGGGCTCCTGAGTCTGCCGGCCTCTGGTGTCTCACCCAGCTTCTCCAGGAAGAGCTTCAGCCAAAGCAGGGCGCGATGTAGGCGCAAGAGAGTCCGGGATCCAGAATCTGTCTGATGGTGGAAGTCCACGATGCCTCGTTCCAACTCCATCGAGATCATGGAGCGCACAGAGTGGTAAGCTCCAGTGTGGTGTGAGACCTCTAAAGTATTCTTTGTCCCAACTTCTGTGTTAACAGAGTTTATTGAGTTTAAATCTGGCCCCAGCTCTCCCTCAGGTTCCTTTTCCAACAGGGCCAGTTGGCGGATTATAGAGGTCTTACTCTCTATTTCTTGAGATATCAGCCCCACCATTGGTCCCAGAGCCTCCATGAACCTGGAGGAGTAAAGCAAAATGAATCAGCTTACAGAGTCCAGGTAATACATTAAACCATTATTTATTTCATTCTTTCTTTTGGCTGTGAATGAATCTATTTCTCTCACTGTACTCCTGCTTTATCTGAGGATCTTACTTCACAAGCTCATCCCAGCTGGACAGATATGGCTGCAGCAATACGTCAGAAGTGTAGGCCGATGCGGACAGCAGTTCAGAGAGCAGCTTTGACACCTGGAAGGTCTGACCAGGGCACCCGTCCAGGAGTAGCGAACCCTCAGCCCCATTAGCCCCACTGCTATTGGACAGCTGGTTAAGCTGATAGTGGGGGGGATGGGATGTGTGTGAATGTGAGGGCAATCAACAGAGAGACAAAAGGAAGGACGGAGGCTGATGAGATTCATTCAAACTGCCCATCTGCTTCACAAAATCATTCTTGTAATGTGCAGGCAATGGGACCATCTTACCTTATTTACTTGATTATAACCTTTTAAACAAGAATCCCAGTGATGATCCAAACCTCCCTCTGGAGTGGGATGTTGTAAAGAACAAGAGAAAGTCTTACAGTTAGTTTTTTACATATCAAACATCACAAGTCAATTATTGACACTCTCCTCAAGGAAATATTTGACTCTTCCACTGCTATAAGCGACACTTGCTAGACAGGATATCAGTAGTCGTGTTTGTCTTCTGTTTGCTGCTGAGAAACTAGTCTGTGGTGAGTTTTTTAAGCTCTGTTGTCTTAAAACAATAATGTAAATGCAGGGTTGAGTAAACTATAACTGTAGTGTTGTTAACCTGGCAGCTAAAAATGAGATATCCCTTTAAGCGTCGAGGAAAAATTAAGGCTCAGGTCAAAATTCGCTGTATGTTTGTTCAACAGCCGCTTTCACACTGTTGTTTCAATACACAGAAATATTACGTAAAGCTGCTTGAAATTACATTTGAGGATAATTGTTCATGAGCAATTATCTGACAGCTGTGTTGTCACGTTAATATGAAACTGACTGGGGAAAGGAAAGCTCTGTGTTTGAGTTTAAAGTATACTTTACATGACATATTTTACATTGCACTTGCATTGCATTTGACTTTAAAAAACTATCATGGTGATAAATGACAGCAGTCAGGTACTACACTGAAATGCTTGTTTTATGTACATTTGTCTGACAGTGCTTCCATATGTTTACTTAAGTGAGGCCTGGAATCTAGGACTTGTATTTGCAATCCAGTATTTTAAAGTCGTTGTACTGCTTCTTTTACTGAAGTAAAATTTCTGAGTACTTCTTCCAACACTCCCCATGTATAAAGACAAGTGTTCACATGACTGCAAATAACATTCTTCTGAGTTTTAATCCATTTTAATCTTATTTCAGCCTTTAACAAAGAAAACCCTGTGATCTTAATTGTTGCCCTCAGCCTGCATCATGTGTTTAAGTTGCTGGTGTCAGTTTTGGGCCCTAAAGGTTTCACATGCCATAAGAACCATACAGGAAATCATTATGTTCTATGAATGGATGAAGTTAAGCTGTTGTTGTTGTTAAAATAGGGTTCTTCAAACTCAAGTCTTAGTGTTTAGTTTATGATCCAGTGTGAATGCATGGGTTCCTCTGGTTCCCATACATTCAAACAAACGTCAGAAAAGGGTCATGAACTTGTTCAGCGCAGCTGTGGTATGTAAGCATGAGGAAAGTCAAACTATGCTACAGTTTCATATTTGAAGGCGTTCCTTCAGAGGTCCCTCTGGGTCTCTGTTTCACACATTAGGGACCACCGGCAACAAGCAGGTTTTAAATCAGCAGAAACATCCCAAAACATTCAGCAGAACTTCAGAGCTACTAAAACACCATGCCCACCTGACAGCTGTCAAAAATGTCTTTCCAACTTGACAGTGGCCTTATACCAAAAACGTCAAGAGTGATGTAAAGACCTCCACAAGGAAGAATCTAAATTTAAGTTTCCTAACAGACTTACTGCAGGGCTACAGAGGTGGCTGGTCACGCTTCCTTCTGAAAAACCAGCACCACAAATGTGAATTTAATCCCGACTGGAAAAAGAGATCACATGGGCTCAGTTTTTTTTTGAATGGGCATTTCTCTTTATGAAAGAACTCTTTTAGTAACTACTTTCATTTATGGAGAATGATTTTATTGGAAGCGAAACATAGACTATTTATTAAAACCTGTTTGGTGAAGTTATAGATTATAGACGTCCAGACAAGATCACTTCCCAAGAAAGGTTGAAAACAGAAGATGTAGTTGCAGAAGTCTATATTTAGACAATATTTTATCTGATCTGACTGAAGAACAGTCGATTGTAGAATCCAACAACCCACTAACGTGTCAGATCCCACACACAAACATTTCTGTGACATGAAAAATGTCTTGATCATGAAGAATATGCAGACAGTGGTGCGACCACCATGCTGCAGCCACCACGCCATGTGACACATTCCTGATCTGGAGCAAATGCATTTCAAACAAGGGAGGGCTTGTATAGATTAATAGTACAACGCACAGAGCCCACACATATACACACACATACGCACTACTACTCACGTAGCCAGAGCGAGCCAAGGAACAGCAGCAGGACCACGATCGCTGCAGCAGCCTTGCCTTTTACACCCATGCTGAATTCCAGTTTGGGGTCTGCTAGTCCACCTCTGCCCCTTCTCTGTGTCTTTTACCTTTTAATTCCTCCGTGTCTCACATGGGTGCTTGTCCCCTTGCACTGGCTGTCACCTAAATTACCCTCTACCAGACCTTTGCCTCTGACCCCCCCTCTGCTCCCAAATCCTTCATACTCCTCCCCAAAACTTCAAATAAAAAGTTCAGTCCTGCATGCTGCCTCTATCAATGTCTTTTCTGCGTCTTTAAGCAGCAGTTTTCCCTCATCACACGCTCTGGTCTGTTGCTGCTCTTTGGCTTTCTAGAGCCTCCGGCTTCGTTCTGTCCTGCCTTTGTCTGACTTTAGAGCTGCTGTCTCTTGTTGTATTGCTCAATCTGAGAGTCCAGAGATCATCTGAGTGCAGCCACTAGCTGATAAAGCAGAGCCAACGCAGCATGTCCGCCAGTTACCTCCTTCCTCCAGATTCATCTTCTATATATGCACTATATTCCCGGTCAGCTCGAGTAAACACTTGCTGCCTCGCCTCGCCTCTCCTCCTTCCACCCACCCCCCTCCCTCTTCCCTCCTCCCCCTTCTCTCCCTCTCTCTTTTTTCCCTCTCTCTCTCTCTTGCTCTATAACTCATTCACACACACACACACAATTAATAGCACCCCCATACCTACTCCCAAGTCCACCAACACTCAACAGACACATTTGCACTAGTATGGATACATTTGCACTATTGTTTACTGTTTTAAGACGCTGCTCTATGCGACTGTACTACATTCATTTGTGCACTACTGTGTACTTTTAGTGTATTTTATTGTGTTTTGCTGCTGTAGTTTTTATCTTTATGCTACTAAAGTTGTTATTTGTATTGCTTCTGAATGAAGAGAGCTGCTAACTGTATTTCATTGTTTTTCATCTGACAATGACAATAAAACTTCTTATTTTATTATTCTTACTGTGACCACCACACAATAAAGCAGTGCCGACACACTTTAAACATGTTAGTTTGCACTGTCGTGAATAATTAATCCTCGTGTTAAAGTCATGACAGCCTTGAGTAAATCCGTGGTATTGATTTGTGACCACCAATTCTCCGTTTGGAGGTTGAAGATGTGATACCAAATCCATGTTTGCCAATCAGTAACAATGTCTAACTAAGCTTATCCTTGCTGAGATGGCAAAAGGGACAAGGATGTTGTGCTAATTTAATTCTAGGTATAACAAAGATCCATAGCTTTAACAGACATAGTGGAAGCCAACAAAATGACTATATGGGAAAAATGGTGCCCTATCTTTTACATAGGTTGATTTAGATTCTGTAGCTAAATGTATTTGGACTTTGGAATGCAGATTATTTAATGATTACTGAAGTCTAAAGTCTGCAGTTAAACAGGAGGGATGAGGGTGTTTCTATGATTATCACCCCTGATAGTACTAATCATGGAAATTCCAGTGATTTGTTCCTATCAGTGGGGTTGCTGTTGTATCTATGGGGGGAGGTGAACAGACGTTGAACTCAGCGTTCAAGCCAGACCACATGTGTGCTCATGAAGAGGGACTTCACAATTGTATTTTTCTGCGGAGGAGCGGGAAAACAGTGAAAGCAGGGGCATTCATTTCCTGGGAGGGGGCAGGTCACGGGGCTTGTATTCTGTGCAGCCAATGGGGACAATTCATTCTGAAAAAGGCAGCAACTGACAAGGGGAGGCAGAATCCCTGGGAAAATGCTTGACCCATTCAAAAAAAAGCTGAACTATTAAAGTTCTCACAGCTTGTTCTCTTTAATTCAGCATTTAGATGCAAGAACATAGTTTAAACAGATACATGTTGTAGTTCTTTATTTAGTTGTTTTTCGAGACAAATTTTTAACATGTGTGCAAATGTTAAGAAGACACATTGTGTCACTGACTGAGTGTGTTTATGCATGGAGGTTCAGCAGAGCTTCAAAGGGGTATTTTTGATACAACCACATTGGAATTTTCCACTGAAGTTGCTGGGCAGCATTTCTGGGCTGAGAACACATCTGGAGAGACAAAGCATTTAACCACAGCACCGGAACTACTTCCACTGTGGTTGTTAGAATTGTTCCACAAATGTTCACATTTAAACAGAGACCTCCCAAGCTGGGTGACTGAATGTAATGACAGAACACATTTAAAAGCAAATGAGAAAATGATGCATGATGGTTATTGAATTTTCAGTTCAGTCTTCTAATGGCTTTTGGACTGAGGTTTGTCTGATGCTTCAGATGTCTGTTTGCAACAGACACTCAGAATTTCATTTGAATCCATTAACCAATGATTAAATGGGAGAAATGAAGGGCATTTGTAAAAAACCCTTTTTAATGTAAGCAATTACTGCTATGGCTTTAAGTGTTATTGTAACTCTCATCATGGATGCACAGCCGGCACTGCCTATTTACAAAAAATAATAAAACGTTGGTCCAACCACTTTGACTGTACAATGGTCTGAACCCCCAGCTTCACTGGACATGGCTATATTTATAACATTAGCTATAAAAACAGTTGTCCTGGCCCGTCTGACATTTAGTAGGTACCGCTGATCTCTGTGTCAGTTATTTTAAAGAATTGATGAATGGCGGATATGACTGAATGATTCTTGGCGTTAGCTGTACAGAAGAAGGAAGAAAAAGCAAACACTGTACTTGCCCAAATGGTTGCTGAAGAAAAATCATTGTCCTAACCTAAACATATTGGTAGAGGGCTTCTCTATCTTCTCTGTCTTCAAAAAATACTGTCGCCTTTTGTTTGTTGTTTACTGTTTCTGTGAGGCAGCTCTGCTCTGGGGGTGGACGGATGGCCCGGACAGCTCCAGACCTTCTTCTGTCACTGGGCTCTGAGTGTGAGACACACAATCTGCCTTCTGGAGGCTCCAGTTACCTTAAAGAAGCTCATCTCTGTTTCCCTAACTGTATATTTAGAAGTATATCACATACTGTGCAACTCACATGGCACATTCCAAAAGTCAGTCTGTTGCCCTTGTCAGAGCAGAGAGACGCGACTTATATTACTCACAGCACTGATTAGAATGGCAAATCTCTACATTTGAACCGAAGTAGTAAAACATCCTGAGCATAACTCATTGTAGTGTGAGCTGTGGAAATCAGAAAAGTTAGATGACTTATCTCAGTGCAGATCCCGGTCTCAGTCTCCATGGTTTAATATGTTTTATGAGCATTGTCTGCCTCCAGCACTCTAACCCCAGCAGTCAGCAGACAATCTCTCACTACCGGAGTCCTTCACTTAAAGGGCCTGCAGTATGTATTAATACCCTAGAGACATAGCAGAGCTTGAGCACAGCCAATCACCTGTTTACCTTACTGCATCCCCGTGGGTTATATATGTCACATTGTTTTCTCCAAACAAATGCAGGCCCAGTAGGCGGTACGGATAAATACAGACAGACAAGCGCATGACAAACATGCAGACTCAGTATCACCTAGCGCTGGCACCACCGCATTTGTTGTCTAATATTGTAGTTGTTGACTAATGATCATCATGATGATTATTGTGGGTGACCGGAGTGTGACTTGACGTCCTGGTTTAGTGCGTCCAGCTGCTGTGTAACCTGAGCCGGGCATAGCGGCAGCCGGAGTGGGCGACAGTCAGGGTGTTTGGTGGGGGGGATTAAGGGCTCTTCCTCTGTGTCTTTACTCTCGCTCCCTTTCTTTCTCTCAGACTTTATATTTAAATATAGTGCAGTGCAGTACGGTGCACGGCAGTGGAGAGGTCTTGGAACATGATGGCAGCACGACAGCTCTGGATATGTTTTGGAGTTGGAACCATTCTCGGGACTTTAATGGGTCTGGGTAAGTGGCGCAGTGGCAAACTTTTGGCACATCCTCTCTGACAGGCAGGCAGTCGTCTTATCAAGATAACGTCCATAATGCCGTCTGCCTGTCATGTGCAGGCAGAGGATCAGTGCTCAGAGACTACTCTAAAAGTCTTGCATTGGTGATTGGCAGAGTAAAGAAAACTTTCTTTACTGACCTCATGAAAACATGTTAAACTAACTTTAACACATTGCTGTAAAACATCAAATTTGAATAGACATAGTTTTTAATCAATTATTTTTCTCCTTCTGTTCTTCTTCACTGCTCAGTAATAGATAGGTATTTTTGATTTCCATCAATAATTATTCTATGCTTATTGTCTGATTAGGTCTTTTGCACACATACAGTATGTGCACTAGACCATGCTCTTAATTTATAGACTTGCATAGCTGTTTTAAAATTTGGTGAATAATACAAAAGATGAGCAAAGCATTTTGTCCCCGCCCATGTATATTTAATGCATTTATACACACTGATTTTCATAAGAGTTATCTGTTCCATAAAGCAATGCAATCAGATGAAGTAGATCCTTTGTGCTTTGTTATGAGAACAATACTGTCGCAGTACTGTAAAGATGATTTGCACCGATGCCACAAAGGAGTAACAGGGGCCAGAAATTTGCTTTGGAAGCAAAACTGACAATCTGG
Organism: Chelon labrosus; assembly: GCF_963514085.1. NCBI lineage: Eukaryota > Metazoa > Chordata > Actinopteri > Mugiliformes > Mugilidae > Chelon > Chelon labrosus. The sequence goes on along the minus strand of NC_140350.1, from coordinate 3,346,316 downwards.
ACATGATGGAAGTCTTAAAAATGTGATCTGGAGTGCTTAGTGTCTACTCTACACGGTATGGAAAGGTATGGCCAGTTTTTCACAGCAGTTGGTGGACAATGCTCCTTGAGTTCACCTCCTTGAACGAGGTCGTTAAAGTATTTAAAAAATTCCCTATGACGAGACGTTGGATTACACATGAGTCATCATGACATGTAGACAGTAAAGCAAACATTACTTTCTTAATGACATAACCATAGGAATATTGCAGTCAAACTGACATCATCACAGCTACCATTTGGCCTCTACACACTGACAGCTTACAATCTGGGTAGTGAGTCAAACTCAGTCCCGCGCTCTGCTCCTCCTAAAGCCTTTATCTGTCTTTTATGATTACAACGCGATGGGGCACCTGACTGATAACAGGGCTGAGATGCTGGGCTGGTCTCCTGTCAAAAGGATGCTTATTGGCACATGGAACAGACACTTTCTTCTTCTCTCTTTTTGTCAACCCCATGAAAATTGTGTCTCATGCATAAAATGATGACATGAAGATGAGTGCATTGGACAGTAGGAGGCGGTCAGCTGAGGTGAGCTTGGTTTACACTTGTCAAACAGTAATGTTACAATGTTTACCTGTTGGTATCACCATAATGTCACATGCCTTCTTATCGCTGAATTAATAAAAAGGTCAGACAAATCACAGAGACGTACACACAAAAAAAAATGTGTCCCTCCACAGGTAAATAAAGGGCAAATAGATCACTGAATTTGAACAATGACTTAAGCACTCCAGATCACATTTTTAAAACTTCATCAGGAGAGTGATGACGATAAAACTGGGCAAAGGCAAGTCTCTGGTTTCACATCACTCTCGTGTGTCAGTTACAGGAAGGGATGAGGTCAAAGTACTCTCAACAAATATAAACTGCACTTTGCATCCTCATGTTGACGTAACTGACTCTACTAAGTTGACTGAATGAACTGTAATTAAAGGTTTAGTGTGTACTGTACAACTCAGCATTGCTTTAATCTTTGCATCTTATTTTTAGTTACAAATAATATCCTGTACGGAAGAACTATGTGTGTTTTCCTGATCATATCAGAGGAAAACAGTGTTACAAACTAAAGTTGGCCTACAGGGTTTAGAGCAGTGTTGCAGGATTTTACAACACAAACTGCTGCATTTTCACGTTCAGTTTTTTATAGTTACATTTGTTGTGTTGTGTGCTCCTTTGTGTGTCCAGTGAAACATTTAACAGTACTTAATCATTAAAACTGACAACAGCCTTGCACTGTATATTCTAACATGGTATTTAATTAAATACATTTAGTGGCCCTAACTTAGTTCTTGTCAACTTGTTAGTTGGTACACTTACTAAAAATAGGGTTGCAGAGATTTGGGACCAAACAACTGGACAAACTCATTGTTTTTAAGTTCAAACCCCTTAGAAAAAGTATGTTTTTGGATAAAGAGCTTTTTTTTCCAACATTTGGACATGCACAGATCCATCCACTTCTAGTTGCCACCCTTTTACTTAGTTTCATTCAAGCTTTGAGGAAAAATTACAAATTTATTAAGAGAACTGAGTGACTAGCAAGAGTGTTTTTAATGAATTTATTTTATGTCATGTTAAATTACTTCACTAACAAACTGTAGTGGGAGTTGACGTCTGCCCCGCCCACGAACAACTAAACAAAGTGTTTAAGTGTTTCTGTTCAGGAAAATAATGAGTTAAATGTTCTACAACAGTTACTAAGTGATTGTTTCTGTTCTGAGTTTGTTGGTTGGAGCGTTGACATCCAGGCCATGTTGACAAGGCAGTATCGCTGTGAAAAAAACAAACATGTATTTCTGTACGGCTATCTCGGGGTCATGCCGGTGAATCGGTGGTTAACTCGTTCCATTTTATGGTTTGAATCACTCAATAAAATGAAGCGCTTCATTTGAGTCATTGACCGGAACCGCTCACACGAGCCAATTCAGCCGAGTCACAGGAGTACGCGGTCTTTTCGTGAGTCTGTCTCCTTTTGTGTGCCTATTAGCAGCCAAAGGGCTCACAGAATCCCTGTTAATGGCGACTTTGGTAACTCGAGAACTGACCAGTTCTTATAAGGTTGAAGAGGCACAAGAAGTACAACTGGATCGCTGTCCTCTGTCACAGCTGGTGGTGACTGTGCTGTTGAAGATGACCTTCATTGTGGTACAGAGTGGTTGTACCTCCAGTTCATCTCACTGCATTGCCATTGGAGCCGTCTATATATTTAATTGCAATATCCTACTGATTTATGCTGCACTCCTGATCTGTTGGGGTGCAATGGTATGTCAAGTAGTATACTCTAGGTACTGAGTCGATTATTATGTGTAATATGTGGTGAAAGTCGTCTAGTCTAGCCGACTAGTAACCAACAACGTCACTAATAGAAACACAGTACAAAGTAACACTTTGCAACAATTAAATCTACATTATTGACCTGAATATTGTAGCGTAGACACTTCTAATATGCAGGCTCTCACAAGCTCTACCATAACTTCCATGTCTTGCATGGCACATTCACTGACATTAAGGACAAAATAAAATCACGCTCTACAACCACGGCAACAATGTAAACAAATCAAACACAACAGAACTGAACATAAGCACATGAGCTTATCAATACTGTGCGCTGCAGATATGTATAGCCTATATAATACGGAACCATCAGTGGCATTTAATATTACTTCAAAGCGTGTTGTAAGCTGGGATAGTGTAGCCGGGTTAAAAAAATGTGGTATTTCTCTGGAGTCTTCCCCGTGTATAGCAGCTAAAGGTCTAATAACTTCAGACAATGAAATTCACCAGTAAATTGTTGATGTGCAACTTCCTTCTCTCTGTTACCTCAGGGCATTTGATGAAATTGTTAACTGACTGCTGTCGAGAGGATTTGGACCGTTCCTTTGCTAGAGGAAGACTTTTCAGATGAGTTGTTTTTGCATTAGAACCTTTGTTGTATTTCCAGACAGACTTACATATTTTGCATGACACGGTAGAATGGGCTTCATCTGTAGTGAAGTATTTCCACACACTTGAAGGCTGCTGCTATTTGGCTGCGATGACCCACTAGGCTCCTCACCTGTCTTCTTGGAGGTGTCAGTCAGTGTTGCCAGGTGGGAAATGAAACAATATCGTACCGTCGCTTTAGGATTAAATAACATATGTACAAAAACAACTTGCATGGAACTGCAAAAGCCTATGGTATAGACATGGAAGCTTGGCCTTTTGAATGAAACAACTGTTTTATTCGTTGTCAATCAAATGGCAAACTATGGTCCTATCGTATAGGCCCTGAAACTATCGTATAAATACGATAATTATCTCATATCTGGCAACAATGGTGTTAGTGTTGTTATTGCCACGTGATCGGTGACTAGTCGACATGATGCTTAAAGTGTCATGGTGCATTAGTGAATTCAACTAATTGGCTAGTTGACTAGCCTGTACAATCGCTAGAGGATGCTAAAGTAAATTAATAAAACAAACTCAAAAAAATGACGTTAGTTGTACTAGTAGTAATTAAGTAGTACTTAAACTAAAAAACTTAGCTCTAATTCACCATGTTAGGTTTATTTTACTTTGTTTTTTGAGGCAATGAGTTTTAAATCGTCCCTTGGGTACAGTACAGCTCAAAACAATGTGATGTATTTCTGCTTGATTGGACATGGCAGACCCAATGATGAACCGCCCATGGGGGATGACATCTTTACTACTGTTGCTGTGTATGTTACTTACATTTTTGACAAATGATGATTATTGTAGATGTCCCAAGTGTGACTTGAAGTCCCAGTTTAGAGTTTCCCAGCTGCTGTGTAATCTGAGCTATGGATAGCGACAGCTGGGAGGGAAGAGGCAAGGGTTGGAAATAACCTCTAGACTCTCTTGAACTTTATTCAGAAATGTGGTGTAGTAATGGAGTACACTGCCACTGTCACTGTCTGTAGACCTGGCAAATCATCCTGCATTTGTTCACCACTCTATCCTGTGGTTGATGTTTTTCTTGGGCACGTGTGAAAACATACCACCCAAATTTAGTTCAAAGATACTATATGTTTAGAGATGTATTTAAAATTCAAAAGCACATGTACATGCACGCAGAACACATATATGATAAACACATCATAAACACAATATATCTGAAAAAAAATACAACATTATGTTGATATGGTTTGGAGGTATGTTCACAGTTTATCAGCATAACCATAGTCATTTGAGAGTACTGATATCCATGTATACAAATTAACTCCGGCAAACTTACCATGATGCAAAAGACATTTTAAATATGCAATCACATAGCAGCAAACAGTTTAATGCTCCTATGCTCTTGATTCATCATCAATCTTTCATGTAATATCATCAGCTCCATCTTGTATCACGGCCAGATTCTACATGTACGCATGTACATGTATGTTCTCCATGTACATGTATGTTCTCCATGTACATGTATGTCAGACGTATAAATCTATGACAGATGTATGTTTATCTCGTTCCTCCTGTCTTCTCTCCTCTCTCTTTTCCTGTCTCTAGCATTTGGCCTCGGCCTCAAGCATATGGGTCCCTCCATATGAGCTGGGTTCTGCTCATGGTTTCTTTCTGTTAAAAGGGAGTTGTTCTTCCCACTGTTGTCTTTGTGCTTGCTCTGGGTTTTATAAAGCTATAAAGATAAAGTTATTGACGCGCTATAAATAAAAGTGAAATGAACTGAATGGAACTGAACTGAATAACTGTAATTAATAACTGATTTACTGAAGTGCTGGACTTTGCTTGAGTAGTAGTTGAGTCACTTTCAGCTCAACTACATTTCAGACTGGATTGTTGGGCTTTACACTGCACAAAAAAGTGAATAATATGACAAACCGTTAAAATACAACACATGTTTAAGATTGAATAAGTGGTTTCTGATGTCTACGACTTCCTTGCTAAAATGCTGTGTGCAACCAAGGTCACACTATAGATGTCACCAGAAATCAAAGATTAGATTAAATGTCAAAAAAATGAAAATAGATATAACTTTCCCATTGCTCTTCTCAAAACCAATCACATTTATCTGCTGTCCTTAATACATGATTTACATGATACAACAACATTTAGTCATTCAAACAACAGTAACACTGCTTACACACCAATGCTTCAGTATGACTGACTGAATGATGTCACGTACAAAAATATCAGTCAGAGGGACCAAACCAATAATTATATACCTTTGCTTAAGCAGTATCGTAGATGTTTCAGCCCTGGTAATATTAACCAGACCTAATTCCACACCTATACACTAATTCTCCCTCTATTTCTCATCTTTTCTGTCATGCAGTGCAATGTAATGAGGAGTCACAGCTGATCGGCGCCTTGTTCAAAGGCTACAACAAGAATATTCGCCCGGTGGTTCATCCCGAAGACAAGGTGCAGGTTCAGATCAAGCTGACCCTCACTAACCTTATCTCCCTGGTAAGAACTCTTCCTGTTTGTTCCACACAAAGCCTGACAGCACATACGAGCATTATATGAGCATTAGCAGAGGGTTTAAAAGCTCTGTATGGAAATGACACGTGACTCAAGTGCACCATGTTACCCACACGATGATCATTAATCATCAATATGTCCTGCATTTGGCGGTTCACCACGTGCACGATCAACATAGCTCAGACACTCATACTGCTCTTCCACTTGTTCCACAGAATGAAAAGGAGGAGACTCTTACAACCAATGTGTGGATTGAGATTGTAAGTTTTCCCTCTTTTGATTCATTTTGTTTTGTTTGTACAACTCCTGGCAAGACTTGACTAGCAGGAGGATCATTTTCCAAAGTCCCTCTCTCTCAGTCACTGATGACCTTTCTCTCAAATGTCATCTGCAGCAATGGACTGATTATCGCCTCACCTGGAACGCATCTGACTATTATGGCATTGATGTTATTCGTGTCCCATGCAATACTGTTTGGCTTCCGGACATAGTCCTTGAGAACAAGTAAGGCGAACACAAAGAGGAGTGAAATCCTGTATTTCTCATCATCTATGCTAGATTTAAGTTTGTGGTAACTCTTTCTGCTCTTCATCCTGTTTCTCTGCAGTATTGATGGCAAATTTGATGTGGCTTATTATGCCAATGTATTAATCAGCAGCAATGGGTGGATGTACTGGCTGCCTCCTGCTATCTATCGCAGCACTTGTGCCATCGAGATCACCTACTTCCCATTTGATTATCAAAACTGCACGCTAGCATTCAGGTGTGCTATGATACTTTCACCATGACAAATACGTATTCAGTCTGTAAATCCCAGTTCATGAGTTTGCCTCTATTCTTTCTATTCCACGTCCACTGCCACAACCCCAGATCTCAGACGTACAGTGCCAATGAAGTGGACCTCATCTTGGCTGTTGGTGAGACAGGAGAAACTATTGAGTGGGTAGACATCGACCCTGAGGCTTTCACAGGTATAGTACAACTGCATCCAGTACGCAGATATTCACAACACATAGCTGTTCTCCGGCTTATTATATTATCACCTTTAAGAGAATGGTGAGTGGGCCATTGTTCATCGCCCAGCCAGGAAGATGATCAACACTCGGTATTCACCAGAAGACCTGGAGTATCAGGAGATCACGTTCAATCTTGTCATTCAAAGGAAGCCCCTGTTCTACATCATCAACATCATCCTGCCTTGCTCCCTCATCTCCTCACTGGTCGTGTTGGCCTACTTCCTGCCTGCACAGGGTCAGTCAAGGCACTATTTCTAAATCTTTATGGCTCTTAAACACAAAAATTTAATATATTTGTTCAGAAAATGTTTTAGCTAAAGCCCTAACTGAAGACAGTTGGTGTTGTATTATAACTACCAGCCATTGCATAAAAATGTAACGTAGCATTACATGCTGCACAGAAGTTGTGCCTCCTAAGTCTCTGTTGTCCCATTCACAGCTGGAGGACAGAAACTGACAGTGTCCATTTCTGTCTTGCTGGCTCAGACTGTCTTCCTGTTTCTTATTGCTCAGAAGGTCCCCGAGACCTCTCTCTCTGTCCCTCTCATTGGCAAGTAAGTCAGTGTCTGTTCTCTGCTGCCCTCTGCTGGGTTTGTTTTTCTTTGGTCCAAACACCTTGAGTCTCCTCTTCAACGCCCATCTTCTCTCATGTCTTCCTCAGGTACCTGATCTTTGTTATGTGCGTCACTACTCTCATTGCTACTAATCAAATTGTTGTGCTGAACTTCTCGCTGCGCAGCCCCAGCACTCATACTATGTCCCATACCATCAAACATGTAAGTGCACCCCATCCAGTTAAGCCGAATTTGTCTGTTCAAGAGTTTTTTGGGGGTTTTTTTTCTGTTAAGTGTCTACTGTTGACGTTTCTGCCTCCTGCAGGTGTTCTTGGAAATGGTACCCCGCGCCTTGGGCATGTCCCCTCTGGTGGATGACAGTGAGGTGGCGACAGAGATGAACGGGTTGAGGGAGCGCCGGCGCAGCTCCTTTGGCCTCATGCAGAGGGCAGAGGAATATGTCCTGAAACAACCTCGCAGTGAAATGATGTTTGACAAACAAAGGGAGAGACATGGTCTCACACGATCTATTGGTAAGATATTTATTTTTGGAAGTGATGATCCAGTACAAAGTCCTCATTTGCTTGAATGTTGCAAGGAGAATGCATTCTTTTTTCCTTGAAAGAGTAAAAATGTAAAGGCCCACAAGGGAATCACTGCAATTTACCTTTGGTGTTGAATATGAATGGTTTATTTTGGTCTTTTCATCCTGGTTTAGTGGAAATGTGCCTCAGGTAGTTTTGCAGGAATCTGTCATCTAACTCTCAGTATCATCTTCCCCCCAGTGGACAACGTGGATATCAGCAGCACAGCCAACCTGTATAAGAGTCTGGCTCAAGCTGCACCAGAGATTAAACAATGTGTGGATGCCTGCAACTTCATCGCTGAGAGCACAAGGCAACAAAACAACATTGGATCTGTGAGTGTCAATTTAAATTTCAGTGTTAATGGGTGATTTTTTTACACATGATTCAGTCTCTCTTTTCCCTCTTTTTAATATTATTATTTTTTTTCTAATTACAGGAAATTGAAAGCTGGGTACTGATTGGGAAGATGATTGACAAGGTGTGTTTCTGGGCTGCCTTCTTCCTCTTCCTCATCGGCACAGTTGGGATATTCTTAACAGGACACGTCAACCGGGCCCCAGAACTTCCATTTCCTGGGGAGGATAAGAAATATGTACCGAGTTAAAAGTAAAACAAAAATCTGTGTTTTCTGTTATTTTCTCTTAAAACCTTTCCAGGTTAATTGCGCCTCATGCTGTCTGTAACGGTGAACAGTCTTGCTTTCTTAAAAGGCTAAAATTCAGATTTGATTTAAGTCTGTGTAGCAGGGCTTTGATAGCAGCAAATCTGTCTGTCTGTCCATATTCCCCGCGCTGATTTTATCAACATTTGTCAGGCGGCTGAGGGTTTTCACTGAAACTTGAAATTTCGTTCCATGTTTGTCAACTTGGACAAACGTGGATTTGGTGGAATTGGCTGATCAGGTCTAGTTAAAAAACGTCTTTACTACCATCAGAAGCGTCATATAATTTTTGTTTTAGTTTTAGTTTTATGATAAAAAATGCCTCAACTGTATGAGTTTAAGTTCAAACCTCAGGTCATAGGTGCATTGGGAGAAAAATGCTAAAGTCACTTGAGAGTAACTGAGTGTTTAATGTTACATGGAACTATAGATCAGGGCTGGACTGTGTTCATAAACAGAAGCAGAGAAAATTCATTGACTGATTTTATTTATATGTTGTGTGCTACTGTTTCCTGTCTTTCATTGGTTGATAAGAATTACCAGTTCATCACCTTGACTAACTGGGTATGTCTCCTTCCCTGTAGTATGTCTTACAGGAAGAACCTGTGCATGTAACAGCAACAACTCAGAATCAAAGCCTTATTCTTCTTACTATGACTTATTTATTGGAAAGTCTTGTTTAGGGTAGATGGGTCAGTGTGGTCTTGATATCATCATGCCATGTTTTTTAAATAAATACTTTATTTTGTCCATCATGACTTGTTCAATCAGTTTATTACAAAGTATGAGCTGTGCAGCATGACACATTAGGAAATATGTTGCATTGAGATATATTGGTTCTCATTGATGTGTACTTTCACTCTCCAGTGATCACACATTCAGTTATCTACTAGGTGTTGCCATGGTAGCTTTGAAAAAATCCAAAGTAAGTCCTTAAACTGAGCCATTTGTTGAGAAGGTTTTGCATGTAAGTACAGGATCCTCTATGCAACAGGAGCAGAAGTAACCTTAATATGCTGAATAGACTTACCGGTCTCTCAAAGGTCAGCGTTTCGTCTTCCATTGTCAGAGGTGCCCTTGTTTTACCTGCAACCATGTTCTAAGGTGCACATCATCTTTGCAGAGCTTGACGAATTCAAATATTAGAGGTCAGGTCAGCGGTAAAAGATTTTCAGCCACTTTAAAGCTGCAACTTAAGACTATGTGTAGTATTTACAGAAGATTATGTGATACCATTTAATTATTCTGATGGTATCCTATATTCAAATAGTTTTTATAGTGTTCTTTTGTAGAGATATCATCAAATCTCTCTCTCTCTATATATATATGTGTCCATGATTCTGCATTGTAACAGTCCCTAACACACCAAAGACCTGAAAATGTTTCATTCATCATTCAATTCAATTCAATTCAATTTTATTTATATAGCGTCAATAACAATACAAATCGTCTCAAGACGCTTTACCAGCAACAACTCAGAATCAAAGCCTTATTCTTCTAAGTCTTGGGCCCCCGTGCTCATTCAGTTAAGTATATTTTCAAGGTGTTATTTCAAGATTTGTGTTTCTTTATTGTCATTCTATTGTGTATACAATGAAAATTCAGGTGCACTTTCAGGTGTCTCTCTGTAAATACATATATTGAAAATATACTAAATGTAGAAATGTAAAAGTTAAAATCAATACCTATTCATACGCACATTCACACACACACATACTCTCAGACAGACATACTACATATTCACTGTTCACTACACGCGCATTGCCATTGTATGCACTGCAGCCATTATTGCACAGGAGAGTCCATAGAAAGGTGGTATTATTTAAAGTTGTTTCATGTGAATGTGTTGTTAAATGTGATTTCAGTGTATCATTCAGGATAATGATGATGATGGCTGGGGGATAGAAAGTGTTGCTATTTCTCTTCATCTCCAGTTGTTAAACATTACATCATTTGGTATTTGACAGAAATATTCTAAGATCATTACACTGTGTGCTCCGGGAAAAAAAAACACATATTGAATAAGTTGTAATTTATTTATTTTTTTATTATTTTTTTTGAACACATTTAAAACCTTGATGCAGCCTGTGAAACAAACAGGAAGACTGGGTTCTCAGCAGCCCAGTCTCTTTGTCGTGAGCATCTTTGAACGCAAAGGCCTTTGGTGTGAGGTGGTGGTTGAGCGCCCCCGTGTGGTGTGAAACTGTACTACACCAAAGTGGATAGGGCTAATTTCTTAAATGATTAAATTGTGAGAGGTTTAATAGGGGAGAAAAAAAGAAGAAGGGCATTGGCAATTACAGAAATAAACAAACACACAAAGAGAAGAACTTCCAATAACAGAATTATATAGTGTGGGGGATTAGTAAACTGAATTTTGTAGGATTTAAATATAAAAATAAGAAGAATTGTTCCCTGTTCTCAGGTAATAAGTTTACAGTAATGCAATCAAGGACCAAAATGCCATGGTCATGTTAAACCTGTTCAAATTCGGCTCTGTTCTCTTTCTTATCGTTAGTTTAGTGTCTCACTATGGGATCCATGGGAATGTGGACGTTCACGCTAATTTGAGAACCGGGTTTAGCTATAGGCACAGCCTTAAGTTCTGTGTCATCACGTCATTCATATGGATGAGGAGAGGGGCTGTTATCGCTTCCTGTCTGCCCCAGCGCCATAGGGGAAAAAATAGCTGCGACAATCCGATAGTTAGTTCATAGTGGTAGTATTAATATATTTAATTTAATCGTTTTATGTACTGCACTCCAATCCCTAGTCCTTGTCTTGATTTCAAAACTGTAGTTTCTCCTAGCTAAGCTAAAGCTAGCTCATTTTACACTTCCGGCCAATTTTTCTTTCAACTTTAAAAGTTGGTCTTTTTTCAATTTGAAGACTGGCGTGGAAATTCGTAAAATGACCTGTTATGAAATGCGATGCAGTTGCTAGATACATAAATACACTATAGTAGCGTTTATGCTAGTATTTCCCCGACGAGGCTTTATTGTGAAAATGCTAACCGGAAGTGGACCACTGATAACCACCACGTTAGCGTCAGCCTCTTGCTCTTCTCCTCTAACAATCGACATTCCTGTTTAAGTGAATGTTTTCATTGCTGGCGTCCAGTCTGAACATGTCAGTGTCTGTGTAATGCGGCCCTTCAGTCATATGAACAAAGTACATCTGCGTGCCTGCTTGATTTCCACACAGCTGCACAAATACACCAAATAACCCCACTGTTTCGCACCGTGACACGAACGGTTGTATCTCTGTAAATGAAAGAAGAATAAAGTGCATGATGAACTGCATAAACCACTTCCACATGTTCTGTTCCATTGGATATCCGATGGGTGGGACTAAAGAGTGCATCACCTACAAGAAACACAACTGAGCTCTGTCCTGACGGACGGCGTCGGGATACGATGAAATCTTCCTTTTAGTCTGAGTGAATGGTTTATTTTTTTGGTCCTGCGTGTGGAGTAGCTGTGTTTGCTGAGCCGCGGGTGTAACTGAACTAAAAAAGTAAGTATCATTTAAGGCCTGCATCAGACGCACATTTCCCATCGCTTTTCTGTCGCAGTATTGTAGATTGATTCCAGTCCAGCTGCAGTTTTCACATCTCACAGACACCATAAATGTCGTTTTGATGTGTTCACGTCCCCGTCACTTTGGCCAGGTGGCATTTTACAGGTTACTTTTGGGAACTGTGGTGTAGTTTCTGTGTGTGGAATGCGGCGCCGTAGGAATCAGGGGATGGGTGGAGACGACTACCCCAGCCTTTTCAGCCTCAACAGTGAGACGAGCATTATGATCCGGGCTGTGAAACGGACTTTACAGCTCTGCTATGTTGTCGCAGAATTGTTGCTATGCAGTATGAGTAATGTCTCTCACATAATGGATGTGCGAACAAACACCATCCAAACTCCCATCAACTAATGGATTTCACACTCTGATTATTTTCTCTTTAAGAGAAAGTTCTAGTTCATTGTTGTGAAGTCGTAAAAACTGAGCTGAAACACTGAACACTGAGAAAGAATCGCTATTTTAGGCGTCACTTACTGAATACTTGCGGAAATCCGAAGGGCATGGTTGTCGACAGGAGTTGACTCAGCTCTGTAGTTGTAGTCATGTGGGGAATCTTTGGGACAGTCGCATGCTTCAGAGTCTGGTGATATTTATTTGTGATAGTTCAAGTAATTTGTTTAAAACTATGAAAAACACAAACACAGGGAGTAAAATAAGACAGTTTAATCACAGTTCTTAAAATTCACATTATGCATCGCTGAATATAAGAAGGAGTACACGGGTAGTGGCTGTGCTTTGATGTGTACTTTCATTCTCCAGTGATCACACATTCAGTTTGCCTACTTGCTGTTGCCATGGTAGCTTTGAAAACAGTCCAATGTCCTTAAACTGAGCCATTTGTTGAGATGGTTTTGCATGTAAGTACAGGATCCTCTATGCAACAGGAGCAGAAGTAACCTTAATATGCTGAATAGACTTACCGGTCTCTTAAAGGTCAGCGTTTCGTCTTCCATTGTCAGAGGTGCCCTTGTTTCACCTGCAACCATGTTCTAAGGTGCACGTCATCTTTGCAGAGCTCGACGAATTCAAATATTAGAGGTCAGGTCAGCGGTAAAAGATTTTCAGCCACTTTAAAGCTGCAACTTAAGACTATGTGTAGTATTTACAGAAGATTATGTGATACCATTTAATTATTCTGATGGTATCCTATATTCAAATAGTTTTTATAGTGTTCTTTTGTAGAGATATCATCAAATCTCTCTCTCTATATATATATATTTAAGTGTCCATCTGCACTGTAACAGTCCCTTGTCTCTTTTTGATAACGGCATCCAGAGATCTTGAAATCGTACAGTACAGGAAGGGCTTTAAATTCCTCATGGTTTTTATCAGTCACAACAATAGCAACTGATCCCATTTTGGTTCATTTGAGAGGTCAAAAGCTACATATAAGTCACAAAACAGCATGTGGTTTTTGTGGTTTCAATAACATAATTCCCCTTTTGGGAAATTTGGCTTGCAGCTGGAAATGTCCACAAGTTTAGAGCAGAACATGGAGGTAACCTCAGTTAATAAAATAGCAGATTGCTTGACTGCAACAATAAAATACTGTTAAATCAACACTAGAGCTATCTGCTTTAAAGAGCAAACAGGCAGACAGTCAGCTATGGTTGGATTCAGTGACTACACAGTTTCACTTTCTAGTTTCCTCATGTGAACCAGGGCACTGTACATTTTGTGTGTCTGGTGACAAGTACAAACATGCTTTTCTTCTGATAGCAAACACAGAACCATGCAGAAAAAAAAAGCATGGAAGCATGGATAAGCCTAAGCACTGAACACACCAAAAACCTGAACGTGTTTCATTCATCATGCCGTTGGAAGTGTCTTTAAATGGCTGGTAGGAGATTGTGTTTGTGGAAATGACTAAAAAAGCAAAGAGCAGAAATAGCTCAAACTCATACAAATAACATAGCATGTTTTTTTTTCATAAAAGTCAAAGCTTGTTCTTTTATTCAGAAGCACAGGTCTGTGAGGATTAGTCTAAATGGTAGTTAAGTTCCTCATGAGATTATTATAAACATCTAATAGATCTTACAAAACATGTACTGGAATATGATACATTTTTGTGAATGAAACTGAGATAACAGGGCATTAGTTTTAAGAGATTATTAACAAAAGTCAAAGTGAGTTTTATGAAGCAGTGAACTAAGACAAATCTATGGGTCTTAAGATGCACTCCATCAACAATGAGATAAGAGGTAACTTGTGGTATTTGTGGTCATCGTTTAGTCACGTAATAAGAATCATCTTCTGATACTGAAAACATCCATCACATGCAATTTGTTCTCTTTTCCAATAACCTGTGGCTTTTAAAGCACAAGTGATGTTCCCAGCATTAAGCATCACTTCTGCCTTTACCGTTTCTTTTTTATTTCTTTTTTTATTCAGGCTTCTGTGTGCCTTTTCTTGCATGTGTTTCACATTTGGGAAACACTAATGTGGAAAATAGCAATGCTCTTATCCCACCACGTTTCCTAAAAATGTTTTAGGACGTATAATAGATGCGGTTCTTATTTCAAACCCTCTCCGTCTTTCTCCCTCTCCTTCACACACACTCCCTCCCCATGGCCTGTTGCATCGTTTCCCAGGAAATGCTCAGCCATTCAGATGCCTCTAAACCATACAAAAGGTTCCATACACACCCTTTTTTTTTCTCTCTCTCTCTCTCTCTCTGGTTGCCGTTGTGCCCTAAACTTCTCGTATGTCGCAATATCAGTGACTTGATCAACAGGTAGATACCACAAGACCTCTGAGGTGTGTGAAGGTGCTCTGTTTTTGGCATTTGACAGTGCTGCTTAACTTGTCGTTTACTTGTGTAACAAAACTGTGTCTGGTTGTATGATCGTTAAATGTCATCCTCCTCGAGGATTAGAATCACTTAGAGATCGTGGACTTTGATATCATTTCACTAACTCATCAGATTCTTAAACTGCAGTTGTGTTTATTGTGACTCTTGTGTAGCTACAACAACTGCTTATTCTGTGACTGTGCACACTGCGCGATTGTCTTCAGGCTAATAGTGCTGTTGCGGCTACTTTTACAAATACAAGTAATTTTATTCGTGTTGCAAATACATGTCTCCAGATAATGAAATGTTACGTGCCGTGACTTTAAAATCTCAGTCTGCTTTACTCTGTGTGAGACTGGTCTTAGTTTCAGTGTGTTATGTCAGTAGTGCGTTTTTTTTTTTGCACGCCTGTTTAGTGCCCACATTATGTATGCTCAGCAGCGAGGAACTCTGTTTTTGCTCCAGGGCAGCTGGCACTTAGAACGACAGCACAATGGCCAGTGCAGAGGAGGTGATCGAGCCCATGATCGAGAGCTCAGCAGCCCAAAACCTAGACAGAAGGCGCTTCTCCAACGACCTCCGCAATTTGAGTCCAGATGTCATAGATGGCCTCATGTCGAGCAGTGGTAAGGAAAAATACGAATATACTGTGTATATACCTTGCCAGCTTATTATGTACACTAGAGAAAATTAACATTCTTATGTAACAGTCCTGCATCTTCATGAAGGTTATGATATTCAGCATTTGTTCAAAATAACTGAGGCTGTGGGTTGTAGTACAAATTGTATTGTATTGTGTATTACCGACCTATTATTTTGACAACCATTTTATTCAGTGGGCTAGGCTGAATAACTGAAATACTTCTGTGTTTTGTGCTATATTAGAATACATCTTTGTCCAGCAGTGTACCTAATGTTGAGTAGCTGTGTTTGTATGTTACGGTTTAAGATATGAACTGCTCACTGAGAAACGCTTTCATGATTTCATTACAATGTTCCAATCTCGAAATCGCAGATGGCCGTCCTTTCCTCGTGGTGCACCACCTTCCTGAAATGAAAGAGGCAGGTATACCTCACTTAATACCTGGTACTCCCATTACATGCAGAGTGGACAACACAGAGAAATACACCACTCGCTCAAAGGTACACCTGTTACTTTTTCTTCTTATTTATGTATGGCAAACCATTTACACTTTGTCTTTTAGCAGTCATAGACATTTTTATATTGGCCTGAAGTGAAAACACAACCATTTGAATGGTTAATCAGTCACTCTTTAAGATCAACACTGTCTTTACTGTTTAATGATATATAAAATACATATATACAAACCTCTGATGACTTTTTTAAACTGGATGTTAGTGTTTTCTTACCTTCAAACTTCAGACTATTCCACGTCTTAACAGTCTGCTGCACCTCTGTTGTGTTCTTGCTGACCTGCTGTTGGGCTGTTTGAACACTGCTGTGCTTGAGCCAGCAGGCTGTTGTTATGCATATAATGATTAGTATGTAGACTGGTAATTACACGGGCCGTTTATTTGTGTTGAGTGTAACTCAGAACGTTGATGCTATGCACAGATGGAACACACGACTATAGTGTGTGGCACCATTGTCATTTTTTTTGCCTCTGCACTGGTGACTGTGTGACCAGAGGAATTTTCGAGTTGTCTGGACGTAGTATTTCAAGAATGCTTCGAGGGAATGAACAGTTTGTTGGTCAGAGGTGAAGGTCAGTGTGTGATGTCACATGACAAGTTTCAGAAAATTTGACACAAATGTCTGGCAGCATGAAATACTGACCCTACCCAAAAAGGTCAAAGGACAGCTTCACTGTGGCATTGTGATGTGCTTCAAAACACTTTTCTGCCGATGATCCATGTCTTTCACTTTGTAGCTTCTTTGCAGGAACATTTGCAGGAACTTTGTGTTTTGTCAAAACGGTGCCTGGTGCCAGGCTTGTGAGCACATACAAGTACTCTGGCTATTTTTGTTTCTCTCAGTGAATTCACACACTAATACAGTCGACAAACTGCACAACAAGAGCAACAAAACCTTAACAAAGTCACGTCAAATGAATTTATTCAAAAGTTCCCAAGTGGTTCACTACATAATATACGATACAGGATGTGAACTGGAGCTTGAATGGTTGGCAGAGGCAATCAGTAGTCCACTTTATGACTATGACACACATACTGCACATTGTGTAGTTGTGTGTGGAACCAGACAAGCGCCGCATGCTGTATTTTGTACAAAGTGACTCACGTAAAATGTAGAAGTATTAGTAACAGCTGAGTTATGTTTGGGTGGCTCAGTCAGTTTGCATATTGTTTCAGCGTCTTAGTATCCACATGCTCAGAGTTTCCTGCCATAGTCCAAAGACATGAATGTATTGTCCTCATGTGACAGTGTTTTAAACTGGTCCACATGTTAACCATATGTAAGCTACATCTACAGTATCAATAATATGAACAAATGCAACGCAAACTGAAGAGTTAAATCCATGTTCAGCTTCAGCTACTGTAATTTTCATATGCAGATTGCAAATAAACAACTACAACTGACAATTTGGGCGTGTTGAAGCTTGTTTATCATTTATACATATGTGGTTTAGAGATAAACCTGTTTGGATGTTTCGATCTATTGGAAATGGAGCCACCAAATGGCAACAAATTTCTCCAGGAATATGTGTCCAGAACTGAAAAAAAATGCTGCCTATGAAAATAAAAAATAAGGTATATTTAAATGGTAACTGTTTTTTGGGGAAATAATAATATGTATGACACAGTTAAAACTGAAGTGAATAAATCATTTAAACTCAGTGATTTGTTTTTCTGTATTTGATGTTTCTCACTTTAAGCCATCATGCTCCTGTGTATAATTTAAATAACCTCCCCGCAGGTCAGTGTAGGAACCCTGTACACGGTGCGGCTAACGCACGGCCACTTCCACTGGACAGTGAAGAGAAAGTACAAGCACTTTCAGGAGCTGCATCGAGACCTTTACAAGCACAAGATGATGCTTCACCTGCTGCCTCTTGGAAGGTCGGTGCACAAATCTGTTTCTCAGCCATGCAAATCCACCTCTCGCTCTGATGTGCGTTTGAAATCTGAGTGACGAACTGCTTTGAGTTTTTACTGTCAGCTCTCGAGCCCTAAATATTTTGAATATTCAAATATTTTTTTCAGAAAATTTGCAAAGGACAGGCATCAGCTGAGAACCATGTCAGAGGAAATGCCCAGCCTGCATGGGACTGAGCGGACCAGAAGAACCTCCAGTAAAATGGTACTGAATAAGCCATTTAGATATTGTCATGATGTGCACAATACAGAGAACAGCCGCTTTGCATATGCATGCATGATGGGTCTAGAGCTGTGGCCGAGATTTTGTTGAAACTATTATTTAAAGAAGAACGTTGATGTTTTTGCTATGATGATCTTTAGTGAGTCCTTAAGCATTCATTTAGTTACATGGTGATCAGCTAAATGTTAAATGACTCACATTTTCTATTTTTCTTGGAAGGAATCCTTGTGCCTGTATTTGAGGGGATGACACTTTTATTTTTCAAATATCTGCTTTTGTAATCCAGAAATACCTTGAGGAGTACCTAAACGGTCTGCTGGAGATCACATTCTGTAGGAATGACCACAGCATGGTAAAAGCCTTTGAGACAAAGATATCCCTTTATATACAGAGAAGGTGCATGTATAATGCAGTATATTTACACTGTCTTATTCTATTTATTTTTCAGTTGGAATTCCTATCTGTTGGAGCTCTTTCCTTCGTCACTGATCTTGGACCCAAGGGCTTGTAAGCGATACACTGAGGCCATGTCTGTGTGTGTGATTTAGATACATGGAAGTGTGTGATAGAGGTTCACTGTGTTACGCGTGTGAACTTTTTTTTAGGGAAGGACCTATCTTCAAGAGGTCAGGAGGTCACCGGATCCAAGGCCTGAACTGCATCGGCCATCATCAGTTCTGTTTCCGCTGGTCACGCCGCTGGTTGGTGGTCAAAGACTCCTTCCTGATGTACATGGACCGAGACAACGGCAAAATCAACTTTGTGCTCCTCTTCGACCCGGAGTTTGAAGTGAAAGTGGGCCGTGCTTACACGGACACCAAACACGGAGTCTGCATCAAGAATTTCACCCGGTAGGTCAGCTTTGTGTGTGTGTTGTGAGAACTGTACGCCTCAGGGTTATGCTGAGTTTGTGATGAACGCCCGGTTTGTTTTGGAACAGGACATTGATCATCAAGTGCAACAGCTACAGACAAACACATTGGTGGAGTCATGAAATAAACCGGCTGGCAGATACCTGTGACTTCCTCAAAGTGCAGCGCTTTGATGGATTTGCTCCTCCTCGAGAGAACACACTCACAAAATGGTCAGTGATGTAGTTCGTCTAATATGGACACTACAATAAACTTTTGTGTTAGCCCTCATTTAAATTTTTAAACATGTGTTTTGAAGGTATGTGAATGGAAGTGGCTACTTTGCAGACCTGGCTGATGCTCTGGAACAAGCCAAGGAGGAAATTTTCATCACAGATTGGTGGTAAGTGTCAGAAAGATCTGGATTTGCTCATCTACTGAACAGTCCATGTAACTTTACCATTAAAGCTACCTTCTAGCTACCTTCATTTAGGTATTCCCGAACAATGTAGAAATATATATATTTTTCTCTCAGGCTCAGTCCTGAAGTGTTCCTAAAGAGACCAGCAACAGATGACTACTGGCGACTGGATGTGATACTCGGACGCAAAGCAGTAGGGACTCTTCTCTTGTTCTTCTCTTTAAGGGTTTCTATGATTTTCAAATGTCACACTACTTGTGCTGATTGTTTCATTAAATGGCATTGCCTTTCTTTGAACCTTTTTTTGCAGGACCAAGGAGTCAAAGTGTGTGTCCTGTTGTATAAAGAGGTGGAGGTGGCACTCGGCATTAACAGTGACCACAGCAAGAGGACTCTTATGGATAAGCACCCAAATATCAAGGTCTCTTACCTCTGTGAATAATTTTATATACAGGGAGCAGCTACACAATTACAACTGTTGAAAACATCAACGCCCCGCGTGACAATTTTGTCCTTTTTACCCATCAGGTAATGCGACATCCGGACCATGTATCGTCTATGCAGTTCCTGTGGGCTCATCATGAAAAGATGGTGGCCATTGACCAAACGGTAGCCTTTGTAGGGGGCATTGACCTGGCGTTTGGGAGGTGGGATGATAGTCGGTACCGGCTAACTGACCTGGGTTTGACTGAAGAAAAGCCAAATGAAGATGTGGACGTAAGGATGTGTTGCTCTTAGCTCAGTATTTTTCCAGTAATTCTTGGTCCACCCCCTGAAGCACCTAATAGATGACTCTGTTAACTAGGGTAGCAACGTGGCTGATGGCTTGGCTGATGGCCCAAAACCATCTGAACCAGATAAGCAAGCAGAGCAGAGCACATATGATCTGACTGGCAACACTAAACTGTGGCTTGGCAAAGACTACAGCAACTTTATCAAAAAGGACTGGGTCCAACTGGACAGACCATTTGAAGGTACATTATCTAAATCTTCTTCAGTAGCACACACAGACACACAGAGTCTCTGAACAGGGAGATGAAAGGATTTCTTTTTATGTGTTTTTTCCCCCCCCCAGATAACATCGACCGCACTCAAGTTCCTCGCATGCCTTGGCGTGATCTGTCTGCAGCTATTCATGGCAAAGCTGCCAGGGATGTAGCACGTCACTTCATCCAGCGCTGGAACTTCACCAAGGTCAGACAAAAAAGAAAGTACACTTAGATAGTACACTTATAGTACACTTTATCCAAAGCTGTCCAAAGCAGTCATTTCAGAATACAAGTTAATTTACTCACTCACCATATGGAGCTACTTGTGTTGCCTAGCTGGAATTCGTTGGCTGTTGTGTTATTCTTGTTATATACTGCATTAAAAGTCACACTCAAGTACATTCATTTGTCTTCTTCAGATCTTCAAGAACAAGTACAAGGATGACTTCTACCCATACCTCCTTCCAAAATCTCACTCTTCTGCTGACTCGCTCTCATTCACTGTGCCTGGATCCAAGAAAGCCAAAGTGCAGGTGTTTATTCACGCACGCACACACACACACATATGCTGAATACTTGTATTGCTATTTTTGTGACGATGTTTATTGATGCAATGCATTCCTTACCCCTAACTGTAACCAAGTATCAACTGTCAAACTGGTTTGAGGACTGGCCAAGAAGTACCACCACTTTTCCTCATTTTCCTAATTGTCCTCACTCTGATGATGAAGACTCATAGTGGTTCTTATAAAGACAGCTAGACAAGAGCACAAAAACTACTTAAGAAATAAATATCTGTCCAAGGTTCTGTGGGAAACTGGGAAAATATGGGTACATAGCTTGGATACAATCATTTGCAAACATTTGATTTAACATACAACCCTCCAAAATACATAAAAAATGGGGTTAATTTATTGCATTAACAGATAAAAAATAAGATGTAGGCAAATAAACACCTTAACGCTAGTCACAGTTTATTTTGATTCCCTCTTGCTCATGAGTCACAGCAGTTCTCTAGGTTAGAATCTCCGATACGAAGACTGTTCCTAGGTGATGTTACTGTGCCAGATAGATCAGGGCCCGTATTCCTAAAGATTCTTAGCGCTAAGAGTTGCTCCTAGTGGCCAAATTCTAAGAAAATTCTTAGAATCATGACGTTTCCCTCTCAAAGTTAGGAGTAGCTCCTAGTAAAGATAAAAGCTATTCCTAAAGAATCTTAGCTCTTAAGAGTGCTCCTAAGGTGAGATCTGCTAAGAGCAGGGAGGAGGACTTTTAGGAGCCTTAGGAATTTCTTAAGCAGAGGAGAAAATGGATGAAAGAAGAGACAGGAGAGATATTCTCCAAACACTGAATGACAATCAAGCTTGTTACAATCGCAATACAGTGGTCCCTCGTTAATCGCGGGAGTTACGTTCTAAAAATAGGCGAAATCCGCGAAGTAGTCAGTTTTATTTTTTACAATGATTATAAATGTTTTACGGTTGCAAAACCCCTCACTACACACTTTATACACTTTTCTCAATAACTTACAAACATACCGCACTTCAGTCACACTGCCAGCGATCAAAGATACTGTATATGTAAATTTGGCAAGCTGAACGCATTCTGTACTGTACAAGAGACACCGTACGAGGAGATTGATTGACAATGGTCTACAGTCCCTTAGCCAATCAGGATGCAAAAAACAATGCGCTGTAAAAAAAAAAAAAAAAAAGAAAAAAAAAAAGAAAAGAAAATAAGCATGCAAAATTGCACTAAAAAAGTCTGCGAAGCCGCGAAAGGTTAACCGCGTTATAGCGAGGGACTACTGTATCATCGGAAATGAAAGTCATCACAACACTGAGGTATTTAGCAACAGGAAAAATGCAAAAATGCAACAATGCAGCAGTGATGACTTTGGGCCAAATCTACTCTAAACACTTTTATTCTCATTGACCAGTTGATCCAGAAGCAAACACAGTTCCTCTGTCCAGTTGGGTTTCCTACTTCATTTCTTCTCCACTGCTGTTCGGTTTGTGGAAGATTTGAACATCAACTAACACAGCTTTCATCAATTTCTGTGATTGCTAACCGGTCTAGAAGAAGCAGAGTCATTTTACTCTTGTTAATACCAAATAGGTGAAGTGCAAAATGTTACCAGTGTGGCAAATGAATGAAAGCAAATAAATAGAACTATCAGCATGTGAATACTGTGGTGGTGGCCTGAGTTTAATCACACATTTTATAGGATACTTTTTAAAGTACGTACTATTTATTTATTTTTATGTAAAGTATTATTTATAATTATACAGTCTTCATAGAGATTAGATTCTGTTATTAAGTCTATTAATTTGACGTCTATTCTAGGCCAATTATCACCAAAAGCGTATTTTTATCTAGCTTTTAGGATCAACCAATCACACCTCTTGAAATGATGACTCATACCTAGCAACGGGGTCAACCACACCTCCTCACTAAGATAAGAGTTTCTGTCCATTCCTTGCTCAGAGTTCTCTGAGAATTTTCTGGAATCACTCCTAAGCTAAGACTCCTAGCTAGGAATTTTTAGGCTAAGATAGGAGCTCTCTTAGAGGATTCTTAGAATCTTTAGGAATACGGGCCCAGGCCTTCTTTCTACTCAACATGGACGCAGAAAACCAGTGGCTTGCTAAAAAACAAGTTCAAAAAGGAAACCAGACTATCTGGCAAGAAGATTACCCTAGTTCTGGGGCGACGTGAAGGCTTTACAGTAAGCCATGCCGTAAAGACTCTGATGCCTATGTGAGAAAGAGAGTTTTGTTTCACAAAAGCTACAAGCTCCACTGGGATCTTTTAAAAGAAGGCTTTCAACGATAACAGGGTTGGACTGGCTTTTGGTGCTGGTAGTCTCCAAATGAATACTAGAAAATCTGTGAAATGACTTTAATAACTGTTAACACATAACCAACATTGCCAAGAAGATTAAAGGCCCCTACCGACTTCTACTCTGAGTTTTACATTGTGTGCGCCAGGTCAAATCTAACAGGAAATCAGGTGGTTGCTTTTACACTGTTCTGGCTTTTGAAATGCATCTATTCAGCATTCAGGGTTTTTTTTTTTTTTTTGCTGTGGCAGATGGTGGAACAAGAGTAAACCCTGTAGAACAAAATCGCTTCCAACATATTTATCCTGTTGAGTAAAGCCAGAGAAAACAAATGTACTGCCAAGTACAGGGAGGGATTGCAGTGGAAGCATCTTATTTGCAACAGGCTTCATGGGAACTGTGAAGTCCAGATCATGAGAGACAATGGCATCAGGAGCACAACGGGCAGAGACAGTACTCTAACGCAACCTTAAAATAATGCTAAAGATTCTACTGTACGTTGTAAAGATGCATTCTTCTGGAGGACGGAATAATTTAAAAACGAGAAAACAAACATGATCTCTCGTATTAACTCGTAAATGTTCAAAATATTGTTCCAAGTCAACATTGAATGCTGCAGCTCAGACTTCGTACTGTTGTAACGATAGCTTTTGTTGTTGTGAGTGTATTTTGTCATTCTCTTGTGGGTGGTGGTCTGTAACTGTATCTCCCGCTCCCTATTGTGTTGCAGCTTTGCTCTCAGATTGTGGAGTTCCTTTATTCAGGTTCCAGGGCCTCAGTTGTCTCATTTTGTGTTCTAATGAAATACAGTAATGGAAAACAGGCACCACTGAAAAGTGAACTGAAAAAAATGTATATGTATATGTATACTGTGTACTACTGCACATCTGATCACAGAGTTATTTTGGTTTTTACTTGTCATATTCTCAGGTGTTGCGCTCCGCTGATCGTTGGTCCACTGGAACCTGTGAGAACTCCATTCTTAACGCCTACATCCACACAATCGAGAACAGCGAGCACTTCATCTACATCGAGGTAACGCACCATTAGCCTAGCACTTTACAGACACAAACTGAAATCTCAGAATCCTGGCTAAATTATTTCCGTACTGTATTACCAAGCAGTCCAAGGGCAGCCATGGCAGAAAAATATCACTGTAACCTCGAATTGTACCCCTTCATTTTTTGTTTCTGCATGTAATGCTTCCATACAGTATTGCATTTCATTTCACATCACTGAAAGATAGTGTAGCCAGACTGTGTCTGATTATGAGGTGTCATATGTCCAACTGCAGTTGTAGCTTCCTTCTCTGCCAGCTACGTACCTGCTTTGGCCTTCACCTCATGCTGAGCCACCATCTGCATTCTCTCTGCCCTCAGAATCAGTTCTTCATCAGCTGTGCCGATGACAAGAATGTCCACAATAAGATTGGTGATGCAATTGTGGACCGAATCCTGCGTGCACACAGGTCTGATTTGAATGTACTAGCTGGATTTATGATCCATTTCGTGCATTCTGTATTCATGCATTGTTAAATTTATAAAGCAGCATTTTAATCAAAGTGGTTTATAAGTATGTTGATACTTTATGTCAAATGAACATATGCACAGTGAAAGGTAGACAATTATGAGTGAGCTGTGCGATAGTTGGTTGTAAAACACAACTTAAACAACATTTTAAATGAAAGAAATCATGAGTAACTAGTAAATGGTTTATAGTCCACCCTCATTAACTGTCCATATATTGGTACTGTGTCTTATTTCAGAGAGCAGAAGAAATACAGAGTGTTTGTGGTGATTCCTCTGCTTCCTGGGTTCGAGGGAGACATTAGTGCAGGTGGTGGAATTGCCATCCAGGCTATTCTGCACTTCACTTACAGGTGAGAGCCTAATCGTCATTTTCTTCTGGCTCATAGCATGTAGAGGTGCAGCTGATATAAACAGTCATCAGCTCTCACACTGATCTCTTCACTGCTTATCTTCAAATATTTAGATTCTGTGTATTCAGTATACAGCATTTTGTTATATCCAATTGGACACAAGTATTTAGAATTTATAAATATCCTTTATTTTGACTGGTGTGTGAGGCTGAATTGAGAAGTATCTGTTCCTTCAGTGCATAAGGTAAAGATAATTGTTGTTATGTGACTGACTTGCATGTAGAGTTGCTGTTACTTGCATAAATGTGAGGTTTCCATCAAGCAAACTGATTATTGTTATAAAAGACATAAGGTTGTATTTTGTGAAATTAAATCTGCATAAGGTCTTAATTCATGAGACAGCCTGTTGTTTGACATTTTGTCTTCATCTACCATCTATTGTAAAGGTTACATTCTGAGGTCGCTTGCTGAACTGTATAATTACACACTGCCTGGCCAAAAAAATAAGTCGCCACCTTGATTTAACTAAGCAAATAGGTACAAGCCTCCTATTGGATAATTACTGCATGGGTGATTATCTTTCAGCTGGCAACAAGTTATTTAACCCCAACTGATGCAATGAGTAGCTTCTGATTTCTTAAACCACCATGTCTAAAGACACATCCTGTGGTCGTGGAAAAGATGTTAGTCTGTTTGAGAAGGGTCAAATCATTGGCATGCATCAAGCAGAGAAAACATCTAAGGAGATTTTAGAAACTACTGAAACTGGGTTAAGAACTGTCCAATGTATTATTAAAACTGGAAGGATAGTGGGGAACCAGTGCATCAGGGTAAGAAGAGAGGCAGATGAAGTGATGCACCCATCATGCCTCGTGCCTACTGTACAAGCCTGTGGGGGGCTTGAGACATTGCAGAAGCTTATCGAAACAATGCCACAGTAACATTTGTAACATTACTTATGTAATTTACTGTATGTCATAGGACCATGTGCCGAGGGGAGCACTCCATTTTGTCAAGACTAAGTGAAGGTGAGTTCTCAGCCACTTATCTGATTTGTTTCAAATAAGAAATCCACCTGACGCCACCTGATCTCTCTTTAACACATGTCTTTCTTTCTCCTTGTGTTGCTCCTTTAAACTGAAGCCACTGGTATTAGGTATCTGCCCACCATTCTCAATTTTCACCCTTGACTTCTTTTCGCATCCATTTTACGAGCCCTCGTGCTTCTATGAGTTTCATATTAAGTCTTCCCAGTATTTTTGTGTTAGCTGAATAATGTCACTCTGATCTGTTCTCCAGTGAAAGACCAGTGGACCGAGTACATCACACTCTGTGGCCTGAGAACGCACTCCCAGCTCTCCCAGTTGCTTGTCACAGAGCTCATCTACGTTCACAGCAAAACTCTCATTGCAGACGACCGCTGCTATATCATTGGTGAGTGAGTCATCGCCGGCGAACTCATTCAGACACAGATTATCATTTTGACCCTAAAGTCTGTAGCTAATCTGTAATGTACTTTCACAAAGTCATATGTGTGTGACAGACAGCTGGCTTTAGTGGATTCTTACATAATCTACTGTGATGTAGTTGTGGCTTTTAATGTAATTATGAAACTACAGTATGACAATATACAGTATTTAGCTGTAGTTTCAAAAGATTTGTCACTGTGGTAAATTTAAAAGACTGTGCGTGTGAACAACTATATAGCCAAAAATATACGAGAAGGAGGATGACATTCAATAAAGTTTAGACTCTTTAAGTAGGGTGCACAGTTGGATGTTAATTGAATGGAATCCCGTGTTTGAAGCTGAATCACTGTCTTTTATTTAACCTCACTTTGTAGTAGCTTTCCTTCGTAGTGGTGGACAGCACCGTTCACGCACTAGTTTCGGTTTGAATTCACACACTTGCTTGATATCCGCCTCGCTGTGTGCTTTCCACTCTCCTAACACCATACTGGAGCTGTATGTGAACTGCTACGTAAACTACTGCTAAGGCACAGCGAACACTTCCTGTGGCTGCTCATTCACATGAAGCTGGCGAAACGTGGGGTGTCTTTTATTGTTATTGCTGCTCAAAAAAGCAGTGTATTTGTCACCAAATTAGCTATAAGAGTGACGCTTTGTCAAAAATGCAGCCAGGAATGAAATGTTAAATGTTAAAACCCTTCGAAGCAAAGCCATTAAAACCCTTTTAAGCAAAGGGTTTTAATGGCAAAATACTGAAAAGCGGCACTGCACTCTCACTGTAAACAACATATCATCGTTTTTTTATAGTACTTTGACAGTAATCATGCCTATGAAAGGACAGATTGTAAATAACTGCTCACCACTTGTGTTCCAGGATCGGCCAACATCAATGACCGCAGCATGCTGGGCTGCCGAGATAGTGAGCTGGCAGTGTTTGTGGAAGATGAAGACAGAGTCCCATCCGTCATGGGAGGGGAAGAATACGAGGCAGGACCACTCACACTCGCACTACGCAAAGAGTGTTTCAGGTCAGGAGGAAATATAGTATAATATATAAATATAGTATATAGTATCATTTCTGAAATGTCTTTCTGTTAATGACCATGGATGATCGTTTTAGAGGATGAAGTTTGTGGTGCTGTTAAACTGGATTGAATTAAACACAGACGTGTTTCTGTTATTTAGCCTAGCCTAACATAGAGATGTCAGAATAATAAGAACGTGTTGGTACACATGAAAACACTACTGAATCAACAGCTCTCTCAGTTGTTTTAAACAAACCTGAATACCATAACCTTAAATTTGGTGCAGGACTGGGCGGCTGTGGCTCAGTAGGTAGAGCGGGTTGTCCACGAACCAGAGGGTTAGCAGTTCGTCCCCCCAGTTGCTAACACCAGTGCGTGCCTGAATGTGTGTGTGCGCTTGTGTGAGCCAATGGGTAGAAGCGTCTGTGACTGTAAAGTGCTTTGAGTACCAATATAAAAAAGACCATTTACCAAGGCCATATACTGGAATACATTATAAGTTACTAGTGTACCTAATGACCTTCCTAGTGAGTGTATGTTCTACTTGCCTGATCAGACAGTGGTCATTACTTCTAGTGTACAAATGGATGTGTAAATGCAGAAGCTGAATTTCCATTTACGCTAAAAACACAAGGACAATAAAGATCCTTCTTCTTTCATCTGTCATTCAGCCTGATAAACCTTTCAGATTATTAGTTATCATTGTATTTTGTGTTCATCAAAAGTGAAACCTATATCTTTATAATGTTACAAGGAGTATTTTTTTCCAAATGAGAAACATGTCCAGTTTATTTCTTACTACTTACTTTGGCCCCTATTTAATTCCCCTACTGTAACAGTGTTCTCGTTGGAGCTGCTTCAGACCCCAGTATCAATATTGACGATCCAATCAGTGATGAGTTCTTCTTCTTGGTCTGGAATGAAGCTGCTAAACTGAACGCAACCATTTATGACAAGGTATGTGTTTTTTGTGTGGACAGACTCCTGAAAACAAAGCATCTATCAATGAAGGCAAAGATGGCATGTCTCGATCTCATCGTTACATTTCGACCTTTTAACCTCACCTTCTCGTTGGCTTGTCCTTTCTGCTGCCTTATTGTGCTGCAGGTCTTCAAATGTCTGCCCTACAAAACTGTCCACAACATGCGAGAGGTGAAGGAGTATTCTGGTATGGAGCGCCTCTGCGACACAGACCCCGAGCAGGCCATAGAGGAGCTGAAGGCCGTCCGAGGCCTGTTGGTCCACTTCCCCCTGAAGTTCCTGTGTGAGGAAAACTTGATGCCTCCACGGGCCACTAAAGAGGGCATGGCTCCTGTAGAGCTGTGGACATAACCACAGTTGAAATCAAACACTATAGGACAGTGAATCTCCTCCCTGTAGTCTCAGCTCACCTGATGTTCAGCACAGTACACTAAAATAGTTAGAGCACCAACATTCGAATGTGGAGGAAGACATCACCTTAACACCATTTATTTGTTCATCACTTATGTTCTATATATTGTCTTGTTGACTAATAATGGGCTAGTCTGGATACAACCACTTCTTAGCACTGTAGAGGAATCTGCACCAGCCAGTTGGTTTATGATGGCAGTTCCTGCTTCATACCTTGTGCAATCTGAAATGCAGGGCTGGCGGTGGTGGAAAGCACACGTAAATGAATGTATGAGTCAGGAGAGGATTGCAAGGTTGTACTGGAAACCAAGCATCTCACATGATCGAGAGACATAGTGTACATTTATTAGTGCAAGGTTTTTGGGTGGGTGGGTTGCTCTCTCTCTCTCTTGCTCTCTCTCTCGCTCTCTCTCTCTCTCTCTCTCACACGCACACTATCTCTCTCTCTCTCTCTCTCTCTCTCTCGCTCTCTCTCTCGCTCTCTCTCTCTCTCTCTCACACGCACACTATCTCTCTCTCTCTCTTTCTCTCTCTCTCTCTCTCCCTCTGAGGCTTCACCTCTCACTGCAGTGCCAGAAAATCTGTCAGAACATTTGTGGTTGTTATGGTGACGGATATAAAGAGATGACTGGATTGTAGCTGAAATAGAGACTGGATAGGGCAGAAAAGGGAGCGCTAAGAGGGATAAGTTACTAAATCAGGATGGTGTACTGGAAAAACGAAGGTAATATGTTGATAGGTGGTTTTCGAAACATTTTTTTTGGGGGGGGGGGTAAATGATCAGGTGGAGAGAAACTGCGAGGGGGGGGAGAAAGCGAGGACAAGATAATTAAAGGCTGCTAGGTGGATTTACTGTTAATTGTCGCCTTTTTTTTCTAGTCACCATGACAACCAAGTGAATTATTATTTCACCATGTTGTCAGTAGTCCAGAGCAGAACATTCCACTTTCCACTTGCTTGACCATTGCATTTCTCAGCTATTTACATGTGGTGTCCAGGTGCCATAATGTGTCTTGCATGCCTTTGTTACTTGAACTCGCAGGCCTAGGTGAATTACACTAAGCCATGGTTTAACTGAGTTGAGTGACGTGGCTTTCATAGTTCTCACTGACTCCTCAGAATCTCATTTCATAGCATCAGCAGGTTATATTTTATTCTTGAAGGGTGAACAATTTCAGGGTTTGTTTGATGTTAAATTGTCGCCTGAAACCTGCTCATTCCCTTTTTGTGGTAAAAGTAAACTGTTTTTTTTTTTTTTTAGAAACACTGCTTTGATTTTGAAATATCATGTAATAATTCAACATACGCTGCCTTCCTAATGAAGAAACACAGGACTTTGGTTACTTTGGTGTCTAAAAAAGAGGGAGGAGAAACTGAAATACCTGTGACCTAGTATTTTACACCAAGTCAAAACAGTGCAATTCATTTTTACATTTTCTTTTTTTAGTGTTTGTAACCGAGCCTGGCCAAGTTTTATACTATGCACCCGAATTACAGGGTGTTTTAGAACAACCAGCAACAGGACAACTCATGAAACTTGTAAATGGGACCTTATGTTTTGTAATATGTAGGAAAAAAAACTGTCCAGTGGTTCAAAACATTATTAGGATTAAGTCTACAAATACGGAAATATGTTGAGCGTATAACTTTGTAAAGACTGATGTAAAGTCAACCACACTAACTAGGTGGTTTAAGGGCAGGCTTGTCTGTGAATGTGACATATGACAGATGCCCCGTCTGAACACTGTCTCACTCTCCATGAAGCCACTTTCACAGAGGAGCCAGTAAAACCATCTGTGTTTAGAAATTGTGCTTTGCTTCCTTGATTCATGCTCCTTTAGAGGATATTTAAAGCAACAATGAGCCCTTGCACACTGGTAGATGGGTATTTGTTAGCCCCTTTTATTCAGCACAAAATGGTTGCCTTATGTAGTATTTTTTCGTTGTAGGTTCTGCAGATATGTCTGCGATATTTTGAGAAGTGACATTGTAGTGTTTTTATCATGAATTTAATTTTTATTGGACTAATAGCCAGCAAAACATTAATTTTTTTTTTATGAATGTCTTAATAATTGTGCGTTAATGCATATTGTCCCTAACAGTCATCACATGAAAACCATATATATGCAGATCATTACCCAAGGCTTCTGTTTCTATTGACTACTAACACTCAGGGTTAAAGAGATAATAAATACTCTTAACTTTTTAAGTAGACCTATAGTTAGGAACAACTTGTACTTTAAAGTATGTTACTTTTCTTGTTTTCTCAATAAAGGTGTTTTTTGTGGGACTAAATCGCTTTTACTTTAATTTGATTTTTTTTTTGTTTTAAAAAAGCAACATATAAAAATAGCAATAAATTTTAATGAAGTGGCATGCATGTTTTAAAGGAGAATTATAACGTCATTCAAGCTGTTGGTGGAATTGGATGAAAGAACGCATTGTTCACAACCAGAAATGCCAACAAATCTGAACAAATCTTGCAAGAATGTTAACAAATAATGAATGTGTCGTTATTGGAGATTTATTACAAACATGAAATAAAGTGTATGTGAATGCTTAAATATAAAAAAAAAAAAATCACCAATTCAGTTTATTGCCATTTATCCTCAGTTATTTATGACATACCAAGTGAATAGTGAATTATTTAAAAGCATTATGAAGCTATAGAAGCAATTGCCTTAATGGACACACTGTATAACTATACCAATCATAAAGCTGCTAGGAAGGAAGACACTTAAGAGCAAAACCAAGATGAAAGAAAATTAGTGAGATGAGGTCTGTTTAGTTTCTCATGACAAAAAACACATGATATAAGTTACGTGTTCTGACTAAGAAGGTCAGTTCAGGATTGGCAGTCAGAGGCTGCTGCGTAGGCTAAAGTCCACTGTAATGTTCCAGGTAATTTGTCCCTGATGAAGCACCGTAGCCATTCAAGAGCAGAAAACACTTGAAGGAGTGTTGTGTGCAGCCAATCGCCAGTACCACCCCGCAAGACTACATCAAGGCAGAGAGTGGGAGGGAGGATTTGGGAAGCAAAACATGGCGAAATAGCAAGTTCAGCTGGTATCCGCAGTTAGAAACTGCACCGTATCTTGCATCGTTGGAGTTCAACTAAATCAAAACAAGACGTCGGAGGACCGACAGCAACGCCTAACTTCACAGAGACGAGTGCTCCAGCTTACAAGTATTACGGTGGCTGGCGAGAAAATAGTGCCTGCCTGTCTGCCTTGTGTTTTCCCCGGAAGGTTGGCACTGCTAGGCGCGACTGTCAACACAGAAAATGGATGAAGAAAGAAAGTTTATTCTGGAAAAGAC
Source organism: Chelon labrosus (assembly GCF_963514085.1). Lineage (NCBI taxonomy): Eukaryota > Metazoa > Chordata > Actinopteri > Mugiliformes > Mugilidae > Chelon > Chelon labrosus. The sequence goes on along the minus strand of NC_140350.1, from coordinate 3,314,170 downwards.
ATTTTAGCTCGCTAGCTTAGCTGCGTTAGCTAGCCAGTTGACCGCGCACACCTGTATTCGGATTACCGGTCCGGTCGAAATTTAAGGGATATTTAAATCGTGTTAACAAGTTTGACAACTGCAGTCGCAGAGAATCGTGTTTCCTGTGAGGCCTTTATTTTCCGCTTTTCTGCTCTTATTCTGCAGTAATATTCCGGGAGGACATCTATTTAAGGTTAATAATGACCGTCTGACAGTTGGTTCTGGTGCGGTGTGGACGGATCCAGGCGCCATCACATTAGACGCTGCGTTTTCCAAAAAGCAACCATCGCGTTGCTGGCATAAATGTCATTTTATACTTTATTAGCCTAACTAGGAACGTTTAATTGGCACATCACAGCGATTTGATATTTTTTGCCGCGACACGCATCGTTGTATTATATATTACATTAGCTGGGATGTTGAACAGCAGCACAGACGCGGCGTCTTGTCAAAATGAACGCAGCAAGGTGTTCAACAACAGTAGAGGTGCACCGCATTTAAAACCTGCCAGCGGTTAAGTCGGCGTTAATGGCCGTCTAACGGCGTCGTTAACAGTTTGTTGAAATCTCTCATATTAAGTTGGATTTGTTTTGATGCGATATTGCAGTCGGCATTTCTGTATAACAACTGCGGATAAAATTGTAGCTCTCGGCCAGAGTTGACGCGAGCTAGCCAGCTGGGTGCGTCTGTGGCAGCTCTGTCTGCGAGGTGTTTGCTAATCTAAGTGCTACAGCGTTATTCCGCACCATCTCCGGTGTTTTGTATTGTTTGCTATATTTTCTCCGTAGTTAGGCGTGTATAAGCACCCACCGACATTGTGTATTGGTGCCTCTTGTCACATTACTGGCTAACTTGTAAGCTAGCGTTATAAGTTTCGCCAGCTATGTCTGAAAACGCCCCCACACGAAGCCTGGATGACATAGACCTCGCAGCTCTGAGGGTGAGTATTGTTATTGCAACTTAAGCGTGCTCCACTTTATTCATGTAAAATGATAGACGACAGACATATTAGATGTTATGTCATACATGCCAGTCTGCCTCTGACAAAAGCACCATCATTTAACACCCACGCAACAAAGTTAAGGATGAACAGCCCGTGGCCTGGTGTGCTATAGGCAGCTATTCTGCTTGGCATCACAGAAATCCATCAAAGTTATTTCCTGATAAACAACCAAATGCTCCAGCACCGACGACGTTTGAGTGTGTCTACAAGGCCATCCTCTTTCTCATGTAGTTATTTTTATTACATTACATTCAGCAATGGAGATCACGTTGCTCATGTTATGACGGGTCTACTTTGAGCCACCATTTATTCCCCGTTTTTTTTTTTTTTTTTTTTTTTTTTTTGTTGGTGCGTTTTCATATGTGGGCCTGACAGTTGGTGATCTTATAACCATACCCTTGTGAGTTTTGTTTTTTGGTCTTTTTGGTTGAGTTTGAAATGCTGTTAAGATTCATTTATCAAACACAACATATCAGGCTTAATCAGGTTTAGGAGAATAAATGTCTTGGATTTCATTCTTTCGTGCTTTAAATGATCTCCTCTCTAGATGTCATTCTTAAAAGCTACCTCACATTTTTTGTAACATTAGAAACACTTTGCCAGGCAAGAAATGAAATAAAATTGAAGAAGCAAACCTCTGCAAGCCAAGGAAAAATCCTCTAAGTATGTGGTTTCTGAAGGAAGATTACAGTTCTGATATTTCCTTTTGAGTAAATCTCTTCAGTTTGAAAAAGGTGCATCATATTTTTTTCCATTTAAGAAAGACGGACCCATTTAGATGTATGCATGAGTACTAGATGCATTCTGCTTGTTTTAGAATATGAATTCACCTACCAATAAACACATTATTAGTGCTGTTTAGAGTTAAAGTGACCAAAATGTTACTCAGTGGTAAACTCTACTGTAAGAACTGAGAGTATGAGGCAGTAAAGTCCGTGGAAAAAGTGTGTGTGTCACCTAAATTGTTGTTGAGCAAGGTAAATAAAATGTAATTTTCCCTATTTAAAAAGTCAGAAAACTTTCTAGCAGCTCATTTATGGGACTTTGCAGTAGATCGAGACAGTTAATGCAAATACTGATTGTTTGCTCCTGCCTTGTGGGTTCACCTGAGAATCTCATCTCATTTTTTTATAATTTCAGCACACAGACAAACCTCATCCAGTTCTTCATAATGGATGATGGATTTTTGAGGGTTAAAAGAGGCAAACACACTATTGTAATAATTTTATATTATGATTTTGACTTTAGATACCTTCCAATTTGAAAACACTTCATTAGAAACTTTCTCTGTTGATATGCAGGAAGTGTTTGAGATATGATTTTGACGATTTTTGCCACTGTGAAAGACTTCCCCTGTCACACAGACAAAACTGATCCAGTTCAAAATAAAAGCAGATGCCCATAACATTATCATGAATGTAGTAGAATCCCAAATTGACTTCATGAACTGGACCATCAGTAGATTCTCACAGTTCAGCATTTTCGGACAAAGTGGCTGAATTTACGATGAAAAAACTGCAGTGCAACTTTTTGAATTTATTAATTTTCTAATGGCATAAAGACAAATAATAGTATCTTGTGTATAAATACCACACACTGTGTTAATACAGTTGTTAAAACTATGCCCATAAGAACAGTTAGGTAGGTGCAATGAAGATTCAGGGTAAAGATCTTGCCCACTGCTGCTGAAATGAGGAAATTAATACTTGGTTATCTTTGGCTGCTCATTGCTGGTAAGGGGATTCAACTTATTAGAGATTTTTACTTAGGTTTGGTCAGACCACTGGCCTATTAGTTGTTGTTGTTGTTGTAGTAAAGTAAAATTACTGATGAATTTGTTTAAATTCAGTTGATTATCACACATTTTACTGAGAAGTTTTTCTGTCTGTTCAGCCAACTATGGCTAAGCGATAAGAAATATTTTTTGTGAATTGACTATTTAAAGGATCACTGCAGCGTTTTCTTGTAAACAACCAAAAGTAATATTCACAGTCTGGGTAACAACACACAACACACAGTGTATGTATCCTGCAGCTCTGGCAAATGTGTTAAAGGTATTAGCTAGCATTCTTCTTGTTAGGCTTTGTTTCTGCATTGTAGCTTATCTTTGGCGCTATGCTCACCTGTTGAATACTAGAATTGTGTGAAACTATTGGCAGACCCGTGCACTGCGTCATCCATGTGTGTTCATGCTAGTGGAATTTGCACTTGTGATCAAGGTAAATAAAATGGGGAGCACTAGACGTTATTGTAGAGGATTAAAAGATAGTGGCTCAATAACTGTATTGTTAAAAGAAATGTGCTACAGAGTACAGAAGGACTCCAACATTACATAACTACAGTTCACTCCACACAGGCACCAACAACACATTTGTGCAGAAACACTTAATTCAAATGCCAATAGCACTGGATAAAATTGTGTCAACTTAATAAGAGTGTTGGTTACACGTGACATAATAAATTATACATTTAGAAATAGGACAACAGAAAATGGCAAACTCAAATGTGAACTATTGTTAATTTAGAGCTATGTAAAGAGATTTTTATCCTCAATTTGAAACCACAGTTGTGACAGGACCACCAGCCCTCTGGAAATGACACTCATGAAAAATTTAGTTGTGTCATTTCATTGTGTTGTCGTTAGTCGCTTTGTCTGACATAAATAAATGGTCCTTATTAATACTCTTATAACCATACAAGTGTGAGAATGAAGATTACTGTATCAACCAAGATTGATTGATTGTTCGTATTATACAAAGGTTTTTTGGAAACACCCCTGACATGTAGAGGTTTAAAAGAGGCACACTAATAATTTCATGTTATGATTTTGACTTTACATCCTTCCAATTTAAAAACACTTCATTAGAAACTTGTTCTCTGGTGATATGCAGGAAGTGTTAGAGTTGTGATTTAGATGATTGCTGCAGCTGTGAAAGACTTCCCCTCAGCTAAGTTGACACTGTAGCAGGAAATGTGTTGTCAACTTCCCCTTGGACCATTACCAGTGTCTTAGAGAGTGTATACTCCATTGAACAGAGGTTGTTCTCTATGCAACAGGCTTAGCGCAGCTTGACATTTGATCTGGGTCAATTAATTGTGGTGTTTACTGAGGTTTTCCATCATTGTATTGAGCTTACACATTAACATAGCACCATTATATCCACATGAACTATCAGAGCTGCCATTTTTATGATTTAAGCAGCCAGGCTGAAGGTTTTCTCCTGTAGTCACCCTGTTGTTTTACTGCTATATTTGTCTTCTTTTTGCAGTCATTGCAGACAGTTTGTTTGACTGTGTGCTGGTGGTGCTGCTCCTTGAACATAACTGTACCCTTCCCCTTCTTTCACCTCATTCCTCTCATCCCACTCTCTATGCTGGACGTGGGTGAAGCTAGCGCCTCTGTGTTGCCACCCACTCTTATCATTACATTATTACCTTCCATACCATCATTCTCTTGCCTCGTACTTTACGTCACGGTTTCCCCTCTTTTGTGTCCTTATACATAACATGCTTCAGAATCTGTGCAGCATGTTTATGTCATCACTTGAGCTCTGTGTATTTGCATTACATGTGTGGTCATTTCTCAGTTTTACTGTCGTGTGTGTGTGTGTGTGTGTGTGTGTGTGTATATATATGTATTTATATATATTGCTGTTTTTCACATAAATTCCTCGTCCTGAAGGAAAATCTTTTCCTAGTTGTTGAAAGCAGAAAACCCATCATTGGAAATAGATGAAAGCAGGATAGGTCATGGTGTACATTCTAAACCCAAAGCAGCAGTCTCACCACCCACACATCTTCTTAAAGCCATATTGAAATTGCATGAAAGTGGAACTGCTTGTCATTTCGCCTTGTCTCTTGGGGGAGGGGGGTTGCATAATTGAGTCAAAGCAACCTACTCATTATTAGTGTCAGTAAAATATGTGTGCACGGTACTGAAACATAAAATGAACAAATCAAGAATCGATCAGAACATCTTTCTACATCTCACCCAGTATATTTAGTGTATCTGAGTGTCTGCTTCTAGTGTATGAGGTTCTGTGGATAGGGAGTGAGTGGGTGGACAGGAAGATTGAGTTTGGATGATTTGTATGGAAATATTGGGTTAAAATAGCTTTAATGTACACTGTAGATATCAGGATCTTGTTACCATGTATGATTCCTTCTCTACAGAGGCCCATATGTTTGTTTTTATATATATATATATATATATATATATTTATACATTTATGACAATGTTCTTGAGGCAGTCTATGGATTTACAGCTATGCTCAATGATGGTATACAGTTTTGGAAATTAGAACCCAAAAGAAAAGACATGACAAATCAAGGGCTGGGTATCGCTAGTGATTTCCTGAACAGATTAAATTCCAGTTGACATAGAGACACAAATACTTTCTGAGATTTGTGGTATTTCCACAGTATTGTCCCTCTAGTTGGCACATCTTGTGTATGGCTTCATATTATTATATGAATTGATATCTGATCTACAAATGTTGCAGTCCTAGTTTTATGTTGTTCTCAACAGTGCCTTGTTTTTAGACCTGTTTTGATTTCTCCCTTTGTGCCAATATAACAGCAGCCAGATTGCAGAAAATCCTAGAATAGGTGCAGTTTAGGATTTAAGGTTGACTCTTAACTGAAGAAATACGAGTGTAACAACATGAAATGCAACCTCCACTTAGGGTTGGCATTGAAGTGGAAATGTGGCGGACTCAAAGAAGAACAAAGCAAGCTTCACCCACTTAAAAACAAAAATACATATGGTGTGCTTTGCGTGTATTCTTTGTCATTTTTGCCCAAATTTGAAAAAAAGATAACTGAATTGGTGTTTTTTTTTTTTTTTTTTTTTTTAAATTCGGGAAACTTTTTTTTTTTTTAAGATGGGTCATTTTGTATAGCAAGACATCAATTATGAATGTACTGAGTACTGATGTATCTGTTCCTCCTGTGTCTGTATGTTGTATGACAAATGAATGTGCCTCTGCCTCCCAGGATCCGGCAGGAATCTTTGAGCTTGTCGAGGTCGTTGGCAATGGGACATATGGGCAGGTGTACAAGGTGAGCCATGATCCCAATATCACATCTGAATTCAGCACTGCTTCTGTTGGGGATTGAAACGTTGGACGTGTAAGTCGTCACTTATGCAGAGACTGAGCAAGCTGGAATGGAGCTACTTTAGTCCCTGTTCTTTGTTAAATGTTCTGCACATTAGTTTCTCAGAATACAACACATTTTTCAGCCATCAAGCTATTAAGTTTAAAGTGGTGCTGACAGAAAGATAAGAGACTCCAGTTAAAGAAAATGTAAATTAAGGGCAGCAAAATGACATGAACAAGAAATGATCCATGCTTAATGTCTTTTTAAACTTTACTGAACACTATCACCATTATTTCAACTTGTTTTTTAATCAGGGCCGTCATGTGAAGACGGGCCAGCTGGCTGCCATCAAGGTGATGGATGTTACAGAGGAGGAAGAAGAGGAGATCAAAGCAGAAATCAACATGCTGAAAAAATACAGCCACCACCGCAACATAGCCACGTACTACGGTGCCTTTGTCAAAAAGAGTCCTCCAGGACACGATGACCAACTTTGGGTTTGTCTTCTCTTGTAGTTGGTCTGATGGTTTTATGACAGTAAGCCTCATAAAATCTACTCACTGAGTTTGTGATTGTGTGAACGCAGCTGGTGATGGAGTTTTGTGGGGCAGGATCAGTGACCGACCTGGTGAAAAACACTAAAGGCAGCTCTCTAAAGGAGGACTGGATTGCTTATATCTGCAGAGAGATCCTAAGGGTGAGTGATGAAGGCCACAGAAGTCAAAACAATCATGCAGCAGAGGGAAATACTTACTGACCAATTTTAACTTCTTTGACTTCTTTGAACAGGGCCTTTCGCACCTCCATGCCCACAAAGTCATCCACAGAGACATCAAAGGCCAGAATGTGCTGCTAACAGAGAATGCAGAGGTCAAACTTGGTACGTTGAAGTTTGTATAGCTAAAGTGCGTTTCTGTACTATCATTTACTCTCTCACACCTTTTCTTCCTCTAAATACTTTTTTTCCACAGTTGATTTTGGAGTAAGTGCTCAGCTGGACAGGACCGTTGGGCGTAGGAACACCTTCATCGGCACGCCCTACTGGATGGCACCTGAAGTCATTGCCTGTGACGAGAATCCTGACTCTACCTATGACTACAGGGTAACAGCTGCAGCACTGCCTTTGTGTGTGTGCACAACGTTGTAAGAGAATATCAGGGATGAATGCTGACCTGATTACGTGTGTTATTTTGCAGAGTGATATTTGGTCCTTGGGGATAACAGCCATTGAGATGGCAGAGGGAGCTCCTCGTAAGTGTATACACTCCTTTGCAGACTCATTTTATAAGTTTGTTGAAACATGCATGTCTATTTTCTAATTTCTCATCGTCTCAAATCCCATTCTAAAAGACCTTATGAATGAGTCTGTCTTGCATATGCAGCCTTGTTGTCTGTGTGTTCAGATGGACAGCTGACTCACTGTAATCAAGGTAGTGTAGTCGTGAGCTGGCAGTTGGCCTGTGGAGGCTGATTGCACAGATCTTCCTCGCCTGCTTAGTGGGGAGATCTGTCTGCCTAGAGATTTGGTGTGAAATCAAAGAAACAAGTACAATCACATTAAAGTGTAAAAACTTCTTTGGTCTAATGCGCTGCTACATTTCTTAATCCCACCTCAGATCTTAGTTTAAGGCATTTACAGTTGATTTGGGACATCGTGACAAGTTTGAAAGTCAAATATGTTTTCATATGGTGTAGAAACCTTAACTCTTGAGTGCCCATACGGAAAATGTCCAATAGTTAAACTTTACATCAACAAAATTTCCATTTTCAGATTGATGAACAAGCTGTAGGTGTCATTTTACTAATTCTTATCAGAAGTGGATGTCTGGAGGGGAGCTTTAATCCTTAAGTTTTTGGTGTATAGTTTTTTGTTTTTTTTTAGTCAAAATAAATTTGCGTCATCATCCCATGAAAGGAAAGCCTTTATTCACATTATGATGAGATCACAGAGGTCCTATGGACCATGCTGCTGCTTCTGTGAATGACATACATGATGTACAGGCCAACTGTGGTGTTGAAAATATTTGAAGGCAGCTTCAATAATCAGTTATTACTCTTTAAATCATTTTAAAGATATGGTAAATGGCCTTGCTTTTATATAGCGCTTTTCTACCTATTGGTACTCAAAGCGCTTTACAGTCATAGACACATCTACCCATTCGCTCACACAAGCACTCACACAATCACACACCAGTGCCACGCACTGGGAGCAACTGGGGGTTCAGTGTCTTGCTCAAGGACACTTCGGCATGTGGCACATTCCGGGGATTGAACCGCTAACCCTCTGGTTTGTGGACAACCCGCTCTACCTACTGAGCCACAGCCGCTCAGCCGCAATCCTATCCAGATATGCGTTATGCTTTACTTAACTTTGCTTCACGGGATAAGAGGTGTCCACATTAAGGTTGGATAACCTGATAAATCCTATGAAAATGTCATTTTTATTTTGTTGATTAATCAGCAATGAAAATCATTATTAGCTGTAACCTCATTCTTATATAGTTTTATCAGTTGTAAGATTTCTAAAAACATCTGCATTTGTTATTTTGTAGCCTGTATTTTATCCCTTAAAATATTTGTACTGATCCCGTGACCTACATTTGCTGAGACTGAGACAGTAGCTTACTTTTCTTGTTAAGCAACATATGAATTATTGAGCATCGTTTGGCACACTTTTTAGACTTCTGTTCTCTTGCTTTGTTAGCAGACACCTTAGATCCTTTGTTTATCTAAGGTTCACTTAAAAGAAAATAGGAGCTGTCAGTATACTGAATAAAAGGTAGATATTTACGTACAAAGCTCTTGGGCTGTCTTATTTAAAAGCCTAAACAAACAGAACAATTCACTGCAGGTATGTAATTAAATAGTAAATGAGACTTGAATAAATCCATTCCACTGACAGTATACTGATAAAACTATCATCAACCTGTCAATGGATGATCCATTCCTGTAAGTCAATGTATGTTGTATGAAACACACTTTATCAGTTTGACTGCAATAGATCTCATTTATTGGGGCCCTTAAAATGCTGAAATATTTTTCCCTTTGGCTGTCTTAGTCACATTACATATGTCCAAAAGACTGCATACAAAAGCTTATTTATTGTGAAACTAAAGCTAACCAGTCAGGTTTAGCTTCCTACCTACGCTGGGAACACAATGACTCACAGTCCTTGCTCTTACATTCAATGTAACAATAAGCCCGAGGCACCGGGAAAGATTGGATAACAGCAGCTGTAACCATGTTGGAGGACAGAAAAAAACATGTGTAATGGTGGCTAGCACTATTTACAAACTACCAAGTGTGGGAATAGATGATACTTTGTCTAACATGAAATGCATTGTGATGTACCTTTTCCTTTGTACTGCAGCTCTCAGCATGGGTAGGGGGGTTTAACTCTCATAATCCCCTTTATTTCTGCAGCCTTGTGTGACATGCACCCGATGAGAGCCCTCTTCCTGATTCCCAGGAATCCCCCTCCAAAACTTAAGTCCAAGAAATGGTGAGTTAGCAACCATCTGACTGCCTACTCGAATTGCTACAAGACATTTAACAGACTGTCTTCATGTGTGTTAAAACAAAGTTTCATGTCAAATTACACAGACAAACTTGTATGTAGTTTAACATAGAATCAAAAAAACTCTTCATGGAACATGTAAATTGCAGTTAAACACTTCTAGATTATTACTTTACATTAAGATGAAGTAATTCTGCAATAATTCATTAGCTTAATCCAACAAATGAATGTGATCTACCAAATGTGGGGAAAATAGGTCACAGCAGGAGACACATTTGTGTGCAGTGTAGTAGTGGGGTTATTTTACTAATCAGGTTACTGCAATGCAACAATGAACAACAAACCAGGCTAAATAACCCACCTAATGAGAACAACACAGAATGGAAAATATTCAGATTTTGCAAGAAATTGTAGGAAAATTTGCAGATTCTCAAGGTAGATGTTGTGTTTCAGTTTACTCTGGGTCCTTCACTAAGATCCCATTGTGTAAAGGGTCATGTACTGAGGCAGGTGGTTGATCATCATTTCTGTCATTGATTCACAAGAACCTGTAGACATTTAAACTAATTTGTCATGTTCTGTTTCCTACCCTGTGCTTTTTTTGCTCCCATTACTTTCCCTACTACTCATTAATGGACCCTCTTAGTGGAGTTTAAGGTCCCACAGCATTCAGAACCAATAAATCTTCCACATTTTTTCCAATTCTAATTGCAAAATAGCTGTCAGTCAGCCAACAATTATGCTGTTATACATTAAAGACATGAGTAGGGGCTTGACCCAATTACATGGTCAGTTAAATTGAAATATACAATGAATTGCAACTTGGTAACTAACCATATAGTTACTATTCAATGCATGGTTATTTTTTATTCTATTGAATTAACTGTGTTTTATAGTGATCATGTGGCAGTGCTAAGCTGGTGGTAATAGTTTCTCAGATTGATAATGAAAACTGAATCGTTTCTGCTAGGACATTGCAGATTTTCACTCAAGACTACAGCAGTAACTGGGAACATTACCTCTAAACGTATTTTTTTTTAGCAATGTCTTTTTGCTGGAATACTGATGCACATGAAATCGCTGGATGTGTAAAGGTTGCCAAAAACCTTGTTCCACTTAAATTTCCGGGTCGTTGGATCAGGATTCTGGTCCCTGCCTCCCCATGTCCCTCTCAAGTTTATTATCCTCTAACCATCCCCTTCCTAACAGGTCCAAGAAGTTTATTGACTTTATAGAGGGCTGTCTTGTGAAGACATATCCCAGCCGGCCATCCACAGAGCAGCTGCTCAAGCATTCTTTCATCAGGGACCAGCCCACTGAACGCCAGGTCCGAATTCAGCTCAAAGACCATATTGACCGTACGCGCAAGAAAAGGGGAGAGAAAGGTAAGGCCTTAAAGGGTGTAACATATGCCACATTTTCAGTTTACTGACAGTGATCTGCTGAAGCATATTGTAAGCTTGTATGCCACAGTGTCTATTCAGAAAAAAACTCTTCATTCTGTTTTTCTTTGTAGAAGAGACAGAGTATGAATACAGTGGTAGTGATGAAGACGATGAAAATCGCAGCGATGACAGAGAGTCAAGGTAATTGCAGTTTATCTCTGTCTAAGCTGTATGAATCCTTGACTTGAGTTCCCTGTGCGAATCGTTCACCTGATAATCCTCTCTCTCCCTGTCTTTTAATTTTGATCATCAGTTCAATCCTCAACGTGCCCGGTGAGTCCACCCTGAGGCGGGACTTCCAGCGGCTACAGCAGGAGAACAAAGAGCGCTCAGAGGCTCACAAGAGGCAGCAGGCCCAACTGGCAGCTCAGCGCCGGGACCCTGAGGAACACAAGAGGCAACTGTTGCATGACCGACAGAAACGCATTGAAGAGCAGAAGGAACAGCGTCGCCGACTTGAAGAGGTAATAGTCAATTAGGGGTTATGTTTAGGGAATTAACCTTCATGAGAAATACTGTCTTAATGAGAGACACACTCATTTATCTGTACTAACTGTGCTAATGAGGTGATTAGTTTAATATTGTTCTCTCAGTTGATAAATATGCCATCCACTCTTGTAAAAGTTGTGGTATAACTATTTCTTGGCAACCACTGTGAAGTAGTTACAGCCCACAACTGTGTGACGTCTGCAATTTCTTATTTTTACACTAAATAAAGGAGATACATCAACAGTTTTAGAAGAAATGGTAGATACATATTTGAAACATGATTCTGGTATCAGTCTTCACCCTTCCATCCTACTGCCAAGAAAGCCAAACAAACAAAAGAAGCCTATTATATTTTTTCCATTTTATTCCATTGAGGGCTTGTACCTTCAAAATAAAACATGACCCAAACTCAATAAGCATATTACTACAAAGATTTTTGATGTAGTGATGTAGTTGTTCTGTAGGGTAAGTATCAGCTTCACACTTCTTAGTTCAGAAAATAAAAAACAAATAATAGGTTGTAAACAACAAGTGTACACATTCATAAAAATGTCACATAGTACACAATGAAGACAATAGTTTTGTTGTCTAATGTGTCTCACTTCTCTTATTGAGGTCAGCTTCACTGCTTACTGTTTCTCTTTTCTTTGCTCTTTATCAAGTCTATGATCTTGACGTCAGTATTTTCATTGCCACTCCTTGCTCCTTGCAACATGTATGTTTTACTTTCTGTTATGCTGTCCTTTCGTTGTCTATAGACGTAAGTAATGAAATATAACTATATCTCAGCACAACAAACTTTACAGAGTTTAGGTTTTGAAATTTGGAAAGGGGACCTATACTTTACATGCAAAACATACATGTGCACTGTACCTATGCCAACATATTTCTGTCTCCAATTCAAAACCTCCATGACTAAATACCCAAGTACCAAAGTATCAAAGGCTCAGGTCACCTTCCCTGCCAAGCATACTTTATACAGTTTTGTTCACTTTCATTCATAGTTAAATAAATGGAACAACAGTAAAAAATAGAGATTATTTGAAGTGAGAGCCCACCTTCTAGAGCACATGAATCAATTCATCTTTTACAATAGAAGGACTGTAGCTGTGATAAAATGTTTGTTGTCATTAATGGGTGGATTAGCATTATATTATTGGCTCAAGATTCAGACTTTCTCCACTATGGGACCACTAATCTGCCTGTCTTACTTTGGGGAACAGTTTGAACCATTCCTGGGCAGTATGTATTAATTTGACTAATGCATAGAAACCATATCTATTCTCTTTTCACAATGTTCTGTATATCTAGCTGTAGTACTTCACACCACCAGACATGAATCAAAGATTATGATCACATGTCGGTCATCTCAGATCTGGCTTACTGGTGAAATATAATTTTCTTATCTTTTTATGTTTTATTTTAATACCTTCACCCACAACGTTTCCTATAACAATCTTTGTTGTCGGTTTTTCTTTTGTTATTATTGTATAGTGTATATGCAAGTACAAATATTGGGTAAATATTGTAGAGGGAAAAGTGTGATACATCCACTGCATCACACTATTGCCAAAAGGTTATGTTAGACATCATTTTTGAAAATGGAAATGGTAAGTATACTGCTTAAGACTTTGGAAGACATAGCTATGTAACCCTGGGTTAGTTACTGTGAAATCTTTTAGGAGTTATGTGGGATTTCATTTAGTGCAAGTGCAATTATGTGTGCCTATCTTGCAGTATTTTTAAGTTGTTTACCTGCATTAAAGAGGCATTGCCCTAATGTGCCTTTACCTCCTCGACTATCTTATCTGCCTCTCTTTTCTGCCCTGCGATTCTGCTCCCTTTACTCCCTGGATACAACTCTTCTGCAGGGGAGAATTTGCTTATATGCAGGTAAAATCCTCTGTGCAGTCAGAGCCTCTCTACTCATTTCTCTTTTCCCTGTCACTGTTCTCTCCCAGCAACAGAGAAAAGAGCGAGATATGGTGAGGCAGCAAGAAAAGGGTCCCCATCGGAGACTTGACGATATGAGACGGGAGGAAGATAGAAGGTTGGCAGAGAGGGAGCAGGTAACCAACCACAGGAGACGTGGGGCTGTAATCATCCAATCAGTGTGAAGTGTGGGTGTGTCCAACACAACACTGTGCAAGTTGCTCTGGTGGTGAAAATCCATGAGTAGGTTGCCATAGCAGCAAGGGTCTAAATTAGTGTATTTACTCAGAGATGAGTTTTCTGTGGGTGCACTCTCTGCATCTCTTATGCTCCGTTTCCAGTCTACCCTCAGCAACACAAGAGTCTGGCATCATAGCACCATCACCTAAAAGTGCCAAATACATATTTAATGTCTTGCTACAGTCACAGTGTGCTGCTATATGTTTTGATTATTCTAACTCTAGTGATTTATCACAATCTGCTGAGAGTGTTGTTTTGTTTTAAGGGATACTACATATACCTCTATTACCACATCAGAAACACCTTTCTATTCCTGGAATGACATTACATAATTCTTATCTGCTCCTTAACGCTTATCATTCCTGCCTCCTCACTTTTCCTCAGGAGTTCATCAGACATAAGTTAGAAGAAGAGCAGCGGCAGTTAGAAATCCTTCAGCAGCAGTTGCTTCAGGAGCAGGCACTGCTTATGGTAATTAGTCCTTACTACTCACTAATCATATTTTATTTTGACTGCAGAGGTTTCCATCTCCACCTCTTGGTTATAAAACCTCATCAGTAAAGGAGGTTAATTGATCAGGACTGACATATATTTCATGAATCAAGATGGCATTCTTCTGTTCTCATAAATCAAAAACTGCAGTGTTACATGCCTGCTTGTGTTTGGAAATAAATGATTTTATAATCAGATTCTAACAGCTCTGCTCAAATTTGTTACTAAATAAGTAGATGGCACAGTATTGCATATCTTGAAAACACCTGCAATGACCTAGATTTGTGGGGCAGCTTTGAGAGTATATCTTGCTTACACTGAATGGTAGAATTGCCACATTCCTGGCATCATTGTTTTAGCTCCCTCCTGTGGAGCGTAGGAGTTGGCTGTCATTAGGATTGAACTCTTTGTTCCGGTTTTGTCGAAGGAGAAATAATCCAGACCTAAAGTATATACTGTATGTTGGAGGCATGTTTTTTTTTTTTCACATAACCCTCCAAGTATATACATAATTTTTGTGTGTATGCATGTTTAAATAGGGACCAGAGCACAGGCTCATTCACAGGACACTCCCCCTGCTGCAGTTTTAGGGGGTCAGTGCAATTAGCAGAGATGATGTGTTCAGCAAACTCTTAGGAACAGTCCTGAGAGCTGGAAGAGTAATTTTCAGTGTATGCACCTCGTGATCAACTTTCTTTGTACTAGCACTATCTTCAACACAGCATCCAGTTCTTCTTATACAGTCTTTTCTACATAATAGATGTAAGCCACCCTTACAAGTATTGGCTCACAACTGTTACGTACATCTGCTCCCTGTGCTGTTTTAATTAAATCTGCAAATGCAAACAAAACACTTGCTGTAGCTATTTTAAAATAAGAGGGTTTCCTGTTATGCATTTCATTAGATAGTGAAGATGCTGAAGAGCTAATAAAATGTCAATCAAATGATAAATAATCCACTAATTAATGGGCACGTTTGTAGTTGAGTATAACATGTATTTAACTTTGGAAAGTGTTTTTCAGAACTTGCACCTATGATGTAAATATTGTATAAATGTAACTTTATACCAGATCTAATTTCAGCTTTTTTTTAAAAAGAAGTGCAGTGGAGCCTATATTGTGGTGACTCACAGTTGAAACTCTCATTTTCATCTCAGAAGCTTTGACGTTTCTGTTATTCCTTGTTTCTTTATGAATGCAGTGGCAGTAGGCTTGGAGGCCCATGCCTACATCTCACAATGAAAAAACCAATAAGTCAACTGACTCATTTTCACACTGTCTGTATTGAACACAAACCTCAAGTTACAGACATGATCAATATTCTTTTCATGTGGGTAGGCAATTGAGTGCTGTACTGAAATAGGAGTACTAGGATATCAAGCCCAAAACATTTATTATTAGACATCTACAATGCAAACCTCTGCCTGTATTTTAAATTAATGCATATTTTGCATATTTTGTCAGTTTGCTTATGAGCTGCCTGTCTATTCAGTGCAGTGTTAGGGAAGCAACATCTTGACTATAGTGTGTTTTTTTTTGCCCAGGAGTATAAGCGCAAGCAGCTAGAGGAGCAGCGTCAGTCAGAGCGGCTGCAAAGGCAGCTGCAGCAGGAGCATGCCTACCTGGTGTCTTTGCAACAACAACAGCAAGAAAAGAAGCCCCAGCTTTACCACTACAATAAAAACCTGGAGCCCAACAACAAACCCACCTGGGCCCGTGAGGTAGCAATCCTATCCATATTTAAAGCATTACATGCCACAGTCAAACTACTGCACACTACAGAGTAAATCCCTCCTTCCTTTTTCCAGGTGGAGGAGCGAAGTAAGCTCAACAGACAGGGTTCGCCTAAAATCTGCACCACTGTCTCTGACACTGCCATCCAGTCACGCTCTGACTCAATCAGCCAGTCAGGAGTGGTCCAGTCTGCACAGACCCCACCAATGCAGAGGCCAGTTGAACCCCAAGGGGGGCAGGGCAAGGTGGGTTTAAGATGTTGTTCATTATAACGGCAAAAGATACAACTGCTTATTCCTTTCTGCTTCTGAGTCTTGAACTGCTTTATCCTTAATTGTCTATGCCTCCTTATTTACGCCTTCTTTTTCTTCTTTTCCTCCTTCCCCTTTTCTACCCATCTATTATCTATTTCTACGTATTACAAATTCACCTTGAAATTCAAACACAACTATGCATTCTTCTACACTTCGACCTTCTTCTCCTGCTGTCTTATGCATTCATTCATTCTGCTCGACTACTCCTCCCTCCTGGTGTTCTGCTGCTGCTGCTGCTCCTCCTCCTGTCCTCTGCAGTTCCAGATGGCTCACTTGGTTCCTCTGAAGCCTTATGCTGCACCTGTCCCTCGCTCCCAGTCCCTCTGTGACCAGCCCACTAAGACCATGTCCGCCTTCCCCACCCAGGATCCCTCCCTCAACCCCACACCCCGCCCCATGCACTCTAGAGAGCTGGTACGCCAGAACTCAGACCCAACCTCTGAAACCCCGGGTCCACAGGCACATCAGATCCGAGAGGATCGTGGCCCCTGGATCCGCCTGCCAGATGTAGAACTCCCACCCAAGGTAAGATTCAATGGCTGGTTTTGGCTCAGCACTTGGTGTACAACTCAAAAGATAACCCCAGTTTGCTCTTTTTTCTCTGGAACTCTGGTATCTACAAACAAGTGTCATGTCAGTTGGACTACAATTGGACATTTAAAGGTCTCATTTTTAAGAAGTAAAAACTTAACCTCACGAAGACCAAGAAGAGTTGGTATTCTGTACACATTTGACAGTAGACCATTTGAAGATTACAGTGACGTGAATCACGGTGGTGTGTCTTGGACCACATGTCCATGTACATGCTTTCTAGGAAAATACTGTTCCTTATTAAGTGTTTTATTAATGATTAAAAGAAAAAACATCTTTGTTTGCTTTTTATTGGTAAATGTGAGAATATGATGTTACTGTCCTCAGATTCCCCAGAGGACAACATCTATTGCCACAGCTCTTAACACCAACTTAACCTCTGGCATAAGGCATCCAGTAAGAGCCAGGTACTGAATACTTTTTAGATCAGATATTTTCCTAAATGAAAGCCTTTTAAATGGTGATAAGTTGTAATGATAACTTGAGGTAACAGATTTGTGTCCTCATGGCAGTAATCCAGATCTCAGCCGCAATGATCGCTGGGAGAGAGGAGACAGTATGAGCATCATATCCAATCTGCCCCAGACTGGCTCTCTAGAGAGGCATCGCATTCTCAGTGAGTCCCTACGTCCCCATTGCCATTTCTCAGCTGAATCTTTGCAGTAAGCCTGATATCAGAACTATAACTAGACTTTACCAATTTGTTTTATTTTTAGGTTCCTCTAAAATGGATTCACCCATTCTCTCTCATGATAGTCGTCATAAGCCGGGGGAGTCTCGAACCTCCTCCCGCCCTGGACGCCCTGCTGTAAGTGGTTCTTTCAAACAGAACTTATATTGGCTGTCTTTCACTAGCCCCTTCTTTGAAAAACTTACTGAATGTGTGCATGTCTCATATAAGCAGTGAAAAAATAGAAATAACTAACTTAGTAATCTTAGTTTGATCTTAAATGCACCTGTAAATAGAGTTCTAGTATTCTAACTAAAGATTTTCTCCTCACATTAACATTACACTTTAGGCACTACTCACGTTTCTCCTTTTCTCAAATCTCTGTTTGTTGACTTTACATCAAATATGCAGAGTTACAAGAGGGCTATAGGGGAGGTTAGTATCACTGTGTCTTCCTGTGTTTTTCTATGCTCATTGTTCATGCATGAGCTTGTATTTGCGTTCATTAGCTGTATAATGTTCATACAGAGTTAAAGGCATGCTCTGCACTGTCGGGTAAATCATGTCCCATGTTTGAATGAAATTGCTTTCCTTATATAACAATCTTTTCAATGTATTTGCATTTATTCTGTTGCTGTTTGCCTTGTAACCATTCCAAGCTGCTTACATTGGGACTGCTGAGCTCATCTTCATAATGTCCCCCTCATCTTCAGTTGTGTTTGGATTGTCTTTAATGTTAGTGTGCATATATTAGTGTTGCCTTATTTTGCTACTTTGACTTTATAGATCGTCTTCAAGGCACATTTTATATGCATTCCTAAAGTAAGCGGTGGTGTATGTGTGTGCAGGACCATGGCCTTTTTGCCAAGGAACGTGCTGAGGAGCCGCCAAGGCCCCCGGTCAAGGCCAATGATTATTCCTCATCTTCAGAGAGCAGTGAGAGTAGTGAAGAAAGCGAGAGTGGTGAGGGAGCCGAGGAGGAAGAAAGCCCCACAGATCGGTAACCACCACAAATACTGACAGTTCAGGAAGCAACAAAGTGTTTTTATGCATCAGTATCATTTTGAAATAAAGAATTCAGCATTTCTGTTAAATGTTCCACATTTCCATTACAGTCAGTCTATACTTAGTCCTTGATTCTTTTCCTTCAGCCACAGGGATGCAGACACTGATTCAGTCAACACCATGGTTGTTCATGAAGACGAGGGCGAGGGGGTAGAAGGAGAGCAAGCTGGAAGCTATGGCGATCAGACCATGCTGGTGCAGAGAGTAAGTCATCTCTCTCTGTTATGATGTCTAAAATGCATCAGAATTTTATTTGGAAATTAATATGTTAGACATCAGGATTGAATAATATTATAATAAACAATATAATATAAATAATATATAATATTATGTAGCCACAGCTTCTGTATTCTCATGTGTTGTTGGTAGCTTTCAGACTGTTATTTTTTATTTTGTACATTGCCTGAAGCCACCCTTAAGCCAACTGCAGTTAGCTTGGCAGACATCTCAGTATTTGCAGAGACATCCATACAGACGGCATACATCCTCCAGGTGCCTCATAATGAGTTGAATGTGAGAAGTGTCACTTTTGCTGAAGTGCAATAGTTTAGTTACACACAGAAGAAGAATTTTGATTACTTTCACGCATACAATAAAAAAAATGCTTTCTGCTTTTTAAAGCATGTTTTCAGACTAGTCTCACTGACACCACACCACTGAACACATTAGAACAGTGGAAGCTGTACCTTTAGACTAGAATGGTCAGTTATATCTTCAAGGACTCATTTCATGACATTGTGCAAATGAGTCTACCCAGTTCCCTCCTCCTTCCCTTTGTTTGCATAAAATATGGTTATTTAGAAAAATTAGAAAGTGTAGCTCTCAAATAGATTCATAAAGTAGACCATGAATTTCTCTGGATCTTTCTTAGAGAACATCATATATGTACGGTTTGTATAAAGCATACATTTAACTTACACTATCAAAAACTGAGAATGCACAATAAATTGCAAGCTGTTCTGCTAAAAGAACTGAGGTTGGGAAGCATCCACTGACATTTGGTTGAGCCTGACAGAACCTGCTACAACCTGGACAAGTCCTAACTATTTGGCCTTGATGGTGACAGAAAACAGAACAGATTCAAGGACAAGTTTTATAACTTTTTTACTTCCTATCCTAGTAATTGGTGCAGCAGGGTAGCCTAGATCTATGTCTGATGTGTCGGTACGTAATACGTGTGTGTTTGTGTGTGTGTGTGTGTGTTTATTTTACCTGAAGACCCCAGAGAAGCGGAGCCATAATGGATACACTAACTTGCCAGATGTGGTGCAGCCCTCTCACTCCCCCACTGATTCAGCCACTCACTCCTCCCCTGGGAAGGACTCTGTTTATGATGTAAGTTTTGCTGTTGCTAAGTATATCAGTCCTAAATTCCTAGTTTATTTTTATGTGTTCCATATTTGCCATCGTTTCAGCCATGAGCGTCCACCCATAACAGATCAAATTTTGTAATGGTCAGTTTGTTAGTGCACTATCATCAGTAATGTAAATCTTAAACTGTCTTGATGCCACAAAATCAGTCTTTAATGTTTTGTTACACAAAATAAAATCTCCATTTACACGATGTTTACTCAAGCATTGTCCAACACATACACTCTCTCTGCTCCTCCAGTATCAGTCCAGAGGTTTGGTTAAGGCATCTGGCAAGTCTTCCTTTACCACCTTTGTTGATCTGGGAATGTACCAGTCACCAGGAGGCACAGAGGATAACATTTCCATCAGCGGTGAGTCAGAAGCTTTTCAAATGTGCAGCAGCCTCTCCTTGCAATTCTAGAAGCAAGTGTAATTACCTACGATTTAGGGCTATTACAACATATGTTCTATGCAATGTAACTTATTAACAGAATATAATTAAAAGCCACAAAGTATGACTAGGTGTCTTGGTTGACCCTGTTCAATTAAGCCCTTCCCATTGGTGCCTCTGTTTGTAGGCTCCAGGTTTGAGCAGCTGAAGATGGAGGTCAGGAAAGGATCCATGGTGAATGTCAATCCCACTAACACACGGCCCCCCAATGACACACCCGAGATCCGCAAGTACAAGAAGAGGTTCAACTCAGAGATCCTGTGTGCTGCACTCTGGGGTGAGAACAAATTCAATGCTAAAAAAAGCTGGATCATTAGCTTCAGCTCACTCATCACTGACAATAGGGTATATATACGTTTAGAAATATGCCAATATGACTATTGGACATGCCACACATCTATTTTAATTTTTTTTTTTTCTCTTTCATTATCAGATCATTTTACACTTTTCTAGACTTGAACGACAGTTGTTTTTTCCCAGAAACACAGTATTATGCCACGGTGATGACTCTTTTTATGTATGAAGGGAAAACATTTGCTTTACAGTTGTATTTGTATTTGACAATCTGAAGCCTGGCAGATCACACTGATAGATCTTGCAAATAGGTATGTAGATACAATAGTTAACAGTTTACGTTCAAATGATGTGTCCATTAAAGTATCTTTTATTTGGCTCTCAATAAAATGATGTTGGTAGTGTGATGTGGAAATGGTAATGGGAAATAGAAGCATGGCAGACTAGACAGTAGTTACATCACAGGTGTCCTGCAGAATTATTTTACAGCAGTAATTATAATCATTTCATTCAAGATAAAACAAATCTATTTATTTGTGCATGTGTGTGTGTCCCCAGGTGTGAACCTGTTGGTAGGCACAGAGAACGGTTTGAAGCTTCTGGACCGTAGTGGTCAGGGCAAGGTTTACCCCCTCATCAACTCCCGCAGGTTCCAACAGATGGACGTCCTGGAAGGCCTCAACCTGCTCATCACCATATCAGGTCATAGCTGCGGCTCACTGCCAGTCTGCTCTCACTACAGTTGGTTAAGGCTGACTGTGCTTTTTGGCATAAGATGACTCTATAAAGGAATCCCAAACATTGGAAGCCAAATTAGGCTGATATTTTCAGAGCAATAATTTCACTTTGCATTTTTAACTTGGCAGGAAAGTAGCTTTTATTTGTGCAATATACAGCATATTAGGGTTTGTAGATGTTGAAAAACCATGTCATAATATGGATGATAAAAATATTGTTGATGCTTTTGTCAGATTTCATAATATTAGTAATCTAGTTATATTGTATGTTTAGAAATGTGTCAGTAACTATAAAGGATATTAAAGGATGTTACAAATCTGAAAGATAATTTTAACCACACTATAAATGTATTTAAGTAATTACTTTAATGTGGTTTCATTGTAATTGATCTTCCGCGTTCGTCTCTCTAGGCAAGAAAAACAAAGTGCGTGTGTACTACCTGGCGTGGCTGAGGAATAAAATACTCCACAATGACCCTGAGGTGGAAAAGAAGCAAGGTTGGACCACTGTGGGGGAAATGGAGGGTTGTGTGCACTACAAAGTCGGTGAGTGACAGATAATAGCTATTTATTGCTGCTGTCTATTCCACTCCATACAAATTCTGATGAATGCATTTGGCACAGTAAATTATTGATCACTAGTGTCTAATATCAGATGGCCTTTGTGGTTGTTCTGTCTAGTGAAATATGAGAGGATAAAGTTCCTGGTGATTGCTTTGAAGAATGCGGTGGAAGTTTATGCTTGGGCGCCCAAACCCTATCATAAATTCATGGCCTTCAAGGTAAGTCTCCCCTTTCCTATGAGTGGGGTCAGTAATGTGGGATCAGTCTACACCAAGAGCATTCAAGTTGATTGTCTACTCACACTCCTTTTCTGCTTCCAAACCCCTTGTGCCCCTTTAAACTAGTCTTTTGCAGACCTGCCACACAGGCCTGTCCTTGTTGACCTGACAGTGGAGGAAGGTCAGAGGTTAAAGGTTATCTATGGTTCTTGTGCTGGTTTCCATGCTATCGACGTGGACTCTGGAAACAATTATGACATTTACATCCCTGTTCATGTAAGTGGGACAACTGTCAGACAGCAGTGTTTGGGAGATATTAAACCAGAAGGACTAATCTTCACTTTTTTTTTTTTTTTATCTCAAACAGATCCAAAGCCATGTGACCCCGCATGCAATTGTGTTCCTGCCCAGCTCAGATGGCATGGAGATGCTGCTGTGCTACGAGGATGAGGGCGTCTATGTCAACACCTATGGGCGCATCATCAAGGATGTCGTTCTGCAGTGGGGCGAGATGCCCACGTCTGTTGGTATGAGTCAAACCCAACAGCGTGTACTTGGATAAAAATGGGTGTGTCATGTGTCTAACTCTTACGTAGCTTGACTGGTGACTGATGTAACACTTTGCTCTGCAGCTCATATCTGCTCAAATCAGATCATGGGATGGGGAGAAAAGGCCATTGAGATCCGATCAGTGGAGACTGGCCACCTGGACGGTGTCTTCATGCACAAAAGGGCTCAGAGGCTGAAGTTCCTTTGTGAGAGAAACGACAAGGTAAGAGACAGAAACATTTGCATGCAGAACGTAAGCAGAACAACACCTCTAAGGTTGCCAACGGAAGCCTTTTTATCAACAACTGAAGAACAATATTACTCTTTTGGCTATATGCTAAATATAAAACTACATTCTGCAGCTGGTTAGTGCATTTGAAACGGGGAAGTTGTGGTTTCATACATACTGTACAGTGCATCCGGAAAGTATTCGCAGCATTTCACATTTTTTGACATTTTGTTATGTTACAGCCTTATTCCAAATTGGATTAAATATTTTTTTCCTCAAAATTTTACACACAACACCCAACAATCACATGAAGAATTTTTTTTTTTTTTGAGATTTTTTTAAATTTATTAAAAATGAAAAACTTTTTTATTTTTAATAACAAAATGTGGAAAAAGTGCTGTGAATACTTTCCAGATGTACTGTAGTAGATTCTTCAACTTCACTGTCATGACCAGACCTCAAAATGTCACTGCCGTCAGCAAGAAATGCTGCCGGCATATAACATCATTGAGCTAAGTTAAACAGCCGCTAGATGATAATAATATGATAACTTTATTTATATAATTCATTTCTAAAATAAAGTTGAGTGTGTGGAATAAATACAAGTACAAACACAAGTGGACACAAACGACAATTATATACAAACCAGACCAAACGGTGGGATCACAGCTTCCATAGATGAGCAGCACTGTTTTGTGTTGATTACTTTAAGCTTAGCTAATAAGATACTAGATGTAGTACACAGACCAGAAATGTTACACAAGCTTTGTTTCCGCTGTATCATTTTATGCAAGGTTCTAAATATAGCCACTTAATGTAAGTTGGCATTATCATTAATCATTATGTTAACAGTGTTTCTGATATGCTTGTCCTCCCTGCCTATGCTGTTCCTCAGGTGTTCTTTGCCTCAGTGCGGTCTGGAGGCAGCAGCCAGGTGTACTTCATGACTTTGAACAGAAACTGCATCATGAACTGGTGAAGGAGCAGATGCTCTGGTCAGTGTGTGGAAGTGCATCTGAAATTCCTGCTAACGCATGCACACAAATGTGAACATCTCTTTCTCTTTGTCTCTAGCCTGCTTACACTCAAGCACTCATGCTCCAAAGACAAACACACACAAACATACAGTCTCACAGACAAATGCCCACATGCACCAACAATCTCAAAATCCATTCCAGCCTACACTCCTTAAGATGCAGTTTCTACTGAGGCCCCCTGAAAATATTCTCCCTGGAATCAAGAAAATTTTCTGAAGAGCTTCAAATGTTAATACCATCTACATCTATTAATTTGTACTGTATATATTCTTGTCTTGATTTACTTTACTTGGTGGACTTGTGTTCAGTCGTAACTATTTAGTTCCTTATTGTGAAGTGTGTTAACATTCCTTGATGGTTCTACAGTACATTTTGAGGAAGGCATTATTAACCTATATTGTATGTCAAAATGGAGCTGTAAATAGATAGCGCTTGACACTTAGAAATGAATCATTCACAAGCCTCCTATATAGCCGTCGTTCACAGGGACATCAGATGAATATAATGCTGGAACGCTCATGTACAGTGGACTGTGGTCCCCAATGTTTTGGGGCTCCTACAGTTTCAGGGAGGCTTAAAGGAAGGATTTAGTACACACATTAATTACAAAGGGACATTAAAGATCAGGGCAAAGTAGCTTGTTTAAATCTTTTCAGTTGTCTACAGTAGACAGTAACCAGAAGTCCTGCTTTTCATTTTCTTTTTCTAATGAAGTTGCAACTCTTAATCACAGCAACTAAGCCTTGAATTCTTGAAAAGCAAAGACAATTTCAGATTAAAAATAAATAAAAAAAACTAATCAAACGTCTCAGTCAGTGAAATCCCTCGCTTTGCCTTTTTTCTGGTTTAGGTAAAACCATTAATTATTTGTCTCATCAGGCTTGTATCTAAACTTTTTGTTTCACGAAATACACAAATTTGATATTTATATGTAGTGATTCTGTATTGGTATTAGCCTACTGGTATTCTTAATTTTACTGTAATTATATTGCCATTATATTGCAATATATACTCTTCTTGTGAAGTCTTAGATGGGGGGGAGTTTGTGTACTTAGCTAGTAGTTACAGAGTAAGAGGACAACTCTGGAGAAGAGAGATAGGACAAGAGATTTGTCACTAAAGGAGGACGTTGTTAGAGAAATGTGGGAGGAGGTTGTGTTAGCCTCCTATCACAGTAATCTACTCTACTGTATTAAATTTTAGTTCTTAGATGATTTTGTTAGCGTGGATCTTCTTGTGAGACGTGTTTGTCCAGGGAATTGCAGTAGAAAAGCTCTCTGTGTGATATAGTTCATATTTGTCTTGGGCCAGTAGAAAGATTTAATGTGTGGAGACTCTGCCATGCCACAGAGGACTCCAACTCATCAGGCACTTTGGAAAACACGGCTGGAACTCACGAGACTTAATATATTTTATATCTATACATTCTGCCAAAGTTCACACCATATTTTGCAACAGGGGTATGAATCAAGGCCAAAGTAAGAAAAGAGTAAAATGGCGACTATAGATGGTGAAGAAGAAACTATTCCTACTGATCACTAATCACTGATAACTAATGTTTTCCTATCAGTATATAAATCCAAAATGTCAACTGCATTTTCACAAATAATATGGTTTTGTGCTGCAGTAGCTTTTTTTTTAGTTTTGTTTTTTTAGTTTCTCTTTTACTAATGCACAAGGGAATTAACTGTATGCTTTACTGCATAGGGGAGATGGTGTGTGCTCTCCTACACCAGACAATACGGTAGAAGTATGAGGCTGCAGCAGGAAGTAGCTTGATTTTTAAGTAGTTTACCTGCTCATAAACAAACGCTGACACTGGTATGTTAAAAGACAGGCTCTATATTTTTGTGTAGCTGCCTGTTAGAAAATTGTTTGGAAATCATGAAAGGAATCTCGGTTAGTGATCAGTGGGATGAGGATATATTTTATACAGTCGAAAAGAAAGATTTCAAGAATGAATAATATGTTCAGGGCAGAGAGCGTTTAATCAAAAGTTATACAGAGAGATGGTTAACTAAATGGTGACATTATAAAACAGCTTGTAAATGGGCATGGAAAGCACTTTCACGTCGGTAAACTTTGGTGTGCATGTAAGCCATTGAAATATATTGATGATATAGTACTGTATCAAAGTTGTTTGCCCCTCAAGCGAATGTGTTTTTACTCTTAAATATCTTTAATGTGCCATGAACCACATTTCAAATTGCTCAATTACAATCCACCAGGAGCTCTGGCACTCGTGCTTTTTATCATCAAAATTGTTTGGTTTTTTTTGTTATCAATCTGCCATGTTTACAGTTTAAGCAGTGCCTTGGAGTTGGGAAGGTGAGAGGTTTTAGGAAGGGTTGTGAGTGCCCTACCCCCACTTGTCTCTTACTTGAAATCACATGAAGAAGAGGCACAAATATATTCGCTCCCTTGTTATGATTAGTGTTCTGTGCCAGTTAAGTGCACTTAAGTCAAATCCAGAATATCCCTTAGATGGACTTGTTATGCTTTTTTGGCACCACATGTAAAAACCTAAAATGATCAACGGACTATAATCTATTCTGAAAGTTGCAATAATAAAGTAATGTGTAAAATCTACTCACAGTGGGAGCCAGCATAGAGAAAAGCCATGAAAATGTTTGTAGAGAAAACTTAGTTGTTGTTCGCAAATCAAATTAAACTCTCTGTATGATGTGCGCTCAGAAAATGTAGGTTGATGCTGCAAAGATTAAATAATTCTTAATGATGTTGATTGTGTAATCTCGTAGTGTGGAGAGTAGCTTGATATATTCTGAGAAGCCTATTTTATAAATCATGTAAATTAGTCTATATTGAGAAATAAAAGTGAATGTACATCTACATGACAGATTTGTATTTATATAAAAACGTGTACCACTCTATTAATCTAAGCACAATGTATTTTAAGGCCGAGATCAAAGCTATAATTGACAGAGATGGATTTTTTTTTTCTTTCTTCATTTGATCAGTTGTTAAAGTTGTCAGCGTGAAATCAGTCTAAGTTCTAGTTAAGCGAGTAGTCAGCTGTGTGAGTGTGGACGGACGCTGCAGAGCTTCTGTTGCATTATCTAGACAGAGCTAGAAGTCTGTCCTCTTGTGACCAGAAGAGTCAGCTGTGGCTGTGATTCACACACTTGTGGTGACTCACAGATTGGTGATGGATCTGGCCTCTGGTGTTAATTGCCTTCATGGAGTTGACAGGCTGTTAATATTCTCAGGTGATGACGGGGATCAACATGAGGGCGTTGTGGTGGAGATATAACGGGCCTAATGGTCCTCATTGTGGGGTCGTAGGCTCTTGGCTTTGCAGATGTACAAACACAGGCAGCCTTTAGCAAGTGAAAAGTGCATTGATCAAGTATGTAGTTACAAATATGGAACACAAGTTTATATGTATGATAATACACACCAGTGCTTATTCACTTTGATGTGTAAAATCTGTGGTCCTTTGCAGTTTAATGACTTAAAATTCCACAGGATGTATACATCTAAATACTGTAAAATTAAATTAACAAATTGGCTGCTTTTAAACAAAAAAATAAAAATATGTAAAAGAAAACAAAAAGCCATGTAATCATTTATTTTATCATCATAACTGACCTTCTCTAAGCATTGCAATTAAATTAAGTATAAACGCTTAACGTTCACTATATTTTAATAATATGTCATTATAGTGACAAAGTAACGCAGAACAGCAGTTGTTGATTTCCCTAAAAGCACCTTAAGATGTGAGAGCGTTTCGTTTGGTGGCACGGGGGTATTAAAAGAGCTGAATCTTACTACTCAAACAGGTTTCGGGAATTTTGCATCAGTTTGGCTCCAAACATATTTGATGCTGAATTCATTAAGTCAGCTCTGAACAGCCAAGATGTAAGCCGATCACCAGAGGTTGGCGCCGCTGAGTTGTAGTTGTGGAGCATTGTCCTGAGAGATGGTGTTTTATTATAAGCAATACATGCATTTGAACAAATCAAAACCCTGACTGTCCATCTCTGTGTGACTTGCAGGTAGTGAATCTTCAGTGGCCTTTGGCAGACTAAATGTAGGCGGATTTGTGTGTGAAAGAAATCTTTCTGTACTTTATTTTGTTTGTGATCACAAGAAATAATTGCTTCTCTCTGTCGGTTCAACACAATCACCTGTTGCTTGTTCTATTAGTAATATCCCAGAAACTGCCTTCATGAACTCTTAAGTATCTATAGATGGATGATAGATAATATTCTGACGAGGCATTCTTCTCTCATAGCTTGTATTTCTAATCACTATGAGTGGATTAGCAGCTCTAGCTGAGAGTGTGGCAGATCAAACTTTGGGGAGCTCTACGACGACGTGGATCTTTGACAGAACTACAATATCTAACACTTTTTTTCAATAACTTTTTTTTTTTGTTAAAAGACGTTAACATCTTTGCAATGTTATAGTGTGCGCGCGTCTGTGTTACTTGTGAGAGGTTAACTCCAGATTGTATTTCATAGACTGATAAACTTTAAACTTTCAAGCGATTGTGTTGAATGAATTCATGTCTTACTACAGATTGTTTGAAAAATAAAATACCTTGATCTCACTTATAGTCTGATTCAACTGTCTTTCTTTCCTACTGTGAAAACTGTTTATTACATCAGAATCAGAATCAGAATCAGAATCAGCTTTATTGGCCAAGTATGACACATACAAGGAATTTGACTCCGGCACCTTCCTCTCTAGTACTCAAGCATCATAAATAAGATAAAAAAAATAAATAAATAAATAAAAATAAAAAATAAGATAAATAAGATAAAAATAAAATAAATCTTCAAATTGTACACATAAAAACAGGATAATATATACACCAAACTGGGGTTATTGTACAGTGAGTATATACAAAAATAGTTTATTGATCATGTGTATGGACTCACACTCTGTGACTACTCAGAGTTCAACAGAGCGACAGCCCAGGGGAAGAAACTGTCCTTGTGTCGGGTGGTTTTGGCGTACACCGCTCTGTAACGCCGACCTGAGGGGAGGAGTCTGAACAGATTGTGGCCAGGGTGTGAGGGGTCTGTGGTGATTTTTCTGGCCCGCTTCCTGACCCTGGACCGGTACAGGTCCTGAATGGAGGGAAGATCAGTAATGATCCTCTCTGCAGACCTGACTGTTCTCTGCAGTCTGTCCCTGTCTTGCCTGGTGGCGGATCCAAACCAGACAGTGATGGATGTGGTCAGGACAGACTGGACTATAGCTGTGTAGAAGATGGTCAGCAGCTCCTGAGGCAGGTTGAACTTCCTGAGCTGACGCAGAAAGAACAACCTCTGCTGGGCCTTCTTCCTAATGGAGTCAATGTGGGAGGTCCACTTCAGGTCCCGTGAAATTGTGGACCCGAGGAACCTGTATGAGTCTGCAGTTGGAACTGTCCTGTTTAGAATGGTGAGAGGAGATGTTGATGTGGGTCTCTTCCTAAAGTCCACTGTCATCTCCACAGTCTTGAGCGGGTTTAGCTCCAGGTGGTTCTGACTGCACCAGAGGACCAACTGTTCCACTTCCCTTCTGTATGCAGACTCGTCGCCGTCCCGGATGAGTCCAATGACGGTGGTGTCGTCTGCAAACTTCAGGAGTTTCACAGAGGGGTCCCTTGAGGTGCAGTCAGTAGTGTAAAGGGAGAAGAGCAGTGGGGAGAGAACACATCCCTGGGGGGCGCCAGTGCTGAGGGAACGGGTGCCGGAAGTGAAGTTACCCAGTTTCACCTGCTGCCTGCTTTTTAGTTACATATTCTGACTATTATCACACCAGTGGTTATTACTGACCCTCCAAAATAATAATTTTCATACTTAATAATCCCATTGCAGTGGACAGAGTGGAGTATACTTCATTGTTAAACCACATCATGGTGTCATTATCCTCCTGGACCTCTTGTCCCAGTCACTTGATCAAACAGGAGGCAACTGCTCAGTTACAATTTCCACTGTAAAAGACAACTTTTTAACTTTTACAACCAAACTCATACACTGATTAAACTCATTTTAATTGTATTTATGTGATTTATTTATGTCGTTTCTGGAGACGGAAGTCATTTTATCGTCGTTGTGAGTTGGAAATGCAGAATGAGTTGCAGCACCCCCTGGTGGCTGAAAACGAAAACATCAATTTCACTTAAATTCACTACCTGAGCCATATGAGTTGATTATCAGTGATCAATATGATATAACAAAGACATTAAATTACACTATTACACATTAAATTAGTATTATATTGAAGATCATAAAGATTCAGGTCCTTACCACGTGTGATCAAACAGCCAATGTAAATTTATTTTATAAATAAAGTTGAGTTATATTGGGTTAAAATGATCCAAACAAAATATTTAGATCAAAAAACTTAATTATTGGTATTTTATGCAAGTTACTTTGAGCAGTTTTTGCCAAATCATCCCAGCCTTGATAGACTAGTTAAGTTATTCTTAAACAACTAAAATGCATCTTTATAAAAGAATCACTTTAGATTCAATGTGTGCCAAAATATAACTAAGCAATTTAGAAACTATACCCATGGTACATTTTATATTTATTTATATGAAAATACCAGACAATACATGCTTGTATTTATTTATTGAGTGATTCCAGTGACTGACTTCATCCACTTGTTATCCTAGGAACACCACCTTAAGAAAGAAACCACAATGACTGGCAGGAGAGTCTATTATTTATTAATAATATGTACAATTATATCATAGTAATGTCCAGATAATACAGTGACAAAGTCAAAGTATGAATACTGGCTCCTGCCTACTGAGATGTGTCTTATAATGCTTTTAATTCTTATCTTCATCTCAGATCATTTTGAGTTCATTTAATTGTATCAGTATTCTCTATTAATAAGTGTATCTGAGGCACACGGGGAGAATGTGAAGAAAAGAAGTGTAAAAAAAAATAATAATAATAATAATAGTAAGCACAAAAAAAAAAAACTAAAGCCTTAAACTAAGTGTGGGGGTTCTTAACTATAAAAACCGTGACCATGTCCAGGTGAGAACAATCAAGATTTTCCGTGGACTCTGTCGATCATGGGTCCACCCTGTCTGTCTGTCAGTGATTTGATTTGTTTCAGTGTGATTCTTCTTTCACGTCACTTTTGCGGTACTGAGACAAAAACAGAAAAATTAGTCTGAAGTGCATTTCGTAAACAAAGACAGAATTGTCCAATGACGTCTTCTCCTCTGCTTAACTTGAGGAGCAGTGTCCCTCAGGAAATAGGTGTGAGTCTGTGTGTGTGAATGCATGTGTTAAAAGGCTTCAGGTAACAGTGGTATGTGTGTTTTTATTTGAGTAGCTGGAGATTGAGCTGTATTTGGTCACAATTTACAGACAGAGTGTGTGTGTGTGTGTGTGTGTGTGTGTGTGTGTGTGTGTGTGTGTGTGTGTGTGTGTGTGTGTGTGTGGTACTGTAGTCTTGATACTGTGCACTTAAATCAGCTGAAGGTCATGTGGGCATGTGTCACCTCATCCTGCATACAGTGTTTCTGTTTCTGTTTGTGTTTGTGTGTGTGTGTGTGTGTGTGTAAATTCATACCTAAGTCATATATATTATGTACAGTACAATGTTTGTCTGTTGAATCTTACATACAGTGTGAATACAGGGTGCAAACTGTGCCCCAAGATGGGTGCTGTGTGCGTGTGTGCGTGCGTGTGTGTGTGTGTGCTTGTGTGTGTTTGCTGTTTATGTGCATGGCTCAGTTCCAGATCTTAAGGAAGCTATCCCAGGACCCGGTGCACACTGCCATGCCGTCATCCGACACACCCAGACAGCTCACACGATTGTCATGGCCGGCCAGGACTCCTACGGGAGGGAGAAGGAAAAACAAAAGGTGACTTTGTTGCTGTGAAATGTTTTGCTCTCCTACCTTTTTTTTTTTTTTTTTTTTTTAAACTACACAGAACACAGTGTCAGTGTAGCATACAGAGCTTTTTCCTCAAAATGAAAACCAATGTAAAAAAATAAAAAATAATCATCTGATTATTGTGGATGAAAAAATTGGACATTAATGATTCTATGCTGCAGGTACAACTCAGTTTCTAAGTACAATTTATTGCATACCATCACATGAAGATTATATTTTTCAACGCTGGGTATGGAAATTACATTCTACACTGATCAGGCATAACATTATGACCACCTTCCTAATATTGTGTATTGGTCTCCCTTGTGCCTCCAAAACAGTTGTGACTCATCAGAGTATGGACATGGACCTTCTGAGGGTGTTCTGTGGTGTCTGGCAACAGAATGTTGTTAGTGGAGGCCTTTGGGTCCTATGGCTAGAGGGGAGGGGCCTCTGTGGATCATCCCACGGACACTTGATCAGTTTTTGATCTAGTGAATTTGGAGGCCTTGTGCTGTTCTTCATGTTTTTTGAGCTGTTCCTAAATATGTTTTTGTGTGTGTGTGTGTGTGTCAGGCTGCGTCCTGCTGGGGATGGCTGCTGCCGTCAAGGAGTGTCATTGCTATGGGGTGGGGGTGCCTGGTCTTGTCTAGGTGGATGCTACATGTCTAAGTAACATCCACATGAATGCCAGGTCCAAAAGTTTCCCAGCAGAACATTGTATTGTCACAAGATGGTCAATGTTATTCACTTCACCTGTCAGTGTACATCCTAATACCCACATGTCATTTAAAATGCTAAAATGATCCTTCTGTGGCACAAAAACCAAACTGTTAGCTAAGCTTTCAGGTTTGAGGCAACATATAAATATATTTATATACATATATGTAAAGGCCTTAGTAACTCTCTAATGGAAAACATCCTTTCTGCAGCTTTAAATATAGGCTTTCTAAACCAACTCCTGGACATTACTTCGTACACCACTGTTTCCTATCGCCTGTTCTGCCCACCTGCTCTGTCTCCCTTCATGGCGTCCCAGATGTTACAGTTAAAGTCATCGTAACCAGCCAGCAGCAGGCGGCCGGAGCGGGAGAAAGCCACAGACGTGATGCCACAGATGATGTTGTCATGGCAGTAGAGGCTGAGCTCCTGGTCTGCACGCAGGTCAAACAGCCTGCAGGTGGCGTCATCGGAGCCTGTGGCGAAGGCGCTGCCATTGGGAAAGAACTGAGGGGCCACAAAGGAAGACAGATAAGGAGCAGGAAGAGGATGACCCTTTAAAAAAAGTACAGCCACACCAAGATACTCCTAATAAGTGAGCCTATACACATACAAACACATTACAGGAAAGAGATTCTGTTCCATAATTTCCTTCATGCCCTACAGACAACTCTTTTTGTGTTTTCTTCCATTGCACTGAATCTGATCAGGCTGAGACATGGTTTAATACAGAATCTGTCCACCTGCCACACTGTCAGATATCCCGTATGGTGCTTGCTGTAGACTAGATATTGCCTCTTAATGGTCAGGGTGTTCAGATATGGTGTTAATTGATAATCTTGTTAAACCTGCAGCGTGCTCCCAGTTTAAATCCCTCCCAAAGCTGGAGACAAAACAGTGTGTGACGTCACCAAGTCAAATCCTGGAGCTGCGCTATTGAGTATTAGTACACAGGGGTAAAGACTGCTACTTTAGACACAGTCTGTGCTGACAGCAGTGTCAGATAGTCATAATTTCATGATGAATAAATGTCTAAAGTCTCAAGTATGTCAATGCAATCCTGATTCTTTTGTCATATGATCAATGTGTTTTACATTCCCTATTCATAGCATCTTTTCTTAAATCGCTCTTTCAATGCCCACATACTAGAAATGTGGCCTCCATGTTGTAAAGAAAGGTCATCCCCAAGCACAGACTCACAACATCACGAGGGAACTATACTCTGTGTGTCAAATGTACATGGTATACAATTAGAAACTTGGAGCTTGGTTACAAGGAAACTCACACAGATGGCGTTGATGTCCGACTCGTGGCCTGTGAAGGTCTGCCGGCACATGCTGTCCCTGATGTCCCACAGTTTGACCGAAGCGTCGCAGGCTCCCGACACGAAGGTGCGGAGGTCGGGCGACAGGGACAGACTCATGACATCGCCGCTGTGGCCGGAGAAAACCGTGGTCTGCTGGCTCGTCTCAATATCCCACAGTGCACTGGGGCAAAGGGCGCAGGGTTAGTCATGGATAGGCTCAGGAGAACATGCGGCACGTTATTATTATTTTTTTTTTTTGATGCGCGCGACTCACCACGTGGTGTCTCCTGAACTCGTGATGATTTGATTGTCGTCAATGAAGCGGCAACATGACAAGTAACCTGAAAGCGCGGGTGTTTGAGGTTAAATTCAACTGAATTCCATATTACAGAGGATTATGCTCATTTAGTTGTCTGACGTTACAAGTGTGTTTGTATCAGGACAAACAGAAACTGAATTTCATTTCCTGTATTTATAAACCATTTTAGAATTGTCAGATATAACAAAATGTGTTTAGTTAATGGACTAAATCTCCTTAAAGTCATCAATGAATTTCTACATGTACAGTATATGGTGCCTTTGCTTCTCTACTACAAAATGGAGATGTCCTATGTGGTGTAAACCTCTGATAAACAGTTCATTAGGAAAATTCTGGATATTCCTGATAACCAGGTTTTTCTATTGTAAGATTTTTTTGGTGGTAGACAAAAAAACATTTTCTGTTATTTTTCCAGCAGGGAGGATTTAGGGAGGATCCATTATGATCATGTCCAAAAAAGTTCCGTTCTGATTGATGTGTTGCGGCATGTAAACACAAACTGTATATGTTGTCATGCAATTTTATTTAACATCCATGTCAAGAGTTAAGTTGGAATCGCTGATCAGAATAACTTCAATCTGGTTGAAGGAATATGGACAACAAATTAGAGTGTCTGGACTTTGCTCAATCTAAATCCATAAACCTGTACAATCAAATATGCAGTCTGGTCTGCTAGCTTCTGTCATGATACTATCAAACTACAACACCGTGCTGTTAAATCTAGTAACATACAGCAGCTACAGTGTCTCGCAGACAGGAGCTGATGTCTCAGCTCATTAAGACTCCCTGCGATTAATTAACCATGTAAATGAAATCTTCATTGTTTAGAGGTTTGGGAGCACAGTTTTCCCACAAGGCAGGGGACTACTGCACGCTCGTTTGAAACGTCTCATCATTTAGACTCACAGGAAGAGTCAAACATAAACAGACTCGGCTGAGAGAGAGAAAGATGTTCTCTCACCTGTATGGCCGGGTAGTTCCCTGCTGACCCTGACGTTGCCTTCACGCGTCTTCAAGCAGTAGATGGAGCAGATGTTGTCCAGGCCCCCACAGGCCACATAGTTCCCAGAGGGGGCGTATGCACAGGTCATTACCCAGGAGGAGCGCAGAGGGATGGCATGTATCTAAAAGGAGAAAGATATTTGGAAACAGCAGGATGAAACCAAATGCAAACATTTGAAAAGGGAATAAAACTGCACGCGGCAGGTTTTAACACTGGAAAACTAATGCAAATGATCCAATGAGTCCTAGCAAAGGAAGCGGCGATGAGTCACTTCAACAGGTTTTTACTCCACTTTCACTTCCAGTTCAGATCAGTTATTCAGCTGATTTTGTTTTTCTCTACCTTGTTAGTAGTGTAGCTGTCCCAGACGATCAGTTTTCCATCTTGAGAGGCGCTAACCAAAAGCCTGCAGAGACAATTCTGAAAACTTCAGTTTTTCCCTAATACATATTTATGTACAACATATGGAAACACCACAGCTGCAGTCAGTGCTTCTGAACCTCCTCCTACAGGTTGAGGACGTGTTTTGTTGCTCCGAGAAAGTGATATCTGTGACTTCAAGGTGAAAATCAGTTGTTACAACGTAATCTAATGATGTCAGGACGACAGTGGGTCAGCCAGTGATACATGCTAGCAGTTTTTGCCTGGGGAGTTCTTACAGGTATAGTGGTGCTTTCAGCTAAATGCTAACATGCTCGGTATGATATATGTCCACCATCTTTGTTTAGTGTGTCAGCATGCTAACGTTTGCTAATTAGCACTGACAAATATCCGTCAGGAATAATGTGAATAATGTCATTGTTCCTTTGGAAAAGTGGGTGATCCACCTAGTTTAGTTGATTAGTTTAACAACTGTTCATGTAGCTCTACCATATAGCAAATGAACTCTAATACATTATCCTATCCTAGAGCCAAAGCATCCAGTTGACCAGTTCCAAATCTACACTTTCAACTTGGCCATCTCTCTGTAGTTGCAATGGTATGATAAGAGCCAGATAAGGAAATAGTATAGACTCACCGTGAGTCTGTACCCCAGTGCATGGCATAGATCTTGGCGAGGTGGCCACGGAGGGTGCGTCTTGTCCGCATCTGGATCCGCCCAACAGGATCCAGACCAGCAGTTATCTAAAGTTGGTGGGGAAGGTTAATCAAAGAAAATTTCATTAAAGTCAGTTTTTTTTTAATCTTTTATTCTGTGATGGCAGGTTCTGCTGTGGCGCTCCTTGGTAAACAGGTAATAGGCAACAGACAAAAACAACACAAGAGCAGCAAATTCAAGATGAGACGATATAAATAAAGCAGGTGTAAAAGTACATTTTGGACAGATGCTTTACAACTGCTGATTTAACATAATAACATCATCTATTTTTCCCTCTTACCTGTGTCAGGGTTGAGTCTCCACACGCTTTCCTGGCATCCTGACGAACATGAAATCATAGGGAGTGACATGACACCACAGGTTAGGGAGTATGTCAGTATTATCATAAAGTGAAAATTTTAACCACAAAAATGCTCAACTCACTCTTATCTGGTTCCGAAGCTGCTCGGCCTCCTGACGAAGCTGCTCCAGCTCACTCATTTTCAATGTGTCCGAGCTGTCGCCTGTCGGTTGGGGCACAACTTTAAATATCACTCTGTGATTTACATAAACCAACATCCCAAATGAAAAGGAAATTACTTCCTACGTACACTGCCTGGTCAAAACAAAAGTCGTCGCCTGGATTTAACTAAGCAAATAGGTAGGAGCCTCCTATTGGATAATTACTGCATGGGTGATTATCTTTCAGCTGGTAACAAGTTATTTAGCCCCAACTGATGTAATGAATAGCTTCTCATTTCTTAAACAACTATGTCAAAAGACACATCCTGTGGTCATGGAAACGATATTAGTCTGTTTGAGAAGGGTTAAATCATTGGCATAAATTAAGCTGAGAAAACATCTAAGGAGATTGTAGAAACTACTAAAACTGGGTTGAGAACTGTCCAACGCATTATTAAAAACTGGAAGGATAGTGGGGAACCATCGTCTCTGAGGAAGAAATGTGGTCGGAAAAAAATCCTGATTGATTGTGATCGGTGATCACTTAAACGTTTGGTGAAATCAAATCAAAGAAAAACAACAGTAGAACTCAGTTCTATGTTTAATAGTGAAAGTAGGAGCATTTCCACACGTACAATGTGAAGGGAACTCAAGGGATTGGGACTGAACAGCTGTGTAGCCTTAAGAAAACCACTAATCAGTGAGGCTAACTGGAAAAAAAGGCTTCAGTTTGCTAGGGAGCATAAAGATTGGACTCTGGAGCAATGGAAGAAGGTCATGTGGTCTGATGAGTCCAGATTTACCCTGTCCCAGAGTGATGGGGGCATCAGGGTAAGAAGAGAGGCAGATGAAGTGATGCACCCATCATGCCTAGTGCCTACTGTACAAGCCTGTGGGGGCAGTGCTATGATCTGGGGTTGCTGCAGTTGGTCAGGTCTAGGTTCAGCAACATTATGTGTCCAAAGAATGAGGTCAGCTGACTACCTGAATATACTGAATGACCAGGTTATTCCATCAATGGATTTTTTCTTCATTGGGCTCAAATTGTGAAAGAGTGGTTCAGGGAGCATGGGACATCATTTTCACACATGGATTTGCCACCACAGAGTCCAGACCTTAACCCCACTGAGAATCATTGGGATGTGCTGGAGAAGGCTTTGCGCAGTGGTCAGACTCTCCCATCATCAATACAAGATCTTGGTGAAAAATGAATGCAACACTGGATGGAAATAAATTCTGTGACATTGCAGAAACGTATTGAAACAATTCCACAGTGAATGAGTGCTGTAATCAAAGCTAAAGGCGGTCCGACAAAATATTAGACTTTTTTTTTGGTCAGGCAGCGTATATTATTCAGACCCACTGGGATTAGCATAGTGTCATGATTTCATAATCCAGTAATCCAGGGGTCCACTTCCTTAAAAGATGAAACAATCAGGTGAAATAATTTACTTAAAATGCAGCTTGACCCCAATTTGGCAAATAGATTATAAAATAAAAACACATTTTAATCTCCACGGTTTACTAAACCCTCAGTGAGAAAAATACTTGTAATCTGTTTATGACTGTGAAACCCCGCCTGGTTTAACTGAGGAGAATTATCTGTAATGACTAAGCTGCTATCGAGCAGCCAGTAGCGCTACCAGGCAGCAGATAGTGAGTGAACGCTCCCTTTAAAGCTGTGCACATACAGCTCAGCCAAACTTCATACTAATGCTGGATAAAGTCATCCTTCATCCGAGGCATCAGTTGCCGTAACAGGGAAATGTGTTCGAGAATGGAATCAGTCTCTAATTTCCCACATTGCTAAACAATGTGGATGTGTTCTTGTCTTCTGGGATCACACACTGTATGTCACATCACGGTGTTAGCAGGAAGCAGTTTTTCATGCTCCTAACAGGAGAGCACAGTTACACATTCAAATATTCCCCCAAACAGTGAGCCTGCATTTGCATTTGTGAAACAATTCAAATTCATGATAACACTCCCATCATGCATACAGTACGCAGTGCAAGGGAGAGCAATTAGCTACAGTACTGTTCCCTGGAGGGACCTGTGACCAGATGGATCACACGGCACTAATGGAAGCCAAAAGGGGCTTCCGTCGTGGGTCTCAGTCTCCTGGCACAGCTGCTCATTTAGCCAATGAGGAAGAAAGAAAAAAAAGAATGGAGATCAGGACTGGATGGGTCAAGCCAGATGTTTTTTTTTTTTACAGCTGAAATCAGTGGATAGAGAACAAGAGAGTGCGGGGTGCACGGCCTGCAGTAGCAGACACCTTCTCCATGAGGAAGAGGGTCAAAAGCCTGTGGTGGCCGTTCTAGTTTTGGAGAGCACGTTTTGTAACACAAGGAAGAAGACATTCAAAGATGCAAAGAGTGACTGGCCCCACCCCTCAGGATGCACATCTGATGTGTAACTACACTAGCATGGCTACATCTGCAGCTGGAGGAGAGCGTAGAGCAGGCTACGAGCAGGGCATGTTTAGCAAATGTTACTGCCAGAGACTATGCGTGGATGCAAGCGTAAGCAGGCACATATGGGAGCTTCCCAGAGAAACCAGATGAAGTGGTACATTTGATATCACTGGCTGCCGCATTTAGAGATTCGAAGGCTAGCAAGCTACACATTGATCAGCACAGTCACGAAGGCCTTCGCCACATCTCGTTTTAGACGCCGAGCTCCTAAAATGCGGATGTAGCTAAATGCATTGGTTCAAAAATGATGCCATGAATGCGCACACCATCCATCGCCCAGCCATCTTACAGCGAGCAGGCTGACCTGCGGCGGCTGTCACAGCGTTTGATAATGGGTGGCTACCTGTTAATTCTCCCGACGATCTCGCTGCTTCTCGTTTCTTTCCCCCGCCGTTAAAAAAATAAAAAATAAAAAATGAAACCAAAAATCCCGTGGAGGATTCTGAACTAAATGTCTCTTTCACTCATTAAGTTCCACTTCAAGTTGTCACGATCAGGCTGTTTCCAAATCCTTCAGTAAACAGGCAAACGGAGGAGGAGGATGAGGAGGAGGAGGCGGAGGGCTACACACACATTTCCATTTCTCTGCTGTAGTGGAGATCCTGAAAAAAGATGAGATCCGCTGCTGCTGCTGCTGCTGCTGCTGCTGCCGCCGCTTCTGTGTCGCCGTTTCCTCTGCGAAAAGCTTTGCCACCACCCCTTTTCACGCCCGGCAAGTTAATAAAAACATCGTAGTCCAACGCGGCGTAAACAGACGCAAATTGGCCCCAGCTCGGTCCCCGGCCCGCATCAAGGATCGTCCATTAAACACTATGCAGCCCGTCTTACGCCGAGTCTCCGTGACGTGATCCTCGTTTCCTTCCTCTCTCTGGTTTCCTCCTCCCTCTGCCGACACTTCATCAGGACAGCCGCCTCCCAGTCGGCTGCGAATTACTGAGCAAAATCTGCAAAGTGCATCATAATGAGATCAAGAAGAAGCTGATTGCTGCAAGAAATCAAGCCGTCAGAGGATCGACTGGGTGGATTTGTCTTCTAGTCTAATGAGAGGCGGCCCTCCCTCCCGGTCACTGTCAACACGGTTCCTGTTTTTTTCCCT
The DNA here is from genome assembly GCF_963514085.1 of Chelon labrosus. Taxonomy (NCBI): domain Eukaryota; kingdom Metazoa; phylum Chordata; class Actinopteri; order Mugiliformes; family Mugilidae; genus Chelon; species Chelon labrosus. Next base: position 3,273,806 of record NC_140350.1, on the reverse strand, counting down.
GACTATCATCATTCAGAAACAGGGTGCCCGGATCACGCGGTGAGCGCTTATGGGATCTTCAAATCCGGGCAAGAAGCGTGTTTCAACCGCACCCATCTCATACTAAAGTCATTGACCCCATCTCTGCTCCTCTGTGTGCAGACCACAAATGGATGTTCCAGTTTTGTCAGGTCAGAAGGACAAACTGTGACCGAGTCGACAGTTCACTGAAAATTAAGTGTTCTCATTTCCGACTATTTTTGGCTTTGCAGCAGGGCAAGGGAAGCGAGGCAGGGTTTGCACATTACATTTTACGAATATACAAAGAATACTGTGCAATGATTCAGGTCAGTGCAATCAGATACCAGAGCATGAATAAACTTGTTCAGTGTGGCATTTTTGTGTGTGTCTTCTAAATGCTTATTCATTCAGTGATTATCTGTGGCATGTTTGGAAAACCGACCACTCAAAACATGTGGGTGCTGACATCCTGTCCTCACATATTCCATTAGTCTGTCAGTACATAAACATGGGAACCATCTCAAACTATAGGCCCAAAAAGTTAGTTGTATGTTTGACGCTCTGTGAAAGGATGGTGTGCAGAGTTTAACACCACAAAGTGTTTTCCACACTTGTCCCCAGAAGAAGGGAACTGTTCTCCAATATAAAATGAGATGAGACTTCCCAGTGGGGAAATTTAGGTTTTACAACAGCAGGAAAGGCAGTGTAAAAACTACAAGTTAGATACAAAATAGAATACGGTAAGAGCTCAAAAACAACATAAGTGTTATAAAATAAAGCCAGTGGACTTCTTTGAGGTTTCTTGAAGATACTTTACTCATCCAAGTGGACCTCTTCTTTGTTTTTACATATCATTACCTGGAAGAATGAGAATCTTCACAGGCATTTGTCTGACGTCTCAGTTTCAGTATTAACAATTGTGAGTTTGTGATATCACAGATGGAATAAAGAAGGTCAGTTTGTAGACAAACCAGTTTTATACCATATATCATGACTGGATGAGATCTTAGGATGACAGGAAGCTAAATGCAAATGTACACAAATTCATATGGAGAAACAACCTAGATTTCCCCCTGGTAATGCTGAAGCTCTTAAGCAAACGTGAAAAGTGTTGCATTTTAAACATTAAGATTTACGCACATTGCTATTCATCTGATTTTTTTTGCTCCGTGGTAACGGTTTAACAGGCCAGCAGGGATTATGGACCAAGAACATGAGTCTATATCCTTTTCGCATGTGTAGTTAGAGAACAGAGACCTGTAAATCAGTTCTGATTAGATTGTGGAGAAATTTGAGCTGGTGCTGCAGCATCACTGTCTCCAAGAGCAGATGCTACATGACATTAGTTAGTAAGCACATCCATCACCATCATGCAATCACCATATCGACTTCCTGGTTTATTTTTAGCACTGGTTTGATTTCTTGGCCAGAATGATGTAGATTTGTATAGACTGCAATATATAGTAGAGAACACTTTTTTTTAATTTTTTTTTTTTTAATCATGAAACCTTACCCAACAGTTTTTCCTTTCTACATATTGTATGGATGTCATCTTTGTCACATGGTGACCCCTGGTGGGGAGGAATGTCATTGCAGTCCATGCTTACAGTTCAACTACATCAGAGCTTGATGTTCACACAGTGTGCGCATGCATATTTCAGAGTATGCCTACAATACACGGACAAATGAAATAGCGTCTTATACTGCTGTACACTTATATTGGAGTTAAATCTGTTTTGAAGCCACGTTTACCGCTCTATAAAGTAGGGGCGTGGTTATTGAGGAGAAAGCAGCACCTTTGCTCATATCTGTGGTGCGTTCTCCTCCCCTTCTGGCAGTCACATGGGCCTTCTCTGCTCTCCCGTGACACTTTTGAACAAATAACAGAGGGGACGAGGCGTGCCGTGTCTGTTGTGTTTTTATTGGGCAGCACATCTTTCACAGCATCCAACTCACGGGGCGGCTCATCTCCGTTATCAGCCCCGTCCAGCGGCATACTGTCGGTCACATCAGACTGCCCATTACTGCGCAACTGACCCGGGACATCTTATGCACTGCCGCGCAAACACTCACCATCAGAGGACCCACTTAAAAAAAGGAGTTTGAAAGCAGGAAGTGAGTGAAAGTGTGAGGTAAGCTTGAGTGTTCTCAATGTTTGAGCGGGGATAGGAAACATGTCAGAGTGTGTGATGTTGCAAACATCCTGGATGTTGCTGCTTTAAATTACAGTGCAGGAGATCCGCTGCGTTGTTTGGTTACAGGCGGATGATCCGCCGGCCTGCTAACTTCCTGCCGTCAGGTCTGAAACGTAAACAGACATGTACCCAAATACACAGCTGCTAATGCATTATTTATCCGCGCTAAAATAACAATTTAGCCCCTCAAAAGACGTGAAGTTGTTTTTATGCCGCAGTTGCTCCACCCTCATGCAACGTACATCTCACGAAAACGGTGATTTATTTTAGTACCGATGTTTCTAAACTAGGGTTCGGGGACCCTACAGGGCCTCACTGTAGGTCTAGGCGGCCTGCAACAACGTCCTAAATGTCACTGCCGTTGTTACTAAGAGCATCCCGTAGAACATGACTGTAACTCAGCATCATCAGCAATACAGGAACTAAACGTCTGAGAAGTTGATCAGCCGTTTAGCATTTTAGGTCTCACTGAGTGTTCAGCTTCCTTGTTGAAACCACTAACAAGTTTCTGGTAAAATTTACTCGATATTGTGCAACGATGAAAAGAAGAACACCTCACGTATGACTGAGCTCACTGGAAACACATAGGCCTACATATTTTAATATGTTGTCAACCATCTTGTAACAATGCAATATTCAGCTGGGAAACTTCTGGATCTGGCATTCATGTGGATGTTACTTAATCATATAGCACCCACCTAGACCAGACCAGGCACCCCCACCCCATAGCAATGACACTCCTTGATGGCAGCAGCCATCCCCAGCAGGATGCAGCCTGACACAGGCACACACACAAAAACGGTTTAGGGACAACTCAAAAAACATGAAGAACAGCAGAAGGTGTTGCCCTGACCTCCAAATTCACTAGATCCCAAACTGATCAAGTATCTGTGGGATGATCCACAGAGGCCCCTCCCGTCAACCCATAGGACCCAAAGGCCCCCACTAACAAAATTCTGTTGCCAGACACCACAGGACACCCTCAGAAGGCCCATGTCCATTCTCTGATGAGTCACAACTGTTTTTTTGAGTCACAAGGGAGACCTACACAATATTAGGAAGGTGGTCATAATGTTATGACTGATCGGTGTATATATACTCATGTGATCACATGAGACAATGAAAAGCAGAAATTGCTCACATCTGTTCAGGTGGAAACTGCAAGCCATTTTACTGGAGAAATAGATTTTGATTATGTCTAAATATGTCTGTGAAGGTTCTCAGTCATCCAGGTCATGGTACATTCAAAAACATTGAAGAAAGGCAACTGGACTTGTAGAGTTTCTTGAAGACGTTTCGCCCATTCATCCAAGTATCTTCTTCAGTTCAGTTCTGTCTAAGTGGTTGCAAAATCCTTAAGTAAAACACAGTGAATTGCTCTTTATCATTATGCTCTCCATAATGATCACAAGGCTATGTGTCTTACATGTTGGATCATGCTTTGTCCTACTTTGGGTTTCCCATCATGTGATTCCAGTGGAGGACCTACCAGATCAAATGAAAATGGTCTAGCAGCTTCAAGGATGAAAACTACCTCCTACAGGAAGGACGCCAAGAGTAAGAAAAAACAGAGGCCACCTGAGCACAAGGTCACGCTGCTCAGCTGAGAAATCTGCTCTTTGGTTGGAGTTGCATGCAAAAACAGACAAGCAGCTGCGAGTCAGCTGACCACAAATACCGACCTGTAGTGTGAGCAGGAGCTTTCATTAGGAAAGCAAACCTGACACACAGGTTCTCTTTGAGCTGTGTCAGTGATCAATCTGTTAAAGTCTTGTGTAGTAATATTTCCTTTGTGATGGTTGACAATAAAATGTAAGGACAGACTGAAAAACATTAACTTTAACTTTTTAAAGTAAACAGTTGATCAGAGGGTTGAAGTATTTTTAAGGCAGTGGAGAACATGTGCTACTGCGCACATGATGTCCTTCATTCTCGTGAACTGCTGGAAAGGGAGGAAACAAGGGCATGAGGAGGCAAAGTATCTCACTGTGTCCTTTAAAAGAGGGGGAACTGTTTAACACAAATACATATCTGGAACAAAAACACAGTTTGAAGTGGGCTATATACAAGGCATCCCACACCTTTTTATATGCAGGCTTTCCTTTAATCAACAGGTTTGCAGGTGGAAGCAGACCTGTGTATAAGATATCAACTGAGATACAGTGAATTTGCCTGCCGGGCTTAATAACGGATTACAATCTGTTTTTAAACGTAGCACAGGCAAAAGACGCAAGTAACTGCGTAATTTTCAAATTTAACACTTTGCATATTGCTGTAGATTAGATTCTAAAGTAGTATTTTTCTCTTCCACAGGGCCAGCAGACTGCTCTCAAGCTCTTCTCTGCAGCCATGTCAAACGAACGCACCCCCCTGATCACCTCAGGGGTGTGCGGTCTGACTGTAGCATGTGGCGCACCGTCAGAGCCCGCCACAGAATCCAGCTCCGGGACACAGAGTCAGGACCCCCGGAGACTGAACACCTTCTTTGGGGTGATGGTGCCGACCATCCTCTCCATGTTCAGCATTGTGTTGTTTCTGAGAACAGGTTAGAGAAGTAAGGCTGCTGTGGATGTTTGTATGGCCCACTTACAGTTCAACTGAGTCATTGTGCTGTAGTGACTAATCATGGTGTGATCTCCCTTTGCAGGGTTTGTGGTTGGTCATGCGGGGCTGTTGCAGGGCCTCTTAATGGTGATTGTAGCCTACACCATCATATCTCTAACAATCCTTTCCATCTGTGCCATTTCCACAAACGGTGCTATACAGGGTGGAGGAGCCTACTGTATCCTCTCACACTAAATAAGTTTTAATTGTATTTTTGTCTTGAATATTACTTGTTGCACACAGTTTCAGTGATTTCAGTTGAAACATTAGCCTTAACAAAGTGTGTGCAGACATGATAAGCCGATCTCTGGGACCTGAGTTTGGAGGAAGCATTGGTTTGATGTTCTTTTTGGCCAAAGTATTTGCATGTGGAGAGTATGTTCTCGGTCTTGTGGAGGCCATACTTGATGTATTTGGGTCAGATCCTGGTAAGAACTGGCTTTTGTTTTGTTTCCCATGTGTCTTTCCAGTAAAATAATCTGCTACGTTTATCACACAACTCACTTTTCCTCGGTTTTAGAATCGTCTGTGTCCGAGGGCATCCGGGTGCTTCCTCAGGGTTACTGGTACACAGTGCTGTACTCCTCAGTAGTCCTCCTGCTGTGTCTGCTTGTGTGTCTGGTGGGCGCCCACATCTACTCCCGCACCGCCTTCATCATCCTGTTGGTGGTCACTGTGTCCCTGCTGTCCATCTTCATCAGTTCGGTGGCGGTCAAACCTCTTGACTTTGTCATCACCCACAAGGGACCTGGTAACCAGACCCTTCGCTACAACGCTAGCTACACTGGTTTCAGCATCTCCACGCTGAGGAACAACCTGGGCTGTGAGTACTGATGAGAGTGAGGATATGAAAGTAAATTCACAAGCAAAGCTGCAGTTGCTTTTTAAATTTAGGAGCATCTATTAAAGGTCTTGCTGTGCTTCCTCTTTTTTTTCTCTCTAGCTGGTTACTCTTTGGACTACAGCACCAACTCTGTCATGTCTTTTGCCACCGTGTTTGCTGTTATGTTCACCAGCTGCACTGGGATCATGGCAGGAGCCAACATGTCAGGTTAAAGCTTGTTGTCAGATAAAGACATTGCAGTGGAAGGTGGCATTGCCATTGGAAGTATATTTAATTTAAGTTACTAGCGGTTCACTTTAGTATTTCCCATTCTTATAGTGTTTTATCTGTTAAGTTAGTTAGTTATTGCAGGTTCACACATTCAATGTGGCATTTTCTGCACAATGAGTACTTTTAATTTAATATATTTAGGACAGCCTAAAAGTTTTTATGCCCTTCAGAAGTTTACATTTCTACATAAAAATGACTCAAAACCTCAGCAAATTCTTGAAAGTAGATAAAGGGAAACAAATCAAACAGAAGTAACTAAAATATTATACTTGTATATGTGTATTGGTTTCTTAAGGAAAATGAGCCAATATTATATACACTATCTGTGAGGTGCAAAAGTGCACCTGTAGGATTAATTGTAAGACCAAATTTGAGTCCATCTATTAAAAATATTTTTTTTGGAATGGCCAAGTCAAGGTCCTGACCATAACCCAATAGAAACGGGCAGTTAAATTGAAGAAACCAACCAACACTGTATGGAATGGGCTAAAATTCTCCCAAGTCACTGTAGATGACAGATCAGCATCCATACATGCTGCACAAGGGCGTCACACCAGATACTGAAAAGAGTTCACTTACTTTTGCACCTCACAAATGATTCGCTTTCTGGAATAAATAAATACTATATATAGTATTTCTGTTTCATTTGTTTGATTGGGTTCTCTTTTGAGTCATTTTTCAAGGGCCCCTAATGTTTAAGTTCCAATCATTTAGCTATCCTACTTCTCTACTTTTATTCTGGTAAGATTTAAAAAGCAGAACTTTCATTTACAGTGAGCGTTTTTTCCACTGTGGAATTTTACTTTTAACTTGTGTGTCAAAAGAGCTAAAAGATCTTTACGACCGTAGATGCCATAGTTCAGTTTAGAGCACATCCGAACCTTTACATGCTGTAGTAATCTATGCACAAACATGCACACTCTAATGTTTGCTCTTCCTCCACACGTCCCTGAAGGCGAGCTGAAGACTCCCAGTGTTTCCATCCCTAAAGGCACCATCGTAGCCGTCTGTTACACTTTCACCATCTACGTCCTTCTCTTCCTCCTGGCCAGCGCCACCTGTGACCGGTCTGGAAATGGCTTTATTCATATATTAATGAGAGTTTGACATTAAAATAGTACATGTATAGTGATTTACCTGTTTTTCCATAGGACCCTGTTGATTCAGGATTATGGCTTCTTCCAGAGGATCAACATCTGGCCCCCTTTTGTTACTGTCGGGATATTCTGCGCCTCTCTGTCAGCTGCAATGTGCGCTATGATCGGAGCTTCCCGCATCCTCCACGCTCTTGCGCTGGATCACCTCTTTGGTGAGGTTTGATGCTTTCACTCTGCCTTCATTGTGTATTGAGTCATTTTCTAAGAGGCCTTTTTTTTTTTTCCTCACAGGTTTGCCGTTAGCCCCAGCTGCCATCACATCAAGCTCTGGGAATCCGTGGGTGGCAGTACTGTACACCTGGGGCCTGGCACAGGTGACTTCCTGCAATGCACAGTTATGTATTTTTAAAAATACGCCTGCCTTCCTAACCTGTTGTTTGTGGTGTGCTTGTGTTTCAGTGTGTAGTTTTCGCAGGGCAGCTCAATGCTGTAGCAGGTGTGGTGACTGTGTTCTACCTGCTTGCCTACGCTGCAGTCGACTTGGCCTGTTTGGCTCTTGAGTGGGCGTCAGCACCAAATTTCAGGTAATACAATAGCATTCAAAATAAGGAAACTGTGCGAAACTGGCTTTATGTCGGTGGTGAGTAGACATTGGAATTATAGTTTTCTACAGCTTGTAACAGGATCCAACAGTGCAGCCAAGTTAACAGAATAGAGAACTGAAGATGGCTTTTCTTAGCTTCACATGATCATGAGTTGATTTGAAGAGTTTATCTTTGGAAATCTTACAGACTTCACCATCTTGGACATATTATGGATCAAATGGGTTCAGTTAAAGATTCTGTTGTTGGTTGCAAGACTCTAGATATCACATTTCAAATAAGCTTTTAAACTTTCAGGCCCTAAATCTAAGGAAAGGATGGTGCCGTTAAAAAAAAATCTACTATTGCTCACTGACATTTGACATTTTTTTTAGTACAGGCTATAATAGTGACATGTATTACTGGCACAGCATCTTATAGTTAAGCTTGGATTTTTATTGCCTCTCTCTGCTTCTGTTTTTCATGTGGCCTCATTTTCTCGTCTCTGTGTGTTTAACAGACCGACCTTTCAGCTCTTCTCCTGGCACACCTGCCTGCTGGGGATTCTGAGCTGTGTGGTCATGATGTTCGTCATTAACCCCGTATACTCCTCGGGCAGCATAGTCCTCCTGCTGCTGCTGCTACTTTTCCTCCACTACAGATCACCCACCAGCAGCTGGGGCTACATAAGCCAGGCTCTCATTTTCCACCAGGTATCTGGACACCCTGAGACAAAAATAAAAATGAACATGCCTTACAGTTTGTCAACGGTAACATTTTTCTTTGTGCGCGCTGGTTTAGGTGCGAAAGTATCTTCTGATGCTGGACGTGAGGAAAGAGCATGTGAAGTTCTGGAGGCCGCAGGTGTTGTTAATGGTGGCCAACCCTCGCTCCTGCTGCCAGTTAATCCTGTTTGTAAACCAGCTGAAGAAGGGAGGACTATATGTGTTGGGTCACGTGCAGCTGGGAGATCTGGGTAATGCTCAGTGGGTGGTCTGTTATGGCCATCTGCTGCTACAGTATTGAATTATTCTTATCTTTGAATCATTTTCCTTTGTGGTTTCACCCATTACTGAAATGGAACTCTCAACATAGTCAGCTTTCATCCACTGCGGAAAACGTTCAATCACTGTCATGTTGTGATTCTTCTTTACTCTAAAATAACACACTCTATATCAGTTTTGCATTGAAAATATACCAAATTTGGTCTAATAAATATTGTAAGCAGGGAATAAAAGTATACTGTGCATGGCTGAACTTATATACCAGTTCTGACGGGCCACTGGTACCATCATACCATTGTGGGCTTCACTTTCCATCTGCTGCTGCTGCTTCTGTATTATTAATAGGTTTTGTCCTTACCATGGTAGCACCAGATCTGAAAATGTTGACCAGGTATCATTTTTGTAATTGATGAATATCTAACTCCTTGTTTACTTGCCTAAAACTGATCACTTGTCATTTCCAAAATGAGAATACATGTCGTGGTGTGTTGCACTTGAAAGACCCAAAAAGAAACTTTCTTAAATATTCATTTACAAATTCATAGTCTGCCAGTCTTCCACCTAGTGGTCATTAGGATGCATTGCAACGTTTTAAAATAATGAAACTCCATTATTTACTTCTAGTGGTGGAACATAACTAAATGCATTTCCTTTAAGTACTGTACTTAAATACAACTTTACTAGAGAGGGATTTCATTTATACAGCTTTATTCTTATATAGTTACTGATTGCATTTCACAATAGAATGAATTAAAATAAAAAAACACACATAAAATCCATAGTTTTACCCAGGACTTTGCAACATCTAGTCCTCTTCCAGTCCAAAAAATGTTTTGTATGTTTTTTGTATTATTCAAGTCTGAAAAAAGTTTATCTGTGTCTTTCCTGTGTTTTAGACACCCTTCCGTCAGACCCAGTCCAGCAGCAGTACAACTTCTGGCTGAGTCTCGTTGATAAACTGGGAGTGAAGGCCTTTGTAGACCTGACTCTCTCTCACTCTGTCAGACAGGGAACACAGCACCTGCTGCGCATCACAGGCCTAGGTAAACCGTATTCCTCTTCGCCTTACCATGTCCACATTAAGTGCATCTGTACTTGGTGAATCTTGAGGGTTCTGATTTTCAGTATATCTCTTCAAGGTGGCATGAAGCCCAACACACTGATTTTAGGATTCTATGACAGCTGCACTCCCGAGGATTTCTTCCTGCAAGATTCTGCCTTCTGTGACTCATCAGTGGGACGAAGCAGTGAAGGTGAATATAATTTTGGAGTTGACCTGCCTTCATTGCAGGCCCATTTCCCCCCTGTCCGACATGTTGAGAGCCCCCGTTGGCTGTCGCCAGAAGAGTACGTTGGGATAATTTCAGACGCCATTAAAATGAACAAGAACGTGTGCCTTGGCCGATATTTCTTCCAGTTAGAGGGAGAAGGTAAAGATAGTAAGATTGACGGCTCAGAACGGACCATAGACGTGTGGCCTCTCAACCTCCTCCAGCCGGGCAGCCGTGATTACGAGGACGTTTGCAGCCTCTTTCTGCTTCAGATGGCGTGTGTGCTCAATATGTCCAGCAAATGGCGCCACGCGAGAATGAGGATCTTCCTGAACGTGGAGACCGAGTCCAGCGACCAGGGCTGGGTGGTAAATGAGGAGACCTTTCGAGAGTTGCTGAGGAAGCTGAGGATCAGGGCGTCGATAAAGATTGTGCCGTGGGACTCTGTGGTGCAGCACCACACTGCGTCGGACTCCCCAGAGCCGTCAGGAGTACTGTCCGAGGACTTCTTGTCCGCAGTGAACTGCATGTTGATGGAACACAGCTCACAATCTGCTGTCCGCTTCCTGTATTTACCTCGCCCCCCTGCTCATCACAGCCACTCGCAGCGGTATGTGGCTCAGCTGGAAGCAGTTACCAATGGTTTAGGGCCAACGCTCCTGATTCATGGTGTCACCCCAGTCACATACACTGATCTGTGAGCATGTGTAGTCATTAGGTTCATTCATGTTGCAGCGTTTTGTGTCTTATCCGTTGACTTGAATGTAAGTATCAACTAATTAACACATAATTCCATGAAAAGTGAATGCTAGTTTGTACTATTCATTATACTTTCACCCACTGCAGCTTCATTGAAGCTTAGAAAAGAACTACATTCGAGTTTGTTTTACCAGCTGCAGCTTTACACTTTCCTCTGTACTGCAGATTGCTGTGCTCCGAAAGGCGTCGAGTTGTCGATGAAAGTGATTTTTGCATCTAAATAGGATATTTTCCTATTTTTATATACTTGAACTGGCTTTGTAATTGAGCCAAGAAATAAGGGAGTATTAACGTTATGTCAAGGCAACCTCCATGCCTGACTTGTCTGATTTTCACAGACGTAAAACCAGTACAGGTTGTCAAGGTCACTGAATATCAAAATGTCTACATATCATGTCAGGGATCAGATTTTGATGTGGAATCAATTCTCCTGTTCCTAAATGGTATCGTGTCACTGCATAATAATTGTTGGTAATTTAACTCGTTTGTATTTTTTTGCTTTTTGCTTTTTCTTTGTCTGCTTTCTTTTCTGCTGTTTGGTGGACCGAGTGATCCAAAGGCTTCTGACTACAACTAATTCCTAATTTTTTTTCCCGTGCACTTATGCGAACATGTTGCCTTTTCTGCTGTTAAAATTGTATCTTCATTCTACACAAAGGGAACTGTGTATTTGACCTTAGACTGAGGAGCAGCATTTGTTTGTTGCTGTTGTTTTTTTGTGGATTTTTGTGCTTTACAGGTCAACATACACCAAAGAGAGTTATAGTCATAGTTACTGTGGAGGTGCTAAACAAAGCATCATAAGCCAGTCTCAGTCAGGATGACGATATGGACGAGGTTAAGACACTTGGGCAAGTCGTCACATTGTTTATATGCTATTTAACTGACCAAATTTACCAACCATGTAACGTATCGTCACTGGCCTCCCACCATGTTTTGTTTGCTGTCACTGAATGAGAGTCTTGCACAACTTGGCTGGGTCAGTGCTTGATGAGAATGCTTTAAAGGACCAATGTACACTAATGGACGGTACTGTACACAAAAATGCCACATGCACTGGGTTTTGCTATCTTACAACTGTTACATTGTAAATTCGTTCTGAAAGATGTATTTAAACTATTGAATAAATGAATAAAAACAGATTGTAGAGTTAATTATATTCTTTTGTAGAGTTAACTGTCAGAATTGAGTGTTTGTGAATGAACTCTGTAAGTGTCAGTGCAACACATTTAACTCTTCTTTTCTAAGATGAGTTCTGAACCGGGATATGACACCTGAGGTGTTCATTTATTAGCTCTGCCCATTTATTACACCCGCACCTAGACAGTCATTCGGAGAACTAGCGACTGATCTTCATTGATGAGAAAACATTTTTTGGTAAGTAAATGTGATTCACTTGATGTATAATGTTATGTTTGATGCAGCTAATGCTAACATTTGATTTCTTCAGCGATGCTAAAGTCAGTAAATGCTAATTCATGTACATTTTTAACATAAGTAGGCTATTGCACGTTTTTTTTTTCTAGATAAAGAAAAACAGCCAAAACACAGGACAAAACATAGAAGGTGCTAAGTGTGTGTGCTGTTTTGTGTGGGTGAGTGTTCATTCTGAAGGGGAGTATATGTATGAGAGACTCAATAAAAAATGAGTAAAAACAAAAATAAAATGCAGTACAGGTAAACAAAGAGGGGAGGAGATGACAAGAAGTCATTGCTACCTTATTGGGATCTTATTTGGGATCTTTTCATCTTCCCCAGTAAAATATTCATAAAACTGATAGAGACCATGAAGACAGCGAGTGGTACCACTCTCTGCCCAACTTAGACCCGTCAGTAAAGTTAGCTTTACAACCTTTGCAACTTTACTACACCGCTGCAGGCTGCTGTATCGTGGTACTGCTGTGTCTCATACACCCTGTCATTAATTTGCAATATTTCCCACCTGTTTGAGCTGTGTGTACAGACCACAAACATATCTACACATGTCTACATATCTTAATGTAATATTATATTTGTATTACCAATATCTCTTCTACGACATGAATAACTAACACTGTTCTCTGTTTATCTTATCCAAAATTCCTCACAAAAACCTGCTCCTGGTATTTCTCTTAATAAATGGGTAAAAGTCCATGAAGTCCATAGTCATTTGACTATATTTCTCTTTCAATTCCACCTTTTTATCTGTGTTTGTATGTGTTGCTTTAAGTAGGAACTCTAATATGATAATATGTCAATCTTGCATGGAGACTGGAGGCAGTTGAACCCAACACAGGAGCTACAGGACCCATTCTGTCTAATTTTTCCTGATGTTTGGGAACGAAGTATCTGACAAGTTTGATGTGAAGTGGCCTTTAATGTCTTGTTCCTAACAGTTATATGATTTAAATGTATTTTAAAGTGAAAATAAATGCTTTAGGCTTAACATGGCTTCTTTATTTCATCATAGTTTATTTTACATATAATATATGACTGAAAACAATATTTTCACCATACAGTGTATACCTGTGATAGTTAAAAACTGACACTATGAGGAAGTTGATATCTAACACTACAAGTGTATGGTTAGTGTTGAGAAGTGTTAAATTTTAGCTATAAAAAGAGTCAACCATAACACGTTGGGAGTGTTAACATACCAACACTTCAAAAAGAGTAAAATGAACACTGTGGTGTTGATTTGGGTATACTGATTTAGCTGTGTACAGCAGTATGTCTGTATGGTGTAGCATTCTGTGATAATACACTTAAGTGAAGATAAAACCCTTTTAGAATAGTACATTTCAATATCTGTACACATGTAGGCAAAAGGCTACTACTTCTTTTCACTGAGCCTCTCTGTTTCATTTTCTGTGCTCCTTCCACTAATTTTTTGAAGGTTTCGTAGTTTGCTGATCAAGAATGTCGACATCCGAAGCCAGTCCGGCAAAAGTACAGCGAGAGCCACGTCCTGCAGGATGTTGAGAAAGAGAAATGTTTAGATATTTCGCAGATGATAACTCATGTGCGATTATACACAGTCATGCCTCTGACCTGGAGCGCGTGGGACAGACAGCCGCTGGTGTAGATAGAGTGACCCACGGTGTTCAAAGCCTCGCGGGCAAACGACGAAGCACTCTTCACAAAACAGTTGACCTTTAGGTTGTGCGTCATGTTGGTGGACACCATGAAGGGGGCCACGCACTGGGGAAACATTAACTGATGTTGGACAGGAGGAACTTCCATTTACACAATGAAACAGGTATGAAACAAAAACACCAGAGAGGCCGAGTAACTCTGGGGCTAGCGCAACAGTCCAAATTAAGAAGAAAAAGAAATGAGGACACTACCCTGAGTCAGAGGGTCCAACAGGGGGCAAAGGTTCATTTTATAAGCTGCTTGTTTGCTCAGCCAATAAAAAAGCAGAGTGACCTCAAATATAGGCATTTTGTTTGTTTGCAGATTGATATGTGGTATCACTTTGTACAAACTTCTCTTTTGTGCTGGATATTAACACCTATGTAAACTTTCCTCATGTAAATAGTCAGACTTCAATGGCCATGTTTCTCTTTATTTTTACCCTCTTAAAACTGTATCCTTCCAATCACCTCCACGGTGTACTTTCATTACAGTTAACCTCTCCTTCCTCTCCGTCACTCTGTACTAAGATCAGGTTAGTGTATGGCAGTGTCTATCTATGATATAAAGATCAAATATATTGCTTTATTTTGTGTAATCTGTAATCTTTATTTCTAAAGGTAGTCAGCTTCAGTGTTTTCATTTACAGTTATTTTCATGCCAACATGTTGACCTGAATTAACATATTTTTGTTCAAAAGCTCCACACATACTCAGACGAAATATTTCAAAAAAGTAAAGTTGGCTTGACTCATGAGAATCACTTGGCTTCCACAATTTTAGCCATAAATGAACATCAGCTTCTGAACTGTTGCATACTTTACCTGCACGGTAACTCCCTTTGACTTGTACTCCGCATGCAGACACTGAGAGAAATATGTTACAAAAATCTGAAATAAAGAGGGAAACAAGAAGATGGGGAAGTGAGCAAGTGAATGTGAGAGACTGATCTGCTCAGGGCGCGTTCGAGCGAATGTATATGACAGAATGAATAAGTACCTTGGTGGAAGAATAAAGAGCCAACAAAGGCTGTGGACGGACGCCCACTTCAGATGATATATTGATGATCAACCCTATCCCTCTGGGGAAAGGAGGATTTGGACAAACATCTATAAATCATCCCATACTCTCATTTTCTCATAACCAGTGTAAACATTTGAATTTATGCTCCATTACCTTTCAACCATGTGTGGAAGAACCAGTCTGGTCATCTGAGTTAAGATGATATATATATAAAAAAACATGAACAATCTGTGTTTTATGTACAACAATAGCCTGTAAAAACTGCAGCAGATGTGAATGCATCATTACAAACACAGTCATATGGTTAAAGTAGATGTCTTACCTGAGGGACAGACAGCACGTTGCAGTTGATCACCTGAGTGATTTTCTGGTCAGAAAAAAAACACATGATAAATCAGACCAACTCTAACAGCCTGAATCTGCCAGAATGGTTTGTAATCAGAAAAACATTTAATACGCCAAACCTACTTGTTCAGCATCTGGTGTTTCCAGGAAATAGGAAAAATGATCAGTATAGTTCATTCCCACATTGTTAACTGTAGGTTGCAAAGACACAAGGAAGAAGCACTGTTAAAGAGCACCCTCACTCTCAGATCTTAAACTGACAAATCTGGTCTGCTGTCCTTCCACTATGCAGCCATTCAATGTCAACATTTTACAGTACACTTTACTTTGGGAAACACATTTCCTGGAGGAGCCGTGGATTTTGAAGAAGAGTTTAATATTTTGGGAAATACACATTTTATAGTTTCTTGCCAGGAGCAAGAAAGATAAGAAGACTGTTAGGTCAGTAAGCTTAGCTAAGCATAAAGACCTGAAATAATGGGAAAAGCTAGCCTGGCTAAAACTTGAAGGCGACTGGAGACCTGGTCATAAGTACACTCTCTTTCTATGCTCATTCAGTGCTAAATTAAGATTAATTCCTGGTAGCAGCTTTATGTTGTACTGTAGACAGATTGGTCTTTAACTATTTTAAAAAATAGGCTCTCTACTCTGATTATATCCCATATTTTTCTGATTTCATAAAGCATCTAAATAATTTCCCATTGCTTTTTCTCTGCTCTAAAAAGTGCGGTCCCATTACCCAGAATTCCAATTTCGAGGCCTCGCAGATCCTCAGCTATACCAGGGTAGATGGTGTAGCCGTCTGTGAAGTCCACTTGGACGGTGCGAGTCTTTCGCCCATACTCGTCCTCTAAAGTAGACAAAGAATATTTTGGGATTATTTCTTATCTATAGTTGTACAAATGTGAACACAAATTCAGATCACCAGCATTATATTTAATTTCACTCACCAATCTGTCTGGCTACCATCTGAAGCTTGTCCTTAGACCTGCTAATCAAAACTATATCCAGGCCTCTTCGTGCCAGCTAGAAGGTGAAATGCAGACAGACAGGTGTAATTACTGTCTTAACCTCACAATCTGACTCTGAACTTGGACACTGAATTTGGACCAAGAATTTGTTGTAGAAGGAAACTGGAGACTCACCTCCATGGCATAAGCTTTACCGATACCAGACGTGGCACCAGTGACCACTGCACAAAGATCACGCACAGAAATCAATATTACACTCATTTTAGTACTACTTAAACATGCATACTGTGTATATACTGTATATACAGATGTATAGATATACACCAATCAGGCATAACATTATGACCACCTTCCTAATATTGTATGGGTCTCCTTGTACCTCCAAAACAGCTGTGACTCATCAGAAAATGGACACGGTCCTTCTGAGGGTGTCCTGTGGTGTCTGGCAACAGAATATTGTTAGTGGGGGCCTTTGGGTCCTATGGGTGGAGGGGAGGGGCCTCTGTGGATCATCCCACAGACACTTGATCAGTTTGGGATCTAGTGAATTTGGAGGCCAGGTCAACACCTTGTGCTGTTCTTCATGTTTTTTGAGTTGTTCCTAAAGCACAACTTGTGCGTTTTTGTGTGTGTGTCTGTGCCAGGCTGCATCCTGCTGGGGATGGCTGCTGCCATCAAGGAGTGTCATTGCTATGTGGTGGGGGTGCCTGGTCTGGTCTAGGTGGGTGCTACATGTCTAAGTAACAGCCACATGAATGCCAGCATTGTTACAAGATGGTCAATGTTATTCACTTCACCTGTCAGTGGTTTTAATGTTATGGCTGATTGGTGTATATTTGTATATTTTTTATAATATATTAAAATCATGATGTGAATTCATAATGTGGATGTTGTGGTCCAAAACACTGTGCTCTCCTGATGGGGAAAACATCTAAAACATCTACATATAAGAATGACATAAGCTAATTAAACTACATAATTAAAATATGAGTCCAGCTATATCTAGTATCAAATTGACTGTCTTTATCACCAGTATATCTTTTTTCTTAAAACATTAGTTAAACCTCTGATAGACTGCACATTTGCATTCACATACCACAATCTTAATTTCAAACTAACTGTATTGCCAAAACCCTCCAGTATTAAACTAAAGCCAACTGTTGGCTAAGAAGGCTGGATTCAGGTCCAGAAGTAAAGTGCTCATTTGTCAAGGTGTAAAGTTTAGCTTTATGGTTTGGGAGAAAAGATGCAGATTGGAGATGAAAGGATGACTGAGATGTTTACAGACAATGAGGCGGAAAAGCCCTATCAAGGCGGAATGTGAACACCATATCATGTTCATCAAGCTGGCTGCAGCGTGCAGCTACTGTTGGACGTTAATATCAAAGGAAACTGAAAATATATAACCTGTGGAGGATCTAGACAAATGAACACATATTCGCAAACACTGCTACAAACTCTGTTAGCGTTTTGTCTTGCTATAAAGATAACCTGTGCAACAACATGAACTGTACTGTATGTAGTTTTTTTTACCTGCCCATTGTCCATATTTCCTTAAATCCACGTGCCAGAGCTCTGATAAAAAGTACTCTCTGAATCCACACCAGCATCCCCATGTGAATTTCAGCAGGAAGAAAATGACAATAAATCCTCCAACAATGGTCAGTGCATCAGTGAATGACATTGTGCAGCAGAGTTCCTCAGCACAAATGTCTAGAAGCTGGTTTATCCTAATTTTATAGTAGAGGAAATGAAATCATTTTATGTACTGTGCTCCTCCCACATTGCTCCACCCCTCACTGTGTGTTGTTGTCATGAGAATGAACTGGCAGACGATAAACACCCCCGGACCCCCATGATGCCACTTATCCTTTAAAAGGTCTCTGCAGACTGAATTGTGAGCCCAGGGTAGTTTCCTGTTTGAAGATTGCCCCTAGTTTTGAAGCCTATGCTTTAATACACCCTGGGAGTATCGAAATACGTGTGCGGCTGTGGTGCTTTCATCCCAAAAGCTGCTGACAGAAAAGAAACATGCTCAGTAGCTTGCATAATGGATGCATAGATTAATTAAAACAAGTTCACCTTAAATGGAATCTGGGAGACTCACAAGAGACTGGATTAAAAAAAAAAAAAGGAATAGTGGCAATTAAAGCAGCAGATGCAGACAGATCTGTACACATAATATAATGTCATTCAAATTATACCACTTGATAGTGACTGTCATTAAATCCTCTAACTTCATGCTCCCTTTGTAAAGAGTTTTAATTTGTAGCCTCTAAGCCCAAGTTGACAATCTACAATTAAACAGCTGTTTATACAAGTTGTATAGTGCTCTCCAAGATGAGCGACTTGGTGTGTAAAATTGGTAACGTGCTCCTTTAGTACGTTGTCGGAGCGAGCATTCAGAAAAATATCCTGTCCCCACTGTGCATGTGGTGCATGCATCTAATCACAAAAGCCCAAAACAAAACAATGACTCATGAGCTGGCTGCAGTACAGTACAGTACTGTATTGCTGATGGATGATAATTCTCTGCTGCAGTTACAGTCCAACACTTTTTCATGTGAGCAGAGACAGTCCTACCCATTCATGTAAAACTAACGTATGTACGTTGCTAAACTGATAACGCCCTTGATTAAATGAGATATCGTTCTTCATAGATGTCATACATACCAGTACAGTCATGTGATCCAAGTCATGGGAAACAGCTGCTTATCAAAAGATAAACTGCATTTCTGATAAACTATCCAGGCATTGTGGTTGAGAGGAAATGTTGTCAAAGCTGAGGTAAGACAAACTATGTCTTAAAGTTAAACCTTTATGGTCTTTGTTGTAGGATTACCCATGAATAAATGTTAATTGTGTGTTTATAGTTGTAGTGTGCTTACAGAGTGTTTTGTAGCATAGCATCTCCTTTTTCTAACAGACAAATATGATCACAGGGGGCCATGTCAAGCTGGGGTGAAGAGATAACTTGTTTTAAAGTGAGTGCTCTATCACTTTATTAGATGCCACAATACTGACTGTTATATACAGGATGTCATATACTCCTGTTTGAAGGCCTTGTTTTGGAGTACGGATTGTGCACAAGTGTCAGTCCATCATCTATAACCACTGATCTCATAGAGAGCAAGACAGAGCTGAAACAGACTGTTCCACTTACAGCCAGTTTAACATGAATGTCTTTACACTGCGGGAGGAAGTTAGAGAACCTGGAGAAAACCCACACAGAACATGTCCCCAGGTGACCAGCAGGTTCAAACCGAGGACCTTCTCGCTGTTAAAGTGCTACCCACCTCACCACCGTGCTGCCCTAAACATGTGACAATACATTTAATTCTAGTTTAATTCTAGTTTCTAGTGATTATTGGACATAAACATTTAGATGTTTTGCTAGATGTCTTTTGTCAACTTGGGAAAACATCTACCACCACTAGAGGGGGCTGTAGTAAGCTGCCAGGCCACAGCTGGATCTGGACTTGTCAACATGTCAGTAGAACAATGAATGACATTTCTTATACATACTCATCCTTAATCCGTATTTAAATGTGATTAGGTTGAAGCAAAACATCATCAACAGCAAACATAGCAGAAGTGTTTTAGTTAGTGTTATTTCTTTACTCAGGCAGTATATGCATGATATCTCAGTGTCCTGTATTAATATTTGCTGATTTAAGTGTACATTTTAGATTTTGAATTAGTTTTATAAGTGAATCTTTTATTGTTTCTTATCATTACTTATGAGATCATTGTGGGTGCAAACGTCTTCGTCACTTCCTGCCTGCATTTCTCTGACCCTAACACTAGTGTTAGCTGGCGTTTCCAGACAGTCACAGCATGATTTATTTTTAATCAGCCAACACCCATTTTAAGTACAGTCACGCTCAAAAATACTTTTCAGAAAGGTTTCCCTGCTTCCTTATGACGCTCAGGTCCTGGAAAACCAAGTTATGTCACTGTGGAGGGCTGCCAAATTAGTTGTCCTGATCAATCAAGGGAGGAGGCAAACGTCTTAGCTTCTCTACCGCTCCTCCCACAGGATTTTCTCAGCATCTGATTATTTAACTTTGACAAATAGTTTCACTGGAGAAAGTAAATAGTTGTGGTGAGAGATTTCACATATAAATTGCAGTTCCTCAATCACACTGCAGTTTTGCTAGTCATGTGACCTAGCATGTGCCACTATTGTACTATCTGATAAAGAAAGACAAGCTGTGTTTTAAAGAACAAACAAATCCAAAAGTACTTTTGTAGTCCTTTATGCACTTTAAATGGCCTGGATTATATTTAATACATCTGAACAGTCAATCTAATTCAATAGATATATAACCTTGGTAGTCATGTAAGTTAAAAATATATAACTTGAAGAGCTAAAAATAATAAACAAATTACAGGTCAGAAGAGCTGGTGCACTCCTGTCAGTCCTGTGCAATATTGCTGCCTCTGCAGTAGGCCAATCTTGTTCTTGGCCAAGTGTCTGACCTTGCTGCGGAGTGATCTCTGTCAGTACTGTTAGCCATGCCACTAAGAGGCTTGCAAACAGCAGATCAAAGGCACAGCCTCACCTGACTAATCTGATTACTTCGGCATGGCTCCTATCAATGTGCAAGGCAGGGCAAATAAGAACAAACATAGCCTCACACTTACATATGTAAGAGAACACCTTGATACTTGTTAATCTGATAAGAGGTCACTGGAGCTATGCGTGTTAGCATAGTTTGTGAGCATCTTTTTTTTGAAACGCCGTTTCGTAAAGGAGGAGTTTCCCTTATTCTCAAGGCTTAGCAGCTGTAGTGCTACAGTGAACTGTGCAGGCTGCCAGGTCAAAGGAGCAACAGCAGACCCTCGATGGCTTACCACAGATAATATAGAAGATATTTTTACCCCCCTGCTGCAGCTCATACAGTTTGTCTTTCTTATAATTGCTCCCACATGCATATACATTATTGCTAACATGTCCAGATTATGTATGGACAAATGATGTGAGGAAACTGAACCTGTTAAGGACAGATAGTCAAAGGATTAACAAATATTTACCATAATTATCTTCTGTTTTTAACAGGTTATTGAAGGAATAACTGCTGCTGTACACCAAACTGTACATGGATAAATGATAACTCAAAAGACCCATTTTACTGGCATATGTGCTACATTTGCCAGAGGACTAAGGAAAAGAACATGAGTAAAGGTCTCAGAAGGATTTGCAGCAGCAAGGTTGGATAAGGATACAGCAGGCTCCACTGTTGCACCATAGGCTCCAGGTGCTTCCGTGCACTTCTGTTATTTAAAACAGCACGAGGCAGCGAAGATTGTGGGCTGGAAGAGAAATTGTACGATTTAATGCAAAGTTCAAAATTTGTGAAATGTCCCTAATGTTTCACAAAACGCCTCATACACTTCAACCCTTCAAAATCAATAATGAGTTCCTCACATAATCATATAGTTTATACTATCTTATTTATAAGACCGGTATGTAAATCTGAGGAAGTTTCATGTTTACAGTTCTGTGACTTGTCATCTTGATTTCAAACAGAGAGGCAGGAGGTGGGACAGTGAATCACTCCTGTTCTTCTGAGCGCTGACTATTAAAATGACCTTTGAATTCATCAGCCCATACAAACTTCAAGGTTCAGTTGAAATTCTTCCTGCATATAACTCCGAGGCTACATCAGAACCTGCGTATACGTCTGAGCATACTCTTCAGAGGATACAGTGTTCATGAGCTCCTACTTTCACCTTCTTTCTCTTCTCCTCAACCCTCCCCCCACCCACAATCTTCCCACACTGGTATGGATTAAAAGCTAAAGTAAAAGCTAAAGAAGGTTGAGAAGTCAAAGCTTGCCAGTCCTCCCTACTCCAACCTTGTTAGCTCTACCCAGTTCTCTGCCAATCTATTTTTTACCAATCCAGACTCTGGATCAGGCTTCTTCTCACGCATTGTCCCGTTGCTCTGTGTTTTGGGGTGGGTCCCAGTCCAAGATAGGGACAACAAAATCAAGACTGACCGTCCAGAAATGTGGAGATTTTTTATTTTCAGGATTGTCTTTCATGAGCTTGAATGCAAGAGGAGATAATACAATTTTTCATTTGGATTTTTGGACCCTTGGATTACCCATGGTATATTTTCACAATAAAAGACCAAAGATAGCCACTCCTGCTGTGTACTTCAGCATTCTTAATCCACCAGGAGGTTGCAGGGTGCCATTCAGCAACAGACTCCAATACCAGCTGGGATATGTAGAAAAACTGCTCCAGGTCAGAACGGTCTTCTCTTCTGTGGGTAATACTGATGTTGTTTTCTTGACATGAATATTCGTAAAAGTAGCATTGTTCAGATCTGTTTGTAGGACAGCTTCTCCTCTAAAGGTGAGGGTTTGGAACATCAAGCGTTGTCTAATCCCTCATAGATTTAGTATGGACCAAAATAAAGTATAGTTTTGGCAATTAACATAATTTGACCCATTTTTTTTTTTTTATTATTATTTTAAGTAGCTTGCTCTAACGAGGCTAGTACATTCTAGTCAGTGCTTCTCTTAACCTTTTAGCGACTGATAAGCCAACGTCAGTATTAGCCACTTGAGAGGACTTGCTGGCTTACTTGTTACGTTTCAGTTGGCCTTTTTTTGTTGTTGTTAAAAGATAATTTTGAGACTCTACAGTCACATAGGTGTAACCGGCCTAATTTAATTTCATACATGTAACAACCTTTCAAAAATCATTCCTCGAAAAGCAACATTTTAGAACAGAACCAAAGTGTTAATTTTGTTGTATTTAAGGTCATCATTTTCAACTTTTATAACAGACTAAAGGTTTGATATTCCCTTTATTGACCTCGTATGCCTTCGACTATTCAGTCAGTAACATCCGTACTGAGCTCTATGGATAGGAGACAGAATTTTGAAATATGGTATCTTCCTACCCTTATCTCAGAGTCAGAGTGAGATTTTAAGGGAAATGACTGAACATTGATGTTACTTCTAAAATGCATAACTCAAACTCAAATTTGATTCAACAGAAATGAAGCACACCCATGCTGTGTCTATTTTAGTCAAAGCAGTAACTGGCCTCTTCAGTGAATCTGTCTTTATAAACCAATTTAGTACTGGAAGCTCAACTTCTATATACTATTCTATATATCTTTCCTTCCTGCTGCTGTTCGGCTCCATGGCGAGCACTCCTAATATGTGCAATATGTCTATTATCTGTTCTATCTCTGTCATTTCTGTATGCTGTTGCAAACTGCAATTTCCCCATTGTGGGACTATTAAAGGTTTTCTTATTCTTATTCTTATTATGACACGATTAATAGTATTAGCCGCAGTTAAAACTTTTCTAACCACTGGCATGTTCTAAGGCCTTGTGCTGGGTTGTCAGTGTTAATACCAACTGGGCACCCATTTTAAAAAGAGTATATCTGCATAAAGGGAACTGTGTTTGTGTGCTCGTTACAAACACTACTGTGAATTGCAAGGTTTAGATCACAGAAATCAACATCAGACAAAAAAAATCTTAATCTTGAGATACGTTTCGCTGCTGATACAAATTCCAATGTAGGAGGGCGATTGGAGTTAAAGAAGTGAAATAATCCATAAACTGACGGCAGAGATTGAAAGAGAACGATTGAAAAGAGAACCCAAGACCAAATAAAGACATCAAGGCCAGATATAGCTCCACGTTACTTGGCATTGGAATTAAACGCCATGACTCCTTGAGAGCTAATCAGCTTGTTACCCACATAACATTAATTCTCAAAGGAACAGCACAGGGACTCTGGGCACTGTGTCCTCAGCGAGACAGATGGATGCTGATAAGATTCAAGATCACATTCTGTCAAACATAACAGCTCAGAACGGTGTGAGTTAGGGTCAGTGATCATGTCTGTACCCAGGTGATTGAATAAGTCCTTTCTTGGCTGTGTCACTTATGGACAAACACCCACCACATTAAATGTCATGCTACAAATGTTCTAATTCTTTCTACCTTTTTTTTCTTGTTTCTCAGGGGCAGTGATGGCTTGGGCTCGTCTTGTCGCCTGTCCAGCTTTGGACTAAAGGCCTGCAAGGTGCCGAGGTAGACAGTCTCATTAACAAAGACAGTGTCACAGTATTTACCATAAACTCTAGACTTCTGTGTCTGAAGCATTTAAATAGCTGTCTAAGAAAATGACAAGTCACAGTGACTCTCGCTGTCTGCACAACCTCTCCTACCACCCACGATGGCAACACAACTCTATAAAAGTCAAGAGAAAAAGACATTTACGGACAGTAGTTACAAACAGTTTTAATGGATGCAGTCAGTTTGACTCATTATCAATATCACCATTGTCGTCGAAATCATCTAAACCACAGTTGCCGCTATCCCCCATGAAGTGCACCAGGAGCATGTGGGGGAACTGGTTTCTTTTGTCCTTACTTCTATTCTCATTTCTACCCTGTCAAACCTGGGCAACCACTTTCAAGGTGGCTCTGGTTGGTCCCTGGACGTGTGACCTCTTATACTCCAAAGCCCTCCCTGACTTGGCAGCCCGCCTCGCCACCTCCCGCATAAACAAGGACCCCTACCTAAACAAAGGCTACTGGTATGACTACACGCTAATCAATGAAGACTGCAAGTCATCTCGTGCCCTTGCTCGCTTTGGTGAGCTGGAGGGTTATGGTTCTGCTTTCCTGGGCCCAGCCAACCCAGGCTACTGCTCCGCAGCTGCTTTGTACACAAAAGAGTGGGATGTTGGAATGCTCTCCTGGAGTTGCCTCAAGCCCAACATGAAAAAAGGAAGGATGTATCCTACCTTCCTTAGGCCGCTGCCACTGTCCTCCCATGTACTTTTTACTGTGTTGCGGTACTTTCGTTGGGCCCATGTGGCCATAATCTCTGAGGACACAGACATTTGGGAAGCAACAGGGAAGGAGCTGGCCTCTTCACTGAGAGCCCTTGGCCTGCCTGTCACCCCTGTAGTGACCATGGAGAGCATCAAGGATGGACCTCGCAAGGCCCTGATGAGAATACGGGAAACAGATCGGGTCAGAGGTGAGCTGCACTTGAATAAGACCAAAAGACTTTTAATTTTGAACACATTAAAGAAACATTCACATGCTTTATTCCAAATGTAAATGAACTTTTTCCTTTTTCTTTTTCCGCAGTGGTCATCATGTGCATGCCCTCTGTCCTGATTGGTGGCCAAGCCCAGTACCAACTTCTGACTACAGCCTTGACCATGCGTATGATTGACCGTGGCTACGTGTTCATTCCCTATGACACTCTTCTGTACTCACTACCCTACAAAGATGCATCCTACTATTTGCTCGGTAATGACACCAAACTGCGGAAAGCCTATGATGGGGTTCTGACCATAACTATGGATTCTGGAGAACGAAATTTCTATGAGGCCTTTAAAGATGCTCAGGACAGCTATGAAATACGTAGCAGCACTCCACCAGAGCAGGTGAGGTCCCCTAATAAATATGTCATTCAGAGATTTAAAAACAAAGATGAAAAACTTTGAAGTAGACAAAAAACTAAGATTTTTAAACAAAAGTGTCACATTCTTGTCTCCTCTGTTAGGTTTCTCCATTCTTTGGCACCATCTATAACATGTTATACTATACAGCAATGGCTGTTGAGCAGGCCCGCGTCAGTGGAGGCCGCTGGGTAACCGGAGAGATCCTGGGCGAAAGTGAGGGTGGCTTTGAATTTGAAGGCTTCAATCAGCACTTGGGGGCTGGCAAGAATGATGAAGGCATGCAGGCTAGCTACGTAGTCCTGGACTATAGCGGCATGGGCAACTCGCTCTACTCAACTCATTCTCTTCAGGCTGCACATACAGATGGCAAGACTGGAGGCCTGAAATATCTTGGCCGTTCGATCCATTTTGCAGGCAGCACTCCCTACAAAGACTCAAGTTGCTGGTTTAGCCCGTATTTTGCCTGTACTGGAGGTGAGTGCACTGGTAGAATCTCCATATGAAAAACAACTAAGCTCATAGGATTTCTGAATGCAGTGCTTTCAAACTGTTCAAACCTTGTGTTTTTGTTTTCTCTTCCCAAAGGAATAGATTCAGTCACTTTATTCTTTCTTCTCCTTGTGTTCACTACAATGTGTGGAAGTGGACTGGGCATCTTCATTCAATTCAAGTATGGACAGCAGTTTATGAAAAGAATAAAGTCTCATCCACTTCAGTTGTGTGTGTTTTCTTCAGTATAATATGATTGTTCCTTTGCCTGTGCAGGAAAAGTGGGAGAGTTGGCTTCAGCTTTGGAGGTGGTGGTGGTGGTAATGGTGGATCATCAAAGGTAGTTCTGACCCTCGACGATCTGGTCTTCATCAATACTCAAGTCAGCAAACGGGTCAGTTCTGTCCGGAATACATACTGAGAGTATTTTGCTGTGGTTTGCAAGTATGTAATGTGTGGAAGTTGTTATCTGCTCTGATCTGACCAGTCCTCTTTGAACTGTGTGTGTGCAAGCAGAAGCTAAATGATGACAGTGTCACAAAAAGCCAGCTGGATATGAAGACGCCTCACCACTCGGTGTCGGGTCGCAGCTACTTAGCTTCCACACCAGACAGCTCGAATGTTGCTGTGTTTGAGGTGAGGGAAGACTGAAACGACACAATCAATAAACTCCTGTTCAACCTCGTGTATTTTGGATGGTATTGGCACAAAGACATACAAAGACCGTATTGTTTTGTTTACACCCCAGGGTGACTGGGTTTGGCTGAAGAAGTGTCCAAATGGATTAGTATCAAATGTCAATAGCGGAACTGAGGATTTCTTTGTCAAGGTAAATGAATGCAAGATAAACTTGTTTTACTGTCATTTGAACAACTAAATATCCACTAGAGTCAAACACAATTTATCATCTGAGAATAAAGCAAAAGCTTTGAATGCTTTTTGATCACGACAAGCACAGCACAGTGATTTTCTCAATGAAGCTTTGATGGTTTCATTGTCTTCTTCACAGCTCAGAGACATGAGGCATGAAAACCTCAACCTGTTCCTGGGGCTGTTCCTAGACTCTGGGATCTTTGGTGTGGTGACCGAACACTGTTCCAGGGGCAGTTTGGAGGATTTGCTCGGCAACGAAGAAGTGCGTCTTGACTGGATGTTCAAGTCGTCCTTGTTAATGGATTTGATCCGGGTATGAGAGGCTATATGACCTGCTGAAATTTCATTGCTTAGTATATTTTTCATTGCTGACATATTCTTTACAAACTGTCATCAGGGAATGAAGTACCTGCACAATCGTGACCTCACCCACGGGCGACTCAAGTCCCGGAACTGTGTGGTAGATGGGCGCTTTGTGCTGAAGTTGACAGATTATGCTTTCAATGACATTTTGATTGCTCAGAACGTTGACATGGGCGAGGAAAAGCCAGAGGGTGAGTACATGTGCATCCTCAGACTGATCATTTTTTGAGTTTGTTCATGAAGATTATTTTTATTAACGGCCCTGCAACTGTTTCAACAAAAAGATTTGTTCTGGACGGCTCCTGAGCTGCTGCGGAGTTCCAGTCTGAGGAGGAAGGGCACTTTCTCTGGGGATGTCTACAGTTTTGCAGTCATCGTGCAAGAGGTCATCTCTCGCTCACCACCTTACTGCATGATGGACATGCCTGCAAAGGGTTAGTGACATGCTACTAATGACCACAGACCACGTAACATGAAACTGCTCAGAGCAACTCATTGAGGAAAATCAAATTGGAGCTGAAGATGCTTTACCACAACTGCCATTTTATCAGCCATGCCATTCCCCTTTTTCAGTGGCTGCACAAAATCAGTTTGTTCTTGTATTTCCGTGTGTGTCTAACATGTCTGTGCTGGTGTGTTGACAGAGATCATCAGCAAGATCAGAGACCCTCCTCCTTTGTGTCGGCCTGTCGTGTCAGTGGACGAGGCCCCACTGGACGTGATACAGGTTATGAAACAGGCCTGGAGTGAAGAACCAGATAAGAGGCCAACCTTTGAGGAGATCTTTAAACAGGTAAAAAACTCCAACAACGCTTATTCACATGTTCTGTAACAATCTGGACACTCTTGACCCCTCTTTTTCATGTGACAGTTCAAGAGCATCACCAAGGGAAAGAAGACCAACATCATCGACTCCATGCTGCGGATGTTGGAACAGTACTCCTCCAACTTGGAGGATCTGATCAGAGAGAGGACAGAGGAGTTGGAGGTGGAGAGGCAGAAGACTGACAAGCTGGTGGCTCAGATGTTGCCCAAGTGAGTCAATTTCATTGATATTGGACAGTCAGGGTGGTGTTATGGTCCAAGCCACAGCTATAGATCATCAACACAACTATGTAATAGTACAACCAGGCTCTTTTTAAGTCCTCATGGAGGTCAAAGTTCAGAGTGTGCGTCCCGAAACTGTTAATGGTTCAGTGCTCAGATTATCTGATTGCTGCTCTCTGTCATACTGCAGTGATTTGAGGGTTTCTACAGGGATTAAACAATACTTGTCTGTGGAGGTCAAGGTGCAGCTCCACAAAAACCACAGAGAAAGTGTTAAGAGATTGTTATAAAAATCTATCCTTGAAAAAAAGAGTCATGTCTAAAACTTTTCTAGAACATTCTTGTGAAATAACTGTGAGAATCTCTGGAGTAAAAAAAAAACAATGTTTATACCAGATATTCTGTGCATTTTCCATGCATATCTAGCCAGACAGAAATATTTAACCATAAATGCAACACCCAAATGAAGCACCATATAAACTTTGCTAACAGTGTCCTTTTTATATCATTGTAATTTGTCAAGGCTTCCTTTTAAAAGGAATCAGTAATTACTTAATGTATGTCATAAACAAATTTACAGTGCTAAATGACATGTGTCAGTATGTTTAACGGGTTAGCCACAGTCCAAATAGTCATCAGAAATGTTTCCAATATGGATGATATCATCAGATTAGCATTAGATTTTAGATTAGAACAAATATGCCTCAATAAACTTAGATGTGTTCTTCATGTCACTGAAATTGACTCATCTGCCTGGTTCTTTCCTGAAAACTGAATGTGTAGCTTCTCAAGCTCCTGTGAGAAAAGCTGTTTCTGTGTCAGCACCTCAGAGCATCCTCCACTCATCATGTTCCTCCTTTAGGTCCGTGGCCCAGGCACTGAAGACGGGCAAGCCTGTCAAACCGGAGCATTTCAGCGAGGTCACGCTGTACTTCAGCGACATTGTGGGCTTCACCACCATTTCGGCTCTCAGCGAGCCTATCGAGGTGGTCGACTTACTCAATGACCTGTACACGTGCTTTGACGCTATCATTGGTCTGCATGATGTCTACAAGGTGAGTGTTGAGGGATCCAGTGTCCATCTGCAAACATAAAATGAATAGTTTTACTGGAATTCATTTTCTACATTTTTGGATTGTTTTTGATATTCATGGCGGCTTTACATAAAGCTTGACTGAGCTTTCATCCTGACAATAACAAGTGGATTTTGTTCTTTTTTTAACAATTATTTTTACATGTTGTGAAATTAGGTTAAGAGAATTATAGAAACAAACAGAACATTTAATTCCTCAAACTGGTCTAAATTGATTGATTGGTCTGGTTTCACTGTGTGTTATGTACTGTTTTTATCAGAGAATTCATGTATCATCCCTTCCTTTGAGGTGTGTAGCATGCTGAACTGCTGAGATAATGCCATCAAATTGTACATGCAGTGTACATGAGCTCAACTCTTCATTTCTGTGTCGTACAGGTGGAAACTATTGGAGACGCCTACATGGTAGCCTCAGGAGTCCCCAACAGGAACGGCAATCGCCACGCAGCTGAAATGTCCAACATGTCCCTTGACATCCTTCACTGCATTGGGACCTTCAAAATGAGGCACATGCCTGATTTAAAAGTCAGGATCCGTATCGGCCTGCATTCTGGTGAGTAACATGTTTCTCCTCTATGTGTCGTGATAAACCCTAATCATGATATAACAATTCCTTAAATTCAGTTTAGAAGACATTATGTCAAGCACATGAGTAATGGCAAGTAATTGAACACAAGCTGCTAAGGCAGGGAGGTATTTTTACTTCCTTTATCCGCGTCTAGAACTTATTCCTGGAACATGGGAAACACTATCCACTTAGTGCTGTCATCCAATTAACACACTGCATACCCTGGCTGTCTCACTGTCTTCTAAGAATTTCTTTATGTACCCACAAGTGGTGATGCACAGCTTGAATGTACTGTTTGGGCAAAATAATTGTGAGCTTTTATTCAAATTCCAAGAGACTGAATTTTCTAGAAAGGATAGGAACAAAACCTGCAATAAAACTCCACAATGTAAATGGTTAATGATCTAAGATAATACTCGGAAAGAAGTGGGTTCTTATTCAAAGCACCTGTAACCCCTCTGTGGTTTGTTTCTGTGTGTGCATGCTATGTTTGCAGGCCCAGTGGTAGCAGGAGTAGTCGGCCTTACGATGCCTCGGTACTGCCTGTTTGGAGACACTGTCAACACAGCATCTCGAATGGAGTCCACGGGGTTGCGTGAGTGTGTCATTATTTAAACAACACAATATGTCCTTTTATTGTGATTTTGAAATTGGCACAGAGGGACGGAGGACAGGTGTGTGACAGTTAGTGCGCACGCTGCCTGGGGCTAAACAGGGCTTTAAGAGAGCAGTCCTCACTAATCCTTTAAGACTATCAGCGGAATTAGAGGACACTTTGAAGTTTCAGAAGACATGTCGTCAATGACCAAGTTTGCCTGGGTTACCCTCTGCATGCTGTACAAATTAAGAATACACGTAAGCATTAACCATTAAGTATTTGTTGAAGGCTGTCAGAATGTAACTCTCATGTTTGACAGACTTCCCTGAAGGGGAACTGTAGAAAATAAAACTACCCACGTTTAAACTGGCAGTTTGGGTATCATTTACTATTTGAAATAGGAAGATTCTCAGTTATTGAGGTCATAGTATATTTAAAAACAAAGCTAAAAGAATGGCAACAGTTGGCTTGTCTACAAGACTACTCAACCAAGTACAGTTTGTCTTAACTTAACTTGTGTTAACTTTAGTTATGCACTTATGCATGTTTGGTTTGTATTTCTACCATCAGGGGAGAAACAATAAATGCGTAATCTACTGCCACCAAGTGGTTTAAACAAGTTAAAATTCCCCAAGCTTTATTACATGAATCCTATTAATATTATTATTATTGCTACTATTATTATTACAAATGTGGGAATTAGGTATTTTCTGGTTAAATATGCATATATCTACAGAAAAGATTTTTATTTTTCCAAACAGATACTGTCAGTTTATGGGCAGGCACAAATTTATAGATTGGAAATTTTTCTTTGTCTAATGAAATGTCTTGAGACATTTTAATTTTAAATGTGCATTATCTAAAAAAACAAGCTCTAATTTGCATACATTACCAACAGGCAAAATGTAGTAAAAACCCTACTGTATTTACTGCACTTACTGCCCAAACCCCAAACTTCACGGGTGCATGAAAACTATATTTGTGTGTAGTGTCTCACTTTAATTTTCCTGTATTTGCACAGCTTACAGAATCCATGTCAACCAAAGCACGGTTGATATTCTGAATAGCCTAAAGCTGGGATACAAAATCGATGTCCGAGGCATGACAGAGTTAAAGGTAAATAAAAAAAACTGACACTCTTTCATAATATACACAGAAGACATGCGATCTCTCAGATCTTTTGACAAGAGCCAATGAATGCAAAATTATTTTTCCCAGGGAAAAGGTGTTGAGAACACTTATTGGTTGGTGGGGAGGGAGGATTTCAACAAGCCTCTGCCTATTCCTCCAGACATTCAAGGGTAAGAGAATGTTTCTGTCACTCCTCCACTTACAAAAACTGTTTATAAGCAGCATAATTTTAGATTTCTGCAGAACAACTTGATGTAAATGACCTCTTTGTAGGAAAGCATGATGAGTTCTACCCTTTCCTCGTTATGGTGCATACAAGGCTGAATTTTCTGTTACAGGGGAAGCAATCATGGAATCAGTTTAGAGGAGGTACCTCCAGACAGACGGCAAAAGTTCCTGGATCGACAGAAAAAGATGAACTAGCCTGTGGTTTGTCACTGACATCCAAGATTTGTAAAGCGATATTATAACAGACAAATATAGACACGTGTGAATGAAAAGAGGAATATGCAATACAATGTCATTTGTGCTACACACAGGATGGAATGTAGAAACTGTAACTTGGGAATTCACACTTTTTTGGATTGACAGAAATCATTTCTAGACTCAAATATTTGTCATATTATCATTTACTTCGTAGGTTTAGCACATCGGTGCCACAACAAACCCAGGGCTCCAAGATAAAAAAAATTAGCCAGGCAACTGTCCCTATTGTGTCCGTGCATCAGTTGTTTTTATACCAAAACTGGATGAATACAGCGTAACATGCATACTAAGGTTGAATTACAGCTCAAAAATGTATTGGTTTAGAGAACAACAATCATTTGAGAGGGGATTATGCTGCGATGGACTGGCAACCTGTGTACCCCGCCTCTCGCCCAATGCCAGCTGGGATAGGCTCCGGCTCCAGCCCACCCCCCTACAACCCTTCACAGGACAAGCGGTTACAGAAGATGAATGAATGAATGAGGGGATTATGATGGACGTGTCTATAAAAAATATCACAGTGTCACATGTAATGAAAGGGTGCTGCATGTACTCCACGTATTTGTTCTGTACTTTGTGCTTTCTAAAGACGCTGGCACCCCAATGGTGGGAGCTAGTACTGCTGTTCATAAATTTCTAAAGTGTATCTCTGCCAGATTCACTTTAGAAGCATTAACAACAACACGTAATTAACAGATATATACATGTATAGTCAATTTTCAACTGGAAAGCCCCAGACAGGTCAGTCAGGCTTTAGAGCTCAAGTCAGGGATAGCTTTTGTGGCAGAATCCATGTTATCCATATTATCCAAAAACTATCAATATGTTGAACAAAGCATGAGGTCTGTTTATTTAATATTTCATTCATTAGTTAATAGTGGTGGTGTGTCTGACTACTGGGTCTTTTAACATGTTATTCCATGATAAGTCAGTTGATTTTACTGCTGTTTTCTAACTTACTCTTTCAGTTATCTACACACAAGAATCTGCTCTAAAATATAGTTGTTAATCCTGTTTTAATGATGAAAATACAGACTGAAAACTCACTCTGGGCCAAAGATTCTCAGAAAATTCTCTGACATCATATTGTTAATTGTCATATCCATGCGTCTCTCTCTAATGGTGATACTGCATACCGCATGCATGTGCACGTGGCTTGTTTGCGAAGCATGCTGCATGCACGTCTGAATATGCTGTGTTCAACATGATCGTAACAGGAAAGCCCCTCCTTAATACAGTAGGCCTGTTCTGCACTGATGCACAAAATGTTGGAGCTAACTGACTGAGATGATCGTCTCCAATAATGTGCTTCAGCAGAATGAACCTTTTCATGTGTATCTCCATCGTCTGCCAGCCATTAACTTCTGTTTGGGCTCCAAACGGCGGCTTAATCTGAGGGCCCACTGAGAATAAGTGTTCACCTCCCTTCCTAATTCTACGGATCATAAGGGGAAAGCATACAAATCAAAAAGGGGAGGTCTTCTAAGTCACTCCTATTTGGCTTGGTGATGTGTATATAGTGTAAATTTGTACATATTAATTAGTTTGTACCTTGCAGGGTTAGGGAGTTGTTTTTTTTCCTGCTTGGTTGCTAAACCCCCCTGACACAAAATGAGATATCAACAAAACACGAGGATTTAATCACAGTACATTCAAAAAGCAAGCAGCCACATTGTTCCCTCACTTAGCTGGCTAATTGTCTGCCACAGCACCGATACCGAAGATACAATAAGAAGACAATGCCAGGACGCGATTCTCCTCTGAAAACTGTTCCAGGCGCATTTCCTTTGCAGCTTGCTGCTGACCGCTTTGGAACGTAAACTCACGGTAGCTCAATGTATAAAGCAATAAAAATGAAGACATCTGACGACTTGATTTTCAGGTTGCTCGAGGTGTAGTTTTTAGCAGCAGTCCTGTTTATTCAAGTGTAATTAATCCCCTGAAATAAGAAGAAATGCAGCGCTCTGAATCAAGGTCTTTGATCGATATCTAAAGAACAAAAGGAGTAATTCAGTTGTATAGATAAGACCTGCTTTTCTAGATTTTTAATCTATTTGCCAAATAGATAAATATCCTCAAAGCTGACCAAATTGTTCATTTTTGAAAGTGGTCTCAATGTGTTTCTGTAAATAAATTATGGTTTTAGTGAAGCCGTGTGTCTTCTTTTGTTTTACAGCCCTGAGTGTGTTGAGTCTTAAAGTGGACAAATAAATCAAAATAGACAGCTCTGTATTTGAAGGGTAGTGTGCTCTATATACATATATAGACACATCTATAAATTGTATTGATACTTGATACTGGAAAAAATGTACGTGGAGTATCAGCTACATTAAAACAACTCTTAATCTGTGAAGAAGAAGCAGTACCTCAGTGGCTGTTACACCTCACCTCTTCAGCACAAGTCTCGGAGCCAGCGACGCTAACAAGCTTTGGGCTGGCATAACTTGCTTGGGCTGGTGTGACTCCGCTTTAGTCAGAAGTGGAACAATCCAATGAAAATTTCAGGGTGGCTTTACATAACGCAACTTCTGTGCAATACCCCACACATCGTAATCAAATTCAAGCATTTATTTGCTACTTAAGCATTTACGTTACACTGTTGAACGCAAGAAAATCCTATTTTAAAGGTGACTTTGTGAAATGTTTTCATCTTAATCTGAACAGATTCTGCACTGCTCTGCTGGCAAGAACTGTCCCTCAGGACAGAGTCAGCTAAGAAGCAAGTCTTATTCCTGCCACTAACAGGGGTTGCCATGAGGACAATTTGATCACTTTGACAGGCTGCTATGCCAGACCCTTTTTGGCACTTTGGTGGTGCAATCACACCCTTTACATTCAACCGCAGCCTGTCTTAGCTACAGTATGAGGGACTTTGTTTTGTTTTTCTCTTCTGTAAGATGGAAGACCATTGAAGCTGCGGTACATTCTGTCTCTGGGTGTGCATCATAATATAAATCAGCCCACATTAAAAACGGTTAAACATGATCATATTGCGTGCTCTGGGGAATGCTGATTTGGACATCCTGCCTCCTATAGTTTGTTACTCCAAACTGGTAAACGCATTAAACTACAACATCAGAGCAATTAACTCAACATGTTGCAGGACATGGCCTGTTTGTGAGTATATTCCACTTGTGTTCATCATCATGAATTAAATTGGATTTACTGCACTTGATTGAACCTGGGATTTCTGCAACTGATGATTCAACCAATTAGAAGCAGTGGTCGTTGAAACAATTTTATTTAGATTTAAACTGAACTAATTAAACACTAATAAACCTCTGTTTCCTACCAATGTATTTCCTATGTATATTCTTGAATATCTCAAACGGTAAAATACCCACGTATGGATTTAATGGCTGCATGACATTCGACGGCACTGCCCCCCAAAATATATTAGGCCTATAGCGGCAAAAGCCCCGACCTCTCAAACTGCACGTTCTGCAGTTGTTTTCCTCCTCTCTGTGTATACGGTCAGAGGGGTAAAAATCCGTCTGAAATGCTGAATTATTAGGCACAAACTGTCCGATCTTCCACACGACCGTGGACGAAGTGTTCCTCGGCTGAACACCGTGTTCCTCCGTGCACCTCATCAGCCCCGAAGCCCCCCTGGCATTTGACTGGCACCTCTAAGCCGGTGCCAGCCTAGCAGAAGCCGAGACAAGTCAGCAGCAGGAAGGCAGGAGGAGACCGGAAACTCACCACGTCGTCTTTCACAACAAAAGCATGTTAGAGTGTTCGCGGTACGATGACTTAAACCGTGATTTTGGTAGGTAGAAACTATTAGAGTTTATAATAGGTTATACAATTTTCTTATACTCAGATCAGTTTGTGAAAGCTGCAGGAATGGATCAACAGAATAGATTTGTCAGCTGGGCTATCTGCTGCAGTAATTTGTTTAAAATAGTTGTAAATAGAGAGTTGATTGTAACTCTGTGTCTTTTCTCTCCTTTTGATCAATGGTGATTATAAAGGCGTTTAAAATGGTTACTGATCTAAAAAACTATGGCATAGAAAGAAAGTCATTTGAGATAGTTTAGATTGGCTCCTCCTCTAATGCCCAAATATTGGAGACACTGGACGAAGCCAGGACGCATTAAACTGCTTTCTCTCCTGTTGCTCTGCCATATCAGCCCCTGGCCAGGATACGCGCTTCAAATACATAATTTGATAGGTTTTATTTTGAAAGTCTGAAGTGGAAGTTCAGTTTTTACTCCGATTGCCTGACGGTGGTGGGTATAGACTGGCTGTGGGCAACCTCAGACAGGTGGAGGAGACGTCCTCAGGCAGCAGAACTGCACCGTGGTTGGGACTTGAGGACTGGGCTGGGCTGCAGGACGAGCAGCGGTGGACGCTGTGCGCGCTCGGTGCGCGGACCCCCCTGCAGCTTCTGGATTCATACAGTATGATACCAGATCCAAAACATGGTCTGTCTGATTTTCCCATCCTGAGCCTTCGCACACATGCTGGACACTTAAATGTGGACGCGGGGAGGACCAGGGATGTAGTTGCAGTGGACAAATGAGGAGAACACATGGACTTCATTTTTTCCACTGAGATATTTGGTTTATAATATTCCTCTCCCTGCCTTGGACATGGAGAACCAAGCAGCCGAGCCGCAGAACTATGAAGATGTACAGAAAAGCGGCTATCTCCGCAAGCATAAATCAATGCACCGGCGATTCTTCGTGCTGAGGGCGGCCTCGGAGCATGGTCCTGCTCGACTTGAGTATTATGAGAACGAGAAGAAATTCCGCAGTAAATCACCTGTGCCCAAAAAAGTCCTGAACCTGGAGACTTGCTTCAACATCAACAAGCGGGCAGATTCCAAGAACAAGCACATGATAGTCCTTTATACCCGCAGCGAGAGCTTTGCCATAGCTGCAGACAGCGAGGAGGTCCAAAATGAGTGGTACCAAGCGATGCTGGACCTTCAGTGCAACTGTAAGATATGAAAAGTGTGATGTGATTTCCACTGTCTGTTTCTGCATCAGGCCTATCCTGCCGTAGGCTGTTTGTTCTCCATACACTGTTTGGCCCGGCCATTCTTGATTGTTCACTGCATATCACTGGCTCGGATTGTTTGAATATTTTTGCTGCAGGTTTTGTTTCGAGATTTAATTTCAATACACTAGTCTAAGTAACGCAATTTGGATGGTGTTTTTTTTTTTTTTTTTTAACCAAAAGGCAGGTGGATCCGACTGAACGCTATGGGCGGCATGTGCTGGGTGTTTGTGCAGCAGAGTCTCAACACGCGTTCATTTAATACACTTCTAAACTGCTGATCATTTTCTATC
Source organism: Chelon labrosus (assembly GCF_963514085.1). Taxonomy (NCBI): domain Eukaryota; kingdom Metazoa; phylum Chordata; class Actinopteri; order Mugiliformes; family Mugilidae; genus Chelon; species Chelon labrosus. The sequence goes on along the minus strand of NC_140350.1, from coordinate 3,236,324 downwards.
ACCGAGATGTAATTCGATGCATTTAAATGCATTCATGTGAATTAATAATTATAGACGATCGCCTCTTCTGACTAAAATGCCGCCCGTTTCATACGACGGTGTATTTTTGCATGGCGCAGTGGGCATATAGCAACCATCCAAGGGATGCATCATACAGTAGTAGCCTATCGTGGTGCACTCCGCTGGAGCCTGTGTTTTTGTTTTTCTGCACAGCTCTGACTGCCGTTCGCCTAACCTACATTTCAGTTTCACGGTGCTGCTGGTAGGGAGGAGATGGATTCGTCAGTGCGCTCTCACTGGAAATTGCGTTTCTGTTGGTTATCCTCGTGTTTACGTTGTTATCCTTATGCTGAAGCTGAGCACCACCACCCCCCACCCACCCTCCCTGTTATCATTTGCATTTCAGTTAGTTGGGATTGACGGGCTTGCCCAGCTCTAATATGTTGATGTGGAACCTTAAACAGATGCACGTGAAAGTACAGACCCCCATTTTGTTGAGGAAGGACAGCCATAATAAAACACTGTCTTAAATCTAATTTCATGTTAGAGTGTAGCTACCTAGTAATATAGAGCTTGGAAGCCATTGATATATTAATAATGATTTCTGTGGGGTCATCTCTTATAGCCTTCCATAGATTTGTCTCATGGATGGAAGCAAATCAGTATTAATTGTTTATTGAAAATTATTGATTGTGAAGCATGAAAAAAAAAATGTATTTTAGTGTTTTACAGTTGAGCATGCTGCTTTTCTGTGGATGCATTCCATATCTCCCATGACTTAATTAATCCTGAGCTGTAGCTTAAAGGTGATGCTGATGAATTGGCTGCATCACCTGTCTGTCAGACAGATTCTTGCATGTGGCAAATCAGTTATAACAGAGAAACAACATGGTACTTATTAGTGACACCTACACTAGTTTGTTGTTTTGGCTTTGATCATTATTTGTGCAGGGTATAAAAGAAACCCATGGTTTTCACAATATTTAATCATTTAATGTTTTAATATGCATTCAATGCATTAATTGTCTTTATTTATTTATTCTTTATTGTTTTCCTAGGTAAAAGCCCTGAAGACTATGGCAGTAGTGGAGAGTGTAGCTCTCCGTCTCCTGTTCCAACCTTCAAGGAAGTCTGGCAGGTTAAGGTTTGGCCTAAAGGTCTTGGACATGCCAGGAACTTAGTTGGCATCTACCGGCTGTGCCTTACCGACAAAACAGTTAACTTTGTCAAACTCAACTCTGATGTGGCCGCCGTGGTGTTGCAGCTGATGAATGTTCGCAGGTGTGGTCATTCAGAGAATTTTTTTTTCATCGAGGTGGGACGCTCGGCAATTACTGGACCTGGAGAGTTCTGGATGCAGGTGGACGACTCCGTGGTGGCTCAGAACATGCACGAGACCCTGCTGGAGGCAATGAAGGCCCTAAGCGAGGAGTTCCGTCAGCGCAGTAAATCTCAGTCTGTGGGAACATCGTGTGGAGGTGGTACTGCTTCAAATCCTATAAGTGTTCCAAGCCGTCGTCATCACCCAAATCTGCCACCCAGCCAGGTGGGCTTCTCCAGGCGAGCACGCACAGAGACCCCCGGAACAGGGGGCAGCAGCACAAGTACTTCACCTACATCACGCCACGGATTTCCAAGGGCGCGGACAGCCAGCATTGGAGCCAGGTCTGAGGAGGGTGGAGCTAGCGCTAGAGGGACGTGGGCCAGCTCCAGTCCTAGTCTCAATGGATCCTGCTCAACAACGCCGACACTGAGGCCCAAGCCCACCCGGGCCCCAACCCCCGCTAAGATTACCCTGAGCCTTGCACGTTACACACCAAATCCTGCTCCCTCTCCTGCACCGAGTCTTTCGTCCAGCTCTGGTCATGGCTCAGAGTGTGGCCTTGTGGGGGCAGCAGTGGGAGGCATGACTATATGCTCCTACCCTCGTGTTTCTCAAAGAGTCTCTGTTTCAGGTTCTCCAAGCGACTATGGGTCCTCAGATGAGTATGGTTCCAGTCCTGGTGAACACTCGCTGCTCATACCCAGTCTGTCTGGACATCATGTACATGGAGAGGGCCCCTCCAGCTATATAGTCATGGGACAGCGTGAGGGTCTACTTGGCTCCCATCATCGCTCCAAAGGCAGGCGTATTCTGCGGCGTTCGTCCAGTCGGGAATCTGAGGCAGAACGCAGGCTACTGAGTAAGAGGGCTTCCCTGCCTTTGGCGTCCCATGAAAGACTGACTCCACACAGAAAAGATGAAGATGATGAGGATGATGAAGAATATGCCATCATGTCCCAAAGTGCAAACAGAGGGAGAGCTGATTTGCACCATGGCTCAGGGAGTCTGGCAGTCGGGGGTGGGCAGCTTGATGCAGTAGGTGAGAATAGGAAGAGGGCTGAAAAAAGCAGGGGAGAAGTGGACACTGGGGCAGCAGTGGATAGTGGCTATATGTCAATGTTGCCTGGAGTGACGTCTCCTCCTGTTTCACTCTCTCTTTCAATAGGTATGTCCGAGGCCAGTGCTAAACCTGGGGCAGATGACGAGTATATGGCCATGACTCCCAACAACAGTGTGTCCCCCCCTCAGCACATCCGTCAGCCCAGCTCTGAAGGCTACATGGTCATGTCACCTAATAGCAACAGCTCCACTGACCTGCATGGACTGGGCATGTGGGATGTGGGCAGGGCCAGCATGGAGAGCCGGGCTGCCAGTGACTACATGAACATCTCACCTGTCAGCAGCCGCTCTGCTTGCAGCACACCACCTTCCCACCCTGAGCAGCATCAACTCCAACCAAAAATGTTCAACTCCTACTTCTCCCTGCCACGAGCTTATCAGCACACTCTCTACACTCGCTTTGAGGAAGACTTAAACAAAGGAGAAGGAAAAAAAGACAGTAGTGGGCATGATAGTGCTGGAAGGGGAGGGGGAGTGGGATACAGCAAGAGAAACAAAATTGCAGTGGGCCCTGCAGGAGGCTGCCAACTCTCCATGTCTTCCTCTTCTTTCTCCTCTAGCTCAGCCAGCAGTGAAAGCCTTGAAGACAAGTCTATATCAGCAGGGAGAGGGTTAAGTTTATTAAGAACAGGAGCAGATTACAAGAGTACGGGAACATGCACAAAAGATGGGCGTCACCACCAAAAACGTGCATCAAGTAGTAAGAGTCCAAAGCAACAAAGGAGGGGTCGTCCCCTCAGCGTGTCTTCAGACATTGCTAAAGCAAACACGCTGCCCAGAGTTAAGGAAAATATGCCCCCATCGTTGTCTCAGAATGTCGGTGAGTATGTCAGCATCGTCTTCAAGGAAGACAATAAATATGATGGACGAGGACGTGCAGGGTCTGAACAACCTTTGATCCATGGCACACTCCGGCCCTTAAATCAACCACTTCTCTGCCACGATAATCCTGCTAACCTTCCCCGCAGCTTCTCTGCACCATTGTCCACCTCTGCTGAGTACGTCACCATGGATTTAGGAAAATCCTCAACACCCCTGACTCATGTTAGATCCACATTCAGCACCCCACAGGGCCCACCAGCTGTTGCCCCCAAGGCCCGACATGAGCACGGCACGTCTTCTCCTCTAGCAGCAGAGGGCAACTTGGGGTACAGAACAAAAGTGAAGATGGCAGCAATGCCAGCAGACGTCCCTACTCCATTTTTGGACAACAAAGGTTCAGAACCCAGCATTTCAGCAAGACCTGCCATCCACTCTGGTCAGCCCTTATCACTGGATCAAGAGAGAGGTTTGGGTTTTTCTCCAGTCAAGTCCTTCCAGTCTCCAGAGCAGAGCCACAGACTGGTCCGAGGTGACCAGCCGGGACGCCCAAGCCACCGTTCAGAGACATTTAACTCACCCCCCTCTCTACCACGCCACGCATCCTCTTCTACCTCCCTCTTCCCAGAGGGCAGCCAGGCAGCGAGCCATCGGCATGGTTTGGACTGCTCACTGTGGGAGAACGGACAGGCAGCTAGTTTGTCTGCCACACCTCCACCACAAGCCTCCACCTCATCTGCTGAACAAGGCCTTAACTATATTGACCTGGACTTGGCCATTAAGGAGAACCCTCAAGCTGGAGTGGAGCGCCCATCTCCCGCCTACAACATTGGAGGAAGCGCTATGGGAAGCAGTGTTGGCCCTAGCCTCAACACTTATGCCAGTATTGATTTCTATAAGTCAGAAGAATTGAGAGCACACCAGAACAGTAGAAAGGACGGTCAAGGTAAGGTCTACCTCAACTTACTGAGTGCTAAATAGAATGAAGTTGGTTACCTCTGACTATAGATTTTGATAAATAATCCGTCCTTTAGTTTTAGCAATAGGTCAAAAAAAAATCTCATGAGTTTGGTTTTCAAATGAAAAAATGTATTGCTTTTGTCCTCCTCTATTTGGCATTTTCACAATTTGTTAAATAATTGACTAATTTGTGAAAATAATCATTAGTTGCCACCCTAATTGCTTAAAAAACTTGCATACTTTTGATGTGATGTGCATTATTCACTGACAAACCTCATGTCTGGGTCTTAGTCACTCTTTTCATCTTTTACTGATGTGTACCTTGGCTTCAAGCTGGTGGGCAGCACCAAGTTTCCAGTCTGTGGGCTGTCTGTAGAGTCTCTTATTATCACAAGTGGGTGTTCAGAGAGCAGAGCCAATTGATTTGTCTGCTGGTAATGAGCCATTTCACATAAATGGAGGTTGGTAGAGAGGACAGAGCACGGGCCAGGTGTTTATGTTTAAGCGTGGGTGTGCTGCTGGCTGCAAGATTTCACATGGCGGCTTTGAGGCTTCCCTCACATTGCACAGACCACAATTATGAAATGGTTAATCTTCATTTTTACCGAATGTGCAATGAAGTTGTGCATGACAAGAAGTAAAAGCTGTAATAGGCTGTATGTCAAAATGAAAATATGCAGTGCTACATAAATATTAGTCAGTGGACTTAATGGAATAAACAACATGTCCATCGTATTTATTTAAAGAAGCTGCAACATTTTCATGATTGATTTGTCCGACGCTGGTCAGTCTCTGGTTTTACATAATTAATCCTAGTAATTGCCTCCTTATTTGAACACGATACTTTATTAATGCCTTTAACGTGCATATCAAGGAACATAAAGGCTCCGTAAATGTCTCATTCTTGTAATTTTTCACACAGAGATTCATGATTGAATGTGCATCTATTATAAGCAAAGCCACTTGTCCTGCTTTCATTAACTGCTGCCATATTCTCAACATATGAAGCGTGGATAGCAAGGGTGGTGGCTGCACTGCAGTATCTCAAACAAACAGTCCTTCTTCTCAAATGTCCAATCAACACGGACTAATAATAATATCTCAATACTCCACCTGTTTTAATTCATTTTTAATTAGACGCTGAAAGTAATTGTTTACAGCCATCTTAATAAAAAATGGAAGATGCTTATTTGTGTCCATACTTTCATTGCAGTATTACCACAGCTGCGTAGGGAGCAAAGTGTAGGGTTTCATGTGGACATGGCTGAAGACATTTCAGCTCCAGTGGTACTCATTCTTATTAGTTTACTTCCCAATCTTTGTAAATCATTAATCATTTTTTTTGTTTGTTTTTTTGATTCACTTAAAGGATTATGAGTCTTTATTAGTGAACAACATCAAAGCCTAGGCTGTTGCTAGGCTAGCACCAAAGACCTGGCTGCGGTGGTCATCATTTCACTCTTTAAAACTGTTGTAATAACCAATATCTCTATATTAATGGGTCCACTTAGGTAAAACTAATGTAGCCATCCTGCAATAATTTTCATGAAGTTAATATTTGTTAAAGTGTATGGAGTATAGTGTGTTCACCAAAAGAACACAAAGTAAAACATAAATTGTCTTAACCTGCTGGATGGTAAAACAAGAAAATTGGAAAGCACAATCTTGAAAACATACAAATTACTTTTTTAGCATGGCAGTGTACACCACACTTTGAACTACCCTTGTTTTGTCAGCACTCTTGCGTGAGCTTCCACCAAAGAGCTAACTGCGGTTGCCCGGGAAGATAATTCTTAAATGAGAAGATAATTCCCTTTTTCTGTAGATAACAAGAGAAAAAAAACACACTTTATTTTGCTGACAGGCTCAGAACACTGAGTACTTTGTGTTGTTTTAGTGGCTCACAAATAGAAGAAACTGTTCAAAATCCCAGGAACTGATAAAGGTGATGCAAAGACACAAAATATTGACATCTACAACAGTGAGCATGAGACCAATCAGAAAATCCTTTTAGAAAGATATCAAGCATCATGTGATATTTACCCAAGCGCCCTGCACGAGCTCTAGATTAAACAAAAGCAATATGCTTTAGTGAATATATAATCTCGTCCGAGCTGGTTTACCCTCTGTTACGTTTTGTGTGGGGAGACTCAAAATAGATTTGCTGGGAGTTATCACGTAAACTAAATATACACCTTTAAAAGCCCAAATTATTGTGTGAGGAAAACCTTTGTGCCAAGAGTGTGGGATTTTATTTAAATTCCTGCCTGCTTTTAATTCTCTCCTTCCAGACTGCTGATGTCCATCTTGGATCTGAGAGGGACGCCGGTTTGACAGTGACACACTCGGCCTGTGAGGGACGGATGGCTGGTACGCCGGGTCTGTTTCCACAACAGAACTGTACACTGAAACCCCTGAACAACTCTTCCCCATCCCGTCTGCTGTTTTCTGTCAACCAAATGTGTGCCAAACACACACACACACATACACACACACAAACAGACAGCGTAAGGAAAAGGTTTTGCTATTTGAATTGCCTTGTTTTGAACATAAATGACATTTGATCATCATTTAAGTCAATATAGATGAAGGATAATGATTTGAAATGTGAGTGGGATTTGACAGGTGGCCATTATGTTGGACAGCCTGTTCTTTTTATTTAACTTGAACCACATTATCGCAGCTCTTCAATAAGACTTTCAGGGAATAGCACAAATGAAAAAATAAATAAAATTCCATTAGTGTATCTTAACATATTTGCATGTGATTGAGCCAGTCTGTTGACGCCTTGTAAATCAAGGCTCAAAATGGCAGCTGCTATGTTAACGAAGTCTCAGCTGAATTTGTTGATTACTAAATCCTGTTTTTGTATCGCCATTTACGCGACATCACCCTTTGTCCATTAAATGATCATCAGGTGTCATTTGGACTCAAACTAAAAGGACACACGCAGCTCGGCAGAAGTTTCATACACGTGCACACCCTGCCTCTGTAAACATATTTGATTCATTATATACAGTTGCCAAAAAAACTTTTAGACTTGTTGATGACTGCTCTTGTGCTACAGACGGACTTAAAAATGTGCATTAGGTTCTTACAGAGTCAAGTGCAGTTTATTTAATTCTAATGGGAAAATGGTTTCAGGCTTTCCACGGGAGTGTAAATTCAGTGTTTTCTGTATTTCTTATTCAGCTTGCCACTCACACGAGATAAACAAAGGCGTTCAAATAAAAGATGGCAGCGTTTTATGAAAGTGATTGATGTGACATAGAACCTGCAGAGAAGCATTCTTTTAATAATCACCGGATGCAGCTTTGGGTGTGACGGCCAAATTAACATAACATTCTCCTGCTACGCATGTAAACAGCCTAATCAAATTGGTGTCACACATGCAGAAGTGATAATAATTAGATTGAATGTATGTAAACCTTCTCCCGAAGATGTGCTGAAGGTAGCTGATAGCAGAAATGTTAGCGAAGGGAATTTGAATATTATTGTTCTAAAAACATCTTTAAACAGCTTGGGGACTGTATGTAAATTGCTGGGGTGAGTAGGGGGACAGAATCTTATAAATAAATGTTAATAAAAAAAAAAGGATTCTTTGGAAAACATAGCAAAACGCTGAATATTCCATTTAGTTGTTCTTTATGTTTGAACAAAGCCAAGTAAAGGGTTGTTGCACTTGCAGCAGCTCACTGGCTTCTAATGGACTCGAGCACGGCAATTTTCCCCCCACCCCCAGACTCCACTTAATAACAATTTATCAGTCGAGGCTGAAACATGACTGTCAAATCAATTACATGACGCCTGCGTCACACAGCCAAGCGTGTTGGACATCTGTCCCGAAGAGCGCATCATTAAATATCCAAATGAAAGTAACAGTTTTATTAAAGAAAGACGCAATGAATCTGACCGGAGGCGAATGATGATTCTGGTTCTCCCGTCCTTTAAAAAAAGGCCTCAAACAGCCCCTGTATATTTTCTCACGAGGCCATAGAATATAAAAGAGTACAGTCTCATTTTTTCTTAGCATTTTTATTTGATAACAACCAAACATGGTCTCACTTTAATGCATTTTGATCCGATCTGTAGCAGAAAATCATGAAAATGAAAAGTGTAAATACTTTTTTGGCAACTGATCTTTTCTACTCTAACTGTACATTATACTATAGTATATACTATAGTATACAAGTAGAATGACAGAAACTATAGTACATACTGTAGTTAGTTTTAACCATTTGCATAACAGTTAACACAATTCTACTATAAAGTGACACATTACAATGGTATATGAAATATACATATAATGATAATATAGCCTAGATATCTATATACTCTTTTATAAAGTGCCTAATTTTTGATTGTAGCTGTTTTTACACAGGTAATCTGAAAATGGGTTGTGAAAATGAAGGGGGGTGGGAGGGGGGAGTAGGGTGAAGAAAAAATTGTGGTTTTGTCCTGAGTCTAAATTAACGCTGATCAGGAGAGGGACTGAAAACGTATCATTCAACCATAAATCAAATTGCCTTACCGTGTTTACCATGAATACAATCTCATGCTCATTTTTGTTGCAGTGCCTAACACTTTAGCCACAAATGTAAGCACACACACCCTCACTCCTTTAGTTTGGCTTTGCCAAAAAAAAAAAAAAAAAATTTAAAAAAAAAATCTAAAAATATATATATATACAATAGACCTTTGTCTCTCTTATTATTTTCACACCCTGGGACTCGTCCACTTGTGGCCCCACTGTTCAGTAGATTTTAACGTTGAATCATATTATATTTTCCTACTGTAATTTAACTTAGTGTGTTTCAACAAGAAATGAATACATTTCAGTGTTCTGTATACACCAATATATTTGGACCACTGAAAAAGGATAAGCAAGTACTGGAATTAATTTACTTTGGTTTTCAGAGCCACAAAACTATGAAAGGAACAGGAGAAGCCAATGTTGTAACAGTATTAACATACTTGTGTATTGCTCTTATTATTTGGACGTGGACTCAGTTCCCAGAAGGTGTGAATAGCACTACTTCTCTCCCTTTTTCTCTCTACACTCGGTCTGAACTATGAGACAGTGCCACTCCTGCTCATTTATTCCATTTATAACTTCCTGCTGCTGTCAAACAAATTGCCAAAAAAAAAAAATACATAAGAAAAAAAAAAATTCAAAGATCAAAATCAGTCCTAGATCTGATTTACTTTTTCACTCGACAGCCCTTGGGCCAAAAAAAAAAAAAAAAAAGTTGTTAAAGCTAAAACAAACGTCAACTTTTTCTAAAGAAGCAGTGTTGTTTTGTTTTTTGGGATTTTCTTTTCTTACGGTAGTGTGACTTATAGTTCATGACTGGTTGCGTACTGTATCCAGAGCCGCTGATGGCGAGTTTGGCCATGTTGTGACATTAGTGATACTGTACTTTGAATCAGGACGTTGTTGGTAGCAAATGTGTCTGCTGTATGTGGTGTTGCGATGCCGAACACTCGAGGTGACCAAACTCTCTAAGTCCAGGGCTCTGTCTGTGTGTATACAGGGTACAAACAAAGAAGGCTTTCTTGATGTATTTTTGACACCAGTAGCTTTTCCCACATTTAGACTGAATTTTTATTTTTCTCGGGACTCAAGCTCACTAAATAATTGTGACCCAGCCTCTTATTTTGTTTAAACGTGAAAAAAACAAATGTGTGTGTTTTATTCCTATTTGAATTTTGCTCTGCTCAGCCCAGAGGTTCCTCACTGACTGGCCCAGCTCTTGAAAGGACACAAGTGCCTGGTTGTGATCACTGGTGTCTGGTATTCAATTCAATTCAATTCAAGTCTTCCACATATTTCTTTAGTGTTTCATTGGAGATGTGCGCAGGCCGTGGCCAACATATCCCCTGCAAAGGACCAGTGCCAAAGGTTTATGTGTGAACGGTGATCTTTGAGGTTAGGTCCCTCTGTCACCAAGCTAACACTAAATTTAACTTTAAAAAACATTTTGTACAAATTTGTCAGACTATTATCTTTCTGTTTTTAATCCTGTGAGGTAAAAAAAAAAAGCTATTGATTGAGGTCAGCATAACAGTTTGTGCTCAATACTGAGAACTTTAACAAAATCCGTACAAATACGTGGTCGAGTTCCTCTTTTTTGTCACTCTTTTGTCAAAGCAATCTTTTATAATCTCTTTGTTATTCCTTTAATGGAACTCTTCTGATTGGGGATTACAGAGATTCTCTTGACTGTACCTCATAATCTCAAGTCCGGGCAGACGCAACAGTTGGCAGTAAAGCCCCTCAGAGAGTCTGAGAATGGTTCAGGAGGAACACGTGATATGAACAAAATCTGTGGATTGGGACAAATAAAATTTAATTTATTGCACATTCAAACCTTTTCAAAGTGTTTCCACTCTCATGACATACAGTGGTTGGTCATCAGAACTGATGTGGTCGGGTGAAACACAGAGGCTTGTGTCGTCTCCTCGGAATATTTTGTAACAAACGAGGCACACGAATCGACTCTAAGTGTGGGAAATGATACTGTACGTACAATCAGGATAGCAGTTATAATTACAATGGAAAGAGCATTGTATGTATTTTAAAGCTATTGATACTACTTTGATAATGATGTAAAATATAAAAAGGCTGAACAGGAACTATAGGTATGTAAAGTTATACTGTGTATAGAGGAGTTAGTTCCATGGGAGGGACGGGCATGGGGTTCATTCTGTTCATGGCGAAATTGTTTAAAACAGAATATTGATGATTCTTGTCTGTGATGTAGACAACGTCAATGTTTCTTTTTTTATATATATAAATGCAAAGTGATATGAAAAAGAAGGGGAAACGTGTGGTTTATTGACTGTGTGTGTGTTAGAATGAGTCTAGACTGCTATAAGCCATCGCTGGTCTAAGTTTTAGAGGATAAGCCTTGTGGACAGAGGGCACATTTATTTAATCCCAGGCTACTCAAACAGATGGTATTATGGTAGCATTTAAGTTCAGGTGAAGAACAACAGAGTGCTGATTCCTAGTCAATTCATAGTCAGAATCTGAAGAGGAGGATTCGTGGCAGCACAGTGGTGGTTAGCACTGATGCCTCACAGCACGAAGGTTCCGGGTTCAAAGGTTGGTGCACCAGTTTATATAAAAAAAATAAAAAAAAATGCCACAAAAGAGGAAAAAAATCTAAACTAACAGTGGTCATGTGGACTAATGGCAAACAAACTAAACTTTTCAAACTTCCTGTCCAAAAATATTTGTTGTTTCCATTACAATTTCATCAGGACTCTGTGATGTCAATAATGTTTAAGAGTTAAACAGCCACAGTGGAGGTGGTAATAAACGGACGAGGACAAGGAATTTAATTGATTAACTGTTTTGACCTTTTGTCTGCCACGCCACACGCATTAGTTCAGCCGTGCCCCTGTTGCTCCATTCAGAATAATGTGATCAGCACATTGTATCTCTCGGGTAGGTTCAGACGCCTTGATCAACACATCTATTAGAAGAGTTTTAAGCACCAGACTGTGACTAATAAACACATACAGGCCAGTGTTTGATGGAGATTTCATGCTGTTCTGCTTTGGGAAGGAAATGTACTCTCAGACACCTCTAATGACACAAGGTAATAAGGCACAAAGCCGTTTATGGAGTTGTGAGTACAGAATTCCCCTGGCAACTCTGATTGAGAACAGTACATTCTGAGAGATCCTTCTATTTATACACATGCCATGTTTGGACTAGGTGTCCAAACAATATATATATATATATATATATATATATATATATATATTCATTTTTCGTATGAAATATAAGAGCGACTTAGAGCTCCTGGTTGGAATAACCCGGGAATGACCACCAGGGGGTGTTGTGTCACACGTAGAGACGAGAGTCTATTTTGAAAAAAAAGAACGTGAACCGGAAGTTTTACCGCTGGGTTCTTGCCATGCCGCTCGTGAAGCCGTTTCACGTCATAGATCTTAAATTGAGAACATCTCTCAGTGCCTGTTTCTGAGCACGATTGTAGTTCAACATTTGTCCGTAACAGGCGCTGCATTGTTATCTGATTAAGTTACCTTAAAATATCGAATTCTTCTTTAAGTATTTTTATTAATTCAGATTTCTTAAATGTGCTCAACAGCAATATTATTACTAGACAGCACTATTTAGTACACAGTGATAAAATTGTAGCAAAAGCAGGCTGAGAGGATTGGTAAGGTACCAGGAATTCCGAGCAGAGTGGGTGCTCTTGTCCTTTTCTTCTCTCCGGTGTCATGAAACAACATCTAGGTTCTCCTCCTCCGCTCTTTTATCACTGATGGACGATCCATTCATTGACTGAAGTCAGTGAGCAGATGTTGCAAATGAGATAGCATTAACCCTTAAATAAACCTGGGATGACCGGTCGGGTGGTGTAGGCTAGCATGCAGTCTGCGGTGGTCGACGTTCGCTCCGGTCAGCAGCTCACAGGGTCAGCGTCGTTAACGGGTGTTTGACTCAACCTCGACTGAGTCACTTTGAGACACCGGGGTCAACTCTTCGCTGTCCTGCAAGGTTCGTATTTATAAAGTATCACTGTGTGTTTATTTGTCTGGCTTACAGAATAAACTTTCTGACTGTTGTTTTATCTGCTGGATGTTGTGCAAGTTACCTTTAAAATGAAAAGCTGTTCAGCACTTGCCTTTCTCGGCGAAAGCTCACGAGATTAAAATAGATTTTTTTTAATTACTGCATATAATGATAGCGGTTTGTCCCCCCCTGCTGGTAACATTTAAACAGTCATCATGAGCGATGGGTTAAGGGTCACTCCTTAAAGTTAAAAAGCAGCTAGCTACTGATAGTTTAGATCAATACACCTATCAGCCACAACATTAAAACCATTGACAGGAGAAGTCAATAACATTGACCATCTTGTCACAATCCACTGTTCTGCTGGGAAACTTTTGGACCTGGCATTCATGTGGATGTTACTTTGACATGTAGCACCCACCTAGACCAGACCAGACCAGACCACCCCACCTCGTGTTGACCAGGCCTCCAAATTCACCAGATCCCAAACTGATCAAGTATCTGTGGGATGATCCACAGAGGCCCCTCGCCTCAATCCATAGGACCCAAAGGCCTCCACTAACAACTAACATTCTGTTACCAGACACCACAGGACACCCTTGGAAGGTCCATGTCCTTTCTCTGATGAGTCACAACTGTTTTGGAGGCACAAGGGAGACCTACACAATACTAGGAAGGTGGTCATAATGTTATGCCTCGTTGTACTTGAGTGACATTGAGATGAATTTTAATACATTACAGGAAAACCTCTGATTTGTATTGTCAGTCATTTGTACTCATTTGCATCTTAACAAACATGATACAACCATTCACATCTTCCTGTACATAATGAAGGCAGGTTTCTAAAATGAATACATTGTTGTGTATTTATTTACTTATGTATTTATTTGACCAGGTAGCTGGTAGAAGGAGGAACCTCTTCTGAGAACCATGGCTCCGCACCCAGTAGTCCAGGCCATCATTGATCTCTCTGCAGGAGCTATAGGTAATTTTGATGCCTTCTCTCCCAAAATATGCAAACAAACATTGTGAAAGCACATTCACCATCCAAAACATTAGGAACACTAGTGAAAACAAATGCATTCTAATATAACAGCCCAACATTAAATCCTCCTCCTTGACTGCACCATGGAGTTTTTAGTGCTGTTAAACTGTTTTGAATCAAACACAAGTTATTTAGCCTAGTCCATTGACTTTAAAGCAGTTGTCAAAATAATAGAAACATGTGTTGGTACAATACAATACACTTCAATAGCTCTACAAACTACAGTTTCCCAGATGAAAACACAGTGGAATCAACATTTTCTTTGACTTATTTTAAACACATGTTGAATACCATAACCTTTAAGAATATAAGATTTAGTGCAGGACTGTTATATTAGAATGCATTTGTTTCTAAACGTGTTCCTAATGAAATGGCAAGTCAGTGTATGTGCAATGTGTAGTTTCTATGAAGTAGTGACGCTGATTTTCTACTGCTCACCAGCTAAGTCTGACGTTGCAGAACATTTTGATGACACTGCTCTTTTTCCGGCTCGATTGTCCCTGTGTTTCCATTGACTGTTTAATTTGCTCAGTGGAGTGTAACTGTCTGCAAAATCCTTATGATTCTTATCTTTCTCCACAGCACATACGTTTTGTGCAAACTTTTAACATTTGTGTAGTTTATATTATAATCTCTTTGTATTTGTGTTGGATCAGTTGAGTCGCTGACAGTTCTGTCGCTGTTGTCCTCATTAAGGGGGAGCTGCATGTGTTTTCAGCGGACAGCCTCTGGACACAGCAAAGGTCAAGATGCAGACCTTTCCTACGATGTACCGGGGCTTCATTCACTGCGTCACGTCCACCTACAAACAAGTGGGTCTACGTGGCCTCTACCAGGGCACCACGCCGGCACTGATGGCCAACATAGCAGAGAACTCTGTTCTCTTCATGAGCTACGGCTTCTGCCAGCAGGTCATCCGCTTCACAGCCGGACTGCACAGCGAGGCTGTGCTGAGGTAGGAGGATGCTAACCAGGCTGTCCTTCATGTTAGCACAGCCCTGACAGTACGTGTCTGATCTCTAACTGCCTGTCTGATTATCCTTCCCTCTTTGTTAGTGACGTGCAGAAAGCCTGTGCTGGCTCAGTAGCATCCATCTTCTCCTCCCTAGTACTCTGCCCCACTGAGCTTGTCAAGTGCCGACTGCAAGCCATGTACGAAATGGAGGCTTCGGGCAAGATCGCTAAGAGCCAGAAGTAAGTGGGGTTTAAACTGTTACTCATTTTTAATCTTTGTATTGGTAATTTACTCTGACATTGCTCTGCTTTTATGGTTGCATATTGCTCAGTATCTAATCACTGAAGTCAGGCTGAAAACAGAACAACAATTAAATAATACAGTTATCAATGAATTTTTAAAATTTAGTTTTACCAACCTCAAATCCAATCTAAATATATTTAATGACACCATGGTCTGAATGCGTACTAAATTCTGATCAGCTATGGGGTCTCCATGAATTCCTGATGTTCTAAATGAAACACACTGGCTCAACTTGGACCTAAAGTGGTGTAACCACAGTAACGTCGACACAGTCAAAGTCTGTTGTCATTGATAGTTTTCTTTCTCCAAAGTGAGGCAACATTTTCTTTGAGCTGAGGTGATATGAAAAATTGCCAAGTCCCATCTAAGGTTGGTCCTATTTACTGGAGAAGTGAACAACTTTCCCATTGCATTAGAACATCTTGAGATGGTAATGTCCGTGTATTAGACAGTCCCACATGTGTCAAAAAGAAAGTTGAGATTTGACTTGTCGAAAGATTTTGATTCCATGAAAATATAAATGGTTTCAGGAGTTGATGCACTTCACTGCGCGTCTTATTTCTATAATAATTAACACCTCGTCCGACCTTATCCCTCCAGCATTTCAGTGTAATTTGCTTTTGAGTATTTTTCTTTACTACGATTTTAACAGTCACTGCCTACAATGCATTTTTAAATAGTTTTTAATGAATGCGATCAGTTGCAATAACCTCAGGATGTTTCCATCTGAAATGCAGTTGTGTTGTGTCTGTGTACTGACCAACCAACCATTCTGTCTGAAGCACTGTGTGGTCGGTGGTGAAATCCATCATGAGGAACGAGGGAGCGCAGGGCTTCTTCCAGGGCCTGACCACCACCATAGCCCGAGAGGTCCCCGGCTACTTCTGCTTCTTCGGTGCCTATGAGCTCAGCCGCACTGCCTTTGCTGACTACAAGAAATGTGACAAGGACGACATAGGTACTGGCAAAATATTCTCCATAGAGAGAGTCGTAGAGAATTGAATATTTCTTCCTGATCAAAACTCAAGCGTCACTTTTTGACATCAGCCCTGCAGAATATACAGAGTAACATTCACACAATAAGAAATGCATCCTCCACGCATTTGTCCATGTGCTGTTGAAAGTCATTCTGGGAAATGTTTCTGACAGAACTAGATGAGCTGATCTGAGTGGAAAAGGTCCTATTTAAATCTACTGTTGTCACAGTTGTTGGGCTATGTTTGCTTTTACTTTCACACATTTGAAGTACAGCGTCTACATATAATGGGCTACTGTGTGTGTGTTGAAGGTGTGGCTCCGATCGTGTTCAGCGGCGGCTTAGGAGGGGCCTGTCTGTGGCTGGTGGTCTATCCTATGGACTGTGTCAAATCTCGAATCCAGGTCATGTCCATGACGGGCAAACAGGCGGGGTTTTTCAAGACATTCATGACCATTGCTCGTGCTGAAGGTACATTATAGCGAGAGTATTTTGCTGTTTTGGAAATATTGCTCTTGATCCAGCCACTGATAATTGTTGCCGTTTCTCGTCTTTAGGTGTGAGGGCGCTCTACTCCGGTCTCACCCCCACTATGGTCCGCACCTTCCCCGCGAACGGAGCTCTGTTCCTGGGTTATGAGGCCAGTCGGAAGCTCATGATGAAGCAGTTTGACAGCTAGATGATTCCATACTTTCAGCACAAATGAAGAAGCAGCGAACTGGATGTGAAGTATTATAGCCATATAACCTCATGTGCAGGATCTGGTGTTACCACTTTCTGCTTTGGTTAACTGCCACACTCCATCTTTTTTCAAACTACAAAGAACCTTTTAATATAGTATTTACATCTTAGTCCTATTTTATTTTTCTGGATCTGAATATTGTTTGTTATTATCACTCCAGAACTTCTTTTGCCATCGTACAGTGACTGAGATAAACGTGAGCAACGAGCATCTGTATGCGGCACTGCAAACGATACCTCAACCGTATTAACGCACATGCTTATCTTTGTCTGCCAGTTGCGCAGGTACATGAAGAAGAGAAACACTCCATTAGGTTACTGATGCACAAACTCCTAAACCCTTATTTTAGCTCATTATGTTAAGGTTTAATGTAAAGTTCTGTCGTATAGTATCTGATTTAAGTTTACTAAAACGCGTTGTGATGACTAGGACGTTTTCAATTATAGAACAATTCACAGTTCACATCACATCTCGGTTTTGTTCACGAAATGTGCAATTCTGCCAAGAAAAGTGCTAAAACATTCACTAACTGCAAGTGCGAAAACATTGGCTTACTTTGTCTGGGGAGATTCTCGTTCTTTGCTTCCTTTCGAACAGCTTCAGTTCTTGTCTGAAGAAGAAGTTTCAGAAGAAACGCCAAACACAGCCAGCAGGTGTTTTAAACTAGGGCTTGATTTTTCATCATACTGACGGTTTTTATATCGTCAGGTTGTATTTCACTCCTTTTGTGATTCTCCGCCTTCTTGCCAAACGGCCTTTGCCTTTTAAATCACCACATTTCCTTAATTTTGTTCTTATAACTTTTATTTTCAGGTAGTAGTAAATGACAAAATATCATTTGCCTCACCACGTGTCATATGCAATCCAAGTGCAGTGCTTTTCAGTGCTTAGTAGTTTGCAAATCATAGTTCTCACTCATTTCCCATAGGTTTTTTATATAGAAATGTAGGTATTTTATTCAGAAAACACTAACAATTTGTGACAATGCTGAAGTATTTGTATAAATCCTGATATTCATTGTATTAATAAATCCTACATTAAAGTTGCCAGTGAAGAACAACTTTGTCCTGGGTTTTATTTTACTACTAAAATTCATTAAATTAAAATGTTAATTTATATTTGAAATTAAAGTATAAAACAAGCTGCTGAACTTTTAAACCAGCATATTCAAAACTGACCACCTAATTACCTTTTTCCTAAACATACCACGATGCATTACATTTAAGATTCATGTGTTGGTTCATATAATAAAGCGTGAAATACACAAAAAAATAAGCAAATCTGTTGTCATATGGAGAGAAAGGTTATTTATAAGTGAATGTTTTAGGCAGATGCAGCCTGGAAGAGTTGTCCTCGGTCGTCCAGCAGGGGGCGACGGTGAATTATCAGCAACTCACAGAGGCTGAAAGTAAAAAAAAAAAAAAAAGAGGAGCTGATGTCAGTACTCTGTGTGTCTGGATATCCTCACTATATGGAACAGTGTATTTATTTCTATCCATTAGTTCTAAGACGTGAGCTGAGCTTCACTCTCACCCCTTTCTCGTTGCAGGTTCCACATATACAGCCAACGAGCCCGTTGATCATCTGAACTGCACAGAGAATCAACTGCAGGCAGCTTGTGGCCAGCAGAGTGCCGAACAATCCAATGTTGAACTGCACGATGTTCTTAGGCTCTGTGCATCTCCACCAAATTGAATTATCAGACAGGTAATTTGCGTCACTGTGCAAAAGAGAAGCTGTGGTTACCTAGAGTTTAGAAACTCAATCACGACAGAATTAGTTCTAAGAATCACCTGTTTTTAAAAGGTGTGGCCCAGACCAGAAGAACTTTGCAGAGCGGCCCATTCTGCAAACCGAGTATTGCCACAATAAAACTGTACAGGGCGCCAGCCACACCCACTGCAGCAAAAGCAATTGATAGGAACATCTGCCAAAGAGAAATAATAAAGGAGGGTCAGAGCAGCAGTTAATTTGCAAAGACTTGACATTTCAAACCGTCCTCACATTTTTTTTTCTATGAATCTGTTTAGTTTTGTTTACCCACACCAAGGTACACTACAAACACTAAACAAGTTGGTTGGTATTTTTTTTTTTTGTTTGTTTTTTTTGAGCAGATTTTTCTAATTCAGAATCAGGTGCATACCTCACAGTGTCATCAAGAATGAATAACACATTTCAATAAGCTTTTAATGTGTCACTATTATGTGTCCTTTTTGGATAAAGAAAGGACCCCTTAAAAACAAGATGAAGCATATGTTTGTCCTCTAATTAAAACTGGAACAAATAATGAGGCATTCATATTCTAATGACTTTGTAATTTAATGTAATGTTATCTATGTGTGTATGCTTCAGTACTGTCCATTTCCCTTTTCCAGGGACTCGTGTCATACTTCCAGAATATTTCAGTTTCAGTTCAGTTATTTCAGTTCAAATGTTCCTTATTGTGCACGTCTACAATTTAGGGTGTGTATTATATTGTTAAGACAGCTCTAATCATTAACCAAGCTACAGTAAATATTGTACTATGTACATGAGTGACTCACCCCGCAGCGATTTCCACAGCAGCCCTGTTGTCCGGTCAAATGAATGTATAGTGCTGGTATCAATACCTGTAACAGGACAGATGAATTCACTTTACTTGGAATTTAATTAATATTACCATAACTACTAACTCTTGATAAGTCAAGAATAAGAACTTTTATTAATATTACAGAAGTTAGTCTTCATTAAGATTTAAAGAAACAGCACCACATACATATTAAGTTTGCTTCAGTTGAACTTAGGAGTGTCTTATCAGACTATCCTTTTGCGCAAAATGGATATTAAAACACAAAGCTGGAATCCTGCAGTTATCCACTCCTACCTGAATGAACAATTCTCCAACCTGCCTATGATTCCTCTTACATTTTCAAACTGTCATGTAACATCATCATTTTGTATCATAAGATTCCACATGTACGCTTTAGTCAGATATGTGTATCTATGACAGATGTATGTTTATCTTGCTGTTCTCTTCTCTCTTTCTTCTGTCTGTACCCGGCTGGCCTTAGGCAGATGGGTCCCTCCATATGAGCTGGGTTCTGCTCGAGGTTTCTTCCTATTAAAAGGGAGTTTTTCCTTGCCACCTTTGCCTTCAGGCTTGCTCTGGGGGTTTCAGGCCGGGTTTTTGTAAAGCGTCTTGAGACGATTTGTATTGTTATTGACGCTATATAAATAAAATTGAATTGAATTGAATTGAACTCCAGAAAGGTGAGATCTTCACTACACACCCGTTCAAATCAAAACTTCAGGACAAAACTCAAACAGCAAGAGAATACTCACCAAAATACCCCCTCCGACGAGTCCCCCCATGTACTTCACCTCCTCGGTAATATGTCCATCTTTGGCGTACGTGACGTCCCCGTCAGGAAAGAACAGCACGATGTTACAGATAATTGATATTACCGCTAATGGATACAGAGTGACTGCAATGCAACGAGAGCATCTTCCAGTGCACATGTTGTCTAGCTGTGGAAAGTCCTTACTTCAGTTACTTTCAGCTCGGATACTCCTTGCTCTCAGAGGGAAGTCCTGAGTTATACTGACCCAGAGAGGACCATGGAATCTCATAGGAGATTGTGTTAGGGTGTGGGAGGTTTAAAGACGAGCTGATAACGTAAACAAACAGGGACTGGGTTGGGATGGGGATGTGAATGCTGCACATACCATTGTAACTTAGGAAACAAGACTTGTTTTGTTGCATTCTTGGAGATGACATGGTTATGCTTAGTGTGTTAGTTAATGGTCATCTGAGTCAGACATGTTGTTGCTGATCATATCACGACCACATACTTAGGCTTGGTGGCCTAAGTAGTCAGGCCTCCGAGATAGCAGTCAAATATTAGTTTCTGTCAGGTAGCCGCGTTCATTATATGCTGCTAAATCCCACTAATGTTTGCAGTATTCTGGTGATATGTTGACACTGTGACAGCCGGATCATGGCACGGCTGGACTTTAGACCTGTGGCAGCAAGCTAAGTGGAGCAGGAACAATGTGTCATTGACATCTATACGGCAACATGCCCTAAATGGTCACGCTGTGGTTGTTTGAACACTGACTGCACATGTCACTTTTTTTCACTTCTCTTTTTTTTTGCCCCATTGGGCAATAGATTACAACTGTCAACATATCTGATCAGAAAACCAAAAAGAGGCCAGGCTTTCCAAAACAGGCGCAGTCCCCCGAGCTCGCCTGATAATGAGTATTACATAGTGATACTCATTATCTTTACAGTTGTAATTATGAATAGTGTTAACCGTAGCTCCCTTCCCCACCCGCTGAATGGTACTGCATCTTGAAGGTCATGGGAGCGCGAAGATAATTTATTTTTAGTCTTTTCTGACATTTTAAATCCGTCAAAGAAGAGGTGAAATATTTAGCAGTCTTTGTTTTTATTCTAAAAATGCAGAAACGGGCCTGAATGATCACTGATGATGTTAGAAATGACACAACCTGTAACTGGATCGGCAGTTAATACAACAGTTTTATTTCAAACCAATTTATTTCAAATTCAGTTCATGATCAGCATGAATTATTTTGAATGCTTTTCTTTTTTTGCAGCAAGCCCTAGTATATTGTAACAGCGTGAAGCATCATCAAGACATCGAGCGTTAATGTCTCAAGCATCAGCGTGAGACATTAACAGTTACAAAATGCAAAGTGGTGCAGGTTTTGCCATGCTGGAACAGGCTTCTCAGCATTCTAGCAGGTTTGAACGGGTCATCTCTTCAAACGTGAATCCAAATGATCAAATTCTTCCTGACCTGGAGCTTATACTTCCTACAAGTTACAGAAAACAAAAAAATATATAAATGAATTAAACTGAAAATCAAATTGCTTAACTTATTTGTAATATACAGCACGTCATCTCACCTCCTTGTTGTAGCACATTCCACACAAGCAGCCAATGAGGCCATTGATCATCTGACTGGCGCAGAGCACCCCCTGCAGAGTGCTGGCTATCATCAGAGTGACGAACAATCCTATGTTGAACTGCACCACGTTGGGAGGTTGTTTGCATTTGTACCACTCAGTGTGGTCAGTCAGGTAAGTCTTGGGACTGTGTATAAGAAGGGGCTTATAAATGAGCACAACTTCACAATAATAACAAGTGTCATCTGAGAATTCCTTCTGCCTGTCACCTGTTTCTAAAAGGTGCTGTCCACTTGCCGCTGTTGTAACAGAGGGGTCCGTTAGTCAAGCCAAGCAGCGCCACACAGAAACTGTACGCTGCGCCAGCCACACCCACTGCAGCGAATATAATTGATAAGAACATCTGCCAAAGAGAAATAACAACCAAAGATCAGAAAGGCAGTGGCACTTGACAACACTTTAAGCCGTCCTGTCACATTTCTATGTCCTATCACTTTCCTCACATTCTATTAGCACTGTATTCTATTATCATGACAAACTGCAGCTGGACATTAAAAACAGTGATAGTTTCTACTCTAGATCTAGTTATTGACAGCAAATAGTTTAAGCAGAGAACAACTGAACTTTAAGATGATTTTACCAAACTGTGACACAATAAATACATACACAAATAGAAAATGGATATTCCTTTGGTTTATTTTACAGTACATACTATGAATCTGCACTGCCTCTTTACATTTTAAGAGTAGTATTACCAACAACCAATGTAAAGGCTAATAATTAATGAAGATAAATCTATATTTTCTTTTAAGTTATAAACAGTATTTATTACTTTTTACATTTTAAACCTATTCTAACAAGTATTTTTGCACTGGTCTGAAATGTGCTAGTCTGTGGTCTGCATGGTATTATGTTATCTTTCTCAAAAGCACCTAAATGTTGTGCAACAATGACAGAGCACAACACAGCACATTTCTGAATATTTTTTTTTTAGAAATGTGCTCAGTGCTGAGTACTCAGCTTTGCAGGCCACCAGCAAACCCCTGAATTCGGTTAATACAATAGTTTAACCGTCTGCTTCACCTTTTACTGAGGAAATTAAATGACTTCTTAAGCACTGACCCCAAAGCGGTTTCCACAGCATCCCTGTTGTCCCGTCAAGTGAATGTAAAGAGCTGGGATCAGCATCTGTGTTGGGTCACATTGGTTGACAGGGGATTAGGTGCAGCATCAGTGTGAAACATGTTCAAAACAGTCAGGCGACAACTGGGAAACTTTGCAGGAGTTTCTTTTCACACTGCTGCAAACTTTGAACTGTTTCTTACATTAAAGAATTTCAGAGCTTTACCTAAGCACAACAAATGAGACTGCTAAATCTGAAAAAGGATACAAACAGTGCAGTATCTCTCAGTTGTTCATTACATTAATCAGAGTTTAAGCCGACTCACCAAAAAGCCACCTCCAATGAGTCCCCCCATGTACTTCACCTCCTCAGTAATGTGTCCGTCTTTGACATACTGCACGTCCCAACCAGGAAACAACAGGATGATGTTACAGAGGATGGACAGAAGCACTAGTGGGTAAAGCGAGACCGCAATGAAGCGGGAGCATTTTCCTGTACACATGTTGTCTGAGTGAAAACCAAGCAACTGCTGCAACTGCCCTCAGCTTCAGAAAGGTTGAAGTCAAATCCTTCCTGTTTTCAGAGAAGAGAAGTCCCACTCAAACCAAACTAAGTGTGACAATTGTACTTGCAAATCATGATGGTGAACTGGTGGAGGAGGTGCAATTGAAAAGATGCATTTACTTTGTGGCACACTGTTTTGTGCAAATTGCACAGCATATTTCTACTTGACTAGAGACAAAAATGGATACTTTGTTAAACACCAGATTTTTAAATGTAGCCTGTAACAAACTTGCCCTTCCATTAATTCCATTTCACGAATAACTCAGTTTATTTAGGTGGTGTTCACAGATGACAAACCTGGGATATAACCCTATGAAAACATGTAAATTGTCTTTAATTTAAATGTACAGGCTTTGTTAAATATATTTCACCTCTGTAAATGTATCTATGTGTCTGTTTGTACTCCTTTGTGAGTATTCCAGCTTATCTACAGTATTAAATACCAGAAATACTTTAAGAGGGGTCAGTTTAACTTCATGCATGGCCAAGAGAGAGGAGTGTTCAAATTGTTTTGATAAATCTCCCGAGATGCGTGGGAGCTGGATGAAACTTTTCCGCACTGCCACGATTCAGCTACAGCGAGTCTCTTTTATTTATTTATTTATTTTTTACAGTAAGTTTGAACTATTACTAAAAAAAGTCTTGATATTTTTAAAATGGGCAAACAACATATAAATTTACCATAATAGAAAGAGATCACTGGTATATAATAATTGAATGTCTTATAAAGATTGTCCCAGTTTCATTCTCTGGTTTCCCTTGTGTTTACGGCATGAAAACGATCAATAGTGACTTTATAGTGGCCGACTTCCAAAAGAAAGCCAGTCACATTTCCAGGGACCACACCAGAGCTGCTAAACTGTATTTTGTTTTTGTTTTTACCAGACAATGGCAATAAACTTGTTTTTTTTATGTTTTTTTTTTCTTCTTCTTCTTCTTTTTTAGTATCAGCACTGTAAATTTCCACCGTTTAATCAAACAGGCCATTGTTGCATTTTTTGGCCACCATGGGGGTCAGTGGGGATCAAGGGTCAACCACTCCTCGTCTACTATGATCATTCCTATCCTCAGCTGACCCACTATGGCCACGTCTCCCCTCAAAGACTTCCTTGTTACCTATTTAATGCCGGAAAAATGCTATACGGAGTTTTTCGTCAACTTTCATCTGCACGGTGAGGCTTGCGTTTGTGAAATCTGTGTGCGTCACGTTGCGTAAATCTTTCCAGATGTGCGGGTTATTGGAGCAGGGATGGAACGCTGTCGCCTATTCCGTTATTCGTACAAAAACATGTTTAAGGCGAACAAATGTAATCTATGTAATCTAGGCGAGATTTATTGATTTGTTTTGTTTTTTATTCCAGTGCCGTGCCTAAAGTTTGTACTCAACAGGATTGTCGGATTTTCAATCATACTGGACACTTTTCTAGGTAAGACTCAAAACTTACCTCATTTGATCACGTGACAGGACATAACTGTGCAAAGACATGTTCAAACAACGTCTTTACAGCATCGTTTTTGCATGTCTACGTTTGGTCCCCTTGGCGCAGACTCCGGACGACGTCTTTTTTTCCGACGTCGGGTGAACGTCTATCTCTTTGCATACTGATTGCATAACATACGGATATCCTCAAAATCCCTGAGCTGCTCTGATGAACTACCACGCAAAACTGTAGCTAGGCATCCAGTGTCACACCATAATCTGGGATCCATCAGATCCTGAACTTGGTATATCAGTCTAACTTTATGCATTTATTGTGCAGAATTTGCAGCCCGTCAGACTCTGTGCCATTTAAAATTTTCCTCAGGAGAGCTGTTTGTTCTCTACACTCAGACCTCTACATTAAAGTAAATCATGAGTATGAGTCAAACATGCAGTGGCAACAGACTTCACATTCCTTAGTATTTGGAATTTGGTCACAGGGCGTGGTGCAACATCGGCCTAGTGATGAAGCCACTGCATGTCACCTGTATGCAGAAGCAAGTGTTCATGGGAAACTGAATCATGCTGCAGAACAATGCAATGTAAGGTTTGGGTTTTTAAAGGAATTATTATTCTCTGCAAGCTACAAAGCAGATTAAATTATATGGCAACTAACTGCTTCTTTGTATGAGTAACTACAGTGGTTTGTTCCTTTTGATTCAAATATTGATTACTAATTTTCTCTTTCGACACCAACTAAATCTCACCTCACTGTCTGCCTGCAGCACAGCTGCTCCAGCTACTGAAGATACTATGGAGACAAAGTGCAGAAGGCTTGAGTCTCTCCTCTGTCCTTTTGCAACTTTATGCTATCTCATGTCCTGTTGTGTACGCCGTGGCCAACAACTTCCCGCTCTTGTAAGTAAAAAAAAAAAAAAACAACCAGGTGATAAATAAGTCTGCACTGTTACTAGTTATTCTGTGATGCTGGAAACTACACCGACATACATTACATCTTCAAATGTAAATAATATGTACCTGTTGACTCATAATTTAGGAATGCATGAGTCACTTTCTGTGGAAGTGAGCTGTTTGCACAAGCCTCTGGGTGGACATCCATTTAGTAAATATATGAAATGTTATCAACACAAGTTCTCTTAAACACAAAGACGACAGAGATTTCAGTCTTTCTGAGTAGAGCTCTGTTTTGCAGCTCGCAGCGTGTAGTTATGATCACGCTTGTGTGACTTATTTCTCTTGAACTGCTCTCCAGTGCTTGGGCTGAGAGGCTCTTCACATTGGCCCAGACAGCAGCAATAGCCTTCCTCATCCTGCATTATCATGGAGAAACCCTTACAGGTGAGCACACACATCTACAAATTTGGCACATCCTGAATAACGTACACAACGGGCGATTGAGGTTTATGGCCAGAGGTAGGAGTCAGTTAAAAGAAAAAAACTAGCACATTTACATTTTCAACATAGTCCCTTCACACACTTCGGTCTGTGGTAATTTACATAGAGCTTGTAAAAGGTGCGGTCATTGTGACCGGAGTTTCAGGACACTGGGGGATTTATTCAGGCTCTCATATTTAAATTCAATACAAGTTTTGCCTTTCTCACATCAGACATTTTCTCAGACAGAGGTGACTTGCAGTTTTCACCAGCCTTAAACAGAAATACCACAAATGTTATTAACATACATTTTTCTGCATAATCACTCACACATATAAGAGTCATTTTACATCAGCAGTACAGTGACTGTGGGACTGACTCTTATCTATTGTCATCATCTTTTCTGTGTATTTATTAAACCGTATGTGTCATCTCTGTTTGTCTTTGTGTTCAACTTTAAAAAAAGACATGCTTTTAGGATTTAGGATGATGTACAAAGATCTTGTAGTTGTGTACTGTAATCAAGTTTAGGAATAGTGAAGTATTGAGTAAGTAAATTATGATTTACAGATATAAACCTAAACCGGTTTTATCTTGTTGCTATACTTCTTCATTGAAGCAAATTCTTGTGAGACATTTTAAGGAATTACCCAGCTGGATCAAACATTACTGAAGATTTAAACTATTGTATTGTAATTAAGCACCTCTGTGTAGTTTCAACATTTATCTCTGAGTAGTAATGGCCCAGAATGTCGTAAGTGAAAACAAAATTAAATGTGTGGGAGAAAAAAAAAAGTTTATTTGCTGAAAAAACAGTGTTCCAGTTGATTAAAACCTCTCGCACATGCTTCCTGTTTGACTTTTTGTCAGTGCTTTCATGCAGCACCATCTTGTGGTTTTATCACTTTACCTAACAACTTGCCACAGAGTACTTTGCATTTACACCACACCTCTTAAAATACATTTTTTTGTTTTTTTAAATATCTGTATGAACATTCTTACATCATGCTGTTTTGTGTTTATGTGGCAGGAATCCTGCTCCTCTTGGGTGTCGGTGGGATAATATACCTCCTGGGCTCCTATGCAGCTGCGTCAGTCATCTCACTGATGCAAGCCTCCAGTTTGGGAGCTTTAATTGCAAGCAAGGTAGCTTTCCTTGCATGTACAATTCAATTTCATGCACTTAAATCAGATGAGAGTGAAATGATTTGTCTTTTCTAGGTACTCCAGAGCTTAACTAACCACCACAATGGCCATGCAGGTCAGCTGTCCACTATGTCAGTGTTCCTGTCATGGGCAGGGTCTCTAGGTGTTCTCTATGTTTCTCTACAGGTATGCACACAAACACTGCAGCACAACTGCGTGATTTACACTTTTCCGTGTGTGTTATCTTTGCTAACTGGGATTGCTGGTGAACCTTATTTTGCAGGACACAGGGAGCTTCCTTTCTAGTCTGGCACACATACTGTCAGCCTGTCTCAGCTGTGTCCTCCTGGCCCAGGTCCTCCGCTCCAGGAGAAGCACTGACACTACTGCAAAGAAGAGGGCATAGGGTGGAGGACAGTGACAAATGAACACTTACGTCACATGCATGTCCTTTCTGTTACATAAATGTTTTTATGATTAAATGCCACATGTTGTTTCTTGCCAAGTGCAGAAGTAGCCAAAATCTCAGGAAATGTTTACAGGGTCTTTTGTACTACTATGACTGATGTGATCTGTAAAGATTTGCTTTACAACATGTCATGTGCTGTCTATCTGGGTAAAGGGATAAGGGAATAAAAGGTCTTTTGTTGCCCTCTAGTGATTTAGATAAGAATGACTTGACTTTACACTTGGTCTGTATTTAAAATCTCTCGGTTGCTCTGTTACTGTTTGTCCATCTTTACCTTTGGTCTTCCCATTTGGCATCACATATCTTCATTTATAATTGTCAGTACTTCTTTCAAATATGGAAGTTCTTCAACTTCTTTCACCTTCATTAACTCGGTCACTCAGATTGCTTTCTAAAAATCATTGACTCAGATTTACAGAGCATGACTGTGGCTTTTAAAGCCACGCCTCATTTCTCACAAACATTTACACCAAGGAGCTGCCAGCCACTGGCACAGCATTGTGGTATCAGATATTGAAGCTTAACAGGTATATTTTAGCAGGGGGTATGGCTCGTGGCCTTCATCAGGATCATCAAGAAACACACTTTATTCAACTTATTAAGGTTTCTTTATTTTGACATGGCTTAAAATTAAGTATGCTATACTTGAGTAGATCAAATACGGCAATTAGAAGATTAAGTTTTATCTGTAACAGCAGCATTGTCATAGAGAAACAGTCACACTCAAAAGAATATAAAAACGCTAGAGATCCATCACAAATTCATTATCTATTACTGCTTATACTCAGAGGGTCACAGAGAGGCTGGAACCTCTCCCAGCTACCATCAACTAACCACTGTACCGATGCACTGCCTATGTATTAGTTATTTACTTGATATAAACCATTTCTTTGTGGGTGCTTCTATGGATTCTCTTGTACCAGTTAAACAGTACTGCAGTCTGAATCCAATAATACTGTCAGATATATCGTTCACAGTGCCTATATACACTAAAATGCCAGTTAATTAGGAACACTCGAGAAAAAAACAGTCCTGCACTAGATGATTTGTTTTAAATAACTCAGAGAGCTGTTGATTCAACTGTGTAATAACATGTGTCACTTCAGTTTTTTTTTTTTTTTTATGTAATCATGTTCATAAGTGAAATTCCAGAGCACTGCACTTTCTGTTCTTCATCAGCTGATGGGAAAATCCATTATTTAGATGTATCACTCAGTTTAGTGTAAATCTGAGGAAGTGAACTTCAGGTCACCCACTGCTCAAGATGACTAGAACAGTAAAAGGCATTAGTAGTTAAGGTTGAGCAAAATGTTACTGATGATGAAATGAACGTATTCTATTGAGTCTAATTTAGCTCACAGGAAACAAAGAGTAACGCCACAATGTCAATGGAAATAAAAAGAAAGTTTGATAATTTATTTGCTCCTGATGTCCATAATACATAAACACGGGAAGCCCTTCCATGACATGTATTTGTAACACATGAAATACATTATCACCAAGCTGCAGCATGTCACATTCATTAACACACCCAACTCCTTGAACTGTCACAAGGATGTGACACATAAATGTACGTCATTAGAGACTTTACAATGGAAAAGAGCAAATGAGTTGAGCCAAGCAAAATTCCTTTTTGTATTATTATCCCTCCTTCATTTACCACTCTCTATAGATACTTCTATGTCTTAGACTCCTTACTTATATGAACTAACCACTAACTTTTCCACTTAGGACCATCCTTTTAAAACAGCATTATTGCTGTTAATGTATGTAGCAACACATCTTATTCATAACTGCATAATAACACCTCACCTCAGAAAAAGAATTGACCTTTTAATGTATAACTTTTGAGGCTTAAGGTTTTGAATTAAATGTAATGGCAAACATAACATGGCAAGAATAATTTGTTCAATTGTTAATTGTTCCCTTTATGGCACAATTTTGGCACACTGACCTTTCTGGTCAGCTAGGCTTCAACTTTAACCCACAGTAACCTTGTCCAATTAGATGCATTTTTATTTCCTAAAAAGAAAATCTAAAAATATCTTCACTAACTTACATAATAAATTCCATGAGGAACCATATGCAGTGTTTACAGTACAAATGAGCATAATTACAATTACATACTTGGCAATCCTTGATGTATTCTGTCTATAAGACCAAAACTTCATAATTTAAATAAGTGCAAGTAAAATGAGTCACCGTCCTTCAGTTATGTTACAGCTTACAGCTAAAGATTTATCACATGACAAACATTGTGCTGTCACGTTAAAAGACAGCAAATCTGGCTGGTGGTTGGGGTTTGGAGTCCAGAATCTTACCAACATTTCATGGTAATGGGACTGTTGAGCTAAACTGTGCAGGCTTTATAGAACCATAAGTGGACTACACACCGGTGCGGTCGCTGTTCTGATGCTGTAATGATGTTTTTGCTTTTCAAACTGTATCTACATTTGTCTTAAATTGAACAATTTTTTGGCAACACGTTGAAAAATGATTCAAATGGGGTGGAGTGTGTGTCAGATATACCTAATAACGTGTAATAATTTATGTTGTTATGGCTATGATATATTAATATTGATTGGTAACAAGTGAGAGAAGAAAAACAACCCAGAAATATCAATTATAAAATCTGTGTGCAGCCAAATTGCATCTGATATTACAAAATCTACTTGAGTCACAAAGTAAAAATGACAGCGTCTTATTCTGGATGGAGTTCTAAGGCACCTCATTTAGTGACGGTTCAAGTTTTTCACGTCATAATGTGATCATAGCAGAACAAATATTTGGTTAATCTTGAAAGTGGCTCTATATGGAAAAAAATTGGGGATTATGAAATTTGTTACTACATATGAATCAGTTAAATTAAATGATGGCTGCTGTAGCTGAGAAAACTCAGAGGCATGTTAATATATTTAAGCAGTTTGGACCAAGTTTGGTATTATAACAAAGTCGTGTAGCACACGACTTAGAAAATGATGCTCAAACTTAAGTGTGATTTTTTTAATTGGTAAAAAGCCACTGGCTACAAAAAGTAAATCTAGGACATCACTTTTAAACTTACCTATTAATGAGTAACTACGGTCCTAGGGAGGTGACGTGCTTTCAGTTTTATTACAGTTTCTGCCTGTACGCTCTCTGCTCAGAATGATGGATCATATTCACTCCTAAAATACACTGAAGGCAGTCGTTGAATTAAATTGTAATACATTAATGTAGCTCAAACATTAGTACCATTGTGCAACATATCATAAGGAATGCGATGGTGTTTACATTTGCCTTCACAGTACATTCGATTCATTGTTATGCTGCATTAATGTATCACTCATGGAGAAAGCGACTGGCCTGTGTAACACATATCGGCTCCTTTTATTGCTCTACGGATGAAACTAGGTTTGACCATAGCAAATACTTGTAAAAGCTTTATTTGTTCTCACATCCTGTTTCAGCAGTTTCACTGGATAAGTCTTAGGCTTCGTTTGCATATGGGCTCCATACTTTGTCCTAATTACAGGTTTTCCTTCTTCTGTTGTTAGCACTAAAAAGGAACATATCATTCATCATGAAAGAATGTACCTTTAAGTTCTTTACAAACTGTTTCCCATCTAAGGTTGGAACACTGGTCTATAGTGTCTTATATCTACATTTGAGATATTCAAACTCAAGAATTAGTTTATACACGCTTCGCCAAAATCCACCCGACATATTTGGTAACTAAGATTTAAGGATCTGAACTTAAACTTAGGGTTAGGATAAGGGTAAAGAACCAAGTGTGAATGCATTTTGTTTGTTTTGTTTGCAGCTCATTGACGTGTCGGCGTTCTCTTTGGCTTTGACAAGATTTGTTATCTTGAAGGCAAAGTTGCGCACAGAAAATCCCTCGTGATTACTTCTGTTGCTAGATTATACTCTCAGTCACCTCCTGCCAACACAAGGGTGACAGAGAACATTCGTGTGATGTTCATATTTTCATCAGCTGAGCCTGTCTACAGGCTCTATGTGTGCCCGACGAGTTGGTATCAGAATGAAGTGTCCGTAGCTAAATGGCAGTTCACTTCCACAAAGTGACGGCCACATTTGATACTTCCTCCTGACGCTACATGATGTAGGTTCCTTTATGTGATTTGGAATGGCATAATTGAAGAGTTTAAAAGCTACAAAAGAGCCATGATCTATTTATCTAATAGGATATACCGTTTTGACTGTAACAGGTTTTCTCATTGGAGTGTTAAGAGGTCACCTTTGCTCTTTTCCATAAAGAAAGGAGAGCATCCCCTGGTTTGTCTTTCACCTCATAATCGTAAACTCATTAAATGAAGAGTCAATTAACCTATGCACTCAGAACTTAATGAGTTACCCATTTTGCGGTTGTCCCTTGTCCCTGTAGTTATCTGAACTGCCGGTACAATTTGCGTAGTTCATCCCAGAAGAACAAAGACAAGATGGTGTGTGGACCGAGTCGAAAATATGAGGCTCCCAGGCCTTTGTAGAGTCCGGACAGGCCCTCCTTCTTCAGTGTCTTTGAAAAGCAGTCACTGAATCCTTTATAAAGCTGCCCCTACAAAATAAGAGAATGGCACCCATTTAGTCAGTTGAACAGATGTTCTCTCACTGTCCCAGCTAGATGGAATGTGGAAATGTTCCCATCATCAGTCACTACTACATTTTGGATCTCCCTCGTATGTGGATAAGGTCTTTTATATGTTTTTTAAACTCAGCCCAAATAAACAGATATCTGGATACGAATGAAGAATGCTAAATTTTCAACGGACTATAGCTAGTGAATGACACTTTTAAATAAGTATCTTAATCGATGCAACAGGACCAGAAATGGTGTCTTTTTATTGCACATATTCTTTCTTGTCAAAACCGGATGCTAACATTACCCATAATGCAAAACAACCGGCAACAATGGCTGAGCCTGCAACAAAAATACCATATTAATACAAAGAATACCAGTACTGTGGCTGAATAGCTAGTAGTAAAAACAAACCGGCCATTTATTGTATGAACATGTAGTTTCACAGTGAAAATCATAAATAGTATAACTTGTTTTTGCTTCTCACCTTGCCCAGATGATCCACAGGCTGGTTGTAGAGCCGTGTGCTCACCACATCAAAAGGCGTCATAGCCAGCACCACCACCACGCTGCTGATCATACCGGCACTCAGAGCCACCAACCAACTGTTCTTCGGGAACACCTGATGAGAGGGGGTTGTGGAAATAACTACAAGGAAACAGCCTAAATCAGGATGATAGAGAGCTTACAATGAAGGACGACTGAGGCTCAAGTAGCGGTATGACATTAGTGAGGAGTGACAGGCTGCGCAGTGACAGTAGACCTGTAAATCACCATCAAGGTGCCACCATGCTGGTAGCCAGTTCTAATTTTAACTGGTCATGACTGCACCCTCATGTGCACTGAAGCAGAAGAATGACTCTATTATTAGTGCTTATATGTTACACACACGCACACACTTTTACCCTTATGAAAGTATTAACCGTAGTAACTGTTAAATGTTAAACACAAAGCTGCACTCCCTGAAGTAATATAGCAGATTATGCATGAGGCCTCGCAGGTTGGGAGGTGTAGTGAAGCTGACCTCCACCCTCAGGCCTGACCAGCCAGTTAAAACAGCCTTAAGGAGCTCTGGAATCAAGGAAGTGGTGCAAGAAAACTACGCAACTATGTCAGGGTTCTTTTCTAAACATTTTTGAGGACCAGTAAAATAAAGACAGCTGTGTTCACTATGTCCCCGGCACTTGGGTCCCCGGCAGCTTACGTTGTGTAAGCTTCAGGTTTTCAGCCAGGGGGCCCATGAAAGGAGTCGAATTTCTGTTCGAGGGGAGTTCAATACAGAGTGCTCTGTCAGTGCCACAATGACAGCTTTTGTAATTCGCTTGCAACTACTGAATACAAATAACCTCTTTAACAGTCTGGAGTTTGGGGCTGTAACTAATGAATATTTACCGTGTCTTTGAATCAGTGTATCAGTTGGTCTTTAAATGGTTTGTTTTAAACAATAAAACAGCGCTTAAACCTCATGTATTCCGTTCACCATCATATGAAGAAAAAAGTTAATAATTTGAGAGCCATAAAAGTCTTTGAAGGTTCTCAGTCATCCAGATCATCTAGAAAACAAGGGAAGTATCTGGTCTCTGACCCTTGTCTGTTGTTGGATGAGTTGCAAAATGTCTTCAGCTTATGTTTTTAAGGAGCCATTTCAGCATTTTACTTAGATTATTAAAAATTATTTTTCATGATGTGTTTTCTGTGGCTCAACATACCATCGCAGCTCCACGTACACTCCACTCACAGTCACCACAAAACAGCAGTGCTTATTCTTGAACAGCGAGGTCATGTGGAAAACATGCCAAGCGTGGTGGAAGGCTGAGGAAACAGTCTGTATACTCCCACTGCTCAATTTAGCTGACTTTCACGTTAATGAGAGCAGTCCTAGCGTATAGGTTCCAACCTGCAGGTCAATGACAAGCTCCTTGGAGGAAGAGAAGGTGGAGAGCTGAGCAGCTGACCCCACGCTGACCCTCGGCACAGCAGCACTGGAGCCCCTCCACAGTCCCAGAATGCCATGCTGCCTGTAGATGGCTGTCAGAGCATGGATCATCCCCTGCCAGAAAGAGGAGGAGCAAATGAGGACAGTGCAACTCTCATATCTATACCATCAGCTCGGGTTATTATGTTACCTGGTGTTTATACTGATGCCCAACCGCAATAGAAGAGGTAGCCTGACTCTGCAGATGAGTCTTCACCTGTCAGTGGAGACAATCTGGGTTTAGTAGTAGTCTGCACTGTTACATGTGAAAGTTCACCTTCTGGTGGCCATTACTACAGTTCAAAGAAAGTGAAGTTAAGCCTGATCAGGTTAGAATAAAGCCAGCTACTGACCAGGTATACAGGACTGCCCATGACAGCTCCCACTACTCCAGCCACGGCCCCTGCCACAGTGGTTTTAGCCGCGCTGACCCTTCCGTTAGTGTGGATGTATCCAGAGGATTCAATGACGGCGTACGAGCCTAACCTGACTCCATTCATAAAAAACTGATACACTAGCCCGGGGACCAGTCCTTTCTGTAAGCCGGCTAGTCCGTCCACTTTGCCGATGGTGTAAAAAGCGTGGAACACGTTGCGATAATAAACCTGGTAGGAGCCCCGGCTCCGAAGCTCTCCTTGCAGCTGCATTCGAGTTTTGACAACCTCCAGCGGGTTGGTGAACAGACATGCTCCGCACGCCGCCACACCGCTCAGCACGAAATCCATCGCGGATGTGGAGTTCAGGCCTGCAGCCGGTCCGACCTGTCCTTCATATCAGCGGATTTCTGTTCAGCGACGTTTCCCCCTCCCTCGGACTACTATACAGCTTCACACGCCTCAGGTTAGATCATAAGAGCTAGATACATCAGCGCGCAGACATGAGAGCACTTCACGGGCTAGCCGTAAACTCGTAATTCCGACACACCTAGTGTAAACATGTTGATTTTGTTGATTTTGGTGTCAAAGCTGATTTATTTAACAACAAAAATATTAGTATTATTGGATAATAATACAGTATTATTATATTATTATCCAACAAGAAAATGTAATACGATATATTTTATGGCTCAAGGGTTTTGGTCGTACAGTATATGCGTCCCCTAAACATATCATCTTGGAGAATGGTACCAGAGCGTACGTACGTGCTTTTGACGTTCTCTTATCAGCCAATGAAAACAGCTCTTTAATATGAGCTATGGGATTTATGCAAATAAACGCTCAGACATATTACCACACCACCGGAACCGGTCCAACGATGTTTGTGAATGGAAGAGGAGAGTCTCTCTACAGAGAATGTTAAGTAACGTTGAATTCTGTTAATGGAATTACCTCAAAGGATAAAGATCAAATATCCGATTTATCTCAAGGTTCACAAAGTAAAACATTCATTCATTCATTCATTCATCTTCTGTAACCGCTTGTCCTGTGAAGGTTTCGTGGGGGGCCGGAGCCTATCCCAGCTGTCATCGGGCAAGCGGGGGGGGGGGGGGGGGGGACTAAGTAAAACAACTTTTGATAAAAACAAAAAAAAAGGTTAATTATTTCACATTCCAAATAAAACAATGCAAAAACATTTTTCACATACAACAGGTAATGTATAAAGTGAGCCAACCAAATTGCAATGAAATGCAAAGCAAATTCGGCATTCAGCAGTTAAAATTCGATGATTTAAAAAACGTAATTCAAATGTTATCATATGATTTCATTAGATATATTCAGTCATTTTCTTTTGTGGTTTAAGTTAAGGCTTATGACTTAGGATTAGAAACACTCAGTTTTATGCGCCATTGTAATAAGTAGTCAGATGAATTTGAGTTTTAAACTTTCACTTACTCAATTTATTTGATAGATTAAAAGGATTTCATGGGTTTCAGAGTTACTCAGCTTAGTTTAAGTTCTTTAAAAATTAAAAATCCAAAAAATGGCACTTGAACATGCATCAACATTATATTAACTACTTAAAATGACAGAAACCATCACTGAAAAAAATATTTGACGTGTATTTTAGTGCTTTTGTTCGGCCCAAGTTCTATCAGCTAACATGGAGGGGGTGGAGCTTATTACCTATACTGCAGCTAGCCACCAGGGGGAGCTCTAGTTGCCTTGGCTTCACTTTTGAGGAGCTGTTTCGACGTCCATCTTCATACGGTCATGACAGAAGAGCTTGTTACTCTGGTTACTCTGTGTGTTACTGAATCACAAAATGTATCTATTCATTCATTTGAGTAACTGGTTTTCAAGCAGTATATAAGTAATAACATTATAGAGAAGAGCTAAAAAAATCCTTTGACTTGTTTAAATTTTAGAATATAAATACTGAACATATATTTTTTCTTAACAGTAATAACTGTTAACTACGTCTGTGTCAGCGTAATTAGATGTTTAGGCTACTTCACACTGAATTGATTAATTACAATTACAATTACAGTAAAACTTGAACATGGTAAAGCCTTTAGAGTACGGTATTATAATGATGAAACAATGTGCATACAATGTGCATAAACAGATATTGTTTTATATTGATGTCTTTCCATATGATTAAAACAGTATTAGCACACTTTCTGTGGCCTCACCTTTGACCCGACAGATGAACAGTAAGATCCATGCAGGTATTGGTCTCTTTGAGGTACTTTGCCTAACCTCCTTGTCTGGGTGGGTGGGTTTGTTCGTCACTGAGCTGGATTAGACTTGAAAGTAAAATCTGTTTCACCTCTACCACCTTTCAAATAGGATTTATGCTCAGGATCTTTTGGACAGTCATAGCCTGACGTACAAAGACAGGAAATGGGCTTAAACAGTCTTAAGAAGGACTATATGTTTTGGTTAGGTTTCTTCTGTTGGGCCACTTATTTGTTGTACCACCTTATGTTCATTCAATCTATTTTTTTGTTCCATTAAAACGTGCCTCGTGCATTATACATTATTTCATACAATGCTCCTGTCTGTCCAAAAAGAACTTTCTTTGGTGGCACAACAGCAGCAATGAAGTTAAAAAAATGATTACCCTCATGATTAGTTTTGTAATATAATTAGTATTTACTAACTGTTTAAAAGGAAAAATAGAATGCAATTTTTGCAGTTTGATTACAGTCAAAGTTTTGCAATGTATTGTCTATTAGTAATGTATGTCACAGTTTTTGTGTTGTCCAGTTCAGCAACACGTTTACTGTATTTTATATGATTAAACTTAAGAATGATTGAAATAAAGGAGTTTGCATGTTCTCCCTGTGTCTGCGTGGGTTCTCTCCAGGTACTCCAGCTTCCTCCCACCATCCGAAGACATGCTGGTTAGGTTAACTGGTGATTCTAAATTGGCCATAGGTGTGAGTGTGAGTGTGAGTGTGAATGGTTGTCTGTCTCTCAGTGTTAGCCCTGCGATGGACTGGTGACCTGTCCAGGGTGTACCCTGCCTCTCGCCCGATGACAGCTGGGATAGGCTGCAGCAGACCCCGCGACCCTTAACAGGAACAAGCGGTTACAGAAGATGAATGAATGAATGAATGAATGAATGAAATACAGTTAGAATGTACAGTCACATGTAAAATTTACCATTTTAGATTCTGAAGTCAAAATGACCAAAATACAGTTTTCTTATGGAAATTCTAACTCTGTGTTTAAAGCAATACATTAAAGCAAATGACTCCAGTGAATTCATTTTCATTCATTCATTTTCTGTAAAGGTTTGACCTCTGGAGGGTCGCGGAGAGCCTATCCCAGATGTCATTGGGCAAGATGATAGGGTACACCCTGGACAGATCTCCAGTCTATGGCAGGGCTAACACAGAAAGACAGACAACCATTCACACTCACATGCACACCTACGGCCAATTTAGAATCATCAGTGAACCTAAGAGCATGTCTTTGGACAGTGGGAGGAAGCTGGAGTACCCGGAGAGAACCCATGCACCGTGATCTAAATCCCTCTGCTCTATTTCTGCAGTCATGCACCATCCACTCCTCTCATCTGAAAAAAACCTGCGTAATTTCTTTCCCCCAACTCATGAACACATAAACAAAAGAAAGATCTGGATTGACATGCAGCAGCTGTCATGAATATGAACAAGCTTTTCCTCCTACATTGAAGATCATACAAAGTTACAGTAGGTTGAAGATTATGCTAACACTTGTGTGGCAGTGTTGAGTTCTCCACTTTTGATCTATCTGGGGGCTGCTTCAGAGCTGGATTGCCATTCACCAGATAGATCAAATTTGTGCTGATTTGACTTTTGCTATGTGCCTTCTATGATCCATGTAGGGATGACTCAAATATCAACACATATGAGTTTGGAAGGAAAAATAAACTAATAATCAAGATTTGTTAAATAAAACATGTGCTACTCTTAAAACCAATCATGATGTCTACATTGAACACTTGAGTGATGCTGCTAGGTTACACCTCTCATCAGTAATCACTGCTGTTGCTGAGTTACACTAATAGCCTTGGGCAAGTTGCAACCTCCAGTAATGTCAGGGTGTAATCCTCACCAGCCAATGAAGTCCCAAACAGGATTTCAGGTGCAGAGTAAAACCTCGACCCGAAGCCCTAACCTTTCCAGCACATCAAGTTGATGGGTTAGGAGGGGAGAGTTCAGTATCTTCAAGACCCTGACAAGACGGAGATGAGTTCTAATAGTTCTGGTTAATGGAAGAAAAATAAGCAAATAAGGAGGGAATTATACATTGGATGCTATCCACTTGGAATTAATTCACTAGATTTAAGTCCACATTTGACTCTACTGCAAGAAAGTACGGTGAGTGCTGCTTTATCTGTTCTAATTTCAAATGGTTTTACCCTTAATATTAAATACTTTCTTTTTAAAACAACTGCGAGTCATTTTTTAGGGCTGCAACATTATTTAGTGGTTCAATCATAAATGTTGCACATTAATGAATATTCCCTCCATCAGTGTCTGCTACACCATAATATATTTACCTATTTAAAGCCTGAAAACTAAAACTGACATCTGCAACTGTAACTGTAGATTGCTTTCTTTGGATAGTGTCAGAGCTACACTATAAAATACATAGCTTCAATCCTGAAACATTCATAAAAGTCATTCAACAGAAGTAGGTTTAATTAACAAGAAGGTCAAAATCTGCACTAAATCTCAGGTATCAACGGTCAGTGTTAACTGGATTATTTAGAGTCATGAAAACGCCTGAGCAAACAGTGTCACTTTAAGTACCACATGTACATGAAGTATACACCCAGAGAGACTGGCAGCATTCCAGTGATCTACATTTGCACGTTTTACATGTTCAGAAAGGGGGCTCAGAATGTTGATTTATATCGTCTTTCAGTACAAATAAAATTATGTTCAATATCAGAAGTTATCCTTTACTTAATATTCTAGCTTTCAATCTCACAGAGTTAAAACAAGACTTTCTTTCAGAAGCTTAATGCAAGAAATGCTGATAGTTCTTAACATGTAGGTTAAAAAATTGATTAAAGATTACTTTTCTCTTTTCTTTTCAAAGTTTTCATTGACTGATTCAGGGAAACACTGGCTAAGGAATAATCATTTTCATTCATTCATTCATTCATCTTCTGTACCCGCTTATTCCTGTTAAGGGTCGCAGGGGTCTGCTGGAGCCTATCCCAGCTGTCGAATAATCATTTTCTCTTTTCATAATATATACATGTATCTATATCTAAGTGGGAAGTGTACATCTCAGATTAACTCTATTGTGCAGAACAGAAAAGACACAGAGGAACCAAACTGAGGAAGTGAAAATGCCCTGGAATGACCACTGTGCTCACGTTCTACTTCCTGGGCTTGCTGCTCCTCAAATGCCTTGCTTTGCGTCAGTGTGCAAGTGCAAGTCATGCAAGCCTTATCTGTATCGTCTGAGCTAGAAAGCCGCGTTCGTTCACTTTAGTCTTTTGAACAGCAGGGTGCAGCATATCACAACATTATCATATGCATTCAACTTGTCTCACCTGGATAAAGTCTTGACTTTTATTAACTGCACAGTTTAATACATTTGACACAGGTGTTCGTTTGCCATTCTACATTAATGAGATAGGACAAAGCTGTAGGTAAAGACAACAGCTGACCCTCAATTAAAGAGCCAAGGTTATCTCTGCAAACACCAACAACTAAGGAAGAAATGAACAGCAACATAAATGCATTTTTAATGTTTCCATATATAATTAACTATCAGTGCAAAGAGACTGTGAACTCTGTGCTGTAGACAAACAAAATATGGTAAGAAAACACCAAGTGTAAGTGAATGCTTGTATTAAATATCTAATAGAACATCCTCTAGTAGCAATAACTGCTAACTAACTAACCTGAACAACTTCAGGTTACAGCTGGTGAACAGCCACTCTTATGTAAGATACCACAGTCAATTTGGGAATTTATTTTTCTCTAAATGACAAAGAGGCAGTAAAGCAAGCTGGAATCATGATGCTCCCTTCACCTTGCTTCACATTTGATATGAGGATATGATGATATGATAACATTTTATATCACATATTTTTCTAATGAAATATCAAGGCACTCACTTAGGTGATTTTTATTTAGGGTCCATTCTGCCTGGATCCATTAATGTCCCTTGATTTGTGAACAGACATGCTTGTCTTAATTATCCCTTATACTTTGAGTCTCATATTTAACCTCGCTGTATACTGCAATGCTCTACTGGAGTCATCTTAGCTGGGTTGCCAAGAAGAAGAGCAGTACTAAACCATCTCAATTCAAAAACAATCTATCTGTAGATTGTTCGATTTTAAAAGTCTTGAGATAAACGTTTCCATCTCAACAAACTGGATTATAATTCTTCGGAGAGCTCAAACTCATTTGCGTGTTATTAATTAACACACTTTGTTCATAATAGTAACATAGATGATGATCTGTCTGACCATATTTTCAATTTAGATTATTACACCAGATTGACTTACTTTTCAGTGTCACAGTAAATAGAAGATCTAAATGATGTTAGTCAGGGTGAAACTAGCAGCTTGAGTTTCAGGGACACCTGCAGGTGAAAGGAGAGAGGGAAAATAAACGTCAGAGGAGAAGTCAGGCAAGGGTGAGGGAGTGAGACCTTCTGTGTATGTGTGAGGGAAAACATGGTGTTATCTTATCTGAGAACATGGCCTTCTATGTGCAAACAAATGAAGCCTGACCTTTTCTCAGACCTCACCTAACTCATCAGTTCCCAGACAATTAATTCTAGGATGTAGAAAGTCAGTCACCCCCTAAGTTTGCACAGGTGTCCCTTGGAGAGAAACCACGTCAACAATGTTCAATCATTTTGTTTCTCTATGAAAAAAAACAAAAACAAAAAACTCTATGATGGTCAAACAGTGCTTACCGAGGCCACTACAGTATGTAATTGTGAAAAAATCTGTTAGAATGAGTCCCTAAAGTAAGGAATTCCCAAATACAGAAAGCAGCCCATTAAAAATAAAAACTAATAGATGGAGATTGATAATTGAACCTTTTAAAAGTGGAAATTGAGGGAAATCATAAATTGGATATGGTTATGGTTGTGACTTAAAATCAGTGAAATACAGATATAGTTTCCAGTTCTTTTAACAACATTCTTGGTTTTGTGTGTGCCAGACAAAGGTGTAGCCATGGACATTGGGGGCTTGGAGACAGTTGTGGCCAACTCTGCCTACGTGTCAGCCCGTGGCAGCGTGGATGGATCTGCAGCAGCTGCCATGCGTGACAAGAAGATGCGTGCCAGGCTGAAACTCCCAAACATTAGAGATTGTGAACACATGAAAACAACCGTAGACACAACCTTTGACAGCATGTGTGTCAAACAGCCCATCGGCAAGCGCTTGTTCCAGCAGTTTCTGGAAAGTGACGCAACCCATAAAAATGCAGGAGATCTGTGGAAAGACATTGAAGCGTACACCATATGCCAAGAGAAGGACAGAGCGCAGAAGGCCCAAAAAATTGTCAATAAATACTACGAGTCAGCTTCTAAGAATCTTTGCAGTTTCCTCAAAGAGAAGGCCATCACTCGAGTTAAAGAAGACTTCAAGAATGTCCGCGGTGACCTGTTTAAAGAGAGCGAGCAGCAGCTGCTCAAACACCTGGAGCTGAAGGCCGTAGATGGCTTCAAGAACAGCATGTACTTCCTGCGTTTTGTTCAGTTCAAATGGCTGGAGAGCCAGCCTTTTGATGAGGAGTGGTTCATGGACTTCAGGGTCCTGGGTAAAGGAGGTTTTGGGGAGGTGTATGCTTGTCAGGCAAAGGCAACAGGCAAAATGTACGCCAACAAGAAGCTGGAGAAAAAGAGGCTGAAGAAACGCAAAGGCTACGAGGTAAAGCAGTGACGTGGCACCCACGGCCATTTATAAATCAACAAAAGCGAGATTATTCTACTTGCAATCTCAAAATAAGCCACAGCAGGACAAAAGAAAAACAGACAGTGAGAAGATATTTCCCAGTGAGCGCAGGGGTTTAGCTCTTACCCCATGCAAAGAAGCAAATAAGCTTGTGAGCCT
The DNA here is from genome assembly GCF_963514085.1 of Chelon labrosus. Classification (NCBI taxonomy): domain Eukaryota; kingdom Metazoa; phylum Chordata; class Actinopteri; order Mugiliformes; family Mugilidae; genus Chelon; species Chelon labrosus. The sequence continues at coordinate 3,193,479 of NC_140350.1, read as the reverse complement.
TTAAAGTCCTCACAAAGCAGCTCAGAGTTAGACTAGCTAGAACGTAGCCCACTGCATCTGAAAGTATCATTGCAAAATGAACGTTACTGGGAGATTTACAGATTTACTGTTGCTTTTCCATGAACAAATAGTTCTTGTAGCTATACTCATTGAAAGTGAAGAAGTTGCAGTTGAGAACCATAGTGTAAGCAGCCAATTTAGTGAACAATGTAAAATAACATAAAAAATATGATTTTGATGTTTGTTTTCTGTTAAGGGAGCTATTGTGGAGAAGCGCATCCTTGCCAAAGTTCACAGCCGCTTCATTGTGACACTGAGTTACGCCTTCCAGACCAAGACTGACCTCTGCCTGGTCATGACCATCATGAATGGCGGAGACCTCAGGTGCGCTTTATAAATACCAAATAAAATATCTGTGGAATGACCTCAAACACTATGCCTAGATACTAGTTTATGTAGCTCACAACAAGGCAGTAGTGCTGATTCGTCTCATCTCTACTAATGAGCATGTGATAAAGGCCACACATTCTACAGTAAACAGACCATAAATAAATCACACTATAAATCAGAGAAGTTATTTATCTTATCTCTGCTGCTCTACTACAGATAACACTCAAACACTCTTCACTTTCTCGCAGGTTTCACATGTATAATGTTGATGAAAAAAATCCCGGCTTTGACGAGAAAAGAGCCACTTTCTATACAGCTCAGATCATCTGTGGGCTGGAGCACCTTCATCAGCACAGGATCATCTACAGAGATCTGAAACCAGAGAATGTACTGCTGGATGATGCAGGTGAGCAGCTTTCTCCAAAGCATTTCACCGGATGTACTCACATATAGCTCCAAGTGGGGATTGGGTGTGGCAGGCTGTTGGTTTGTATCTTCACAGCAGCTAGAAATAGCAGCTACATACCCGGAAATCCAGGCCAAGACTACAGGTTTCATGCACCAGTTGTCGTGCAACTTGAGACAACTTGAGATGATGCCTACAATCAATTTACACTCACATTTTAGAACCAGTACAGTGAGAGTATTTGCTTGACAAATACAATTTGATAGCTCGCTGTGAATCTGCAAGCAACCAAAGCCCACTCAAATATGATTGTCAGTACTACTTGGGCTGCAAACTGAAAAAAAGCTCAGATACCAAAATGCAAAAAATACCTGCTTATTCACTATCCATGTGCTCTGACTGTAACCAATGTCTCTTCATTCAGGACATGTCCGCCTGTCAGATTTGGGTCTGGCTGTTGAACTTCCACCGGGAAAAGAGAAAACAACTGGATATGCTGGAACTCCGGGTAAGTTAAAAAAATATCGTTAAAGCATACTTAAAGATGATGTTTAACTGTCCCAGTGTATAGGAAGTACTGTCCTAGTGTTTAAAACATCTATACCATAATACCATATGTTACAAAATCATCTTGTCCATGAATGTAGGTTTCATGGCTCCAGAGCTGCTCCAGAAGAAGGAGTACGACTACACAGTGGACTACTTTACTCTGGGAGTCACCCTGTTTGAGATGATTGCTGCCAAAGGGCCATTTAGAATACGAGGAGAGAAGGTACTATTTATAAATCCTCACTTCATCCATTTCCCTTTATTCAGTGCAAGTTCTCAAATATACATATTGTTTTTTTTTTTTTGCTCAGGTTGAGAATGACGAGGTAGCTCGCAGAATCCTAAACGATCCAGTTTCTTACACAACCAACTTCAGCAAAGAGTGCAAGGGCATTTGTGAAGGGCTAATGGAGAAGGACCCAGCAAAACGACTGGGGTTCAAGAATAACGAGTGTGCAGAGCTCAAGGATCAGCCCTTCTTCAAAGAGATTAACTGGGGCCGTCTGGAAGCAGGTACATGAACAAATCCTCAAAATGTAAATACAACCACATCTCCTGTCATCTGTCCAGTAAAGGGGAAAAGAGACCCACTAAAATATTTAAAAAGGGACGGCTGAATTCAAGCACTATTTTTTTTCTCCCTATGTTTAACCCACAGGTATGCTGCCTCCACCATTTGTCCCCGATCCCAAAATGGTATATGCCAAAGATATTGACGACGTGGGAGCCTTCAGCACAATCAAAGGTGTGGTCCTGGACAACAAGGACACCGAGTTCTACAGTGACTTTGCATCTGGCAACGTCCCAATCCCCTGGCAGGAGGAGATGATCGAGACAGGCGTGTTTGGAGAGATGAACGTCTGGGGAGAAAACGGCAAGCTGCCCAATGACCTTGACCCCAATTACGTGGAGACCAAAGGAGGCGGATGTGTGTTGCTTTGAGTCAGACACGGAAATATATTAACACATGTAGATTTGTGCTCATTTGGTGCCACTTCTTCCTAATCAGTATTATATGTAACTTGTACAATAATATGTTGCTGAAATGAAACAATATTAATTGTGTCTTTACGTAATAATACACATATTTTATGTACTTATATTGTAATATTTGTCGGGTTACCATGTGGCAGCATAGTGAAATAGCACATAGTTTAAATATTATGTAACCAAAATATAAATACAGTTTTTGCTTAGTGTTTTCTGACAAATTAAATGAAATGTGTTTGTATAGTCACATGTATTCTTTGTATAATATGAATTACTTGAAGCAAAGAAATGCAACTGTACTGACACTACAATGCTATGTAATTATTCTGTATTTCTTTATTATAAACTAGTAGTATTTAAGTTATTACTATTGCAAACATTTTAGAGAAAAGAGTTTAAAGCAATCAATAAAATCTTGCAAAGCAGAATTACATGTGTTGACTCTTTTATGCAGCTTTATTGTCTAAATTTGGGTAATATATAATTTGGGTCTAAATATAAGGTTGTAGTGAGTGTAGCGTATGAACTTGAGGAAGTACTATAACTTCCTGGCATCAGAATATGGGATTTCCCTCACTGAGAAATGTCTGCTTGGGTGTGCTTGAACAGTGTCATTGTTGCCAAATATAATAAACCCCATTACCATGACACTGTCTAACTGCTTCATATGTCTGTCGTATTTGCTATTGCGCTTTCAGCATGTTGTCTATTAATGCGTGTTGTCTGGAGTTTGATCTGTTTCCTGCATTTAGCAGATACTGACCTCAATTATATTGTTTTGTGCAATCGTTTGCATCAATTATTAACCGTCTGATAGTGAGTCCAGAAATAGTCTCCAAAGAAATCCTATAGCGCGACCTTTTGAAAATCTTGCATTAATTCCTGTCGTTCGCTTTGTTATTCTGACAGGATTTTGTTACTATGAACAATTTTCTCATGCATTTAATTTGATCAGTGCTGTGAGAAAATGAAAGTTTCTTTAAATCACAATAAATTAGACAAGTGTGACTTAAACAGCCACATAAACATAAATCCCATTAATATCATAAACTGTGAAATGTGATCAGTAATCAGTATTATTAACAATATTTTTACAAAAAAGTTACCCTGATCTTAAAGGGGAATTGCCGTTTTTTACAACCTGGACCTTATTTCTGGCATGAAATACGATCGCTTACTCACCCATATAACTTTGGTGTCACTCGTAGTCGTTTGGGAGATATTTAGAACCCGTATATCCATATAGTGGGAGTGACTGGGGCACCGAAACGCGGCTTCTAAATAACGCATTATCGGCGCATTATCTGCCACGAAACTCATTTCACCAATATTTTGTTATTATATCCTGCTATTCCCCGTTGATTCCAGAGATACCTGTTATCTATTCGTGGACGTGAAGGAGTTTGTTGTTCTTTGGCCAGCTGTTCCTCTCTCTGCCTTTGCATCCTCCTTTCAACGAGCTCCTAATCCCTATACTCTGACTCAAAATGGTAAGGACGTCCATCATAAACAAAGTCGTCATCCACAACCTCTGACTTGGAAAAATATTCAGCCATGTTGCAAAAAACTAGCAGTAGCAAATTACAGGTAAACAAGCCGACCGTCGCGAGATCCGTGTGGCCCTCAGAGATGACATCATCTCATCACCAGGTCAGAAGTTAGTATGTCAGTCTACAGAACCCGGATGATAACAGGTAACTCTGGACTCAACGGGGAATAGCACTAGTGTATCACAACAAAATATTGGTGAAATGAACGAGTTTCAGATAATGTGTTATTTAGAGGCTGCGTTTCGGTGCCCCAGTCACTGCCACTACATGAACATACGCGGATCTGAATATCTCCCGAACGACTACAAATGACACCAAAGTTATATGGGTGAGTAAACGATCGTATTTTATGCCAGAAATAAGGTCCAGGTTGTAAAAAATGGTAGTTCCCCTTTAAGTCTTCAGAACATTTGTATTGCACACACATGCAACTAGTACTCATCTAGTATATGAATATATAGTACATATATTATATTGTAACAGTTCTGTTTGGTTTCTTGGCTTTTTTTTCTGTCACATGTGTCTCATGGGTGCTGTGTTTGATGAGCAACTGAGACGACGGCCTATCAGAAAAGGCTCATATGTGCCACTATTGCAGAACCATTCTGTGGGGTCAAAAGGATGGTTCTGGTAAATGAAACATCAAAAAACCAATGTCACCAGTCCTATGGGAGAGTCTTGATTTATGTCTATTTTACGCAATACAACAAATTTTCCAACCTGGATAAACACTAGCAAAAATCCCTTCACGCTTTTTATTTCAATGGAGTTGAGGAAAAGGTAAATATTAATCCACTGCACATGTCAAATCTACCTTGAAAAGTTGAGCTGAGAGCAGGTCTGTGAAAGTTAAAGTGGGATTGTATGCACATGCTAGAACAGTGATAAAGGTACACCAAAAATCACTGTTTTAATCTATCATGCTAACATTTGCTTATTAGTATGTCCATTAGTATGACCACGTTAGGTTTGATGTTGGTGAAGGTGTCGTTAGTTTTACAGTTGAGGACAACACACATAAACATGAAAGATCAAAAAATCCAAAAGTAAATTTCATATTGGCTTTACAGGCAACGTCCAGTCACCAGAGTCTCTGTGATTCCTCTGGGTACCATTAATGTCCATACAACATGTCAGTGACTAATTGTTGAGATATTTCAGTCTGCACCACCTTGGCAGACCAACCAACAGACACACAATGACATTTATAGAGCCCTGTAAATCATATTGAACTACATAACACCAACTGAGCAACAACTTAATGGACCGCCTTCCAAATCAAGGGTTTTCAAGTATGGAGACACGGTGACTAATATATCCAGGTATTGATGCAGTGGCTTCACCGAAACTCTATTACACACAGTACACAATGTGTCATATTATATAAACAGATTTTGCTGAATGCACATTATTGAACCCACTCATGAATCATACTCTAAATTTAGCTCAGTGGACAGTTGCACATGTCTTTAATGTGATATGTCAATAGACAACCAAAAAAATAAATAAATAAAAAGAAATGTAATTCAAAATAACTACAATAATAGTACACATTCAGCTAAGGCAAACGGCTGTTAAATACATGTATTACTTTAATGAAACTGAAAGATTATAATGTAAATCACTGTAGTTATAAATAAGTTCGATCTTGATTAAGCAGCTGATGACACCATCATTCGGTCCTACTGGAACTTAAAAAAAACAAACAAACCAAAAGCCGTGTTTAAAGTGAAATCTGCCTTTAACTGGGGAGGTCAAAGCGGACACTGATGAATAAATAGTTCAACTGACTGAAGGAAGGGCAAGGAAATAAAATATTAACAGAAACTAGATTATATGTTAAAGACTGCCTCTTTAATACTGTAAATTTATGACAGTACTTTGAACTGTGCTTCTGATTGCTGGCCGACAAAACAGGATTCAAATTTGATAAGATACAGACTGTATATTCTACGTTGGCATTGAGGACACTGAATATGAAAAAGCACTGTGTGCATTTGTACTTCTAGATCTTGCATTAATGCACCTTTCCTTACATTTCCTCTATACGTATAGGGACACTGATGAATTATAAGGGTGTGTGTTCCTTTACCTGGCTTCTTTCAGGTGACAGCACTGTAATGTATCAACAAAGCATTTCAACAGACATCACTGTTAAATCTACACACTTAAGTAATAGAAATGTATTCACAAAGACCAAGGACTTCACCTCATCCTTTGTCCTGCTGCAGACTTGTTAATGCTTAACCTGGACTGAGAAAAGACATGCTCTGCCTTCAATAAATCACCCAAACACTTTTGCCAAGCTTGCAGTGTTTGCTGTGCCTTTTTTCAGTATTTCCCCATTAGTATTTGTATATGGGACTTGAAATAACCTCCCTAAACTCACAAGCTACCAATTCTTCAAAAGGGAACAGGAGGACAAGATGATGTGAGCACCCACATTATACACACTGAGTAAACCTAGAACACAATAAGAACATCGCCACATAGGATGTTTCCCTGTTACCGTCCACATCATCAAATCTTTCCTTGATTGTCTCATTTCATCCTACATGTAAATTTAGGCAAATTTTGCCATTATGGCTGCTCATGAGAGGCTATTCTGCAAGTGAATAAAACCCTGTATAATTGGGTCAATTGTCTTCTAAAGTGTTTTCAAAAGATGTCAAAGCAGAAGCAATTTAAAAGATTGGGCTTGAATTGCAGCCTTTTAAATTGCGGTCTCTTAGAAAGCAGTGATAACTGAGAGAGAGATTATAGATTATCTCTACTGACAGTCAAAGGAGAGGAAAAAAAAAAAACTCCTCATTGTATGCTTTCTATGGTAAAATGCCAGGCATGTGAAATGTCATCAATTTTGGGCGGGAATAGCGGTCTTATAATGTAGCTACAGCCAACAAATCAATGTTGAAATTAGTCCAGGTTTGAGTGCATGAGAAAAAAAAATCCTGAGTCAGGTCTCACACTCCTAAAATGTATGTCAGATACAGAAGTCTGGAATAGAGCTGCACGCACTGGCAATATCCTTTACTTTTGCTAATTATTAATAGAAAATTACTTTCAAAATGAAAGAAATCGTTGAGATTATAGCACTTTTTCTAGGTTTTGCAAGCTGGATACTGATTTTCGTATCACTGGAGGATCAGTATTGGAGAGAATCCACCCAAGATGGGAGTGTGATTGTAACCTCCACAATCTATGAGAACCTCTGGATGTCTTGTGCCAGTGATTCAACGGGGATCTATAACTGTAGAGACTTTCCATCACTCTTTGCTCTCCCAGGTAAGTAAAACTGTCTATCTAGCAATTCTCTAATAGCTCTCTGAAATGGTTAAAATGGTTAATAGTTCCTGGAAAATGAATTCAGTTTTACTTGTGGTAAAAGTATGGGACACTTAATGGCAATGTATATTAAATTACTTATGCTTGTATTAATATTTTCCACATTATCAATTATGCCTTCATGTTTCTCTGATGATTCAGCAGTATGTAACAGCTGATTATGCAATCTGCAACCTTATATCAAGACAAGTCTTTAAATGATTGAGGCATAATTTAAATCAGATAAATTATGGACAACACATACAGAATCAGATAATATAACGTGTTTAAAATACGTGCATATATAGCCCTTCTGTGTAATCTACAGGAGAGAACAAAGACCGCAAATGCAATAGAACTGTAAAGTTCCTAGATGAGGGTTTACGGCTAAAGGTATAGACTGAGCTGGATATCATTGCATGTTTAGGTGTGAACAGTCTCAGTGGTACATAGCCTTAAAAACTTTACATGCATTATTGTAGACCGACAGAATAAAATTACAGGTTGTATTATTTCTTCTCTATCTACTTGGCCATTAAAGCTGATTCTGATTCTGATTCTGTATTTGGAACACTGTGTGACTGACACTCATTACCAGAGGTGTATAAAGTACTTGGAAAAAGTAAGTAAAAGTACAAATACCATAACTGAAAATGACTTTGGTAAAAGTTAAAGTCACCCGAATTACTTGAGTAAAAGTCTTAAAGTAGCTCACATTAAATGCACTTAAGTATCAAAAGTATCTTGTGAAAAAATATACTCAAGTATCATAAGTACAAGTACAAGTAAAATACAAAGTATTTTAGTAGTACGCATAAAAAGAAGGAAAACAACCAAAAATGGTTCTCCCCTTGTTCTCTTTATTTCACTTTCAGGTGAATGAAATAGATGTGGTATGATAAAACAAACAAAAAAAAAAACACTTTTAGAGTGAGTGAATCAAGTGTCTCGTGTCTGCCTAAGAACACAAAAAAGTGCCTCCTATCTCCTAGTCATGGGTGACTGTCGTCTTCTACTTAAGGAGATGCTGTCAGTGTGGGAACGTCTTCCATGTCTTCCTCATCAGCGTTAACTGCGGAGGTAGCCATGTTGATGTCCGCCGCCCCGCGCATCCCGCCCTTACCTCTAAACCTCGTTTAGAGTACCGTACGTTGTTCCTCTCGTCCTCTCGGACACGCCCATTCCAGATAATCCTTCGATGATTAATTATATTTCTGTTTTAATTTGCAACGAGTAACGAGGTGGCAAACGTCACAGTAACAGAGTAAAAGTATATTTTTTAACTTTTAAATAGTAAAAGAGTAAAAGTAAAAGTCAGGTAAAGTACAGATCCTCAAAAAAACTACTTAAGTAGTGTAACGAAGTACATCTACTTCGTAACTATACACCTCTGCTCATTACACCATGCTATATTACACAAGGTAATTGCATACTGTATTTATCAGCATCTCAAACTGTTTTTACCTCTTGTTCATGTAATGCATTGCTTCATACATTTTTTTTCCCTCCTGAATATATAAGTAATCCGCTAAAGATGTTGTTCCTTAGAGATGTCCACAAAGTCAATATAGAATTAAAGTAATTCAACCTGATGGTTCATTGTTCTTGTTTAAGTTGAGACCTTTTGGGTCTTTAATGTATACCCAAACGCCTCGATGTTAAAGGCCTGATAAGTCTTTCAGGTTTGTCAGACAAGCAAATAGCCTTATCTTTTGATAAGCACACCATGTAGTGATGCCCCCACACCCCTCGGTGCCGCGAACTTTCCCAACATCACTTGGAGTGAGGAGCCAAAACGAATCCCATCAATAACGGTTTAATATTATTGACATAGCTTTGAACACTCTGAACTGACACATGGCTTTAAGTCTATAGAGGTTGGTAAGCAGGTTTGAAGGCTGGACTTCAGCTCTCTGTTGTCATTAAGTTAGGTAAACATTTGGTCATTCAAAGGATTCAATAGAACTGAGAATAATAGGGGAAAATTATAAGTGGGCTTCATGGAATTAATCATTGATTTGTTGCTTTCTGTAGCATCCCTGCTCACGGGTTGCTGGGAATTGGTGTGGCACACTGAGGATGTGAAGGCAACAAATACACACATTTGTGAAGGAAGATAGCTTAGAGTTAACGTTTGTATTAAGTGTTCCCCTCTCTGGATAACTTTATACGAGTTGGACTGAAGAAACAAGGAAATATGAATGCAGCAGTGGAGGCTTTTGCTTTCTTTCTGGGCTTTCTGGCCTGGCTGATGGTTGGGATCGCCCTTCCTAATCGATACTGGAAGGTCTCAACAGTGGATGGTAATGTTATCACCACATCCACCATCTATGAAAACCTATGGATGTCCTGTGCAACTGACTCTACAGGGGTTCACAACTGCCGAGACTTTCCGTCTTTGCTCGCTCTCAATGGTATGTGGCAGAAATTGTTTTATTGTTTTGATGACTTACCTATCAAGCTTAAAGGCTATCCACCCATCAAATAATCAGCATTTTGTAGACTGTGACATGGTAAACAAGGAAGTCTTTCATATTACATGAACTTAGTGTTACAGATATGTTGGGGAAAAATACATTTGTGACATGTTAGTACCGGTTAATCTGCTGTGTGTGACGTGGTGACAATGTTAGGATCAATAAAACATTCTGATCTTCAAAGATGCCCAAAAGTGGAGGAATGACAGTTCTTATCTGTTAGCATTTTGTTTCACATTCACTTTATCCCGCTGCACTTGTGGTGTGTCATTTACTTAAGGGTTATTCTTCTATACTGGGTGTAATCTGTAGAGTCATATGAGATATGATAAGATGAGCAAGGATAATCACAGTGAACCAAGAAATCAGATCTCATAAAATAATAAAAACTCTCAATTAATTTGTTAGAAGTACACTGTATGCCCTGTCTGGCCAAGGCTGTCATGTTTGGTGAACTACCTGTTTAGGTATCGGTTCAGAAAGCCTGGTATCGACTTCAGACGTGTGGCTAACATGTCTATGTCAGTTTGGTTGGTACTAAAAAGGTTACTTGGTGGCATACCAAGCCTTTTTAGTTTCAAAATGGTTTTGACAATAGTCAGGCTTCTCTTACTCTTGCTGTTCATGTTGTGATTTGAAATACTAATATCTACTGTATATTTGAAACAAATGAAATTCTGTTTTGTGACTAACTGATTGTAACCTGTTAAAATGGTGGCACTGAAACGGCGGCCTTAACCCCTAACACTAACCCTTCTTGACAGATACATAATTTTATATGGTTTATAAATGAAAACAATGAGAAAAATCTCTGTCTTGCTATGTATAGTGGAACACTGGGTGCACCTGTTCACACCCTATTCAGGTGTTGCAAATATTTGTTTTACTTATGTGTTGCTGACATGTAGTACATTATCAAATATTTTTTGTATCTCCTAATGTTCATACACAGGGTACATTCAGGCCTCCCGAGCTCTGATGATTGCTGCCATTGTGTTTGGGACGTTCGGGCTGGTGGCCACTCTCGCAGGAATGCAGTGCTCTAAAATAGGTGGAGAGAACTACGTTTTGAAGGGGAGAATTGCTGCCATTGGAGGAGTGTTCTTTTTACTACAAGGTAATGAATTGGTCGGAGTGAAAGTTATAAAATGAGAACGTTATTTAAAACATTTTTTACTTATACTCAATACTAACCTGAAAACTCAATAATGGGAGTTTACCAGGTTGAGAGAAAAAGCCTTAATAAGTATTTTGATCCAATACGTTTGATTTAAGAGGTCTTACCCACAACTCTTATCTACACTTGGGTAAGTAAACATGTCTGGTGCTCCACTCTGTGTACAAAAGACAAGCTGTCAGAAAATGGTGCACCAGTTGAAAAGGTTATCCCTGCTCCAACAAGCTTGCCTGCATTGAACAAAACTTTACAAATTGTGAAAATACTGCGGGTCACACTAGTACGCTAACAAACCCTGAAAAGTCTTTACTCCTGAGCATTTTTATTCATTTATCTTGAACAGGTTGGTCGTTATTTACAATTTTAACTTCTACAGGGCTAACAAGTTTTTGTGTTGTGTAGGGATCTGCACCATGATCGCTGTGTCTTGGTACGCAGCCAACATCACACAACAGTTCTTTGACCAGTTTTATCCAGGGACGAAGTAAGTTCATTTGATCTCCATCCACAACTCAATGAGTTGGAACTAACTGGCAAATTTTGAATACTGAGATAAAAAAAAATAAATGCATAGTAGAATATAAGGCAAATGTTACTGTATCACAGGTATGAGATTGGAGAGGGCCTGTACATTGGATGGTCTTCGGCCACGCTTGCCATTTGCGGAGGTTCATGTCTGTTGTTTGCCTGCAGAATCCAGACAGACAGTGAAAAAAGGTGAGTATCTGATGCTGAAACATTTGTATACTTTGATATACGGTAGCACTCTGGCATATTGTCCTAACTGTAATAAACATCTTTTGTGTTTCAGTGCCTATCCGTACCAACCGCCCTCCAGAGGACATGCTCTGTCAGCCGTGACAACGTCTCACACTGCGCCAAGCAACTACGGAAGAAACGCATACGTCTGAGAGGGAAAAACGGCTGGGTCTATTAACAGGACCCATTCCGTATTATAAGAAAAAATGAATAGTTAAATATCCTATGCTAACCTTTACAGTAGTTGGTTTGATTTGGGGAATTTAATAACTTTATACAGTGTAACTTTTCTATGACATATTTTCTCTAAGTTTACATTCTATATAAACTGCTTGACTGTTGTAGCATACTGTATACCTACTTATACGTCTGTTGCAGGTACACCAAAAGAAACAATATCATAAGTATTTTTATCCCCAAAAAATACTGGAGGAAGCCTTTCAAAACAAAACCTTGACACCTAATTAAGTTACATGTTCTTTAATTTAATGAGCGATTGACTGCGAGAAAAGAGTTGCGAAAAAGTTGCCATGAAAATTCTGAGCCTCCAACCTCAGGGGACACACAATTTTTACTATTAGTTTAAGGGCTTAAAATAAAAAGGTCCCTCTGTGTTTTTATTTTGTACTCTAAATAGGACTATGTATATATGACACAAATTTTATGACACATTTTCTGGTCATTTTATTCTATATTAAAGCTAGCTGTGTGCATTGAAGTTTGCATTGTTAGTATATAAAAGGTTGCAACCTTTTATCTTTCTCAGCCAGAAACCCAAAGACAGAGTTGCACCCATCTGTAGCAGGCATCCTCCACTCTGTAAAATAGGATGGTCATTCCAGAAATCTTAGAAATCTACTATCCCGCAGTGCTTAAAGCAAATAAAGCTCTAATCTTCAATCTTTAATATATCGGTTATGAGGAGTAAATCTGAATCTGACATCTTACAATACAAAAGCCCTAACAGACATCTTTCTATTTCTCATAAATAGTAACACTGGTTTGTTGTGATTATACAGTAGAGGCCTTTCTAATCAGTCACAGTCACATAGCACAAGGGTGGTTTTATTCTTGCACAAACATTGAAATCAAAACATGTTGGTTACAGGGTTGGAACTAATATAAGTGTACCTTTTGTGTGTTTAATTATTTGGCATGTGTGTATTTAAAATGAATGTATTTCATAGTTTTTTTCAAAGTGATTTTACATATGTTCCTGTGAAATTTGATGTGTTTTATACAAGCATAAATATCTTCAGTGACTAAGAGTGCACCAACCTTTGAGAATGAGTTTATTTCAACATGGGGGGAACAAAGCTGTCGAAAAATATCATTTACAGTTTTTTAAAGTATACCAGTTGGAATGTTCAAATAAAGGAGCATTCGGTTACAGAAGCAGCAGACTCTCATTTGACTCCTTTAATGAAATTACTAAATGCTCATAGTAAAGACTGTAGTCATGACACAGAGCTGAATATACAGCCACAGCATTCCCTGATTTACCACTCAGTTTTTTATGTCCCTTTTATAAAGTTGAGAAATGTGTTGTACATTTTCACAATACATGAAACTCATAAAAGATGGAGTAATTGCAAGAGTGCCAGTTCCAAGACTAGACAGGCAACTGCCTTTGCTCTAGTTGGAAGACCTGCTATGATTTTTGGTTGGAAATGCCACCTACTGGTAAGACATGGACGAGTTGGATTCATGCTGGTCAAACTGTATGCACTGCTGGGAAACTGGCCCGTGTCTTCTTCACCTGCATCACTAGATCCTTCGGAGATTAAACATGTCAGGGCAGGACCGTGCTCAATTTCCTGATGAAAACATTTGGCTAAATCATAGTTTAATTTGATTTTCTAAACTCTAACAAATACATTTAGAAAAAAACAGTGGTCACACTGAGGTAAATGTAATGTAGCATTTGTCACAGCAGGATACAGTCATGTAGTCCTTTTAATCTTTAGGAGCTTCATTTGCCAAATTGTCCAGGCTTTGTCCATCAAATCGTATAAAGTGCCATCCTTCACTGACAGTGAGGTCCTGGGCTCCTTTGGCAGCATAGAAGTCTCGAGAAGGCGTGTTCCAGTCCAACACAGATAACTGCAGCCGCACACACTGCTTCTTTTTCCCCACCTGAGCAAGAAAAACAGTGCCTTTTTTAAATACTTGGAAGTTACATGCAAATCACATATCCTTTCTTCTTCTGCACTACTAAACCTACCGTACAACTAGAAAATGATGCTTTAGTGGTGTACAAAAGGTTTCTTACCTCAGCTACTTTGCTCAATAAACCCTTGCCAATGCCATTTCCTATAGAGAAAATCCAGAGAAAAACATAAAAAAACATGTATTTCAGGAAGAATAAAACATTTTTATCCAAGTATTGTGTTTGTAGCATATATTATACCTCTGAAATCTTGCATCACGTACAGATCCTCCAGATATAATGTTGGTCCTTTCCATGTGCTGTAAGTGTAAAAATAAAGGGCGTATCCAACAACTGTATATCCTATATGGACAAAAAGGAAGAAGGCAGGGAAGTAACAAAATAGTAGTAAACAAAAGAAAATGTTGAAAGACCGTAATCATACATGATCTTCCACCAATCGATTCGCTGCAGGGTTGTTGTTAGCTTAAACTATAAGTATCTTAACACAGACAAGTTATCCTTCTGTTTGTTTTTGGTTTTTTTGATGATATCCAATGTTGGCTGTTTTTTCCTTGTAAAGGTAAAAGTTTTTGTTGTTATTGACTACAACAAAGAAAGATGTAAAATGTGGCAAGGTCTTTATTCAGAGTAGCATTCACTCTTAATTTTAACTGTGTGAAGGAACAGATGAAGTACTGTCAATGATGATTTATGAGGTGGCACTCAAGTAGCCAAGCGTTATCCTAAAGAACAGGCATATCTATCCATATCTAAACATCAAGGGCAGATACTAATATAACATGCTGACGAGATCAAGGCTGCCTGACAAGGCTTTGATAAACCCTTTACCTTCAGTAGATTTATGCTCCTCAGGTACTTCTGCAACGAGGCATTGGAAAAAAGGATTCTGGCAGAAACCATCACGCTCCAGCTCTAAAGTGACACAAGAAAAAAAAAAAGGACCCAGATATGCCTTTTACATTTCTATCAGAGGCAATAGCATTCATAAACACCCAAGTGACAATATACAGTATATAAATAAATATATACTTGAGAAGAGTTCAAATTGTCTACAAGTTAGCTGGTATTTAATCGTAACAAGTGAAAACGAGACTCATTGGGACATTTCTATAAAATGAGGCAAGTATCAGAGTTTGAGGAATTACATAAAATCATATCCTTTATAAACACACCGATCAGCCATAACATTATAACTGACTGGTCACCATCACCGCTTAAGTGAATAACACAAGCTCATTATCAAGGTACTTGTGAGTGGGTAGGGTATTTTAAGCAAGACTCATTGATGCACGTGGAGAGTGAAAGCTGGCCCGCAATGAAAGAAATTACTTTAGCTCAAACTGATGAAAGCGTTCATGCTGTTTCTGATAGGAGGGTGAATCACAGTTTGTTTTGTATGTGGCTGTGTAGCCACAGGCCAGTCAGGGTGACCATGCTGACTCCTGTCCAAAAGTGGCTACAATGAGCATGTGAGTATAAAAACTCAACCACGGAGCGATGGAAAAAGGTGGCCTGGTCTGATGAATCCCATTTCCTTTCATATGTAGTGTACAGACGGTACCATTGATGTTGTCATGGCAGTGTGCTTGGTCTTCATCCATGTTCAGGTTGTGGTACATGTCAACATCCACATAAATTCCAAGACAAAGCCCAGACAAAACTTACATTGTAATGAGATCATCAAATGTTCACTTTGCAGGATGGTGGTTTTAATATTGTGACTGATCGTTGTATCTGATTTATTCAACTGCAGGTTTTATACTCCAGAATGTGTTTAATGCATGTTGACCCTCATGACATGTAAAGCCACACCCTGAATATTTCAAATCTGCATCAGCTTTCAGTCTTCTTCCTCTATTCCACTCTCACTGGTGCATTAATATCCACCTATCTACACTGCCACCAGCTGTTCATTTGTATCATCTTCAGTCAGCAGAACTACTTAGTGTGCCGTGCTTGTGCTCGCAGAGTGTGGCTTACTTATGAAGAAGGGTCTACTTTCAATGTACTATATCCATAGTAAACATCACATTTATACAGTGTGCAATCCCCGTTGTACTGTTTTAACCACCAGCTACTTACAATACAGTTCAAAATGAGTATTGGGCGTAATTCAAACAGAAATTACACTTTCTATAATCTTTAAGTGTAAGAAAATAGCATGAAGAATTGGGACAGATGCTAAACATCTATACAACAACATGGAAGAGATCTGGTCCTAACCGACTGAGAATGCTGGACGGATCTGAACTCCAGGAGTTGATTTAAGTTACTGATTACCACACTGCGTTTATAATTACCCAGGTTTGGCTACAATGTCCTGCTCTACTGTATGGTATTTAACCTCACAGAGCATATTATACTTTCCACACACTGTCAGACACATTTTTTTGTTTTTTTCCGTGGACAAAAACATGTTTGAATCCAAACGTATTAACTAAAACACTATTAATGCCATTTGTGGCCAAAAGGTCTGCTTGGATTCTAAACAACATGAGTGAGCACAACATGAGGCACGTAGTGTTTTTAAAGTTACTCTCTTAACTTTTGCCAACACATGACCATTTAGAACAATAGCTTTCCTCAAAAACAATGTCATAAAACATAATTTCAAACTCTGCCAATTTTGCAGTGCTTTGTAATTGTGTTCTTTTCACTAGGTTCCCACATAAATCAGTTCAGTTGCTTTTCATTTCCAAGAGTTTTGAGGGCAGACATTTTGGCATGTCATAATTAAATAATGGCTACATATAGAAAGGGTTCAGGTATTGTGTTTAGTATATAACGAATGGTATGGTGTGAATAATGGATACTAAGGGAGCAACTAGCACTAAATGGAACTGTTTCAGTCTTCATGTCATTAAACACACCTGTGCCTTTTCTCCTATGGCAAGTCCTAATGTGAAATGTCCGTGATAGAGGGCGGTGTAAAGGGGCTATATAAAGGTATTTCATATCACTTATTTAGCAATTCATTGTTTTATTACCTTCATGGGATATCTTGACTTGGTCGGGCATTTTTTCATATACCGCCAACTCCTGAAAAACATTAATGAATACAAATTGAATATCAAGTTTAGCAACTGGAAGCACTTATAGGGAGGCGCTAGCTCGCACTGGGACTGACTCACCATAATCATTCTCGATATGTCTTTGCAGTCTTCTTTCGTTGCAGCGCGTATTTTGAAATTCATGTCTACAGCAGAAGCAGCAGCGTTTGTACTTGCTTTGTCTAAGTTTCCACAGCAAAAGTCCGCACTTCTGTTCGACTCTGAGCTGTCATAATGAAAGTGGTCTTTACCGCGTTCAGTACACAGGAAGTGATTGCGATGTAATAATTATCCTTTCAAAATAAAACGTGTTTTTAAAACGTATGTACAGCATAATAAAACCTTATCACCCTTAGTGTAAGTACTTAAATTTACAATTTTAAAATGTGGATTTTATTTTATATCTGTTATTTTTTAGCTTTAAACCTCTTTTAAATTTAAGTGTGAAAAGTGTTTACATTTTTCTCCACTGCATTTATTTGACAGGTGTCAGCAAGCGATCAGCACGTCATTATAAATCTTGCAGTACAGTATGAAAAGCAATTAAATCTTAATCTCCACCAGCAAAATTCCACTTAATTATTATTGCATAAGTCCTCATTAACTTACAGATGTGTTTTTGTCAGCTATTCGATATTTGACTTTGAAGACATAGCTTGAGTTTGACAGTAGAAGACCGACTCTCAGCTCAGAGGTCCAGTGCATCCTGCTGATGAATAACAGTAGAATAATAATTTTCTTTTAAATGATATTAGAAATCTTAAATAAACACATCCAAATCCAGGATTTCATACAAAATCTGATTTATTTTAGGGTAAAAAAGAAAACAAAAACACATGAAATCAATTAGAATGTAAGTTGGAACATTGAAGGTCTCACAGATTGGTCGGTTTTCCTTGGGCATTAACATATTTACAATGTCACATTAGCGCTTTATCAGTGAAGTTCAGATATTTCCTTTCATACCACTTCAGAGTTTACCCCTTTAAGTTCAGCCCAAACAAACCTCCATGTGTGTCCAGCTGCTCCAACATGATAAGAATCTCCACTACATTTATGAGTCTCAGTGTGGCGAGTGTGTGATTACTCCTGGAGACTCAGACCGCTCCAACTTCATGCCTGCGTCTAGTGGAGTTGATGAAATTGAGGTGGGAAGCACAGAGCTCTTAGACTCCAAAGAAGAGGAGGCAGACGAGGGCAGAGATACAACTATGTATTTCTGAAGAGGTCGTGAAGCCGTCAGTCCAGGGCCACTACCAGACTCCAGCTTTACCAATGGCTGCAAGGTGGAGGTAGCGCTGGGAACGGTGCTAGTTACTGGCGAAGCGGACTGGGAGGAGCTGAGAGTGATCACCTAAAAGGAAGACATAAATACATATACTCTGATGTGTTGTGGATCCCACAGGGAAGGAGTGTGTCTGTATTCAGTGACTCCTAGGTCCCTTTTCAGATTTTAATACATTATATTTTATATAAGGTTGTCACTGAGCGTTGAACCACTTGTCATGCCATTTATGTCAGCAAGCAATGACTGATTTACAAGAGCTGACAAAAAGAATTTAGAAACGGATGTTACCTTACTGCTCCCGGACACATTTGTGAAATATTTGATGTAGGCTATGTAGCCATACATTTTCTCTACGTATTTAATGAATAATTGTCCTGGAACTGTGGGAATTTCTCTGTGTTCTTGTAATAATTTTTTATCACAATCTTGGAAGTATATGAAAAATGTTACACATTTTCACAAGTATAAGTCCACGAAGGTACCTTGTGCAGATTTCCTGAAGTGATTTCCTGAAGTGCAAATATCAAAGTACCTGCTGAGTTGAGGCCGCTCCTGCGCTGGTTGCCATAACAATGTACTTTGTTGCGGGCGGAGATGGCTGTGACGGGGTACCAGGTCGGGGGGACATCAGTGTGAGGGAGCTTGGAACCTTAATGATGCTGGGAGTGCGAGGGCCTGTCGACCCACTTAACCCACTTTGTGAAACTGAGAGTGTGGGACGAGGCTGCAAGAAGTTGTTATCATTCATTAGTGAACAGCAGCATGCAAGCCATGGTGCATACATCTGAACTGTATCCTATCGTATTGTAGCTCAAATGCCCCTTAACCTTCTCACATTAATTTGCATTCCAATAAAGCATATCTTATCAAGTACTAACCTGTGTGATTGTTAATGTGGTTCTGTTGACTTGCTGAGCTTGCAGTGCTGCTTGAGTCCTTGCCTTCATTACATGGGAGCAGAGCATGGGTCCAAGGTAACCATAATCTGTCCGATACTGCTCCACAATGTCAGGCTGAGGTCGTATCTTGGCAATAACACTGGCACAATGTTTCTTTGAAAAGACAAAAAAAAAAAAAAAAAAGTTATGACAACTTAAACAACTGCGATACTATCTTTGGGTCTTGCTTTGGCTTTTTTATTTACATGAACATGCATGATACTCATAGAACTGCATTTATTACCAGTAAGAGGCTCTGAACATGGTCAGCTCCTATCTTATCAATATTGGAGACCACAGGTCCTTCCATCACTGCTTTGATGCGAGCACCCTCTATAGTAAGCCGAGGAAGGATCAATGTCTTGATCACCTACAGAGGACAAAAGCAGGATGTTGGAACCAAGTCAACAAAAGGAAAGAAAAACCTAAACAAAATCCCACTCACATCAGGTCCCAGTTCAGCAAGGCCCGCAATGCAGCCGTATCGGGTCGTCCACTGGGTTTTGTCATCCAACCAACTCTGAAGAAAAAAAAATAAACACAGCACTCTGGTTATGTAAAGTCTTTGAATTTACATATTTTCTGAATTCAACTTTGATAGTTGAATTCAGAAATATATAAACTATGCATTAGTATTTGTTTTTCTATTTTGGGGACAAGGACATTATTTTCAAATTTTACTTTTTAGACCGTTTCTGTTTTAACCAACAGAGATTTTCTAGGCTTTATGGTAGTGGGTAAGAAGCCAATGCTGCCAAAAAAGAAGAAACAGGAAACTCATGCTACAATTTTTATTCTATTTTTCTAAAATGAACAGTTATTTAAACTTTCCGTTACATATTGTTTTTTGTTTTATTTTTTTAATGGGCACCATAATTTTATTGAAATGACAAAAGAACCTTAATTATTGTTCCAACATCGATAATGCGTATGCATTTTTCCTGTGACATACCTTAATTTAAAAAAAAAAAAAGGTCTTCACAAAATCTTTGGCAACAAAATACACAATACGAAAACTCACCTTAGTAAAAGTCTTGGTGATACGTGATTGGATGTTGTTGGTTGTAGTACTGAAGGTTTTACAACTCTGGGCCATAAGGCGTGCAGCAAAGTCTCGTAAAGCCCAGTGGTTGTCAACATCTGGCCGTAAGCAGAGCTGCTTACTTACTATACAGGTGACCACAGCTGGGATGAGCTCATGCAGCTACACATACAAACAGACACATTAGAATATTACAATACTATTGATTGTATTAAGATCACATGTAACATTTTATTACTAGTATTTACGTACGTATTTCTCCAAGTACAGGGTGGGATTGTCCATCAGAGCTTTGACCATTCGCATTAGATAAATCAGTAGAGCCAAGTTGTTTTGCACCACATTTACACGAACCTTTGAGGAGAGCAGAGAGTTAGCACTTTCAGCAGAGGTGTGCTTGAGTATATGATGTGATGCAAGTAATGTTTCAGAACATTAGATGAAGTTGGAACCATGCTTACCCCCTCAGAAATGAATGTGCTAAATCTTGGGAGCATCTGGTACAGTCCTGGATCAGTAGCAATACTCTGCAAAGCCTCCTGTGTGAAAAAACAAAGTCATGTGAAAAACAGGGGCAAAATAACTTTTGATAATTTGACAGTATCCTGTAAAAGCACTGACAATTTTCACTCAGTTGTAAAGTGACAAGTGACGTACAGCATAGCTTGTACACAAAAACCCATGCATTATGTTACTCCTCAACCATATATGAAATAAACCATATACAGAAAGACTTACTGCTCTCTTAGCTTCACAGGAGCCAACGCATGCTTCTGTGATCTCCTTGTAGTATAGTTGCTGTTCTACAGACAGCTCATGAGTGCTGCGTGGTTTCAACCTTATTAGACCCTTTTCTTTTCCTGGTAGAGATAACCACAAACATAAGATGAAGTATACAAATATTATATCAAGGTACGGAAAACCAAGAAACAAAACAAAACAAACAAACAAAAAAAATTAAATATAACAAAAGATACTGACCTTTGCCATCAGGAGTTGTTGCACTCTGACCCTTGCCTCGGATAGTACCGTCCTCCTCCTGGCCAGGTTTGACAACTTTAAGGGGTTCTGTGGATTCTGCCTTTTGCTGCTCTTTTGGTGCTGAAAAGTAGTAAATAAAACTTAAATCTAAGTTGGGACTTTATATATATCCATATATTTTGTGAAAACTTAAAATCAACTAACCTGGTGGTGGATTTTCTGGAATAGAAGGCTGCACCCCTTCAATACTTAACCAGTGGGCTATGGACACACAAACACAAATCATGTATAAGGTTACCAAATCATTAAATCAAAACAAGATAATACAATGTATTAGAATATGATGGCATCGGTATGTTATACTGATTCTCTGGGTACCTTTGAGAGACACGTCTAGTGGTACTCTGGGGAGCGGTGTGTTTATAATGTCACTGAGGTCGACTTCTTTTTCCTCATAGAAATGAAGCTCTCTTCCGCCACCACTCGCAAAGCGAAAAGGGATAAACTCTTGTGACTGGAACCCATACAGAGGCTAAAACAAAAATAATTCAGATCCAGTTCAGGACTTTCTTTCCAAATAACATCAATAAAGTTACTTGATAAGGCAACAAAAAAATCTTGTTTTCCCATACCTCCACATTTTTTAATTTGAGAGCATTATCTATGTCACTGGTGGTTAATTTACGTCTCTTCCCATGATGCATGAATTTCAGAGCATCCTATGTAAAAGAAAAAAAACATTAAAATGTATCCACGTATATCACAAATAAAATGCTTTAGAGAAATTTACTGTGACACAAACAACACAATAAATGGTCTGCTTCAAACATCCATGTTTTACCTGTGCAATTTCTTTTATTCTGTAGCTGACTTCTTCACTTAGAGCTACGCAGCTTTCCTCTTGTAATTGCCCCACTCCCACAGACTCCGCCATGGCCTTCATTGACTCTGTGGGCAGGCTGACCGAACACTGCTTCTGCCGACGTTCCTCAGCCATGGCTGTCACAACAAAGCATACACATCTCTAAGAACATTGTTCACATATGCACAGACAAATTCAGGTTCTCACTTGCATGATGCTTTTTTTGGTATATTTTCAGTTCTGCAAATTTTGCAGATACAGACACTTAACAGGTGTTGAGTGTCAGATGTTTCATCTATTTCATATTCTGTTGGAAGCATGTTGTCAGTGAGTATCTAGGCACGTATTACCAATGCAAATGTGATAAAGAATGTGTCTAGCTGCATCAAAAATATGGAGTGCAAGGATGGAGGGAACACCACTGAATGAGATCAGTCACATCACAGAAGGATGTACAGGATTTCCATTTCTGAGATTTGCAAAGTATGATTCACAGTGGAATTATGGAACAACTTCCAGAAACTCAACACAAGACTTTTCTGAGGTCACCGTGACCCTTCTTGGTAACCAATATTATATTTGCTATAAACTTAAATGCACAGGTCAGCTAAATGCAACATTTTCATTATGAAGCCTTGGGGTAACAACAAACTGTCAGGTAAGCAAGTAAATGGTAACGTAGATGCAAACAGAAAACAAGAAACACAAAGCTGGGCAGGAACAGTTTCAAAACAGTGTGTTGTTTACGTCTCTGGAGCTAGTTTTTCAAAGGAATATTTGTGTCAGAATTTAAACTGTTGCTCGTTATCCTTATGCAACTTGTCAAGCGCAAACGGAAGTTAGCGAAGACTGCAAATGACTAGAAATGACTAGAAATGACGAGATGTGCAAAGCTAAAGAGGTCTTTCCTAAAGAAAAGTGATGGTAGACATTTCCATTATATGCCACAGTTAATTACGAATGAAAGTAGATAATTACATTAATACTTATTTACCGTTAGATCAAGACAGTCAGAAGTAGTTTCTGTTCTCAGCGTCAAATTCAATTACATCAAATTTTAGTGTGTCTGAATCTTGCAGATCGAAGAGAATAAACAATTAATAGTTTTAAACAGTACTTATACTTGTAAACAAACGGTAAGCTCCACAGAGAGCGCGCTAACGACACTGACGGAACAACAACCAACTAGCTACATGCAACACACAAGCCACGCCAGGTATAGTCACCCAAAAGCAACAATCTCATTACAAAACCAAAAACCATATTCATTTTAAGCCCCTACACGATGGTATACGTGTTAAAATTTAACTTATACTTGCGCTAAATGTGATGTACGTTAGCTTAAATGCTAATAACGTAGCTTCCGTTGACGTTTTTACCTGTGTGAAGTTGCCGTCTACTTTCTGAGTTTAAGTAGAAACTTGCACGAATAAAAACAATCAATATTTAGAACAATACTGGTTTCGCAAAGCTATGTCTTCTTTATGAATATCCATTTCTCGCTGTAAATAACTAACTAATTCACGGACTGCAGCCTGGAGCTTCGTGAATTAGCGCCTGTGTCCTATCGCCATTTTGAGTCACGTTCCTCATTGTGATATCGCGAGACTATAATTAAGAACCCGATAGAAACCGCCTTTACTGTTTATTAAAAAGTAAACACGTTATAAATACGTTAAAGAAATGCAGTTCGTGTTGTAAAACTAGAAATATTTTAATTTAATTATTCCACTGTATAATCATATTAAAAGTACATTTTCCTACAAGGAAACCCTTCCAATCCTGTACACAAGGATGCTATGGTATCCATAGGCCGGAACTATTGTTGCACTCAAGTTTAGAGGGGAAACGTTATGTTGGAGCAACGTAGGCTAATGTCACGAACGTGGAAGGACATTTCAAGAAACAATCATGTATAGATTTTTATTCCGAAGTGGTTGTGTGGCTCGAAATTCCGCAGTCATCTTGTCTGAGTCGGGTGTATTAACAGCTAAATGTGACAAGGCGGCAGCTCCAGTTTTCAGGTTAGTGGAGACTGTTACTGTCAGCTGGGATTGAACGGAACACGGTGAAAGGCAGAGAGACCCGTCAGCTTCTTGTTGTGTTGCAACAGTAATTTTATTGAAGAAAATATTAGTGTGCAGTCGAAATTACTCTAACCTTACCTATTTTCACTTAAAAAGGGAAGAAAAACAGCTTGCTATTAGCTTACATAACCCACTGGTTACCGACTCTGATGGGCCAGGATGTTTTGATTGACATTTCTTCCAACGATCGTTTCCATGGTAATTTATACATGATGTTGCAACTATTAAACTTAAAAAAAAAAAAAAAAAGACAGAGACGTCCTACGGTGCAATTATTTTGTTATCAATTCAAACGGTTCAGTCGTCTCTTCCTCCAACATGTACAGGGTTACAGATAATGTGTACAGAGATGGATCCACCATGCACAATGCTTTTCATTTTTACTCAGTATTTAAAGAGTGAGAATGGACAGTTTAATTGTGAATGGTGCAGTTTGAAAACTTTTTTTGCATAATACAGTTACATTCAATTTTACAGGGTCCCTGCTATGTAATGTGATTTTAGTGATTTAGAGTGCCTGCGCCTTCAACTTGTAGTAATAGTCATTCAATATTTTTGATAATTTTTTTTAGTTTCTTGTAATTCAATGCCAAATAATGAGTATCCGCGTTGTCATCTTAACACAGGGTTGCAAATGGTGGAGTAAACCCTCTCAGCACAAGTTCAATCAGGCTCTGTGAAAAGAAAGACGATGTCGCTCCCTCTAATCAAGGGGAGAAAACAAATGGAGATGAAGAAGTTGCTCTGCCAGAAACTACCCAAACAAAGATGGTGGGACAAAACGAGGAGCCGGTGGTGTTAAAGGCTGATGATGGACATACCGCAGAGCCAGAGATGGACGTTAGAATTGAACAGGTTGTGGCAAGGCCAGCACAGGTGAAGGCTGATGAAGCTAAGAGTGGGAAGCAGAGTCTCTTGGACCTTCTTGGAGCTATGAAAGTGGAAGTTACCAATAAGAGGAAGATGAAAAGCATGAACGCAATGCAAAGTTCTGAGTCAACTACACAGCATAAGTCAAAGTCAGCAGGTATGGAGAGCACCACCAGTATGTTTCAGAAGGCTTCAGCGGATGCTTCACCACAGAGGTGAGAGAACTGTGGCAACGAAATAGAAACGTTTGCCCCAGCATGATTAGATGATCGCACAAACTGATTCTGTTCACTGTTGATTATTTCATCTGTGTTATGTTCTTTACACCCTAATCTTGGAAATATATCTGAAGCTATTAACTTCATTCACTGATTCCAGCCACTCTGCATTGTGTTCATTTAGTGAGACATTGGATCCTGATCTGGTTGCAGCAGCATCTGCCGCTGCCTCCACTCTTCCTGACAGCAGCCGAGCGGAGTCGGAGCTTCTCAAGCAGCTGAGGCAACGCAAGGCCATGAGTGAGGCTCAGAAGCGGGGGGACGTCAACAACATTGGGTACGTTTCCAGTATGTGCACAGTATATGCTGTTTAAATGAGATGTTGACACTTTGTCTGCTTTTGTATTTAGGAAAAATAATAAGGCCTCGTTCACTTGTAACTAACATTATCCATCAACGCTTTCTCAGAGTAATTATCGCTGACATGAAAGTAGGAAAGAAAACAGGCAGACAGAATGCTTCCCCGACCAGTCAGATCCGATTTGATGAAGACGGGCGAGGATACACAACAGACAAAGGAATCACTAGTGAGCTGGCTGGTGTTCGGAGACGGTAAATACTTTTATCTCTTCTTTTATTTGGTAACTTTTCAGATAGATAACGTATTTAATGTTTTCTTTTTTATAGGAGACAATTGTTTACAGGTAAAAGACTCAACATCTTCTCCTCCACTGCTGATGAAGATGGAGTTGCGTCAGAAGTTGGTAATAATGCATTTGGATTTGTCTGCATTAAGATTACTGTCATTAATTGTCTGTGTTTATCTCAGTGTGTGTACTTTCTGGTGTAATGCAGATTACTTTTGATAACCAGAAATATTTTTAGATCAAACATGTATGTTCTGCTGAAAAGCTGTGCCTTCTAGCAATTTTCCTCCTTACCCTATTCATGCTTCCAATATTCACGTGTTGAGTGACGGTTTCATCCTCTGGAAGTTAGCCACTCCTACTAAAAATTGATGTGGTGCTATAAAAAACTGTTACATTGAGAAATAAGACATATTGCCATGGGATGCTGTCATGTGTTAGTCTAACTTTACGTTAGATTTTTGCTTAACCCTGATATCATATTTGCAGCAAAGCCAACTCTATGGGACGTGGACTTTGCGAATGAGTTGTCTCTGTCGACCAATCAGTTGCCCCGGAATGGGTTTGAGGAATTGATTCAATGGACCAAAGAGGGGAAACTGTGGCAGTATCCCATCAACAATGAAGCTGGTGAGTTGCACAAGCTGTATTTGAATCCATCATACAAATACAGGGGAAAAAAGATTTTGTTTGACAGACTGACTGACAGCGTGTCCTTACTCTGTGTTAGGCCTCGAGGAAGAAGCCAGTGTCCCCTTCCATGAGCATATCTTCTTAGAGAAACACTTGGAGGAGGGCTTCCCTCGTCAGGGACCTATTCGTCACTTCATGGAACTGGTGGTGGCCGGTCTGTCCAAAAACCCCTACCTGACTGTGCAGCAGAAGAAGGAGCATATTTTCTGGTTCAGAGACTATTTCCAACAAAAAGAGGAAGTTCTCAAGGAGGCCGATGTTTACTTAAACTACACTTAAGACAATTATAAAAACATTTTCTCAGTGGGGCTTTGCAACTGTGATCATCCATACACATAAAGGTTAGGAGGTTCGGATAGACATCGGATGTAAACTCGTATCAGGAGACCCATTAGGGCAAACATACTGATCAAACCATGCTGCCACTTCAACACTGGCGTGTCGCAAAGTAGAAGAAAATTGTCCAAAAAGTAAAATAGATGTTGCTGTACACACAAATTTGACTTATTTAAGTGTCTACCAGCTATTCCATCTGATCATTTGATATAATATGTCACTGGCACTGGTGTGGTGATACAGTTGCATTAAAACACATTTGGATTTTCAGTGCCCGAGCTTGTTTTCAAAAGTAAACGTCATCTCTTCAATCACGTCAATGCTGTAAGGTCATGTGATACACAGGGGGTATTAAAGTGATGTACAGTATATGCTTATTCTGGTTGAATTGATTAAAGTATTGGTGTTTAAGGCTTAGTTTTGTATCGGAGCATATTTGCAGACTAGGCTGGACTATTAAATTGGATGGATAGACCTTCACGTGAAAATATTTTGTATTCTTTACATGTCAGAGGTCCCACAAACACTTGCAGTCATGATTAATGGTGTTTTCCAAGGCAGGCTGTGAAAAAAAAAAGTAGATCCTGCACACAGCACTGAGAACCTCCAATCAGGTTTGCAGTAAGAGCGATTAGACCTTGAACCCTGTGCCCCTCATAGGGGAAGTTCTTTTAAAGTTAAACAACCTCTTAACAATGTGCCACACAGATTCCTCCTGGTCTAAAAACACCCACGTCCCATCTATTGTCTGAGAATGTGGAAAGTGACAGGTTGATGTTTGAGAGTGTCTCATTTCCACATTTTGTTCACTTTTCCTCTAGCAGTGATTGGCATGATAAGAAGTTGGCAACACTTCCTCACTTCTATTTGTGTCGGGCTTATACAGTAAGAATTTAAAAAGTGGATCGGTGTGGAAAAACATCAGGTTGTGAATTTAAACCAGTAGATGGCACTATTGACACCTGTGGTTCCACACCAAAATCTTAATACACAGTGTACACTGATTAGGCATAACATTATGACCACCTTCCTAATATTGTGTAGGTCTCCCTTGTGCCTCCAAAACAGTTGTGACTCATCAGAGAATGGACATGGGCCTTCTGAGGGTGTCCTGTGGTGTCTGGTAACAGAATGTTGTTAGTGGGGGCCTTTGGGTCCTATGGGTTGAGGGCAGGGGCCTCTGTGGATCATCCCACAGATACTTGATCAGTTTGGGATCTAGTGAATTTAGAGGCCAGGTCAACACCTTGTGCTGTTCTTCATGTTTTTTGAGTTGTTCCTAAACCGTTTTTGTGTGTGTGCCTGTGTCAGGCTGCATCCTGCTGGGGATGGCTGCTGCCATCAAGGAGTGTCATTGCTATGGGGTGGTGGGGTGGGGGGGGGGTGGGGCTGGTCTGGTCCAGGTGGGTGCTACATGTCTAAGTAACATCCACATGAATGCCAGGTCCAGAAGTTTCCAAGCAGAACACTGAATTGTCACAAGATGGTGAATGTTGTTCACTTCATCAGTCAGTAGTCATAATGTTAGCCCGATGGGTGTATGTTCCACAAGTAAATTTAAGACTTCTTACAATCTGACATTAAGATATTTTTAGACAAGAAATGTCAACTTGTTTTGCAGCATTTGTAATGAAGATTACAAATTATGCTGATGATCATAACTTAGAGTGAAGTTACTGAAGGGCTTTGGATATCAAATTCAGAAAGAAATGCTGCAACTATGGACTGTCTATTAAAATAAGACCACTTGTGGGGAAATACCCACCTACATAATATATATAAATTGTTATTATTATTATTATTATTATTATTATAAACGTGTCACCATTCTAAAAGTAGCGCAATGGAGATAATATTTACTAGATTTTACTATGAAAACCAACGAGATACAAAATTCAGAAAGAAAGGTTGGTCAGTTGCAGGATCTCTCGGACCGCTAGGGGGAGTCTAGATTTTCCTCTGCTTGTATGGTGCATTTAGGTGCCGTCAAAATCATAGACCGTCTAACATGACCAAAATATTTGCAACGGCAGAAAAAAAATGTGAATAGACAAACAAGCAACAACTAGCCAGTGATCCATTCTACAGTTCTGAAGTTATATAATACATTTCACAATACACTGCGAATCACTTCAGAAAAGCAAGCGTTTTCATATAGTCCGTATAGATTCTATTAACTATAAGTAAAATATGATGCAGTGAAGTCGAACCTAGCCTTAAAATAAGTGCTAATCAATGACGCACTCGTAATTCACGAAATTAATCACACTTCCCACTGCAAGCCAAACAACCCACATGAGAACTCAAATAAGAGGCACTGTTGTATTATTTCCCCAAACAAAAAGTACTTGAATGCACCGTCATGTTTTGAAGCTCAGAAGACGGAGCCTGTGAGTGAGCCTGAAGGCAGCATCGTACTCCGTACTACTTGTTAATAGTGACAGAGGGAGCGACAGACTTGACAGTTGCAAGTAGTCGATGCAGGTCAGGATGGTGTGAACTTCAGTGAAGACCCTGAACGAAACATTTGTCTATCTCTTCTCTCTTGCCCGGCTTAGTTCTGGGATCTGGTGTGTGAACGCAGCATTTTACTTTATTTTTGTGGCTGTGTGATTTTTCTTTCCGGTGGTCCTTATTATTTTTATGTGAGTGTCTATGTGACAGAGAGCGCCGGTTTGACCCTGACATGGCTGAGGTACCGCCACCGCAGGCACAGCCGGTCGAGATAGACCCGGATTTTGAGCCTCTCTCCCGCCCGAGATCCTGCACCTGGCCGCTTCCCCGACCGGAGCTCATCGACCCGGCCGGCTCCAACACATCCTCCCCGGCACCGTCCGTGCAACAGGAGCCGGGAGGAAACACCGAGTTCATCAGCAACCTCGGCTTGTTAGAGGAGAACTATGAGGAGTACGCTGAGCGCAAACCGCCTTGCAATGTTTTTCAGTGTCGGGAGGGAAACTGTGCGCATCCACATCACCCCCACCACCATCATCACCATCACCTCCAGCAGCAGCAGCAGCAGCAGCAGCTCCCGGCTCCGCAGCTGCCGCATCAGCAACAGGTGCCTGCTCCCGGGGTCCCACCTTTGGGTGGCTCCGGCCAGAGGAAGAGCAGCTCGTCCCGTCGTAACGCCTGGGGGAACATGTCGTACGCTGACCTGATTACCAAGGCGATAGACAGCTCACCTGAAAAGAGACTGACGCTGTCTCAGATTTACGAGTGGATGGTGAAGAGTGTGCCTTACTTCAAGGATAAAGGAGACAGCAACAGCTCCGCGGGCTGGAAGGTGAGTGGAATTCAGCTACTGGCAGTCAGGAAGAGGGTTTGATATTAAACTTTTTTACGCACCAAGCAACAGCAAGCCAACTGATTGGTGTCTCGTGTTATATTGTGCAAAGAGCACACCTGTACTATATTGTGGTTAGTTATTAAACCTTGATGTGACCTTAAAGTGCAGAAAGTGCAGCAGACAAACACTTCAATGCGAGATCCTAATGTCTGAATGCACCAATGTACAATGTGCAATAGTGCTTATATCTTTCAAGCAGTGTCCCCAGGTTGAGGTTGCTAAATCTGTCATAGGTTAGATAGCAGTAGTAGATAGGGGGGGGGGGGGGGGATGCTGGGCTATGGTTGCAAAATATGCCAAAAGATAGCCATCTGAGGGCCCCCTTTCTTTTCTTTTTTTTTTCATGGGACCACAAACAATTGCTTGGTTTGTCTTAAATAGTGTGTCCTTGCATTAACTGTCTCTGTAGACTTGCTTAAAAATCTGCAAAACGTCCCTTAGTTCACTCTAAACCGTGAACCCAGCAACTATCTCACTCAAACTGTCTAACTCTGCTGAAAAACATTGTAGCTGATGACACTTTGGTATCAGTTTGGTTCACTTTTCAAGACACGTCAAATCACTGGTGTGAGTAGTAATAATAATAGTAAAAATCATGGATGGATTCCATGTATTATGTAATGAGAAACACCAGTGTTTTTCCTGCCATCCGGTCAGTGACGTCACTGAAAAGTGTTTTCTAACGAGAGACAAATAAGTGGTGAGACGTCACCCGCTACGGTGTGCTCAGACTGAGCAACTTATTCCACAGAGAGAAAGCACTTTTCTGATGTATATGTTGTTAGATATTAATCGAGACAACTTTGTTGCAGAAAAGTAGCAATGAAATAAATAGTACTGTCCACTCATTATGTCCAGCCTGACAGGCAGCACAGACAAGTGCTTGCTTTTGCATTAGGCTTTATTCAAAACTTAGTGTACTTCTAAAAGCAGTCTCATAACAGAGTAAAGCCGGCTACGTTCTGCTTCTGCAGATGTCGTTTCCCATGCTGGTGCTAAACTTCTTCCTCTCCGTGAACACTGTTTCAAATGTGTTCAACGGTTAGTTTTAAAATGGGCTGCTGAGCTTTGGCAGCTCAGTAACCTTTGAAGTTCTGGAGTGATTTCCTCTGTCAGCGGTAGCAGCCGCCTCTCTGCTGTGTCAGTGAGGAAACGTATAGCTCTACTGTAAAGCTGCAGAGGACCAGCCTGTTTGTGTGACTGTAAACATCCCCATACATGCATCTTAGAATATATCTCTTTATAGTGTAGTGAAGTAGAACACTGCAAAAAAAAAAAACAACACTGCACCAGTTTGGCATGAGGCATAGCTTTCATCTGTAGCAGACAATTAATTAGCTATTAAGTATCTCACAACAAGATGTTTGAGTGCAAGGTTTGATTGAGGGATTGTTCAAATCTGGTTTGATTGGGAGCAATAAGATGCAGGGATGCTTTGGGCACTATGTGGGAGCAGTTACTCCTGTATTACCATAAAATAAGACTGACTCATTTCCACAGCCACGGAAAACCCAGTTCCCTCCAGAAATTTTGGCCTGGAAAATTTTAAGAACAACTTGTAAAAACATTTGCCTAATGCCTGAACAAACACATTAATCGAGTTTGTCTAGCCCCGGTGAGGAAGTCCCTCAGCCTCTTTCAACGCGAGCAGACAAAGCTGAAAGTGGACCGGCGGAGGAGGCAACAAGACCTGAGTCAAATTCATATTTCTGCCTCTCAGTCATTCCTGAAACCCCTGCATTCTCACCAGACGTCATTTCAAAGTTGTCAGGAAATGCCTTTGGGAAACCTCAATCAAATATAGCTCCCATTGTTTAACACCCCCATGTGAAAAGCTTAATCACAGCTTATATTATGACTTGTGGCTGTGCTAAACCTCCTTTTCCTCCTCTCGTTAGTTCTTAATCTACAATCTTGTGAATGTGCTGTAGGTGGTGGGAATGCGGATTTGAACTTTTTTTTAAAGGGAAGCAGTGTGGAGTAAACTGTTCGGAGCTCCCCCGACAATAACAGGAGGCGACGCAAACAGCTCAATCAGTGTTGGGGAGTGTGTCGGAGGGGAAGGCGCTGGGAGAAGGGGGATGCTGGGAACAACGTCAAACATCCTCCATTCCTGAGTTGTGTGCTCATATCTTTGTGTCCCTGTCTTCTAGAGTTTCCTCAGCGGATGCTTCAGCTTGGAGAAAGGGATCGCTGCTCTTTATCCTATCGCTTCCTTTCATGCACTCTCCCAGACCTTTTGCTGAAGGTGTTTGTTTGAGTGGAGCTCAGGGAGTGAGACTTAGATACTATCCCAATCATTTCACTTGAACCTGGCTCTTTTACATCACCCTGCTATCCCTATTGTTGGATTAAATTAACTGACATTAAGATCATTTTTCTGGTTTCTTTTTGCGTAAACATTTCCTCTTACTCCAATCTTAAGGGTCAAAGTGCTATAGTCTTTCTTTCCATTGCGTGCCATCCAGTGAATCGACAAATGGCTAATGAGTTTTCATCAAGGACAAAATCCTGTTGATCTTTTATATAAAATCAACACATCTTTGCTTCAACCTCTGCATTCCTGAGCGCTAGCATGCCGACTGGGCTTTGGAACCACTGGCTAATAGTTATTTTTACACTTTCCTGTTAAAAAAACACGGCGGTCCCCCCACAATGAACTATGATGCATTTCCTGCCGAGTGCATGGAAAACAGTGCCATGTGTTAACATCCCCACCCTGCAAAACACGAGGGTCAGGGCTGGAAAAAAAAAAGAGGAGGAATCAATAGGAGAGACCATATATGGATCACCATTGTGCAACTTTACACCATGTCAGCATTCATGCCACATATTAAACAAAACCATCATATTATTATATTCTGCGTCATATCCTGGCCCGTGTATTGACTTTACCACATGCATGAGTGTCCTTATTTGTAGTGGCGGACAAAGATAAGCCAGGGACCTCATGGTGGGTGGAGGGCGTTGAGTTTGAACCTCTGTGATTATACCACTCCACCTAGAAAACGGGAGATGGGTGGAGCGCAGGACGAGGGCGATGCTGCTGCCTCTGCAGCTTCCTGGCTCCCTCATCGAGATTTTTTTTTTTGTTTTCCCTCTAAAAATGGCGTGCCAGCGTAGTGCCCCTCGCCACAAGAGAGGGCCCCCGGCAACTGGGAGGACTGGTTCCCCTGAGATATTGGTGGGTCTGTGAGTGAAGAGCATGCAACGTATGCTTGGCATCTTACTGGCACTGCCACTGTTTTTCTCAGTGAACTGTGACATTAAATAATGGAACAGGAAGTGGCACCCCTGCCTTTAACTGGCACTGAGGTGTGCATTTAAAAAAAAAATGTTAAAAAATAGCTCAACATTCTGAGCTGTGAAGAAGCCATTGATTAGTGTTGTTATGGGGAAAGAAGGTTGTTTGTGTTATTAATGTACCAGTGCTTTGTACATAGACTCCTGTATGGCTGCATTATCAGCCTGCAGAGTTGTGTAAAACGACTGTCTGTTGTGAAGCAGTTTATCTTACTATATCATCTAACATGAATGTCAGAAATGCCCCTCTAAGCCTGTGCACCCTGTTGATTTGGTTGTCTGATGTTTGCATATACCCACTGTGGAAAGTAAAGACAGACAACACTGAACATATTTATTCAGGATGAGCTGAGTAGCGCCGTGGAAAAACTCACAATGCTTCTATTTGACACACACAACACCCCCCAGATTAACTGGCAGCTGATGAAAGGAGGACCTGCAGAGTTGGCATAACCCAGTTCTCCTGAAGCTCTGGTTGACTGCAACTTTCAGGAAAATCTGAAGTCATTCTTACACCGATCAAGCATAACATTATGACTATTATCCTAATATTGTGTAGGTCTCCCTTGTTCCTCCAAAACAGTTGTGACTCATCAGAGAATGGACATGGGCCTTCTGAGGGTGTCCTGTGGTGTCTGGTAACAGAATGTTGTTAGTTGGGGCCTTTGGTTCATATGGGTTGAGGGGAGGGGCCTCTGTGGATCATCCCACAGATACTTGATCAGTTTAGGATCTAGTGAATTTGGAGGCCAGGTCAACACCTTGTACTGTTTTTCATGTTTTTTGAGTTGTTCCTAAAGCGTTTTCTGTGTCAGGCTGCATCCTGCTGGGGATGACTGCTGCCATCAAGTGTGAGTGTCATTGCTATGGGGTGGGGTTGCCTGGCTGATCAGTGTATTTAAGCTATGTTTGAAGATGACTGTCATGCATTTAAATTTCCCCTCAAGTGGCTTCAGTTTTAGAACGCCTAGTGTCTCAAATAAGCCAACAAGAAGTGTTTACACTATATAATATATATTGCATATAAATTTAGTTCCAACTAAAACTTTGGTTCAGACTAAATCTCAACGACTATTGGATGGATTACGATGAAATCTTGCAGA
This sequence comes from Chelon labrosus, assembly GCF_963514085.1. Taxonomy (NCBI): domain Eukaryota; kingdom Metazoa; phylum Chordata; class Actinopteri; order Mugiliformes; family Mugilidae; genus Chelon; species Chelon labrosus. The sequence goes on along the minus strand of NC_140350.1, from coordinate 3,158,917 downwards.
GATATTGATGATTCCCACAGGGTAGCTTTTCTCAAGCAGCAACATGAGGTTTACATTTGTGGTGTTGAAATGTTTGATTTGTCGACCATGGGCTGTATAAAAAGTTGGATGAACCCTCTGTGACATCACTCAGAGGTTTCCTGAAAGGTTTTGGCAGGACCTGGCTCCTGCTGTGGCTCAGTAGGTTGAGTGGTTGTCCACAGAGAGGGAGTTAGTGGTTCGATTCCCCGGTACATAGGCCACACGTCTCAGTGCCCTTGACTACTGAGACACTGAAACTCAAGTGTGCACTTGTGTGCTGAATGGGCAGACGTGTTACTGTGACTGTGTTGAGTACCAAATGCACTATATAAATAAATACAAGACCCAACTCCTGCTAGTTGTCACCGCCTAAGCTCCACCCTCTGACCATTTTTAAATTAGGTGGAGCCCTGCAAGGCCAAGATGGCAACGCCTAGAACCACCACACTGAGCTTCAAAACTGCTCCTCAGGAGGATAACATCATGGAGGGTTCACCTTCTTTATATATACATGGACACATTTACACCATGGACTATATAAAGATGGCATTACTCACAGGTTTCCCTTGAGAGGTTTTGGCGCCACCTGACTCTGCCCAACTCCTGGCTAATCCAAAGCTAGAGAAAGAGGTGAACAGAGCTCTTGTTGTCATGGCACCAACCTTTGGGGCAAAAAAAATAAGTGTTACATTACTGCGCCTCTCTCTAGGCATCCTCCACCCAAATAAGATATACTCATAATTTTTTTGGACCTAATGGGTGACAACAAAGAGGATTATGTTCTTAATTATGCATTACTTCAAATATTTATATTTTAAACAGTGAGTTATATAAAAATTTGCATTTGTCACAAATGACTGAACCAGGCTGTAAACATGTTTATTTCTGCTTTAAAGTTGGACATTTAAACATGAAGATTGACTCGCTTTTGGAAGCAGCCACCAGCCTCAAGTGGCCATTCGAGGAACTGCAGTGTTTGGCACTTACGCACTGGCTTCATTTTTTGGTTATGGAGGTTGCCATTTGGTATTGACAAGAATTGTTAGCACTTTATCTTATCTAGGATGCTGCACTACCCAACAACGCATGCCCCCTTCACTATTAGTATATTGAGTTTGTAATCTACCAGGTTTTCATACGTGCAGAATTTTGACAGCACAGTAAACAACAAAACACTAAAGTGGGCTACTTAAATCCATCATATTCTCATATAACTTTTCAGTTGCGGGTTATGAACTCAGTTTGAGTACGCAGGCTTGAAAAAGAGACGACAACTACTAAAAGAAGCAAGCAAATACTGAATAACTGCCAGCTATTTGTGTTGGGATCACAAGGTTAAAAAGAGAGGCCTGCCCTGAACCTAAAGAGGCCCACTAAAAGCTTCAAGTAACCCCATGAAGAAAGAAAGGGAGGCTTGGGGCAGGGGCTTTCAAAGAGGAGCGACCGTGGCTTCAGGGAAGGAGGGGAGCAATCAGCTGACTGGCTGGCTGTGAGCTGAGGCCTGTGTACAGTCTGCTGTCTGCACGTGTGCGTCTGTGGAATCTGTGGCATGTGAATCTTTGCATTGTCCTCCAATCTGCACTGGATAATAATTCCCCTCTCAACAGTGAGTCCACAAAAAGAACTTGGCCTCAAACCCACTATGCAACACATGAAGGAGAGGGAGGACAGAGCAAGGCAAAGGTGTGAAGAAGATGAAGAGAAATGGGATCAAAAGTAATTGGGATTAGTGTCGAGTCCAGCTAAAAAGCAAGTTGGCATTTTAACTCAGTAAAGTGTGCAAAGGATGTGTGTCACTCTTGATTGAGAAAAATTAGAGTCGTGTCTAATCACCTTAGAATTTCTGAATATTCTAGTATGATTTATGTATGGTGCATGTGTGTGTTTTGCTATTCTCGTTTGCCCTCTCCTTGTTTTTCTGAAGCTGAACCCCTGACACAAAGCTCTCTACTCCTTTTCACTGTCCCACTTTGAAGCCATTGCAGAAGTAGGTCAGTCAGTTTGATGCTCAGTGTTAATGAAGTAGCCTGCATTGTGCCTGGAGCCACGAAGGGGCGACATGCTCTCCACACCGAGCTGCAGTGCTCTTCTTCTGCAGCTGTGCTCGCCTCTTTGCCGCCCTGTAACGGAACACAGGTCCCACGCTCATTTTCAGCAAGCACGTCCTGGGTCAGAGGAGAAAGGGGGGAGGGGTGCACAGGAAGACGCTGTCAGGAAGTGGCGTGTCCTTTTACTGTAATCTCTGCAAGTGCTGTAGTTTCTTATTCTCTTATTTACACCTCATATCTGACTGCTTTGTAGTGGTGCATGCTCACAGATTAACAAGTTATTTGCTTTTGTCACAGATTATTTTGACGAGTGAGTAGCAACCACTTGTACCTGTCTTGCATTTTATTTGGACAGGAATAAGAAGCATGGCTGCAAAAAACATATCTTTCAACACAATCGTGATGTGATATGAACCAAATGTGTCACATAGTCTTAATGGGAAGCCCTTCTGTTCAACTGGCATTATGAGCCGTGCAGTCAACCAGTTAGCAGAACTCCATTCATTTCCTACACATCTGAGGATCCAGCCAGAACGTGGAAGGTCAACAAACTGGTCAAGAAGTCTGCCCCAGCTGAATCATGGTTCCTGACAGCTGCAGAGATTAGCATACTTCCCTATTTCACTGTTAATGTGATTTTGAAGCGCGGACAATTGTTCAACGTGTTTCCTCATTCTCTACAACTTTTGTCGGGAAAAAAAAAGTATTTGGGCAGATGCAACACAAAAACAATGCTTAGAGGGTAGCTGCACCCATCGCTGGGATCAGGGACTCAATGACTACAAGAGGGAATAAAAAATAAAAAGTTATGCAACATTACTGCAAAATATATACGTCTTAAAGCTAGACTTTTCAAAGGGGAAATACATTGTTTTCACCCAGGTATTTTCTGCTAATGGTGCTAATATTAGCTAGCTTGTTTCATGAAAACTTCACTGAACTCAACATTTTTGCTTTTGGGTTAAAATCACTTAAGTGTGACATGCTAAAACACAACACAACATTAGCACAAGCATAGCTCAGCCTATATGACTGCATTATCTAAAGGTTGAAAACTTGAAGCTAACATTAAATACCAGAAGTTACTGGTTATACCAAACCAAGGCTGAGTCTAGTAACATAACCTGGATTTAGTAGTTCAAGTTTTCACTTGCAAGAGGAAGAATTTTAAAAGTTGCAAAGTGTCTCAACAAGTGTCTCTACGGTACGTGCAGTATATGCAAATGTATGCTAATTCTCCTTTCCTTCGACTTTTCATTACTAACTAAATATCAGCCGTCATCATTGATATAAACCGGAGTTACTGATTTGAGAAGCAGCTGGCCTCCAGCAGTCGGTCTCCTGGGAGGCCCTCTGTCCTGTCTGTGGTTGTGTCTGGTGCTGTACGTAAAATATTTGGACCAATTACAAGTGAGGCCACTTTCACTGCGGCTGCACCTGTTGCAGCAAATGGGCCCTGTTTGTTTACTTATCCTGCGACCGTTACTGCAAGCCTCATGCTTCACTACACAAGAAACGGCAGCTGTGTCAATTCGATTGTTTTCAAGTCCAGTAGGAGGAGTCAGTTCATGCTGCAGCAGTTTGTTTTGAAGATATTGATCACAGATGAGTCAAAGTCACGTTCAGAGACCATTGGTCGACGATTCTTTGTAATCTAGCACGTATCTGAGCCGGGTTGCCGCAGGTGTACTGTAGAGAGGCAACTGCTTTCTGCTGCACTGCATTTACAGCATTGTGCCTAATGGGGGCATTTCCTGGGTCAAACTGAAATAGATTTTGTCAGAAGGTGTCCTTGCACCGCCTGACCCAAACCCTATGTGGCTTAAAAACACACATTCTTCATTGTTACACCAGTTTGCATCAGAGGCAGCATTGCAAGCGGTTCTGTCCTCAAGAGCACTAAATGCCAAAATACAGCAGCAATGTGTTGACTTGCGTTGCATGATGCATCGCTGCTCTAATTTCTCAATAGATCTTCTCTCTTAAGCATTTTTGTCACTTACAGACCTCCATAATCAGTGCATGGGAACTTCCCTGGTCACCAAGAAAGGTTGATGCAGAATAATGCCTTAATGCCTCACATTCAGATGAGATGCAGCTACAGGTGCTATATCTCAGTCAGTTAAAAGAGCCGCAACAAAACTTTCTATAAAGAAGTTTAGCTACAATGCAATAAAGGCCACCATGGGTCAGGCTTTTAAAGGAATAATGTGTGAATGGGCCACCTCCTGCATTAGTGAAGCAGAGGATGCCTTTTGTTCTCCATGGGCAGAGGTGAGGTCTGTCTCAGACGAGGATTATCCCAGGCCGAGTAGAGAAAGCGCCTTTCCAGGGCCCAGTCATGCAGTCTGTGATCTATTGTGGGCACTAATCAGAGGCTGTGGACATTTGCATATTGGCAGCAATTTCAGCCAGGCATGAGCAAGACATGGTTCACAGACAAGTCTGCGCAGCACACAGCTCAGATCTCAGGTCCTCCGCTAATGACTCATTTCCTGTCGTCAGTTACAGATTGAGATCATGTAAAAAAGAGAAGAAAAGGGAGGAAAAGGTCATGAATCAAATGAACATGCGTCAGATTGTATGCTGCACTTGTGGCCATGCATTGACTGCTAGCTCCACCTCAAGTCTCTTCAGTCTGCATGTGCAGGATGTCCTGTGACACAGGAAGCCTCATTTAAAAGTCAGTGGAAGAGAAGGGAGGAGTACGGTTTTGGGGTGGGGTGGGGCGCAGGTTCTGTTATGGTGAGTCAGAAAACAGGTCCCGACCCAGCGTCGTGTCACATCTGATGCTTCTCTCTCTGTTCCTTTTCAATCCAACCTGTTTGCATGTCTCTGTCAGCGCCTGCCGAGGAGCTCATGTTCAGCACACAGTGAACTCAGTGACCCTCTGGCGGCAAAAACATCATACTCTTTCACCCTCCCCACTTTTGCTTTGAACTCTGTAACCTCCCCTTTACTTTCTTTTCAGTAGAAAAAAAGAAAAAAATCCCATTTGTGCACAGCCCTCTCTGCCTTCACTCTATGCTAATGTATAGTTTGAGGTTCAACTGTTGTATAAGGATAGTCTTCAAAAATAACGCTCAAAATTTCTTTTTATTCTTCACTTGCAGGAAGTTAATTAAATATTGTGTTAAATACATTCTTTATTAAACCATCCTCAACATGCTTTGTTTCCTATTAGAAAGTTTTCACATTCTCAAGTAAATTAGCCATAACTCAAAATATTGTAAAATAAGATATAATTCTTTCATAGTAATAGAGTCTGAGTCATATTCTTGCCAAAAGCCTAACCTCAACCCAAGACCAACATTTCAGAGATGCGCACAGACAATCCATCTATTGTTTTGAACGCGGGTGTCTCTGTCTCCATGCTTCATGTATCCCTGTTGAATCCTGTGGTTGGGGACATCTGGCTTTACTAACTGCAGGGAGCTTCTTTCTTGTTCACATGAGTATTTAGGGGAAATTCCCTGCTGGTACGTCTTGTGTTGCAATTTGGTGTTTCATTGTACGCGCCATCCAGCACTGCAAGTTGCATATTAGGTCTGTGTGTGCAGCATGTCTGCGTACTTTATGACCATTGTTATTTTTCTCTCTCCGTGAATTACCACAGGAGGCGCCTCCTCCTACTTTTTTTAGCGTTCATAACATAGCATTAAAGAAAATGGAATGAAAAAGGGTTTAGGTGTGTACGCAAGAAAAAAAGGAGCAGATGGGTTAAAACCAAAGTTTCTACTGACGGTTAGGTCTTTCGGGAGCGTAACTGTCGGTTTGAGAACATTGAATCTGTGCATAGGCCGTGATATTTCAGATCTTTTTTTTTTTCCTTCCGTCCAAAAATCATGCTAATTTTCCATTTGGATCGGAGGCAGTGCTGCTGTTGTTGCTGGAAGGGTGGGATAGTGTTGTTCAGAAAAAACTAGGTGAAGACATATGATCATAGCCTACGGTGAGAAGGGAATAGGATGACCAGCCTAGTAAACTCAAGTATGGGACTTCACAAAGCAAGCATTGGTTCCTAACTTTGGTCACAGGCTAGTTAAGTAGGTCGCCAGATATAACTGACATTTAACTTCTATTTTGTTTAACTAGATGTTCGGTATATACGATGTTATAAAGCCCTGGAATACTTCCTGGTACCATCAATAGTAATTCATTGGACATAAATGTATGATTTTACTGTGAACAAAACTTTTTTGTTTTCTCGTTCCAGAACTCCATCAGACACAACCTGTCCCTACACAGCCGCTTTGTGCGCATACAGAATGAGGGAACAGGAAAAAGCTCCTGGTGGATGCTGAACCCAGAAGGAGGAAAGAATGGAAAGTCACCACGACGCAGAGCTGCCTCCATGGACAACAACAATAAATTTGTCAAGAGCAAAGGAAGGGCCACGAAGAAAAAGGTACTTTTGTCAACAATATGCTCAATAAAAAAGTCGTAGACAGATATTTTGGTCATTTTCTTTCACAATTCTGAGGACATGGAAACATTTTGGTGAATATTTTATGGTTTTCTGTCCCCAGATGGCTCTTCAAGAAGGGGTTGAGGGAGGAGCAGGCAGCCCTGGCTCCCAGTACTCTAATTGGCTGGGAAGCCCAAACTCCCACAGCAACGATGGCTTTGAAGCCTGGAGCTCTTTTAGGACACGCACCAGCTCTGACGCCAGTACTCTGAGTGGACGCCGTTCACCTTTCCCTTCTGAACAGGATGACCTGGGGGAGTCTGACAGCCACATCATGTATCCTGGAGTGGCGGGGACCAAGATAACCTCCACCCTGCCCAGCCTGTCTGAGGTGGCCGGATCCATGGGCCAACGGGGCTCAGAAAATGTCATGGAGAGTCTGCTGGATAACCTGAACCTGCTGTCTCCTAAACCACCCCAGCTTGGCTCCGACCCCTCACATTCCCCTCATGCTGCCATGCTTCAGAGCAGTCCCTATAGCTCCACTGGCTTGACCACACGGCAACAGCAGGACTATCATAAGTGCATGTACGGTCAGGTGAGGATGAACTCCCTGTCCCCTGTTCCCATGCAGACAGTTCCAGAGTCCAAGCCGAGCTTTGGGGCTTATGAGAATCAGTATATCTGCCCTGCTGGCCTCCTCAAAGACCTGCTGACTGCAGATGCAGACAGCAGTAGGGACATGAGGCCCTCTCGGGATTCACTGGTGTCTGAGGTTGGGAGGGGGCGTTGCCTAATGCCCTCTTACAGCAGCCAGAGCCACGTAGGGGGTCAAAATGCAGTAAAAATGATTAATCGCCCTCAGAGTCACACAGTTCCTCATGTAAATCCACCAGCTATACATAGTCAGGGTCCTGCTGCCTCACGAGACTTGAATAGCTGTAACATGATACCCTTGACTAGTCTGACTAGTCTTTCAGGAGCCCCTCCTCGAATGACAAGCCTGAGGACATGCATGCAGCTTCCCCGTGGACACCCAGCACATACTAATGATGTCTCAGTAAGCTACGGCAGCAGCAACAGCTACAGGGAGCTTCACCCACACGGCCATCATCAGGAGCGGCTACCTAGTGACCTGGACAACGTGTCCATTGAGAGGCTTGAATGCGACCTGGAGTCTGTCCTACATGACACCCTCATGGATGGTGGGGCGCTCGACTTTAATTTTGACCCCGCAGCTGGACCTCATGGGTTTTCCCAGAGGGTGAAGACGACCACACACAGCTGGGTATCAGGGTAGGATGCCTGCAGGATTGCAAACAGGTGAGACTGACAGTTACTCAATACTTCAATCAAACTATAACAAATAAATGAAATGTTTCTTATCGCTAAACATTTTCCATTTTCCCTCGCAGGTTTTTCACATCACTCCACTGCTCACCTTCATTCAGAAAGTGGAAAATATGTACAAAGAAGCCGCCACCATCACTCTTCAAAGAGACACAAACTCATTCTCAAAAATGTACATCCTGAAATCTACCCTCACATATAACAGTCATGTTATTTCTTTACATTTAAGAGTAAATAAAGGACGTTTGTCCTTCAGATCCTTATACTAGCATAAGGTAGCTAGACCTGATATTCATATGAACAGAGAGGCACGTGAACTACTCTCGTTTACGATGTCCTTTCAAAGACAGGACATATGTATATACCTGATTATTTTTACTAAATCATATATATAATATAGTACTGTGTATTAAATAAGACAGAACACATTATCAGTGCCTGACAACTATTAAAGTGAAAGTAATTTCTTAATTGTATGATTTGTGGTCAGTCACATATGACCTTTTGTTGTAAAGCTTTGCAGCATTCACCAGGCTCACCTGAGAATACCTGTGGGACTATGAGGTTGAACTGGAGGCACAGCTATAAGTTGGGTTTTCACAGCACACACTGAATAAGTAGCTGACAGAAGACATTTTAAAATCAGTAATACTGTAGATAAAGCACTCTATCATCTGCATAGTGATACATATTAAAATGATGAAACAGTTATGTAGATAGTCTAAGAGGAAATGAAGCGTGACAGTAAGATACGTATGGGGATGTGCAACGCCATGGAGCACATTATGAAACAAACATCAATTAATTAAGGGCATCTTCTCATCCACATACTGTAGCTTAAATATTGAGACAGGCGTTGGGGTACAGTGCAGCCCTCCAGTCAAAAATCCCCAAAACAAACTGAATCTCTGACTGAAACTAACTCATCACTGATATACTGTATGACGGTATTTATTTATGTTTTTATTTTAATTGTAGCTGGTTGACTATTGCTTCATGCTCTGTAAGCTTGTAAAATATGTGCTGTATATGTATGTATGTATGTATTGTACTGAAGTTGAGTTATTTTTCCCCTTTGAATCAAACTAATTTCAAAGACGGAAAGATATGCATTGTTACCTTCTCAAAACTGTTTACTGAAAGTTCGTATCGTCCTCAATTCACGTAGAGAAGTCAAATTTGTAAATGTTCCTTGTATTGTTAATGGTGTTTTAATGCAGTGATTCAGAGTTGTTTAGAAAATGCAGGGATTTTTATAGTTTTTAAAATGTCCATGGAAAATTTCTTGGATCTAGGATAGGATTACATGATGTTTTGCAAATCATTTGTAAAGTTATGACTAACTTCTCAAAACAATATTGGACCCACTGGAAAAATAAACTTGGCGAACAAGTTGAAATCACTTTGTGATAAAGGGACATTTTGGACAATCTGGAGCTTTTCACCTGGTGGATGCTGGATTGATACAGTGAGAGCAGGAGTGGATGGACAGGTTGATGGTGAGACCCTGGACTTGGTTGCTCTTTACCTCCAAGCAGCTACAGTTGTTATGCACCAAAGACTTATTGTCTCTACTAAACAGATTTCAAAGAAAGTGCCAATTCACTGTGCCTACTCCATCTCAGACTTATTTTCTTCAGTTTTTTGTATATGACTTAACTGTTCTTGTACTGGAACATTATACTGTATAATTGTGTGAGACATGGTTGTTTACATATCTCAGTCCAAACTATATCAATGAAATATATGAACACTCATACCTCAAAATATTTTACCTCTGAAGTGCTGAAGGGATTTTTTTCCTGCCATTGTCCTCAGTGAGTAATGTATTGAATTCACTTCCGACATGTGATTTTTGTACATATTTTTAATTTTTCCTTTTTATTAAATAATGCTGAAACCAGTTATGTTTGGATGTTTTCATCTGTCTTTGCATTTTAGTATTTTTTTGCTTGAATATTATTGCCGTTAACTCTCATTAAATGTTAGACTACAGCAAAGTAACTGACTTTAAAATTGTGACATTATATATGATTTATTTTTTTCATACATATGTGCATTCATCTGTCATCTGACAAAACTGAACTGAATTGAAAGGTATGTACTAAACAGAACGTTGAGTAAATAATTTTATGATGTTGTGGATTTTATCTGTGACTCACAGTATATAATTACTGATTGAAAAATAAATATGTGACGAAACCATTGGAACACAACGCTAAAGCTTGTGACATTTAACATTCAAAGAGTCACTTGATGTGTCATATTAAACACTATGCAAACGATGATAATTTTCAGGAAACATGAAATGCAGATTTATTTTCGTCTTTGATATCCACATCCAGATATTTTTTAAAGAAGTCCTTTTTTCGTATGTAACTCATTCAATGCATACGTTTTCCGCTTGCAACTGAAAGAAAAAGACATGATATCACATATGGGTGATCCCCCCACCCCCACAAAAAAGAAAACAAGCTTTTTTTTTTTTTTTTTTTTAAACATCTTCTTCAGGAATGTAAAAGAAGGGAAATTACAACCGTAATATATACACTACCGGTCAAAAGTCTTAGAACACCCTAATTGTTCCAGTTATTTATTGCAGTTCAAGTCGTGCAAGTCCAATGAATAGCTTGAAATGGTACAAAGGTAAGTACTGAACAGCCAGAGGTTAAAAAAAATGGTTTGGTTACCCAAAACTGAAAAATAATGTACATTTCAGAATTACACAAAAAGGTCTCTTTCAGGGAACATGAAGTGGGTTCACAATTTAAAGCTGTTCTGCAGCAATGAAGGTTAAATCAGCCTTGAAAGCTGGTGCTACTAATTCCTAAAGGTGTTCCAACTTTTCTTGGTTACTTACAACCCTCTCTGTCTGCATAGTGTTGGAACACCATGTGGTACCAGACCCTCATGAGCATCAGGTGAACAGTATTGTACTGCAGAAAGTAGTGTGTTGCTACAAAAATGGTGAGAAAAAGGCAATTAACAATGGAAGAGAGACAGACCATATATCATAACACTTAAAATGTAGGTCTTTCCTACTGGGAAATTGCAAAGAAAGTCAAGGTGGCAGTGAGTACAGTTTTCTTCACCATCAAGAGGCACTCAGAAACTGGAGGAAACTCTGACAGGAAGAGGTCTGGCAGACCCAAAGCCACAACTGAATCAGAGGACAAGTTTCTGAGAGTTAACAGCTTGCGTGATAGGCGGCTCACAGGACAACAGCTTCAAGCACAGCTTAATAGTGGTCGTAGTAAGCAAGTCTCAGCTTCAACTGTGAAGAGAAGACTTCGAGTTGCAGGTTTGACCGGACGAGTTGCAGCAAAAAGATATTTCTAAGATGTCCAAGCTATGCCAGAACTACCTCAGGAAAAAAGAACAAGATGGTAAGCTTGAAAACATGGAGTGGCCAGCACAGTCTCCAGACTTAAACCCCATCGAGCTGGTTTGGGATGAACTGGACAGAAGAGTGAAAGCCAAGCAACCTACAAGTGCCACACATTTATGGAAACTTCTGCAACAGACTTGGGAAGAACTTTCTGAAGAATATTTGATTTCTATTGTAGAAAGAATGCCACGAGTGTGTTCAGCTGTTATATCTGCCAAAGGTGGCTAATTTGATGGGTCAAAAGTTTAGAATACATTTTGGTCTATAAATTGATTCCATGATTTCTTTTTTCAACTCAAATTGCTTATTTGTTCTATGCTTTCATTTCAGAGTGCAGTGAGACACTAAACTGAATCACTTTCAGTAAAAAACTGGAAAAAGCGTAGCTTTGATTTCGGTCTGGCACGGAGTCTGGCCAAATTGCACTTCCACGGTTCGCGTGTAACCGCGCGGGCCGCGCCAATCAGCGAACAGTTGAGTGATGACGCGGAACTCGCATGCCGAGTTGCTTGTAGTCCAGCGAAGCTTTCAACAGCATAGCAACAATGGCGACGGAGGAAGAGACGCTAGAAGCCATCCGCGAAGTTGTCTCAACTCTCGAGAGCATCACGGAATTAAAACCAGAACAAGAGGCTTGTCTTGTCAATTTTATAAATGGCAAGGACGTCGTAGCTCTCCTTCCAACTGGCTTTGGGAAAAGTTTGATTTATTTAACTGGAAGCGGAAGTGGTAAGCGTAAGAGCCTGAACTCCGGCGCACAATATACGTCATTACCAAACGTTGCTGATTGGTTAAGGGAACTCCAATGATTTTAAACCTCAAAATAAGCATCCGCCCATTACGGAGACAGATTCCTATTACATTGGGCCAGACCAGTGCCATAGAGAGACAGAGTTGCGACACTCTTTGATGTCGCCGCTATGGCTGTCACGTGGTTCATGTAAACCCAATTAGTTCCAAAACATGCGCTGGCTGTCATGTTCTTCTATGGGACAGACAGCAGCGATTGCATTGTTGAACGGTAAATATAAAATAAAACACACACCCAAGTACTTTTTCAGCTGTTATTACATTATTGCATTTTTGTTAATGTCAGTTTTGCATTTGGAGAGGCAGGGTGACAACGAAAAACTTACTTAGATAAGTTTTAGGCTACATGGAGGGAAAAGCTTAGTGTTCATGTTCGCATGGGTAGTAACACTGGCTTTAGAGGCTCTAACTTAACTTTTCCATATCATTCATCTGATGGTAGACGTCTCATGATATTCATTTGAGCACAACTGGGCTGTATTAGGCTATTGATTCCCGGGATTTTGCTTATAAATTCCGATTCAGCTATTAGCCTACCTTCGTGATAACGCAAAGAGGTCTGCCATGGCGGTCCGTTCAGAATTCGCCTAGAAGCTAGCTCACTTCTTCTGATGAGTGGCCACCCCCAGGACCACAACGCCAAACTCGCCAGTCCTAAAATTCCCGTCATTCCTAATTAAATAACCCTCGCTCAAATCACGAGTCACGACAATGCCTTGACATACCCTGATCACGAGCTCATGGCATGGGATAGCAATCTATCAGCATCTCATCAAGCATCAGCAAGTAGCGCTGGGCAAATTGTACACTAGCCAAGTGAACATGGAACAGGAACAGTACAACAAATTAAGTACAGCCAACACGTCACATAATGAAAAGTTAGTATATCCCAAAATTAAATTAAATAAAAGTTGCTATAAAGGTGGTAGCGATTCATTACCGAACTACCTTCACAGCAGGGGAAGTCGCGCTGGCTAATTAGCTAGCACGCAATGCTAGAAAATTGGTTGAAACATTCATTCATCTTCTATACCCGTTTAGTCCTGTTAAGGGTCACGGGGGTCTGCTGGAGCCTATCCCAGCTGTCATCGGGCGAGAGGCAGGGGTACACCCTGGACAGGTCGCCAGTCCATCGCAGGGCTAACACAGAGACAGACAACCATTCACACTCACAGTCACACCTACGGCCAATTTAGAATCACCAATTAACCTAATGAGCATGTCTTTGGATGGTGGGAGGAAGCCGGAGTACCCGGAGAGAACCCACGCAGACACAGGGAGAACATGCGAACTCCACACAGAAAGGCCAGCCGGCCCATGGATTCGAACCGGTGATTGGTTGAAACAACCAAGATAAAATATAAATAATTACGCTGTGCATATACAAATGAAGACCAGTATCAGCATCGCAAAGGGCCTCTGATACAATATAGACAGTTGACAATTCAAAAGAGGTCGATATTTCAGCAACTTACCTCTGGAACAACCCGATGCGCAGCAATGTAAGTGAATGAGGTCGAACGCCCAAATGACAGTGTTTGGAACTAATCCGATTTTCAAATCCCGGAAGTAGGAGGTTAAAAGCGCCGCCATTGTTTACAACGGAGGTCTATGGGAGTGTCGCAACTCTCTCCCTCGGCACTGGGCCAGACTAACGTGCCAGACCGAAATCAAATTTCGGGCAGAAACGTAGGATGGTAACGACCACGCTAGAAAAAGCGTGGTGTTCTAAAACTTTTGAATGGTAGTGTATTTATGTACATAAAATATAATAGCTTGTTAAATTATACTAAAATTAATGAATTATGATTAGCTAAACTGGGATGTGTAGAAGTAATAGTTTTGATATTATGTTTTGATATCTGCTGACTTATAGCATGCTAACCTGCTAGCCAGTCATGCTATTTGATACCATGTAGTAAAATGGGATTGTGAGTCAGTGTAGTGTTTAGTATCCCTCAGTCCACTGGAATTAGCAGCAATGCCCACAGAGTATATTATGATTTATAAGTGATTTTACATAATTTATGATTCTAACTTTTTGTCCATCATGATGATAAATGCGACAATGGCTGAAGCTCTTGGCAAGGGACCTATGGAGAGCAAGATGGACAGGAAGTTATGGTTTGTTGTTAGCCTAGCATGGACCTCCATCCTCTTTCTGTTCATTCACTTCCTCTCACACCACTTATGACTTCCCTTACCCTGCCGAAAGCATCAGGTGACACCGAGGCCTGGAGGCCCGAAGGCCCGGAGGCCTGGTTCCTGCAGAAAGCAAGGATGACTTATATTACCAAACAGATCATCATGCAGGTTGGTTGTTTGAAGGTTTACATGCTGTAGCAGTGTCTCCAGTGTCTGATGTCAAATGAAAGTTGGTTGAGCTAACATTGTAAAAGACCTGAAGTTGCCCTTCATGTTTATATAAAGCTGTTCCTTCTGCTTCTGTACTGATCTAAGTTGTAGAAATCAGCCTCATACATTTTATTTTTGTCATAAATGTGTCCTCATTAGCAAAAACAGCTTTCTTTCTTAAGGGGATCGTGTCCCTCAAAACAGAAACAAAAAAACTAATCTATAATAGTCTTTAACAGAAGGTACACGTTTATGTCTCTGAAGTCTGTTGCATGTTCATGTCATGTCAATATTAACTCACAAATGCTTGTGTATCAAAACCCACCATGATGAAAGAGGCTTCAGTATCTCAAGGCTATTTAACAGAAAAAACAGTAACTCTACAAACCATTTTGCACCTCTACTCTGAATGTAATGCTCTCATTGTCACAGCAGGAATGTTGGTTTAAGGACCAGTGCACAGACACCAACTCTTTCCCTAGGCTCAGTCTATCAGAAGCCTCTTTACTCTTTGTTTAGTCTAGTTTGTGACGACCAAGATTGTAACTTTCAAAAACGACTTGACCTGCCGTGACTCGAGGTTATTACTTGACTCCAGTGCTAGAGCATCTTAAACAGTGAAGCTGACTGTGAGGAATGAGGCTCGTGCAGGATGGACACCCGTCATTAAGCACACATGGAACCCACATGCTTTCGTCCAGATGCTCAAAGGTCACGGCAGGCCACACAGGTGAGTGAGTGCTTCAGTTCAAGTTCACTTGAGGGGATTTTTGTGATGTGAAACAATAAAACATCAGATAACAATCAGCTGTCCTTAAGAGAGTTGAGAGTCATGCATCTCACTGCAGCAATATACTCTATGTATCACACAGGAAGTCACATTTAACACCAAGATCTCCCCCAGTGATAAACTTACCACTTTTTCTATAGTTTACTTCTGCCCAAGATAAGCCCACTGACACCACTGATTGATTCATTTGTGTTTATTTAATAAATCATTTACTTTCATTACTTAACTAAACATGCATAAATCCTTCTGCAATAAAATCACTCATCTAACCTCAGGCTACTTACCTGTGGGAAGTAAAAGAATCCAATTCATTATTTTTGGTTAACATTGCATTAAAAGCCTGCTGTAACCTACCTCCAGCACACTGCCTACAGTAGTTCCAGGTCATGAACCCAGGGCAGGCCCACAATCAAACATTCTTTGGTTTCTCCACGACTTATGATCATTATCAAGTAACATTTTCATTCCTTCTGACGGTGACTCACTCAGACTCCCCGGTTTTCTGACTAATTTGGTATTGCTTGAGCTGTGACTGGGAGTTGGGGCTTTTATAGAGGGTGTATGGCAGTGGTAGTAATAAATATGACATTTCCCAGTTGGATCTGCATTTTATGCTGCAGACAAACATGTACCAGTTCCAAATGGCCACATTCAAACAAAATCTTGCTGTAAATCTAGGTTGTGGCGATGCTGCATTCACTCTACAAGTTACAAAACGGCCATGCGTGGCCAGCTATGGCCTCAGTTAGTTACTGTTGACTGTTGTTGACTATGTTGGAGGGTCATCACCTGTTGAAAGTTTAACTGCTGATACAAACACTTGATCGGATAGCACATCAAAAAAAAAGTTGAAGCCAACTCATGGCAGGTGGGTCACGTTGCATGGTATTGCCGCCTTTCATTGGGAAAGAATTGCTGCGTTTTTCCTACTGTGAACACAACATAATGCACCTTCAAACTAGTTTGCCAACAGACAGTTTAAAGTAAATTCTTTTACAAGTTTACAATGCAGGTGAGTACTTCCTTCAAATGATACTGGGCCTTCACTCGGGGAACCAAGTTTGGTTGGCTCTGTGAATCACATTGACTGAGACTGAGAAATTCATAAAGGAAACCATTTACAGTTAATGATGTGCCCATCGTCCCATATTACCCAGTGCATTTTGAAAAAGTCACCTGGATTAACTTTAGAGAACTACAGTAATCACCATATTTTGGACCAAACTGTCAGGTAACTACCCACTGGGGAGCTCCCCCAAGGACCACACACCTTCTTTTTATCTGTCTGCAATCCCACTACCTACAGGAATGCTGATGTGATATTATATATATATGGTATAGTAAGTCTTATACAGAACATAAAACAGTTTGTGAATTTACAATGTCATTTTTTAAGATAGCATTTGTTGATACTGCATTTGTGCATTTGACCAGTGTTCTAAAACAAAAAGTTTGCCATGTACTGGGACAGTACCTTCCCTGAAGTGTGACCTAAAAACAGAGTTCAAAGAATTACAATTGTTCTCATTTTCTACAGTACAGGCGCATACAAGAAAGGGAACCATGAAAAAGTCCCTGCAGTCTGAAAGCACCTATATATCTATCTCCAGTATAGGTTTAATTTATACCTTATACAGATGTGACGTTCCTGAACTAACCAAATCTATTGACCGGTTCTTTAAGACGAACGATGGGAACCGAGACGCAGTTGCAGGCCATTCTCTTCTTGTTGTTTTTGCTGTGTTTCCCACAGATGCACACACAAGAAGGAGAAGAAGATGCTTATTTGATATAAGTATGACGTCACAGTCCACTCTGCCTTCACGTGAGTGCCTCAGTTCGCAGCAGCAGCATCTGAATGCACTTTTGTGACACCAAAAACAGTAAAGCAAAGTGCATTGCCATAATATTGTAGTGTTATAATGGTGAGCATAGCTGCCTTCTGAGCAGTTTGATTCCCACTCAAAGTAAAGGTCTTCACTGAAATTCTCGCAGAATATTTGAAGTACCCATCTATCTAGAATCAATGATTCAGAATAATTCTAACTCAGATACCCACCAATAGAATATATATTGGTGGGATGTCTACGTTTGAATGATTCTGATTCAGATCTTACCCTATCATTCCTCCCAGTTATTATTTCACGGATAAAATGAGAGGAAAGGAACAGATCCACAAGATCTGTCTCTCTTCAAACAGCTGTAAATCCACTAAATGCTATGCTCTGTATGAGAAATCCACCTAAATTATTATTACATAGAAACCATTGCAATTCACTCAACTTGGGATAATATTGTATAGTCCCCTTAAACAAGGCCCCTGAAAAGCAATGGAAATAACTATAGACATTTAAGGCAGCTGATTAATCAGGTGAAATATTATTAGCTCATGACAAGGAGTCATAGAGTTTTCTCTGAACTCACCTGGAGCATTCAGAACACTGAAACCCTTACCTTCAAAACTACTTCCGTGAATTACTTACTACATTATTACTTGTTGCCCTCTGATGGATATTCTTTACTGTTAGTCTTTGCTTTTTTTTAGAGAGACGTGGAAATATTCAAATGGAATAATATGGAAAGTGATAACATGTCCATTTCCTGTATGAAATGAGGCTGCATTACAGTGAGAGTCTTTCGTATCAGCGTTTACTCTCTCCAGCTTAATGATCATTTACATAAATAGCAGAATAAATGAAAGATCATTACATGTTGAATTATAATGTCTGCTCATTTCTCTGACAGACTGTAAACACTACCTTGTTGCCTTTAGTAATTCATTTTGTAATAAGAACAAGTGTATATTCATCTCTGAATAACTGGGTTGGCACATCCAGCCATCTTCACACACAATAATCATGCAGTGAGAGCTATTCAACAAGGAGGCGGTTGAAGTGGCCGTTGTTTTCAGAGTCATCAGGTCACCTCTCATGCCTGACTGGTCAATAAAGTATATTAAAAGAAGGTGGGTGGGTGGCTGTGAGGGGTTAAAGGGCAGTGTTGGGATGGTTACTTTCAAAATGTATTCCCCTACAGTTTACTGATTACATGTCCTAAAATGTAATCTGTAATGTATTCCCTTGGATTACTCAAGTAAAGTAATATATTCTAAATACTTTTGGATTACTTTTAGCTCACTTCAAAATGGTCTAGCTGTGCGTGTTTATCTGGGACACTGAACACATGCTTTAGAGAACTAATCTAATTACTGTCTTCAGAGAAAAAAGTTATGCAAGTACACAAAACATAAATGTGTTGCGTTTTGTCCTGCAACTGATACTATTTAAAGAAAAATGGCATCCAAGAGTCAATAGTATTGAGCTGAAACGGGACGCACTTTGTCCCGTAATACCGTGAGAATCAAAAATAGTGTGTAATATGTCAATGGAATTAATGAATAACAGGGCGCCTTATATGAACATTTACGGTAAACTTATTGCCAGGCTGTCTCCTGCTCTGTGACCAATGAGCTGACAGCAGGAATCCCGCTCATCTCAGTATTACAAGAGGAATGTTCTGCTTTCTATTGTTTTATATTAATTTATACACTTTTAAATTAGGCAGGACAGGTTTCTGTTTAAGATATTTATTTTATTCTGTTAATTTTGTTATTTTGTTTGTCATCCAAGAGTCAATAGTCTTCAAGTTCCTTTACCTTTATTAATTTCCACAGCTCAGAAATGAGGGAAATTAAAGTGCAACATGGCTGCTTTAACAAGCAGGTGTATAACAAAGCAATAACATGCTATGAATGTGCATAAAATAAAAATTGTAAATTGCATTGAGAACAATACAGAGTGCAATCATGCACTTTGTGAACTCACAGCAAACACATTATGCATAGTCAAAAGGTGACGCTTTGTCAATGCGCTGCATCAGAGTCTTCCTGCACATAGGCGCTTTCCCAAAAGTTGTACTGGTAGTGGCGCTGCATTTGTCACCGTCATCAGCAGTCATCATTTTCTCAGTCCTTTTAGCTGCTGTCCTCTGTATGGCTATGGGGTGCTTTCCCTGAATATATATAAAAATAAATAACGGCATAAACTTCCATTGCTACACAGACGACACCCAGCTATATTTATCCATGAAACCAGATGAAACGAATCAGCTGGTTAAACTCCAAGCATGCCTTAAAAACATAAAGGCTTGGATGACCTGTAATTTTCTACTTTTAAACTCAGACAAAACAGAAGTCACTGTATTTGGCCCAAAACATCTCAGAGATTCATTATCTAATCACCTGGCTTCTTTGGATGGCATTACCCTGGCCTCCAGTACTACTATGAAAAACCTTGGTGTTATATTTGATGAGGATATGTCCTTTAATTCACGCATAGCAAGGGGGCGGCTGTGGCTCAGTAGGTAGGTTCGATCCCCGGAATGTGCCACATGCCGAAGTGTCCTTGAGCAAGACACTGAACCCCCAGTTGCTCCCAGTGCGTGGCACTGGTGTGTGAATGTGTGAGTGCTTGTGTGAGCAAATGGGTAGATGTGTCTGTGACTGTAAAGAGCCTTGAGTACCAATAGGTAGAAAAGCGCTATATAAAAACAAGGCAAATTTACCATTTACAAAAAGCAGGTAACCAGGACTGCCTTCTTTCACCTGTGTAATATCGTCAAAATTAGGAACATCCTGTCTCAGAGTGATGCTGAAAAACTAGTACATGCATTTGTGTCTTCCAGGCTGGATTACTGTAATTCATTACTGTCTGGCTGTCAAAATAGCTCTTTAAAAAGCCTCCAGTTGCCAACAAGAATATTGACAGGAATTAGAAAGAGAGATCACATTACTCCAGTATTAGCTTCTCTTCAATGGCTCCCTTTAACATCTAGAATAGAATTTGAAATCCTCCTCCTTACATACAAGGCCCTAAAAGGCCTAGCTCCACCATATCTTAAAGACCTCATTGCACCATATCATCCCAACAGATCACTTCAATCTCAAAGTGCAGGCCTACTTGTGGTTCCTAGAATTTCAAAAAGTAGAATGGGAGGTAGAGCCTTCAACTATCAGGCTCCTCTCCTGTGGAACCAGCTCACAGTTTGGGTTCCGGAGGCAGACACCCTCTCTGCTTTTAAGGCCAGGCTTAAGACTTTCCTTTTTGATGAAGCTTATAGTATGGGCTGGACTGAACCATCCCTTAGCTATGCTGCAATAGGCCTGCTGCACTGAGCGCATGTCCTCTACTCTCTTCTCTCTCACACCAAGCTCCTATCATCTCATTTCTTTTCTCTGGCACTGAGCTCTTGTCCTTTAATTTCTTATCTAATTTCTTCTCTATTATTAGTCATGCAATTCTGTGCTACTGCTGTATAGCATGTTAACTGCTGTGTGTCCCTCTCCCTCCCCTCCCCTCCCCTCTCCTCACCTTTCTGTCTCAACCCAGCTGGCCTTAGGCAGATGGGTCCCTCCATATGAGCTGGGTTCTGCTCAAGGTTTCTTCTTGTTAAAGGGAGTTTTTCCTTGCCACCGTCGCCTTCAGGCTTGCTCTGGAGGTTTCAGACCGGATTTTGTAAACCGTCTTGAGACAATTTGTATTGTTATTGAAGCTAAATAAATAAAATTGAACTGAATTGAAGAGTACTGTCAACTTACTTGTCTAACTCATCAAAAAAAAAAGAAAAAAGTACAGAAAAAAAAGAAAAAGTATATTTCTTTAATTCTTTTAGAATATTCTCACCATGTCACTCACTGTTTTCTTCCAGAATAACAATTCACTTTCCCAGTAAATGTAATCATAACATGAAAAGTGTTCATATTTATAATACATCTGGTGTTTGTGTGCCATTCTCTAGCATAAATGAGCAGATGTGTGTTTGTAAAACTGATGATTGAAGTGTGTCTTGTGTCTCTATATGTAAAGGTTATTCACGTCACAAACATGATTTGTTCCACAATCATTGTCTCATGACACAGATGTGTCCTGCTGTGGTCCCACTCCTGGCTGATGCTCCTAATTGACTCATAGAAAAAGAAGCAGAACCTCCATTAACATCTGCATGGAGAGAAAGATGGATGTTTGTATAATGTACCTCGGGGCTGATGGAGATTATTCCTGCCGTGCCTGTATAAATAAGATGGATCTTTTGGTCATGGTTTTTCCCAAAGGGGGGGCGATGGCCTGGAGAGGTTGCACAGCAAGCTCAGGGCTGGACTAATTTGTCTGTGTGGCCCAGACACAAAGCCAGGAAATTAGGTGGTTTGGGCTTTTGGACCTTTGATAATATAAAACATTATATGCACACGCACATCCAGCGTTGGAGATGTAATGCTTGCCTGGATCTATCAGGGGGAGGCCAAGATAAAGATTAATTTGTGATGAAATTAACCTGGCAGCTGCATGCTGATCAGTCCCGTTACATGATTCTTGAACAGGAAACAGAGGAAATCATGTTGGTAGTATGGGTGCAAATGACTGGCTGGATCTTCACTCATGGTGACAGCATCATGGCAGCTTTCAGTCTCAAACATGCTCTAGTGAAGCTACACTATGTTCAGGATGGGTCTTCAGCCACAAACTGTAGAAGTTGAGAGGAAGCAGATGATACATAACATGCTAGATGACATACAGTATATTTTGTCTTTACTGAACACATTTTCCTGCAATTTACCACAACACTTCTGTAAAGGCTGGCCTGCTATGGCTCAGAGCGGGTTGCCGAAATTGCTTCTGATTCCAGGCAAGCACTTTGCATGCCAGCTTCTGTATAAATGGATGAATACCACTAAGGTAGAAATATAAACGCTATAGAAGTGCAGGCCACAGACTGTATAAAGAGGAATGTCAGGACCGCTCCTCTAAAGCTGCTCTAATGTGAAGCCAAAGCAAGTAGAGCTCCCCCTGGTGACTGGCTGCAGTATAGGTCAAAAGCTCCACCCCCTCCATGTTAGTGGAAGGGACTTGGGCCGAACTAAAATACTAAAGTGCACATCAAATAATTTTTTTTCAAGGATAGTTTCTGTCATTTTAGGTGGTTAATATAACACTGATGCATATTCAAATGTCCATTTTTCATTTCATTTTAGTTACAAGGAAGTGGGGATGCATTGTTCATATTTATATACAGTCTATAGTGCAGACCCACATATAAATCATAAGCTCAAAACTGACCAAGTTACTGTTGGATTTTTTTTATTTGTTTTTATTTTTTACCAAAACTGAGATACGGTATGGTTTTAAACTTGACCATTTGTTACTTTTGCTAAAAAATAAAAAAATAAAAAAATAAAAAGTCATATTTTAGTACAGGTCGCTGACCTGACATAAATACAACAAGAACAGCTAAAACAGTGGATCAAAACAGCACGAGGCTAGTGGATAACATTAACCCAGTAGTGCAACATGGTCTCAAGTCTTTTGATTTCTAGAGTGGAATCAATGCCACAGGAGTAAAGTTGTCAAATCTTTTAGTGGGCATCAAACTCCAGGAACAGTGCATTTCACACTTTCCATAATACAAGCAAATGAATCTTGTCAGAAAGCTCAGTACAAATCCGCAAAAGACAAGTGATGGCAGTAGTGGCACTTTCTGTTCATCTACAAACTGAAACAAAGGTAACACAGGTTTAATTGATTTTTTTGT
The DNA here is from genome assembly GCF_963514085.1 of Chelon labrosus. Classification (NCBI taxonomy): domain Eukaryota; kingdom Metazoa; phylum Chordata; class Actinopteri; order Mugiliformes; family Mugilidae; genus Chelon; species Chelon labrosus. The sequence goes on along the minus strand of NC_140350.1, from coordinate 3,136,163 downwards.
GTCTCACTGTGACGATGGAGTGTTATTAATAGAGACAGGAAGCCACAGTATTTTTAATTGTTCCTTTATGCAAAGAGCCTCTGATATTTCCATGCAGAAAATATTTCCACTGCGTTCTCTGATGTGCAGTAAGAGTATTATAACAGGATGTGACTTCATCTTCGCTTTATGCTATTCTTAATGTTCTTTACCATTAGTGATGCTGTCTTCCAAATGTATCGCAGTTTCTCAGTTCTTCAGCTCCTGACTTTTCGCACAATTTATTGTCACGTCTGAGTGATCTATGAGAAAATCACACATACATACATACATACTTACATACAAACACACATCACTTCTACTGACTGACAACTATAGTTACTAACACCTCACACATTAACTTTCACTTATGTAACTTATACCAAAATGGTCTATAGCAAAAGTTATACAGCACAAAATGTAAATACTAAGGGTCAGTACACTTACCTGAGAGTCATTATTATGTACAGCACCTGTTTTGCTCATTTATTCTAGAGGGTCACATGGGGACAATGGAGCCTATCTCAGCTATCACTGGGTGAGAGACGGGGTCAAACAACCATTCGCGATTAACCAAACAAGCAGGGGAGAAAACACATGGTCAGAGCTCATCACTACACCAATGTGCCACCCATCACTGTAGAGGAGTAATGAAAAGCATTACTGTTAAGTTTAAATGCCCCAGTAAAACAAGCAAAGTGACACATTGCAGTTATTATTATTACATAAATAATAATTTATGAGCGATGCATTACCTACTGTAGCATTAGAGTGTGTCATGTGAAGAAGACCCACAAACAGTGCATTTCAAAGCGAGTTAAAACAAGACATGTTCTGATGGTGAGTCTTTTGTATAAATTCTATGCAGTATACAGTATGCTGTATGTTTTCAGGGAGATGTCTTGCATAATAAGAGCTTCCTCTGCAGGAAGCGCCGCCGCCGCCACCGCCAAAAAAAAAAAACTTGACAAACACAGCTGCTTGAAATTTTGGTGACCTCTAGTGTTCAAGAAAGCCTGCACAGGCTTTGAGTTGCAGAGCAAGATTTTAATTCACTCCCCTTTCATAATGATTTTGGTTGTCGTTTGTAGGCTGGGTTGCATCCTCTGCATGCAAACTAGAATACACATGATGCACATGATGAAAATGATTTATGTAAAATACAAATTGTTGGAAGCATTAACATAGAAGCATGATATTTGAAAATAGTTGCTTATGCAGAAAAAACACAGGAAGCCTTTATAATGTATAACTTTTATTTATGTTGTTGTAGCATTTAGCACACCTTAAGTGGTAGACTAAAATAAGCTTTTTGAAAATAAATATTAAGACGTCATCATAACATTTACATACAGTACTATTTTGCAAATAATGCTATGCAGCATTAGATAATGAAGGCAAAGTGAATAAAAAATAGACAGTGCATGCCATCATTGACAGAAATGTGACATTTGAAATCATCGAGATGGAAGTGAGCTGCACGAACAAAGGCTAGAATGTGTATTTGGAGAGAGTGGGTACACTTTAAAAATAAATGTTAAAATAGAAGTGCTGCATTAATTAGTTATACTACACACATACTGTGCTCAGTAACATGTAAATTTGTAAGCAATTCCTCATTTAAACACACTTTGATTGGTACAGTGAGCAACTGCTTTGCAGGACATTGCGCTTCCATCATGACTTGGTAATATCTACCCATCTGCTTCAGAGTTATTTGCCATCAGACTTTGTGAACATTCAGAACAGTCGAGCTCCTCCATGTCTTTTTTAGGCTGTGGGGCAGATGAGCATCAAAGCAAAAGCTGAAACGTAGCACAATGACGTAGCTCCAAAAGTCTTCACGAGAGGTTTTACTTGAGCTCATTTGTCATAACCAGCTGAACGCCACATGAGAGTTCAACTGGATACTATTTAAAGGTACAGGAGGTATCAGAGAGGCCCAATGCAAGCAGAAAAGGCAGTGTCTGAGCAGTTACTTATTACTATTATTCAAAAGCCACAACTTCCACCTGAATACATCTCTAGCTTACATATTGTATGTATAGTTGAGCAAAAATGAAGCTGCAGAACAATAAATCAAATGACAGAATTCTCCATTTTTGCCATATCATTATGTTGAAAGACCATTAGTGTTGAGATCTCCAGTTGTAATGTAATATTGTTGTTTTAAGTGTATGCGATAATTTATATTAACAATAAGATGTAATATAAATCTATAAGAAGCATCTTTTTTTGTGAAAAAATACAAAAAAAACTAAATTAATATTTCTTTCCTTAACAAAATGTTTGTATACAGATGGCTTCTATTGAATCTTATTTACAAGAGAGACCTGATGAAGACAGAAACTAATCTGTTATTGTTTTTGTCATTTGATCTTGTCATCAAATGACTCCTCTTTCCCCGTTTAAAAGCACTGTGAAACAATGGTGTTCAAGGTACAGTGGTGGTACATAGAAGCTCTTGTTTTTAAAGAATATTCCAACAAGAGGTTGATTTTTTTTTCAGTCTTTTTCATGGATTCTCTGCTAGAAATGAATTAAAATAACATTGAGCCAACTGACAACCATCAAACCAAAGTAAGTCAATGATCATGTAAAGGTCCATTAGGTTGTTACCCTGTGAAGAGGTAGAGTTCAAGGACTCAGAAGACCCACAGCTACAGGAAGTGACATCACCAGCGACAAAAACCATGGCGCTGACTTGAACATAACACTGATTGCAGAGCAGATAGGAAGAATCCCTGCAGTGAAGAAAGATGTGTTTAGATTATGTGTCTGTCGGTGAAACAAACCCAGCTAACAAGTAATCTCTACTCACTGTGATGAACCGCCATGCTGTTCTCCTTCCAGCTGTTGCCCTGATAAACCCTGCAGGTGTAGGTGTAAGGCTTCTCATCAGCCATAGGGGCCCAGGTGAGGCGGCACAGATTGGGAGAGACCAGGCTGACGTTGCTCCGCCTGCGGTCCTCTGTCGACACGTAGATGACAGCATTGGGGTAGGTGCTGCCCACGAGCCTGCTGTCCTGCCGATACTCACAGTAGGGGCCGGGGATCTGATATGTGGGAGGGAACTCACAGTCCACCCTGACGTTTCGCTCCAGGTAAGTTAGACATGGAAACATCTGAGGCCCACGAGGAGCGAACAGAAACGTAGATACTGAGCTCACTGAAAGACATGAAAACAAAACGTTACATTCAGAATACACGAAACTATCAGTTTACTACTTCACTGTGATATTGAAATAAAAAAAATGAAAATAATTGGGATAAAACTCTGCAATTTATAAGAGGATGTAAGGTAGGAGTCAATATATACTGGCTTTTTGGTTTCTGTGTTTTCTTGTTGAAAGACACTGTCTAAAACACGTATTGGGGTGTTTATGCTACTACACGTCGTCTACTGCTAGTTCTAATTGGCAGAGACATACTGTTTGTCTGTTTGCTTACAGTGATGAGTGTTTTTACTCACATTGTACGAATCCCTGAAAACCCTGAATTAACTAATGTCAGCTACTGCTGTTAGCAAAAAGCTCCTCTCTCTGTGCCTGAGCTAGCTAGTCCAGCTAGTTTATTAGCTAGGTAGGTAGCATGCCCTGCCTTATTAGACCAAATAAATAAAGGAGATGTTGTTTTATGCTATGTCTGTTTCTTCACATAAACATGTGGTTTATTATTTTTATTTATTTTTATTATATAGAGTAAAATTGGTATAGTAGTTGCACGAGCAATTAGGACTAATTAGCTAATTGGCTAATCTGGGTAGGTTGCTAAGCAAGTTAACTTCTTAGATGGGGCAATTTTTGACTAAAGACAGGAACCGTAGTCAGAAATTGTGTGTCAAAAATGTAAATTTCTCATTCTATAAAAAAGTATTATTATTGGTATTATTTGTGTGTTTATTATTAACATTATAAATCCATTACAGCTCAAATTAATAACATATAATTCAGTGACACAAAAGTTATATTACTACTATTACTACTACTACTAATAATAATAATAATAATAATAATAATAATAATAATAATAATAATATTGTATAACTTAAGTTGTAATTGAATCTTTTTTGTGAGTGAGCAGTGTGTGCCTCTACACCGATCAGGCATAACATTATGACCACCTTCTTATTACTGTGTATTAGTCTCCCTTGTGCCTCCAAAACAGTTGTGACTCATCAGTAAATGGACATGGGCCTTCTGAGGGTGTCCTGTGGTGTCTGGCAACAGAATGTTTGGGTCCTATGGATTGAGGGGCCTCTGTGGATCATCCCACAGATACTTGATCAGTTTGGAATCTAGTGAATTTGGAGGCCGGGTCAACACCTTGTGCTGTTCTTCATGTTTTTTGAGTTGTCCCTAAAGCGTGTGTGTGTGCCTGTGTCAGGCTGCATCCTGCTTGGGATGGCTGCTGCCATCAAGGAGTGTCATTGCTATGGGGTGGGGCTACCTGGTCTGATCTAGGTGGGTGTTACATGTCTAAGTAACATCCACATGAATGCCAGGTCCAAAAGTTTCCCAGCAAAACATTGGATTGTCACAAGATGGTCAATGTTATTAACTTCTCCCGTCAGTGGTTTTAATGTTGTGGCTGATCGGTGTATAGTTGATGACATAATTCTAAATGGGACTTTGGTGACCCCTGTGGTGAAACTGGTTAATGACATCTTGCAGTGTCTGCTGTAGACAAGACGTTTTTTATTATAGTTGCTAGGTTTATTTTTAGCAGTACTGCATATCTCTGATATAATAATCAACATTTTGTCTTTGTTACATTCCACATTCCATTCCACTTGAAATGAATGGGATACAATAGTCTCAAATCACAGCCCATTTTAAGGAAGACAAACACTGACAAGAGAACAAATAAAAAGAGAAACACATACTGTGGGTCTGATGCGTCATCATTATTTTGCCAAAGAGGAGACAGGTGGTGACGAACAGGTGCAGCTCCATGTCTGTAGGTGTCTGTCCGATCAGATCAATAACCTTCAGTATTCCCTGGCAAAGTTCAACACGGGACACAGCATGAGAAAGTTAAACAAGCAGTAGCCTACCGGACCACCGTGAGTGAATTAAAGCCCGAGATGTCTCAGTCTGTAGGCACATACATGCAACCTGTAATAACCTGCAAAACCCTCATAGCATCCAATAGCGCAGTAATAGCGGGCCCGCATGTGCGGCTCTGTCTGCAGCCCAAATGCAGATATGACTACGCCCATTCAGACTCATTGCACTGCACCAAACTGCCGAGCTCCCCTCTCTGTATGCGCGCACGTTTTCTCCTCACTGCAGGAGAAAAAAAATGACAGCCCTGCACCCTTGCATCTAACACATCTGGATCCGATATGACATTTCATGACATGTCCAAACCGCCTTTACTTTCTCTAGGAATCAGATAGTCCGTCTTACCTGATGTTTAGTCCCTGTCCCGTGTCAGTCTCTGCTGGTATGGTATGCAGTGCAGAGCAGCATCAGCATCTGCAGGATCAACAACAGAGCAGGGCTGATTGTTTGACCGATGACACAGTACGCCCTCACTTAAACACACAGATGTTCTCCAGATGTTCTCCAAAAATATTATACAGACTACTGAGATGGACTCGTTTCTATAGAGAATCAGTAAAATGTAAACGAAACGTAAAGTGGTGGCTGTTCAACGCTCATTAACCTCCACGTGTAATTCAACACTGTGGTAAAAAATAAAGAAAAGAAAAAAACGTGTGTGTGTGAACTGGAACTTTATCTTGTTCGCTGTATTTTGAGGCTGCAGGGGGTGCATTTTTCATTTACTGCTCATCACCACTATACAGGTTCTTGTTTTTGAGGGTTGGACTGTTAACGGTGGCGTAAAACAAGAGTTCCCTCTGCAGGACAAACACTGGAAGCACCACCACTACCACTAGTCAATGTTTGCTGTAGAAAGGAAAGATGTGGGCAAAATGTGCTGAATGCATGCTGAGGCATTCAGAACATCTTTGGGCTCTAAGCCCAGGACAATAAAGTTTAATTCCAAACATGTTTTGGGGAGGTGTAGCTCATTAGAGGTTCATTTGAAAGTTTTTGTTGCAGAGAAGTTTGTAACACTTTCTTTGATGCAGGTTAGAAATTGCACATGTGCAAATTCTGCAAACTGTAGCTTATTTAAACCAGAACCAGAGGATGGTGGAACATAAAATAGAGAGTTGAAATGTTTACTAAAATAAAATTACCATAATATCGACTACAGTGGAAAATAGAAAGTCTTCACTGGCGTACTTTCTTTTACTTTACCTAAATGTATGATTAATTAGGATGTACAATGTGGAGAATGATGGTTGGAGTTTCAGGTAGTTCAGTTCTTCAGCCACTAACCAGTGGTAGAAGAAGCTTAAGAACAGCAAGACATACAAACATACATACTTAGAATATTTAAAGCATTGCTTATCAAAATTCCTGAATACATAATGTCAGTATTGCACCATTATAATACATTGTATTACTGAATTGTTGTGGAACCAGTATTATACATTTAAAATGCATTTGAACACGAAGAGTACTCCAGTGCATAAACTGTTGCAGGCACAAAATAAGAATAGTTTTTTTTTTTTTTTTAAATGAAACAATTCAAACTACTTTCCAATATGAGTGTGTTGGTATACTTGATCTTGATCAGTCATAGTAGTTAATTCTTACCGCTCTGCACTGTAGCGTCTGTGGACCATTACACATTGTGGACAACAAACTCTGCAGACAGTGGCTGTAAAAGTCTGTAAAAGCATCTGTTTTCACAATTAGCAATACAGGGCAAAAAAATTATTTCAACCAATCTAAAAATTCTTTTAAATCCATTTTAGTCAGATATTAAGTACACGTCTTCAGTTGCTGGCCAAATCTGATCCAACACCTGCTAAATTAGCATGCCACATCAAGTGAAGTAACGTTTTAGACCACAAACATATATAGATATGGATAGACAGAAATTAGATAAAATATATACAGAGATATAGATTATACTAGAATATATTTACATATAATGCAATAAATATGGATACAAAGATATGCGGTAATATAAAAAGTATAATATTGTGTACAATAAATCAGTTTAAAGACAGTATATGAATGAAACTATACAAGATATCAAATGTATAAAATATTTGAGGTATTTGAGATTTGTAATTTGTAAGATATATACATTGTGTTTAAAATATAATCCCATATAAAAGTGTTATATAGTAGTAGCAGATCAACCACAGTCCAGTTGTGTCCTCACATTGAGGTGTTGTAGAGATGTATGTCCTGAGGGACAGCCTGTCAGTGGGACAGGACAGAGACATCAGCCTGCCACTGAAAGGGGTCGTGTAGAGGGTGGTGGACATTGAACACCGGTGGACATAAATTCTCTTTGTAACAAAACACTCCCAGTATAATAATGTACATGGCTGGAGAAGAACAGGTAACGTTTTGTGTTTCATCTGCAGTGTATCAGCAGCAGCATCCAGCAGAGGAGCGTCAGGGATCTCTGCTTCACAACCTCAAATGACTCTTTTTTTCTAAATTGCTGCAATCTCGCTTTTTATGTTCAAAACGGAGGGAACTAAGTCATATTGTGACACATTATATGAAACACGTGGTAAAGGAGCATCTGTCCTCTCGGTGTGCGCTGTGCTTTGTGCCTTTCCGAGACCTCTGCAACGCTTCTGTCAGTGTCCCGGGAGACTGCTTCAGCGTGGCAGTTGTTCAGCAGCTGTCCAGGAAGGACCTTGACAAAATGGATGAGCAGAGCGAAGAGGATACAGAGGATACAGAGGATAATGTGGGTCTGTCTCAAAGGATTTGACAAGATGGCATTCTAATGGTTCTTCATTTTTTAAGCAGCATAAAACAATGTTGTAGGATTGTCTAAAACCATAGCTATTAATATTCAAATAAGCACTTATACACAGTTATTCACTTGTGCAGGGTGAATAATATTACTATTAGGGGATTCATGAGAAGTTAATGAAAACAATGAAAATTCTTCAAAACTTCAATTTCTGCATGGGCAAAAGGTGCTTTGTGGAAGTGTTGTGCCTGTGTGGCATCAGTTTCCCACTAGGAATTCTTCACAGAATTTTAGTTGGAATGTTTCAATACTCAGTTAATAGCTCAGTGGATGGCTCAGTTAAACTTGTACCAATTAATGTTACAGCACTTTTCTTTTTTGCCCTGGTTAGCAGTGGCGTGGTTTTATGAACGGCAGTGTTGGTGCCTTTTCAGATTTATCCTCCCACATGCTTCATATTCATTTTATTGATGGCACAAATATTAGCAGAATACTTGTTTATGTCTCCCCACTATTGTGTGTCTTCAAGTCAGATGCAAACGAGTACAATATGGATCTCCAATAGACCTTGAATAAATTAGAGGAATTAGAGTGTGTATTTAACGCTGCATGTATAAGTAATTTTGGTAAAAGTAGCAGAGAAACTGCTGACACATATTTCAAGGAAAGTGGCTATGTAGATGGGCTGCTGAGGTGTTTCAGCCGATCAAACCCTCACAGCAGTATTTCTTTTTATTTCTCATCCATCAGCCTGGATCTTTCGGAGTCGTGTGTGTGTATTGACATGTGATCCTTTGTCCTCTGGTAAAACAGAGGCTAGAAATCAATACAAAACCTCATACTGTACTGTGAAGTGTCCCCTAAGTCCACTGGAGCAGCATTTTCTCCCCCCTCCTCTCTCTTTCTGTCCCCCTCCCTCTCTCCTCTGTTACTTCTATAAACCGACCTCTACTGTATCTACCCCCGGCATCACACTGCAGAGCACTGAGGAAGACTCAAAATGCATCAGAGAAGGTGAGAGTGATTCATCTGCTATTATATGTTGAATGTGAGCTAAAATATTGACCTGAACGGCTCTCTGTCATTCTGTTATTCTGGATGAAATCTTAGGTTTAGTGCTGCACTAAAGCAAATAACTGAATGAAGAGCAGGTTTGCATCAAGCAAACAAAACATTGCTGTCTTTACTGCATGCGTTATATCATGCAAATAGTTGAATGGTCTGCATTCCCCGGAGAGGTAAAGCACAGAAATGCGTCAGTGTTGGCAGCCCACCAGTGAAGTTTGCAGTTCATCTATTTGCAGCGTAAACGGAGAGGCTGTATTGTGATCAGTTGTTCAGGATTATGGTCCAGTGACTTTTCTGTGGGATTGCATACGAGCTGCAGAAGTGTTCAGCTTTAGTTGTTTGGAACCTCAATGAACACATAACATAAGTAGGCAATCGGCTTGTTTTACATCAGTTTACTCAAATCTGTTATATCATTTATTTCTTCAGGAATCTTGGGAGAATGTTTATCCTTACCACAGTGTTACTTTTTGGTAAGACAAACCACACATTGTCAATAGCATGTCTTCTCACCAGAGTGACTTTCTGACACTGGCAAACAGTATTTTTAATGACCACCAGATCACCTCTTGTGTTATACCACCCACAGGCTTTGCGTCGACTCAGAAGGTGATCCGGTTGTTCTACTGCGCTCTAGGCGAGGACCACCTCAGGATGGACTGCAAATATTCGCTTCCCGCTGAGTCATCAGAAGTCTTTTGCAAGTACACACAAGGTGCAAGACTCCTTGACACTACTGACCCGGAGGAGGAGCAGCACGCCCCCTTCAAGAACCGCGTCAAAGTCCGCATCTTTCCAGGCAACAACTGCCGCATGGTGTTTAGAAACCTGCCCACTATCACGGCCAACTTCACCTGCAACATCAGATCCAACTCAGTCACAGCGTCCAAAACTTCCGTAGTTGAAAGAAGTAAGCTCCTTGTTCCCACATCCTGTTATTTTGCATGTAAAAAGGAAACTTGAGCAAGCCAAACAAAATTCTCATGATTGTTCTTAATGCAGAGGTCCTCCTCCCCTGCTCGGCCTGGAGTGTCCTATTACAAAGCTGCAGTGGCCCACTGTTGACCTTGATGGCTCTTCCCATGCTGCTGGAAATTCACTAGCTGTGAAGAAGGCGCCAAACTGATGCATATGTTGACATCCATAATCTGGTGACTGACACTGGACTCTCCTGAAGTGCTGTGTATGCACAAAGTGCAATGAGCTGAACTGAACGTACGTACAGTATATATTTGGTATTACATAGGCCTGCGTACTCTGCATTATGCACGAAATACTAACCACACATACTGCTGCGAATACTTTATACTCTGCAGTACTCTCACATATTTAAGTGAACAGTACGTTTCTGTTAGAACTTGCCTAACTAACAGTTTGATGAGTAAAAAGCATGAATGTGACTTAGTCCGAAAATTAAAGAGTCTATATTCTATAATATTTCATATCTACTTTCAATCATTTAAAGATTAAAGATATTATGCTTCTGCCTTCAGTCTTGTTAGCAAGATAAGAAGATCTATCTGTGAGGACGGAAATTATGAGGGGGAAAGCCGCTTTTGCTCCGCTATCTACCGGCTAAGATCTTTCCAGCTCAAAGTTATGCAACGTTGCTCTCTGCAATGTGAATTATTGCTGAGTTTCATCACTCTTTAAGGAAAGCAATCTATTTTGCCTGGCTCAAATCCGTCCCCTGTGTCTCTTCTTGGCTTCCGAACAGTGAGGGCAAACAGAGACGACCCTGTGCCACACAGGTCCACTAATGGAAGACTGTTGTGTAGTGTTTGTCAATAAGAAATGGATAGGGCAGCAGAGACAGCAGCAGAGGGGTTTTAATCTAAACTGTAAAGCTGTTTTTTGACTGACCACTGATGCGTGCATGAGCAATAAGGTCTATTTTATCCTTTTTTCCGAGGTGACGATGGCTCCCTCGACTGTTGTTACAAAGAAAACCAAAACACAAACTCAGCCTTTATTTTGATTTCACTTGTGCCTGAGATACATGACCCATGTTCCGCCGAGGCTTACTGAGTATACTCATATCTACAGTAACAATTATATTTATACATTTACACTGAACAAGCTTTTTAAGGATGCAATGTTTTCTCTGGTAATGTCAAGGATTTTTACTTATGTCTGTAGTTGAGTAGGTGGTATGTAGCAAAAGCACAAACATATAAATGCACTAAAAAGCACTGCTTTATCATGTACTGTATAATGACAATAAAATGAACTGAAACAACACAAACAAAAAAGGAGGTTGCTCAGTCACTGTGTTTCATGTTTTATGCATGGTTTCTCACATGCATGTTTTGCAAATTATGATACTGCAGGCACTGATTATCACCTGTAGATGGTAGGACTGAGTCAAACTGGATAATATTTGAAAGTGTCATACAAAAAAAAAAAAAGATACAGATGTCATTGGTGATTATAGCTACAAGGAAATACCAAAGTTTAACTGCAGAATGTCTTGTTAAAACTGGACAGTATCTGGGATACAGGCAAGCTAATGTGCATTTGTGTTCAATAATATAAATAATAATATAATAAATGAGAATTGAGACATAAACACAAAAACCATGTAGCAATGGAGATTTAAAAATTTGCACACATAACACAGCAGTTATTCCACAAGAAGTCATAAACACAATAAACCAGTAAGATCTAGGTAATGAGAATGTACACATACTAAATCATATGATCTCAAACAGAGTTCAAAGATGCACAGAGACAATATTGTGTATTATGAGCTGAAGAGTGATCAGAGCAGCAGTAGATAAGTACACAGTGTAAGGTAAATGGTCGCATTTGAGGCTCCATGTTGTACACACAAGCTGGGTTCACCATGTTGCCTAGTCATGCATCTGCCAGAGCATTTGTGTAACACATAATCTTATGGTGCTATTCCATTCAGAGATATGTGCAAACGACTGAATCACACCCCTGACAAAGAAGGCAGTAGGGCGTGGTTGATAATAATGCAGAAGTGTGTTAGCATATTTTTAGTTGAGTGTGGCAAAACAGAAAGTAGTTAAGCTAGTTAACTGAACTTATAACACACTGCCTGGCCAAAAACAAAGTTGCCACCAAAAAAAGAAAAAAAAAGTCACACACAGCACACATTCGCTGTGGCATTGTTTCAATAAGCTTCAGCACTGTCACCAGATTTATTTCCATCCAGTGTTGCATTCATTTTTCACCAAGATCTTGTATTGATGATGGGAGAGTCTGACCACTGCTCAAAGCCTTCTCCAGCACATCCCAAAGATTCAATGGGCTTAAGGTCTGGACTCTGTGGTGGCCAATCCATGTGTGAAAATGATGTCTCATGCTCCCTGAACCACTCTTTCACAATTTGAGCCCCATGAATCCTGGCATTGCATCACTTCATCTGCCTCTCTTCTTACCCTGATTCAATGGTTCCCCACTATCCTTCCAGCTTTTAATAATGCGTAGGACAGTTCTCAACCCACTTTTAGTAGTTTCTGCAATCTCCTTAGATGTTTTCTCTGCTTGATGCATGCCAATGATTTGACCTTTCTCAAACAGACTAACATCTTTTCCACAACCACAGGATGTGTCTTTTGACATGGTGGTTTAAGAAATGAGAAGCTACTCATTGCATCAGTTGGGGTTAAAGAACTTGTTACCATCTGAAAGATAATCACCCATGCAGTAATCATTCGATACGAGGCTCGTACCTATTTGCTTAGTTAAATCCAGGTGGCGACTTTTTTTTGGCCAGGCAGTGTATGAAATGTTAAACTTTCCACCAGCACCCCATCTGCTGTGTGTCTAAATTAGACTTAGGGTTAGACTTAGATAGACTTTAATCATCCACAAGGGAAATTGCTTGGTCACAGTAGCTCAGTTGCACATAAAAAGCACTCTTGAGAACCACAAGTAAAAATAAAAACAAAATAAAATACGATTAAAATAAAATTTAAATAAAATATAAGTAAAATCATGTGAAATCTAGTAATATAAAATAAAAATAGTATAAGCAAATAATTTACAGAATAATCAAACAAATGAACAAATGTACAAGATACAGAGATGGCAGAAAATGTATTATATACATAGGAAGGATTAATAAGGTGCAATAATGTGCATTAACATTAATAACATTCAGTTTCAATTCAATTTATTTATATAGTGTCAATAACAATACAAACTGTCTCAAGACGCTTTACAACATCCGGTCTGAAACCTACCCTGAAACCGCCAGAGCAAGCCTGAAGGCGATGGAGGCAAGGAAACAGGAAGAAACCTTGAGCAGAACCCAGCTCATATGGAAGGAACCCATCTGCCTAAGGCTGGCTGGGTAGAGACAGAAAAAAGAGAAGAGAGAGGACAGGAGGAACGAGATAAACACACATCTGCCATAGATACATACATCTGACTAAAGCGTACATGTAGAATCTGATGATACAAATACAGCATATAGCTGATGATGTTACATGACAGTGTGAGAATATAAGAGGAATCATAGGCGGGTTGGAGAATTGTTCATTCAGGTAGGAGTGGATAACTGCAGGAGGCCATGAAGACTGGGCAGGTTGATGAGACCACGACAACAGATGTACTATGGAGCTCCACAGGTCAGAAACACACAACTCCAGGCCAGAGATACTCACAAGAAGATGGAGGGGAGGGCATTTGAGGGATGGTCTGTTGCAGAAAACTGAGTAGTATGCAGCTGGATAGAGTAGGGTATGAAACTAGTAATGCCAATAACGTGACCTGCCCAAATACCTCTGTTATTCAAAGCTTCATTCATTTTAAGTTTGATTCACGAATTTAAAAAATAAACAGCTGCTTTATGTTTTACACATAAATATGATCCGTAACAGTAGTTACAGCAATCAGACACAACATTACAACCATCAACCTGATGATGTCATGTTCTTCTGGGAAACCTTGTCCTGGCATTTACGTGGATGTTACTTTGATATGTACCACCACCTGAACATTGTTGCAGAACCAAGCACACCCCATGACAACGACAAGGGGGCGTTTCTTGCATCCTGGTGCCATTTGTTCCCAAGAAAAGGGATGCACCTGCATACAGCCATTTAATTCACAATCCATATGATGTAAAACCCCATAACCCCATAAGAGCAGCAGTTTGAGAGATAGTATGACCCAGATGATAAGTTATCAAAATTCAGCCAAAGTCCTTCCACTTGCCTATGTTTCCTGCTTATTATTACTGAGGACAAAATGTTATTTTGCTGCTTACCAACTGAAATGTGCCATTATGACAAGATAATCAGTTACTCACTTGAACAGTTGGTCATTATGTTATGACTGATCTGTGTATATTTCAGCTGCAGCTCTTACGTGAATTAGATTTCACATTAGTTCACAGTTCATACGTCCTATTAACAGTTAGGGGATAAACATTGTACATACAAAATTATAATTGCTATTGATGAATAACTGGAATTTGAATCAATATAATTTTTTTATTTTTAGTTTGGTTTCTAGTGGTATGGCTGGATTAAGCTGATATTAGATCATTTGGGTTAGATAAGGTAACATTAGGTTATTTGTCACAACTTTCGGAAAACTTTCTAAAGTAAAACATTTTAGTCGCATAATTAGATGAACAATGTAATGAGTATCCATCCATAATAGTACTATTGCATCACAGTTTATTCAGTCATCATTTATGGCTCATCGTTTTTAGAAAATATTGAATGTTTTTCAATTCGATTTGATTTGTATAGCATCACTAACATTACGTCTCAAGATGCTTTTCAACATCTGGCAAGCATGAAGGTGACAGTTGCGAGGAAAAACTCCCTTTTAACAGGAAGAAACCATGATATCTGTCATAGATCTGTCACAGATGCATACATCTGACTAAAGCGTACATGTAGAATCTGAATCTGATGATACAAATACAAGATAGAGCTGATGAGGTTACATGACAGTTTGAGGAATGGTTGGGGAATGATGCATTCAGGTAGGAAAGGATAACTGCAGACCATGAAGACTATCATGGCAACTTTGAAGAGGAAAGTGAAAGACAGTGTATGTGTTACACAATTATTAAATTCTGTGTCACACAACACCGAAACAGCAGACAGCGGTGCTGACTGTGTAAGTAGCTGGTAAACAGTCTGGCATCCAACTTCTCTGGTCTCTGTCTTCCGGTTGTTCCGGTCCAACCTGTTTTTTCACTCTGACGTCATCCCCCGCGAGGATCTTATTACAGTTGGTTGTTGTCACCTGTAGGGCGGACTCCACAGGTGAGCCGACGGTTTACTGCGGACAAACTCCTCGATACGCGGAATTAAAGAAGAGCACAGAAGTCGAACTTAGTTGTTCATTCGACGCGAGGAAGAGTTTTTGTGAGTTTTTTTTGCTTGTTTTACGGGAGTCGACTGTGAAAGAGGGTCTACGTGCGCGACCAACAAAGAGCAGACATGAGAGGCAGCGGCTTCGCTTCGGTGCTACTGCTTTTATGGGCAGCTACAGGTGAGTGGTTGTTTCATATTTATTTCATTCGGGATATTTAAATATTAAAAGTCCTTATTGTTTGAACTGCTTTACGGAAATACAGTGACAACCGATACTTGGCATTTGAAAAGTAACATTTATTTAGTTGTGAATCATCCCCAAATGTGTCTCGGGCCTGCTCAGGGAAGTTTGACCTGCTCTGCTAGACGGAAATTGAATTTTGTGATCATAAAACAGGATCGTAAAGTTTCAGGATATTTTTGAATGTAGGCCACGGTCTACCTTTTTTATAAATTATGGGCAGGTACAGCACTGCGGATGGAGCAGTCTTAAAAGGGTTCATTGAGGCCACAATATTGAACACACAGGTTTCCTTAAGAGTTTGTGTTCACATTGCATGGTTTGAGTTCTGAGTTGATTGCCTGCGTCGGCTGTGTCCTATAATGGAATGGAGCAGTGTCATTATGTACTGTTGTCGGCCAAAGGTTGGTTATGAGTTTGTTTTTAAGTTTTTGTCATGATCTAAATGGGAAAACAAAAATAGAAGTTCATGTGAAAATAAGCATTACTCCAATATGACGTAGCCTATTGCTTAATATTTTAGTTAAAAAAAGCACAACAGCGACGACAATATAGAAAAGGCCCAACCAGACAAATTTAAACATACTTCACAGACACTTTGACGTTGGTTCATATTTATAAAAACCCTTTCGTATGAGTCAACATTCCCTTCTAATTTAAATGTAATCAAATTTCCACGTTGTTTCTTTTCCGTGTTGGATGTATCGGCAGACCTTAGTATTACAATAATTTCATTCTAAGTTTCAGGCTGAAATCTGTTTTTTCATAATTGACATGGTTTGTGGTTATACTGTATGCAGCTTTGTGAGCTGCTTGTCACGCATCTACCTCAACTTTATTTTTATTTATAAATAGTCACATATAGTAGTAAAGTTAAGTACTACCTGCTGCTGTATGTAGTGAGTAGCTTCACATTAGTTGCGGTGATGCTGTATTGCTCATCAGTGCACCTGCAGCACAGTGTGGTTTATGCACACGACTCTGTGCAGCTCCTTACAGACAGCACACTTAAAATCTTGTCACATGTGAGTTTCTGCTAGCTCTCTAGACTGCATTTTTCCCAGGACTTAAAAGGCTATTTACTATCAGTACACCGAAACTCTTTGCAAACAAGGAAGTCTTGGGGTGGTTTCATTTTACGGTGATTCCTTATCTCTCCAACAAGCCAAAACCGTGACTATGCTGTGTTATCTCAGCTGAGACTGACTATTGGAGATTGCCTCAGGCTTCAAGGAAGCCCATAATTAAAGTCTCTACAGTAACAATGCCTCATGTAGCTTTGAATTATGGTATACATAATATAGCTTGCACATTATTTTAAAGTTGCTATATCTATGTTGTCATTTTGAAGTAAACTGGGGGCTTGTACAATGAATGACTTGCACACAGTAAATGATTAACTGACTCCTGGTATAGTTCACTGTTGGTGAAGCTTCTTTGTGTTATGCAGGACTGACAGATGAAGGTAGTATTAGTAGTAGTAGTAGTAGTAGTCGTAGTAGTCAAACAAGTCCAGACTCTAAAAAGAATGGAAGTTGTTTAATGTAAAGTGCAGCAATAGCTGGACATATGGTGAGACAGATAGGCCTGTGACTGCCTGCATTAATACATTTATTAGTAGCTCAGCTGAGCCTGAAAAGACCCACTTTCAGCCAGACAGCTGACGGTTTCACCGGAAGCTTACTGGCTCAGCAGACAGGAATGAAACACTTTTTTTTTTTTTTTTTTTTTTTTTTTTTAAAAAACCCCACCCTGAATGCTTGTGAGCATGCTCGGAGTGTTTGACTAAGGCTGTACTTCAGTCCTCAGTGCTTTGTTTGTGATCCTAAAAAGAATGTTGGTTTGTGAACTACTTGCTGCTAATACAGAGGCCTTACAGTAATGTAGCCCACTGTGTTGTATACATAATTTCAGACAGACGGCTAACAATTATTTTCATTATCATTGGTCTGAAAATTATTTTCCATATTATTTTTTTATTTAGTATATAAAATGTCAAAAAATACCTTTTGACAAATTGAAATTCTCAAATGACTGCTTTTGTGTTTTTATATTCAGTTCTCAATATTAGAATATTATTTTCAATGTTGTTGAAGTCAAAGAAATTGCTGACTAATCTCTCGTTTGAGTTATAGTTTCAGGTGTTTGTTTGAACAACGTGCTGAAAGTATTCAGATTTGACTTCACACTTCATTCAGAGCCCTCATTACCACCTTTTCCCCCATGAGTCATCTTTTGACCTAAACCGATCTTCTGTGTCTGTAAAGAGTGTGAATAACTCCAGTTATCAAAGCATCTTAGATATGTGTGAAGAGAAAACCCCTAAACATCACACAAAGAAACCAGCTGCTCAGATGTCAACGATTCAATTTCACATCAGGACTGCATGACTTCCTGATTGAGTTTTTCAGTTTTTCCACTTGTGAAATACTCATCTGTCTTTTACGTTTGACATTTTATCATTTGTGTTATCCTTTTTTGGTTTAGTTTACAATGTTAACCAGAGCATAGAGGCTACAACACTGACTCCGTCTACTTCGCTGCAATAGACGAAGCTGTACGATCACTTAATAATCCAGGCTGAACATATGTGTACTCAGAAGAAATGAGGGTCCTTTAAACTTTTAAAATTTTGGTGACCAGTGTCTGTCAATTAATTCACCTCAAATTTATTTTCCTTTTTACAGCTGCAAGCGGGTTTACAGTCACCACCTCAAATAATAATGTGCGGGTGAAAGAGAATGAAGGTGAGTCCTTGAAACATTAAAAAAGAATTTTAATATAGAGGTTAAGCCAAGAGCTACTTGTGTAAACTGTTATTTCTGTTTTTTCAGGGGTTGACCTGACATGCTCATATTCAGCTGACTTTGGTTCAAACGCCAGGGTTGAGTGGAAATTTAGGGATCTGAAAGGCTCACAGACATATGTGGTTTTTGATGGGAAACCAACTGGTAAGTAGATTGACGTTTCTTTGTTGTGTTTTGTTTTTATTTTTTAGTCTTTAATCTACTTAAAATCATTTGATTTAAATGATCCCACTAAGTATTTGTCCATTGCCCATGCACAGTATAGCCCACTATGTTTTTAAATTCTTCATGAATTATCTTCATATTTTCTTAATGCTTCGGACAGACAAATTTAGTTGATGCATGCGTATTAACTACAAGCAGTCCCAAAAAATTGGTTGCATTTGTTCATGTCGGTCTGTTATAAAACTGAACATTTTCTGTTACAAATGAACAAAGTCAGAGATGAATGCTTTCATGCTGCATCTTTTCCACAGAGACGTATTCTAAACGTGTGACATTGTACGGTGGCAGTAATCTGAGATTTTCCACGGTGACTCGCAAGGACAGTGGAACGTATGACTGTGAGGTGTCGAGCACTAATAGCCAATTTGGGGAAGTCGCCGTGAAGCTGACTGTTCTGGGTAAGAATCCTATTTAAGCACAATCTCACATTTAAAGTCATTTTAAGTAATGGAGGCTATATATATAGTATATATATATATATATATATATATATATATATACTATATATTAGTAGTACAGATAAAAAAATTAAACCTCAGTTATGTCCCGCAGTTGCTCCTTCTCCACCGCTGTGTAGAGTTCCTAATTCAGTGACAACAGGCCATGGAGCCCTCCTGTCCTGCCATGATCCCGACGCTTCACCTCCTCCCACATATAAGTGGTACAAAGATGACACCCTTCTGCCCGCCAACCCAAGCACGAATGTTGCCTTCAAAAATGCCACCTACAGGCTCAACCCAAACAATGGCAACCTGGTCAGCTGCAGCTCTTTACTTTGCTTTATTTATACTGTCACAGTTGTGGTTCACGTGCCTATAACATCAAAGTATTCTCTGCCTGGCTACAGGAGTTTCCTTCTGCAACCAAGATGGACACGGGTGCATACTACTGTGAGGCGACCAATGATGCAGGTCCTCCTCAGCGCTGCAAAGCTCTGAGAATGGAAGTTCGTAAGTTCTCTTTGCTTTAATTTCATGATAATCACATGTTTTAGTCTGAGTTATAATTTTTTACCTGTCAGACAGAAAATAGGGAAGTAAAATGTACTTGTTTATGTGTTAACATATTGTTTGTCTGTATTTTCTTTAAGGTGACCTAAACACTGGAGGAATTGTTGCAGCAGTAATAATAGTTCTGCTGCTTCTTGCCTTACTGGGATTTGGCATTTGGTTTGCCCACAAGAAAGGATATCTGCCCAGTGAGTGTTAAATTATTCTTATTTTAAAATGATAGAGTATATTGTGCTCATCAGTATGCTGTTATTGATCAGTGAATGGTTGGCTTGTTGAGTGAAATTAAAATTCTAGAATGAATTGATGAAAAGAGTAATCTGAAGCTGCATGTAATCCAGTCATAGTGGTGACTGGTGACTGGACATGGTTTGATAAAGTCAGAAACTTCAGATGATTTTCTCTTTTTAAAACTGGGTATAAACTGTGAAATATTTGGACAGACACGCATGAAAGAGTCATGAAAGAATGGTGACATCTTGACATGTCTGTGGCACCAGAACCATGGCCTCACATCGTGCCGTGTTCAAACGTGTCTGTTGTAAGGTTGTGATCAAAGACAGCCTGGGACAAAATTGTGACAGTGGTAGAAACCAGGAATATGTTTGTAGCACGAAATGACATGCTGATTCGTGATTTTTGCCCATTGGGTTCCTGAAGAGCGGTTATGAAGCGAGGTGTGATGGTTCTGGCTCTTAACATATTGGCACTCAGCTAGTAACTTAAAGCCTTTATATAATTTAAACATCTGAGTTCACCTCTGTGCAGTTGTCATGAATGTGGAAATTAGCTATAGAAACCTATAAACATGTTTATTGCTGCTGTTGGGCATTTTAATGTGGAGGTGTTCAAGTATTTATTCGCTTTTCACACTGCCCTAAGTGGCCATTCAGTGGAACTGCAGTTTTTGGCAATTAGCCTAATTTTTCAGCTCTGGATGTTGGCTGTAATGTATGTTTATGAATATATGTTTATCTATGCTAAAAAAATACTTGTCTGTATCCTCTGTTGTATATATGTAATATGCACTTTATCTTACCGATGTTGTTTTCTTTCTTCCCATTACAGAGAAAAGTGAAAGGTGAGACGCTTTTCTTTTCTTACCATCTAGTTAAATTTAACTTGACACAGTTTGCGTGATGAAATGCAGGTTAGGTTAATATAGTCTGTAATCTCTGTGTTTCCTCAATATGTATTTTTGTATTCTGCAGCAAATCAAAGCCTAATGTGGTCTACCAGCCCCCTTCACTGTATGGCGGTGGTGACGATGACGATGTAAGTATAATGCTGTCTTTTTCAGCTTTAAGCATTGCTCTTCTGAGAGATATTTGCATCGGTTTGTTAAGGACTGTTTTGGGTGTAGAAGCACAAGATAAAGGTCCAGATGATGATGTTTGATTTTTGTTTCACAGGGGGATTTCAAACAGAAGTCATCGTTTGTGGTATAGTCTGCAAGCAAGAGTCACAACACCGACCTCTTTGCTTCTTAATGTATCTCGGCGTGTGATTTTTTTAAGTAGCAGTTTTAATAGCGCTATACATGCATGTTGGATAACTAGACCTCCTTTTTACATTGTACAAAGGAGGTCTAGTTATCCTAGTTGTAAAATGAGATTACTTTTGACCAATTTTACCTTCAAATGTTTCTTTTGCATACGATTGACGTGTATTGTTTGTGTGTGCTTTTCATTTCCCATTTCTCCTAAAAGTTTTTCTGTTAAATCATCTATCTGCATATAAACAGTTGTCATCAGTGTTCAGTTGAGTATCATAGCTGAGTGTCACTGAGAGGTGTTTCCTGTTTTGTTTTGTTTTAACAGCAAGATTATTGTAATGTACAAGATTCTTTTTCTATTAAAGTGTGTCTCATTCTTGTAAATAACTTAACTGTTTTTACATTTGTAATTTAGATCAGTTTGTTGGTTAAGAGCGTTTGACCATGAGCTTCCTGATATTAGCTAGAAACTTTGAGTTTACTCTTTGGGCCCAGTTGTGGAGGCTGTCTGAATAACATTGATATTTTAGGTGTTCATTCCTTTGAATCGTTTAATTTTTAACAAATATGAATCTGCTGGTGTTGTCTGAGAAATTAACTTCCAGAAGAAGATGTCAGCTGTCATGCTGCACATCTTAATGAATTGGATATGAGTGTGAGTCATTAAAGTTTTTACATGTTTACTGTCATGTCAACATAATGTTTGATTACTCACAAGTGCCCCATGACATGATGGTCTTAATTTTTCTTATGTCATTTACCTCTAGTCAGTAAAAGGCATTGGTTTTGGTTAATTTGTTTTCCTTAATATGCACAAATACTCAATTCATGTGCTGAAAATGGTTTGATAAAGTCAGAACATGCATATCATGACTTCATATTGACTACCAGTTCAATATTTAAATGAAACATTTTTTTTTCATTATGTTTTCCTTTGTATGCATTTTAGAGCTGATGAATGTAACTTTGCTGTAAATATAATAATAAAAAGTTGTTAAATGAGTTCTACATTTGCATCAAGGCAGTAATTTGCTTTTCACTGATAAGAGCCTATCCCAGCTGTCATTGGGCAAGAGGCGGGGTACATCCTGGACAGGTCACCAGTACCTACGGCTAATTTAGAATCACCAGTCAACCTAGCAAGCATGTCTTTGGACGGTGGGAGGAAGCTGGAGTACCCGGAGAGAACCCATGCAGACACAGGGAGAACATGCAAACTCCACACAGAAAGGCCCAGTCGGCCCATGGATTAGAACCCGGAACCTTACAGAGAAAAGAACTTTGAAATCAACAGCGTACTCTTCTCATTACTGGACGTTTGGAAGTTTTAACTAATGTCTTTTTCTAACAAGAGACTATTTCTGCGATTTCCATAACACAATCACATAAATGTGAAACACAACTATATGATCAGTACCTCTACCAGTAGACAAACGACCAGCATCACAAAAAACAAAAGCACAACAGCATCTTGAGTACACAAAGATAGTGTAGAGAAATGTATGACTTCAAGTTTACTGTCAGCTACTTGATATTTAATTTTGTTATAGATTGATAAAACAAATGAGCTTGTCGTATGCATATACAAGAACAAGATATTAACAATTGTTTAGTTACATCAACAAATATTAAGTAAATACGTTTTACATTAAAAACTTTAAAGGGGACAACAAATAAAATGGAGAACTCCTTGCCTGCAGTCTTTTTTTAAACGGTAAAATATTTTTTTTTACATTAGATAAATAAATAACAGTATATTTGGGATAGATTCCGCTGGTTGCTGTGGCAACTGACGCTGTCGCGTGCTGCTCTGGTTGTCCAGTACTGCGCATGCGGGAAGTGTCGACACCCTTCGCAGACAGGAAGTGTGACCAACTTTTTCCACCGTCCGACCCTCCCTCGACAGTTTTCCTAACACTGCGTCCAGTAATCTGATTACTTTAATAGCACACGCATTAAAACAACACGCCTCGCCTGAGAGGAGTGCCTGTTCCCTTAGTGTCACCCGTATTTCGTGTAAAACCGCACAGTTTCCCCTTCCGCTGTCAAAATGTGTACTGTCCCTTTAACTAAAGGGGCCGCGCTGTTGGAGCCGCTACCTTTTACAGGCTGAACATTCGCTCACTCAGGATCCATTCATAAATACGACATCGTTTGGAAAGAAAGCTTTTATGGTCGCATCTGTTTTATTTATTTATTTATTTTTTCACTGAGCGGACCGGATGCGAGAGGCGAGCAGGGGTCAGATATGTTCGCCTCGGCCGGAGACTCTGAATCGGGGGCGCGATTGAGAGAGCAGAAGTGACTTCCCATGGCTGAGCCCCCTGCTGATGGTTTTGACTTCATGTGCGAGCCGTCAGGAGGCAGCTTGATCCAGCTCACAGCATTCAGACAAACCAAAAACATGCTCGTTTCCTCGCTGCGTTTCGTGATTTCTGCGCGCTTCCGCTTAACTCAAGCCACCCCGGTTTAAACAGCCTGTCGCTTCCATCCTTCTGCTTTTCTTCTTATTTTTATCAAATGAAAACACAGCAGAAGAGCCGTGGACCTGGCATACCTATGGAGCATTGAGTTATGGCAGCTAAAGAGGACCTTTATGCCAAAGTGACCCCTCGGAGGCAGCGCCAGAGCCGGCCGTCAACCATCAAACATGGGTCCACTCTGGACGTGCTGCTGTCTATGGGCTTCCCCAAGACCAGGGCGTGAGTATACATCTGCACTGTCCCGACACACACGCACCGTTCAAAACTCGACCTCTCAAAGTTTCCAGTGTCGTTGTTGCAGTTTCATCAGCAGCTGATCAGACCAGAAGCATCTCTGCAGCTGTCTGCTCTGCTGTGCATGATGTTAACTCATGTCATAGCCTCCGGGGTCCCTTCGGATGACCCCTTTAAACTGACAGCATTGCTTGTTCTACAGCAGGGTTTCATTTAGATTTTTGGGTCATTATCTAGACTTAGAGTTAAGTCTTTTTTATTTTATTTTAACACACTAGAAGTAAACTTACATTCATTCCAATAGTTGTTACATGGATGTTTTATTTTTCTTCTTCTATGATAATACATAAGTGGAGGAAATATTAAAATCCTTGTAAGGATAAAATTAAAATACTGCATTCAAAATGCGTGCAATCAGCAAAATGAACCGTCAGAATTGTGTGCATCGTGTGTCTTTGTGTTTCCACTAAAACACTGGAGATGCTCAGTCTTAACTGATTCATGCGATTCACACACCATCCCTCGCTGGGTTTTTCAATGAAAACCTCATCCTGGTTCTGTCTTGACAGTACTTCTTTTCATTCATCCTTAAGCAAAGAAGTTGCCAGGAAACAAGCAGTACTGGCTCGTAGATTATGTCATTCTAATAAAAAATGTCTAGTCTGCCTGCTAGTGTTGGTGGCCTCAGATGTAACGGTGATTAATTGCTGAACATATTGGTAATGTTTGTGAAGTATACATGAAGAAATTAATTAAGGAAATGGAGATTTTGAATTCAGTTTTTGAGCTCGCAAATCTACAGCAGCATTCTCTAAAACCACAAACCCGAGAAATGTGCGGCCTTGTCTGTGAATGGGAAAACATTCTCAACAAAAAGAAGTTTACTTCAAGAAACCCATTTTTAATCCTGGTAGCTCAACGTGTCGGCAAGGGCAGTGTGTTTATCTTTAGAGTTAGATTGCACCAGCAGCATCGGCTTGAACACCTGAACACAGTTGAGAGGGCTCACACCACAAAAATCTCTAAATAGTTCTGCACAGCTACGTTTTAATGTCTCAGCCTCCTCCCACTGTACGAACCCAACCTAATCACGGAATCTATAATCAGAATGAGCCTTCTTATTGTTCAGGCCGTCAGATACTCCCACGTCATATATTAACCCAGATGATTTCAACCGTCTCCAACAAAAAGCCTTTCTGTATGTGCCTAAAGATTGCCTCCCAGGTATCAAAAGAAATCTGAAGTAGTTCACATTTGTCTGCGGAGGCAAAACTCTTAGAACACAGTAATTACCTTCCAGATCTATTACTTGTTTCTGTACTTGTTAAACAAGGGAATGGAAATTTAGCAGTGACCGCTGATACTTATCTTAGCTGACTACAAATGTGGAACGGTCTTTCTTCTTCTAGCCAGACAGATACAGTATCTCCAAAATTAAGCTGTTTTATCCTTTGCAAAACTGGCTAAGGTCGTCCAGGCTTTGATTGTTTCAGACTGCAGCTCTCTCTCTCTGCTTCTGGCTAATGAACCACTGCAGACAAAATGCATGACTGGGCTTGGTTATATTTGCAGACTCACATGTATTATTGATGACACACTAATACACTTTGATTTCATCAAGGCTATACATTTATAATGAAGCAGAATAATTTAGCGTCACTACCCTCAAGCCTGTCTGCGCTGATGTGGACACAATGGCTATGACAGGAGATAAAAAGAGTTGTGAAATGCAAACATGCACGTGTGAAAAGCACGGGAGGCAGCCAGGTGTTTTGTGCACATCTCCTAGGGACATATGATGAACGATAGGCCCTCTCCACCGGCACAGAATGGGGGCTAGTTCTGGGCTAGTGCCTGTTTGGAGTTGGTTCATCTCGCCAACGTTTTTTGCTTTTCCAATGGGCCAGAGCGCCACCATAGAGTTGCATCATTAAATCACTGGATACATCTTATAAGTGTTGCTCCTGGCTGGTGAGCTACACCCAAACAAGAGCGGTCTAACACAGTGCTGCTTGTTGTGGATGGTGATACTGAACCTCTGGCTTTGCTTCTTCATCTTCATTTTTTTTTACCATGGGTTACAAAGTTTTAAATAGCCATGTTGGTAATCTGGCCTGCAGCCCTTTACTTAAGTAGTCAGTGGTTCTAAATGTTGGTGTTATTATGCAGTTTTCTGGCATTAAAATGTGACAAACAAAATTCGGCACGGACTCATGACCTGCACGTAAATTACTGCCTTGGCGAAAAAACCCCCAAAACATATGGCTGTTCTCTCTTCCAGTAGCCCTGCTATGGTTCGTCCACAACCTCAGAGTCGGAAAAATATTCAGCCATGTTGCAAAAAACTAGCAGTAGCAAATTACAGGTAAATAAGCCGACCGCAGCGGGTGTGCGCGGCACTCAGAGATGACATCATCCAGGTCAGAAGACATCATCCAGGGTCTGTAGCTCCAGACTCAACGGGGAATAGCACTAGGGTACGATAACAAAATATTGGTGAAATGAACGAGTTTCGCGGCAGATAATGCGTTATTTAGAGGCTGCGTTTCGGTGCCCCAGTCACTCCCACTACATGGATATACGCAGATCTAAATATCTCCCGAAGGAATATGAATTACACAAAAGTTATATGGGTGAGTAAACGACCGTATTTTACGACAGAAATAAGGTCCAGGTTGTAAAAAATAGTAGTTCCCCTTTAAGTGCTAGGGTGTAAAGAAGTAAAATGGGCAGAAAAAATTCTGATGACCTCCACAGCCCCAGAGACAGCGGCCATTTATGAAACAGGAAGTATATGCCCCATTTCATATCATTTGTGCAGCTTGAAATGTGTCATCGTTTGTGTGTTACTGACTGTGGCAGAGCTTACAGGAGAGAAAATTTGAGGAGGAACATGACTCCTAATGACTGATAGCTGACATATTTGTCATATCAAGTTTCCCCTGAATAAAACTGTTAAAAATTTGGATTTTAATCACAGTCCGTGATCAAGATGTTCAGACAGACATTTAGTGCTACCCCTCAGCACAGTTGCAAATATCTCGTTAGGCTATTCACAAGCTATTCTGGCCACCAACACAGACATATTGCAGTAAAATATCAAAATAAATTCACGGGCTTTGCCTCTTCCTGGATTTTGGTGGGAGAGGAAGAAGGAATAATAGGCAAATCAGCTATCAGTCATGGCTTCAGGGAACAAGGGCCTCAGTGTGGGTTTTCAGGCAGTAGGGAGCGTGAATCATGTACACACATGCGAACAAGCAGAGAAATGGCCCTTCTGTTTTAATTTGGGTGATTTTCTGCTGAATCATCCGGGTATCGACGAGAATAATCAGATAGCAGCTGGATGGACTGGGCTCTCTGTTCCTGCACCGATCGCATCTGATGGTCAGAGGCAGGACTGGAAACTGATCAGAGTAAGACCGTGACAGTGCTGGGATTTGTCGTATTATCTCTCTACTTTGTTGCTCTTTACTCTAAAGCAAAGTGTTTCTGTGGTTTTTGACAGTTGCAGGCAAATTGAGTAAGAGCAAAGTTAGATCATATGTGGTTAGTTTTTGAGTTGCTTTGAAAATGTTTGCCTTCCTCTGTCCTCCATTATATGATCCAACCAGTAAGTTAAGAATAACCAGAGTCATTAGAAATAATATTTAGTTGGAAAAGAGAGAGGATATTTAATTGTTTTTTTCTGGTAGTGGAACACAAACTCAAGATTGCTGTCAAGATAGCCACAATAAAACACTGAGGACACAATATAAGTGTCTTAATAAAACTCTCTTTTTCCAGTGTATCCTAGCACCTTCTTTTAAGCTCCACTGAGCCTTGTCCTGTTGTGAGATACCCGCTGTGATGTCAGCCCCAGGTACTGTTGTGATTTGTTATCTTGGTTTCTTATCCCTTCCATACCTGCACCCTTTCTCCTGTTTAATAATCTGGTCCAGTGTTTCTTAATAAAGAACTCCCCCATTATCGCTCTGGTTTAATATTAACTTATAATGACTTGTGGGGCCTGTTACCAGTCCCAAATAGTTCCTTGCTTCCTTGTTTTTCAGTGAGTGTTGGAGTGCTTTGAAACCTGCATCTAGCTTCATGCAAAATTAGAAATGACGGTGTGTAGTTTTAAATGTCTTGCTTGTTGCCAAAATAACTGAGCATACTGGAATCACACACCTTGTGGAAGTGGAAGTGACACTTAGCGCTGGAGCCTGAATTTGTGGCAGAACAAGGTGCCGTTGTTGATATTTTAAGGAAGTGAAAAGTTGAATTAACTCCTTGATTTTCTACAAATTGAGTCATGACAAAACTTCATAATGCAAAAAATGGCATGTCTGTGGCTTCTTTGCGTCAACCATGCGTGAAACACCAACCTACCATAATAGCAGCTGTTTAGAAACCATGGCAGAAATGTTAACACATTTAATATATGATGCAATGCAGGATTTGGATTCATGTAAATAATCTCGTGCAGTTTTGCTTTGTTTACAGTTGCAGTGGTGAGCAAAGGAACAGGAAGTAGGTGAGAAAAATGTACCAGAGCAATGACTGCAGAAAAAGCATTTTACTTACATTGTCTGGTACAAGATGTAAAGAGGCACTAAACAACTAGAGGACAGTTCAACTTCCCCGTCTTGATCAGAAAGCCGGTTCTATTCACAAGACCTCAAATGTTTATTATAAATTATTGAGAAACTGTGACAAGTCAAAATGTCTGCTGTGTGAAAGGTCTGTTAGTTAGCTCAGCATAAAAACTGTAAGCTAAGCTAACATGTCTGCCTCTGAAACTCAAGTGTAGTAGGTAGATAGTTTTATAGGGAGATGGGCGCTGGAACTAGCTAATGCTGTCTTCAAATTGAACTTTTTGTTGTAGCTTAAGGTGACAACATCAGAAGTTATGTGCACATAGTGCTTGCATTCAAATGGTATCATCGACCGTAAGAGTGAGAACACCGCTGCTAGGGAACTATTGACACCTAGAAGCCACAGAGGCTAACAGCTAGCAAGCTAATGACCAAATAACTAATGTTGGAAAAGTAAAGACACAATGACAAAATGAGATCATTGAGAGTATGAGTAGAATATTTTTGCACCTGAGAGGTTGATTACTTCTTAAAAGGCATCATCTATCACAAGTGCCTAACAGTATACTTTTGACAACATATTAACATGACATTGAATCCATTTCCTTTGCTAGATTTTAAAACAGCGTGTTGCTCAAATGCTTCGAGCAAAAAATATATCTTGTTTGTAATGTCCATGCTGTTGACACATTCCAACTCAAATCACATGAACACACACAAGTCAGAAAAGCAACTTCCCAACTTAGGGAATGACACTTTCTGAGGAGCATGTGGATCCAACAGAAATGAATTGTTTACATGTTGTACTTCAGTTTATTTGAGCCAACCAACAGCTCTTAACTTTTGCAGTTTCCAGTTACATAAAACAATGAAAATCCTCACATTTATGATGCAGGATTCATCAGACATTTGGCAGTTTTACTCAGTAAATTGGACAAATCTGCTGTTCCATGCAGAGTATTTGCAGAGAATCTGAAATTTAGTGTGGAGTTAACTGCATTCAGTTCAGTCGTCATGCAAAATGTTATTTCAGAGTTTAAGATTGTGTGAACATATATAGGTTGTGAACTCCAGCTAATAAAACACTGATCAACTCTGAATTATAGCTTTTGTTTTGAATTCTTTATATACAACACAGATTAAATTGTCTTTAGACCCTGTCATGTCTGTTCTTTATTGTTCCATTGTTCTTCTCAAACACGGACATCAAAACCAATGTGGTTATTGAGCTGGAATGCATCTAGTTCATAAAGGTTCGTGTACAGTAATTTCATGTGATTTGTCTTTGCGCACTGTATGTCTGTGAAACCTTTTGTGTGTTTAAGAGGAAGTCAGCAACTGCAGGACTCTGTTCTCATAACCATATCAGTTTCACATTTCCTCCATAACAGCTACATGCACAAATTTACTGTTGTGTGACATGTAAAACGGCATCACGGGGAACTGCTTTTGTTTACTGGGAGCTTTGCATAATAAATGACAAAATATAGCTTATGCATGTGACATGTGACATGTCCCTGCCTGCATGCACAGCTTGGAAGAACAAACTCTAAGTTTGTATTCAAGCCTGCCAAGAGGAAGTCGCCCATTTCCGGAAGTGGCTCGTGACCTTTACAGAGATGGTTTTCTGAGGGCAGTTAAAGCAGGAGACTCACACGTTACGTTACTTTCACATTGTAAAAAGGTTTGGTACATTGAATGAGTTACAGGCCTGCTACATCCTTCACTATAGCCCTGTTACCGATTGGACAAATATAAATGCCTAAAACCTTTGAGCTGAGCGTTTGCACTTCCTTGACCTCATCACAGATCACTTTTCAGCTGGTCTGTGTGATCTGGTAATTGATTTTCTGGCCGTAGTTGGGCAGAGGATGTCTTTATTTAGGTGTTGTTTTAAGTCAGCAGCAGCAACGGCCATAATTCTCAAGCTGTCTCCTTTGTATGACACTTCCTGGGACTTTTAAGGACTGCTGTGTGATGCATCACAGTTTTGGCACTGTGCCTCATAAATTCTTAGTGAAACATTTGCTCTGTGCACTTTTGCTTGTTTCACTGACGTCATAGAGCGCTACAAATAACACTCATGTTAAAACGGCACACTTTATTGTAGGTTTGATTAAAGCTTTTTTGATCTTTTATTTAAACTAATAAGCACAATTGGCACAAGTGAATACAGTTAGTACCATCATTTGCTTACAAAAAGGCTCACTCTGTCCAGATACTGGTGCCAGCCTCTAACTTGTTCTGTCTGTCCTTGTAAACTTCAATATCTCTTGTTCAGAAATAAGGAAGTTTGTAGAAGAGTAGTAGTTAACTACACCCATCTGTACACTGCTAGGTCTGTTAGTGCCAGTGAAACATTGCCTTGTGAGCTTGAAAGAATAGCTTTAAAAGTACGCAACACCAAGAGCTGGCCTTGTTAGAAAAGTATCTGACCCTGAACAAAATGTTTCGATTGATACCACACTAATTTCTGCTATCTACATATGAAGCTAGCTGCTAGCTGCAAGTTAGCTCAGTGTAACACAAACACATCTTGGCAACATTAAGTTACTTGGTCATTAGCTTGCTAGCTGTTAGCCTCTGTGTGCTTCTAGGTGCCAATAGTTCCCTAGCAGCCAACAGTTCCCTAGCAGCGGTCTTTTCTCTCATACGGTCGATGATACCATTTGAACGCAAGCACTTGGTGTGCATAACTTCTGATGTTGTAATCTTAAACTATCTACTTGCTATATTTGAGTTTTAGAGGCAGACATGTTAGCTTAGCTTACAGTTTTTATTCTAAGCTAACTAATAAGCTAGCCGTTTTCACAGCAGACATTTTGACTTGTCACAGTAGGGATGGCACAGGTGGATGGTAAATCATATTTTAATTTAGTTGGATAGAGTTTCTTAACAATTTCCCAATATGTTATGTTATATTATTTTGATAATCATGCTTTTATATTTACTTGCTTGCTTGCAAAGCTTTTAACCTCTGCTTCTTCAAGATGCCAACAGTTGCCTAGCACTGGTGTTGTCATGATTTACAGCCAATGTTACCACCAACACCAAGCATGACTACCATGTCGTAATCACAAGCTTAGAGTTCCATTTGAAGTCAGCATGAGCGTTGTGTGTTTAACATTATGGCTTTAACAGATCTGGAAGCTAAAGTGAAAGTGGTATTATCAGTCAGACGTAAGTGGGGTTACCCCAGACATCGGCAGTCAGTCACTAAGTGAAAAGTTTGATGGAGAGTCTGGTGTTTGGCTGAAGGGGAGCACATTTCTATCTGCTGATGGGGGGCTCTCCTTAGGGTGCAGTCTGGTGATCAGCAGCAGCAGCAGTCCTCTTGGCGCTCTTGGTGTTATAAGTGGTTAGATATGTGAGTTCGCTGTTGGCTTGTAAACAGGAAATGTTGAATTGAGTCAGGGAGGGGCCATGGGGAGCATCTATCTGTAAGCGCTGTAGCGTATGTCCATGTCTGTGTGTGTTGAGACAGAGAGACAATTTTGTTGTCTCTTGTTCAAGATAATTGCTACTTTTAATACATGATTTCCTTTTTATATCCAGATGTGTAGCCATGAATGGCATGTATGTAGCTGAGTTTAGTTGCAATAACTTTCCCGGTAAAGTGGGCTTTAGTAAGCAATCCAGAGAATGTTTACATATATGCAAAACCAAAACCCACTGATGTTTAAACATGCAAAAGCCTGCCAGAACACTTTATCTGTAGTAGGGTTAAATGTGGAAACAGCCTTTCATTTCACCCACATATGGCAAGTGTGTTCAGTTCCTGTTTCCAATATCGCCTGCAGCGGTGTTACATGTGCGAATGAAGTAAAAGCTCTCATCTAATAACGGTCACTGTCACTTGCATTTGTGAGTTATCTCCCTTCCTCTCTCTAATCTTTTTTATCTTTGTGTCCCTGTGAACAGGAAATGCAGTTTATAAATAACTTTCTCAGTTCTTGCAAAGAGGTTAGGAACAGTTATTGAGGGCCATTCGTCCATGACTGTTACAGCTATGCTGGAACAGATGGGAAACACATTTGAGACATGAATATTTAGTTCAACAAAAACAAACTCTGTTAAAGATATGTTTAAAAAAAACAATGAACGGATGAAACGGCAGATGTTGCACAGAGAGCTGTGGGGTAGGAGGTGCTGTCGCAGGTGTCGAGTAGAAATGTGCATATATTCAGCCAAAAATGGCCTCCAAAGTGTAGCAATTGCGGTGATGCCGATGTTGGAGAAGTTCCAAGGAATAATAATTTAAAAAAGACCAAAAGGAGCAAGCTGCAAGTACCAAATTCAAGTAAAAGTAAAAATCAATTTGATCAGTTAAATCAATGGAGAGCTAATGTGTCCATTAATTTGCTGATTAATCATTTAAATACATTCTTTTAATTCTAAATTCCAAACTGTCTTTGGTTCCAGTTTGAAAAGTCTAGAGAAAAAAGGCTTTAAAACAAACACTTTATTTTTTCATTATCCATAATAACCACTATATACATTATACACATGCTTATTTAGTACTCTAAGAGGGGGTCGACTGCAGCTGCATTATGCAACAAGATTGGATCTCACAAGCAAGATGGTGCATGTGGTAATTTAAGCTTGAAAGAAAAGCATATTTAACACCTTAATGCTACGCCTGGCTGTATATCACGACTTCCTTGTGGTCAGCACTTCAGTCAGAGCCGGGCCACACGTCTTCCTGCTGTCTCGCCCAGAAGTGTAGGTTAGCAAGAATAAAAATGTTGAAGAAATAGATGTTGATACTAAAATAAATAAATAAATAAAATAAAAATCTGAATAACTTGAAACGTGAATTAAAAAGAAAAAAACGTAAGTGAATTTCAATATGTGCAGTAGCCACTTGTAATGAGTGAGCATTAGAAAGTGTGCATATACTAGCTTCTATATCAAACTCCCAGTAAAGGAATAAATTCTTAATTCTTTTAAAGTTTTGTTAGTCTTGTTAGTTTTAGAGTAGTCCTGCAATAGCTCTTCACCGTTCCTTACGGTGAGAACATCTCTGACACTGTTGTTACATTTCCAAGGAAGACTTCCATCAGTGGAAGTTTCACTGTGAATATTTTTGCTCGCTTGGAAACTAGTGTGAATATAACGAGTGCAAGTTATTAAGTCTGACGCTGCAAGGACAGGCCCAAAATAAAGTTCACAGTTAATCAGGCTTGTAACAAGGTAGCAAAGCATGCACACTATCTGGTTCAATGTCTAAATGGAGAGCATGTAACCTGAAACAATCTCATGGTTTGTAGCAAGTTATTAATTGTGCTTGTGCAAAAATATATCTCGAAAAGGCAGAATAACAGCTGAACAATTGCACATCAGTAGAGTTTGCAGTTCTACATGGGCCTCTAAATAAGACAGTAAGATGCACATTCTCTGTCTCTCTGCTGTCACATTAATATTTGGTGTGAAAACGGTTTGCCTTGAAAACCAGTTCTCAGAGTTACACTTACATTTTTAACTTGACACGCATTATGGAGAACTTGCTACAGTTCTTCTCTGGATCTGATTCCATGTCCTCTGCCTATTTATGTAATCACAGACTGACTCCATGATGTGGAGGGCAGGGTTCAGCTGAAAGACTATGGTTCTTCTTATTGCTGAAAATATTTTTTAATTTTGCGTTCAGTCTTATAAGCCTCCTGTCTGCATTTGCTGATGCTAAATGTTCACAGATACACTCCAGGGCATTGGACAAAATAATACTGGAAGTTCAGGAACTGTGTTGTTGTCAAACATTTTTATTGTTATCCAAATCCTAAAGAATCTTTCATTTTAGACATGGTTTCAGCTCCCCGCCTAGAGCACTGAATTAATTCAAGCACCATGATGTGTGTGTGTGTGATTGCGACCTTTTCCATTATTTCATGCCACAAGGGTTCACTCTCATAAAATGCCACAGGAATAAGAAGCAAGCAATCCAGTGAGGGATTTTGTGACGTCTCGGTCACATCTGCATGTAATCCCATCATGCCTTCTGAGAGAAAATCCCCTTCTTTCCTCCTCCACACAGCACCAGGTGGAATCTTTGAATAAGACGACTGTAGCCAACAAATGAGTCTCTGTCTTAAGCCGCCTACACGGAGGGATAGTTCTTACTGTAGGAATAAAAAGGATCATTTAGGTAAAATGTGTAATCTTTAGCTGTTGTAGGCTTCTGGTGAGGGAGATTTGAAAGGAGATTTGAACCTAAGTTTTAAGCTTTGTTGCTGATATTTTATTTGGGTTAGTGTGGGTGTCTGTGTGCGTGCCGTAGTAGATCTGTGAGAGCCATCTGTTACGATCCTGTAGGCCTGGCGTTCCCATCATGTACCCATTCTGCGTATGGGCGCGCTGCCCCGGGGTTTGGGGACTTCGCCTCATCTAGGATCCTCTCAGTGGGCCAAATTTAAAAATAGCTCATTGAATTTGAATGCTACAGCGGCACAATGAACACTGCCATCGCACACAGAGACGCCGCGACATGTCCACATCACGCTGTATATTAAGTCAAAGGACGACTCTGCAATGGCGCAGAAAACAACACTTGCTCAGTTGGTGTTGCTTTCTCGTCCTTAGAATGGCCATTCAGAGCAGTGGCAAGCGGTGGTGTCTTTTAGGACATCCTTTAGAAAAAGCATTTTTATGGATTTATTTATTTTTTTAACTGTTCTCATGCAGCGAATGGGTGAAATAAACGTGGGTCTTTATTTTCACATAATGCACAAAGAGCTTAAGCTAGAATGTGATGGAATAGCATAGCTTTTAGTTTAAAGGTTAAATGCTGCAGAAACAATGTTAAGGTTACTCCATGCACTTCCTGTTGCTTGTTAACGAAATGAGCCAACGTCACTTACTTCACCAGAAACAGTTTTTTTTTTCTAAAATATACTCAAAATAAACCTGAGATGTTCCTGGAGTGACCTAGTTGTTTATATATAGAAAATAGAGAAGTTAAGAGAAACAAATGACTTGAGTTACACACACACGTAGTTTCATCTCCCCTCCGTTCATGTGGGAATACACGAATGTAAACTCAGAATTACAGTCACATCCAGACTGTGTTAGTCCTTTTAAAGCTGCAGAAAGCTCCTTGAGTCAGCGAGTCCCCTCAGAGGCAGCCTGCGCTGCCAGAGGTTTTATAAAAAGACACTAATTAGATTTGAAGCACTCAAGAGTAATCATGCAATCAGCGCTCTCTTGTTTCAGAAGAAAAGTCTTAAGAAGTTAGGAGATTATGAAATAGCACAGATAAATCTTGTGGCACGACACGGACTCTGCTTTTTTTTCCATTACATTAAAACGCAAGGCGTTATTCTGTTATAGATAGAGGCACTTAATAACGTGACATTTGGCTGCTGCAAACTTGCTGAATGTATCTCTGAGCATGTGACATGCACATTTAATTGACAATAGGACAAGATGTCAAAAAACTGTGGTTGGTTTGCGTCAGTGTCGCCTCGGTTGCATGATCCTCTGGTAAAAGTAATGAACTTCTGTTGTGGATTATTATGTGCTTCCTGTCATTTTACCCTCTCTGGATGTTTGTACTTTGTTCACTGTCACATGGAAGCACAGCAGTCTCCTACTAATGAATACGGAAGAGAATATATTGATTTTGTGACTGAGCTTTGATCTCTTCTTCTTATCCTCTTTGCAGTCTGAAAGCTCTGGTTTCGACGGGAGGCAAAAACGTCCAGGCAGCATGTGACTGGTGAGAGCACCACACACATATGTACTTTCTCTCTGATGGTGATTAATGCTTAACTGGAAACCAAACAAGTGTTGTAATGGTAAACCTCTACTGACAGAACTCCATATTACATTGATGTGTCACTGTGCTGTTACCACAGTGCTGCCCTCTGCTGGACATCATCTCTTTACTTTGCTTCTGATCTCCCACTTAACACTCTCTTTGCATTGCCTTGGTTGCTCCAGGCTCTTCTCCCATGTGGATGATCCCTTCCTGGATGACCCCCTGCCTAGAGAGTATGTGTTATATCTGCGACCCAGTGGACCGCTGCTCCAGCAGCTCTCGCACTTCTGGAAGCAGTCCCGCCTCTCATGTGGCAAGAATAAGGCGCACAACATCTTCCCCCACATCACCCTCTGCCAGTTCTTCATGGTTAGTCTCGTTCTTTATATTGTCAGTAAAAGTGACTGAATCATCTTTGCAGACACAGCACATTTGGTCTCTCTCCCCCCCCCCCCCACAGTGTCTGCGGTCTTCAAATCCCTGCTTCTTAGTTTCAACTTGTGACTTAGTTCCTCTTTATTTGAGCAGTCTGTCTGTGTTTAGTATTTGATGTCTTAAGTTTTGAATGTGTTCCCCCACTTTTTGTTGCTGGGTTTGTTTTGTCGTGTTTTCAGCCACAGGAGACTCAGGGTGGCATTCCATTCTGCCAGACTGAAATAAAGCTATTGGATGGGTTGCTGTGAAGTTTGGTGCAGATCAAAAGGCAACCTCTGAGGCTGCAAAATTAAGCCAACGCAACCACTTGAGGCTGGCACCCAAAGCTAGTCCATCTTCATAAACCCTGTTTTAAAATGCCCAGCCTTACAGCAGAAATACACGTGTTAACGGCCTGGTACAAAAACAGTTTTGGTCTCTGTGGATAGATTACGCATTTGTGACACTAGTACAGGGACGAGTTTTTACAATATGTAACTAACTTGTTTAAGTTGTATCAAGTGTCTACCTGTTTGCCAAGTTTCGGATTAACCGAGTTAGTCAGACTCGGATACCAAAATAGCGACAGCTGGTGCCACCAAACCTGCTCCTCAGGAATCCTGTGTCACAGAGGGTTTGTCCGTCTTTATGTACAGGCCACGCGGCATGCATGACTAAGAAACCTACAACAACATTAACATCAATGGATGTGCTTCAGGGTTGCCAGAGAATGAATCCCAATGACTATTGTTGCTCTTGCCTGTTTCTTTTAAGCTGAAGTACTGCATGGTTATACAGTAAACCACAGTGAAATAAAGAAAAAAATAAACTTAACCAAATCAATATTTGGTGTGAGAACTTACATTGACACTTGGCTGGTAGGTTGTTCCAAGGATTATGGAGAACTTGCTACAGTTCTTCTTTGGAGCCTCTTTATGTAATCATAGTCTGACTCCATGATGTGGAGGGCATATTGTTCTTCTTATTTCTGAAAATATTTTTTAATCTTGCATCTATAGTGCCTAAAACCGTTGCACTTTAAATCTTTTTTCACATATGCTTGTGTATGCATAACTGATGAAATGACTGATGTTGAGTTTGTCTGCTTCGTTGTTTCCACTGTGCTCAGTGTGCCGATGGGAAGGTGGAGGCTCTGTCGGACGCTCTCCAGACCACCGTGACCAAGTGGAAGGGTCGCATACCCATGCCCCTCCCACTGGAGCTCTACATCTCCTCCACCTTCATAGGCCTCTTTGTGGAGGAGCAGATGGCGGAGGTTCTGAAGAGTTTCGCTGCTGATTTTGCCACTGAAGCAGCATCCAAAGCAGGTTTGAGTCCGCTTTGTGCCTCTGGTGAAAAGCACCTTATACAGGAACACCGTCTTGTAGACACGGTGTCTGATATCAGAGATGATGCTGATTCACTTTCTGGCTGGATCTCATCTGTCCAAGCTACATTCAGGAGGTGGTTAGGCAAGACTTAAGACTCAAGTCTTGTTGTCACCATGTGGTTCCCAGGCCTTTTTGTGTTTAGTGAAAATAAATTATATGATAAAATTATCATATAATTTATTACAAATTACAAATGGTGGTGGGTGTTTTTTTTAACCTTTTTGGGGAAACAGCTAGCACATTTGCTAGCTGTTTCCCCTTCATCTGGTCTTAATGCTAAGCTAGCCATGTCCTGTCTTTAACTTCACATTCAGAGTTCAAATGTGATAATATCACTCTTCTTTTCATCCTCTAAGCAGGAATGTGAATGAGCTTATTTCTTCATATGCCATACTCTCCTTTTACGATGCTCTCATTTAAGTGTTTAATATAATTACCAATATATTTATGTATACAGTTGTAGACTAAGTTGTATTTTGAGGAATAAGTCAATAAGTATCACCATATGACACCAGATTTTCTGTCAGTGTGGAAATATTAAAGAATGTAAATGGTTTACATCAGTGCCTCATTGAGGGTTTAAACACATATACATTTCTGTTTTTTTCCTCTGTCCAGACGCTAATGTTGAGCCCCATAAGAAACAACTTCATGTCACTTTGGCATACCAGTTCCAAGCCAGTCACCTTCCAGTTTTGGAGAAGTTGTCCAAAAACCTGGATGTGTCCTCAGGCTGCGACTGGCTGGCTGTGCTCTTCTCCAGGGATATTCGGTTTGCTAATCATGAGGTACACCCTTTGAAATATGTGCTTCCTTTTAACAAGCCCCCTCAAATGCCACTCAGATTGCCACTTTCCTAATGGCTAACTGTCTTCCCTCTGTATAGACACTGCAAGTCATGTACCCATATGCGCCTCAGAATGATGATGAGCTCGAGCTGCTGCAAGGAGACTTCATCTTCATGTCTCCAGTGGAGCAGAGCACTGCCAGTGAGGGCTGGTTGTACGGCACTTCACTGGGTTCGGGGCTGTCCGGCCTGCTGCCTGAGAACTACGTCAGCCGTGCTGATGAGTCTGACACATGGGTCGTCCATGGGTAAGGAAGGGGGCATGGTATTCAGTCCAAACACATGTCATCAATGTGGATAAACCGTGTTGTATTTGAAGCCCAATTAATGAACAAAGTCTTTGTGTTTGTCTGACCACCAGGTCTCATTCCTTTCTCAACTGTGCCTCTCCATCTAACTCTGGCAGCAGTGTGTGTGGGTTATTGTTTGATGGCCAGATAAATGACAGTCTTGGGGATCCTCCTAGCCTCACTGGCCTCTGTCCTCTTATGCAGGTACAGTGCAATAAAAAAAAAAAATAAGTGGTTGCATGCTTAGAGAAAAGCACACCTCAAACATCACTGTATCCCAATAAGAGTGCATTAATGACAATATACTGTATCTGTGAAGGTCGTTTCACCACTCATCCAAGTAGCTTCTCCAGTTCTAAAGGAATGGCGGGAAGTTGAGGTTTAAATAGCAACATCTATTGTATCTGGTCGTTAACAGACACTAGTCAAGCAAGTTTTGGATAAGTTACACCCACAAATGTTCCTATTTAAACCTTAACCCCCCCACCAGTCCTTTAGAAGTGAAGAAGCTACTCGGATGAGTGGTGAAACATCTTCAAGAAACTCTACAAGTCCAGTTGTCTTTCTTTGATGTGTTTGGATATTAATGACTAAAAACTTGAATCTTAATCTTAGGTGTCAAGGCCAACTAGTCAGGCCTCGCTGTCCAGGATGAGGCTGTTTGTGTGTCGCCATGGAGAGAGGATGGATGTGGTGTTTGGCAAACACTGGGTCACTCAGTGCTTTGACTCCAAAGGTTGGCATGCAAGCAAGATTACGTTTTTGCCAGTATGTCTACGTGAGAGACTTTTGACTTTAGTATTTCCCTCTCATTTGTCTCCCTTAGGCAGATACATTCGCTCTAATCTCAACATGCCATCCAGCCTACCTGCTAGGAGTGGAGGTCACCGGGACTATGATAAAGATTGTCCAATTACTGTGTTTGGCTCCACCCAGGCCAAACTCGTAGGTTGGTACATTTTCAATATAGTTTGTTGTGATGTCATTTATCAGTGAAAACTTACCATAAATTACTTAAGATCTGGATTTTAAGTATTGTTAAATACTTAAAATTAGGAACAAATTGCCTGCCAGTGGAATAATGCTGTTTTGGCTCTTTTCAGGTGAAGCCTTGTTAGAAAGCCACACGAAAATAGACTTTGTTTACTGCTCTCCTTCGCTGCGCTGTGTCCAGACTGCTCAGCACATTCTGCAGGGTAGGACTTCATCTTCCTCGTCAATACTCTAATAATGGATCAGGTTCTTCAGCTGATATATGTACAGATACAATTGTTACTGCTA
This sequence comes from Chelon labrosus, assembly GCF_963514085.1. NCBI lineage: Eukaryota > Metazoa > Chordata > Actinopteri > Mugiliformes > Mugilidae > Chelon > Chelon labrosus. The sequence continues at coordinate 3,095,915 of NC_140350.1, read as the reverse complement.
GATTATAATACTGGGCCTTAAGTTTAAAACTGTTGCTTTTTATCCAGACTTGTCTACTTATATAAATCTACTTATAAAGCCTAAATAAATTATAACAACGTCTGTGGTTCTTAGAGACATCAGAAAAAATTATTAGAAAATGGGGAGATTTATCTTCTTCCCATCTATTTACATCATACTTTTTTAGGAAATATTCTCTAGTCAAAGCATGTCATGTTGCTGAGTTAGACCACATGGGAACAACATAATTACTCTTATTACATCGATAGATTTTCTGTAGACATTAAAAAAAACAATTATTTCTAAGACATACTTCTTCTCAGACGGCTTCTATCCCTGTTGGATTCCGTAACAGGTCTCCAGCAGGAGGGAAAGACAAAAATCCGCGTGGAGCCTGGGTTGTTTGAATGGACCAAGTGGGTTTCAGGCACATGTTTACCCACCTGGATTCCTCCAGCTGATCTGGCTGCTGCTAACCTGAGTGTGGACACAACATACAAGTACAAAGCAACGCTACAGTATAGCATATTTGCGCACTTATTTGTGAAACTACAAATGGCGGTTGCATCATGTATCAATCATTTTGTTCCTAGACCTCATATTCCCATAAGTAAGTTGGCAGTGTCAGAGTCCTATGACACCTACATCAGCAGGAGCTTCCAAGTGACCCGGGAGATCTTGACAGAGTGCAAAAATCTGGGTAAAGTATAAATATAAATGTGTGATTTCAGATTTACAAAGCATCAGACAATGCCAACATTCATTTTCCTAAGTTTATTATTAGATGGCCGCAGTAGTGAACATGAGCTGATAAAATCAGATTAAACAGTGGGATGTGTGTCACATAGGCTCACTTTCTAAACTCTATACATCTTTGAAACTGAGCTGGGTGACAGGATTTTAAAAAGCTGAAGTTTTTAACAAGCACTTTATTTTTAGATTTTGTCTCAGTCCCTGCATAAAAAAGCTTGTGTTAAAGAACGTGGCCGCTGTATATTATCGACTGCTGAGTCCATAAACAGTAATGGTATCTGTGGAATGTGGTGCTATGTTCTCTACCTCTTTCACACAGGAAACACGGTCCTGATTGTGGCCCATGCTTCCTCCCTGGAGGCTTGCACTCGCCAAATACAAGGCCTCAACCCTCAAAACTCCAAGGACTTTGTCCAAGTTGTCAGAAAGGTCAGTGTGCTGCTTCGGTTTAAGCGCTCCGTTCATTTCTGTTGCGTCATTCTCATCACACATGCACATCTGTCTCCTCTTACAGATTCCTTACTTGGGTTTTTGTGCTTGCGAAGAAATGGGAGAGACCGGGGTGTGGCAGCTGGTCGACCCACCCATCCTGCCTCTGACACATGGGCCAAATCACAGTTTCAACTGGAGGGAAATGCTAATGCAAGACTGAAGGATATGCTGTTTGACTCTCAATCTTTTGGCAGCCTGAACTGCTGAAATATTATTTATTTTTTAACCTACAATTCTATAAATCCAGCCCAACTACCAAAAACAAAAAACGAAGGAATAAAAAGTCTGGCTTCCGTCAAAGACATGGTAAAAAAATTTATATATATTGAGGGAAATGTATTTACTGCTCAGGAATGGGAAAGTACAGTTTGCGTGGAGATCACAGAAAAAATGAGCAACAGTTTGGGCCGCGGTTTGTTTCTCTCAGTCAATCAGGTTTTATGCCGTGAGAAGGTTGTTCTCTGGCTCCTCCTCGGGCTGAGAGTGAGGGCGATGATGAAGACTATGTGTCCCACTGCCTTCTCACACACTGTGACGAGAATAAGTTGAGAAAGACTTGCACCACAGAAATATCTTTCCATGTGTCAGAAATGATTATTTAATGTGTAGCTACAACCCTCCTGTGAATAAGCACAAAAGAAATGTTGACAATCAGATAGGGGAGAACTGATCTTCATTGTTTCTGGTGCCGAGGTGGGTAGTTAAGTATACCTGTTTTATTCCTGCAAATGTCATATCATTTTCTTCTTTTAGCATTTATGTGCCCACAAGAATCACTTATTTTTTTCCCTGTAAGCCCCATTCTACCTGACCAATGTGGAGGCAGCCAAGAAGGAAATTCATATGATACACAGAAGGCGGTTGCGTTGCTAATTCTGTTCAGGCGCTTCAATTAAAACTTTTGCTTGTTTGTCTTGACCATACCTTGACACCCTGTAAGCCTGATAACCACAATGCTTTTCAAATAATGGGTTTATTTTGGTTACATCAGATAATAAGTGCTTACTGCTTATACCAATTATTTGCTGTATGACTCTGAAAATCTGTTGACACAAAATTAATAAAGCAAGGTTGTGGACATATAAAGGCCTTTATATATCAGACTATATGTGTTCTGTAAAATCATTAGCCACTTCTTCATGTTAGGGGGAAGGTTGCTTTTAATTCTGGGTTCTGTTCAGAACAGATAACAGTGAGGTTTTTATTTGTCTTTAAATAAAATAAACAAGAGTGGACAATGAACTGCACAAATCCCCGTCTAACTTGAAGTGTTAGTGTGCTGTTGATGCCACCATTTCCCCCCATTAAATATATAACAACTATGAGTTTTGACTGTCTTAACAGAAAACACACCTTACATTAAATATTTAAATACGATAGATGTGTCTTAGACTTTTTTTTTCACAGCAAATATTGTGACACTGCAGGAAAACTAGAGGTTAAGAATGGCTTAGTTGTATGTCCCACTCCGCTGTTCCAGTGATCTAGCATAAAACAGCATCAGGACATTCACAAAGTGGAACCATTGACTGTACAGCCATATGTAATGGATTGCGCCTTATGCTAGCCAAAAGGGTAGAATATCTATTAGTACTGTAATGGTACTGTCACATTTAAACCTATATATATCTTACTTCATCAAGCCGGTTTATTTAGTCAGCTCTCTGTATTTTAGCATCTCGACACATTTTTTTTCTTTGAACTCTAGCCCCAGTGAGACCGACTTTCGGTAACTAGCTAACATCGCAGGTATATTGCGTGAGCTAATTCAGGTGAGGCATTTTCATTTTTCATTTGTGCTTTTATGTGTTTTTATGACGCTAAACCACAAGAAACCACACATTTTATTAGTGGAAACCACAGGTGTTGTTAGCATGACGTACAACGGTCAGCTAATATTAGCAACTGTGCTAACATTGGCGGACATCGGAAAAATGACTATTTATTCGCCAGTTTTCACTTTTTAAATGTGGCCATTTGCTCTGCGGTACCCACACAAGCCAACTGTATGTTTTCTGTGTTTTTGAATTATCACAATGACGAGTTTGAATGCTAAATAATTATACGGGTTTCTACATTTTCCTATGAGAATGGTCCCCTGCAGGGCTATAATCTATCTATAAATCAAGAAGCGTCTGTCTGTCTCTGTGTCTGTGGCACGCATATCTCGCGAACCGTTGGCCCGATTGATTTGAAACTGGGCAGGTGTCTCGCTACGGGCACGAAGATGTGCACTGCTAAGTTTGACGTTGTTTGGATAAGAAATGTAAAATATATCGGTAAAATAGGTTTTCTCCGCTCTAATATTTCCACTAATCCTCATACACAGCACCTGTAGGCTCCCACTATAGTTTTTATTTAATTTACAACATAACAAGGCGGGACTTGACAAGCTAACTGTTAGCATGACGGCTATATAGAGCTGCATTTCTAGCTAACACGGAGTGGTAATTGCATACAACATTTTACAGGAAGCTAGGGAAAATATCTAAAAACAAAAATAAACAAAACAAAACAAAAACAACTGGATATGTGGATTTTCTTGGCAGGTAATGGGAGACAAAGAGGACAGTCTCCTCCCAGACAGGTAAGTATCTGGTCATTAACTGTTTTTTTTAATTTTTTATTTCTTTTATATATATACATATATATATATATATATTCTGACTTGTTTTATGTCTTTATGTTTTTGTACAGTGTCCTTGTGAGTCTTGAAAGGCACTTATAAATAAAATGTATTATTATTATTATTATTATTATTAACAGACGCTTATGACTCATATGAGTTTCTGATGAGTTACTCACAGATGTTCTTATTTAAACCGTGACTCCCCACCAGCCCTTAGAACTTAAGAAGCTACTTGGATGAGTTCTGAAACATTTTCACCCCTTCAGTTCCAGTATACAGTCAAATACAACCATAAATACTGCATAACTGTAAAATGTCTAATTGTATTTTGAATTTATTTTCAGAATTGAGCCTTGGAAATAACACCTCACATGCTAACAAATACTATTTATCTTTCTAATGGGTAATGATTATAGCTTTGTTTGAACACTTGTATGTAAATGATCATCCTGTTGTTCTTCTTCATCCTGTCCTGACCCCTGACAGTCCTCTACAAACGCGTGGACATAAACGTTAGAAATAACTGTAAATACAGTACTTTAATAATTTAATACATCCTTACATTTTATAACACATTATGCATATAATGCTTCCAGCTTAGAAAGGCAGCAGCATATCGCTGACTTTATACTGAAATACTGTATGATACATTGCATTGAAAAACTAACATTGTCAATAGGACATTTTGTGACTTAGATGTTTATACACAGAGTAAATCCTTCAGAAACGTTATATGCCATACCATACCATTGTAACTATACATGAATATGTATAAGTAGTATAAACACAAGAATTTAAGGCTAAATTTTAAATTTAAATGGAAGGATTCTGAAATGTCTTTCTCACATAAATGCACAATGTGACTAACAAACACTAGATGGTGCTATTGACCAGTCTCAGTCGCAGTCCTGCGTAACCACCAACTGGCTCATCCAAACTGTGACCCAGCAATTTCTTAATGACCTGTCCAACATATAAATTAGAAATATTACTCTACTTGATGTATTTTTCTTCAAGGAACTCTGAACTGTGTATTGGGGCTTTGGGGCGTTTTTCATTGATTTACATTTTGGGTCCTGTGCACTAAATTAAAGAGGAATAACTGGACATTATCAGTGATTTGAATTTAAAATGAGGACTTTGATGGTTGTATATTTCAATAGGATAAGGCTTTTTAGTGTAGTATTAAGACCTTTAGAAACTATTAGTTTTTACTGTAACCAAACAAGGAAAAAATAAGAATGTATGGATTGTGTGGCTTGCTTGAACATCATCACATAGTAGCATATTTATGAAGCTAAAATCACCAGAAAAGAGCTAAACTGTGTTTTGTAAAAACAGTTGAAATGAAAACATATCTTTATTTCACGTTTATTTCACATATCGTTTTGCAGCACAGAGAAAATGAAGTTTCATTGGTGCTTACTTGGTGGTTACTGCTGCTCATGATGGTTTTCACTTTGTCTATGCATTTCTCTGTAGGGGTTTGAAGGCAATGGCCGTGCTGACCAGCATCTCTGAAGATAGTAGGTAGGTGTTAAGTACTTGTCTGCACAGTTAAGACTGGTCTTCGTTTCAAAATTGTCTGTTCTTCAGTGCTACCAGTGATGATTTTTATAGCAGACCATTCTGTGATTGTAGATTAATAGTATATTACATACAGTAAGTAGATGGAGAGTAGGTATTGGTAATTATAGAATAATATTTTTGAGAAAAAACTTGCCCAAAGACATATATAAATATTGTTAGATTTATTTTTAACTACTGATTGGAACACTTAAAATTAAACAGCCAAGACTGAACAAAGTAATGTACTTGCAACCATCAACACTGAACAATGAACTTATACAAAGACAGTATTTTTCCCCTTCCCTCATGCACCTATTTGTCACCTGAGTCTTGGACCTTTAGTATGTTTGAAAACTCAGAAAACACAATTGTATTGCAACTTCAGAGAATACCCCACATGTAGGATTTTTCTTCTTTTTTTTTTTTTCTAAATCTGGTTTGTTGGTGTGTCAGTGCTAGAAGAAAGTGTATTAACCAGTGATGACCAATGTGTCTAGCACTGTGAATGGAAATAAGCAAATTTTTATTTTTAGTTAAATCTGCATTCATTTTTTGGCCACTTGGGGCAGTGCAACAAGCTGTAAACAGTGCCATATCATTATGAAGTTGATAGGGTGATCATCATAGCAAACAGTTGCCTATTTACACATCTAGCCAACACAGAGCAACATTAGCATTCATTTGGGGTCATGTTTCTGTCCATTTCAATCTCCTTATGTCTGTGTTTAGGTCTGCAACTCCTGTAGTGTATTTCAACTTACGCCATCTCATGTAGGAATGCAGTTAACCAAAATTGCTGATATATCTAGTAATAATACATAATACTAATAATACTTCATTTTTGATATTTAAAAAGATATACCTGATAAATAACAATTTGTCTGCATTCAAAATTCAAAAATCTTCAATCTTCAAAGTCTTCAAAAATAAACAATCCAGTCTACTGCAAAAATTATTATCCTGTCATTAAATGAATCTGCTGTTATTCACTTGATTCAGTGTCATGGATGGCTAAGTCAAAGATGCAGTGAAGACTAGGCAGATGGCAGATTTTCAAAAAGTTCCATTGCCTTAAAGTAACATGACAATAAGCGTGTCCCTCAAGTGAGGCAGCTTTGGAAAATAAATAGAATCATTTCAATTTCACAAAGTAGCATTGGATTACTGTTACACTACCTGTGTTTATTTATGAGTTAGTTTCTTATTCATTTAAAATGGACTTTTAATACTAATCCAAAGAAGTGGTTTTATAATTACTGATTTAGCCATTTGCCTTTGAACAACAGAGCTAGGCCTTCTAACCAAAAATAAGGTTGGACACAGCTGTCACGAGTTAGCGAGGCCACTGCATATTATCAAGATTGGCTGAAATGCCTTCAGAGTACAAGACCAGGGTGAAGTGAATATACTGTACAGCAGGAATTAAGATGTCAGCCTGTCAGGTACGTGGACAGAGATACCATCTCTAACATAGTGTCTCTCAATGAGTCTTGACTAAACAAAACTGTTTTGTTATTTGTCTTTGAATTTTTCGATGGACTTTTGAGTTAAATATATTCAACCATAGTAGGGACAAACAAATGGCAGATGTTTTGTATGTTTTAAAACACTTCAGTTTAGCTTCGATTTATATAAACAGCAATATGTGTACATGTAATATTTTCAGACAAATTACCTGCAATAAACCACTGAAGGTTTTCATAAGAAAAATCAAATAGAGAAATTAAACTGAAAAGTGGACACTGCCCAAGGGTAAAGCTGAAATGCACCTCAGTCTCATTTATATATACATAAAAAAAGACATCACCAATAGAGTTTTCATGACCTTTCTATATTAATTCTATAACAAGGATTTTACCAGAGGTTGTGTAAACCTTATTACACTGATATGATTATATTATTCAGTTTATGTGTAGACGTACAATTGGCACGTTTGTGTTGTCGCCTGTTAGCAAATGTATTGATTACACCAACATAATTTGCAAATTGTATAGTTAGATGTTGTAAATGTACCAAGGCAAAAATTTACCAATCTGTACTCACAAATTGAGATACAAGTATCAGCCACTTTTCAATTGGCATACATATCATGTGATCACTATGCTATCTGATGAAGAAGAGCTATGTGGAGTTTAGCTCCACACCATACAGTTAATAATAAAACAAAATACCCCTGAACATTAATTTTTTCAGAGTGTTTCCTGCAAAGTGGATGGATCCTGTTGATATTTCCCAGGTAATGACAACAAGATGACATTTACATAGCAACGAAAAGCATGTGTATTAAAACTGCAATATGTTACACTTACAGTGACTCTGGACCTCTCATAAATTAGGCAAGTGAGAGCTAGCAGGAGCTGTTTAAATCCAGCATTTGCCCAAGGGAGGTATTGACTGATGTTTCGAAAAACCCTCTTCATGCCTCTTTTTACAAAACTGACATTTCAACATCATAATGGCATTCTTGTTGGCTTTGCTGAGCTATTACAATACTAACCACTAATGCACAGTTCCGATATTCAATGTTTTTGAAAAAACTTCAGGAAGGTGAATTTGTGTAAGGCATTCTTTAAGATACAGTCCCTGTTTACTAGTGCTTCATATACAAACATTGCCATGCTCAATGACATTTGTTTGCATTGACTGTACTTTTCGTTTAAGTGTATATCTGTGATGATTCAACTTTGTATATGTTTCATTCTGGAATAGTCAAAAAGAGAATAAAATATAGGTTTCTTCTAAACGGGAAATGATGAAAAAGGTTTTGTGCAACAAAAGCAAACATTCAAGGCACTAATGCTTTAATGTCCCTTTCAGGCTGTCTTCAACAAAGATATGGAAAAGTTGAAGGACTTGTTTTAAGTTTTTATCATATAGAACGGTTACAAATAATAACTCAGTTCCTACCAATGTTTCTGATCATTGTGTCAACCATGCTGGTGCTATTCTTTCTTTACAGTATGAATGAAAAGTAAAGCGTCTGTGTTGCTTTGCTTCAACTCAGTTGTTCTGTGAAAATACAAACAAAAAACCTTTGGTTCTTGTTGTGTAGATATTCATAGGAAAAGTTGGAAGAAACCGCAACTTCTGAGTCCCTTTCTCTTGTGTCTTGGAGCTGTTTTGGAGAGAGGGAGGGGAGGTGCAGGGAGGAGGAGGTAGGTGGAGTGAGGTTGGAGTCCCACACAAGGGGAACCACTGGCAAAGCAGCCGTTTCAAACTGTGCTCTCTGAGCTGTCTATGCCTTTCTCTGTTTGTATTCGCTGGGAGTCCGCATGCACCTGTGTGTTTCAGCACTCACTGGTCTCTCTCATTCTAGCTGGTTGTTTATCAATGTTGTCAGGTTTGCAGCTCGTGCAGCAGTGAGCAGGAGAGAAGCAGAACTGGATGGAAAACTCACAATAACAAATCACAGCAAAGGAGTTGTGAGTTTGGAAGTTTCTGCCTCCATCTTGAGACGAAAGAAGTCTGAGGAACAAACTTGCCTAGCTGGAATGAAGTACTGACAACAAGCAGACTTGTGTGGAAAGGGGTAAGTTACACTGAGCTGAAGTTACTGAAGTTTCCACCACAATCGGTCTCAAAGTTTTTACCTTTTTGTACAAGTTCTGTCATAATTGTTAACGGTACAGTTCTGTAGCCCTGATACGGTTTTTCTTTACGTTAGCTATGAGCGGTTATTGATCTCTTAGTGTATGTGTGTGCGCACACACATGTGTGGGGGCGTGTCTTGTGTTTGCTGAATTTTATGATGTGTTGCCTGGTCTGTGGTTCATCTTCGGAGTAGCTCAGCTGCTCTGCTTCTCTCAGGGTATGTGTTGTTTTTACTTCATTTGTTCAGACATCTCACATGTTCGGAAATAAGCACACACACACACACACACACACACACACAGAGGAAACAACAGACAGTGTGATGTCTTAAGTCCACAACAGGCTGGATTTAGCCCTACCAGTTCAAATGATAGCAGATGACCTGACAACTAGTACTCTGTTGTATTCTCACGCAAATAACACCGTAAACTACTTATTGAGCTTGATGCTACATTTCATTTCCAACATTGTGGCCAAATGTGCTTTTTAAAGACATACTTGCTGTCTGTGCACATACATTTAAAGTAAATATACGATATTTGATATTGACATAACTTTTGTTGTAGTAGCCCTTCATTGTGTTTCCATTCTTTAAAGTTGTTGTTTCGTGTTGTTTTTCATTGTTTGTGGCTTGAGCTGCTGTTCAAGTGTGTGCTATTCAGCTATGAATGAGCATTGCCAAGAGCCCTAAGGTCATGATGCATACTTAGATGCATTGGGCTTTTCAGAATAGTGGTTTGGTGCTTAATAGTTAGTCTGCTAACATGTTAAACGTTATTGGCAGCTTAAATGCGTGTTGACAGACAAGGGCAAATTTGGTCGCTAGTGGTAATGAATAAAGAGAGTGGCTCTAATTAAAAGTGTTAGGAGCCCATGATGCTGATGGGCTCTTCTTGTATTTCTGTACAGAAATCAGATTCAATCAGATCAGTCAGGACAGAACTGACTTTAGGATGATTACATCCATAACAAAAATGAGGATTGAAAGAGGGAGAGACAGAACACCAACTACTGGCAGCAGCATGATTTTGTCACAATTCAGCAAGCTGTTGCATTTCAAAACAAATACAATACATGCTCTTTAGATACCCTATAGTTTGTAATTCTTCTTGCCTTAAAAAATGCAATTGTAAATATTCTATAATTAAAGCAAATCAGTAGTACAAAATTTTACCTAATACAGTTTGATTTTAAATTAGTTAGATCCCACTCTGGTCCTCATCTGGGTCTCAGTTACAACAGAGGAGTAAGAGCTAACGAACGAACGAACGAAGCTGAGAGAGACACAACTCTGATGTATTACTGGTCTGAAGTGGGAACATATTAGCTATCAGTTGCTTTTTTGCACTTCCAGTAGACACAGAACAACATTAGTATTCATCACAATGTTCCATATTAATATTTGGTAAATGCAGATGAACGTCATATTCATTTATTTCGTTACAGCATCTACATGACATTCATACACTTTAGAAATACAAAGCTTGTTATTAACTATCTGAGAGCCATTACAGTTTACATGCACTACCAGTAGACCTGCTGAAGTAGTTGTTTATAGTTGTTATAATTAAAAGAGGTAAATTGCGAATTGTGTCTGACTGCAGTCCTTAGTTTCAAAATGTACATAGTTTCACAAACCAAACGCCCATGAGTTGAAGCACACTGCAGTTAGTATCTGTTGTGAGTTATTCTGTTTGAAAATCTACATGCAGTCCCAGGATATCCTGCAGGGAAACAGATTAAAATAGCTCTCCTATTTTTTCTCAGGTCTCTCCAGTGATTACTGCTCTTGGAAATACTGACCAATGTCACTATAACATCCCATTAATACCTTTGATGCTGTATCCTGCAAATGTAGGAAAGTTAAAAGCCTGGGACAGGAATGGGAAAGCCAAGACTGTACATACAGGACGACACAGCTACCTTTGGGAATGCTTTAAAACATTCAAAGATGAGAGCAGTCAAGTACCAGTAAAAAATATTAACAAAAATGCTGTGGAGATTGTTGGGAAAAGAAAGGCATGTTTTGGGTTCTGCATGCTTAACATTCTTAGTTGCTGACCTCTACAGAAAATAATAACAGCCGGGCTTGAAGGTCACACTGCCATGGTCAGTGGCTGAGGCTGACTCGTTACGTGATGTCTGTATGGATCTGTTCTTTTATTATTTAGGTAAGAGCAGAGGCCGATTACATTTACAATGAGACTTTAGTTATTTGGATTTTTCATTATTGTAAAAGCTGTTTGTTATGTATTCTGAGCTAGAGCTAGAAAATTATTGCTGTATTCATTGAAGATATTTGTATTATGAGGTAGTATCAGTTTAGGGCTTGGAGAATTAAAGGACTGCGGTCACTGTCAAAAGCCAGAGTTAAGGTCACGCAGTAGGCGAATAGGATGTGACAGAAAACCTGTTTTTCTGCAGTAATTGGCATGAGGCTTAGGGCTGAAAAGGCAGTATCAGTGCAGTGATCACACATCATTTCACTAAACGGTTTAGAGTAATCCCTAAACAAACTGGAGACCAAGGCATTAGTGTCAGAGCAAGCTCTGCTTGGCTCATTGCATATAAATATCTCTTAATAATAATATCCTTGTTCTTCTAGGACAAAATGTTTTAGCATTAATGCTGCTTTCATGATGAGCTTCAAGGTCCATGTGATGAAGTTCGGCCCAAATACACATGCTCTCATATTTATTTTAACACTTTTTGGCCTGATGTTTGTATTTGAAAAAGTTCATATTTATACCAAGAACTGCTTGAACATTAGAAGCTAAGTGTTGGTTTAGCTTTCCCTAATAGTGCACTGAGTACACATAGAAGAGCAAATATTTGTGAGGGTATGCTTCTTGTTGTGATTATTTGCACTAGTATTATGTCAGATATGTGATTGTTTGCAGTTATTGTGGACATTATATTTCTTGATGGCATTTCATTGACTTTCTGCCTTTTCCCAGCTTGTAGCATCTGCTAATGTAATAAGGTATTTCCCACAGAACTGCATTGTAATGCAATGTATCGTCCAACATTTTGTTGTGGTGTTTTAATTAAACTCTTCAGCCTGAGCGAGAGGGACCAGTCCCATTATCCAAATTGTCCACCTCTGCCATTAAAGCCACACAATTTAATACTTTTTTTGTCAATATAACTCTATTATTATGATGTCACTGTCCATTATATAAATGCCCGTCCTTATTGTGTCAGTATAAATGTGAGTTTCAATATAATATGAACAAAAGACCTTAAGAATAATCATCACATGGAATAGATGCTACTACAATCTTGACTGAGAGCTTATAGCCTCATGAACATGTTAGAAAGTCATTCGTGTTGACTGGGTGTTCATTATGTAGTCATTCTTACATTCAGACCTGCTGGCTAACGGACAGCCCACATACAGGTGACATCTTCACAGGACTATCCTATCTCTGGAATATATTGCATGGCTATATTTAGGAATTAATACGTATAGAATAGAATAGAATGGAATAGAATGAGACTTTATTATCCACTGAGTCTTCGGCTCACCAACACAGAAGACAGAAAGTAGTAAAATACAAAAGATGACATATGTACAGACATACAGCATTGCATGGACACAATAATAAATACAATAAGGCAGTGAAATGCTCTGTGGTTACATATGGATTGGTTATAGGAGGAAGGAGTCTGTGTGAATTTTAAGCAGCCCTATTCTTGTGTCAAGACAGTGAGCAGAGTTGATTGGTCTGAACCATTTTTTTAGATAGGACAGCCCCTCATAAAAGAAACCGCTCTAATAAACTAACTCCTGGTGTGCCTGCCAGACAACACGCTTGCTGTCGTCTGTAAAATATAACCACGCTGGTTCCCTTTTTCTCTTCGTGTTGTGCCCTTTTGACACCTTCTCATCTTATTTTCTGTCTGTCTCCTTCTTCCCCTTCTCTTCCTTTTCTGTGTGTTTCTGCTTTTGTCATGACGGCTGGTTCAGCTCTCTAACCCTTTGTCTGATTTCAGCACGTGGCTCTTAACTGCCCTGAGCTGCTACCTGTTAACCTGTGTATGGCCAAATTTGGACTTAAAAGTTCAGTTGTTTTTGCATTAGAGAACCTTAGCTGGGTACAAAAACCTTAGCAAAGTCAATCTAATAATTTGACTCACTGATTAAGTAATATAGTACTACCTCTTCACTCTGTAATAATGCATTCAATATGTTCACTTTATTCGATAAACGTTTTAACAGAACAAAAGATGAGTGACTTTTGGACTAGAAATCTGTTTGTTTACTTCCTGCTTCTGTCCATCTGTCATTCTGCAGCTCACAGTTGTGTAACAAAGTTGAAAATTTGCCACTACAAGCATAGTTAAATGATGCTTTGACGCATCTTTTGCTTTTGATTTTTGACGCAGATGAATTGTGATGAAATCAGTTTTGTATGGACATCTTTGATTATCTGTGCCCTTTGTCAAAGAAAAATGTCTTGCCTGCATACAATTCCTTGACTAATATACCTATTGATTCATTATTATCTTTCCATCTTTCCGAGTATACTACATGTAGTATACTCAGTGTGTCAGTCCCAGTAACCTGGTGGCTGCTTCTAAGAAATCTGGCTATTGACCAGAGAACAAGACCAAAATAAACAACATACTGTGAGGGGATTAAGGGTGTTGGGGAACTTCTAAAATTACAGCCCTCAGAACATATCCAGATGTTGCCTTCCTGATCCTCCTCAGGTAACACACGTGACAAAGCTGTAGCGTGGACCTAAGAGTAGCGGGAGCGGTTCATTGAGGGCACCTCTGGATGAACCTCTTAACATTTTTTTGCTGTCCTGGACTCCAGCTGGTGTGATCAACCTGCAAGAAAGGAAAAGCAGTATGGTGCTGGATCTGTGTTAGCTGCTGATCATGTATTGAGCTGGTAGAAAAAACTCAGAAGCATGGGCCTTACTATAGAGACATTTTTCTGTAGTGACAGTTTTATTTTTTTTACTGAACTAAGAAACAGTGAAGCAGATTAATCTTAAACACTGTTACCGAAGAAAAAAGTTGGACTTAAAACATTTTAATGAAAGCATTAGAGAATTATGAAATATCACGAGTGGGTTATTATCTAACTGATAGAGTTGATATACACCGATCAGCCGCAACATGAAAAACACTGACAGGTGAAGTCATAACATTGACCATCTTGTGACAGTACAATGTTCTGCTGCGAAACTTTTGGACCTGACATTCATGTGGATGTTACTTAGACATGTACCACCCACCTAGACCAGACCAGACACCACCACCTCATAGCAGTGACACTCCTTGATGGCAGCAGCCATCCCCAGCAGGATGCAGCCTGACACAGGCACACACACAAAACACTTTAGGAATCACTCAAAAAAACATGAAGAACAGCACAAGGTGTTGACCTGGCCTCCAAATTTACTAGATCCCAAACTGATCAAGTATCTGTGGGATGATCCACAGAGGCCCCTCCCCTCAACCCATAGGACCCAAAGGCCCCCACTAACAACATTCTGTTGCCAGACACCACAGGACACCCTCAGAAGGCCCATGTCCATTCTCTGATGAGTCACAACTGTTTTTGAGACACAAGAGAGACCTATAATAATGTTATGCTTGATCAGTGTATACTGTAGATACAAAATTATTAGTTCTAAAGTTTATATGTTTTTACACACTCATTTGTCCGTATTTATTAGGCATTCCTGCAATGAACACATCTTAACACATCTGTATATCTGGGAGTCATGGCATAACAATGAAAACAATCCCTGTAATGTCGCTAAGAAAAATCATTTAGATGGAGGACAAAGTTGAGCCTAGGCATCAATATTCAAAGAGCAGATATATGTGATTGTATATACAGTTCATTGACTCAGATCAAATTTGCAAGTAATGTTTGCCAGCATAGATCAAAAGATGGCTGGATTAAATCCTTGAAAGTGATTGAGCTAAACCAAATACTGATAATTGTTAAAATGTGGTGTGATTGGCTTTCTCAAAAAGAAAGAAAAGGGGAAACCAGATTGAAACTGTGTATGATCACAAAACAACCACTGTTCTCATGAAAATGCCTTCAGTTAACTGTCAGTTAAGTGTCATGATGTTTTTATGTAAAAATCTCAGAGTGAACATCTTTCTCCAAAACATTGTCCTGTATGTGGGCATGCATCTCCCCACAACTTTGCAAGATCACCGAGTCCCAAACTGTGGCTAATTAATGGTAATTTTGTGTCTTAATTAACTCTTTTTGGGACAGGCATAAGTAACTGTAAAATAATACTCTCCTCCGGAGTTAAATACTGTGTCATGAACTTCAATTTCAGAGCTCCAGTTTCTAAAATCAGATTTTTCCTTTTTCTTTTTCTCCCTTACTCCCACCATGCCCAACACCCTCCTTACTATCTATTCTTCATAGTAAATATAGTATAGTATAGTCATAGTATCAGCATTATTAGGGGAAATACCGACCCTTGGTCCAGAGAAAATACATTGTATCTCTCTTTGAACATGTTAGACATCCTTGCTGAGTGGACGATTTATTTGTACATTTTGTACATGTACATTTAAAAAAAATGCATTAACCTTGAAAAGTTTGTAGTGATAATGCCTGCTTTCAAAGTGATTGCTTGATAGTTTGACATTTGCTTAAATCAAGCAAAATACAAATCCGCCAGTAAAAAGAGTTAACATGTCTTTCTGTGTGTTGTGGTGGTCAAATGGCAGCCTTTGATGTCACAGGTTGACTTCTGGGTATCACCACAAGCACAAACTCCATGTCCTGGAATATAGGACATAGTAGTCATTATTTTTTTCAGTATTATTACAATGTAAACACAGCGTTCCAAAAACTTGTAAAATCTTGTGTAATATTATAGAATTGATGCTGAATGCAGACAACTGTGTTACATGACAGTTTATTACACAAGACAACATTCTGTTATACAAATTGCTTAGAAACACTGATTTATTTACAGCAATTTCTAAAAATAGGACGCAGTACGATTATATTATCATACTAAAATTCCACAAATAATTTTCTGCCAGTTCTTGTGAATGCCTGGTTGTACCTGTGTACACACACACTGTGCAAAGACAGCCTTGCTGCTTTTTTCAGTTTTGCTTTATTGGACAGACTGAAAGGAGACTGGTGGTATGACGGGCAAAGATCTGCCCAAATTCAAACTGTTTCATTTACACAGTATGTGACTTTTTCCCTCCCTAGTTTTTTTTAAATATAATATCATTTTATGCAATGTTGATATAGAACATGGGGTAACTTTGCCATAGAAAAACTAATATACGTAATAGCATACAAATAATGAAAAACAACATAAGTTAAACAAGTTGAATGCATTTTAAAGCTGCATGAGCTCACATTTGCGCTGTGTCTTCAGCACATTACGAGCCCTGCACTATTATGACAAAATTTCAGAGTTGGGTGTTGACTGCACACCTAAATTATTTGTGGCAGCTACTACTATACATCCTTCTGTTTCTATATTAACCCGAGACCTGAGAACAATGACAGTGCCTACTTCATTAATGGCCTCACTGATTTGGAAGTCTTGTGTAACTACTGTAGAATAGATACCACCCAAACAGCCCTTTTTCAGGCCAAGTGTAAAACACTGTGCCTGACCTCAGTATGCGACCCTCAAACTGACTTTGGTTTAAGGTTGGACATTTCACAGCATTTGAAAAAAAGTGAACATAGGTTACCATTAGAACTGGAATGATAGAGTGTCCTGATAGGGAAAAGACTAGTTATTTTATACAGAGCAATCATATCCTGCATTAAAGAAACAGTTTGTCTTTGGTTTTGTAAAAGTCATAATCATAGTAGTATATTTACAGTAATTGAAGATTATTTAATAAGTTGAAAGTGAAAAGTTTAAGTAAAGTGAGTTTGACTGCCCTCATCTAAAACTGGAGCAATATATATAGTCCTACAACAAAAGTTGAGTTTTTAACCTTTCTGGATGTTTACAACATATGGTCAAAGAAGAGTCTCTGGAGGACTATGGATCCAAATGTTACAAACTGTTATTTTTCTAATCTCAGATTAGGGATGTTCCGGTATTGGGGCCGACCCAGGCAAAATGATCGGATCTAATCAGGATTGGGCTTCAGCCAAGGTCGAGCTATGTGTTATGTTATTTATTTTAGGTCTGCCATAAACCAAAACCACATCCTTGTAACGTCAAAACATCTCCTTCCTCTTCTGTTTTAATGGTTGTTAGCTAGTGTCAAAGCTGCAGCAAATGTAAAGAAGGAAAAGACTACTACTACCACTATTACTACTACTACTTCTGTTTTAGTGATTGTTGGCTAGAGTCAAAGCTGCCAAAAATCGAAGAACTGAAATCATGTGATTAAACATGTTTGTTATGTGGAAATACTCTTTTCTGGAAAATTAGATGAGTTGGACAGAAATTTGTGCACCATACAGTGTGGATGTTGGTTGTAGTAGAAGATTGCCTTTCTTTATTACCAGCTTGATTCACTACACACAAAAAAAAATACAAAAAGGAATATATAGAGTCCACTCAGACAAAGGCTGCTCTGAAACAACAGTGAACCCTGCGTTTAAAAGGAGAGAAAAGTTTCCTTGAGACAGCGTCAAGGAAAAAAATATTACAAGAGAGGGTTAGAGAGTTTATGGCGATGCATGACCAGCCCATTTCTGTAGTTGAGAACACACACTGGAGAACACAGGTTTTGACTGTCTGTTGGACGTCTGTTTGTAGTTAACACAGTCGCACGGGATCTGGGAGAATATAAGTGAGATAAGAAAAGCCATGGGTCAAAAATTTGTTTATTTAAGTTAAGATCAGGACTCCGATTGGCCAGTACTCAATATTAAAAGATTGGTAACTGATCGGTGGGGCAAAAAACTTGATATGGACATCCTTATCTCATGTAAAATGTAGTCTATTGTAAAATAACATAGTTAAGTATAATTTCAGTCACAGTATAACTTCACAAACAACTGGCAACCAGTGTTAGGATTGAGTTGAAGGGTGGCAACATTTTTTCAGTAGATTCCATAAAAACAGTAAACAGGCAACAGGTGAGCCATAGTGAACTTGGTTTTAGAGTGGTATCTTCTGTCCTCTTCAGCCATTCCTGATTAGGGCAATTAAGTCCACAAACCACCCAAAGACTCGTGCACTCCACTGCAAACCCACCGGGGTTGTATAGGGGCCTTACCAACAAGTTAAAATGTCAGCTCAGCTTTTGTTGTAAACTGCACTAACTACAGTTTAGAAAGTTGCATTTAAATCACATTTAGCTAAAAAAATAAAAATAAAAAAAATAAACTTTCACAGTGACTTTTTGGATTTATTGTTTTTATTATTTAAGGGAGAAAAATACTTAAAATATCAGAAAAGGTTTGTTATTGTATGAGTTGGAGTGACAGCATTTGGCCCGCTCGTCCCAGCGTTTTAGTGACAATTCTGTTCACCTACAGATCTGGTACTCACTCTCAGCATCTGTAGCATGTACTGGCATGAAGATCTGTACGGATGTTTGTATTATTTTGTAAAAAAGTATTTTTTTTCAGCAAGTACACTGGACCCACAGCCTCTAGTTTGTTTGGTTTTAAGTGCAAAGTTGTTGTGACCCACAGTCAGAATGGCAACAATTATGAGAACAAGATGTAGTTTGAAAAACAACAGAATTTCCCTTTTAACACTGCTGCACTATTTGCATTTAATTGGCTGCAGCTGCTTTGCTCTCCATAGGAGATAGCTGGCTCTGAATTGTGTGCACTGTCATCGTATGCTGTTTGCTTTGGGCTGGATGAAAAAACCTCAGCTTGTGTTTCTCTGTACATCCTACAGATTTATTCCTAATTGTTGGTGTATCTGAATTCTGACTTTCCCTACACATGTAAACAAACATTTGAGCGCACACGGTCACTCAAATTGTTCCTAACTTGCAGTAAATGGAACACAGAAGGGCCACCTGGTTCCTGTGTGTCCTGTGTGTTTCAGAGAGCTTTACTTTTAGGGCGAGCCTTGCTACTTAGTTAAACAAAAGGGCCTCCATGTTGGTCCTCTAGATAAACACACTTTCCTGAGAAAACACGGACACAGTTACACTTTAACCTGCCAGGGGAGGCCATGGCTACATCCTCCCGGACAGTTTAGATCAGACTGGGCTATAGTTCAGACCCGCAGTGAGAATCATGCGCTGCACGTGAAACCATGCTGGCCTGTCAAACAATGGAGCCTTTGACAGCCATGCCCCCCTTCTTAGTCCACAGTACAGTCAGTGCACTGTCTCTCTGGGGCTTGGGTGTCACTCCCCATCTCTGTTGTGCTCCCCTGGAGCTGACCAGCTGGCTTCTAGGCTGTGGGATGTGAAAGCAGCAACACAGAGGAGCTACAGTCAAAGTTCAACACAGATTAGACCAGCAGAGAGGCCACCAGAAACTCAGCCCAACCAAGTCCAAGCTGTTCCCACATTAATAACTTGATAAGGCTGGCCACTTGAGAGGAGGTTGAACTGGCCCTTTTTAGTCTGACCCACCCCAGGTAATCTCAGTTTTGGTCTGGCCACTGGATCCTGCTCAGGGATGTTTTTTGACATTGACTTTGGCTGTTCTTAGTTGCTACAATGAAGATGTTTTTGCATTCACTATGGTGCACTAACCAGTATAATATCAGATTAGACAGTATGTATTTTTAGGTGTTGAACTGCGTGGGGTTTTTTTTTGAGTATGGCATAGCATCTTTACCAAAATATGTAAAATATCAGACTGACTTTAGCTTTAAAGTTACTTTTGTCTCATTGTATTTGTCAATGATACACATATTGATAATGGGTCAGCATACAAAGTGCTCTCTGTGCATTCCTGGTGCCATTACAGTATGTTTAGGTCATGCTAAGTTCATACAGTAATATCAGACGCGTTTCCTCAGGATCTCTGTGCATGTAAAACACAAAATGGAAAGGAGGAAGCATACAGTATATCACTGTGCCTCTGTTGCTGAACAAACAAAAGGCTGAGTCTGCTGTGAACCATAGTGACTGATAAGATTTATGTACAGTCAGAATGAACAGCGTTAAATGAAGTATAAAGCCTGATGCGTTTCAACATTTGAAACAATGAATAAGGATTCTTATCTTCCTGGTAGATGATGAACATAAATGCAAGCAATGAGTGTTATCTTATGGTGTAGTTATGTAGAGCTGCCACCTCCCCCAGGCACAGCGGCAGTCGTGTAAACAGACAGCGCTCTAGAGGAATGCTGGACTCTGTGACCTCCCGCCCCAAGTGCTGTTACAGTGCACTGAGTTCAGCTAAAACAGCCCGCCCCATGCTGCGCCTCCCCAGAGCTCCGCCTCGCCCTACCCCAGTCTGAGGCCCCTCAGGGTGGAAAAAAACACACCTCATTCACTCAACACTACAGCCTCTTCACATATACATATATACGTACACATATATGAACCGACAGACACGCAAATACACACAAGTGCTCCCTTTCTTTACAACCTTAGCTGTCAGAGCTGGCAACATGTTCTTGTAGTTGCAGGCGTTTCAGTTTCAGTGTCTAATGTACTTAGCCCTTCCCTATTCATATTTTCATACTATACATATGTAGTTCACATATGTTCATATATGTTCACTTCACTACTCCATCAGTATTTCCCTCATGGTGACCTCTGAATGTCCTGATGTACTGAGCCTGAATGTGTATAGAAAATACAAGCAGGAGTTTTAAATGTCTTTAGTAAAATAAAAGCTTGGTCAGAACACATTTGTGAAAGATTAAACTCTTTTATTGTTTTAAATAAATATCCAGTGGCTGTAGTTTGGGAGAGGCCTCGTATAGTGTCAAGCAGACACTGCCATCTGCTGGAGTGCAAACTGTAGAAAAAGAGCAGGTCAACAAGAATGGATGCTCTGCGATGTGGGTTTGTGTAGTCCGCCGCAAATGTAAAAAATTACTAAAAAAAAACAGAGTGAAATGCCAGACAGAGACACCGAAATCCATAACCAACTTCTCAGACACTTGCAGACGAGCTATAGTCCCATTAAACATCTTGTAAATAAAACAAGGAAGTCGTCAGATAGAAGACCTGTTTAAAATAAAGCCTGACACTGAGTTGCAGCTGCTCACATGTCATGTATTATGAATCTCAAGTGAATTTTATCATTGCTTGCCAAACCAGACACTTATCTTTTTGCTGCAGCTCATTAAACACAAGGACCCTTTGCACATGTATGCATTGCTTGTGCACACAATTAAACATGTGGATGTACACACACAGAAGCACACTCACAAACACACATGCATGCAGACGCGCAATCACAGCTAGCCGTTGTCTGAGGAAACGAGGAGCTGTCTGGTGCCATAGCAACCAATGCGGATATCCCACCCTTCTAGAGCAAGAGAGAAAAAAAACAAAAGTGGCAATGACAGATTGACAAGACCCTAATGAGATCCTTGCCACAGAGTCTATCTATCTATCTATCTATCTATCTATCTATCTATCTATCTACCTATCTACCTGTCTATCTGTCTATCTGTCTATCTATCTATCTATTTCTTGGTCTGTCGGGTCTGTCTTCTGTCTTTCTTGATCTCCTCCGGTCTGTCTGTTTGTCACAGTGAGACTAAATGGGAAAGCATTAATCTGTGGCTATGGCAACATCAGGGAATTTTAGAAAACAAAATGCAAGAAGCAGAAGAGCAGAGCTTGGGTGAGAAGAGGGGAGAGCATAAACTGATGAGGAAGAAGAGAAATGAAACCAGGCAAAAAAACAAAAAAACAACTCTCTGGGGCATGTCTCTCTGTTGTGAGCACAGAGCCTTTGCCTAAAAACACAGACACTGCTGCATTCTGCATCTGCCTGCCTTTTACCACTGTGACTCTCGTTTGAACCGCAATCTCATATGTAATACTATTATTCTGGCCCATATACCAGGTTACATAATGCTCCGAGGCAAATCCTGACCTCAATCTGCAAAACAGCCACTCTTGCTCTGATCAAAATATTGCGCTGCATGTATGTAGAGTACCTGAATAGAAAACGTGCATCATTGCATCATCATCGACATCATCGTGAGTAGCCAGTGTTTTAATGTGCTACTTGAGATGTACTCATTTGTTTTTTGTCTCTTCCTCAGGTGGTGATATGAACTTCAGTAGTGGATGGAGAGCACCAACCATGTTCCCTCTGGTAAGTTGAATTTTAACCAAGCCTCACTTCTTGGGCTGGCCTGCAGGTGGAAGTCACACCCACTGCTGTCTGCACACGGTGCAGCATGAACACCAATATCACTGTCCTCCACTCTCATTATCTGTCAGGTTTGGCATGATGTGACAAAGGGATAGATTGTGGTTGGCCACTTCATCACGATGCATGAGTACTGCATCGTGTGATTCAAGATTCAGTATTCTTTATTGTCAAATACTCCGTAACAATGCAGCATCATTACCAGTACTGAAAACAGAATGAGAGTCTGTATGTTTTTGTTTTGTCTGTGTGATATTTGCTGCTATTTATGCTAGTGGTGTACGGCAGGACACCACATGAAGTGACTCACAGCACTGACATGACCTAAATCTTTTTTTTTTTTTTTTACTGCAGTGTCATTGTGCTGTCTGTGTGCGGTGCCAACCAGCTTTGCTAATACTGTTGAGCTTTGATGTGCTGCCCTGAAGTAAGCTTGGAGCTTGTCACTGAGTCTGTACAGTCAGAGAGGACTGAATGAGTCTTGAGAGAGAACTTGACTTTGATTTAAGTGAAAAAAGTGGATTATAGATTAACATGAACATGTCTCTTGTCCTATTTTGGACTGGTATAGCTTGGAGTCTGTGAACATCCCATAGATGATGTAAGTCAAAATGAACATCTTTGAGAAATACTTTTTCTTTAAATTGCTATCCTCAATATGACCTAGTTTTACCTTTTTATGCTGCAGTACTTTTGGGATGAATTTACATGTTAAATCTGAATTTACCACTCTGTCAATGCAACTCCGCAAAAACGTGGCACAGGTCCATTAGTACTCCACTGCATTTGTCCGTCTGTGAATGAAGACATGTCAAGAGTAGTGGAAAACATTCAGTTGCTCCACTGTCCCCACACAGGTGCTCTGTTACCTAAGGTGGTACAGCGTGCCTTTTCACCTCTCTAGGAGTGCAGCCCCATCTGATGCACTCATCTGCTCTCCTACTCATATGCGCCTTGGGTTGGGGAGGTGGGTGGTTGCCTGGGGTGGGGCTGGGTTGGAGTTGAACAGCCAATACTACTGCTTATCCTAGCCGCATTACCATGACTTGACACATGTATTCAACCAATCACAGAATGCCGCAGCAATAGAATATAAAGAGCTGTAAATACAGTGAGAATTTGTTCAAACTTGATTGTCTTTTACTCATGATGATATTATTACTTGTCATTATTAATGATTAATGCCACATTGACGTGATATCTGCAAGTGTTCTCACTATTTGTTCTGTATAGTTCTTCCAAAACTGCAAACTGATTTTGTACGTTTAGTCATCAAGACCTCACAATTACCTTCTGATCACACGTGACAATAGTGGTCTATGGGATGTCTGACCCTGTTGCCTTTAAATTACATATTCTTCTCTTTACTGCTGAGAATAGACAAAGGGAGACAAATACAAGAGGGGCTGTTTGGTCTCTATCTGAATAGCAGTCATTTTATCCTTCACTCATTCGTTTTATTCTTTGAATTTCAGCCTGGATTGCCCCTCAACTCACCTTTATCTAAAACACAATCATATAATTGTCTCGCATAATAAATAAAAATGACAGTCATTCATTGATACAAGGTCAGTGTAGCAGCAATCTGTGCATTTTGTTGAAGAGAAGAAGTATGGAGTTCTGTCTGGGCCTTGTGAACGGGGTACATCTTGTCCTGCTCACACAATAGAGCCATAAACATCCTTATATCCCACTAGGTACACATTATATCCTCACTTTGTTGTTGATACTGTACTGCACTCCAAACTCAGCCTCCAGAGTCCAACTAGGTTATCGCTCGTGACTTTTAGTTTCCATCAAGTCATTCACAACAGACTGAAAGCCAGTTGCCTCGTCTGACACTGCGTGGCAGTGCTGTCTTAACGGCTGCAGACACATGCCAGATATCAGAGCACCTCTGTATTAGTGTGCACTTCATTGTACGTCTCACCATTCCCTTTGTTGCTTTGTTCCCAACGAGTGACAGTATTCTCTGTGATGTTGGGCTGTGGGCAGACATATTTTTATAAATGTAATGCTCATAAACAAGCATTCAGTATTAAGAAATATGCAATGTAATCTGAACTAATGATTACATTCTAGAGTTTTTTGACGAATATGCGCATAAATGAGAAAATAAAGAATTTTTAAGATTTTAAATTACAGTGACGATAGTACAATACAGTACTACCACAAACATCATGGTAAGCAATAAGACTATACAACACCTCCCTGTGAGGAAACAACTGGACTTTGGTCATTGCTGCCAAGACTGTATATTTTTTACATAGCATTATATGTTCATATTATTATATAACTTAAATATCTTTGTATCTGTTTCCATGTGATGAAGCTACTGGACACTGACTTTCCCACGGGATAAATAAAGTATCTATCTAATCCAATCTAATCTAATAGGTTTTTGGTATGGTCCTGGATCAGGATGCAGGTCAAGGAATATTTTTAATGATTTTTTTAACTGGGCAATGTAATTTAAAAATAACAAACAAACAATGGTTGTTACTTCCTCATTGACTACTAGGCTTGATGAAACAGTCTGAGCATTTCATGTTATTGTTCTGACTTGGCAGATACGTGCTCCCTTTTAGAGCTCTGTCAACAATCCATGATGATGATGTCTAGCACTTTTAATGTTTCTACTTGCTGGATGTCAAAAAATAAGGCCACATTGCTGCAAAATTGCCTTTTCTGTTCAGAACAAAAGAAGCTACTCTAATAAATTAAATAATAATCAACCTGCTCAGTGAGTTTATGTGTAATTTTCTTCAGAACCAGGGAAAATCATCATTCGTGGTAGAACATAGTAGAAAAATATAACGTGTAATTAAATCTAATAACTCAAATTCTGTCACTTCATTTATGTTTAAAACAGGGACCAACCAAATTGTTCGTTCTGTAGAGAACTCCAATATAATTCAAATAAGTTTTGATATCTTGTGTAATCTTAAATCTTAATGTTAAATCCCCCCTAAACTTACAAAAACAAGTGTTTCATAACAGTAATAATAACATACTTTTTTATGGTCAGAGGTGTAACAATCTACAATCCCCCTCCATATTTGTTTCATGTATTAGCTGGTTATAATAACCTTCAGCTTTTGAAATGCGCATCGTGATGCTGTAATGTATCGTTCAAATTCCTGCTGGCATGGAGACCACATAACTGAGATTCTTTCTTTTTTCTTTTTTTTTTTTACTGACATAAAAAGAATTCTCATCTCATTACCTCAACTCATGAGTACCCGAGAGAGACAAAGAAGAAAACCAACCACACACTCCCTTTCACCACAGTTAAACAGGAAGGTCACTACCAGATACTGTAACCATATTCAGCTGCCATTATGTTTCACTTCCCTCTTTCAGTCATTAAAATAGTTACAGATACTAGCAGCAACTCAGCTGAAATTGAACCGAGGAGAGACATCAAAAGAATGTCATAATGCTGTGTCATATAGGATTTATGTTGTCATGATGATCTGAGTTACAATGTTGCTTAAATTTGGGATTTATTTATTTTTTTTTTTTTTTTATGTAATGACTTTGAATCATCGAGTAGTTTATGAAAACACGTCAGTACTGAGGAAGTGGTAAAGAAATTAAGATAGTTCTTGGTTTTGTTAAAGTATTTCACATTCTTTGTCCAGAATCTGTGTCACCATGCAGGTTGGTGTTGAATTCTGTTGGAGCTGCAACCATAGTAGCTCTACTCTCTGTCTGGACGTGTTCCCTCCCTGTGTCCCACCCAGCCTCACAACTATTGTTCGTGACTCCTAAGTAATATGTGTTGTTTTTTTTGTTTTTTTTGTTTGTGCATTGGTGTGTCTATGTCGACTGGAAAGGCTGGATAGGATCCAGGACAGTGTGAACTTGGGTGGATTCTCGCCTCACACCCTCACTACCGCACAAGCTCTGTATTAAAAAGATGGATTATTCCTGATTGTAATACGTATGTGTGTGTGCGGAGGAAGTGATTCAGGCTGATTTTGGGGGCTGGAAATGTGGCTGAATGACCAGTTCATTTCATGTGGTCACGTGAAAGTGCAACTGAGTCATCAGACTAACACAGACACAATGGTGCAGGAAACCACAGTGGTGTCTACACACCCTTGTGCTGTATGCATACACACACACACACACACACTTGATTTACTTGATTTGTGGACTTTTGCTTGATCATAATGTCTTTCCATTGTTCTGAATCATGTCTCCAGTGGTATTGGAAAAGACACACCCATTGAATTTGTCTGGTTTATTGCTTTTATAACAAACACAGTTGTTCTGTTAAGAGACACAAACAGTGTTGAGTCATTCCTCTGAACTACTGACCTACAGTTGAAGAAGAGTCCAGTTACACTACAGTGGTCCTTTAGTAGGGTTAGCTATGAATATGTGTATCTAATGGAAGCTGATTACAGTAGAATACGGTGAATTTGTATTACAGTAATAGCTTGTTATAAGAAAACATTTTTACTGGCAATTATGTTTGAAAAGGTGAGTGTTGTTGTAGCCTTAATGTTGCTAAGCTAGCTAGTGTCACAGTCAGTCAGCCTTGAAAGTGTTTGGTTTTTCACAGTTTGACCCGCAGGTGTCATGTGTTTTGCTCCCCTGAAATAAATTTATAATGAATGAAAGGGAGTTCGTAGCTTCTCCTGATGTCTTTACTGTTGAAGTGAAACGGAGAGGAAAATCTGTCAGACAGCCAAGAATTACGGCTGTCATGGATGATGAGCTCAAAAAATAAAAACTGCTCAGAAAACGATTTGACCACTTCCAGAAGCCTGACAGGAATGACTGTGAGCATGCAACTGATATGTAAACTGCACAGATTCCACATAGATTTATGTTACTGTATATCATGTTTCCCTAATGCAAGAGATGAGGACTCTTGTCCTTGGCTAAATAGCACCTTAGGTCAAATGTGTTTCCTATCCTCAAAATGTCCAGCTAACCAGTATACAGTGCATATGGTGAACATGAATCCCAATGAATTAAAGTATAATTTATGTTTTAACAGTTGATTATTTTTCTTTTTATCCTTCAGTGGTGGTAACATTTTCAGGTTCATCAGTCATTTGTCTTCATATTTGGCACAAACCTTGACTTGGGCTCATGAAAAGATTTATTTTTGGTGGCCAAAAGTCAAAAAACAAGTGAGGTCACAACAAATCATGCTCTAAGTAGGACAAGATTTTACTAGAAGTCTAACAGGCTGAAATGAAGTTGTGATTACATTAGGGCTGCAAGTACTCCATGATGCTGAATACATAAATATGCCAATTTGTGTCAAATATGTTGACGCTTCACAATATTTATGGCACCTCAACTGAGATTCACCAGCTTTATGACCTCATCTGTGGGGTTTCAGACGAGAACTCAACAAAGACTCTGTAGAGCACATTTTAATAGCTAGTATGGCAACATCGCTTTTCAGTGTCTTTGTAAGCAATTTATTTATGTACATCTTGGACATATAAAATTAAACCGTGTAGAGTTTCATTAATGTTATGCTCTAAGTGCATATAAGAAACCTTTAGTAGATAAATAACACTGTATTTCACATTACAGTTAAGTCATACTCAACACTACGTATGCTACTGATACAGAATATAGTCAACAACACATTTACTAATTAGGTTTACACTGAATAAATTGGAAATTTTGCTGAATAGTATCATTAGGTATAAGTTTTTTCTTCATTCAAAGATGTCATACTAAAATATGTCATAATTATGTTTGAACAAAGGTTTAATAGAGGAAGAGGAACCAAAAGATTAATGGACTACTCAGAAAATAGTTGATTAATCAACTAATAAAAATTAGATAAATAAAAATAATGATTTGTTGCAGCCCTAGATGATCAAATATAGGTATAGATATATTTAAAAAACTCACTGTGACATCATGATGTTCTGCAAAACCACACATTAAATTCCTTTAAAGTCATCGCTACAGAGATTATAGGAGTCTGCATAGATGTAGAATAATTGTAACTTGACAGACTTGTAGGGCATGTAGCACTCACGTTTATTAGATAAAGATATTGAGGGATGATTTAGAATGTGCTAATGACAGATTGATAGATGAGATATAAATCTTTTTTGTATTTTTTGCATGCAGTAAATGTATTGTTACTGTCTGGGAAGGGCTTGTTAAGTATGTTAATAACTATTTGTTTGCCATCTTACTTTGACGCGTTCTTTCTGACCTACTACTGTCTCACTGATTCAGATCATGGGCTGTTTTATTCGTTCTCCACAGCAGACATGTGTAACAGTCTGGTAATGTCTGTGTAATGTTTGGCATTTTCCAAACCAGAGTTGTCTTCTAGTTGTTTATTAAAGTGACTCAGTGACGCAGCTTCCAGTGGGTGATGTCCAAAATGAAAAAGAGTAACTTGTTAGAGGTGAAAGGCGTGACCACAAGCTGTAGACGCTACCAGGATGCAGTGTCTGTGACATCAGCCACATCATTCTGAAAGCCAGGATCTGGGTTTGCAGATCCAAATTTGGGCAAAGAGGAGGGAGCCTGCTGTGACGAGCAGACTTACTTTTCATGGCTTTCTGTGAGAGGCTGAGAACCCTGTCTGTCAGCAAAGACACTCAAACAAGGGATCCCTTGATCATTATCTCCTGATTCTTTTAATACTGAGCACATGTTACAGACACAATCCAGTCCAGTATTGAATCATTGAGATAGGTGTATATACAGCATGCATTATAAAGTACAGTAACTATGATCAGATTTAAATATAACTGACAGTTTAATATATCTGCTGTAAGAAAACACAACATTTGATATTTTCTTATACATTAAATAATGTCTAATTCAGATATTTTATGGGATAATGTTTGTGGAGGTAGTTTGGGTCTGTTGTGATAGGATGGTTTAGACTGCATTCATTCAACCTTCAGCCTTTAACATAAACAGACACGTTGAACAGTCGTCATGATCAGAAATGGATCAGCCTTTATTTAGCCATTCAGATATTTTATGATAGATAGTTTAGCTTCTGTGTGTCCTAAGAAAAATTTGAGTCTTCTTGAAAGTTTGAGTGGTCATTTGAAAGGTTGCAGCTTAATGCGGTTTTACATTGACTTAGGCAGTCCTCAGAAATGACTGCTGATTGAGCTTTTTACCTATAATCCTGAATTTTTGTCTCGTGATTGTTTTATCATTTTTTTGGATAATGTCATTTCACAACATTGTATTTGGAACAACAAAAGTTTTCAGTTTTGACTTCAATTTCAGCTGACCTCCATATTTTGTAATTGTTATGTTTAGTACTCACCCCTAATGTTTACTGCTCAGTTGCACAAGATTTCTGGATGGTTCGCTGAGACTTTTGAATGTAAATCAAGTTGTGGCACAACTATGCCCCCCAAAATAGTACTTGAATAGACCAACTGAGATTCAGTCACAACATACTTTGCACACAGATGGAATGGTCTCTCCCTCACATGCTTGGCTAGTTGGCAGCTTTGCTTGTCCAGGTCCTGCAGCAATAATTGCTGCCAAATGGAGCAAACTGCACAATGTTTGGAATGACCAGCACTGTAGAAAAATATTTCTTGTGTTTTGATAGCTGGCAGAGCTGACAGTTAACAAAATGTGCAGCTGAATATCACGTATTACATACACAGCACCTCTTTCAGGTGCAGGCATCATGTCAATATATTTATGTAGTAATAACATGACGTGGATTTAACGGTAGAAATATAATTGGCCAAAATTGATTATTTTCATAGTTTTTTCTGGACAAAATGGGATAATTCTCTGCAGCAATGATGCAAATTGCAAAACAAATAAACAAAACAACTTAAATGTCTTTAAAAGATGCTTTTGCAGACTATCTCTTGTCTGATGAAGTCTGTCTATTAGACCAGCCCCTATGTAAAGCTGGCATGAGTCTTGCGGCCAAGTACACCATTAAGTGGGGAATTAGAAATCCTGAGAAGTTGTTAATCACCACAGTCATTCACATTCCACATAGACTCTGCTCTGCTCAGGACCTCTATGAGCTGGGGAAGGGCCATGGTCTGGGGGAAGCAGGGCCAGTGCTATTGGACCCAATGGTCTTTAATTAGAGGGAGAGCTTGGCAGGGACTGATGGAGGAGAAAGGCTCTCAGGATGTTGGTCCAGGGTGAGAGGGTTCACTCACAAAACACTGGCTTTTCATCACTGCATGACTCACTCAGTTTGTGTGTAAAGTATGGTGTATGTGTAGATGCGTGAGCGTGTGCATAAGGCAGAGAAAGTGAGAAAATGTGTGTGTGTGCTTTTACTGTTTGCTGATGTGTGTGTGCACATGACAGCTCGTGCATGTGTTTCTTACCTCACTGCTCAGGCATTCCAGTAGAGAAAGTGGTGTGAAGTGAAAGAGCTGCTCTCACAGTGTGGGTATTCATGGATCGGGCCCCCGTGGGCCAGTCCGGGCTCCAGTGTTCAGAGACAAAGCCTCTCCAGCAGGACCCAGACAGACTCACACAGAAAGGGGAGGAACATAAGGAGAGGAACGCAGGACAGAGGGAGACAAGGTAACAAGGGGAGAGAAAATGGAGAAGTGGCGGGAGGGGCCAGTGGGAGAATGTCTGTATGGCAGCTCCTTTTCTCCCAAGAATGCAGGTGTGATGGGCTGTACTCTATGGACCAACCCAAACCTGCTCTGTTCTGTATCATAATCTGGAGTTTTTTATTTTTATTTATTTATTTACTTTAGATAATCTGAACTCATCTTTCTGAATGTTGTTTGACAAATACCAGACTTTGTCACGGATCTAGCAGATACTATTTTAGTGCCTCTCATCTGTGCTGTAACTTTACTTTAGAAGACACTTGCTCACCATGCACTCATCGGCACCTTTGTTTTGTTTTTTTTGTTTTTTTTTTGCCTTACTGCCGGCAGAGTACATAAATCTATCCTCTCCTCCACTGGAACGAGCTCCACCTCCTCTTTTAACATCAGCCAATCCTGTCTTTCTTCCAGCCCTCTCTACTCCCTCTAGCATTAAGCCAGCAGCTTGAGCTCTAAGGATTCCATGAGAGTTTATTCCACTTGGCCGTCCTGTCACTGTTCCCCCTGCCTGGCCCCTTCCCTAGATCGGGTAGCCTGGTTCACTGTGTCCTTAAACAACCCGTGTGCATGTACAGGAAAGGGGCCCCAAAGTGGGGAGGCCCATCTCTGATCCTTAGTTTTTGAAGAGACACGCTCGCACTGTAAAGCCTCCATACTGACTTTTCCTTGTTGATAACTAGCTTTGGTGTGTTGTTATTTTTACGGTCATCAAATACAGTATTATTGTATTCTACAGAATGTGCATGGACATACGCCATATGTATGATGGATATTAAGCATGTGTACAACAATAGATAGAAAGCATTTAAAATAGTTACAGACAAATCAAAGATAGACGGTGTATCCTAAAGATACAGGCTCATATTCTTTATGTATATGGCATCTGTTCATGATATTTTACAAAGTTTTGCAAAATGTTTTGAAGTACAGAATTCTGAAAGCATTTGTGTAACTTTTTGGAAATCTTCACTTTGACCTCGAAAATCTTCAGAATGTTGAAGGTTTCCTTTAAGTACCTTTTGCATCACTATGTCAGTGTTGTATTGAATTTACACATTTAAAAACGTTGAGAGATGAATTAAATATGAAGTCAGATTTTGTAGAGAAACCGAGGAAATCATGCATTCATTTAAATCTTAACATTTTGGACTTTTCATCAAGATACATTCCCATGCTCTCTTATCTCGTATGGGACTGTACGTACTCTGCTCCTTAATGTGGAGTACTTCTTTGTGTTGAGGTGAATGAATGAATGGTTGACACCTGCTCATATGAAATAATGACCTTGTCTTGAAGGTGTAGAGTTATAAGTGTGCAGCAGCCAAGAAACTGATGCAAGACTGATGATGCTTCATTTGAAGTTAAGATTTAAGTAATGATATGATATCATTGTTTCACAGTGGAATGCAATGAGTCACACAGTATTTGCAGATACTGCTGCTAACTGTACAGTATATTACATTTCCATGCATACATATATTTTAGTTTATGTCATTTTTGCAATTTATGTTCTGCTTAATCAATTAAGAATTAGTGGGAAAGTAAAGTAAAGGTAGTAGCATTTCATGTAGTAGATTTCAAGTAGCTTTGGAATGGGTGTGTGTGAATGTTTGCCAACTAAAGCCGTGAAAGTAGATCGCAATGTGAAAACTGGTCTAAATAACTAAAGGCACAGGCTTCACGTATTCGGCGGAAATGGTCAGTGCACCTTATTTGTTAGGATTCCTTTCCAGTGGAGTTCCTCCATCCATTTCCACACAAATAATGTCTCTGAGCCATGAAATTACCAAACTGTTAGAGGTTGTAATAGGAAAAAAAAAAACACCAAGGTCACTGCTCTAGCACAAAGGTAAGACTAACAGCCTCATGTTAACCACTACAGCTTGAGTTTCACTCCAACACAATACCATGTCCACACCCTCACAAAGATGGTTTTTAAACAGTCCACTGGAGGATCCGTTTTTATAGTGTTTGGAGGACCAGAATTGTCACTTTTGTGATACAGCTTTTGTGATACATCAGCCAGAGATGTAGGCTGCTGCAGTTTCATTGGAGTTTTTCGGTACGTCTGGGTTTTGCCAGTTCACAATAAGCTGGAATAACTATTACTGATATGAAAATGGTTGGAGTTTGCAGTGTCAGGTTTGGAACAGACCGCTGTGCGATGTAAAGTTTGTACAAAGTTTATTAACAGTGACAGTAATTGTGGCCATCAGGGTTTTAATTTATCTGTAGTTTTTCTGCTGCAGGAAAAAGGTTCAATCACTTCTCAAGGCTGAACTGCAAATTAATTGTGTGAACCTTCTAAAATGAAGAACGAACTGAAGCACACCACTTCTGTGGGTTAGATCGGCAGATGTTTTGAGGTGGATTTGCACTGATTAGATTCGTACTTGTACTTTATGGTTTGTCATACAAATTAATCTGGATATGTGTGTGCAAAGGTGCGTATTCAGACTACGCGTACTGCAACTCTGTCTTCATCCTTAACACGTCTTGTATAATTTAGTAGTCAGCCAAATGCTATGGAAATTATTTTGTATCATAGATAGAATATATACAGCAATTAATCTCAGAGATAAATGAAAGAAGAAATGTTTAATGAGCCTACAGGTGGATGCTGGGGTGGAGGTTGGGCCCAGCAGTAATGGAGAAGGTGCAAATGAGAAAAGTTTTGTTGTTTATGTGGTATGGTAAGCAGCGTAAGAAACTCTGCTTTATCTGGCTTGCGTCTATAATCCATATTTAGAGACGCATCTCTAAATACGAGGTGTTACTATAAGTTCAGTAAAGCCAGAAACCACAAACTTGAGGTCTGTAAAATAGGGAAGCAGTCATATGGCTTTATTTGTCCCTTCGACTCCCCCGTCCCCTCAAGTCCCTGGTGATCTGGAGGCCATGACCCTGGCATCTGCCAGCACTTGCAGAAGGAGCGGCAACCTACATCTGAGTCACACCTAGACAGATGCTGTGTAAGATGAAGTCTCCACAGTAAAACCGCCACTACAGGGCTAGAGGAGTCATTAAACATTGATTCTGACTTTGCTGGCCCCAAGCCAAACAAAAGTATTTGAAACAGATACTTTACATATTAGGATCTCAGTATAAGGATGTTGTTTGGTCTTGAAATGTGTGTGTCAGTGTAAAATATGAAACTTCTTATAGTGTTTGCTAAGTGTAGCAATATTTTTGCCTTTTAGAAGTCACTCAGCAATATTTTACATTGTTGTTGATAACTTACACCAGTGTCAAAATTGTGCTACTGAGACTTACATGGTCACATACTCTGTTATGCTTGTCAACACACTATTTTTTTTGGTTTTTTACGTGTGAGGTCCAGGTGTTATTTTGTGGAAGATTTGTCTCTGTTGGAGTCAAAATTTAAGTTGAAACAGTTTAATGTAACTGATACTATATGTGTCACTAATGGAAGTAGTAGAACAAATAAGCATCATGCTAACACTTGAAATAAGGACTACATAATGTGTTTTTGAATGCTGCTGAGTCATAACCCCAGAAATCTATTGCGATAGCTTTGGTGCTGTGTCCACATTATTCTTATTCTTATGCTACCAAAGGGACTGACTAATAAGACCTGATGGCACAGACAAGATTAAAACTTACACATTCATCCATTCATTCATCTTCTGTAACCGCATGTCCTCTGGAGGGCTGTGGGGGGCTGGAGCCTATCGCAGCTGTCATCAGGCAAGAAGCGGGGTACACCCTGGACAGGTTGTCAGTTTATCGCAGGGCTTAAAACATATACAATATTAGTTAATTATACATACCTTATAGAATAAGGTATAAAAAAATGACTTGAATTTGAATTTAGTTTTAGAACATTGCTGTATCACACATACTTGCCGTGAAGGTACACCTTTCTT
The DNA here is from genome assembly GCF_963514085.1 of Chelon labrosus. Lineage (NCBI taxonomy): Eukaryota > Metazoa > Chordata > Actinopteri > Mugiliformes > Mugilidae > Chelon > Chelon labrosus. Next base: position 3,061,169 of record NC_140350.1, on the reverse strand, counting down.
GTAGCTATTTGACTTTTGAGCTTTTGTGGAAAATGAACAGAAGTGATGTTATTATAAGTTCTTGTAAAGGTCAGGATGATTGTAACCATTCCAATGTGTCAGACAGCTGTGGTTGTCCTCGTATTTTAAGATTAAGATTCAGGACAGATTTTTCTTTTCTTGCCATTGTTTTACAGCGCGTATGATGTACATAGTGTAGACTTTTTGGACAGTTTTGTATATTGTTCTAAACGTAATGATAATATACTGTTTCAATTTCTGGTGTCAGTCATGCACAATTCATAATTTTTATGAATAAATCTCCCAACAGCACCTGCTAGTACTAGAATATAGATCATGTTGCTCAGTTTAGGGACATTACATTTATGCTTTATATTATTGAGATCCATATTTAGTCTTTAGACACGTGAATTTTGTAAGTAGGTTGCAGAAATCACAAAGGAGACAGGGTTATTAATGTTATTATTAAGAGTAGTCATGCATATGTTTTACTCTTGAACTAAGCTTTCAATGTGCGCTTTATGTTAGTGAGTATTAGATATATTTTTTTGTGGTCTCATGTGCAGTGGTGTATGTACGCAAGCAAAGTTTGATGTGCGTAAGTGAAGCTGTTTGCCTCTCTCCATCCTGTGTGTTCTGAAATCTCTTTGCTGCAGACAGTGTGGGGTGCAGAGATGGTGTGGGGAGTGGGGGAGGTAGGCAGCGGACATGGCGGCAGGCCAGAATCAATTGGCAGTGTAATGAGATGGCCTGGTGCCAGGTAACCATGGAGCTACCCTCTTTGCCTGTCTACCAGTACAGAGTTCAAAATTAAACTGAATGAATGAGAGAGAGAGGAGGGAGGGGAAGGAGGGCAGGAGAATAAGGGTCTGAAACGGCAGGATTGGAGGGTGAGAGAAAGAAAGAAATGGCAAAAGAGGAGAGTGGCTGAAGAGGCACTGTGGACTATTTCTAAGCTTTGCTGTAAAATCTAACTTGAGCCCTTATTTGAGAAAAGGAGATGGAGGGGGTAAACTCAAGCTCCAGCAAGGGTTTTTATACTGTGGAATATCTGGAAATACTGTTTCTATCCATCTGCATTTTCACTGTGTTCTGTCAGATAAAAGTGGGCATTCAAGGAAAGAACAAGTGCTCTTCACAAAGAAGAAAACTAGACTGCCTGAGTTTTCTTCCTTGATGTCCACGTTGAGCTGCCAGCTTTGCTTGTCGGGTGCCATTGGTTCCCTTAATATCCTGTAAATCTCTGTATTTCTTTATCCCCCTCTTAGACCCCACACTCTTCCTCCTGTCATGGAAGATGTGTTAATATTAACAATTTGGCTGCATTCTTAAAGTGATTAGTCCAAGCCTGTGGATCCTGCCGATGAATAGAAATGAAGTAATTAATACAGTAGTTAGTTCTTTTTCTGCTTCCTAAAGCCTTACCCCTGCTATGTGCTTGCTCATTTTTGAACCCGCTCATCGAAGCATCCTTACAAAGTAGTGTGCAATAATGAATAGATTTTCATTTATACTTTGTCTGATAGATACACTGGTATGTTTTTGAACATGATAGTACAGTCCAAACATATATTAATATAATATTAGTTAATATTAATAAAAGTAAAAGAGGAAGCTTAACATTTCAAAGGTCTGTGGAATGTCTGTTAATTTAAGTGTGTCAAGGGTAACCAAATGGTAGGTTAAATATTTATTTAAGTGAGATTAATACGTGGAGGAAAATGTAAATTGGTGATGTAAATTGTAAAGTGTTGTTTTGTTTTGTTTTTGCCGAGACCACACATTTCTTTTCAGAACCTATTCTTATTCCCTTTAATCAAAAACTTTACTTACGTAATTAGAGTATGGCTAAGAAAAACTTACTGTCTGTCCTCATTGGCAAAGATTTTATTGTTTTCTGACTCAGTGCCATTGTATCCAGTGTATTTAGAAACTGGCCAAACCTAGCTGAAACAGGGCAGAGCCAGCCTGACATCCCTGGCTGGCCAGACCTTGCTGCAGCAAGCTATTAGTTTGTTTTGTGCCGATTCTCCTGTGGAGGTGAAAGTAAATGTTAAGCATGGATGAACATACAGGTTAGATATGTTGTGTGTGTGGTGCGTGTGTTCGCATTGGAGCTGCTTATCCTGAAATGACCTTTGCTTTAACTGGGATGCTATTGTAGGTTTTCTAATGAGTGGTATTTAGAGGGAGAGAGTGTGTGATGTACTACGGTCTGTACAGTCTGTAAAGTGAAAAGCATGTTCAGCAGTGGGACTGGTGGCCTGTGAAAAACGCCCAGGCACTCTCTGCAGAAACGGCCCAGACTTTGAGACTTTTGAGTGCACGTTGACAGAGAGACGAGACAGTGGGCCAAGATGTCTGTGGTTTGGATTAATGGGGAGGACTGGAGAATGGGTGCCGCAGTTGTGCGTGAGCAGAATATTTGATGGGGGAAGCGAGAGGAGGGAACAGTGAGGGACAAGCAACTGCAAGAGATGGGTGAGATGAAAGGGGGAAAGAGATAAAAATGGACCATCAAGAAGCAACGACGTATGAGCGTGAAGCTTTTGTATGAGAGTGTAGCTTTTACACATTTTTTCTGTTGCACTGGTTTGAATATGAGGATAAAATTTACATGAAGGCCCTCTTCACAGACATCTGAGTTATACACCTCAATCAAGTTCAATCATATCTTTAAATACAGCATACTGTAAGTAGGGGACAAAGCCAGGCAGAGAATGAACAAAGCAATAAAACATTTCAAATGAACTTAATTAGCTGCTTATATATTTACATACGTGCTTCTGACCAGCATATTAATAATACATAGTCATTTAAGTTCTTATGAGACGTGCTGTAGGCAGTCTGCACTCCTCAAGACTATTCAGTAATTGTTATCCAGACAGATGGGTACGTACATTAGGCCCTTATGTTTTCGCAGCAACATTTTGGTAAACACAACACAGTAAACTAAATATTCCAGTGGCATGAATGTGTAGATAAAAGATCAAATACTGTGGTATTATATGCTCTATTCTTTATAGCGTTTTCTACGTAACGCTAACTTTTATTCTACTGATACACTGGCTGGTGGATTCCACTGATGTTACTATAGGTTTACCTTATTTGGCCATCTTTCTTTCTTTCTTTTTATTTTTTTGCAGTGCCTACTGGCTTGGGTGTCAATTTTTGCTCGTAGTTACTTAAGAAAAGGCTTGTGATTTTCTTTAAAATGTCAATAGGTGAGACTCATGTCTGACATCACTAGACCATGATTATGTGGTGAAACCTTAGTTGCCAAGAAGTCACTTAGTACCCGTGACTTGAATGAACCATGACATGTATGGGGTTTTGGAACTTTTGGAATTTTCTGCAGCATAAAATCAACTGTGAATCAACCACGAATCATAGCCTAAACGCAAGAAGAAAGTTACCAAAAAATAATACAACTGACGGATGATAAATTATTGCTGTAGTAATTCTTAGAAACGTATGTCAGCTTCTTTATAATTATTCCTTTAGGAATTTAACTCACTTAAACACTTTATTATAATTATGATTATAATAATTAAGAGTCCTAAATAGATGCCTGTTCACATTTTAATCCACTATTTTAATGAAGTTTTAAAAACAGTAGCAGCATTGTTCAAGTGTTAAGTGTTAGTGTGTGAAATAATTCGAGCTGAAATGATTCTTCATGCCAAGAAGTGAAATGGGATGATAAGGGTGTAATGGTAAGGTAACTGTTAAAACATAAAAACATCCTAGTCTTGAATGCCATAAAAGATCTGAGTAGTAGATACAATTTTTGATTCAGGCATGTTATTTATTCTGTATTCTAGTCTGGTGACTACATTGAACTCAGGCAGTCTGTTAAGTGTCTGTCGTAACAATAACACAAACCCTTGGTCATGGAATAAAACAAGAAAACAAAGACTACCTTACAGAAAGACAGTGCGCATAGTCCTGAATATATTGTTGTGACACCTCAATAATTAAGTTTTAAGACCAGTGAATAACAAGAAATACAACATATTTATCATCATCTGACTTTACTTCAAAAGGTCATTCTGTCTAAATAAAGGATGATTCCTAGCATGCAAGAGAGGAGTGCAATTCATTTTTAAAGATGGTGCAACTCTCGTACAGGCAGCTGTGAGCCGATGGCTGCAGGTTTTCGGACCAAGATTGAAAATAATGAGAATATATTTATTGGAAGAAGACAACAATTCACAAGATCTAAATAAAACGATCAAGTTGTATGTTAGTATGTGTTTCAGGATTCTTCACCTCAATTGTCACTGCATTCGCAGACATGATGTTACTTTATAAAAAAAACCCAAAAAAAACTGCAGTAATGATTTTTGCCTATTGTTGGCAGCCGTCTTTCTCTTCCCCACTTTCCCAGGCTCTGAGAGTGGCTTTAAGGGGTTACCTTGTTAGAGGTCTGGGGTTATGCCCATGTCGGTCGCTCTGTTTTCCTCAACCTTCTGTTTTTGGAGAGGCCCTTCTCTGTGTCGGCACTGTGACAGGGTTCTTGGCAATATCCTGAAAGTCAAATCTGTTCATTTAGATTCAAGTGGTGACCATGGAGCAGACAGCAGTCCATTGGCATGCTGAGGCAAAACTAGTACCCAGGGCTTTTAATATCCTGAACCCAGCATTTGTCCTTTTTTGTAAAACTTTACAAGCTCGTATTCATGGGTGAATCTATGTGTTAAGGTGCACCTTGATTTTCTGAAATATGGAAGTGCATAAATAATTGCCTAAAATGTGGCTTCCTCTTTGAAGGTCAGACAGCAGGGTCAGACAGATCAACAGTCTGGGTCATTCATGTCTTGCTCATATTTCATATTTCAAAATATAAAACAGCACCTCCAGTACTGGTGGAGGGTCATTTCTCCAACGTAGAATTTAAATATTTTGGAAATGCTTAGTGAGAAATCAATGGAAACGCAATAAGTTGTGCACTGTATAAAACAGAAATCTTCTTGCAATGGACAACAAGATCATGTGGGTTCGGGTTTGAGGTTTTTAAGGTTGGAAAATTCTGAATGGTGTCACTACAATAATTGTAAGAGCTACATCATGTTTTTATTAAATATGGAATATGAAAATTTTAATCTTTTGACCTTTTTAATGCTGCCACTATACGTTTGGCCTACTATTGCTTTTTTGTTAAGGGAATGTAGCTTCAGAACTGAAGCACTGCATGTTCCCCCACACAAAGTAGCAGGTAGTGTTTATAATCAATAATGTTTTCTTAACTTTGTATCATTTTTAATTCCAGTTGCAGGTGGTCTTAAATCATCTCATCTTAAATCTGTAGGGCTTTGCAGGAATCATTGCAGCCAATATACAGAATCGGCCCGTGTATAGAGCCTTGAGATACTCCACTAGAAAGACGCTTATGAAAATGGAGCACAATGGAGCAGCAGTTCCATTGTGCAGCCGGGCTATTGAGGCACACACTGTACTGTTGTGATGTCAAAAGTGGTGTTGAGGGTGAGTACAGAAAGAAAGACACCCACGATAAGAGACCATTCAGGTAATCGACAAATATTTTATAATGATTCATGCAACTGCGAACTATGTGGCAACGCAGAAAGAAATTTTAAAAAAGAAACATCAATATAAGGACTTGTTTACTGAAAAATCATAACACACTTTGGAAAACTACAAACACAAAATTAGAAATTACGATGCTGACATGCCGTACTGAAGACATCCCATAGCCACACAAGGATAAGAGATTAACATATTAATAGTAAACATATCAAGTCACTGATTTTTAAATAATTATTTTTCTCCATATAAATCCATAATAGACAGAAATAATCTGTATTCTATAAAGTGTTCAGAGGACATTCAAATAAGAATATAAAATAAAGGCAACAGTGCAGAGTATCAGGATGTGAGCATGTGGGAGACACACAATAAGCCGTAGGAGCCTTACTCGTTTACAGTTGTAGCTTTCTCCTGCATGGTGGGCCAAGTAGACTTTCTTATGGACTGACAACACAGCTGTACACCATTCGTCCGGACTGAAAGACAGCTAATGGGACAAAAGGCAAGCGTGAGGAGAGGGAAACGAGGGAAAGATGCTTACTGAATCGGCCAGCCCTCCCCTAAGCAGGACGGGGAGCACCTCTCTTCCTCTCTGCTCATAGCTGCTTTCTCCCGGCCCTCAGCCATTTTGGAGCGAGGAAAAAGTAGCTGCTTTCTCTCTCCCTCTCTCACTACGTGGCATAGCTTTGGAAAGGCTTCGGCTGCTGTTTTCTAGTAGCAGAGGAGGCGCACTTTGCAGCTTGCACTTGGGAGATAATATGTTTGCAAAGAAAAAATCTGACGCGAAAAAACCTTCCATTTTGATTTTTTCAAAGTGAATTTTTTTTTTCCCTTACTGCCAAGCTTCTCCTCTCTGCAGTTTTACTCATGCTGTTCCGTTTTTATTTATAACTTGAGCTGTAGTTTTGTTGGCCGGTACTTTCCCTCTTGTTTCATTTAAGTTATAGGCTTTCTTATCTTTCAGTTTGATTTTTATGTAAGTTTAAGACAAAAGGATATGTTCAAATTTTGGCAGCTCTAGGAAGAGACAGCGCTGCAGCCAAGGACCCTGCTGGGATCCAAAAAAGCCAAGCAGAATGAAGCACCAAAAAAAAAAAAAAAAAAAAAAAAGAAAACACCACCCTTTCCTTTGCTTGGTCACAAATTCCACTTTCTCTGTAGCCAGCCCTGCGCTGCGACTCCTCCTCATCCACATCTTACCGCATTCAACCTTTTGCCATTTCTCTCTTGCCGTACCTTTTTTTAAAGCCAATTTGAGGTTTTTGTACCCCGGAAAACGGGGACTGGACAGCGGGTTATAAGGGCGTAACAGGCAGAAAACGAGGGGACGCTATCTTCGTACTTTTCGTTGTTATTTATCCTTTTTTCACTGTTAGTATTATTGAATTGTTGTGCTGCTTGTAGTTTTAAGTCGTTTAAGGGCGATCTCGGATTACCACGTGTTTGTAAGTGTGGTTTTGGGAACGTGTCTCCATGGGTATCTTATCTGTGAATGTTGGACTTGCTGTTCATTCAGAATCAGTTTGTGATGACTTGTATGTTTGTTTTTATAGGTTTCTTGATTTATGCTTAAGCATTGGCCTACAGTAATCCTCAAGCCTGACTCCATCTGATTCCAGAGGACATTTGACCATCAGGTCCATCCGGTGACCTACTGGTACGTTGGCGATTTAAATGCTGTTAGTTTTCTGACTTTTGGAGTGTTTCACGATATTTGGTCCACACCATGTGATGGGATGTGTTTCATAGTGCATGTTTTTTGGTGGTGTCCGCTATTTCTTTTCTTACACAATATTTTCTTGTGTTTATTCCCGATGGTTCCCGACATTAGGGAAACAGAAAACGTATTAGCATATTGGACAGGTATTTATTTTCAGAATTAAAGCTGGCATTGTGTTTTGTATTGTGCACCACAGAATCTTATTTTGGTTGCATAGTCTTAATTTACTTCATAATGTTTGATGTATGTAGAATTAGCTTTTGTAGCTTTTTGTCCTTACAACAATAACTGTTCTTGTTAATTTTACCAAGAATACAAATGGTCTTGGGATATTGGATTCATATTATGGTATTTCCGCAATACTGCCTCATAAATTTGTATTTTATACAGAACAAATTTATTTTCTTCACCGAATTCATTCATCAGTAGCAGCCATTTTATATTTTTATGTCCAGTTACAAAACTACACAATATTCTTTTTGATGCCACAAAAAATGATGTTGACGTCAAAAGCATGTGACCAGCGGGTGAATCAACATCAGTCATGTGCTTTGGCCTGTACCATAGTTTAATTTAAAGCCTTGCCTGTATTTGATACATGAAAAGGTTGAATAAGTTAAAATAAATATTAAAAATAAATAATGCAGTACATGCAAGGATTAGTTTTGTATTTTATTGCCTTGGTTCTGTCATGCAAGTATGTATACCTTAAATATTTTGAAATTCAAAACAGACTGAAACTGACTCTCAGTTCTTGTTTTAGCTGCATAATAAGATACAATAAAAAGCTGTGTCATACTGAAAGTTATCAACGTTACAGTGTGTCCATTGTAGCACATTGCTTCAGCACTCAATCAGAGGAGTGGTATGTTGAATGAGCGGAGATAAAAGCTTCCGATAGTAGAATGACTTGTTTGTTTGAAGGTTATGTGCGTTTTGTCTTCCTTATCTGCTCTCAAAGGGGTAACGCCAGCTGCCACAAACCCGTAGATCCGAACTTGTGGTGACTGACTGCACAAGCTCGTATCTATAGGTATGTGTCTTCCTGGCAAATACAGCGCCGGCCCGATGCCTTTAAGAAGTATGACTATCCACTGGAACGCCTCCTGAAGCAGGTTTTGGCTGGATAGTTATAAAGACTGGAATTTCTCTCATTGTTCTAACGATTAAACAACATTGACCCTGTTTGACCCTGAATCCTGGGATACAAGATCTTGACCGAACTCATCCCACGTGTCCCGTCTTATGCGGTAACCCCACCCAAAGTTGGAGGGCCGGGCTATGACACGATTATACATAACCTAATATCTCTGGCTACTGGGTCAGTGTTGCAATTCAGCAAACAGGGCTACTTCATAGTAAAAGTAAGTTTAAAGAGCATTTGTATAATATCGATTTGTCAAATTTATAAGTTGGTGGAAGAACAAGAAATAGATATTCCCATCGCGTTATATACGCTCTAGACTTCTTTTTATGTTTTCTTTAAAATTTATAATATAACTCACTATAAAATGACTCAAATGACATCTAGAGATTGATTTGATCCGTTTCAAAGCAGTCATCCTGCAGTTTCCTCTGGTGTTCCGCAGGCTGAGGTAGTAGGTTGTATAGTTCAGAGTGACACCACAGGAGATAACTGTACAGCCTCCTAGCTTTCCCTGAGGAAACACCACACACTACACTGACGCCTTATTTAACTAAACATTTGGTTGTAAAAACATTTGGTTCATATAAGTTGTTTGAATGTTCAAATTTTTTTTTCATTCAGCGTGTTTTATAGGACGCAGTGAGTGATGTACAGATTAGGTGAACATGGCAAAGATAGCCTTCTCATTTGACATTATTTGTGTCAGGAAGACAAAATTAAAACAATCCCAAAGCAAAGGACAATGAGAGAGAAAAGGTTTGAGGAAAAGCACCAACATGCTGCTGCAGCGAGGTTTGTGGGACGCTGTAATGAAAGAGATGCCACTGAAGGGAAACACCATATAGCCACAGGGGGAAGAATACGGTCTTGGCAGCCAATTATGTACAAAGTTCAGTTTCACTTAACCAAAACGATATATTTCCTCTGTGCAGCTATGTGGTAAAAACTCTACTGTGATCAAAACAGCCAGTAACAACTTTCACTGCTACAAACCAAGAAAACCACAGACCCCTGAAATCATCTAGGTTTCTGACAGCAGTCTCAAATACAGTAACTTATTCTTTAATTTGGGGTGTATTGAAATGAATTTCTTATGTCTTGTCTCAAACCATGTGATTTTTACTGTAGCTGTTCCCCTGAGATGTATTTTAGTGCATTTTATTGATCTCTGCTGGAGACCAAATTTTCTCTTTTTAGTTATGGGCTTCTAGGAATAGACAGTCTTGCCAAATAGGACATACACATGAAACTGTGTTTGACTGCTTTTTTTATTGCTTGTAATATTTGTATAGTTTGTAAGCACAAACTGTGTAGTAAGATACACAGTTGTGAAAATGAATTATGCCTGCTACATCTTTACGTGTGCTGGCTTATGCATCCAAGGAATAAAAGAGACGTTGGACGCAGCCCTGGTAGGGAGGGATGGTATCCTAGTAGTGCGGTATGCTGCTGTGTGCAGATGTGTAGAGCAGGGAGTGTCATGGTGATGAAAGACTGTTTCCACTTAAACTCTTTGCTCTCTGTCCCAAGGCCACCGGGTTCGATAGAGGTGGGGTAAAGGGCTCTGTGGGCCAGAATGAAGAAGGGGCCCTTAGTATGGGGCAGCTTTTGCGAGGGAGCGAGCATTCAGTTACAGTAGATACATTTAACTTGGATCTACTGTGTTTATACCCTGCTTAGTATTTCTTTACCCTTGTGCAAGCAAAGCGTTTTTTATTTGCATCTCTTTTCTGTGTGAAGTGTTTTGTTGTGGCCATGGGGTAGTGTATTACAGTATACAGCAGGAGGCATGCAGGAGCTCTCCCTAGTGACACCCCAGCACGCACAGCCCACCCTCCTTGTGGAATCTAAGGTTTTTATCTTCATTGATAATGTCTATAAATAGTCCAGTTTAGCTGTAATGTTAGTGTGAGAGGAAGTGGAAGTAAAGAAGGACACTTTGTAATACTGAGATCATATGAAGGGACCTTTCACTTCACTGAAGTGCACGTGATGATGAACACATCACAGCATGTGACGTCTGTAACCCAGAGAGATGCATTTTCCAAAAAATAGCTGAAAAAGACTAGTCTCTAATAATGTTTAATGCAGAAATTGAGAAAAAGGTTGATGAGAGCTGAAAAAGAAGGTATAACTCTTCTTGTTGCTCTATAATTGTCCTTGAAATGAAAGAGAATATATTCTTAGAGAAATCTTTTTAAATCAGCAGAGGGAAAGAAGGTAGTGTGTGGCCACACAGGCCATTTTCTGCTGTCACTGATTTCAGCCTATTGAGTGTTGTCCGTCAGAGGAACCCTGTTCCGGTAATTCCCTCTTCTCCCTATTTGTCTCGCTTTCCTACCATTCCTCATCTTCTTTTCACAAGCCTTTCCTGCTGCCTTACAGTAACTAATGCTGATAAAATATAAGACTACCACACCACCAGGCTTCCAGTTTCATTTCCTTTGCCGCTTCCTGAACTGGTGCGTTTTCTCTCCGCTGCTCCCTCCTTTTCTGTTGTTCCCACCCTCCTCCATGAAACGCACGCTGTAATACTCAGTCACTCTCACAGACACAGAGGGCGAGCGAGACAGGAACAGAATGCTGGACTTGCCGACTGGAGGAGGATTTTTTTTTCTTTTCTTAAATGAAAAGGAGCTTGAAAACAGACATTGTAAGATCAAAATGTGACTGCCTATTTGCCTATCTTTGCCTTATTTCTCCTCTCCTCTGCTACTGTGCTCGTGTTCTCTCTACCTTTCTCTCTCATTCCTCTACCTCTCCTTATCTCTCCTCTGCACACAGCAGGCCTTTAGATAGATTTAAACTGTGGGAGGAAATGAATGGTGATATTTGTTTTCTCTTTCCCTCCTCTGCTACTGCTGTTCTGATGCTGTATGTAACAGGCAAAGGGGCAAGCTGCAGCTCTACAGTTTGTCTGCCCTGGGGACTTGAGCCTGCAATCGATGAAGCATGCACCGCAGAGGAGGGAAAGAAAATGCAGAGGGACAGAAGCAGACAGGGAGGTGTGATTTGGAGAGACTAAAGTTCAGAATAAGAGCATAAAGAAAATGTGAGACAGTCAGGAGACTGACAGACAAATAGACAGGAAGAAAAAGATGGGTAGTAGTGTCACATGGTGAAAGAGGGGTGAGTAGCAGAAAGCAGAGGGACTACAGCAACAGGCGTTACACATTTTTTCCTATTATTCAGTCCCGTGGCTGTTTTGACGCTCTGTGTCCGAACCTTTTTGGTTTGACCACACCTGTAAAATTTAGATAATGACAAGAACTTCTGTTGGTTTTGTTTTAATATCTGATGTAAAGCTGTGATTCACATGGATGGCTTTGTGATATTGTTGGCTTATTGGATGTACAATATGTTTTTAGTTTGATGAATTTACATTGGATGCTGCTTTAAATACAGACAAGATGCCTTTATTCCGGTCCTTCTGTCTCTTTATCGTTTGCTCGTCTGTACTAGTCAGCATGCGTGTGCACTAGCGGTACAGGCCCATTGATAATTTCGGCATAGTGCATGCCTTGTGCACTACTCTTATGTTGTAGACATATTTCAGTAGATTTTATGTGTGCTGTCACCATTTTGTGTTGATGCTTTTTGTTTGTTGAATAGTGGGTTTTTTCCTCCTTATATACAAATTTTTCTGCTGTCACTCAGTTTAACGTCTATTTTATTTCAACCCATATCTGTTATATTTCTTGTTCACCTACTTTAACCTAACACCTGCCCTCCCTTTCATCTTTTTCTGTTTCTCTATCTCTCTCTCTCTCTGACTGCACATGGTACAGTCTTGCATGTCTGAGCAGCAGACGGCTAGACAGCAGCAATCTGCTAGAGCAGCCTCATGCGCTAGTCCGAATGATCCATTCAACAAAGCCTGCGCTAGCAACACTAAAATCTTCCTCTATTTTCTCTCCAGTATTCTATTTTTTTCTCGCAGCTTTCCTTTTTGTCTGGCCACATCCGCTATTGCTCTGCGAAGCTGACCGGCGCAGACAGACAGAGAGGACTGCGGCAGCCTCCGCCACCTCGGTCAGCTGGGTGAGTTATCTTCTTCCTTTTCTCATTCCTCACATCTCGGCTCACCGCTCCACCCAGCCTGTTATTCCTACCTCTCTTCATCTCACGGGCGGTCAGATTTTATCCATTCCACCTGACGAATGAGCTTTCCCTCCAGAAAGTCAAAGCCGTATGATTGACAGGTGCGGTCTCAGAGGACTGACAAGCCTGGCGTGTCAGGAGATCTCACTGAGACAGAGTGAGTAAGTGGTAAGGAGCTTTGGGTTTTTAAGTATTAGGGATGGATTTATATTCGCGTGAGACCCTGACAGTTCATTTTCAGTCTCTGCTGCTGTCCTTGTCGTCTGACTAGCACTGCTGCGTGTGTGTGCAGTGCAGGATTTGGGCATTTAAAGTAAAAAATCTAAGATGTTTTACAACTGATTATCGTACTAGGTCCAACCCAGTCGGTCTGTGGTGGTGACACGGCCAAAATATGCTGAGACTCAGCCATTTTTATGAACGTCATGTGATAGTAAAGCATTGTCTGTCTGGGTGTGTATGACCATTGAGTGATGATTACAGTACAGTTTGTACAGTATATGTGTGTTCAGTTGAAATCAGATTATGTATGGTGAGCTTTTGTGTTAAAGTATTCATGCGTGAAGTGAAATTCTTGTGGTTTACAATGTGTATCGGTATTTGACTCATGCGCAAAATACCAAGATACGTAATGTCTTATCAAAGCATAAATGAGTGACCAAATGCCGATGTATGGTGATGTTTTACAACTTGCTGAGACCGGACTGGACGTAGAAGCAAAACTGAGAGTTAGGGTACAGCCCAGCACAAAGCCAGGGATAGGGGAAGCTGCCATTGTCTGCTCCAGCCTCAGCCATGGTGCTCATGCAGCAGATGAGTTACTGTATGTTGCGTAGGAAAGGCCAGACAAAAAGCAATCTGTACCTCTCTCATTCCCTGAGACCCTAACTTGTGACGTTTTGCTGTAATGTGCACGGGTTGGGTTCTTGGGAGCTGCGAGGGGCACTCACACATCTCTGTATCCTAAAACAAAAAAAAAAGAAAAGACGTAACATGGCGGAAAGACACAAAGCGCAACGAAGGAGGGAAAGCTTTTGCTTTTTTAGCTAGACACGATGACAGCGAATATGACCCACCCCCAAAGCGAAAAATAGCGATAGGGGAGCAGAAAGGAGGAACATTGGGTTTCTTTTAGGATACGGAGGGGTTTAGACCCAGAGGCAGACGCAGCGTGAGGGGCATGGGTGGGGGAGAGGGGGAGATAGACAGAGGAATGTGGGTATGAAGGACATGTGACTGGAATGGAGGGATGTCCAGACGAGGTGGGGTGACTTGGCAAAACTCACATTTACAGTATTGTTGCTCTCAGTTTTTGGGCAGGTACAATGAATGAATGAGGAATTTCTGACTAAGGTTACACCCATAGTAACTAATGTTACACACACCAACATAGACAAACCACACAAGGACCTTACTCAGGCTGTAAGAGTAACTGCAGTGTAACTGCGAATACACTGTTTTGCATATACTGTGTAGTCATATACAGAGAGATGTTGACAACAAAATAATTCAGCAGAAATGAACGCTTAATGCTAGTTTGTAAAGGACAGCTATTGAATAAAATAGTCATTGGTGCTTTACTATATTGCAGTTTGCTCAGAAATAAAAGAAAAAATGTCCTCATGACTTCCTATTTAAACTACTCCGTCTAAAGGCTCTTCATGCCTCATCTTGAGAGCAGCACAAAGTACTGGTAAGAGCGTGACTTTGAAAGCTCAGTACACTTGTGTTTGACCTCATGAAAATTATCATCTTTCTTTTTATGTTTTATCTATACCTACACTTATCTGTGGATGTGTCTCGTTATATGTGAATAGAAGGTAGTGAATACAGTACGGTTCTATACACGGTTGAGTGGGAATTGGAAGATAGTTGTACATGTGTGCTGCAGGGTGCCACCCTCATCAACTATGGATGAAAGCAGAGCAGCAGTGAGATGCGACATTACATTAAAAGACAGTTATTGTGTGAACTGCATTTTAATGGGCGTTACTGGAGGGTAGGACTGTGACAGTATTCGCCCCTGGTTTTTGATGCAGTACTGTATATGTGGGGCCACTTAAGGTCTTCAGCGGCTGAACTTTGATGCTCTCAGTTCCCATAAAATTACCATTCGGTGTGTTGAACCGTGTATGGATACAAAAGTCTGTTCTATAATTGGTTGCTGATCACAGTAACAGCTTCATTTCCAGCTCTCCCCTCCCTTCATCCACACTTACCGTATGTTACCCTTTGCATGTCTCCCACTTCTTCTTCAGACACTGAAGTTTCTCGCAGTCTTTCAGAAGCATTTCAACAGGGATACTGTTTGATGTTTTTGTCCTCATTCTTTTGTTATTTTGGATTGAAAGTGATTATCAGGTTGACAGACAAGTAGCTTTGAGCTTGGATTCTTTTTAACTTAGATGTGAAGGCATTGTTAGCCGTATCAGACACAAACATCTGCCATTTTTGGTACGACCTGGCATCCTAAAGGAATTTAGAGATTCATTAAATCGGCATTTTTATTATGTGGTCTAACGCTCCTAATGAGCAATGACTTCTGTAAATCTGCAACTCATTCGCATTGTCACGCACTTCATATCTTATTGAGAGCATTTCCCCCCAGTCTGGTTTTAGTTTACTTTGTGTGCATGAAGTCGTGGAGGATGTAAGCACCATGTAACGCAAGTTAACCAAATTTCTTTAAGAGTAAGCAACCATAAAATAACACAACTTGCCAACAGATGAACGATGACTCTGTAAAGTTGAATCAGGCTGCAGATTTCTGTAAGATCAACAACTGGAATTCATACTTCACAGCGACTGACAGCCTCTTTAGGATCATATGCACACTGAGCAGTTGTGACGTTTATGTCTGTCACTGTAATTCCTCCTTAAATCACATTTTTATTCTCAGTCAAAGTACGCTTTCTGAACATTTCTCATCTCCCCTGTGTCTTCATGCTGTGCAAAAATTCTCTTCTTTTTCCTACTCGGGTATTTGGCTTTTAAAATGTAAATGGAATAATGCGGTGTTGTCTGAGTTCGGTGGGGTTTGGAGCAGCAGTTCTGCAGCAGTAGGTCATGGTGTCAGGGTTTGCCTTGTTCAGCACAAACATGCAGAGACACGGTGTACATCCATACAGACAGGAAGGAGGAAGAAAGAAACAAGTAACATTCTGAATATTTGTCAAGCGATTGCAGATAGGATTTGTGTTTGGCTTTAAAATGTCACCTCTGCTCAGACAAAAAGTAATGACTGTGAGTCAAATGAAAGCGGCTAACTTCCACGCAGTATAACCTCTTCATTTAGGTTTTACTAATGCTTCATCTGCAATTCAAGCCTACACACTGTACTTCCATTACCGTGTGTGTGTGTGTGTATGTGGATGCACACCAGACATTATTAAGACCTCCCACTACAGCCTTGTCTCTATGTCCCAGATTTGTTTTCCTCCAATCTATTAAATGGCTGACCATTAAGAAGACATAATTCCTACTATTTTTGGCTGCATTATGTGTATTTAAAAGTCAACGCTGAGCAGTGTATGTACATTATCTGGTGTCAGTCATTCAACAAGTAAAGAGTTAACATAAGGACAGGGTGGCCACACTATGGTTTAACCAGCCTATATCATAACTGTCATTTCATGGTTTGGAAAGATGTTATTATAGTCTTTATGAATTTGTTCATATTTGATTATAAAACACGATGGCAGGTAAAATGCACTAAATGAAGAGGTTATCCTGTAAATTTAGTCCAGTGGGAGATCATCGTCATTTTAGATGCAGCGCCTTTTATCACATCTAAATGTATGAATAAAAACAATTATATGAGTCTATAGCGTATGTTAGTGGTTGGTTTTGTCAGCTTTACATCCTCTTCACCTGTCATTTCCTGCTCTTCCCCTGTGTTGTAACCTCGCTGATGCTCTCACAGAGTCCTGAGATGATCGCTGGATGAGTGGCTGGACTCGTTTGAATCCAGCCTACCCTTTCTCTGCCTGCTTCTTGCTACAGTAGCTGCTGTTGCTCCAGCAGCAGGAGCAGGTGTGTCTACCTCCTGTGCCGCCCCCCTCCTTCCTGTTCCCTTATCACTGCAGTACGGCAGCTCTGTCTGGGAGGCAGCCATTCCATTGTTCTCGCACCCCCTTCACCTATCGGTGCTCCCGTGGGTGCTGGCGCCGCTCTGCCCACCCCACCCCATAGACGTGACTGGCTCCAAATCTCTGTGATCCTTGGCACTTAGGTGCCCTGAGGAGGTTACACTTATGCCTTTCTGTCTCTTCTCTCCCTGGACAGAGCTTACTACACTGACTGCTGCAGACCGCCGCCATCTTGTTACTGCCTGTGCTGCCAGTCTGCCCGCCTCTGCTGCACTCAAACCAAACCCAGCCTCAACTGTTTGCCAGCATCTCTCTCCTGCCACTGTTATTATGTTCCATGCCAGTCCTGTCTTTGCACAGCTTTATCACAACAATGCCCTGCACCCCAGCTAACGGACACTTTTTGTTGCTGCACAGAGGCAGACACACCTGGAATGTTTAGGTGGGCATAAAACTTTAATGGCTGCCATAGAGTGGACACTGTGGACACTGTCATCAACATCATACAACACATTTAGACTTATGTATTCCAAAAAACAATCCGTTCACTACAGAATGTACAATTTAAATGCATGCGAGGTTTAATTCACAAGCTTTTCCCCAGATGTCACCAAAATAACTTATTCTTATTTGACACGTACCATCCAACACAAGAACATTTTACTAATAACTATGAAGAGTGGCATCCCTTCTTTGCAGGAAATAATAAAATGAGTGCTTCTCCGATAAAAATAGGAACCACAATCTGTGCCTGATTCTGTAAGCGTTCATTCTGCTGATCCCATATATTGTTATATGCTATGAGCACGTACAATATAGGAGCTCTCTTTGTGAGTCTGTGCGGCTTAATGAGAAGAAGAGAGAGGAAAGGAGGAATGGAGAGACAGAAACTGAGCAGTGGTAAGAAAGTGCTCCTAATTCTGTTTGGCAGAAACTGTGCTGTTTGTCCATATGTGCACAGAGCAGACTGTCATCATAAAATGACTGCTTTGCACATGCTCGCGCTGACTCCTAGCACACTACTTTCACTGAACACAATTAGATAGAGATAAATAATTTCCAGCTGCATGCATTTTCTTTTTTTAAATTTTGCGATTGTACAGTATTTTGTTGAACTTCAAAGGAACACTAAAAGTGTAATTTAACAGATTAAGGGTGTTTTATATGGAGAAAGATACTAAGTTAGAAAACAGATATTATCTCATGGAAACGCAAATGCTGTGTTGAAGTGTGCTTCTGTGAAAAACAAACGCATGTGAGTAGGTGGAGGCCAGAGTGGTACAGCAGTGAGTTCAGGAGGTCCTCGATCCTTTCAGACGCTCTGCCAAGAAGATAACATATTAATGAAATCATAAAGACCATGAAGAAAACAAGCTGTCCTCTGAGAATACATGCATGCATCTAAGCCAGTTTTTTTTTTTACTGGTGTCTCTGGATATATATGTACTGTAGTTTTGCAGCAATGCTGTTTTTGAAAGGGTGCCTCGTCCCAGGTTAAATTATTGTCGCCTTTTATCTGGTGTTCAGCTGGAAGCAAAAGACAGCTGAGTGAGACAGATCTTCAACAGAGCTGTTCAAGTTGTAAAAGCTCAGTTTCTGAATGACTGGTAACATTTTTCTTATTAGAATAAACTCACTACAATAGAGCATGCGGTATATTGAGAAGACATGCTGTTAACAGCTTTAACAAAACAACAGGAGTGACCGACGGCAGAAAGCTATAAATTCCAGCGGTATGACCAATCTTGTTTTTACAGCCTAAAAAATAGGCATTTTGCATTTGATTTAATTGTACTGCATTGTAAGTGTTGCTTTTTTGATGATCCTGATGACCATTCAAAAAAGATAAAGGCAACAGCTTTAAAGAACATAGGCCATACAATCTGTTTACAAGTGACAATATTTTAATTAGTTCAAAATATGTAAAAAATAACTGTAATTTTTTACCTGCAGACATGCATGGTGCCCTGAAGATTAATCCTCCACAGGAACAGTGTTCCTGTGGTCTCACATAGACAGACACATCTGGAGAATGGCCTTGATGACCTCCTTATTATTAGGAGGAAAATATGCTCTGGCTTGTTTTTATTCCTTTAATCCAACCACAATCATTTACGATGTCAGAAAGCAGCAATGAACTTGTTCACCTGGGCAGGCAAGCAGCACTCTCGTTAAAATGGCTACCTCCCAGCAAAAGAAAATGGCACAAAGACAGTAGAGATAACAGATGATATGACTTTAGCTGATAAAAAGACCATATTTCTCCACCGCAGGGGAGATGTCTGCTTAGGACTGAAACCACAGACAGTTAGCTAGCTCTTTTTGTTTCACAGAAACTCTGGTCAAGTGGAACAGATCAGTAAATTGATTGAGTTGTTGAGTCGTGCTGCTGTCATTGCAAAAAGATAAGCCAAAACAACTTTGACTGACAGAAAATAGATAATGCAAGAACGTCCATATTAGAAAACATTGTAAATGCTGTATATTATCAAAATTATTTGAAGAAGAATCAGACAGGTGGTCTATTGCGCGATCCAGATCTTCATCAAAGCTTATACTATCATCTTGCAGGTTGCTAGCTCGGAGGTTGTTGTTGTTTTTTAAATAGCAACTGACCAAGGTTTCATTTGGTTTTCCTTTCGTGGACATCTGAAATCATAAAAAAGGAGAATGCCATGTAAAAAATACGACATTGCCAGTTGTCCACATCCGGGGAGTTGGACTACTGGACTACTAGCATTGTACTATGTTCCACCAGAGCATAGTACAATTCACTCGCACACTTGAGAAATATCTCTTAAGATGGATTTGACATTCATGGTGATCTCCTGACTTCTCTGACCAGACACCATGAGGATGGTGATTTTAAGTTTAATTTCTCAACATATTTCAGATGGATTGCCATCTGGTGCAGACCTCCTTCAGTGGACATGGACATCAGGTTATTTGACAAAATAACTGCAAAACTAGTGACCAGTGGGATCACTTTCATATTCTAGTCATGCACAAGAGAAGAGCCTTGCCTTTCTTGGTAGACTATAGTGAAACATCTTCACTGCAGCAAAGCAGACATAGATTGCATGACATGGTGCCGTTTGCACATGGAATGTAGAAAGATTTCAGGCAATCTGTGATGAATGCCAGATGTTTGAGTTGCTACTGGGTACTGTATAAAAACGATGCAGCCAAGCACTAGCACGGGTATAATCAGATTTAAGAAAAGCCCTCTAACTTATTGTGGTTTGTATATGACCAACGCATGCAGCAGGTTTGAAAGGCACTCATTAAAGGAAATTACATAAACAGAAGTGCATAAATAAAAATAGAAACGGTATATGAGCGAGTACGTGAGAGGAGCTGCTCATGAATCACCTGGTTACAGTTTGCATAGCAACTAATCCAGTTTCTCACATCAATACTTACTAAAGGGTGTTGACAGTGGTGTGTCACAGAAAATGTAATGAAAGTAAGACGTTGTAAAACCTCAGTGGGAGAGGAATGATGTCGGATTGAGATTTTCCGAATTTTTAAATCAATGTTGGATTATATGTTTTTATCGTGTGATAAAATGAATCAGCAACTGGTGTAAAAAGAACATGCTTTGGAAACACGGCTTTTACACCAGAACAGTGACAGAAAATTCTGTTGACTGCTGTATTCTTTTGATTTTGCAGCACATGGGGGTTGCAGCATGCCCGAGGAGGAATTCAAATCTATACAAAGCCAGCAACGGTACATTTATACTGAAACTCATCTCCTTCTCCTACTGTAGACCGTTCCCCTTGATTCTCCCCACTGCTTTCTACTCCTCATCTTGCACACAGTTGCGCACGCACACACTCGGCCTCACACACATGCACGTACATACACAAGCACACTGTCTTTTGTTTGGAGTCAGACGGCATTGAAGGCAGATCCTGTGGCCCTTCTGAGGAGAATGTTAATATGCCCGCTCTGGTCTCTCTGGGGACACAGAGAATGGACTCTGGCTGCTAATGCACTGTCACACTAACCCCTCTAACTCTCCTCACACAGTTAGCAACAGCAGCACTACCGCCAGCGCTGAAATGTATTTAACTACGCTCACAGCTTATTGAATCATTAAGAGCTGCTTTAAAATGCCTTTTCATATAAGTGGCTAACTTGCTTCCATGTGTGTCTGCAAACAGAGTTTCATCCGGTGGGCTATTTGTTGTGTGTAATTAGACTTATTTTACTTTCATTAGCATTATGTTTGTGTGGACTCATTAGGGACAGTTTGTTTAGTCACAATAAAATAAGCTTAATGGATTATATTAACAACATCATGGTAAACATACAGTTTTAAGCTACATTTAGGGCTCGGCCAAACTGTCTTTGCAGACTCAGTGTTTTTTAAGCAATTCAAATAATTTTCAATTTAGGAAACATTTGGCTTGCTGTTCAGTGGAATTACTTCACTTTAACTGTGGTCACCAGACTGGAAGAAAAATGCAGCCCACTTATCGAGCCAAACTGCTCCGTGTATTATTATCACTTCATTCAATTATTTCATTCTAAACAGAAAATGAAATAAAAGCTTTCCTTTTTTTTTTTTTATTATTGTGAGTATCCAAAATTGGAAGCACAAGATATTGGGAAATAGTAAGAGTTTAGCTCAGCTGAACGGACGTTGATGTTGAGGCTGTGTGTTGGAGAAACTGAGGGTCATTCAAGCCTCGCACACCAGCGTCAGTCATGCAACAGTAGCCAAACGAGCTCTGAGGAGTTGGACAGGATTGCTGTTCATTATTTGCACTAAACATATTTTTCTATAAGTTTTGATTGTGCAAAAACAAAATCTCAACTGTCATCAGGCTCCACTTACTCTGGAGCTACATGATGCAGTCTTCATCAGCAGACACTAGAAAAGGATAGACCATTGTTTTATTTTCCGGTGTCAACCTGCATCATCATGGGTCAACGCTTTAGAAAAGCAACATTTGCTCCCTGGGTCTTGACTGCTTGTCCCCTCTGCATGGCACATGTGTGTCAGGCCTAATTCAGTGCTGTAGCTTCTCAGACCAATGAACATGAATGTGTTATCCAAAAAAAAAAAAAAAAAAAAAAAAAAAGCGTTACATTTTTGCATGGGTCTAGTGATTATGTATCTCACTGAACTATGGTGAAATGATTTAATATGTTAAACAAAATCAAATGTCTCAAATTTAAACATGTTGCTGACCCTCCTGTAAATGTGCTCTGTAAAATAAGTCAGGAGAATGTGAAGCTGAAAAGTGACTTCCTTGATCAAACAGAAGAAAAGCAACTGTGCTTTACTTTCAAAGTACCCGTTTACAGCTCTGATGTGTGAATATGCACGTTTAGCTTTAAATTATTGTCATTCAATCTTTTTCCGTCTCACTTGTCTTATGTTATACCCACTCCGACATGGCAGAGCAACAGAAAATCCCTGGCATATTAAACTCTTATGCTGTCAGTGAATTTGCCTGCACTACGCTGCAGAGTTTTTCTTTACACCCATTCATTACTTTTCCTCCTGTTTCACAGCTGAGTGCAGGGAAATGCAGTGGACTGTCCGCCATTCTCCCCACCCCATCTCGCTCCCCATCAACTGTAATCCTTTCATAATGAAGGGCAAGGTACGATAATAGCATTCAGGTTGCCATAGAAATGAGGCCAGGGCCCTGCATGTGATTTTTTTTCCCCCTTTTATTTTGAAGCATGAAGACAGAGGACTCTGAGGGAAGCTCTTTTCCCCCCATACTCACAATAAGCTTTGCTTCCATCTTCTCCTTATCTCACATCTTTTCTTTATCATTGTTTCTTCTTTCTTCAGTCTCATCTGATTTGATTCATTAATATAAAATAAATAATAATAATAATAAAGTGATTAGATATTAGATACATTAATATTTAAACGGTAAATGGTCTTGTTTTTATATAGTACTTTTCTACCTACTGGTATTCACACACGCATTCACACACCAAGGCCATGCGCTGGGTGCAACTGGGGGTTCTGTGTCTTGCTCAAAGAGTATGGTATGTGGCATGTTCCAGGAAAAGTACCGCTAACCCACACTACCTGCTGAGCAACAGCTGCCCAAGACCCCAAGAGTTTCCCTGATGGCTCATGTGGTTTAGCACGTGTCCCATTAACTAGTCCTCACTGCAGTGGTTTAAGTTTGATTCTAGCCCTTTACTACTTATTAATGGCCACAAAAAAATATATATTTATACAGTATATACACTAGTGAAAATGAAATCATTCATTAAATATAACAATCCTACACACGGGGAAAGAACCGCTAACCCTCCGGTTCATGGACAACCTGCTCTACATACTGATCCATACCAACTGAATGATCATTCTTTAGGATTGAAGTAAACATTAAATGGTACTACATACCTCAGCCTGTTAAACACAGTTGACTCAACAGCCCTCTCAGTTATTTAAAACCTATACTGAATACCATAACCTTCATGAAGCTAAGACGTAGTGCAGAACTATTGTATTAGAATACGTTCATTTTCGCTGGTGTACCTAATGAAGTGAGTAGTCAAGTGAAGTAGTAAAGAGAGAATAGAAGAGTTTGAGAAGGACTTCCGCGGTCCAGCATAAGACAGTATTTGTCCACGTATCATTGGCGCCTCCAACAGTGGCTGATCCACCCAGGAACAGTCAAGACTCGAGGCTGCAGATGGAGCTTTTTCACCACACACCACATCAGCCCAGCTCTGGAGCTTCTCGGTGCAGCTGTTAGTGTGGTCGCTGAGAGTGAGCTCTTGTGATCTGGCTTCAAAGTTAACAGCTGCTTTCAAGTTAAACAAAGAATTCATCCAGTCTGTCGTTTAACACTTGTGTGTCTGGAAGCTGCTGATGATCTCTGACATGTTCATGTCATGTTTGCGGTGAAGAATGGCTTACTGTGATATACAGTGATGGGTTTTTAATACTAGTACATGTACCCCTGTTAGACATTGTGTCCTCTTGTAGACATATTTGTACTTTATGGATTGGATTAATGGGATGTATAAAGAACAGAGTTGTTGAACTGAACCTTCAGCACATATTACATATACATAACCTGCAACATGCAACCCATGCTGTGCCTGTGTGAAAAGAAAAGTAAGGCTCAAGTTTGCAGTCCAACTTATGCCGTAATATGAAATTGCTTATCCATATCTCAATTGTCATTTGTTGGTTCTGGCCTCTTTACAGTGAAGGTTTTTATGGATTGGATTAAGTTCTAAAACTTAAAGCAGAATTGTAATATATTTTTGCTAGTGTTAAACAGAAATAATTGAAGGCACAGTTCCACAGAAAGTCGTAGACAAATGAATTGTTTTCAAAAGGTTGTTATAATACACTGCAGCCAATATTTCTAAAAAATGTAAAAGCCTGTAATCAAAGTATTTCAACATTAGTTCATTTACCAACACTTAGTGCTGGATATCAGATACTAAGACCTTATCATGTAATTAAAACAGCAATTCATTTCTCAACCCGTGTCACTCATTCATAACACGGTAACAATTTGTCACCCAAATTATTTTTTCACAGCTAACATTTGGACTCATCATAGCAGGAAAAGCACAAATTCATGTCCCAAGCTAACTGAAATACAGCCATGTTATTAAAAAGGTTGACACTTCTTTCACATTTTGGCATTTAACGCTGACAAGGATGAGACCTGCCTTCAAATGGATCTTGTGAGCTTGTGGGTATATGATATGGGAAGACTTGTACACAAAATGTAAAAAATATTCAGATGGTAACATCAACAGCGAGTCGTGAGAACATGGCTGTTGTCGTCTAGAAGTCACTGGAGCAAACAGTTAGTGACCAAGTAACTTGATGTAGGAAATGTAAAGGCATAACGAAAAGATGAGGTACTAATATTCACATCTAATCTCAGACATACGAGATTATAAAATACAAAAGATTACATATCACCATTCACTTCCACCATTCTCAGAGTGATGCTGAAAAACTAGTTCATGCATTTGTGTCTTCCAGGCTAGATTACAGTAATTCATTACTGTCTGGCTGTCAAAATAGCTCTTTAAAAAGCCTCCGATTGATTCAAAATGCTGCGAGAGAGATCATATTACTCCAGTTTTAGCTTCACTTCATTGGCTCCCTTTTAAATCTAAAATATAATTTAAAATCCTCCTCCTTACATAAAAGGCCCTTCAAGGCCTAGCTCCATCATATCTTAAAGAACTCATTGTACCATATTATCTCAAAAAGTAGAATGGGAGGTAGAGCCTTCAACTATCAGGCTCCTCCCCTGAGGAACCAGCTCCCAGTTTGGGTTCGGGAGGCAGACACCCTCTCTACGTTTAAGGCTGAGATTAGACTTAAAAGGAGACTTTCCTTTTTGAGTTCGGGCTGGCCCAGATGACCCTGAACCATCCCTTAGTTATGCTGCTGTAGGCCTAGGCTGCTGGGGGACGAAGCACTAAGCACATATCCTCTTCTCTCTTCTCTCTGGCACTGAGCTCCTATCCTCTAATTTCTTGTCTAATTTCTTCTCTGTTATTACACATGCATTCGTGTGCTAATACTATATAGCATGTTAACTGCTGTGTGTCCCTCTCCCCTCCTCCCCCATGTTCTTGTGGGTGTCTCTGGCATGGAGTTGTGTGTTTCTGACCTGTGGAGCTCCATACTACGTATCTGTGGTCCTACCTGAATACATCATTCTCCAACCTGCCTATGATACCTCTTATATTCAATAATTATAGCAGCTAACTCACCTGTGATAGAACAACTGCTATCACTAGCAGCTTTATTTATATTCATTATCAATCTGTCATGTAACATCATCAGCTATATCTTATATTTGTATCACCATCAGATTCTACATGTACGCTTTAGTCAGATGTATGTATCTATGGCAGATGTCTATCTTGTTCCTCGTATCCTTCTCTCTCTTTTCTGTCTCTACCTGGCCGGTCTCAATCAGATGGGTCCCTCCATATGAGCTGGGTTCTGCTCAAGGTTTCTTCCTTTCCAGAGTTTTTCCTTGCCATTGTTGCATTAGTTCTTGCTCTGGGGCTTTCAGGCGGGGTTTTAAAAAGCATCTTGAGACAATTTGTATTGTTATTGACACAATATAAATAAAATTGAACTGAATTGAATTTAACCCAATTTCAAGGCAGCAAATATCTCATGTTTTCGGTAACCACAGGAATTACTGACAGAAAGCCCCTCCACCCTCCCTCTGTCCAGCAGTTTTTTCAATTGTATTTTCAAGGTTTGGTTTGAGGCAAGATTATTCACTGATTTTCATGTGGCATTGTGGCGTTGTTCATAGCAGTATATGAAACAACAAATAGACTATTTTTATTCAAACGCAAACAAAATAAGAAAGTAATGAATTGAGCCTCAGTAGCGAGGTGCTTATAATAGTCCTCCACTTCTGTTTCACTCTGAGGCAAAATGTCCGTCTTCTTCACTGCAGCCATTTTGACTTGTCACGGTAGAAACACCCAGTATGACTGATGGTCGTTAATTAGTGGGACACTTACTGGAACTGAGCCATCACTGATACACCTGTCAAAATGGCTGCCATGAAAAAAGTCTATGAATTAAACTGAGGGAGTAAATGTCAGTTTCTTCGGTGGATGTTAGTGTCCAGATGGAGCTGATCTGTTGAATGTTTTATTTATTATTATTCCTCATTTTCTAAGACATTTTCTCATGAGACACCCAATTCCTGCATCTTTTAAGTCCCCCGCTGTGAGGATAAATAATTTGTAGCTGTATCAAAATTGGCTATTTAACACATTTGCGTTTGTAATTTTTCTAAGTCTCAGGAAATAATTGATCATTTATGATTGTTAAAATGTCCCCTCTGCGAGTGAACACATTAGTGTCTGTGTAACTCTCATGTTATTGAGTGAGAGCAGTGACTGCCTGACAGTACTGATCGATCTTGTGACGACCACTGCAACTTGGACAGAAACATTGTACAACTGAAAGTAAAACATTCCTTGCACTTGCTGAACTGTGATTTTGTTAAAAGAATTCGAAAAAATCATATATTTTTAGTTATACCAGCCTTAGAGTACAGTAATCACAGAAAGCAGCAGACCCTATACAAAAGCAAAGTCTACTGTAGTCTTGCTGTGCAGAATGGCACAGCCCGGTAGAGTAATCTTATTCTGAATCAACCAAGGTTGAAATACCTGCTAGATAAAGAACCTGGTTCATCCTTTGTGTTCCTTTTTGTTTCCTCTTTATTTGATTTTTTTTTTTTACTCGGCCCGTGCTTTTAGTTCGCATCCCCCAGTAGAAATCAGGGGGTTTAGTTAAATGTATTATGAAATTAAAATGTATTAAACAGAAGAATTCTGTTGATGTCCCTCAGTGCAACCATCTGCTCCCCAGCACAGCTGAAGTGTCTGTTTCCATTTGTGAGTTACTTTAACTAAAGTGAAGAATAAACCATGGGCTGCAAAATGGAAGAGCTGTGTTGCATGTAAATAACCGGGTTTGCTCTGGTGTTCCAGTATTGCTTGTAGGGAGTATATTTGCTAGTACTAATACGATTATTAAATCAGATCGGCATTGGCTCAGGAACGTTTGTCATTACGTGTTGCCACCTTAAGCTGCTTTTGTTTGAGTTGAGCTTTAAGGATTTGATCACACATCAGGTGTCATCCTTCTGGAAAAATGTACGCAAAGTTTGTAGCGACACAAGCACAACATTACTCACTGAGTGGAATTGCTACAACAGAAATCACCCTCAATCCTGTTCTTGCTAGGTAATATAAGATAAGACATGTGTTAGATATTTTAGTCATCTTTGGGTTTTAACTGTGCTGAAATTGTCTTCGTGTCTGTAGCTGCGTGGCTAGTTAACATTAAGACGTGCACGCTCAGGAGTCGCCGTCTTTCTGTCACCGACCTGTTTTTCGCAGGTCCTCGCGGCCATTACAACCGAAGGCTCTTTTGGCCAAGGTCCACGTGGCACAAAAAGGCCGCGGCATTCCTGATGTCTGTGGCTAATCTGCGGTGTCAGCTTGTGTTAACGCCGCACCGCCAAATTTGAGGGCACGCAGGGCCGGGGGAATATTAAAAACTCCCATCAGCAGCATTCCTCCAGAGGAAGGCGGCTCTGATGAGAGCAAGGGTCACCTAAGGTTGAACAGTGGTGGGTGAGAGCTGCTCCTACTGTAACAGTTTGATCCGCCGGACGGGAGGTGGGGCCGAGGCAGGACGGAGGGAACACACTTCAAAGAGAGAACGCTTTCTCCTTGTCTATGTTCATTGAAACTGGGCTAAATGAGCTTTGTGGGGGATTTTGTTCCTGCTGTTAGACAATTCAGAGACTTGATAGAAGATGCCGAAGAGGACACGGGGTCATATTGGTAGTTAATTATCTGCTTCTCAACCTGCCAGATGCTTTCTGCATCCCACCCCAATTGACCTATTATCACTATGAGATATTGTTCCGCTAAATTTGAGAAGTCCAGCAAGTGTAAGGTCGGACTGCTCCTACAATTGCCTCATGTCAAATTTCACACAGCCATGAGACTGACTTTGTACTTGAGTGCAGGCATTTCTCTTCAGATATCCAAGCCTGCAGCTTCCTAGTCTAATTTGAATATAGTAGTATCCAAACTGCTTATCAGTTCACAAAGACAGAAAGAAAATGCAATCTTTCTCTGTTTTTAGTTTGGCACTGCAAACCCACACCTGAGATCGCTAGGAGTCCTACCCTGAAATATTAAATGTGGCTCTGGTTGTCTGGCGCTGCCGTGCAGACGTGTAACATGTGCTCTGATCTCCCCAGCTCCCATGGGGGCAAGGACAGGAATGCATTCAGGGTCAGGGGTCGGACAGCCACGTGGACGTGCATTGTTGTATTCTGGCAACAGGTGCTGTGCAAGAGCTGCAGACGAGTCATTAAAAAATGATAAAAAGCTCATTTTTGCTCTGTTTTTGCTTACTTTCACCAAACATGACATGCTCTCGTGGCTGTCTTTCATTTGCTGTTTTTGTAACTTGTATTTTAGAAGAATACTGCATCAAAATATTCCACATTTTTTCTATATAGATATATATAAATATTTTAAATATATATATTCTTTTGAGCTGATAGAGTTAAACAAGTTGGACTGCAGCTGGAACATCACAGAAAGAGAAGCTCATAGCGAAGAGGTTGGTAGTGTCTCGGGGAAATGATAGCTCTGTGCCAAGGTATTCCTTTTCCCTCCTGAGAGAGGCCCCGCCATTCAGCACTGTGAGGTCAACAAGTACAGACCATTACCCACAATGCCCCTGAACAGAAAAAAAAAGCTTAAATATGCAGGGCTGTTCCTTTAAGATGGTAAGACAGGAGCAGGCAGAATGCACTGCTGCAGCCAAGATGGGGAAGAGAAGGGGGGAAAAGAGGAGGACAGAAAACAAAGATGATCCAGGGATGTGAAAAAGGATAAACTTGTGTTTCTCTGCTGCTGCTGCAAAGCCGTAAAGTTGCAATTATTCATATTGTAAAATTATGGGTGTCAGTTTGCGGATTGCACCGCTCAGAGAAAAGGAGTCTTGTTGCTAGGAGAGGAGAGATTCAGGCTTCTCTTATTGGCTGCTAGGATGCGTAAGATGGCCCAATGAGAGCCCTCCCCTGTACAGCAGCGCAATAGTAGAGCTCCCCCACATGCAGACCTGATTAATATGTCAGACATGTTTTATGGGTTAACATGAATCAGGCTGGATGTATTGAAAAGACTGCAGCGGGAACTCAGTCTTGTGGATTTGTGCTATCGATGCGGGTGTAAGAGCGTTGCGGGGGGGGGGGGGGGGGAGACATGCTGACATATCATACACATCACACAGAGGTCAAATGATGCTCTTCCTAAAGAAACTCTAAGAAAATGCTCACGTACGCAGCATATCCACTGTGGTAATGAACTAACTCAAAACAGACTAGACAAGAGTGGAAATAGGAAATAGGATTCCTCACATGTGCATGATTATCAGGAGAATGCAGCGCACAAAAGAGAAACAGCAGTGAAAAACTTAACTCTGTTTTAGTAGGCTGATGTTACTTGAAAGAGTGCACATGCTGGAGCAGATTTACAACACACTGTACAGTCGTTAGCATGCTGTTGATCTCAAAATAAATCTGTCAGGAAATGTAGCTCTTTTTTTTTACCTCACAGGAAAAAAAAATAAATATCAGTATTTTTGTTTTCAGGGTCAGTAAGGCTTCTCGCTTTGGCATGCTTTCTCTTATTGCCTATTCCTCTCTTGCCATCTAAAATCAGAGCTGGGGTTTAAAAGCATAACCAATATTTTGAGAAACAAGATTGTTAGCTGTATTACTCACAGCCAGTTGAGACACAGAAATACACTAAACTTTCACTGGACAGTTAACAGTTAAACTAGATTAACATGAAACTGGAAGAAAGCAGGATCTGCTGTCTCACTGGAAGTGAAATACATACTCAGTTTCACTCACATGATGCATCTATTGGAAACATAACCTTCATTCTTTACTGTATTGCCAACCTTTGCTGGTGCCATCGGTGCTACGACTTACCTGGACTATGTTGTGGCATGCATAACACCATGCAGATGAAGCACATGAATTCAGCAATCATTCATTTCATTATTCACACCCAATCTTCATGAAGTGGACATTGAATGTACCTATTGGAAATCTCATTAAGAGTCCAGTTATAGTAATCCATTTCTGTCATCAAAGGAAACAGTGTTAAATCTAATCTCAATCCTACATGTGTTATTTTGCAGCAAAACATAAAAAATGAATATGTGCAGTGGAGCTCTTTTTCCATCTGTGAGACCCAAGCACTGGTTAAATGATGAGTTTCTTTCAGCATCACATGCCGTCTTCTCCACACTATAAATGAAATGTGTTTTATATTTAGACCATCGCGTGCACATGTGGATTTTGGACCCACTTTCACTCATTAGATTTCTCCTCAGGACTGTGCGGCCGTGTACCCACAGCCTCTCCGACATGTCCCGACTCCCTCCTCTGTATTCTTGCACATGTGAGCTGTCTCTGCATTTATCAGAAACTTTGTTTTTTTTTTTTCCTCACATTTTTGACTTTTAGTTTTGTTGCAAACGTATAACTTTTATTGAGCGACTACATTTGCTGAGCTCATGTAATACTCTAACCTCCTGAGCAGCGGTCTAATCAGAATAAATAAAAACACTTGCATTGGTGTGCAGGCCCATATTTGATGTACAGCAGCTCAAAAGAAAAAAATGAAAAAATATCAAATTACATTGGAAAGGTAACTACCGGCCTGCTGTCTTCTCTTGCCGTATTATTGTTACGTGTATGTTTCATGAAGGAAATAATTACCAAGTCTGAGTCTTGTATATTCTGTTTGTTGATCAGTTTCTGCTTGTTACCAGATGACCCGATTGAATGCTAATACTGCTGATGTTGTAACCAGCTGTACATCACTACAGTGAGTTATTTACCCTGCAGTTCCCCAGAGCTCTGTGGTTTTAGCATCTTTCAGCTAATTGTTTTGGTTTTCCAGCCAGCAGTTACACCGTGACTCTTCTTCTTCTTCTTCTTCTTCTTCTTCTTCAACTTCAAATAGTAGAAATATAAAAGTGTGGGGAACAAACCAGACCTAAAAAGAGAATAATTCTTTCATTTGTCAGGTGAGTGCAAACAAATAAAAGCTACTTTTGTTCAATGTCTGCCCAACATTTTTGCTATTTTAACTTTTTTGTACTGCAGATTACGATAAAGGGCATTTACTGAGGAGAAGCACCTTCTTAGGCTTTAGGTCAGAAGTCTAGTAGCCAACAGTTTGCCTTCCTGCTACGGCCTCTGAAAATAATACTAAAGTATATTGAAGTATAATTCATTATTTCTGTAGTACAGTATGACGTGACGGCAGCAGCACTGTCTGGCTTCAAACCTTCAAACAAAAGGCAGCTGCTTTTCGAGTTATAACCGACAAGAAACAAGATAAAAATAAATGTTGTGCTCCTTATGCCACAGCTGATCACAAACTGCTATCCTGCCAGAAAATCACAACATTCCTGACCTGAGATTCGGCTGGCAGCTTCTGTCGATGTCATATTTACCCACTCTGTCCCCTTTAGCACAGCCTGTAAGTGTGCTAAAGGGGTAAGTTAAATTAAGAACGTTGTCAACCTTAAAATGATTGTTGATTGGGCCTCTTTGTAAATGTTTAAACTGAAGGTGAGCAAGCTGAGTTGAAA
This sequence comes from Chelon labrosus, assembly GCF_963514085.1. NCBI lineage: Eukaryota > Metazoa > Chordata > Actinopteri > Mugiliformes > Mugilidae > Chelon > Chelon labrosus. Next base: position 3,029,352 of record NC_140350.1, on the reverse strand, counting down.
AAAGATTCAGCTTCAGTTGTTTTTTACCTACTCAGGTTGCTTGTTGAGTAACCAGCCGACTGTTTTGAATTGACAGTAACGGGGATGTGTTTGCCTCCCGATTTGCTACAGGGAAGATATCTGTCAGCACTTTGCTTTCTAGAATAAATTAAACGCAGCAACTGTTGGATTCCTGCTCAGAGAGCTGAAGTGGATCAATTCTCTGATTTACCACTGCAATTATTTTGATTGGTGTAATTTGTCCTGTCATGTCTACCTGCGTACCTTCCCCTGGTTATAACTGTTTCTTAGTCTACAAATGCATTGATCTGTAATGAGAAAACAAGTTACAGGCCACATATTGTTGGTGAAATTCTTTTAAACATACTACCATCTGCAGTCCTGGTTGTAACCATCAATAATTCATTTTCTGAACTCCAAAAACATCCAAGAAACTTTAAAAACTGAAAAGGATTGTTACATTCGGAGGGTTCCTTTTAAGACTTTGATTCCTGTTGCTTCAACCAGCTGTCAGGAACACACACACACACACACAGAAAGTTTTTTTTTCTTTTCCCTTTTGTTCACTCCTCTATGGAAATGCGCATCTGTTCTCTGGCCACACACACAGCCTGAAAAACTCAAACGGCAAGCTGCAGTTATTCTGCTTTAATCCATTGTTCTGATTTAAATCAGCGTCAGATCTTTTTTTTTCAACCACTGTGTCAGGTTACCTTTCTTTGTCATCTTTGTCCTAATTTTCTTTTTCTTTTTTTACCCACTCTGTCTAAAGTTTTCTGTAAATGCAGTTGTTGAGGTCTCAGATTTGGGAATAACCTGTGTGAGGTTGTATGCCAGGCTCCTCCAGTGTTCAGTGGTTTTTGAAGTGGCAGGGTGGGCTGGCACTTACAGATTGTCCCATTGTCGGAGGGTCACAGGTTTGATCCCTCTTATAGCCGGTGTGCCCGTGTTGAGCCCGCCTCCTTCAGAGACGTTGCCCCTGCCTCACCCCTTTGTTGAGAGAGTTGTGTGAGGCAAAAAGTGCATCCGTTAAGATTCACAAGCTGAAAGCAGAGAGAGCTGCTGTTCACAACCGTTACAGTAGAGAGTGAGCAACGTGTTCACGTTGTTCTGTAGCTGCTGCTCACAAACCCAGTGTCGGACTGTTGCACAGTTACATACAGCACAGTTACATACAGCACACTTAAAGCAGCAGTTTTTCTATTCCATTCTATTTTTCTCTTTTTCCTAAAAAAAAAAATGAATAAAACTAGTCAGGTAGAGGGTGTGTGTCAGATTCAGATCAACAATGAAGGCCCTCTAATGCCGTTACATACTGACCTCTAGTGGATGATGTGTAACTTTCTTACAGTCGATACAAAACCTCACATGTAGCACATGATTTTGCAATTATATTTCTGAAGGTTTTTATGTTGTTTTTATTTAGTATTTTCCCCAAATAACCCAGGTACTGCACTGGACTTAAGATTAATCCGTTTTTAAAGAAGTACCAACCACTGTAATATGTGTGTATCAGTCTCCTGGTTAGTAATACAGTAATTCTAAGGATTTCGTTCTCTACTAATGGGTTCTCCTGGACCTCAGTTATAGAAACACAGTTTGTTAATATCCTCACAAAGATATATCTTTGTGAAGTGTATGTGAAGAGAAGACATGCCATGTTAAATAAATAAATACATCAGTATTATTAAAAAAAAGTTCACAAATAAAATTACAAGTATCACATTGTAGAAATACAATTATTATCATATTGATTGCATATAAATGTTTAGAATGTGGCTTAAATAAAAGTATAAATCAGAGGAAAGAATGTGTGAGTAAATATTAAGTATTAAATGTTGGCCCTGCCATTAATTATTAGTTTTATGTTTTCCTTGGTTAATTAATTGTTTTGTTTGTAATGTATTATTCACAAATGATTTGATTATTAATTATTATTGTTATTTCAATTATTAAAAATAATTCATCTTTTTGTTCTCTTGTTTTAATATTTGTTTTGTAAGAATCTTAATATGTAAAGTAACCAGTAACTTAAAAAATAAATGTAACAGAGTAGTCAGGTCAAGTACTTGAAAAGTGTCACTTACTAGACACTTCACTAAACTGTTTTGTCAAATGAACTATATTTATACTTTAACTGCTGTCGATTCAGTTTCTGCGCTCATTGCTCAAGTAAATCCAATTCCAATTCCAATTTAATTCACAAATGAAAAATGAGGCGAAGAAGAAGATGTTGTTATCTTAACATCTATAAGTGTCAAAAAGTTAGTTATAAAATAAGTAATAAAACAACAGGATTTATATCTGTAAACTGCCTTTCTTTGCCCAACTTGTTGATGCATCAAAGCGTTTCATTAAATACTCTCAGCATATGGAACAGCTGTATTTATATGTGAACACATTTCTGAACTTGATCTTGGCACAGGTTCTAAATGTAAATGAAGAACAAACAGCAGCTTTGTCCACAGAGGTCAAATTTAATGAAAAATGTCACATACAAAAGTCATTTAACCTGTAGAAAATATAACATTCAAGTGTACAAAGCAATTAAAAAAAGAATACCACAGAATATGTTTTAAAAAATGTCAACTGGGCACTTGGGTGACCTGGCAGATAAAACATCCTGCAGCCCGAAGACCACATGTTTGACGACAACAGTATATAAATTATATAAAGGAGTTGTCTCCTGTTAGCGTAACCTTGAGTACAGGTGTCAGTTTGAAGTTCATGCAAACAAAATGCAATTATTAAGAATAATATGAGTATATTTGAGAACGGCTGCATTACTCAGCAGTAACTCTGTACCATCAGGAATATAGTGGTTATAGGCTTAACACTGTATTTAGCATTCTTCGTACTTCGTACCAATGCTCCGTCTTCAGTATCAGAAACACTTTCGCTATGGCAGAAACAGGTTTATGCAGAGGCACTGAAGGTACCATGGAAGCTGTAAGCCATGTTAACAGGCACACTGGCTCTTCCCAGCTCGTCAAATGTCTTGGCATCCAAAACCAGGAGGAATGTCCCTTTATCCTGAAGAGAAAGGTTTGGTTCATATTTGGCTCTTATAATCACGTCATATCAATACAAGTACATTTAAATAAAAAAATTAAAATGATGTGCAGAAGCTGAAACAGTTCACAGGTAAACAACCAGACCAGCGTGTGTGGTTAAGAGAGGCTTACATTTTAAAGTGTACTTCAACAGAAGGTTATTAATAATGTCCTTACATTTTACAAAAATAAGAAAAAAGATAAAAAGGAAGAGAGGTAAATGATTTGCAAAAACTATGCATGCAATGTAATGCAGAAATATTACTTTTAGTCTGCATAGAAAAATACATGCATGCAGGTATGCACAGTTGCCCATAGTCCCAACAGGCCATGTGAAACTACAATGTTTAATTTTAGCTTGAAGAAAAAAAAACAACACACGTTTTCACACTTAAGACCCCATCACTCAGAAATCCAAAGGTGCATTTGGAATTTCCAATTACTGACACTACGATTATTATTTTTTTTTTTTTAACCATTCAGCATCTATGCTTTCTGTTTGCAATTTGAGTCTTCAAACTATCAAAGTTCATTTTGTGTAAATTCATCAATGAATATTTATGATTCCATGCGCTCATGAATATTTATGGTGGATTATGTGTCCAGACGATAACAGAACTGGAAGAGAAACTAAATCAAGCTCAGGCTGACTTTCATCCCTGCTGCCTGATATTAACTAAAACTGAAGCAAACCTGAAACCATTAATAACAATAGCAACTAGCAACACAGTGGTCTGTAAACATACCCACCTGTAGCACACACATTATTACTGTGAAGGATCTCTAAAATGACTAGCACTAAATAAGTCAGTTCTGGTACGTGGGCTCTCCTAGAACTCATGCCCAATTAAAAGGAATAATCACGAGACACCGGCATGTACTCCAAACAGAAATATGTGGGAACTGCTCGTGCTATACTAATACAACAAACACAAAATCATTCAAACACCCCCATACAGGGAGGAAAACCACTATTGAGGAATTTATAACTTTAAAACAACCCATGTGATTTACATGCTACTGTGTCCATGTGGACAAACCAAAAACTCCCTGACACCACGAATGTCAGAGCACAAAACTGCCATCTGCACAGGTAACATGAATTATGCAGTTGCAAATCATTATGCTGAGGCAAACCACGGTTCCCCTTTTCACACATTCTGTACGATCGAGAAGGTCGGGATGTTTAATGGAGGGGGAGATCATGTCAAGAAACTGTCAAGAAAGACAGATATACTTACTTCAGTTTAAGATGCTGAAAAAGTGATTGGTCCCTTAATAATAAATGTATAACCCTCAGCTGTGCCCTGTGTATATATAACTGAATCTGTATACCTGTAGTGCTCTGGTGAAGGCTCTGTGCCGTAACGCAAAAGTGTGATTTTTTTCAATGCGAGACAAATAAACAAGTGACATGTGAGCATGTTGTCCGTGATTTGAGGAGTGTGACATGTGCAACCATTTAACATTTTTTTTTGGAATACTCATGTACAACGTCAGTCTTACCTGGGAGGGGGTGAGAACCACCGAGAGGATGACTCCGTCGTCCTCCTCCACGGCATCAGGGCACGGCACAAACACGGGCTCTGATGGGTAGAAACCTTTCTCGTACCAGACCTGTGGTTTATCAGAGTCACACATCACTAGTTTTTCCGTGTTTGACCTTTATAATTCAGTTTATTATTTCTTCTTTAAGTCATGTCAATTCTGTTACCTGTCATTTAAAGCAATTTGCTTCAACTGTAAGCTTTTCTCTGGACTTCACAGTGCATGCTTCACATCAGTGAAATTTGTTGGCACTACTTTTAAAACATACTTGTGTTCTTGCCAGTTTCTTTTTCTTAGATTCTGTCTTCACTTTTTTTTTTTTAATATTTGAAGAACTTGACAAATATGCTTTTTTTGTTTCCTTGTGGAGAGTTAGGTGAGGACACTGATACCACTCGCCAGCTGTCTTTTATTTTAGATTAGTGGGAGCAGCTAGCGTGGCTCTGTCCTTGCCAAGAAACAGTATGCACATAACCTGTCATAAAAACGCACTTCCTCTTTTATTTGGAACATAACGTGTTGATTAGTGAGCTTTAGAGGCACAGCTAGGTGGACTGTGATGTTTCTAACCTTTATTCTAAACTAAACTACGACTGTAGGCTATAGATAGATAGATAGATAGATAGATAGATAGATAGATAGATAGATAGATAGATTTGTGTGTGTCTGTGTCAGGCTGCATCCTGCTGGGGATGGCTGCTGCCATCAAGGAGTGTCATTGCTATGGGGTGGGGGTGCCTGGTCTGGTCTAGGTGGGTGCTATATGTCTAAGTAACATCCACATGAATGCCAGGTCCAAAAGTTTCACAAGATGCTTAATGTTATTCACTTCTCCTGTCAGTGGCTTTAATGTCAGTGTACGTCCTGATGCCATCTGTCTTCCATGGAGAGGAAGTCTTAAGATAATTTTCTCACATTAAGTGAACACACACACAAACCTTCAGCGTCTTGTCCTTGAGGTCCATTTTGAGCAGAGAATCTCCCACCAGGTGTCTGAAGCCGCAGCCGTAAAAGTACCGGTACGGCCGTGTGTTCGAGCGGCCATAGTTGATCTGAGGGAACTCCAGGCCTCCGTACTTGTGGAGGTCATCCCCATGGAGATCCTCGTGCTGACAGAACACCTGTTGACAAAGAAAAGATCAGCCGCTCATCAGTTTCACCGATCTGCAATGGTTTCATGACCTGGATCTCACAGATTTTAATTCTTGAAGTTTCTAAAACTGGTTAGGTTTTACCTGTTTTCTCTCTGTTTTAGTTATGTTAATAAATTCTTGCATTGTTTTTACATTTCCATATCCTTGATTCTTTTTCCCAGTTACAAACTCCATACATATACCTATCAAAAAAAAAATCTTTATAAATGTATGTAATAATTCTGCATTTAAGAAATATATCACCTTTTTCTCCACTGCTTTCTAACTGACTGGTGTTTAATACTTATTATGCTAAATAGGAGATTACATACAAAAAACCTGATCTGCTTATATGTCACTGTCAATTATTTATAAACCACATTTCAAAACAATTAATGTTGGCCAAATGCTGTACAGAGTAGTCAAAGCATGTTACAGAAGTAGATATGATTTAGAACTTTTTTTTTTTTTACTTTTAATGAATTTAATGAATGTTTTTATGTATTACCACATCTACTCAAATAATGGATCCTAATACTTCTTCCGTCTCAATGATATTAGCATAGAATAAGAATAAAGAATAAGATAAGATTAATTACACAGCTTATTGTAATTTTTTTGTACCTCATTCATTGGGATGTCAAGACCATAGACTGTATATAAATATGGACAATGCATCCCCACTTCCTCCCATTTGTCAAACTGATGCCAGTTTCCCAGGGATACAGGCGGCGCCATCTTGCGTGTTTGGAGCCAATACAGTCCAAGAGTGGAGCAACGTGGAGCCCTGTTATTGATGACCTGCCCACACTTCCACTAGACTCACTGGCATTTTCCTTTAATCAATACTATGCTCTGCTCCACCTCCACCAGTTACAAAACAAATGTTGGATTATACACTGTACTTTTCTGTCTCTCACGATCTGCTTCACAGAGCAGCTGAGATGGCAACTGGTAGTCATCCTGATTCTATAGCGTCAAATAACTAAAAGAGAAAATCAGAAAAATGGACACTAGAACATGCATCAGCATTATATTAACTACCTAAAATGACAGAAACCTTCCTTGAAAAAAAAAAATGTATTTGATGTGTTTTAGTTTGGCCCAAGTCCCATCCACTAACATGGAGGGGGTGGAGCTTATGACCTATACTGCAGCCAGTCACCAGGGGGAGCTCTACTTGCTTTGGCTTCACTTTTGAGGAGCTGTTCAGTCGCCCATCTTTATACAGTCTATGGTCAAGACAGGACCCATTTCTGAGCAATCCATCCAGTTTTACATGTAGGTATTCATGCTGAAGAGTTTGCTATGTATTAATGCAGCTCACCTTGTCTTTGCTGACTTTGACACATGATGCTGTACTGGAGGGTCGAGTGTTTAGGTTCTCCCCTGTAGGGGTTTCGTCTGTCACGTGTAGGGGCAGAACAAAACGGCGAGGGAAAGGTCTGCACAAGGTGTTGTACACCTGAGAAAGACAGTACAGGAGCATTGCGGTGTTTTAAGGGATTCAACCCCTCCTGCTGTGTTAGTATAGTTTCTTTTCAGAAAGACACTGAAATATGCCACATAAATGACAACAATACCAATGAAAATATTCTGACTGATTATTTGTTAGTTTGAAGACAACAATGCCAGTGTCCGTGGATGTGTTTATTACTAAAGACAAGTTGACTTAAGGTAGATTGCCCCCTTAATAACTGGGTAAGAGCATCTAAGATGGAAATTCCCTTTAGAAACTGCAAAAAGACTTAATGTGTGTACACATAACTGGTTCCTGACCTCATCCAAAGCGTCTCCAGACTTGCGTAGGTTCTGGATGAGGTAGTTGTTGATGGCTTGGCCGTCGTCTGAGCAGCACATATCTAACATCAAGAATCCATCCTCCTCAAAGGCGTTGATCTGATGGAAGGTGGAGATGGCTTTGGTGTGGTACTTCACTGAGCTGACCTGTGGTAAACAACACAAGTTACCAAGATCAGCTATAGGGCCACATTTCTCTCATCCACTTCTCTCTTTCATCTTGCTTTGGAAGAATCTCCGCCAAGACGGTCACATCTGACCTCGCCTGTATGCTTGCTGACAAGATGGAAAACTGTCTCCTGTTTGGGATCCCAGTAGATTCCTTCACTCAGAGCCTTCCCCCTCAGCTTGCACGTGACTATCTTCAGCAGGTCCATCTTAATCGGCTGCTCGATGAACACCACGTAGTTCTCCGACATGGCTGGAAGTAGGGAAAAGGTATTTTTGAGCTTTATAGCAAAGGGCAGCTAAAGAAAGCAACATACACCACTTAAGGAGTGATATCCAGGAGTGCTGTCTTACCAAAGCTGTGGTAGTATGATGGATGGGACTTGTTTGCAGGCACAATAGAGCAGAGGACTTTGGCTCCTTGTAGTGTGTCTTTGGTGTCTGTCTTCTCAGGAGGTACACTGATGATGTTGTAGAGAGCACCTGGAGCAGTTAAACAATTAAAAGAGGGGTGGGACTCGATTAAAAAAAAATCTAATTAGTAATTATTTGTAATTAATAAATCTCGATTAATTACATTTTAATTGCATAACAACAGGGGTGGAGCAGCAATTTTAAAAGTGGGGGGGTTCTAGGGGTAGCACATGAGCACCGCAACCGCCTTTGGCCCCTGTTTCAGTCTCTTTCTAGATTTTCTTCATCAGGATATGCAAATAATATTGCATTGCCTGGACTTCCCTTCCTCATCCTAGAACTCAATGTTAATATTCCTGAACATGGAAGTGTTGAAATATTTTATGTAAACTTGATTTTGATGAGGAAACATTCATTTCTTTTGTTGTTCTTTTATCTGCTTTTTATTATTTCACATATATTTTGTTGTTCTAATCTGTTTTAACTATTCTTTCATCCTAGCCTTTATCGTACTCTATATTATTATTTTATTCCTCTCATTATTTAAGATTTAATAGTTTTATTGCATTTCATTGTCTTCATTTCTGTTCTTTTCTAGTTTCTAAGAGCAGTAACAGGGATGAGTTGATGTAGGGGATTTTCTTCATTGAAAAGGTTTTAAGCTCCAACAAATAGCTTTAAGTTACGTAAATGAACACCTATATGGCATTAATGCAAAAATATGTACTACTACAAAATTGAATTAGTGCATTTATGGATTGACAGCTTTCTGTTTCCCTCCTGTCTCCTAATTACATGACAACTTGAGTGGAAAATAAGTCAATCTTCTGCTGCCTTTCCTTTTTGGCATTCCTAACAAAAAGAATAATGCTTGCAAAACTTTGCATTAACTTTGTTTGCCACCTGGCTTGCTTAATAGTTTCGTTATAGAGAAAATTCGACATTATTAACTAGTTAAATTACCGTTTCATACCGCTGCTCTGTTCGCTGTCTGCTGCGGCGAGTGACGGGTCGGCAGCTCCGTGTTAGCGTTTACTTTGCCGGGCGGCCGGGACTAGTGGGTTTGGTCAAATGACTGTGATTGGCTGGATGACTGTCAATCAATCTAACTGTCTGGGGGACTGAGGTGCGCTCCATTTCAGTACGCTGGTACACAGCCAGGACGGGCAAACGGTTTAATACCTTACCAAAAAGTGGGGGGGACGAAATCAGCTTGTTGAAAAAGTGGGGGTGTTGCAACACCCCCATCCCCCACGGGTGTGACGCCCATGCATAACAATATTTCCCCCCAAAAGCATTTTTTTTTCAGTTTAAATGGATTTTAGTGGACGACTGAAGCAAATATAGCAAATATCAGACACAGACATGAATATTGTAAACTCAAGCTCTCTGGTCTGGAAAAATGCATTTACTGCATTTTAATTCAAAACAGTACAAAAAGAAAGAAAATGTCCCCTGCACTTTTTCCAAAAGGCCGTTTTGGTCCCCTGCTCTTTTTACCGTCCAAAACAATGTTCCGCTATAGTAAACAGAGACACGTCAAGCACTAGGACCAAGCGGAAAACGGCCGCTCAAGCTGAAGCCTGTTTCCCTTAGTTTAGACCCGCACACAAGCTCCTCGATTGGCTCTGCCGTTTCTTGTGTGATTGGCCGTCCCCGCTGTCACTCCACCTTGCTGTCACACCGCTCTGCTAGTCTGCAGTCAGGAGTCCTTGTTCACCTGCTACTGTAACAAACGGGCGTTTGTTCTGCCTGGGTCACGTCAGCTAGAAGGATTGTAATATCAGAGGTTTCATTTACATTAACGTTTGAATCGGTGTCCATGTGCGTATGTGCGTGCCGACATTTTATTCAATTTCTCCCCACTTGTGATGCCAGTTTGACCTGCCCACCACTGGGTGGTGCTATGTAAATGAGCTCTGTTTACCATATATCCCATAAATAAGTGTAAAATTGGTGGTACTGAGTTGGAGTGATGTTGTATACAAGGTGAAACACAGAATTGGGTGATAATGTTTTGCTACATGCTTTACAACCAGTCAAACCAAAAAAGGGAACATTAAACTTAATTTTTTGTAAGTATTGTGTATAGATTTTTGTTCTTTTTTTCAGTTCTCTATTTTTTATTGTTGATTTTTAGCTTTTTGTTATATTTATGTATGGTGTTGAATGTCTGTACATTGCTGCTGCAACAGAGAAATTTCCCAGTTTGGGATTAAGAAAGAAACTATCTATCTATCTATCTATCTATCTAAAAGTAGCAATAGAAAACTAGAAGAACTACTAGAAAACACAGTGAACTGAAAGATTAGAATTTTATTAAAAATACTTGTGTCCCTCCCACTTCTGAAATCAAAATTTTGTCCTTGTGTATAAGTGTAATCGGTGTACCACAAAATCGTGCACTGACAAAAGTTCTACGTTGTTTGGAAAGAAAACTGCGATTAAATGGGTTAATTTTTTATTTAAATTTTTTTAACACACAAGTGTTTCTGTTATTTAGCGTAACCCACTGACTAAAATGGGGTTGCTGTGTTGGTACAACACAATACAATTCAATAGTGCATCTAAACCACAAACTACAAAATAAAATCACAGCTGCTCTCCCAGTTATTTGAAACAAGCTAAGCTTTAGTGCAGGACTGTTATATAAGAATGTTTTGGTTTTTACTAGTGTACCTATATGCACTGGCAAGTAAGTGTATGTGAACAACCTAAGGCTGATGTTTAATGATGGCAATGTATTTTTTTTTTAATAAAGGGACAATAAAAAACATGTCGCCCACTGTGTAATGCAAATCTCACCTTTGCTCCCATACGAGTTGCCCATGTTGTAAGCGGTGCCATCTGGGTCGTAGTGTGGATGAGCGGTGGCCCCGTTTACAGCGATGAACTTACTCCAGTCCACCTGCAAAACATAGCAGAGAATGAGAAGTGTGTGAGTCTTGTCCTGTGGCAGGACTGGGAAGATGATGTTTATGCCTATACAGCCTGTTACATAGTATTAGCACCCATTACACAGTGAGGGCCATGTTAGTACCTTTTCCATTGTTTCTAGGCTCTCTGGATTCACTTTGTGCATGAAATTAGTCTCCGTGCTGACATAGTAGTCACCTTTGTATTTCACAAAGCTCACACTGGCATTGTCTGTGGGTTCTGTAACAAAGAAAAACACAGCCAGGCTATAATGTTAGGTTTGGCTCCTTTAAGAGAAAATCTTCCACAACATGATTTACAGCTTGTAGTTACTTCAAAAAGTCCAAGTGGGAATGCAAAACATTCTCTTCTACCCCCTCTGGTTCCCCCAGTAGTATATCATTATGTAAGCTTGGTTTTCACAGAGTACTTAAAAGTCTCCACCTCTGGCCTCTCTGGTTTAAAGTTTGAACAAACAGATTCTAACCAAATGATTCTTTTCTTCCATCTGATCTAGATTTTTCTCCTAATCGTCCTGGCTCTTCTGCGCCTTCTCAAATTACCAAACTGGTCTTGCGTCACAACAATCTGTATTTCATTTAAATAAGTCACAAACAATGTGAAGCAACATTTTTGCACAATACCTCAGAAAACATTTTTTTTTTTTTTGTCATGAGCCCTCTCCTTCCTTTTTATACTTTATCCCATCCGTCCTTATTAGGCCTACTCACCGATCATCTCAAAGCGAGAAAGGAAACGCTGGAAGAAGTTTTTGCAGGGGTCAGGCATGGCCAGGGTGCCAAATTCTGACATCACAATGCGGTCCCTTTCACTGTTCTTCTTGTAGGCATCGCTGTCCAGGAATCGACTCCTGTACGTCACCTGGCCTTTCTCGATCTTGAACTGGTGTAGCATGGCCATCCCATCAAACCAGTGGTTGTAGCTGCCATGACACACAGGCATCAAGGCTCAATAACATGTATTTGGAGGTTATTTGTTTTGTTTTTTTACAAGGGGTTACCAACTCACTGTGTGTTTCCAAATTCAAACTTCCCTGGGCCATTGCGGAGGAGGTTGCCATTGATCCAGGAGGGAATGGTGCCTTGTACCGTGGTAGTGATCGGCTCTGGGGTTGCTTCTACGGAGCGGACGAGAGGAGCTATTGTTTCCAGTCCTTTCAGTACCGTGGTGATGCATTCCTTCGCCTTGCCATTGTCAACAGCCGTGGCCTCACCTATAAGAAATAAATACGTACACGGCCTCAGCCCCAGATTGTTTTTATCTCAATCAAGACAAACATTAGTGAAAAAGGTTAATGTCAGGAAAGGTCACTTTTACTTTTCAGATAAGAAAAATGATCAGACAGAAGCCTTCAAATGAAATGTACACTTTGTATGACATATTTCAATATTTTAACAGAAGACTGAATATGTCAACATAATCAAATGTGTAAAACTACTTCCTATTGAACTACTAGTGCTGGTCTAATAATTGTGCAACACCAGCAACAACTGCTTAGCTCTTTGTTTACAACTTTAAAATGCTCCACTTTTAATCCTCTGGATTAAACCCCAGTTGTAAATTAATCCTCTTTCAGACCTTTCCCATTCAGTTTTTAGCAATGTCTACTTTACTCGCTGATACTAGTCAAACTAATACGTCCCGCTGAATGAAAGATCATTTGTAATGGAAATTTATTTAATTAACAAATGAGTACCAATTCATAAGAATTAATATATGTTTTTGAAAGTGAAGCTGTGGTCGACCTGCATTTCTCAGCATATGGCATTAAAGTCCAGCTCCAGCTAGTTCACAGTCAGCAGCTCCACTGCTGACTGTGAACTATTTCACCGAGTCCTGTGTTTGCAGAAAGGCCAAAGTAAACATGCAGACGCGGTGATACATTTTTGAGGACCTTTTTGCTTTAACTCCTCAGTGACCGTAATAAACCCTGTTCCCTGACTTCTGTGTCACAGTAACTGTGTTTCACTGTGCTTCACATCACCATTAGTCTGATGAAACCTGCTGCCTTCCAGACGCTCCAGCGTTAACAAAGACTTGTGACTTAAATTATTGAAAACAGGCGGCTCCTCTGTGGCCGTCAGCGCTGGAGACAGGGAGAGGCGTGTCTTTACAATGGATTCATTTGAGTGTGAATTTAGATTATTGCATTAGTAAAATTATGACTGTGATCCAGTGATAGGAAGTTCAGTATAATAAAGTAGAACCCAATGCAGGGAAATGCTCAGTTTGATACAGTAATAATGATAAGAAAGGGTAAAGCCGGCGTATAAGCAAAGAGTAAACAGATCTATGGTGACTTTACTGGATCATTCTCAGGTTATGTGAAACAAAGAAAAACTAATGGCAATGAGAAGAACCTGAAGCCTGTTACATGCTAAATTTTGCATATAGCTTGCAATAACTGCCTCAGGGAGCTTCTGTTTTTCAACTCTGCCTCACCTAGATGTTTGATCTTTAAGTGTGCACAACAAATGTAGAAACCTGACACTCCAGTGCACAAACTGAGGATATGGAACTTGTTTGTCTAACATTTAAAAGCACTTTATGCTCAGAAGTCACACTCTTGAAAACAGTAACACTGCTGTACACTGCTTATACATTTGAGGAATAAAATGTGTGTAGCAGTGTTTTGGGTTCCTGTAACACACTAAATGCTGACATCTAAACTTTTTATAATAACAGACCTATGGCCTACTGAGAAACGCAACTGAAAATGGTGAAACGGTTGTTCTCCTCTTCTGAGCAGTGCCATTGTTATTGCCCTGCTGCCAGCTGGTCTTCCGGGACCAGCAGCTGTTCCCAGTGCGATACTCATGTAGGCTTAACTGCGCTCAACGCCATTCAATCCTGCGATCATTGATTCTACATTTAAATCATAACGAAGTAATAACTTCAGCCTTCAGCGCGTTTAGCTTTGTCAACCTGAAACCAGACACGGAGCAGGGCTGAGCGGAGAGAACACTTTGTTCCGCCAGCAGAAAGACACGGTCACCCATCACCGCGCTCTCAGCTCCACAGTCAGACCTGCTGGTGTACCCATCGACAGCCCTCGGCAGGTTTTATACACGAGTTAACGTGCAAAATGAGATTTTAGCTATTCATAAGACGCTTCTCAAGTGCATGTGAGTCTCCAGATGTGCCGTTGCCTGCCTGTATATGGTGCTACTGTAAAGCAGGTGAATCTTCCTCTGCACAGTAAAACATGCATTACAAATGTGAATACCTTACCTGGACTCTCGGTCTTCACAGGTGACATGGCAGAGGATGAGTGCAGCTCCTGATCTGTATCTCTGACTCCTGCAGGACCATAAAGCTCCCAGCACTGCAGCTACATGAAGCTGCTGGAGCTGCGTTCAGCGGCGCTATTGCGTAACCCTTTACGTAACGCTGCACACTATTTCAATACGCCCCGGGCGGCCGCAACGCACACTGCTCCAGGGAACTACAGCCGTGACCATATACCTTTATAATGTTACTGTTATCGCTCATAGGATACATTCAAATATACATTTACCCCCACAGCTAATCATCTGGCTATTTGACATCTGTTTTCTGTAGCTCCTGATGTTCGTTCCCTCTTCGTTCCTTCTTTTTTGCAGTGATAACAGGGATGCCTGTCCGGGGCAGGGAGTCCCTTTCCCCGTTGAATCCTCCAGCTCCTCCCGGTGATCTGCTCCATCTTTTCGGTGTCGACCCGTCATGTGTATGAGTGAGGTATATTTTAAAAGAAAATATTCATGTGGAGTCAAATGGTTAGCCAGAGGGCCAAGTGTTTATGTTAGTGTCAGGATTCAGCAGACTTGAAGTCTGGAGTGACAGATTGAGGGGCCTGAGGTTAAAGGTTGCATACCTATGTAAGAGGGGTTTCATATGCTTCTCAGTATGTGAAAAGTGGACTCTGTTCCAGCTGGTATACATTAAGTTGTGGACAATAACAACCCCCCCTATATAAGTTGGGTTTAGGACGGAGATCGGGAGAGTCTCAATTTGGCAGAAGGGCTCTCCGAGCAGTTGCAAATGCTTGTATCAGATGCTGAACTTCTTTGTAATAAACCTTTTTATATACAATGAAGACGGTGTCAGCGGAGATCTTTTCCTTCATCATCTTCACATCATCACCGACAAATAAACAACAAAACTTTGGCGTCACGAACTCCGGACGTGTTGTGACCTGCAGCGTCGCCGTCGGCTCCAGCGCACCTACTCCCTCACCAAGTCGGCCGAAACGGTGAGCGTTGTCCGTTGGGGCTGTTATGTGTGTGTGTTGTTTGGTTACACCGTAAAGGACTGTGTATGGGTGTGTGACATGTGATACTGATGTTGATGGAGGTACTCCGTCCTAAATTTAGTTTTATTGCGTTACAGGCAACGCAAAAGGGGGGAGTACAAGAGAGAAGATAGAAAAAAGAGTTGAAGTAATAAGAGTTGAAGTTAAAGTAATAAAGGAAACAGAAATAACGAGTTGAAGTAAAAAGAAGTGAAGAAAATAAAAAAGTTGAAGTAAAGAGAAGTGAAGAATAAAGGTTTAAAGAGTAAGAAAAGAGAAGTGAAGAATAAGTTTTAAAGAGGAAAAAGCCGCAGTATTTGGATAAAGCCTTCAGGGAGGCGATCTTAGATGGGCCGTAAAACCTGAAAATTCACTAGGTGGATTTCAGGTCAGTTCTGGGAACTGGGGATGTAGAATTAAAATTCAATTGAAGTTCCCACTCGAACATTAGTTGACGAACTGTGTCTGAAGCAGCCTCTCATTGAATTTCTAGATCTCATAAAGGTAGCATAAATTTAAAAGGAAAATAAAGAGAAAAAGGAGCGGCAGAAAGCATGCTATAGGGAAAGTATGAATGAGTTGACTATGTGAGAATTTGAAATTAGATATTGTCTGTAATTTTGTTGTGAATTTTTGGTTTGAAGTGCTCTTTAAAATGTGTGTGCGCTGTATATGTGTGTAAGAGAGGAGAGCTGTACGCTCCGCTGAAACCCCCCCCACCCCCCCGCTGCAGACCAGAAATCTCTTTTTCTCTCTCCCTCTTTCTGTCTCTGTGCGTGAAAGGCTGTGGAATGAGTTTTGGTGCATGCGGTTTATAATAAGAATAGATAGATATTGAAAAAGTACATACATAGGTTACGGTTGAAAATAG
Source organism: Chelon labrosus (assembly GCF_963514085.1). Taxonomy (NCBI): domain Eukaryota; kingdom Metazoa; phylum Chordata; class Actinopteri; order Mugiliformes; family Mugilidae; genus Chelon; species Chelon labrosus. The sequence continues at coordinate 3,013,158 of NC_140350.1, read as the reverse complement.
GAGGTGGTTTTGTTAATAAAAGGAAAAAGATAAAAAATAATGAGCTTTTTGGGAAACATTTTACATGAGCCTCAGTTGAGGACGTATTAACACTGAGTTAACACACACTAACATTAAAGTATGAGTTCCTAAAGGACATGTATGAGCTGAAGACAAATAGAGAAATTAATGAGGGTGGTTAGTGTGTACACGCATGAGCAATTGGTATAATAAGTGATGAAGAAGTAAAGGAAAAGGTATTATTATATATCGTTTGTGAGTAATAATAATTAATAAAAGATTTGAGGTGATTTTTAAAGTAAAATAAATTAAAGTTTGTGTAATTATGATGTTAGGAGTTCAAAGGGGATAAGCAAATTTTAGAGGTTGGTAGATAATGGGTGTGAATTATATTGAACTATATGTTAAGCTATTATTAAAAGATCTGTGAGGAGAAGATACTGAGGTTCTGTCTGCTTTTCTCTTGTCTATCTGTGGTGTGCGAGAGTTGGGGAGACAGCTGCCCAGAGTTAGTTGTGGACACTGCTCGCACCAGTAGAGACGACAGGATGTATAAGCCTCCTCTGAGGAACGTGACAGTGAAATGTGTAGAAGACTGGTTGGCAATACTGTCTGGCTGTCCAAATAGCTCTTTAAAAAGCCTCCAGTTGATTCAAAATGCCGCAGCAAGAGCATTGACAGGAATTAGCAAGAGAGATCATATTACTCCAGTTTTAGCTTCTCTTCACTGGCTCCCTTTAAAGTCTAGAATAGAATTTAAAATCCTCCTCCTTACATACAAGGCCCTTAAAGGCCTAGCTCCATCGTATCTTAAAGACCTCATTGTACCATATCATCCCAACAGATCACTTCGGTCTGAAAGTGCAGGCCTACTTGTGGTTCCTAGAATTTCAAAAAGTAGAATGGGAGGTAGAGCTTTCAGCTATCAGGCTCCTCTCCTGTGGAACCAGCTCCCAGTCTGGGTTCGGGAGGCAGACACTCTCTCTATTTTTAAGGTCAGGCTTAAGACTTTCCTTTTTGATCAGGCTTATAGTTAGGGCTGGACTAAACCATCCCTTAGTTATGCTGCTATAGGCCTAGGCTGCTGGGGGACGATGCACCAAACACATGTCCTCCTTCTTTCTTCTCTCTCCACTCTCGCATCCTCCACTTTCTTTTCTCTGGCACAGAGTTCTTGCCCTCTAATTTCCTATATACTACTAGTCATACAATTCTGTGCTATTACTATGTAGAATGTTTACTGCTGTGTGTGTTCCACCCCCTTTCCCCCCCACTTCCCCCCTCTTCTTGTGAGTATCTCTGGCCTGGAGTGGAGTTTTTCCTGTGGAGCTCTATATTACATCTGTTGTCGTGGTCTCATCAGCCTGCCCAGTCTTCATGGAATCCTGCAGTTATCCACTCCTACCTGAATGAACAATTCTCCAACCTGCCTATGATTCCTCTTACATTTTCAAACTGTCATGTAACATCATCAGTTTGTATCATAAGATTCCACATGTACACTTTAGTCAGATATGTGTATCTATGACAGATGTATGTTTATCTTGCTGTTCTCTTCTCTCTTTGCTGTTCTCTTCTCTCTTTCTTCTGTCTGTACCCGGCTGGCCTTAGGCAGATGGGTCCCTCCATATGAGCTGGGTTCTGCTCGAGGTTTCTTCCTGTTAAAAGGGAGTTTTTCCTTGCCACCGTTGCCTTCAGGCTTGCTCTGGGGGTTTCAGGCCGGGTTTTGTAAAGCGTCTTGAGACGATTTGTATTGTTATTGACGCTATATAAATAAAATTGAAATTGAATTGAATAAGAGAATGTTGGTGAAAGTTGGAAGAGAAGAGAGACTAGAAAGAGAAAAGAGTGTTTTGGAACAGAAACAGACTGGATGAGCTAGATGTGTAACTCCATCAGTCGCTCAGGTTGACGTGATATCTTGCTCATCACTGAATGACGGATTGTAACAAGTATTAATCGATGGAAAAAGTATGTAGGGGAAGGAAGATGAAGAAGGATTTTGTAAGTGTGTACCAGATGTTTAATGGTTGATGAGATGGAAGCAAAATAGAGAGGGAATGTGATAAAATGTGTCCAGTGATAATTCGAGGACAGAATTTGGAGTACAAGCCATGGCAGAATACAGATATGTCTGACATACTTGAAAAGCTGCCAACTCTACAGAGTGGAGCATATCCGTGGATTTCAAAATTAGAGGAAATTATGGTGGGAACACAAATTGCCATGGGAGACATTAAGAGGTTGTTGGCAAGCCTGCTGGGAGTTCCAGGTATGGAAGAAATCCTACAGAGAGCAGGATTGAATCGCTATGTGGGCACAGTTGTTAACGATTCGGAGTTGTTTTCTGCAAACAGAGATTATATGTGGAGAGCATTGAAAGACACGTTTCCAACAAATGTGCATCCTGATAATATTTTTATTGAGCCACTGGGTCAGGAAGAAAATCCAAGGGCTTATGTGTCAAGAGCTCATCAGGTGTGGAGAAGCGTTACAGGAAATGATCCAGATTTGAACCAGATGGAGCGGTCAATTCTGAGAGCAAAAATAGAGAAGGGACTGCCCCCACCTGTGAGGAGTAAACTAGCAGAGGTTGTTGGTCTTGGAAGTGCAGCAAAGGGAACGTACATGGATAACATAGCTCATCAAGTGGAGTTATATAGGAAGAAGGAGTTTGATCAGAAACAGCAGGACCAGGAAGTTCTTAGAAAGCTTAATCAAATACAGCTGGTGGATAGTAAAAAAAAGGAAAAGAAACAGGCTGTGGTTGTACAGGCTCAACCGCCAGTACATTAGATACAATCTCAGCCAAATCAAGTTCAGTTTCAATCACCACAGCCACCAGCAGTAGTTCCAGTTGTTTCTTATCCACAGCCAGCTCCGGGTCAAATGCAGATCTGGAGAGGACGAGGTCGTGGAACTTTTGGTAGAGGTAGAGGAGGAAGGTTTAATTCAAACTTTCAACAGTCTCCAGAAGCATGTTACAATTGTGGACAAATTGGTCATTTCGCCCGTGAGTGCAATAGACAAGGAGGAAACTTCAGAGGAAATTTCAGAGGAGGATTCAGGGGCCAGTCGAGGCCATTTGGGAGACTGGTGAACCCCTTCAGGGGCCCAGAACTAGGATTTTAGGGGTGCCCAGAGGATCCGAAGGGGGGATGTCAGCTGGTAGTATCAGGGCCGGAGAGAGATCCAACAATAGTGGTGAAAGTAAATAATAAACCATTGGAAGTAATGGCAGATAGCGGAGCTGCTTTCACCTGTATTCGGCCTGAAGATGCTACACATCTTCCCATGTCTGGTCAATTGATTCGGACGATCGGGTTTGAGGGAGTAAAACAGCTGATTCCTCTCACGGAACCAATTGAGCTCTGCTATAAAAATCTGAAAACTAAAATACCTATATTGGTGTCAGAACATACACCTATTGCACTTTTGGGAAGAGATGCTTTGTGCAAATTGAATTGCATAATAAAATTTACACCTGACGGTTGTTTGGTGGAAGTGCCAGATAATACTGTTCGCCAATTGTTGGTGACTATGGAGACTGAAGCTTCCTCTGTATATTGGATTGGAAACTTTAACATTGATTTTTTAGAACCAGCGAAGCTGTGGGAAAAGTTCATTGTGGCAAACATGCCCAATGCAAAACCTCCAGAGTATCCGCTGCATTGCACGCTTAAGTATTTTAAGAATGCTGATCAGACAGGTTCAGATGAATGGTTGAGTTGTCAGCCAAACCAGGTTCAACTCAGTTCAGGTTGTATAATTTTGGGACCACAAGGAGCAGCTATGAAGGTAAATGCAAATGATTACTTGGACAGAGAATTTGAGATTAAGAACAGTGTCCCACATGTGACTTTGTTGATAGCTGAAGAGTATGATCAGAAGCATGTAGGAGAAATGATGGCAGAAGCAGAGAAAGTTGTTTTTGTGCCGATGATAGAGAATTTGGCTATTTGGAAGAGTGAAGATCAACGATTTATTAAGATTATGATCTCTGCTCAAGGATTGGGACAGCCACAAATTGTACGGATGACACATGAGTCAATTTGTCATGTTAAAATGGACTCAGACCCCACGAGAGAGGAGATGTTGCAACAAGTTCCAGAATGTTTGTGGTCTCAGCATAGTACTGATATTGGACTTGTGAAGTCAGCACAACCAGTGAGAGTGGAACTCAGACCAGGAGTTAGACCTCCGTGGAAGAATCAATACCCACTGAAAGAAGAAGCAGTTCGAGGGATTGAACATCAAATTGAAGGACTTTTGAAGGCAGGTGTTTTGAAGATAACTCAGAATCCACAGAGCAATACACCTTTGTTGCCTTTGCAAAAATCTGATGATTCTTATCGCCTGGTACATGATTTGAGAGCAGTGAACGACATAGTAGCTGATTTTCCAGCAGAAGTACCAGATCCACATACTTTGCTAGCTCAAATTCCACCTGATGCGACGCATTTCACAGTATTGGATTTGTGTGGTACATTTTTTAGTGTTCCACTCAGTGTTGAAAGTCAAGGGATGTTTGGGTTTACATACAACGGGCAGAGTTATGAGTATGAGAGATTGCCACAAGGGTTCAAACATAGTCCTCATATTTTCAACAAAGTATTGAAGGATGATTTGGCAGGGATAGATCAGGTACTGAAAAGTACTGTTGTTCAATACGTGGATGACATCATCATCTGTTCACCAGATAAGGAAACATGTCACAAGGACTCAATTAAACTGCTACAGATACTGGCAGAGAAGGGGCATAAGGCCTCTCAGAAAAAGCTGCAGTATTGTCAGGAGAAGGTAGTTTACCTGGGTCAAACAATAACGCAGGGACATAGAAGCATTTCTGATAATCAGTTAGAAGCTATTCGTAAGGCTCCAAAGCCTAGAACCGTCAGAGAGTTGATGACATTTCTTGGCATTGCTGGATATTCCTCAGCATGGGTAGAGGATTATGCTAGCCTGACAGGGCCTTTGAGAGCTATGATTAAAGACTTGCCTGGAAATGTGACAATAGGGAATTTTAAAGATATTTGGTGGATTTGCGGTGATAAGGCATATATATTTTTGCCTTATGGATGGATAGGATGTTGTTACATGGCAAAATTGAAACTGCCATATGAGGTTTTTTCTATACAGAAAGGTGACGGACTTGATAGAAATCAGTCGAAAGTTGTTTCTGTTAATAGAGTAAAAAGGGACTTGGCACAGTTCCATAATTTGGAAGTCTATCATTGGAGGATAAGTTTAGGAGAGAAGTGGGGTATAGGACTGTTTCCATGGTATGGTGTGACATTTTTAGCAGATCATATTGATAACATCACCTATACGCTACAGGGTTTCGCCAATGAAACCATAAGAGGGTTTGATTTTCTGTCGAATACTCAAAGGAGTCACAGATTGACATTGTTAAAACATGACATGGCTCTAGACTATATATTGGCCAAACAAGGTGGCTTAAGTGTAGCTTTGAACTTAACTGGCGATGCTTGTTATACTTTGATTCCTGATTCTTCTGACAATATGACTAGTGTTATAGAAGCATTAAGGACCATAAGAGATGCATTTGGTCCATCAGAAGGAGCTGGATGCTCTGCAAACGTTTGGTTGCAGGACAAATTAGGACCAATAGGAGCAGTGCTAGTGCAAGTTTTGGTGGCAGTTCTTCTAGCATTGAGTGTGATGTTTTGTTTCTGTACATTGTTGTTGACCTTTGCGAAGGCAATGATATTGAGATGGGTTGGAGTAGTGATGCCTGGGGATCAAACCCAGATGCCACTATTACAAACAGCTGATGTAGATGAAGTGGTATTAGGAGGTGAATTGATGGAGAAATATCCATTTTGATGTCTGATCATATTATACTCTTTGTTATATTTTTTGATTATTTTTTGCTTTCTATTAGTTCCTCCTATGGAGTGTTATGATGAAAGCGGGGAAATGGAATGTGACTAATATGATATTGTGATTCATTTGTTTGTTTGTGAAGACGATACTTTTCTTTTCTTTTCTCCTAAGAAGCAAGATTGGGGAGTTTTGCATACATTCGAACATGGACAATAAGAAGGATTGGAAGGCTCTGAATGAGGATACTGGGATTCAACGCATCAGCAATACCAGACTGAGAGCCAACGCTGCAGAAGAGTTGCAGATGGATACCTTCTTTTCACATATATATGTTTTTATTATTGGACTGTATTAGCTATATTATACTTGATGATATTATTAGAGAATGTTTGTATACCAGCAATAATCATAGTAAGTCACAATAGTTTGTAATTTTCTTCTGTTACATGATGAATACATATGCATCATTTTAGTAGTAATTGTTTGAGGAATGATGGTTTTTGCTGTTGGGCGAATATATTTGTACCTCAGATGTTTTTTTCTTTTTCTCGATGTTTAGGGACATGGGAATTAGGCAGGGACAGGTCCATTGGAAGGTCCGATGGGTTGACTAGCCGGAAGATGGACATTGGATTGATTTTATTTTCTGGGGTTTCATATGTATTTGCTTAAGTCATATCCTTAAACACAGTATTAAAGTTTGATTGGGTTGGAGTGCTAAATGTGGCCACCTAGGGCAGAGGGGCCGTGAGAGGAGTTTTCCTGTCTTGATTGTCTGAAGGATGTTTAAGGATGAATAGCTGCCTGACAGGTTTTTTCACTCTCACACTCCATAAAATTATTGCGTTGCTAAGTTTATGTGACAAGCAGAATTGTTATCTCTGTAAACAATGTTAAACATGTATGTTTTATTCTTTTGTTTGTCGAGGCTTGTTTAGCCTCGAAGGGGGGAAATGAGGTATATTTTAAAAGAAAACATTCATGTGGAGTCAAATGGTTAGCCAGAGGGCCAAGTGTTTATGTTAGTGTCAGGATTCAGCAGACTTGAAGTCTGGAGTGACAGATTGAGGGGCCTGAGGTTAAAGGTTGCATACCTATGTAAGAGGGGTTTCATATGCTTCTCAGTATGTGAAAAGTGGACTCTGTTCCAGCTGGTATACATTAAGTTGTGGACAATAACAACCCCCCCTATATAAGTTGGGTTTAGGACGGAGATCGGGAGAGTCTCAATTTGGCAGAAGGGCTCTCCGAGCAGTTGCAAATGCTTGTATCAGATGCTGAACTTCTTTGTAATAAACCTTTTTATATACAATGAAGACGGTGTCAGCGGAGATCTTTTCCTTCATCATCTTCACATCATCACCGACAAATAAACAACAATGAGCAGTCACAATACACGCAAATCTTCTACCTTTAAGGATCAAATAGGGCCTAATTAAAACGAAAACAACAGGAACTGGTAAAAGTCACAAGGATTTAATTATAAAATGATTTAAATACAGTATCTCGTCTCGTCTCGTCTCGTCTCGTCTTCTTCCGCTTATCCGGGTCCGGGTCGCGGGGGCAGCAGCTTAAGCAGGGAAGCCCAGACAGCCCTCTCCCCGGCCACTTCAGCCAGCTCCTCCGGAGGAACCCCCAGGCGTTCCCAGGCCAGACGAGAGATATAATCCCTCCATCGTGTCCTGGGTCGGCCCCGAGGTCTCCTACCGGTGGGACATGCCCGAAACACCTCTCCCGGGAGGCGTCCGGGAGGCATCCTTACCAGATGCCCTAGCCACCTCAACTGACTCCTCTCGATGTGGAGGAGCAGCGGCTCTACTCTGAGCTCCTCCCGTATGTCCGAGCTCCTTACCCTATCTCTAAGGCTGAGCCCGGCCACCCTACGAAGGAAACTCATTTCGGCCGCTTGTATTCGCGATCTTGTTCTTTCGGTCATTACCCAAAGTTCATGACCATAGGTGAGGATTGGAACGTAGATCGACCAGTAAATTGAGATCTTCGCCTTTCGGCTTAGCTCTCTCTTCACCACGACGGACCGGTTAAGCATCCGCATCACTGCGGATGCCGCTCCGATCCGCCTGTCGATCTCCCGCTCCCTCTTACCCTCACTCGTGAACAAGACCCCGAGATACTTAAACTCCTCCACCTGAGGCAGGACCTCTTCCCCGACCCGGAGTGGGCAATCCACCCTTTTCCGACTGAGGACCATGGCCTCAGACTTGGAGGTGCTGATCCTCATCCCAGCCGCTTCACACTCGGCTGCGAACCGCCCCAGCAAGAGCTGGAGGTCGTTGCTCGATGAAGCTAAGAGGACCACGTCGTCCGCAAAAAGCAGAGACGAGATCCTCCGATCTCCGAACACGATACCCTCCCCCACCCGGCTGCGCCTAGAAATTCTGTCCATAAAAATTATGAACAGAACCAGTGACAAAGGGCAGCCCTGGCGGAGTCCAACCCTCACTGGGAACAGGTCCGACTTACTACCGGCTACACGGACCAAACTCGCACTCCTTTGGTACAGGGACTGAATGGCCCTTAGTAAGGGACCATCCACCCCATACTCCCGGAGCACCCCCCACAGGATGCTTCTGGGGACACGGTCGTAAGCCTTCTCCAGATCCACAAAACACATGTGGACTGGTTGGGCAAACTCCCATCTCCCCTCCAGCACCCTAGTGAGGGTAAAGAGCTGGTCCATGGTTCCACGTCCGGGACGAAAACCGCATTGTTCCTCCTCAATCTGAGGTTCAACCATCGACCGGACCCTCTTTTCCAGCACCCTGGCATAGACCTTGCCGGGGAGGCTGAGGAGTGTGATCCCCCTGTAGTTGGAACACACCCTCTGGTCCCCTTTTTTAAAAATGGGGACCACCACCCCAGTCTGCCACCCCAGAGGTACTGCCCCCGATGTCCACGCAATGTTGCAGAGGCGTGTCAACCAAGACAGCCCTACAACATCCAGAGCCTTGAGATACCCAGGGCGGATCTCATCCGCTCCCGGAGCTCCGCCGCCGCGGAGTTGTTTCACTACCTCGGCGACTTCTGCCCCAGAGATTGGACGACCCAACCCCAGGCCCTCTGGCTCTGTTTCCTCTGTGGAATACGTGTTGGTGGGATTGAGGAGCTCCTCAAAGTATTCCTTCCACCGCCCGACAATATCCCCAGTTGATGTCAGCAGCTCACCACCCCCACTGAGAACAGTGTGAGCGTGTTGCTGCCTACCACCCCTGAGGCGCCGGACGGTTTGCCAGAACCTCTTCGGAGCCGATCGATAGTCTTCTTCCATAGCCTCACCGAACTCCTCCCACGCCCGAGTTTTTGCCTCAGCGACTGCCCTTGCCGCAGACCGCCTGGCCATCCGGTACCGGTCAGCTGCTTCAGGAGACCCACAGACCAACCGTGCCCTGTAGGCCTCCTTCTTCAGCCTGACGGCTCCCCTCACCTCTGGTGTCCACCAGCAGGTTCGGGGGTTACCGCCGCGACCAGCACCAGCGACCTTGCGACCGCAACTTACAACAGCCGCCTCCACAATGGCGGAGCGGAACATGGCCCATTCGGACTCAATGTCCCCCACCACCCCCGGGACGCGGTTGAAGCTCTGCCGGAGGTGGGAGTTGAAGACCATCTTAACAGGTTCTTCCACCAGGCGTTCCCAGCAGACCCTCACTACTCGTTTGGGCCTACCAGGTCTGCGTGGCGTCTTCCCCTGCCATCTGATCCAACTCACCACCAGGTGGTGATCAGTTGACAGCTCTGCTCCTCTCTTTACCCGAGTGTCCAGAACATACGGTCGCAGGTCAGATGATACGACTATAAAGTCAATCATCGACCTACGACCTAGGCTGTCATGGTGCCAAGAGCACCGATGAACAACCTTATGTTCGAACATGGTGTTAGTTATGGACAGACTGCGACTCGCACAGAAGTCCAATAACTGAACACCGTTCGGGTTCAGATCAGGCAGGCCGTTCCTCCCAATCACGCCCCTCCAGGTCCCGCTGTCGTTGCCCACATTAGCGTTGAAGTCTCCCAGCAGGACAATGGAGTCCCCAGTCGGGGCGCCATCCAGCGTCCGTCCTAGGGCCTCCAAAAAGGGCGGGTACTCTGAACTGCTGTTCGGCGCATAAGCGCAGACAACAGTCAGGACCCGTCCCCCGACCCGAAGGCGGAGGGAAGCAACCCTTTCGTCCACCCGGGAGAACCCCAACATACAGGCGGATAGTCTAGGGGCAAGCAAAAAGCCCACCCCGGCCTTCCGCCTCTCACCTGGAACAACTCCAGCAAAGAAGAGAGTCCAACCCCTCTCAAGGACTTGGGTTCCAGACCCGACGCTATGTGTCGAGGTGAGGCCGACTATATCTAGTCGATAGCGCTCAACCTCTTCCACAAGCTCCGGCTCCTTCCCCGCCAGAGAGGTGACATTCCATGTTCCCAAAGCCAGCTTCCATAACCGAGGATCAGACCGCCAAGGCCCCCGCCTTGGTCTGCTGCCCGATCCACACAGCACCAGACCCTTCATAATCCTCCTGCGGGTGGTGGGCCTACAGGGAGGCGAGCCCATGTCTCCCGTTCGGGCTGGGCCCGGCCGGACCCCATGGGCGAAGGCCCGGCCACCAGGCGCTCGCCCACGAGCCCCAGCCCCAGGCCTGGCTCCAGGGTGGGGCCCCGGTAACCCTCCGGGCCGGGTACACAGTCTCTTCTTGTTATTCCTAGGTATAAAATACCAAATTGACCAAACAATCATGTCGAACAGTTTTGCATAAGATGTAATGCATTGCTTGCAAATTTTCACTAAACCCACATGGTAAATTTTGGACCCCATCTCTCAGATCTATTTTATCCGTAATAACAATGTTAATAAAGTATCAGTGTAAAGTTTATTCAGAACTTCCATTTAGATAGAGAAACAATTTCTTATTCAAAGTTATACCTTTTTTTTCCCCCAACCACACACTCACACTGACACTGTGACACTCTTGCATTCTCCACTGGGAATCTGCTGAAAATCTACTCAGGATTTAAATCTGACAAGTCACTGACTGACTCTGGGAAGTGTGTTTTCTCCCACAAACAGTTCAAAGTAAGAGAGGGCTTCGCACATTAGTAGATCATTTAGATTCGAGATTCAAGAAGTATATTGTCATACACAGCAAAGATTACACTGAGCAATGACATTCTTACTTTGCGACTTCCCTTCAAATATACTTTACCAGTAAATTGTCTACTATTCACTTTGCATCAGCACAATCTGCAAGACAAACTGAAATAACTGCATTTTGGTTATGTTCTTGATCAATAAGCAACTTATTTGTTACATTCTTTTATTTTATTTTTCAGAATATTTAGTTTATTACATTGTTTTTTGTCCTCCATAATCTGCATGTGGTACTGACTGAGCAGAGGACTGTGCTGCTCTCTCACAGTACTGTGGTCTGTCTCTGTAGTCAAGTAGACAGCTAACAGCTACAGCAGAGTCTGTCCATATGGGCCATGTGTGTCTATCCAGATAATCTTTGTTAGAGGATTAAAGCATGTCCAGGTGGAGGAAGACATTCTGTATAGCTTGTATTCACGCTATGAGGCTCCGGTGACCCCTCAGGTACTGCATGTTTTACTGTTTCTTACATGGCTTTAAGACTTGAATTCATGTTATAATAACTGCTGTTCCATATATACAATGTCAGCAGACCACAGGCTAGCTTTCTATGCTATGTTTTTACCTCTTCAGTGACCTCTCTGCTGGTATGGTGTAGATTGCATTTGTGAACATGTTTTTAAGGTGGCAGTAGATTCTAGTGCAACAGTCGACAGCAAGACATTTAATGTTTATTGAAGTTTACAGACCCCAGTGGTAACATCAGGCTTAGTGACTATTGTTACAGTGCAGTGAGCTGTATGCCACAGACTCTAATCACAGTGTCAGGCTTGCAACTTTTATACTGGTGGACTGCTTCCCCAATCACTTCAGCTCATACTGTATTTTTTATTTTTATTTTCTCATGTGGATAGTCAATGTAAAGCAGCCTCTCTGTAGGTGATTTTTGTGTTTGACAATACTATAGTATTGTCCAGCTTGTATGCTGGTCAGTTTATGGATTTAGCACAGCTATACATCTTCGTTTTCACATATGACATTGTTGGTAATCCATACAGAGGTCCCCCTGGTGACTGGCTGCAGTATAGGTCATAAACTCCCCAATCCTCCATGTTAGTGGATGGGACTTGGGCCAAACTAAAACACTAAAATACGAGTCAAATATTTTCTTTATTTATTTTTTTATTTTTTTCAAGGACGGTTTCTGTCATTTTAGATAGTTAATATAATATTGATGCATATTCAAGTGTAAAGTTTTGGCTCCAAACTCGCAAGATGGTGCCGCCCGTATCCCCAGGAAAATAGCATCAGTTTGGCCAATGCAAGGAAGTGGGGACGCAGCATTGTCCATATTATATACAGTCAATGCTCTGTTCACATAACAAGGTCAAGTTCAAGTTCAAGAGTTTTGTTTTAAACCTATACAGTGATTGCATTACAAAGGAAAAGAGTAGCACTGTAGTGCGTGGTGAATTCATCAGTCAGTACCAAAAAAAAAGAAAAGACAAAAGGATTTGTCACCTTTTTTAAAAAAAAGTTGTTGATATTTGCTCCTTCGGACGTTCAAAACCCCCAAATCATAGGCAAAGCCAAGGCAGCATCACTTTCAAAAGAGCGAGCAATAACACAGCAAGAAACTTAGCTAATTTTAGCTAGCTGGTGGGTTATCAAACTGTTGCTTTGGTTGTTTGTGCAGAGATAACATGGTTAGCTAACATGGAGGTGGTTATCCAGAGCCAGCTCACCAGATACATACAGTGAAACTATTTACTCTCCTGTTGTTAGTGGGCTGTGTGGATCAGTCCAAGCCAGGCCTGTATTTCACCACTGTATTTTTTTCTCAGATTTTACACATAACAGACAGCCAGGAGATGTTGCAACAAGTTCCAGAATGTTTGTGGTCTCAGCATAGTACTGATATTGGACTTGTGAAGTCAGCACAACCAGTGAGAGTGGAACTCAGACCAGGAGTTAGACCTCCGTGGAAGAATCAATACCCACTGAAAGAAGAAGCAGTTCGAGGGATTGAACATCAAATTGAAGGACTTTTGAAGGCAGGTGTTTTGAAGATAACTCAGAATCCACAGAGCAATACACCTTTGTTGCCTTTGCAAAAATCTGATGATTCTTATCGCCTGGTACATGATTTGAGAGCAGTGAACGACATAGTAGCTGATTTTCCAGCAGAAGTACCAGATCCACATACTTTGCTAGCTCAAATTCCACCTGATGCGACGCATTTCACAGTATTGGATTTGTGTGGTACATTTTTTAGTGTTCCACTCAGTGTTGAAAGTCAAGGGATGTTTGGGTTTACATACAACGGGCAGAGTTATGAGTATGAGAGATTGCCACAAGGGTTCAAACATAGTCCTCATATTTTCAACAAAGTATTGAAGGATGATTTGGCAGGGATAGATCAGGTACTGAAAAGTACTGTTGTTCAATACGTGGATGACATCATCATCTGTTCACCAGATAAGGAAACATGTCACAAGGACTCAATTAAACTGCTACAGATACTGGCAGAGAAGGGGCATAAGGCCTCTCAGAAAAAGCTGCAGTATTGTCAGGAGAAGGTAGTTTACCTGGGTCAAACAATAACGCAGGGACATAGAAGCATTTCTGATAATCAGTTAGAAGCTATTCGTAAGGCTCCAAAGCCTAGAACCGTCAGAGAGTTGATGACATTTCTTGGCATTGCTGGATATTCCTCAGCATGGGTAGAGGATTATGCTAGCCTGACAGGGCCTTTGAGAGCTATGATTAAAGACTTGCCTGGAAATGTGACAATAGGGAATTTTAAAGATATTTGGTGGATTTGCGGTGATAAGGCATATATATTTTTGCCTTATGGATGGATAGGATGTTGTTACATGGCAAAATTGAAACTGCCATATGAGGTTTTTTCTATACAGAAAGGTGACGGACTTGATAGAAATCAGTCGAAAGTTGTTTCTGTTAATAGAGTAAAAAGGGACTTGGCACAGTTCCATAATTTGGAAGTCTATCATTGGAGGATAAGTTTAGGAGAGAAGTGGGGTATAGGACTGTTTCCATGGTATGGTGTGACATTTTTAGCAGATCATATTGATAACATCACCTATACGCTACAGGGTTTCGCCAATGAAACCATAAGAGGGTTTGATTTTCTGTCGAATACTCAAAGGAGTCACAGATTGACATTGTTAAAACATGACATGGCTCTAGACTATATATTGGCCAAACAAGGTGGCTTAAGTGTAGCTTTGAACTTAACTGGCGATGCTTGTTATACTTTGATTCCTGATTCTTCTGACAATATGACTAGTGTTATAGAAGCATTAAGGACCATAAGAGATGCATTTGGTCCATCAGAAGGAGCTGGATGCTCTGCAAACGTTTGGTTGCAGGACAAATTAGGACCAATAGGAGCAGTGCTAGTGCAAGTTTTGGTGGCAGTTCTTCTAGCATTGAGTGTGATGTTTTGTTTCTGTACATTGTTGTTGACCTTTGCGAAGGCAATGATATTGAGATGGGTTGGAGTAGTGATGCCTGGGGATCAAACCCAGATGCCACTATTACAAACAGCTGATGTAGATGAAGTGGTATTAGGAGGTGAATTGATGGAGAAATATCCATTTTGATGTCTGATCATATTATACTCTTTGTTATATTTTTTGATTATTTTTTGCTTTCTATTAGTTCCTCCTATGGAGTGTTATGATGAAAGCGGGGAAATGGAATGTGACTAATATGATATTGTGATTCATTTGTTTGTTTGTGAAGACGATACTTTTCTTTTCTTTTCTCCTAAGAAGCAAGATTGGGGAGTTTTGCATACATTCGAACATGGACAATAAGAAGGATTGGAAGGCTCTGAATGAGGATACTGGGATTCAACGCATCAGCAATACCAGACTGAGAGCCAACGCTGCAGAAGAGTTGCAGATGGATACCTTCTTTTCACATATATATGTTTTTATTATTGGACTGTATTAGCTATATTATACTTGATGATATTATTAGAGAATGTTTGTATACCAGCAATAATCATAGTAAGTCACAATAGTTTGTAATTTTCTTCTGTTACATGATGAATACATATGCATCATTTTAGTAGTAATTGTTTGAGGAATGATGGTTTTTGCTGTTGGGCGAATATATTTGTACCTCAGATGTTTTTTTCTTTTTCTCGATGTTTAGGGACATGGGAATTAGGCAGGGACAGGTCCATTGGAAGGTCCGATGGGTTGACTAGCCGGAAGATGGACATTGGATTGATTTTATTTTCTGGGGTTTCATATGTATTTGCTTAAGTCATATCCTTAAACACAGTATTAAAGTTTGATTGGGTTGGAGTGCTAAATGTGGCCACCTAGGGCAGAGGGGCCGTGAGAGGAGTTTTCCTGTCTTGATTGTCTGAAGGATGTTTAAGGATGAATAGCTGCCTGACAGGTTTTTTCACTCTCACACTCCATAAAATTATTGCGTTGCTAAGTTTATGTGACAAGCAGAATTGTTATCTCTGTAAACAATGTTAAACATGTATGTTTTATTCTTTTGTTTGTCGAGGCTTGTTTAGCCTCGAAGGGGGGAAATGAGGTATATTTTAAAAGAAAACATTCATGTGGAGTCAAATGGTTAGCCAGAGGGCCAAGTGTTTATGTTAGTGTCAGGATTCAGCAGACTTGAAGTCTGGAGTGACAGATTGAGGGGCCTGAGGTTAAAGGTTGCATACCTATGTAAGAGGGGTTTCATATGCTTCTCAGTATGTGAAAAGTGGACTCTGTTCCAGCTGGTATACATTAAGTTGTGGACAATAACAACCCCCCCTATATAAGTTGGGTTTAGGACGGAGATCGGGAGAGTCTCAATTTGGCAGAAGGGCTCTCCGAGCAGTTGCAAATGCTTGTATCAGATGCTGAACTTCTTTGTAATAAACCTTTTTATATACAATGAAGACGGTGTCAGCGGAGATCTTTTCCTTCATCATCTTCACATCATCACCGACAAATAAACAACAATGAGCAGTCACAATACACGCAAATCTTCTACCTTTAAGGATCAAATAGGGCCTAATTAAAACGAAAACAACAGGAACTGGTAAAAGTCACAAGGATTTAATTATAAAATGATTTAAATACAGTATCTCGTCTCGTCTCGTCTCGTCTCGTCTTCTTCCGCTTATCCGGGTCCGGGTCGCGGGGGCAGCAGCTTAAGCAGGGAAGCCCAGACAGCCCTCTCCCCGGCCACTTCAGCCAGCTCCTCCGGAGGAACCCCCAGGCGTTCCCAGGCCAGACGAGAGATATAATCCCTCCATCGTGTCCTGGGTCGGCCCCGAGGTCTCCTACCGGTGGGACATGCCCGAAACACCTCTCCCGGGAGGCGTCCGGGAGGCATCCTTACCAGATGCCCTAGCCACCTCAACTGACTCCTCTCGATGTGGAGGAGCAGCGGCTCTACTCTGAGCTCCTCCCGTATGTCCGAGCTCCTTACCCTATCTCTAAGGCTGAGCCCGGCCACCCTACGAAGGAAACTCATTTCGGCCGCTTGTATTCGCGATCTTGTTCTTTCGGTCATTACCCAAAGTTCATGACCATAGGTGAGGATTGGAACGTAGATCGACCAGTAAATTGAGATCTTCGCCTTTCGGCTTAGCTCTCTCTTCACCACGACGGACCGGTTAAGCATCCGCATCACTGCGGATGCCGCTCCGATCCGCCTGTCGATCTCCCGCTCCCTCTTACCCTCACTCGTGAACAAGACCCCGAGATACTTAAACTCCTCCACCTGAGGCAGGACCTCTTCCCCGACCCGGAGTGGGCAATCCACCCTTTTCCGACTGAGGACCATGGCCTCAGACTTGGAGGTGCTGATCCTCATCCCAGCCGCTTCACACTCGGCTGCGAACCGCCCCAGCAAGAGCTGGAGGTCGTTGCTCGATGAAGCTAAGAGGACCACGTCGTCCGCAAAAAGCAGAGACGAGATCCTCCGATCTCCGAACACGATACCCTCCCCCACCCGGCTGCGCCTAGAAATTCTGTCCATAAAAATTATGAACAGAACCAGTGACAAAGGGCAGCCCTGGCGGAGTCCAACCCTCACTGGGAACAGGTCCGACTTACTACCGGCTACACGGACCAAACTCGCACTCCTTTGGTACAGGGACTGAATGGCCCTTAGTAAGGGACCATCCACCCCATACTCCCGGAGCACCCCCCACAGGATGCTTCTGGGGACACGGTCGTAAGCCTTCTCCAGATCCACAAAACACATGTGGACTGGTTGGGCAAACTCCCATCTCCCCTCCAGCACCCTAGTGAGGGTAAAGAGCTGGTCCATGGTTCCACGTCCGGGACGAAAACCGCATTGTTCCTCCTCAATCTGAGGTTCAACCATCGACCGGACCCTCTTTTCCAGCACCCTGGCATAGACCTTGCCGGGGAGGCTGAGGAGTGTGATCCCCCTGTAGTTGGAACACACCCTCTGGTCCCCTTTTTTAAAAATGGGGACCACCACCCCAGTCTGCCACCCCAGAGGTACTGCCCCCGATGTCCACGCAATGTTGCAGAGGCGTGTCAACCAAGACAGCCCTACAACATCCAGAGCCTTGAGATACCCAGGGCGGATCTCATCCGCTCCCGGAGCTCCGCCGCCGCGGAGTTGTTTCACTACCTCGGCGACTTCTGCCCCAGAGATTGGACGACCCAACCCCAGGCCCTCTGGCTCTGTTTCCTCTGTGGAATACGTGTTGGTGGGATTGAGGAGCTCCTCAAAGTATTCCTTCCACCGCCCGACAATATCCCCAGTTGATGTCAGCAGCTCACCACCCCCACTGAGAACAGTGTGAGCGTGTTGCTGCCTACCACCCCTGAGGCGCCGGACGGTTTGCCAGAACCTCTTCGGAGCCGATCGATAGTCTTCTTCCATAGCCTCACCGAACTCCTCCCACGCCCGAGTTTTTGCCTCAGCGACTGCCCTTGCCGCAGACCGCCTGGCCATCCGGTACCGGTCAGCTGCTTCAGGAGACCCACAGACCAACCGTGCCCTGTAGGCCTCCTTCTTCAGCCTGACGGCTCCCCTCACCTCTGGTGTCCACCAGCAGGTTCGGGGGTTACCGCCGCGACCAGCACCAGCGACCTTGCGACCGCAACTTACAACAGCCGCCTCCACAATGGCGGAGCGGAACATGGCCCATTCGGACTCAATGTCCCCCACCACCCCCGGGACGCGGTTGAAGCTCTGCCGGAGGTGGGAGTTGAAGACCATCTTAACAGGTTCTTCCACCAGGCGTTCCCAGCAGACCCTCACTACTCGTTTGGGCCTACCAGGTCTGCGTGGCGTCTTCCCCTGCCATCTGATCCAACTCACCACCAGGTGGTGATCAGTTGACAGCTCTGCTCCTCTCTTTACCCGAGTGTCCAGAACATACGGTCGCAGGTCAGATGATACGACTATAAAGTCAATCATCGACCTACGACCTAGGCTGTCATGGTGCCAAGAGCACCGATGAACAACCTTATGTTCGAACATGGTGTTAGTTATGGACAGACTGCGACTCGCACAGAAGTCCAATAACTGAACACCGTTCGGGTTCAGATCAGGCAGGCCGTTCCTCCCAATCACGCCCCTCCAGGTCCCGCTGTCGTTGCCCACATTAGCGTTGAAGTCTCCCAGCAGGACAATGGAGTCCCCAGTCGGGGCGCCATCCAGCGTCCGTCCTAGGGCCTCCAAAAAGGGCGGGTACTCTGAACTGCTGTTCGGCGCATAAGCGCAGACAACAGTCAGGACCCGTCCCCCGACCCGAAGGCGGAGGGAAGCAACCCTTTCGTCCACCCGGGAGAACCCCAACATACAGGCGGATAGTCTAGGGGCAAGCAAAAAGCCCACCCCGGCCTTCCGCCTCTCACCTGGAACAACTCCAGCAAAGAAGAGAGTCCAACCCCTCTCAAGGACTTGGGTTCCAGACCCGACGCTATGTGTCGAGGTGAGGCCGACTATATCTAGTCGATAGCGCTCAACCTCTTCCACAAGCTCCGGCTCCTTCCCCGCCAGAGAGGTGACATTCCATGTTCCCAAAGCCAGCTTCCATAACCGAGGATCAGACCGCCAAGGCCCCCGCCTTGGTCTGCTGCCCGATCCACACAGCACCAGACCCTTCATAATCCTCCTGCGGGTGGTGGGCCTACAGGGAGGCGAGCCCATGTCTCCCGTTCGGGCTGGGCCCGGCCGGACCCCATGGGCGAAGGCCCGGCCACCAGGCGCTCGCCCACGAGCCCCAGCCCCAGGCCTGGCTCCAGGGTGGGGCCCCGGTAACCCTCCGGGCCGGGTACACAGTCTCTTCTTGTTATTCCTAGGTATAAAATACCAAATTGACCAAACAATCATGTCGAACAGTTTTGCATAAGATGTAATGCATTGCTTGCAAATTTTCACTAAACCCACATGGTAAATTTTGGACCCCATCTCTCAGATCTATTTTATCCGTAATAACAATGTTAATAAAGTATCAGTGTCAAGTTTATTCAGAACTTCCATTTAGATAGAGAAACAATTTCTTATTCAAAGTTATACCTTTTTTTTCCCCCAACCACACACTCACACTGACACTGTGACACTCTTGCATTCTCCACTGGGAATCTGCTGAAAATCTACTCAGGATTTAAATCTGACAAGTCACTGACTGACTCTGGGAAGTGTGTTTTCTCCCACAAACAGTTCAAAGTAAGAGAGGGCTTCGCACATTAGTAGATCATTTAGATTCGAGATTCAAGAAGTATATTGTCATACACAGCAAAGATTACACTGAGCAATGACATTCTTACTTTGCGACTTCCCTTCAAATATACTTTACCAGTAAATTGTCTACTATTCACTTTGCATCAGCACAATCTGCAAGACAAACTGAAATAACTGCATTTTGGTTATGTTCTTGATCAATAAGCAACTTATTTGTTACATTCTTTTATTTTATTTTTCAGAATATTTAGTTTATTACATTGTTTTTTGTCCTCCATAATCTGCATGTGGTACTGACTGAGCAGAGGACTGTGCTGCTCTCTCACAGTACTGTGGTCTGTCTCTGTAGTCAAGTAGACAGCTAACAGCTACAGCAGAGTCTGTCCATATGGGCCATGTGTGTCTATCCAGATAATCTTTGTTAGAGGATTAAAGCATGTCCAGGTGGAGGAAGACATTCTGTATAGCTTGTATTCACGCTATGAGGCTCCGGTGACCCCTCAGGTACTGCATGTTTTACTGTTTCTTACATGGCTTTAAGACTTGAATTCATGTTATAATAACTGCTGTTCCATATATACAATGTCAGCAGACCACAGGCTAGCTTTCTATGCTATGTTTTTACCTCTTCAGTGACCTCTCTGCTGGTATGGTGTAGATTGCATTTGTGAACATGTTTTTAAGGTGGCAGTAGATTCTAGTGCAACAGTCGACAGCAAGACATTTAATGTTTATTGAAGTTTACAGACCCCAGTGGTAACATCAGGCTTAGTGACTATTGTTACAGTGCAGTGAGCTGTATGCCACAGACTCTAATCACAGTGTCAGGCTTGCAACTTTTATACTGGTGGACTGCTTCCCCAATCACTTCAGCTCATACTGTATTTTTTATTTTTATTTTCTCATGTGGATAGTCAATGTAAAGCAGCCTCTCTGTAGGTGATTTTTGTGTTTGACAATACTATAGTATTGTCCAGCTTGTATGCTGGTCAGTTTATGGATTTAGCACAGCTATACATCTTCGTTTTCACATATGACATTGTTGGTAATCCATACAGAGGTCCCCCTGGTGACTGGCTGCAGTATAGGTCATAAACTCCCCAATCCTCCATGTTAGTGGATGGGACTTGGGCCAAACTAAAACACTAAAATACGAGTCAAATATTTTCTTTATTTATTTTTTTATTTTTTTCAAGGACGGTTTCTGTCATTTTAGATAGTTAATATAATA
The DNA here is from genome assembly GCF_963514085.1 of Chelon labrosus. Taxonomy (NCBI): domain Eukaryota; kingdom Metazoa; phylum Chordata; class Actinopteri; order Mugiliformes; family Mugilidae; genus Chelon; species Chelon labrosus. The sequence goes on along the minus strand of NC_140350.1, from coordinate 2,992,264 downwards.
TTGATGCATATTCAAGTGTAAAGTTTTGGCTCCAAACTCGCAAGATGGTGCCGCCCGTATCCCCAGGAAAATAGCATCAGTTTGGCCAATGCAAGGAAGTGGGGACGCAGCATTGTCCATATTATATACAGTCAATGCTCTGTTCACATAACAAGGTCAAGTTCAAGTTCAAGAGTTTTGTTTTAAACCTATACAGTGATTGCATTACAAAGGAAAAGAGTAGCACTGTAGTGCGTGGTGAATTCATCAGTCAGTACCAAAAAAAAAGAAAAGACAAAAGGATTTGTCACCTTTTTTAAAAAAAAGTTGTTGATATTTGCTCCTTCGGACGTTCAAAACCCCCAAATCATAGGCAAAGCCAAGGCAGCATCACTTTCAAAAGAGCGAGCAATAACACAGCAAGAAACTTAGCTAATTTTAGCTAGCTGGTGGGTTATCAAACTGTTGCTTTGGTTGTTTGTGCAGAGATAACATGGTTAGCTAACATGGAGGTGGTTATCCAGAGCCAGCTCACCAGATACATACAGTGAAACTATTTACTCTCCTGTTGTTAGTGGGCTGTGTGGATCAGTCCAAGCCAGGCCTGTATTTCACCACTGTATTTTTTTCTCAGATTTTACACATAACAGACAGCCAGCAGACTGTGAAGACATTAAATCAACACTATATTTAACAAAAAGTGTTGTTAGCAGTGGCATACCTCTGAGCCACATTTAGACAACATTGTCATATTTTCTGGTTCCAGCTTTTTCATTATGAGGACACCATTTTATTTTGCTTATATAACAGAATGTGTCTCTTTACCATAGGTCCTGTTTCACGTGCTGTTTATAATGCCTTCCACAAACTGGACTTTATCAGAGCTAGTTGGGCAGCGGAGACTGTTGGGGCTAGGAGCTCTGCTGGCATGGCTTGTCCTCTTCCATCTCCTCGTGAACGTTTGGCTTCTCTGCATCTTCACCAGTCTCTTGGTGGTTCTCGGGGGTTGGCTTGGGTCCCGGGCATTACTGGATGCTAACAGCCTTCTTCACCTGGAACACTTCTTGCCTCTTGGCAAAGTTAACCCACCGCTGTATTCACCTGAGCATGAGTGGAGGTTGAACCACGAGATCCACATTGCTGTCCACAAAGCAGTGCGTGACTTCGTGTCCTCGTGGTATCGCACTCTGCTGCCTGATGTGGAGGGAGAGTTTGAACATGCGGTATGCAATTTGATGCTGGAGTCAGTGATGGAACTCAAAGAGCGTGCACGGCAAGTGGATAGAAAAGCACTGGTTCAGCGGTTGCTAGAGCTGTATGGCTGTCACCTGCAGAGCTACATGGCAGCAAAACAAATACAATCAGCACACAAGGAGAGCATTAGCCTCTGGAAGCTCTACACTGAAGTAGACTCTCCTCATCCAGCTGTGAGCAATGCAACGACTGAGCTTGGCTACTCCAGAGCTCTAGTTAACCTTGTGTTAAATGTTCTTGTTCCATACCCTCAGATGGAAACCAGGACTGGCGGTTACATGGTTACAGAACTCATCACCTGCAACGTACTGTTACCACTCATAAACAGGGTATCGGACCCTGATTGGCTCAACCTGACCATTGTAGACATATTCACCAAATCCAGAGAACCACAGGAAATCGACGTGCGCGACCTCCCAGCAGAAACACTATACAAATGCCAGGTCCAGCAGGAATCCTGGACCACCTGCAAGTCACTGTCTTCTTCTGATCCAGACAGCCTCACCGACAGAAGCATGTCTGACCTGGATGATGTACAGAGTCAGAGCCTGATCAGTGAGAGGGACTCCTCACAGAGCAGCATGGCCAGCCTGACGTCTGCTGGGAAAGCACAAAGTTGCCACACAGGTTTGGTCACGCCATGCAAAGTGAACTGCTGTTCACTCACATCTGGCCACTACACCAACTTATCAGAGTCCAAAATGATTTCACTGGACTCTCTAATTCATTCAGACTCAGAAGATGACCTGACAGGAGGCTTTTGTGAATGTGGTCCTCCAGCTAACTTGTGCAACATGCTCCCTTCGAAGGAAGATGAAGCTTTTGGCTGCTTTGGTCCTCTGAGAGGTCTTGGGCCAAAGGTGGTGGTGCCTGAGGACTCCCAGTGGCCAGCAGGCATTGCTCAAGAAAAATCTCCAGTGTGTCGTCCAAGAAGGCTTTGCCTAACCTCCTTCAACCTTGATGCCTCCAACAACCTACCTGCACCCATGAACATCCAGAATGTGCAAATTTCTGGTACAGTCTCTGCAAAGGAGCAGCGTGGCACAGGCACACACCCTTACACTCTCTACACTGTAAAGGTGACACCACTTCCTCCACTCATTTCTCTATGACTGAGATTTAAATATGTCTATTTGCTGATCTCACATTACCAACCTATTCCCTTTCACAGTTTGAGAAGGGGACTGACACTGATAATGCTGGCTCTCTGCAACCTGCAGCCTGTCACACTGTCAATCGCAGATACAGCGAGTTCCTCAACTTGCAGACACGTTTAGAGGAGAAGCCTGAAGTGAAGAAATTAATCAAGAGTAAGAGATTGTCCTCTGCTTGAAAAATCATTCAACTGTACTATGCAAAGACAGCCATGTGTCTGTGAGTCAATGTTATTCATTACAGATGTCAAAGGCCCGAAGAAAATGTTCCCTGACCTCCCATTTGGTAATCCAGACAGTGAGAAGGTTGAAGCCCGCAAAAGTCAGCTGGATACCTTCCTAAAAGTAGGTCCCAGGGTCAAAACTTCAACCTCTATCATAAAACATTTGTGTAATCTTCTAGCGGGTTGATTTTCTTTTTCTAGCAATTAAGCAGCATTCCTGAGACAGCCAACAGTGAAGACATGCAGGAGTTCCTAGCTCTCAACTCAGACGGTTGCACATATTTTGGAAGAAAGCCTTTTGCCAAGTCAAGAATTGACAAGGTAAGAACAAATATACCATACAATGCTGATCTTAAGATGATACAATTTTAAAGGACATGGTTTTCAATGAAATCTCGAAACATTTCTTTGAGCAAATGAGAGAAAGACAGAGACAAGATTTAACTAATCAGATCATAAAAACAGGCTAAAGGTGAATCACAAACTATCTCTATGCGTTTCTTTCTTTTTTCTTTTTCCCTGTAAGGGATATTTAACTATCTTGTGGTTTGTTTGTTTTTTTGGTTGCAATTAAAGATGATGGAAAATGCTTTAGACACCTTGAAGACAGCATTCCCTCATCCCGAGCCCCTCAGTCCTACAGAGGACGTTGAAGGAGATACTGATGGAAGAACAATGGACAACAGAAAGTACAGGTGTGAGCTCCATCAGCACCAGCTGACAAAATCTTGCGTCCACTCTGGATCGCCCATTATACTTTGCATATGAGTCCAGCCAGTGAGTAACTTCCCACTTCTTTTAAGCTGGGTACCCTGAATGCATCATAAAGTAGGTAAAATGATCCAGCATAAGAGAACAAAATGAGTCAAATCTTGCAAAGTGTAAATGAGTGCAGGTTGATAGTTTTGACTAATTGGGAATTCTGTTTTTGTGCTTCAGGAGGCTTATGTTCCCAAGCAAAATGTCTACATCACTCAACATACCTGACCTACATCCTAAAGTGACATACTGCTTTAGTGAAGGCAGCTCTGTAAGTCACCATACCGCATTCCCCACCTTAATGAATGTGTTTTCAAACATGGGACATTGTCTTTACAAACTATTTGCTCATTATGACTATTCAGGTACTCAATGGCATGTCACTGCCGGGCCTGGAGAGCTTTGTCAGAGAGCAAGAAAGACTTTTATGTGGACTGAACGGGAAAGAGACAGGCAAGGAGAGTGGCAAGCAGCAAGGCAAAAACAGGAAGACTTCAGGGAAAACTCATGGAACAGGTTGAGATCCTCCAACTTGGATTTGATTTGTGTTCTTTGCAGTCACCAACATGCAATGATACTGCATCACCACTTGGGTGCAGCAAAACTCTCCCATTGTCTAGGCCTTAGCTGAGTAGTCCCACTAGATTCTTTCCACAAATGATACGCTTTGCTTTAGATGTGTCCTGATGTGTCTCAAAAGATTCACATAGTTGAAAATAAAATAATATTCACATAGTGTTTTATATGTGAACTGCAGATACAGCTGTGGCAGATGTGGCTTTGAACATCTTATGTCTTCTGATGAAGGATCAGTGGAGTTGGTTGTGCACTGAGAACATACAGAAGACCATCAGACTGCTCTTTGGCACCTTCATTGAAAGGTCAGAGTTCTATTTCTCCTTCTAGACTATTGTCTCCATGGAAGTATATAGCTACTTATCTATTCTTTCTTCCAACACCTGGACTTCTTTTCTAGTATAATGTAAGTAGTCAGTGGCCTGTTAATATATCATGACATTTTCTCAGATTACCACTTTAAATACTATTTCTTTTTCTTTAAATGCAATGTTTATGCCTTATTAAACAAATCCTTCTCCTGGTTTATCATTGGACTCACTTTACCACATTGTCTGTGGGAACTGGGGCTTTTCTAATCTCTAGTGTTCTTCTTTCATCAACTGGCCTCCATTTACGGAGTTGATGTCTGCCTCTGGGATTTTACGGTTCACAGCATGTCAGTAAATAATGTTCAAGCTCCTCCCTTGGGTTTATTGAATGTGTACTTCTTACACATGTTTTCCGTTATCTTCTAATAAGCATGTTTGCATTTCTGGTTTCACTTGATTGATATAATGGCTGATAAAAAAATAAAAAAAACCCAACACACTGATGCACTGGAAAAATATGCACTAAACTGCTGATTTTTGCCTTAGATGGTTGGAAATAGGTGTTGCCCATCTTACCAGTGCCCCCTGCTGGGTGATTTACCTACAAGTGCTGCAGGAAGCTGTTTGGCCGGGTGGCATGCTGCCTGCTCAACCACGGCCTGAGCGAAGCACTGAAGAGAGAAAGGAAACAAAGGAGCAATGTTTGGATTGCCTAATGCAGCTGCTTCCAGGTCTGCAGCAGTTATTAGACCCAGGATCTAGCTGTTATAAACAGTGTCCTGATTTGCACTGTCTCTGAAGGTGTGCTTCTCTGTTTGTGCCTGAACAGAGCTCATCACTGACATGCTGGGCAGCGAGAAGTACAGACTGACCTTGGAGACAATGCTGGAGTCTTTACAGGACCATCACATAAACAAGTGAGTCAGCAACCAAACAGTTTAGTGTTCTGATTCTGCTTTTAACAAGATCTACACTCGGCCCAGATGTTCACAGATTTGGACCTTGATCAGAATTATCCTGCTTTTGAAATCCCAGTGTTTTGCTGTCTGTGATCAAGTAAACCATTGTACTTTTGTGGCAGTGTTTCACATCAACACTGGATCGGATCCCCTAGATCCAGATACAAACATTTGAAGTTGAACAAATCCTGATTACGAATTCTCTAAATAAGCCCACATAAAGTAATGAAGACTATTAGCTGGTAAAAACAACAGATGAAAGAGTCAGCATGGGTCACTTTTAAGAAAACATTACAATAAAACATCCTCTTCCACTTTACCCAGACCAGCCTCCAGCGTTCTCTCTGAATCAGGCACTGCTGATTACAGTTAATGTACAGTGATATTGACCATGGACTATTTTATGGATACACATTCTTATTATTTATACCTTCTGTACTGAAAGTCATAATTGCTATATTAATCTAGTCTACTTCATCACAGTTACAGTTAAACAGATCGGAGGTAAAATATAAATAAATGCATACTTACTGCATATTATTTGAGCAATTTTAATGTTTTTTACATTTTGTTATTTTATTGCGTCACAAATCCACCCTTCTGCTGGCATCAGGTTAATGCAGATTGTTTCTGAACACAGCCACTACTAAAAAGTTTTGAACAACCACCAACCACAGGTGGTTTTGGACCTCAGAGTGGTGGTGTCTAGCTCTATGTAGGTCTAATTAAAAATGGGTGACAAAGTGGAGCATGAATGGAGCTGTGGGGTGGGTAATCCTTAATATAATTTAAATGGATGAGTCATATAAAAATTCACCCCTTGCATGGATTTCAGCATAGCATAGCATAGCATAGCATAGCATAGCATAGCTTTTTCAGACTGTGCAGATGTTTATTTTAGTTGTAAAACTGGACATTTTAAGATGAAGGTCTATGGAAATTAACTCTGACTCTTTTTTTTGAGCCAGCCTCAAGTGGCCATTTGAGGAACTACACCTTTTGGCATTTTGGCAGCTTAATTTTCTTGCCACTGAGTTTGCAGTTTTTGAACAACTCAAGCTTCAAGAATAGACATTATCAAATCAAATTTCAGAATCCTTTTTCTTTTATTTTGAATACTGATTTTTCCCCCGAAATCCGATAATTAAGCTCCAAAACTCAGTATTAGTGTGTGGTTATCAGATTGATGATACAATAAAAAGCAACACGACAGTATTAATGTTTAATCTGGAACTGAATACATATATGTTCACACTTCATCTGAATTACAGTGGGTGTCTTAAACCAGTTAGTCTGTCTGTCTGCAGGCATCTGATCTACTGCATCTGTGACCTGCTACTGGAGTTTCTGATCCCCGAGTCGTGTGACGGGGCTTTCCAGAGGTCTCTGCTGCAGAGCCTGGCAAGAGACGCAGAGAGGGACAATCCTCACATGTGATCAGCACATGATTTACTCTGATGCGCCACAGGTGGAAGCAGCTGATGAATGTGTAGTGTATGTGTCTGAGGAATATGGCTCATTCAGAAAGGCCTGAAGTTACTGGATATAAAAGCTGCACTTGTTATCTTTGATCGATGGGAAAAGGGACTTCATCAAGCTTCAGAAACGACAGCAGCACAAACATGCAAATTGATCGTGGGATCTAGACTAAACAGTGTGCGGTTGTGTTAATAAATGGACATTTAGGTCACTATTGTTGTAGCTACAGGCAAAACAGACACCTTCTGTACCAATGCTGGTTCACAAGTGTGTCTGATAAATGAAAATTGTATTTTCCTTGATTCATTTATTCTTTCACTCATTCATCGTTACAAACGTTGCGTCCACTTTCCATTGAGACCAGACTGGTAAGATCATGCAGTCTAAAAGTTTTTAATATTTCTGAGTCATCAGCTGATGCATTGACTTGATTTGATGCAAGGACTTCAACATATATGCATGGGTCTGTTTTAGGACTGTAAATAAAGTTTTTATCCTGTCTTTTGTTCCTCTCCATCCAGTGGTTGGACTCTGTACAATTGGTGCCTTCATCTGAGAGTTCTGACTTCATTAGTGAAATCAGTAGAGTAAATCCCCCCTCCCCAACCATCAACCTCTTCCTTTATCAAATCCTGACTATTTTTCATGTGTCTAAGCAGAGTATGCTCTGATTAAATAGAAGTTAATCAAGTTAGGATGTGGCGTAGAATGTAAATAAAAACAGAATGCAATGATTTCAAATCTATTTAAACTCCAGCATTTAAATAAAAGCTGGACAGGGACAATCTGCTAAATGTTAAAACTGAGCACTTGCACTGTTTTTGGAAACATGATTTTGAATTTAAGGCCAATGATGCAACATGTTTCAAAAAAGTTAAAAGCAGGGGCAACAAAAGACTTTTGATGAAAACAAACACCTGGTGGAACCTCAGCAACCTTTTCATTCAGGTTTAGTTGCCACTAGGCCAGTAACATGACTGGGTTTAATAATAGGTTCTTAGAGTCTTTCAGTAGTAAAGATTGGAAAGATTTCGTCACTCTGTGTAATGCTACATGCCACAATAATGGATTAATTTAAGTGGTAACATAATATAGTAAATCATTTTTGGACTCCATCCTCTACTGAACATAAGAGAATGGAAAAAGATGTCAAATCTCAACTATGCAAAGAAAAAAAAAAAACACAAATAAACATGATGCATTAATGCCACTGCCTTCTCTGGGCTGAGCTCCTTTTAAATGAACTCAAGCAAAGTTGATCTGATTTGATTCATGGACTCTTAGAACATTAAATGTAACTTTTAAATTAAGTTTTAAAATTAAATTCAAATGTGACTTTAGACCTTACTAAGAGCACCAAATGTGAGCACTACATCAGAGTTTTATTGGATGTGCACTTTCAACGATTGCAAAAAGACACCAGACTGATATTTCAGCGATGAAAGTGGGTGTGGGCAGTGTGTTTGAGTCGTCCCTTGATCTTTTCATCCTGACAGCATTTGAAAAATACTCATGGCATCACTGTCAGTTTCTTTAATGAGGCTAAGATTAATGCTTTACTGCATGACTTTACCACAGTTAAAGCAACATCACCAGTATCTGTGAAGTTCGTAAAGTAAAATAACGCCTTTAATGCAAATCAAAGGAATGCCTTGTAACTCAGTTCAAACGTTAAACATGAATGTGTGGATGTGGTCAATATTAGTGCACTTCAATCACTGTAAGACATTTAATCGCTCTTCAAATAGTGGTGGCTGCTTGGGGCCCCGGGCCTGTGAGGGCGGACAACATTTAAGCTACAGCAGTGGTAATGCTGGTAATGTAAGTTTTCGATGTGATTTGCATTAAGATGCTATCTGTGTAAACTTCAATGCAATATTCCTGTAACAAGTTTTAAGATGACACCTTGTATAAAAGGTTTAAGTTGTACATGGAATGGACACAATAATAAAAAAAAACAATAGTGTATGTACTTGTTGTTTTCCTGCTGCAGACGTTCACATACACAAATTTGTGTCAGATGTCAGGGTGTAAATCCACTCCCTTTGTTTCCACTTGGACTTCATAAACTGGATCTTAGGAACTTTTAGCACATCTCACTTCCTTTCTCATGAGATCATGGGCTGATACTGGCGGGCTCCCACCTCCTGTCTCATGCTTTGGGATTTCACTGGCAACTGGAGAAGACAAAATGCTCAGGCTGCATTGATGGTGGCCCCACACGTCTCAGAGTCAGAGCAGCTGAATTTCCACCACAAATGCTCAGTCAAATAAACAGCTGTGGAAGTTCACGCCTTAAATTCATCATCTATAAATATTGAATTTGTTGATTCATTTCAGATAAGTCTAGAGATGTATTATTGGTCATTTAAAATGTCTTTAAAAACAAATGGTTCATTTTGTACTCCTTGCAAAGATCCCCCTTCTTCATAGACAACTTCTATCTGAATGTGCATAAAACAATAAACTATAAATATATTTTTTTGGTATGATTTGGATCTATGAAAAAAATAGCATTTTTACAAAACCCATACTCTCCCCAAACTAGGTTGGCTATTGTTCAGGCCTGACCAGGTCTAGCCACACTAAAGAGCTTACATCAGCTAAATGCATTATGCACAAGTGGGATTTTAACAACTAACTTTTCCGCAGGTGCCAACAGCAATGGAAAGGTTTTCATTTATCTTGTGAAATATCCCTGGATCTAACGTCTTGGATTCATTGGTGCCAATTTTGTACAAACATTCACGATTCCCCAAGTCTGAACCAAGTGACCCTCTATTGGGGTAACACAATGGTGGCTGAAGCTATGATCCACTGGTGAAAACAGAATTATCAGAAACCCTCTCAACATTTCCTACTGTTGCAGATTCATATAAAAACATTTAATAGACAAAACACAAGTTGACTTTTATTATGAAGTAGTTGGGAAATGTGTTGGGTTTCAGTGTATGCTGCTATTGTCATCACAAATGCATCTAGAAGACAAGTCTTTTTTGACACTTATTGAGTGTTGAGACGATAAGGAGCAGCCCCAGTGAGCTGTTAAATGAAGAGCTGCAGGCAACAGGCAGAAACTCAGATATGTCTGCATGACAAAAGGCCAATGACTGACTGACTTCTTTATTAAAATGACAACATTTGGTTCTGCTGACCTCAGAATTCTATGAGCTGTAGTATTAAGCCGCATTTGCATGAATGAAACACATTAAACTAACATGGAAAACATATCAGCTAAAATGTTAGCATTTAGCTAAGAGCACCGCTGTGCTTCAATACAGCTTCACAGAATTGCTAACATGACTGTAGACTTATATTTTGGCTTCGTTACCACTTCTTTTCAGATTTCTGGTCATAAATATTTCCAGATATTCACGAAAAAGTAGAAGCAAATATCAGCTGGACTGCAACCATTACCCGCTAAACTTTGTTTCATGCTGTGCATAATTCACATCGATATAAGTCACTCATCTAGACACATGTTAGTGTTGCCTATCTACTGTCTGCATTTTAAGCCATTAAAATATTATTTCTTGCGCCTGTGTAGAGCTATTTGAGACTTTGGACCAGATGGCACGCCTGTTGTGTTCACAGCGTCATTGGTCTGGAGATGAAACACAATACTGCCCATGATGATGATGATGATACCCACAGGCATGAATCATTACCATGATGTTGATATTAAACTGGTCTCTTATATTTCCTCATGGTTGCAAACAACAGATGTTCTGTATATGCATGCAATAGTTGGGATGCCAGCCATAGGTAACGGTTTGCTCACTGACCGTGGTGAGTCCAACCACAGCACTGACAATCCAAGAAAAGCAGACCAACAGCTGAAGTGTCATGAAGTGAGTAAGTTTCATGGCAGAATTCCATCTTTGAAAGGTGAATGTACATACTCTCTCCAGATGTAGTGATTACTCAGAGCAGGGGAGGATCACCAGCTGAGGTTAACTAGTGTGTACGAGCTACATCTGAATGTTAAACCTCTATTTTTTATCTTGCAGCGTAATTAAAAGCAGCATCGTGCATGAATCTCACCAGTGTCGTCATTTACAACAACAATCCAGCAATAATGCCGGAACATGACTTAGAATCACAGCAACATCTCCTGGCGTGAGCATGACTAACCACTAGTTCTCGCATCTGACCTTTCGATGAAGCTAATCTGGTTCCTGTTAAAAGTTTGTCTTCTGCTGCACAGTGCAGATGTGCAGTGAGGCCTTCATAAAACTCCACCACGCCTCAGTGTCCTACTTCCATCTACTTAGACTGTAAAACAAAAAAAAAAAAAATTCTGGGAACAACAACATATTTCAATTGCCATCTGACTTTATCCCACAGCAATCCTCCCTCCCGTGTTCCGCCTCTGCTCTATTTTATTTGAATATTTGGCCAGTGGTTGAGCTGAAAGACAAGAAGGTGTGAGAAAGCAGACATACAGCTTACGGCATCATAACTAAAATATCCATTGTGATAAGCAAAAACATGAGGCCTCAGGTTTGAGAGCAGCGAATTGGGGGAGGTTGTCTCCAGCTTGGAGTAACTGAGTCAAACCATCAATCACTCTCACTTCTGGTAACTGTCTGCCTCTAATGACCTCTGACCTCTGTTTAAGGTTCATCTAAAAGTTTATCAAGAGTTTCTGCTGGGTCAGCAAGATGTTTCAGAGCCAGTTTCACTGATGGGAAAATTACACAGCTTCTTAATTTCTCTTGACTAGTCTGAACTAGCCTGGGTGCCAGCCGAACTTAGTCCCGCCCACAACATTTGAGGTCTGGAAGTTCGGTCTGGCATTGCTCCGTTGAGGCGCAATTATGCTCGAACAGGAGCTGTTCGTACCAATCAGATTCTCAGGGCGGGCTTTATACGATGATGGACAGATGATCAACAGTAATGTAATCAACCACGTCACCAAAGAGCGCTTGGGTTGAATTTGTTTACAACAAAGATGGCTGCTGCTGGAGAACTGAGATGTGTAGATTCTGCCATCGAGTCTGTTCTAGAAGATATCGACAGCGCATTAATTTTAAAAGAGGAACAGATAAATGCGATCAAGGCATTTGTTAATCGGAAAGATGTTTTTGCCGTCCTTCCACGGGATTCGGCAAAAGTTTAATTTATCAGCTGGCTCCGATCGACGCTAAGAAGATGACAACACCGGCAAAAATCGTTTACACTCATCTTCTTCTTCTACTTCTTCCAGCGTGCGTGCAGTTGAGTTCTGTTGACAACTATGCGTCGCTTAACATACGTCACACACTCCGTTGCTCTGATTGGTTATAGGTCTATCCAATTGAGTGCAGAGGCATTTTTTTTCCTGGTTCGGTTGAAACACGCCCCATAATCACAGCCCAATGGAGCGGTATCAGACTCACATTCTGACTAGAATTGAGTATGGCTACGTCAGGCTAAGTCTGAACTAGTCTGAGAACACAATTTATGTTTAGATATAAAACTAATAATAGTTATAGTAACATAATGCTTAAAAATGTATTTACATGAATGGAAATGATATCACATTTAGTTTATAAGGCGTCTACACCCACAAATTGCTCACCACGAGTGCTTTAAAACTGAAGAAGCTACTCGGATGAATGGCGAATGGTGAAACTCTACAGGTCCAGTTGCCTTTCTTTAATGTTTTTGGGTATACCATGACCTGGTGTAAGTCTAAATTACAATCTATTAATTTATCATCCACCTCCATTATTTCTCCAAATGTCAGCAAACATGTCACAACTTGTGGACTTGGATCTTACTCAACATTTCCACTTACAAAGTTCAGATTTTGAAGATTGTTTTCATTGACTGGGTTTCCTTTTTATCCCCTCACCATCAACCCTTTTTTATCACATCCCCACGACCCCCTTTCGTCCCACCCCCTCGACCCCTTTTCATCCCATACCTTTCAACCCTTCTCATACCTTCATTCATTTGTCTCATGGCCTGTCTACCAATGAACTTATTTGCATCATTTGAGGTGTGGTCTTTGTTAGTGAACCATCAGCATTTGTAGCTGTTACAGATCAGCTGCAACTTTATTATAAACCGTATGAGTTCGTCTTCTTCTGAACACACTGGACAAATGTGTGCACACTGCTTCTAAAAATGTCAGAGGTGACATTCTTGAATCTGAGTACAAGCTGTACCATCCAAGTTTGTTATGTTTCTTCCTAATTTGCATACATGACATGACTTACCTTTACAACCAAGACATTTTGACATATATGTCTTACTGAGGTCAAGGTGCTGTGCTTCGTATGTGTTTCAAGGGTGGAATGTATTTGAAAGTCTGTCGCTGCCACAGATTAGCAGCGATTTCAAAAACATCCCAAACTTTGTAACCATTTATATCCAATCATTGCTCGACCATGGCCTCCTATTACAGGTTACATATGCCAATGAGCTGTGTGCATTTCAAAAAGTGTAATATTCACATTTTTTTTAGAGTCCTAAGCATGTCTGAAAATGTCTGAAACTGAATGAAAAATATGTTCTTGATATTTACGCAATGAAGCATGACAGTGTGAAGTTTCACGATAGCAGAGAGAAGTGCCCCTTGAGATTCAAGATTACGTAACGTGTTTGCATGTTAAGTCTTTTCCTCCCTCTCTGTACACTTTCTTCACATGACTGTATTTACAGGCTGCACCTCAAAGGAAATGTAAAAGTGACACCATCTGTCATTTTAATGAGTAGCCTTTGTAAGCGCTGGGCGTAGTATTCTCTGTTTAAACAGGTACGACATAGTAAAAAGGCTGCGCAGAGTTTGATTTACTATAACTAGAAATCCTATAGGGCACATTACCCCACAAAGAAGAAGAAATCAAGCCCATATGGTATGAGAACACTAGTTATTATGATTGTACATGAAATAGCATTGCTGCATATTGCACAAGGGTTCTATATGTTGAAAATATAATGTAGTGCACTCACTGACAGTAGCCACAGTAAACAAAATACGGTATACTGTATTCCACTTTAAAAATATGAGCTGAGAAGTTGTCAGATCTCACATAAGGCTATTTCTTCTGCCCTGTTTGATGGATGAGGAGCATTGAAACAGAAGACTGAACAGCAGTCTGTCCTGGAAAGGCTCTGGAAATCAAACATAACTGCCACGTTTGATTTGTACCCAGGAATTACACCAAGTCATTATTACTTACTCTGATCTGTACGCAGACAGAGAGCAGACACAGGCATGTGAACATGTGAGTAAATCAGTCCAGAAGAGTCTCAGGGTAACAATCGTGTAGTTTTGCACTGTACCAACTGTACAAAACAAGTGGCGCAGGATAAGATGCAATGAGTAAGTAAGTAACAGTGTGGCGATACGTACAGTTTGGTTTAATAGTAAAATAAACTGTAAATACTCTCTAACTGCAGTAAAACTCCTCCAGAACTCACACAGTTCTGTCCCAAGCTCGTTTTTAAAGGTGTCTCTGCACATCACCATGTAATGCACCACACCAAATTGGATAGGTGCTGCCTATAGTCATGGTCCTGATAATGGTAAATGGCCTTGCTTTTATATAGAGCTTTTCTACCTATTAGTACTCAAAGCACTTTACAGTCATAGACACATCTACCCATTCGCTCACACATTCACACACCAGTGCCATGCACTGGGAGCAACTGGGGGTTCTGTGTCTTGCTCAAGGACACTTCGGCATGTGGCACATTCTCGAATCGAACCGCTAACCATCTGGTTCGACAACCCGCTCTACTTACTGAGCCACAGCCGCCCGATAATGGTACCGGTGTCAAGCTTCATCTTTTCCAATATGCTGTCATAACACAACTATGAGATGTGAAGAAATAAACTTATAATGCAATGCTTATGCAATGGAACTGTGTCCCCAGCAGTTTAATGTCATCAGTCAGACGGCACTCTACAAAACACACACTCCTTATGTCCAAATAAAGCCAGTCATGCCATCACGTCATGTTGTCAATTCAAAAACTTTACAATTTGTGATTGGTGGTTATTAACTTATTAATTTGTATTCAAGAACTGCTCTATGAATTTGAAAGGTGACTGTATAAATAATGAATAAACGAGAGGCTGAGACAGTACAATGCATCATCTTTAGTCAACTGCTCACACTACTGTTTATGAAGTGACCGGGGTGAAATGAGGTCGGGAGGCTTTATGAGAGCTTTGGGACTTCTGGGAAATGGTAGTAATTGCATTTTGACCTGGGGTGTGAAACCAAAGCTATGATATACAAGCAACCAGGCTGCAAACAGATTTAGGCGAAGGTGGTAAACATAGTCCACAGAAACATGCATGCCATGTCAACACTCTAAATTGTCTGGTTTAAGCATCCAACTCACATGAGAGCCAGATGTGTTTATCAATCTGATTATGATTTTAAAACGTCAATATCATCCATTTTCATGAATTCAAAGCAAGGAGAATAAAATCTAGTCAGCAACAAAGGAGCAGAGCTTTGAGGGAGGAAAAGGGTGAGGAACTCCTGCTGTAGCATGGAAAACAGAAACATGAAACAAACATTCGACAGCTGAGCTGACATAACGCAGAATAACCACACTGGAGCCAACGCTGACGTAGCACCGGAGTCAATTTGATGTCTGTCAGGGCTTAATTGTACCATCCTTCAAATGATCTACACTGACAAAACAGAGATTAGCAAAACTCTCTGCGAGCTGCAGGCTGGCAGCCAGAAGATTTGGCTGAAAGGCCCTGTGTGCAGAGGGAGGGAAAGTTAAAGTCTTCCAAACTGTTTGTTTAACCCAAAATGTACAAAAAACTCTTTCAGCTTATGTTACATTAAAAATATACACTTTAAGTCTCATTTCCTTTCTGGTTTTCAAGCAACGGCTAATAGCATATTTTGACTGGGAAAGTGGGAAATTTGGGAAGTTGGAAACATATGCACGTCCAGTTTGTATTTGATGATGAACTAGGAAGCAGAATGTTACACTCTATAGGATGAAACCTGTCAACAGTCATTTACAACCAAACCTGAGAGACGAAAAAAAAAAAAAGAATCTAACATTTGTGCCAAACACTGCGCTTTCTCTAGTGACCAAGTTGCAATGACAAACTTTTTGCCAAACACCAGAAACAAACGTGTACAAAGCCTGGTACAAAAACAGTTTTAGTCTCTCTAATTCCCCCATTCGTCAAGTGCACAGAGAGTGATTTTTTATATAACTTGTATTTAAATTCAAGGCTTAAAGCTCTGCATAGTTTAGGGTGCAGTTGCTTTGAGTGACAGGTGGGTTGTTGGCTGTATGCTCCACTTAAAGCCCATTTTTAACGTAGCCAGGAGTTTTGTGGAGTCAGACGCTGCCAAGAGCCACCACACTGACCATCCAAACTGCTCTTCAGGAAACCTATGGAGACGTCACAGACGGTTCTATCTTTACATACAGCCTTCTGCTTGCATTTAGTTAAACTCATGGAGCTTGGATGTGAGGCTGACTTTAGGCTAATTGTGATTTGTAAATAAGTTAACGTCTACTTAGATTTATATACATGTCATGCAGGGGTGATGAGGAGAGAAGTGATATCATTCATCTGTGCTGCTCTGTAGCCCGAGCTGGTTTGACCTCCTCCACTCTCCCCCCTGTAGAATCAAAGGGTTTGCATTAACACTTGGCTCCACGCGGAGGGACTTTCTGAAACTTGGAAGTTTGTTCTCTGCCACGAGTCAGAACAGTCTGAGCATGAAGCAATGTGAGCTGCACAAACAAGGCACAAACACTCAGGAACAGGAGTGCAGCGTGTCTCTGATGCTTTGGCATCATACCGGTTGGACCGTGCCTGCTGAGATGGAACTTCATGAGCTCATATCGCCATTGTACACCCTCATGGCTTGACTTTATTTATTTAAGTTTGTCTTCACATCACTTTTTCCCATCTGCATTTCACATATTTATTTTGTTCATATGGAAACCGGAGCTGGTGTACTTCCCAGCAGTGGAACTGTAATCACTCTTTGAACCAAAAGCTTTCCATATCTGTTTATGACATTCCAACATATGAGTTTCATATAGCCACACATGGGAAGTTTCACTTGGATCACTGCAACAATACAGTTACTTGTCTATACACAGGCCGTTTTACAGTATTGTTAAAGTCAAGCTTTAACTGTATAACAATACTGAATGGGTGTTGGCAAACCGTGGTTTAATTACTCATCCGGTAGTTACTGAACAACATAATTATAGATTATAATTCATTGGTAACTGCATTCCTAAAGACCGGATAAACATGCACTGTACTCTAGTCTGACCCCTGTTTCTTGAGTGTAAGGTGGGTTTGTAGAGCTTTTTTCCACTGGAGAACAGCTGGAAACAAAGTTGGTGATCACAGTTTGTGGGGTTTAAAACCTAATTGCAGGTCAAAATTATTTGCCCTTTTCAGATTGAGTAAGTCTTGACTGTTGGAGGTTTAATGGAGTTTGGTTCCAACCACAACTTTAGGAGACTGATGCTCAAAACACAAAGAAATGTGCTTTAAATGTGCCTTAACACATTCTTTGGCCCCTGCAGTCAACAGAAACAAGCTGTAAATTGATGCTTGTAAGGGACAATGTATTACAAACTGTTGCTTGTGAAAAAATCCTGTATTACTTGCACTTCAAGCTTTGGTATATTCTACACTAACATCTGGGGAATTTATCCGACACTAGTGGCACCAGTGCTTTGTCGAAAAGGCTAGTTACTAACTTTGTCTGCTGTGTTGATGCAATTTCTGTCCAGTTTTTAGAACTTATTCTCTCAAAGCAACAGTCTGTTGCTGCTGAAAAAAGCACTGATCAAAGTTTAATAGAATAAAAAATAATTATTGTTATCCATTGTCTATATAAAACAATAGTTATTGTAATAAATGTTCAATTAAGTGCTTGGCACATCAGAATCCATCACTTCAATGGTATATACAATGTGACACAATGAGCTGAGATGGGCTTCATACTCGGTATTATTACTGTTGTGCTTCCAAGGACTCCTACAGTTCACAGAGTTTCCTTTCTCTCCTCACTGAGTGGAGAGAAACCATTAATGTCCTTTTCTGGACGACCCCTGGGGTCCCAAACAACATGTTGTGTCACTGTTTTCCTTCTCCCTAGAGCTCCTTTGATGACACCCATGCGGCACCACCTATCCGTGCAGGGGAAGAGTCGACTCCTGCCGCCCCTGTGTCAGGCCTCCACTGCAGGCAGTTTGGTGTCAGTAAACTCCTGCTTGATTATGTAACACCTTCAGGAGTGGGCTGGTGATTTATTGTACAGGTGTTGGGAGGCTCGGAGCTTGTGGAGTCGTAAAAGAATACCAGGGGCATGTTCACTGACGAGCAGGGTCAAGACGCAC
The DNA here is from genome assembly GCF_963514085.1 of Chelon labrosus. Lineage (NCBI taxonomy): Eukaryota > Metazoa > Chordata > Actinopteri > Mugiliformes > Mugilidae > Chelon > Chelon labrosus. The sequence goes on along the minus strand of NC_140350.1, from coordinate 2,974,220 downwards.
ATGTGGACAGGTGCAAACACACGTTAGCCTTCATTCTCATGCAGAATGAAGCTGGCAGGCTTTCATGCATGCACACATTTATTTGACACTTACATCCATGACACGAGTTCTCTCTGGTTGTCTCCTTGTACTCCATGTGCCAGAGCCAGGTGTTGCATTGCTGTGAAGGTGTGTATGTTTAGTGAAAGACAAGTCAGCCCTGAGGCTTCTCTGCATTTTTCAAATCTTACATTCTTGTTAGAAATGATTTAGTCATATTTGATCTTTATGGTCTGGACAGGATTCAGATGTTTTAGAGCTGGAATACTCCAAAACTCCAAATGTTGCATTAATAGTTTTTAATTCCAATTCAGGACATCGATGTTAAACTCTTCATCCACTGTTTAAAATTAGGATCTCTAAGATTCCAGTTGGGGTCTCTGCTGATAATGCATGCATTTGAGTTCTGTTCAAATAAGCGTTCAAGTTTCAGAGATGGAACATGAGAAGATGAACAACTTATGTAACTTCTGATCAGTGTTTCTTCTTCAAAGGTATGGGCTCAACATTACGTTACTACACAGTTGTTCAATTTCAGCCAGTAAATGCATATGTAATTTCCTGTGACTCACTTGTGCATATGTATGCCATATGTCATTTGACTCCAGAATGGGAAAGACAGACACATATTATATAATATTTTGGAGGATAAATGAGTACCACTCATTTATATAGTATATAGTTTATTTATATTTTTAGTATATAGGCCATCTAACTGCTTTTGATATTGTGATGCTCTTGATGTGTTTACAAAAGGGGAGTGAAGCAATCATTTTAAAATCTTAGTCATTTGATCACGAGGACCTAAAATGTCTGTTGATGTTGTAAATGAGATAAATAAATTCTGTTCTGTTGTCACAAAGCAGGTTAGGTTAAGTTCAAAGAAGGGAATTCTGAGCTTTCGGGCTGAGCGAAGACATCCGATGGGGAGAGCTGAATATTTTCAAAAGTTTTTTAAGGGTATTAAAGTGTCCTGATTTCTCACAAAGGGACATAAAGGCTTTTGATCAGTGTAGAGCAGATGTGCTATCTGAAGCAGGGTCAAGTCCCAAATGTTGAAAATCTTCTTGTGCAGATGGCGATTTATGATATTTCTGGCCTTCAGCTACATAATAATATTATGAGATTTGAAATTCTGCTTTGAAATATAGAATGTATTTTATTCAGGCACAAATCATCCTTCATTAGGAATATTTCTGTGCACAGCCATGTTTGTCAGGGAGAAGTTGACATGTTTTTCTTTACGCTGTGTCACTACGCTCAACATTTCCAGAAAAGGAAATAAACTGGAGCCTGGAAATGTTGCTGGAATTTTTAAGCAATATTGTAGTCCCACAAATCGCACTCAGTTTATCATCACAGATAACTTAAGGCACTGTGAGTTGTGTAACTTCATACTTTTTCTGTTTGCACATGGGACCATGCAAAGTGTCTTCTCGTCTGAAAGTGGCAATTCAGCAGATCTAAACTAAAAGGTAATTAAGCTGAGCAAGGGGTTAAGACTGATTTTGCTGAGATTTAGTAGAAAAACATACAGTACGTCTCAGAACATCTGAACTGCTAATGTTACATAGTATGGTTTACTTAAAATCGCACAGATAAATTTCAAATAAAAAAAAAATTTCTAGGATAAAGCACCTAGTGTGTGTTCTTCAAATAAAGGAATAAGGATTGAAAACATCTTCCATCAATCAAGACATGAAAAGTTAATTGTTTCCAAGCTTGCAGACAAACCTACAGTGGGCGTCACTCCCACATAAAAGGTTCCCTCTGGAGTCAGTGTTTGGTTTGTCTGTAGCTGCTTATGAAACATTAAGCTTATAATTATTGCTGGACTGAACCTTCCCTTAGTTAGGGGCGGCACAGTGGCGAGGTGGTTAGCACTGATGCCTCACATCACTCCGGGTACTCCAGCTTCCTCCCACCATCCAAAGACATGCTTGTTAGATTCATTGGTGATTCTTAATTGGCCGTAGGTGTGCATGAGCGTGTGAATGGTTGTCTGTCTCTCTGTGTTAGCCCTGTGATAGACTGGAGACCTGTCCAGGGTGAACCCTGCCTCTTGCCCGATGACAGCTGGGATACGCTCCAGCTCCCCGTGACCCTTCACACAACAAGTGGTTACAGAAGATGAGTGAATGAATGAACTTTCCCTTAGTTATGCTGCAATAGGCCTAGGCTGCTGGGGGACGATGCTCTGAGCACGTCTTCTACTCTCTTCTCGCATCTCTTTTGTCTGGCACTGAGCTCCTGTCCTCTGATTTCTTATTTATTTCTTCTCTATGACTAGTCAATTCTGTGCTATTACCGTATAGCATGTTAACTGCAATGTATCTGTGACAGATGTAAGTTTATCTCGCAGCTCCTGTAGGAACTTTTGCCAGTGTTGACCTTCACATTCACACATCAGTTTTTTGGCTGCAATTCTCTGCTACAACATTCACATGAATGATATGAGATTCATTTTATTACGATGTTTAAACTGGTGTTTTGTTTTTTGAAGTCCATAAAAAACAACAGCCATGGGTGAGCAGATCTCTGAATAAAATCTGATTATTGTTCTAAATAGCTCAGGGTCCTGAGCACTTAGCCTCAGGTCTGTTTGTGATTACAAGGTAAAGGTTACCAAGATCATGGGAAACTTCAAACTCTTTGTTGGAATAATACCGATGACCAACATTGTCCTCTGGGTGACCGAAAAGTGCCGTTGGGACTAATAAATAGATCTTATGGTGCCTCTAAATTTAAGCTGGACGTACTCTTAAGCAGGGTCCACTCATGTTTAGGTCTTTTGTGTATGTGGCTGTTTGCTCTTTGATGTGAGGATGTGTGAATAAATCATTTGGCTTGTTCAAAGAAGTCTGAGTGTTGAAGTAAGAATGGTTACAGTTGCTGCGCTGCACCAGGTTTGACTTACAGTTACGGGCTCTGAGTGTTTCATTTGTTGTGACCACAACTTAAAATATTCACTTACTAAAATAAACCACCAAGCTGGACTTGGTTAATAAGAAACATGGACACAGGGAAAACAGCTGCTTTCCAGAAGTTATAAAATGCTTTATAACTTCTGGTGTGCTAATCAGTTTACTGATTAACACATTATAGAATGTAATCGACCCCAAGCCTGTCAAATGAGCCAAATAACATAATTTTAATTAACAACATTCAGACATGCTGAATGCCAGAGTTGAGCAACCTACTTGAAAAACTTGAAAAAGTCAATAATCATTCCAGTGCTCGACATACTCGCATTGCTCCTTACTTTCATTACTCAGGACAGCTCGGCCGTCAAAGTTGCATTTAAACATCTTCTTAATAGCCACACATAACATATTCTATACCTAAAGTGGTAAAGAAGAGTTTCATATAAATAAACGCATAATTGTTACAGCTAATGTGCTCTCTGTAAACATATCTGAATATGAGGACAGAGAGCAATATTGTCATCAGAGTATAGGATCCAGGATTGCTGCAAATGCAACTAAACGTTTCCTCCTGCTGCAGCTACACATTAAAAGCATTTAACCAACAGAAGTTGACCTTTATTATGAAGTACTCACAAAAGAAGCAGTATGTTTTGTCAGTGAGCTTACCACTACCGTTCATCAAAAGTGCATACACAAAACAAGTTTTGGGCATTTTTTTTGATAATTTGAAATAATCCAGGGATTACTGCTCCAAGTAGCAGCCAAAGTGAGCTATTGGATGAAGAACTGCAGGCAAACACCACCAACGTCTCAGCCAGCTGACTGTCCTCTCACTGTTCATAGTCATGCTGTGTGCAGCTCAGTGAATGACGAGAACAGTGCTGCTTAAGTTGCACAAGGGGGTCACACCAGATGCTAAATACAAGAGTACAACTTTTTTCTTTTACTTTTGCAACTCATGGATCTATACAAATGATTAATTTTCTTACATAAACAAATGCACAAGAATAATACTTCTGTCATATTTCAATCATTTGATTGTTTGGGTTCTGTTTGTCTACTGACTGAAAATCTGCTGATGTTTTCAGTCATTTCTATATAGAAATTTAGAAATTCTGAAGGGCACAAAAACTTTTAAGTGGCACGGTATAGCCTAAACGTTTTTACCAAAACAGATTGTTTTACTGTCTCCAAAATACTGTAAATTAGTAGTATTATTATGAATTAAATGTTACCACCAGTCATAAGCATCACCCAATTAACCAGGGCTCAAACGGCTGAAAATGACGCTTTAACATAATATGTAAAAACAGAAATAGAAACAGGGTGCCTGAAACATGGAGTCAGTATTTAAAACTGAAGAAGCTACTTGGATGAGTAGCGAAAGATCCTCATGAAAACTCAATGAGTACATTCCTGTAATGGGTCATTCATGAATGTAGACATACCAGTGGCTGGTGTTATGAAAACATGTAGATGTGATTTAAAGCTGTCTAGACAATACACTCACCGATGGCTCAGTGTCCTCATCTGTGTTTCATCAGAGAATCTCCCTGGTTTGGTCTAGTCAGCAGGTTTATACCGCTTTTAAGACAACTCTGGAGTTAGTAAGGACCTACTGCCTTATGGCACCTCCAGCTGTGCTAGCACATGCATGACCAGGCTGTGCACTCATAGTAGATGGACCCAGATGGCAATGTCGACCCTCCATTTCAAAAAGAAGAGAGACCTAGTTCATCATTTTAGTGATGAACTAAAATTAATGTAATCTCTTACACTATTTATCACTCTGACGTGCAGTTTTTCTGGATCGCTGTTACTAGAACAAAGCAACTAAAAGACAAGATGGCTGCCCCAGCAGTCATGTTTCACATCCAGTATGTTACGTATTTTCTGCTCCTAGTAACACCTTATCCTTTTTATTTTATTTTTTATTTTTTAATTCTGTTGGTTTTTCCCTTGCTTTCCAGGGGTGTTGCTTGGAAGAGAACCTCCAGTTGGGGTTTGTCAGAGATACTGGAACACTCAAGACAGCAAGCGTGGTTTTCCTGCTTTGATGGCTGTTTTTCTGCCAAGTCTTGGAAAAGCCCTGCAATGGGGTTTGGCTTTGCTCTGATGTGATGCTGACTCTGTTACAATGTGGCTGTGAGTAAACTTCCAGGAAGCCTCGGGGTTAAAGCGCCGGGGCCCATCAATCTGTAACAACAACAACACACTGATGGCTGAGTAACACAACATTTGATTCAAGAGAATAGCTTGTCTGTCTCATTATTTTCTCCTGGGAGATAGCGAGGGGATGACTCTACAGATACTGGAACATGAGTGTCATCATTGTGATATATTACAAATAGTTCTTATATGTCTGCTTCATATAAGTAAGATAATATAATCCTTTAATGTATTCCACAGTGGGGAAATTTGCTGTGTTACAGCATCTTATAGTAAGGACGGTGCACAAGGACATATGGCTTGTGAAAAATGGTAGCTAGTAGGAGGTCTGTCTAATGCACACTTGATTAATTGATGGTTTTAAAGGAGGTATATAATATCTGAATGATGTATTACACTATAAGGGTGTACATAAAGTATCTGAAACAAGGCTGACATTTAGACATGCTCCCTGCGTTGTGGTGTCGCATTAATCGATGTATGCAGCCAGACAGACAGTGCTGCTTTGTGGAGAAATAGAGCAGAGTGGCACACTGTGGGGTGCTGTGGTTTTATGAGTCCTCCCTTAATTCACTAACAAAACACTTAATCTTGAGACACTCTGCGCTTTGAAGTGTAGGAGTGGATTACCTCTTTTTTTTTTTTTTTTTTATTTGGCCCCATTATTGCTTTAGCTCTAGGGTTGGTCCACCGCTTTGGTCCTAACTAATATATCATAGTAGCTATTGGACGGATTAGCTTGAAATTTGAGACAGACATTCATGGTCCACAAAGGAAAGATCATGCTGTCTTTTCATATAATACTGCCGGTGGAGTACATTTATCACTTGTGAAATACATCCACGACCACATCATTGGTAATCCTCTGACTTCGTTCCGAGTGACGACATTTGTGGTTTTCAGTGAATTATTTAAATTGGACGCCATCTGTGGCAACCTAACATACATATCAGTTTTCTATTCAGGAGACTGAAGAGTACAGGAAACAAGTACATTATGTAACCTATGTTAATGTAGTGTTTAATAATTGTCTTCTATATGATTTGCATCACAGACTTACACATGCTCAGTTTAATACTGCTTATGTATATATAAACACAAACAGCATGATATAATTACCATAGTAAATTAAGTCATTGATAATTTTACAGGGACAAAAGAAACATATGAGAAACGTGTTATATATCTATATCTATTCATTCATTCATTCATTCATCTTCTGTACCCACTTGTTCCTGTCAAGGGTCGCGGGGGTCTGCTGGAGCCTATCCCAGCTGTCATCGGGCGAGAGGCGGGGTACACCCTGGACAGGTCGCCAGTCTATCGCAGGGCTAACACAGAGAGACAGACAGACCTCTATATCTATATATACATATATATATTGATCTGTCAGATTATTTGAGTAATATATCAAACACACTTGTGGATGATGATGATGATAAGAAGATAAGATAATAAACATCTATCTCAGTTGTTATAGTTATTGTTAATATCATATTCTGAAGTGTCTTTAAAGATATAAGTTGTGGATGTGTATTCATGTTATATTTGGTACAGTTTTAACACATTTCTAATGGCCTTCCTTACATGAATGTGCTATGTTTCTTTGAACCATTAGAGGTAAAACACAGATTAGTGTACTGACAGTGAAGCAGAATGTAATACACGTGCCTCCCTTGAGAGAAGCCTCTCCATCCCTGCTGCTCTCACTACCACATGCTTTCAATCAGTTTCCCACCGACTGAAATGTCCTTACATGGTGCTCTGCTGAGTCCAGAGATGGTTATTTTTTTTTTATATTTTTTTTTTTTTGTCTTCTAAAGTGAAAAGTAAAATTGATCAAATGTCACTGATATTGTGAATTTATTATGGAGCTAGCTTATTTATTCAATTGGCAAGTCAAACTATAACATGTTTGATAACTAAATGTTTCTTCCGGTGCCTTAAACTTTCAGCTGAAAGGGGAAAAAGAAAAGAAGAAAAGAAAAAAGAAACTCTACCCAAGAGGTGACTTTATAAAGCTGGCATTAGACATGTGGTTTACTTTTCTTATAAACAAATGAAAACAAATCTCTTCTAAGACAGAACCGTTACATTTAGATGAGGGCGAGTTATGGGCTGCAGCTCATTAAGTGCACATCTGTCTAACAGGTTTCAGAGTTGTGGAGTACACCACATAAACATTATAATTACTGTTGTAGGCTGGAAATAAAAGTCAGCCAGGGAAGAAAACAATGATGCAAACATTGAACAACATTCAGATTACAATGACATGGAATGACACCACCAGAATGGTTTATTTGTTGAAAATCCTATTAAGAAAGAGATTTTTTTTTTTGTTCAATAACCAGGTCAGATGTCATGCCACACTGAACATGAAAGCAGTTTGAGCCTTCACGTGGTAACTCCTGGTTTGGCTACACACATTTGACTTGCCTTTTACGAGTTAAATCATTCAAGTGGTGAGCTCCATCCGTTTATAGTGATTTTTACATAAAGTGTAAAAGGAAAAAACAGTGCTAACAACCTGTGGAAAGACACGTCTGAAAATAATGACGACTGACTCCCTATCCACATCCAGAACCAGATATAGGAAGCAGATCCCTGCTGCAGAGTTTTCTCGGGCTTCACCTCAGTGTGGCAATAACATTTATAGAAAAACATGTGGTTTTCACACTCGGCAGTAAAACTCTTGCGCGCACATCAGTGATTATATACGTGGCCAAAAGGACGACACCATCAGCCAACGGCAAGGAGGCAAACAGATGTCTCCAGAGTTGTACATTATCTTATATGAATGTTACATATCAGCTTCACAAAACTCTATTAACTGCACCAGCTTCTCATAAATCACTTGTTTCAACCAAATGAGAGGCACACATTCACGAGTGTGTTCCTCATATTCAGTCATTGTGATAAACGGCAGTTCTTACAGTTTAATTCATAATAAAATGTTATTGAATGGTAAAAAATACCATTCACAGTGTCCTTAAGAGAACTACTGAGTGAATGATTTAACATGATGCGTTTTTCTAAAGCAAATTGGTCCATGGCATATATGTGTAAGAGTCATGGTCCAGTTTTGTTTGCCTCATACATTATGACGTTGTAAAATAATATAAATAATATATTAGGCGAGATGATGTTCCACTTTAGGGGAAAATATGCTATAGGAAAGATGTTACTATATGTCATCTATGATGTCCATATGGTGTTACTTAATTTCAGTATCATATTTACCTCCTGAATTATTTAAATTTAGACATTATATGCAGTCAAACAAGTGTTTTGTTCCTCCTGTCAAGAGAGAAAGAATGACATAGGTCTGAGCCACTTGGAATTTTTCTTAACCCCTCCTATGAGGCACTTAATATCCACTGTGCTTGGCCAAGTAGTTGTTGCGTGAGGCCCATTGTCTAGCTGTCATGTGCTGCATGCATTCTGGTGATTCATCATCACCAGTGTATAAACCTTGTCCCTAACTGACACTGACCTTGTAAAATCCTTCCTGTCACTACAGCTGCACCACCACCACCACAACAGAACAGTGATTTCTTTCACATTGACAAACCAATGAAACCCATGTAGAGGAAAACCACAACTCAGGAATTATCTGCCATGCAAACACTGTTTTGGGTCACTGCAGTCTGTCTAGTCATCACTCAGGATTGTGTCATTACAATCAGGGCCTATGGTTTCCAGTTCTTTGTTAGTTAGTTAGAAAACATCTGACAGCCACGTTTCTGGTTCCTGTAAGGATACAGATGATGCAAGACTGAATCAGTTTGTTCATTTTTGTGCTAAACCTGTCAGCACTGAGTCTTTCCCTTTATAACCAAGACTTGGACAACTTCAGATGCATTAATGAGGAGCTGAATTTAATGGCTTCTTACCAAGTGGCAACCTCCTTGCCTGAAAAATGAAGCCAACATAGAAGGAACAGCAGTTCCTTAAATGTCCAGTTGAGGCTGGCTCCAAAAGTGAGTCAGTCCCCATAGACAGCCATGTTAAAATGCCCAGACTAACAGCAGACACATTTAAACATGTTTAAAAAATGTGTCTTTGATCTCTAAAGCTAATTTCCCCATTAATGACAAAACCTGTTTAAATTTTATCAAGGCTTAAAGTTGTGGTTTAGAAATTAAATGAGGGTGACAGGTGACCTGGACTCTGTGCTTCAAAACCACTCTTCTGGGATCCTGTGGGTGATATCTCATGTGGTTTCTCCATCTTCATAAAAAAAGTCTTTCCTGTTTATTAAAGGTATTTTGCAGAAACATATGATAATGTTCTTTGTTCTTTACCCACTCTGTTATTTTATTTTTTCATGTACAATCAAGAGTGAGAGTAGAGAGTCATTATTTTGGCAACACCCAGACTGTGAGGAGTGCGTTTATTGTGGGTTTACAGTTCCAACTTATATTCACTTTATTATTATCTTTTTTTCCCATTGCTCATTATCTTCATTCATGGGCAAAGTAAACTCCAAAAAAAAAGTATGTCTGTCAAATAACTTGCATCAAAAGGTACAAAATCTAGTTTTGTGAACTAATGAGGATTTAAATCTGCAGGGTTGAGGTTTTAAAGTAAATCCTTTGTTTCTTCTGTCTCATGTAATTCCCACATAAAGCTCCGTCAACGCCTGTGAGAGCGTTCACCTCCCTCCCGGAGCTTCGTCTGGCTGCTCGTTTTCCTTTTCTCACAGGACGTGTAGGAGGAAAGGGATGTGGGTCAGGGAGCACCACTGCAGGCATGTATATTTTCCATTGCTCTATCTGTAAGTGGATCAAGTGTGGCGAAAGAGCCATGACCTGTATTCAGTTACCACACAATGGCTGTTAGAAAACAGTGTCATGAAGTGGCCTAGATTATGCAGAGGAGTAATGGGAGTGCAGGTTTCTGAGCACGTGGGACATTAATCGCTGTCGACTTGCTGGCTTTTATTTCTTCCAAACTGTAAGAGAACGATCAGTGGCAACAGATTTCACACGCTTTACTTGGTTACTGGAGTTTTTCAGGAAATGGCATGGAGGGTGGTGGCTGTGTTAGGAAAACAGACTGGCAGCCATTCTAGTCTGTTTGAGTTGGTGCACACATTGTTATTGAACATAAGACTATTGTGCTTTTCATTTCAGGTAGTAAGTGCTGAAGTGCTGTTCAGAATCAGAATCAGAATCAGAATCAGCTTTAATGGTCAAGTATGTACACATACAAGGAATTTGACTCCGGCAACTTTGCTCTCTTGTACAGAAACAACTTAAATAAGTGGAAGAAAAATAAAATAAAATAAATCTCAATCTGTACACATAAAATATAGGATAAGAGCAGATATATACATCAAACCAGGGTTTTGAACAGTGACTATATACAAAGAGCACCGCGGCGTCCGCGGCGCCATCTCGGGGCGGTGCGGCGCCATCTTGGGGCGGTGTTTGTGTGCATTATAAGCTAAGATAGGAATAAAAGATATAGTATTGTTCATTATATTAGGATTACATGAACTACTGCACTTACACATTTTAATACAATTTTAGTGTTTTTAATGTCAAATACAACTATAGTAATTACATTTTATAACACTGTACTCTATAGCAATGAAGTGAATATACTATATTCCAAACACTTTGAAACTAGTTAGGAAGCCCATCCTTGCTTTCAGTCAGTTTCCCACCGAGTGAAATATCCTTACATGGAGTTTATTGTGGAGCTAGCATACTTATTCAGCTGGCAAATCAAACCATAACATGTGTGATAATGAGATGTTTCTTCCAGTGCCTTATACTTAAAAAAAGCAGTTTAGCTCATTTGGATGAACTATTTCTATTTCACTGGTTTCTTTGCGTGTTGGAATTTGTTGCAACTTTTTTGCAGTGTTCCCACGTCTTAGGAATAAGCCTGGAAAACCCTTTTCATAGCAGGGTACACACAGTTGTAATTGATCACAGCAGTTATGGCCCTCCTCCTCATAGTTGGGGCAGGGCACTGGTATTGTTGGTGCCTTCAGATTCAATAACAACGAATGCCCCTCCTCTTGTGCTATTCATGACCTCCAAAGTAGAAATGATCTGAAAATGCTCACGATGTGTAATAAACACAGAGTTTTCTTAATGTTACAATATGTCTCAGGAAATGTTTATACTCACAGCCTCATCCTTTTTCATTTAACGCATGTATTTCCTTCATGAAACTATCCGGTCGCCTCAGGGACTCTGCCATGCTAACAGTTGCCTAGCGGCAGTGTTTACATGACTTACAGCTGATGTTACCGCTTGAATGCCAAGTACCTTGTGTAAACAACTCTTCCTGTTGTAACCATGAGCTCACAAGTTCTATTTGAAGACGGCATGTGCATGCTGGCTCACTGAAACGGGTTTGACACTAAACAGAGTAAGATCATAATACATTTTATCAGTTGTACCTGTGTTTACTCCCTGCTTCGACAAATCAAAATGGCCACTGATAGAAAAAAAAAATGAATCTACAAAAATAAGATTAGCAACAATTTGGTACACAATCAAGTTACTACTCATATACATGTGTCTTAACTCCACTGCCTCCTCAGCATGTCCATTGCTGTTTTACATCATAAATTAATGACAGGCTTAACAGTGTCCATAGTCAGCACAGTGCATTTCCACTGGATTCATCAGGTCACCTACAGAGCATCACCTGAGGGGCTTCCTGTCAAAAGTAGTAAAACTGATTTGGTGTGCGGTTGCCCTTTATGGAGCAGGAAGCTGTGCACAGGCCGAGGGGTCAGTCCATGCAGAGCATACTTCAGGTTACATGTTAGAACACAGGCTTTCTGATTAGCCTCTTTCTACATTATGTTGAAAATGTCAAGAAAAAAAAAAAGATTATTTAGGATTATTGATGCATTAAATTGAAAAAAATAACAAAAAATTGTGTTGTCTTTCATAGTTACAAACAGCCATCATGTCAGTGGTCGAGTAGTTTGAATGTGAGGCTGTGTATATGGCCATAGCACACCATCTCGTTTAAAGTCCTCAAGTGACCTTTTAGTTTCTTAATCTATCAAATGAAACAGTCAATTGAAAACATGATTATATGCCAGTAAAAACAGACGTGCTAACGCTTGTGTGCTTTCTCTGTTGTGTTGAATCCAAGTCTAAGATTCATCTAGCTGCAAATGACAACACTCTGGCATGCAAATGAGTTGTGACAATTGATTTGATTTACAAGCCTCTTCTGGTCAAATCCTAAGACTTCTCTCTGATGTGTTTTTGTTGGTGTGATTATAAATACATTCGGTTGTAAACTTGGGGACACAAGTCTTACAGATTGGAGTCTAGGAATCCCCTTGGGATGCATTTGTTACACTTTGAAAAACTGGTAGGATCAGAGAGAAAGAGCAGGCCCCCCACCTGTGAAGCCATGTGCTGAATATCACTCATGAACACTGTCACATGGTTCTAATGCATGCTGTCCTATGATCACGCTATTATGAGTTTAAATCACTGTTTGCTACAAAATAGCACACTCCTTCCACGTTTGCATTATGTGTCCACAAGAAATATCTCATTTCCATTTGGAAGATTAATTACACGCTATTCAATGCATCTACTGTGCAACGTGATTGAATCATCACCCCACCTTTTGGATGTCTTTCCAAGCAGAGATTTTTATTTTCAATTGCCAGATTTTCTTAATGCAACGTGCCTGAGCCGATGTTTCTAATTTTGCTCTGATGGTGCAGATGAAACACAAATTGCAGGCTGCGCTGAGCTCACAGGCGCCAAGGTTTGGTGGGCCAGAGCTTTACAACATTGGCAGCTTTTAAGCTTTTTGGTTCTAATTAAAGCCACTCTCCTGAAGACGGACACCTCGCTGATTTCTGTCAAAGCTTCTTTGGAGGTAGTAAATCACTGAGACATTAATATCTTTATATATGATAATTATATGCAAAGAATACACTATGATTAATGGAATGAGACAAAGATGCTGGCATACTTTTCGGGATGTTCAGATAAAAAAGGATATTTTCAGAAAAAGTTTTTGTCTCATCTCATTCTTATAAACTATATACTATATAGTATATACATTGCATCGTATGCTTTCACTGACCTAATACACTCACCACGTGGGCTTGTTTAGAGCTCTAACTCCTCTTCCTCTGTAAACATGCTCTTCATCTCTCCTGCTTTAGCATCCCGCAGCCTATAAAACTTTAAAACACAAGTTGTTGTTTTTTAATCTGAGCAAATAACATCAGGTGTTTCTACTTAAGGCACCCAGAATGCTCGATGTCGGTGGTCTCCAGTCCTGTGTTTTTCCCGTGTTCGCACAGCCTTATCTCTTTTCCATCCACACATCGTGTTGATAAAGTAATAATTTATCCTTATTACTGAGCTCTTACAAACAAGAGCATTAAATCATGCTTCTTCTGCATCATCATGGCCTTGGACAAGGTATTGTTTTATGATCTTTTTAAAAAACATTCTGTTGAAAGTACATCTTGATACCAGAGCGTATTTCTCGGAACTAGAAGAGGGAACATTGTCATTACCTCAAAACAAGATCTGTTCATAAATATTATGTCTCTATAGCTCCATGGTACAGAGCTCTGCAAGGGACATGTGTTGTATGAATAGCTGTTGTGTAATCCTTAGCCTGTCCCAAAAGCTTTTCATTAAAACAAAACAGAAAAGCACGTCTTCTTTTTTTGTACCCTAGGTTCTCTACATTTAGCTCAGATCCATCAGCACCCAAGAGGTTGTCCAGAGTGCTGCAGTTGGTGGTAATGAATCTGGAGTCTGCCAGAGTGTCTTGTTACTGTATTTCCTTCAAATCTCTCTTTTTCATGTCGCTTATGTGAATACACTGACACCTGCCAAGCACCGATTTAATGTCTTGGACTTGTATTTTTAGAGTGGCCTCAAATACAGTGAATCTCTTTCTGGGATTGTGCATTTCATTGCTGATGTTTCCATGGTGCCTAAGTGACCCTAAAGTAAATTGATTAATTCATTCATGTTGGTGTACTTTTTTACACCACACACAGAAACTTTATTTTTCTTCTCCCTTATGGAACTCTATAGCATAGCTGCCATAAAGATTAATAGCGCAAAACATTTAAAATGCTTCCAACAAAAACTAAGATTTCTCTACTGTTTCTGTTGATGTTGAAGGCAACAATAGACTAATAAATGCATACAGTTAGACCGTACATGTACATGTCTTTCTACTAAAAATCTAACAATTAGACTAGCCATCAAATACTACTCTAAGCATGTCTGTCACATTATGAAGAACTGTCAGCTCTCAGGAGAAAGCATGTAGTTGCTTAAACATGCATTCTCAGTTCAAGGATTGCTTGTGTCCACATTTTACTGATGATTATCATTCATAATCCTTCGTGTCAGAAGTATGCAGAGGAGAGAGAAGATTCATGGTCATCTCTGTGCTGCTGCTGCTGCTGCTGCTGCTGTTGCCAAATGTAATCCTCTTCAAATCTAAGTGGTTGTGCAATTCAGCAGATGGTGCTTAAAATGTGAGCTCTATCTGGAGTGGAATGTCTAAAAAAAAACCTGCAAGTAAAAATAACGGTTGTCTTTTAAAGTTTGTCTGGAAGCTTAAAATGAGACAACAAAGACAAATCTCAATCGATTTCACAGATTCAGGACATGAAAAATACAAATTAGTCCCTCGAAGCTGACAAGCAGCCTTTAGGAAGACCGTGCAGATGTCTCCTTTGTTATTTGATGTGACCTAAGTCCACGCTGATGCTGAAAAATAACTTCAGGTATTTCAGTATGTCCAACCACCATTTTGTTTCCACATCTTAAGGACGTTTTATTGTTCCAGAGCTCAAGGACAGCTTTAGTGCACTCCGTTGCCTCAGATGTGTTTTCCATGAAGCTAATATCTTCCATCCTATCAGGCTCCTATTTGACAGGTTTCATCAGCAGAATGAGGACAGTTAGTCCTGTTAGAATTTACTCCAGATCTGTCTTGAGTAAACTAAAATGTTGGACTACGCTGATTGCAGAAGCTGTCGCTCTGTCAGCGTAAAGAGTTTAGTATTTGCATCTATGTTTTTATATGCAGTTTAATGGAGTTATGCCATATATATATATATATATATATATATATATATATATCAAACAATCTCTCCCGAAGTTCAAACACCAGGCAGGTTTAAAGGTCAATGTTGAGCGTAACTGAAAAGCCACAGCGTAATTGTTTTAATTAATTTAATTCTGGGAGCACTTGTTTCTGAGCCAAGCGATACTCATCTGTATTATCTTTGTCCTTCAGCCTTGCTATATGTACTGTAACTGGGTTTTCTGCACTTTGTTCTTGTCTGAGTGTGAATGTTTACCCTGGACCCAACTGTTTTTGATAAAAACTGGGATTCCACCTACTTTTTCATTGCTATGGGAACAAACAGTACAGCAACCACATCTAGAAGAATCGCTGTAATTATTATTATAATTTCATTACAAAGCAATTTTTGTGTAAACATGAACATAAAACCATCCCTATACCAACCTTATCCAAAATCATATCATGCTTGGGATACAGAACAGCCTTTAATCCGCTGTTCAAATTAAAAAAGGAGCTGCAGCTTCAGATGTGAGCACTCTCTGTTAAAATATGATTGTTTTGAATGTTTTGGATTTAACTGGAAATGAATGTGGTTCATGCTGAAACATTAAAGTACCTCAAAAAAAAACCAAAAAACTCATTGTGTAATTACCATTTAACCAAGAGACTAAAGAATTTAAATGATCTCGGGATTTCTTTGCATGTCGACATTTTTATACCATGCCATTGAGACTGAGGAAATAACTGTTGGTTCTGCAGGCCTGCAGATTCCTTCTGTTTCCAGCATTTATTCTAAGTTACGCCAACAAGCAGCTGCCTGTAGTTTCACACTGAAGTGGTAGCTGTCTTCTTCATACACCTCCCTGTGAAAATCTAATAAGGATACATCCTGGACAGGTCGCCAGTCTATCGCAGGGCTGTCATGGAACTATATTTTTTTATTAGTCAGAATATCCAACTTGGACTTATTAAACTGTTTTCTGCCTTGCTTTGTAGTGGGTACAGTATATTTGGCCTCCTCTTCATTGTGCCTTGCAGCAAACCCTTATAATGTAAAACATGCTTGCTGGTTTAAGTGGTACTCTGGGATATATCAGAGCTAAAACTCTTGGAAGAGCTCCACATCCATTATTTCCTCTGCAAATTGTGTTGTTTGCAGGGACTGTGATACTGGATTATGAACGGATAAACCCAGAAAGTTGGAATACTTTCCATTTCATTTAAACTTATACAATGAAACGTCATTACGCTGGGCCCTGAGTGAAGGCTGATGATGGTGATGATTTCAGGCCTCCTTTGCATGTGACATTTAAAAGTTTCTCATGTCCAGATGTAGTTTTACTTTAGTGAAAGGATTTCTCTGGGATTGAGGCCTGTACAGTACAGCTGTTCTCGTTACAGCTGTGGTCAGCGTCACCGACCATCCACGGATGTATTCAGATGTGGGAGTTGAGATTAATGGGAAAGAATTCAGTTGCCATGCGAGCTCTGCTCCGTAGGAGACCACAGAGTAAGAGGAATGATGATGTCTCCTTAAAAGGATGAAGAGCACCATCTGGCTGCCCTTTTCTCTTAATGTAGTTATACAGGAGGACTATTAGAGATTAAACTGAAACAGTATTCTGGATTCAGTGTGTTTTCAGTGCATTTACTCATACATTTGTAGACCGCTAATGTTGTGTGCTACATATAGGATACACCAAAACTAAGGGGAAGAAACCATTACCCTTTACACATACTGTACTAATGGAACACATTAGTGATACATTTTAGGTCTGTTAATGATTTGCAGGCAGACGCTCAAGGTCAGGTTTGTAGGCTTTAAAAAAGTGCACAAGTTAAGACAACCTGCAACATTTAAAGATTCCCAAGTGAGGAAAGTTGTTCTTTCAAATGAACTCATTGTAATTTACATTTTAAAAGCCTGCTGGGCTACATTTAGCACAACCATCCCCGCTGTTAGCAGTTGTTTCCATATGGTTTACAGTTACGGCCCTCACACACAGTTACATAATGTAATTCAAAGATATACTGTAGTAGAAAGATAACTCTTTAAAACTGAACAAGAAAATGAAATAAATATTGAAAAAAAAAAAAAACAAGAACATATTTATGCCAACTTTGTCTCTTGCATTTTTCTGAAATGCTTCATTTTATTGATGTTTCACAAACGACCTTCTGCAGCTGTTGGAATATATCCGAGCTGATGCATCACATCCTGATTAAGAGCAGCTACGACCATGTTGAACCTAGGGACATCATCTGTGGAGGAAACTCTCTGCGAAATCTTCATTAAGAGAGAGTAAATACTGCAGCGTGTCAACATTTTCTGAGGGCTGTTCGGGTGGATTCCTACTATATTTTCTTTATTTCTTCCACTTAATTTAACCCCAGGAGCTGTGCCACATGCACATGCACAAGCTTACTGAAAGCACCTTAGCCATGGATATAGGGGGATGTGAACATGTGACTTTATGGTTCTAAAGCTGCTTCTGTCCCCTAACAAAGACGAGGAGGTAACATGACTAAGCCATGCTGGAGTTGTAGGAGTGTTTATGGTCTGAATGTTCGCTAGTGGGAACTTTTAGTACCTGATGGCAAATTCACACCTGCAGATAAATAGAAAGTGGAGGTGAAACTTTCCCTAGACCCAAACACAGACATCAGCTTGGATGTCTGTAACTGTCATCTTGAATAAAATAAACCTCCCACACAGAGAGACGATGACAGGGTTAAGAAAAGTGCATAGAATATCTTTAATGAGGTAATTGAAGGTTCCTCTATAGGGGGAAAGATTAGAGGACAACTGCTTTAACTACAACACACAGCAGCTACTGCACCTGTACCGTCAGATGAATAGGAACAGTAAACGTGTGTTTCAAAGGCAGCTTGTGCAATCTTGTGAATGAAATGTGCTGAAGGCTGTTGTGGATTACATTTCACCCGGTTTTGCATATTCTGTCAGGAAATCTCTAGACAGAAGGTACAAAACCCAAACCAGCTTCTTTGAGTGTGAGCAGCTGTCCAACTACACTGTGTTTCTCACACAGATTTAGGTTCTTCTGTTTTTTTCTTTGCACAACTTCATGCCAAGATTTCCATTTTATGTGACACACCATTTGAGGGAGTGCATCTTTACATGTGGAACCAATTTGCAGAGAGCTAATGAGTTTCACAGGTGGTGAGGAGCTGTTGCGTGCTACACTACAGTCGGAAACAGCGGGCAGATACTGCAGTTTGGCTGAGGTAACCACTGTTACTGAGGGCACAGCTGTATTAGGTTCCATGTCTATTTTTTATGATCACGTCTTTTATTTCCACTCCCTGTTGGGAGTTTTCCAACTACTGATTTCACATGTAACCTAAATATCATGTCTGCAATATTTTTTTTATTAGAATCCAACATTAACTACCTTTGATTCATTTTAACCAGGATTCAGACTTTGAACACAGATAATATTGTCTGTGAAAACAGCTGAATACAGTGTGACGTTTCTGCAGAAAAAAAGAAAAAGAAATAGGTTACACCACAGCTGTTTGAACGCACTGCAAACTAAAACGGATAGCGTCAGCCTTGGGGAGAGAAAAAAGAAATAAGAAGGGGAAAATAGAATACTCTGTGAATGAGTCACAGCGTAATGGGCGGAGTGGTGCCGGCTCAGTCTTCACAGCTGAGAGAGGGAGAGTGTGTGTTTGTTGGGGGTGGAGGGTGGGATTGCTGGGGCACCATGAGTATCACTGGGGCCTTCTGGACCAAAGCTGCTGTTCTGAGCGTAAACCGACACACATGCAAAATAAACTGATACTAATAATCAAAGCTTACGAAGAATGAGATCAAATGTAGTACACACAGCTGTACTTGTATGTCATGTGAGCAGGCTGGACAGTGTCGGTGACCTCAAACTGAGGTCACTCCCCACTCTGTAAAAGACAATTATATCATTACATCATAGCGACTATATAAATGTTATTAAAGGACCACCCACAATAAATCAAGAGTCTCCTCATTGCCAGGTTGAACTGTGTGGAAACAAATCAAGGCCACGTAGCCTGCTTACGTACAGATGTGCTATAACATACACGTCCTTTGTTCAGATGAATTTGAACGCTCTTGAAGAACTCAGGAAAAGTATTTTTTTTTCCATGTTGCAATTTGAATGCCGCTGAATGAAATACATGTCCAACTGTGACTTGGTGTCAGCTGGCTGAGAGCTGGGCGGCCAGATGCTTTATGGGTAATTCAACTGCACAGGAAGTTGCAGAATAAATTATAGCTTTGGTAATACCGTGTGTGTGTGTGCGTGTGTGTGTGTGTGTGTGTGTGTGTGTGTGTGTGTGTGTGTGTGAGGGAGAGTGGTGTGTGCATTTAACGTTTATCCATATAAAAGGCTCATTTCAGCACATACAGACATGTGTGTTTAGAAAGAGGAAACTGTCCATTTACAATCAGGAAATAAAGCAATCTCCATCTCTATTAAATTGATTCTAACACAAATAGCAACTAATTGTAAAACAGACAAAATCATGGCCACAAGGCAAACACTATAAATCTGAAGCTAAGATATTAACTGATAAACAGCAAGATAAAAATGTGGTTCACTTTTTACAATCAAGCCCTTTCAAACTTTAAGAGTTCAGGGATTGTCATAGCAGGAAAAACACGGTGTGGCTAATAGAGTTAACAGTGCATTGTTAAGAGACAGACATGTGAAAACCGATGTGCGTCAGCCGGACGGTTCATTAGTTCTCATATTTACTTGACAGTTGTATGTCTAACGAGTATTTTTTTGTCTGACCAAACTATGTCTTGGTATTTCCTGCATTAGGTTAACCAAGATGGTTAGCTTGCTAAATTGTTATCCTCAGTGGTTTTCAGACACAGTTTCCTCACAGCTTACAGCGTTTGAATGCAATATTAGTTTACAGTTGGTTTGTTGGAGATTTTTCCAGTTTATTTTTCTGACAACAGCTGTTCCTGCTGCTGCAGCGTATGAGAGACTGAACCACTAACTGAAACTGAGACATGGAAACACTAAAACAACGAAGCTGTGTATCATTACACATTTAAAACTTGATTAAAGTGGGTACAAGTAGGCGCAGTAGCTGTGAAAGGCAATCACGTAGACTTTTTTGCGTGGCATGAATGATTATCATCTCAGACTTTGGTAATATAAGAGGAGCAGAGAAGGTAATTTGTCTTCTAAACATGTTAAATATTTCGAATTGCACATCTTTTTGCTTGTAATGCAACTTTTATGTCACCGATAGCCAATGAAGAATTTAAGATGGACATAAACACAGCATCATAACCACCCAGCTAATGGAAAGACTAAAGTAGAAAAAGTTTAATCGGTCATAGTGTAATTTTACATTTTCATTGAAACAAGAAGGCCAAACCAAATCAAACAACCTTTTACAGAAACATACGTGGGTTGCACCACATTTTAGCCAAGGGGAAACCCATTCTGTGGACAGGGGTCCATAAAACAGCTGCATTTCATAATCTTCATCATCTCAGTCAATGTCAGAGTGGTGAGTTAGAGTTCTGTTGAAATCACCTAATCCAAAAAACAATAAATGTCTCACACATAAGCAAACCACTGAAGAAATTCAAACATATCCAAACATCACACACGACTATGACTTTTGTGCATTTGTCTGTGACACTTTTCAAGCTGTTATTGACTGGATGTAAAATGGTAAAAACAGGAAATCCTCCCGGGCGGTAATTACGTGCTGTCGGCATAGAGACAACTGCCCAAACAAAATAGTCAGAACAATATCCAGTCTTATGCTATTGTGGGTTTGAATGGATAATTCATTTTGAGGCCATCCTGCAACTGCAGGGAATGAATCACTTCTCAAGTGACCCATTTTTTTTGAGTGTGGTAAGGAACTCTGTTAAACCACCAGGAACAGTTTGTTTCTACCCACAAGAAATTGTTTTTAACCTCTCTCACCCTATTTAACAACTCTGCCCTGCATTTAGCCTAAATTCTCTTCCCTGACAAGAGGAAACCTGATGTCATCCTAGTCTCTGTCCCCCTGCAGGCTTTAAATTCCAGCTGTATTCGCCTAATTGCTATAACTTCATCATTTGTCTGGACTGACCTTTTTTCTTCCTTTTTTGAATATTTACTTAACAGAGAAGCAGCTAAAACCTGCTACACCTCTGTGCAGCTTTGTTCCAGTTTGAAAGAATACACCATCCAGTGCGGACCTGTTTCGCACAACCATAAGGCTAAAATGAGCTGAAAAAAAAAATATACAGCAATTATAAGATGAAACTAAAGCTCAGGTGGGTAGCAATCAGTTTCTATTTGCCACAGTCTGCTGATAATGCCATCAGATTATTTTGAATAGAAAACAGAATACACTGTTCCAGGTTATTATGCATGAAATGCAGAAAAAGAGAAATAAAAAAAACTAAAGAGAATGAACTCATATTCATATATTTACAGATCAGTTTGTGATGTGTTTGAGATTACAGTTACATATTAGTATTACTTTTCTTTGATAGTACTTAGACTCTATCATCCATTCAACATGTCAGTCATTCAACATGTCTGTGTATGGTTTTACATTTCACAGGCTGCCTTCAGAGAAGCTGTTTCCAGGTACATGCCAATAGAGTCCATGATGGTGGTGCCTTGTTCGGCTCACAGTAGCATCAAGCATTTAATGGAAATCAAGGCTGCTCCACAGGTTCTCAATAGCATTCAGTTATTAAATGAACACACCATGATTTTATCTGCTTTTATTCCCATGGCAACCGCCAGGTCAGTTGTGTCTTGTGCCCATGGGATCATGTGTTGTCCTACAAGATGATGATATGCTAGTCTTGATTCTTCTTTATATAGCGTACTGTAGCAGGAAACGGTAAGTTAAAACTCATCAAATGTAGTGAAGTTCATTTTGACCCCTTTAAAGTGACCTACTATCTCTTTTGAATATTTAAGCTCTGATAATGACTCACCTTGTTGGAAAAGAAGGTCATTCACCAAACGTCCAGAATTTCATTAATTTGTACTATCCAGCATGATAATGACCCACTGGTAATTTAACATTTGTCCTTGTGTATTTCTGAGCCCATTGAAACCATTATTTCTTTTTGTGAGGAGGGACAAAATGCAGCTTTATCCACAACTGCCAGGCTTTCACTACTATTAATTTGTCTGCAAAAACTCAAAAACTTATTCTCATGTCACTGGAATGACACATATTATTGATAGTGACCTCCCTCGCTTCTAAAATGTGTTTCTTTACCTGCGCTTTTTTGTAATAGTATGTAACAAATTTGTCATTCAGATTATTTTTAATGCTCTTGACTGTGGCACTTGAGCTGCCAGGAAAAGCACCTGCACCACATGAATCTTTTCAAACTTTTTTTTTATTTAAAGAAAATAAAAAAGCATGGATCAAAGTATGTACGGTTCTCAGAGAACTCCCGTCAGAGGAAATCCGTCATGGGGCGTTACTGAAGACAACACAGGATGGAGAGCAGTCTTTCTCTCCTGTGCTGACAAGACCTCATGCACTGATATCATCCCCTAATCTGGTGCACTGGCCAAGATCCAAATCACACCTGCATTAAGGAAAGACAGAAATGTTTGTGTACTGAAAGGGCCCTGAGCTGCTTTGACAGCCACAATGAAGACATCCACATCCGTTGTGGATGAACTCTAGTCTCCCTCACTGACGCCTCTGGCAGCCAGCCAAACAGAGCCTGTGGATCAGGGCATTGCAGGGGTGTCGAGTGAAGACCACAAAGGAGATGAATATCCTGCCAGACATGTGTGCACTTGATAAGCTGTTTGAACCGGCTGACTCTGTAATTTACACAGTATATAGCTATTCACTTGTAGTTTTATGGTTTTAATCAGGATATTTTTATTACTGAATTAATGTCCTGCTTAGGGATATCTTGTGCAATATTTTAAGGTTTTGTTGAGTAATTCCTGAATTTACGGCAAGAAAAATAATAACTTCAAATGTCATTGTCTTATTCAGTCTTCACTTTACTGCACCATGGACAATACTCTCCAGTCAGTCGTCATTAACCTGGGAGTTCCATTTTTCTACAGGTTCTCTCTGTATCATGGCTATATCCTCCACATCAATGTCAAAAATTTAGAATAGAATAGAAATTTATTGTCCACGGAGGTGGAAATTTGTCTTCGGCTCACCAACACAGAAGACAGACAGTACTAAAATATCAGCATGATGACTTTCCTGTCATCATGCTGATATTGAGCTCAGCAAGTGGTTTCTCTTTGTGGGAGCTTCTTCATTGAACTATAGGTGTTGCCTCATTAAGTCCATTAGACAAGATGACTTGTCTAATGGACATAATGATGTGTGAAGTGAAGAGTGACTTAATGGTGTTTTCATTTTTTTTTTTATACATTAGAGAAACACCAACAGTGTCAGTGTCATGGCCTCACATTTCTGCACTAATGACAGAGATTCTCACAGACAGGTTTTCATGCCTAAAAACCCTATGCAACCAATGCTGTCAGCTTGCAGTGTGGGGCTTTCCATATCATTAGATGCTACAGTAAAACAAAGAGCATCAGCAGGGATGCCAAGTGTTGCTACATATCAGTATTTTGCAGGATAAATTTAACTCGTTTTCAGAATAATGGCAGATACTTGTTCTGTTTTCGATCGCAGAGTTGCCTAAGGACAAATGGTGAGTCTTTATGTAGACGATCAGAAAAAATAACTTAGATCTGTGCAGTTCTTTTGGATAAATCCTAATGCCTGAGAGCAGTTTGCAGTGTTCAGTTTTTGTGGAACTGCTTTAACATTTTATATCCTCATGTTTATTTTTGATGGAAACAACATTTAAGTTTGAACGCTGAGATCATTTCTAGTGGTTATATTATGATTAGAACTTTTTAAACTAATGACAAACATACAGCACCACTGTGATGCCTTTTCATTTGTGCAACATTAATGGACTTGTAGAATTGTTCTCCACAGTGCAATAATTACCATGAAGGTGCTGTAAGGGAGCCCAATAATTAAGTAATAATTAAATGGCGCAAAATGCAATGCAACTTAACAGTACTGCATTATCTTATTGCAAACTTTCCCCTCCATTTTTACAAGAATACCTATTAATCAAGTTACATTCCAGCATGACTTCATGAGGAGGAAGACACCGATCATTAATCACTGACAGTGTGGGTCAGATGTCCCTGTGCTGCACATTTCACCATTTCAGGCTCTGAGCAAAGGCAGAGCCACAAACCCTCCCTCACAGACAGTCCTAGCTTACAATGTCAATACTTTATTTCATTTCTTGGCCCTCTTATTTGTATTATGATTGAGTGTGTAGCAAAAGTGGCCTTCTGCTGGTGCACATTTCAACTGGGTAGATAGATCAGGTACGGCATTGTGTTGACTGTTATTTGTACATTGCTTACTTGGACTAGGAAAAATGAGAGAATCTGCGCTGCAAAGAAGCAATAGAATGATGTTAATATGAAACAAAAATCTTATCACATGGAACAAGTGACTTTTAATGACATTTGATATAGTGTATTGTATATAATGCGAATTGGCTCAAGAAGTTGAAAAACGTTAAAAATTTAACTTTAGTTCCAGCCTGTGTCCTTTGCTGCATGTCATCTTCTCTCTCACACCCATTATTCTTGTCTCTCTAACTATAATATTTATCTAATAAAGGCACAAAAAAAGGAAAAAAAATCTTTTAAAAAGAAGTTAGTTACAAGTTATATGTTCTCTCACAAATATAACTGCGTTAGTTTAATATTTCATTGGAAGACAAGCAGGAATATTTTACACCACTCTCAAATATACCTTTTGAGATCGTTTTCTTGCAATGTAAACAAGAAAAATGGAAGAAAAAAAAAAAGCATGGTGAGAGTTTCATATTTATCAGAACACATGCACTATAAAAACCAACACAGAGCAGGCTGAGTGAAACGATTCAATGAGATCCCATGCGCTGACATAGCAAAACAAATAGAAAAATAATATTGATACTGTGAATCTATACATATAGGTTTCGGGTCTCGTTGATGGTATCAGGCTGGAATGTGAACTATTCACCCACCACTATACATTTTACGGATCTTTCGGAGCAGACATATTGCATCCCGTATCGAGGAGGTTGAGTTGTTTTGAGAGGAAACAAAACAGACTGTTTTTGTTGGAAGCTAATCCAGTCTGAGATGCTTGTATTCAACATAAATCATGCTGCCAGTAGATGATTTCTTTGTACAAGCAACTGGTTATAAAATCCATGAGCCACCCAAACGTATCAGACTGTTTAGGTTAAATGTTTGTTCGAAACTCACTGAAAGCTTACACAGTTCTTAAATCCAGATACCTGAAACTGATGGGAACAACAAATGGTTCTTCGATTAAATACTAAATTGTATTTGCATATGACATAGTAGATGCTCCTGAGCTTCTTAATTGTAAAACAAGATTTTGTGATAGAGTCCCTACAATATTTAGGTCTACAAAGAGCATGCTGGTCTATGTGGCAAGCCAGACCATGCGTAGGAATGCTGTTTATTGGAATTCAAAGTCAAGCAAATTCATTCCCGAAAACCGTTTCCCAGGCCGCTGTGTCACGACCTTGACTCCAGGGACCATACTCAGATTCTCAGCTTAAACAAGAACATCAATCATAATTTATACTTTGAAAGAGGACATCATGGATTGAAGGAGCTCAGGCTATAGTTGTGGGTTTTCTGACCACTAGACCTGCTTCCCCTGGGACATTTATCAGCCAGAAAAAAGAAGGGGAGACCCGCCAGCCAAGGCAACGCTCCAAACCACATTGTGGCCAAACTATTTTTTTAAATGTGGCTGGGAAGGTCCCACTAGCACTCACATACATTATTACTTTAGTAATAAATACCACTTCTCAACTCATACTTTTCATTTAGAAACGTCACTTGGCCTACATTTTAATTCCCTGCGGTTAATGGAATGGAATGATGTTTTTTTTTCACTGCTGACAACTCAGATAAGGTTGGAGAGGAGTGACGGAACTTTATCTCTCTAATCATTTTGTTATTAGCCACACTGGAATAAAATTAACAGAAATCTTCCTGTCTTGAGAAACAAAACCTGGACCATGTTCTTACTCCCTGCTTCAGAGAAAGCAAACATTAGGAGACCCATGGGTCAGGAGATTTCTTGAGGTAAAACAGAACATATGTTTGATATTTATGTTCTGTAGCGCGGCCATATCACATCAGAGCAGGCTTTGGGGTGGAAGGATAAAAGCGTGACCATGCGGTCTCTGTACACTTTCTCATGCAGCTTTATCTCCTTCATATCCAGACATACCAGACGGACAAGCTGCTGCCGAGCTCTGTTCTGTGTCGTCTGTATCAGTGATGCACAAACTGTACAGCCAGAGAAGCTGTCACTGAATCTAGCCTTTTTTGTTTTTCTGAATTGAAATCCATTAATGGAACATTAAGGACATTAAGGACAGGTTACAACTGAATATAAAATCTGTGAAAATACAGAGAAGGCATGTTCAGAAATTAGATGTGCACAGCTATTGCACAGAAATGCACAGAAATCTAATAGCAGCATAAAACGAATGTTCTGCGCTTTCCCACATTAGTCACCATAAATGATTTGTGGTAACGTAAGACCGAGAGGATTTTATTCTTGTGTGTACAAAAAAATTAAGCAGTCATTCATCCAT
Organism: Chelon labrosus; assembly: GCF_963514085.1. Lineage (NCBI taxonomy): Eukaryota > Metazoa > Chordata > Actinopteri > Mugiliformes > Mugilidae > Chelon > Chelon labrosus. The sequence continues at coordinate 2,947,313 of NC_140350.1, read as the reverse complement.
TCCCCCAGGGCAGCAGCAAAACAGGTCTCACAAAACCACTATTGATTTAAAAAAGAAAAGATGCATGTGATATGTAATCAAACAAAATAAAACACTTCTTTCAGTGGCAATTTTAAATGTTAAAACTGAAATCTCCCGGAATCATCAAGACTCATATAAACACGTATTATGTGCATGTGTGTGTGGGGGTGGGGGGTTATCCCATGATTGCTATAAACAGATCTGTGTGAATGCACCAAATATCTCTTGGCAGGGCACAAGATTTTGGTACCAGAGGAATTCTAGTAACAGTTTGCAGCCGTAGCAGAATCAATCGCGTTTGAGTGGGTTTTGCTCTGCACACTCTGAGTGCAGAGCAAAAGAAACAGAACACCATGTCACCCTGTCTGTAAGAAAGCCAAGACCTTTCTTAAAGTAATACCTTACAGTTGTAGTAGTCTTTCAAACCGTTAAACAGAGTGTAAACTTTGTCTCTCAAGTCCCACTTCATTCTCGTGTCTCATGTGGATTGTAAACAATGACCAGCACACTGAACATGAAGTCTTGGCCTGGATGTACGTTATCTGGATATCTTATAGCTAATGGATTAAAATATAGGTCATCCCCTCTCCCCTAAATTTAGAAGGGGACATAGCTACATTGCAAATATGAAACAAATTAAAGGGCTATATCCTATTTCTCTGCACTGTTTGTATTGTTTTCCATTCCTACGATCAGTATGACTCAAACAATCTGCTCCTGCCCTTCTTGGTTCAAACCTGTGTTTAACATTCCTCGTCGTTCTTATTAATGCACTTTCTTTGCCTGCAAAACGTTCAGCTTTTGTTTTTTAAAATGCAGCATGCACCACCTTATTTTCTCATATTAAGTTCAACATACATCATCTTGCACATTTAATCTTACCTTCTCAATGCATGTGGGACAGCACAAAAGCCCTTCAGGTCCTACGGTTATGATTTTGAGTGTGCAACAGTTGTAAAACATGAAGGAGACATTCTTTTGTGGTCTGTTTGGCAGTCCAGCCTCTATTCATTATGGCCCTTTGAGCAATAGGCTCATAATGTATAATGTTTGGGCTCAGGTTCAGTTGGCGTTATTCGCCACAGCTTCATCAACACGTGGGAGGGACTGACATAGTTCGGTGTTGATTTTAAGCATAAAATAACAGAATAGTCTTATGACCTTCTTAAGAGAATTTAGGTTTATGATTTATTTTTCTCGTTTTTCTTGCCACTTTTTAACTCGGTCCAGAACATTCAAAGACTTTCAAAAATATGACATATCAAGAATGACTCTTATGTAATTTAGCAACATATTTTCCCCACCTCTATTCTCCAGGATGTGTCAAGGTAAAATCTGTTTTCCTTTAAATATGTCACCCAAGCATGCAGAGCATAAAATATAGTGTCTTCTTGTAAAACCTGTCTACACCTTCCTCTCCATCCCCCTGGAAATGAACATTTACAGGTTGTTTTTAATCCTCCCCTGAGCCTGCTGGAGCTTGATGCAACTGTTGGTTCACCAGTTCGAGAAGATCCTTAGAAAGAAGAAAACAACACATTATTCATGATTGCATGATCTCGGCCATTACTTATGTGGATCTTTGAGTTTCACAGGTGCAGAGTGATGATCTGTGGCTGGTTTGATAAATCAGACTCCCTGGACAGAATACTAACAAAAGAGGTTCACCTGAAAAGAATTCATCAAGTGTTGTGGCTGGTTTTCACTTTTCATCACGCATTTCACCAGGAAAAATACACCAGTCTGGCCTAACATTATGACCACCTTCCTAATATTGTGTAGGTCTCCCTTGTGCCAGATCAGTTGTGACTGATCACAGAATGGACATGGGCCTTCTGAGGGTGTCCTGTGGTGTCTGGTAATATTATGTTGTTAGTGGGGGCCTTTGGGTCCTATGGGTTGAGGGGAGGGGCCTCTGTGGATCATCACACAGATACTTGATCAGTTTTTGATCTAGTGAATTTGGAGGTCAGGTCAACACCTTGTGCTGTTCTTCATGTTTTTTTTTTAGTTGTTCCTAAACCGTTTTTGTGTGTGCCTGTGTCAGGCTGCATCCTGCTGGGGATGCAGCCTGACACAGGTGTCAGTGTTATGGGGTGGGGGTGTCTGATCTGGTCTAGGTGGGTGCTACATGTCTAAGTAACATCCACATGAATGCCAGGTCCTAAAGTTTCCCAGCAGAACATTGGATTGTCACAAGATGATCAATGTTATTTATTTCTCCTGTACTGTTAATGCTGTGGCTGATGGCTGTACTTTCAAATGCATTTTTTATTTCTTAAGACAATGTGTTGGATTGTATGAAGACAGTTTGCATGACTTCCTTTTGTTCACTGATGTCTTTTCTGACGCAGATCAAAAACTACAATTTTACTAATGTGACTGGAAACATTATCACACCATATACTTTGACAGAACATGACTTAGACCTGCAGTGACATTTGCCATTCCTCCCCCACAACGATGCATGACTTCACTTGTGCTGTTTTTCAGATATGTAATCCAAATCACCCCATTTACACATTTAAAAGTAACAGCATGTATGAGCTCAAATAAATATCAGAAGTGTACAAAAGAAATTAAATATCAGTTTAGAACAACCATGTATATATTTCACTAATCAGAACACAACTTTGCATCTGCACCCATTACTGTGAGTTTGCCCTCTCTGCACACATGATTGCTGTGTGTCTTCTCAACAGATCTGATTCATTTTCCAGGCTTGTTTTAGGATGTTTTGCACACAGGAGGTTTGGATTAGTGGCTGCAATTGCTCTTGTTCATAAATCCTGATTTATAATTAGAGCTCTCAACTGCTCATTTATTTATTAGAGGCTGAAGGTTTGGACAAGTAACTTTTATAATGCCACGTTGCCTGTTCCAGTGTTGTCCAGTTTTGATTCGAACAGAGGTCCAGTAGAATAAAATGGCCTTACTCCTGTTAAATACACAGTTTATTAGACTTAAGGCATCATATGACTTCACTCTCTCGCTTCTCCCTTCAGGAGGCTCAGCCAATCAGAAATGAACAAAGTCTTTGGGCCTGGCAGGGCCAGACTGATGTGGCCAAAATCCAAATGCATACTAACCACAGGCAGCAGGACTTAAATTCTCTTCTGAGCCAAGGTTAAAGCCATAACTTCATGTTTTGAAATTCAGCAGATTATTTGTCTCCGCCAAGAACTTGTCACATTATAGGAAAAACTTGCTGTTGTGTGTCCTTTAATGGCTTGTTAGCATTATTAGCATTTCCCGTTGAAACCAGAGGGCACAGCCAGCCAGAAACTCAGAGCAGTGTTGCATAGAACTCACTTCACATTGCCACAACTGAAACCTCCCCAGATGAATTCCAGATCATATTTGTTTGTAAAACGGTAAGTTGTTATCATTTTCTGGCCACCTACTTGTGGATTGTTCCTGGCCACAAGATAGGCAAGTCAAACCTGCTTTGATTTTTGGTTAAACAAAGGACCACCCAAAAGATTCACGAGTAAGATTATGAGCGGCCAAGCAGGCCATTTCTGTCGTGCTCCTCCAGTGGTCTTGATTGATGCCATATTTTTCATTGGCCTGGCTTTGTCTTTGTGATCCAAACTATAGTGTCAAGAATAAAAGTCAGAACTTTAAAACAAGCCACCCACTTTTGGGGGCTGTGCTGCACCCCATCCCATAAAGGCACACATGGTTATACTCAATCTCTGTCTTCGTTCTGGGACCTTAAAGCCTTCTTGATCAGAGTAAATGGAATATGAAACCCCAGATTTCTGGTTGGATGGTGTGTCTTTTGATGAAACATAAAACGTTTTTTCATCCAGCTGTACTGAAACAACTCAGCTGACTGCATAACATGACGTTATTGCCCTGTCAACAACATGGATTGTTTTAGACTGACCTCCTGTTCTCAAGCCTTTGTTCTGAACCAGAGATTCAACAACTTTCTGTCCACACAAAAAATAGTTTCTACCATTTGCTTGAGCCAATAATAGAAATCTGATCTCATCTGAGAGATCCGTACGTAGCAACAATTTGAAATAAACTGAAATGTTTGCTGCAGATATGAGGTACGATATGATGATGGGAGTTTGATCTTTATGTACAGTTAACAAGTCAACGCAATCAGTTTTACAGCCCTGATAGGTGTTGAATGTCTTAGCAGTGTGTGCTACCATTACAGATATGTTTGTATGTATTCCAAACAAAGCGTTTTCTTTTGTTAAACTGTGAAATAGATATGAAGTTTTCCTAATGGTAAACCAAGAAAATAAAAACACCTATCTGTAATAATGAAAGTAGAGGCTTGATTCTCTTTTTACTTAAGCAAAATATGTGATTTCACTTCTCTCCAGGCTGACAGGCTTCTTGACAAACAACAGAAAATATTTTGTCAGTATAAAGACAGCCTTTCTTTTTTCAATCAAGTTCCAATCAAAGGCCAGAACAAGAAACTCAAAGGCATTCAGAAACATAGACAGGCTTCTCTGTATTCCTCTTGCCTCCGCTTTAATCAAGTCTTCAAAGCATAAAAAGAGCATGAACCTGACAATTTAAGTCGGTGATTGGTCTGACATAAGTGAGAATACATATTTCTACACAGCATGTCTTCATTCTTTCTTGTTTTCTCCTGCATCAAATTGAAATGCTTACTCAACTGAGGGTGTTCCTTGGGGGAACGGTTGCACCATCACAGCCATCTTTAATGCACCATCACAGCCATCTTTAAGTCATCTTTAAAAACTCTTCACCCTCATTCTGCATGGTGACACAGTCACTGCATCCTCTGGTGAACATTTAAACCGTGTATACAAACCGTGAACATTAAGGACTACTGTGGTTTAGTTATCTGCTGTGTTATACAAACATGTATGTGTAGACTTAAACACGAGTGTATGAAAACTTTTGTTTTGTGCCGTGGTTGCTATGTACTACAATGTAATCTTTCTCTGTAATCTTTCTCTTTTGTGTGCCTTTCAGCATTGTCAGCTTACTCTCCGGCCGAGGCCGGGCGATGATCATTGTTGTGGTACTCAACAGGTGTAGCAGTTGCTGCGTGGCGTATCCCTCTTTTTCTCTACACCCCCCCCCCCCCCCCCCCCCCCATCTTCTCTTCACTTTCTCTCTCCTTGTCAGGTTCGGCAATATTATGTAAAGGTCCATTCATCAACATGTATAAATAATAAAATAAAATTTAAATATGTTTAACTTAGATTATCAAGAGGAGCCTTATCACCCATAAAGCTCCCCTTGGCAAAACAAAATTTGCTCAGCACAATATAATGAACAGACCATTATTCTGCTTGTTTCAATGCTGGACAGGACAAAAAAAAAAAAAAAAAAAAAGAAACAAGAGACTGGTGCCATTGCTGGAGTGGTACTGATACCAGTGTATAAAATGGCAGTTCGCAGGTCAAGAAGACAAGTTAATTCATTCCATTCATTCACATCTCAGACAGGTAGAAGACTATTATTTTCTGTAGTGTCTGATGTCTTGTACTTGCATTAGCCGAAACTCCAGAACAAGTGACTGCATCGTGTAACCTGCTCTCAACATTTTATATTCAGTTACTGACACCATAAAATTCAGAGTTCAAAAAGTGGTCATTACTCCTCTTAAATGCGGTGAGATTTAGTAATATTTAGCTCTGGATGAAAGAATGGCCTCAGCAAAGCACACAAACACAAAGTCAGGGGTTTACCTCTTAAGATCTTCAAATTACTCCCTGCTGCAGACTGTTTTTCTACCCTTTATTTTGTTCAATAAACTATTGCAAATCAGACACTCAGACTGGGCTAAAAATGTTCCCCTTTGAACTTAACTTTACGCAGAAAATGACGAGAAAAAGTAGAGCAGATTTTGGAATCTGTGTTAGTTGCTCTTTCCCATTTATCCTTGTACAATTTTCCCCTCCAGCAAGGTCAAAGGTCAGAGTACAACAACAGGTTTCCAGCTCAACTCCTAGCTTAACATCTTTGTCAGGCTACACTGCTGTGACTACAGAGACAAGCCTAGCTGTAGTTCAGGTAACAGAAAGCTTCCCTGTAGTGTTTCTACTTAGCTAATGTTAAGTTAAAAACAACAAGCATCAAACACATGGACACCCAACTATGGCATCAATTATTTGGTATGGAAAACCATGGGATCTGTTGTGAGATAAACTTTAAAACTTTAAAATTATTGTCCTAATTTGAACGTTAGATTATAAGATTGACACTTTCATGTCTTTGCCATTATTTGCCACCACTTATCCAGCATCAGGTCATGGAGTCTAAGCAAAATAGTCCATGTGTCTTGATCCCAATCCACTCCAACTCCTCCTGGAGGATCCAAAGCTTTTCCCAGACCGCACGGGATATATAAATCTCCAGCATAGTCTGAGTCTGCACTGTGATGTCCTCCCAATTGGATGCTTCCTTAATATCTCCATATGGAGACATTCATAAGTGTCTTGGTTAGATCAAATCATCTCAGCTGTGCACAGATCCCACAGAGGAAACTCATCTCGCCTTTATCTGCCGCCTGTATCCTATATCTGTGATCGAGTTCTTTCAGTCAAAACCAGTCATGACCACAGGAGAGGTCAGAAACATAGAGGAACTTCTAAAATCTAAAATGCTTTGCTTTATGACTCAACTCCTTCTTCACTTCATCAGGTCAGTACAGCATCTACAAGGCTGCATATGCAGCTCTAGTATGCCTGTCCATTTCCTGCTCCTGTGTACCTCTGCTAAGACCTCCAGATACCTTCATTTTGGCTTTCAAGTCTCTCCCCAACTCCAGAGGGGCAGTCCACCTTTTTATGGCAAAGCACCATTGACACATATTAAGAGGTTCTGATCTCCAATTCATGTGCTTCACACTTGGCTGCTAAATGCTCTAGTGCATGCTGAAAGCCACAGCTTGAGGAATCCAGCAGGATCACATTGTGTGGAAAAGCAAAGATACAATGCTGAGGTGCTCAAACAGGACATGCTCCAGCTCTTTGGTCCATCTTGAGATCATGTCTATGGTCCATCATGCCACAGCCTCAGCAGAATTCAGGAGTTCAGAATAACTTACTACCAGTATCTAGACACAGCTGATGCTTTGGTTATACAGAGACGCTACATATTTCTGCACAGCCATAGAAATACAGAGTCACAAGTCCACAAAACACATATAGACCAGATAAGCACATTTAAATGACTCTTCCAGCAACTTTTGAAGGTCCATCTCAACCAAGGATTGACAATAAGCCGGACTCTTCCGACCTCCTTGGAGGATACACCAGATGGGTTCGGTCACATAAATGTGTGTTTCCAAAAATGAAAGTTTGGTTTTTAGGTACATTTTTAGTTTAACAGTGCAGCAGAGAAGAGAATGATGAGTTTGGATTATGGATCTCACAGTGTTTTGTGGATAATGAAGTGCACTGACATAATCAACCCAAATGTGTCACACCCACACTAAACTGAATAATTAGGATAGTTTTCTATGAGCAGAAGTCAGCAGTGGCTCTGTCATCACTGTTTGCTGACTGATCCCGTTCCTGCTGCAGTCAGCAGACCTCCTCAGAGATGTGCATTAATGAGGCTCATTGGGCTTTTCCATGTGCCCATTCAGATTCACATGGACTACGTACAAAGCACTTCTTTGAGGCTTCTTTACAAGTGTCTGTGGTAGGCAGTCCATCTGACTCAGCAATAGCTGCAAAAACATAAGTATGCTGTTGATCAGACGGAAGACGCCACATACTGTAGAATATGTGTCACTGGGTTCTTTGCCCTAATGACTTACAGAAACTGTCAGCTCCACACCAGTTTATAATGATTTCACGCATATTGGTTAACCCTTCTTTGGTAACTAAGGAAATCCAAATAGGCAACAAAATAATGTGGAGTGATGAGTTTTTATTTTAACTTTTTAAAAGATGAAATTCATTGATGTGCTGCTGGCTAACCCAGTGGATCAGGACTTTCTGATTTCAGAAATAAAATAAAAATGTGTATCCAAACAACGTGCTGTCTATGTCAACTTGTTCAGTTATAAAAGTTGTTCTGTGCATAGTGTAGGAGTAATTACACATTAAATGTAGAACTTGGCTTTGGTTACATTTACTTAAAGTGAAGCAAAAGTTCAAGATCTTTTAATATCAAATCCAAACAGATACAAAAATGTTAAGCTAGCCTGCTTTAAGTTGAGACAAAATCCAATGCAGAAACTGTGTACATGCAGAAATACAAAAATTATGGCAAAGGTGGACCAGGAAGTCCTTGTGTCAATTATCAGCTGGGTTGTGAATTTACCTTTGTTTTCTGTGTCAGGAATGTTTGACAAACCTTCTTATTCTAACATTTTAAAGTCCTTAAATTAACCTGCTGAGCAATGTGTTATTATAACCAATAGGATCAAACGTATGCATCTAGGTCCTCTGACAATATCTCTGCAATATGAATCCTGAAGTAATAAGAGGACAAAGTTTTTAATCTTCTGTAAAAGTTAGAATCACCCTAATGGAAGTGTTTTTTTTTTTATAAAACGCACACTGTTGAAAATACTAGTCTTAAATTATAAATTCATTTATGCCTCATAAATTGGAAGATTTGTTTTCCCAAATAAAAAACTTTATTTGAGAGCTTTTATAACCAAACATTCTTTTGATAAGGAATCTGGTTCGATTAAAGCCATCAAATTTGCAGCAAGATATGACTATAAACCCAAGCTAGAGGCAGCTACAGGAACAAATAAATATTTCCATTGGCTCTCCTCCAGCTTTTTCTCTATCTGCCGTAATGTAGGTCAGACTTAGGACTTTTTTATTTTTATTTTTTTTGACATATCACTTCTTTCTCAATAAGTTTAAAAAATGTCTGTCTGAAACAAGACCGCCAACAAACTCGGAGCACTTTCTCATAGTCTCATAGTCAGACATGCATAAGTCATTGTGTCTAAACTGCACAATTCAAAATTTCCACCTTGACACACAGCTGCGCTCTTGGACCGATCACTGACAGTGAGAATGAGTTCACATCACAGCACAACCGGCGGAAAATATTTGTAGTTGCATGTCTGAAATGTTAACCGTGACACAAAAGCATGGCAAAGAAAAGTTTATAGGCTACAAGGCCACCCGTACCTCACATTTACTCTGACTGTAGCTGCAGATGTGCGAGTTGGTAATTAATTCGGAGAATTTACAGAGAGGAAGCAGAGAACTTCAGCAAATGCTGATGGATTCTTATAGTCCACTCTTCATGTAAAGTGAGGTTGAGTGGAGTGGAGTTCATGAGACGGTGGCTGTGGCGCAGTATATAGTATGGGTTGCCCACGAACCAGAGGTTTGAGGTTCGATCCCTGGACAAGCCACATGCTGAAGTGTGGCAAGACACTGAACCCCCAGTCTCTCCCAGTGTTTGTCCTTGGTGTGTGAATGTGTGTGTCCTTGTGTGAGCAAATGGGTAGATGTGTCACTGTGACTGTAAAAGCACTTTGAGTATCAATAGTTAGAAAAGTGCTATATAAAAACAAGACCATTTACCATTCATCTGCTACCTCTCAATTTTTAATACTGGCCTATAAATTTGCTCAGCATGGATTCAGTAATCTTTTTCCCTCTGGTAGTCACACACATTCTTTGGAAAAAAAAAAAAGGTAGGAGGGAAGACATATTAGTGCTGTTGGCATCTCTTGTTTAAAGCATATCCCAAGGAATGCTTAAAATGTCTAGAGTAGCTTTAGAGGGGTCAGGGGTGGTTGATTTTTAAGGATGCAATTAATTAAATACATATGTAACTGTTTTGTTCAAAGTCTGGGCAAATAATGACCTCTAAATCCCAGCCAGGCTTCACCAGTCTGACGTAATCGTGTTAAATAATTTTTTGTATGATGATCCTTTTATGGTGTGTTCAGAAACAACTAAAAGTTTCCTTCAAAGTGTTTTCTGCATTGCGATGACACGTCTGGAGAGCAGCAAAGTTTATTCAGACTAGTCTGCTGCAAATCAATCATCAACTGTACAACAACGTGCTCCACACCAGTGTAGTATGTGGTGGTAAAGCAGAAGCCTATAGTGGAAAAGCAGTGACACTGCAACGACAGTAAGCATAGAAGAGATTCAAACTGTTCTGTATTTGCAAATTTAACTCTTAAGAGAGGGGAACAATTGTAGTAAAGCGGATTTAAACTCACCTAAAAGCATAAAGCTATTATGATGTTTATTGATTGAAACAGATTCTTGTCAAAAAGAACAAAATGTTCAGCTCTACCCACAAGGTTCCTGTACTTTGAAAGTACTATCACCAAGTCAGGACTTTTTGGGGAAAAATACTTTCTCTGGAGCTTAAATGAGACCCTGGTCTCTTTCACTGACTTGGCTCTAAGATGGAATCTAATTGCAGCCAGTTGTGTTCATATTAGTATTTGTAAAACTAACCTTTCAATCGTCAAAGCCAAAATGAAGTTAAATTAAGGTTGAAATTGACATTAAAAACAGAAAATAATACAAAGTGTCAGTCATAACTTTTAACTGATGGCTTTATTTTGGAATAAATATACAGAAGTCAAAGACAATTATAAATGTCTGTGTAAAAAAAAAAGCTTCAAAAAGTATGTACATTATTTTTTTTGCACAGAGCTGAATAAATGTATACATAGTATACAGTACAGCTCATGTAGGTCATTGGTTTCTTTTGCTGTACAAATTGCAAAAGCTGATTAAAAAAATATAACTAAAATAATGATCCAGCTAAAGCAGGATTCATCCTGTAGTTGGATGTTGGACTAGTCAACGTGGCCCCTTAAAATGAAATGAAATGAGGACATAATGGATTACAGGATTTCATGGAGTCTGTAGAAAGAACAGCTTGGCTCAGGCTGTGGGGCCATGAATGAGGAGATCCCGGAAAACACATTCCCACTTTGCTTGATTGTTTCAGTGATAATAAATTATCAGTGTGGAAACTGTGACAGACAGACATGACTTAACAGGGTTCATGACTGGCATGACATTGACATTGACATGACATGACTGTGAACTGTGAAGGCAATTGTTGAGGTCAAATGAAGGAGGCGATCAAACATGCTAAACACAGGAGGCAGGAACTGAACCCAGCAGGTGTGTGTTTGTAGAGCATTGCTGGGTCCAGCTGAATGAAATCAGTGAGCTGCCACAGGTCTGACATGGATTGCTGCGCTGTTTTGTTTAGTCAAATTTGTCATAAAAGCAGCAGTGTCACTTCAGATTCTAAACTAAACTGTAAAAATACACATGTACAGATCAGTTCCAAGAATTTTAAGGATTCCTGGAGAAAATCACTAAAATATGGCCAATAAAGCACAAAGTGTTTCTGTCTGTGAGCACATGTAAATTACATCTCAGTCTAGCTGGTAGATATTTATATATGTCAGTCTGATAAATCTTTTGGCCTAGTGGCAGACTTCACTGATCTATGTGCAAGACCCAGCTAAAACTTTGAAGCCTACACAGTTAGAATGTTATGACACAAAGTGGGTTCCAGACTTTAAGGTAAACTAGTCTGATTGCTTGCAAATGGTCATTCTGTATCTACTGACAGTACAAAGGATTCAACTAAATTTTATTTGATCTTCTATTATGTTATTTCACCGTCCGAGTTACAGCTGGATAATTATTTTTTTTTTTAAGTCAAAGTGATTGCAGTGAAAAATATCATCCAGCATTCATCCTCTGAATTTCCTTCCAATATTCTTGTTGTTTTTCCAAGCAAGTGCCTGCCATCCTATAACAGTCCACAGATGCAGGTGGAAATATCTGCATCTGACAGACATGGTGTTAAATTCAGTCCATATAAAACATAAAAAACAACATGTGTAGTTTATGGATTTAAGTCACTAGCAAGGCCTCAGGTTACAGAAGTCCAGCTCCTGTGGTTTACGTAAGCCAGTGCAGTGATCCCTTGCTAGAGGATGCCCTGCCTGGGCTTTGCAGTGCAGTGGTCGTCTTTTGAAGCCCTTCCCGCAGGTTCTGGAGCAGGGTGACCACTGACCAATATCCCACTCAGGACATGGGTCTCCACAAACCCTGGTGGCTGAAGGTCTTTGAGAAGAATCACACTCTAACCCTGGTTTCCCATCTGGTCTCAGACACTGCACCATCCTCCTCTGGATCCCGTGGCCGCAGGACACTGAGCACTCATCCCAGCCTGTGGAGATCCATTTCCCAAGAGCAGAATCCTCCCTGTTGTAAGACTGCTTGAGGTCTGCATTTTTCGCCTTGACATTATCTTCAGCCAGGACGCTGTTGTGGGAGTTTACACGCTCCTCCTTCTTCCGATTCTTGTCCTCCTTGTTCTGACGGGCAAGGTAGAAGGAGTAGCGGATACGAGGGGGTGTCATCTTGCCTGCACACAGCACCTCCACAGTGAGGGCTTCTCCCAAGGGCTTCACTGCCTGCAGGGTCTCTGATAGGCCTGCTGTGCCACTGTAGCGCAGCAAACTATTTTTTATGATAATGTCCCTTTCGCCCGCTGACACGATGTAGTTCCCATTGAGCAGGTAATGGCCTTCACTGTTCTTCACTGCCAAATAGTTGTCATCACTCTTTATTCCCTTGTAGCCTCGCTGACGGATGTCTATGTTGGCTGCACCCACTGGCAACATGACAACAAAGTTGTAGCCATGCCTGCATAGCAAAACATTTTACAGTCAATGAAAGAATATAATAGTGGAGTGGAAATAGAAAGGCAATCATGTTGGGGCAAAAAGGAATGAGGTAAGCAATCATATCTAAAGGCTGCCGCGTGATGAAGTGGGTTTTACTCACATAGGCTTTGTGAAGAGTCCCGACACCTTCTTGCAGCCCTTGTTGTCACCTCCACAGATTCCACACTTATCAAACTTCTTGGTGGAGCCAATTTTGCCATCGCAACCAGCCTTGATGCATTTTCCTTGGACACACACTCCTGTGGAATCTGGCGAGCATGGAGTCCCATCAACAACCTGTACAAACAGGGGTTACAAGGTTAGCATCCCCAGTCAAACACACTTCCCTAATCAAAACTGTCTGAGTTTATTTGCTTGATTTTAGCAACAAGTATAAAAACTTGTTTACATTTTGTTGTTTTTTTTATAATGAACAGTGCACATTCCATCAGGATGATTTAAGATTTTTTTGTATGGTAGAGATAAATTCCCATTGCTAGTCTGGGTGAAAATCAGACTAAAGATTCCAAAGGCATTCTTTCAGCCTTGAAGATGTGTCGTACCTTAGAGAGTTGAGCCCAAATGACTCAATGTTTTTGGAGAAACTGAGCATGTTGTAATGTAAACTAATTTTTGCGTCAAAGTCATGACTCTGTGGTTAAAACATGCAGCTACCCTGTGATTCAGAGTGCCCTTATCTGCTCCTCCTCAGCCTGTGTGATGAAGTGACGTGTGAACTCCACTGCTCTAGCTTACTTCACACCCTGCTATCTGAAAAAGATAAACCATCCTCCTCCTCTATGCCATTCCTTCTTTCACTCTTTAAAAACCAGAGGCAGCTAGCTGGCATATATTAGGGCCTGTGCAGACCTTGCATTAAAATTCGATCTGGGCTATCCGATCACAAGTGGCCAGTTTTCTGTCTAAACCAATCTAATCTTAATATGTTCAGACTTTTCTCTAATGACTAATCAGATTATTTTTAAACTTGCTCTTTACCTTGGTTGCCAGGACGTAGAAGTAGCCAGTGCCATTAGCCCTGCAGATGAGTTTACACCTGTCATCTGTGGACACTCCGGAGTACTTGGGTACCCACACCACGGAGTGAGCAACACGATTACTGTTAAAGCTGCGTCCACTGATCTCGCACTGCTCTTCACGATAGGTTTTACCTACACAGAGAGGGAGGGAGGGAATGGAAGGTGAGAGGTGGGAATGCTCTAGGGGAAAAATGTCATTGGACGTAGGTATCTGTTTTGAGCTATTTGTACCTGTGTCAGGGCAGTGGTTCAGGTTACAGGAGCGGTATTTGACCCGAACCCCTTGGCAGTATTTGCCACCATTTGACGGAAGTGGGTTATTGCACTCTCTTTTAGACAGCTGGACGCCGCCTCCACATGTGCGTGAGCAAGAACCAAACAGACCCCACTTACCCCAGCGACCGTCCACCTAGAAATACAAAAACAACACAAGGGCTTTCAATTAGGTCTATGTGTTCATATCAAAAACTGAGCTTGTGTCCGAGTCTTACCTTGAGATTTTGGACATATTTGTCTGAGCAAACTCCTCGATCACAGACCTTTCCGTCCCCACACTGGGTGCCATCTGCCCAGGGGAAGTGCCGAGTCATACACACCAACTGGCCACTGGACTTTCCTGTGCACCACAGGCGACTGCATGGTGGATTCATGAATGGACAAGGTTTGGAGTTTTCTCCAAAGGCAAGCTCACACTGACGTTCAAGTCTGTAAGATGCTCCTGGCAGCATGTCAGGGAGGATTAGCGGTTTCTGAGGCTGGTCGAGCAAACATTCTCCTAGAAGAGGGAGAATCAGTCAGCAACACAAATGTCAAATTACCCCAGAATATTCATAAATAAATAACTTGATGAAAAACAATGCAATCTATTCTCAAGCACTGATATGTATACATTCCTTTTCATTAAATGTGAGTGTGTGTGCTGTGGGTGGGTGGGATTGTGGGTTTGGCACAATTGCCTTAGTGATTTTGCCTCTTTGAAGTAAAAGTACAGCTTGAAGCAATGCATGTGTATGCCACATACCACACACAGATATCCCCACCCTTATCCCATTCTCAAATCTCCCTAAAAACCCACAAGCTCTTCCTCTCTTGTTTCAACCCAGCCTCGTTTCACAATTTGCTGGGACCTTTTTCTTGAACATTGTTAAGCTTTTAGATTTGCGCTTCAGAATGAGTTTGCAACCAGTGCAAAAGACAAAGACATCAATTAAAAGCAAATGGCATGCAGAGACCTTTCCAGGAACAGGCTAATAGTAGCCTGAGCTTGACGAGTAGGTGTTCAGTGGAAGCATGAAAAATCAACATCAGTGAATGAAAAGGTTTCCAGGAAGATGTTTCTGTCTCTCAGAAACAAAAACTTCTCACCTTAATGGGGAATTTCATCCAAAAGAGGTAATGTACACTGGGAAAAACTGGGTTCCCTGACTTAGAACAGTTTGCTATTTGAGTTTGCGGCGAATTCACAACAGATAATGCGGAAGTGGGAGAATGATCTGTCACTGGTGGCACATTCATTTCCTCCCACTCCACCACAAATTTGGCAGAAGAAGCACACTAATTAACTGATAGTACAAAGCTATATAAACAAGTCACACTACACTGAATAAGCTGAACCTCTTACTTCATATTCTCTTTCCAAAAAGAAATAGTGGAAAACAGTAGCTGGTGGTGTGTGTTTATGTGCAGAGAAATGAATAGGTTACAAATAATTCTGGACACAGCACTGTCTCAGACATGTGGCAACATGTTTTTTCCCCCATTGCTTTTTGAACTCTAGATTTATGACAGGGAGCAGGAACAAGCCAAGTTACAACACTGTAACATAGACTCCTCTGTGTCTCTCTGGACAAGTTAGTGTTCTTTTGTCGTCAGATCATCTGTAAAACAAACAGATATAAGCAAAAAGTGTGTCTTTGAAGTGAACCTGCATGGGAAACACTGGGCAGATACTCCTTATAGTCCAAACCACTGTGGTGACTCTCCCTAGAACAAGCCCTATAATTTGGGACAGATGTGGGGGCTGTTTTAAAATAAAAGTTTAGCATTGCTCCAAGGCCAAGTCGTGTGGTCTGGCATGCTTGGCAACAATCTGCATCCAAAAGAATGAATTTCTCTTTGGTTTTTGCTATTCTTTTTGATGAGCAGCGGCATGGTACTGTAAGAGGTTCGGCAGATGTCAGGTTTGAAGCACAGATGGGTGCTGAAATTCAACCATTCGCTCACTTTCACTTATGTTAAGTTATGTTAGTGCCGGGAACTAGGAAAAACTGTTAACCTAGAAAAATGTAGGTTGAGAGAAGAAAATGTCAGGAAAAAAAAAAAAAATAACATTTTCGTCTACAACAAAATCATAGAAGCCATGACTAACAGTTACAACCATGGATGAGAGTGTACTCTTCCAGTGTGATCAACTACCTAGCTACATGTTCATTTATAACTTCTTATGTTCGATATGTCTGTCTAAACTTTGCTTAAGTCTGTTTACAGTCAAACACTGGAGTCAGGAGATAGTGGAAACTCACCATGCCCACTATCCAGAAATTCAGTGATGATGGCAGCACTGCAGGGGGACCAGGGGCTGCTGCGGTTGATCTGAATAAGAGTGGGAGACATCATGTGGTTGTCCTGCATTTTCCCAAACACGTCTTCACAGGCTTTCACGTTGTCATGTGGCATATTGAACACGTGGCCTGTCAAGAAGAAACAAGATACCAGACAGTAAATATATGGACCGTGCTGCCGGATATTATGCAAACACACGATGGGAAAATTTACAGTGCTAATTTGAACTGAATACAGGATGGTGATTGTGACTGGCTGTACCGAGTTCATGAGCGGTGGTGAAGGCTGAAGGTAGGCCGTCGTCTTCAATCACAGAGCAGCTCCGCTTGGGGTCGCACATGGTGCCAACATCTGCCATGCCGAGAGTATCACAGGTGGAGGCTCCACACAGGTCCTGGACAAAAACAGACACATTGGGGACCGGTGAAACCAGTTTGGAAGTTGGAAAAAAAAAAGTAACTACCTACTCAACCAGCAATTAAATTATTATTTTTTTGGAGTTGTGTTCCTGGTCATTTGTTGACTACCTGCAAGTCAAATTCATTCTCATTTCAGGTATTATTTAATACACTTTAATTGTAGGTAAAACACAGAATCACAACGTCAAAATAGTCCCTCAGAAACTATTAGACCTGAGGTACAGGTTATAATTATATCACTGGTGTCTCCTTTCTCTCTGAGACAAGAGTTTGTTTGAAACTTGTCTGTAACATTTCCTGACTCTTGCCCTGTCTGACTCTTTGTGGTGATGTCACCTTGTTCTCAGGCCTCAGCATTTAACTTGTCTGATATAATTTCATCATAACAAGAGAAACAATGTCCAGTTTCAAAATATTAAATTATCCTTCAAGTTGCCATTGCAGTAAGGAAACAATTGGAAACAATTTAATAATGTTAAGCTACCCTTTCCACCACCCAGTCTTTAAAACTTTTAGTGGGCGACAGTGTTTAGAGCACACCTTCTCCTATGAGGTAATGTAAATGTCCCCGACCATAACATTTCCATGCCAGAGCAGAGTTTCCAGATGACCTATTTCTCTACCACAGGGTTTTAAAGTCCAATCTTAGCGCGTATCCATTTGGAACTGAACCTCTTAATCACAGGACAACTTCGGCACAAACTGCCACAAAGAACCACCCATCTGCCTAGTCCCTAAACAGCACTGTCTCTGCATACCCAGAAACCAGTGGCATTAAGCTGCTACGGATAAAGCACAGCACTGGGTTAATGTCCCACGGCCTGTATGTAGCCATGAAACACCATGCCAAGTGAAGACCTCAGTTCTATGACAAATCATTCCTAGAACAAACCACAAAACCGCAACTGTAGGCCGAAAATCTAGTCCAGATGTTTCTATGTGCGTAGATGACATCTGAACTTTTGGGCTATTTATTAGTAAAAAAAATAATAATTTAAAAAAAGAAAGAAAGAAATGTGCAAAACAGAGGAGAAGAAAATGCCATGTCAATGAGTTTGTTCTTTGCTTTGACCTACTTCCCACATCTGCCATCTGTCTCTGAATGCTTTTCCAATTTAAAAACGACAATTACCTCAGCAAAGAGGTATCTCTATTTTATTTTTTTCTTTTCACAGATTAGTCCATTACCTTTTGCGCTTTGGGTGCATTTTTTAAAATCATTGCTTAGAGTTTTAGGTCTGATATCAGCAGTATCGCAGACAGGGTTTATGACATCCAGACACACTAGGGTGAACTCCTTTACTCCTTTCTTTCTCAGCCCATGATCTATCATGTAAAGGTAAACAAGCTGTGAGTTAAAGCTCCTCCTCTCTCCCAAGGGAAACATACAGTTGAACAGATTTATAGTTGGATTTAATCTTTTGGCTGCTCTCATGCAATAAACATTGTGTCGCTTAATGACCTGAGTAAACTTGCAACATTCTTTACACAACAATCATGCTGACTATGGAGTTTAAAGACAACCGCAGCTGCCCCTAAACAACACCAAGTTGGTCTTCATAAAAACTACAACACTGCACTGTGGGCTGGTAAAAAAACAGTCGATGTGCCTTAAATGCCTGTTGAAATCTGTGGTCAAAAAAAAACAAAAAAAAAACTGAGGGATTCTGAGTCACTGTCATGAATCCACATTAGGTATTGTCTGTATTATTGACTTTTGATCATTTGCAGAGCAAAACTTCCCGTTTTAGACATGTGTGCAGAAAAACTGGGCCTCTTACAATAAGCAGTAATTGTGGGCAGAAACTTTGTTTGATATCGAAAACTAAATGGAAATGTGAAAGGCCTTGTGGGCATTTTAAAGGCCTAAATGTCAAAAACAAAGTTTGGTAAAATAATATATAATATTTCATATTGTTTTATGAGGAGCTCACCTAATTCTGACAATGAATAGTCAACTCAGGTCTATCTGCTGTAGGTTTCTTGTGTCATTAAACAGAAACTTGGTTTGATGGATGGTGCTATATGAAGTGTAGAAGCACTGAAAAAACTCTTCTTAAACATTAGACTTGTTGTAATACTGTGCACTGAGTATTTGCTTAATAATGTTTGCTTTTCTTGCACAATTCATCTTACAAATTCTATCAACAGGAATATGTTTTTCCACACATCAGGGTTAGGGACACTGACATCTGATTGTCTGGTAAATCCATCTTATTCTTGTTACAGTTGACCTGATTAAAGCGGGTTAAGTCACTCATTTGGTGTAAAATATTCATTCAAAGAGTGATGGAATCCCTTCATGCCTGTCTTTCTGCTTTATATAGCAAATTACATTCACATGACTCACTCTAGGCAGGCCCATCAACCACTGAATGGAGACAGATAAGCTAGCTGCAGAGTTTATAACTTGGCATAACTTTGAGATTTTGTATTTGAAATACTTTTATGGAAAATTCTGACCTTATTGGAGGTGTCATGCAACAAACAGGAGGAGCACGTGCTGTAAAGATGCAACAGTACAGGCCGGCTGCAGCTGTGCAGAACAGCCCCTCTGGAGCAGCTTGTTTCAGACATGGAGCAAGTAGGTGGGGCAAAAACACGGAGGGATGTGACTGTGATTTGCACATACAACCCCACCACCACCACCACCACCACCCTCAAGTCCTCCACCCCTCCCTTTAGGGGCCTGTTTAATGAGGAGCAGCCTAACTGGTGGGTAGGGCTGGAAAACCCACAGCTGGAGGAGGATGGGAACAACTGAGAGAAACAAGAGACTTCCGTCTAGTGCATCCCCAAGGGCAATGATGCTCATTATATTTAGTAAAGCTGGAGGTATAACAAGTATTTTTTGTGATATAGTACAATTATGCATCATGTAATGTTAGTGGCACTGGCCAAAGGCAATCCTGCACCTTATTATGTTACCTGTGGCTTTTTACTTCTGGCGCCAGAGTTTCTGAATCTGTATCCTTTGACTGCTGGCTGAACAATAACTAAAGAATATTGTTCTGACTAACTAAATATGAACCAGCTGGGTTGCTTTCTCAAATGTATTCCAAGTTTTCACAGTCATATGAAAGCGCATTCATCACACTGGCCAATGAAAGTGAATGGTGACTTAATCCCTGACCCTGTGTCATATGCCAAATATGTGGGTGTGCAAAGAGAAGTGATGGGTGGGTTCCAATCTATAAAACTACCCCCTAAGGATCCACAAAAAGCAATCAAGACTAGTTCTCTGTTAAGCTCAAGTATTTTCCTTTGTGACCCAGCCTCAGTGTCAGCACTGTGACGCTGTTAATAGGCTGAGTGCCTGCTCCATGCGTTCACCAGGTGGAGAGTCTGTTTTACTGCACACCACTTAACTGACTGAATTTGAGAGCATTGGACAGATTCGCTTATTAAATATCCCCCAGGTTTCCACAATCGTCACTTACATACACAGGACGATAGATATATATGATGTATATTCTTCTTTATCATCTGACAAATATATTTGCAAAATAAACCTGATGTATTTACGTATTTCTGTGCGTAATTGCATTCTGTAAAATAGAACTATCTCTCCTGTCCTTAAAGCCTGATATGTGATCACTTAACTCTTTTTTTTTTACCTGTCTAGTGAAAAGAATTGCCGTGTCCCAGTAGTCTGGATGCTTGTCGTTATTTTTGTTCATCTTTTTTTGCCAAGTGCAAAAGTTTCTGAGCGTCATGGCTGCGTTCCCGGACACCTTGGGTCCTTTGTCCTCCTCGGATATAATCAGGAGCTTCACAACTGTAATGCTGATTGAGTTAAGGATGCTGGGGTGCTTGTACAGCCTCGCTGCCACTGACATCAGCGTAAGGAGGTAGTGCTTTAGGTCATCTCCGTGGAACTGCGCCATGGACTCGTCAGCCACTACGAGCGTCTCCACGTATCTGGGGATTGAAGCGAACCTTTTGGCTCTCCCCATACTCTTCAGCATCGTTTCTGTCACATTGTCGTTGTCTGTTAGTCGCTTGTATTTCTCCAGCGACTGCGCAACCTGGAGGCTTAAGTCGCTGTCCACTGCGCACCTAGAGGTTGAGCCGGACTTCATGTTTTGGCTGCTCCTGCGCCGGAGGATGTGCGCACTCTCCGCGCTTGTGGTGTCATTTTGTACCGGGCTGATAAAATATTCCCAGCCTTGGAAGCCAAATGCGCCATTTAAACCCTTACAGAGGCTTAAAGCAGCATAAGAATATCGGTCAGCGTTCACATATCCGGAGTAAAAACACCGGCTCAGGTCAGTGGCAACATCGGCGCTGGGGAACCATAATGCGTCTTGGTTAGAAATTGAAGGTGCAATAAAATTAGAGTCGTGGTGTAAATCGATCACTAATTCCTGTTGGAAAGCTCGTATTTTTATGACACTTTTTTCATTAAGGATTTCCACATCGTTGTCAAAATCATTGCTGTCGTTATCCAATCTAACCGGGAAGCAGATTTCACTTTCCATGCAACGAACAAGCTCAAAGAGTGAGACTACAAAGTAGAGGAGAAAAGTTCTTCTGATCAACATGACGATGCTTGCATTCAGCAAAGAATGCAACGAACAGAAGAAAAGCACTATTTTGAATCCGCAAGCTCAATGAAGACAGTGAGAGCAACAGATCAGGATGAAGAGCATAATCCAGAACTGAGGACTCTAAAACAATGCAAGTCGACTCAGAGAAAACTCCTCCTGGTCATGACCCATTCCCATCCTCCACCTGTATGAGCTGAGTCGACTGCTGCCTTCAGTGGACTTTGTGCATATTCGTCATGTGTAAAAATATGGAAACATAATCTCTCTCTCTCTCTTTTTTTTTTTTTTTTTTTTTTTTTTTATAACGGGGGGGAAGTCTTTGGAGGCGCTCATTGGATGCACGTTTCAGCTCAAGATTTTTTTTTCTTCAGCTAGCTCAGCAAACAGCAAGCCTGTCATTATGAATGACCATGTGGTGAATAGATCTTCACCTCGCACCGAGACCCTGCCAGATACCACATGCGGATCTAAGTCACTCCACCAAGTGATTGACAATTGTGGCCAAATAGTGAAAATAAAAAATAAATAAATAAAAATCATCATTTTAGACAAGCAGATGCTTATATAAGATGATATATATGATATATGCAGTATACACTGCTGCCCACTGAAGTTCACTTGAAATATGCAATGATTGAATATTATTGCATTCTTGAAATATAGTGGTGTAAGACATTATATTTACATATTTTAAAAATAAGGTGAACATGACGCACGTCTCTGTCGTGAAAATGACAGAAAATGAAGTTTCCCAGAGGAATATGGGTTGCGATGATTCTTCATCAATGTTCATATGATCAGATCTGTCTCTCTGAGTAGATCACATACGACATCTGGTGGACAACAAAATAACAGCGTGTCGTATGACCAGATGTTGAAGCAGATGCAATGAAACAAATGCAGAAGATGGGAAGTAGGTTAAATAAGAATAAAAGTAATGTAATTATTTTTTGTTTGTTTTACTGATAGTTTGTACTTATTGTATACTAGCCAATTGATCTGTAGTATTAGGCCAGTCTTATTGTTACTCTTAGATTCAACTTAAAAAGAAAAAAAAAGAAAAAAAAAAAGAAAGTGTTCTCCTAGGGCTCTTCTCATGGGATCACCCGCCTTAAACCGCCGGTGGGCTTTGTTTTCCGTTCTCAGCCCGTTGCCAGAAACGCAACGGCCGTTGCTAAGGTAAGGACCCTTGGTTATTTGCTGCCCACAGAAAAGCCGGTTTTTATTTTGTCATTGTACTTTAAAAAAATAGTCGAAATAAATGCCCCTTGTCAAAACACTGCACTTAAATACTACGCTTGTAAATACCCAGTATATCAGATTGGCAATTCACACTTTAAAGTGTCTTTTGTTGCTTTGTGAACTGGCAGTTAAACTTGGCAGCGTTTATCGTATTTGTCCCACTAACACCATACACCAAAAAGTAGTGATACAGCAGAGTAAACTATACTGCTCTAAATTAACGCTAGCGCAGTCAGTAAGGTAAACGTCATTACTTGAGTTTTAGAAAGTTAAACGTTTTACTGTTGTGTATCTGTTGTGTTTGCACATGAGGAATGAAATAACCGCTTGGCCAATTTAGCGATGCTAACAAATTTGAAGTTGAGTTTTTGTCGGTTGTAACGTTTGCCTGCTGCTGTTCGCCGTCAAAATGAATTCGTATCACGTCTTGGAGCTGGTGGGAGAGGGCTCATTCGGCCGAGTGTACAAGGGGAGGAAAAGGTTTACCGGCCAGGTAAGCTTTTACAGGAGCACACTTACTGTTTGTTTAACCTCGCAGTTTCACCGGATGTCCGTCCTCGTCCCATTAGGTAGTGGCTCTGAAGTTCATGCCGAAGGTGGGTCGGTCCGAGAAGGAGCTACGAAGTCTCAAGAGGGAAATTGAGATTATGAGAGGTCTTCAACATCCTAATATTGTGCAGCTTTTTGACAGCTTTGAGACTGAAACTGAGGTATACTTTCAGTCTTAAATTCAAAACAGCCAGAAACTCATTTTACTTTGCTAAACTAATTACCTTTAATTTGAGTTCATAATCCATTACATGTTCGAAACAGGTCGTGGTTGTGACAGAGTATGCAGAGGGGCAGTTGTTCCAGATTCTTGAGGATGATGGGAACTTAGCAGAGAGCCAGGTATTCACTGTCACTACATAATTCCACCTGACATTGGACTCATCCTAATTTCACATGATTTCTATTGATTCTTTCCTTCTGCCAAAGGTGCGTGAGATAGCGTGCCAGCTGGTCTCAGCTCTGTATTACCTACACTCACATCGCATCCTTCATCGTGACATGAAACCACAAAATATCCTGTTGGGGAAAAGTGGTGTGGTGAAACTGTGTGACTTTGGGTAGGTTGGATATTTAAAGGAAGAAGTAGTCCTAATAATATTTGTCATAAATGACATGATATAATCCTGCTGTAGGTTTGCCAGAGCCATGAGTGTCTCCACCTTGGTGCTGACCTCTATTAAGGGGACACCACTGTACATGTCTCCTGAGCTGGTGGAGGAGAAGCCCTATGACCACACGGCTGATCTCTGGTCTCTGGGCTGCATCCTTTATGAACTCCACACGGGGGCGCCTCCGTTCTACACTAACTCCATCTTCCACCTGGTGCAGCTCATTGTGAGAGACCCAGTGAAATGGCCAGACACGATGAGCGACACCTGCACGGTACAGTAGAGCTGTTCTGTAGTCGTGCTGTATTGTGTAGGAATCTAAGCCAACATCTTTTCTATATAAAAGATTTTTAAACAAATTTGTTTGATTGCTCCATTTTACAGCCTGGCGGCTCTGAGCTGTGTTTAAGGGCATGATCATTGCAACGGTATTACAAATGCAGAGGTGTCCAGTGGACCCATGTATACCCCCTATTCCGCTGCAGATCCTTTTAACCTGATACCCCACATAAGTTTCTTTGATAAATTTGGATTTTCCTGTTCATACATGGAATCCTCAAGGATAGTTCTGATAAAGGGGTCAAAGTAGACAAACAGAATATGTTTCCATAGGGATATAATCTATATTATTATGCTTAATATTCTTTAATTTCCTTGACAGAGTTTCCTGAAAGGTTTGTTGACCAAAGACCCTCAGAAACGGTTGTCGTGGCCAGACCTCCTGCACCATCCTTTTGTTGCTGATGATGTTCTAGGTGATACTTAAAACATTCATTTTAACAAAAAATGTACGCACATGCACGAGACCAGTGTTCTGAGGTTATTTTCATTTCTGACTTTAATCTTTTTGTTCTTGTAATGATGTGTTGCCAGTGCTGTCAGACACGAGTGTTTTCAGCCCTTTGACAGTCACACCCAGCCCAGACATGCTGGCGATGAAACGTAAGCAAGTTGCAGAAAAGTCTTTACCGACCGCTGGAGAGAGCAGATTATTGCGAAAGGCCAGGGAACAGAGGGAGAACAGAAAGAAACCAGTTGGAAGTGACAGCGCCAATGTGAGCCATTAAGTTATTATTTTTTTCTTTCGTCGACTTTTTTTTACATAGAAACTCATGGAGGAGCTTTGACCTGTTCTGTGCACAGATAAAGAAGGACGGCGTGGGAAATGAAAGGGTCAACTCTGCAAAGGCAACAGCGCATCCTAGAGTGAGCATTCCCAAGTCCTCGTCCAGTAAGGTTTCCATGCCCTCGGGTCAACTGGTTGTGACGGCGGCCAATCAAAGCCTCAACCCAAAGATTCCTGCCAGCACCAGATCAAAACACAGGTGTTTATGAAAGCTCAGAATGAAGATAAAATTACAACCAAAACAAACTGAGGCACATGTTCTTAGGTACGATCATTTTCTCTGCAGGGGTCAGATCAGCAGAGACTATGAGAAGGAATTTCCCTCTGTAGAGGTCGGGCCACAACTGGTGCAGGGATACATTGAGGGTGATCAGGCCACACTATGCAGGCAGGTCAGTGATGGATGGTTTTTTCACTGAGAGTAACCAAGTTAGAAAATATCAGTTCAAACTTGGATTGGTAATAAAGAAAGAGGTTATTGTGTGTAACTGTCTATCATTTCTTGTTCATTCAGGATGTTGATAATGAGGAGTACTGGGAGAATCTAGCAGATTTGAGCAGGCAGCAGAGCAAACAGTTTAACTACAGTCCTGTTATACCTCAACTTAAATCCAAGATCCTGGCATTTAAAGCTCAGGTAACTGGGTGGAATCATTTTCAATTGAACGTAAATAGATTTTCCTCCCAACAATGCTACATACTC
This sequence comes from Chelon labrosus, assembly GCF_963514085.1. NCBI lineage: Eukaryota > Metazoa > Chordata > Actinopteri > Mugiliformes > Mugilidae > Chelon > Chelon labrosus. The sequence continues at coordinate 2,921,838 of NC_140350.1, read as the reverse complement.
TCCTCTTTGTTTGCCAGCTAACAGGTGGCGTTGTAAAAGAAGTGCAGCAGATTCACCAACCACTGAAGCTCCTGCAGAATCTGATACTGAGACGCGACCTCGATAAGTCATATCACCGTGAACTTGGACTACCTCGAGTCCTCTTTGAGCTGATCCACGATGCTGTAGAAAACAAAGATTTCATCAAGGTTATTGCTCATGAATAGAGCAATATTTATCAATACATTGGTCCTGCAACATTGTCCCTGATTCTTTTGTCCATACTGTTCCCCTTGCTCAGCAACAGTCGAGTGTGCCAGCTCTTGGAGAAATTATTGTAGCGCTTCTCGTCTACTGGGAGCAGCACTCTCACTGGATGGAAGAAGAGCCTAGGTTTGATCAGTATTTTTTTGATCTTCATTGAAGTTGCATTTTGTTTGCTTTTGAATGCATACATAAGGTTTGACTATCACACAAACTCGATAGTAAAATATTGCAGCTTAACGTCTGCTGTCACACTGCAGGATGGAAGAGTTCACCAAGCCTTTCAACACAATTCTTTGTCATCCCAGTCTCAGTCCTTTGGCAGTAAGTATCCACTGAAGTTGGTAAACAGTACTTGTTGATCATGTTTATCCATGTGCCATATACAATACTTGATACTTTTTATATTTTGGACACCATCTTTTTGTGATGCATTGAGCTGGTCTGTTGTGTAACAATTGATTTCGGTATATCTTTTTTAGCCTCTGGCTGCTTCTGTTTTATCTGTCTTTACACAACTTGATATTGATGTTGAAGTTAATATGGACGATCTACTCTCCTTGCTGAAAACTTTGGTTTTGGACTTGACTGAGGTACTGAATCTATATTTAAGAATAATTTTAGCAAATGTTAATTTTGATTTAAAATTTTCAGATTTTTTTCTCTCTTCTCTGCATCGTCAGCTCAAAATGTCTCCACCCTCTGGTTGGGGACTCTGTGATGGCGTCCTGTCTTTACTCCTACACACACTCTCTGAGGTCCGACAGCATCTTAACTGTGATAAAGCATTTGCTTTGATGGAATTCAGAGACGGACCTAATGTCTGTGCCCCTCCCATTTCTTCTTTTAACAGCATGGAAAAGCCCCTATGCCTTCATGTTTAAATCCAGTTATGTTTCTGGGTGTGTGGAAAAAGATTGGTACTTGCATAACAAGCACAACAACCCCAGAACTGATCTTCTGTTCAGCAAATGGTGAATATGTCCCACCCATCACACCCACTTTATTTAAAAGACACTAAAAAAATTGTTTAATATATTTACTTATTTATTATTATTATTATTGATTTATTTTTCATTTCAGGGTTGTTCTCCTTTCTGTCTATTGCGCTGTTTGTCTTCACCAAGGATCCATACTCATGCATTCCTCTGTTTTCTGAGAATGAATCCAAATGTGTTTACACTCTTGGCTGGCTGCTGGCAAATGACTGGTTAGTTCTGAGATGTCTATTCTATTGTTGCAGTTGTGTCATAAGTCTTGGAGCAAAGCATCTATAACACCTGACCGTAACCACTCTGTCTTTTATGCCCTACAGTCTACATGTGTTTGACGAATTCAGTCCTGGGAGACGTGACGTGGATCTGATTCATGAGAAGTTATCTGCATTGAGCTGCCACTTGTTATGTTTTCCATTTGCCCTGGACCTGCCTTCACACACCATGTCCACAGTTCTGAAGGTGTATGACAGTTGTGGTATTGTTGCAAGCCTCCTGCAGGTGAGGGCCTTCTCGTAAGCCAATAAAGACCTCCCTGGCAAATAGAATTTTCTGATGCAACACAGGATAACTCTTGCACCTCACCCATGATTGACATTCAGTACTTTACATCTTAATATGTCTGTACTTTTGGGAGAGCACTGTGTTGTTTGTTGTGTTGGCTGTTTGATGTGTGACGAGTTGTCTGGCTGATTTTGTTTTTCATTCTTTTGCAGGTAATTCAAACTTTTCCTCCTGCGCTACTGGAGCTGCCTCTCTCCTTGTTGGGCCGTTTGCTCTTGTGTGATCCCGAGCGCTCTGTTTCCCATCTCAGAAAAGCTGCTTCTGGCTTTTTCTCACCACCACGGGACAGGCAGCTCACTGCCTCCAGACTTCAGACTCCTTTAACAAGAACTGCCAGCTCTTTGCTCTCTGACTTGCTCCAGCTAGATGGGCTGTGGGCCTCTGCTGCGAAGCTATTGACTCTGTTATCCCATGTAGCCCGCTGTTTACTTCAGTCTGCCAGCCTTCAGATTTATGTGGAAGCTTCAGTGCTCCAGAAGGCGCTAACTCACACTTATGACCAGATCAGGGCTGCCACATGCAGACTTTTAGGAAATCTGGATCCATTCAGACCTCCTGCACCAGAGACACTGCACCCCAACATTTTCAAAGGCATGATAGACTGCCTTCATGATTCCTGCATGCCTGTTCGGCGGATGGCCTGCTGGGCAGTTGGGAACTGGTTGGGCTATATTGCGTGCACTGACACTTCAGGGTGGGGCAAAGAAAGGGAGCAAAATAAATGTTCACACATTGAGGTGGGAGATGATTTGGCGATAACAAAAGAGCAGCAAGTTGACTATGAGGAGAGGAGACTATGGACAGAGGAAGCCAGGAGAACCGCATCCATTCTGGCATCTCTGATCAGTGATCCTGACGCCCTCACACGGCGTCACTGTTGCACCGCGCTGGGAAACCTGGTAAAGCTTGATGGGGTTTTACGCTTGTTGCTGGAGGAAGACGTGTTCCGTATGCTTCTGAGATCTGCATGCGCGGATTCCCATAATGCAGTAAGACAAGCTGCCATAGCAACTCTGTGCCTGTACAGCCAGCAGGAAGCAGTCCGTCAGGTAATGAATCAACAGGTTAAAAGTGGGCAAACATGAACATTATAACATTATATGTCCCTTTGAGCATTAAGAACTTTTTGAAATTGTTACATGTCGGTTTAGGAAGCAAAAAAATACACTTTTTTAATGCTTTCAAGGTCTCTTGATTCCTGTCAGTTGTTGATCTTGTTCACTTTTTTAATAAATGCTGCGCAATCTTTCATGGGTCAGTAAAATATTTTTGTATCAATTTTATACAAAAAAATATGTTCTAATTTGTCACTTTGTTTTTTTTTTGCATGTATTTGAAGGTCCTGGCATCCATGGACGCCAATAAGAAACTTCTTCAGGCTTCTCATCGAGCCCCTCCACAGTGTGACTACCACAAGCTCATTGGACTGCTGCAAGGGACTCCAGTTCACCAGGAATGATGGCACACTGAAATGTGCTGGTCTCCAGCTGTGTGCGTGTGTGTGTGTGTGTGTGTGTGTGTGACAGCTACATCATCACAGCCCGTTGTTCCATTAAAAAGAAATATTAAAACACATTGTCTTTACTGTAATTTTAAGACAACAGAAAAACGGTGTAATCGAAACGACGGTAGGTTTTATTTTTAACTGGAAAACAATTGTTTTTGGCGCCGTATATAGTTAATAGTCGTTATAACAACAAATGTAACACGTTTAGATAACAATAAAATTAGAAACGTTTCTCCGCCACTCAAGCTTAGATTTTTTTTTTTTGTCTTCTATTTTTACACTAATATTTATTTATTTATTTAAGACGTTTTCTTTATCAAATCGCCATGTAGGATACCTCACGTACTTTAAAGCCTTAAATTCGACTATTGCGATTTTACTTTGTAGAATATGAATAAAATGGTCGTTCAGGGTGGTATTTTCGGACGTTTGGACGATTAATTAACTCTTAGTTCTATTTAAAATAGTTATAAAATACATCGGCCAAATACGGGCTCAACACTAATAACAGTCTAATTAAAGAAGCCATTGGATGTGCGCGAAATGTCTTCCGCGACTTTGGATGAGAAAAATAGTCCGCGTCCATCAAGGCCTGAAGGAACCTTAACTTGTGCTTGCACCAAATAAATAAAATTAAAAACAAGAGACGATTGAATACAATGAAATAAATAAAACGTATTTTAAATGTTCAGAGTGCAATTTTGGATTATACAGACAAAACACACTGTCAGTGAAAGTCGGAAGGAAAAACTAACGACGGGCGAAAGTTGATGACACACTTTATTTATTTTCTTCGAGGAAAAGAAGTTGACATCAGACAAAGGAAATAAGCCTGCAATTAATCACCTTGATATTACCTAGCGGTAGAATGGACTGACAGTACACAGTTTTGGTTTAAACATGTTGATAGTACACCGCAGGGCTTCAACCACATGACATGGATTTCTAGCCAAAACGCAAATAAACGCTATGAACAAATAAATGATCACAAACCATCAGCGTTTATATTCAAGATTGTCTTAAAATAAATATGCATAGAAAAACTATCCTTGGTATAGGTATGTAGAACAGTAACAGTGTTTATTTGTTTAGAATAACGACAAATTAATTTAGACACTATCCTCTTTCTTACGCCACAGCTGCAAGAGCATTAACAAATAATCTAATGAGATTTTTTTTTTTCTAAAAAGAAAAGGTTATCACACTCCACTCCCTGAACATATAAAAGTTGTTACAAATTAGTGCAGATCAGCCAGAGGCCTAAAAAACTTATTGCCTTAACAAGCAGTTAAGAGAAAGAATCCTCGACTTATTTCTGAAACTCTAAGTTTTCTATTCCAGAGAGAGTACATTTATCCAAAGGCATGCAGAGAGGGGCTGCTAAGGGCCACTATAGCTACAATATTTGTACATATGGAAAAGCCAGATTTTACATTGGGAAAACCTGTGTGTCAAGACTACTGCCACGTAAAGTCTGCCATCTCCACAAACTGTCTATGGATGTTTGGAGGATAAAGTGAATATCCTGAGCTGCCACACAGATTGTATAACTGCAATATACAAAGGAAGGACACTGCTTTACTTCAACAACACAATATAATGAATTGGTTCTCTTTTGGTCACACAATGTATCATTTGGCCATGATTTGCAGCCATTGCAAAAAAAAAAAAAAAAAAGAAAAAAGAAAAAAAAAAGCAATATAAATTGTGAAAATTTAAACAAAGTAAAGCAGGGTGAAAACACTCAAAACATTCAAATTCTGTTTATTAAGGAGTATTTTAGGGTTGCACTAAACCTGAAGTCAGACAGATGATTTGTCAAAAACAAAAGGAAAATAGTGACAAACAATTAAAAAATATTTTTTTTCTAAAGCTGTTGAGTAGTTATTTCCTCTTCTGCATATTAGTGGCTGTTTCCGCGCTATTGTACAAGTCAATACGTATTCAACAGCACTGCTAATATTTAAAAAAAATTCATACAATATGAATATGAATATACAACTGAAATATATTGGCTGTTGCGGAAAGGCTAGAAATTATTTTAGGAAAGTATTTGATTTGAAACTGAAATGTTGACACCAACGACACATTTAACTAGTCCAACTATTGAAAATGATGATACAATAATTGCAAATGAAAATCTAAAATAAATAACATCCAACATTAGATTGTATTGCTGACATCAATTTCAATGTAAGGCTATTAAAAATATAAAACCTGCATAATGATTAACATTACCTCTTCAGAAAAAATTCTAGTTCAATCAGCAGATTCACGAGATCTACTAAAAATGATTGTCATTTAAAGCATTGCAATGCCACAGTGCAGGCTCAAGTGATTCGAGTGCGAAAGCAATGGAAGCATTGGAACAGGGTGTTGATTTAAAACGTAGAAAATAATTCACATTAGCAAAGCATGCGTTTGCCCCCTCACCGTGAAAGCAAAAACAAACAAACAAAAAAATAATTAAACATTCAAGTCTGGACAAACTCATAGACACACAGAGCTCCACATGTTCCCTGTCAGGCTCTGTTTAAGTGTACTTGCAGCTTGCAGGAGCACGGTATTATGCTGTTGTGTCCTGCTTGAGCCTTTGGCTGCGGGCCTTGTAAACTTCAATCAGCAAATCTTTGACATACTGGATTTCACGTTCTACAGACTCTGCTTTGTCCCGCAGCTCCCGGTTCCTTCCTTCAAGGCAGTGTAGTTGTTCTTCCAAAGAATCTAGCTCCGCCCTTTTTCGCTGGCGATACCTGCATTAACCAAAAAAAAAACACATTTTAATATCTATCTATCTATCTATCTATCTATCTACATATATATATATATATTAATTATATATATCATCAAGCAGATACTAAAATTTACCTATGAGCAGCGGTTTTGTTCTGATCTCTCTTCTTCTGTTTGCGCTCCCCACCTTCAGCTGGAATGATGTCCACTTCGTATTTCACAGCACACTGGTCTTCTTTCAGTCGGCACGCTTGTATGTGACCTGACGAGTCCAGGTTCAAACTCTCCCTAGTCATTAAAAGACACTCTGGGCCCTGATCCTCAAGAAAGTTACAGTGTAAATCATGCTGACCTATCTGTAGACTCTCTGATTTCAGCTGTTCGTTGATATTGCCTAGGAAGCCATGATAGGCCTCAGACTGTGGTGTTGCTGGGAGATAACAACCTTCGCTGCTCTCAGACTTCCAAGAAACGGTGGCTTTTGTCACCTCCACGCTAGCTTTGATACTGTTGAGCACCTCGTTGTTACTAGTGCCTCCACTGACCTCCCTCATGCTATACATCAACAGATCCTCCTTCTTATGTGGGACCTCCAGTGATCCACCAAAGCCAAATCCACCACCAACAACCTTCGCACCGGCTATCACATCTTGAGTGAAACAGCAATTTTTCTCTTCTTTGGGTAAAACGGCACATCGTCTAACCTCGACTGCGCTACCTGGGCAGAAGCTTTTCCCTACCAGCTGCTCACCCTCTACGCAGCCATAATTACCCGTAAGGGTCACAGCTGAGTTACCTGAGTTACTTCCTTTGGAACTCAACAAACTGTTGTCATAGCCTTCACTGAACCTCACGCCATCAGGAACTCTTTTCCTAGCACACCCACTGGGGCGACTGCAGCTGTACGGGGCGTGTCTTGGAATTTTGGATCGCCCAATGGGCCCGCCACAGATACTCAGCAGGTCCAGTTCTCCGGTTGCCAAGGTAACAAGAAGTGGGCTGGACTCCGATTGGTTGGATGTAGAGTATGATGCGTATGGCAGCTGACTGAATGGCTGAGGACCCACTGGCAGTGGACCCCTGTCGCATTTTCCCAGCCTCGGCCCTTTCTCTGGCAGTGGTTCAGACAGGAAGTAGTCCTCTAGTTGGGCCAATTCCTCTTGCAGCAGAGAGGTCATGACCTCCAAGTCAGAGGGCACCTGGATATCATTCTGAAGGGGTGAAGGGGGAAGGGAGGCATTGGTGGAGGAGGGAGGGGAAGGAGGGTTTGGGAGGTAAGAGGAGAAATCCACTTCTTCCGTCATCCAGTCAGTGAGACCATCACCTATTGAGGAGGGGAAAAATTCAATTTGTTACAAGATGTTTGACGAAGGAAAATGTTACGGCTAAAAAATAAAAACTGTCAATTATCCAACAGTGCACCTAGCAGTTTCCTAAAAACATAAACAGATCGACAGTAAAAAATGCAAAGCAATTTTTAAATGAAGTTGCGGCATACCGACACAGCAGACGTAGCTAGTTTACTACTTACTGTTCAAGAAGGACGAATGTGCTGCAGTGCCGAGCCCACCTGAAATGGGGAAAAATATAAAAAAGCGCACTCGCTGCAACTCACCAATTAAGTGCTGACTCTCCTCTGACACCTCCCCCCTGCACCCCTGTGATTGGCTGTGGTTAGCCTGTGGGTGAGAGAGAGCGAGGGGGTCTGCCGGGCAGACACGAAGAGTCTTCCAAACAGGAGCTGATGTTGCCATCATTTTGTCTGTTGGTGCTTTGATTCAGTCCAAGTCCGAGCATATGCTGGGAGCGAGCGGGGTCTGACAGATGGGCCACAGAGAGCAGGGCTGGGTGAGCATAATGAAACCTGCAGGGTAAACAGAGACAGGGATCAGACGAGTGTACGACCAAAAACATTCAACATATTCGGTCGACTAATGGAATTAGTTATAGTTACAGGTCTATGCTGTCCATAGTTTCTCAACATGATTTGTTTCGATTTACCTAAAATGAAATGCATCTGCTAGTCCCATTTGTATTTTTAGAATACATATGTTACTCTTACAAACAAGCAGCTTTATAGTAAATACCAACAAGTGAAGAATTAAAACTAAAACCAAAACCCCCAGATCCTGCACAGTGAGTGACACAGAAGCCAGGGCTGGTGTCCTCTGGGACTTTGAAATGCCTCAAAGCAAAATGTACTTGACGTCCTCAAAACACGTGGGACCCAGTGACGCTGTCAGGGGCCTAACTGTTGACAAGGAGCTCCACAGTGACTACCTCTCTAGGTGAGAGACACCCTGATGGCTAAAGCGGATTAATGCAGATAAACTGTTTCCAATCGCATGTTCCTTTTAAATTAATCACCTCTATTTGATCACTTATCCAGTTTGGATTACAACGATGAGATTAAAAAAAAGCTGGCAAAACATATATGAAAGTGACAGATGTGTCTTCAGCCTACAAAGTCTACACGTTGACAGGGAATATAATTCACCATCACAAAATAGAGATATGTGTTGTTTATCATGACACCCACGATATTATTTACCACATAATGAGCGCCCTTAAAGAAGCATAATATACTTGACAGGACATTTGTATGAGCTAAAAATCAATCTGTAACCATTTGTGCCACACAACAACAGAACAACAACAACAACAAAGTCGAGTAGAGAGAGTTGGACTTACTCCATTCTTGCAGAAAAAATTGTAGAGCTCTTGGGGGTGCGTTGCTAAAGCAAAGCACGACTTCTTCTCAGGTCCAACAACTTGGTTAAATTAAAGAGCCATGTTTTAGCTCGGGATATCCGGGACGGCGTAAAAAGGACGAGATGCTGCTTTGTTGTGGTCGACCTGTAAACTGAGGAGCGGCTTAACTGTGACAAAGCATCAGTTCATTCACACCTAGCAACCAACTGCGTCACCAGGATAAACCGTGCAGATCACTCCGCCCCTCCCTCCGCCGCGCGCTGAAGGACGTCCCACATTTGCTATTATAAAACTACTGAGGGATTTGTTTCTGGCCGAATGCTTTAAAAATAATACTTACAAGGAATCAATACAGTATGTTGTGATAGAGTATGATTCTTTGCATTGCCTCTTGTGATAGTACAGAAATAATTTGTGATTTTCTTTCGAATTTTAGAGAAACACGTCCAAAAAAATAAACGAACAATGGGAAAATAATTTTAGATACAAAATAAAAACATTTAACAGAGAACTAACAGATATTACTCGTAATTTCGAAGAGGAGGGGAAATAACAAGTGACTTTTTTTGGTGTTGAAACCAAAAAGTAACCACGTTACTGTAACGGGTTACACTTGTCACTCTATTCCTAGGTCCGCCTGTTGCTATAGAGATGAGGCAGCGCCGTGTTTCTGGACTCGACAGGGCGTAACCTCTGCCTAAAATGAACAACCTGCTGAGAGGCTTGAAGTAAGTGAACGCAACTCTCCAACACACACACACAGACAGCTACAGTTCATATACTGTACCCCACTGCGAGGCGTGGTATTGTTTTCGTAGAGGGACTACTTGATTCACACTACACTTTGTTGTTTAGTAGAAGTCTGTTGCATCTCCGTTGCATCAGTGGTCCACGGCCACGGCGATTGGCTGCGCGGACTCCGACTGTCGTTCTCTCATTGGTTGGAATCGGCCGCATGTGAAATATGATTGGTGGGTGTTAGGAAAGGCAAAGCATCACTGTGTTGTTATCTTTTTTTTTTTTTTTTTTCCTACAGTGCAGACTGTGCACATGTTTCAGGTAAACAAACCGGGAGTGGAGGTTTTTAAAGCTGTGACATTTTGTTTTACAGTTTTAACATACTTATTCAAACATAACAGCTTGTGGTAATCAAGTGGCTGATTATGGTGGAGAAAAATAATGACAGTGATTTAAAGACAATTATCAATAAGAACGATAATCTGTCCCACCTTTGTATGATTATTTTCCTGTTACTCTATTGTATTTATGGCAAATTGAACTTTTAGTTTGTTAATGATTCATTAGCTGTGAGCCCTTGTGTCAGCTGCCTGCTCACAACTTTACCTTTTGGAAGTTAAACTATATATACTTTGAGATGTGGTTAATTTAGTTGACACAGCTGGTGGAACCAAATGTGGAGACTGGCAAAAAGTGCCAATAGTAATTATGTGAGGAATAAAGCTCTGTTTTTCTCCTTTCAGCAAATCCCGGAGCTGAGAGAATGTGCTGTTCTCCTGTTGCTATAGTAATAGCGGACACTGCCCCCTATTTTAGACTTGTTTTCTGGTTGCTGTTGCCATGGGATTTGCATCTCTCTCTCCCTCTTTCTTTTTTCCGTACCTGTTTTCCTTCACCGCTGTCTCGTCACCCCTCCCTGTCCAACCGTTCCTCCGTCTCATTTGCTGAGTTGCATCTCTGTGACATTATAATTTTTTGCCAAAACCAATGTATTTTTTCCCCCAGTTCTGCTAAATTTTTATATTGATGGGACACTAGCATCTAGCCTTTGATAGATCTGTCCACTGAGGAGCATGTCTGTGTATTGAGTAAAAGTCTAACTTGAATTGATTGCTCATAATCACACTGTCCAGAGTGGCTACAGTTTCTACACGACTGTAGCGCGTCCTTTGAGCACTGAAGAAATATTTAGATTGTAATGAATTTGACTGAAATGTCCCATGTAAGACTAATATACAATGCGTTAAACTGAGGAATTTTTAGGGACAGCCCTGTTACAGAAGAGCCATTCAGCAAAATGCCCAACGTATGTTGGCTACCATATGCTCTAACAGATTTGTAGAAAAGCAGCCTGATGCAATTTAGATAAATGCGGTCGTAATGGAGACCAGATTGAGATACTAGTAGCTGGTGAAGTTGGCGGGTCTCCCAGGAAATCGCCGACTGCTCTCTGTGTCTCTATTAATTGGTCCACTGAGGGCTAGCTGTTTGAGAATCATGAGAGAAATCCAAGGTGCTCCCTATCACAGCATGGCTGCGTGTCCCTATTGCCTCCACTATTATATACAATAGAAGAGATGTAAAATGTGTTAATCACATAGTTTTAAATAATCCAGTGGGCTTAGTGTCTCGTAGCTAAAACTGAGCTATATATAGTTTCCAAGTTGCCACAATAACATGAACAAACTCAACAAGCCTACATAAACAACTTTGGATCGAACAGGATTTTGTATATCAAATGATTTATTGTCTGAATATTGTGTATGAGCAGAGAAGTCAGAAAAGTCGATGCTGCATGCCAAGTGCACGTATGGCACGTTAGTAAGGGTTACACCATCATTTCATCATCATCTCTCTTCGAATTTATTGTCCTCAACTTTTGCCCCTCTTTGAACATATGAAGAAAACATGGAATTCAGTTACGACTTGTGAATGGAAGCCTCCCGCTGGGGATTTGTAGATGTTTCTGTCGTGTCCAACCTGCTGATCACTTGCATTTGTTTCTATGTTTTGGCTTGAAAACGGGTAATCAGGTCCCCGAAAAGTGACAAAGGTAATGTAATTCTCATTCACGAGAGTTTGAGGTAGTTAATTTGCTTTCAGCCATGACAGATTGGAACAGGGTGGTGTTTATTTACTGTTCCGCCAAGACTGCATGGTAAATTAGAGGTGTTTGCTGTAAAGGACAACAGTGTCTGTTTTGTTCTCCGTTGGGATGTCTCACCTTTTAGCAGATTACAGAAAACTAAATCCAAGCCCTGACGCTATCTTGAATGACAATGAAGATAGGAGGTAAATCCCACCCTGTAAATGATTAAAACATTAACAGATCAATAAATGAATCAACACATTTTCATTTCAGATGAAAAACTAGTTCAGTTGGAAAAAGTTTTCAGAAATTACAGATGAAGTACAGAAGAACCAAGCTTGTAAATGGATAGTCAAGGGTCACGTATTGTTCGTGCATCACTTGTGTTCTTCAAAATTTGAGCTCTTTAAGCAAACAGGTCCCAAATGGTTACTCTGTGTCATTTACAGCACTCAAGCGGTGTGAGGCTGCGCTGCAGAGCCATCTAAACCCTAGAGGCTCAGCGTCTACCACCTCTGAGCTTTATACAGCCGACAGTCATTCAGGCCATATGCTGCATGCTTGTAACAACTTATACTGTTCTCTTATCGGAGTTGAACATGTCAACCATACTTTTGAATCAATGTGGTTCTACTTCATTCAGAGAGACCTTTATATCAATTTAACTAAAAACCTAATTCGGACGTCACCCATTTAATACAGTGAGGGCACAGGTCAAAGCCAAGGTACTCCAAAAATGATTATCTAAAGCACAAAAAGAAGTACAGAGAGGGGAGGTCCCGGCTTTCTAGTGGAGATTGTAGGACCTCATTATGGTTAAAATACACTCGCCACTTCATTTGGTGTACAAGTGGAAACGCATCCTAATGTAACAGACCTGCACTAAATCTCTCTCCACGACTAGTGTTTATATTGAAATTGTGTAAGAAAGATGGTAATCCAACTGTATGATGATTCTGGAGTATGTAGTTTGTGGTGCAGTTAAACTGTGTAGAATTAAACACTGAAGTTCACTGACTACAAGGTCAAAATAACAGAAACACGTGTCTCTACAACACATACAATTCAATGGTACTACAAACCACAGCCTCCAAAATGAAAACACAGTTGTATCAGTGGCTCTCTCTGTTATTTTAATCAAATGCCATACCATAACCTTCATGAAACTGAGTGCAGTACTGTTATATCAGGATGTTAGTCAATGGCAAGAAATAAATAATTTGTCTGTTCTGTTTCAATCGAGCTATGAATTACACAGATTCTACTAGTTTTAAGACAGTAAAGTGCCATTTAATTTAACGGGAAACTGCTCAGTGAACTCTCGTCTTGCACATCTCACCTCGTTCTTGCAGAAGGAGGGAGGAAGTATTAAAATAGGGGGAAATCACTGCTATCTATCTTTATCTATGTCAGCCTTCAGCGTCTCTGCATCACTTGTCGAGAGAGAAAGTTATGATGACGTCACGTACGCGCCTTTTGTTGGAGTAGCCTTTCTAATTATTTTTTTCTGTCTTCACAGTTTTATGACAGACTTCACTGACTTGTAGAATGTTTACACTGACAGACATGTCTGTGAAGATGATCAGTCATCCAGGTCACCGTATATATATTTGAGTTTTCTTGAACTGAAGACACTTAATCAGTGGTGAAAGCGTAAAAATGTGTATCTCATAGCCATATAAATTTTTAAGTCACATTTTGGTTAGAGCTACATAAAGATAACGTTATAAAAAAAACATTTTCTGATTTGCTGGTTAAGTATTATTGCATTATTATTTAGAATTATTACTTTTTGAAAAATAATGAACTAAAAATCATTGAACATTTACAGTGTGATGCCACATTGGGGTGCAGTTATGGTATTCGCAGTCTATGTTTTGCCGGCCTCATTAGGTCAACACTGGTGCTTTCCCCTCCGGATATTATTCCACATATCATTGTTGTGCTCGCCATGAGATCCAAAAACATAGTAATTTAACGACTTGTATATTGTGTACTCTATTTTGAACATCATTCCCTTCAAAGAAAGTGAAGATGATTTGTTCAAAGCAGTAATCATAAGCAAGGGAAGTTTGGCTGGCGTATCGGACGCATTTGGTGAAAGATGCTTTCATCTTCTGCTGTGTGAGTGTGAGTGGAGGGGATAGCATGTTCGGGGTTGGGCAAGAATTATTTCACTTTAATCTCCTCAATTAATCTGAACTCACATGTGGATATGAAAACTTTAAACCACAAATGCCTGCTCTAAAATGTTAGGAAGGATGTGGGTGCAGAACTCTTTTGACAGGTGATGCTGTAACCCCCCCGCCCCGCTCAGTGGAGAGATAACTCAATTTCATCAGAATTCTCTAGGTTGTTTTCAGACAAGGTTAATATCTCCCATTAATACCGACAAAATCATGCGAGACCTTCGTTAATTCATCGCCCTGGCTATCTTATTTGTGTAATAAAAGCCTGGGGAAAAGGCCAGCAAGAGCGTGTGAGAGTGAGGCTCATTAATATTTCACCAACAATAAGGCTGGGTGCCACTCACGCTCATCACAGCCGTAATGAGCTCACACCGCCCTCTTAAACATCTGTTTTTCATTCAGCCGGACACACCGGAGACTCAAAGATACTGAACATGTGAAAATCTCTCCCAAGGTCAGAGAATTGTTAGTGAAGTGAAGATAGCGCCCGAGCTGTAAGCAGGAATCTTACTGCTCATTTGAAAGGAGCATTTTTTTCACTTCAAACGAGGAAATTAAAAGTGAACATTCAAAGTGCTGTATCTAATTGTCAGGAGCAAGGTGTGTTTCCTTGATTACCAGCACATCTGCTAAACATTCCACTCATCCTTGCAGTAAATTAACCATACAACCCAGTCATACAGTGTTTTTAATCTACACATACGTCTTATATTTCACTGGTATGATTTGAACATGGGAAGCGATACGCTGCGTGAACATCATTTTATTCTGATAAGAACTTGTTTGTGTTTGGTTTTTACACGTGATCTCAAATTGCTCGATATTGAATCATGCATGTAAAGTTGCACTTAATTTCACTTTTTTTTTTTTCTTTCTGCGTTGCCCTCTTAATGCAGACGAGCCATATAATTGCCCCAGAAACACATATAGGGTTTGATTTCACTGCACCCAGACCAGCCTCTTTAGATAATCAGTGTTAATGAACCAATTCCAACTCCATCAAACCAGCTGACTGCTCTTATGTAAATATACGAGTTGTAGAGTTTTAAAGGGGACACCTTTGTGAATGCTAACTGATTAGTGTGTGTGAGACTACTTAAAGGAATCCGGTAATTAACAGCCTGTTTGTGAGAGCCGCTAATTAACGTAACAGAATGTATTCAGTTTAGCCAATTTGTCTGCAACAAACTTCATCCAAAACAAAGCAGCAGATGTGTCATACATTTTTTATTAATTACACGTATATGGGCTATGCTTTTTTTCATGTAATTCCTTATTATTGCTGTTATTTGCCTTAATGAAGAGCTCTTAGAACAATATATAAAGTGATATTAATGTTGTACAAATATGATAAAACAACCGACAGTACACTGTGACAAGTACTTGGCACCAACTGATCATTACTCAATATATAATGTGATGCTTTTATAAAAGATTCAGTTGCCTGTTCATTAGCTACACTAGTAAAAATTAATGCATTCTAATATAACGGTCCTGCACTAGATTCCCCTTCATGTAGTTTGTGGTGCTGTTAATTTCTATTGAATTAAATACAAAATTGTTTGTGTTATTTAGCCGAGCCCACTGAATAAATGCGGTTGTCAAAATAATAGAAATCAGTACAGAACCAATACTGAATATTATAACCTTCATGAAGATAAGGTTTAGTGCAGGACTGTTGTGTTAGAATGCATTCTCACTAGTGTACCTAATGAACTGGCAAGTAGGTGTAAAATAGCTGCTTGTAAGTATTATTTTTTTCTTTATTTGAGATAAATTAACAACTGATGGAAAAAAAGTAGAAATGTATAAAAAAAACGTTAGAGTGCTAACACTGCATGCATAGATCGGCCTCAGAGGTGTAAACAGTTTGAGCTTATGTAAAGTGAGAAATCCTGAAATCTCTAAAATTATATTGTAAGTATTAACAATACATTTTGGTAATGTGATTGATGAAGTTGAGAGCTCTCTTTGTAAATTCACTGGCAGGTTGCTTTAACATTTTTTTTCCCCCTTATATTCATAGCTGAAAGATAAATACAACTCTTTGAAATGCACCCATCACGATTAAGCCCTCATTTGCTTAAGGTCACCGGGCTTTTTATGAGAGCCCCAGATCATTCATCTCTTCAGATGTCCACTGGTTACATACCAAAAGGCCGTGTGCCATCGATTTCAGCTCCAGCACGGAGCAGCTCATGTTTCTCTTTCAGGTGTCTGGGTGCTCGCTCAGTCCCCATCATCCTCCAAATCTGTCACCCAGTGGTCCCTTAGCTCATGAACTGCGTGTAGCCCTCTGCACCCGTTACTATGACATCCATCCAGATCCTCATGGCCTCCGGGGACGGGGCCACCATGTAGTAAAGCCGGTCGTGAGTTTTTACACAGAAGGTCAAAGATGGGTTGGGACTCTGGGGGAAGATGGGGAGATGTTTTAGAGCAAAAACGGAGAGCTGCACCTGTTGCATCTTTTTCCTCAGAGATATTTTTCAGAACAATAGAATATAATTTTATTTAATAGCATAAACATCTTGCACATTTTATAAATTAAGATGGATGATATTCTG
The DNA here is from genome assembly GCF_963514085.1 of Chelon labrosus. Lineage (NCBI taxonomy): Eukaryota > Metazoa > Chordata > Actinopteri > Mugiliformes > Mugilidae > Chelon > Chelon labrosus. The sequence goes on along the minus strand of NC_140350.1, from coordinate 2,905,501 downwards.
GGTCTTTTCACTTATTGTCCTAATAAAATTATTGTCATTTTAATGCAGGACAGCGTTTAGCAACAGGAAACTTTAAGTCTTTTTCAGGTATTAGATTCTGCTCACGAACAGCCCCACATCTCTCAATATTTTCACAGTTAAAAATGTAATTTTTACTCTTTTTTTTTTTTTCATTTTTAAACACTGAACACTCTTTTTAAAAAAAATAGATTTATAGATTTATTATTAATTGTCAGAGCTGATTCATTTTAAGATCATGGTTGGAGTATACTCCTGTATACAGGGTCATCTATAATTTTAAATCACTGCGTAAAATGTTTCCACTGTCAGTAAACTGCACCGATCACATTTACTCCACCACAGGATATAGTTCATTTATAAATGATAGTCATCCATTCAAATGTTAATAAAATAGTTAATGAACTTCTGAATTGAAAGTAATGAAAAAGGAGTATTTACCTTGGTAGCGCTGCGCAGGTGATCGTAATAAACCTCCTCAATTGCCTGAAAGTAAATGAGTCCTTTCAGCTTGGTCTCGTGCTTGTCTGAGAGGAGAAAAAGAAAATAAATACATGACATCTTGTACTGATGCAAGACCTCTGCCAGCCCAAGCCCCAGACAGCAGAAGCAGCCAGTGATGTGTGGATACATAACTATAATAACAATGGACTGATTTTGAAATTAGTCCTTGTAACCTGTAGAGTACAGTCCATATTTGGTCACAAAACATATTATATATCATAATCTCTGGGTTTAAAACATATGGAAGAATTTATTTGCAGTTACCCTGTACCAATAGTCCTCTAAATTATGAACAATTGATCATCATTGGAAACAGCAAAAAAGCTAATTTCCTTATGCCCTTAAAAACGGAAGTCAAGACATGTTTCAGAGAAGGATCAATACACTGTGAGACCAAGCAGATAGAAATCTAAGTGAGTGAATTTATCAGGAAACATGAAAGTTAAATGACATATTTAGTTGAGTATCTCATTAAGGCTAAGATTTGTACAAGCGTCAATTTATAGAAACTTAACTAATGTATTCTCAATCACCACCAGCATCCTCAATCCTCTTATCTGTTTTGTTCATTTGTTAATAGTTTTTTAGTACTCTGGTAATAGTTTTATGTTCATTTTAGTTGTAATGTGCTTATTATGATTGTCTGATCATGAAAGCTTCATGTTCTCTTAGAAAAGAGATCTCAGTCTTAAAGAGACTAATGAATGACAAGTGTTTTCATGTGTTAATAAGAATTATTCAATTCAATTGCATTTATATAGCATCAATAACAACACAAATTGTCTCAAGACGCTTTACACAACCCGGCCTGAAACCCCCAGAGCGAGCACTAATTATCTCAAGACTCTTTACAAATCTCAGAGTTTGAAATTCTGGGAAAAACTGCCTCACTACTGACAACATTTTCAAAGTTAAAATGAATTGTGGGACTTTAGAAAGTTTCTTGTAAGCATTTATAATTCCTAGAGCTGGTTCAAGTCGTTCATATATCATATGAACAGGTGTGATTCCTCACCCATCTTTGTAAAATTAATTATAAAGCTTTAGGACATTTTGTCTGCCTTTCTTTATTAAGAATAACCTGAATAAATATAATTCAGTGAGCCAAAGATTTCTCTATGGGCAGGTCATTTCAGTACTAAACAGCAGATACATTTGAATGGATAAGGATTGTTTGTAGTAGCTTAATTGGGTTAAGTATCTTTTCATTTTTTTCTTGACCTTGTAGGATGTGTAAAAGGAGCAATAATTCAGATTTAGGAGGAGAAGCCAGACACAAAAATGGAGAAGGAAAAAGGTGCAAACTCTTTTTTTTTTTTTCCAGCAACACAGAGTCCATGAATAGGTATGAGCAGCACAGTATCAGAGTATAAGTTAATTAAAAGTGCTAGTCTATTTCAAGCTATGCCTCAAGTCTTTACCATCCTTTTAACTTGACTTGTTTTCTTCAGTCGCACTTTCTGGATTGTCTCTGTGTGTTTTTTTTTTTTTTTTTTTGTTCTTTTACTGTAGCCTTTTCCCTGCTGGCGAGGTTGAGAGTTTTTGTAAATCTTAAAAAGGAAATTTCACATTTGATCTTTCTATTCAACGTTTCCCTTCGGGCAGGTCAGACCCTCTGTCCAGTTCTTTAGGATTCTGTTCTCCAGGGTGTCTTTTGCATTTTAAAATCACCTCATGCTAGGGGTTTGGTGGACCTGCGGACAAAGCTCATCTGTTGCTGTGCTGATGTTTTTTTCTAGTTTAGGGCTAACTATAGGCATTTAAGTGTGAAGGAGAATATCTTCAAATAAAATCTGCTCATAGAGTTTCTGGATTCCGGTCGTGTTCAAATGAACAGCGGTCTTTTCTTTAAGTCTCCTACACGCACACTGGAGCGCCCAGCTAAAAAACAAACATCCACCAACAATTAAAAGCGATCTTTTGAATACGTCCGACACTTTTTCTTGCTTTCCCCTTTCCGTAAGTCAAATCTGCTTAGTAATGAGATAAATGTTTTTGAAATGTGAGTTTCGTTTTATTAGTCACGAACAAGCCAGGAGCTAGCCTCCCCCCCAAGAAAAACACATCTAGAGAAAGCATTGCATCTTATTTCATCACCGTCATCACCATCATCTTCGTCAGGAGTGAGGGGGTGAAAAGGCTAGGCAAGTGAGCGGAGAGAGAGGGGAGCAAGGAGAACAGGGGCGTCAGTAATGAAAATACGCTTGGGTTCTATTTTGCACTTGATTGTAAAATATTGTCTCAAAAACACAGTTTGTGAATTATTCAGAAAGCTAACTGTTCTCATTTGAGAGTCAGGGGACAGTCTGACAGACAGCAACTACAAGCTGACTTCAGTTTTAGAACGTGAGAACGAGGGAGTAAATTCCACTTTAATTAGCATTTGCTTTCAAATGAGTAAACACCGGTTGGGACAGAAGTCGTGTTTTTCTGAAAAACACAGTCAAAGAGGAAAATGTACGTTCTATCGTAGGAGCGTCAGCACTTCTGTTGGAAGAAATGAATATATCAGGTCCAGTCCTCGTGTTCAGAAAGAAACTTTTCTACGGGAAATTTGGAAAGTCTTTATGTAAACCCTAAGCTAAAGTTAAACCAAGCCTTGCAGAGCACATCCTAAAGTAAACTGGTTAGTCCTTAATATTGTCTCGTCGGTTCAGAGGACAGCGGGAAGAATTTCAAGAACATAAGCTTTGAGGCCTCAAACAGATGGGAGAGGAAGGGTGGAAGGTATTTTTAAACTGCTGTTTGACAAAATTGCAGACTTTGAAATGTATTTTAACTGACAGAAAAAAAAGATACTAAAAAAGAGATCTGGTGTGAACTGTACGAACTGATACCTTATGGTAACCCCGTGGTCTTTTCCAAACACCTAAAACATCCTTTCGGTTCACTCCTACTGTAAGACAATATATTTCACGTTTATCTGTCGCCTAAAATAGAAAAGTAATGCTGAAACCCACAGAGACACGACAAGTAAACATTTGTTAATTGCAACAGCACGTAGAGTCTGTTGTGTACCTCCTCACTTGTCCCTGCTAATATTTCTATACTGGATGTATTCACGGTACAACTCAAAGACAGCGTGCAGGATATTTTCCAGTGGCACGTCATGATTATACTGAAGGTATTTAGAGGGCAGAAGAGATAGAATGGATTCGTTACCTTGCAAAAACGTGCTGCAGAGAGTTTGATTTCTTTTTCATTTTTTGTCTCATCATTATCATCCCATCATGATAGCTGTTCTGCCTAAGTGATGCACCATTGTCCAGTTGTGATGAATTGTGTTATCAGTCTGCTCTGCATTATTTCTGCTCCGATAAAATAAAGTATTTTATTATAACTCAGTTTGAGAGCACCTTTGTTTTTTCATCTTGATCACTTGTCCTCTTCATTCTTCTCAGTAAATGTTTTACTTTTGCTATCTAATTTCTACACTGACACGTGTATTGACTTAACACCATAATTTGGACAGTAGAGTTAAAAACTAATAAATGGGGCACCAGATTCACTGTCAATAAATAAGGCACAGCAAGCCAACGCTGTGTGTTAAGAAACTGAACAAACAGATGAAATGTGTTTCTCAGTCCTCACCCACGTAATAACAGAAGTTCCTCTTGAGACGGTCAAAAACGAACCAGCGTTTCTTCCACGATTTGATTTTGCCACCCATCTTCACCAGGTGGCCTTTGCACATTTTCTCTGTGAGGATGACAAAGGGGCAGGTGTCTATGTTGTGGCCGGATGACTCCACGTGGGCACGCAGGTCAAACTCCTCCTTACGATTCGGCAGATAGCGTGTCATAGGACGGGCCTGTGAAGAAAACATGTGATATTGCTTTAATGCTGCTAGGATCTGTTGCGTGATATATGGCAATAAGTGCCTTTGGAGCAAGTCCTTCTTGAGAAAATTACACGTCGGGATGTGTCCCTGGCTGAGGCGCCTTGAGCGAGCGCCTAACACCCAATTTGCTCTCCATGCGCTACACAAGTGGCAGCCCACTCTGTGAAATACTAGAGGGTGTGGAAGTTTTAAGATGCTAAATACTCCACTGAGCTGAACCTGGACCTGCAAAGCCAGATGATATCTGACTGTGGGTTTGTTACTACAAGCAACCCGTGACATATTGACACAATCATTTGATCTGTTTATTTAAAATTACTGATTGTAGCATCTTTAAGTCTTACTTGAGAACAAAGTCTCTCCATAACAATAGGCTGACCTTGGTGCATTTTTCATTGAGTCTAATTGGATGTAAAACGATATGAGACACTGGTTAACACAGTCAGTCATGATTAAAGCTTGAACTGTTTGTATCATATATTTTTTGAACCCCCCCTCCACTAATTTTTCTCTCTGTTCTTCCTTTCATTCTCTTCACCCTCCCCTCCTTGCCCTTCTTTGCCAATCTTTGATCTTTATATATAGCCAGCCTCTCTTTAGTGTCTCGTCTCTTATCCTCTCCCCTAAGTCTCCGTGCCCCTCCTTCCCTCCCTCCCCTCCCCTCTCTTCTTCCCGCCGCCCGTCTCCTCCCGCTGTTCCACTGACCTGAGAGAAGTGTTTCTCTCTCATCTTCACCTCCTCTTCCACCAGCCTCTGCCTGTGGGCCGTCTCGTCCTGAAGCCTCCTCTCGGCCTCCTCTCGCCTCCGCCGCTCCTCCTCCAACATCTGCCGCCGAGCCTGAACCTCCCTCTCCTGGGAGCGTCGGGACAGGAGACAGAGGAACAGATGGAGAGAAGAGAAGAAAAAATAATGGGGAAAAGGGAGACAGGCAGAATATGTTAATGGTAGGCAAATATTGCAATACAAAGCAAATGACTGTTAGAAGATGCACTTGAGAATTCAAGTCCCAATCCAGGGTTTTGTAAAATATATCCCTTAAGTCTGTGTGGAAGGTTAAGCTTTGCTGATGTAAAATGATCCTTTGCAGCTTTCAGATACTTACATACCAGACTACTTTGTTTCAGCATGAAGAAATAATACAAAGGTAAACAACATAATTACAACTTTATTTCACCACACAGGAAAACTTTTATCGCTTATATGTCTTCTTCATGTGTATCTCTCGGAGGAACTAAAACATATGAGGATTACACGATAATCTATGATTTTTAACAAACTGTCAAAACAAAAAACTCACAAAATGTGTTTTTACATAGTTTTAGACTAGATTATTATTACATGAGTGGAGATTTTGCAACAAAATGCGTAAAAGTTTGAACATATAAAGGTATATTGAATGGAACATTATTTGTCATGCTTTTGCCATATCACGATATATATTGAGATGCTCTACAATATCTACAATACTGTAGCATTTTTATCCAAATAACACCGCCCAAACTGCTCCAACCAGGTGTTTTATGGGTCTCTGGCTACTAAGATAAAGTGCAGATAGGTGTCATGCTTACTACTGTAAATGGAATAAGTAAATTCCACTAGCAACATATTTGTTATGCCAAAGATAAGGTGGTGAGTTTCAAACTAGGGTTTTACTGGTCAATTCTATCCATTTGCAAAGTGTTTATCCATTATTCTACTTATCCATATCATTATATTTACATTGTGTTTGAAAACACTGCCTTATATAATTTGCCACGGCTTGTAAAGGTGTGTTCTTTGAACACTTGACACAGACAAACTTTTCAACACGGTAGGACATCAGTGTCTGGTCATGGCAGGACCTTTCATTTTAAGTGTACAGCAGTACAGTTGGAAACTCACTCGGTTCTCCATCAGTCGGGCTTTCTCCTGCTGCGCTTCCTTCAACATCTTCTCCATCTCTTCTATCCTCTGGGCCTCTAACCCACAGGCACTACAACACACAGAGGGAGGGAGCATCTGATGACACGGCTTTGAATGAACAAAGTAAACAGACATGCCTGGAAACCAAACAGCAGGAGAGCAAGACACGGGGTCTCTTCATAAACACCAGTAAACTTAACTTCAAGACATGACTGAAAACTTGAATGGGTTGGCATGGCAACAGCCAGTGTACCTAGCAGTCACGTGAGCAGGGATGTAACAAAGCATGTTGTCACAGGAACAAAGCGCAGTGACCCTTCTCCTAGGAGACGGGGCAGACTTGAGTGTTCCCATGGAAACAGAGCCAACTGCTCCTTTTCCAGTCTCTCACCTTTCTGGGGTACAGGCGGAGTTGCCGGTGGAGACGCTGGTCTCCATGCTGTCTGAGCTCTCCAGGCTCAGGGTGTCATATGCTTGGTTTCCACTTGGTGGCGACTGATGATGTAGGATGGAGTGGTGGACTGTGGGAGAGGGATCTGTGGAAGAAGAGAGAATGCAGTGTCAACTGACACAGACTTACACCGCCCTCTACTGATACAGAGCGTGCTAAACTAATTAGATACCCACTGGGGATGTACACTCACTTGCCAGTTCATTAGGTACACTAGTTGGAAGGAATTAATTCTACAGTCCAACACTAAATCCTCCTTCGTGACTGTTGTAATGTTCAGTTTATGTTGAAACAGAGTAATAAAGGTGGTAATTCAACTGGATGATCATTTTAGAGGATGTAGTTTCTGGTGCTGTTAAACTGGATTGAATTAAACACTAGTGTTTCTGTTTTTTAGCCTATCCCACTGACTACACTGTCAGAATATTAGGAACACATACAATAATAAAATACAATACAAACCACAGCCTTCATGAAGTTCAGATTCAGTGCAGAATGCATTCATTATCACTAGTGTACCTAATGAATTGGCACTTGAGGGTACTTCCTCCACAGACTCAGCCTTTGAACAAAATGCTCTTTCTGTAAAGGCCAGTAAGATCTGGAACAGTCTTCCTCTCTCCATAAGGGAGTGTCCCACATTACAAACCTTCAAAACTCACCTCAAGCAGTGGTTGAAAGCATACCAGTCTTGTAACCACTGACTTTTATCTTCTTAGTAATGTCCTCTCTTATGTTGTGCTCTTATTGTGATCTATTGCCCTGTCCTATGTCTTATCATGTTTTTGCCTAGGGACTGCGGCTGTTGCCATAATCCAGCATATTTACGTCTATTGCTGTGTGAATACATGTTCATTAATGTGCACTGTCCCTATTAAATAAATAAATAAATAAATAAAAATCAAGGTAATATAGATCTCCTTATGCTCCACAGTAAGTGACAAGATCTGTTTAAAGTTGTGCAGCTATACCAGTTGAACCCCTCCAGTGTGGTGCATGGATGTGATGGAACTGTGAACTCAATTACCTTTACTCTGCAGGGCCAGCTGCCTCCTGGAGTCCACGTCTAATGGGTTCGACATCTCCCTCAGCACTAACTGTAACCCCTGAGAAACAGATGAAAAGCATCACGCACTGAACCACTTTAAAGATTTGACTCCAGTCTCTGTGTGTGAAGCTGACCTTGGTGGAGGGATTTTTTTCATGTATAACACCACCTGAGGGCGGCTGGGCTGGGCTCGATGATGCCTGTCCAACCTCTCCATCTGATTTAGACTTCAACAGCTGAGGGAGGAAACATAGTCCAGTTCATCATTTATTTAATAGAAGGTTTGAGTTTGACTTGCGCTTCCCCACCTGCATGAACAGGAGTTTGATTTTCACGGTGGATGTTTTCACGTTTCTGTTGAAGAATGCAAGAACTTTTTTGTTTTATATTTTATTTTGCGTTATATTAACAGTTTTTAGACGAGTGTGTGCTTTGTCCCATCCTTTTTTTTATTTTTTTTTTGCCTTATTTAACCTTTTTTAATCTTTGTTGGACAGGACGGATGCACTCCTGGACTTAAATGTCCACTAGAGGGATTCCTAGGCATAAAAATAAGGATAGTTGAGTACACTGTTAGAAATTCCTGTTAATTTACAGCAGAATTCCAACAGTATTAACCTGTTATTTTTGAGTACATCACTCTACTGTTAATACAAACAAAAAAATTTAATTTTGGTGATTTACTGTTCCTTTAACAGAACTATACTGTTTTCCTAAAATACAGCATTTTACCGCTAATCATTCATCCAAACCTTCTAAATCACGGTATCATGATGTATTTTTTGCATTCTGGGAAATTTAACCCAAACTACACATGGGAAGCTGGATCTGTTCGTTCGGCGGTGGTTAGCACTGATGCCTCACAGCGAGAAGGTCCCGGGTTCGAATCCATCGGCCGACTGGGCCTTTCTGTGTGTAGTTTGCATGTTCTCCCTGTGTCTGCGTGGGTTCTCTCTGGGTACTCCAGCTTCCTCCCACCATCCAAAGACATGCTGGTTAGGTTCATTGGTGATTCTAAATTGGCTGTAGGTGTGAGTCTGTCTCTCTATGTTAGCCCTGCAATAGACTGGAGACCTGTCCAGGGTGTACACTGCCTCTCGCCAGATGACAGCTTGGATAGGTAATATAAATAAAGTATTTTTAAACAAACCAGTACTGACTGTAAAGTATTGTGAAAGTAATCTTAACAAACAGTAAACGCTGTATTTTTCAATAACAGCACAAAACTGTAAAATGACAGTAAAAATATGTTAATTTTACAGTAACATAATAGCAACCCTGCTGCCCGTTCTTTACCGTTTTTATACAGGAAAGTAATAAAAAAAAAACAGTCCCATACTGTATTTTTCAATAACATTACAAAACTGTAAATTTTAGTGACATTAAAAAAATATTAATTTTACAGTAACATAATGGCAACCCTGCTGCCAATTTTTTGCTGTTATTTCACAGGTAAATTCTTAACAGTGTAGCTAAAGAGCAGATTGCCTCATGGACAATGTGTCGTAAGTGCATTTTATTGTTGCGAGTGCCCTTTAGATACTAAAAACAAGCGTGGAGGATAGTGAATTTACCTGCCCATGTCTGCGTGAGGAAAAAGACTTTGCAGGCAGAGGTGGAGGACATGGCTGAGGCTCTCCAGCAGCCATGATGTCCTGGTACCAGCGCTCGAGATTAATAGGAGGCAATGCATTCCTACTCAGCTCAGGCTGGCTCTGAGGTGATGAAAAGTATCCAGCCAAAGGGAAAAAAAGTGAGCAGCAGAGCAATGGACTCAGTTACAGAAGCATCAGGCAAGTAGAAAATATATTCATTCCTCATGACAATATGAAGCTGTGACAGCGAAGAAAATCATATCAGTGGAAATGTTCGGAAGACATAACTGTGGCAGTTCTCATTTACCAAAGAAAATGCTTCATTTAAAGAGGGCAGGACAAACCTGTGCAGAGAGAAAGGAGGAAGGACCACATGCAGTGGAGTTGAATGAGAAGGCGGATTCAGAGGAAGCAAGTTGGAATGATGGAACAGAGGAGGAAGCGGAGGGATCAACTCTCTGCATCCCAAAGATGTGGCTTAACTGGCTGACTGTGATGTACTCCTTCAACCACCAGTGCAGAAACAGAGCCACACAACATACATTCATTCACAAGACAGAGAGAAAGAGAGAATGTGGAAAAGAAAGTTAAGAAGTTGCATCTGTAAGAAAAATATTTGAGGATATTTTTAATGTGCTTTGGTGGGCTTCAGTATCGTAGTACATTAACAAGTCAGACAAAACCAGTTACGGCAGAGAGCGAAAAGGGTGTCTACCTCACATGACAAAGCTGGAGAGACAGTGAGGGAGAGGCAGTGGAGAGCAGCAGGGGAGGAAGAGTGAGGCTGCATAGAAGCATTCCCATACATCCTATAGACATCAGCCAGCCTGAGGTACTCCTGCATCGACAGCCACGATACAGCAATAAGAAGGAGGAAGACAGCAGCGAAGATATCAAAAGTCACTTGGCCAAAATGCGTGTTGATAGCACTGACTTTATGGTTTAATCATCAACGGTCATGTTGTACAAACTTCAAACAAATATTAAGACAGAAACTTGACCTGCCAACACACTGCAGGCTGTCTGTACGTATAAGCTACCCACACCATCATGCTCATTTTTAGAACAGAAGCACAGAGATTGTTAGGTTCTGTTACAAAGAGGATTTTGTTGAGATTTACCTCTTGTAGCCTGACAGGACAGAGTTCAGGGGAGGGGATGTGAGAGGAGGAGAAGGAGGCAGAGGAGGGACAGGGGCTATGAGGAGGGCCGTCCACATAAACAAGGTCAGGTTCGCTGATGTGAAGCAATTCCTGTTTAAAAAGTTCACCTAAGTAAAAATAAATCCACCTTTTGCAGTAATTTTCCTCTAGCTTAGACGCCACAGGTGGTTGTGTTATCAAGACATGCATTCTGCTCACCTCTGGCATGCTGCCGTTGGCCTTTGGAAAGTTTTTCCCTCCTGTCAGGGTGTGGTACCTCTTCTCCAGGGCAAAATACCTGTCTTGCTCCTGAAGGGCAGATACAACACAGGCACACACATGTTTCTCAATTATAGCTAAATCATATATGCACATTTTAAGATGATTTACAAGAACACAGAGAGGCTAACCTTCTGTAAGAGCTGCAGAGTAACCGCCCTTTCCTTTGCCAGCCTTTCACAGTCTTGAGATGCCTGTAGCCCCAGCTGCTTCACCTGAGCGTCCAGAGTGACCATCTTCTCCTGCAAATCAGCCACTTTCTTTATAATCTCAAGCTGGTGACCAGATTGTCCACACATGATGTATTTATTTTCTGATGTACATGCATCCCCACCTTCCTCTTGGCCACGCTGCAGTGATAATCAGCTCGCTCTTGGAGAAGCTGTGAGCTCTGAGCTTCCTTCTTCTCGTCTAGACTGCTCTCCTCCTCCAGCTGGCAGAACTCCAGCTCCTCGAAATGCTTGGTCCCAGACTCCAGAGCTTCAGATTTCTGTCCACATGCATATGCAAGACACGTCCAAGTTATTCACACTTTTTAAAATCAGTGAAACGCAGTTATTAAAGGACAAGGCTGGCATTATACAGTATTGTTCTTATTGTTAAGGAAATTCGATGAAAAGACCAAATTGATATTCCTCTGGAGGGTTTGCTTCCCTATTTTGAGCACAGTAACTATTTTTCACTTTGAATCAATCCCACATGCACCATGTGCCTGCCATTAATCCAGTGCCACGTATCAATCTGCAGTTTAAAATAGTCTGTAAATAATTCACTGTTTATTCCAGTTGGTGTAACGTTTCCATCTGTGGACATAATGCTGTCCATACCAAGTGCCAGAGACACAGTGGAAAGGCTGGAGATGATAAGATATGGACACGATCCTGCTTTCCTTTGGTCTTTCCACCAGGTTTATTGACAATAGGAAACTTATAAAAAACACCAGACTCATCAGTCAAAGTCTATTATGACCTGCAATAGATTTAAACCCATCCAGTCTGGCAATGCTCTGTCTAAAATCCTTTAGCGGATGATTTTAATAATTCATGGGGGGAAAAAAGCATGCAAATTTTAGAGCAAAGCTGTTAATTCTTTTTTATTAATTATTACTAACTGCAATTGAAATGATCAAGCAACCAGAATGAGACACCAGCAGTGATTAAGCAGGAGACTAAAATGGCTGCTTGCTGTCTGATTACATTTACAAATGACACTGATATATTAAACTTTAAATAATGTTTAAATAATGAAGTGCAGCAGCAGTCTGCAGATATGTGTATATCTGAGTGCTTGAGTCAGTGTCATGCCTCTGTGCAGATCGTACAGCACTGCGGTATTCAGTATATTATAACTCACTGTTGCCAGCCAGTGGGCTGCGTGAGAACACTGACCCTGCTGAGCTGCTCCTGTAACTGTTCCCTTAGAGACAAGGGGCACTTATCAAACTGCCTCTTCAGCTCATTGTACTCATTCCTCTGCTTTTCCAGGGCCTTCCGCTCAGCCGACACATTAGCCCTCCCCTAAAAACACACAAAGACACACACAGTCGTGTCCGCATTCACATACCACGCCAGGGAGAGAAAAAAAAATAAAAATCATGGACAACTCAAATCCAAGCAGGCAGGCTTTAAAGCTGACAGGCAGCCAGGTCTGTTAAGGAATCATTAGCAGAAGCATTGGTTAGTTTGGTAGAGGTGTGAGCGATGCTTCACAGAGTTGGTGTTGTTAAAATAGGAGACATGCTTCTGCACATCAAAATCAACATTTTACTTTTGGTGGCATTCTGCTAAAACACTTGCAAGCAAACTTTCAGCCGCTGTTTTTGTCTTTGTTGGACTATTGAACACTTCAGAGCAAAGACAGGTCGTGCATTGTGTTTTAGGACTAATACATAAGCAATGCAAGTCAGTTGAGATTTAAGAAAATGTTCTGTAGATAATTTGAATTCTAGAAGGTTTGCACATTTGAAGAGTGAAATGCACGTATTCCATGTGCAATAGACAGTACTTATTGTGACACATTACTTTGTCCCACGTGCCCACCTTGTCCTTCTCTTTCTGGGTGGCCGTGTCCAGCTGGCTGAGTCTGAGCTGCAGCTGAGAGATGATTTTGTTTTCAGCCTCCACCTGCTCCTGCTCTGCCCTCCTCTCTGCCTGCAGCAGGGCCTGCTCCATCTCCACCTACAGGCAAATACGAAGACAGAGTCTGCAAACCAACTGCTGGTCAAATAAACAAACATGTGAAGGTGAAACAGCTTCCACTCCTCCCACTATAAGATTGAGTTGACGTAAGAGCGTGCAAGATAAATTGCCACGTCACGACTGTTAACCTCCTGTCTGGTCTCTTGTAGCTGCTGCTCCAGTTCACTGACTCTGTGCTTCAGGTCATCAACCCTGGCCAAGGTCCTGCTCCTCTCCTCCTCCAGGTAGACCTGCTCCTGCCCAGCAAACAGCTCTTCCCTCTGAAAAAATATATTTAAAAAAATCAACAAAATTTAAATCTGGCTCATCTTTCTTTCCACACGTGAATACAAGAGAGAGTATTTTACCTCTTGATGTGTGCTCTCTGTGCTGCTCGACTCCTCTCTCTGGATTTCCTCATCGTTCTCTCTCACCCTCTGGGATCTGTCTACTCCCTGAAGAGACATCCCTGCTCCTGTGTCCAAGCAGGTTCCTGTTGCACCCCCCAGCAGAACACTCCTCACCAGCTCCGCAGCACTGTCCTCGTGATTATAATCAGCGCACAGATTCAGGATGGTCTCCAGTCTCTGTCGCTCCTGTAGCAGAGATGCGAGGCGTAAGCTTGCTGTCTGATACTGTAGATGATATCGCAGATTAGCTTTAACTGTCCTTGAGTGACATTGTAGCATTTAGACAGCTGTCCCTGGGCCACTGGCACGGGGCAGCTGTAACCTGATATCAGGAGGGCCGAAGCTGACGTTGTTTGTCTCTCAGGAGGGGCTTCATAGTAAAACCTGTCAGAGCTTTAGTTGTTTATGAAAACAGGATCTGGCAGACACTAAAAAAAAGACTGTCAAAATAATAACTGTATCTCAGTTTACATGACACTAGCTGCTACTAGCTTGTACATTCTGACCAGAGATGGTTCAGATGTCACATGTTTTTAGATACTTGTTTTGTTTTTCTCTGATGCGCTGTGTTTGACGTGCCACGTAGTTCAAGCTTGCGGCAATTCTGTCGTCTGCCATTACTCGAAACAATGGGATGCTTGCATTATTCTACCAGAATAGTGCAGAAATACGTAATCATCATTCCAATCTGGCAAGATGAGGAACGCTTGAGTTTGACGTATATATAAATTATTCAGGCAGTTAAATAGCCACCAACTCTGTTATGAGCATTGATGTTATTGGCAGGATTTGCACCTTAGACAGAGGCTGTTTACACCCTGAGGGCAAGTAGCCGTACCAATAAATCATATTTATTAACAGATGAAATAAAAGGCATAGTGATAGGAATATAAAGTCAATGATGAACCAGATACCATGATTTCACTGTATAAAGCTGTGAACCATGGTAAAAGTTGGTTTTAAGCTCAATATTTGACAGATATTTGACATTTTTCCAGTCTTTATGCTAAGCTAAGCTAACCAGCCCCTTAAATTTGACAGCCAGAAAATGTTGTCAGTCCTCTTGTCTTACTCACTGCCAGAAAGCAACTAAGAACATGCTGAACTGTAGCTTTAACTGGAATCATAAACAGGAACAAAATAGGCAACGCTGAAAAATAACCTCCCATATGCTTAGTTGCTGATATAGTACAGTATGACTTGTAAAAAATAATTGCTTTTGTTTCATGTATTGCAAAAGAAGGCCTCTCAATTAGCCTTCAAAATAGAACTATTTTATTTTAATTTGCAAACCAGCAGTTTCCACTGGAACTGTTGCTAAAATTAATGTCTCTATCAGATCTCTTCCTCTCTAGCTATGCCCTTTACTTTTACTGGGCAATAAAGTGCAGCTTGGGTTTTCAAAGTGCATATCTGGGACAACTGTGCCAAGAGAGCAGTGTGCCAAATATAAATTCATTTCACTAAGAGGAAATCCTCTCTTTGTCTCTCCCTACGGGGCAAAATGTATGTTCATCGAGTGCTAAATTCAAGGCTGCGATAAAAGAAAACAAACTAAGACCCTAATGCAGAACAAACAGCGTACAAACAAATTGCCTTCTTATTCAATGTATTTCTTAATATAATGCACTATTCAAACTCAACTGAGGCAGAAATAACAAGAATGTTAGAGGTACCCTGATATAATGGATGCTAATGGAGGGGCCTTCTTAAAACAATAGCTGAACATTTACAATACGCTCATTAGCTTTCTTGGCATGAGTTAGAATAACAGATCAAAATCACTCTCACCTGTAAATGTGTCCAAATATGAAGCTACCTGCACTACTTCCTACTTCCTACTACTACTAAGTAGTGAACAGCTACTTTTGCTCAAAAAAAGATACAAGAAATCTGTTTACTAACTAAAAGTCATGAAGTAGTAGGTTGTGGCTCTGTCTTTACTCCATCATCCAAGTTTTACATTTAAATAGGTTTTCTCCAATTTCTGCTAAGCTAAGCTAACCACTCCAGGGCTTTACCTTCACAGGTATTTTATTCATTTATTTGTGTGTATGTGCAGATTAAGATTTTTTGTTTGTTTGGTTTGTTCTTTAACCTCTGACGGGAGCCACGCTAGCTGCCTGCTTCTGACTCTGGACTTTATGCTATGCTCAGCTAACATCTACAAAACACTGAACAGAGTAGTTTCAAGCATTTCATTTAACCTTTTCAAAGAAACAAAAGTGCACCTTTTTCAAAATGTAGCTATCCCTTTGATAGGAGTCCTATGAAAGATTCTCCATCTACCTCTATTGTGTCATTAAACAAAACTTTCACACTGTGGACATCTATTTTCGGTTGGCATGTATTCTGTGTGTATGCTAGACTGCACATACTGTATTAGCCTATTGTGAAATGAAATCTATCACCAGCACAACACTATATAAGACACTTTAAGTCTATAACATTCAGCAAATGTCAAATTAGAAAATTTGACATTTGCTGAATGTTTAAATGCTTAAAACTATGTGTACTTATATGGGCTACTAGAATTAATCATCAGGGATACGGTTTGACAAAATTAACAGCTGACCCAGTTTATCATTTTCTACAGTCGCAGTATTAGTCTAATCAGCACATCCCTGGGCCAAGAAATGTTTGATCTTTCTCTGTTTATGCATTGGCAGCATTTTGTCTGCACATACTGGATGACTCAACATAAGCACAGAGTAGCAACAGACAACTCTGTTACCAGAAACCTTTTGGTTCCTGAAATAGTCTGTGGACACAGAGGACCGGCAGCGACCACCCGACTCTGTGGTCACTTCAGCTGTCAGCCAACAGTCTGGGATGGGGGCTGAAGAATGGGACTGCGGGTTGCGTTGTGAGTAGTAGTGGGCGAGCACGGGGAATGGACTGAAGATGGATAACAAGCATGCAGTGTATGATCTAGTGTGCAAATAAGAAGGAGGCCTGAGTCAAGTGGAGGCAGCTTTGAAAGTAAATGCCGCTCATCCTTTCTGGTAAATATAGTGTTGAGCAACAAGCAGCCGCGCCCTCTACTCTGGACCCCGAGACGTCTGGAAGAATGTTCACCCCGTGTCGCTCGGGCCACATGGGCCGACGATGCCAGTAATGTTCAGGGGAGATGGGCTACTGGCCGTCTGCCAAAGGATTTAGAAAAGATATCTGAAGGCAGACATGGAGCCTGCCATGTCTGTAGTCTCTGCCTTCTCCACTTCACTGTCTTTTAAATGTCCTTTAACAAGTTCACCCTGTAGAGTTTGTCCTCATCAATTGTCCTATGTTGTTTTTCTGGTGGAAAATAAAGTTCCTATATCTAACCTTAGCTGTTTGCAGTAATCAACAACTTTTCATATTAGGAGTATAGTCCCATAATCCCCTTAAATCATTTCATCCACACACATGCCTGTCCATTAACTACAATCTTTTGTCAGTTCCTAACAGTCCTGCACTAAATCCTCCTTTCATATAATGTTCAGTTTATGTTGAAACAGCATAATAAATGTGCTAACTAAACTTTATGAACATTTTGGAGGATGCTGTGTGTGGTGCTGACTAAAATGGGGTGGTGAAAATGATAAAAACACGCCTTCAACATATTACATTTCAAAAATACAGCCTTGTTTCCACTTGCTTTCCATCACCATCAGGTAAGATACATTCACATCACAACACTGCCACACAGTAAACACTGAGCTTAAGCTTGTGACCACAACACCAACTCGAAACATTTACATTTATTGCTCTGTTTATTCACCCAGATACAGCTGTGGCTGTGTTACTGTTAGCATTCTGATGTTTTTTCCCTATTAGACCAAAGAGGAAGTAGCCTATTACAGCTTTTAAGTATATACAAATTCCAACCATTCTCAGGGTAAAGAATAAACAAACCTTTAGAGAAGGCAAACCAGAGCAGCAAATACTTTGTTCATGACTTCCAAGGGGAAGCTTACATCTGGACTGATTATGGGTGTGACTTTGGTGAGAGTTGAAATCTGATATGACTGGATTAATTGTATTATTTTCAACAGCTGATCACTCACCAGTTTCTCCATTTCCTGCTCACGCAGCCTCTCCTCTCTCTGGCGGCGGTGGTATTCCAACAATTCATCCTCATTGTCACTGATCTCAGAGATGCTGTTTTTGCGTTCCCGGGTGTATGGTTTTGTAAGATTGGGTTCCTTGCTGGAGGATCCTTTTACAGTCATGCAGGAGGTCTTTCTTTGGCTGTGAGGGCTTGCAAGAGGAGACAAACCAGACACCGAACTCAATCCTGACATGGTGGCACTTCCTGGGCCAGGCCTTATCTGCCTGCTTCCTAACTCCTTCTCTAGCCCAGGGAGTGATGATGGACTCTGGGCATACATTGCCCTTATGGCTTCTGCTTTGGAAGGAGTTGTAAGTTTGCGATGGCCTTGAGGGCTCTCTGGGACAGATTTACTAGTGAAGCCCTGCAAGGAAAGGGAGGAAGTCGAGCCTTGTGATCCTTGAGTCTCTTTGCAAGACATGTAAGGGCTGAGGGGAGGAAGTTCTCTAAGACTGGTGGACCCATTTGGTTCCTGAGTCCCGAGCCTTTGAGAGGCCTCCACATGGGAGAGATACTGACTCTGCTCTCTCATGGGGCTTTGAGATCTCTTCTGTATGGAGGAACCTCTTAAGTGAGGGCTGGATGGAGCTGTTGGGGAAAACTTGATGGAGGACGGTTTGTGACTTAAGCTTGAGCTTTCTGTGCTCTTTCCTGATCCCCTGTTTTGTGGTGTTGGGCTTGATGTAGCCTCTGCTCTTACATTCCTTCGAGGCTTTGGGCTCTCCCGGGCCCTCTGACCTCCACTGGTACCACTTGAGGCCACAGAAAGTGAGGTCCGTGGATGGGGGACAGGAGAGTTGGCATGAGGGGACCGGGGAGGTACTGGAGGGGCTTTGTTGTCATGGTTCTGGCCCAGAGAGCCGATGTTTTCATAAATGGAGATATCTGCAGGGGACTTGCTTCGCCCATTTAACATGTCTCTGGGAAATGGTTGAGGGACAGGCTGTTTTCCGAACCCAGAAGATGAGGATGATGGAGTCTTCAGCACCAAGGAGTCCTGCAGGTTTTTTGCCATTTTGCTGATATTGGAGTCATTGTTGCTTGAAAAAGACTCATGGTTCCCATTCAGGACACTGTGGGGGTCTGTAAGAGAGAGAGATAGAGAGGGGGAGAGAGAGAGACACTTGTGCATGAGCATTCCCAGTGAATGTAGAAAGGACAGTTGCAAAAACACACATAAACAAACACACAATGAGAGGGATCTGTCTTGGGCCATCATTGTACTTTTGACCCTCACCACAGGTCAGCTGTAGGACAAAGGGGGATGTCCAATAAAGGTCAAATACTCGTGAACATGTTGTTCACCCACACATTTAGTGTCTCAGGGGGGCACTTTGAATAGTGATAAATGTCTCTGAGCCCACGGTCTCCTGCATGAAGCAGACCCAGTGGTCCCCATGCTCCTTAGTTATGTTGTAATCCTTCAGGGATCTGGTGCAGCTAAATATAAAAGCTGCAGCCATGTACCTCATTCAGTGGAGATGAAATCAGGGCTTGGTCAGGAAAGAGTGGGCCATATACACTGGACAGGGTGTGGTGGTTCTTGCTTTTCAGCCTCTCACAGCAAACCCAATAAGGTCAGAGGAGAATGGACTTTAAATATCATCAAGAACAGTTACAGTAGGCAGTGGGCCAAAATAACATAGCATCAAATACAACCATAAAAGAAACTAGTTAAAATGGTGGTCATAAGATTAACACAATGAGGTTATACACTGACGTGTGTGTGCGACAGTAAGTGAAGTAGATCACAATGTAGGCCACTGATAATTAGCTCCTATCTGAGCTATTTCTGCATCCTGTCAAGGATAATATTTCAGTCAAGTCTGAGAAGCACAAAACAAGTACAATTTCTGTTTCTGCAGTCTATTTGACTTCAAATTATCAAGCATCATTAAGCTTTGATACAGCTAAACATTGCCCAAAATAGATTTATCATGCTAATGGATGGCACCAAATTATGCAACTCATGTTCAATGATAATTGGAACTAACAGATTTTTACAGTCAGGAAGAAGAAATCCAAAGTGGTTGGTGTACCCACAGTATCTGTTCCACCCAGAATAGCTCCTGAGGAAACTGTGCAACCTTCATACACAGAGTAATGTCACAACAAGTTTATTTCTGGATCATAGGAATTGTTCAGTCGCTGGTGTTAGATATGGTCGAGTTCATCATATTGAGAAATTATCAAAGCAGGGTCTTTACCTGAAGGAAGTGTTTTTGTGGCATTCAGTCCGTGGCTTCCTCCAGGCAGCATGTTCTTCATCCTCTGAGCCTCTTCCGGGTGGTTGAAGCGGAAAAAGGCAGACTGACCAAAACACAGCATGCACCCTGCCAGGGGAGAAGATCATGTACGTAGAGTACAGAATATTTGATCAGTTTATTAGTTAACACCTTTACAAAGCCATTACAATTGGTTAATGCATGTTTTTTTTGATAGTTTGCTGAACTTTTAGTTAAATGACTTTACAAATTCAAATTACGTTTTTACCAATATGAACTAGGCAATGGCTCATTTCAGGATGCGGTCCTGCTTATAACCATTACATAATCAATAGACTCCAAAGTGCGAGGGAGGAACAATTTGTCTGATTGAATCTAATTTGACTTGAGTGTAAACCACATTTCAGTCATAAAATAAAGATTTAACATGCTATTGTTGTTGCTTATTCCTGTGGTTAGTAGAGAACTCAGTCAATTACAACATGTGAACAAATTTCTCTCTCATTACATTACGTGTGATGACATCCTGGAGTGTCTCACTGACAAAAACAAACCGACTAATTTAACTTACGTGTAATTAACCAGAATGCGAAATCAACTCCTTCTTCATTCCTTGCATTTCTTGTCCTTCGAGAATGCTGATATATTTACTGAGAGCCACACGTTGAAGATTTTGATAGATATTCCACAGGAACTTCAATATTTAGTTAATCCAGCAGTCCAATGGGCTGCAAAATGTATTCCTTATGGGAGAAACAAAGCAGTCTCCTCCATTCCCAATTTGTTTTATTCAGAATTTCACGAATGTCCTTTGAATGAAGCAAAGCCTGAAGTATTCTCGTCCGGCAGCAGCTGTTGTCTCCACACACACCGGCTTCAAATGACATTATGGTGTAGCTGCTGGCTTGCATCCCAAAGAGAGGGGACTGAGGGAGGCGGGACTGTTATGGCTTTTTTTATGCATGTTACTGGAAGGACACGGACTGTATTTGCTATTGTGAAGCTAAAGAGCATTTGTGCTGACTTTGCATTCAATTTAAATGTTACACTTAGGGTTTCCATAACAGTTTGTAACACCAGCACTCATATCACTGTAGTGAGTTGTGTACCTTGTGTGAGGCGATAGGGTTTGGAGATGTGCAGGCCATCTACAGAGCACTGGTTTCCACATGGGAACAAGGTGATGCTGCCTGCATGGTTTTCAATGTAGCAGTGCTGAGCTGCGATGCCAGGCCCCTGCAGAGGAATATCTGTATCCTCACTTCCCAGAGTGGTTCTCCCTGCAACAACAGAAAACATCCTCTCAACGTCACTTACTGGAGCCCCGAGTGGAGCTGAATACTTCGTGAGGTATTCTTAGGTCTGCGGTTCAAATCCAAAGCCGTCACGGTCTCAGAGGTCAAGGCCACATGGGTGGAGACCCAAATGGCATCAGCATGTGTACAAATGCTGAACAACAGGTGTTAGTCTCTAGAGATGCGCTTAGCCTGGCAGATGAAAGGCATCTTGTTAGTGTAAATTAATATAACCGTGAGCGCTGCAATTTGATTAGAAGTCCAACACAAACTATTTATTCCTATTTCATGGCACAGAGGAAATCCCTGAAGGCTTTTCTCTGGGGCGCCACTGTCACGCCCTCTGTCTTCTTCTGTGATATTAAGGCTCGATGCAAGACAAATGGTGCAAGAAGACAAACATTTAACTGCGGCTCAGTATGAGTAATGACAAGTTTTTGTCAGTTCATAACTCTTGACAAGCCGTGCTCCTTATTTATTAAAAAACAATGGACTTATTTTGGATAGTGTGCTTATGGAAGCATCCAAATTTCTCATGGTAACATAGATTACAGAGATGCCAGCCATATAGCAATCAAGACAGACTGTTTCCTGATCTTAAGTCCCACTTACAGCATTATGAAAAGGCAGAATTTGAACAGTTGAATATTTCCAGTGATGGATAACCATTAGAGTATAAGCTGAGAAGTATTATTTTTAATTAATACTTTGTCATGAACACAATGCTTGTTACCATTTTAACAAACACTAAACAGCTTAATAACTTCTCAGTTCTCCAAGCATTCAAACATGGACGCAAAACAACACACACACACACACAGATCATCACCTTCTGCCAGAGGTAGCAAAGTGATGGCTGTGCTCAGGCGTCCACTTCCCAGACTAACCAGGTGGGGACGCTCTGTCTGGACTTTCAGGGACTTGCCTGTTTCAATCAGGTCTAAAGGAGTGTTCTGTTAAAAACAAAATCAATTGGAAAAACTAATTAAATATCATTAGTTTACTTTTTACACACAACTGATTTTACACTTCCAGGAAGTCATATCACTCATTGAAGTGGGCAACATTATGTATTGAATAAGACTTTTTAAAAAAGTGAATAAGATCTGCAATATAATATAATATATAAATCTGATGATACAACTGTTAAAAACCTAAACTTTCTCGATTTACTAAGTATGTTGTGTACCCGCATTAGTAAACACAGTAGCTGTCACATCATATTCACTAGCAACAGTTCACTGTCCTGGAAATATCATTGCGTATAGCCTAGATGTTTATCTGCAGCTGGAAGACTGCACGTTGTAAGATCTGAATGAAAGATCAGTTCATAAACTAAAGAAGAATACACTTATTAGAGTGAATAGCAAAGAAACAGTATCATCAGAGTCAATTTCTCAAGCTGATTCACATCATAATAAATACAGTTAGACTCGATTTAACTTAAGAGTTTCATCAGCCGTAAGTGGTCCAGCAAAAAGGAAATGCCTCACCTGTAACACCTGATGCGTCTGTCGCCCATGTCCCACTTTATTCCTGCTCATGCGATCCATGTCGGCAGGACAGTCAGAATTATCTGACACATGAAGGTCCTGAAGCACAGACGTACAGATAGAGAGAAGGAGAGAAAGGGAAGCAGGGCATGAATGGGAGCGCTGGGAATACTGCTACTACAGTTGTACTACAATGAGAACAGTGCTTTCCTTAGAAACCCTTCTGCCCAAGCTATAAGCCCATGTGACCAGACCATTATACAGAGTGATTGTTTCTCCAGAACTACGGACAAAACCATCCACCGGCAGAGCTGCTATTGATTTATGCCTCGGCCTGCTGATTTTACATGTTAGAGAATGGAAACGCAAGACAACTGCGCACAAAGGTATTATGTGACTAAATGTGCTTTGAAGAAGGTGTGAACTGAGCTTTGCAGGTGCCTAACACACCAGGGGTCAGATCACTGTTTCCTCTGACCATGGTGAGTCACCGTGACTCATACGCACATAATACAGACCCACACACTCCATGTGTTTGCAGACAGATGCTGCAGATTAAATCCAGCTGTCTGCTCATCACGCTCACATCAGACAAGGGGAAAACAACAGCCCGCGAGGAGCAGACATACCTCAAACAATCACACACAGATGCATAAGCAGCCCAGATGACTCACCGTATATTCCTGCTAGAAGCTGCTATCCACGTCTTTCACTATCACTCTCATGGGTTGTTTGTCATCCCTGCATGGCAAGAAAAACTGGAGTAGACACAACTATCTACAATCTGCCATCTGTTTTGTCTGCCAAGGGGGATATTGACTACAGCGTCTGGTGTGTGACTTACAATTCAGATTTGGGTTCTGTGCCACTGATGCCAGATTTTTTTGTTGTTTTTTTTGATTTGGGCAAAAACTCTACTGTCTTTTGCCCAAAAGATTATCCCTGATCGTTTGCATGCCGTAACATGTGATTCATGCCATTTTACACTCAGCAGACCATTCAGTGACAGAGTCTTATATATCAGAATTTTCCCAGGAAATAAATGCATCAATTCATTCATACACAGGCACATCAAACACAAATGCTTGAGGTCTTTGTCTCTTCGTATTATCATCGAAAAAAATAGCCAAAGATCCATCCATAACGGCTCCAAATTTAGTCCTCTGAGACAACAGGGTGTTCAATCCGCGTCTGATGTCACTCCAGAAGAGGCTGCTGGGTGAAACCACACACATATCTGACAATCATGTCTTGTGTGTGAGTCTCCGAGGACCCAGTGACACGGAGAACAGACCGTCCCCTCTGTTCAGCGCTGACACTGGACCCCTCACGCCTCTGCTGTCAGCCCACTGGCTGTCAACACTGGCCCCCTTTGAGCCACGCACTCAGACACAGGACAGGACAGTGGGCAGGGTAATGTGTCTCCGTCTGTCTGACTCACAAACACACACACACACATATGCTCCAAGTCCCACAAACCTCAGTGATTTAATGTACACACCCAGGCCAGAGAACCGTCCTAAAGCTTGCAAATGCAGGGCCTGGTGCTGTAACCTGTCATTACGGAGGCAGTAATGCCCTTCAGACTTGCCATGAGCTTCTGAAAATAGATACCGCCAGCTACACAGTCTGGGCTGCTACTTTTAAAGAGACTTCTGCAGCCAGTCAACACAGACAAAATGACAAAAGACGCAGGACGTTTTACAGCTTATATAACTATCAATAATAATAAAAGTGGGTTATTTTATAAAGGATGACATAAAACAGTAAAAACAACAATTGTGGCTAACAGCAAAAAGTTGACTTACTTTACTGATAAACATGCAGCTCTTACCATTTCTCTACTGAGTCCAGACAACAGCTAGATGCATAGAATTGTCTGAAGTTTGTTAATATATAAAGAAGCGTCCACATAATTGTTTATGTCTTGCTCCTTGCTTTTTTCATTCACTCTCCGAGTTCCTCTGCTATTTCCCTCCTCCCAACCCCTTCTCCTCCCCATCCCGGTGCAGAATTACATCCCATCAGAGTCACATGTAGCTGAGGGGGACCAGACGTCGGCACTGCCCTCAAAAAACGTACTTCCTTTAAACTGATTCCTTAGAGTAAATAACATTGCATCCTGCTCAGAAGGTCCTTAACATGGAGAGGATTTGCAATGATTGAAAGTTCAGATGGACCACACCTGGTGATCAGAGAATGCTGGGTAGACCTCTATTGGTAAAGCAGGTGTTAACAGTCTGGTCTATGGAGGAAATAACACGTGGTGTAGGAGTGGGCGATGGAAAAGACCTTGTGTCCTCTGACTTCCTGCTCTGAGCTCTGAACCACTGATGTAACAAACTGGAAAAGGGGTATTTCCACTCTGGAAAAACTGTCAAACAACAGTTTATGATAATATGACTAGGCGGACCACGTGGATTATAATGCATCTACTGTGCTTGATACATCAACGATTGTGGGATAGGGAAATACTGTGTTCCACAGGAAGTGAGTGAACCCATGTGAGCATCTTTTCAGACGTCCCACAGGAACTGGTTGGCTTACAGACAAACAGAGAGAAAGTGGAAGAGAGTGGGAGAAAGGCTCCACTATTGATCTCTCAAGGCTTTTCCCATGGTCGGGGGGCCAGAGAGGAGATGGAGGAAATGAAGCAGATGATGAGTCACGAAGGAAAATGAAAACAAACAAACAGAGGATACCAAGTAACCAGATGGAATGGAGACTGGAGAAGTGTGCAGAGAGGGTTCTGTTTGCCAGTTAGTGATGATGTGGAGGCTGCAGCTGAGGGGAGGAACAGTTGCTCAGTGGCCTTTAAATTGTGATTTCCAATGTAGGTTAGTTAGTGTAGCTCTCTGTCTACAACAAATAAGCAAATGGAGCAGAAGAAAATAGATTATTAAAAGCAATGTTATACAGATACTATTGATACATGGCATGAAATATATTTTCTGCCAAAAAAAGTCACAATAAGGGTCTGCAATCTTCTTTACAAAACTTAACACCAATAACAAATGATGGGGAAAACCACTGACTGTATTGAAAAAATGGGCCAGAAGGTCATCAGCAGGTTTGAAGCTCAAAGTGGGCAGGGGCAGCGGTTGCCAACTTGGTTGTGCTTAACTCCGCCCCCAATTTGATAAACCAAAAATGTACATAGGAGGAGCTTGGGTCAGACCAAATAAAGCCTAATAAAGCCTAACTCAATGGTAGCATGCTAGCTAAGGCTACTGATCTGGCTAAGGTTACCAGAGTATACAAATTGCTAAATAAGCTGCTGGCTAGGGCGGTGGTTTTGTTGCTGCCTTGCTCCTAGTTTGAAGTTAGTGGTCATGTTACATGAGGTATGTTTACCTGAAGGCTTAATATAATAATTAAGAATAGTTTGTGTTATTGAAGTTATACTGCACAAAAATTGGCTTTTAAAAGTAACTTGGATAAAAGCCAACTGTAGTTTTCAGAAAGCAAATTAATAAACCTGAATTTAGATTTTTACATAACTTTACTTAAACTACGTAGTTTATTTGCATGTCACTTGGGTAAAACTAATAAAAATAATGATATTACTTCATACTATTCAAGGAGCATTTGATATTATGTAACCAGCTGTCAAAATTGATTGAAAATGCTTTACTACAAAAAGGCCACATTTTAGATACCGAAAACAAAGTATTAAAAAGTTATTGGACAGAAAAATATTTCAGTGAATTCCTTCTCTCTTTTCAAATATCTGGTCTCAGTTGAAACTCAGAACTGATTCATGCCTAAAAAATGTTATGGGATCATGATGAAAGTTCCCCACTACTGGAATATTTGCCAGCCAGCTGCACTGTCAGTGTGTGAATTTACGGATTTCTGGCGGAAATGTTTCAAGATATTGAACTGTGTGTCTGCTGAGAGGTTTGGATCGGACAGTTTGTTGTGTGCCGTCCTGTTACACACGCTAAATACTGCAAATAAACGTCTGCAGGCCTCTGCAGGATGTCTGGACCTGACAGTGGACAGGATGGTAACAATTATGCAAGAGGTGGCTCGGCCAGAGAAGTCAGGCTGTGTCGGAAGTTGATGAGAAGATCAGCTTTCTCCCCAGGGTCTCCCTTGCACTAAATTGAGGCACTTAGTCAGCTCTTCCTCTCAGGCCATGCACAAATCTTGCACCTTCAGCTAACAATGACAAGTGAAAACGTGACCTTAGTCCAAACCTTGACCTAAATGTGACTTCAGCTATTTTTGATGCGGTACACAGATTGGAATGATTCTACATGAGAGACTCAGAGCAGGAAATACCATCCTGCGGGAAGAGTTATGATAGAGTGATCCACAGATGGGTTAGTATCATCTGCAGCACAGGCGTAAATAGATAAGGATTTATGATATGACATTATCAGCAAATACAAACACTTTCCCTCTATACAGCAACAAACCCTTCCACATCAAACCCAGTTGAGTCTGCTTCATATTCCCATACATTACAAAATAATCACACCAGCTCAAATCATGTGATTGGTCAAAAACTACTCTGACAAAGCCCCCAGACAATCCAGAATGAACCACAGGAAACTGCAAATATTCCCACATTTGTTTTCTTTCAGTCGCCCACCAAACAGATGTACAGTTTTCTTTTTTTCTCTTTTCGCTTATTAACATGTTCAAGATTGCACATTAAAGCTGCAAAACAAATGGTACAAATAGCTTTCCCATGAAACAATCGCCAGAAGTGGAGTTTTTGTAGGATTTAAAAGTTAAAAATACACTCACTTAGGCACACGTGCACCTCACACTTGTGTCAGACAAATACTTCATCATCCTGTGATTAAGAATTAAGAAAAACAATAATCATTTAATTCCACTTAAATACAAAACTAGATGCTGAGCCCCAAAAGCAACCTGATCTCACACAGGCATAAAAATGTCCATTCACAAAGCCAGCTGGGTTAGGCTCCTAATCTTTCTCTGTAAAACCAGATGACTTCCACCTGCTCCTAGTGCTCTGCAGTAAGTTATACACTGTTTTTCATGAAGACATTGATACAAGACTCTAACACTGATGATGATGTAGAGTATTTTAAGTTTCTCAAGTGTGGTGTGTGTAAAATAACTGGGCAGAAAACCTTGAGTGTAAACCACTACAATAGCCTCATTATCTCCAACTTTCTCTCCCAGCAACACACACACACACACACATTTGAGCACATCTTTTTGTTTCTCATTACCAGAGCTGACGAGGAACATCTTCTTGTCTGTGGAAGGATTCAGTTCAAAGATTAAAACCACAAGACGAGGCATCCTCCCAAACCCTTCATGTTTAAAGTCTTCCAGAGGACTGAAGCATGCTGTCCCTCCTTCTCTGCTGTTGAGTCATTTTAAAGTGAATGTTTTGGTGCGTCTACATAATATCTGCCAGGTCCAGCCCTCTTTTTGTCCCCACTCCCCATTCCTGCTGGTGTTTCTAACATATCACTTTATCTGGAGTTTCTCAGGTGTGCAGTCCAGACAGCTGATATGACTGTGCTGCTTTACTTTGTTTTTCTTTTCTTTTTTGAAACTGGCTTCACTATACAGAAGTGCACTTGACTTTCATTCACTGAAACCTAATGAGTTTTTCCTCTCAGTGTTCCTAGCTCAGCGTAGATTTGATTGCTCTTTATTCCATTTACCACAGAGCTGTAATTAACAAAACATGGCATGGATGTCTACTAGATGACATAATTTCAAACTTCAAATGAAGATTTGCACAGGGATAGCCAGCAAACTTTTGAACTTTGAAAGAATCACAAGTGATCTTTCGCAGACACACTGTCTCTCAAATGAACCATTTCTCACATATCTACTTGATGTATAAATTTAGAGAAGTGCCATGAAAGTACTGAAAGTACAGCTCACCAAGTAATTTCCTTCGCCACAAACAGCTGAAAAGACCAGTGATGGTAAATTTAAGAGCATTTTGCCTGTGTTGAAACAGGAAATTATAGTTATCGTGGCCAGTTGACACTGGGTTTTTCCTTTTAGGCTGGAATTTTTAGCCTGGATGTTGGTGTTAGACGCGTTGCCAAGACCCGAGTAATTGGTTCAGCCTGTACGGGGCTCAGCTGAACTCGTTGCATCACGCTGCTTTTGCCACGAATAAAACAGTCCAAGTAGACAGCAACATCAGCATGCTGTCCTCCTGCAGAAAGGTCAAGGGAGATTTAAAGCAGATTAGTGAGGTGTTCTGAGAAAAGTCAACCTGCCACCACAAGAGACATAAAATTACACATGGATTAAGATTCCCACACACAGAAGCATTAAGTTGTACTGTCTGATGTACTGATGGACCCTCAATAGTTTTTGACTTGAGCAATGACTCATTTCCAGCAGGAAATATTTTCATAGATGGTTCTGATGAAAATGACATGAATATGTGAACTATAAATGCAGTAAATAGTATTTAGTTGTTATTAAATGTCAGCACACCTGGATCTAGTTTTTAAGCAATGAAACAGTCGACCCCTGGTGGCAAAATCCCTAAATAGCACCCCCATGGTATTATATTTTGATAAAAAATAAACTGCATGTGTTCAATTTAAAAAGACAGGGCCTATATAAACTGTCCATTAAGAGGCATTTAGATGGACTGTGTAGACTGGAGACTGCTTTGTGCCTTTTTCCAGCAAAGGCCTTCTCAGCCTGCTGTGCAAGGGCCATATGCACTGTGCTCTAGTTGGTAAACATACACAATTAGCTTGTTCCTTCACACTTAACAAGGAAACACCTGGAGCTTCACGCAGGAAGAGCCGTTAGATTGTTGTGCAGGCTTTAACCACACATACGCACAAACACGCAATTCAGGTCAGCTGTCACCCAGAGACAACCGATTTAACAAGTAAGATCCCTCAGTGTTCAAAAACAACCTGTCCCAAGTTACTGGGGGTACCCTTTACTGAAACTAATGCAGCATTATGGAGTACTGCAATAAATCCTAGTTTGCAGTTGGTACATCATGCTGATTCTGCAGACTGCTGATGCAACCCATTTCTAACAAACAAAAAATAAAATAAAAAATGAAATAAAATAGTCTAACCTTTATGTAGTCTGCTAGATTTGAAATTATATTTACTGGGTATGAATACAGGATCTTAAACCTTGTCAGTCAAGTAGCATTTGCAAAACGTTTTCAACAAATACCCAGCTTGCACTAAAGCTGCAGTGTCATGCTGCAAAGAACCTGATGACCATCAAATCGATCCAGCCTACATGGTCTGGAAGCCATCATTCGCCCACACCCCCAAAGAACACCAAGCAAACTAGTAACATAAAAAGCAAACTAGCTATACTGCACTTGCTGCCCCTTTCACTAAGCAAGTAGCCTTAGATCAAGGATCATTACCGAGATTGTTTTTTTACAAAACAAATTTTATTTAAAATAAAAATCATGCGAAATGTGGGACAAGACAGGGATAAAGAGGGAGAGTAGCTCTTTCAATGAGGAGTGGGTGGCCCTTAAAAGGGCCTTTGGGTTTAAAGTTATTAGCCAGCAAGCTAATACTCCTGAGACTGAGAGGAGGCCTTCTTTCCCGCCTTGCCGGAGCTCGGAGCAGACTGGCCGGTCTTCTTGGGCAGCAGGACGGCCTGGATGTTGGGCAGGACGCCGCCTTGTGCGATGGTCACGCCGCCAAGCAGTTTGTTCAGCTCCTCGTCGTTGCGAACAGCCAGCTGGAGGTGGCGAGGGATGATACGGGTCTTCTTGTTGTCCCTGGCAGCGTTGCCGGCCAACTCCAGGATCTCAGCGGTGAGGTACTCGAGCACGGCGGCCAGGTAGACCGGGGCGCCGGCGCCGACTCTCTCTGCGTAGTTACCTTTGCGGAGGAGACGGTGAACACGGCCCACGGGGAACTGCAGACCAGCACGGGAGCTACGGGTCTTTGCCTTGGCACGGGCCTTTGCTCCGGTTTTACCTCTTCCAGACATTGTTGATTGTTCAGGTGATATCGTCTCTAGTAGTAAATGCAACCGTAGTTTTTAAGCGATAGGAAAGAAATGAACACTCGACCTGGATATAAACCCCACACTTTGTCCCTCCTTAAACAGTGATTGGTTGTCAGGGTGAAACTAGAAGGATTTGATTGGCTGTGATAGGTCACAGGAAACAGGAAGTTGTGACAACTCTCGTGACGTCGAACCAAGCATGATAGAGCTCACAGAGGAAATAAAGGCGATTGGTTGCTAGTTTGCCTGCTAGTATTCTACTTGTTGTGAGTGGGTCGAGGTAGAGACAGAAGACCAATCGACTATCTTCCCTCCAGCTTTAATTTTTTGGCGCGTTTTTAAACTACAGCAAAGGGAAAGTGCATTCAATGCAGATTCATGAACATTGATCTTGAGTGTTTTGCATGATCTACTGGATATATATGGTCTGTGAAAATAATGAATAAAGTGCCACGTAAGAAGGATACTCATAAGTATATATAAAATTATCTGCAAATACATTTGTAGGAGGGCATTTTGTTCATTTTAACAAGTACAATATATGCTTGGTTTGTCCCGAGTATCTCTACAGAGACACATTTAAGGCATTTACAGCCAAAAGTATTCCAGAGTGTGGTACACAGACAAGGTGGTGCTTCAAAAATAATTTATTTGCAATAAATTAAATATTTCAAATATAACAACAGAAATCATACATCAAACTATTGCAACCACTTTTTTCTGCTTTACATTACAGCCACATACATCTTGTTTTTATTTTATTCATGTCTTTAAACAGCGAAGTGGCTTCTGTTTGTTTTCTTCAGCATTTTGAATTTGTTGTAGTGACGTAAAGCACATTGTTCATGAGATTTTGACAGTAGTGGCTCTGCCGTGGTGATCCCTTTCAGTATTTTAATTGATTAAAAAAATAATAAACAAACACAGTAAATAAAATAAAGAAGGAAGGAAGGAAATATAACCAGTGATTTTGATTATTCTGAAACCTGGAAATGAATGCAGTCGGTTAAAAACATTTTTTCATAGTCTGAGACAAAACTCAAAAAGTATGTACATTTTTACATACTGGTTCTATTTGCCTTCGAATGATGCAGATTTTCTCATATCTCTAGTTGCTAGTAGCTAATTAATTTCAAGCCCTGAGTACGGTACGTCCTCTCTATCCATCACCTTGCCCTAAATTTCTCTGAACACTTCTACCAAACAAGTTTGACTTTTTCCAGTCTGAACTGCAAAACTATGGCAGTACTGTCACTCAAGAGAAACTTAAATGTATTTAAAATATTATGTTACAACAGTGCTCTTACGCGTTTAACACATGATAGGTTTTGCTTTATTTATGATTATGAGCTGATCAGCATTTCCTGTAAATAATGTTTCTAATCTCATTTGACAGTATTACAACAATGAAGTACCTTGAAGTTTCAACTGGAGTCAACTTAAGCCACAAGGAGAGAAGTACCTGATCATGTTCAGTCATCAGTATTATTAGAATTTAGGTTTAAACTCTTAGCGAGGCATCAAAACCCTAACCCTGGCTGATTGATTTGTCAAAAGCAAACTGAAGTTATGATATACCACAGGAGGTACCTTTATGAAATAAAAGTACAATAAATACTTTTCTTCTGCTTTTTTAGTATAAGATAAAACATTAAATAACATTCTAAAATCAATGTATTAGCAATGTATGATGAGTTACAGTTAGATTAAGACATTTTTTTGTTAACTTACTTAAATTATGCGTTTAAAATTACATTTGCATGGAAAATACACGGCAATGTCTCTATTTTACAGAGCAACTATAATGACTAGTTTTGGATGGTAAAATAAATAGCACATAACAAATTTTCTTTTTAAAACCAATAAATTTTACATGTGCTGTCTTAAAAAAACAAAAACAAAACATTGAAGTCCAAAGTGCAACCTCTAGTTTCATACTGGCATTTTAGAGCAATAAATAGAGTATTTCAAAACATGTAGTAATTCCCTTTTTCTCACCAAGCAGCAGATTTTCAAATAGATTTCTTCATCACATTTTAAATTTCAGTGATTAAACATAACTTCTTGTCTTGAAGGTGCGATAATTCCTCTCCAGAGAAGAGTCCTCCTTTTAGGAGGTACAGGTGACCACCCACCAGGGGTTGTTCGTCCTGACTCGAGTTTAGTTGTTCTTCTGCCAGTGATAATGGAGGCTTTACAATTAGTCAGATGACCCCAGCAATGATAATCAGTTATCCAGTGAGCTGGCTCCTCCATTGGTAGCGGCGGGCTTGCCTTTTGATTTGCCCGATGAGCGGAAAGAGAAGCGCTTGATGAGACGACGGGAGAAGCTGCCGGCCTTTTTGCGGTTGCTGTTTGCAGCAGCGGCAAAGTTATTGCCCATGTTGGAGATGTCTTCGTGGGATTGGCTGAGGCAGGACTCTTTTTCTCGATGTCTTCTGCGGAACAACAGCTTGGTCCCGCTCTGCAGGAAGCCCACTGTATGAAAACAGACAGTATACATCAAGGATATTGTAATACATTACAATATTAAAGAGGCAATTCGCAACTGCAGAACTACAAAATGACACTAACAGTTCATACATCTGCTAGTTTTACAAATTAACGGAATGGGTTCATGACACAGCCCCCTTGGTAAGATGCTTTCAGCACCAATTAAGTCCACTAAAAACTATTTTTGTCTGGTTGTGTATATGGCACAGTGTGGCCTGCAGAGGGCAGTAGCAGAGAAGCCAGCCCCAGTATGGGCTGTAAATCTGTGAATGCTCAACTGAAGCTTCAACGTTATGTAAGGCTATACAATGAAACATGCTCTACAAAATAACAGCCGTGAGATAGATACACTATTAAATTACTAAAACAAATTGTTTTAGTGAAATAGAAAGGGTACAAGCAATTAAAGCATTCACAGAAACAATATTTGAATAACGTGCATTTAGAATTAGCATAAGGCCTTTCAGAAACATGTTAAAGGCAGCTAACCAACTGTGAGGACTGTGTTACCTTTATGGTCCTTGAGGCTGCGGGTTTCCAACCCACCAGTGGAACCAGTGTCTGATTCCACGTCATCCACTGATGGACGCTCTGAGACGTCAGAGGGCGTGGTTTCATCTGGTTCCTGGTGATGTCCGGCCCCGTAATGGTTTCCATGCATGGCTGCGTCCATGGCTGCAGCATAGCCGCTTGATACTGCACAGTTCTCCTCTGAGAGCGGAACCTGATGAGTATTAAAATAAGGCAGAGGAACGCATGTTATAATTAACACATTAACCTCAGTGCCACATTTGTTCAATATAAAGAAACCCGATTATTCCAGTTTATTGTGTCTCAAATGCACTGGAATCTGAATATGTTTCTGCACATTTTCAGGCCAAAATTAGGTCAGAAGACACTCATTCTTCTATAAAGTGGTTACATGGGAGGATGTGACCTGTGGACTATATTTAGATCGCACTCATTTTGGCTCAAAGACTCCATGTCATTGTATTTTAGATTTCTTTTAGGAGTTAAAGGCTCTCTGCTCATATAATCAGAGGAAAAATCAAAATATATTTTATTATTCATTTTGCAAAGTGCTGTGTAGGTAATGGAAATCTTCCTGATAACCACACAAATCAATATACTGCACTTAAATAAAAATAGTATACTGTATAACAAAATAGTAGAGGGGAACAGCCCATCAATTCTGTACTGATTTATCGTTAACAGCACAAAATCTGCAGGAGACAGTTTCTATCCTCTGACCTTTGACACACCCGAGATGATTAGTGTGCTTCTTTTCGTTGGCGTCTTCCGTGCTACTTTGGATGCAGACTCTGTCAGCTGCCGAATGGCCGTCTCTGCAACAGGATCCAGGCCATTAGAGAGGTGGCTGCTCTCTGAGCAACAAAAGCACATATGTAAATCAGCACTATACTAGTAAACTGCAATGTACATACAAAAAGAACAACATATACAAGATTAATAATAATATATTTGTTTTTGTTGTTTGGCACATCATCATTATTTATTGTGGTTGTTGCACTTTTCTACCTAAGCTGTTTGTAATGTTATAGAGCTATGTGAGGTTTTTGGACAATAGTACCTGGACAGAGTGCATAACGCGTACTGAAAAGAACATTCCACTCAACTCGTGTTACACTGGTTCTTACTGGTTATCCTGCTTTGCATCTGTTATGTAAAACAATGTCTAGTTTTCAGTCTAGAACTCACTGCTTAGGCTGGGGCTGCTGCTGCCTCTGCCACCCGACAGGACGGTGGGTTTCTTCTCAATCAACTCCACTTTGGATGGGGAACTCAAAGGAGAATCACCTGGAAATCACCGCAGTTATTCATCTTACTGTTAATATAACCCCGACATTCTTAAATCTCTTTTTGTGCACCCACCCTAGTGCAATGAAATGCTTCGTTTTAAATTTACCTGGACTGCGATCCAGTTTAAGTCGAGATTGGACGGTCGTGACTGTGGTGACAATGGTTCCATCTGGCATGATGGTTCGGTCCACATCCACTTTCTTCGTAGGGGTGAGCGAGGAACGAAGTGGAAAAGCATTGTGTGCACTGCGAGGCTCCTCTGTTTCCAGATACAGCAGCTGGAAGAGAAAAACAAAATCAGATGGAGTGAGACAAATTCCCACATACAAAGGAGTAAATAAAATGTCTAGAGGTGGTGGCTTTATTAAAGAGGTGGGCACTTTATTCAAACTGACGTTTGGACCTGCAGGAAATTTTAGATGACTAATCAGTAGATATAACAGGCTGCAGAACAGGCTGGGAGATCTTATCTTGTGTCCCCGTAGGTTATTTTATGCACACGTGTTAGAGAACAACAGAAAGTACCAACAAGAAATGTCACCCTACAGAGATAAGACATGTGTTTATGCTTTCTTTGAAGATGTATGTAGATCTGCAAGACAGCAAAAAGGCAACATGTTGGCTGCTGAAAAGACTACAAGACTACAACTCTCACAGGCATGACAATGGACTATCAGCCGTTATACAACACTCCCTCTGCTTTTACTGAAAAATCTTTTCCATCATTTCCATCATTCTTGATGTTAGATAATAAACTGTGATGTAACTGTATCCTTCGAAGCATGAGAACAACTTTGAAACTGTGTTCGTTTGTTTTTACAGATATGAAACTCATTTTTTCCTCACCTCAGCCGTGATGGTAGCGTTTGGTGCCAAGCCGTGGCCAGGGCTTATGGACCATACATGCTGTCCAGTGGGAACTTTGCACTGGAGATCCAAGGCAATGGAGGCATGACCGGGCAGGAATTCTATCCAGATTTTACACAGAAAGAGAAAGTCTCAACATATTTGTTCACACAGCATCAAGTGTGAAGTCTCTCCTTGACTCTAGCTCTGAGGCCACGATGGGATTATCTGCTGACATTTTATACACCCCGAAACTCTAACAAAGACCATTACGTTGTGTCTGCTAGCAGTGCATTTTAGACACTGATGATTCTGCTTAAGCAGTCTAAACATTCCTGCTGATCTGGTTTCTGAACAGCAGCCAGTAGTAAATTGGTATCGAGCTATAACTTACGTTCCCTTTTGCCGTTCCTCTCCAGAAGTCTTACTCTGAGCTCTTTGGTGTCTGGGCCCAGCTCCCTTCGACGTACAGGAGAAATACATTTGAGTTACAGATAAACACCACTGTGTAAAAATGTATCCATTAAATTAATAATACAGCTTATTGAGTAGGAACATTTTTGTGCTTAAACCTTTAAAATTTGGCGTAAAACATTAAGGACTACTCTATAACATCAGCATAAACGACAAAATACATTAGGCAACAGTCAAATTTGAACTTTAACTCTCAGCTAATCGGGTTCGTCTTTTCTGTGTGGGAGAGCTTTGAACAGATTTGACCCAGACTGACTATGGGCATATCAGATGGCTAAAATTCGAATGGTGCATTGAAGAGCAGAGAGATAATAAGATAGAGACATCTCTCATGTGACACAGCCAAACCCTGTTTGCTCTTGTAAGTTCGAAAAAAAAAAAAAACCATTGTGGTCTTGACAGAGAAAATACACTTTAAAATACACGTTCAGAGCCTTCATTAACATGATTTTGGCATTACACATGGTGCCTTACAAAGTAATTTCTTCACTCCATTCGAGGGCAGCACTGGGGTTGCCCGGCACAGACAGGAAGCGGGTTGTCCTCTCTGTAGAGGGTTGGTCCAGGCTCAGGACACAGCACAGCTCCCCTGATCGAGACCACCCTGCAAACACACAGCGACCCAGTTAGACACCTGCGATCAACAGGAAGCTGGGTAGAAAGTATCTGACGCTGAGGGAAAGTACCTGACCTTTACTTAAGGTTGCCCTGAGCTGCCGGAGGAGCACTCGTCTCACCAAGACGCTCTGGGATGCAGAGTTCAGTCCCACTGTGAGATGGTCCATGGGGGCCTGGGAGCGTGCAGAAAAAAAGGTTGTGGAGTACTGATCACATAGCATTAGCAATTTATTCATTTCTGAAAGCAGTTCATCTTAGTGGCTGAAAGGATAGCAACAAACACATATTTCTCACCAAAGGACTGGAGCCACATGTCTTGAGGTTGAGGACCATGGCTGGCTGAGTACTGAAAAGAGTATCCTCTATCAGTCCCTTAATCACGTCAAGGTCTGCCTCATCTGCAGCGCCCTGGGAAGAAAAGCAAGCAAATGATCACTCATAATATGCCAGTGTTTGTTGAACTGAACAACACTACAGACCCAAGGCTGAGACTTAATTATATTTTTATGCCCGACATCATCTTAATTCTAACAATATTAAACTCAGTGTAACTGTTTAATCTAAAAGCCTTTTCGCTTGTTAAAAAGAATTGCACCAATCTCAATGGCATGCTCATTTATATAACAATATTCAAGAACGACATTTCCTCTGTGAGTCATGATGAGTTAAATGGCGTTGAAAGTGACTCACATGCAAAACATTATACTGAGATTTATGAATAGTATCAGACAGAAAGTGTGAGCAAAATATCAATTTGCATAATGGGTGCTTCCTTTATACAACATATGCTAGCTTCTGAATCGCATACGCCACACAGTTTTAGCAATGAAAACCTTATTGACTACGGGCATATCAAATTAATGGTATCACTATCAAGCACTCTCACCGGTCTCTGCAGCTTGCACGGGGACACTGTCAGAGCAAATGATGGCTGCTTGAAAAGAGTCCAGGATATCAGCAGACCCTCATCCTCCACCTCCTCCAGGCTCACCACCACCTGATGGACAAAACACATTACACACAGATGCAGAAAGTGAGGTAGCAGGAAAGCTGTTACAATAATAAAGATTCGGTTTGTTCTCATTAATAAATCCATTCATCAATTTAGTGCAAACAAGCCTGGCAGTCTACAATATATATTACATCATTGGGTAACACTTCACCTTCAATGACATTAGCAGGGATGATAGATCACTGCAATTTATTCTGTGTAAAAGTACACATTTGAATAACAATGCAAATGAGATCGCTAACATTTGTTTTAGAGGCCTGGCCTCCCATGTTTTGTTAACAATCCAGGTGCTGTGCTTTGGTACCTTTGCCACCATAGGTGCAATAGTGATCTGATAGGTGTCCATGGAAACGGCAGCAGGTGACTGCTGGGTGACTGTCACAGGAAATGTCACCGTGTCTACCCAGCATTTACAGTGTAAGACCTGCGAAACAAGAGGACAGCACAATTCATTGCAAATTTAGCGGAGATGCCTGTTTTAGTTGGATGAACCACAACGTACTGTAAAGTCTAACGGCTTATTAAGGCCATAGTCATTTTATTAAAATGGAGCTGGGGGTAATACAAGTAGAACTTTTGACTTTCCAAGCTTCGTGAGAAAAATACTTATTTGAGATTACAGCTAAAAAACTAATTTACAAAGCAATACGGTACTTTCAATTCATTGTTGAAAATTTGATTTTTTATTCTTATAAATTTATCAGTTCTGTCACCAGACAATGTCCAGATTTTTAATAATTTTTATTTGAGAAACTTTTTTTATCTTTTTTTTTTTAATCAACAATGATCCTTACATGAATTTGCATTAACAAACATGGACTACACACATTGCTTACCATTCGGTTTGCTGTCTGGTCAGTACAGGACACGCTATTTATTGTAGAGGCAGCTGTTAACTGGAGACTGCTGTCAAACGTTATCTGGAGGGAGCTCTATTAGAAACACAAGAACAGAAATATGCCCTAAATATTATGTAAGAAAAAGAGGAGAGACACTCGGGGATGACATAAAAGATTCCTCACAGCGGTGATTCAGCCTCTAATGCAGCTGATTACCAGTCAGGCCTAGGCCCTGGAGAGCTTTAGTCAATTAGAAAATGAAACGTCTGCCGTATCATATAAACTAAAAAATGTAAGTGCGCTCAACATGTTTGGTATCAGATGTCGCAGAATTTTAGATTCGTTCTGATTATATAATGCAACACTTAAAAAGTAAAATATGTGTTATATGAATCTAGAAAGGCTCTTGTAATGTATACACTGTAGCTAGAATATATAAGTTATAGGATCTAAGCACAGAGTCACTGTATTTACAATGCATGACAGAGCACAACTGTGATTTAAGCCCAGCTGGCTCTGTTGATAACTAAACTCTGATGAATTGTGCCTGAAGTCATATTATCAAAAAAAAATTAAAAAAAATAAATAAATAAATACAACATATGTTTAACCAAAAGATCCTGAGGGGGAATTAATATGAGCTTTTGTAAATCTGCATAAGTTGTAGATTGCCTTTCATTAAAATGCAACAGGTTCAGGCTGCTCACACAAGCCCTTGCCCTGCCTGACTGCAGCATCCATTATCAAGGCTGCATCAGTCAGTGCTTAGTCATGCTTAAAGAAAGGCAGCTTTTCTTGTTTAAGTGCTGGACTTGCAGGACACCCCTAACAAGAGGAAAAGAAAAGATTCACCAGAGACACCTACTCGGACTAGTATCGCTACTGTCTGACTGCTTCAACTGGCTCGGGAGATGCAAGAGAGAGGAAACAAATCCCCTATCGCCAGGGCATATGTTCCACGAGGTCCAAGTCCAAAGGCGGGGCAGAGGTGGGAGGATGACATAACAAAGTTTGTGCAGTGTGTGTGTGTGTGTGTGTGTGTGTGTGGGTGTGCGCGTGTGTGTGCGTGTCAGTGTTCCAGCCAGTAGGGCAGGAAGCCAAGTGAAATGCTGCAAGCTTACGTAGGTTCCCTGGACTAACACTGCAGTCACATGACCACGGCGTACAACCGGCTGTGTTTACCTCGGATGGCTGGAGCCTCTAACTCATCCTTTCATTACAATCCAAAGTGCAGAACAAATATGGTGCGATGTATTTCAGGCTGGGTTCAGAAAAACTCACTAATCACGAGGCTGTCATCATGTATATTACTAAGGATATGCGTCACTGCAGGAAAACTCCAGCGGCATATTTGCAATAAGGCTAATTAGATATTTGGCTAAAATCTGTATGATGGTATACAGTATAAATGGGCACATCATATTTATATAGTATATGCATTAACCATGAGGCCATCAGAAAATATAAACAGGGTCAGATTCCTGATAAACAGAATACTTTTTTGTATGTATCATACATGCTATTAGATGAGGAAAAATTTCTATTTTTGCAAATTACTTTAGGGAACACAGCAACACCAGATTACCGAGCTGTGTCGGTAACAATCTACTGTGCCTAAGAGAACCAGATTTTCATCCTGTTGCTTCCATTTGGTTATGATAATTTTTTTTAATTATTCGACCAGTGTAAGTTTGGGAGTTTATCTCAGTGGTATTTGAACACTTTCATTGTTATAGGTCTTCAATGTCCCTGTTTAGAAAATATTATTTTATATACAGTTCAATTTTTTAGCTAAACCCTAGAATATCTAAGCAATATGGGTATAATGTTTCTATTCCTTCAAGGCATCGTTCATTCATTGGCTTTATGGGAGGCCATCTGGTGCACTGAGGTGTTGTGTATCCTCCTGGCAGAGACAGTCCTCATTTTGTCATGGAGAGGCCGAGCTAGTAGCCACTGATTTGTCCCATTTGTCCTTGAGAACCACTGCTGTTCATCAGTGTGTGTATGCGTGAGGAGTATTTCTGGAAAGAGACAGTTCCCGAGGACATCCATAGTGTCACTTCAGGTTTGTCAGAGTCTCTCCCTTCGGGTCCGGCTGGCTGAATGCCTCTGAAAAGCATGTGGGTCAACCAGAAATACAAACACCCTGTGGCTTATGATGACCCTGTCATTTCGCTTTCATTTTTTATTTTTATTTTTTGTTAGCAGTGCACATCTAAGGTTCAGGCTCCATGCAGAATTTGTAGTATCAAAAATTTCATAAAGATATTTATTTTTTGTTTTAAGGAAAGAGATGCATTATGTCCATGATTAGGTATAGTTTAAATTAATGAATAAAACAACCTTACTTCAGAAATATTCACATATAAACAGGACATTATTTGTTTTTTAGCCACACTAGTGCAAAGGCACATTAGCTAACATCATAAACAAATGTCAGCATACTGGTTAGCATGCTGACACACTAACCTGATATGGTAAACAGGGCAAATATCACTCGCTAAGCATGTGAGCATGCTAATGTTAGCTTTCAGCACAACACTACAAGAACAGTCTTATTTTAGAGACCGTAAACTGCTGAAATGCATCAATCAGCCATTAGCCAATCATGACTAGATTAATGTTTTTTAATCAGACTTTCATTTGGTTTTATATTTTTCAAGTTAGATGTTTATTATGCATCTCCTAGTTACATAAAATCATTAGTTACCCTGCAAAATACAGTGCATTAAAACTGTAACTGCGAGATGGTACAAAACCTGATTACTATGGTTACTAAGCGTTTGGGATCCTGCTCCACATCGCGTGTGTCTTCTTTTAAATGCCGAGTCAAAAGCAGCCACCTTGCAGAATAATCCCCGCCACAGAAGGAATTTAATATTATATTTTGGCTGTTGGTGAAGCTGAATCTCATCAGCAGCTGTGACTGAGGGATAAAAAGGTTGGTTTCCTGCACTATCCTATCAAGTGAGTGCTGAGTGGCCCACTGTCGTTAAGAAGGAACCTACTTGAGCATAATCACGGGGCATTAATCATGTACCAGCAGCTCGAAGTCGTAGAGGGAAGAAGTGAACTGCGTCCTCGAGCTATTCAGCAGCTCTTTATAATTGCAGAGTGTGAATGGACAGGGAGCTTCCTTCCCTGCAGATGCACACTTGTTTTGTACTCCGCTACTACTCAGTAACGACGGCTTGGCATCATGTGTCAGCTGCAGATGCACACGCAGCCTGCTCATGCTTTCTGATTTGCTGGTCTGGGAAGGCCAACTGGTCAGTTACTTCCAGTCCCGTCTGCACACTAATCCATCCAGAGACATCTGAGTAACTCCATATTAAGTCATTTCTTGTGAGGCAAGATTATTTCCAGATTCTCACGCAGTAATACTTTAGCAGACGGATATTTTTCGCTGGATAAACAAGTGAGTCATGTGATGAGCTGCATCATGGGATTACTCCCCAAAGGTGCAGGAAGAGGCTGAAAACACTGATATGCTGGAAAATATATTTAAATGAAACCATGCTATTCAATCCCTGTTATATCAATTTATAGGATGCATACAATTAAGAGTTTCTGAGCATATAAATGTTGTGAAGAGGTAACTCCTATGACTTAGCAAACTGGCTGTGTGTTTATGCAGCAAAATGACATCCTTCTGTTAATGGCACTGCAAATAACCAGCTGCAACGAAGCCTCAGGCTAAACTTTGTCTACAGGGACACAGGAAGTGTAAGGTCTTCATATCAAGCATCAAGTTACCAAGGTAGTCTTGTCATATCTGTAAAACTATGAAAGAAGCATCCAGCACGGCCAATGGTTAAGCTACACTGCATTTTACCGTGGCTTTGTATTTGTCTTCTCTAATCTACATCTCAGACAGATAGTGTCTATCAGAGACAGGAAATCAAATCCCATGACTGGAAGTATCTTCAAGGCGGAGGCCGGATGGGGCACGGTCACTAACTCCTTATCTCCTCACGTAATACTCTGTTTGGTGAGTTCTCGCACACGGAGCTGAACCGCTCTGCAGCACCAGTGTCTGTGCAGGCAGCGAACACAAATCTTACCTCTAAATGAATTGTGAATTGTCATGTTTCCCAAGTGATCTCATTACACGCAAATCATTAGTAGGAAACATTTGCACCTGTTTTTGTAACAACCCCCAAAACCAGTGTCAGTGTTTCGCCCTCTCAATCATTTTTCAGTCTCATCATGTCGTTTCAAACGCTGGTCTTTGGGGGTCAGGGCCAGGTCTCCCCGCGGGAGCATTTGGCTACATGGACACTGCATTCTGACAACACTCAAATTTAGTGAGACAGCATCTGGCTTATGTGCCTCTCTGCTGCAGTGGACACAATATCCACCAGGACAGCTAAATCTGATTTCTGCAAACAGTGATCCACTGATGCACAGG
Organism: Chelon labrosus; assembly: GCF_963514085.1. Classification (NCBI taxonomy): domain Eukaryota; kingdom Metazoa; phylum Chordata; class Actinopteri; order Mugiliformes; family Mugilidae; genus Chelon; species Chelon labrosus. The sequence goes on along the minus strand of NC_140350.1, from coordinate 2,862,546 downwards.
AAATCTAAATAAAACTGCAACTGGTCGTCCCTATGAATAAAAACAGACCCTGAGCACCCTTTGTCTTTGTGTCAGTGTGACAATGAATACCAAACTCCCACGATTACATACCCTTGCTTTTTCGATTGGCTCTGGAATTATCCAAAATATTCCTTCACAATACTGAAAACAGCTGCAAAGGGGAAATACAATGATACGTCTCAGTAGCACAGAAAAAAAAAAAATGATGTTTTATAATAATCATTATGCACTAGGCCACACTAGCAGACTCCACCAGTCTGCCTTACATATTAGCTCGTCTCCCACATCTTGTGTGAATAAAAAGCCAGTTGTCTGGCACTTTGCCCAACTTAGAACTTTTTGAAATTACATTTACTATAGTTCTAGTGGAAAAGCAAGAGAGTCACAACAGACTGAATTCACAACAAAAGTGCCAGGTAGCTACATAGCTAAATAAGGTAAATAAGGCCCTAATCCACCAAAAATGTTTGTGCCATGTTTGAAAAAACTAGGGGTGGGTGGGTGTTAATCTGCCCATTATTTAATTGATTAAAGAAATAGGTCTGTACGTAATGGCATGTTCATCAGCTTTCAGTTCTTGGATTTCATTATGTGGAGTGTTTTAACCGATAGAGAGGAAAAAGACCTCTGCAACCAACTATCCTAACTGTAGGATAGTCCTACAAACAATCAGAGCAGCAATGACGTAATTGCTGTTAATTGTTCGTATTTCACCACCAATATCTTGTGCAATAGATGCGACCTGGTGCAACAGAGGAATCTCAGACAGGATCCATTTTGTTGTAACTAAAATCAGCTCAATGGCGCTCAGATGACGTGTATGACTAGGTCACTGTTACTGTTCTGTACATCACCACAGAAAACCAGCCCAAATGGTTTGATTGGCCTGACAGGCCTTCGCTGGGCATAATGAAACCCAAGTGGAGCGACTCCTGCCTGAAATTCCCCCACTACAATTTTTTTGGTGGCACAAAAGCAGCTCTCTGGGTGGCTCTCATAAGAACTGGAAACCTCACAAGAAGACACTAAGTAAAATGAAAGAAACACATGAGACACATTGTGTTGGTTGAGCTGTAGACGTCCAGGCTAGCTGTTTTCCTAATTTCAGTCTTTATGCTAAGCTAAGCTACTGGTTGAAGCTTCCCAGTTAGCGTACAGACATATCCAATCGCTTTTTGAATTTAAATGTCAGAAGATGTGTTTCTATGTGTCAAGTAAATGCAGCAGGGATAATAATAATTATTAGAAACTCACTAATAGCATATTCAGTAAAAATGCCACTCCACTGCATGACTGAACATAATAGATTCTGCAGAGGAAAGGACAACCCTGTTTGCTGCTTCAGTTAACCCGCGCAGGCTCTTTCAACTCACCTTTATTTGGGTATATTTCAACATAATTATTTAAAGACCTCTGTCAGCATCGATCTTAAATGCTGAAGAAGTACTTAGGTTAATGCTATAAAGGATTTGCGTGCTAATCCCCACATGATGACACCGCGCTCCTCCGGGGTAGCTCATGTTTTGCCCGATGTAGAAACATAATCATGAATTGCAAGTTAGAGGAGAACGTGAGTCTTCGGGACCATAGTGTGGTCGGCTGCTCCAGTGTCTGTTTTCAAAGTGGCCACGGAAACCTACCTGGCAGGTGGCAGATGCTCACAGTATGCAAGACGCAAAGAATGCAATGCGACTTGCTTCCTGCCACCTAATACTTGTCGTATCTCCTCTGACCCCTACGGCAGGTTTTTCCAGTCAGGCATATAGGGAAGAGGTGAAAAGTTGAAGACAGACAAGATTACAACTGGCTTTTACAACATAATACAACACAATAATTAACAGGGACAAGACCTACTGTCACACTTGAAGCAGATGTTGTTTATGGAGATCAGTCATGTGACCGTTCGTGTCCACACAGTGGCTACTGCTGCTCTTATAGGTCCTGATATATTTATTAAATAAGACATGCCAGCAATTTGTTATCTAAGTGTCAAGTTCAGAGGTTCATTAACTATCTCACAGTTAATTTGCATACACCGCAGACACATTTGAACAGATTGCTCCATTTACAGCCACAGTGACTAGCAGATATTTTATTGTGACGAGGAAGCTTCTGGTTCACACACTCGCCAGGCAAACTCAACACCACATAGACCAACAGACACGGAGAGCTTAACAACTATTTTAAAGTTCCTCTACAGGCATTTTATGAGTCTAAAGGTCACACTGTCATCAAAGATCAAGTCCACAGGGAACAATAAAGGTATACATGGCCAATACTGCCTCCTTTTTAAAAATACAACCTTTTAAAAGCGGCCTATCCGATTTCCTAAATGCCTTTCTTGTGTGTTTATTTAGTGTTAGGTTACAAAATTCTGTCCCTAAAAAGTAATTCTATGAATTGATTGATCTGAATCACCATAGGTAACGCAGACTGTGATTTAATTTTTAGAAATGAAAAATCATAAAAGATGTTATGAAGGTAAGTACAGCGTGGTTGGCACGTGGAAACTCCATTAAACAAACTCTCATTAAAGACTCTAAAGTTCACCCTTGGTTCAACTCAGAGTTGTGGAGTTTCTTAGAAACTGACAGCTACAAAGGTCACAATGGATAAACTAATTAGGCCATTGTACGATAACTAAGCTCCCATTTTCTACAGTGTATTAAAGAGAAGCTTTCCCACAGGACCACTGAGACATCTTATGAGCATCAGGCTGGATGACTGTGAAAGCTCACCAAGGTTAAAGCTGCATACCAACACATATATGTGGAATTCAGAGAAAATGTACAAGTTATACTATAAAGGAGACACGTGAAGAAACAGGAAGCCACCAGTGCTCATCGCTGTTCTGCCATAAGGATATCTGATCTCAAATTTATTCTGCAGCCATTCATCTAAAAGACAAATGAGCGCAATGCAGTTTATGCAGTTCAGTGCAGTCAGGATTGCACAGGCTTGTACTTTAGGGAAACAACACCACCTCTTTGCAAATGCATGGCTCAACACAGGAGAGACAGCGCTTCAGGTCAGGACTCAACAGTGAAGGACAAGGGACACTCCTTTGAGGACAACAATGTGCACATTTTGGCCAAAGAAGACTGATGTGTTGAAAGAGACATAAAGGAATCCGTCCACGTAAAATTAGAAAACCTCTCTCTGAAAAGTGGAGGTGGAATGAGACAATAATTATCAGCCACAGTCTTAACATTTGCCCCCTAACTGCTTCACCCATATTTACACCTTGGGTCTTTAGTTTCTGGTCATTCTGGTCAGGTGAGTATTGGACCCCAGACATGTGAGTTTCAGGTGGGAGTCACGCGCCAATGTTCCAAACACCTAAACTCCCCACCAGTCATTTAGAAACGAAGAAGCCGTTTGGATGAGTGACGAAAGGTCTTCAAGAAAACTCAAACAAGTCGAGTTGACTTTGTTTTAGCTTGGTTTTCAGATCTGCAGCGTGACAACATCCCCGAACACACAAGAACTATTTTCAGTCCTGAAACAGATGGCCTACACAGAGCCCCGATTTCGACATCAGAGTCAGTCTGGGTTTACATGAAGAGACAAAAACAAGTGAGTTGCTTGGAAATACCTGCAAAATTGTGTGCAAGCATACCTGGAAAACTGGTGAAGTTTTCCCACTAAATACTGATTTCACTGAGATGTTTATCTGTACTGCACATAGTGTGGTTCTCATTGTTTTATTCCTGAAGGCATGTTACTTCCCTATCTCGGTGCTCAAAACCAGCTGCAAACCAATACTCATCTCTGGCACATCACCAAACACACTCAAACATCTGAGGGGATGTTTTCAATATGCAAAGGTGAGCTGACCCTTACGGATCAGGACTGGGCGCTGTTTGTTGTGCACGTTCACCGCGCCGATTGATCCGACCCCTGTAAACTCCAACTCATCTCTCACCCAATACAAACACTTTGAGTGTGTGTTGGGGGCGGGGGGGAAGCTCCTCTTCCAGTGCTCACAGGAAGCATCTGACTGAGTGGCAGACTTTGATGATTCGCACACATCAAAGGAAGACCTTTCGAAAGTTACAATAAGCCTCTAACCCTAAATCTGTCTGAAGTGTTGACCACACTGAATCAAACATTAATGAGGGAGATTGTCTGTAACTTGCTTTAATACTGAAAGTTAAGGGCATGGGCTGCAGGAAAAGCGAGACAACCCTTACTGTCTCCTGCCAGTGTGAACACACATGTATGCCCCCCTCCTATCAGACTATTTATATGAGATGTGGGTGGCTGACTGGTCTTGCCTCTCCACTGTTTTGTGCATTGATTCAGAGCTGTTACGCAAGGCTCTGCCCCCCACATCCTCTCACCGATTAGAGACACTCTAGCTCCCACACCTCCATCTCAGTGCCCACACACACTTCCAGCACACATGGGCACACTGACTGCATCAGCTCCTGCTTAACTATTTATGCCTCTGCTTGGTGGAGTAACCTTAGGCACGCTTTTCTACACACTGCCTCTTTGTATTAACGCCGTAAAGATGTCAGCTCACCCCGTGTCTGCAGGCTTGCTGATTCAGAGCCTTGACCCAGGTCCTCTGCCAGTGCTCTCGGAAGGACTTGAAGGAGAAGAGAGAGGTCAGCAGGCCTTTAACCCCGGCCTCAGATGCGGGTCCTCCATCTCGGCCTGAGCGCAGCTTCAGCAGGAAGCCCCATACGCCTCCAGCTTGGCTCTGGTGGACCTGCTGCCAGGTTGCTTCTCTTCTGCTCTCCTTTCCAGCCTTCCTGGTTCTCCACAGCCGCAGCACGGTCAGCGAGTACTGGAACAGCCATCCCAGCACAATCAGCAAGGAGGCAAAGAAGAGAGCCACCAGACACAGCCAGCTCAACTCCTGGAGCTCCATCACCGCCTCCTGCAGCCTCTCATACCATCAGGTCCAGATGCAAATATCAAGACTGGGAGTCGCAGAAGATCAGTACCTTTAAACCCTATGAATGACATAGAAGCAGCTTGATTAATACGCGTTATAACTGAGGAATAAATGGTTATTACCACATTAACTTTAATTTGCTTATTCTGGGTCACAATAAAAACAACCCGTGCGTGCGTGCTTGAGGCAGAAGCGCTGAAAGCAGCGTTAACGCTACGCAGGTAAATACAGCTGAATCATACGTAGTGAGGAGCCGATGCACAATAAATAAATCACACAATCAAAAGAAGCTTGACACCAACCTGAAGTTCAATTCAAACGGTCCGAGCCGCAGGCTGCAGGTAATCGAAAGCAATTGAGGGAGGCTTCATGGCGATACAGAGCGATCCCAGCAAACAAATGTCCCATGTCCGAGGGGACGGCAGTGAGGCTTCCACTGGTGTCTCTCTGCTGTCATCTATCGATTCAAACACAAGCTGCCTGCTCCCCGTCCGTGCTTCACGGGCTCGAGCAGGGTTTCAAATCTGCGCCGATCGTTCCCTCCTACCTCCGCAGCCCCCTCTACAATGATGATGACTTGTCAAAGGACAGCGACGGTCTGCAGGTGGCGCTGCAGGTGAAGAAGGCTTCAGCAAACGGGAAGCGAAAGGAGGAGCTTTCAAAATAAAAGACAAGCATATCTATGTCATTGTTGGAGAGTTTGATTTTGGTAATATGTGTCGTTCCGATTTATTAGTAATGTTTTAACAGTTGAAAACAATACTGGGCCATCTAAATGGTCACAAGATAAGTGGTTAATAATGATTCACTGAGAAGAAGAAGAAAAGAATACTGTAAAAATTCACGTTCACGTACATATTTGAGTTTTGTATTTTGGTCATTAGGCATTTATATTCAACTATTACCTAACAACACATCTGGCACGATGGAAAGCAATTTTTTCTGGAACTTGTCACAAGTCAAAAATGATTGGTAACCATTGATTACATCCATTAAATGCATTTTAATGGGTTTATCGTTTGTTTTCTTTCAGAAAATATAATGGAGAAGGTGTTAAATAAAATATAAAGGCAATCATACTTAATTACTTCCCATCTTCCACCTCTTCATATTTTTTCACACATAAAGCAAGAATAAAAGACTTGGTTAACGTTAGTGACGTTTTATTTTGAAGGGATTTACCGGAAGTGTAACCTTGTTGTAACGTCCGTGTCTTAACGGTTAAACTGCTAACAGACGTGGAGTTAAGACAGGCACTGTGCAGCTACTAGCATCAACAAACCCTTAATGAAAGATGGTATGGGTTGCCATTATGACCCATGGACTTATTCTCCTCTGACCACGGATTTACGGAGGTTTATTTAGCTCTAAAATGTCGGCATGACATGCTTTTACGTGAGTGAAAGCAGCCAAAACCCGTTCATCGATCGCCCGAAGGGGGGAAACGTCAGATTAGCTACAAACCTGAACTGATCTGCTAGAAAGAGATCCACCAAAAAGCCTGACAAACATGTCACCAATACCAGTCCTTCCGCTGGTGATCAACTTTTTTATGTCTGCGCTCGGCTGCATGGCCACACTGAAACTCATTCCAGCTTTCAAAGATCATTTCATTTCAGCCAGATTGTACGGAATGGACCTGAACAAGACAACCAAAAAGGAAGTGTGAGTGTCTTTCCTTTCTGTGCTATGATTGGTTATCTTTCAGTTTGTCTTTAACAATGTGTATTTTGGGAAATCGTAATTTTGGTCTCTCTTCCTGGTTGCTCTTCTCTGCAGCCCAGAGTCCCAAGGAGTCATCAGTGGGACGGTCTTCCTCATCATCCTCTTCTGCTTCATCCCAGTGCCTTTCCTTAGCTGCTTTGTAGGAGATCAGTGCATGGGCTTCCCGCATGATGAGGTGGGTCCACTGCCCGCTGTATAGTAAATGTATGTCAAAGCTGAACTCCAGCTCTGATCACTGTGCGGTTTTGTTGGCCAGTTTGTACAGCTGATCGGTGCACTTCTGGCCATCTGTTGCATGATCTTCTTGGGCTTTGCTGATGACGTGCTGAACCTGCGCTGGAGGCACAAGCTCCTGCTTCCTACCATGGCCTCCCTGCCGCTGCTCATGGTCTATTTCACCAACTTTGGCAACACGGTCATAGTGGTGCCCAAACCCTTCAGGGTGCTTCTTGGGCTGCACTTGGATCTGGGTGAGTTGCGCAGTTGTTTGTGGCGTAGTAGCCAGGTATTCATCCTCCGACTCCTCCTGCGGGAATCATTTTCTGTGCTGTATGCTATCTGTAACAACACTTCCTGTTGCGATCTCCTGCAGGCATTCTCTACTACGTCTACATGGGGATGCTTGCAGTATTCTGCACAAACGCCATCAACATCTTAGCAGGCATCAACGGCATCGAGTCAGGTCAAGCCCTGTTCATCTCCGGCTCCATCATCATCTTCAACCTGCTGGAGCTCAGTGGTGCGTGCTTGTTTTCTTTTCTCATTGTCACCATTGTAGTTCACGCCCTCTACACTGCAAGCCACAAGTGTACTGGATTTGGATTTGGAAATGAGTCAAAATCATTATCCCATTACACAGACAGAAACAAATATCTGACTACGGGTTCTACATGAGGATGTTTTACAGAAACTTACTCCAGACAGGTCAGAATGTGAACATATTTGATTTGTCTTTTTATTTATTAGGTGATTACCGCGATGACCACATTTTCTCCCTCTACTTCATGATACCATTCTTCTTCACAACATTAGCACTTTTTTATCACAACTGGTAAGTTGAATCTATCACTTAAGCTGGTTTCATGAAGTTTGAAAGTTCAGAGGGATACTTAATATACAAGTGGCTCTATAATCTATTTCCTGGCAGGTACCCCTCATCTGTGTTTGTGGGAGACACATTCTGCTACTTCGCTGGGATGACCTTTGCCGTAGTCGGCATCCTGGGACACTTCAGCAAAACGATGCTGCTGTTCTTCATTCCTCAAGTAGTTAACTTTATTTACTCCTTGCCTCAGCTTTTTCACGTAATCCCTTGTCCCAGGCACCGACTCCCGAGGTAACACACTGATTATTAACCTTTTTCCCCTTCCTGGCTTTTCATCATTTATACCGATTATACCATCTCATTCTTTCTAATCTTGTTCTTTCCTCCAATGTTATTACTCTTAAAAGACTGAATCCAGACACAGGCAAGCTGGGGATGAGCTACTCCAAATTCAAACTGAAGGACCTTTCAAAATTAGGACAACTCATTCTGAAGGTAAATATCTGTATTATTTTCTGAATTTACTTTCTTTTGGTGTTTGGGTAGAAGTCCAGTTAACAAGGCTGAGGGCAATATAAGTACCTTGTCTTGTCCAACCGGTAGTCCCCCAAAAAAAGACGAGTCTCAGCATTATTTTATCAGAATTTCCAGATAGAATACAAGTATATACAAGGAAATAACACAAAAAAACACAATACAATGCTTAAAGTGGCATAGGAGCCCAATCATTTACTAAATAAATAATCACAATTGCACAACTCTGAAGTGAAGCATAGTGTAAGTGTAGCAACTTTGGCAGTGGTAAAGCAATCATTTGTTGTTCATTCTGTGCGATGGTGGCTGTGGTAAGTGTTTTGGCAGCTTTGTACGATTAAGCTGGTTGTTTCTGTCAGTGCAGATGTAACACAGATTCAGATTCGGATTCAGATTCAGATTCAGAAAACTTTAGTTGTCCCTGGGGGACAGTTTAAGGCACGTGTGAGTGGCATGATGTGCAAAAACAAGACACTTTTAAAGAAGCAAAAAACAGAACAATAATACACAATATTCAATATTTCCCACTGTGAGATAAATGAAAGGATTATCTTATCTTATACATAGTTACTGACATATTGTATTCAAACCTTGTATATTGCGCCATACCTTTGGTATAAGCAGACTGAAAGCAGCAGTGCCTGATGGTGCAGATCCATTAAAACCTTAAACATCTCTGGCCTGATTAATCAGTCACAATGAAATGTCACTTCTTTATTACAACCTAAATCACAAAAAAAACAGATTAGTTCTAGATACCATTTTACCTATTACAACCGTTTTTCCAAGATAAGTTATGTAAAATGTAAATAAAAATGGAATGCAATGATTTGTAAATCATCAGCTGTATCTTGTATTTGTATCACGAGCAGATTCCACATGTACACTTTAGTCAGATGTTTGTAGCTTTTTATCTCGTTCCTCCTGCTGCTCTCTTCTCCTCTTTTCCTCTCTTCTCTCTCTCTTTTTCTGTCTCTACCCTGTAGCAGATGGGTCCCTCCATATGAGCTGGGTTCTGCTCAAGGTTTCTTCCTGTTAAAAGGGCAGTTTTTCTCGCCACTGTCGCCTTTGTGCTTGCTCTGGGGTTTTCAGGCCGGGTGTTGTAAAGCGCCTTGAGGCAATTTGTATTGTTATTGATGCTATATATAAATAAAACTGAATTGAATTGACACACTGTGAAGAGACACAGAGAAGCTGCCTCTGTCATCAAATTGAAAAAATAGACTCCATTGTCATTATGTTGTCTTTGAACCTTTACAGTTAAATAGGGATTGCTAATTATTGCATTCTGTTTTTAATTACATTTTGCACAGTGTCACACATTTTTTTGGAACAAGTTTGTAATAAAGTGCATGTAGTGATGATGGGTAAACATTCAGGTGAGACAGACCACACTGGCAGGCTTATAGCATTGTTTTTTGGTTGATAATAATAATGCTTCTGATCCTCAACAGGTGGCAGAGTTATTGAAGCTGCTCGAGGTGCGGAGGGGCCAGGAGGGAGATGATGACTTTATTGAATGCAACAACATGACCTTAATAAATCTGGTCCTAAAATTATTGGGGCCCATCCACGAGAGAAATCTCACAGTCATCATGCTCATCATACAGGTGCAACAGCACATCGGCTATATCCAAATACCCTGGAATAGTGTTAGTCATACAATAACGTTTGCTTATTTCTGTGTCTCGCTCAGGTGATGGGCAGCGTGATGGCCTTTGGGATCCGTTACCATCTGGTGCGTCTCTTCTATGACGTCTAGACAGCTCTCCAGTAAGAAGGAGAGAATGCCGACTGGGATGATATGACGTTGTTGTGGAACTATTTCAAAGGCTCTTGGATCATCTGCCTTTTTAATAGATTCATTTACCTCACTGTTACGTCTGCCTTTAGACTGTACCTGCAGTAAAGAGCCAGTGCAATGACAAAAGCTATATTTCACTGGTAGAACATTTACATAATAAGCAAAAACAGCTGAAGGTTTGATGTCAACAGCAGTACTGTTTTGGTCTTCAGTAAACAGAGGCAAGAAAAATGTAACTGGGTCTTAATTATCTTATGTGCCCACCCTGAAAGTATATTTTTGTACCCGAGTTCTTTTTAAACGACAGTACATTAGGTTGGGTTGACTCTTGATGTTCAAGGCAGCCAGTGTCACCTGAATCCTGACCATTTGATGACAGATTTATAAACATAGAAGTCATCCAAAATATTGCATGAAACTGCTCTCGAGGAAATACCTTGCTTCGGGAAAACCAGCCCACTCACACCTTACTTTGCTTGACTACTAATCCATGTATTATGGGTGGAAAAGTTAAGATTTATTAATGGTTTCTTTTACTACCAATAAATGCACACAGAACAGTCATTGTGAAGAAAAGCAGCAAAACATAAGGAAGCTATAATCAATTTGAAGACTATCACAGGGTAGAGGGTGGAGACAGGTAAATAGAGGGGACATTAGAGGGGATGAGGTGACTTGATTGTGTCTGGGGTATTGTATCAAATTAAAAAAGTTTTGCCTTTTGCGGTATAATTGGATACATAGCTGTATTTTTCTATGATTATTGTGCATGCTCTCCCTCAAACATCAATGTGATGTCAACTGGCACTGGATTATTGTGTTTAGGAATGTAACTACAGGTAAGAAGCTCTTTACTGTCGAGATTGAACGCTCAAATTATGAAATAAAAGCTGAAAATAAAGGCTATGCCTGTGCCGAACCATATTGACATGATGGCATCACACAGTCGCTGCAGATTTTCCAGAGATGATTTTAGCTTTGTGACACTGCACATTATCGTGCTAGAAGTGGCCATTAGAGGAAGACAGTTTACCAGTAGATTCTAAAGTACTCAGTCCTGCCTGTATGGCACAAACAACTACACCTTGTTTGTCACTTAAAATGCGCTGTTGTCATGTGACTGGCTGATTAGATAATTGCATTTAAGAGAAACAGAATATGTTTGTCTAATAAGGTGGCCAGTGAGGGTAATCAAAGATATAGTGTCTGTTTCCACGAACTAAATGCTTAAATTGGCATAATGTATTATATTAGTTCACGAAAAGAAAAAGCACCAGTATTTATATAATTTTAATGGACAATAAATAAAAAATAAAAAATAAAAATAGAGCGGAACCACTGAGCCACGCTCTGTTTCAGGGGGAACGTCTGTGTTGCACACAACCCGCGGTCTTGTTTGACCAATAGCAATATTCAGATGTTGCTATCATCGTTAAATTGCTATTGTTGTCTAAGCCAATAAGACTTTCTGTCAAGGCCACTTTCTGTCTTTCTTCGTTTATCTAGCTGATGTTTCTGAAACTTTATTCGAGCTTCCGAATGTTTTAGAGACAAGTTAACAGGTACCAGCAACTAATGTTTGCTAGCACCTGCTAGCTGTCAGGTGATGGTAAACCGTTGGACATAACGTTTGTGGCTTTAGTGTGGAGATAAAAAAAACAACAACAAAAAACGCCACATTTAGCCGTGCTGTGACACAGAGAGATGCCTCCCAACAAACGAATACAGAAGAAAACGCTTAAACTGGATTGTGAATGGGGTTCGTGTCAAGAGTCGTTCAGTCGGATGGAAAACTTCTGCAAGCATGCGGAGGGTCATCTTGATGCTCTGAACGACGCGGAAGAAGATGACGAAACAGAAGGTAAGATGAACTTTAGTGTCACAGTCCAGCTTTTCTGTCTGTCACCGATCTAAGAAATGCAAATGCACACTGGAAATAGTGGGAACTCAAACAAAACAAGCAGGTTAAATTGTTTGGGCTAAACAGTGTCAAGTCGTTTGCTGGTTACTGTCTCATGCTAAAGACCAGAAGACCTCAGGATACATTTGATTTACCACCTTTCTGATGCTGTTGAGGGGGGGTATATCTAATGTTGTTATATGGTTTTCAGCAACAAACAAGCAATACTGATATTTAACCGAGTCCAGCAAAAGTGATGCCTCATAATGCAGTGTCTTTGCTTTCTGTGCCCAGGCGAGAGAAACTGTCTCTGGAGGGACTGTGGCTTCTGCTCCGTGGAGGAGTCTGAAGAGTTGCGACGCCATCTGTTCTTTCACTGTTACCACACTAAGTTGAAGCAGTTGGGTCAGCAGGTCCTCAACGCTCAGCCGGAAATTGGCAGCTGCTCCATCGCCTACCACAACCGCAACATCATCCCTGAAATCCCAGACAATTTTGTCTGCCTTTGGGACGAATGTGAGGTAAGACTGACAAACGCCAGGGCTGCTGTTCATCGATCGCTACACAGTTTACAGCTCAGAAACGCAACAATTAATAGCGTCTTGCCGTCATATTATTAGACAGTTTATCTGTTGAGGGGATTGAGGGCCACAGCTGAGATAAATGAGAGTATTTCCAACTTCTTGTGATGAAGGATTAAACATTTTTCTCAACTTTTACGCAAAATATTTTTGACACTGTGTTTTTTTCTTCCTGTGCACATTTGATAAAGCAACCACCATATGAAAACCCAGAGTGGTTCTATCGTCACGTGGAGATGCACAGCCTATCTATAGATATACCAGCAGGAGACTGTGAATTTCCAATACGCTGTGCATGGAAAGGTACGCTATTTAACACGATTCATCTCCAGATTATAATGCATAAACTAAAGATTCCACAACCATCATTTTCTGTAGGGATGTGTGATTGTTGAGTCCAAGCTCTGTGCCTGTCATTGTCCAGATTGTGAAGCTACCACTAAGGGGCGTCCTAAGCTGCGGGAGCACCTTCGCAGCCACACCCAGGAGAAGGTAGTGGCATGTCCAGGCTGTGGAGGGATGTACGCAAGCAACACCAAGTTATTTGACCACATCATACGACAGAGCGCCATGGAAGGTAAATACAGCCACAAGGTACATATCAGTGTCTCCAACGTTATTTAAGTTATAATGCTAACGTCTAGTCATTTTTGCTTTGTTTATCTATATGTATGTGTGCTGTAGGTCAGAGGTTCCAGTGTTCTCATTGCTCCAAACGTTTTGCAACAGAAAGACTGCTGAGAGACCACATGAGGACCCACGGTCAGTTCCTCCTTCATCATGCAATCACTGTTACAAGTCATACAAGTTGTTTCCTATGATTTCCACAGGATCCAGCTCACGTGTGTCATCATTTTTTGTGTCCACTGTACACATTTTGATGTAAGACGTTACAATAAGAAGGGCTGTACGACTGTATAGGTGATCACAGAGAGCAGGAGGGGCCGGAACAATATTTCCTCACTCCCTTGAAACCTGACCTCTGAGACAGGTTACATGAAGTTTAAAATTCCGTCCCAGTGACCATTTGGCCCGAAATAGTTATGTACAAGTTGACCTCACCACTCCTAGAATATCGCATTGAGCTCAGAGAAATATTGTGAGGGTCTGTTAGGAAGGCTAAGGTCTTTAGAGACCTTCTAAACCTTCTAAAGCATTCTTTGGGAATAACACTGCTTATCTGTCTGCTTCTTGAGCTTCTGTACTCCAGTATCTTCCTCATTTTATTACGCTTTTCCACACTGGTATCATCCTACAACAGAGAGATTAATGTCGTAATATATCCTATACTTGTACTCATATAAACGTAAACCTATTCACTGCTTTAAATGACGACCTTATTTTTTGATTGGCACAAGCATAGTGGCAAACAAAAACTAAAATTGTCTTACAAACCATATGATTCCTCCATAGATCTATTAATTCCCGAATTGTGATGCAGTATTTTCGTTTCTGGCATTTGTAAATGCGTTGAATTTTTTAATTCCTCCTCTTTGTTTAATATCACACTATGTTCTACTTCTTCTTCTAGAAAAATGCATTCTTTATCTGTCCATATGAGGTTTTTGAAATAAATATTTCATTAGTATTTCTTGGTATGAATTTATTATGTCGGTTATGTTTGTGATATACTTTGGTGACACAGACACTGATTAGTCTTTTTCTTGATAAACCAGTGAGCCACTACAAATGCCCGTTGTGTGACATGACATGCCCATCACCCTCTTCACTGCGCAGCCACATCAAGTTCCGGCACAGTAACGAGAAGCCGTACTGCTGTGACTACTGTGAATACAGGTACAGCATCCTCTGAAGCTGCAACAGTATAAATCAGGATTGAACATAGTCAAAGTGTTCTTTTGTATTTGCAGCTGCAAGAATTTGATCGACTTGCGCAAACACCTGGACACCCACAGCAGCGAGCCAGCATTCCACTGCGATGTTCCCGGCTGTGGCTTCACTTCTCGTAACCTCGGCACCATGAAGCTTCACCACAAAAGGGAGCACGAGGTGATCTTTTAAAAACTTACTGACTTGTATTTGTTAAAGGATTTTAATGTATTTATCAATCCCTCTCTAATATTTCCTTCTATAATCAGGGGGGGTTCATAGCTCGCTACAAGTGCCATGTGTGTGGCCAGTGTTTCACCAGGGGCAACAGTTTAACTGTCCACCTGCACAAAAAGCACCAGTTCAAATGGCCCTCTGGACACCCCAGGTTCAGGTAAGTGTTATATTGACGCAAATGCAGTAGTGTCTGATTTTGATGTGTGGAGTACTGCAGCACCGATGGCCCTTTTACCTGTCTGTCAGGTACAAAGAGCATGAGGATGGTTTCTTACGACTGCAGTTGATTCGCTACGAGAGCGTGGAACTGACAGAGCAGCTGATGAGGGAAAGACAAAACCGACAAGCTGAGGAGGATGACGACAGTAGCCAGACTGAGGGTCAGGAGCTGGAGGAAGAATCTGCAGGGGCAGCTCCGTCTGAGGGGCAGGTGGAACTGAAAGGTTTCCTGCTGGAGGAGGAGAGGACTGAGGAGCCCACCGGCAGCATCGAGGACAGCAGTCAGGAAGAGGGCATGTTGTACGTCCTCACTGGAGCTTTGTCAGAGGCAGGGGAGGACTCTGTCATGCTGCAACTCTAGGATGCTGCTCACAACAAGGTAGTCTTGATACTGCACTCATCTCATACTAATCAAATGTGCTGTTTCTCATATATGGAAAATCTTTTCTGAGCATCAATAGATGGGTCACATAAGGGTTATTTCATTTAGAAGTGAGGCCTTGATTTAAATTAAAACCTCTAAGTGCTCAGTGATGACTCATCTTGACTATAAGCCTATATTAGGTTATAAACTGTTTTTAACTGTTTTAAATTATTTTCTTTCTTTTTTTGTCTGAAAGTTGGCTGGTAATGCAGCCATATCCTTTAAAGGTCAAGAATATGAGTCATAGGAATGGCGCGCTGGCATTAAAATTCACCAAAATGTGTGGAATCCAGCAAAAAGGGCTTTCAGCTTGGCAAGTGTGTATCTTTTGAGTTGAATAAATATGTGAAACTTCTACCGTGTTCAGTTTTTTTTTTCCACGCTGCACATTAAGAGGTTTATTAAGATTTTAAATCATTACATAAGACTCATAGGTGACTACACTGTATCCTCCACATGTACTTCAGTAATGGCGCCCCCTGCTGAATGCAACTGCTCCACTGCAGCTTAATAACTTGATGGGTGTTTATGACAACAGACACGTCTACTATGAGCCATGACCTCATAGTAGATGAGGTGTAGACATGAATATCTTCATATTATTATTATTATTATTATTATTGACTCCTATATGTTCATGTTGTCCCAGAACTGCAATGATTGTTCAATTAACTGGTTTGTCAATAGTAAGGCGATTAAGCTTAGCTTCAAGGTTTCTGCTTCTGTCATATGTGACCATAAATTTTGTGTCTTTGCATTTTTTTCCCCGATCACTAATTATCATTTTCCAGCATACAGGTTTAGTTTTCTGAAATGGGAAAACACATGACTGGTTGGTTAGCAGAACAAGTAAGAGAGCTCCTCTTGGTTTGACTTTTGATGAGGTGTTAATGAAGTATTGTTTGGGTTTCAGATATCCCTTGACCTGACAATACAGTCTTCTTACATCTTATTGAAAGCCTTGACCTGGCTTTAAATCATGCCAAACCTTTGCCAACGCCAGGAGTGCAGTCACATTATGGCAAACGGTACACAGCATTAGTGGTGTGTAGAAGATTAGGTAGCACATGGAGCTTAGTTTAAGTGTTACTTAAACACTCTGCTTCCTCTCTCTGCAGTCAGCTCTACTGAGACGCCTTCTAATGGCTTCTTGTCTGTTGACTTCAGAAGGTTGTAGATATAGAATAATGTGTTGTGTAATGTTTGTCGGATCCCAGACTTGTCTGCAGTGTTGAAACTAATTGCATAAGAAAACAATCACCATGAGTTTAAATGCATTTATTGTACTGCTGCTGCTGTTCGAGTCGTTCCAGGGAGGGACATCTCAGTTGCTTGACTGGAATGGAGAGCTGGAAGGTAGTGGTAAGATCTCCTCTTCTGACAGAATAATGTTGGCTTTGTGTTGTTTTCTGGTCTTTACAGCACACTAATGTTATAACAACGTCTTTCTTAAAGAGGCCCTTTTATGCTCATTTACATGATCCAAATTGTAATTTGGGGCGCTACTACAACAGGTTCACATGTTTCAAAAGAACACATTATGTTTCCTCATGCTGTAAAATGCATGAGCACTTTGTTCCTCCATTGTCTGAAACACTAAATATGAACACTTGCCTCTTTAAATGTCCCCTCCCTCCCAGAAGCCTTGGTATGTTGACCCATCTTGTTTTTGATCAGCGACTTCCAAATGGTGTGTCCCAGACTAGCTGGCCACTACTTGACATGCACAAAAGAATATAGCCTCTAATGTTTGTCTTGTTGCCTGAAGAGCATTTCCACTGTGTCATCTGAATTAAAAAAAAAAAAAAAAAAACTCAAAACCCTTACATTTGAATAATTATATTAATACTTTTCTAGCTCTAGAGTTTGAATAAGAAAATGGTCCTTTACTGCAGGTGAGACAGAATGGATTCTTCTACCGGATTTCGTAGACGACACATACTGGTCCGGATCGCCACCCCTTTGTTTAGGAGGTTGTAGGGCACGGCACCAGGAGTTAAAGAAAGATCGCTGTGGAGACTCGAGCTGCTGCTGGCTCGGCTACAAGTCCCTGTGCAAAGGTAAGGCTTTCCTCTGACTTTCTGCTGATATTTGATGGAGCCACTTAGATAGATCTTGATGTAATGCTCTTTGTTCCTTTGTATCAGTGAACTGTGGGAGGCCAGATGTGGACTATAATGGAGTAGTGTACGGTAACGACTGGTGGGTGGGTTCTGTGGTGAGGTACAGCTGTCGCCCTGGTTTCATGCTAGTGGGAAACTCTACCAGATCATGCCAGCATAACGGCCTCTGGACCCCGAAGCCCACCTGTCTCCGTGAGTAAACTCTAACCCTAATGACAAAAGCTTTCATGACCCTTGACGAACATTTGAGCCCCTTTGACCTGCCTTTTAGGAATGTGCCAGCGGGGAACCGTTGAAATCAGTGAGAGGGAACTAAATGGTACATGCAACTCCACCTGCACATACAAGAGCTACTCTGGCCCCCCCAAACAAGGCTGCACTCGCATAGACAACTGTAAGAAGAAGGAGACTGGCTGGAAGAGGTTCTTTTCACAGTGTGTCTCCTGCATTTGTGACTGCGCTTTATCATGTGGTGAGTAGCCTCCACAGTGCATTACAAGGCAAAGCGAGCATGTTGCAAAGTCATCTTGAATTTGGTTATTGCTCTGAGTTTTCCGTCCTTCTGTGAGGAATCCAGTGCAGAGACCATTCTTGTCTTTTTTTATTTTTAGCATCTGCTGGCTAAAACGCAGAAAAAAAACAAGCTGACAGCACAAAGAAGAAACACGGACCGTGACTATGTTCCTGCCGTGTGGACCAAAATCCGGATGGTAAAGACACTAAGCTCTCAGACACACTGTTGATGACAATTACTCCTTGGTTTCTACATATGAGAGGTCTCGCCTGAGTCAGGTAAAAATGTTAATTTCAATCACCATGTGCAATATATTGAGGTGGGAATGTCAGAAAGGAAAAGTGAATCAAAAGTGAAAAATCTTAATCAATTAAGGGCGTCTGAGTGGTTCTGTGAGACTTGGGTCATGTAATTATTTGAAATACGAAGTGACTTTAGGTGATGAGGTGTTTATTTAAAAGAAGCCTCATTTTGTGTAGGAGAATGATTGTTCACATTACATGACTCTGAATTAACCTGGTTTACTATATAATTTCTTGTTGCAAATTCTCCAAACCAGGAATATCGTGGATGTTCTATGTAATATGTATGTCTGTAAACATGTGCATGTTTAATTTTTGAAGTGAAAGGAAGAAATAACCAAAAATGTGAAGAGAGGGGTGTGAAAACACAGAGATTAGCAGCCTCATTTCTCCTCCTCTTAGTCCACGAGTCCAGGAAGAAGCTGAAACCTTAATCTTGTTACAAAGGACATAGCTTTGGTTAGCACGAAGAGTGTTGTAGACCTTTTCAGAAATTATACTATTATTGCTCATGTAATTTAACAATATAAATAAAATGTGAAAAATAGCACAAAATACATGTGTGTAAAATGAAATCTTTATTTTTATATATTGCCGAAGGTTTGTAGAAATGTGAAATTGTGTGTGATGCATTTGAAATGAATAAAAAAAACTAGGGGTGGGAGTCGATTAAAACAAAATAATCTAATTAATCAGAGGCTTTGTAATTAATTAATCTTGATTAATCACATTTTAGTCGCATAACAATATTTGCCCCAAAAGCCACATTTTTTTTTTATTTAAATGGATTTTAGTGGACGACTGAATCATATAAGAGACACAGACATGAATATTGAAAACTCAAGCTCTTTTAATGTCTGGAAAAAGCCGTTAGCTGAGCTCTGACGTGTGTATCAGTGTAATCGGTGTACCAGGAAATTGTGCACTGACAAAAGTTCTGCATTGTTTGGAATGCAAACTGCAATTAAATGCATTAATTTTTTTGCAATGAATTAATCGTAATTAACGATTTAAAGCCCCACCCCTAATCCCTTTTCCCTAACCCAAATCCCCATTTGTGTTTTTGTGTATGTGAATGGTTGTTTGTCCGTCTGTGTTTGTCCTGTGATGATGAGGAGCTATGTCCAGAGTGGCCTGGTGTCTCTCTGTGTTAATCCTGTGATGTACTGGTAGCATGTCCTTATGGACAATGGACAAAAACATCTTTTGTCCATTGCCTGCTGGAAGAAGCTCCAGACATCAACAGGAATCTGCTCTAGCCATCTACGGACAATGAATGAATGAATGAATGAGTGAATGAGTGAATGAGTGAGTGAATGGTTTCATTAACAACACAAAAATAAAAAAATAACAACATACACTTATGTTTACACGTCTCTTCTATAACTAAGTTCTGAGTTATAAAATGTTGATGATTCTGAATATATTCTGACCATATTTTAGTCATGTTTGTGAAATTTAATACAAGAACACCCAAGCTCATTTTAATCGTTTCGCATTTCATAGACAACATTGCTGGTGAAAACCACCAGATGCCACTGTTTATTCTCAGACTGCAGACTTAAAGACCACTTTACATCAGCTTCACATTCTGCAATCAAAAGGCAACCATAAAACCAATCCACATGAGGAAACTTAGCCTACTGCTCATCACTGTTGGGGAGCCCAGGTGCTGAATTTAAGGATGATGTGTTCGTTTGCTTTTGGTGTGTAGCAGCCGATACCTGTGAAAAGGGACATAGGAAGTATTTTTAATAAGTAACAATTACGGTGCGTTACACGAGCAGTAGCAGTCGCACTAAAAAATGTCTTGAGACAATAAGTGAAAACCAGCCAAATCCCCCTGCTTCATTACAGCTCATTAAGTCTTCCTCAGATATGTTGGACTGAAACTCTGGGGAGGACACTCACCCACATCCAGTCTGACGTACTCTCCGGAGCTTTCGGACAGGATCTCCCAGTACGTCTGCTCGCGCTCATTTCCAGCGACTCCGTTCACACTCTCCAGCAACAACCCAAAGTCTTGGTCCTCCTTCACTGTGAACCTGGCAACACATTGAACCAGGGCATGTCTCTACAGGAGTTTCTTTAAAAGCAGAAGTCTGTCACTACCACCTTAAATATGTCAGGTAAACATCTCCTTCAAGAATAAAGGATGATTGGCAAAGATACTAAAGGTTGTGTCATGGCTGATCTTACTTGAATCCCTGCTGTGTATTTTGCAGTCTCCTCAGAGCTCCCAGCAGCACACCTCCCTCTACCACAGAGCTGGAATAGGACTCAGGAGTCATGTTAGACAGGTCATTCTCCACAGACACTCTGATAGGGAGAGATGCTAGACCTGCACACAAAGACATATTCACTTGGGATCCATTCTGTGATTCAGAATGAAGCTCTTTTTCCTATATATTTACCTTTGTTTGTGAGTGCTCCTGGTGTCAACAACAGCAGAAAGCCCACAGAGAGTAGAGCAGCTGATCTTAGTGCCATTCTGTGTGATCTTGTCCCTCAGATGAGTGTCGAAGAATGCGTACATCAGTACTTATAGGCGGCCAAACCCACATTTAAGCTCAGTTCAGCCCCAGAATACTCCCACTGTCAGTCACAACTTTTCAAAGTCGCCTTTGTTGAGTCACAGACTAAAACCAACACAAATGTTCTTATCTCACAAGAGTGACAGCTTGTTAATGTGAGCTTTAGGAATAGGCAAACACTGCTATCTTTGAAGTGACTTCATGATCATTTAATTGATTGATGATCTGTACATTTTTCAGATAGCAATCATGATTTTTTTATGCAAATTTAAGCTGATGGAGGACGAGAGAAAGGTCACCTCTCTTTCCTACAGAATATTATTACATTATGTAACCAGGATTTGGCTTTTAGAGAACAATTGATAATAGATTGAAGTGATATCAACCCTGTGCCTGCTGTAGTCTTATAAATCAAGCGTGAACACGATCATGCAACACATCCATCCATCAAAACAAACACGAAGAAAAACAACATGCAAGGGGGATTTAATCCAAAATCTGTGTGATGGATTCAGATTTAAATCTTTAATGCCATGTGAACCTGGTGCAGGCTGACAGCAGGGAGGTAAAGCACGCAGAGAGAGACAGGCTTGTGTGTGGAAATTGCTCCTGTGGCGACGTGAGAGTTGGTTTTAAATTAGTCTGATTAAGAGGCAGGTGCGACTGGTTAAAAATGGTTTTGATTTCCTCTCAGGGGTGATGTAAGGGCCCGCTTGAACGCGAGTAACCCCGACTGTTTTACCGAAAATAACCCGGGCACTGCAGCATCAGCACCAGGCAGCTGCGCAGGTGCGGCCTTTAAAGAGACAGGGGAGCCGAGATTTCGCCAAAACCTTCCTCTTGTTTACCCCGACTGTCAACAGCACTGGCATAATATCAGCAATGGAGAGAAGCTGGCCATCTATTGTGTGACAAGATGGTACATTTAAGACACAGTCTATTATTCACCGCAGAACATTATTCTTATTCACTTATTATTCATTCTTCTTATTAGCCCAGATAAAACAGACTAAATTCCCCTCCTTGATAAGCAATGGGATACTTAAAATGTTAAAATTGGCAACAGAGAGGCTAGATTTAATGAAACAGGCCGTGGCGGTCACTCTGATATGAATACATTTTTAATTAACTGTGAAGTAATTCCAACTTCCAGGTCAGTGTCCCAGCTTCAGATCGCTACAATATCCTGAGAAAACGTCCTTACAGGGAGTTGTGTCAAATATTAATTACTGCACTGTGCGTGAAGCCTGTGCAAAATGCTCTTTAATTTCATTTATTATTTTTCTACGAGACTGCATCAGTCCTAGGATATGATGTCAGGATGAGGATTAGAACAATCAAAACAAAAAAAACATTATTTCCTCCAGCAGCATCTTCCCAGCAACGCCCTGTATCCCAGACCGGCGTGCGCACCACACAGACGCACTAACCGGTAAGAGGATAACGGCGGCTGCTACATCGAGCTGCAGCTGATGCTGCTGAAGAATCTGCACCGCAGCTTGGCTGATTTACTATTATTTTTCGTTTCATTCTAGATGTCAGGGGCTGGAGGTTGTCACCAACACCAATGCTGAAGATGTATGTGAGTAGCTCGTCGCGAGTTCGGGAAGGACGGAAGGATTTCACGAAATAAAATAGTCATTGCGAGGGGAAAACATGACAGGCATCCTGCTCCCCCGGTGATTCTGTGGGATGCAGTCATAGTTTGAGGCCGGACATGATTTTAATCTCAGGGGTTGCTGTAGTGGATGCGGGATGATGTGCGCCGCACCCCGAGTGATATTGATAAGGAGAACACAGCTCGGTCCTTCAGTGCCCTACAACAAATCCGGATATTTCATTGACTCTGGTACACACTGATCCCTCTTGTTTTTTTGTTTCTTCTTACCCCCTGGATGGGACCTTTTGGGAAACCTTCTGATGTGGAGGGATTGGGCTGTTTTGCCTGAAGGAATCATCTGAGCACTGTTGCTCTCACTCAGAGGGGAAAGCCAGCACTGGGCTGCTCACCTGTTCATTTCAGCACACAATAATAAGTATGTCCAGTGTTTGAGTGCGTGCTTGTGCATGTGCATGCAACACAGTGCCAGGTGAAGCCATATTTACTATCCTCAGAACAGACTCATGTATGACTCATCTGCTTAATCTCATCACTTCTCTTCATTTCTGTGTTGTTTTAATAGTCTCTTGTGTTTTCATTCTCATCAGTTTGCTGGTAACAGGTGCTTTTTGAAGAGCTGGGAGCGTCCTTAATGACTGACAAGTCATTGCAGAGCTTAGAATCAGCACACCACTGCAAAGCCATGAATTCAATGACAATATTTCATCCCCCTATAGGAGACTTTTACTATGTCTCTCTTTCTGTGTGTGTGTGTGTTCATGTGTGGTGTCTTTGAGACTGCATATGACGGAGTGAGGAGGCCTTCCTCTGACTGAGAGGCCATTAAAGTGTGTCAGTGTTTTACATGGCTTAAAGCTGTGCAGGCTGGTAATGGAAATGCACTAATGGAAGGATGATCAATAGGAGCCATGGTCAGTTTTCATCACTGGTCCTCTTTACGTGTGGGATATTTTATTACACATAGGTCATGGATAGTAGCAGGAGATGCTACAAGACTGCAGGTCATTGCATGGGAGTAATGTTGGTACACAGAGACTATGTGTCCTGTTTTGATTTGGAAAGTTATCCTCATGCATTTGTGGTTGCTGACTTCAAACGTCTATTTCAGGTATATTATTTGACACTGTGTACTATTGCCTCGTTTCTGACATGTGGATAGTCACAAAATTATCTTTTATTTTTTAAACAATATCCTCAGCCTCACGTATTCATGTTCAGTACAATGGTACCTAGGCGGTGATCTATCAGACCCTTCTACACAACGGTAGCCAGCCTGCCATATATTTCAAAAACAACTATGTTTTAAATGTGCTTGGGAATGGCATTATTTTTGTTTGAATACAAGTCACCATGCGCTGTATTTGCCCTGAAAATGGTGCAGTCAGACCAAAAGGTGTATGCAGACTTCATGTACACTCGGCAGGTTTTTCCTAAGTACAGAGAAAACAATGGGGTTTCTGTGTTGGCTTTGTCCTGGACACAAATCACTGCAAAATACCCATGGACCCAACTGATAAAACTTAAAGTGTTTACATTGATATTTTTGCTTGAGTTTAGTTTTTTAAAGATATCTTGGTATTGGCATTGGCGGAAGTCGTTGGGTAAAATTTAATATACTTATGAACAATATTCATCATTTGATGTTTTCTTCTCTCTCACATCTACATGTCCATATTGGCTTAATATGCAGTGCAATGAAAAATTATCAGTCCACCGTGACCTGTAAAAGTGTACCTTTGGAGGAGAACAACCTCAGACCACTTACTTTTGCTGAGGTGCATTTTCCACATTAGTCTAGATGAGTCTGAGGTGCATTTTACTGCAAGTGAAGCATGAAATTGAAAAAAAAAAATTCTCCAACTCAGGCTATTAGTGAACAAAAAGGATCCATACCATATGTTTTTGTTATATTGTAACATTTCTACACATGATCAATTATTGTATCCATTTGCTGTATAGTCGTCCTCCCTACACTTGACTATGCATTAAATATATAATAGAATGTCCACAGTTTAAACATCCATGAACCTGCAACTGATATTTACAACTTCAGTAACATTTGAAAAGCCATTTGAATACTAATACACATAACCACATTAATTAATTTAGTTCAGTGCTGAAGATGTTTCTATTAAATAACTATTGACTTTTATATTTATTACATAATATTAACATACTACTCTAGATGTCACAAGTCCTGAGTCTGATATCTATAAAATAATGTGCTGTTTCACTATTGAAATTATTCGAAATCTTATGTATCATCAGGCACAACATGCTTTACGCTACAGACAGGCCGCCTTGTCCAGCAGGAAATTTCTGTGAATCAGCAGTACTGTAAGCATGCGGCAGGACTGAAACCAGATCCCGGCCCCTCACACTCAGACTCTCATTCCCTCCAAGCCACCAGTCCATAGAATGAACTGTAATTAGATCATGTCCAGCACCTAGTTTTAAGATGATGTCTGCAGCCAGACTAAAACCATTCCAGAAACACATCTGCTTGTGTCCATGCATTTGCTGAGGCAGTGGTTTTCCTCTGTAGGCCCATCAGACAAGTATACTGACAAGAAAGTCATTCAAATGAATCAAAGCAAGTCAAAGCAATGTAGTGTTTACCAGTCAAAGTTCAGCCGGACTTCATTCTACTTCACCTAGTTCATGGTCATGTTATATTTGACAGTACTTCAAACTAAACCTCTATACTACACAACATAACCATTAATTGAAACCTAAATAACTATCCAACAATGTTCTATTTTTGTAAATCAAAATTTCAAAACAGTTCTTAGAAGTGTGTTGAATCTTTGATGAAATTATTGATTTAATCAATTATTCATCATGTGAAAATTACTCTATTGTCTAAGGGTCTGATATGAGTCATGGCTGCCCTCTCTTATTTTGTGGCTGGAACTGACACATCTGTCCTCCCTTGCAGCCTTTCCAGCATGGCCGAGAGGACAGCGGAGCAGGGCACGGTCAGCATCCCCATGGAGGAGACCAAACTCCACAGCGGAGCGCCACCGGAGGCGCCTCTGCTCACCCACCTGAAGAAGGTGGAGAACCACATCACTGAGGCTCAGCGCTTCTCCCACCTCCCTCGCCGCTCTGCTGTGGACCTGGAATTCACTGAGCTCTCCTACACCATCCGAGAGGGTCCCTGGTGGAGGAGGAGAGGTACTGAAAACTCAGTCCCCATACAGTGGGTAAGGAAAGTATTCAGACCCCCTTAAAATTTTCACTCTTTGTCATATTGCAGCTATTTGCTAAAATCATTTAAGTTTAAAATTTTGCTCCTCAGTGTACACACAGCACCCCATACTGACAGAAAAACACAGAATCGTGGAGATTATTGGAATTTTAAGAACAAAGTTTTCAGACCCTTTGCTCAGTATTGAGTAAAAGCACCCATTTGAGCTAATACAGCCATGGGTCTTCTTGAATGATACAACAAGTTTTTCACACCTGGATTTGGGCATCCTCTGCTCTTTGCAGATCCTCTCCTGTTCTGTCAGGTTGGATGGTAAATGTTGGTGGACAGCCATTTTCAGGTCTTTCCAGAGATGCTCAATTGGGTTTAAGTCAGGGCACTGGCTGGACCATTCAAGAACAGTCACAGAGTTGTTCCGAAACTGCTCCTTTGTTATTTTAGCTGTGTGTCCTTCAGCCCAGTCTGAGGTCCAGAGCACTCTGGAAAAGGTTTCCGTCCAGCTGAAAAACACCCCCACAGAATGATGCTACCACCACCATGCTTCACTGTTGGGCTTGTATTGGGTAGGTGATGAGCAGTGCCTGTTTGTTTTTTTTCCACACATAGCACTTAGAATTAAAGCCAAAACATTCAATCTAGGTCTCATCAGACCAGATCAGAGAATCTTATTTCTCAAAGTCTGGGAGTCCTTCATGTGATTTTGGCAAACTCTATGTAGGCTTTCATGTCCTGCAGGGGCTGCATTGATGATTGACTTTCTGGAACTTTCTCCCATCTCCCCTCTGCATCTCTGGAGCTCCAACCACAGTGATCTTTGGGTTCTTCTTTACTTCTCTCACCAAGGCTCTTCTCAGTTTGCTCAGTTTGGCCAGAGGGCCAGCTCTAGGAAGAGTTCTGGTTGTCCCAAATGCCTTCCATTTAAGGATTATGGATGCCACTGTGCTCTTAATCTAATCCTAATCAAGTCCAATCAGTTTAACTAAATACAGCTGGACTCCAATGAAGGTGTAGAACCATCTCAAGGATGATCAGAAGAAATGGACAGCACCTGAGGTAAATATATGAGTGTCACAGCCAAGGGTCTGAATACTTATGGCCCTGTGATATTTTAGTTTTTCTTTTTCAGTGAATTTGCAAAAATGTCTATATTTCTGTGTTTTTCTGTCTAAATGGGGTGCTGTGTGTACATTGATGAGGGAAAAAAATGAACTGATTTTAGCAAATGGCTGCAATATAACAAAGAGTGACAAATTTGAAGGGGTCTGAATACTTTCCGTGTCCACTGTAGTAAACATGATGGATGAGCAAGCGAACGCCACCCATGACGATCAATATCTGGAGTGCAGAAATTTCAAAGGAAGGCATTTAAAAGCCTTTGTGACATTTGAGAAAAATATATATATATATATTTTTTTCCCCTCAGTGTTATTATGTCTTTCTCTCTTTTAGTTACCTTGACACATGTATCCCAGACCAGTTGTTGCACACACACACTGACAGAGTTCCACCATGTTATAGCTGGCGGAGTGCCTGCAAGCTCTGCTGTGCTCAGCAGACTTTAGACATAGTAAATAATTTACACTTGCAGGTTGGCACACTGCTTGTCTCTCTTTTCTGCTGTGTGACGATAGGCTGTGGCGATGAGTCCGGCCCATGATTGATCTGCTCGTGAAAAATGAACAGCATTTGAACTCACCACTCTTATTAATGAGGAACCTCGAGCCTTTGGTCATTTCTGCCTATCAAACAAACCAACCCTCTGCAAACTGTTACATTTAGCTGTTCTTGTGTGTTCAACAGGGTGTGAGACTTCAGAGGATTCCTTTATTTACATTCTCTCCATAATGTCCTATGAAAAGCTCTACATGATGCATTGCAGGTGGTGTTATTTTCAGTCTTGTGTAATATTGAGGTGCATTATGAAAGCCTGGCAGAGGAATTTCCATTGTGAACGTATGCAGAATATTGACATGAAGGCCTGTGGCTAAGAGGAGGAAGTGTGAGGGTCTCTTGAGCCGGGAGATCAATAGATCAGCTTTTGTTTGAGGATTGATGCTCATGTTTTCCTTCACTAGTCTCATCAAAATGTACCAGTGGTTCCTGCTTTTGTTTGTGTTGTCTCCTCAGGATGCATGCCTTAGCCCATCAGACTGATGATCCCTGAACAGGAAGTGTTCCCTTTTAGCGCTAATAAATGAACCAGTGGCTCTCATAAGCTTGAAAACTACAACTTATAACCCCTTTCTGCCTCTCCAAATATATCTTGTAAAGTAACAAGCTACACCTTCCTTTATAATCAATGTGTTGTTGATGTTTGATCGTGTTCTGTAGTTCAGTTTGGAGGGTTAGACAGTGTTTGGTTCTCATTTAAACTCAGAACTGCTTCTGTGACTGTCTGACTAAAGCTGTAAAACAGGGTGTGATCACACAGAGCTCAACACCGTTGTTCTGCTATGTGTTTAAATGAGCAGTAATTATTTCACCATTAAAAACACAATTTTATGTCATTTCTGCTACAATGAAATGCAATTATGCAGCTCGTAAAGATGAAAGAGGAGAAAAGGGATGACATACAGCATGAATCATGAGCCCTGCACACATGATGTCATCTGTATTTTAATGTGCTTTTAGTGTTTGAGTCACTGACTGACTTATGAGTCACCTCTTAAAATGTCTGTGGTGAACAGGAAGAGATTCGGAAGACATTGTTGTCTAAGGCCGTAAAGTTATTTCTCTCACTGTGAAAGGGTTCAGGAAGGTGGTGTACGAGTTACCGTCTGCATTTGTTATTGAGGGCTCTTCTCAGCGAAGCCGGCCATTTATCGCTGCTATGACCTGCTTTCATGTCGAGGGTATTCTCCTCCCAAGGGAGGTAACTGGTGAAACACTAGCCCGGCCTTTGGAGGGGAAGGGCAGGGGGATGCATGGAGAGCCGTGATTTATTTTGTGCTGCTTTTCTGCACCTGCGCTGATGACCTGAGTGTGTTGTTACATTAAAAGGAGAATTGTCTTCATACTGAGAGACAATCACAGCTCTGTGCTTCACTGATGATGCACTTTTTAAAAAGCAACTCCACACAGATAATAACTCAGATTTATGACTGTGGTGGAAGTACTTCCTTTCTGCTTCACCATTAGTGTTGTTGTTATTTTCTTGTCTTGAAAATGTCGTGTTTCTGGTCGTGAAAATGTATGATAAGTCTTAATTGGATATGAAAAGAAGACCCTGTACACCAGCTCATGTATGTATGTGCTCATGCAAGGTGGAAATAGTAGTCAAAGCATTGGACTGTGTATTTGCCATATGAATAACTGCTGCAAGGACTTCTGATTCTAGGAATTTTTCTGATGTGAGAAGGGCTGAAAACTGAAAAATAATCAAGGACATCAAGGACAGATCTTAATGCTTCATTCTGGCTCTGGCTTTTGTTTTAATTTTTACTGCGTGTACAATTGCACAGCTCGGAAAGATTTATGTAATGTTGCCCCAGTTTAATAGACCGCTTTCTCTCATTAAAACTGCTTACGTAATAATTTAGAGAGTACACATTTGGAAAAGAAAAGATAAGAAGATAAGATGGAAGGCACGGACCAGAGTTTTATAACCTCTGTTCTTGAGGCTAGCAGCTCAGAGCTACATTAGTTCCCATCATCACAACACCCCAGAGGTTGCACTTTGGATAACACAGACGCTTTGACGAGGAAGGGAAATGCATGGAATAAGTGAACTGCATGCAGTCCATCTATTATATTGTGTTCACATCATAGCGTTTAACATGAATGGAAACCACTGTCTGGACGTGTGTCTGGTCAGCGCAGCTTGCATCTAAAACTCCTTTAAAAATATATAGAAATTGGATCATTTCGATTGTGGAAAACTTGTAGAAAAAAATACATTCCCACCTATCCCCTGTCATTAGTGTCTTTAATTTGAGGCATGTGATGAACAGACCCATAATAATTTATCAAACAATTACTCTGAGTTTACTTGTGAGACTGAGTGGATTGAATACTGTCACATGCTGTTAAGTCTATGTGTCTTTCAGGAGTGGACAGTGAGGCGAGTAGCATACTTTGTGGCTCTCGTGAGACTGGATGATGTGCTCACACTCACACAGATGAGACCATTATTATGCGAGACCTACAGCTCTGGGTTAGATCATCAGTATGCACCACATGCCAGGGCATGGCTGCTTCCCTGACAGCAGGCAGCTCTGCTGTCTGAGTGGAGGATGTGTGATGTAATAACTCTGTGAAAGAGGAGGGGGCGCTGCCACGGGGCCACTCAACTCGTAGAAGGTTTGAAAGAGCTGGCAGCTCTGCTGAGACCCTAATTACATCCGTGTAGACACTGGAGATATGGATAAGGTGAGGGAGACATGGGTGACAGCAAGGCAGGACATTTACAGGTCCTTTTAACTTTCCATATCCAGAAGCTTTCAGAATATTTGACAGCTCTAAAACGTTTTCGTTTTTTTTGCATCATGCATCATTAAAAACCTGAGCCATCTTCATTTGCAGCCCACACCACAGCAACCATTTTTAAAACCGCTGCAGGGAAGTAATGTTTGTGATTCTACTGTTGGAGCCAGCTTCGTGATCTTAAAACTGTCTGCAGAGTTGTTTTTGATTCATTTTTCCCTTCAGCGCTCCTTTGGTGTGCACCTGATGCCCAGCTGTTCTAAAACGCAGAGGAATCTTTTTATTTATTTATTTATTTTTTATTATTGTGCATTGCTTAAATCACCTTGAAGTGTTTTTTCCCCTCAGACACTGATTACAGCAGGTAATCTTGTCTTTGACAAATGTCTTATTCCTAGTATTTCTTTTTTTGTTTTTTTCTTAATGAAGAATCAGAATCAGAATCAGCTTTATTGGCCAAGTATGTGCACATACAAGGAATATGACTCCAGTAACTTTTGCTCTCTTGTACAAAAACACGCATAACTTAAATAAGCGTAAAAAATAAATCTGTACAAATAAAATTAAAAATCGAAAAATAAAGGACTTTGTACAGTGAGACTATACAATTAATGCAGAGATATTGTTGTTCATGTGAATGGCCTCACATGAACAACAGTAGAGTGACTGCTCAGAGTTCATGAGAGTGACAGCCTGGGGGAAGAAACAGTCTTTGTGGCGAGTGGTTTTGGCGTACAGTGCTCTGTAACGGCGGCCTGAGGGGAAGAATCTAAACACAATGTGTCCAGGCTATGAGGGGTCTGTGGAGATTTTACCGTCCTGCTACCACAGTAGGCTATGGATAAGGTTAATCTGGTCAATACATGACCACTCATTACTGACAGTACAGTTGGCTCTGCCAGAGGATCTCTGCAATTCAGATTTAGTTGCCTATTACTTCCCCTGATGGGGTGAAATTATTCTTGCAATCTACATCTGTAGAAACACTTTAAGAATCAGTGGACTGATTTTCACAGCGCGACACGGTTCAGTAAGTTCTAACCGTAGCGACAGTTCCGCCTGATTGACTTTTACACTGTCAGAAGGTTATAAAGGTGTTTAAAAAAATGGAGCAGCCTTATAACTGACCAATTGGATATCATATGACTTTTCATTCTACCTAAGACCACACCGCCAGTCTCTCTTTTAGTTTCGCTTTTTTAAATACATTTTCCACGTGAGTACACTGAAAATCTATAGAAGAACCAAAAATATATTATCATCTCTCAATAGCTGACCCTTTCTCCCATATATTGCCTGAGGTACATATTCAGTAATATCCTTACACTTCATTACCTGTGAAGCTTGCCATCTGTTTTTCAGATAAACACCAGTCAAATTAACTAAAATGTTCTGCAGCTAATCTGTTGAGTATCACAAATGACCCCTGCCTGTTAGTTTTTCGTCCTTATATTTTACCTTACCTTTTTACTGTTCTGTTACCATTCATTTCCTCTCTCGATAATTATTTGATGGTGCCATACAAATTAAAGATTGATGGATGTTTAAAGGAGAATGGAATGTTACATTTAGACCTTATAATATTTGGCATGAAAACATAAATGTAATCTTTGGAGTACAGTGTCAGAAAATAAATGATGAAACAGTTTTAGACGATGATCATTGCAGCAATATAAATAATCCAGTAGTGCCAATAATTAGTTTTGCCCTCTTTGCCAGGTTACAAAGCCCTCCTCAAGTGTCTGTCGGGAAGATTCTGCAGCAGAGAACTCATAGGCATCATGGGGCCTTCTGGAGCCGGGAAATCCACTTTGATGAATATTCTGGCAGGGTACAGGTGAGACCTGGACCTGCATGGAATTCATCTAGCCATATGTACATGAGCATGTCTGTATCTGGATGTGAAATCATCTTTCTTTTCTGAAACAGGGAGACAGGCATGAAGGGCACGATCCTGGTGAATGGCCGGCCGAGGGACCTGAGGACCTTCAGGAAGATGTCCTGCTACATCATGCAGGATGATATGCTGCTGCCACACCTCACTACGAAGGAGGCCATGATGGTGAGGTCAAGTTAAAAATAAATAAATAAATAAAAAATCCCATCATCAATTCAGTTCAATCCTATATGATTAATTATGATATAAAGTGTATTTCACTAACAAAGACCACACTTGATGCAAATAAGTTCATTGATAGGTGGGTCACAAGACAAATGGATGGAGAGATGAGAAGGGTTGAAAGGTATATGATGAAAAAGGCCAGAGGAGATGGGATGAAAAGGGGTTGAAGGGATGGAATGAAAAGGGGTTGAGGGGATGGGATGAAAAAGGGGAAGAGTGTGTAGACGGAAGATAGTAGAGGAACCCAGGGAGTGTGGCTCAGGGTGGGGGCACATCTTAGGAAACTTTGGATCCTTATCCCCTGATTCCTGTAATGCAAGGTAAAAAAGGGAATGAGGGAAAAAAGAAAAGAAAGGAATGGGGAGGGTGGGGGTTGAGAAATGAGAAGAAAAGAAAGAGAGAGAGGACACACTTTTATAGGAAAGCACGTGAAATAGAATGACATGGGGCGTGATCTAGTTCCCAAACTTAAGTCATAATAACTTAATATGAAGAGTATATTGTTTAATTTTAAGTTCTGTTTCTCTTCCAGGTTTCTGCCAATCTGAAAATGAATGAGAGCATGCAGGTCAAAAAAGAACTTGTGAGTGTGAATATATTATTATTTTCACCATATCTTCCACAAGAGAAAATGCAAGAAACTCAGTCACGATAGCTATCCACAGCTAGGAAGCATTTAGTCAACCTAAGCTACACTTTCACAAGGGAACATACAGTACGTTTGATTCACAGAATTTCACAAAACCATAAAACAAAAGAACAGCGATTTTTGAACCACGTGTAGCTATGAAGACAGTAGGCACTGCAGCAAAAGCGTCAGTTAGGACAATGTGTCCTGAGAGAAAGTAGAACTGATGACCACTATCTGGTCTGCAGCTCCGTCTCCATCGCATTATAATATACGTACGTACATCCATACTAAGATTTTATTGAGGTCACATATACCATTATAGAAGATTAATTCCCAGACCTTACTTCCAGCTATGTGTGTCATCCTGTTTCAGCCCTTCTTCTCATTTGTGTCTAAGGTGGATGAGATCCTGACAGCTCTGGGCCTTTTGGAATGTGCCCAGACACGTACCATCTCTCTGTCTGGGGGCCAGTGTAAACGACTGGCCATCGCACTGGAGCTGGTCAACAATCCACCCGTCATGTTCTTTGATGAGCCCACAAGGTAGGATATCATGCACCCACTTTGAATCTGTGTAACTTAAATCCAGACTAAACAGTGCTTCCGTCTGTCTGTCTGTCTGTCTGTCTGTCTGTCCTGTCGTTTTCCCCCATTCCAGTGGTCTGGACAGTGCGTCCTGCTTCCAGGTCGTTTCTCTCATGAAGTCTCTGGCTCAGGGAGGACGGACAATCATCTGCACCATTCATCAGCCCAGTGCCAAGCTCTTTGAGATGTTTGATAAGGTAACGTCTTGAGTGCTTACACTGCTGGACACACTTAGCGTTCCATTAGCTGCTGCTCGGTCCAGGACAGCACAGGTTAGCCTGATTCATTTTATAAAGTTGAAGCAGCAGAGCAGTCGATATCCAGCCCTGTTGTTTTATCAGATGATAATCTATTATTCAGGGGTCAGTGTATTAGATGCAAATGTTGATTATGTTGTGCCTGTGTTATTCATCCACCAGCTGTACATCCTCAGTCAGGGTCAGTGCATATACAAGGGCACAGTCCCCTATCTCATCCCTTATCTGAAGAACCTGGGCCTCCACTGTCCGACATATCACAACCCTGCTGACTTCAGTAAGTCCACCAGCTCCATGAGAACAAGTTTATGTGTACGTGAGTACTTGTTCTTACTAGCTTGTCATCTACTTCTTTCACAGTCATTGAGGTGGCATCAGGGGAGTATGGGGACTTGAACCCAGTGCTGTTTGAGGCCGTCCAGGGGGGACTGTGTTCAGAAGAGGGCAAGAAGAACTCCAGAGACAAGAGTGACTCTTCCTGTCCCTCTCAGTGTCACAGCGTAAGATGAATGAGATTTTACAATACAGGCAGCGTCGGGGCTAGCCTAACATGCATAGTTACTGTTGCTAACTATGGGGTTAGGCAAACAAATGGCGCAGGTAAACTCTTTTTGTCAATAATGAGTAAACTTGTGACTGAGAATAGGTGCAACTGAGAACAGGAAAATGGTTTAAAGGTGTTGGGTACTTCTAATTTATAAATATTAATCTCCAAACTACAACTCTAGAGTGGTTTTCATACCTTTACCCAAACCAAAAATGAAAATTTTGTACTAATACTACATTCTTTAATATAACAACATATTTAACTATAGTTTTGCTGCTTACACAATACACTAGCACTCTTTTTTTCTCATGGATCAGTAGCATTTTAGCTGTGTTTCTCACATTATGTACATAATGCTCCACAGAATAGTAATGTCCCTGTTGCCTACATTTAGCAGATATTTGAAACCCCTGGCTCCAGAAATGCTTGCTTTTATTGTGTAGAGGTAACGCAGAGGCGAGACGTGCCAACTTTGGCAGACACTCTGGAAATTGTTTATTTATTTATTTATTTATTCACAAATGTTCAATTGTGTATGGTTATTTCCTTTGTCAAAAGTTTAAAAGTCAGATGTATGATAGAAATCTTACAGGACCCCTTTATTGAACACATTATAATAAAGTAGTGTTTCGTTTTTACCCAAAGTATTCTAATGATTTATGTGAACCTCTGAAATGGAGATGTCTCTTTCAGCTTCCTCTTCTCTCTGCCTTGTAAATTGGTACATGTAAACCACCCAGGGCTTTCTGCTATAACTTTATGATGCAGTTTCTCCTATATGTGCGGTTTTGCCCTATTTGCAACTTTAAACTGTCAGTTTATTGATTTTCTCTGTTGTGGTGGAGAGTGAGGACACTGATACCACTTAAAATAACTCTACAATGAACAATAATGTTCATTGTAGAGTTATTTTATTTTATATATATGTGTTTTTTTTTTTGCATGTATTAAGAATCATTATACTGTCTAACTGTCTACTGGCAGCAGTGGCATCTTCTCATCATACTATTTGACAGAAAGCCACAGTAAACTATGTCTGCCAAGACTTTTTAAGATACACCAGCAACTAATGCCACATTCATGTTGTATCATTTTCTTCAGATTAAGGTTCCAGGACAACATAACATAAAAGTACAGTTAGAAGTTACATGAAGAGGCTTTCTAACTAAATAATTTCATACTGTTTGCGGTCCTCTGCTGCTGCTTTTTCTTATTAAATATTTAGTTTGAAGAATGACAAGGTTATCCATTTCTCATGTCTGTGTAGAATATAAAACTGACTCTTTGATCTTGTTGACTTTTTCCTCCCCACAGGACACAGGAACCCTTGAGAAGCATAGCTTTGCTACCAGTACATTCACACAATTCTGCATCCTCTTTAAGAGAACCTTCATCACGATATGCAGGGATGCGGTAAAAATCTACAAATGATTCCTGATCATATATTATAAAGTTAAGACTAGGTTAAATTGATCCTTATAGACTTTTGGGTTGTTTTTTTTCAAGGTGCTGACCCACCTGAGGGTGATGTCCCATCTATGTATTGGAGTGCTGATTGGCCTGCTTTATCTTAAAATCGGAAATGATGCCAGCAAGGTTTTCAACAACACTGGCTTCCTCTTCTTCTCCATGCTGTTCCTCATGTTTGCTGCCCTGATGCCCACAGTACTAACCTGTAAGAGTGTAGAGACAAAGTTGTTTTTCTGATTAAAGTGGAAAGTCTTTTAACACTGCGGCTGTTTCACAGTTCCCCTAGAGATGGGTGTGTTTATGAGGGAACACCTCAACTACTGGTACAGTTTGAAAGCTTATTACTTGGCCAAGACGATGGCTGATATACCGTTCCAGGTAATGTTTCAGTTATTTAGCACTCCATGCATGCTGTGAAAATTAAATTATTTACAGTGAATATCTCATTCACAGGTGATTTGTCCAATCATATACTGTAGCATAGTATACTGGATGACTGAACAGCCACCAGAAGCGGGTCGCTATCTGCTCTTTATGGCCTTGTCCACATCCACAGCACTGGTGGCCCAGTCTCTAGGTCTACTCATAGGGGCCGCCTCCACATCTCTGCAGGTAGGCAAGCACATACTTTAACTTCCTGCTGAAGCTGCTGCTCTGGGTCATCAGTATTTACACACGGTACCTAAAAATAGCTTATATCTCATATTCTGTCATTTAATGTATATCCAAAAATGTATTTATCTGATAAACATTTGAATATACATTTATTTTGGGAAAGAAATGCTTAAACATTTTATCATTAATTATATATATCATAATAATCTTGCTATGACTATAAAAATATATTAGTGCTGAATCAAAATGTTCAAAGGGTTAAATAAGTTTTAAATGGCTTTAAACGTAGACTTGGTGCACTAGGTGAAAATAGAAAGCGGTTTAGAGGCCATTTTATTAATTACCATAATAGTAGTGATACGCTTTGAATTTCACATGTTTGTAGCTGAATATTTCCTAATAAATTTGAGACTTAAGACCCTATGGCTACAGACTTGAGTGCATAGCTGTAGTGTAGGGGGTTACGCTGTCAAAAACATTCATACCTGTGCGTTGGTTTGTCCGTATTGTTATGTAATTGCGCTGAAACACTAGACAGCAATCGGCCGGCTATATTCAGTTTCACTCTGCACTTCACACAATGGCGAGTGGAACTGAGCCGCTCATGTTGGAGTTGAAGTTGAAGTTAATAAATGTGGATCAACAGTTAGTTTCACCTGAATCACTGAGAGAAGACACCTGAGTAGACTTGTGTATGAGCCTGAAAAAGGAGAACTTTCTGTGCTCGTCCAGCAGCTTAGTCACTTGAAAAACAAAATGCATTTCTGAACAATCACGGTTGCGTTGCTGTAGTTACATTTCTATGGAAGTGTACGTCAAGCTACGGTGTAGGGTCCTGTCTGTAGGGTCCAGGGCAACACTGTCAACATGCAGCGATATAAATCTGGCATTAGGTTCACATATCAGATGCTGATACAGAACGGCGTTAAAGCCCCCCTCTACTCTAAAATGTGCTCTGCTTGTTGTTACTTAACAAGTGTGGCTCATTCAGTGTCAATCTCAATTTATAAATAAAGCACATTTAAAAACAACGAACTACAAAGAATGATGCATGATACCCTGATACCTTCATGGCCTAAGGCAGCAAGAGTCAATTTTAGAAAACCGAGCATATTCATTTTTCAGCATGGTTCCCTTTGAGATTTAAACACTTAGTCCAGCGGTCATGGAGCATACAGATCGATTTCATGTAGAAGTCAGCATTATGGATCTCCAGAAAGCAGCCAATGACAGCAATGACAGCTGGTCTCCTTTTTATTAAATTCAGCAGCCCACTCCTTCATCATGATGTAAGGAGGGGCACCCTACCCGAGTGTTTCCCCTACGTTCATGCAGAACTCCTTGGGTGATAGGCCTGCATCCAGTAACTCCACAATGTGTTTAGCAAATGAACTCAAGACTTCTCTAAAGTCACTTATAGTCACCAAGGCCAAGCTGGCTGATGGAATTGTAATTCCTCCAAATTGCTGAATGCTTATTGAATCAGAAGTTTTTTTGTTGCAGTAATCTTCACAAACAATGTGACATGTGGATACAGAGGATGTTTAAGGTGCATCTGACAAAGCTGACAGCTGGGGAAGAGGCAAGCCATGCAATGATTTAGTGAATATAGTTTTTAAGTAACTTCCTCAGCACTGGTGTGTAGGTAGGAAGACAAGAGCAGACTCCTGTAATCTTTACCTCTGCATGGCCTGAAGCCGCTACTGTCTGATAAAGATGTTACAATGTAAAACATGACATTTTACCGATGCAAAATTGAACATGACTGCTGGTGATGATCTAAAATGCTGATGACAAGTAAACGTCTGAAATGTGAACTTACTGCTCACTACAGCATGTTTCCTTGAGAGCAATGAATGAGACTCTTTTGATAATTTTTGGTTCACATGCATACTACTACTATTACATTTAATAATTGTTTTAATGTTTTCTTTTTAAATAAAAGTTCAGTACATGCTGACAGTTTGTTCCACAGGTGGCAACATTCGTGGGTCCAGTTACAGCCATACCTGTCCTCCTCTTTTCTGGCTTCTTCGTCAATTTTGACACCATTCCCAAATACCTACAGTGGAGCTCTTATGTCTCCTATGTCAGGTACTGTCATCTACTTTTGTACAGTAAAAGGTTCTAAGACCACTAATAACAGACATTACAATTATTCTGGCCATTGGTCTTTGTGGTCCGGTCTTCTGTGATGTTTTGACAAAAATGTTGGTTTTCAGGTACGGCTTTGAGGGCGTGATACTCTCTATTTATGGGATGAACCGGTCTGAGCTGGAGTGTCCAGACAAAACGTGTAAGTTTCAAAAACCAGAGGAGGTTCTGCAGCTTCTGGATGTGGAGGACGCAAAGCTTTATGTGGACTTTATGGTGCTGGGGGTTTTCTTCCTGGTCCTTAGACTGGCCACCTACCTGGTTCTGCGTTACAAAGTCAAGTCAGAGCGCTAAGACATCCAGAAGAAACCACTGATGGATCTGGATGCTCGTGCATATCCCAGCGGTGTGACATAGTCAGAAAACATATCTCTTCCTCTGTCTCTACTTCACATTCATGTAGAAAGACACACATAAATCCAGCACATGCAGTCATTTTCCCAACTGTACAATACAAATAAATTGAAAATGTTAGACTGTTCTATTCTCTGCCCGTTATTGGTAACAGTATTCTTCAGATCCCTATTACCTTCCAAAAAGGAAATATGTGAACATACTGTGTGCTTGCACCATAAACCAACCGAATATCCAACAAAGTAATGGAAAGCATGTTTTACTAAACTGAGAAATGTGGATTTGTACTTTCTTGGCCTCTCCAGGAAAGTGTGCTAAGGGTTTACGAGGACCTACTATAACCACCTTGGTGAAGAAGTGTCTAGTAATCTGTAGCTTCTCAATCCAGTGCCTAAAAAGGTAATCCGAGGTCCACCTCAGAATCCCAGTAATTAATATTCACTTGGACAGCACCCATCCAGATGGCCCAGAACTAAGATGTCAAGATGGATTCCCTCTAACTGCGGTCAGAGAAGCATAAACTTTCCGTTCCAGAAAAACGTCTTTGTGGTTTATCTCTCTTTCCTGTTGGATGATATCTTTACAAAGATGCAACAGAATGACCCGCCTTTACGGAATACAATCTAAACAAACCGACTGCCAATGGATGACTTTCCTTGCTTTTCATCCCCAGTGTGGCTCCTTTTCACAAGCCACCGCCAACGATGGCAGAACACTTGTATGAAGTGATTGGAAAACTCTTAAACGGAGACTGATGTGGATTCACACTGCAACATGTTTGTTTCTGCCATAACCGACGGTGCACTCAAGAAAGTTGGAGGCAAATGTGAATGGGACTACTCTGTTTCCAGCCTGATGGTAAAGGCTGTCCTAATTGCAATGGTGTTTTAGACAAAGTGCAATAGCATATACTACGGTTAAAAAAGTGATGTTTGTCTAATCAGTGTCGCTCTTTTGACACAATCCTTTGAAATGCTTGTTTCCACTCGTTGTATGACTCATTAGCTGCCTCCTCCCTGAGCTACGAAAGGAAGTACCCCTCGTTCTTTCCTCCTCTTTCTCTCTGCTTTGCTGATGTCTGACAGGTGTGTGTTGTCCAAAACAATGCTAGATACTTGAAATGTTTGCTGGGCAGTTTTCGTGCCTCTGAATTAGAATGATTTGAGTTTCCTCTGCTTCATTGTTTGCACAAACACCTTGTCTACATACATATGCTGGTTCACACACACACACACACACAGACAGATACATTATACAATCACACAGATACATTAGACATGCACACATACAAGCTGATGAACACACACACATTCACCTTGGCAATGTTTAGAAGAGCCTCTCCTAGTCACAAGGCAATGCAAATATTTTCAATAGACTTGCTATGAAATATTTCTTACTCAAACTATGCTACTTAGTAATCCTTATTATAATGCATAAAATAATGTGAGTATATAATCAATGATTGTACAGTGAATATGTCATGCTGTAAACAAATGTACACTTGCACTTTTCAGTGTATGTTTATTGTTCGTTTTTTTTTTATTTATTTGTATTTGATTTTATTTTTATATATCTATGAGACAAGCGCTGCTTGAAAGTATAACGGGAAAACAGCAACTGAATGTTGCATGTTCACTTTAGGAATGAAATTAAGGGAATATTAAATTTCAGAGTATAGCCTATACTGATTTTATTTCCTCATCCTAATGTATGTATCCTGCCATACTGGAGGAGACACTCAAACCCTCGCCTTTCTTTCAGATGAGTACTTGTAGAATATCTGCAATCAAGTGTGTGTAGAGTGAAAAGAAAAGAGAGGGCAGAAGGATCAGAAGGCAAGAAATGTGTGAAATGTGCCAGAGGGAAGGAGGCATGGGTAAATAACAGTCCACCAAATGTACCAATATGTAGCTGAAAAGACTGGCTGCAGCAGCAGGGGTTTGGATTTTATCATTAATAGCAATAGTCGACATTGTGATGTTTAATTGTTTTACCTCCCACTGCTGTTGTATCAGTAGGTTTTAGGTTTTATTATGTGCAATAACCATCCAAAGGTGTTTTAACTCTACAAGAGGGGAAAATGTGACACTGCAATCAGAGCTTCTTAGTTGTGTTGTCGTTGCTTCTTCTGATGTACTGGATCGATTTAATTTTAAGGACAATTTTTAGGTTGTCGGGTAAGTTAATGCCACTGAGCCATTTTAATGTCTGGCCTACAAGCAAGCTAGTTGGTTTCTCGGGTTAGTGCAGAAAAATGTGTAGCATGGAAAAAAAATATTGCATAAAGTCAGCTTTGTTTATAGGTGCAGCCTGGGTATGATTTCAAATGGAGAAAAAAGAAACTTTAGAAAAGAAACGGCTCCAATCCATGAACAAAGTGTTAGCAGTGTTGAAGGCATTAAGAAGTCTGGAAAAGCCTTGGCCTTAGGTGTAAAGGCCTGTGGTACCAAAGAAGAAAAGTCATCCTTCTTCTGCCACAAAATGTGGAATACATCAGGTGCACTTCTCAGAGAGACTGTCCAATGTTCTCATTCATTTTCTGACCAAAGAAACTGAAAAACAGGTTGACAAAGGGAAATTTGAATCCCACTGATTTTCTTGATGTGTATGTTTCTGGATTACGTCTTTAGATTTATTTTATCCCTACTGTGAAAAAATTGTAATTAGCAGTCAATATGATTTGGCTCGGATGGCTATACTAAATGATTTAATGAAATGTGTAAAATGTGTAATCATTATGAGAACGCTTTGGATGAGAAGGATGCAGCTGATGAGCGCATGTTCAAATCACAATGCTTTTATTAGTCTCTTTGACACATTTATTTATCCTTTCACTATTTCATCTGTTAAGCCAGGTGTAGGTGCACTCTTTCGCGCATGGTAACTAAACATATGCTGGCTATCCCTACAGAGAGCTTTCATTTTCTGATTGAAAACTACAGGTGGAACTGAAGGCTGTTTTACACATATTGTGCTTTTTTTTTGTTTCATTTGTTGTAATTTGTTTTTCATTTACAGCGGTTTCATTTATGGTTTCTCAACTCGAAAGAAAATGCAAGTTCTGTATACTGAACGCTGGATTATAATAAAGATAATTTATAACCTTTGCCCTTGCTCATTGAGATGATTTGCTCAAATGTTCATTGTTTGTTAGTACACATTATTTGCATATTAGAATATTCTATATCGAAAAAGCCGCAGGGGGTTTGTATACTCGTAGTACATATGGGAATAGGGAGCTTGCATGAAATTTTCAGACAGCATTTTATTTACTCCTCATGTACATGTCCACTCTTAATAACACATTAGAGGCGTTGTGTTTCATTTCATGTTTGCTACTTATTAGCAACATTATTATGGACAGAATAAACTGCTGAGAGGAGGAGACATTCTGTTAGCTGGATAAAAATATCACGAAGAACCAGAAAAAAAAAAAAAAAAAGGTTTCCACACTTTCAATAGCTCCAAAGCACAATTGTCCTGGTGATCATGAGAGCAGTAATTGCTGACAGACACAATGCACCATGATGAGAGGGACTGAAGTGCTTCCACAAATATACTACATAATAGCTTTACTGAGTATGGTGAAGTTGTTTGGTCATAATTGATCTACATTGTGGCCAGGCAATCCACAGAAAATGAGTTGTATCTACACTTGGTCATATCTAAAAATAAAGACAGGTGGCTAGTTTGGATATAGAGAGGAAACTAGATGTCAGACATGAGCTATACTCTCAGTTGTTGCATACAGTGTAGGTGAGAAAATTAATGAAACCACAGGCTGATGCAACAAGAGTAGAAAAGTTAATGGAGAAAAAAATTAAACATCAAAAAATTAACTTACCTCTTGAACGCCTTTTCCGTTCAATTTTAGTAAAATAGCGTCAATAACAATCAAAACTGCCACAAGAAGCTTTACAGGACCCAGGGCCTGGAATCTCCAGAGCTATAGATCTAAGGTGATGGTGGCAGAGAAAATCTCTTTCAACAGGGAAAAATCCTTGAGCAGCACATATGAAGGGACCCTTCCCATTGGAATGGAGACAACACAAAGATAGAAGGGAAGTGGGAGAGAGAATCAGAATCAAGCAGATAAATTCATACATGGTAGATACAAATAAAGAATACATGCAGCACACTGTGTATGATACAAACAAGAGTATGTGATGTAGGTGTTCAAATAGATACTGTAACAATTAACAAGGGTAACTAGGCAAAAATGTGTAAAAAATTATGTTCTCCCTGTGTCTGCATGGGTTCTCTCCGCGTACTCCGGCTTCCTCCCGCTGTCCAAAGACATCTGGTTAGGTTCATTTTGGTAATGAATGTATATGATGTTTTTGGTGCATTGATGTGTAAGACAGCCTGTTTATTATTCTCCATGAGTTTAAATTTGTTTTTGACAACAGGGATGTCTGCAAGTCATTTCTTCTTGACATTCCCGAGCTGAGGCCTGCTTTGATTTATTCCTCGATCTGACACGGTATGCTTTCTTTACCCATAAACAGCCTGAGCCTGTTTGAAGGCATTTCAAATGCACACTGTGATATGGACTTTGATTATTGGTTATTAAGTCTAACTAAATAGTTACCTGGATTAATGTCATGAATGCATACAATCTTTAAGACCCAAAAGACTTTGGTTTATCATCGATCAATGTGCAGTATCCCTGCCACTTCACTCACCTTAAATCCAATAGAACGAGAACCAGAGAGCAAATATTCTCTTAAGCAAACACCTGCAAATTGATTATTTTGGCCTCACAAAACATCAGATAATACACACCAGAAACGTTGTTAGCCCTGAAGGTCGCCTGGGTTTGTAATTTGTGAATAACTGCCCCTGCTGGGCTTAGTTTCTCCTCTTCAGCATCAACCTTATAAGACACTGACCCAACACAGAATGGATCTCCTGACAGCCTGTTGTTGTTTCTTTTTTCCTGGGGGTGTAGTCTCCTTCCAACACTGAAGATGAATATGTGAGAGTACCTTGCACAGTTCATCAACAAGAGAAAAGTTGCAACAAGACATCTAAGAAGCTGCTACAGACCTGGTCCCGTGTCAGTGACACTAAAAGGTGACACTAATTGAGAAAGCATAAGTATAAAAGTATAAGAAAATGAGTGGTTAAGCTTGTTGATCTGTCTCA
This sequence comes from Chelon labrosus, assembly GCF_963514085.1. Lineage (NCBI taxonomy): Eukaryota > Metazoa > Chordata > Actinopteri > Mugiliformes > Mugilidae > Chelon > Chelon labrosus. Next base: position 2,818,710 of record NC_140350.1, on the reverse strand, counting down.
GTGTAACTGGTGGCCTTCTACGTTGTGTCGGGCTAATGATGACTTAACACACAGCTAGCTCTCTGAGGAGATCTCCATTTATTCTGGCAACTGGCAAATTTAAACAACAACAAGAAAACGGCCATGTAATTTAGCTGCCCACTCTTGGTCCTCTGTGAATAAAGTAAATATAAGACGGGAGGAAAGTTAGCTTAAGACACATTGACTTTTTTTTTTTTTTTTTTTCTTTTTTTTTTGTCCTGTCCAGCATCGAAACAAGCAGAATAATGGTCTGTTCATTATATTGTGCTGAGCAAATTTTGTTTTGCCAAGGGGAGCTTTATGGGTGATAAGGCTCCTCTTGATAATCTAAGTTAAACATATTTAAATTTTATTTTATTATTTATACATGTTGATGAATGGACCTTTACATAATATTGCCGAACCTGACACGGAGAGAGAAAGTGAAGAGAAGATTGGGGGGGGGAGAGAAAAAGAGGGATACGCCACGCAGCAACTGCTACACCTGTTGAGTACCACAACAATGATCATCGCCCGGCCTCGGCCGGAGAGTAAGCTGACAATGCTGAAAGGCACACAAAAGAGAAAGATTACAGAGAAAGATTACATTGGAGTACATAGCAACCACGGCACAAAAGTTTCATACACTCGTGTTTAAGTCTACACATACATGTTTGTATAACACAGCAGATAACTAAACCACAGTAGTCCTTAATGTTCACGGTTTGTATACACGGTTTAAATGTTCACCAGAGGATGCAGTGACTGTGTCACCATGCAGAATGAGGGTGAAGAGTTTTTAAAGATGACTTAAAGATGGCTGTGATGGTGCAACCGTTCCCCCAAGGAGAGCAGAGGATAGACAGGAAGTCCCAGGACCCCGACCACCAGCAGCAACCCCAGGGTGCGTGTCCCCATCACTACACCACAGAGGGACATGCTTCCATCCAGATGGTGGCATAGGAGGCCCCCGGCCAGAACCCCCCCCCCAGCTGCGGCGAGCAGGCCCCGGCGGCCCAAGAAAGGCAGCCACCGCCTCCCCGGGCAACCGGCCGCCCGGGACAGGCACGGAGCAGGGTCCACGGCCCCACAAGCCCGAGGGCAGCACCCCCCACCCCCACCAGACACGAGGCCCAGCCGACGCCCACAAGGACCAGGCCGCCCCAGACGGCCGCCCGGGATGGGCCAGCACCCGCCCCCGCGCCCAAGCCACACGCCCAGGGACCCCGGCAGCAGTGGTTAAGCTTGTTGATCTGTCTCAGTGTAACTGGTGGCCTTCTACGTTGTGTCGGGCTAATGATGACTTAACACACAGCTAGCTCTCTGAGGAGATCTCCATTTATTCTGGCAACTGGCAAATTTAAACAACAACAAGAAAACGGCCATGTAATTTAGCTGCCCACTCTTGGTCCTCTGTGAATAAAGTAAATATAAGACGGGAGGAAAGTTAGCTTAAGACACATTGACTTTTAAGCTAGCAAAAGTTACTCTAGCATTACATTACATAACTCAATATTTGCATAGTAAGGCGGAAACATATATAATAATAATAATTTAAACTAAAATATACACACATTACACACATGATTAAAAACATGATACATACCTCTCCCTCAGGAGAATTGTACAAATGGGGAGAGACTAGAAGGATAAAAAGAATATGGGCTACCACAGAAGACGAAATATCTGAGGAGTGGGGCAGCTTCTAACATTTCAACAGCCAGAAACACATAACATATACAACAGATTTTGTGTAATTATATTATATTGTCTATTATAAGATGTTCATGTTTGACCCTGTTTCATTAAGATGGACCCTCAACAGAGTCGACCCAAAAGTGTACCAAAACTGGAGCCCAGTAGGTGACATGCACTATGAAGATAAGAGACATTCATTGTCAAAATTCCACAATGGCTTGGACAAAATGTTGAGGAAAAAACATTAACAAATAGGCCACTTTAGCATATACTATTGGCAGTATCAACAGTCAATATCCGTTTTTTAATTTCAAAGTAGCATAACTGCAGGTAAGTTTCCAGTTGCTTTCTAGTGCCAGTGGGTCTTGCTTCCTAGCTGTTTGAGGTTTTTGAGATTACATTGCTATTAATGACTATCACTGAAATACTGTTCAACAAAATGTAACCTTTATTTAGCCTAGCAACATATTTACATAATTTAAGTGAAAAAGTTGATCTTTGTGAATAATTATAACAATGGGGATAGCCACATAAAAAGACAAGATATATAACAACGCGTTCTTCCGGATTCGTTTTTACGACTTCCGCTCCCATCGTACGCTTCGTGTTAATATTTATTTCATCTTTGCTGTGGACCGGCATTTTCCCACAACACCCTGCTCCTGCTCTCGCAGATGACGAAAATGGCGGACAACGCATCATCGGTAGGTTTTCGAAAGATATAATGTTATTTTACTGACACTGAGCAATTCCAGGATGCAAATTAACACACTATTTTGTACAGGTCGAGATCGTCGAGGGCTGTCGCCTCCCCGTTCTTCGTAAAAACCAAGAACACGAGGACGAATGGCGTAAGTATTGTCGGTTTGTTTTTTCAGTGTCAAGCTAATGCTAGCTAGCGAACCCCAGCTGTTGTTAACAGAAGCCTCGGCCTCCAGTTGAACCACTGTAAACACGGCAGTCACCGAGGACACATGCACTTCTACTCTGCCACTGAGCTTGATTTTGAATGTTTACTGAAGTCTCTTTCATTCAATTAGTAGTTAACTCACTAATTCTGAGTGACATTTTAATACAATAAATTTATAGGATAAAGCTGGGTACCTGACAAGAGGACTGATGTTTATCTCTGATTCTCTAACTGAATTAGTTCAGGATACGTGCAAAAGATGCAAAGAAACACTAAAGTCATCCCTTGATGACTCGAACATTAAAATCCTATTTTTAATCTTCTCAAGACTCATCATGGCACTGTTTCTTTTCTGACATCTCAGTAGGAATATAAATATTCTCTGATGTTAAATAGACTCATAGCCCATTAGGTTTCATGCACTGGTTCTCAAACATTTGCCTCAATTTAGCCCCTAGAAGTCAATGTACACTCTTTTTCACTGGTCACATTTGTTTATATAAGGTGTACATAAATAATCCACTCTTGCATAGTAAAAAAAGATCATGAATTTTGCAGATACATTTTCTGTTTATCTTTTATCTCCGGATGAATTGTCTTTTGTGTATGTTTTTTTGATTTGTTTGTTTTTTATTGTCTATTTATATTTTAAGAATTTCAGGAGGCGGAAAAACACAGATCTATTAATCAACAAATTCTAGTATTATATATGAAACATATGTTTCACACAGGTTTGAGTACTATTCAGTTCAAATGTGAATTCTCTGCTTTTCTTGCAGCACTGGCAGAAATCCTAAGTGTGAAGGAAGCCTCGGCGAGAAAACTCTTCTATGTTCACTACATTGATTGTGAGTATAGTTTGTGTCTCTTCTTGTCTGTTCAACACAAAAACATTTTTTGTGTGGCATTTTTTACCCCATTCGGGTACCCTGAAATCTTTTGTGAATCAATTTATTCAGTCACTTTGTAGACTTGATTACATTACACAGAATCATCACAGCGTTTGTGTTCTTGTTTGCTTAAAATTGCTCGTGCTAAAAGTCAACAAGCGCCTGGATGAGTGGGTCACGGCGGACAGGCTGGACATGAAGAAGCTTCAGTTTCCTAAGAAAGAAGCTAAAACACCAACCAAGAATGGTCTTCCAGGTTCCCGTCCCAGTTCTCCAGAGAGAGAAGTGGTAAGTTTACACGACGGCTCTCAATGTTAATCTCAGATCCTTAAAAACTGCAATATTATTAAGATTGGCATAATTTATTAATGTGTAATAATAATATGATTGTACATTCTATGTCCTAATGTGTTATTCAGCTGCAAATGCTGAGTTTTTGTGAGGGGGAAAAAAATGCAGTTAAGATTGATAAAATGTTATTGATGATTTACATGAGTGAGATTAGGTAAACGCGCAATGTATTGCATCAAGACACTCACAGTCGCAGTTATTGAATACTACTTACTGAATATAAAAAATCTGCAAGCTGATTAAACATGTTCTGTTCAGATATGTTATCAGTGGTCAATAATTATATAATAATAAGCAGCTCAACATTTCAGTTAATAAACTGTTGTTGAGTTGGTCATTTTAATTGATGGTTGGTTTACTGGGCAGAAAACTGAAAACTACATTATGTTTGCAAAAAGATATATAGTCACTTAACTAATGACCTGCAATATGTCACCTGCTGCTTGACCAATGATTTAACTTACTATTTGGATCTCCTTTTGATTCAAATGACAGAAGCCTTGTTTACAGTATCTCTGGCGGTTTCTATATTAATGATGTGTTGATAAGATTGTGTGTGTGTACGGTGAATATCTGAGGGTTAACATGAATGTGAGTTAACCCGCTTCCTTCTGTTCCTTTCTGTTCAATTCAGAGGAAAAGTCTAGATCTCAACGTACAACCCCCCACAGCTCCTTCCAGAGGCAAAACTCTCCCCACGCCGGTACAAGTTGAATTTACCAATTCTAAAAATGACTGAGACCTTTTGTTTAAACCTGGTGTTAACATGTGTCTTGTGTGACCGTACAGATAGAAAAAATTAAGGCACAGGATCTGAAAAAAAGATCTGGTTCATCAGACATATTTTAATGCAATGCAGGTGCAGCACATCTGTGTCCATCACATCTTAATATCAGGTTTAAATGGGGGGTAATTTACATTGGACTAGTTGTTGATCAGCAATTTGATTTGCTGTGGCCACCAGACAGACACAGTCTTAGCTCTGTGTGTGCACAGATTGACAGAGCTATGCACCATCATATTAAGATGGAGGTAAAACTAGTGCCCAGCTTTTAATCATGACATTGGTGTATATTTTAAAAATTTGAACACATGCCTCTGGTCAAACTGAAATTAAATAAAACAATTTGGCTTGGAAACAGAACTTCTGATTTCAGTGTTTGGTTTGCCTGCGTTCATTTTAAGCCATATGTCTAACAATGTTTGTTTGCTTCAGAAGAGGAAAGTAGAGGCCGTCCCCGTGGCGACTCAGGTACCCCCGGCCGCCCCCGTGCCCTCCCTGCCAAGTTCAGCTGAAGCCACTCAGGCAGCTGTTTTTCCCGCTGTGAGAGAAACCAACACATTTAAGGCCAGAGAAGAGCATGAGCCGATCGCTTCGCTCACAACGGTAAAGAAAAAAACAATCAATTTTCTTTTTATAAGATTGAATTCAAGTCTTTAGTCCTTTCTTGATAAAGATGTGTTATTTCTTTCTAACCACAGAACGGCACTGCTCGACGACTTATCCCTGCTCCGCCTGGGAGGAAGAGGAAAGCTAACTGTGGGGGAACTGACGAGGTATCTCATTTTGATATATTTCCCCTTACGTCTTCTTTTAGAGTTGCATGTTTTGATTTTGTAGATACATTGTTTTATTGTTTTTTTATTGAAGTTTCCTTATGGTAGCATTCTCCAGTGTAGCAGGAGGAAAAATAATTTGAATTGGTAAATCTTATCCTTCTCACTTTAATACGCCTTTAAACAAGAGAAGTGATTCTCTTTCTATTTTCCACCATTCTCCTTTCTTACCATCCTACAAAGTATTCGACCACTTAGCACTTTTAATCAGTTTAGTGTTTTCAGGCTATGTTTTTACATGTCGCAACCTGTTCCTGTTGTTCGCTTATGGCCTAACAAATAGATATAATGGCCAATAACATGCTGGCAATTATTGGGTGGTTTACTTTTTCAATTTATACTTATTTACAAATTACTGTTTTTTTGCAGTTTTTATTTTCTATGGAAGTTACAGTTTTGTGTTTTATTATTATGAAGCTGGGTTGACTTATTGACCATTTATTTAACTGCGCTGAAATTCAGTGGTGAAACCAAATCAATTCTGAGAGACAAGCAGGTGCTTTACACATAAAATCTGACTACACAAATAAATATGTTAAGAACTTAGTATTTTCTGTATAGCATATACTTCCATTTTTATTGTGTTTGGTGCTGGCCTAACCTACACGAAGAACTGATTAGAAAATTCTGCTTAATTACATTTACATTTACAATAATAAAAAAATAATTAGACTAATTACAGTGGCCTGTGGGTTACTCATCCCCACCAACATCACTGAGAAACCCACATGAAATGAATGAAATGAATGTTTGTGTTTGCTCTTTTCCCCACTCTTCATTCACTGTCTCACATATCTATCACTGCCTTGGATTGCCAGTGTAGCTGTCTGGCTCCTGATGAACCAACACTGGAATGAACCAAAACTGCAATTGCTGTTCAATATTCCTTTCAATCATTCCCCCTTAACCAACATGTTTAGGGTAAATAAAAATCATTTTATTCTCCTCATTAGTTTCCAAAAGCCCGTGTTTTTGTGTCTTTTTCTGCCAGATGATAAAGGTTTTGCAGTATAACAAGCCCCAAAGTGCCAGTGTCTTTCTACCACCACCACCAGAGGTCTGTTTTATTTCCTATTATTGCCCATTGATTGTATTTTTTTGTCCAAATTGGGCTGTGCCTTCGTGGGTCAGATTGAAACCAATGTTCTGCTTACCTCAGACCCAGATTGAATCATTTTGTGCTAAACTGTGCTAAACTACTCAAATTACCAATTACAAAGAAAATCTAAATGTGTAAAAAAGAGTTTGTACAATCCATACGATCAATCAATCAAAGCTTTTTATTTTAAACAAATTTTAACTGCTTGAGAATAACTGCAGAAATGATGTCTCATGTGTAGAATGTCCACATTATTTACCACCAGGATTCCCAGGACAGTTCAGATGGCATCCCAACTGCACCCCGCATGACAGGCAGTCTGGTGTCGGATCGTAGCCACGATGACATTGTCACCCGGATGAAAAACATTGAGTGTATAGAGCTGGGACGGCACAGACTGAAGCCCTGGTACTTCTCACCGTACCCACAGGAACTCACCGCATTGCCCATCCTCTACCTCTGTGAATTCTGTCTCAAGTACCTCAAAAGCCTTAAATGTCTCCAGAGGCATTTGGTAAGAATCTCTTTTGAAGTGTGTCACAAGCTGCTCCCCTTAATCTCTGCCTGCTCGGATTGCTTCACATTGTGCTCATCCACTTTTTTCCTATTTTCCGTGACAGACTAAATGTAATCTAAGACATCCTCCAGGCAACGAGATCTACCGCAAAGGCACTATCTCGTTCTTTGAGATTGACGGCAGGAAAAACAAAGTCAGTAAAAGATTTTTCTCTCTCCTAAATTTTACATCACTTTTGTAATTTGTCTTTTTATTGATACCTGTCTTGTGTTTTTTTCCCCCTCAGAATTATTCCCAGAACCTGTGTTTACTTGCTAAGTGTTTCCTGGACCACAAAACGTTGTATTACGACACAGACCCTTTCCTCTTCTACGTAATGACAGAGTATGACTCCAAAGGCTTCCACATAGTGGGATACTTCTCCAAGGTATTCAGATTAAGCAAACAATTACTACAAGTGCACTGTGTACAATCCACTCAGTCTTTTATCTTACCCTAGGTACCAAAACATAAACTTTTTATTCCCTGTGCACAGGAAAAAGAGTCGACTGAAGATTATAATGTTGCCTGCATCCTGACCTTACCTCCTTACCAGCGGAGAGGTTATGGCAAACTGCTCATTGAGTTCAGTAAGTCTAGTTTTAAAAGCAGACATAGAGTGATCAGTAAATATCATCTTTGGTAACGATCCATCACTGTATCTGTCAGGTTACGAGCTGTCCAAGGTGGAAGGGAAGACGGGCACTCCAGAGAAGCCACTTTCTGACCTTGGTCTCTTGTCCTATCGCTCCTACTGGTCTCAAACCATCTTGGAAATTCTCATGGACCTTAAACCTGACAATGGAGAAAGACCACAGATAACTATCAAGTATGTGACCGTTTATATTTACCCTCTTCAAAGAATCATTTTCAGAAATGTATCCATTTATGTTCTTTTTTTTAATGATCTTTTTTTGGTACCCACAGTGAGATCAGTGAGATCACAAGTGTAAAGAAAGAAGATGTTATTTCGACACTTCAGTACCTCAATCTAATCAACTATTACAAGGTGAGAGATATGTGTAAAATCACTGTTGATGGGACTCTGCTTCAAAATGCAGATGTTTCTTACTGGATTTTATATCTGCTTCCTGAGTAATCTGAAAGAAAATAGCTAATTACCAGAAGATTGGGCCCGTTTCAGAAAACCGGATTCCCAAAGTCTGAACTCTGAGTTCACTACTACCTCCAAGATGTGAGACAGAGTTTTTATTTTTAATAAGGCTATCAGAGCTGGCTCAACAAACTCTAAGCTGTGTGTGTGTGATTAAAGAAAATGTTTAAATAAAGGGCAAAGTCTTTATAAGCTGTGGGCAACAGAAAAGTGTTAGTTGCAGTAGAGATGAAGGTTAAATAAACACTATTAAATTTGATTCAGCAGGATCAGAGGATTGTGCTTCAAAAATATTTCTCTTAAATCCAATGCAAAATATCATCATGTGAAATATTACTCCCAAAATGTGTAGTGCAGAACATGAAATCACTTTGTCTTCTTATTTGAATCTAGGGTCAGTACATCCTGACTCTTTCAGAGGACATTGTGGACGGGCACGAGAGAGCGATGCACAAGAGGCACTTGCGTATAGATCCTAAATGCCTTCACTTCACTCCAAAGGACTGGAGCAAGAGGGGCAAGTGGTAGAGTCCCAGCCCGGTTCGCCGAATGTTCTCTTCGAAGTCGAACAGCGGACATGAAACTAACAGTGGATCAGATGAAGGTTTTTGTTGAGCTTTCTCACCAAGAACCTTTTTCAGCACGGGACCTCTTCATGAAAGGAACAGTGAAAGTAAAATGTCTCTTGAGATGCATAGGCTTCAATTGAGAATATGATTTGTGTGTGATTTTATAAAGCTGTCAAACTTGGGGATGGAACTCGTGTTAACCGTAACACTGTCAAAATACATAACACACTTTCTACTGTGTAAAAGATCCTGTTCATGACTAAAACAGTGCATTGAAAGTGGCATATAGTGTCTGTTTATATTATAGTGTAAATTAAAGCCTAAAGCACCTAATGGTGGTTGTATAGCCAGTTTTAGTTCAGCAGTAAATTGCTTCATCTGTTGACGAGGTCATATTTTGTACAATAATCAAAGAGAATTTCTTTTCCTTTTGTTGTTGCTTTGGCTATCACAAACAAAAGTGTCTTTTTGTCCTTTGATTTGCCAAGTTGAAATGTCATCACAATAATTTATATGTCCCTAAAAGGCTTGATTGTAGACATAGTCCAACAAGGTCTCTTGTGTGACTGTCACTTAAGTCATATTTCTGAAACCTTTGCACATGGAAAGTAAACTTGACCAGCAGATCATCTAAACAATGGGCCAACTAACACCTGAACAGCCATTTTCTACTTTAAATAGGGAAATCTATTTACAATGTTCAGGGTTCAAGACACCTCTCAGACACCTCTTGCTGGGTACAAGAGTTTGAATAATTTTCAAGAAGTTTAAAAAATATAATCTGACAAGCAGGCTGTGGTTTCTTTTCTACTTCTTGCAAGTGACTAACTGAGATGTGTATTGGTTGTATGTAAATGCGAAATGTACAGTGAAAATTTCAGATGTTTTTTGGACATAGATACCTGTCTTTAAATTTTCATCTCAACACAGTAAATTTCTGTTTACTGGGACTCTCAAGTAATTGAACAGAAATGGTCTAGTAGTTTATTGCAGTTAGGGCTATTTTTAGGGTCAGCGTATGACAATGAAGGTGGAGTAGGCCATTCTAATCTAATGCACTTTTTAAATGGAAAAAAAAAAAAAAGAAGCAAAATCTAATCTAGCAGACATCTCTTAGATATCTCTTCATGCTTCACTAGCTGTGTGTGCAATGAAAAACATATCAGTTGCTACTTGGGCTTGGAAAGTGGCTGAGATTGATCTGCATTTTGCCATTCCAGCCAACCAGGCGCAGGAGAGTTGTGAGTATTGCTATATAGAGTTGGTGTTTAGGCTCTGGGAAACAGTTTTGTTCTGCATGTTAGCTTTGCAATAGCAACCCCTAGCTGACCCACTGTCTAGCTACCTTGTTTGCATCATCTTGGCAATGCACATCAATGAATTTTTGGGGCTAGTTTTCTGACAATGTTGAAGGGACCAGTGTGTTTGCCAGGCAGTTGAGTTAAAATAGGAATTGCTTACTCCACCTTTAATAAAGTACACCTCACTTGTTAAAGTATGTATATTTAAAAAACAAAAAACAGCCAGAACCATGTAGAGGCAGACCCACAATTTAACTGAAGCTCTATAGTTCTAACAATGTACCAACATGATTGGTTCGGGGTCTTATAATTTCCTTGGTTTAAGTAGTTGGTTTGTAGTCTTTCAGATCAACAGCTCTTTGTTCAAATGATCCCCAGTCATGATCAGTGATTCAAAGGATGTTCCCCTCGTTAAACGTATGTCTGCTGTGACTGTACATACTGAAGACAAAAGCCATGCTGAACTGTTAGAGGAATGTAAATTTAGTGTACAGTTGTCTTTTTACACTCAATGTTATCTAACAGGCTGCACAATAGTAACAGGAAAAGACCTGAAAGTGATATCTTACTTTTTGTTTGTGTTTATGTTTACATGTTAAAAAGGACGAAGAATTTACCCTGTTGAAAAGATTTAGTATATGTTTATGTGAAACACAGTTGGCAGTTATCATTTGAGCGTTTGATATGAAAAGCTTGTTGAATTGATTAAAAAAAAATAATAATCTTCAGCTTATTGGTGTCTTTAATGTGTATATTCTTACTGGAAGTGAGGCCTGAGAAGAAAGAAGAGCAGTGATGAAGTTATTCAGGTTAAAATAAACAGTGTGGCATTTCAAAAAATACCACCAGGGGGCAGCACCATTGCTTTACTTTGAATTCACAATTGCATTATCAAAGTTCAAACCAAAGGCTACCTTAATGCATGAAGGATGTTTGTTGAAAGCAAAATGTAATAATGCAACCTGACCACTGTAATGGTGTTACAGCTGCCGAAGGACTGAGTAAATCTGACAGCTGCACTGGATCAAATGCGGTAACTCAAGTTACAAGATTAAATAACAAAAACAAGAACTAAACTAAGGAAGTTGCCTAGTGCACTGCTGCATGTGTGACATAATACTGCCTGCTGCTGATGTACACCTCTACAGCTGGACTGGGCAAGATAGGCTCAGAGCTGACAGTCTCAACTTGCTTGTGTTACACTGTTTTCAGCGTTTCAGCTAGCTGTTCAACAGTCTTCTCTCTGCAGGAGGCGTCGTTGAAGAGTTGACGTGTTTCCTCAGCAGCAAGCAGGTCAGTGATCACCAGGCGGGTGCTTGGGCCTGTTGATGGTGACATATCTGCATGTTAGATTTGAATTATCAGCCATTCTTCTCCCACACTACTTCTTGCACTGCAGCTCTGATGAAGCCTCTCTCCAATGTTGCATCACACCAGTTTTCTTTCTGCACCAGAGAGGAATTTCACACAAATCTAAAATCCTTCCCCCCTCATTACTTATTTGGGCAGGCTTCCTGACATGTAAATTTCCTCTAGATTCCTGGCTGCTGGCAAGTTCTGTAATATTTGGGCCTAGAAAACTATTATATCAAGATGGTAAGGGGAAAAGATCAGTTTCAAAGAGGGTTTAGTTGTAGGGTCATGGATGAGAGAAGCTATAGTCACAGAATCTCCCCGGCTGGCTGGGGTTTCAATAGGAACAAAGGGACATTTGAATTTAGGAATGACATCAGTACATTTCTAGACAGTGTGCATTTATGACTGATTGTTGTGCATTGCTGTAATATGCAAGGACAAACAGAAGAGCAACTCTTCCTCAGATGCATGATCAGGCTGTCATCAAGAACATGCAATCAGCACTCGCATAGAGTTTTGGTGCATAAACCCCTCATTACAAAGATGGATGAACATATGAGTTCAGTGTTGTAAAAATACACCGCTACACAGAGATGTAGAGAAAGTAGTATAAGTTACCTTTCACCATATTCTCAACATGTGCATGTGGAAGTACACCAAGAGAACAGTACAGGCCTGAATACTTGATCCAAGGCCTGCTGTGTGTCCATCCTTGATTCATCCTTTATCTGACAAGGACATGAGGAGGAAGGAGGAGAGAAAGGGTCTGCGGTATGGGTTGCTGCCTTAGAGGAAAGGAACAGTCACTGCAAATCACTACAAAGTTGTTCCCAATCATCAGCTCCATGCTATTATGATGAAAGTCACCTGATTTAAACCCAAATGAACACCTATGGGAGATTTTAAACTGATATGTCAGACTGCGCCATCCACCACTATCATCAAAACACCAAAATATCTTTTGTTGAGATGCCGTTTCATCTTTCCAGCATCGTTGCAGAGACTTTTGGAAACTGTGCAAACGCTGAGTGAAGCTTCAGGTATTTTTACTCATAGCCTTGACTTTAAATGTTTAGATTCTTGAAAACTATCAGTTAAGACCTGTCACTATGGAGGAATAAATCATTAGTGGGAGTTGATGTATAATAACCAGCAAACATTAATGCATTCTGGTTGAGTTTTACTGGAGTTGAACTTTAACACTATGTCGTGGTTGATTATCCTTTGTTATTGTTTGACAGTGCAAGAGGGACAGATCTTAAGGAAAGTAGATGTTATTCTCAAGCAGTATGTGTGGGCTCTTGGTCTTAGTGGAACATTTCCACATGGTGTCACTGTAGCACTGTAGTGGTGTTGTGGCTCTATTTTGTTTGGGAACTCAGCAGATTCAGACATCACAAATCATGCTCCAGCACAGAAAACTATTTATTTATCTTTGTGTAACAGGAAGTACAGTTTATGTTAATCTGGGGTGATGGACCCAAGTGAAAACGAAGAGCATTAATGCTATAATTTTTTTATATAGACAATTTAGCACATAGTGTTACTAGAATATATTTGTGCCCTCCACATTGCTGCATAGAAATTTAGTTACGGTTTGACTAAAATTGTTTTCATACAGCAGCTAAAAGTCATACAATTACTCTTTTTTTTTTTTTTTAAACAGACCCTGATGGAGGCAACAGCTCCAACAACACCTCCTGACCACTAATGAACACACAAGGAGGTATGTTTGTAAGAAAACTGTTTTAACTACTATCAACTCGTGTTTTTAATTCTTATCTCTACAAGACACGCACTACCAACAACGCAGGCCTCCTCCTCCTCCTCCCCCGCCCTCAACCCCAGACCAGAGCCGCTGACCTCGTAGCACTCACAGCCATATGGTACGGCCAGGTCAAAACTCTGTGCAGTAATTAGGGGGATGGTGACGGACACTTGGCTCTCGCTGGCATGTAGGTTAAGCAGCATGAATGCATGAATCGTCTTCTCCTCTCCTGATCATCATTAAATGGTTTCCCCAAAATTCGCAGGTATGTGTTTTTTTGAGACGGTGTTGTGGCCGACCGGGGGAGGAAAAGCCAAGCTGTGTTGCTACACTCCTCATTGTTCTCGAGCAGGTTGATTGTTTGTTATGATCTCGACCCACACTGACGACGTTTGGGGAGTACACAAGAGGACTGTTCAAGTAAACATAGTGTCACACTCGCGCACACTGCCTTTTTCACCTTTGCCCCTGAGCTTTCGTGCCGTTATCTCTCTGGTGCAGAAATGACGGTTTTGGCACCAAAGAATAAGCCTTTAAACGAATGTGTCTGATGTCAGGAGCACCCGTTTCCAGCAGTGTATTGGTAAATGAAAGGGTTATAGCCTAATTATAGTGACTATCTTGATACAACATTGCATCAGCATTTAATGTGACACATTTCTGGTTGTACATGTGATGTCATTACATGAGGAAATTGAGCATTTGATGCACACTCAAGGCAAGTGAAGGGTTTTTCATTTTATTGTAAGACGCAGAGAGGGCACTGCTGTCCGTCCGTCGCTGATTCAACCTCTCTCTGACAAGGAGATGAGGAGGGGGGAGGAGAGAGAGAGAGAGAGAGGGGCTGGGTGAAGCTGTGTCTGTGTGTGTGTGTGAGAGAGAGAGAGAGGAGGAGGAGGAGGAGGAGGAGGAGGAGAAAGAGGGGGTTGGCTTAGTGTGATGTGAATGGAATAGAATCAGCGCGAGAGGGAGAAAGAGGGAGGAGGACAGCACAAATCAACCTGCCTCTTGACTTTAACAACAGAATAGAGGAGCCGGTAGACACAGAGATCGGGAAGTGTGCGCGTCTTGTGTTGTTTTATTTTATTTTTGGAGAGAGGAAGAGGACATCAGACAGGAGGAACTGAAGGAGGAGGAGAAAGAGTCTCACCGTGGAGATAGATAGCAGAAAAATGCTGTCATGGGGAGAGAAGGGGAGGGAGTCGGCAGAGAGGAACAGGATGAAACAAGGCAGGGTCGAGCAGAACTGAAATGTGGAGGTAAGCCTTTTCTTTCTGTACTGAGAATTCACATTCCAGCCTCCCTGTGCCCTCTTTCTGATGATAATCAATCCAGACGGCTGGATCGGCTCACCGTGTATGCCACATACCTCTGTATAGGCATGCATATGCTCTCTTAGTCACACAATCCAACCTGAGACAATGTATGAGAGCGAGAGAGGATATGAAATAATGGCTTGGCACTATCCTGCCATGCATCTTGTCCTCCCTCTGCCTCTCTGCCCATTGTATTGTTGTCACCTCTTTAAAAATGCAGTTTACTCAGTGAGCCAAGGTGCCCTGTACATACCATTTACACGCAAGGTAGGTTTGAATCCAACCTTTGTCGCATTTCATCCCGGCCTGCCCTTCTTTTCCTCCTCATCTCCTGACACCAGCCCCCACCCCCCACCCCTTCCCTCATCATCTTTCCCTCTCCCTCCATTGTGCACCCTCCACCGAGGCGAGATCATCTTAAAAACAGTGTTATGACATTGTCAAGAAGGCACTGCGAAACCTTGCTGTAGAGTGCTAGTGGCTGCAGGACTCAGAGATGAGGGCAAGGTGGAGGAGGGGAGGAGGGGAGGAGGGGAGAGATAGATGGAGGGACACTCAGAGACTGAAAGAGAGACAGGCGGAAAGAAGATGCAGGAACAAAAAAAAAGGATCAGGATTTATACCAGATATATGTTTTCAAAGACAAAAGAAAAAAAAAAATCCACCAGTCTGCAGAGTGCCGGGATTTGCGAGGATAAAGACGATTGTAACACTGCTGCATGTGATATGAACAGACAATGATGGAATGGAGAAGCACAGCCGGGATTGGGGTGTTGTTTTCAAGGTGGCAGAGAAAAAGAGGGATGCAGGAGTCAGGCTCCCTCGTCCCCTCCTCACCCTCACCCCCCTCGCACCGATGGGGATATGTGTGTGTGTTTATGAGACGTTAAGGTTTCAGGGGCTGGATGGGATGCTGCTGTAGGGGAAGAAAAGCAGGGATGGGGAGATGAGAGGGAGGAAGACAAGCAGCAGCAGCTTACATAAGCCAGTGCACTCAACGGACGGGCCATTTAATTTACATTGAGCTGCATGGTCCCTCACCCAGTGTGGTATTCAC
Source organism: Chelon labrosus (assembly GCF_963514085.1). Classification (NCBI taxonomy): domain Eukaryota; kingdom Metazoa; phylum Chordata; class Actinopteri; order Mugiliformes; family Mugilidae; genus Chelon; species Chelon labrosus. The sequence goes on along the minus strand of NC_140350.1, from coordinate 2,803,108 downwards.
TGTGGTTGATACTACCGTTTTAAATGATAAAATGCAGTTTGACCTTACAGGATGGAAGGAAGCGTATAAGTGAGTGGCACCTAATGGCGTTGAGTTTTTATTCCCAGCTGCATTCACAGGAGGGTGTGATGTTTTTCATCAGGGTCAGCTTTGTCTGGACAGTCAGGTGTTAATTATTATGGCGAATGATAAGCATGTCTGCGTGAGGTGCACTGACATAATGCTGCTCTCATCATGCAGCCTGAACTCAACCTGCTGTTGAGTTTTGTTGCTGCTGCCATCCACTGTGCTGCATTTACAGTATACATCAAAGTAACTAAACCCCCAAACTACAGCCTTTCACTAACAATGTAACAAAATGAACAGCCCAAACACTGAGAGCAGGTGCACAGAATGTAAATGTGACTTTAAAAGCAGGCTAATGCCAGAATAACTGTTCCTTGTAGTCTCTAAAATCCTCTCTGTTTCCATAGAATAATTGTTTTTGGCCAAACAAGGCCGCTTTATTATGTGCCCTCACTCCTGGAGACTAAGTAAAACCTACCGCTCTGCTAGTATTGTACTATAGCAGCTAGCACCAGTTCATTATGTTTCATAATCAAATAACATCAAACAATTACATGTCTGTCTGCTATTACTTTAGAGCTAGAGCTTGTTGTGTCAGTGATGACGAGAGATAAGAGGCGTCGTGATTGGGGCTGTAACTAACGATGCTCTCATTATTGACTAATCGGAGGGTTATCTGGCTTATTACAACAAGGAAAATAGTGAAAAGTAAAGAATGGTGATTCATGCAGATTTCTTTTTTGGTCTAACTCAACCAAAAATATTAAGTTGATCAAAATTAAATTAGCGGATTGTGACATTACTTAAGCATGTGTAACCAAAATTGCTGCAGTTAATTAATTGACAAATGGGTTTAGGGATGAATTTTAAAATATCCATATCTGTCTAATCTGCTCTGGGCACACTTCCCAGTTAGTCCTTATGAAACCTCTGTGTGAATGTATAGTATGTATGTATTCAGACACACGTTATTTAACATGTGAAACTACAGTTTATTTTTTGGTCCCTCTCATGGAGAGAAACTAGAATGTCCAGGACCAAAAGAATGAAGAAAGCGTGTCATTCTGGTGTTTTATGGCATCATCTACCTACACCTATTTGTGTTCTTTCTCATGGGATGTTTCCTCTGTGGGACTAAGAGGAGCAGAATCACAGTAGATTTTCGAATCGATTGGCCAAACATGAGCCAAGAGCGCTTGGCTGCATACATGTGTCCATCATGTGTAGTCAGATTTAGCTGTCAGCTCTCTTTGTTTCTCTCTGCCGTAGAATAATCCTATGCTGCTTATGCCAGCCGTGACCTTTGACATCAGAAACCATGTAGCTTGTAGATCAGCACTAATATCTTCTGAAGCTCTCTCTCTGTCAGGATTTAAACGCTCACATTGTTTATCCAGTTTCTGTACAGAAACGCGACTCCTAAAATGACTCCCTGTCCACAGAACATCAGCAAATATCTGGTAATATTCAACAATCAATAATCCTCATTTGACAATATGATGGAAATTCAGTTTAAAGGTAAAACATTACTTTCATTTTGCACTGCACCATACAAGAGTATCCTGGAATGCACTGTATGTTTGGACAAAAAGTGACTTGATCTGGCTTTGCACTCAGTCTTCTACATTTAGATGAGCTTGTCGTAAGGTTACTAGGCAGATTTTGCTCTGGTCTGACTCAGCATCGTATCATTCCTCTCATTTGGAGCCATTTTGCATGGCTACACCCCGGCAGGCTCCCTGTGGGGACTCAGCGAGGAGGGCAGTTGGACAGGCAGAGCCTTCCCGTCCATCGGATGGCAGGATGCCGGCGGCGAAAACCACTGGCTGGATCCTCTTAGCCCGTGCTCCCTGTTGTCACCTGTCCCCTGTTGGCCAGTGATCTTAACAGAAGATCAGGCCTCACTGGTTTTGTCGGAGGCTGGCACCTTTTTGAAACCACGAACAAGTAGCACAAATAGAAAGAAGCATAAAACATTGAAAATGTAGGAGAATGACTCATGATTCAGATTGTCGGATAAAGCAGTACTGCATAGTTATGACAAATTATTATGACAAATATTCAGTGAGACTTTTTATCAGTCCAAAAGTCAGTTCTCACTGGCTACGTAGCCGCTATTATCTTCTTTAAAAGTAGCATTTAGAAAGTATTCCTCAGTTTTCTCAGGATATGCACAAGATAATGGTAGTTAACATCATTTTCGAAGCTACTCCATTTTCCTAAAGCTGTTTGGGTGTATGGATGACATTTTAGACCTATTTTAAAAACAATGTTGTTGTAGTTCTTTTGAAAGCTATTGTACCTTCTGAAAGGGAGAGTAATAGTCACTGAGGCAGGCATGTGTACCAACAAAAGCCTGACGTAATGGTCCTAAAATATGTGGATATCCATCTACACGAGACATATTTATGTAAGCATCTGTTCTACATACAACCCATATGAATAAAACACCTTAATCTAGTCTATGTTGCAAAATGCCCCCTTGCAGAAATATATTCAAGCTTATTATACTTAATCAGAATGTCCCTCTTGGTTATACCATCATACATACATTAAAACATTACGCGGTGCAGTGGCTCCTTCTCATTGTTCTTGTTGCCATTACGGGACAAGTGCACTCAGGGGTATTTAGAGCCACTGAAAGCAGAACAGGACCGACCATTTACGCTCGCACCACGTCTCGTCATCGCCATACGTGGTCGATAGAGATCATAAAGGCAGAAACAGAGTTTAAAAATACCCCCATGAGGTACTCTATTCTGGAGAAGATGTGTGAAATGTTAGAGACTATCAGTGGGTTTATTTCAGGCTGAAAGGCCTCTTTGTTCTGTCACAACTATGAGAAGGAAGCTGCATCCTCAGCCGTTTCATTTACATGTTGAAGGCGTCCCTAATAGAAAGAAATGAGAGGAGGGAGCAGTTTGAGTAAATACCTTCAAGTGCTGCGTTGTCTGTCAACCCCTATGGGGGCTAAACAGACAAACCGCACACAGGAAACTGACTGTGAGATGCAATCTTAGTGGCATAAAAGGGAAGAACATTTTTTTTGTGTCTCACATTCGCTTTGAGTTTAAGTTCTGCCACATTTCCCCTTATTCTTAGTCACTTTTATGATGAACTTCACATTCGAGCCTGTTCTGTTTGTAAAGGCCCAGTGCTGCCTGAATCACCTTGCTGGCAGCGTTAGTGGTACGTAATTCACACAATACATTTTGACGTCCTTGTCACTTGTTGTCATTCACAAGTGTGAAGCCACAGATGTACAGAAAGTGTTCCTTCCCCTGATCATAGTCTACGCACATAGCATCACAGAAAAACTCTAAAAAAGCCACCGCCTGCGTCAGCCTAGTTAGCATATTGGTGCACGAGCTGCTCTGTTTTATGTAGGTCAGAAGGTGCAGAGCTGCTGGTGTAAATGACACGAGGCTACCAGGAAGAGGGGAGGCTGTAAACAGCAGCGGTGAACCCATCTGAGGGGTTTGCTGCACATTTTCATACAGTTCATATTATTTTTAACTAGCTCTGTTAGCATCAGGAATCAATCCTCTAGGTTTGCTTTGGGGGTGCTGGTTGATTCAACACTACTAATTTATTTAACAATATTTGCATAATTTACCACAAAAGAAACAAAAATTCTAAGAAAGGCTTGGCTAGAACTTAAAGCTTTGAGAAGCCGGATTGGTGAGTTTAGAGACGTCTGCGCAGTGAAAGTCTATTAATCTATAGACTAGTCTATTTCTCCAAATAATGATAGCAAATTCCATCTGAGCTCATAATGGACACAGACAGAACCAGTGTAGCTTGTAAGTCTGATGGTAATCATTTAGAAGTGACCTTTCCCTGCTGATGTACATAAGCAGCACTCATTGATAGTAAGTGAAGACAGCGTCTGGTTTAAGACTTCAGGCTGAAAAAAGGGGGACGCGTTTGGGTAGTGCTGCAGCCATTTCATGGGCTATGTTATAATAGGATAGTGAGGAAGCAGAGGAGGTCAGCATTCTCTTCCTCTCAGAGCATAAAAAGGTAAAGTAACACTTCAGAGTGTTATTAAAGCAGTGCTGGGCAATCTCTTTTCCTCTGCTGCAGAGCTCGGTTGCACAGATGACGGGGGGGTGGGGCAGTGAACCGTTGATCTCAACATAATAGATACAGCCATGAAGCTGAGGGTCAGTTCCTTTCCCTGTCACACATGCTCACACACACCCATGCTCCCCAACGCACAAACAGAGAGGGCAGTCGCAGAGGGACAGCTGTTCTTCCTGTCGCTGTGTGGACGGTGGACCACATCTATAAGGCTTGGACACAGTTTCATAGCGTCAGCAAAGGCACACATGTTCTCAGACCACCTCTAACTTATAGGACTTAAATCTCTCTCTCTCCCTCTGCTCGTCCCTCTGTCACACCCTTGGCCTGCCACAAGGTGTATTTTCAGATACACAGGAAGTGGCAGTGCTCTGGCAGCGCACAGCCGCGATGTCATGGCAAATAACATCGTCAAACAATAGCGGGCACTTGGTACATTCTTTTTGTGGTGGCTAAGTTATTATAAAAACAATAGCACACACGTTTGCATCTGAGTGCATCAGTCGCAGGTCGTGCTATTTATTGCAAGAGGAAGTTAGCCTTTAATATGGACAATACTATAGAAGGAGCTTTTCTGAGCCTACTTCCTCTTTGCTATAACAGAAGGGGGAGGTTCACTGAGAAGAAATAACAGAAAAGAATGTCCGCATGCACTGATTTGCAAAACTTTCAGATCTATACTTTTTGCTCTGGCGCCGAATGTCGTGTCTTTGCAACTTGCTACTCACGGTAAAAACCTTGTCACTTTCAAAAAGACAGAAAAACACGAACTGAAACTGGACCAGACGGCGCTGAAGTCACACGATAGATGACCTTTACCATAGTGACTTACTGTAAGACATGAGGCGTGCATCCACGGAGCAGTCACACACAGACATAGATATAAGTCATAACAAATCAGCTCCAGCGTCTGCACGAGCATCCTCAGTGGTGCGGGAGTGGACAAGGGAGCAACCAACCTATAAATAATTAACATCACGGTAACCCTCGCCCCCTTTTGCCCAGCCTTATTAATAATGTATGAGCCAGAAGACTTATTTTCTTTTTTCTTTTTTTTTTCTTTCTTTTTTTGAAGGACATATCTAAAGGAGGGCAGTTGTCCTTGAAAATGAAAGTATTTGATTGTGTGGATTGGCGGCTATATCGTGTGAAGCCTAGAGGAAGTCCTGACCTCCACATAAAACTATAACAACAGTGAACAGAGTGGACAAAAACTGCCTTTTACTGACTCTTTGGTTGACTGGGGCTTTCGGAAGAAGAGACATTTAACATTGTATTGCTGTATTTCAATCTCCAGATATGTTTGAGCTAATCACATCCTTCTTTCAAACATATAAATAAGATACAGATAGTGTTATATATTTATTAATAGATGAAGGAGGATAGGTGTCAGAGTTGAAGGAAATTATTTAACGCTGCTTCTTTAAGTGATGCTCTTCTGTCTGTCAGCATCACTTAGAAATGCTGTGAAAACATCATCAGGGCACGTATTCACAAATCAGTGATGATTCATGAGTAACATTAAAGGCAACAATGTGTGTAGAATTGCCTGCATGAAAGATTATCATTGACATGATCACGCTGGTCATACGCTGGAGTACCGGTTTCTGCCACAGCAAAATGCTGCTCAGGGTAATGGCAGACATTTCTGTGAGATCACTGTAAAGCCTGCTGTCTTGCTGTCACCTTGAAAGCTATACTTGTTTTTTTTTTTAAACTGGCCCATTGAGCACCAGGTGCAGAGGATGCAGGCTTATGTGTCTTTGGGGACCAATAGCTGAGACTGACGTTTGCAAAACAGTTTGAATGAAAAAGAGATAAAACACATTACAACAAGAAGAGAGTGCAGCAGTGCTATCCACTTAGAAGCCTCTGGACTTGGCCCAATTCACTGTCTGCAGTGTGGTGGTGGTAGTGGTGGGGGTTCAGAGGGGGAAGATTGAGGATGCCTAGAGCAAGTGTTGGGCATTAGAATGAACTCATTTTCTGAATCGGATCCAGCCACATTAATGCACATTTACGCTCTTAAAAGCATTGCGGCTACTTCAGTTCAGTGTCACATATTCGGAAGCAAAGCAGGAATGCAACCTTATCTCAGATGTAGCAGGGTTGCATACAATCAATAAGGAGAGTGAGACTGAGCCTGGCTTTATATTTACCAAAATCAATCACTATTAGGAGTTGATTTAGACCTTGTGGTTAAGAATCCACAAGGCAGCTTTTAACTATAAGGATAGATGGTGACACTCGAGCAGCCCCAGACTATGAGGCTGGACATTTGAAAGGAAAGATGCCTGACAAGTCTCTAAGTACAGTAACATTGCTCCACCTTCATGTGTCATTTTAACATCATGTGCCAAAAGTGTTTGCTGCTTTGAAAGGCCCCTGGAAAGCTCCTTGCGTCATGCTGTATTGTGGTTTATTTCACAACTTCAGCCTCTGACTGAAAGACAATAACATCAAGTGGAAGGTCTAACCAACTGCTGCAGTCTGATGTGTTAGACTCGATAAGCCCGCAGTGAGAGCAAAACTTTTGTCACTGATCAGACTTAATTGCTGCTAAGCTGTTAAGCCGATTGCTGCAGCTTCACCTGAAGGGAAAACAGATCAAATCTCAATCGTCCAGATTGGAACCCAATCTTTCTTTTGCACTTCAAACGAAGGCACCATCAGCACTAATTATGATAAAAGAACATGAGACGAAGGTTGAGTAGACTTCAGTATCTGGCAGAAAGCGAAAATCTGCTCATTCATGCTGCACCGCGGCAGCCTGTCTCCTGTAGGTGTGGAAGTGTCGAGCAGAAACGATGACGACATCCATCCTCCCAGAGTTCAAGAGTCACACGTCTCTTCCTGTTTCACAGGACACAGACTTGCATGAGCGAGAGCAGAATAAGTCAAGCGGCCATGACTTCCCCAAAGCAGTCCATGTCTAATTTGACTCTCCTCTGCTCTTCAGTTTGTGTCCTGACGTTGTACACTAGAGACCCATTAACCTTGCCCTGGACTTAACATGGAAACTGGACTGGTCATCAGTTAAACCAAAGTTTTACCTTGGGCAGTAACGGTCCTTTAATGTGAATCTGGTGCAGAAAGACGAAAAGGAATGTACTCCAAAGGACAGAGATGTAATCTTTACAGATTTCGTGCGAGTGTGTACAGAGATGTGTATAAAAATAGCCTGCTTTGAGTAATAATGTGTCTAATATGATGATTTATGATGATTTATATGATTTACCATAAGAAACGTAATACTGTATATACTCCCTCACTTTTCATTGAAAAATGATTTTATCTGGTTCTAAGTCCATTCTTGTGTACGTATAGTGCAAGCCTCAAATTTCCATATCACACTCGTAGTCATCTGCCTCCTAAAATCTAATTTAATGTGAGCGCTGACAAACGTTCCCCTTTCAACAGATGCATTAAAATAGTCCTTAAGCGTGAAAATCCAAATTTAGGTTATTCTCTAGAGTGAAACGCTAACATGTAATATGTACCAAATGTCATTTTTGATAGGAGAGGATCACAGAGTCATTTTACTTTTCCATTTCTTCTCAAAATGTTACAACATCAAGAAACATTGTCATCACTTCTGACTGACACAAGAACACACAAAGATTTTTGTCAAGTGTGTTTTAGCTAGAGGATGTGAGCACAATACTGAGGTCATTACTGTCCACAGGTTGAGTTCTGAGACGCAGGATTAAACACTGCTGTCTACATGCATTATTGAGTTTCCCAGGGATGGAGACTGGCTCTTGTAACATGAGGGAATCTGTGGACAGCATGAGGCAGCCGCCTCCCAGTGGTCTTAGCGGATGCTCCAGATCTTAAAAAAAAAAAAAAACAATCCTGGAGAGCATCAGCTGCATGTCTGGGTCATTCCTCCTGGACTGATTCTGAGTCAGAAAAAATAAACTATGGGGCTCTAATCAACAGACAGCTATTCAATAAATAAATTAAGTAGCCTTAACAGTTATGATCAGAAGTTCTCATCCATGATTGATTTCATGTGATAAACTTTAGTGTGGATGACAGGCAGGACAATTTATGGCAAATGATGTAGAGTCATGCCAAAGAAATCACAGAATCAAATTCTGTTCATTCTCTTCTCAACGCCAATAAAGCATTTGGTGAGAGTCATGTGATATCTGGTGATGTGGTGGTAGAGTTGTTGCTCAGGGAGCATCAGGGGTCAGGCATGGTTTTCATCTACTGTGACTGACATGGGGAAATGTGGATGTGGGCGAGTCCATGCAGCTATTACTGAACGGAGTGTGCCACCTGATATCTCTGCAGTAGCCTCTGCATGGACAGTGAGCTACTGGTTTATATTGGTAGCAGTGTATGTACTACACCATAATGATAGCAGTAGCCTATAGTTCAAGGCAGTTGTCTGCTGAATTCAAAGAGGAAATAAATTCCTTTTAGTTCAGCAAGTTTTCACATGCAATGCAGTGTTATGATGTTGTGTTTGTGAACCAGTGAGATACAGAATGTCTGAGCCAAAAGCAATTTACAATCAGACAACAATTAGCTGTCCTGAAAGCTTTTGAAAAAAGAGCTTTCCGTTGCTGTTTATTGTCTCGAGCCTTCATGATATCATTAAGCTCTTTTTTATTGCCACTCAGTCAGTCCTGCTATTATGAAATTATCAATTTATGATTATACATTATACATTTGGTTTAAGCCAGGTTTATCCTTGGAAAAAAAATAAGCTGGTTATTGATAATTTGTATTTTATTTTTTTCTGGGATACCAGTGTGCTTGCTCTGTTTAAACGAGACAGTTTTGTTGAGCTGAGAGGATGTGCCATTCAGTGACGTTTAAATTGTCGGGTAGTAGCAGGAAATACGACAGCTTCCCAAATAAATAAAGCAGAAACTTGAGGGGGCAGGGACAAAACATTCAGTTCCTCTTCACTTTGTACTTCTACGTAAGGTATATCACACTTCTCTATAGTGGTAACGCGGGCCAGTTTCTGTTCAGTCAGAAGATACTGTTGAAGGCGGCGGCTGTGTGAATTTTAAATACTGGTCTAAAATGGTGAAGATCTGACTGAGGACGTCACATATCACTAATGGTAAGAAAATAGCAACACTGGGCACTAATGTATGAATTAAACTCTTTTAGAGGGAACGGATTAAGTTGTTATATATTATTTACCCTCACAGAGTGGTAACAGAAGAAAAATGTCTTCATGTTGGCTAGATATTAAAACACAGTCCATATTCTTTGTATTTCCTTTTCAAATCTGGTTTCAATTAAGTACAAACCTAAAATTAAAAAATGAATAACCTAAAAATCTACAACAACTGAAAATGTAGTGTATGACGTTTCAGGCACAATGGAGCAACACTGTAATAAATGAGGAACTAATCAAACATCTACAGATACTAATATCTTAAATGTAAGGTTTTGAGTGAGCCAATAAATATCAGTGGTGTTAAGCAATTCAGTATCACATCAAGGGAGAATAGCACAGAAATACACAGTGTGTTGAATAAGTTACCAAACTCTTATAGATAGTAAAGTCAGCGCTGCACATACTGTGTTCATATCTCATCTTAATGTGTTAATTTTTCACATTTGCAGTTTGCCACTTAGCTAACAGACGCATACTAGTGTTTACTGATAGAGTGCCACCTTGATCTTTTCTCATGTTTGTCCAATTTTCTTCATGCTTACAGCTTCCAGCTGGATTGTAGGAGGTACAATAATGTTTTCCTCCCAGACTTTTGTTTCTCCAACCACCAAATCCTTATTGATTTTGGATCTGACATATACACAATATCTGTTTCTTACTATGGTGCTGAGAAAGCTGAGAAATATGCGGAGGCTAAAGATTTTTTCGGTCGGCCATCATCATCTTCAGTTTTATATATGGGCAGTTAAACGTCAGGATCATTTTTCCGCCCAGTTTGTCATTGTTTTGCTCTCGTAGTTTGCCGAGGAGTACGACCAAGGTCAACGGCGCAGGAATCATCAGTGGAGCGTGTGTTTGACGAAAGTGGAGCCATTTCGGTAGAGTACACAGGGTTATTATAAAGCTCTGGTGGACTGGATACCACATAGAGAGGGTGGCGCCACGCAGGTTGCTATGGAAACAAGGACTGATTCATGGGTCGGGGGTCTTAAGAAGCTCAGGAGCATGTGATTTTTGCAAAGGTAGTGAGTGATAAGTGTCAACCCGTGCTATGTGTTGGTGGAGAGCAGGAGTGTTTATTTGGCCGACCCTGTAGGTCCAGTTTGTTTTTGGAACTACACAAAGGCAATCTGTGGTTTAAAAAAAAAAAAGAAAAAAAAGAAAAAAAAAGAACCTGCTGCCAATGATTTACACTCCCACTTTGAGCCAATGGATAAAACTGATTGCTTGCCCTTTTCTTTTACGAGGCATTGTGAAACACAGAGATGATGCTGCAGCTTATGATTGCACACATATAATTTGTTCCTGCATGATGTTTGAGAACATCATGAGAGTTCCCAGATAGAAACATGAGGGGGTTTTCAATGTCAAAAGCTTTGGCACTGTATTGACACTGCACAGAGGCTGCTTTGTGTGAACTAGCGCTTGTGTGTGAGATGGGGAAACCCACACGGCCGGAAATGTCTTAAATTGTCAAGGAGAGAGGAGCCTTTACCAGCCACAGGTGCTAAACAAATACATTCTAGTGCACGTCTTCTTGTCATAGATGCAGACAGGTATGCCAGTAATGTTATATGTTATATAATGCATGTTACCGTCTGAGTCTTATTGTGTGGTGCCCTTTCTCCCTTGTATTCACATTGAAGTCCTTGGATACTTTCTCTTCAATCTACTTTAGTTTATCACACAAATGAAGCACCTCCACAACATCATGGTCTGCGTCCAGCTATCCCCGTGGCTATCCACACTCGCTTCATTGCACGGTACAGTGAAGGTTGAGTAGGATTTGACTTTTGAAGTTCCCTTGTGCCATCATCTCTTTTTGCCAGGCCAATATTATCATACGGTTAATGTAATGTTGGTTACCAGTTGCGGAAAGAGGAAAGTAGGCAGGTGAGAACAGGAACCGGTGAACCTACTGTAGTGCACTGTACCCTGGGTAATGCAGTTTACTGAGGGCCATTATGAAGCGTGCAGAGAACCATATATATAGAGAGGGAAGAAAATAGCATCTGCAGCTTGTGAGAAGTGCCAATGCACAAAAAAAGCAGTTGTTCGAGTGCGACTACTTTTTAACCAGCTCTGTAGCTGTCCATATAAACTTGCATACACCCACGGTGACTACAGTGTACGTCATGGTCATGTAATTAGTCGGTTCTGGAAATTTGTGGAAATAAATGACCTGATGAGACATTCCACAGTAATTGCAGACAAACTGCTCTCATTTTTAGGTTGCAGAACTATTTATTGTTTTACACAACTGACTAGTTAAAGGTAGATTCAGATAAAATATTATATGCATTTACACATTGTTAGTTTCACTATACAAAAACTTGAATGGCTGTAATTTACTCTGACTAATAGTAAGGAGGAAAAGAGGCACAGAAGACAGCACTGAAAGTCATCACACGCTGAAGGAGTTAGTATAAAACAGAAAACAACAGTTACTGTTAACATCCATATGTTTTTAAAGGCATTTCACTGTGAAATTGCAACCGATACATTCTCTTACTGTGAGGAAATGGAGAGAGTGTGAGGGCAGGCAAAGAGAGGAAACAAAGATGTTTTGTGACTTCCTCACTTTATGGTATTTTTGTCTTGTGAGTATATGTGTGTGCACATGTAATACTCATGTTGTGGGGACCTCGATAAGTTTACACACTGTGAGATCTCACCTCACGTTCGGGGACAAAATGCAAATTTTTAACATTTAACATTTTAAGGTGAAGACTTGGGGAAGGTCAGAGTAAGGCTTAGATTTAAGCAATTAGTGGTTATGGTTATGGTTAGTCTGCAGGAAGCAAATGCAAGTCAAAAGCAATGTCCTCTGAAGTAATGGAAACGCGGCTGCGTGTTTGTGTGTCTAGCTTTTTCTGGTAGCTGCTTGCACCACTGCACCTGCTCTTCAGGCTGCAAGCACGAGAGAGGAGATGCATGTGAAAAAACTAGACAGGAAGAAGCCTCGTACCTTATTGAGAGCGACAAAAGGTTTCAGCATGACTTGATTGACGTCAGTTTGGTCAAAGACAGAGCATGAGCGATAAATGGTGACTGAAACTGGCTGTTGATCTGTGCCTATAACAAAATCCACTTTGTGGGTAAGTTACAATCAAATCTTGATACGATTAATTTGAGGAGTTTTCAGGAGTTTAAAAAAGGGAAGCACGCGGCTTCGTAGTCTTTAGCACAAAGCTGATGCCTTTAAGTGACTCTTAACTTCTTGAGTTGGTGACAATAATATCGTCTTTCATCTAATAATATATCTGCAGATATGAATGTTTCTGCTATTATTACTCGTATATTCTTTTATGTACCGGCAGCAGGAGTAAACTACAAAACAGTCACACTGTTTATGTGTGAACGTATGCGAAGGCGAGAGACAGTTTACACTTATTTCTTGTGTATGCTGGCACACCGTCAATAAGCCAGGAAGGCCCCCCTCCCCTCTGTTAATACTGTCTATTGTGAGCGTGTGCAGGGTGGATATGGTGAGCATTAAGTTTGCTATGGAACTATTTAGGGAAACCGTGGAACGGAAAGTGTCTAAGGAAAGAATAATAATGAGGAAAAATCTGAAAACAGGGGTACTACTTATAAATAAAACACACGTCAGACCTGTTGCCGCTTTATTGTTGGCATTCAGTACTTGCTTATCAAAGCCATTCTTCTGGGAGCTCACTAACAGGCTTGTTTAGGTTTAGTATTAAGACATTGATAAAAATAATAGAGGGATGAGTGAATGATGAAGAGAAAGAGGCTAAAAAAGATGTTTCCTCTTCTGTGTTTCTATACAGGTGTTTGGATAAGACCAAAAGGGAGGCTGCAGGCGCTGAAGAGTGCAAACAAATGGAAGCCATGTTAGAAGGTTTGAAACAGGCAGAGCCTCTCCTACACCGGGGACAGAGAGTCGAGGTCCAGTGATGATCCTCTCATCCTCACGCCACAGGAAGGAGCACCCCGCAACTGGAGTACCACCCAAATACACATCTACATACCTGGATGGATCCCTGCAGCACGCAGCCGCCTCATTTTCTCCTCGGTCTTTGTCATTCACACTCAAGAACTCACTGACAAAGTGTGGCATCTCACAGAGGCCTCTATGAGAACCCCAGGGTTGACAAAGTTTAACCATCTTAAGTGGTGTGAATGAGGACTGCATTTGTTGCTTTCACACAACTGGGTTTTTCATCTTCGTGCACAGTGTTCCTGTTTCACACCAGCACCATAGAGACCAGGACAAAAATTTAACTGGGACAGCAGAAAGCTCTGGAGCAGAGTGGAGACATACTCACTGGACTGGAGTCAATTTCTCAGGCACCATGCAGTCAGATGACCTCTTCATACGGAAGTTTCGCCGTCAGAACGTGCGGCCACCTATTGCCACCGTCAACTTTGACCACAAACGGGAAGCAAGTGTAGTGGAGTGGCCACCTAGGAGGGACGGTGATGGAGCGGAGGCGGACAGCCTCACCACCCCCAGCCGCGTGGGGCTGAACTTGCGGTCTGTGGGCAGGGGCCACATCATGCAAAGAAGTAACAGCGATGTAACCCTAGGAGACTTGGACTCCTCCGGGAAGGCTGGGGGGAAAGTTGTTCGAGCTGTTGGTGAAAAGGTGGGTGCAGCTCAGGGGGACTCAGGTGTGCTTCTACACAGGGAATATGGCAGCCTGTCATCCCTGGAGAGGCAGACTCAAGCCCAGGAACCGAGTGCAGATGACCAGGGGCCCCTAAGTCCAAATGCCCTCCGATTCAAAGATCCCTTCTTGCTTTTAGGCCTGCAGGGCAACCCTCCAGAGCCTGATGGGTTTTTCCGGGGTTTGTCCAGTTCCGCAGGGGACTCCCCAAAACCTGCCAAGCCACCGAAGCCTGAAGGTCTTGGTAAGAAGTCCAAACCTGTGGCCCCTCAGATCCCTCAACCATGCCTGTATGACAACATTGGGGGCGGAGCCTGGGTGAGGAACTTTGCCCACTATGATGTTCAGAGCATCCTGTTTGACCTCACCGAGGCTGCCACAAATAGAGACAGCATTGGACGGAAAAAGAACATCACCTCAGGGGCTTCAGCTGCCTCCCAGCTGCGCCCCCTCTCTCAGTCCACCCCTTCCTCACCTGCACAGGGCGGGGGAAGCAACGGGGCGAATGCAGATGACCCCGAGCAGTCACTGCTGCTGGACGAAGGAGATGGCAATGATAACGAGCTCCTCCTCAGCTGCCCCCACTTCCGCAATGAGACAGGGGGAGATGAGCAGGTGGGCTTGGGTCGATCCCCGGGCACGAGGGGACTCTGGTCAAGCCTGCGAACTCCCAACGATGCAGTTTCGGTCCTGGAGGAGCCCAGAGAAAGCCACGTCCAACAGCAGGGCAAGAGCAACTACTTTATAGAGCATGCCGATCTGGGAGCCCATTACTATCGCAAATATTTCTACATGAAAGGTATGTGCTACACTGCAGTGCATCAAAGCGATAAAAGCCATTTATGTAGCTACTTAACAGAAAGTGGTAAGAGTAGTGGCAGTCGTTATCTTATCTTAAAATTTAGTGTGAAAGTCTGTAGGGAGGAGGTCACAGGAGGTACTCTCTATTCTCAAGGGAGCGTAGGGGACTGTTTAAATTCTTGCAGTAGCTCTTTTTGCACTTTGGCTGTTTGCACAGGATAAGAGTCCAGTCCTGCCTCTCTAGCACTTTACTTTTCTTATCACAAATAGCAATGATTGTTACTGGATCTCTGGTTTGGTGGCTGTAATAACCAAATGTATGGTAGGGTTTTAAGTCAACATTTCAGTGACCATGTTTTTTGCAGTTAAGGGTGGTTTGAAGAAAAGCACAGAATTCTGGGGAGGGTCTTACTTTTCACAAAATGAAATATAAGAATGCTCATATTTTAATGGCAACACTTTGACTCAGATAGAAACCGCTGTATTTGCTTCTCACTATTTATTTGACTATAATCAACTCATCACAGAACATCAG
The DNA here is from genome assembly GCF_963514085.1 of Chelon labrosus. Classification (NCBI taxonomy): domain Eukaryota; kingdom Metazoa; phylum Chordata; class Actinopteri; order Mugiliformes; family Mugilidae; genus Chelon; species Chelon labrosus. The sequence continues at coordinate 2,787,840 of NC_140350.1, read as the reverse complement.
AATTTCTTTGGAAAGGATGATCGGCTTGGTCCAGTGGCCATCAGTTTCCGTCGGGAGGAGAAAGAAGCATCCAGCGGAGCTCAGTACAATTACAGAATCATCTTCCGCACCACAGAGGTAAACCGGCACTTTTCACCCCTCGAAGCTGTCTTTAGGTTCAGTGTGTTCACGTGTTCTGAATCCTCCCCTCAGATGAAGACGCTGCGGGGCTCCATCATGGAGGAGTCGGTGCCCTCTGCCGCTCGTCACACGACCCCCAGGGGCTTGTCTCCCAAGAGGCTGCTGGAGTTCATCATGCCTGAACTGAACCTGCACTGCCTTCGCTTGGCCTCCAACTCCCCCAAGGTCAGGGACACGCTGCTCAAGCTGGATGAACAGGGGGTGAGTAATGCCACATCTGTGATACTAAAGACTGCTGAATGCCAGGAGAGAAGCTTTACAGAACACTGAATAATAAGAAATAGCATCATTTATATCAAATGTCAGCCTCGAGTGTCCATTTCTTTGGTTGAAAAAGTATAAAACCAGCAGTTACTGTGTAGGACCACAACTAATTTGGTCTATTCCCACCTTCTAAAGTCAAACAGGTTTTGTACTGTAGGAGGGGCGCTCACTTTTTTTTTCTTTTCTCTATTGTATCACTGGCAGTAACTGATATTTTATGTTGTCTGATTTCCCTTTTTATCTTTTCTGATTCTGATATCTTAACTGATTCATTTACACATTTTTTTCACAGACAATTTTTTCATAGCATACTGCGAATTGTCCCTTGAACTCAAAGTGTTGGGTAACAATTTAACACATTGTTATCAAGACAAGAAATTTTTTATTGCATTGCAGAACTTGCCAAATATTTAAGCCCATTCTCTTTACTGTTAGTCTTCTCCATCTCTACCTTTGAGGTTGTGACACCATTCAGCAGCTGAAGCTCTTGTAGGATTTTGATCCTGAAATGTACTCTTTATGAACTGGAAAAGGTGACGAAAAGCTGAGACAAAGCATACATGCTCCATTTGTAATAGTTGAAAATTTTAATGAAAAAGCTACATACATTTTCAAATATCCAATATATCCTGCTGTCTCTGTCTTCCATTGTAGCTGAACTTCCAGCGAAAGGTTGGGGTGATGTACTGCCGGGCCGGGCAGAGCTCAGAGGAAGACATGTACAACAATGAGAGCTCCGGACCGGCATTTGAGGAGTTTCTGGATCTGCTCGGGGAGCGGGTGCGGCTGAAGGGATGGGAGAAATACAGAGCCCAGCTGGACAACAGGAGTGAGCTGAAAGCATGCCCTACACCCTGATCTATTGGCCGCATCTCACCTTGTCGCAGTGCCATTATCTGAAGGGCATCAGTGCAGCACTGACAGCCTAAGATAACTCCTATCTAGCCACATGTAATCTGAGTAATGCCTGCAAAATAGCATAGTCACTGCTGATTATCTCGGAGCTGTTTTCCCTTCAGTGTGCAGCAGAGAATAGCAAATGGGACAGATTTGAACCTGTCTGTGACAGTTTTAGCCTTTCATTCAGACATGCTGACTGATTTTCCTGTGTGTCTCTTTGTGTTGTGCAGCGGACTCAACTGGAACGCATTCCCTCTACACGCGCTACCAGGACTATGAGATTATGTTTCATGTGTCCACTATGCTGCCCTACACAGCCAACAACACACAGCAGGTAAAATAAACCCCAACGTAACAGATATTTCACACTTGGTTTCTTTGTCGTGCTCTATGAGTCGCAGAACCAAAAACGTATTCATCTCTTGGCGTTAACAGAAAACCATTTTCCTCAAGGGTTTCTCCTCTATTCTTTAAAAGATTGCATCAGTCTCTGTACAACCATCATTACCCATCTCTGTTCAGACTCTCATGCTTTGGTAAAAGGCTTTAGAAAAAGCCTCTGTACTCCACAGCAAGCATGACATAAAAATCCTGCCCCCCAGTGTTCACTCCCACCATGAAGGTACTCACTGTTGCCTTACAGGCACTCTTCTTCCTGTTCAGCTGGCTGATGCCTCATAGTGTGCTGGATACGGTTTAAGCTTGTTTTCCGCCATTCACAAAGACACTGGACATGGCATACTTACAACGATTAAAGACTTAAATAAAATAAAACAAAACCTGGTTATGGAAAATAATCCCTTAAATGCCTCTTTAAAACAGTCTGTGTTTTTGGTAGTTTTAGTCAAATAATCTACTGTTGAATCTGTATGAATATCTCATGTCATTTTTAATCCCTTTCATTTTGAACTGGTATTCTCTATAAAGTTTCTGCAAAATCACAGAATCATATTTACAGCTGCTAATTTGAATTTAGCCCTAGGTACTTGGACTTCAGCTCAGTTCTTTTCATTGAACATAACTGATTCATAATCTTTAAGTTCATTTTATTTTTTTTAATGATGTACTTTATTTTATTTCATTACAACTACTCTCTGTGAGGTCTGTATAATTAAAGCAAATGTTTACACTTCCGTTACAATAACTAATATAGTCACAACATCACCATTGCATCCAACAATAATAACATTAAAACCAGGCATATGCATGCAGGTTGATGTGTTCTTACTTGTAATTTCCTCTAATGACTGACAGTTAAATTAATGTTTCTGTGTTTGTGCTTTATCTCGTCAGTTGCTGAGGAAGCGGCACATCGGTAACGACATTGTCACGATCGTGTTCCAGGAGCCAGGCGCTCTGCCCTTTACTCCCAAGTCCATCCGCTCCCATTTTCAACATGTCTTCATCATCGTTCAGGTTCACGAGCCCTGCACTGAAAACACCTACTACAGGTCCGACTTGATTCCTGACTCTTAATAAATAAATTAATAGATATTTTCATGTCCAAACCTGATCTTTACTCTCCTTTCACGTAGACTAAAATGTCTCTAGAAGAAGTGAACTAAAAATAATTCACACACAGTTTTAATCATTGTATAAATTGTGATATTCATAAAAATCACTGTAAAAGCATGTGTTACTGTGGGTGTTGGTAGCTGTAGGTCAGCTCAGGAGAAAACACAAATCTGCACTGCTCCAGAGCACCACACAACACACTACAGTGATGAAAACAAGACATAGATTGGTGTTTGTACTGTACTCTCTCTTCTCTTGCTCTGTCATTCCTCTTTTTCTCTCTTCCTCTCAGGGTGGCTGTAACACGCTCCAAAGACATCCCATTATTTGGCCCTCTGTTCCCTAAGGGGGCTAGATTCCCTCGCTCGCTTGCCTTTAGAGACTTCCTCCTGGCGAAGGCAGTGAACGCTGAAAACGCTGCTGAGAAGTCCGAGAAGTTTCGCTCCATGGCCACCCGCACGCGGCAGGAATATCTGAAGGACCTGGCAGAAAACTATGTGACCACCACACCCATTGACTCCTCCACCAAGTTCCCCCTGCTTTCTCTGGGTGGCAAGCGCAAAGACAAGCTGAAGGGTGCTAAAGGAGCAGAGCTGCACAGCGCCGGAGCGCTGGTGTGGGCGGTGATGGTCAGCAACAGAGATGAGTCAGAGACAGGAGAACATAGGCTCCCTTGTCTGCTTGGGGTGTCAGCTGAGTCGGTGGTGCTCATTGAGAGGTACACACGCAGGGTGGTGTTTAACTGCTCATGTCGGGATGTCATTGGCTGGAAGGCCGTGACAGAGACTAAAGAGGGGGGGCCCTGCTTGGATATCTTCTATGAGCGTGGGGACTCTGTGTCTATCTCTGTGATGGAGAGCCAGGCAGAGGACATACGAGAGGTGGTGCAGAGGCTTGAGGTGGGTGATTGTGGCCTGATGTGATATGCAGCAATGGGTGGGCTATGTGTTCCTGATTCATTCACCCTGGTCTGCTGGTCTGCTCCTTTGCAGCTGGTTACGCGAGGCTGTGAGGCACTGGAGGTCACCCCTCTGCGTGATGGCGTGGGGCAGCCTGGCTTCCTGATGAACGAGGAGGGCTTCGTGACAGAGCTGCAGCGGTTCTGCTACGCCGAGAGCGGGGGCCTGCAGCTGTGGGCTCGTGTAGTGAGGCTGTGCGGACACTCGCTCGTTCACCTGAGCCCAGAGGAGAGGACGAGGCTTCTCCGCACTGCGCACAAGATCCACATCACTGTCATCCCACCCGACGAGAACGGCAAGCCTCGCAGGTGGGTGAGGCTAAAATCAGAAGGAGGAGGAGGAGGAGGGAGAGAGAGGGCATATTTAGGTCAACAGACAGGGGGGTGAGACAGGAGAAGGGGCTTGTGAGTATAAAACTAGATGCAGAAAGTGAAGACTAGTTCCAGAGCGGTGCTGAGAGAGAGGTCGACAGCAAATGAGGATAGGAGGGGGTTAGTGGGACAAGTCAGTTCAGAAGAATATGAGGGCCAGTCTGGGGTCTCACCTCACTCTGCTGCTGATGACAGCCTGCAGTCAGTGTCACACCAGCTGGCCATCAACCAATCAATCCCTCTAATGATCTTTAATCACCCTGGCACAGGCTGCCCCACTGTTACCAGCGCCTCTCCATTCAGCCCAAATCAGAGCGATGGTAGAAACAGCTGCAGACTGAACTGTTAAGATAAATAAGCCGATATTAAACCAGACACCGCTACAGCTCTCAGTTAGTGTAACATTTCAAAGCTGGCAGCAGAAGCATCCTCAGAGAGCACCCCTGGTTTATTTATATTTCAGCACTGAAATGCTTCTTTGACAACAAAGCCCAAATTGTCACAGAAATGTCATGATTCCTGAGAGGAAGTGGGGGCTCTGTGATTTCAAAGCAAAATAACAGAAGACAATGCGGAGCTTTTTTTAAACGTCTTATCGTTGTTTCTGGCTTCTCAGTTAATTTATGACTCACGGCGCAATGCAATGAGTAGCTGGAAGGAAACCAGAGATGACGGTGACTGTTTTATTGTTCCAAAGTACTGTATGTTGTTGTTTCATGTTCTGCAGAAGTTTCTCTGAGCTCTATCAGAAAGCCATTAAGGACGCAGAGTGCAAGCCCGGTGAGAATCAGTCCGGAGAGGCCTGGGTGCTGGACGAGAGGGAAGAAGGGGAGGAGGAAGAGGAGGAGGAAGTGAATGAGGACGAGCTGAAGACGCGTGGGGTTGATGAGCCGGACGCGATGGAGGTGCAGGTGGAGGCCGGAGAGGGCGAAGAGCAGTCGTGTGATGAAGGCCAAAATCAGAAGGACCACGGCTCGCTGCTCCTCACGCCGCCCAGCTTGCCCTTGTTACGAGCCACTTCTCTGCAGGATCAACCGGCCAATCAGACCCAGGAGGCCAGTGCTCAGCAGCTCACACGTAGCATCTCTTTGGAGAGACAGCCGTCCTATGTTGATACAAGTGATGGGTGAGTCTGAGGCTAATACCACTTTTCTTATAACCTAACACAATAGCGTTATGGAGGCAGCGTGGGGGAAAACACAATAACAATAACAAGAAATGCTGCACTGCTCGATGTTATAAGCCATTTAGATGTACTGTGCCGCTGATGCAACACAATTTAATCTCAGTCGGTGCGTCACTTTTTTGAAGGACAAGGGATGAAGAAAGGACACAAAGCAGTGTGTACTTCTGATTTTGGCACTGAAGTGTGTATGCTTAATGGAAACATTTTTTAATTATGTTCTTCATTAGAAACTTTTTTTATTCATTTTTTTTTATTATTATTATTTCCAGTGGTGGAAAGTGACATTAAATGAATTTAGTCAAGTAATCAAGAGACACTGTACGTTTTACTCCCAGCCAGGACCACATCGTCATAATTGCTATATAATTACACTGATTATCTGGTTATTATAGTCATGGTTGGTGGGACACATTAGGTAGCAAGACATTTTGTCCTCAAACTTGATGTGTTAGAAGCACGAAAAATAGAGTGGAAGGATTTTAGTGAAGTTTTGATGGGCAGGCGACTGTGTCAGAGAATCGCCAAAACTGCAGCTGTTGTGGGATAGTCCTGCTCTGCAGAGGCCAGTAAGTATCAAAAGCGGTCAGAGGAAAGAAACCTCCGATCCAGCAGATGAGCTACTGCGGCTCAAATTGTTGAGAAAGATAATTGTTGTTCTGACAGAGAGGTGTCAGTACACACACAGTGCATCAGTTACTTTTGTAGACTAGTAAGGGGAGCCATGCTGACAACTGTCCACTGCTAAAAGCCAATACATGGGCACATGAGCATCAGAGCTGGACCGCAGAGCAATGGAGGAAAGAAACCGGAATGAAAAGCCATCATTATTTTCTTACAAATAAACGATGAATGGCTCAATCAAGGCAATGATCAGCCCGTGGCTTTCAGGCATGTATCAAATAATAAAAAACTAGCTACACCTCAACCTAACAACAAGAGTTCAGTGCTGATGATGGTTGTACTCTGCATACGGGGACGATATCCCCGCAGTGACCATGATCACTTCTGATAATTTTATTTAGCGAGGATCTATTGTGTTGGCTGAGCAACTATCAAATGGAGCCACTCAGCGTCAGCTCAGTAACAACAACGTTTAAGTAAAAGTTAGCTTCCTACTTATCAGGGCCATAATTATATAGAACACGGTGAAGTATGATACCTACATACCTACACATAATGGTCTGCACTGTGCATCCTCATCCTCTTGAGTATCAAGGCCCTCCTCTGATAGTTAGTCAGTCAAAGCAGCGCCTGTATCCGTCTGCTGAATTACTGCTCAGCTTGAGGAAGAAACTGTGCAAAAAGGAAATATTCATGAGGATGATTTTAAAGTCTGCTGCTCACCAAATTGAATCTGACTGCTTTTTATCGTCGCACAAAGCAGAACTGAACACTTTGCCCGCACTGCATCACATGGTATTTTTGATTTGCGAGTGCAGCACGGCAAATCTCAATCAGGCCCAAATCCAAGCCATCGTGGAGATTACTCCACTCGAAGTGCTCCAATTTCTGTTATGACCTCTGGATTGGATAAAAAAAAAAAAAATGACATGAAGCATCAACAGCAGATTTGCTTTGTGTTCCCCCCCCCCACAGGCACGTGTACGACAACATTGGGGCGAAGGTGCAACGCCACATCTACGAGAACATCGGGGAGCTGAGGGACACCACACCTGATCTGATCCTGGCCGTCAAGCCCAAGGCTCCCCCTGAGGACGAGCAGGTGACAAGTCAAAACAAAAGGACATCTGAGCGGTTGTTCCTCTGTGCTCCATCCTGTTTCTGACAGTGTCGTTTCCCCTTTATTTTGACCTCTTTCCCGTCTCCAGTTCATGGGGGCTGAGTTTGACGATGACAAAGCTTCGGCAAGTGACCCCTCTCTCTCGTCTTCCCGGTTGTCAAGTGTGGACCGGGCAGAAAGAAATTCACGAGCCCTAAGTCTCCATAACTCCATCACCAAGAGTAAGTTTATTATTTCAATTATATCATTAAATACATGCACGCATAAAATGTATTAAGTGTGTAATGGTAGTTCTTCGGCAAAAATAGTGATGCAAGTGTGTGAATTAAAAGAGGTCACAGAGATATTATGACCCTCATCACTGACTCAAAACAAAGCTCCACTCAGACACAACAGCTGACACAACTGCTCAAACGATTACACATATTTGCAAATCATGCCTGCCTGATTTGAGCCTCAAATTCCTTTTTTTTCCCCCCCTAGATTTTTTTCTTCTTTATCCTCCCTCTAGTCCCCACTGCATCCCCTTTGTTCGTCCTCTTTCATCCACGCTGCCCCCTATTCCGCTAATCTAATATCACCCCTGCTCTGCTGCCACCCCCTGCCAGGGCTGGGATAAAAGGGGGACAGATGGGTAGTGGGAGGGGTGGAGTTTTAGGCGGCCCCAAATCAAGGAACCCCTCTTATGCCATCTGCTCTGCCTCCGCTGAGACTATGAGACTCATCGTTCAGCCGCCGTAGGAGCACGCTTGCTCATCCTCTCGTCAGATTCTTTTGATTTTTGTGGGGGCGTCTTCTGGGGCAAATGATTGTTTTACATTCTTTCATAGTTTTTAAAAAGCAAGTTTCTAAAGTGAAAATTGAAATCTTAATTTAAGAGCTTTAAAGCAAAAATGGCAGCATCTTAAATGTCATATTTTTTCAATTGTTTTTTTATGCAACTTGCACTTGTCTTGCCCTGTGGCTTCAGTTTTGTGGTTGTGCCCCTTTTTAAATTTCTTCTAAATTGGTGTCAAGTACATTTTTAAAAGTCAGAAACGTTTAAACCTGTAGGCGCTGTTCATTCATAATAACATTTCCTGGATGTTGTTGTATTCCCTGGCCCCTGAACCTGATCAGGATTAACACAGCAGCACCTCCCAGTGGGAACTCTTTGTCACTGCGGGACCTGAAGGGAAACCGGCTGCTTTCCTCCTGCGTTGTTCCAGATACACTGAAATATGTTAAATGTGACAGCGTGATTAATGTCGACCACTTTCTCACAGTTCTCTCGGAGACCACAGACTCGACTGAAGAGGAGTGGCAGTCCATTGCTGACCTGGCCACGGCATGCCGCAGCATCCTGGAGGCTCTGTCACGAGAGGGTGAGAAACTGTGTTTGTGTATTCAAATTTAAATGTTGGAACTGTTTTTAAAGAGGAACCACCTTTTTTATCCAAGGTTTAAGTTGGGTAGATTATTTTCCAGTCAATAAATAACTGTAAGGTTTACATTCTTGTGGACTAATTATAAGGTACATTATATGAACTTGCCATGAAATTTGCCAACATTTCTTTAAGGGCCTTCACTTATTTCAAACCAATAATGTCCTAATGCTCAAAGTCATCTCCATAAAAAATAAATAAATAAATAAATAAATAAGTCTAAACCACTGGCCCACACAGAGCTCTGACCTCAGCCTCATCCAACACCTTTAAGATGGATCAGGAGACTGACTGCGAGCCAGGCACATTGTCAATATCTGGCCTCACTAATGCTGCATGGGAACAAATCCCTGCAGTCAGGTCTGCCAGGTTTAAGGTCTTGGAAACCCTTCTTAGAGGAGTAGAAGGTGTTTTAAGAGCAGATTAAAAGTCGTAGATTGGAAATGAGAGGGTCAGGTGTGGTGTGTCACAGATTCCTAATATTTTTAGTCACACCTACACACACACAGGCCTGTCAGATGAGCTTCAGCTGGAAAGTCAGAGGAAGAACGTGAATGTTTCAGTCATGTATCTTACATTTAGTTTATCATTTCTACATTACCTGTTGATGCTTCACTGATTTATTAGTTACTAACTATTTCCACTTTTTAAATCTATTCCATATCGCCATTAAATCTGTTTCACTCTACTTTCAGCATCGCAATGAATGTACCCAGCAGTACTGACAATTTATCCAGTATCTATCTACTTTTTATCCATTTATCTACCAGCCATTACTTTCAGCTGCCCTTTCTTACTTTAAGCTATCAGTTTCAGCCATTTATTCAGTGCTTTCCTAAACAGTGCTTTTGTAATCAAATTGTAATTTCCGATATCTTCAGATTAGTTAGACTAATCATTCCATGTACATCTTGCAACTGCAAGACTCCAACTCCTCTGGGAGGAAGTCTGTCTCATATTTATTTTCTGTTAATGTATCTAATGGTTTTAAATGATAATAATGTGGATAACATTCTTTTTCGTAGACCGCAAAGCCACAGACCCCTCCCAAGCAGGAGCAGACCAGACTGATGGCAAGCTGAAAGACTCAAAGGAGAGGTGGGTTGCTATAAAGTACATAGATGATGGAGCAGTTCAATACCTCTGTAGTTAGTCGCTTGCTTTTCTTTGTCTCAGTCATTGCACACATGCCTTTTCTCAACTGGATAAGACCTCCTCTTTCTCTCTCAATTATTTAGACTTTATCGGCCACATCCAACTGTTTGAGTCAATGTGATGGCTTCTCTCTGCCATAAAGAGAGGCCTCTTGCTGACTCACTGATGCACTTATGTGCATGCACAGCATGTCCGACTCACTGCTGTGGCCATCTTTTTGTGAAACTCCCGCTACAATCCATTTTATTTTTCCTTTAATGTTTTTTTCCACCTCTTTGGTCGCGTCACTTTCCTACCCCATGCTGGGACTGAACTTACAAAGTCTGCCGAAGAGTTGCGAAGCAGAAAATGGGTCAATATAAAAAAAAATGTGGAGTGTGGAGCTTTTCTTTAGTCTTTTCTTCAGTCTTTAGTATTTACAGCCTCAGTGTACTGTAGACATCAGCGCTGTTTTTTTAATTCACCATTAGAACTGAACTCAGCTTCCACCCCTGTTAGCATCTGTAGACCTTATAAAGCATCATAATATGCACTCAGATATTTTTGTCTTTTGGTCAAATTTTATTTATTGACTTTGTCTATGTCAACAGTTGAGGAAAATTCTTCTGTAAACTGTATCATCACACTTGAAAACACCCTGCTTCACCCAGATCCTTTTACAGCACAGCCAAGTTCCTTCCATCCTTTAAAGGCATCACCGGGAACGCAGTCATGCTTCGCGCAAGAGGGTGTAGTCATTATAACTGCAGTCAGAGGCAATGCATTATGGGATGACTACACTCAGTCAGAGTGGGTCTGTTTGTGAGACGTAGCAATTACTGTAAATTGATCTCAGAGTATTACAGGTTTCATCCGAGGCAGCAGGGACGAAGTCTGAGGCTGCCAGTGTGACGGATGGCTCCATGGCCAATCAAGCAAATTGAAAAGTTCCCTCACCCTGTATGAGATGAAAAGGGGTGTTTACAGGAGGAGAGAACATGTCCTTTCTAAGAATGCTTTTGTTGATTTCATGGCTCAGAAGCTAAACCATCCTGCAGCTTTGGTTTCCAATAGTGCATTTTCCAATTACAATCCTTAAAATTGTGTAATTGCTTTTGACAAAGTGTCACTGCTTCTCTTTGTTGCAGTGACTCTCCAGGCCACCTAGAAGAGAAGGTATCGCAGCTGGAGGCCATGCTGAAGAAGCTGCAGGATGACCTGCAAAAGGTGCTTTGACTTCCATGAATGTTTTTTTTCTTTGGTCATATTTTCAGTGAGCTCCAGCAGAAAGTCAGAAGGTAGGAGAAAGTATTTAAACTGCTCAGCTTCTGTGGAGCGAGATGATTTCTATCTGCAGATGCAGCTTTTTATTTATGAGCATCCATGCAACCATTTCAAGTCACAGCTGACTCACTATAAAGATGCATTAGATACAAAAACACTCTAAAAGACATTTATTTATTTATTTATGATTGTGTTTCTGATTTCTTTGGGAATATTTCGGTATCATATTTTTTTACATGTATTGATGCTGTTATCCAAACTGCACATCACCACTAAATATACTTTTGTGTTGCTCTGTTTATTTTCCATGTTGATGCCACAGAATACTGTATGTACTGAACTCAAAGGCTGCTTGACAAAAAAAAGAAAAAAAAAATATTCTCGACACAAAGTCCAGTTGCATTTCCAGAGCTTTCAGCCACACCCCATGGCCTTAACTCAGTGGATGGAGTTGCTCAGTCTACAGACAAGTGGACTTTGTGTTTGGAATTCCTTTGCCAATACTCTGTTTGTCTCTGTGTGTACAAAGCATGATATTTCTCCCAATTAAATGGCAAGTTTTCTATTTTTTTAAAGGGGACCTTCTATGCTAATTTCCATCTCCATATTTTTATTCAAGGACTCCTCTAGAATAGCTGATTCACAGTTCAAAAAAACCTTCATTTGCCTCATACTGGCCTTTCACGCAGCCCCTCAGTTCATCCACTGCTTGAATCAAACTGTTTTTCCTCCTGTCTCTTTAAAAACCCCTCCCTAAAAGTCCAGGCCTTGCGGGATACTTTGCTTCCGGTCAGCCCCAGTTAACGTAACGGCTAGTAGATCGGTAAAAGTTCTGAAAGCAAACTGTAAACCTTCTAAGTAACATAAACAATTTCTGAAATCATGAACGTCCACAGCAACAAAGATTAGACGTCTGTTAAATAAATATCACGCATTACTGTTACTGTGTGACATAACTGTGAATATTTGTATGCTGGAGTTCATTAAATGCCTAAAATCAAGTCGACTGGTTTGTGTACCTGTGCATACATTTAGCAAGAAGACCTTAGCTGACCTTTGTACCTGTGCTTCGATCTGTGAGGAGCTAACGCTGGTGCAAAAGTAGAAAAACTTTGAACCTAACATCATATATTTGACAGAAAATAAGGAAAAGCATAATGGGTCCCCTTTAAGTCCTCGATTAGGACTGCAACTATAACTATTTTCATTATTGATTAATCTAATGGATATTTTTCTAATCAGTCAATCATCTCAGAATTATCTCAAAGGATACTGACAAACGAATAAACAAACAATTAGTGCTGAAACAATTAGTTGATTGACGGAAAACTAATCAACGATAATTGTTCCAACTTCTCAGACGTAAGGATTTGCTGCTTTTCTCTGTTTCATAACAAGGCAAGCAATTTAAAGACATCACCCCGCACCCTGGAAACTGTTTCATTTGACTCTTTATCCATAATTTTGGACACTTTAATGATTTTGAAAATAATCATCAGACTATTCAATCACGAAAATAATTGTTAGTTGCAGCCCTATACCCATTGTAAGAGATTATCTGACCAGCAGCCATTAAAGCACTGATTTTAATAAATGACAGTGAAAAGTCAGCAAATGTTTGGTCGTCTTTACCTGATTTAATGACTAAAAGGAAACAACTAAAATATGATTAGTTGGACTAATTGTTTCTGCACTGTTCTGGATTCTGGATTTATTCTTCCTCACTGCCGTGCTGTGCTCTCCCTCTGCACTGTTTGGTTTGTTTTAGTTCTGTGTTTATTGCCCACGAGATTCCTTAAAGCCAATGCTGTACCCGTCGCTCTCCTCCCGTTCCTGCCACAGCGATCTGAGCGACAGCTTTTGTTTTGTTGTGTGCCGATGTCTTTCAGGAGAAGGAAGACAAGGCGGTGCTGCAGGCCGAGGTGCAGAGCCTCAGGCAGAACAACCAGCGGCTGCAGGAGGAGTCGCAGAGCACGGTGGCCCGCCTCATCAAAGTCACCGAGCTGCTGTGCAACGTCAACAAGCCCTGTTAGCTTCACCTGCAGAACGTATATAACCTAGAAATCTGCAGAATGATGCAAATCGTGCAATGTGCTTGTAGGCCACACTTATTTTGTTCATATTTCCAAAACACATACCTATCCTCTTTAATCTGTGTATCACCACAGTCTATGAATCCTGAACCTGCCTGCTGCTGAGGGAGTATGCAAATCAGTTCAGAAAAGAGAATAACAGGACATTTTCATCATCTCATAACGACCTTCACGGGCTGACCAGCACAGGGTGCTGTGTTGATGACGTGCTATGCCAGAGTGCTTCTCCTGGTGTGTGTGTGTGTGTGTGTGTGTGTGTGTACTGCTTAAAATACTTGACAAGCTGGGCCGAATAGCACTTGCATAAAAAGAGGTAATTAGGACTGAGAGACCCTGTATAGCATGTTTGGTGGTATCTTATCCGAAATGACCAAAAGTTGTATATATGTATTTCACCAATAATGTATGTTAAGAGTAGTATTGTTAATCCTCTCTGCCAGACGTGTAATTGCGATGTCTGAGCGGTTCTGCCTGGCACTGATAGTGTGTAAGGCCTTGATACAAAACACAAGAGGAAAAAAAAGGGGAATGTGACTATTTATGAGCCTGTAGACAGCCTTTTGTTTCAGAAGATGTAATGACGCTCGCTGACTGTCCTCTGAGCAAGGTCGGTTAGGTTAGGACATCTACCTGTGCCCTCATCACTTCTCAGTAGTACTGTATCTAAGAAATTTAGTTTTTAGGGAGACACAACTTATAAATATAAGGGAGTTAAACTGGAAACAAACAAAAAAAAGAACTGAGCATGCTTGTTACTCCTGGAAGTATGTATCAAAGGGTTTTACCTCTCCTGAAGACACAGACTGTGGCAGGAAAGATCTGCTTCAGCTTCCTTCCATGATTGCCTGTAGCTGTCTATCTTCTAACCTCACTATTGTAGCAGCCATACTGTAGAAGATCTCTCTCCTGTTGGCCTGAACCACAGAAAGCCAAAAGGCAGCTTTTCCTTCAGCTGGCGACATAGCTTTAGGTGTCCGAGTTAAACACCTTGAACCGATAGTGAAAAACAGAATATTGTATTTAAATATGTTTTGTGTTTGGCCGATGTCTACAGTGACTATCTTGGGTAATTGTTTACTATGGCTTATGAGTGGTAGCAGTAAGAACAGTAGGTGAAATCTTACCATTCCACCCTGGTGTGTGTTTCTGTGTTGTTCTTGCACTTTTATTTTTTATTTTTTGGTAAAATCAACACTGGACGGGACACATACTGTACTTCTCTTAGCCTGCACGGGTTATTGTCGCTCAACATAAGAAGGTGGATAAGATCTCACCCCCCTGACACCACCTTACCTCACCTCACCTTTCGCTGCTGACTGCGCCAGAAACGGAGCGTGTCGAGAGGAGTTGGACTGCTTCTCCACAGTGCCAACGAAAAAGCCCAGGCAGCTTTCCCGAATCCTGAAATTAAACTGAACTGACCGCAAACTAATCTCCAACTCTGAACTGAAAAGGGATGCCAAACGTTCGCCAGTCACTCAGACTCTGTTGTTTCTTGTACAAACTTCCTCTTGTAATTTTATTTTAGAGTCACTGTGAATACCTGGTACCAGCATATTAAGATACGGTATATACAGATTAAATTATGAATCCAAACTTTATGAATATGTGAAGATACTGTATGTACAGCTGAACTGTTTCATGTAATGCACCGGGTTGTGTACGCCCTCCTTTTTGCGGGATGATTATGCAGATGAGCGTTAATCGTGGCCATGCTGGCTCCTGATTCATCTCCTCAACATGACTTAACAGGGAGACGCTGGTGTGTGAAGACCTGTTTTACTGTGTCTTGTATAGTTATTTAGATTATAGGAGGCTGGTCTAGCATGAGAATGTGCCAAGCAACTTCCAAGCTCCCCTCTGTATGTGTGTGTATGTATAAAAATGTAACTTATTAATCATGCAAATGTGGATTTTCTTGTAGCTGTTTAAATGTGAGGGAAGTTGTGAGGATGAAACTGTGACACAGGGCAGAAAGGAAAGATGGGATTGGTTATGCGTTTCTTTTGTAGACAACCAACAACTATGACACAACTCTTACTTTGTAACTATGGGTCTTATCATCATTTTAACATTGAGCTATGTCAGCTCGTACATGTTTATTATTAAGGTCTTAAAACACCATTAGGTACGCCTTAATGAGTGAAATCTCTTTTGTCAGAATGGATCAAACTGGTCATACTGGTGTAATGTGAAGGCTTATTTCTCTGACTTTGTGCCTACCTGAAGATGTAATGTATGTTAACCCAGCTTAGCGATTTAATTTCTTTGCATTTGGTTGCACTTATTGAGGCTTTTTTTTTTTTTAATGATTATTTTTATTGTGGCAGATGAAGGATTTTCTAGGAGACCATCACAACATCTGGTCTTTCATCAGCTGTGTGAGGAAAAGTCTTTGGGTGCCACGTGATCTGGAGATCAGATAATAATAATAATAATAGATGTGTGTTGTTAATCTCAAGCGTCGCTGAAGGCTCGCGGCCCAATGAGTACCACAGATTGTTAAAGAAACCGACAGATATATGATTTTTAAAAGTGAATTAAAAGGAAAAGGTGCTTAAAAATTGTCTGCTGATGCGTTGAAATCAACTTTCAATTGGAAGGATGCTGTTAAATGGAGGATGCTTTTCTGTTATGTTGGTACATAGCAATATATTGTCTCACAAAAGCTAAAATAGCCAAAAGTGAGGGAGAAAAAAATGGTCACAACTCATCTGCTTGACCCTATTTGGAAGTGCAACAATCTGAACCTGGTGTCACGCAAAGTTTACACAGATGTTTAACCAATTCCCCCAAAGCACATTATTTTGAGACATTTGTTTAGCTTAAAATGTGATGGCATTGATTGTGGAGGATGTACGTCATGTTCTCTTTTTTTTTTTTTTTTTGATTAATTCACTCACAGACTTGTCAGAAAAGATCATTATAATAACTCATTATAATTTAGATAAGTAGATAAGCTCCACAGCAACCGGTATGCTGCAGAACATTAATGACTCATGAGTCAGAGACTTATTAAAAGAAAAGTTTTAAAAATTATAGTATTTATTTTAACGTAGCTTTTTCTATGCATGATTTAATTCATGAGCAGGGGCAGAAGGAGCAATCCAACACTGTTGTTAATAAGGAGTGTTCATATGCTACTTAAAGAATATGCCCCAAGAGGAGTCGGATCTTGAGTGGCGGTGAAGATCCAGATCCTGATTACGGAGAGTGTGAGCATCGCTGGAAGAGCTGGATGAATTTGTCCAGCAGCAGGAGGGACACGTAGCCTGGACTGAACTCTGATGAACCCAGAATGTGAAGGTAAAAGAGCTCAGAGCAGCACAGGAGGGAACAGTGTTAAGGGCTGACAGCGACAAGATGATTGGCGCCAGGGCCGTATTAGAGACGACAAAAAAAGGAAGGAAGCACATAAAAATACACTCATGGTTTCACCTGGTTGATCAAATTGTAACAAATAGATAAGTATGCACCATGTACTGTATATAAGTACAGGAAGTAAGTCTGAGAAAAGCAAATGGCTGACATCATGTTGAGGAAATCTTTTCCTTACAGAGTTCTGTTAGGTGTCTGTCATACCAGCTGCTCGTCGTCAGTGTTATTCCAGGTCTAAATCCATCCCCTGGCTCTGTGAAGCAGGATTTAACAGCACTTGTCTCTTCACAATCAAACAGCATCATGTTCTAAATCTTCTTTCTCTTGTCTTTAATTAAGAACAGCACTTTAGCTTTAGAGAAAACCTGGTCATCAGAAGCTATTATTTATTGTTAGCTCACAGTTAAAGCTAGGATGAGGATTATAATGTTTAAAATGCTCCAGTAGTTGGCTTTGAACTGGTTTCACAGTATTTTGTAGTTCTGTGATTGTCACACTGGACCAACATCAAATAAATCCAAGAAACTGAAAGTTTAACTTCCTGTTTGTCTTTTAAGATGAGCTGACCAAGCATGGTGTGGTGACGGGCTCCGTCCTCAAGCCTTCAAACCTCCACAAGAATGATGTTGGCTGATGAGTCACAGAAACACTGTCTTTGTTTTGAGATATTTTTCCATTTAACCTCCCTCTGGGAACTGAAATATGCTGACCGAGCAAAGTATGTAACCTCTGTCTGGTTCATGTTTTGAAATTATTGCACAATAATCACAGAGTCATGACGCTTATCACACTTTCTTACACCATAGACCAAGACATCTTTAACTCTGCATCTGTGATTACAAGACAGACCGCAAACTGCAATTGCAATTGCAAATTAACACTATCTAATTAATACTACATATAAAATACAGTTGTGGCTGAAGGGAATGCATTTAGCTTTCCAGATGTTTAGTCAAACCCAGAGTATACCACAAACAGAAATCAGATGAAGATGAAATGTTAATCATTTAAGTGACAACACTTTTTCCTCAGGGTGAAAAAATGTGTACCAGTTTTTCATGCCAATAGTTATTGAAATATTTCTCTAAAAATTGTAAATTAATGGCATTGGAGGAATAGTCAGGAGATCGTGAAAGTCATTCGATTCATCTTCTGGTATTCATGAATATTTTAGTCCCATTTCGGATCAGCTCATCTCTAAAATGTTATTCATTCTTGGAGGGCCAATTTGGGACATGTTGCAAACAAGTGCACATATCTAATTCATTCACACATCTAAACAAAAAGAAGTCTAAACAGCAGTCTACAGAAAGCCAATGACAGCCACAAGTGCATCAGTAGTTTGCAGTTTAACAGTCTAATGGCCTCTTTAATAAGAACTTCCTTCTGTGTACCTTACATGAAACCCATTCCAGATGGTATTAGATTAAAGTGGTTATGGAGGATGTGTGGGATCATTTATCATCATTAAGCTTTCTTGAGGATCTGTGCAGTATTGAATATTTGTGTTCTTGGCCAATATTTACTGAACTTTGGTTTACACCACCTAAGCAATGGGATGTGAATCAGCATGTACACCGATCAGCCACAACATTAAAACCTCTGACAGGAGAAGTCAATAACATTGACCATCTTGTGACAATACAATGTTCTGCTGGGAAACTTTTGGACCTGGCATTCATGTGGATGTTACTTAGACATGTACCACCCACCTAGACCAGAACAGGCACCCCCACCCCATAGCAATGATACTCTTGGATGGCAGCAGCCATCCCCAGCAGGATGCAGCCCGACACAGACACACACACACACAAATGCTTTAGGAACAACTCAAAAAACATGAAGAACAGCACAAGGTGTTGACCTGGCCTCCAAATTCACTAGATCCCAAACTGATCAAGTATCTGTGGGATGATCCACAGAGGCCCCTCCCCTCAACCCATAGGACCCAAAGGCCTCCACTAACATCATTCTGTTGCCAGACACCACAGGACACCCTCAGAAGGCCCATGTCCATTCTCTGATGAGTCACAACTGTTTTGGAGGCACAAGGGAGACCTACACAATATTAGGAAGGTGGTCATAATATTATTCTTGATTGGTGCACATGAAAATGTTAAAATATTTTCTATGACAGAGCAATAAAATGTTATCAGTATTCTCAGATCAATGAGAATTTAGTTTACAAGGGCAGCACAAATGCTGTTAAGCCTAAATCTTAACCTGTCATCAGACACCACTCCAAAGTCTTTGTAAGTCTGGACAGTTTTAACATTTATGCCATCAAAGATTGTTGGAGCATGATCTAAGTTAGTTTCAGCTGTGTTTAAATCTAGAAAAGACAAATTATTTCATTATAAACCCACATAATTGACTTGGCTGACTGACAAGAGGTAAAATAATGGTGTCATCAGCAGATTTTATAGAATGATGGTACTTATATTTGCTTCAGCAGTCAATAAGTTCAGAATTTTGACCTTTAATGACTGTGATGAATGATTGTGAGAAAATCCATTGGGTTAGTTGATGATCTACGTAAATGGAAATAAAGCACAAGCTTTTTCTACTGTGTGAGGCATTGTCCCAAATACATAACTTTGCATCATCATGTCTTCTCACACTGCATTGCATCAAAAACTGATCTAGTTACATGCCCAATTTCGGAATGTACCCACTTCCGTTTAATTTCTGGTGAATTTAATGCTTCAGGCCGCAAGTCACTAAGTATTTCAGGGCAATTCATCAAATAGTGTAGGCGTTTTTCTCCTGACCAAGGCAGTGAGCTGATCAACAAACACTGCTTTCCACACTAATTAAATAACCTAAAAGAAGTCCATCTGTCACATTTGGTATCGTAACCAGCTGATTATCATTACATCATACTGCCAATTCATGAAAAACTCACTTTTGGATGTCACTGCAATAATTTCTATCTGTTAAATCCACTGCCAAGATATGGGAAGAAACCAGCTTGAGGTCACATAAACACATTCAGACATTTAGAGGAGGATCCTCCCTGTTTTTAAATAGCTTAATGTCCTGGTTGGATATACATTCCCAGCTCCCTGAACTGATACAGCATGAGGTAAGACAAATACACTTTCCAAAGCTTGTTCCATGATCATAATACAGCACGACAACATCATACAAACATTTCCCAGGACTTTGTCCCCTGGAAGGCTTTCCTAAACACCGACGGCAGAAAAACACTTTATCTTCCTAGCCTTGACACCAGGAGGAGGACTGATGACAACAATGCGGCGGTCTATGTCTTTATTTGGGGTTGGAGTGCAGGACTCTTCACTAGGGGCTACGTGTCACACACAGCTCAAGGGCTTAACGCCAGTTTGACTCATCCGTGTTCTGTAAATACAGAGGCCATTTGCTGTGTGTGTGTTTGGGTGTGTATGTGTATGTGTGTGTATGTGTTCTTGTTTTTATTAAGTTGTGGGGTCAAAACTCTTATGGATTACTAATGTTACGGGGCCATGTTGTCCTTGTGGGGCAATTTTTCAGGGCCCCACCACTTTTTGAGGATTAAAACTTGGTAAGACTTTAGGGTTTAGAGTTAAAGGGTAAACCTTAGGGTTAGGGTAAGAGGCTATAGGGAATGCATTATGTCAATAGAAAATCAATTTCAAAGATAGAAACTCCAGTTTGTGTGTGTGTGTGTGTGTGTGTGTGTGTTTAGACTCCTGGTTCACAGGGTTGTATACTGGCCAGGCCACAACAAGTAGGTAAGGCCTAAAGTGAGTCCATCTTCACTGCTGTGAAAAGGTTTGACACTGGACAGATACAAATTTTAGATAGATATTTTATCCAAGAGGTTTACTAAT
Source organism: Chelon labrosus (assembly GCF_963514085.1). Taxonomy (NCBI): domain Eukaryota; kingdom Metazoa; phylum Chordata; class Actinopteri; order Mugiliformes; family Mugilidae; genus Chelon; species Chelon labrosus. Next base: position 2,767,575 of record NC_140350.1, on the reverse strand, counting down.
GCTTAGAAATATACACAGTAATTCATCTAGGATAAGCTTCTGCTAAGCTAACATTAAATTGATGATTTCCATTTGAGGAATATCTGGTTTCTAAACATCTTCAACTAAATGTTCTAAAACTTAACACAGCCTCTTTGAGTTCAGCAGACAAAATCCATGCTTAACAAGTTTCTGTGAACAAAATCTGCATGCAGTCTGTTAATAAGTGATGCACCTGGTGTAACAAGCTGTTCAAGTCAGCAATAAACGAATCAAAGAGTCCTCCGCTCATGCCATAAACTCTGGAGTTAAACATTAAAATTGACAAACAGCAGAGCACTGCAGGCTTACTGATGTATTATGAGGCTACTTCCATTGTTCATTTTCCTGAAGTGGAAATGGGCCTTTTTAAGGTATTAAATTTGGATTGAAGATGTTAACCAGACAACTTGCATTGTACTGTAAATGTACTTTTACGCAAAATGCTTAGTGTACCTTTGTGTACTCTCTTAGAAACTGGCAAGGGGGAATATTAGCCGACAGGACTACAGCAGTGTGTTTTAATCTTCACCCTGTTTCTGGAAGCTCTCCAGGTGACAAGTACTCTTTGTTTTCCAAAACAGAAAATGTCCTCCTTGCTTTTAGCCTTTTTTTATTTTGCTTTAATTCAAGAACTAGGATGAGGAAACTGGACTGAAACATCAGAGCAGAGAATCAGAGCCAAACATATTTATATATAAAGAATTTTATTTAAGTTGTATCAATATGACAGGAATCCAAATAATTGCGTGCTGAAATGGGTTTTGGGTGTCACATTATGTTAAGTTATTTGATGTTGGAAACAAGCCATCTCTCCCCACTAGCAGACTCGTCCACCTGTTTGTGTTAGTAACAACAGCACTCTATATAAAGCAAGTTGTCAGGATGGACATTTCCTAAGAGAGGGAGCTCACAGGAGTAGGGAAGCTTCAAAATCTCCTCCTGCTGCGTGCGGCCTGCAGGGGGGTGACACAAGGAAAGCAACACCTGCACAATACAAAGCAGTTTAAATGCTATAAATAGCACCTGTGAACAGCTAGATTTTGTTGTTCAGTGAAATCATTGTGGGTAGAAGAACTAAACTATGTTACTGATGGTCGCTATGGTTGCCATAATGTACTGAATAATTCACATGGCTGTTGCTGTATCACCCTCTCCAGTCTTCTTTTACCACGGCACTGCTTAGAGGAGCCTCGTCTGACATATTACTATCTGGCATCGACATGGAAACTGTGGTGAATCACACCATTGGACCTTCCAGTGAGGACAGCTGAGAGGATTATCTGGGTCTCCCTCCCCAGGAGATCGAGTGAGAGCGTTTACAAAAGGCCTCCAACATCAAAAAGAGCTCTTTCCACCCCTCTCGCTGACTCTTTAACTCCCTGCCGCTTCAATGGAGATACCGTAGTCATTAAATGACAACAGAATGAATAACGGTGTCTTACCCAGACTGTCATGTCACTCAATACACATTATACTTAATATAAACTTGGACATGTTTTATGAACTTCACTGGGAACAAGACTTTTGCCGTTTCACTATTCATTATTAATAGTCATTTAAATCATTAAAAATTGATTATAAATACTTTCTCCTTGCTCTGTGTAGAAGTCTTTCTTTTCTGTAACTTTTGTTTTTACATCATCAAGCGTTTCTTAACCTGAGTTTCTGAGCAATTGTACGGCTATGGAGCACCGTTTTGCAGCTGGCCTTGTTATTTGTACTCTGTGACACACATACGTGTTTTATGAGGAGGCAAATACAAATGCTTTCCAAACCTCAAACTTACACACATTGTGCTCGCCTAAGGAACACTGAATGTAAACACAACTTTAGTTTGTTTACAGGAAAGTTCTACTGGGCACTTTAAAGTGAAAGGGCGCCAACGGTTTTACACATTAAGTTCTTTCGTCCTGGCTCATAAGGTTTGCCCGTCGTAAAGAGTACTATATTTAGTCAATCAGCCTGGATGAGATGTTGGAGAAGTCAAGCTAGGAGACAAATCACAGAGCAAGGAGGCCTTCAGGAGCTGTGGTGGCCCAGAAAGCACCGGGATTCAAAGCCTAATCCAGAACATCATAACATCAGACAGGGCCCCAATAGTGTTAACGCACATGGGAGATTACGGTGGCCCCAAAGCTGCAGTTGCAGTACACCTTCTGGGGAAATATCCCAAAAGTCCAAGCCAGCCCAGTGAGGAACTCTGGTGAGAAAGACTTTGGTCCAACGCTGAAGACTTGATGCAGAGCATGGAGAGGAGGGCACCACTAGGGAAGTCCAAGGCCCATCTGCCCAAATGATAACAGCTGAGGTCACTGAGGAGATGGCTAGGGTTGACTCTCATTCACAGACCCAGCAGAGGAGTACCAGGTAACTTAAGTACTGCAAGCATTACCCTGAAGAACTGTAACTGACAATGCAATGTTAGTAGGGAAGAAGCCTACACTGGAAAGAGGAACCCATACAAATGCAGTCCAAGAGGCTGGGTTACATCTAAAGGACATTGGTGGAGCTGTTGTGGGAGCTGGCTGTGGTACACCACCGAGCTGGAGAAAATTCAAGCCAAAGGAATAGGAAGGTGATGAGGCAGACAAAGGTGTTACATGGAGGAGGCATGGAGAAACAAGACAAGTGGAGACAGTGTGATTGAGCTGAATGAAGAGAGATCACCTGGACTGACAATGGTCCACCAGGACAGGATCTGTTCTACACACTATCTACAATGTCACCTGGCAGCTGAAGAAGCACTCACTGCAGGAGGCCGGCTAAACTGGGGCACACCTGATCAGCGTGCAAAACATCTTTGGCAGAGAGATGATACCACTGAAGATGTGACAGGGACCTAAGATACCCTGGGCAGTCCTGGTAGAAGAGGTACACAAAAGGAAAGGTGCTGAATTGGCTTTGAATCATAGAACAAAAATGCATTAAGGTCTGCAGGCGATACTGTCATAGGAGGAGGAGAGTGCGTTGCAGTTACTGGGCCTGGTCAACTCAGCACACTTCAGAAGACGTGACAGTGCTGAAAAAGGAAAAGGGGCTCACCAGAGGCTGAGCCAGGGAGCAGCTGTGTGAAAGAAAACCCTAACCCTAAGTGAAAACAGTTACGCATGACACAGACAACTTGACAAAGTAAAATTTAAAGTGTCACTGCTAAGCGGTTTTGCTGCCTTGATTTACTGATGAATAAAATAAAAAAAAAAAAAAAACATTATGTGACCATCCCAAACAAGGCCGTCCTCACAGCTGGTTTAGAGTACGGGAAGTGCTTCTCACTTTGCAACAGTATTTAATAGCAGAGGTGTAAATTCAGATTAAAAGAGAACACTTTCCATATCACAATCTTTATCGAGCAAGATAACAACAAGGAAAGCATTAGGCACACATTTGTTTTTACTAATTGCTCCATCATTCTCTGGATTTTAATTTATCCACTGAAATGCAGTAGTCAGAGCATGGCCAGCAGATGTCGCTACTTTTACTGTCTCAGTTACTTTGAGTCAATTGAGCACAAGTCATTCATAGTAATTCATAGATCTTTCCCCAAAAGATCTCTGTCTCAAAATACAATAAGAACCGTGATTATGTCATTGTGGGTTTCTCGGTTCAGCCTTGAACTCCTTTAAAAAGAAATTCTGCTTTCCACCTTAAGGTTGAAAGGAAGGATAATATGCAAATATAAAGGGTTTAGTTGCATTATGGGTAATCAAGTATTTTCAGAGTTTGGCTCACATGCTCACAGAGATAAGGAACTGTCAGCCCCGGCTGATTTGATTTTGACAGTTATTTTTAAATGTCTTTTGCAAAATGCAAACTAGGTGAATGTGCAGTGGAATCTACAACTTCAAGGTTAGCTGGACTTAGATGTAAAACAGAAAGAAAAACATGAAATAACGTCTTGAACGCTGCACGCTTAGCTTCCACATAATTAGCTGGGCCAGGTGTGTTCGGCCAATCAGGGGCTAATCAGGTGTGAGCATAGCAGGGGAGACATGGGAAATTTGATTCAGCGAGGCGACTCTTCAAGACCAGAGGCGCTGCTTTCAGTCTGTCCGCCCCTGTTTGTTTTAATGAACACGCTGTTTTCAGTTCCGAAGGGGTTCAGAAGCTCGTGAAGGTGGAGGTGTGACACACATTTCAACCATTTCCTCCGAAGAACGCGTCCTGAGTTTGTCGTCTCCTTGTGGCCACAGTCGGAGAAATCTCGGCGAGAGCAGATAGAGAGAGCGAAGGAAGGAACACACAGAGCATGTCGCCTCCTGTTGCTGCACCTCACTGTGGGATCTGCTCTCGACCTTTCAGACTGTACACATGAGCGCAGAAAGCTGTTTTACGCGTCTTATCGCTATGTGCTGCCCGGACGTTTGGAGGAGTTTACCAGCACCGCGTCTGCCCTGAGTCTTGAAGAGGGGGGGGAAAAAAGCAGGCTTGTCACTGCGGGGATTTTTGACACAACTTGTCAGAGAAGTCGCTCGTTGTTGCCGCTGCTGCTGCAGGAGGTGGTGGTTGTGGTTTGCTCGGAGCTCCTTTCCGAGAAAGTGTGAAACAAGTGTGAAAAAGAGAGCAACAGATGTTTTTTTGTGGACATGCGGTCGGCTGAGGAATGAGAGCAGCAGCAGCAGCGAGGCACCGGCGGCCCTTCCAGCGGTTCTGCTGCTGTGCAGTCGGGCTGGTCGCCGTCATTTGGCTCGCACAGGTCATCCAGGCACCAGGTGAGACCTTAATATAGACATGCAGGCTGAGCGCGCCTGCGTGCGTCCACAGTCATTACAATCCCGTATAGATTCTAGGATAAGCACTGGGAATTATATCATTTCAAAATAACAACGTAGTTTCTCTTCTTATGCACAACATCCATGATTATTAGATTTTACGTGAAGGCGTCTGCTCTGAAGAATGAAAAATGCACATATGAGGAGCCCACACTGATAACTATGGGATAATATTTAATACATTAAATATAATAAGAGATGATTAAGATTACCAATAAAATTATGTTGAAAAGTGACACAATTCCATCCATTTAATTGCTCTCAAGTAGCAGAAAATACTGCACAATCGTTGAATTCAGCACATGAAGCACTTTGTCTTGATTGGGAGCAAAGACCAACACATGATCTTTTTTTCCATACATATATATGACCCTGTACATATGCAATGATTGCCCGTATATTGCAGTAGAGCTCCATTCACCATTTAAGTCTGCAAACATAGAATTAAAATTGACGTATTCTAATATTGAATTAAACAAGCAGGTGCATGTTGAATTTACAAGTTTAATTCTCCTGCACTTTGACATTTTAAAAGCAAATGTCACTTTGGCTCTTTGGCTTCAAAGTACCAAACGCTGTTGCGTTTTTCTAACGGCACCGTTAACCATCTCCCAGCTTCAGTCTCTCTGGGGGATGCTGGACTGTGTTCACACTGCAGGAAGGTGACAGTTTGTTGATTACATAAATCAGGCACAAATTGTGGCATGCATAAATCCCATCACTGGGGATAAGGTCAGTTCTAAGCTACACGTTCAATGGATATTACATCTTACTGTTGTAGGAAATATTGCACGTGTGTGTGGACTTATTTGCCTTCTCCCTAAATAGACTGCCTTCCCTTCTAATTTCTGCCTTTTCCCAGGCCATCTCCTCTGCTAAGAATGTGGGTTTCATTCAGCAACATAAATTGTTATGTGGTGATAAATTAATTCTATTTGTCTTGGATTGTTTATATTGTCATTTCATTCCATTCATAGCACAGTATGACACACTTCCATGCACAAGACATCTAACTGACATAATCCTGATTTCCCCCAAAGTGATTTCCCTGCAGAGTAAAATTAACTAACACAGTACAATACATCTATAAAAGGACATGAGTATTGTAAAAATAATTTGGTTTAGATATAACTGATGTGCTCATTGAGCCACCTCACCTTCACTATGTTATACCCCCCCCCCCCCCCCCCCAAATTAACAGCCATTATAACGTTATATACCATTCCCAGTTGCATCAGCCTCCAATATTATTAAGAATATGCAAATAAATAGGTGAAGTCAGAGTTATGTTTTAATGTTTCTTCTAGCAGCAGTGCACCCAAAGGCATCAACCCCACCTCCTCCCTCTCCTCCTCCTGCTCATTATCCTCTCATCACCTTTGCTGTTGTGGTCACACACTGTCAGACATACTGATCAGATGCTCCGGCACCAACAGTGCTTTCTACTGCAAACTCATGGGCAGAATAAAGATCTGAACAGGTGAACTTTTTGTTCTATCTGGAGTGTTTGAATTACATTTTTCAGGCCACATCCTGAAAGTGCAATCCGTCCTTTGTGGAAGAGTCCTGGTGAATGAGCTATGTCATTAATATTTATACTTCACCTTTAAATTATGAGTGTGCTATTAACCACAAGAGGTTTTCTGAACTGAGAACCAGGCTGCTCAACTTAAACCCTTGTAAAAGCTCTAGGCAGAGCATGTGGTCTGCTGTTTGTAATGGTGACAGGCAGGTTACTCTCAATAATACTTGGAAAATATTACACATACTGTTGCATCCCAAATACCACTGCTAGTATAACCATTTATGGATATGCCGGTGTGCCGGGTTGTCATCGGTCTGATACAGGCAAAAAACATAGGATTGGATATCGGAAAAATGCGCTACAGTCCAATACAAACTATTAACAAGAACATTTAAACACCACATGCTTCATGATTTTACCAAGTAGAAACATTTAGGAGGAAATAAACAATGCTTGCCGCAAACAAACACCATTCAGACAGCAACAACGTGTCAACACAGAAATTAGTCAGTTCAAAGAAAGCCTTACGTGTAAACAGACGTTAACTTTTTAAAACTGAGATAGCACACATGTTAGCAAGGAGTTTTTTATTTGTACTTCCAACAAACAATGGAATGTTGGCGTCATTTGTAGTTGAATGAATTTCACTCTAATATTGATTATCCTTTTAGTTCCATATTATTTTTTGCCAACTGCTTAGGGCCATATCCATAGAATGCATATAAAAGAGGAACGTAGCCATTATATCTGGAAAATGAAGTCAATGTGGAAGTATTTCAAAGTGCAATACCACGGATGGTCACTAGGTGCAGTCTCTTCTAATTAAATATTAAGTAGTAATTTTTACATAAGTCATTAGGATGTCATTAGCAAAATTCATTTCTTGTGGTCCTTTTGAAATCAGTTCCCTAATTAGGTGTTTTACAGAGGTGTGTTTCACTTCTGGCTTCCAAGCCTCCGTCTAAATGTGAAAACTATAGTCCACAAACCAATGGGTTACTACACTGTTGCTACAGCTTCTATTTTATACAGTTTATGGAAGTATCTGTATCTGTAGCTTATAGAGAGTTGGTGGGAGCAGTGTGAATCAGTCAACACAGTAAAGTTGAGGGTTGTAAAATTAAACAAGTGACATGATAAACTGCTCATTGAACACCAAGTCTGTTTTAGAAAGAACTACTGCATACATACAGACTGGTGATTTTTGTTTCTGGTGCAGTCCTCCAACAGACAGTATCACTTTAGCTTGTGAACATTTTAACAACATGATGTTAATTGAAATAACAGCTGAAATATGCTCACTGGGTGACTAGATAAGTTTGAGGTTTTTCCATCATTTGTTTCAAATGCTCTGTAACACTGGTAGCTAACTAACTTTTTGTTGTATCACTGTCCCTTATCTGTCTCAAGTGTATAATTACTGTTTTACACAAGCCACCTCAGACCTCAAACATTGATTGCAGGTGCTTTAAATTCTGTGATTTAGACATTTCTGACTCTGGGACCACCCACTCAAGGAAATGTTTAGCAATGTGGTTAATTTTTCTACCAATGAATGTCTTCACATGAGCTAGAAAAGACTAATCATGCAGCCATTGTATGATCACTTAAAGGTCCAGTGTGTATGATTTAGTGGCATCTAACGGTGATGTTGCACATTGCACTCAAGTGAACACCCTTCACTATAAAAACACACAAGAGCCTGTGTTCGTCTGTTCTGGGCTGCTGTAGAGACATAACTAGGAAACATGACAGAGTCTGTGAAAGAAGATTTGTATCTGTAGGGCTAGTTTTAAGCTAACAAAAACACACAAAATATATGTTTTGTTGATTATGCACTAATGCACACATTATGAAAGACTATATTCAATGTCTTCTACTAGCTCTACTAGATCCAGGTCCTTTAGTTATCAGAACTTTCCATTGTGATAACCACATTCAACCTGCAGTCAGTATGAGATAGTACTAAGTAACACTTGGAGAAATGAGAGAAAACATGTCCTGTTATACTGGGAAAAAATAACAGAAAAAACAGTGGTTGATTTGAGTTTTGCTTCTGCAGTTTGCTCCTAGCTAGATTATCTTTTAGTTGAAGCTTGATATTGTCTACTCTCAGATATTTATATAACTGTGTGTGTTAGTTCCCATTTAAGGTCAAATCAAATGTTCATCAGCTCTTTGTTTACTGCAGCATGACACTTTATATTCAGTGTGAATGTCAGAGTGGAGATCTGGACATCACTGTTGTCTAAATAGAGACAGATCAGAAAACGTGGGACTGTAATACAAGTTTTTATTTTTAAAAGGTAATATCTAAACACTCAAGTTTCAAACGTGGCCAATGTGTACCTGCATTGCCACTATTGAGGATTTCACAGTCAGAGGCATTTACTACCACAGACTGCAGTCTTGCCTTGTGGAGGCAGTGAACCTGTTTGGGGTTAGACCTGAGGAAGCCGGTCTGTCCAGTCGATGTGTGATTGATGGCATCAAATGTCTTGTTTCTACTAAGGAAGGAGGCGACACTAGTTTGTATGACAGTGGACATTTAATATTTAAGTAACAGTATCTTCTTTCAGGCCTTGTAGAAATTAAATGTTTCTCTGAATAAGATAAATTGAAGATGAATGTCTGACTTCTCTGTTGCATTAAAATTAAAAAGGAAACAAATATTTGGTCGTGTGACGCAAACTTAACTTGGATTCCTCACAGTGTGTATTGGAGTTTTGAGATGAATTATGAATTATACTGTTTACACTTACAATTATGGTATTTACACTTGCTTTTTTCATTCATCCTGTGTGTTATGTTGAGGAATGTGGCAGCATTAAGCAGATTAACGTATTTCCTTATCAGCCTTCTTCACTGATCATTCTCTGACCTCTTCCCTTTATTTGCGTTTACAATTTAGGAACTCACAGAATGTTTAATCTAGACGACCAGCCGCCAGAACAGTAAAGGCAGCTTAAACAGCAACATTCTAAGCCACTTCCAAGGCAAAGGTCAATGTCAGGGGAAAGCTTGTGTTCCTAAATGCATAGAAAGTTGTTTTTAGTTGTGATTTTATTCTTGGATGGTGGGAAAAGGGGAGGAAGGTGGGCGATATTTGGCCCATGACATGCTGTATGCTGTATTTGATCTACTAACTAACTTGATCACAAGACCAGAGACTCCAAGAGGCTCTGAATAGCTTTCCGCCTTAGTTAAACATTTTCCTGCAGGAAATCTTGTTTGCTGTTAGCCATTCCAGCACCGTCAAACGTACATCTAGGATATAAAGATAGTACTAGCATATGCAGTTGGAATTTACAAAAGTACTATGGTGATCAACTGTGTTTAAGTAAAATTGCAGCCAGATGAGACTAAAGTTGCACGAATTCTTAAAAAATGTATTCTATTATTTATTGCATTATATATTTATGTCCTCCACTGTGGGATAAATAAAGGACTATCTTATCTCATTAAGGCTGCATCTAATGGCTTTTTTTTAAATGAAGGAAATGCCTTTTTTGTATGTATGAGCCCAGTTGGGTGTCTTTAAAATAGATTTTGTTCTCTCCCAACTATTCAAAAGCCCAAGTTAATCCACTGTATCAACTCTATAATTTTGGTTTTATTTATTTTATTCCTCCTTTTTCTGATATGATGTGGGTTTAGGTGTTGGATACTTCTCCCAGTTAGAAGTGTGAAAGTGGTGCAGAGCCATCAGAAACCTATTTGAATTTCATATGTGTCAAGCTCCTCTTGATGCCTCAACATGAAAGCCTTCACGCCTCTTGTCAGCCACGACCTCATGAAATGGGCTCATTGAGCTGTAAGGTACAAAGGGACACTACAGTGCCTAGCAATCACGAAATGCATCAGAAACAGACACCAAGCTGCCCCATAATATAAGGACAGTGTGTAGCAGATAGCAGCATAAATTCCTCGCTATCTTCTCAACCCTCGGTGGAAAGATCTTTGTGGGTGGTGGTGAAGGACTGTGGGTTTTTTTTTTTTTTTTTTTTCCGAAAGCAGACATGATGAAACGGATCTATCTGATGTTCCTCAGCTGTCACACCACTAAAGCTGTAAAAACTGAAACCCACATCGAGATTACACTACCAAGGAATGAAATTCAGAGCTGAAATACACTGGCTCAGGATTACTGAACATGCTACTATCTCACACAGGCAGAACATAAAACGGTGGCCAGAGTCCTCGCTGGACTTCAGAATAACACAGTGGCAGTAACAGAACTTGTATTATTTTGTGAATATAAAAATTTATTACATTTGATTGTTAGTCTAGGTAGAGGTTCAGTCACTCATTAATGGAAATACATTATTAGAAACAGTTTAATTTTTCAAACAACAATTCCATCAAATTTGCTGGTTCCAGCTTCTGAACTCAAGGCTGCATCTCTGTTTTCTCAGTTGTCAGTGTAAATTAAATATTTGAAGAAAAGGAAAAAAAACTAATTTGTAGGCATTATCTTGAGCTCGAGGAAACTCTAGGAATGACAAGAAAACAGGACATCTAATAATGACTAAAACAAGGGCTTTTAGTTAATTTTACATCGCAGCAAATGGCTTTGTGTCTACAGCCAGAGTCTCTGTATCTGCTTGGCTTTTTGTTAACTGACCGGTGTTTTGTAACAGATAACGAGTCTTCTGGGTTCCGGCCAGGCGTGAACGATGGGACGCTGCGATGGACACGCAAGTTAATGCAGGAAAAGCCAGACAACCAGAGTGACAACCTGGGTGAGCCTCGGGCAGGTGAGTCACTCTTCTTTACCTGAAAGGATGCCATCTGTTCCTGTGAAATCTCCCACACTGACTGCAACACTTGCTTATTATACAGTCGAGGAGAGGGTGACATGTTTCAGCTGTTATGTTGTGCATACTGTGATATTTTAAACTTTTTTTTTTTCCAAACTGAGGGATTATCTATTGAATTCAGTACCTGACTAAGACGATTCTATATGGTGTGTATTGTCCATTGTTGAAGGACTTTATTTTAACACTTAAAATTTTCGAAGTGAAAATTAGTTAAAAAGGTTTTGTTGTATTTTCTGCTTTATGTTCATACATGTGTGTGGTGTATGCAGGAAAAAGTGTACCATAGATTTCTGCCTCTCCTCCGCAGGTGATTTGAAAGGTCATGTGGACTAGTCATTGTGTTTGTTGTTAGGAGTGTGTAGTCTGTGTCGAGCTTGTGCACTAAAATACTCTTGGAGACAGATGAAGGCTGCCAGAATGAAAGTCAAATTAGATTTTCAAAGGTAGTCAGTTTTCAGCAGATGCCCAGTTACTTTCCTTTCCTTTCTAGGCTTGTGTGCGCCCTGAATAGTGGACGGAGTCAAACTGCTCTTCATGAAATTACTACTGAGACATGCAGCCAATCGGCAGCCATAATCGGACCTCTGTTTCTCTGGTTCCCAGGCTGATTAGCTGGCTGGCTGACATAAGCTGCATTCATCACAGCTGACAGTTTTATTATTAAAAATTCAGATCGGAGAGGAAATCTTTTTATTGTTGTGCAGGGAGACTAGCATGGAGTAGATAAAATAACATGACTGCACAATGAAAAATCTGTTGTCTTACTGACGGAACACAGTTGTGCATCTTCATATCATTTGCATTCACTCTATGGCTGTGCTAATATTAGCGCATCAGCCACAATGCTGTTTTGTATGCTAATGGCATGGTTATTGTTGAAGCCTGAGTACAAAATTTCAGGCTCATTCTTACAGAAATATTATGCTAATGTAGTAAATGTATTTGCATATGTAATTGTAAATGCTAATAAAATACCATGCAAACAGCCTGCTCAGAGCACGGTCTGCTAAGGGTGTGCAGGCTAAAAAAAATGCATTTTACATCGTTTATGAGGTATATGCATTTGTGAAGAATATAGAAAAATACTGACCAGAAAGCACAAGCTTTAGTTTTGGACACATTTATCCTATTTGTCACAGTAATTAGGAAAGATATTATGTCATTGGGTCCAGATTAATTTGATACAAATATTGTGTCAAGCCTTCTATTTTTGAGGCATAACATCTGTATACACTTGTCTACTGTATTTTATTAAATTTAAGTTTTAGCTTTAGGTTCTAAGCAGAAAGAGTAATTCTAGCTGCCATAGTTCATCCACATTGCAAATAACTATCAGGGTTGACCTGACATTTGCAGTAAATTCAGCTGTGACAGACACCTCACTGTCCCACTGCTACACATGAGAGGTGTTTCTTTCCCCCAGTACTCTCAAAAGAAAATAATGACTCTCAGTGTATCTCTCCACCAGTGCTCCATTTGGTCTGTACAGCCATTTCTGTTTCGCACTTAACCTTTTATTGAGTTCCTCGTTGCAAGCAGATCTCCCTCATTATCTCTTTCAAAGACACAAGCATGCTGCGGGTAGATAGTTCACTGTAGTAATACACTGGAGACAAGGAGGTGAACAAAAGCCCGGACAGGTAGTATAAAACACAGCAGTGAGCACGGCTCCAACCTCAGTTTGCCGCCCTCTTCCTCAGCAGGCTGTCTGACAGTGATTGCATAATCTGCAGTGTGATTAAAAAACCTGTCCTGGACCTAGGGGGATATTATCTTGGGGATTGCACAGTAACGTCCAGCCCCAGGCTCTCTTTCTCTCTTTTCATCCCTCCACTGCTTAACAAGATGGAGACGGCGTGATCCGGCTTCAGCTGACAAGCCACGGAGACTGTTGTTGCTAGGCAACTGAATGCTAAATTTTGAAACCCAGACAATTCTGTCTTTCAAGCATTAAAAGTGCAAAGCGAAGATCTAAAAATAGAGCAGCAGTTGTGTGGTGGGGGTTGGTGGTTCAAAGAATCCAAACGATGTAAATGAAGTAAATGGAGGTTTGTTATGTTGTTTATTTTGGCAGACGACAGTCGTCTGGGAATAGTATTTTTCCACAGGCATGTTTTGGGTTTTTTTGGGAGGGGAAAGTGTTGAGAAAGAGAAACTGGCCAATAGGTTAACACAAATCATTCTGGGCTTTTACCGATCGGATTGCCCAGCATTTAAAGCAGATGTAGTTAAGTTTTGATCACTGGCTCTTAGCTTTATTTATTTATTTTTTTTTAGTTGCCATTTTTGTGGACAGGAACAGTTTTTCAGGAACAGTCAGTGTTTTATCATAAGCCTCCTCTTAAAAGTACTGATTATCATTGCTCCCGAGATGTTTTGGTGCTTCCTTAACTTTGTTTTATTTCCTCGGCCACTGAGATGATGGTGGATGTTGTTATATGATTAGGCAAAGTTACACCTGAGCAGTTTTTTCTGTTCATTGGTGTCACAACAGTGTAACATGATGTTTAGTGTTTTTATTGATAGGCAGGGTGCAGTTTGAAGCCCTGCTGTCGTTTCATCAGCGCTGTATTCAAACTGCCTCAAAGGAAAGGGAATCAAAGAACAAATGCATAATTGAATTTACATTACACACCTGGATGAAATATTTATCTTTTGATTCCTCATGAAAAATGCAGCTGTGTTGCAGAAGTCTGTGTGTGTGTGTGTGACTTGGTTGGTTGGTGCACAATACAGCTTTAGTGTGTGTGGCAGTCGATAACCGTAGCTTGACTCCAGGACGCCCTGCAGACTTCCAGATCGATAACATTATCCTGTACCACCTAATGCCCTTCATTCAGCTCCACTGAAGCTCCTGCAGCAGATTGACTCACATAGAGCTCTGGTTTCACTTAGTGGAGATTTCTCTCCTAATGCTTTGTGACGAATTTGCTTGGCATGGATCTGAATCTTGAAGATCTGATCTGCTGTACAGGTTTTATAGCTCTGGAGTGAGATACAATTCATATTTAAGAATCTGGACTGTGCACCTAAAAGATAAATTGATATCTGTCACAACAGTCACCAATCAAAAACGTCAAAATTACTCCAAAATAAAGTGGGGACTCCTAGCAGTGTAAAATAGGGGATGCTGTTTTATAGTAATTGTAAAGTTGGTAGTGGACTCAGCTAAAAGCTAATAAACATTTATATTGTGGAGACTGTGTTTAAGGAGGAAAGGAGACACATTAGGGTCAATTAACTCTCTGCTTCTTTACAAACATTGTCTCCTTTTAGCATGTGCCTCACGTTATTTAAATAGTGCTTTGGAGTTAATATATATGATTTCATTTCCATCACTGACCTATTTTCAGTAATTTATCACTATCTTTTTATTATACACTAAAGTCTATTTTCAAATTTATCAAACGGCAAGGTGAGCCTATACCCACCATATCTACTAGTTAACAGTCACGAGAAGCAGAGGGAAAAATAAATAATTATTTTCCTCACCGCTCACTACGCCACAGTATTCTGAGAGAATGTATAACAGAGAAAATGTCTTTTGTCTTGCTGGCTGGGATAACTGTTGGCCAGTCTATCAACCCATCATTAATGTATGGTTGTTATTCAAGTTTCTTTGCCTTGTGTATAAAGTGAAGAAGCTACTCAGAAACTCTAACCCTAATCCTAAAATATCCCTAATGAAATTCCAGTTCAAATGTGCATCTTTATACAGGTGTGTAGATAGGTATCACAGTCTTAACCATCAGATGGATATAAGGTATATAAATGGTAAATATATGAACGGGTTCAAAAGATATTTTTTTGTGTTTTCCAGAAGTTGTTTGGACGTGCTTTACTTCTGTGGATAGGTCGTCCCTTATCTGCAATACACTACACGCACCTGTTACTAACACTTTAGAGTCAACCTCACTGCTAACTCTTAATAGATCTGAAGTGATCACACGTGAAGAAGAGCTCTTTTCACAACCTCACTGTCTTCTCCTTTGGAGTATTTCAGCTTGTGTATGAGTGAAACAAAGATACGTGGGGACTGTGACAGACAGAACTGGATCAGAGGTGAATGAGTTGTGGGAGCATCTTACCATTATGTAGATATAAAGGCACAAGGCACAGGGAAAAGACATTAGAGTATTTTCAGAGTAACCACACATCAGTGCTGCAGCCCAAATGTTCCCCAGTGATTAGTAAACTTCTGACTCTATCAAGCTGGTGGCACATCTGGCTTAAATCCCTGATTTGGAAAGTTGCAGATGTGCGATCGTCTTTGTGGCCTTCCATTGTGAAACCGCAGTCTTGGCAGAGCACATTCTTGTTCAGCAACCCTCAGTAAACCAGTAGACTGTTTCTGTCTCTCTGTATCTCTGTGCAGTTCTTCCCCCTCCCTCTGTCGCTCTCTCAGACCTCTCCTGAGGGTTTGTAAGGAAAAATAAATATTTTTAGACATTAGTCCAGAGCTGCTGTCACTTCTTTTTTTTTTTCATTTTTCTTAACCCTAAACCATGGGAAACACATATCCACCTCCCCCTTTCTCACTGTTCACTCAATTGCCCTGCCTTTGGCTTCCTACTGCCACCCATCAAAAAAAAGGAAAAAAAAAAAGCTGCCCCCAGGGAGAGGGTTGCCATAGCAACTACCTTCACTAAAGCAACCCTTCAAAGCGTCCATCTGAGGTGCATGTTGCGGCCCTGCATTTCCACTGACAGCATAACCTGAGAGTTTATGTTTCGGGGAGACTGGAAGCTTTCAGGCCTCTCGGACAGGAGGCAGAGAGTAAAGAAGAAGGTGAAAGAAATAATGCCATATACAGAGCACAGATGTCCTGCAGCTGATCATCTTGACAGGCTGTCAGAGAAGACGCACACGGCGCAGCTTCACATTCAGATTCCTTCTTTCATGTGATAAGACGACCGAAAGTTTGTATGCTAAGCCTGATGATTTATTAGACAGGCACTGCCCAGCAACAGCTGGCACACAAAGAAATATGCTTTTTTTTTTCTCAGAATAGAGAGCCCCTGTCAAACTCATTTCAGTAGTTCCAAGTTGTGTAATATTATGGCAAAAACATTTATTTATTTTCTGACCTGACCAAACTACTGTCTCCTGTTTGGGACCATATGGCCTCCTCCTCTCACTACAGTGTCAAAGATCACATCTCATATCCCTGATCACAAGGGACCCTCTCCTAATCCACGCGGTCTGTTGTTCAGTTTCCATGCAGTCGAGGTGCAGTGTGATGGCTACACTGTGCTCATTGTGTGCCTGTCGACCCACTGTTGTCTCACACAGCAGAAGAGCTATTTATAGCTCCATGCTCCCCAGTAGTTTAAATTCACCCGGCTCGGCTCAGAGTTGTTAATTGGAGCTGCACCACACTCTCGAGGCTCTCTTCTGCAATGTCAAGGGAACAGAGGGAAGCTAAGCTGTCATTATAAGTTTTTTTTTTTTTTTTTTTTTTTTTTTCCCCTTATACGCTCGAGAAAGGACAGGAAGCAGCTGCCAGTTTCACTTCCACCTCACTTCCTGTCTCATTCTTCAATGCAAGACGAATGCAGTGTCTCCGCTGTGTTGTTGTGGGTTGTTTCTGACTGAAATTAGTCAGCTGTCACAACCACACCTCCTGTTTTTCAAATAATTGAGGTCAATGTGAAATGACTGATGAAAAATGTTCTTAACGTTTAGCATTTAGAGCATTTATCTTTTCCTTTAATTTGCATGTTTCAGAATACATCTTTTTATACAGAAATTAGAAATGTAAAAGATGAAATTTAATTCAGTTATGAAACTTTTTTTTTTACCCCCTTAGCCATCCATGAGTTTCCAAAAGACGTCTTTACCAAGGAACAGAGGAAGAATGGGGCTGTGGTCCTGCATGCTCTCTGTGTGAGTGTTTCTCATTATGTTGCCTTAAATCTATATATTTTTTTCTCTTTATTCATATCCTTGACTCATCCTGCTGACACGAGACATCATCATGCCATGAATAAACACAAATCACAACCCACATAACAGGGCTATAGTATAAAAAGAGGAGGTGTAAATGTGTCCTGCAGCTCTCTTATCATGTGCTCAACTGTACGTTCCAGGCCATCTACATGTTCTATGCTCTGGCCATCGTCTGTGACGACTACTTTGTCCCTTCCCTTGAGAAAATATCTGAGGTGAGGAAAATAAGCACCTACCTTCAGATTTTAATTTTTTATTTAAACAAATTATTATTTCATTATTGTCTGTTTTTTGTTTGTTTTCCCCCCCAGAACTTGCATCTCAGTGAAGATGTGGCTGGTGCAACATTTATGGCTGCAGGAAGCTCTGCGCCGGAGCTTTTTACCTCTCTCATCGGTTAGTAGATCACACAGTATAAACCACATAACAGCTGCGCCAAATGTGAGGAGCATTTCAAAATTAGTTTTCACTTATTCTCAACATTCTAAGACGAATGGTGTTCCTGATCTGTGCATGTGCCAAAATTATCCAGGAGATGTCAGCAGAGTTCAATTTAAAGCAGCCAGAAAGATATTTAACATTATCATTTATTATTTTTAGTTTTTTAGCAGTCATTAAAATCACATTTAAACCAGTCTAAACAGACATGTAGAATAAATGAATGAATTTCTGTCAGACCTTTGCAGACTTATCAGTGAGTATAATAGATTTGTTTAGGAGGAGGCCTATGTGAGAAGTAAATATAAATACAGAATGACAGAACACCAGCACTCAAACAAACCTCTCCCATCCATAGGTGTCTTCATCACTAAAGGAGATGTGGGAGTCGGGACCATTGTGGGCTCAGCTGTGTTCAACATCCTGGTCATCATCGGCCTGAGTGGAATCTTTGCAGGCCAGGTACAACAAGGTTTTGACACTTTCACCAACATATTGCATACAGTTTTTGTCTGTTGTGTTAAATCTCCCTCAAACAGTTCTTTTCCCATGAAAATAGGCTTCAGACACAGACTACATTTAAATGGACAATATTTTTCCACTTGATTGGAATCATCTGATCAGAGATTCAAACTTATGCACCTAAATAAAATAAAATGATAATGATAGGATATGTGTTTACCTGCCTTAAAGCGTTGATCAGAATCAAACTTTTTTTTTTATTTTTTATTTATTTATTTTTACAAGAATGGCTTCATTCAGTAGACTGATGCACATTAATTCTGACTTTGCTCATGTTTTCCAACACTAGTTTGAATTACAGTACTTGTTTCAAAGCCTTTCAACCATCAAGGCATTGAATAATCATTAACTTCCATAAAGGCAGGCCAATTCAGTTTTGCGAGAGCCATGTTTCTGTCACTGCTGGAAACTCGTCATGTGACCATATTGTTGACGCCATATGAGGCAAACAAGTGCAAAAAAATTTATTTATTCCAACCAGAGAGAAACGATCAGATCAAGTATTTACATAGTTAATAGGCACTCATATTTTCCTGTTGAACTGATTATTAAAAGTTTACACCACACCTCAATCTGATAGAATATCCAGTCTATTCTGATCGATGTGGTTACTGATCTGATTCTGTTATTATTGTGAATATTAGTGTCCCTGCACACACAGCAGTCACTTCATTTAATCGTTTTCTGTCTGTTTTCATGTTGCTGTTATTGATTGATTGAATGTTCAAACATTTTTCCACAGACGGTGGTTCTGACATGGTGGTCTCTTTTTAGAGATTCCTCCTACTACATCCTGTCTGTACTGGCTCTCATCGTGGTGAGATGTGCTTTTAGGAAACATAATTCTTCTGTGCTAAGTCTTTACGTTCTGTATCACTTCACTCTCAGCATTGTTTTTTCTCCCTCTAGGTTATATATGATGCCACGGTTGTCTGGTGAGTACACATACTTTGCATCACACCTTTTTAGTGGTGTTAAATATGTTGTCTTATAATGTGTATGTGTGTGTATATATATATCTATATATCTATATATAGATATAGATATATATATTTATTTATTTTTTAAAGGCGCAGTTACATTAACTTTGCTATTCCAGTCAGACTGTCTCAATGCTAAAAAAAAATGTTGTTTATAGAGCAAGCAGTCACCATATGATCACATTTCTATAAAAGCTTTCCTGAAGTACTTATCTGTATTCATACCAACAGTTTTCCTAGTTCATCTCTTCAGTCTCCCACTGTGATTGGCGTCACAGCCTCTTTCTCAAATGACTTCATTACAATCATGGCAACAATAGCAAAGTTGTACAATCAGTGATTGTGGAACTTGTCAAATGGATTGGGCTCCTGATTTATTCTTAAACAACAAAACATCACAATATGTATTTCCATTCAGAGACAACTCGTTTCAGCTTCAGCTCTTTACAGTCTGTTGTATAAAGCCTCCAAACAAATCCAAATTAATTTTATATGATGGGATTTCTTTCATGTGGCCATTCCATTCAGTCCTCCTGATGCCTTCTAAACATGTTCTATTCTGTCAACCTGAGGTCTTATGTAAAATAAATGACTTTCCATTGTCACATGTGTGAGTGGTTTTAATGAAAAAGTAGATTTATTCATGACTTTAATGTCTGTTGTAGCTGTAGATTGTTGAATGATATATGGCACACAGCTTATTGAATCATGGTGTGCCAAGCCAAGCCTGTCCTGCTGTATTTTACATCTGCACGGTTCTTCTGAATACAGTTTGACAGATTTGTGTTTCAGCTGTCTTTGCCAACGCATGCTCAGAATATTAACAGACATTAGTGAAGTGGTCTTCTAGCGCCTGTCCCGTTTAGTGAAAAAGCTCAGTTTGATGAAGCTGTGGTGTTGTTGCGTAGTCATGCTTGTTTTATATTCACCAAACATCCGAATGGTAAAAGTAGCCCCTTAGTCATGGTGCTAGGATTTCATGAAGTTTGTTTTTAGTCTAGGAGTAATACAAAAAGCTTTTAATTAAAAACGAGCTGCATCTAAGGAGCTAGTCCAGTTGAGTTCTAATTCACAAATCCAGCAGACGGTCAGTGATGTGTTGCTGCATTAGTGTTTTAAAGGAACAGAATGATGGTAAACTTGTAAAGCCGTATTTTAATGGTGGTTGTTTAATAAGAAATCATTCAACTCTCTAACTTGGCACCGTAATCCAGTAACCCTGGAGATGTTAGTTTGCACAACTCTGTGCTACTGGGACACCAGAAAAACACTGAGTGACTGCAGTAACTGTGTTGTGACCTAAATGTTCTGGTCGCTGTGCAGGTGGGAGTCCTTGCTCTTGATGACCATGTATGGAGTCTACATCATAATCATGAAGTAAGTTGGCCAAAGACCAAACCTACTCATCAGCCACCTGCCATTACATGTTCATGCACAGATAAAAGACAGCAGTGTCTCTGTGGCTGCAGGTTCAACTCATCGATTTTAGCGTTTGTGACGCGTCGGTTAAGGACAAGGCCATGCTGTCTCAAATCAGAGGAACACCATGACGACAAGATGGGAGAAGACGGCTCAGCTTGCAACACCTCTATGGTGCTTCTCAACAAAGGTCTGACATTACTGCTCAAGCGCATCAATCCGTCTGTGGGGCTTTTAACTGTGTCCAGTCTAAATGGTATGCTCTTAATTTAATTCAGTCCAATACCTCGTTCACAGGTCAAGCCCATAGTCAGGATCCTCCTCCAGCCCTCATGGTAGATGAGCTTCTCATCCTCAACCCCCACAAACTGTCCTTCTCAGAGGCCGGTTTGCGCATCATGATCACCCCCCACTTCTCTCCCCGCACCAGGCTCTCCATGGCAGGACGCATGCTCATCAGCGAGGTATTTGATGCAAATATCAGAAATAATAACACAAAAACAAATTTGGCAATAAAAACTTACCACTCTTCCCCACAGAGGCAGAGATTGATCCGGAATTCAAAGAGTCCGCTGGATGGGGAGGCCGGTCCAGGCTCAGACAGAAATAGTCTGAAGAGAACGGAGTCCTGCACTCTGGAGAATGGAGGAGGGAGACCCGGGATAGGAGACGCAGAGTCTGGGGACAACGCAGGGGGCGAGGTGTGCCAGCCACCGGAGGAAGACGATGATGAAGATGGGATTTTTAGTCCAGTG
Source organism: Chelon labrosus (assembly GCF_963514085.1). Lineage (NCBI taxonomy): Eukaryota > Metazoa > Chordata > Actinopteri > Mugiliformes > Mugilidae > Chelon > Chelon labrosus. Next base: position 2,746,377 of record NC_140350.1, on the reverse strand, counting down.
CGCATACCAAGTGAGGATGATGTTCCACTAATGTTGAACAAAATTTAAACATAAATCATTTTTATCTATGCGCGCTTATAATGATTTTAATTTGTGATTTAACTTTCTTTCCTCCATCTATATTATGTAAATGGTACTTAAGGTTCTCAGCCATTGAATCACAGTTTGACTGTGTTGCCCTTGACTACTTGATAGAATGAAAAGTGCATGCCTTCTTGACTGAACTCCTGCTCGTCACAGATGGTTGCTGTGCGCGGGTGAAGTGGGTGATCACGTGGCCTCTGGGCCTCCTGCTCTACTGCACTGTGCCTAACTGTATTCGGCCACGCTGGCACCGCTGGTTCATGGTCACCTTTGTGGCCTCCACCTTGTGGATCGCTGTCTTCTCCTACCTCATGGTGTGGATGGTAAGAAGCCAGTTCAAAGGTTTTATGGGACAGTGAGTGTCTGAGAGTAAATAACAGTTGTGAAGTAGTGATTGCTGTTCTCACTATAAGTCATGCAAATCTTTCCGACTGAATACTTAATATGATGTGTGCTAATGTTTCTGTCAGGTCACCGTCATCAGCTTCACACTAGATATCCCAGACTACATCATGGGCATAACCTTCCTGGCAGCAGGGACCAGTGTGCCCGACTGCATGGCAAGTCTGATTGTAGCTCGACAAGGTAGAAGAAAAGTGACCAACACGTTACCCAGAAATCTACATCTACAGCTTCTGCTTGTTTTCTTTTTGTGGTGCACGCTTCAGTTCAGCATTTCTCTTTCCTAATTTCTTTCAGGAATGGGAGACATGGCAGTGTCTAACTCCATAGGCAGCAATATCTTTGACATCCTGCTGGGTTTAGGTTTCCCCTGGGCTTTACGTTCCCTTGTGGTGGACCATGGATCATCAGTATGGATCCATTTTATATTCATATCAAATAAGACACTCTTTACTGTTACAGGTTACACTGTTTATAATTTTCCTGTCTTGGGTTCTTGGATATTTTATGACTCTGTGTTTTTCCCCCACAGATTTCGATAAATAATAAAGGACTTGTGTACTCTGTCATCCTTCTGCTGGCATCTGTGTTTCTGACAGTGAGTAAATGCAAAATTTCAAATACTACATACTTGTTTTCATGTTATTAGTATGCATCGTACAAACCTGCATGCAACACAGGAATTTAATCTAGCAGAACACGTTTAATGAAATGGCTAAAATAGGAAGTGCATGACACTCTTTAAAAATAAACTTGTATGCAAAGGAAAATGCAGACACTATTTCTAAAATGTTTTCTTAAAGTTCTGTCCATACAATAAATGTTATAAAATCCTTGGACTATACTTTGTTACGCTGCCATAAGAGATATTCTTATGGTTAAAAAAAAGCCTCTTTGCTTCCAGGTGACAAGTGTTCATCTGAACCACTGGAGGCTGGACCGCCGGCTGGGTCTGGGTCTGCTGTTTCTCTATGCCATCTTCCTGCTCTGCTCCATCCTCTTCGGGCAGTTGTGAGGCCTTAAGGTCAAAGGTCATCCCTGTCAGACAACATGCCTAGTACCCACCTTTCTACTACATGTCCTCTTTCCTCAAGCCAAAAAAAAGAAGAGTGACAGTGTTGTTGTGTTTTCCTTGTGAGAATTTCTGCGACACCTCTGTAGGAGTTATTAGGATGATACTGTACACATGCAACTACACAAACAAGTCTTCTAGCACATTTTTTTTTTTGTAGATTTTGTACAGTGCAGGGTTCAAAATCAGCCGTTAGGTATAAAATAGGGTAAAAATCGTAATGGCATTTCAAAAGGAAGCAGCGGGTTTATTGGTACTCAAACATAAAGGTGGTTCAGAACACAAAATTATCCTCAGTTTTTACACACCGTTATTGCTTTTTCTAACATTTGATAAATATATTCCAGAGTTGGGCTTAAGTTTTTTTTGTTTGTTTTTTTTACTAGTTTTATGTTTAAATATTTAGCAACTATTCTCCTTGTCTTCTGCTTTTCTCTTCCAAAAGTAAGTAAGAAAGAACTGTTCTTGCTACACTCCACCAAGTCAATTTACCAGCCAACTACCAGTTAACTAGCTGTTGATAATTATTTTTGAAATGAAATCCTTTGCTATACCTGTTTCACTAAAGCAATAAGCCAGTAGAAGTTGCTCAATAATTTTACTGTCTGATAGTTTTAATGTTTCTAGTCTGAATGTAATTGCCACCAAATTACTTATGAGATCACTGTCTACGGAGCCATTTCTAATAGAGCATGAGCCTGTACCTGGTGCTGAATAAACAGATGTTCTCCTCAGACTAAATCTGGCAACACTAATCAAACAGTTTGACAGGCACAGTTGAGATTTAACAGAAGGGAAGTGAAATGCTACGAGGAGACTATAATTAAAACTCTAGTGGGTATAAGTAAAGAACAGACCTTCAAAAGAAGGACTAGGACATCAAACTAGAGGCTGAAATCCAACATAACATACACCGGTCAGGCATGACATTATGACCACCTTCCTAATATTGTGTAGGTCTCCCTTGTGCCTCCAAAACAGTTGTGACTCATCAGAGAATGGACATGGGTCTTCTGAGGGTGTCCTGTGGTGTCTGGAAACAGGATGTTGCCTTTGAGGGGAGGGGCCTCTGTGGATCATCCCACACATACTTGATCAGTTTGGGATCTAGTGAATTTGGAGGCCAGGTCAACACCTTGTGCTGTTCTTCATGTTTTTTGAGTTGTTCCTAAAGTGTTTTTGTGTGTGTCTGTGTCAGGCTGCATCCTGTTGGGGGTGGCTGCTGCCATCAAGGAGTGTCATTGCTATGGGGTGGGGGTGCCTGGTCTGGTCTAGGTGGGTGCTACATGTCTAAGTAACATCTACATGAATGCCAGGTCCAAAAGTTTCCCAGCAGCACATTGGATTGTCACAAGATGGTCAATGTTATTTACTTCTCCTGTCAGTGGTTTTAATGTTGTGGCTGATCGGTGTATACTACCATGTCATACTCAGGCCTATTTTTCAAGCTTAAAAAAAAAACAAAAAACTACCAGGCATTAGGTTTGAATAGCCTTCTATGTTCTGAATGTATACCCTAGCTAACTTCAGCATCGGTGTGAAAATATTTACATGCATTCAAATGTAGCAGGCAGCACTGAAGTACCTCTGAGCAGACAGTTAGGTACTTTTAGAATAGAGTCGATTTTAAAATGCACATTATTGTGACAATATTTTGTCGACTATTTTGCCTCACTACTTAAGCAAGTATTTGTACACATTAATGTACATAAAGAGATAAACCTAGTATTACAGTATTTTTAGAGGCCTAATAATAATAATGTACTTCTGTGTGTGTCACAAACTTTGATGAGTTTGAGTGCAGGTTAGTTGTAATACTTCATGTTTAGGTACGACAATCGATGTTTGTATTGGTTCTTGTATATTTTAAGAGATTATTTCACTTTGGTGGAACATTTGTTTTTAGGAAAGACTGATAAGGACAGATGCGGAACAATATACACACACACACTCTCTTACTGCATGTGTGTGTATGTTATGGCAAATTATGTTGCATCCATGTTTATACTTGCTGCTGCTCTGTCCTCATCGAGGAAAAAAATATATACTACTATAACAATCTGGACTCAGTCACAGAGTACAAATTATTTAATTTTTTGAGGAAAACGAGCTTCAAGACTAAAACGTTCCATCGAAGGAATCAGTGATTTTATTTTTGTTTTCAAATGGCTGTATAATTATCATTGTCTACTTGACAAAATTTTTTACTGTTTGTAAATGTTAAATAATTGACAGTTTTACAGTGATGATGATGAATGTCTGACAGAGACTAGTTTTGTGGTGTTTTTGATATTTAAAAAAACAATGTAAACCTTTTTGTGAATTATTGTAACCGAATGAATGCAGGTTTTTGTTGGTGTGTTCACTGGATTACGCCGGCTGTAATGTTAGACTAGCACTGTTTGAGCATCCAGATTTTCACTTATTTCAGTATTGATACAATGACATATTCAATCCTATTTAATGCAAGAGAGCACAGAAAATGAAGCTCCAATTACATAACCTTCTTCAGATGTTTGTAAAAATGGGTAGAACAAGGAAAGTCGTGAGTGAACAAATAGTGAATTGCTTTGTGATAAATTGCACAATGTAGACAAATTGCTGTTTCTTGTCAAAATTGAGGTGTATTCATTCTTTTAAATCCCATTAAATTGTCAGATTTTTTTTTTTTCTCTTTTAGACACAGTTTAAGTATTAAGTATTATATTTCAAACACATGCCAGGACTATTTGTACTAGGAATATTTGCAATCAGTGCGTCTTAATTGGGTTCTGGGGTGACAGGCGTGCTGTTTAAATGTCAAAGCAGTAAGTGATGATTATCTAATAAATGTTAATCCCAAATCTAAAAGTACAGATGTTATACTTTTCTTAAAGGCGAGGTGTAGTGATCGTATGAGAAACGGGTTTGTAGGTGGGTTTTTGTGCATGGCTCACCACGAACTCAAAGCTGTTGATTCAGTGCTCAGTGAGTGGATTTATCAGTCAGAAATGTGTTTGATTTATCAAAGCCAAACGTTCAGTGGTGATAGCTACAGGATTTGCTGAGGTTTCTTTCTTAGATGACCATAGGCGAATTGAGGTGAGCTTTCCTGCTATTTTATGGACTAAAAGAGTAATTAAGGTCCAGTGTGTAGGATTTAGAGGGCTCTATTAGTAGAATGGAATGTAGAAGTGTGAAATCATCTATCATTACAAATGGTTAGCTTGGAATGAGCCCTTTATATTCTCCAAGGAAGTTGGTCCTATTCTACATATCTCTGATTAGAAAATTTCAATGTGGCTATTTAAATGGACTCTAAATAAAATTATCTGAAAAGACATACAGATTTACATGCCCCAAAACATTAAACAGAGTAGATTTTGTTTTGTGTGTGGTGCTGTCCACTGTGGAGTGTCGAATCTGCCAGAAATATAACAGAAGAATTATTTTCCACACATTTTGAATTCATTCAATGTAGAGGATTGCCAAGATTTTAACTGCGCTGTCCATAGAGACTTGAGAAACAATCTGATAATAGGCAATAACACAGTTATAAGGTGATGATATTTTTCTATTGAACAGATTATTAAATGTTTACGCCACTTCTTTCTATCCACTTAAAAATTCATACCTTTCTCCCAGTCAGGTTGGATCGGTTGTGTCTGTTCGGGTTCAGGCATTATTGTTCTGATTGAACTATTATTTCAATTAGTGTCCATTTAAAAGCTACATCTGGAAAGGGAGGGCTATTCAAATTCTTGCAATATGCAACCTTACCACTTGAGGTCACTAAATCATACACACTGGTCCTTTAATTGCAAATCAATATACAAATCTAACACTAACATAATCATTTATAATTTCCAACTTTTAATGTAATGTATTTTAGGTAAACAATAACCGAGGCAGAAAATATTTTCCTATCATTCTCTCCATCTTTGTTAAACCCTCAACCATTCACTGTGGATGTTGTCGGCGGATGATGTACAGCCGCGTGTAACGCTAACGTGTTGTTTTCTCTGGGCTGTTGGGAGTCTCTGCTGAAGCTCAGAGATTCAGACAGCTGAACTCCAGCACTTGTTGTGGTTTCACAGCACTGAATGTTCTGTTTATTCTGCGGTGATTTAGAAGATATTTAGAGTAGAAGAGTTAAAATTTACAGCTTTAGAGATTGTATTTGATCCTAGAAGACTGTTCTTGTATTTTGAGTGCAATAAAAAAAAGTGCAATAACAAATGAACTTGTTCTTCTCTGTAGGAAGCAGTGATTCTGTAAGGATTGAGGTGCAACTGAAGGATTGGAAAGAAGACATTTAGTGTGTGACTGCCATCTAATGGAGTAGGGCAGGGAAAAAAAAAAGAAAAAAAAAAACCCAGACCCCCCCCCCCCCCATTGCTCTCCTACATCCTGCCACAACAAAATGTCTGCAGGCTGCACAAGTCACACATTTCTTGGTGTAATTGATGAGTTAAAGCAAATTGGGGGACTATCATCACAGTGTAATAAATTTAATTTTCAACATAGGAACACTTCAACGGCAAAAGTGCATCAAGGAGAAATGTGGAACATAAAATAGCTCTAAATGTAATTTTGCAAATGCAGTAGCTGAGTGTAAGAAAAACAGACAGCTGATCATAGTGCCTAGTATTTTATTTTCCTGAAGACAATTTTCGAACAATAAAACATTCCATCACAATCTAAATGAAAGTCCACCTTAAGAGAATTCACCTTAACTATGTAAACCTGTGATCTGGATTCAAACATCACTTGCTGTAATAAATTCTCTCCCAAAGCTAGAAATAAGAAAAACCATATTCTGATGCTTAAACCTAATTACAGGACTTGTCTAAGTTGCTGCTTTTTTTGGAACCATTCAGCATCTTAATTACATGAGGAACTTCTTGTTTTGAGGTGTGGAAGAGAGCAGCTCTGTAGAGACCCAGATCACAGGAGTAACTAGAAAGCAGCTTCCACTCAAGTCCCAAAACGTCCCACACATCAGGTACGCAAACATCATTGATGAATACAAAAACAACCAGCAAAAATATTCTAGTAGCCGCTGTCTCTAGATAAAACGGTAAGCTTAAAACGTGATGAGAAAATAAACCAAGTTATACTTGTGTAATGCTTTAGTAATTGTTAGTTGGCTATTGAAACGACATGATAGCATGGTTAATTTATATTACACTTCCCAACACCTTTGCCGACCTAACGCTGAGATAACTACATAGATATGAGAGTGCACACAATTACCAGACATGCACTTGTAACCGTAGAATATGCAGTTATTGAAGCAGATGCTGCAGCCGTCGTTACTATCTCTCCCTCTGCCTTTGTCCCGTCCATCTACGGCATGTTTTAACCCCTAAAATACTGTTTCTGTTTGAGGTAAAGTAACTGCTTTAGCAGTTCAGCCAGACTTTGTCTTTAGCCTTGCCACAGAAGGAAACCATTGCATAATAAAATTATGAAAGCGCTGACAAAAAAAAGAGCCGTCTTCCCAGGACTGTACAAATACACATTACAATCTCTTCTCTACAGTATGGAGCCATTACTTGCTGCCACTATCTGTAATATAATTTTCTGATAAAGATAATTTACAGTTTCTCACATTATCTGCTAACAGAGACCATGTCATCCCAGCACCCTACAGGAGCTTTATATTGCATTTGCTTTGTCAGGAAGTGACCACCTGCATTAAAACAATCTAGTGGTGTCACAACATCAGCAGATGTTGGATACGGCGCACGATCAGCAAACTGCTAGAACACAGCGATTATCCCTTTACCTGGCTGATAATGCAAACAGGATCTGATTTGAAGTGGATTTAAAATAACTATGATTACATCTGTGCAAGAGCCTTAGACGTGGGCTAGTCACGCACTGACATCGAGTCTGCTTTGTGTCCTCAGGACCAGAGTGAAGAGCCAACCGTTGAAAATGGCCCCAAAGGCTGAGTGACCCATGCACAATTTGAGCTGTGTGTGCAGCTTGATGAGACGTTAGCACACATGGTTCAACAACTACACAAAGTTTAACCTGCCTTCCATGACGTTCCTCAGCCTTTGGAGCTACTTTGACAAGTTTGTCACGGTTTTTACTCATATTTCTTCTTTTTTTTCTCTCTGTGTAGCCAATGGCAGTAGAAAATCATTTACAGTCTCAGCACATCCCTTTGACTCTATAAAACAAATCAGCAGTACCACAAAAGAACATGTGGTTGTGGATTTTATCCCATAATTAAAAGATGGGCACTAAAAGAAAAAAAGACCTTCTCAAGACCATTCCTTTTCCAATTTGTACATACTGAACACTATTATATACCATAGAAATATATAAATATTATAAAATGTATCTTTTTACTATGAGCAAGCATTGGCATGCTGTTTGACTTCAATGAGCTCTGTTTCTGCTCTAGTCATAAACATTGTAGAATAGAGATGGAGGAGTTTGTAGCATCTTTGTGTATGTGTAAAAAAAGCTGAACAGGAAGTGATCATTTGGCTATGTATGCATTATTTCAAGCTAAAATGAGTGCTGCTAAAATTGGCTATGTGGCAAGGCGGTGAACAGAAAAAAACTCTGGGATTGATAAACTTGAGGTTGGAACTGTGTAACAGTCATATCTGATGCTAATTCAGGCCAGTCTGTATGTTGATTATACTTCCCTTTTCACAATTTGTCAGGGGAGTTTATCTGCTGCGGGACGGTTGGGTGATGAGTGCGTGTGTGGGCCGGAGCGGCCATCACGATGGTGGGGCGTTCTGGTTCTGGTATATAGAGGCCTTGTCTTTCAAAAGAGCCAGACATAGATGACAGCTCCAGCTCCCTGATTGCAAAAATAAAAGAACAATTCATAAGTGTCAGGTCGTGTTTACACTAGCCCATGAGCCTAAAGAAATCAGAGCAGCTCAATAGTCTTTTGGTACTTAATGAAACAAAACAATATAAATCATTCAAATCTATTCTGTTATTCATTCTTTTATCGGAAAGTACATGCCTTCAAAAAAAATAAAAATACAGCTGCATTTAGGTAGCTTTACTTTGAAATCTCTGTTATATACATAAAAAATATTATCAATATCATCCAACAATTTTTAATGCTGCTTTGCCCTGTTATTAAAACTCTGGCAGAGCGTTGACACGGTTTCATACCAGTGTCGCACCAGTGTAAAATTCGGTTAGATTCAGGTTGTTATAGTGATTGTTGGATGGGGAAAATAAAGTTGAATATCACGGTAGGATGAAATGAAAACCAAGCAGAAGCTGCTGAAGGCAGTGTGAATTGGTTTTCAGTACCTGTCAAACTTAGGAATTTCAGGCAAGTTAATAATAATAATAAGTTAATAAGTTAATAAATGTTACACAAACTTGGCCCACAGGCTGCTAAGCTGAGGGTACAGGTGTTATTTCTCTTTTGTGCAACCTTAACAAGATAAAAATAAGTGGGTTCCAGTCCTAGGCCTACAACCCTATCACCAAGATCTCTCTGAATTTGGTTTGTACCCAGCGTATCAGATCAAACTCTCCCTACAAATGAGAAACATGCTGGACTCACCCTCTGGAGGCTCGGACATGGGTGGGTTGAGACAGTACATGTGATAGCCTCTGTCGCAGTCGTCACAGAACAGAAGCTGATCCTAGAAAACAAGAGACACTTAAGTCGTCTGCATAAAGACGCCCAATGTTAGTGATGTCATGTTTATATTTACACTCACATCATTCTCTGAGGTGCCACACATGTTGCAGCACTTGCACTCTATGCACTGCCAGCGGTACGTCTTCACAGCCGCCATCATGACAGGGGTGAACTGCAGGCACGAGGGGTGGCCTGCGTCAAGGAAAATGGTTTTAAACATCATTTAACACACACCAAAAATATTCCCCATTCTTAAAACTGCAATTATTAATATATATATATATATTTTTTTTTTTTCAGAACCTACCTGAGCGTCCACAGTCAGAGCAGGACACCAGCTCCTCTGACTGCCCTGTCTTGTGATTGGTTTTGGAGTCTCCCAGGCAGAAATCACAGTAATTATTGGGCAACGCAAGACCATCTGGACCTTTCTTTGGAGCTGAGGGGCAAGATGAAAACACCCAACTCTTACTCAAAAGTCCAGTTGTGCTGCGACACCAGCAATCTAATAATAATAATATAAATAATAATAATATCTCTGATTCCACTTGTCACTTACTCTTTGGCTCCTCAGGCAGCGGCAGGGGGGGCTCATTGATTTCCATGTCTTCCTTCTCCTCACCCTCCTCCTCAGCCAGGTGGGAGTGGGCGTAGTGGTAGCTCAGGCCAGGACGGTTCTTGTAGCGCTTACCACAGACTGCCACCAAAACCAGAAAACACAACATGTATGAATATGAAAAGAATACAAGAACAAAAAGTTCATGTTGAACAAAGTCGGTGGTGAAAGAAGGGGTTGACATGGAAAAGATGGAAAGTATTCTTCAGGGTGCTATTATGAAGAACAGATACAACAGAAACCCTCACAAAAGTGATCATTTCTAGTGTTTTTCTAGTTTTTTTTGTATTTTTTAGAGGCCAAGATGTCTTTAACTCTGAAACAGTTTACACACACACACACACACGCGCAAACAGAAAATTTCGATGTGTACATCATCTATTCAACGCCTTGACACCTTGTTGTTTTCGATCAAACGCACGTTGGCGGCTTTTATGTGGTGTGATGTGTGAGGAAGGAGGGAAATCCCTTTTGAACCCAACCAGGTTCCCATGGTCTCTTGTTTTTTAATATCAAATCAAAGTCGGGACAATGATACGAGAGTGACTGATGAAGGGACTGTGAAGAACGCGCTCGGAGGCAGTATATCCAGACAAACAACATCTCGGCCCCTCATGCCTCCACACGTGCAGTTAGTAAAATGTGATGCTGGGTCAACACAGAGCTGAAAAGCTTCGACAGTGTTTGATGACTACATTACATCGGAGTAAACCAAAAACTGTTTTGTATTATATTATTTTATATTGTATTATAATATTTCATTTGAATATATTCCACTAATCAGCAGGTTAAAAGCAGACAGAGGGACTGCGTAATGAGGATTTACTGTTTTTACTGAGAACAAAGATGGCCTGTGTAAGGCTGTTGCCACAGGGTGTGTGTGTGATGTTTGTCATAAGATAACACTCAGCACTTCTTCTTTCACTTCCATACTTTCTCTCGTTTTTCGTTTCCTCAAAATACTAGTCATTCAACTGCCATCTAAAGGAGTGATTGCTGTTTGGGAAACATCTTAAAGACTAAAGACACAGCTGTGCAAAATGGCAAGCGATTTCTTTTGGAAATAATTGTGTAATTTGTTGCCTCAAAATGACATCAAACGGACTTAAAACTCCACCAGGCAAAAAATCATGATAGCCTTTGCATCCTTTGGCAAGACAGCTTATATATTATATATATTGTTTTTACTAGTCAGACATATCACCTCCGACTTTCAAACTGTGGACCAGTTTGTTGCTTTTTCATCAGTTTATTTATTTATTCTTTACTACCTATTCATTATTTCCACTTTTAGCTTGTCATCTATGCATTTACATTAAATTTGATCATGTACACCAATTAGACATAACATTATGACCACATTATTCCTAATATTGTGTAGGTCTCCCTTGTGCCTCCAAAACAGTTGTGACTCATCAGAGAATGGACATGGGTCTTCTGAGGGTGTCCTGTGGTGTCTGGCAACAGAATGTTGTTAGTGGAAGCCTTTGGGTCCTATGGGTTGAGGGGAGGGGCCTCTGTGGATCATCCCACAGATACTTGATCAGTTTGGGATCTAGTGAATTTGGAGGCCAGGTCAACACCTTGTGCTGTTTTTGTGTGTGTGTCTGTGTCAGGCTGCATCCTGCTGGGGATGGCTGCTGTCATCAAGGAGTGTCATTGCTATGGGGTGGGGGTGCCTGGTCTGGTCTAGGTGGGTGCTACATGTCTAAGTAACATCCACATGAATGTCAGGTCCAAAAGTTTCCCAGCAGAACACTGAATTGTCACAAGATGGTCAATGTTTTTAACTTCTACTGGCTGATCTGTGTAAATGTCTATGATCTGCTTCTCTCCCGTGACTCAATGGTACAGTCAAAGTTACTGGGGAAACATGGTGTTTATGTGATCACAGTCGTGATCACAGTGCATTTTGTATATTATGAAAATAATATACAAAAAAAACTCGACAATGACTCAAAATGAAAGCACGGGGGAGTCTAAAACATGGAACATGAAATAAGATTTTACAGGGTGCAGAGGTGGTGAAGAGGACTGTAACACCATGCATACAGCAGCAAGACAAAGGAAAAAGCACAGAAAGAACAAGTAGCTTCTAGCTTATCTAAATCTGTGGGAAGTTCAGAGCCAGATTGAGTGGAAAAAGTTACTTTCAAAGGCCACATCTCATCGTCTGTTAGCCGAGATGGCTCATACGTGGGGCTGATGGGGCTTCAGTTATAATAGGACTAACATGGTACAGACCTTTTCTAAATCTAGTTAATCACATTTAAGTAAATTGTACAGAACAGAATGAACTGAGCCACACAAGGAGTTACTTGGTAACACAGGAGGAAAATAAAAGCAAGCAGTGAGGACAAAAGACAAGGCAGACTGGAGTGGAACATAATGAAGAGAAATATACCTCTTTCTGAAGGTTTTGAAATATGCTTTTGTTTGATAGTGTCTGAAAGAGAGAAGAGAAGAAGAAGGAAGAGCAGAGACAGAGACTCAGAGAAACAAGCTCATAGGCCAACAGAGGATCAGTCAGTCAATCGCTCTACAGAGATCTGCAGCTGAAAGTGAAAATGCTTCACGAAAGAGGAAAAAAACACATCAAGCAGTACAGATACAAAGTCTGACAACAACAAAGTAGAAGAAACCACAGTGCCCATGGAAAGATTTGAAATGTAAAGTCAAGAAAAGCATAATAAAACACAGTTAAACTAAGTTAATCAATATCTGATTTAAGAGGTCTTACAGAGAGGAGATGGGATACAGGAGAATGTTGAGAGAAATAAAGATGATGAAAAGAAGATGAGAATGAGGGCACACAGTTGTTAACATCTGCAGTGACCCTCTACTGCATCCTGAGATCACATGCTCTACTCTCGCCCAACAGGACTCACTGTCACAGGCGTACGGCTTGTCTCTGTCCTCCAGTGCCGACGTGTCCAGCTTCTTCCTGCCACTGCCCACCCCTCGTCCCTGTAGACATTTATCAGAGTCAACCAACAAGCAGGGACACAAACACAGTCATGGACACAAACACAGTCAGGTGTGAGAATTCCACCATAGACAGCAGTAACTTACCTTCCCTTTCCCTTTCCCTCTTCTTTTGGGCGTGTCTTCCTCATAGTCTTCATCATCAAGATCATCCAGGAAGTCATCTGGCTCGAGAATTCTCTGCAATAACAGGAAAGAAGATGGAGTGAGCCTTCCTGCATTGCATCTCTTTAGACTTTTCCTCCAAAACTCAGTGTGAAAAAAGAGAACCTTTCTAATCCGGGTGGCAGGGTTCAGGCCTCCGGAGTAATCGCTCATGTTTGAGTCTTCCTCAGATGGTCGGACTTCCACGGCCGTCCGTTTGTCCAGAGACTCCCCCTTCAGCAGAGCCTCCAGACTGCTGCCATCCGACGACAACACAGTGTCCTTCTTCAGTCCTAAATCTAGCTCTATGAATGACACACAAATGGGCCAAGATATGAGCACAAACGCAAGATACTATACAGTCCCGCTTAAAATGTTTTAGCACCCGTCAGAATTGTCTACATTTCATCAGCAGATTTTCACACCAAGTCTTGAAAGTAGACAAAGAGACTCAAACCAAACAAATGAACCAGAAATGTTATACTTTGTGTATTTGTTTATTCAGAAAGATAAATCATTTGTAATATCTGTGAGGTGCAAAAGTAAGTGAACCTTTGCTTTCTGTATCTAGCGTGACCTCCTTGTGCAGCTATAACAGCAACTACATGTTTCCAGTAACTCATGGAGTGCTCATGGACAGATGTCCTGACATTTTCTTTTAGAAATGATGTTTTGAGTCATTTTCAGGCAGAAATGTAGAAAACACTAAAGGGTGCAAGAACTTTAAAGCAGCACTGTGCTTAGCGTAAAAACTGTCTGAGGCATATTCTGCTAAAATTCAAATATCGGTAGAGTTACCACCTTGAGGTTGTCTACCAGCCAGTCAAGTTGTAGTTGTGGACTCATGTAATATATGTAGCGAAGACTTTAATAAAATTCACATTTATATGACATTCTGTAATTAATAATTTAATGATTCTTGTGTTATGCAAGGTCACAGGGACCTTCACCTTTTGACCATCAGAATTAGTTGATCCTTTAGTCCAAGTGAACACTTGTGCCAGATTAAAAGAAGTCCCTTCAGCCATTCTTGAGATAATGCATTAAGAAGAATGGGACAGACAGATAAACAGGCAGCCTGAAAACGTGATGCCTCAAGCCACAAGTGTTACCCGTGTGGAAGCATAAATACATCTCATTAATAAGTTAATAGCTGAAGATAATAAAACACAGCTGGCATTTTTTTTTTTTCCAAGTGTGAAAACTTGCTTTTTTCCCCTCTTATATGCCTGAAAGGGATAGTCGTGTATGTCTATATCAAAGGCTGACATGGTGAAATGCAAAATGAGCTGAGCTAGGTGCTGCTGTACCTGACTTGACAGGAGGAAAGATAAGCCGGGGGTCCTCTGGAGGATGAGATTTTCGTTTCTTCCTCCACCTCCTGGATGGGTAAGTGTAGAGTTGTCCTGGAGCCATGCCTAAAGGGACGGCAAAAGAGATAACACTGAACCTATTTAAATTCACTGTTTCTCATCAGATTTTTGACACACCGGTGAAATCTGTGCACACATAGAGCTTCAGTTTCCAAAAGACTGCCTCGTTAGGCTTCTCATTTAAACGCAATAAAGCACAGCTAGCTGCTAGATGATTAGATTAGACTCATCAGCAGTCCAATTATTGGAATTTTGTACATCTAAATGATTGTCTACAGAGTTTTCAACCAAATGTTTAAGCTGTTGCTTGCAAAATCTACTATTTTTCTCAAAACATTAAAAACTTTTGAATGATCTTTTTGTGTAGCCCTAAATGACATGTCAGTGAGCACATCTTGTGCCTCACCTGGTCCTCTGTGTCTCTTTTCCATCCAGATGTAGCAGTTGCTCTGAGCGACACCGGTCTGAGAGTCGAGGAACGGCATCCGAACGCTCCTCTCAGCGCACAGCCTGGCATTGTAGTTGTGACACTGCTCCATGGCATCTCTGTAGTACTGCTCTCCCAGCCTGAGAAAACCAAACCAGAGGAAGATGCTGATTATTAGGTATACTGTGGCTGAAAGACAAAACCCTGCAGCTGTGGCTCCACTAAAACCAGTGCAGTCTCAGTTAAGTTTGAAATTACTTTCATTGTTCTGCTGTGCTCGTGCCCGTTTCTAGACTAAATTAAATTATTAGGGAAAAGTGCAACAGCAGGTATTCTTTTGTTGGTACATCAACAACAAAGAGTTCGGCAGTCAGCATAATCACATGCGTTCTCTGTTTTCAGCATAAATATGCTCCTCTGTGTGTGCTTATTCAATAAGACCAAACTTTTTTTTTGGAGTTTTTCCTTCCATGTTTCTTCAAACATGGAAGAAAAAAAGGGGGAATGAAAACAAACAGTCTTATCATCCAAAACTGTGACTACTGCGGCTGTCAGGGAGCCCTGGAGCACGTTCCAGGCCAAGAACAGCAATATTAATTGTACTGGAGCAGTTGAGTTTTGATGAGAAGAGCAAGTACACTGTGTAGCTTTGTAAAAATCTAAAAGAGGCTATTTGCAAACTTAAATCCTCAATCAAAGATTTCATTATCAAATGAGACACGCACACACAGCAGACTGGTTTCTGTCTGTGTGCGCTTAATGATCCAGGCCAAAGTAAAAAGTGATTGACACAATTTTAGTTTCTGTCTAAATCACCATTACATCTATTATGAATGAATAAGTTGTAATGGAGAGTAGAACATTTTCATCTCAACACCACAGTTATAAGTGCTGCTTTCTATTTAGTTTTCAGGACTTAATTCTTGGTAGACTAATTAGTAGAACTAATTAGTAATTCATTCTCAGTTAGTAATAATCTTTAATAGCAGGTCAATAATGAGGAAAACAAGAGCAGCAAATGTCCACAAATACGAGTTTAGAAGCAAATGAAGCACTTTGCCAGATTTCAGGTAAATTTTGTATTCGTACATGTTACCATGGTTACTTAAAGCTTTGGGAGTTGCTTGTAATTACCGTAAATCGATTGTAAGCCGTCTAGCATTAACCACAGTTTGCAGCTACACGAAGTTAGACAACGGAAATGGAAGCATGTTAGAGCACAACCGGGTTCGGGTCATGGAAAACGTCAAACTTTAACACTCCCACAAGAGTTGTTATGTCAGAATTGTGACAGCTACACTGTCTATAATGCTAGTATCTCAAGGTGAAACGAGTGCCAGCCTTTCATTCATTCTTAACTACTCAACCAGTCGCCACAACACAACAGCTAACAACGTTAGACACAACTACACTCTTTAGCTTGTTAGCGAGCCACCTAGCCGCTCTACTTCAACTGACGTTAGCGACACGGCTGCTCCAAAGACACAACAAGTCGCCATTATAACAATACAAACACACTAATTATCAATTTAGCCAACCACACGGACTCGAGTTTCGTGTTCCCGAACCGTCAACTGCGTGTCTGCTAACTTACACTTCCATTCCAGGATGTGAACAGACACGACGGTCCGACACAGCTGGCTAACCTTTCTAAGTCTACGACGCTGCTAAGCTAGCAAGCGACCGAGTCAGTGGCTGTGTGATCACGGAGCCGTTACCAAGTGATCGCGGCGTGTGTCACCTGCGCAGGTGTAAGGTACGTAGAAATGTCCAGCACTTACAGTTTGACAACATTCTCAACAACAGCTGCCATCTTGCTTTGATACACGGGGAAAGAGGTTGACGGGTAATGTGTGCCCTCTGTCAAGACTTGTAGGCAGACGGAGCAGCAACGCGAACCCGTGCGCCCCCTACTGGTGGCCTTGCGGAATTACCAAGTTTGTTTTAAAAAGCAGGGAAGCTGTAATTTCCAACTCAGTTATCACGATAAATTCAACTGTTAATTAAAATATTTATAATGCAAAACGATTTTACTGACTGATCGTACCTTCTCTCAGGACATCTCAGACATTGTTTTTTATTAAATGTTACGCCCCTCTGCACCCCCACTGGCCTTGCAATGGCTGTGCAAGTGTGTTTGCAGGGTGCACGGGTAAGTGTCCTAATCAGCCACACCCGAGGCGGGGTGGGTTAGAGGGCATGGCTGGAAAAGCTAAAGGAGACGCAACTCTTTGGCTGCAGAAGCTCACCACTGCTACCTGCTGTTGGCTCTTTAACTGTCGAATTGTGTTTTTCGGTTTTTTATGTCTGCTGTAAAGAAATGCCCTAATCACATCACATAACTTCCGGTAGAGGTACACAGAGCAGGAGAGCTAATTAGGTAGGTTAATGTGGGGCTTTAAAACAACATATGCAGATTTTAGAAAAACTCCAAGAACAACTCGTGTCTGTGTCAAATATAAAGTGAAGATGAATGGATTTGTGGGAAAGCCAGGCTAAGCCTAGTTCCGATGGGAAAATCATAATATGATCATTTTCAACATTTATTCAAAAGGGTTGTGTGGGAAAAAATGTCCTGACAGTTTTCATATTTCACATTAGCAAGAGATTGCTAACAAAGTCTTGGCCCAGGATCAATATCTTGGCCGGCCCAGTGGGTGACTGAACTGATCCATCAAAGAAATAAACGTCAACCTCAAGACTATAAAGTACGTACTATATTTATACGATATAACTACACAAGTAACCCATTGCATGTGTCTCTTTTCATTGTCTTGTTTCCTGGAAAAGAAATTACTATCTTGTGACTAAAGATGATCCAAGAAAAGCCTAATCATATTTTTTGACACCCTCACCAGCAAACATATTTCAGACACACATACGGTTTTGAATAAATAACTCTTAATAAAATATTTGTCACATAAATATTTACATAGTTTATCCATTGATTGCATCCCGCAAGCTGATAACCAAATTATAATCTGAACATCCTGTGTGGGAGTGTACCCCACATCTCTCCCAATGACAGCAGGGATAGGCTCCAGCCCTCCTCCCACCAGCGACCTGAGGACAAGTGGTTACGACAAATGAATGAATGAATGAATATCCTGTGTGGCTTCTTTGAAAAGCTTCACCGTTAATTGAAACATATGGATTTACTGTCTTCTTGTACTTTCCTCTAATTAATGAATTCAACTGCATTTTGATAAAGCTGAAATAAACACAGATCAGCTACAACGGAATGACCATCTCTCTAATTTTGTGCAGGTCACACTTTTCCCGCTAAAACAAACCCTGACTCGTTGAGGCATGGGCCCCACTAGACCTCTCAAGGTGTGCTGTGGTATCTGGCACTAAAACATTAGCAGTAGATCCTTTAAGTATTGAAAGGTTCAACATGGGGCCCCCTACAGATGCTCTGTTGGATCGAGATGTGGGGCGAGATTTGGAGGTCAAGTTAACACCTAACCTAGTCGTCTAACAATCACAGTTTGGGCCTCGTAAAAGTCACTCAGATATTTAACAAGAAAGTCAGTATTATTCATTTAACCTGTCAGTGGATCTTTTTTCTTGTGACCTTAATGGAGTAAAGTAACATTTTTTTTAATCACAGAAAAGATCTCACACAACATCATCAACAACAACATGTTCTTGATTAAACCATGTTTTATTATTCCTAATATTAGATGTAGATACACGAGTCAACAAACATTATTTTCGATTCGTAATGAAAATGCTCCACAGCACACTGACATCGTGTGGAAGGGTCTGGTATTACAGACACGTACCTGAAAATGGACAGCAGTTATAACTTTTGCAATACCTTGCATTAGTAACAGTAGTAGTAATAGTAACAACAGTAGCAATAATGATAATAATAGCAATTAATAATAGTAGTGGTATTAACAACTCTGACTTACAGAGGAAGGAACAGACATTCGTCAAAAGTAATGAGAAATTAAGGTAGGTGGACAGGCTTATCAAATGCTGCAAGACAGACCACTGAATGAAAAAATACAAGCTCCCACTAGCCAGCAAATACCCTGCCTTCTTCTAAAAAAGGAAGCTCAAATTGTCACCAGTCTGTTTCACTCATCTAATTCTTAACAAGTAAAAGTCTTTTTATCTTCACTAAGTACTCCATTGTAACAAGTACTAGTAGAACCAAAAACATATCCCTTTGACATCAATAACGCATACTTTCCATGTTCTGGTCAAAAGCTCACCAGTAGCACAATGTTATTTTAAAAGGATGCCATATGCAACATCGAATCACAGCCAGCTCAGGACATTTCCACGAGACTGGATTGCCAGGGTCATTCTGCATTAAATATACAGTACAGTGTTAATGTGTGGGAAAGAGAAGGAGAGAGCGCATTTCAAGTATGAGAAGTATTTTTGCTTCAAGTGACCAATTTGGCCAAACTAATTTGAATCATTCACATTCAGATGAGCTGATAAGAAAACATCTGACCTTTGGGCTCCCTGACATCATGCTGTGACGGATGTTCAGAGCAGTAGTCACTAAAGCAGCTCATCCACTAGGGAAGAATGGCTCCTCCGTTCAAAACCTGCACAGTGTACGCAAACTGTGTTGGCTCGCTTATGTATGCAAATGACCTTATTAACCTGATTCCCAGATCGTACTTTAGTTCAAGAGAACTGGGAGCTCAGTCCCACGGACAGAGACAAGGCAAAGGTTTGGGCTGGGTGTATCTTCAGATATTTCTCTTCTCCGTTTTGAGCAAAACATATTCGTTTGGAACTGGAAAACAAGGCCAACGTATTTAAACTTCTAGTCAGTTGTGCTATCAGTTTGGTGTGACTTTCCTTCGAACTAATCATTCCTCCAAGGCAAGGTTTACACAGCCAGGCAATTACCAGCTTTAAAGAGTTACTTTCAGTATGCAATCTATTACAAATACCCTCTTAGAAACTGAAAATGAATCGAATTCAGAACTGTTTTTCAGGAACCTTGTCTTGCATTTTTACCGTGTTAACAGCAAATAAACACTTCGCTTTAAGTGACCGACTAACCAATTCAGTAGTCACAAGATATTCATGTAAAAATGAGCTACATTCATAACATCCTGTAAATGCTATTTCAGACTTTAGAAGAAACATACAAACATTTTTCATTAACAATATTAAATAGCAATCTTATCGTTTTGATTGATTGTATCCCAATTACACAAAACTAGTTTCTCTCAAATTTAAAGTATGAAGTGATCTCATGTTACATCAACACAGAAGAGAAGAAATGGCAATGATTAAACACGTACAAGTAGTACAAGTAGGGTTATCCTACATGAAGTCATGCCGCATATGCAAGAGCGTTAATCTAAGAGAATTTAGGACTCTTCCCTCTCCATCATCGCTGGCGAGCAGAGCTGTCCAGGGTTATTGTTACTCATACCTGCATATATAATCCACTGACATACATTAGGTCATTGCCACAGGCCACATTCCTAATCTCATCTTTGTACTGAGAAAACTTCCTAGAAGATCGTTTGGATGGAGGGTGGGTTTGGGAAAAACTTATCTTTAGTGGGTTCAATTAAGGCTCATGTCTATCTGAAGCTCATTCTTCACCATATATCCTTTCTCACTTCCACACCCCTCATTTCATCTGTAATGACATCTGTCAGCTGTCCATCTGTCTTGCTCGTGTCCCTGTGGTCTGCCAAAAAAAAAATGTGCTTCAACTTTTTATCTATAAACTTCCCCCATGCCTTCACACCAGTAGAAAGAGAGAGAGAGAGAGATAACAGAAATAGATATTAGGAGACTAAAACAGAAATACTAACGGTCTTGAGTAACGTAATTGGTAATGTCAGCTTTAACAAAAATTTTAACCAAAATAAAAGAGAAGCAAATGTTATTAAATCATTCCAGTAAAATTAATTTGTGTTTGTGTCTGGTTTTCATCTGCATACGACTTCCCGTAAAGCAGCATCCATCTGGCCACGTTTAATCAGGAATAACATAAACATGCAAAATCCACAGCACCACACGCGCACACACACGCACGCACACTAGAAAACTAATCTTCTCTGCTTTGTACAGAAAGAAGGAAAGATGGATGAAAATCAAGCAGAAAAGATCACTCAAAGGAAAGAATCAAATACAGGCAAAATTAAGAGATAAAATAAAAAATAAAACCACTTATTAAATATATATATTATTTTCCCAATGAAACGTGTGATCACTTACGGCACACTGCTAAAATTTGATGAGCTTTATTTTTCTTCTCAAAACACCTCATAATTTGTCATTCCTAAGAAAAAAAAATAGTACATACAAGGGCAAGCCCAACATTCTCCACTACTTTAACCAAATTTCTCTCCACAACATAAATCAAGATTATCTACTGTCAAATTAATTAGTTTTCTCAAACCAGCAATTGCAAAAGATAAATAGTCATAATAATATCAATAATATTGATCAGGTTAATAACATCAATACCAAGAACAGAAAAAGGACTGATGTGATTCTTCCCGGAAGAGAAGGTTCGAAAATAGGGAAATGACACCAGAGTACAGCAGAGTGGAAAGCCACCATCCAATGTTTTATTAGAGACAGCAGCAGAATGGCTCAGCCAGCCTTGACTCGCTGAAATATTCCTCCTGAAGAAGAGCCTGTTTGTTGGACTGGAACTGGATTGAGCCTGGATCCTTGCTAATGACAACCACTGATAGCAGCTCTTTAACAAGCTCTGCTGTCTAAAACTGGATGAGGGCTTTCATTCTTCGGTTTTCATAGTTTGGATGAAAATAAAAGTAAATAACAGTTAAAACCGGTGAGAAAATCAGAGAAAGAAAAAAAAGTGTTCTATAAGCCACACGACGTAGCTGACAACAAACTCCTCGGGGCCTGCACTGAGAACAGTGTGTTTGTATGACCTGTTTGTACTTTTCTCTCCATCTGCCTCAGTCTGTTGAAATTCTGACAAATGTTGTTTCCATCAGCGATTTTAAAGGTGTTCTATTTCTTCTTGCCAAAGAAGCTGAACCTCTTTTCACGATCCTTCTCTTTCCCGTCTTTGTTGCGCATGGTAACGCCTCCGGTTTCACCTGAGCTTGGGGAGATGGGAGGCATCGTCATGGCACGGCTAAGGGGCCGAGGACCTCCAGGTGAGTCTGAAGACCCTGATGGAATGGAACTGAGGATGGAATGAATCCAGGAGCTCATTTCCGCCTTTCAACAGACAAAAAAATGTATTATGCTTACTTACTTGTTAACAATCCACCAAAAACATTTGTATTGATTGATTTTAGCTGCACAGTTCTGTTGTGTATATCTCACCTCATCCTTTGCTTGGAACAGGTACTCCTTTCCATCCCCTAGCCTGCAGACACAAGGTTGAAGACACATTCAAATTTTGCCATTCTTGTTATGGCCTGATAAAGATTTGTAAATAGCACTCCAGGTTAGATTTAACAAAACAAGTTTGAGTGTTTTGTCTTTGTCTCTTTTCTCACCTGAGTTTGAATACAAATTTCCTCTTCTTATAGTCATGTGCTACTTCACACACAGCCTCTCCCAAGCTGATGGGAACCTCTCCATGGTATGGAATACCATTGCTAGCACTCTTGCCGTCTTTATAGAAACCAAGACTTCCTTTCCGTACGACACAGTAGACATTCTGCCATGACCTATTAAGAAAAAAAAGGTCAGTAAGTGTTGCACATTGAACATTAGTGAATCGAAACAATTTATCTTTCCTGGCCTTAAAGACAGATTGAAACCGATTCAATTTAGAATTTTGAACAAAACACACATTTGGACTCTTTCATACTTATATAATGCATGTGACCAACTCATCTCATAGTAACTCACCTGCTAGCTGCCTTTTTGCTGTGAGACTCCATCTCCTGTTTTCGACAGAGCATCCCCTCCATGGTCTCTGGCTCAGACTCGGCTCCACCCCTGCTCGGTAACGTGGCAGACGGTTCAAGGCGAGATGATGCCAGCCCGCTGTCTCTACCTGGTCCATTCACCGACTCAGACTCCGAGCCCTGGGGTTCAAACCAGCACATGAATGATGGGGTAAGGAGGTACAAAACAAAAGTCGACTGGATAGAAGCAGTGAGGGGCAGAGCAGCCATTCACAGCCATACATGAAAAGCCATGATGATGTGCAGTTTGACGACACTGTATGATCACCTCTGATAACAGCACAGTGTGGGTTCAGAAGGTTCACATAATCACAGAGTACTCACAAATTACACAAACGATTCTCTCACATGGATAAGACATACTATTAACACATGAGAAACTTCCGGGCTACACTCAATACAATTACTTACAACAACATTACAACATTTTTAGCAGTAATTAAGATCTAACAAAGAAACTTCATATCAGACTTGCAGTCTAAAACTAACTTATTAAATACAAATGTAAACATTATTATTCTCATAATAGTAATAATTTAAACTAAAATTCAACCAGTATTCGTTGACTGGTTTTTGTCTAAATTACTACTGCAGCACACAAACACAGACAAAAACTTACAGGGACACACTCAGTTACAAGTCAATTCTCTTAATTACTGAGATCTCTTAAGTGACATATTCTGGCTTTACCATATGAATCTTGAAAAATACACAGACAACAGGAAAGCTCAACAGGAGTACGAAGGATCAGCTAAGGAGACGTTTGTGCCCATTTTTCTTCAATCCTTTCCTTCAACCTTAACTATAAAGAGTTGTCAGATGACTCCATCAAATGATGTTCACACTCAAAGGGAATGTACACATATAAAGGAAAGACTAAAACAAGCAACACATAAAATAGAGCGAACAGCTACATATATCACCACATTTACTCTGGGGTTTACATTTACTCCTGTCCTGGTCAATAAGAACACATGTACAACAGAAGGCTTCAACATATTGGAAAACAATGTGTTCATGCCTTTGAACAGCAATGGGACTAATTCATGAAACAGTGTAGCACATGAATAAATAAAGCGATGGTGCATCTGTGACAGAGAGCAATGGCTTCTCCATAGAAGAGGCACTGAACTTGACCAGGAGCAGAGCAGAGGTTGTGTAGAGGGCGAGGGGAAGCTACAAAAGCTGACCACGGCTTGGTACTCACACGCTCCAGCTGCTTTGGCTTACACACACGTTTAGGCTCTGATTTCTTTCCCACTGACAACGATAGCGATAAGGACTGCTGGTAAAAACGCAATAAGAAATTGTTAAGAAGTCTTTGTCTGTGGCTGAAACGTGATCTTCTAGTTCAATAAACAGAAAGGGTCTCTCTTTCGTTGATCCATTAATCTCTGTAGAACATGCTGCAGACCTAAGCATAGATTTAGTACAGTTTTTAGATGCAGCTAGAGTGGACTGACTTCATCACGTCTGCGACACGTGAAGTCAGCAGGTGCTTTTTTCCATCTGCCGATGAGGAGGTTAGGTAAGACTGCATTAAAATCTCTTTAAGTTTGGCAATTCCTACCCCACCCTATATTGCCATGTTCTGTATAATCAATGCTCCTGAGATGTGGATGAGTTTCCTCTGGAGACCCCTGGTGGCACTGATTCACCAATAACTCACCAAAACTGTGTTTCCATAATGTAAAGCATTGCTGAACACACTGTGTATCGTTTTCCTTCAAATATTAAACTCTGTGGCCACTCTGGTAAAAACAGTCTTTCTTTCAATATTATAATAAAGAATTTAATGACCTTAAAAAACAAACAAAAAAAAACAAAAAAACGTTTTTGTAGGACAGACAAAAGACAGGGACACACATTCAGAAACATTTATACTATGTACCAAGACACACATACTATATATGGACATGTCATGGAAATTAAAATAGAGAAAAACAGGAACGTTTTCTTCAGTACTTAACTTACAACAAATTCAGTTCATAATATTTATAATATTAGGGAAAGGCAACACAGAAAAAAGACATTACAAGGTGTTAAAGTTGAATTACATTGTAAACGTGGTTAAAATACTACACAACAGAGCAGAAACTGAGACATTTAGAAGTATTTGAATGTACAAAACATGTCTCACCTGAGATGTGTCATTGTCGCTATGCACTCCATTAACTGACACTGACTGATTAAGTGTGGTCTGGTCCAGACTGGTTCTATGTGTGAGAGAAAGAGGAAGCATGTTAATTAAAAAAAACAAAACAAGAAGAAAGTTTGTTTATGCTGAGCACGAACACTGTTCTGTCAGCCCAAACACCCCTTTGGTTTACCTTGCGGCAGAATCATGTGGTTGACTTTCTGCTTCAGATTGTGCCACTTCTTCTACTGGCGGAGGCGTAGGTGGTCGCCGTGCTCTCTCCTCTTCCTCTCGCCTCCTCTGGATCTCCTGCTCCTCAAGCTGAAAAATGGGAATTCAGTAGTAAATAGTGACGGTTTCCTTGCCTAAATCAGTGACTAACATCCTGTAATAACCAGGCCACTCCAGAACAAACTAAATATCTCTACTTACTGTAGTGAGTTTCTCCAGCAGCACAAAGCGATCTTCCCAAGCTGCAGCAAGTTTCTCAAAGGCCTCATGGCGCTTAATTAGGCTCTCTACCTCATCCACATTTGAGCCCAGCTCTGCTGCTCGCACCAAAGGTTCTTGCCCTGCCAACCATGACTCTGCCACATAGGCGTCACGTCCAAACTGCAACACCTCCAGTACTATCATGAAGAGAGACAGAATTCAGAAAAAAGAGAGAGTGAGAGGGAAGACATAATGACATATTGAGAAATACAGTATAAGCTGCTCTGTCCCTTTGTATCCAGCACCTCCAATTTGGACGTACCAGTTTTTATTTATTCAGCCATCTCTAGCCTGTAGCAATGTGCTCCTCGGATCTCTTTTGAAATGCCACGATTAAACCCAATGTACCTTTACACAGACTGTACAACATGTTAAGTGTACATACCAATTTGTAAATGGTCCATCTTATCTTGCCACTTTTTGTTGATCTGGTCTCTCTTTTCCTGGAGTTGTGCCAGTTTCTCTCGGATCTGTGGATCAAGAAACATCCTCTTAGGAGAAGCTTGAGACATTATGTAAATAGAAAATCTGTTCTTATGGTTCTTTTAAACTCAAAACTACTTCCTGTATATATGCATTTTGAACAGAAAAAGACAGAAAATAATAGTAAAAGTGACCCATTGTAAAATACCTCATCAGCTGCATAGTGATTATTGTTGATAAGAGTATTCCCCATCTCAGTACAGGCAGTAAAGCTGTCTGCCCTGGTCTCAATCTCTGATTTGATGTCTTGATGATTGGCAATGGCCAACCCTGCAGAGGATACATCCCTGAGGAAACGGAGAGAAAAAATATATTTTTAAATATAAACGTAACAGTGATTGTTGCACCATAAGTTAAGCATGAAATGACATTCACCTGGGGCTGTCATGTGCGTCAATCTGCAAGTTGACACCGTCCATCCAGAGCATGAGGTCTCGCACCATATTGAAGAAGCGGAATTTCTCCACAGTGTCCAGTAGGAGGAGCCTGCGGGCCTGTCCAGCTTCAAGCAGGCCTTCCCAGGCAGACGTCACAGCATGTTCACTCCTGTGAATGTCATCAGCTTTCTCCCCAGCATAAGCCTTCTGCAGCCGTGCTGCATCATCCTGTACCTGGTTCACCTATGGGTTCAAAGAGGAAGAGGGGACATTCAGCATTCTATTCAAACGCTACCACTGTATGTAAGTATGTAATCGGGGCTTTTTATTAAGTGATGACTGACTTGTCCACTGAGGGCCTGGATGTCATGTTCGTAAGTATTGTGTTGTCTGTGTAGATGCTGGACAGTGTTCAGATCACGGCCAAGGTCAGAAGGCAGTGCCTCCCTCTTCTCCTTAACACGTCCAAGCACCTCCATGGCATCTTGATGGAAGCGGTGCAGCTCATAGGAGGCTGCCAACATTTGTGTGCGTGTGTCAATCAGCTCCAATAGGTCAGCCCAAGCATCGTTTAAACCGTCCTTCCACTCTGCCACACTGGCATTCTCTGGATGACCAGATTCAATCAGGTCATCTGCTAACCCATTTACACCATCTACACGCTCTTGGCCAATAGTGCTGGTGTCACGAGCAAACTCCCGGAACTTGTCCCTCAGCATCTGTAAAACAAAAATCAGGGCAAAGGGAAGCAACATAATTAATTCAGCTAATTTTCCCTGAGCTTTGATGTCTCCAAAGCATGAGACTGAGAACAAAACTCACTGTGACATGTTCATAGTCCTGTCCTAGTTCATGGGAGCCGGCAACCACCTCCCTCTCAGAAATCCACTGTTCCAGGTCATCCACCTCCCGCTTCAGTTGGGTCAGGCGCAGTCTCTCTTGCAGCCGCCCACGACGCTCTTCAGCAAGGTCTTTAAGGCCTGCGTACAGCTTGTCAACTTGGGCTTGTCTTAAGGTGATTCTTTCACTGTTTAATTAAAATGAGACAGTCAGACAGATCAGTGGTTATGGGTGTCCAGCTTTGTCCATAGACATGCATGTGTCACAGCTGAGACTTCAACATTCAAAACTTCTTTCCCACCTCTCTGGGTGTTCACTGGTCACCATGAGGCGGCTACTGTTGGCCAGCTGATGAATGGTCTGAGCGTAGTCTTCAAGTGCCTGTTCCAGGATGTGGTGCTTTTTGACCATCACTAGAGCACTTTGCTCATCCTAAGAGACAAAAAGGAAATGACCAAATAATCTTATAACTCATGGTTATGGAAAAAAAAGCACTAAGAGCAAGTCTGTGTCTATGTCTCAACTTACCCTGGCTTTTTCTTCTGACATCATATGCAGCTCTTGCTCTCCCATCCAGGCCTCTGCCTCTGCGGCATCAGCATAGAACTGCTGGGCACGATTTGCCTCTATTAGACGGGCGTGGCGCTTGTCTGTCTCGGCAATCAGCTGGTCCCAGAGGTCTCTCAGTTCAACAAGGCGCTCCTCTAGAACAGACTGTCTCTCACCATCTACCTGACTCTGAGTCTGGCCTCGTCGATGGATGTCATCAATGCGAGGCTGATGACCCTGGATCTCCTTCTGCAATGTCTGATTCACAAACAATACACAATGTTATTTTTTACTACTGTGATGGCAATTTCTACTCTTCATATAGCTTGGATCTATACACAGTGAAAGTATTTAATAATTCATAAATGACAATGAGTCCAAGTTACATGGTCTTCTCCAGCTGCCTGCCTTATAACATTTTAATAAATTTCTGGTAATTTGAATGAAGAGTACCTGGTTCTTTTTGATAAGCAGCTGTACAGTGGGCAGGTCTTTCCCATGATCTGTGGAGGTAGCCAAGGGCATCCTCTCTTTCACCCATAGCTGAGAAAAAAAACAGAATTGAACATTCAAACGAAACGTTTACAAACTCCATATGTGGTTATCTCTGTTATGTATTTATGGAAACAGTAAATACTGCCTCTCACAATTTCATCCTCCAGGTCTCTATTGAACTGATGTGCTTCCTTGGATGCGAGTAGTCGTTGTCTCCTCAGACTGAGAGGATCCTGAAGGCCGGAGAAGCTGTCAATGACACGCCTTTGCTGGCCATCTACCTCAGCCAGTCCAGCGTCCTCCTGGGACAGAGCTAGAGCCTGAGACTGCAGGGACTGCACCTCCTTTTCTCTGACCTCCATCTGATGCTCCAGCATCTAGACAGGGACAGCACAGAGATGAAAGATGAGAAGGTATAACATTTACCTCCACTAAGCAAAAATAGCTAGTTGCTGCACCTTCAGTCTGCAAGGTCAGAATCTAAATAATATCGTCAATGTCAGCAACAGCAGTAATAAAATAATTATAAATGTCCATCTTAAAGATGAAGCAGGTTTCATCAGCAGTTTTAAAATCTGTTAATATTCTTAGTACTTTAAATGGCAGATTTTCAAGTTTTGTATTTAAACAATATTTGTTGAAAAATATTTGCGATTCACTTGTCCAATGTAGTTTACCTGGTGCTTCTTGAGGAGGATGTTTACACTGGTTAAATCTTTTCCATAGTCATCACTATGTAGCTGACCCTCAAGGTTTTTCAGCCAGACGTCCAGAGCGGAGCAGCTCTGTGTAAAGAGTTCTGCCCTGTTAGCATCAAACAAACACTGGGCCTTGGTGCGGGTTGTGCCCTCCAGCTCCTCCCACTGACGCTGAAGGTCCTCCAAGGTCTGCTCGACAACAGGCTTTAGTTCAGGCTTCTCCGCCACCAGCACTTGACCTTCCTGTTAGAAAAGGGACACAATGAAAAGTTTTAAATCCATTGATCTGGTGCTTTGGCAACATCAGTGCTGGTAGATTGTCCCCAGTGTATCTGGAGAGAAAATAATTAACGGCTATCTGGCCTAACAATGGATGTCAATAAATGTCTTTAGAACGTATTTAATCATAAAAACTATAGAAACTGTCGATCAACCTTATCAATTTTGTCAAGCCAGTCTTTGTTGGAGGCCAGCTCTGCCATGAAGGCCTGATGTTTCTGCCACTTGCTGTGAAGATTTCTGGCTTCATCATAAGACATGTCCTGAGCTGTCAGCATCTTCTCATTGATCCACAATGTGAGCTACAGAAAAAAAGAGCAGTGTGTTTTATTTTGAATACGTATATAGACACATTAGAGATTAACACAGACTATATGATACTTGGTAACATATTTTCCCTTGACCCCGATGGTTAATTTATTCATTATGTTGTAATTACATCGAACAAGAAAAATATTTTTACCTCCTGTCCATCTTGGAGGAAGTGCTGAAGTTCACGGTTATCCTTAAGCTTGGTCAGCAATTCATTTGCTGCCTCCTTATTCTTTTGATGCCTGAAGAAAATAAGCAGAGAGCTAAACATCTGCTCTTCAAACACTGAACCAAAACGATAAACAAACTGTAATAAGTCTCTTCCCCTTCTTTCACTTTTGCTCTAACCTTTCCTGGATTGAATCAACTTTTTCCTGGATCTTATCAGCATTTGCATTAGAGTCATTAATGAGGCGCCGTCCAGCCTCCACCACTCCGTTTATCTTCTCCTCACTGGCCTCTGTGGTGGTGAGGAAATCCTCATGCTTCTTGATGGCCTCTTCTGCTGCCTGAAGACTGTTGGGCATCTCTGTGTGGGACAGCACATACTCCTACACAAAAATGAAAGGAATGGTAAACTTTTTTTTTTTTTTGACATGCAATGTTTAAATTATTTTGTCCTTTTTCTACCATATTTTACAATAAGACATTCCAAATAGGTACAAGCTAGTGAAGGATTCAAACTAGACCAAGCCACAAATTTAATTTGCTCCATTTCTCTTTGAATGTCGACTCTGCTATTTGTATTATGACAGCAATTATCTGAATTTGATCCAATTAACACCTACTACAGTGGCTAATACCATACAGATCTATTTATTTATATATTTATGCAAGAGTTAGGTGTATAAAAACAAGTATTCACCAATAAAAACAAAGCACAGACACCTCCATTACCATGATGAAATCTATCATGGCTAAACATATTTCTGAGAACACCATTTTTTCTCATATTTTAGTTCAGTAATGAAAGACTATGTTTGAGAAAAAGGGGAATTAATGGCAACACAAAATGCTGCAGGTCTGCCGCAGGTCTACTGCAGATCTGTTGAGACTGTGTATGTGAAGAAGTTAAAATTTTTGTGCATTTATGCATTCCCAATAATAATGGGAAGAGGCATAGTGGGTAAATGGTCTGAATTAGATTTATATTCGTATCCAACTCAACATGCAATGTAATATATTTTGGAAACACATACAGTTATCTGACTTCAGCATTCAGCACTGACTGCTAAACAATAAACCCATTGAAGTCAGAAGTTGTTATTTCACTGAAGCCACAGGCTTCATGTTCATAGTGTGTCTTTCTCACCTGGCTGTTGAGGAAAGCCTCCGCTTGCTTTGCATCTCTCAGGAAATTCTGGAAGTCAAAGGCTTGGGCCAAAAGACTGTGGCGGTTCTCCCACATGCGACGCAACTCATGCCAACCAGTGTCCAGTGCCTGGAGCCTCTGGGCCAAGAACATGTGCTGGGCATCTGTCTGACCTTGGGTCACCTCCTCACCAACTGCCCGCATCTTCTCATAGTCATCCTTATAGTTATCCACCTCATTTTTGATACTCTCATGCTGGGCTAGCAAACTCTCAGCCTCAGGCAGAGAAGTGGGAATGTCCTCTGAGGCCACTGCTGTCTGGGTGCGGGACAGCCAGGACTGGAAGTCATCCAGATCCCTAAGGAAACCCTGTAGCTTACTGGCTTCACCCAATGACTCTTCTCGTCTCTTCATAGTATCATTCAACTCCTCCCACACTTCTTGAATCTCAGCCAAACGTCCTTGGATCTCTCCGGCCTGATCTGGGTGTTCCTCAGCCAGCTTTTCTGCCTCATTTCTCAGGTCATCCAATTTTCCCTGAAAAGGATGAATGTATAAATGATTACCAAATACCTCAGCATTTAGCCAATATGTACTATAATTATTATGCCACAGCCTGCCACCTCTCCATACCTGAATAGCCTCCAGGTCCCTCTCCATTCCAGTGAGTTTGCGTTGCAGAGCCATCACTCCAGCCAGGTCATTGCCCAGGCTCTGAGTAGACTCAATCACTTTGGTTTTTTCTTTCATCCAAGACTGTATCTCATTACACTCCAGGTGGTAGTTCTGGATGTTAAGTGCTGACTCTAGAGCTTGTTTCTTTTGACCAGACAGTTGTTCAAACTCCTTCCATCTAGAGACAATACCAAATACAAGGGTATAAACAATAACCACAGTTCTCTTTAGGTACAAACATACACTGATCCAGCATAACATTATGACTTAATATTGTGTATGGTCTCCCTTGTGTCTCCAAAACATGGGCTTTCTGAGGAGGCCTTTGGGTCCTATGGGTTGAGGGGAGGGGCCTCTGTGGATCATCCCACAGATACTTGATCAGTTTGGGCTCTAGTGAATTTGGAGGCCAGGTCAACACCTTGTGCTGTTCTTCATGTTTTTTTAGTTGTTCCTAAACCGTTTCTGTGTGTGTTCCTGTGTCAGGCTGCATCCTGCTGGGGATGGCTGCTGCCATCAAGGAGTGTCATTGCTATGGGGTGAGGGTGGTCGAGGTGGGTGGTACATATCTAAGTAGCATCCACATGAATGCCAGGTCCAAAAGTTTCCCAGCAGAACATTGAATTGTCACAAGATAGTCAATGTTATTTACTTCGCCTGTCAGTGGTCATTATATTGTGGCTGATCAGCGTGTGTCTGTGTAAAGTAGTGGGAGTTAAAAGACCTTAAATGTTAGGGCTGACCTGTTGTTCAGCTGGTCTCTTGTCTGGTGGATTTGGTCTTTGTTACAGTTGTCTGAGCTCAGCAACTGCTCAGCCACTTGGTTCACATCAGTGACACGAGCGCCTAGGTTGTTCATCTCAGGTTCCAGAGTCTCAAACCTGCATCAAAAAACAGACCAGTATTAATTCACTCCTTCCTTCACTCACTCCAAAATTGGAGCAGCATTCAGTCACATATCATGACCACAAAACCACAACCACAAATGTCAGCTTCTATCTTTCCAGCTTGAGCAGATTTTATTTATTTAAATTAAGAAAGAATTGAGCAAGTAACGTGCTGTATTAATATTCTGTCCCTCTTCACCAACAGACTAACCTCTGCTGTACAACTTCTAGATCTTCTAGTTTGGTAGGGATCTCCATGCCATCTAACCACTGTTCCTTTTCCTCCACCCAGAGCTGGCAGGCACCAGCTTCACTGAACATGCGGTAGAGGGCCAGAGCACCTTCCAGGGCTTGGCGCCTAGCTGCTGACAAAGACTCAAGCTCTTCATAGCGCTGCTCAATAGCAGGTAGGCGACCCTCCACCTACAGTGACCAAAAACAACAATTTAATATCAATAACAACATGTCAATGTTGAGGAAATAAAGAAAAACACCAAGCACACATACCTGAGGGGAAGATATATAGGCTTGTGGCAGTGCTTGAGCCTGCTCATGCAGGGAGTCGATGAGGGGCCGGTGGCTCTGGATTTCCTCCTCTATCTCCCTCTGTTTGCGAGCTAGACTTTGAGTAGAGAATTCATCGTGGCCAACCTCCTGACTGGACACCTGTCTCAGTGTCTCCATAATCCATGCCTCCATATCATTGGCATCTGTCTGAAACTGGTGCAGGGCCACTGCTTCCTTAAGGCTCTGCTCTCTGAATTTAGTTGTCTAAGGAGAACGAAACACATGAAAATGAAGTACAGAAAACGAATAGAAAGTAACTTCATATTGTAGTATATCGAATATATGATATGTATATCGAATACACTCCACTCACCTCTTCCAAATGAGTCCACTGTGCACGAATGTCTTGAATTCTCTCAGTGACCTCTGGGGCTCCAAAGTGTCCCTCTTGAACCAAGGTTTCTCCAGCAGCAATGCTGTTACTCAGGGGGCCATAACGAGCAGCCATCTCATCACTGAAAGCTTCATGTTTACTGAGGAGGTGAAGGGCTGAAGTGAGGTCACGGCCACAATCTCCACTAGCTAGGATCTGCTCCTGCTCTCTGATCCAGGCTGCCTCCTCTCCAAGCTCCCACAGGAACTGCCACAGACGACGAGAGTCCTCTAGGCTCTCTCTGCGCGTCCCAGCAAGCTGACCAAGTTCTTCATAGGCTTGACCCAGTAGGTCAACCTTCTCACTTACTAGTCCAGGCTCACAAGGTTTATAGGCTGGAAAATAGAAAAGGAAGGAATATATAACATTTAGAAATTGTATACAAATAGGTCAGACTAAATGGCATGATCTGTACAGAGAATGTATAAAAGTGCGTTTGAAGACTTACCCTGTTCATAGGAAGTGAAGCGCTTTGCAGCTCCCTGCACTGCCTTGATCCTGTCTGCCTGAGCTGAAATGTCAGCTTCTACCAGAGTGTGTTTTTGCAGTAGGTCTAATACATCATGCAAATGTTTACCACAATCCTGAGACTGTAGGCGACCCTGAAAGACACAGATAACACAATACAGTAGAATATATGCTTATTTCATTTGATCAAAATCTATAAAACTAAATTAAATCCAAACTGTGCAACAGCAGACGGAGGATAGAAACTAGGCTGGGTATTGCTTATTAGCTATATGATCACGCAACACCACTTTCAGAATGGCAGAACCATCATAATCATTAAGCTAGCAATAATAGGGAACACCGATCAGGCCAGCCTATCAGGCCTAAGGTTTAGTGTTTGCACCGTCAAGTAAACCTTCCAGAAACATATGTGAACAACAACCACCTTAACTGAGATGTTAAGGAAACTCTTGTTAAAAACTCAAGCAAGAGAATGTGGAAATAAAAGCAGTGGTTGAACACAAGTCAAAACACTGTGAGCACTGTTAAAGTTGTGTAAACATTTCTTTGCGTTACCTTCTCATCTGCCATCCAGTCCATGATATAGCGCATCTCCTGGAACAGTCTCTGTAGGTCACGATGGGCATTCAGACGCTCTCTACGTGCAGCCAGGAGCTCTTTTAGGTATTCCCAGAGTCGCAGCACATTATCCCTTCGTGCGATTATACGTCGCACATCATGGTATCCTTCTGCTTCCAGTTCTTTGGCAACAGCCTCCACAGCAGCCACACGCTCCCAATACGCCCCAATGTCGGTCTCAATTGCCTCGTGTTTACGGGTGGCAGCTTCCACTGCTCCCAAGTCAGTTCCAAAGTTATCCTAATTACAGAGAAATAGCCTTGTAAATCCATTCATTGTATTCAAACCAAGGATTCAAATCCAACTGGAGCTACAATTTACCTGAGACACCAGCCTCTGGTTCTCACTCAGCCATGTCTCCCGCATAGCTGCTTTACGATCAAATCGTGCAGCGAGCATCTCCAGTTTCTCCTGGCGAATCAGCTCATTTCTCAGTGCCAGCTCGCGTTCATGTTCTGCCTTTTCCAGTCTTTCCCATGCCTGTGACACAGCAGAAAACACAGAAAGCCTGTATCATCAAGCAAAATTGTGTTCATGAAATTAATGATTTTGGAAAACTTACTTTTAAATAGGCAAGATGATTTAGCCCAAAACCCACTTGTATAACAGACTGATTGCATCACAACAGAAAATCTGGGTTTCAAATGTTTAGATGACAGGGTGTACCGTAAATTCCGGACTATAAGCCGCTACTTTTGTCACTTGCTTTGGACCCTGCGGCTTATACAACGGCGGATGGATTTTTACAGCTAACGGTCACCAGGGGCGCACTATCATGTCATAGACGATGACACGAGGATTAAGAACTGACTTTTCTGGTATAGTAGGCTGGTTATTTTGATACAGTAAACGGCCGTGTTACTGCACCTTTACTGCACCTTTACTGCTGTGTTGGCTGTTTTCGAAAAAGATGCTGGTTATTTTGTTGAGCAGTCGGGTTACTGCACTTTTGCTGCCGTGTTACAGGCAAGCACTTTTACAAACAAATTAAATTTAGCCATTTAACGTTATCGCCTCATCAAGCGTTGTAAGCTTTGTTTTTTGTTATACTGCACTACTACGGTACTATGACTGCAGGAAGTGCTAGGAGCGCACCGTTGTATTATTTGTGCACTGCACGAATGCTGTTTGTAATGTCAAAGATGTGAAAGTCTGATCGATTGATTTTTTGTTTGATTGATCGAAAGATTTATGTTTGTCAAATGTAAATAAATGGGACGCTTTGCGTTTCCAAACAGTCATTTCTGTCCCGACAATCCCCTCCGTGGTAGAAGAAACCCTTACGGTAATTAAACATTAAAACACCAGCGGTTTATAGTCGGGTGCGGCTTATAGTCGGGTGCGGCTTATATATGGCACAATCTGTAGTTTCCCCAAAATTTAGCTGGTGCGGCTTATATTCAGGTGCGCCTTATGGTCCGGAAAATACAGTATTTTAGCTGTTTCTAACAACCCATACCTTATTGATGTCAGAGATAAGTTTGCCCTCTCTTGGCATGTAGACTTTCTGATTGTTTGCCCTCATCTTGCTTTGGATAGTAAAGAGGAGAACCTCCAGGTTTCCTTTCTCTGTAAATCTGTGGAGACAAGACAGCGCAGCTGTTTCTACATGATGTAAGGTTCACATTTAGAATCCTAGTGGACATGAAGCTTTGCCTTGGGTCAGTTAAGCCAGCTGGTACTCACTTGGGGGGTTTCTCCACAGTCCTGTAGGAGTTGAAAGCCTGGAGCTGATTCTGCACAGCAGTGAGTGAGTTAGCTAGTTGCCGATCATTGAGCGTCACTATGGTCTGCTCAATCCATTGCAGCAGCTCTGAGGCCAGAGTCTCATACTTCTCAATCAGCTGGTCAGCCTCAATAGCATAGTCAAGCACCTGCGGCCGAGAGTAAAAATTATGAATCAAGCCAAATGGTGGGCAAAGTCTCGGAGCACACAATCTCACACATACAAACAGCTAACCTTGCCAATTCTCTTGCCCTCTACAGCCAGAGCTTTCATCTTGGAGAAGTAATGGTAGTAGGTCGCCACATAGGTAATGATGGACTTTTCATCAGGCTGATCAACATTGACATCTAGGAAAAAAAAAAAAAAGAGAGACCATGATCCATCTGCGTCACCATTTTAATATGGTAAATATTGTTATTGATCAGACTTTATTATTCATTTTCAAATTAACACTATTAAAACAAATCGAGGCTTGTCAAAATGTCTTCATCTTTGAACATGCTTTTTGTGATATCAGTAGCCGACATGTGATGTAGTGTTGTCTGAGCTATAATTAATTGAAGTAATCCTATATAGCCTAACACAGGTCAATCTGTTTTGGGCTTAGTGCCTTCAGGCCATCAATGCGATTTACAGGAGTGCTTCAGATTTTTGTGGCGTCTTTATCCACTCACCTTCTGGGTCCAGCAGCTTGGTAAGCCCCAGTTCCTTCTCAGACACATTGAAAGCATTCTGGAGATTGTAGTGTGCATTGGACCTCTTCAGGTTGTCAAACTCAATCAGGTCTGGTCTGCAGAGGGTGGGGAATATTTGCAGTTTCAATAACAATATATTGCAAACAAGAGCAGGGTACAAGTGAACAGCATCGAAAAAAGGTAAAGACATCTTAATGAAAACTAAAGGGTTTTTTAAGGAATTTTTTTTCTCCCTTTTCATTATTATCAGTAGTATTAGTAGTACGTAGTAGTAGTAGTAGTAGTAGAGGAGTATACAGTTAGTTTGGAGATCTGTTTACCATTAAAACCTTAAGACTAATAAGAATGAATTAACATTTAAAATGTAAAAGAATGTGGACATTCAGATTTTGAACTATATACTGTCATTTTACATTCTAATGAGTGATGATTTGGAGCAAGGGAAAAAAACTCTTTGCATATTGTAATAGCCTACATTTCAGCCTAAATGCTCTTTTACTGAACTTCCCAGTGAATCAGTAACTTCAGTGAAAGCAAGGTTGGCAAACATGTATCAGATATCATCTCACTGTATGAAGTATGGAGTTGAGATTCCACCTCTGGATTTCAATTAACTGCTTCACTTAAATTCATTTTAAGTTATTGATGATCTTGTTACCAGCAGGGTGTGCAACTGAGTTACCAGTCATGGCTCCTAAAATAAGTGGGTTATTATTTCTGTGATCTAGGACATCTTACTCCTGATTTTATTTTCATCTTTTTAGCTATACTGCAGAGTGAAGAATGGGAGGAGCAGTAGGAGACCTAAATAGATTAGGGGATAAAACACCTCAGAGAAGGTTAATGGTACTGCGACAGGTGCTCCTCATTAGGCAAAAAAAACTATATAATATCTAAGATTTCTCACTTTAAAGTAAAAGACAAATGTTAAAATCAATGATATCTTATAGTATATGCCTAAGAGGAGTCATTTTATTATAGTAGGGAACATCAAGTGCAGAAAGAAGTCAATGACCTGTGTTTGTGCACAATGGCATTGAACGCCAGACCATCTCTCCAGCTGGTAGTGAAGTTGTGAATGTTGACATTGGGATACCTGCAGATTCAAGATTAGAACTCATTAATCATTAGCTCATCACAGAAAGATTCAATCAAGTTTAATCATTAATAGCATGTATGGTCAAATATCCTGTATACTGTATATATTAACAGTATTTATCCTGTGTGATTTAGCCTCCCCTTCATCCCTCTTCAACTATTCATTCCTTTCTCACCCCGCAGTTTTCATTTGGCACCAAAGCAGCAGGGCATCTTTAGCTGATTTTTTCTCCTTGTTGTCTTCTGTCTCCACACTGATGTCTTGAATCTGTCAGAGAATGTATTTAGATACAGATATTTTTACACAATTCCTAGATGTTATAAATGATCTGTAAGTAAACCATATCACAATTCAGTTAAAAACATTAAGTAATGGCAATAAGTGCCAGTTAATAATAGGAATAAAAATGGAGCAACGTTAATGATCCTCATTTTTGTGAGTTTGCCTGAGGGCAGGCTGGGCTACATGCAGAGAACCCAATGCCCAAGTCATGCTTGGTCTTTGAAAGAGGTTGAGCAACATGGTTATTGGGCTGAGAGGGGAAATCACCTCTATTTTATACGTTACCTGGAAGCGAAGGATGATGGTCCAGATGAGACCCAGGGTGAGACGGTGATTCCCATCTACAATGTCATGTGAGCCCATGTTTTCTAGATGGACTTTTTGCTCTTTGAGAAACTGCAGGGCTTTATCAACATTTTCCAGGCAGTGGATACGCATACGGCCCTTAGTGGGTTTTGGCTATGGGGAACAGAAGAAACAGAAACAAACCTAGGTTGACAGTGCTGAACAAAGTAATCACAAAACACATAAGGAGGAAAGGAGGGAGATGTAGCTAGAATATAAAAACAGAAAAACAACTCAAAATGGGAGAACTAAGTCACACAAAAAGAAACGAGAAATGAAGCACATGATTTCTCCTTCCTCCTGACTTGTGGAAGGTCATGCTAAGGTTGCAGGTCATGGTTTGAACAGAAATGGGTGGTGTCTATGCAATACTGACCAGCTGTTCTCCTGAGAGCACTTCCAGGAGGCGGATAAGCATGCGGCCATCCCGCAGGTCTGTGTACAAGTCACCTATGCGACAGGTCACTCGGCCTAAGTGAGAGTTTACCCATTTGGTGAAGGTCTTCTTTTGTACTGCTTCACGCTCATCTGCAAAGGATAAAAGGAGAGGGAGGTTAATGTCACATTATGCAAATATTATAACTGACTAAGCTAACTGAGGCCTCAATAAATATTTACAGGAAATCAATTTTGCTCTAAACAAACTCCAATGTAGATCGTTGCAGACGGCAGACAGGTGACTGGAAATCACAAGGACTTAAATCTGTTTCACAGATAAGCTATGTCATTATGTCTTCAGGATCACTGTATTGACAGCTTAGAGGGAAGTTTTCACTCTTCATACTAAAGCCGACTGTTGGCTCTACTCGTGTGTATTTTTAACTGCTCTGATTATGTAAGTTTAGAAAAGAAACATGACAATGGAAAATTGCACATTAAGGCTGTGATATTCAGTGATTTTTTTTTGGTATTACTTTCGAAGAGCAGCATTAAAAAAAGAATCACAATAAATTAAGCTGTAACAGCAGCTCAGACATATGGACTGGGGGAGTAAGAAGCTAATCCTGCTCCACCACCTAACAAGGTGACCTCATTTCTAGGATACAAGGTCTCCCTGCCTTTTGAAATGACTATTCTAGCACTGTACCTACTGCACAGCACCTAACACAGAACAACTCTGAAGAAGACATAAAATAGATCAGAAAAGCAGCTCTGTACTCATGAGTTAAACAGGATGAGGGAATCCAGCATTAACTGAAATGTAATGGTGGTGGGGACAAAATCATGTATTATAAATTTTTGGACCTTTTGCGCCTTTATTGTACAGTCATCACTAGAGAAAGACAGGAAGTAATGGGGTGAGACAGAGATGACGTGGCAAAGATCAAGGCTATATCCTCGATTTATGGGGCACCACACAACCAGGTGATCCATCAGGGCACCTCCAAATATTCTTTTAAGCCAATACAGATCATTCATTGTTAACAAACCAAACCATAATTCAACACACTGAATATGGATGTTTAAAAAGTGTTTAGCACTCATATGCTCATATGCTTATAGCTTCTTTACTCCTGAGCAGCGTAGCCACAACATGTCGAAATTTGCAACAGAGTAGCCTTGAGGGATCAAGGAATCCACCAACCTGGACAAGTTTTGCTATTTTGACTAGAAACTCCCCCGTGCCAAATGTGGTCCCTCTCTTCTTGGGTATTATAATAATCCACATACAAGCATTTAAACTTTCTAAAGGGTCTTGGCAGCATGGTTGGTTTGACAGCATGTATTCCTTCTAAATTCAATTTCATTATTAAAGCTGAGAATAACAAACCAAAAGCCAGGTTCAAATATCAAGTTCATGTAGGGCACTGTGAAGGTCACCATGTTTAAAATAGTCATTAAAAGACCCGTATACTAATACTGTAATAAAAAGAGAATCTATAATAAACTACTAAATTATTACAGTTTTTAGTTGATTGTTTATTTCATTATTAGACTAACACCAAGTTTCTCCAAAACCTCAGTAAGTACCGTATTTTTCGGACTATAAGTCGCACTTTTTTTCATGGTTTGGCTGGCCCTGCGACTTATACTCAGGTGCGACTTGTATATTAAAATATATAATTTCACGTGTTCGTTATTTTCACACTGACAGCCGCGAGAGGGCACTCTAGGCTTGTGTGCCAGTATCTGCTACTCCTTTTACTCCTGCGTAATAGCGGCGGCACGCCGTCTACCTCCAAAGTTCGCGGAGTTGCTTAGAAGTGACACAGAGGATGAAGAATTCAATGGATTTAGTGATTTGGAGTGAGATCGAGAGTTTGGTAAACTTGTTATGTTATGTTGTTTATGCTATAGTTATCTGAATAGCTGTTAACATACCAGACACCTATTCAGCCCGTTGTTCTATTGTTAGTACTATAACTTGCCTTTCAAGATGAAATGTGTTCTTGGTCTTCGATTTTATCAAATAAATTTTCCCCAAAAATGCGACTTATAGTCCAGTGCGACTTATATATGTTTTTTTCTTCTTCATTATGCATTTTTTAGCTGGTGCGACTTATACTCCGGAGCGACTTACAGTCCGGAAAATACGGTAATGTGAGATAAACAAGACGAGGTAACCAAAGACAGTCAATTATGTAATCAACCACTATCAACTGTCAGCTAGTATTTTGAAATCTCACTAGTCTTTTAGGGTGGAGTAACACCACAGGACGTAACATTTGATCTGTTGCAAGTTGAATGGGCTTCGCTCTATGCCTACACTCAACATAGGTTCCATTTTGAAATAAAGTTACGATTACAGTTTTGTGTGTAATGTTGTGTTTTTCGTAACAAATTGAAAGCAATCGGAAATTCTAAAACAAATGTCCCTCACAGCAGTTTTCAGTTCTCATTAAAATTAGATACTCAGATACCCTCACAGCTGTAACTACTGTATTCTGTATTCCTTGTTTATTCTATGAAAGTACCTTGTATTGTGGAGTTCTTGACCTCTACCTCCAATGTGCATGAACAGGTTTGCAAAATGTATTACCGTTTTAACTAACGTTCTCCGAAGAATTCTTGTTTTCAGCATAAGCTAACAGCAGAAGGCCACACCTATCAGACCTTATGTTTCTTTGTTGATACTCACATTTCAGTATCTTTTGTGGCCATCTCACAGTCATGAAATGAAAATCACAATGCCACAAACCATCACTAAGACGTGTTTGCTGTAAGCTTATTTCAGTGATAAAATGCCAGTGAACTACAGATTACCTTTCCTTCTCTCATATTTCCCTTAAGAGTATCATCCAGTAAAGTCAGGAATAGGAAAAGCAGAATATCTTTTATTTAGATGTTTGTCTGCCAATGTCTACACTGCAGCTGAGGGCAAGAAGACAACTTGTGGGAGAAGAAAACACGATCAATGAATGTAGTAGACAAAAATACAGTGACAATGGACTTGTTTTCTCTGCACTATACAGTGTTTGGAGAATTTACTCCTTATGTGTCACCCTGTCCTACCTCTCTCTGTCCTGCTTAATGGTTTGGTAACAATTGCAGAGGACACATCCATTACAGACTGTTCAAGAGCTGATA
This sequence comes from Chelon labrosus, assembly GCF_963514085.1. Taxonomy (NCBI): domain Eukaryota; kingdom Metazoa; phylum Chordata; class Actinopteri; order Mugiliformes; family Mugilidae; genus Chelon; species Chelon labrosus. The sequence continues at coordinate 2,704,515 of NC_140350.1, read as the reverse complement.
AGTAGTATAAGTATGTGTCAAACATACAGTACAATGAGATGGATAGGTTGTTCTAAGATTACCACCTGACCATGGCAACTATGCAGACAGACCACACCAAGAGATTATATTGCAAAAACAGGTGCAAATCCTACACCTACATGAATTAATACACTTTTCATCCTCAATTAACATATTTCGTGCAATGGAAGGAGTTCTAAACCACCTGGACCCTTCATAGCACTCCATCAATTTGGCCTTTACAGTAGAGAAGCTGTTTTGACAGTGTGAGGAAAAAGATTGGCTGTTGTGATAAGTCAAAAACTGAGCTATTTGGGGAGAATTCCAGCACTATGTCCGGGAAAAAGCAGGCACTCTTCAACACCTGACTAACGCCACTGAAAAGGGGGTGGTGGCATTGTGCTATCGGGGTGCTTCTCAGAGGCAGGGACAGGGAGATTCACTAGAATTAAACAGACTGCCTAAATCCAGATGTGCAGAGCCTGAAGAGACTTATCAAGACAATGAACTGTAAAGGATGCCAAATAGACTTCTACAAGGTGCTGAATTAAGGCTCTAAATTTTTTTTTTTTTTTGTCATTTGTCATTATGAGTTATTAGATGTAGACAGAGGCAAAAAGCAAATTCTATTAATTTCCAATCTGCAATTGGAATGAATTTTACCATTTGTAATCAGACAGCTATTCAGACACTCCTACTTATGGTTACTCCCAGGTGGTTTTCTACATACTGCAATAGGATGTACAGGTCGGTTGGAGTTGTGATGTGAGTTATGAGTTTTACCATTCTACATTTCAGGAATAGACCGACTAAACTGGCTTTGTCCCTCTCTTCCTGTCTTTGTCAAACATCACTCTGAAAAATTATTTAATTATTAAAAGGACAACTAATCAGTTTGAAGCTGTTTAATGAGCCAGCAGATGTGGATTTAACTTAAAGGAGCCTACATTCCTCCTGAGACTTGTTCATGTTGTGACAGCACCCAGCTTTTAGGAGGAGGCAGTAGGGCAGTGGGCAGGGATCCTAAAGAAGAAACACAGCTACCATGCTGGTGCTACACTCCTAATAACAAGGTTACTGAACAAGAATTCAAGACAGACAAATACACACATCAGTCTCTGGCATGTTTGCTTATTTATAACAAGGGAACACGAACTGGTCATCAGCTGTGGTTATGGCAGATGTTTTCTCTAACCATGTGACATTTGTGGATTGTGTCGTTAGTGTGTAGGAGGATATGCCAAGGTTTGTCGAAATGGTGTTATTTTTTACCTACTTGTAAGACTGTACTGCCCCAACAACAGGAAGCTTGATAGTGTTCAATTTTAACAGAACATATACTGATGGATTAAGGTATAAAAAGATAAATGTAACACAAACTATGCCTTCAACGTTGATGCCAGATGTCTCACGTAATGCAAAATACCGGCCAAGCATGTCAGCATTGTTACACAATAACACAACAGACAACAAGAGAGACTAGTGGGAATACTTGGGCTTTAGAAGTTAAGTGCACTGACTACTGGTTAGTCTTGCATAATCTTTGCCTTGTTACAAAGACTCCCACTGAAATGACTGTCCACACCAGCCATACATATAAACTAATTGCTTTCTCACAATAAATCCAATGTGCCAAAAGGGGATATCAGGTGATGACACCATGTTTAATATACTTCTGTTGAAAGCAAGTATACACCTTCCAATATGGATTCATCAACTATTAAAACATGTTAAACCGTACTCCCTACCACTAAATTACTTTACAGTATGTACTCTGTAAATATACTCTTATTTGAGTTTCACAAATTTACATTCAAAGGGGTTGTAAAAGTCCCAACTATCCTAGCTTTGTGTGCAAGCTAGAAAAACAAGTGATTCTTTTTTTTTCTCCATTGTTTACTAATGGAAGATTAAAATTAGTGGTTAGTTTCAAACGCATATTTGGGCATGTCCAGTCACTCTGAACATGTTTGTGTCTGGGGGTAAGCTTTAAGTATATGTCAGAGTGAGGGAGTAGGATGAGGGCCTGTCTCGGCCAGTGTACTCTTTACAATTGGAGGTAGTGAGGTTTAGCTTGCTGCTGCTTTCCTATTTTAGCATCAAACAAACTTGGGTACTGCTGATAACGATGATTATCTGCAGGTAATCCAAGCAAATATGCCGCCAGGCTTAATCCTGTCTGTGTAGCTTATAGTGGCTAGAATCATGTTTGGGGATAACATGAAGACAGTTACAACACCAGCACTGGGCAGAGGCTCACAGACATTTTGAAGAAAGCAATATCATATGTATGCCACACAAAATCACATATACGCGTGTAGTCATTGCTGAGCAGTGACCTTGATCAGTTTGTTTCTAACTTCTTCATACTGCACAAATTTCGAACATTTTAAAAAGTGTATGACTTACAGTAGGCTGGATGGTAGCTAGGGCTCAGTACACAAGCAGGTAATCATTAGATCAGGTCTCAAAAATTCCAAAGATCACTGATAAATAAATGCAGACTTTAAAAGCAATGTTCAAATTCTACTAAAGCATAATTTTTCCTGTACAAGCTCATCTCATTGACAGAGATGTTCGGTGTGTGTTGCTGTATACACAACACTGGGCAAGTACAAAATGTCAGCACTGCCCTTTACCCAGTGGCAAAGCCCTGTCACAGTCTGTTGGCACATCACAGAAATAATAATAAGCGTTACGGGGGGGGGGGGGGGGGGTTCCTTCTGTTCCTCACCATCTTCTCAGTGAATTCTGCATCCCTCCATGCAACTCACTCCATCCATAAAAAACTTTCCATAGTAAGCACTTCACACATAAAACAAAAAATGAATAAGGCAATGACCAACCCTTTACTTTTGTCTTGCTTTATATCTTACCCTGATTATGCCATCCTCCTTAACCTGGTTTCCTTTCAAGCTAAGCTGAAATGTCCTTGATTCTTTAAACTCAACATCCTGCCCATCACACCCTGAGCATGCATTATCAGTGCTTTTGGTTACTCCCTCCTTAGAAAGAATGAATGACTCTGTCTGCTTTAATGACCTTCACTTGGACATTCCCACACAGCCAAAATTATCATATTGTGCCAAATGATACAGAGATAGATGCTCATCAATGGGAGGCTCACCTTTCTCGTGTTTTTAGGTCTGCTCTTACTGAGCTGGAAAAAGTATACATAAAAACAATTACATATTGCAACTATAGCAAACTAATATTGTAAATTTTGCCATAAATACAGCATGTATGTTTATAAGTATTCATATATGGATCTTTTTTATTTGGACACTTAATAACTGCCATGCTTCATATATGTTTATGCAATTCTGAATGCATATGTCTCCTGGTAACTCTGTATGGAATCCATCCATTATATTAATAACACGTGTGTAGGGACTAGGGGTTAATACAGGTAACCCCTACAGTAATAAAGGTAAATTTAGTGTCTCTAAATCAGGTGTACCAACAATCCATCCATCCATCCATCCTAAATAAATAAATAAATAAATAAATAAGATGGTCCAGGTGGCAAAGTATACAACAATAACAATTGTACTTAGGCACAGTAAACACATCGATACTTGTTCTGCTAGATCTTAGTGCTGCATTTGACACTATTGATCACAACAGTTTACTACAGAGACTTGAAAGTTGTGATCAAGATTAAAGGAACTGCACTGAATCCTTTCTGTTAGACAGTCTAGTTTGTCCAGTCAACAATTATTCTTCTGTTTATATAAAAGTAAGTTACGGAGTTCCTCGGGGTTCTGTGCTAGGGCCAATACTCTTCACATTATGCTTCCTTTAGGCAATATTATTAGGAAACATGGCATAAACTTCCATTTCTACGCAAATGACACCCAGCTATATTTATCCATGATAAATGGTTAAACTCCAAGCATGCCTTAAAGACACAAAGGCTTGGATGACCCTTAATTTTCTACTTTTTAACTCGGACAAAACAGAAGTCATCGTATTTGGCCCAAAACATCTAATCCCTTAAAGGCATAGCTCCACCATATCTTAAAGACCTCATTGTACCATATTATCCAAACAAATCACTTCGATCTCAAAGTGCAGGGCTACTTGTGGTTCCTAGAATTTCAAAAAGTAGAATGGGAGGTAGAGCTTTCAGCTATGAGGCTCCTCTCCTGTGGAACCAGCTCCCAATTTGGATTCAGGAGGCAAACACCCTCTCTGCTTTTAAAGCCAGGCTTAAGGCTTTTGAAAAAGGTTATAATTAGGGCTGGACTGAACCATCCCATAGTTATGCTGCAATAGGCCTAGGCTGCTGGGGGGACGATGCACTGAGCACATATCCTCTTCTCTCTTGCACCAATCCTCTCATTTATTTTCTCTGGCACTGAGCTCCTGTCCTCTACTTTCTTATCCAATTTCTTCTCTATCATTCGTAATGCAATTTTGTGCTACTACTGTATAGCATGTTGACTGCTGTACTCAATCACCACGTTATTCCATCAATGGATTTTTTTCTTCCCTGATGGCATTGGCATAGTCCAAGAGGACAATGCCAGTGGTTGAGGGAGCATGAGACATCATTTTCACACATCGATTGGCCACCACAGAGTCCAGACTTTAACCCCATTGAGAATCTTTGGGATGTGCAGGAGAAGGTTTTGCACAGTGGTCAGATCTTGGTGAAAAATAATGCAACACTGGATGGAAATAAATCTTGTGACATTGCAGAAGCTTATCGAAACAATGCCACAGTGAATGCGTGCTGTAATCAAAGTTAAAGGCGGTCCAACGAAATATTAGAGTGGGTGCCCTTTTTTTTTTTTTGCTCATGCAGTGTATGATACCTCTTATATTCTCAAACTGTGATGCAACATCATCAGATATATCTTGTTTGTATCACCATCAGATTGTACATGTACGCTTGTAGTCAGATGTGTGTATCTATGACAGATGTATGTTTACCTCGTTCCTCCTGTCCGCTCTTTTCTCTTTCTTTTCTGTCTCTACCCGGCCAGCGTTAGGCAGATACGTCCCTCCATATGAGCTGTGTTCTGCTCAAGGTTTCTTCCTGTTAAAAGGGAGTTTTTCCTTCCCACCGTCGCCTTCATGCTTGCTCTGGTGGTTTCAGGCTGGGTTTCAGACCGGATTTTGTAAAGCGTCTTGAGACAATTTGTATTGTTATTGACACTATATAAATAAAATTGAATTGAACGGAATGGGGTGGCTGTGGCTCAGTAGGTAGAGCGGGTTGTCCACGAACCAGAGGGTTCGATCCCCGGAATGTGCCACATGCCGAAGTGTCCCTGAGCAAGACACTGAACCCCCAGTTGCTCCCAGTGTATGGCACTGGTGTGTGAATGTGTGAGTGCTTGTGTGAGCGAATGGGTAGATGTGTCTGTGACTGTAAAGCGCTTTGAGTACCAATAGGTAGAAAAGCGCTATATAAAAGCAAGGTCATTTACCAATGTAATTGCATGTAATCAATTTTACACAGTCTGGAAACACCCTCAAGAATCCAGTCCGTGGCAATTAAGTGTTTGTCTATGAGAAGTTAAAGTGTAGAACAAAGGCACTCATGAAGTACTTGTCACATATTAGAGAGAAGAAATGTTCAATAGTCAAAAGCAAATTGTTCTTTGGTTAGTGGTTACCATTCTTGACTCTTACCAATGGGTGATTGAGCTGAGAGTCAGCTATGTGGTGTAGGGTCACATGAGAAATGCAAACAATGACATCAAACCATAGTAGGGAAGTTTCAAGCGAAGCTGGTATCTGTAAATAATTCAATTCAGTTCAATTCAAATTTATTTATATAGTGTCAATAACAATACAAATCGTCTAAAGACGCTTTACAAAACCCGGCCTGAAACCCCCAGAGCAAGCCTGAAGGCGACGGTGGCAAAGAAAAACTCCCTTTTAACAGGAAGAAACCTTGCTCATATGGAGGGACCCATCTGCCTAAGGCCAGCCGGGTAGAGACAGAAAAAAGAGAGAGTAATAATGTTGCTGCAAAAGCGGGAAAGGTGATACATGTACACAGCACTAGTGCTAGTTACAAGTCAACTCTTCAAGACTGAAATGTGATTTCCCCAAAGACATGTTTCATACTTTCAAACAAAAGCCAAAATATCCCTATAACTTCCAAGTAAAAATCTGCAGCAGCTATATAAAATTGTCTTAAGAAGTCAACAATTTATAATAATAAATGATTAGCAGACATACTGTAGCTACAAGGTGTTGTATCTGTTGCCACAATATTTAATTCTTAGTTCATATTATTCTGCAGGATATTGAAACTTGTGGTGTACAAAACAAAGTGAGCAAACTGACGCATACAGATGCACATGCTTGAACTTTTTTTCTCCCCATAAAAGCGGAACTGCCCTTCCTTCGCTTTCAAAGTAGGGCTGTGGTAAAACTGCCATCTTGCCACATGTGGCATGAGTTATTTTTACACTTTTAATAGTTTGAGGTTGCAAGTATAGAAGTTTTACTAACTTCAACACATTTGTTATTACAATGGCAAAAACTGACATGAAAAGAAATACCTCTATTATACTACTTTCAATTTTCCCTTTCTGAAGACAGTGAACATGCCCTTCAGTTGCATTTCACTCTGCAGCTGCGGGTGATAATGGGGAAGATAGAGGGGATTGGCCAAGGCCAACACTACGAGAAAGAAACAAGCACCTCTCAACAATAACATCTGGACAGGAAAAAATGGGTGTGAAATGCAAATAAATGTCATGAGGTCTCACAAACTGCACTTTCTTGTTACCCTTCCAAGTAGAAAGCTGTCAATATTAGCAAAACTGTACAAACAAAAAGGCACTTTGAGTGTGTGTGGTAATGAGAGACTGAGTTACAGCTGGAGGCCACTGGAGTCAGAGCTTTCACTAAGAGTTAGCAATATTAAATTACAACTTCTCAATTCATGGTGTGCTGTTAGACTTGAAATTTGACCAAAATCACCCATTGCTCTATTTCACTTTCTTTCATTTGACTTTAAAGACTGAAATGTCAGAAAAGAATGACCTCGGGAAATAAGTGGTCAAATTAAGTGCACAGCTAGTCACTACAGTGTGACATCAGAGTTAAAGCTGCAGAATATTTTTGGGTATCTTGAAGGGAAGCAAACCTTTATTGTTGTGTCAAAGTGTGTCCTATTTGAATGAAGCTGTGCAACTAATGCTTGCTGAGTGACAATCCAGCTAAAGTTCACAGCAGTGGACTCAAAGCTAGGACAGTGACCCTTTGGACCAGGCCTGCATAGTCTAACATAGCTCACACTTTGTTTGTCTGTGAATCAAAAATATGTGCATAATGTAATAGGGGCAACAGGAAAGAAAGTGTCAAGATATGCCAAAAAGACTGAAACCCTCCCTCCATCTCAATAGAGACAGTTTCTATGACACAAACCATGATGGCTAGTGTTCCATTAAACCCGTCTTCCCATTGCTGTAGTAATCTACTTACTCAGTTTAATCTTTAGCAGTTAGATATCACTTGAAAGTCACTGAATGCTGTGTGTAGTAGACTGGTATGGAAACGGTGTAAAAAGATAGAAAATGTTGACCTTCAACAAATTACATGTGAAGTGACAAATGTCTCAAATACATTTAAGTTTTCTATGTTGTTCTATGGTGTGAAGTTGTGGTATAATGACACAAAACTATTTGTGAGCACATCTTCTACTTTGTCACTCCAGCATACATCTTGATTCAACCCAAGGAAGGAGTGACACAAAGAATGAGCTGAAAGGGTAGTCAAACTGGAAAGGCAAGTGGGTGTTGCCAAAATGTGTGTGCATTTGAGTATGAGCGTATTATAGAGCAAACTTCATTAAGAATGTGTGTACACAGAGATGGAAGTACAGAGTGTACATTTTATCTGTCTTGCCTGAATTTGCCTAATTCCACAATATTTTTACTATAGGGAAGTGTGAACAAATCATGTCAGCACGAATTTTGTGACTGATCTTTGACCTCGAAATTACACAGTAAGTTAAAGGTTTTCTGCCTGACGAGTTTAAGATCTGTAGGTATGTACCCGCAGCTTCTTTGAGCATGAGGTTGCATGACTGACTCTGACAATGTTGTAAATCTTGTATATTATTTGAGAGATACGATGCCATCTAATCTGTGGATCTTATCTCAGGTGAAGAGTTGTCAGTGTGGAGATGACAACACATTTTTATTCAGACAAATCACTACATTGCTTCAGACATATACATACTTTCCGAACACCAGTCAATGAGAATATTGCTTGATATGGAACGTGAAACTCTGTTGGTCTGCTACAAGAATGTCAAACATGCAGACAAAGCAGACATGCCCCTCAAATAAACTTGAAGACGCTCTATTTCCAGACAGCAACAAAGGAGGGGCCGGAAGCTAGTAAAATACTGATCTTCATGCACAGTACCAACCGAGTTTCATACACTACTGCAAACATACACTCAACTACAGCAAATACTTTAATACCTAATGCCACGTGACTTGCGGCCATGGGGTCAAATGCTCAAAGGAACAGGCCACATGATAATACAAGAATTCTAATAGATACACAAGGTGACTCAATAAAAGCAAAAGCCTTTGCATAAAAGTGCATAAAATATATATTTATACATTTAAATATATAAATATATAGTATACAAGTATATAAGAAAGTTTACAGAAAGCTTCACTTAAGAAAGTAATTTGGTTTTGATATTCCCTTACATTTAATATTTGTATAGGATTGTTTTAGTATAGGATTTAATGACATGTTACCACATAATTTCCTGTGTCACAACCAATGGCCTCTGTGATTTCTGTGCGCCAGACCTCACAGACCTCGCAAGCTTTAGCCAGATACAGAGCTGTGCATTGTAATAAGATAAGAAAGGACAGGTGGCCTAGTGATCAGTTGCCAGACTGCCTACCTACTTTAGACCTGAGCTGAAGCCTACTGTGCTTCTACTATGGCTATCCTCATTTCTTTTCACATACAGCTCAGAAATAGTACTGAATTGAGGAAGGAATTTCTTCCCCAGGTAGTCAATTCTGCCAGAAAAAATTGCTGAACTATTTGGGAACTTATTTACGACACCTGCTGTAGGACACCACAGATGTCGAGGGTAAAACTCAAACTTAAAACTCAAGAATCGTGTCATCAACACTTTAACATCTGTTTTCATAAACCTCAGACCAACTGAAGACTTTAACCTGCCAATAGGGCAACTATATTTTTAAATGACGCAGGTAATCTAAACAAACCAGTGGTTCAACTTATATAAGTTACTGATTCAAATTCAACCAAATTTATAGACTAGTTTAACTCTTACCTTGCAGCTGTTTAAATCTTCCTTCCAGGATGTTAGAGTATTGCACTTGATTAACAAATGCTGCTGGGGACAAACAGGGCTCTCTGTCCCTGTGGTCCCACTCCATGGCCATTTTTCCTCGATCACACTGCTAAATATTCCTCTCAGGCAAATAATGAATGGGAAGTCTTCTACATACCAAAGCAGAGAAAATCCAAAAATATATCAAATCCTTTTCCAGAAGTTCTGTAAATCCAAAATGCCTTGGTTTATTCTTCCTCTTCAGATCACCTCAGCAAGGTTCAACACAAGCTTGAAAATGTTGCCGCCTGTTCTTCTGTTCATCTACTGTATGCTCCACTTTTTTCAAAGAATCATTTCAAACAAAAATCTGAAGAACAAAATGTTCTCTTGTTTCTTTCAATTCACCGTACTTGTGGCTTCGAAGAAAAGTAAAAAATCTCTAGTTGCACTCCCTCGTGCTTCGGGCTAAGAAACCCAGAGTATTCCTTCCCTCCAAACTCTGAACATGCATTTACTGGAACAGAGCACACCAAGCTAACCAGCCACGGTCGGATAGCTGTGTAAACAAAGCCTGCTGTGCCGTCTAAAAACTGTGTCATTTGCATAAGGTGTGTTTGAGGGAGGAGCACGTAGGAAGAACACGGTGGAAGGGTGAGGGGAGGGAGGAGGTGTAGAGGTGGACTAAACCATTAGAATCCTTTGCTTAGAGTAGCCTGGGGTGGATTATCTAACTCCACCTTAATTCCAGTGAGCACTGGGTTGTGGCCTACAAAGAAGGTGCATCACTAAAGTCCCTACCAGTTTGTGCAGTCTTATTCTTGTATAGTTTCTTCCTATTTCTGTCGCTCTCTTACACAACAGTTGATCACCCCTTTTCTGTACATTGGGGCTGCCTTAAGATAAGGCGTTAAGACAGGAAGGAAGTTGTTGAGAAAGCCTCAAATACACAGCAAGCACTTTCCTGCCTGAACAAGATTCAAAAATCAACTTGTGTGTCTTTCAAGCAGATGGTTAGGCAGGGGTTTGGGTGTGAGTCATAATGTTTCTAAAACAATGTAGTAGTGCACTGTTTTAACACATTAGATACCTCACTAGATTAGGTTTATGTATGGAAATGATGTCTGTCAACTTTGGCTAAGGAAACATTTCTTGTCGTTTTGTTTTATTTTGAATGGCATTTTCACTGTCATATTGACCATTTGCAAATATTGGAGCTGTGGTGGTATTTTAAAGCTGCAAAATAAATGTTTCCTACATCACTGAACAACTGGACATAATTTTATAGCAACAGCAATTAAGGGCCTGTCCACACAGAAACGCAAAAACGCAGAAACGCAAAAGTTTTGCATCGTTTTGGCCGATCGTCTACACGTATCCTGTAAACGCATAGCCCTAAAACGCACTTTTCTGAAAACGGGTCCCAGGGTGGAGAAATTCGCAAACGCAACTCTTGTGGACAGTGAAAACGGAGAAAACGATGATGTCATCACCACACCCCCGAGCAGCCTTCCACCTCCCGCAAGACGTCTCATAACAACATCAACAACAATGGCGGACTACATGCTAGTTTTCCTGCTGGAGAAGATATTGAGCCTATTAGGGTTACTAGGGCAAAATATCATGCTCGTGTGCCACCACGCTGAGCAAAAAAAGGAGATTTGTAAACAGCGCTCAAGATTTGTGCGCATGCTCCGCCTCCTCCTCTCAGTTTTTGGTGAATTTCTGAAACTGAAACAGCGCCACCTATAGGCCTGGAATATGAAGTAGCGTTTTCGGTCGTGCTGAAACGGATCTGTGTGGACGTGGATATTTCTTGAAACGATGCCATCGAAAACGGAGAGGGAAAAGATCGTTTTCGTACGTGTGGACCTGGCCTAAATGTCAATGTAGATTACTTTTATGGCTATGTTTTACAATGCAAAACCAAAAACATGAAAAAATTAAAGTAACATACACAGAAACTATGAATCAAAGGAAATTGTTAAACAGATTTTTGATGGTGAATTACCGAATGGAAGATTTACAGTTTATTGCAGCTTCTAATTGTGCATCCTGAAAAATTACTTTAAAACAGAGTTACTGATTTAATAAATGCCAAGGCAAAAATTGCACAAGACTATAAACAAACTGGGAACTAAGGTCATAGGCTTTTCTTTTTCTTTTTTTTTTTTTAGCCTGGGCCTGAGACAGGCGCATAAAACTCTTATTTTCTGATTTGCGTTTGTCCTGATGAGCTGGCAGCATCTGGATGGGTCTCATTAGAGGACCAAATGCCCCAGGCCTTCTGTGACTGGGTGTTTATGAAGAGAGGGACCGGACTAATGAGATCCAAACAGGACAGACTTCCTTCTAAGGAACAGAGACTCTGCTGTGGTCACATGCGGTGAGAAAAGTAGTAAACCACAGTCATGTCCCTTTATGATCCCACTGGGTATATATCAAACACCACAACCTCATTTAACATGAGACACAGATGTGATAGTAGCCATGTGTGTCTGGAATACACTTCTTGACATATTACATTGAGGCCGTTTCCTCCCTTTACAACCCATCAATCATTTAGATATACCAATAAATAAACATACCAAACAAGATTACCAATTACTTTATGGCTCTTGTGTAATATTAAAATAAACAGCAAAAAATTTGCCAAAGGGAAATGTGGGAGAAACTCTTGCTAACTGGGATTAATGATAATTAATTGTGGCCAAGTGTGGTGAATGAACCCAAGCAAGCAGTGTGAAAGATAGAAGCTGCTAGAGGAGTGAGCACTTCCAGAGGGGAAAGAGTAAAGATCTATTGCAAAGCATGTACATATTATCCAGCTCGCAACAAAACCCCTTCTAAGGACCCATGGAAGGACAAAAGGCTGGACCACACTCCAAACACTGGCAGTTAATATCTGATCTGAAGGAGAATCCCCCTGGAGCAAGAAGGGTAATGTCTCAAGAGAGTCCCACGTTCACTCAGGTCTTCCTAACTTTACATATACTGTACATTAAGTCTATAGATATGTTCTAAATATTTTCCAAAAACCTTTCATCTTCCAAGTCTGGAAGCCTCCATAGGTAAAAGCATGTAACTCTTGGAGTGTGAACCAGGACACCAACTGAAAAAATGCAAATTTGAACCACTTGCCTTGCAACCCACACAGTACAGGAAAGTAGATAAATGGTTATCTATGAAAATTACAATGATCTTAACACAGGGGAGGCTCTATACTGTGAAACATGCGCCACCCACACCAGATGTAAAATGATGCCACACATATTGTAAAATGTGTAAGAGGTGTGACTGAGGAAATAAGGTAATCATATTACACAGAGAAAAGCAGAGAACGTTTGATCTAGAGGAGCGTAAGTAAGTAGCACCTTACAGAATGCAGGAAGTCTTGACATTTGAGGATAAGTTGTAAAAGGTGGGCAGGAGCTGAGCCTGGGGGAAATAGCTGCTTCAGCACGTCAAAGAATGTGCACATCAAGCCCACACTTGTTAAACAAAGACGATATTACAGCCATTCACACTGGAGCACACATGTACACACACACACACATTCTGATTTGGTCACACTGGTCCAAATAGTATTACAGCATAACACAACATAATACAAGTGTAAGGCAGTAACAAGTACTTACATACAGTAGAATGTACAGTATATACGTGTACAATGAGTATTTAGTGGTTTTTTTGGATGGCATGTGGAATAAAACTAGACTGTATTTGTAAGTGAAATGAGTTTTATCTTTCAGAAATAGTTTGACTGCAGCAGTGCAGATTATCAGATCATGTGGGATTTTCTTGTGTGTGTTTTTCTGTCTGTCTCTTTATATGTGTCTTGGTCGCTGCCTGTTTCCCCCCTCTGCTGGGTTCTTTATGATACTGCAACTAGTTTTGACAATTTCTTTTAGTTTTTAGTCAGTTGATCATGAAACCATACATTCAATATGGTACTTAAATAAACGCAAATACAGGTTGTGATAAAACAGCCAAAAGGCCGTCAGGATTTACATCTAGGTCACCTAACCCTTTGCATTGTTTGGAAGGATAAGGAAGTTAAGGGCAGGCAAAGAAATAAGGCTGTCATCAAAGCAATATTAGGATTGTATCATCAAGTGCTTCCTCCTCATTAATTTCATTCAATTCTTACGCAGATGGCTCGAGCAAATAAAAAAAAAAAGAAAGAAAGATTAACTTGGATATACTTGCTCATTGGTGAACTGACTATACAGCTGCTCAGCTTTGCCCTCCTTTTGTAAGTATTTCTGTCTTGCCCTATAAAGAAAGGAGTGCGCCTTTTGGGAGAAAAGAATCAAATCAAACCTGTTCCCCAGTCTGCACAGCCTAATTAGTTTTTATGAACACTACAGCTAGTCTGGTTTTGTCTAAACTGTCATCTGTATCTCAAACTCCAGTTGCAAATGTAATTTTAAAAAAAAAAAAAAAAAAAAAAAAAAACACCATTCACTGAGCCAGAGTGCTATGTTGCCATTTTGGCAATGGACAAATATGCAAATATAGAATTTTGCTACGCATTTCTTTTGCTCGAGACAGCTGGGATAGGCTCCAACCCTTCACAGGACAAGCGGCAACACGAAATGGATGGATGAATGAATTTCTTTTGCTTGAATTATCGGTGTACAGTTTTAAGTACTTTGACAATTTTATTTGATCGTAACACAATTTACATCACACTACTCAACTTTGCATGATTAACTAAGCTAGCAGTGCAATTTTCCATAAATTATATTGTAGTTATGAGTGTAGTCATTTAGGAGTTCACTGTAACTTTGTTGTGGAGTCTGCCGCACATGCTGTTAACTATTAATCAACTATTGACACTTGAAGTTGTAATGTCACAAACCTTAAGACAAACCAACACAGCTACATTAGAACATTACATCCTCTCAATAACTATACAGCTTAATCAATGCATCTAATATCTATTAAATTGATCTGGCTTGAACAAGTGTATATGATTAACTGCAACTATAATACATGTAACATTATAGTACTATTTCCAGGAATTGGATGTGTCAGTTAAAATTAATTTAAAACTAACGATTAATGGTGCATGTTGACATCATGCAGGCATGTGCACTGATGAAGCCTGAATTGTGACATACCTGCGAGAGCCTTAATGCGAGAACGTTCAAAGAGACGTGCTGAACTGTTCTCGTTATCCCAGTCTGTCTCTGCTGCCAGGTCCCAGCGGTTGTTGATGTCATTATACTGCTGCTGGATCTCCAGGCTGTCAAAGTCTGTTGGCGAGAGTGTGCTCATGGTGTCCGGGCTGGAGGGAAACACATTCAACCTACCATTTAGACACAGAAACACAAAAGCATGTGAAAGTCAGTGTGTACATAGCAGGTATAGAAAATTGTTGTATACCAGAAGCTTCACAAGACACAGATTCAGTTTTAGTTTCTTAAACATATATAAGCAGGGACCAAGCAATGCACATCACCCACATTCTCCACTCAGACTCCCAGCTGCGCTCTAGTTGTATGTGCTCAAATGACAGTATGCAAATAGAAGCCTGGTCAGTGCAACTGCCAGAGTGTATAATAGATATAAACTTTGAGATAAGTTCAACACTTGTCATAAAGTTATTAAGTTAGTCAAACAATACTTGAATATAAGTGCGCCTGTAAGCCAGGTCCAGTCCAGAGTGATGATGGCAGAACAGCTTCCATCTAAATTAATTCAATGTTAACTTGTGCATGTGCAGAATCTATGAAGTTTAAACAAACACAAAATGACAAGATGTAAAATCCAGAAAGCAAAACAACTGCAGGCATACAGCAAAAGAAACAAAGACGCATATTGCACTAGGCCAGGGTTGTACTGACACAATTAAAAGTGCCCAAGAATGCAAATGTTTAGTATTAATGCAGCAGTAACTAAGGCTGCATGTTGATGCTGTTAAGAGATTCTCCTACTGCGAAGCGTTTCAAAAATAAGCAGTAACACGAATATGATAACAGTCAGTAATATTCACCGTTTATTTCATTTAGATATCATAGTGAGATTAGAAATAAATGGCTATCCTTTGACTAAGCATGGACTTTAACACCATTCAAAGATGACTGTAACTATTTCACAACATTACATATCTTGCATTACAAATTCGATATTCTGTCATCAAGCTGTGTTTTGATGTCCACTGTGTACAAATATTAAAAATACCATCTTGTCACCAGGGTGTTTTCTTTTTTGTCGTTAGATGCTACTACTGACAATTTCCTCAAAATATGAGATAAATAAATGTAGAGTATACAGTAAAGACAAATAGTAAGAGACTTAGTCAAAACACAGCCCTAGATCCGTACTGGTGGTCAAAAACCCACATAAGAAATCACACAGTCACTGTTCTTTCATCACTGCTAGCTATGCAACATCCCTCTCATCCTGCTGTTTGTACAAAATCAGCAGCCAGTTAGAAAAACAAGGCTGCCTAATATGCCAACAATCAGTACTTAACACACACACACACACAAGGTGGTTAGTCCCACACCATTTCTCAAGCTGGCTGAGAATGCATTTTGTCCTTTACTCAATTTAATGTTGCATGTCACAATTATTCAAATGAAATGAGAGCAAATTCTAGAAAAGACTGAAATATTGTATACTCCTAGCAATGTGTGTGTGCTTATATTTTACAGATAAGCCAAAATTGAATATTACCCTATTGTATATATTACCCTATTATTACATCAAAAACATCATAAATTCATATTCTTGTCAAGTTACCACCACAAAAAAACATTAATAATTGGTAGCATTGATGGATCCTGATTTCTCAAGCATTTGCTGTCAACTGCAGTGTGCTATTTGCATCTGCATCGAAGCAGACATCTAGTCTTTAGTATTACACTCGGACACACAATGGGGAGCATACATTAAGATTAAACCCCCTACCAGAGCGACCCATTAACTAACTGAAGCCATTACTTAAGAGCATTGAACAGATTAATAGATGAGGTTGAGCAGTCAGTTTGTTAATACCCGTTAGTTTAGCTTTGTTGTGTCTGGTAGCTGCAGCAGACATTATCAGTGAACCAGGATATGGAGATGATAGGTGAGAGACAGGACAGACAGCCAACTCTGTCCTTTGGTCCACTGTTTTGCTTAATGATGCAAATTGTAGTCCTCGCATTTAGGTAATAAAACTTTGTCCATCACACCTGGCACTAGGAGTTTATATTATACTGTCATACAGTGAGAGGGTGGAAGGCAGGGCTTCCACACTGCTACTCTAGAGGAAGTGGGCCACATCAGACATTAATGAGGCAGAGTATCAATTCTTTCTCTCCGGATGTAAATGAAAAACATGATAACAACTTAATGGGAGTAATTTATCTGGTTGAATGTGACGCGATCAGTAATGTGTCTGCTAGGATTATTCACGGAAACATCATGTCAATGCTGATATCAGTGGACCCTGGAAATCAATAAGTCCGCATCCACAACTAATACCTACTGTACATCTTGTGTGTGCGTGTGGACACAGTAATTACAGTGTCTGCAGCTGTACCAAAAGTGACTCACTGTGTGACCAAATTAATAAGCTTCATTGTGTTGTCTGGTTTGTATTTACTGATGATTATTTTTGATAGTTTACAGCAAAGCTAAAGAGAATACATGTAGGAAAGGGGGATGAGATGCAAAAAGTTGCATTTATGTGGTATGAAATTTAAATCTATAAGGCCACAAGGTTTTGGGATTTGTTCATCATCCAGATAGGCTGAGTCATGCACAGCTGTTTCAGTTGTGCATGAGAACAGCTACCTTATCCTTCATACACTATGTAAAATATAAATATATATAATATAAAATTGCCTTTCACATAATACTTCCTCTTACACTACATTTCATCTATATATGCAACAATGACATTTCTCAAAAATCTATTAAAAGCAATGGCAATGTCCATCATCCTTACTATTGTTAAGGCAAGTCAAACAACTCACACACATTCTAGCTACAAAATAAAATCTTGGTGAATCCTATTAGTGGTTTAAGAGGTGGCTTGGAATAGAAACTAAATGCAGGGATTAGAGAAGAAGGAAAAACAACGCCTCCACATTGTCCCCCGACCTGTCAGTTCCCCACTCACCCCAGTACTTGGCTAGTGTCTTCAACCAGCAGAGTGAGTGTGCGTGTTTGTGGAGAGACATAAAAACATGCTATTACAAAGTCAGTTCACACTTTTTCAGTTAGTGACCTCTTCACCACTATGTCAAATTATGAGGCTTCTTATAAAAAATAAATGAAATCCACAGGCAAGCCTACCCTTGGGGACTGGTTGTGATGCTGCTGACAAAGAGCTAAGCAGTGAGGTTGCTGTGCAGCTTAACCAACCAAAACGTCACAGCATGGAAGCAAGAGCCAAAAAGAGGACACACTATCCAGGACGGGCAGTGATTGTGTCCATTGCAATCGGTTTGTGGGGGCTGAAGGGGGGCAGGACCACTGAGGTCACAAGAGTCTGGCAGTGGCAAAGGAGGGGCAATCCTATGCTTGTCGTGGGTAGGAAGAGGCTCAGCTCAGTGTCTGCACTAATCGCTCCTCAATGGATCAGACAAACAATCCCCTGACCTACTATAATACAACCTACTGTACTCATTCTCCCACACACACACACACACACACTCACACAGAATGACACAAAAACCACATATACAAGCTTAGCTGACCTATTGCACCCCACCACTGCCAACAATCCTCTCACATCCACCCACTCTGCATGTCACCAAGTTGTCAATACTATGATTAATGGACAAAAACACCTATACTGTCAGTGCTTGAGAACATGAGGTTAAAATTATCCTAGCCTATGTGATGAGCAACTTAGTCCAGACAGAAACCGAATCAGAGACAGAATAAAACCCTAAACTGTAAAGTTATTGCAAAGCTACAAGGCATAAAGGCCTTTCAAGCCCAGTGTTTTTCATATAAACCTTCTGACATAAGATGTTAGCCCCAAAGCTAACGCAATGCAACTTTCAACAACACGGCATGTCAGAAAAAAAAATAGACAAGCAGACAGATGCTGCACAAAGGCCAGTAGAAAATCCCCCCAAGGCCTAATTCACAAACACATAACAAAAGACACATTAATGTAATGTAAGCTTTTTTTTGTCTGTCTTTCATATATCAATATGCTTGGAAATATACTCTCTGAACACTAGTGCAATCCATACAAACCAAAAAATGTACAAAAGAAAAAAGGCCACAGCAATAACTGGACAACAATGCAGGGCTGTGTGAATTGAGTGCATACTCAACTGGACCTGATACAAATTTAACATACATGTCTTCAGTGTTGATATGAAATTTGCTCAAGCTAGGTAAAAAAGGCAAACACATAAACAGCCTTTTCAAATGTGCCAAACTGCTTTCTCAACACGAAACAGGAAAGCAGGATATGTACGGCACGTGTGACTGGTGAAAATGGTGTTTGTGAAAAAGTGAAGAATGGAAGTAGGGCACAGCGCAATGCCTCAAGGCTAAAGCCCAACTCCTCACTAGGAAGATATACATCAGGCTATAGTTCATAATAGAATGACAGCGGTTAGGAAAGCAGGGCAGAGCCAGTGGCACGAGAGGCTGTGCCGCCACCTCTTCTTTTTTCACTCTCCATCATCCCTACTCCCCTCCCAGAACTGCTTCCCTTCACCCAGCTGGTCTGTTTGTCACTGCACCCGTTAATCAGGGAGAGAGGAAAAGAGAGATAGAGCCTACAATCAGTCACCCGCAGGGAATTAGGCCTGTGCACATTAGCCAGCCACACTGCCACCGTGCACCAGGGGAATAATGTAGACACACACACACACAGATGACCACTCCCTGTAATGCCAAACAAAGGAGCTACTAACCGTGCCATACAGCTCCTACTAAAAGCCACATTACAAAACTGGTATTCAAAATGTAAAATTATTAGGTTTCACATATTGTACTTGGAAATAAAAATACTCTCCCTGTCAAAATGTCAAAATTCTTAATCTCAAAAAAACTATTCTCTCAGTGTAGAGCAGCCATGATTTTTCTATAAACATTTTTAACAATTTCATGCTGAGGTGACACCTCTGTACTGCCCCAAATCAATGTGATGCTCAAATTAGCCTGGAGAGTGGGGAGACAGATCCCAAAATGCAGCACACAAAGCATGCCCCGCCAAACTGGCCCCACACAATGGAGGAGTCAGCAGAGAGTTGAGGCCAGCCGTTCAAGCCTTTCCTGTTTGCAGAGAGGAGGCGGCCAGAGGCACATATGCATCAGAGGCCCCTCCACAGGCTGCTGATCCCGGCCTGAATGCACTGCTGAATAGGACAGCAGAGGTCTTTTGTTGACCTGTAGCATCACATTCATCAAACACTCAAGCGGTCAGCATGCCCTCCACGCATCAACGTAGACATGTTACTTTGCTACTGGACACCAGAGGAAAAAAAAGCATGACGGTTTAAAATAAACATGTTATTTTAAAAAGGGATGAATCTTTTTCTAGGATTTCTATTTTTTTCTTTATTTCTTTTACATTGTTTCTGTAAATCAAATAGCTGATTCACATATTATGTCATCAATATAACAACATTTCTAGAAAATTGACTCTTTTCCTACAACCACCATTTATTTGTATTATTTACAAGAAGTCATACAAATCCATATCGTCCTATAAGATCAAAGTCTGTTAAGTTCACAACTTTCTAATCAGTCTGGAAATGAGAAAAGCAGAACTTCACATGACCCCCAACAGAGCAGTTGTCCGTCCAACGAAGAACAGTTTGTTTTGTAAACACTGTCCATCTTACATCTCATATCGAAATAAGCACAGTATTAAAAGCAATACCATGCTTCCTTATGTCCTAAGTCGACTAACAGCATTGCCACTGGCACTTGCTCACTGGAGTTGAACTCCTTCAAGAAAAAATAAATAAATGTGGACTATTAATTGTATTACTAACAAGAACATCCTTCTGATGCTGAATGGGTCCAAACTTATCTTGTCTTTCTAAACAGACTCAGTCACAGTTAAAACCTCTAATCAAAAAGCTCAGTAAATGAAACAATCATTGCCATTTTAAAACAGACTATATTGCAGGTGTACAAGTGTAAAGATGCTATGTGACACAGACAACACAATCCAGTAAAAGCATGAATATGGATCAACATATAAAACGACCCCCTTTTCTTGAACAGTTCTCAGTCTATGTCAGGGTTGGGCAATGTTTTTTGATTTCTTTGTGTTTTTCATTTTCTACATAAGCTTTATTGTAGTGTCCTGCTGCCTGATCTGCAGTTCGCCATTGTTTATTACAGAACCATGATTACGACAAGAACTTGAAGAAATATGTTAATTTGGTTGCCAGAGTAGAAAATAGCACACATTAAAGCTCTGAGAGAACATTTAAATCACCAGGTTGGTGATCATTATAGTGGTGGTGTAAAACAGCTGCTGTTTGAAATGTTTTGAAATGACTTGTGACTTTGCAAGCCCTCATTTGGTAAACTGCAACCTTTGAAAAAAACATGTTCAATTTAGTCATAAGGCAGTGCTGATGCACTAAGATACTGTGGTTCTCTAAATGTCATTTCAGGGTGCCCTTGATTGAGGAACTGAACACAATCAATGAATTGTATTTCTTATTATATTAGAGGTAGCTAATTAGGTGTAGTAAGTAGTGAAATACTGCCTGGTCAATATTGTTTGGCACGGCTCTTTAATGTGAACTCACAGTGAAATATTTGCCTTATGGTGTAAAACATTTTGTGACCTCTGAAGCACAGGTGCAACAATTGTTCAAAATTTCTACATGAACAGTCTGCATACGCAAGAGACACCAAGTAAACAAAGGGCTTTCAATGACACAAAATGGTTAATTATTAATTGAGAGCAAACTGTATATACAGCTTTAATAATACATAAAAAAAAGACAAACCCAGCGTGTGAGACTTCTTTGAGTATAATACTGTCACTCTCTTAATTTTGCAGCCAGCAATCTGAGTTCAGGGTAAATGAGGTCAGACTCATATCAGACATGGCTAGTCTTAACAGTATTGTTAAAGGAACACTGGCAAAGTGAGGTTTTACACTTGGAATATTATCATCAAATTAACATTAACATAAATATAATTTATTGCAGATAATATAGACAAAGAGGTCAGTGAAGACAATTTCAACTTGTACAATAAAGTATGTTATAAACTGAATGTCAAGTATTGTATACGTATCTCTGAAGTGTAAATGCTATTAAAGCAATAAAATATCTTTTGATCAATTGTACTCACTGATAACTGTTTAATTATAGATGGAAGACCACTTGCCACTTGGTGTCATGTTATGCACATGCCACCAAATTTATGTTTCCAACACAGATGGCCTACATTTTGCAGCATGTTTAAAATATACTGTATACTGTATATACTTTGACCCTAGTCAAATTATGAATATGTGAGTTTTCAGCCACAAAATCAAAATAGACCTTTTCTTTCTAGTCTACCTGAACTGATCTAAGTCTTGAAGTGTGACTGGTACAAATTGACCACAAAAAAAAACAAAAAACAAAATAGTTTGAGAGGGATTTTGAGAATTAGCACTGTTAGCACAATTAGCGCATTCATTGTTCAACTCTATTGTTAAATGTTGTTTATCTAGCCAGCAGCCAGACATTTAGCCAAAAACCATTTCACATCAACCCATCATCTGATCATAGCCTGGCTGCTCTCCATCAAAAGGGCTCCAGTTATTTCTACCTGTGGCTATGAATTCAATAATAAAGTATGATCTCTCTAGGAATTAAGAATTATCATTATGCACACTGTAACAAAAGGATGTTGGTTCATTTAATCCAGTTTATTTTAGGACGTGTTCTTTGAAGAAACAGCCTGCTATGCAGTGTTACCTGAAACACTAATAACATTATCTTATGTCATACAATGACTGAGAGACAACTTCTATCAAAGCAACACACAACCAAGCGTTCACCTTGTAAATATATTTCATTTTTGAAATATAATTAGAGCGCACACAAAACAGTTATGTCTTTTTTTACTAGTCAGCAAATAGCATGAAGAACAACAAGACAACAATCCATGAATCCCACAATAAGCTCCAAGTACATTTTTCATTTCTGCAGATATTCTATGCTGGTTAAATATATTATATAATATAATCTACTCATGGCTGATCGTGTTTGCACAATAAGACTTGGGTAAGTCATGAAAAGACACATAGGAACTATAAATGGCCAATAAATGATTCCAAGTACAGTTCATGCACAATTACACAGTATTATTTTCCTTCTAATTTAT
Organism: Chelon labrosus; assembly: GCF_963514085.1. Taxonomy (NCBI): domain Eukaryota; kingdom Metazoa; phylum Chordata; class Actinopteri; order Mugiliformes; family Mugilidae; genus Chelon; species Chelon labrosus. Next base: position 2,681,900 of record NC_140350.1, on the reverse strand, counting down.
CTCATTTGGTATTCCGTCTTATCACAGCAGGACTGTGAGGCTAGATGTTAGCTACAGCTCCATAGGGATATTGTGAATTATTAAATAGTGTATGTTGCCTGCTCCGGCCTAATATACCTAATATTGCCTGCTGGCAGTGCTCCTTCATCTCAACAAGGTGAAGAGCACACAGAGAAAGTCATCATGTTGCCCTCTAGTGGCACAGTCCCAGTTTACATACATTTTACTCTAATTAAAAATGAATGATCTCTTCATTCAGTTTGTTTTTTGAAAAGCAAAGTCTGTCTGTGGTGAGATAAGCAAGTGTTACCTGCAACACAATTTTGAATTATTACCTCCATATTCATTTAGATATTTTATTGCAATTCGTGAAATATGTCTCTTTTTTTTTTTTAGCTCTACAAGTCTTAATGCTAAAAAAAGCAACCATTTTAGCTGCATAACAGTCCAATATAGTTAATTTCAATAGTATGTATTGTTTTATAACACAATGTTGGTACTGTATCAACATATCTTTCCATTTTCATGTATGCGACAGACGTCTGGAGTTTACTTTTTTTTTTTAAATAGTATGATCAACAAAGAATGTCATTTGTTGTCTTACTGACTTTTTCCACAAAGCTGTGTTTCACAAATATTGACACAGAGTTTAGCTTAGATGTGGAGATGCTAAAAACCACAAAACACACAAATTAAATTTGCAATGTAGTGTACAATAAACCAAGCGTATATTCAGTATATTTTGGGGTTTTTTTCTCATTTCCTAGAACATATTCTACAAATTATTAAGCAATTTATTACTAATTTTGTTGTTGACTTATACAGTTTTTTAAACATAAATATATACACATACTTCAATATAGACCCATTTCTTGGTCACAAAGGAGAGTGGGTGGTTGGTGGGAAATGAGGAAATTTAAATACAACAGAATGAAGTCATTTCTTCCCATCCTACACTCCAGATGAATCAATGTATGGTACTGAGTCTCTGAATACAAACTGAGCCAAAATATGGAAGTGTAGGGGGTTGAGAACAACGTACACATGGTATGCAATGTATTCTTAGATGAAGAAACCATAGGTTCAGTTTCACAAAACCAGTGTCCCTCAAAAACACCACACCACTTCCTGAACAGCTGTTGTTGCCCACAGTGGCAGCTCAGTGCAATCGGTGTACTCTTTTACTACTGTACAGTTTTCTCACAGCTGTTTAAGTTCTCCTTTCAGATTTCAGAAAACCGTCAAAAAAATGAATTAAAAAAAAAATCATCAGTGCTAGAATATACTGCATCCCACAACAACCTCTTCTCCACTACCAGATCATGGGTGTTACCCACAATCTATGGTAGACAAAAAACAAAAATAACAAAATATGGTGATTAAAAAGTAATTATCCACACCCACGTGTTTCTCTTTTCTAACATTTTTCAATGGGCTGATGTTTCTGGGTCATGAAGCAGGCTTCCACACGTGGTAGCCAGTAAATGTCAGCTCGGTGCTTTCTGCTTGATCTGAGGTGCTTAAAATGCTTGATGTAAGTGCAGAAGTTACACATTCCAAAACAACGTGTTGACTGGCTTTTCTTAAAATCATCTTCAGCTAGTAACCACAACCTTATAATATAATTTCACCTGATTCATCCCTGTTATGACTCAGTCTAGGCCAGGCACGCAGTATAATATCTGTCCTATCATAACAGAAGCACACAGCCCACAATGTCGAGAGAGAAAAACAGCAGCTTTACAAGATGCCAGGACTGTAGCATATATTGGCATGACACACATACAGAAATCACCAGGGGCAGGCAACATGGCTTAGCTAGTTTAAGATCACAGACCCACAGGCTGGCTGGTTAAAACACGCAGATAAAATGTGGCTGCGTTTGACATCGATTCAAACAAAGGCATGAAGACATACAGACATATGGTTCTCAATAACTAACGTAAGGCGTTGCAGCCACACACTTCCTAGCCGGGTAGCTAACACACCACAAATGAATGTGGATTTCTGTCTTTCAGAATCACAGAAAAAAAAAAAAAAACGACACAATAACGTTATGTATTTGTTTAAAAAGCTAGTAGCAGTGGTAAGCTAACACCAGTCACCTGAATATCAGACTCCCCTCTCTCATTAGCTTTGTTATTAGTGGGCTGACTGCTGGTGGTGGTGGAGAATAAAAATACAAATGAAAAATCACGCTTACCCCTTGTTTTTGTCTTCTGGTAAAAGAGGTTGTCGATATTATTTTAACCGCGTCTCTATTTGTGGGATTTCAGCAGACATGAAAAATATCTTCTGTTGCTAGCGACGCGTGCGGCTACGCTAATTTGAATTCGAACGGTTAAAAAAAATCCCAGGTGACACTGATAACGTCTTTTCCGTTAAATCCGCATCCTTGGGAAAAAATATCTTTCCTCTCCGCGCTGCTACCGAGTGCAGCGCGTTACGAAACCGAACCAGGCTCTCGTTATCTAGCGTTCACAAAAAACGTTTTTCGGAAAAAATTTGAAAAAAACACACACGGGCGATGAGAAAAGAACACCCCGTTTTGAGGCAGGTATGAGACGGATATCCGCAGCTGTTTCTTCGCCCCCCGCGGCCGAGCATCCGAGAAAAAAAAAAGGGCCGTCCGTACCTCTCTACTGACTCCCGCTCCCCGTGCTCCCGTTCAACAGGGAGAAGAAAGAAGACGTGGTCGTGGTGATGGTTGTTAGGGGTGTGTGTAGGAGGGAGGGGGAGGGTGGGGGGGGAGTGAGTGGGTGTGTGGGTGGGTGGGTGGGTTTCTGACCCTTCACAGTCACATGGGAAACACCGTGCACATTTTCAGTTTTCTCCACCATAACTGCGAGAACAGCAGCGAGTGGAAGAGGATGCTGCGTCCCTGTGTCTGGTGCTGTCCCTGGTGCTAAAACCGAAAGCTTTCACATTGATATATGCCTTTTTTTGGAAACTGAATGTAGCCTGCGTAGTCATGTTTATATTCAATTGGGATATTTTACAAACACATGCATATGAAACTGACAATGAATGCACCATATTTCCCATTCAAACACATCCCTGTCATCAAAGCTTCAAACTCACCAACTACACTCATTTGCCAGTTTATTAGGTACACTTGTGAAAACCAATGCACTCCTGCACTAAATCTTAGCTTCATGAAGGTTATGGTATTCAGAATTTGACAGATTCATCTAGTTGCACTACTGAATTTTGTAGTGTTGTGCCAACACATATTTCTATTATTTTAGTCAGTGTGCTAAATAACAGAAACACTATGAGCTCCACAAACTGCATCCTCCAAAACGATGATCCTGTTGAATTGCCACCTTTTGTGCACTGCTTCAGCATAAACTGGACAGTCATGAAGGAGGATTTAGTGCAGGAGTGTTTTGTTAGAATGTATTTGTTTTCACTAGTGTACTAGTGTAAGGTTTTGGAAAGTAATTGTATCTCTTTTGTGAACATTTATTAAAAAAAGGAATAAGTGTAGGATGGTGTTCTTCTCTGATTCACCTCTTTATGGTTATTAAAACATGAGATATATACAAATACCCTCTGCCTCTTCTTTTTCTATCAGTGCCTCTTGCTGCAAAAGTACATTATAGCACTCCATTGCTTTTGACACTCTTTATTGACTAAAGAAATATTTGTCCAAGCCAAAATCCTCACCCGACACTACAATCTTTTCCTCCATTCGTTTTAGCACTTTGTCTTTGAGGATCTGCAGTTGCATTAAATTATTCCTGAGACACCATGCAGCACCTGGCTGGTGTGACACGAAGCAGGTCATCAGGATCTGGGTTATTCATAAATCCCTGAAAGATCCTCATGCAAGAGGGGCTCAAGACAGGGACGAGTGTTTCCCCCTATGCTTTTCTCTATTGCACAGTGCAGTAATACGAGCAGTGATTTTGATGGCTGTAGCAGTAAGATAAGACATGGTGGTGCCCTGTAGACTATGGACTAAGGAAGACACCCAAAGTCTGACACCTAAATTAGTGTTGTGTCTTTGTGTCCTCTGCTATATCTCTTTGGGGTGTGTATCTGTGAGCATGGGTGTAGCCGAACCAACAAAGTGGTAGTGGTGAGGGTTTTATGTGATGATGGGTCTCTTTGGGAGGGCTGAGCAGTTTGGAAAATAGCATGCTACTCATTACAAGTAGTTAGTGGTAATGAAATGGTTCTAGTATTTTGCATTTTTGCTGTGAATGTGTTATTGTAGCTGAAGCTTTCCAAGTGTGCAGGCTGTTATTGCTTTGCACTATCAACATGTCTTAGTAAATCTGTCACCGCTCAAAACTTTTACCGAGCACCTGACTCAAGAGACTTATTTAAGATGAAGAACAGCTGAGCTAAGGTGAGGTGAAATGCTGCTGGTTTAGAAGAGGGCCATGTGCATTAAAGAGTGAAGTGTCAGCCCAAGTCATGAGAAAAGAATTGTCATTTCTTCTGGTAATCAAAATGGCAAGGGACATTAGCACATTAGCAAGGGACATTAGCAATATTGGGGGTGGAAGGTGGATCAGTAAGAATTCAAACAGAAACACTAATTTTGTCTTGGAATAAAATAGTTACTCTTTAAGATTTGTAACATTAAGATGTAAGTTTGAGTACATTTTAAGCTCCAACAGGTAGATGCTTGATAACAACAACAAAGAAAGAAAACCAACATCTGTGGTTGTCAGTAAGTTTTCTTCTGTACTTTTCTACCCTACTGTATACTCTCTAGTGATGGTCTGCTTGTCCTAGTTGTTTTACTACGAGTGCAATTAATATTTAGAGGCATGCATCACTCATTACAGCTGCAGTACCGTTAAGCGAGGTCCTAAACCCCACTGCAAATGAGACTGTAGTTTCACTGGACATCCTCTGAGTGAATGTATGCACACTAGCCATGCGAGTGCCTTCCAATCAAACAATTTTAAATTCTGTTATGGCAGAGATGAGATTACCTGCTTTAAATTAGTGCATTTATCTGACATCTTGTTGATTTTGGTTAATTTTTTTTAACGTGCTGATTTTTTTCATTATTTGGCACCATTTAAATTGCCCTCGTCCTTCATGAATTGTATCATAAACTCAGATCAAACCTAAAGTCTTTTAAAAACCCTCAATATATGTTGATATTTAGCCATGATCAGTCCAAATATCAGTCACAATACAGTTCTTTGGTTGTCCAAAGTATTACGTACATACATAAATACAGTAACTCAAATACAGCACTCAACTTTACAGTGTACTTTTGTGTAAAATTATTTAATTCTAATTCTTGTGCTCTTCTGTTGAAAATATATGTTTGGAAATATTTCCCAGTACTATACATTGAAAAACTAGTGTTATTATAAGTAAGCATGCTCAGTGTATGGGTAGACAGACTTTGGAGGACTAATATTTCAGGCAATCGTTGCTATTCATCATGAGACATTTCTGTTATTTGGGTTATTTAAACTCTACAGAGACAAATTTAAATTCATATCTGATATATATTCATCTTATTTACACTTTACTGACATCCTCTGAAGTTATACTCATTGAATGTATACAAACAAAGCACATGATCTTGAATTATACAGTAAATGCCTGTTAAACCTCTCTGTTTCAAAACTCAGAGAGGTTCAGATGGATTTATTTAGTTTTATTTTCCAGAGGGTAGAGTGTACATCAGACCAGGCAGTTATGTTTCAGGATTAAAGAATGCCCCTGGCCTTCAAAAAAAATCACTGAACTGCGCACATGTGTGCCAGCACTGATAGCACACACACAGAACCTGTTTACGCCCCCAGCCCCGGTCCACACCTCTGCTCCCAGACCCACGCCCCAGCAGAGAGCTCATCCACAATCCACCGTGACAAAGGGAAAGAGCTGAGTGCAGGATATAAGGCTGCCACTGGCTGCCAGTGTGTGTCCAGCACAGTGATTTTTGCAGATTGCAGCAGTTTGCGATAAACCCCTCTCTGTCCGCTCACTATAGATGGGACCTAGGCGGGTGGGGTCGTCAGTGGTGTGTGCAGTGACCAGGGTGGAGCTGAGGAGGGGTGATGGTATTTGGTAAAGTTGGTGTGACTATACCTTCACAGATGGGTGGATGGGATCTATTCATTTTCCCAAGAAAATGCGTGTGTGAGACTGATATTCCCAACCTTAAAGCTGAATCATATGACTTCAATCCTGTGTTAAGGGGGGGGGGGGGGGGGGGGGGTGTCTGTCTGTCTGTCAGACAGACCTCAGAGCCCTGAAGCACAGCAGAGTAAATGCATATCCTAGTGATAATATTGATACAGAATGCAAATGTGTTTTTCCAGTTAACAGAAAATATAATCTGTGAGAAGATATTCCCAGTCACTATCACACAGTATCTTCAGTAGCTCTGGGTAGATTTAAACCCTGTTTCAAAGAGCATATTTCATCCTTGCTTTATTTCAGCTGATGTACCTCCTCACAGTTTTTTGTTTATTAGTAACAACCTGATGCTCAGACAGAAATTCTTCTTCCAGATTTGGCCAGCCATGTAAATCATTTCTAATATCAGATACTTTGTCTCAAAGAATAACTGTAGTAAAGTTGTTTGCAAATATATGATCTTAATGTATTTATGTGATTATCTTAATGTGTTTATCTTATGTAGAAACCTCTGTATAAATCAACCACTAGAAAATATGTAAATTGGCTTCCTGAGCAGGTCATAAAACCATTTCCCACATGTGGCATCTTCCCCTCCTCCTTTCCCGTCATCTATGTTTGCTATTGTAAAATATGCAGGTAATTTTCAAGCATGATCATCATTATTTTATTACGTTGTGTCATGCTTGCCTCTCAGGCTCTAAAGCCAGCTGAAGCTGTATTTGGCCATGAAGAAGAAAGTTTAGCAGCTGCAGTCTACGGCCACCACTACCCAGTGGGTTATACTCTGGTCAGTGCGACCTACTAATAGATATTTATATCCCTAACACCACTTTTTGAGCCATCTCCCAAGGACAACTTTGCTATTTCTGTTTTGGTTCTTGCTCACCTTCGGTCTCTCTCCTCCCTTTTCTTAGCTCTGCTTCTCCCTAAACTAGTTGCTGGAGGTCACCCTGTTGTTCCAGTTTAAAATTATATAATAATTAGACAGAATGAAACCAGGACAGTGAGGCGCTGTGGTGCCACCGTGCTTCAATGTGACTCACTGGACGGGGACCATCTATAGGTCCCAGCAAAGAGGAAGTGAGACAGTATTATGAGTTATGTGAGCTGGTGTGCAAAAACAGAGAACAAGCTGTTTCACAGGCAGATGACATTTGTGAATCACATCTTAACATGTTGTTCCATTCATATGTTACTTTAGAGCATTTTTAATGTGGAAAACAACTAGAGTTTTGACATAGCCAGTCTGCAATAGACAATGAGAAGCTGCTGCATCATTTAGATTCAAACATCTTACTAGATGAAGTTATGTTATTATATATATATTTTTTTATCACATCCAACCAAAAATTGAGATCATGTTGAGAAAGCTATCAGAACAATTATAACTGACAGAAATAAAAATATGTTTGTCTGACATTTAAGCTATGCAACATCTACAGTTGTAGATGTTCCACATCAAGAGAACTAAACATAATGATGTGTTTACTGTATTGCAGGAGTGGTGGGGTTATTGCATTCTTATGCATTAAATGTATTGCACTCACATGCTTCAGATATACAATATTACCCTTTCTATTTTGTCATCATAGATAGTATCATGGAAACATGCTGATAATGAAGACTGTGCCAGACTAATGCAAAACATTCATTTCTGTAAACATGTACCAGCAGCTCCCTCTGGTGTATGATCATGTGGATTTCTTTTTTTCTTTTTTTTCTTTGCCCCATTTTAAAGATGGTAAAATCCATTGGACATGTAAAACCATATGTGAGTGTAGTAAAAATTAAACAACATACACTTTTAGACAGTTAGATTTAAAGCCGCAATTCACTAATGCTGTTTTAATGCATTTTGTTTGATTTTTCAAAAAATAAGTGAAATCGTAGTGTGGGAAAGATAATATTTCAAGTTGTTTAGAAACTGATGATTTTACAGTCTGAAAGCTGATCCATGCTGGATCACAGTAAACTGAACTACTGGATGTGTTGCTGACGTCTGCACATGACTCCACCTGAAAACACTAAATTCTCTGTTTTACCAGGAAAAAGCTAGAGAGAATAAAAGATCTGATCAATGAACAAATCCCAGCTCAGGGAGACACAGATTAATGCCTCAGTGTTGTTGTATCTAATGGACTGTAGTCTCATTTATTTTCCACAGTGTCAGGCTTCTTACTCATCGTAGCTATTTCTGAGACTGTCCAGCACTGCAGATTGTGGGTTTGCTTGGTGGGAAGACCCTTATACATCATCTTAACAGCAGCTTTATCTACTGATGAAACCTTTGGGTTTATTTGTCAACCAGAACTGTTGGCACTATACTATTTGTATTGTATTGTTTTGTTAGTAGATAGGTACTCTAGGTGGAATTGGAGTAAGAACAGAGATGGAGGGCATTTGTCTGTCTTTTTAATTCACAATAAATATACCCAAGTGTGTTTGATTAATTTCCATAGAAATATGTAATGTATTTTTAAATGTTATGATGCAATCAAGGATAATTATGTTGCACTGATTTGGGAATGAGGTAGGTGAGTATTGAGAAATCTGGAGTTAATGATCACACTTCATCAGTCCAATTATTCCTGCACTCATTAGTGACACCGCACATGCATGGACATCATGTGGAGGGAAACTGAAGCTGAATAAATTGTTTTCACAGCAGACATATTGCTGTAGGCAGTGTAACAACACTGAAACCATTTGTATACTGGATCCATGATAATCCGCCCCACTTTGGCTGTTTCTGCTCTTGATCAATAAAAAGCAAACATGCACTTTATAAAAACACAACCTGTGGTCCTATTTCAGAGTTGTTCATCTTCCGTTACATTATACACCAGACAATAACTATATTGTTTCGTCTGTAGCAGAGCAATTCCATGTTTGATTGTTCTGAACTTAACAATCTAATTTACTGCAAATTTTACAGTGTTGTTTTGTGTCTTTTTGAATCGTGCAAGGCCAGTGGTGGCAGACAACATCTATAAAAGTCAACTAGGGTTTGAGGAAAGAGTGCAGAGAGTGGTTCACGCGGTTGAACTATCTTTGTTGTGGGTTGCTTAATATCAACAGCTATACCATAGAAATCTACATGGCTCATTTAAGTATTTAAACAACCTGAGGTGTTAAGTTGTCTTTGGTTTTTATCATTTAGCAGAAGGGACAGAAATGTCAGGAGGAAAAAAGTCATCAGCAGAGGTCGTACTTTTCAAGAACTCCTTCATTCATTCATTCAATATCTGTAACCGCTTATCCTCTAGAGCAGAGGTCTTCAACAGGGGGTCCGCGATTTTTTTTTTTTCCATAAATTTAAATGTCTTTAAATACACATACATAAGTAGGGGGTCCCCGCTCCATCTCTCCATTAGTTTGGGGGACCTTGGCCTGGAAAACGTTGAAGACCCCTGCTCTAGAGGGTCGCGGTAATTAAATCCTGCAATTAAATGCTGTACTTAAATCATTACGTAAGAAACCCACTCTGGATGTTTTACCCAGATGTTTTAGTAAACTATAGACCAATTTCCAACCTTCCCTTTATTTCTAAAATTCTAGAAAAAGTTGTTGCTAATCAGTTGTGTGACCATTCAAACAGTTTGAAGAGTTTCAGTCAGGTTTTAGAGTTCATCATAGTACAGAAACAGCTCTGGTCAAAGTTACCAATGATCTCCTCATGGCTTCAGACAATGGATTTGTCTCTATACTTGTTCTGCTATATCTTAGTGCTGCATTTGACACTATTGATCATAATATTTTACTACAGAGACTTGATAGTGAGATCAAGATTAAATGAACTGCATTATACTGGTTTGAATCCTATCTTTTAGACAGATTCCACTTTGTCCATGTCAGCAGGACCACCAGGACCAGTACTCTTCACATTATGCTTCCCTAAGGCAATATTATTAGGAAACACGGCATAAACTTCCATTGATATGTAGATGACACCCAGCTTTATTCATTCATGAAACCAGATGAAACTAATCAGCTGGTTAAACTCCAAGCATGCCTTAAAGACATAAAGGCTTGGATGACCTGTAATTTTCTACTATTAAACTCAAAACAGAAGTCACTGTATTTGGCCCAAAACATCTCAGACATTCATTATCTAATCACCTGGTTTCTTTGGATGACATTACCCTGGCCTCCAGTAGTACTATGAAAAATCTTGGTGTTGTATTTGATGGGGATATGTCCTTTAATTCACACATAAAGCAGGTAACCAGGACTGCCTTCTTTCACCTGCGTAATTTCGTCAAAATGACAGTGTAAAATCCAATTAGTTATCATTGCTTACAAAAAAACATGCAAACCAATTGCACTTAAAAAAACAAGAAAAGAAAACTAGGTATTTTAAGTTGTACTAACTAGCATAGAAGTCACTGGGATCATCACCAAGGAGAACAGGGAGGCCTCAGAGTACAATGGTGCGCATTGTCTACTGCGCATGCACACTTCTTCTTCTTCTTCTTCGTTGAATGCGCAGTGGGAGTGAGACCGTGTTGGCTACTTATTGTTGCTAGTGAGCTTAACTCTAAATAATCTCCACTCTAAACACTAAGTATGTTGCGTTTTTCACCTTGCAAGTTATTGTTACTTCATAAATACCAGTAATAACTAGGCTGCTCGGGGACGATGCACTGAGCAGATGTCCTCTTCTCTCTTCTCTGTCACACCAAGCTCCTATCCTCCACTTTCTTTTCTCTACTACATCTGTTGTCGTGGTCTCATCAACCTGCCCAGTCTTCATGGCCTCCTGCAGTTATCCACTCCTACCTGAACCTGCCTATGATTCCTCCTATATTCTCAAACTGTCATGTCTCACCATCAGATTCTACGTGTACGCTTTAGTCAGATGTATCTATGACAGATGTATGTTTATCTCGTTCATCCTGCTGCTCTCTTAACTTTCTTTTTCTGTCTCTAACCAGCTGGCCTTAGGCAGATGGGTCCCTCCATATGAGCTGGGTTCTGCTCAAGGTTTCTTCCTGATAAAAGGGAGTTTTTCTTTGTCATTTTCCTTGGCAGTTTGTATTGTTATTGACGCTATATAAATAAAATTGAACTGAATTGAAGCCAACAAATTAAAATCAAAACATCCATTTTTCACTGATTTAGGCAGAATTATGTTGTATGATCATTTGATGATGATGTGTGATCAAGACACAAGAATCAAGTCTAAATCACAGCAAATGACAAATATAATTGAAGAAAAGGAAAATGGATTTCAAATCAACAGTGAGTTGGAAATGAGTAAAGCAACAGTCAACAAGATGTTTAAAACAGTAGCAGCAGATGATGAGATTAAGACAACATTTAATTTGAAGCTAAAACAATAAAAATTGTATTTATTCATAAAAAATATTCTCCATTGTTGCAACTGAACTGGGCTACGCTCACTTACACGATATGATAGAATTATCCTAATTTTGATGAGCAGCAACACATAACTGATGACAATGCTCTATCAGCCAGATATCTGGTGACTTTAGAAAGGTGGATTTTAAAAGAACCTCCACAAAGCGTTGCTTGTATTTACTAAGGAGTTTATTGAAGGAATCGTAACACTAGTAGTGCACTAATGTGCCACTGGGTGTCGCTGTTCTTCACGTAGCTGATGGGACGAGTGGGCTTAGTAGTGCACCAGCCTATGAGCACTGTGCTCAAACCTGAACCAGCTCCACTGAGGTCATTCTGTAATTTTGTTACAGTATCACGTGTCTGATAAAGAAAACATTCAAAAGTAAGATTTCTGAATTTCTGATACAGTCCACCCTTCACTCCTCTGCACGTTACAGCACCACAATGTGCTCAGTTTTTATTTTATTTTTTGCTACATTTCATGTTTTGTATGTTTGTTGAGCTGTTGCAGTGACTTTCTGTATTGCGCCTGCTAATATACAGAACTAACTATAAGTTAAACAGTCTTTCTACTGTCCATTAACATACACTAGACCCAGATTTAGTCTTGGGCAGTACAGGATATGGCAGGGAGAAAATGAAAGCATTTGAAAAGGGAGGATTTCAGTGTGGCTGCATTCCTAAAGTGGCAAAATAGAGGGGTCTGAGATTAAACTTCTGATAAAAATGAATTGAGGCGTTCTTAGCAGAGGCCCAAGATACATACCTAGGCACAGAAATGAAGCTTGTCAACAAATATGGTGGGCAAATGCTGTGGGCCCCAGGACAGCAGTGGGCCTCCACGGGCTGACAAACTTTAAACTACATGGCAGTGTCAATGTGCTAAGTTTTGTATGACAGCAGCAGACCTCCCTAAGGGGCTCCCACCTGCCGCAATGTCATCAGTAGAGGTCGTACTATTTAAAGTAGTTAAAAAGGACAATAGGTTCCAATTCAAAATAAAATGGAAGCCATTGTCTAGGAAGCTGAAAGAACAAAAACAGCATTACAATTTCGGATTAAGAGAACACTTGACATAAAATATTCAAATTGTTCAAACATCATGAAAATCCACCAAAATCAGTAACAAGCAAAAGAGCAAAGAGGTCAGCCTAACGGAAGACCTATGGAAACCTTGCCATGTGCTGGGGTTTATTTATTTTCTAGGCGTGCTTGAAAGGCAACACTGAATCATCCACAGCACCGTCCTGCATACCTGACTGTGTGAGAACTCACTCAATGTGCCCCACTGTCCGTCTGAACTTGAGGCATTAAAGGATCACTGTATTCTCCGCTTGCATGTCCCATCTTCCTGCGCGTGAACAAAACTCAACAGCCTCGAACACAAGAAAAACGAATGCATGAGTGGTTGACATGTTCTGTGTTTAATTAATATTGGGCTCTTCTAAATACTTTGATGCAGCAACTATGACGACGGATCTGAAATTTTGACATTTAGCAAATATTCCCGCTATATTCACCGCTAAGTGCATGAACTTTTTTTCTTTTTTCTTTTTTTTTTCTTTTTTTTTTACTTAAGTCCACTTAGGTGCACATGTCAAATTATACAAAAAAAGGTTTCTCATATTTTACATCAACAAGTAAACAGGGCTAGGACAGCGACCAATCCACTGAACAAACTGTACAATAAAACAAAATGAACAACGTGTGGTTCAAAAATACAAGTCAGATGGTTCAGAATTAAAAATGACAGAATGTGGATCTAAATGGGAATGTAAAGGGTTATACTGTGGCATGTTAAAGTATTCGTGGCCTTACTATAGTATGCAGATACTGAATGGGTTGAAAACAACAGCAAGGCAATAGATATCTTGAAAACACATTATTATTATTATTATTATTATGACAAGAGGCTGCTTGAGATCAGATATTCAAATATAGATTGATGCAACAAGAAGATCCATATAAAATCACAAAAATGCACAATTTAAACTACAAAAACAGTTACAAGACAATAATTACAAAAAAGGTTTAACAAACAAATAAACATATTCCTCGTCGGTACTTTCCTCGTCTCTTCTGTAAATGTGAAATGGGGAGCTGACACCGTTATGCTTTGTACATTTGATTTGAAGTTCATGATGAGAACATGTTTCTAGGTTGGCTGCATGCGCACAGGTCCATGTCTGTCTATGAGAGAGAGAGAGGTGTACGTGGAGCATGTGTGGGGTGTTTGTGTGTGCTGCACTGATCGGGACAAACAGAGGTTACCGAGTTCTGCGGCGGACGCACACGTTCGGCCTGCGCGTGGCCACAAAGCCGTGTTTGCAGAAGCACTTGTACGAGCCGGCGGTGTTCACGCAGCGAGCGTTCTTGCACGGGCTAACGCGAGCTCCTGGTTCTGCACACTCATCGATGTCTGGAACAAACAGAACAAATAACAACCCTTTGTCATTAAGTGTAAGCTGTTAAAGTTACAGGCTAATGTATGCAAAATGCAGAAGAAAATACTTGTGCAAACAAGTGCAACAAGTGCAAACCTATACAGCGGGTGCGGGAGTGGTCTAGCCTAAAGCCTGCGTTACATTCACACATGGTGCCCAGGTAGGAACGCACACACCGGCCATTTGCACAGCTGCATTCGTTTGAATCTTCCTCTGAACTGTCACCTTTTTTTATGAACAAACAGACAGGGGAAAAATGTGAGACAGAAAGAGTTAAGTAAATACAGTTTGGTTACATCCTGACAACAGAGAGGATGGTTGTATGATTCTACCTGGGTTGTAGTTGGCAAAAGCTGCCAGGAAATCCTGCTCTCCATCGGACTCAGTCTCAAGATGCATCTCACATAGGCGACTGAACATCTCTGTACAAGGAGTACATTTTTTTTTTAGTAAGACAGAAAAAGTGCAGAAAGTCTGCAGTGGAAATTGAGTGGCCAGCCAGGTGCACAGGTGGCTCACCTGAGTTTCTGTTAGGACAGGTGTTACACTCGGGCCCCCAGCCACGGCCATAGTGACAGCAGCACTCCGAGTATGTCACCACAATGCGGTCTGTGGGCATGCTGCAGATCAAACCCTCGTCAACCCGCTGGAAACACACATCCTTGTGGGCCGCGGTGCGATCTAGGTTAGAAAAAGATGAAAAACAGACATGAAATTTTAACTCCATTTGTTTGCATGGCAAGTTAAAGTAGAGGATGCCACACTCGAGGATTTTATAAGTGAAACAGTGTTTTGGAACAATGGATAAATTAGAATATTTAGTACAATAAAGCCTCGACCATGCGCAGTATTTAGCTTTTAAATCATTAAATCAGTTCACATTGTTTGTGAAATTCACAATCTTCTTATAATTCATAGTTTCTCATAGATTGTAAGTCTTCATAGTCTTGAAATAGAAAATAAGTAGACAATATATACATATTTTTATAGGTGGAGGCAGCAGAGGTCAGAAGCCTGTCCAAGCACTTATTAGACATAGTGCAGAAACTATTCCACGTCATAACACAGTGGATGACCGTATAGCTTATAGTGGCCCTGACATTATAGACACAGCAAGAAAAGGCCTGACTCAACCAAATATACTGTTTGTACAGATTAGAGATCTGGTCATGGCACACTGAAACAAATAGATAAAATTACTTATTTGCATTTCCAAACTTACAAATACAAACATTAAAATGTGCAGACAAATCTAAATGCGACCAATATCACTTAAAAACAGACAAAACATTATGAGTTCTATATATCTATGGTATATTAAGCCATGTCCAAAATGTGTATAGTATATCCAGCAACCTGACTACAGCTATCACAAGGGTCAGGTTCATCGGCTAAAAATTCTGTGGTGTCTGTTTCCAATCACAAATGTGTTGCTTTAATTACATGAGATAAAAAAAGATAAAAAATAATAGTGATGAATAATAAAGTGTAAGATAGAAAATAAGACACAATGGCTGAAATATTGTTGTAGATTTCTCATAATTAGGTTACCAGTCTTTCATGCACTAGTTTCATTATGCAAACTGCTTATTGGAAGAGCTCAGTTGCTTTTGGGACATTGTATTCCCATGTCTTCTGCAATTGTGACGTTCACTGTCATTTTGTATTACAAATGCTAAAGAAGCCACATTCCTGACAGTCCACGGCATTGAAAACACTATCAAACATGCCTCTTACAGGAAAAATTACGGCTAGTGAACTCAGTCTGTTCTCAGGTTTTCGCATGCTGTCTTTTCTCAATCACAACAAATCAACTTCTACAATAGCACAGACAAAAGAGACAGATATAGTTTTGGGGGAAAGTAATCATGCAGCAGAAATTGGTAGAAGTAATACTTATGCTCACATTTAACATACTCTGATAGTGTAACTACACTAAGTGTTCCAAGAATATGAAGCCGTCACTGAAAAGTGGGTAAATTTGGGAAATGTTACACTGTAAAGCCAGTAGAGGCCAGATGGGATACAAAGTGGGAGGAATTACATAGAGCAACATGAGTGGCAGATATTGAGATAAGCCAAAACTCATTTGGAGCGCTCGGGCTGAGGTGAGCCGGCGCTGATTTTACCCACCGTCATAGACGCACTGTTTCAGCGCTGCACTGAAGGTGAGGGGAGGGTCGCAAAAACAGTGAAAGGAGCCGGGCGTGTTCTCACACCTCCCATTCTTACAGTACGAGGGGTCCTGGCACTCATTCACATCTGCAAAGGGCACCACAGACACTGGTTACAGTATGAACATCTGCTTGGGGCCAGCTATCAGTCTGTAGTTGGTGGACACGATAACAAAACATGTGCTGCGGTACAATCCAGTCGTGCACTAAATGCTCCCTTTGTGATATGTGATGTACAATGTCAAGCTTTTTCTGGGACAGTATGAAAAATATGGTTGCTCCATATATTTTGTTGAGGTCGTTGTCCGAGGTGTTTTAGTTCACCTCATTTAAGTAACAGGACAACTCTGAGAGTTGAGGAAACATAAGTTTGACACAGTCCCAACAAAAACTGAACAGAGCAACATTCGTTAGTAATACTGACTTGTTTTAATATAATGATGCACATGTTATTGTGTCCACCCCACTGTTTGCTTTCTGCTTGCTTTATATTTCTGTAATAAATGCTGCATGCAAGGCTCTTCTTACACAATAAGACTGGGTCATGCACAATACTGCAGCTGGTCTCTAGTAAAAATGAAATCACGCTGTGATTTCTGACAAAACAGGAAGCTTGGTTCCACCAGGACTTCAACTTGCCAAGAGAGTTTGCAGGCACTCTGCAAGGAAAATGATACCGCTACGTGGGCCAGTGTGCACCGTTCAGTGGTTGCGTCATGTCTCTTTATTACTTTTGTTTTTAAGCTTCTGTTTGTTCCTGAAGCTTCAGTAAAATCAAATACCGTATGTGTCATTAGACTGACACCTGCAGAACGAGGGTCTACTAGAAGTTGTGCTCAATTGCTATCAGGTTCTCAAGCTATTTTATAAATACACCTGCTCTCATTCCAAGCCAATGCAGTAAAAGCCCATACTCTCACTCATTCAGTCCTGAAAACAAAATCAATTACCTATAATAATAGACCAAAGGCTTTGTATAATTAGCAGGTTTGTGAAAAAGCATGTGTTTTTCACTTGTCTGTATCCGTCCACGCATCTCAAGTCACTTGTTCTTCTCATGACTGTAGGGCTATCAAAGCCATCCATTCATCATATCCTCACAAGAACCCTGGTGATATTACTCAACAAGTTTTCTCCGTTTACATGTCTTTAATGACGGTTATTAAGGGGAGGTTTTCCAGGTGCTGCACGTAGCTTGCTCAAATGCCAAGTTATAGCAGCTTGATATGGAGGTCCTTCCACCAAAGTTTGTCTTGCGTTTTACTTTTGTCTTTTACATCACAGCCTGGTGATTTATTACAGCCGATGTCCTGAATCAGAAGTCAATACCAAGACTCTGAATGTGATCCTACGTAACCTGAACTCATGTAATTTGAGCTGTTGCTATCCTGTCACCTTTGAGGCATGATCCTCATTTTGGGGGACATGAACCACAGCCCTGAGGTTATTATCTGTACCGCTACTATGCCGCAGTCAGCTGCAAATCACTCTAGTACGGACTGGAGTTTGAGAATGAAAAGGATAGCATCATCTGTGCATGTGCAAAGACACCTCAATCTCCTGAAACCAGTTGTGTCCGTAAATACGACACGAAGTATTGACACACTTGGGAGCCTAGACCACATGTTGAATGCCTGAGGCCATTTGCACTCATCAGTTCCTAGGAATGACTTTCGGGCAATGTGTTAACAGGATGACCGCCCAAAAGTCATCCTTCGTTGCGACGTAATACAACTTCCTCAATGCATTTGTCTCTGCAAGTGCTGCTACTGCTGCAGTCTACTTTTCTATAAACTGGATGCAATCAATGTATGTAACTGTAACTACATGTCACCATGATGGGGTTAACATGGGCTATCTGCCCATGTGTAGGATACATTTTAATAACACAATTTGATTTAAGTAAATGTACGTCAAATGAACGTGAGAATCATGCTGCATGAACAAACAGCAGTCTACAGTCTAAACATGTAAGGATTTTTCCATCCATTCACTTGTGCTTTCTGTCACTTTATACTCATTCTGACATGCTGGTGCTTGGCCCAGCTGGATTAGCTGTAATAAATTGCCATCATAGGGAAGCACTCGACAGATATTACTGAAAGGAGTGATGATGCAACACACTGTGTTTCAGTATGGGGCTCTATGGTTATGTCCAGTTGTTACTTCTTGGACCTGCAATGACAGCTACCACACGCAGTCCAATACAGTAGCTACAATGCTTAGTCAGCACAACCAATAAGGCAAACACACAACTGCTGCATGTAGCCGAAACTGTACAGCTATTAAATATGAACATGTTGCAGCCATAACAACTAACAACGCGTTGGGTACAACCACAATCACAGTGTCATCCCAAGACTACAGTCATAATCAGACCCATTCAGTTTCATAGTGGTAAATGAGAAAGCTAATGGACAAGCTACTGATTACAGGTTAGAGAGTCCCTCACCTTCTTTTCCAGCTTCGCACAGAGATCAGTCTTATCTCACATATACAAGTGCGGAAAACCAATTATTCCTCTTTTTATATTTTTCCAGTCTAAATTGCTGTTGCCAACACTGGCTTATCACTTTTTGCAACCCTCCCAATGCAGAAAATTATCCACTCACCAGCCTGCTCCTCAGGAGTCACACAACTGTTACGGTCAGTGGCCAAGGTCCAGGGTGGAGAGCAAATGCAGTAGTACGACCCTGGGATATCCACACAGTGGCCATTCTTACAGTTTTCTGGGTCCTCACACATGCTCTTATCTGTACAACAAAAAGGTCAACGCTCAAGATAATTTGTCCAGGGACTAGATAAATGATAAAGGCTAACTTAGGGAGGAGATAAGTTCACTCACCTGCTACTGTTGCCATCACACACTTCTTCTTGTTGGTATCTGGAGTCCAGGGCCGGTTACAATTGCAGTAGTAGGACCCTTCGGTGTTGACACACCGACCATTAGTGCACAGAGACTCATCGTGGCACTCGTTCACATCTGAGGGACCACATACAAGCATTAAAAAAAATGAATCCATTGCAAAGTATTTACATTTGAATTTACAAATAAGCTTTGTCTGAGGTGCCATTTCGTGCTGAGTATCTAAGCGCTTACCGATACATTCGAGAAGGTTGCTGTCATAGTAGAAGCCCTGTTGACAGTAACACTCATAGCCTGGCAGCGTGTTCTCACAGTGACCCTTCTTACAGATTTCATTAGCAAACAAAGAACACTCGTCAATATCTGTGGACAAGAGAAAGGTCTCTTTTCAGTGACACAGTCATAGCAGATGAGCGCTTGTAGGTGGGAATCTTGAGTTATATAATATCTACCATGGTAGGCAGGCAGGCTCCACTGGAGTCCCTCATCATAGTAGAGGCCTTGCCCATTTGGACAAAGGAAGTGGAACTCAGCTAGGGACAAGAAGACAGCAAAAAGTTAAATTCACGTTATCAAACCAGAATATTACATAATGTATATTTGTATGAGCACAATCTATATGCACAGTGCAATACAAATGTACCTGAGTGGGAGACAGGGCAGGGGTAGATCTCACAGTGATCTCCCCATCCAACTCCGATGGAGCAGCAGCACTCCTGCTTGGTGACATTGGTGGCAAGGACGCTGTCGCAGAACACGGTGTCGTCAAGGTTCAGGTAGCACTCCTTCTTCTCATCAGTCAGAATTCGGACTGCTGCATCGGGTAAATACAGGATTGTTTTGAGTGACGTCAAGGTCCTTTTGATATATGACTAAAGATTAACTGGATTTCAGGCCTTCAGATCTTGATTTGAACTGAGAAAAACTGAAGTTTTGGCTTTGGGGCAGGCAGGGATTAAAGGTTCAGCGTGCTAAAGCTCTGAGATGAATGCGGGTGTACAGTTAAGTAAAAGGAAACAGAGCAGACTTACCCTCACAGCTGCGTTTGTCCTCAGAGAGGACATAACCGTGATTGCAGTGACACACATATGAGCCCTGCCTGTTCTCACAAGAGCCATAGGGCTGGCAAAGACTTCTGTCTATGGCACACTCATCTATGTCTGAAAGAGAAATCACACAGCTGCTGTGAGTATTTGTTTCAATCCAAACGCCATCTGAGTTGTAAATAAGGAAACATTTGGGGGTTGATATATTTGCTCAGACACGGAGCATGTCACTTTTCACTCCTATCCAAACCCACATCTCCCACCATGGTCTTACTCCGCATAATAAATAACTGAAATAATATTAATAGATAAAAACATAACAACACATGTTACAACAATGACAGAAGCTTGTAGCTGACAGTTGTTACAGACGTTTGCAAATCACTCATACATGAAATGAGGTCCTCTTACTTCAGTAAGACAAAACAAAATATATCCTTCTTTGACAATATCATTATCTTCTATAATAGACAACAGAATAAAAAACAAAACAAACATCACGAGAGAGGAGCATCTGTGCCACTTGACGTCTGATGTGAACTTGAAGAGACTGACCTTGGCACTCTCTGCCTCCGACCAGCTTGTATCCCTTCTGGCATTCACAGTGGTATGAGCCCATGCTGTTGATACAACGACCCCTCAGACAGTTTGACGGCCTCTCGCACTCATTGATATCTGAAGGGAAGGAAATACATACGATGTCAGAATGTGAAGCACGTTGGTGAGGAGTTGAAGCTCTGCAGCTACCCCAAACTGGTCAAGATTTCTGTTTTTATTTGGACAGACCGATGCTGTCAGTCCCAGACAATAAAGAAACTGCATCTTAGTCTCATTTTAACACTATTTTCATGCATGACTCTTGAATGATTAATACCTTCACAGTGGCTGCCCTCCTGTGTGCGCTGGTATCCTGGGTAGCACTGGCACCTGAAGGAGCCATCTGTGTTGATGCAGCGGCCGTAAGCACACAGCCGAACATCTTCACACTCGTCAATATCTGTTTGGGAGATTAAAAGAAAATGCTGTAAATCTGTTGTGGAACTTGGAACACTACAAAAAACGCTGACTTATTATAAGCTTACGCTGTATAATGTTGTGCAAAGGTTAGGTAGGCATTACTTACCACTGCAACCTTTGCTGTCTACAGATGGGAGGAAGCCATCGTTGCACAGGCAACGGTAAGTGCCAGGGAGGTTCTCACAGCGGCCGTTAGGACAAATGCCAGGCTTCTGACACTCATTAATGTCTGAAACATGTGGCAGTAATTAAAAAAAGGTCGACATACATCGATATGGTGGCAGTTGCACAGTTCTACATTAGCAATTATTCATTCATTTCTGTGATATTTTCCATAGGTTGGCCAATAGTAATGTGTTTTACATTATTTCAGTTTGGCTATTTATGTATTGTATTTTTTTTTCTTTAACTTTTAGTATAATAATAATTGACAGTGTCCCACACAACCACAGACAAGAGACAAACATTGAAAATAAAAGTTAATCAGTGATGACTGATCACTCACCATAGCAGACTCCAACACGGGCCTCGTGACCAGGCAAGCAAGACACGCACTCATAAGATCCTGGTGTGTTCTCACATTGCTCGTTGGGACAGGTATCAGGATTTAAACACTCGTTTATGTCTGGAATAAATGTGTAGAAGGTTTATACCTATGTAGAATGTTCAGATATGACATATATTCAAGTGTAAGCATATTATAATGACGCACACTAAGTGTTTTATGCTGCTGAGCTGCATTATGGGAAATGTATACTGACTTATACAACAGATATACATATATATATATGATTACAACAATTACTTGTTTCAATCTTTTATTAAGCTGTTTCAATAGCTTAATAAAAGATTTCCCTTTACACAAAAAGCTTCAGCATGTAACAAAACAGACTGGCTAAAATAACTGAGTTGTGTCAGGAGATCATTGGCAGTAATCTGAATAATCTTAATATTTTTAATCAGACTCACTAAGAAAGCAGACTTTAGGGAACTCGCCCCCTAAAAAGGAGAATTTCAGCTGTTTCCATCAGAAAAGGTCAAAAATTACAAATACTTGAGATCTTTCATCCCACCAGTCATTGCTTTTTAAACCAATCATTTTATTTTATTTTTTATAAATAACTTTAATGTTTTAGGAGCATATTTGTGTGTCTGTTTCTGCAACATACAAAACAACAGCCCAACATTAATTTCCAAAACAAAAAGTTTATTAGTGCTGAATTGTGCTGAATGGTAGGGTTGTACTCACCGTAGCAGATTCCAGATTGGGCCTCATAACCAGGCAAGCAAGACACACACTCATAGGAGCCTAATGTGTTCTTACATTGCTTGTTGGGACAGGTGTCAGGATTCAAACACTCATTTATGTCTGGAATAAATGTGTAGACATGTTTACAAGATGTTAGAGTTATAGTTAAAATGAATATGAACTGAAAGTGGAGACTCTTCACATCTAAATTGGATGAAAGGTGTAGGAATTATAACCATTTTTATACACAGGCCCCTATTTTCTGTAAAAACAAAACAAGTCCATCAGACATCAGCTTGTAGCAGAATGACAGGACAAAAATGTACGAAGAAGGCTTGGAACAGCTGATGATTTAAAGCATGCAACGTCATCCGTAAAAGCTGGTAGAAGCGGTGTGAGGTCTGAGCATGAATGGCTTCCAGCAGCTCTGTGTCACTAGGGTTTTTGATGATGTGACACATGACAGAAGCAGCCGGAGGCATTCTGAAGTATATAGAGATAGACTGTCTGCTCAGATTTAGCCAGATGAATCATTGGATGTTGCTCCAGACGGACAATGGCCCATAACATACTTTTAAAGCAACCAAAGATTTTTTGAAGGAAGGAAATTGAATATTCTGACATGTCTTAGTTGATCACCTGATGTCAGTCCAACTGAGAATACATTTCACTCGCAGAAGACAAAACCAAAGGCAGACAAATATCAACTACAGGCAGCTGTAATAAAGGCCTGGGGATCCTTTCCACAACGATGGAAATGCATTCTTTGATGTCTATTTTTTTTTTTTTTTTTTATATCTATATTTCCAGGTTATAATTCCTACACCTTTCATCAAATTTGAATGTGAATATCCTCAGATTACAGTGAGATCAATGTTTAAGGCCACTGTATAAAACAAAAATCTATATGTTTTTGCAAACATGTTGGGGCATAATTGTATATTCACATACAGACAGGTGTAAGCAAAATACAGTGACACACACACAGTTAATAAGTGTTTTGTCAGTGGAAAGTGGTCATAATAATCAGTGTTGTTGTACCTTCACAGGCTGGATGACGGTTTGATTTGCTCCTAAAGCCACTGCGACATTCACAATTGTATGAACCTGGTAGGTTTATACACTGGCCTCCGACACCACAGATGTCTTGCTTGGCACACTCATTCACGTCTGCAAAACAACAATAAAGGTCAAAGCTAATGCAGAACCTAATGACATATAGAGAAAAATGACATTTTTACATTTGCAACATCTCAACCTAACTTACCTATGCACTTAAGTCTCCCATGCTGCACCATGTGTTTATAGCCCGGGCGACAGAGACATTTGTACGATCCATCCATGTTGACGCAAAGGCCTCTGCCGTGGCCGCACGGCTCTGACTCACATTCATTATCATCTGAACAGGAGGGAGAGAAAAGCAGAACGACGGCACATGATGGAGACGCTGTTGAATATTACAGACAGACAGCTGAGGTTCTCCAGCATTGTCTCTTACCCTCACAGATGTTCCTCTGCGGGTTGAAACGGTAGCCGGGGTGACAGCGACAGATGTGGCCGTTCGGGGTGTTCTCACACTCTCCATGACCGCAAATGTTTCTGCTTAGTCCACATTCATCTGTCTCTGCTACAGGGAGGGAAAACAAAGTGGATTGGCATCATATAAATACTTCAGAGTATTCTACATTTCAGCATAAAAGTGACTCAGAACATGAGCAGATTTCACACAAGTCCTGACAGTAGAGAAAGAGAACCCAGTCAAACAAATGAAACACAAATATTATGCGCTGATGTTTGTTTATACAAGAAAATGAATCATTTGTATATATTTGTGAGGTGACCCCCTTGAGCAGCAATAACAGCAACTAAATGTTTCCAGTAACTGCTGATCTGTGTGGACCAGCTGGTTCTGAGAGACATTTATAACACCTCCATGAACCAGGCCACTATCACAACAGTGCCAAAAAAGTCCTCAATAACCAACCTAAATGACTATAGCCCCGTAGCACTGACTCCTATAATGATGAAGTGTTTCGAGGCCTGATAAAGCAGCACATAACCTCCCACCTCCCCTCCACATTCGACCAGTTCCAGTTTGCTTACTGTCCAACCGCTCTACATAGGATGCAGTTTCATTTGCACTCCACCTGAGCCTTAACCATCTGGAACCTGAAGAACACTCATGTGCAAATGCTGCTTGCTGATTTCAGTTCAGCATTCAACACCATTATTCCCCAGCATCTGGTTTGCAAACTGGCACCCCTGGGCTTCAACTCCATCTTGTGCAACTGGATCCCGGACTTCCTCTCCGACAGGCCTCAGTCCGTGCGCGTGGGGGAAGAACACCTCCTCAAATGCATATGATACTACAGTAGTGGGCCTGATTTGGAGCAATAACAACAAGGCCTACAGAGAGGAGGTGCCGTATCTGGCTGAATGGTGCAGGTGGAACAATCTTCTACTGAATGTCAACAAATCAAAAGAACTCATTGTTGACTTCAGGAAGAGCCCACCCTGCCACTCTCCACTGATTATTAATAACACTGAAGTGGAGGTGGTAGAAAGCACCAAGTTCCTGGGGGTGCACATACCAAACAAGCTATCCTGGATCCAGAATGCCACATCTCTGATAAAGCGAGCGCAGTAGCGTTTGCACTTCCTTCGCAGGATGAGAAGGATACATCTGTCTGCCAACATCCTCACCATGTTCTACCGGAGCACCATAGAGAGTATACTGACCAATGACATCTCTCTATGGGGCGGCAGCTGTTCAGCTGCAGACTGGAAGGGCCTCCAGAGAGTGGTGAGGATGGCAGAGAAGATTATCAGGACTTCTCTTCCTTCTATCAAGAACATCGGTGCCAAACGCTGTCTGTAGCGAGCGAAAAACATCATCAGAGCCTGCACACATCCACATCACAGACAGTTCTCTCTGCTGGCCTCTGGGAGGAGGTACCGCAGCCTGAGGTGCAGAACAGCCAGGCTCTGCAAGAGCTTCATACCTCAGGCCATAAGACTTCTGAACTGCAAATAGTCTGTTGTCAGGTTTGAGGATGATGCAATATCCAGTGAAATAATTCAGTACAATAATTCATTGCAATAATCCAGTGCAGTATTTTTATGCGTCTTATTACTTTATCACTTTATTACTGTTTACTGTTTGTTTTTTATACTTTTTACTGTTTTGTTTTTAGACACTTTTATTTAAAATTTTTTAAGTTCTTGTTCATCTTGTGTTTTTGGGGTTGTTGTCTCTCTACATGACCCATTTCCTCTTCAGATTCACATTTTCTTTTAGAATTCACTGGTATAATTCAGAAGTCATTGGTCCATCAATGATAGTGAGCTGTCCTGGTCCAGATGCGGCAAAATAGGCCCAAACGAGGATATTACCACCCCCATGTTTCACGGGCAGGATGAGGTTCTCATGAATACAGTGTTGTTCCATATCTAGATATGAGCCTCTCATTTAAACCAAACAATTCTACTTTGGTCTCATCTTTCCAAAACATTTTCCCAATTGTCTTGTGGCTTGTCCACAAGCAACTGATAGGCAGAAAGGTTCATCCTGGAGAGTAGTGGCTTTGTCCTTGCCACTCTACTATGCAGACCATGGTTGTTCAGTGTTCTCCTGATGGTGGATTCATGAACATTAACATTAGCCAATGTGAGAGAGGCCTTTAGTTGGTTAGAAGTTACCAAGTCTCATTACATTGATTGGAAACACATCTGAACAGATGGACTCTTATTTGGCCTTGAAATCAACTTAGGATTCTAGAGGTCCGCTTACTTTTGCACTCACAGATATCTAATATCGCTTAGATTAAACAAAAGTACAATTTTTCAGTTTCATTTGTTTGATTGGGTTCTCGTTGTCTACTCTTCAGACTCATGTGAAAATCGCCAGAAATGGAGAAAATTATTTTAAGTAGCACTGTATATCCATGCAAATATTTATAGACACATAGATATATGATGTTACATAATACATTATTATTTAATATTTGTATGAATAAGCTGCTAACATCAATTCCATGTCTATCATTTTCCGTCTTTGGCCATGTTCACACTACTGCAGTTTTACTTTTATATAAAAGCCAATAACAGATGTCGAAATGGAAATTTTAAATATCTTAAGGAGTAGTTCAAAAAACGCTAAAATCAGCACACAAGACAGACCAGAATAAGAATGAGGAAGCAGCAGAAACACAAACATTGGGGTAATGTTGTTCTTTTTATGGAAATGCAGTGTATGTCACATAACCTGCTTTTTAATACCTGCACAGAGTAGTTATGGCAACACTTGGTTTCCATAAGACAGAAAGAGTGTGAACATAGCCTTAAGGCTGGTTCATGCTTCATGGTTGGATACACACAACATGCCCAAAAGCTTCAGTTAATCATTAAAAAGCATGCATCAGACTAGATTGGACTCCATGTTAAACATAGTGGACTAGCTTCTATTTATTTCTAGCATGTTGTTGTGTTGAAAATCGCTAAATGCTATGTACTGCATGGAGAAAGTCAACATGTCATTTGTGTGAAATGAACCCAAAGCGCATCACAATATCTTCTCTCACTCAGGAATGTGGAGACCTTGATTTTTTCAGTTTTGAGGCGCATGAAACATGAACCAGCATTTACAAGTGGAACTCTTTGATGCAGGATAGATTTTAAAGTCAGTTCGAGGTTTTGTGTGAAACTCACGGAAGACTTTTGTCTGTGTTTCGAAGGGGTCATTGCCTGGGGTTATTCGGATGATTGGTGGAGGGGTGGGCTTAACAACTGTGGATCCAACAGAGGAGAAATGAGGTAGAGAACCTTTTGGAGGAACTATGACATGTTGAACTTTAGTCCTGGTGTTTTTGTTGTCAACACACATGGAATATTTCTTTACACTATCTACTGATGCAGTTAGCAGCAAGAAAGAAACTTTCACATCATCAGCATAAACTGTAACTTTTTAGGGCGTTACGTCTAACACTAGAGGTGAGTTTACCAGGCACACGAGGACTTCTGGTGCTGGTGGAAGCCTGCTGCACTGTGGTCGTCTCCTGAATGAAAGAGAAAATTAGATTCCACAGCAGCAAGAATGACCACCTACTATCACTACATTAAAAACAGAAACAGCCTCTTACCGTCCGCTCTGGTTCTGAAGGGAAAAGTGATAGAGAGTAATTAAGAACTGTGAATTCACATGATCTGTTGACACAAACACGTAAAAATGTTTGGTTCCTTTTACGAATCCTGAAGGACTCACCTTCTATGTCTGGGTTGGGTTGAAACATGATGGTCTCTCTGATATTTTGAAGAAAGTAGCCTTTTCCAGCAGGGCAGATCTTACTGAAGGCCACTGAATGGCGAAAAAACAGAGGGATTTATTGTTACTTTATTTCTGAATCACTTTAATATTTACAGATAGAAACATCCTGAACTACATAAAATATATGAGGCCAGTCCATTAGGTACACTATGCACTATGACAACAACAAATGGGAACTTTGTCCTTCATGAAGCTAAGATTTAGAGAAAGACTTTTATGTTAGAATGCATTTCTTTTCACTATAAATCCCAAAAAGTTATACAATGGAAAAACATGATCCCAACAGCTATTGTTTCCTTTGAGAAATATTAAGTAAAGACTGAGTAGGGTTGCAACTAATGATTTATTTCATTATTAATTAGTCAGCTGTTTATCTTAATTATTTACCAGTTGATTGCCATCAAATACTTTATTTTACAGCCCAACACTTAAGCCCTTACACTGACTGGGTAAAGTCTTCACTTTTTAGACGCTGGAGAAGCAAACGTCGATGAAAATAGCTGCAGAATTTCCATGTTTAGAAGAGTGTCCTCAACAAGAATGAGTAACTCTCCATGTAAACAACAACACACAACTGAGCTGCATGAAGTCCTTGAACTATTACATCACATACAGAGGAAATCTGGGGTCAAATGTCTGTCCTGTGTTCTTAAAGTCCCCATAAATTCTGATTCAATGATGATTTCATATGCTATGTCCAGTATCGAGTCAAACAGAAAAAGGAGGCGTGTACTAATTGTACGTCTCAAATTTTCATGTCCTCCTGCGTCCCCCTTTAACAGAAGACCTTCCAGCTTCAGTTCTTTGCTCGTACATGTATTAGCAGTCCCTGCTCAGGCATCACAGCAGACTGGGCAGCCTGCCGAGCTCCCTGTTTTTACAGGAAAGACACTAATGTCCTGAAGCAAATTGCACTCCTCGAGCTGTTTCATGGGGACTTGAAGCGACTGTGTTTGTAAAATGTGTTTACAGGTCGACAGCTGTCATGCCCATTGACAATCACTCACCTGTGCCCACCTGAGGACATCTTTCACAGTTACGGCCCCACGCTTTGCCCACCGTGCAGCAGCACATCTCCTGGGTGATTTGGGTCAGCAGCGGGTGCTCGCAGCCCCTGGTCTCAGATGCTATCCGGAAGCACTGTCCGTGCTCAGCTGGAGACTCTAACATGGGAGACAACAGGATTTCATTTTGCAGTATCTGAACGGAAAACTTGGGAATAAAACATTCACATCATTCAAGTGGATACGCAGAGATTCCTCTTACTCACCGACACATCGATTCCTCTCCAACGTGTAACCAGACTTACAGGAACATTTGAAACTGCCCAGTGTGTTCAGACAGTCTCCGTTCTGACAGACACCCTGCATGGAGCACTCATTGATGTCTTCGAGGTCAGGAGAGGAAGTGTAAAAAAGAAAAGAAAACAAGAAAGGAACTGTAGTTTTCTACATAAATATTTTAGTACATACAACTGGAAATGTTAACAACAAGGGAGATTCCAAACTGAGCTCTTAACCGGACCTGTCGGTGTTACCTTGACAGTGAGTGCTGTTGAATCTTTTATAGCCTTGTGGACAGGTGGAGCCGTATTCCTCCACAATAGTCTGTTTGACTGATGCATCTGAGGGAGGAGAAGACACAAAGAAAAGAGGGAAACACCTGAGAAAACCAATTGGAATGGCTGCAAGATGATATAAAAAAAAGTCTAACTGCAAAGGCCTTAACTAGTTTGCAATTTAAAAAGGTTGCAGTTCCACATTGTTTCAAAACAGACAATTGTAGGTCAATTGTAGTGTTGCTCAAGCGCCCGTTAACATCGCTGTGTCGTTCTAAATTTAAAAAAATGAAACAAGCACACAATACAATAATAGACATGTTTCTGACACCAGTTGTAACTTCCGTTGAAATGGAACAGGTTGGAGCCTGTTGCTTTTTTGCCAGTAGTGTAAAACGCAGCATAATACACGGAACTGAAGCAACTCCAAGCACTGAGGCTGCATAAAGTTAATATTTACCGATTTCTGCAGTACGTGGAAATGTCTGATGTTTAAGACGATTTGAAAATGTTACACCATTTCTAGGCACCCACAAGGTGTTTTTTTCTGAATCCCCTTTGCACAGCCAGTGGCCATGCGTTCAAACGTCTAAACTTTTCTCTCACGCTCTTTAAACTACGCAATCACCTTTCAACACATCTTTCAACAAATGTAACACCATCAAAGCCTTCAAAGAAAGCCTGAGCAAGGGGTTCATGTTCACGTGATTCCCGATTTGTAGAATTCATGACATCCCATTTGTTTTTGTTTGAAGCATAGCGTCACCCGTACGGGTTGTTTGGGTGCTTCCAATTTTGGAAACAACAAACTAGGCATGAAAACATCCTAACAAAGCTAAGCCTACACTATCCAAAGTAAAAAAAAAAAAAAAAAAGATATTTTCCAGTGCTTTTAAAACTGACTACTTGACCCCATTATGTCTCCCTGGCACAAATCTGAAAACATAAGAAACTAAATTATGGCAAAAACATTGTCCATGACAGTCGTCTGTATATTTCATATGTGTATATCCCTTAAACACAGAAAAACGACTTTGGAGGCAGTATTGCATTTTTTGGCATGCTTCTGCAGTGTGGAAGCTACTGAAGCTCCTATGACCAACTCTGACAACGGTTTTTGAGAAATAAGCTTAGTAGCTTGATGATTGAGAGTAAGATGAGACGGGTAGTACATCTCAATCTGTCACACAGATGACAGCCAGCAGCCAGTTCAGTAAGACAGAAAACAGACTAGCTAGTTAACTCATGTAACTCGAAGGAAACAAAAATACATTTATATTTAAGTTGTCTACAAGAAAAGCTCCATTGAATAAAAATGTTAGAGATTCAGGTGTTTCTAGTATTCGTGCTTAACTGAAGTTAATATGAGCAGTCGCTGTCATGTTTGACAGCCACAGTTGTCTTCCAGAATCTGCATATTTCCCAAAATGTGATCCAGTTTTATCATTTTGTCCCATTTTTTTTTTCTAATGGTAGTTTTTATGGAGCCTTTCTTAAAGTGTAGTTTGTAATACAATAGACTGAAAAAAAAGTCTTTCATGAGGTCTGAACTAAAAAAAAAAACGTAACACTCTTCTTCTTTTTCTTACCCTGTGTGAGCCTTGAAACTCTGACACAGAAGTCTGTTCTAATTTTCCACAAGGGAGTGAAAACATGTAAGGCAGTTTTATTACATAGCTGTGGGAGCACGGCACATTGTGAAAGCACAAAGAAAAGAGAGGCAAGATCACAGGTTTGCTATTTTTCATGAAAAAAAAAAAAAAAAAGAGGATCTTGATCATGCACACGTACATAACAAAACAGACAGCACTCTAGGCAAGAACACAGTTATCTGAAAACTAACCAGACGAAGAGTATCAGGTTTTGTCAAAGGCTGCATTGTCTGAGCCAGGTCTGGGAGACGGAATAATAGCGGAGTGGAAAAAACGTGAGTAGCCAAGATTTTCTTGAAATTCAATCTTCTGCAAAGTGATGACAGTCCTGCACTGGGCAGGCCCATAGGAACACGCTTAAGTAGAGGGTTATTTTCCACATTCTCTTTTTCTGTCTCACTGTCTGTGTGTAATTCCCGTAATTTCTTCCGTTTTCTCCTTCCCACAATTTCACACACACTCCCTACTCCACCTCACCACTAACTTTCATGTGCTCATTTTTATAGGGGTATGAAGTGAATTGTTTTAATCCAGGGCCATAATTTCACGAGGTGGAAGGTATAAATAAGTGGGAGTGCCTGACGATCTAGGTGCAATAAACAGTAATTCAATCCCAGGAACACACAAGCTGTTGATCGCACAAAAATGTTAATTCACATCTGATTATAAAAACTTGACATAACTGAACACAGACTGTATGTCATCTATGAAGAAAAAAAAAAGTGATTTGGTGTGGCTTGGGAGGCTTTACTTGAAGTACAGTGGAACTCACTTGGTAGTTTGGGGCACTGGTAACACTTGTTTTGTCCCCATGAATTCCCCACACTGCCACAGCAATCCTCCTGATTGGTCAGAACAGGAAGCGGGGTGCTGTTGCACTAAAGCGACGAGAAAGAGAAACGTTATCAGCGGACATGACAAGCCTGTGTGTCAGGCTCAGGATTTATCAACTCACGGCTTGTTTGGGAGTGGTCTCCTGGAAGCAGCGCCCCTTTGGTTTGTGCCTCGGAGGGAGCAGGCGCGGCCCTGTCTTGTGAGGAGGCTTGACATCTGATTGGTCAAGGGGGTGAATGACTACAGAAGTGTCCGGCGTGTGGTGGACACGTACATTAATCTGCACTGAAAGCAGAGGAAAGGTGAATATCAGTGGAATGAAATGTATCATGAAGCAACTGATGAATGCTGCAGCAAATGATAAATACCTTCTGATGAGTGGTGCGAAATGGGTAGGGTGAAGACGGAGTGGGTTTGCGTCAACTGCGTGCGCCCGATCCCTAACTGCTCATGTTTCTGGCCGTCTGGCTTCAGGTGTACGGGGTACACAGGCTGCTTGTTGCCTCGCGCTGCCTGAGCTTGCTGCTGGAGTGGAAACTGGCAGAGACGACCGGTAAAGCCGGGAGGGCACAAGCAGTGCTTCCGTGAGCTGCATACTCCTCCATTCATACACGTCAGGGGACACACGACTGCAGAGAGAAACAAGAAAGAATTAGTCATGCAGAAATGAACAAGTTCATCCTCATGAATTAACTCAGATTGAGAAGAAAAATGTCTAAACGTAAGTGGCAAAAGCTTGAGAGTGGTTATAAAATAATGTGTCTCATGAGACTTAAATTGCTGATTTGAGTTCAGAGAGAGACTGACTTTTATATGATCATGTGAACAAGCAGGTGATTTAGCATTAAAAACATAAATGAGGCCGACAGACAGGAAAGCTTGTGGCATAATGAGGACCGCGTAAAATATTCACGTTGAACTGCACTGACATGTCGTTGCAGCCGGCTGGCTGAGCAGGAAAGCAGGTAAAGTCATTGATCTGTATAACAGCTTCATTCCAACATATGGGAAAGATCTTGAAATCTGTGGGAAAGCTGCAGGCTGGAGAGAGGTTCATGGCACATACAGTATTCACTGCAGTTTTATTGAGTCTCCCATTGTGTTTATTTAAGCGCAGAGCTTTTTGAAATTCCCACAATAGAACAATCAGAGGAAACTGATAGAGAGAGAAAGAGAGAGAGAGCAGGGCAGTGAGGAAAACAGCAAGCGGAGGTGAATCCAGAGAAAGATTAAACCGAACAGTACTACTGGCAGAGAAGCAATAGTTCATGAAGGAAATACCTGAGCCAATATACATGTTTAAATAGCTTACTCTGCATGTATATTTCATCAAAGCAGCCAAACATCTGAAATGACATAATCCTAAATTAACACAGAAAACTGCAGAAAACTCAACACACTTTTCTTTTCAATCATGAATATCTGATTAACTGTGGCTGGTCCAGCAATAGCAAATTCATCATTCACTGTGAGTTATTTAACCAGTGAAGCACGTGCTTTTCAACTGTGGCCCTGCCCCGCACTCATTGCTTAGGGTTATCTACTCCTACCTAAATGCCATGTGTAATTCTCCAACCAGTATATGATACCTCATATATGTACACTGATCAGGCATAACATTATGACCACCTTCCTAATATTGTGTAGGTCTCCCTTGTGTCTCCAAAACAGTTGTGACTCATCAGAGAATGGACATGGGCCTTCTGAGGGTGTCCTGTGGTGTCTGGAAACAGGATGTCTTCAATGGGGGCCTTTGGGTCCTATGGGCTGAGGGGAGGGGCCTCTGTGGATCATCACACAGATACTTGATCAGTATGGGATCTAGTGAAATTGGAGGCCAGGTCAACACCTTGTGCTGTTTTTCATGTTTTCTGAGATGTTCCTAAACCTTTTTTGTGTGTGTGTCAGGCTGCATCCTGCTGGGGATGGCTGCTGCCATCAAGGAGTGTCATTGCTATGGGGTGGGGGTGCCTGGTCTGGTCTAGGTGGGTGCTACATGTCTAAGTAACATCCACATGAATGCCAGGTCCAAACGTTTCCCAGGAGAAGACTGGATTGTCACAAGATGATCATTGTTATTTACTTCTCCTGTCAGTGGTTTTAATGTTGTGGCAGGTCGGTGTATATTCACACTTTATGCCTGTAATAGAATGACTATTGTCAGTGACACAGTACCATGCACGGTATCTTTATGAGCACACTGTTTACCCACTAAGCCTTTTTACAATGACTCTATTCACTCTATACTCTATTCATTTTTTTTTCATCATCAGTCTCTCATGCAGATGGACTGTATAAATTCGTCTTGCCCTCTCTTCTCTCTCCTTTTCTGTCTCTACCTGGCTGACCTCAAGCACATGTGTCCCCCGAATGAGCTGGGTTAATCTTTATTTGCTTCACAAGTTCCAGCTTTTCACATAGTTTTTCTAATGTTTATGTTAAATTTATCTTACGTTGATGTTGGTCTTATAGCAAACTGAATACATACAACTGGTCAAGCTTCAGCAGTAACTAGGGGAAATGTTAACAATAAATCAAGAAAAAATTAAAAATGAATGAATGAAAATATTAGTTATTTGCATCTCTGCTGTCTATCTGGTCAGAACCAGACATGAACAAGACTTCAATTGGCCAAGTAGTTTCATTATTCAGCTCTATTGTTGTCCTAACTTAACTTTATCCAATCAGTTTATTCATATTCTTTCCTCTTTTACAATTTAGACCAAAACTTTTATACAGTTGGTGTAATTCCCTTGTTTTCACTATGGTTTGTTAGGTTTTGTCTCTTTTCTTGACACTATTTGAACCTGAATCGTAATCTCCTTTGTAAATACAGTCTCTATTGTGTCATTCACCAATGACCACAGCCGCATAAACACTGGACCTCTAAGTTACTTCTTTCTCCTACTGCACACCAAATTTGTCCGTCAAAATATTTAAGGAGGAGAGGAGAGGAGAGGAGAGGAGAGGAGAGGAGAGGAGAGGAGAGGAGAGGAGAGGAGAGGAGGGGCCTCTTTCTACTGCTGAGCCGAGAGTGTACACATGGAAGTAATTAGGTGCGTATTGCCAGTGAGTCTAGGCTGCGGCGTAATTAGGGGACTAGATCACTTTAAACACAGCAGGGACATCCTCACATAGTGAAAGTCTGGCAGAAAAATGAAAGAGCCTCAATGAGACACCCAACTAGTGGGATACAATAATTTAAATCAGAAGCAAGCAGGATCCTTCAGAAGCAGCCTTTCTCATGTGACAGCGGTCTCGAATCATTAGGCCCGGGTGCAGGCAGCAACATGCAGAATCGAGCTGGAAGGTTCAAGCGTTGCAGCAAAAAAAAAAGTCGCCTACTCAACTCAGACTTCCTCTGACATAAGAGCTCCAGTTTCCATGGTTCACATTTCACCTCAGCACTGGATTTAGAATGAGAGGAAAGTGGGAAAGATGTGGGGGTTGAAAATTGAGATTGCAGACACAGAAAAAGAGTGAAAGAACCTCCTTCCAAATGTCATTACACAATCAAAACCCACAGAGACGGGGGAGACGACATACGGAAGGCAAAGTCTGGACTGAGGTCTCGTCTGGCTGGGATGGTGTCTGAACGAGGCCCGGGCGCTCTGATGTAGCCAGTGCTACACCAACTACACACAAAGGAAGGGAAGGAGGATCAAATTTCATATTTGGGTTATGTTTCTTGGGTGGGAACCGGGCTGAGGGTCCTGTGAATGAGACCCTTTGATGTTGTGACAAGGCCAGTGTGGCGCTTTGCATGACATAGAGCTGATTACAGAGAAAATACATTTCACGACACGGACGAGAAACCGTTCAGGATTTAATGCAGCTCAGTCATGCCAGCTCTGTTATATCCACCGCTTATTCACACATGTCCTGTTTGGCACGTTCAGTTTGGTGCATCATGTCTGGTGCATCATGCAGTTGCTTCTATGACTGGTCAGTTTTACACTGACTCATCAAACACAGTTTTATCCACTTGTTGACTCAAACAGGAAATGAAAGGCATTAAGGCTTATGTAGCCTTGGCCTAAAAGATTGTCCAGGTTTCTGGGGAAAATTTGATGCTTTGTTATTGTCTCCTGGCTGTATAGGAGGATGAAAGGATGAAAAAATATTCTTTTAAAGTTGTGCAAACTGAGATGGCATCACTACAATGTGCAACTTACACTAAATTATAAGTGCAGAATCTGATTATAGATGTGTAATCTTTCTTTATATACTGTATAACAGCAACAGCAGGTGAGACTAGGAACAACTAGGAACACAAACAAATAAAACTAAATCTATTCATACTTAAAGTACCTAAAATGGCACTTTAACTTCAGGTCTGTTCAGTTTTGGCCAGGGGGATTTTCTTTCTTTTTCTACTGTTTTGAAATGAAATGCAATTAAATGCATTTTTCCAGACATTACAAGAGCTTGAGTTTACAATATTCATGTCTGTGTCTATTATTTGATTCAGTCGTCCACTAAAATCCATTTAAAATGAGGTTTTGAAGGCTTCCAGGTTCATTTCAGCCCAGTGTCAAGTCAAATCTCCCAACAACAGGTGCTATGACAGCTGCACTTCATGCCTGCATTATCCTCATCATTGGATTGTGTTTGATTAGCTGTGTTGTGTCTATTTGTCTTGAGAGCTGTGGGAGGACTGACTAATTTGTGTGTTAAAATAACATAATATATCGAGCTCCTCTACTTCACATCTGCCTCCTTCATTTAAGCTGGAGTCACACATACTATGCACAGGCTAATGTTTTCTGCAGATCTTGTGTATGTGTGAGTGCCATTACGCGGAGGGTGTATCGTGCTGGAGAGCTGCTGTGGTTAGGTGACTGCACCGCATTACATGCTGAGGAGAGCAGAAAGCCTCAAAGTTGAGATCATAGCTAGGATTTTACTTTCCAGCTGACTTTCTCTTAAAATCGTCACCTCGGAGTTCATTAGAAGAATTTATGATCCAAAATCGCTCCTTGATTGTTTGTAGGTTAGTTCAGCGTCTCTGAGGCAGCCGCCTTCCACTCTGCACCACACCTTTGTCATTACAGATCTCACACATTCCTGAGACTGGAGGTGGTGTGTTATTAAAAATCAAACGTGCCTAAGAGTTATTTGGTGGTGCAAATGAATGTGAGGCATGAGCAGGGCTGGCTCTGAATGGTGTGGGGGTTGGACTTTATCTTCAGCATTATTTTCCACATGCTCCAGTCAAAGAAAATGGAGACAGCTGAGAACAATCGAGCATTTACATCTTTTAGATGTTCACAAAGAGTTAACTTTATTCACTGTAATTACCAGTCTGAAGGAAGACATGCTGCTCTGCCATTAGATATGTTGCTATATAAATCCAGAATATGGCTGCAGTTAAGCTAAGAAAACATTCAAAGTTGATTTTATCCTTTGCTGTCATGCTTTGAAACCTAATTTAATATTGCTGGTATGTTCCAAGACTCAAGAAACGTATAATTTTCCCACACAGCACTGAAGGGTGAACTGCACTGCGTGAGGAGACAGGAGGCAGGGAGTCTCTTTGCCTTTGAGCTCTTATCACTAGTGTTTCATGTGACAGGCTGAGGGCTCTCTCAACAAAAACGTCCCAATATGCTCCTAGAGGAGCAGGGGGGCCATACATTTGTCATTTATATTGGATATCTGCAAGTCAGGAAGAGATTCTACGAATGATGTGACATTTCAGTGGGATTAGTGTGGTTCCCAGACACTTTTTTTTCCTTTCAGAAAAAACATACTGGACATTCCTCAGCTGCTAAGTAAGCAAGCCCAGTGTAACCAGAAGGGCACGCGTGAAAAAGAAACCATGTATGCTCATAAAAACGCACAGGGCTACACTCACAAAGATATTTTTCATATTCAAAGAAAGAAAGAAAATGTTGCCCTTTGAATGGCCTGTGAAAACGCACCCACCCACTCACTCCTGTCTGTCTGTCTGGAGATGACGCATCGTCAGCCCCCTCCCTCCACAGCGTCCTTTCAGCCGCACCCTCCTAGCGCAAAACAACAAATTACAGCCCTCCAAACCGCAGCTCGTCGAGCTGAAAGCTACTGAAGACAAAATCCCCAACCGTACAGACGATACAAAGGCCCGAATCTGATTTGTCCCTTTCTTACAACTTACCCATTCTGCAACATTCAGACACCAAAACCAGTGGCGATGTCCACTGAGTCACTTTCACTATGATTCAAACCGTGTCTGAATCAAGCCACTGATTTAAAACTGGTCGATATGCGATTGTTTCCATGATCTCGCTGGTTGATGCAGATGCAGGAATAGGCACTGATACAACCACGAGTCATGTTTCCACTGGGGGAGTTTTCCAATTGTTATCCTGCGCAGACACTGACTTTTAAAACTCAGTGGAAGAAATGATCAGAATTAATTAGTAGAAACTTTTCTTTGGTAGAATATGTACCGAACAAGTATCCTACATCAAAATGTAACCACTTGTAGCTTTGTTTCATTCACATGCCTTTGGACTAAAAAGGCTTTGAGAATCTTGAGGTTGAACATTTTGAGAAACCGAAACATTGGTCATACAGTACAGGTGGGTATACGCTGCAAGAAGCTCCAGTGACGGATGCTAACCTCACTGTCACGTTATACAGTCACTGTTTAAAAGTATTCCTCCTTATACTATTTTTCTACTACCATGACGTGAGAGCAAAGTGACTAAACAACACTGGCTCCCATGAACCGAAAACACACTTGCCACCAAAGCCACTGTCTCAGAAGAGAATAGAGGAATGGCTACCATCACATGATGCGCTTCCCTTTATCATCAGCACCAAAGCACAAAACCACGTCTCCAAATACACCTACCATCAACTGGCACTGTGAGACCGCATACCACACGAAGCGAGCAGCGACGTATGAAGTGGGTCAGACTCCTGCAGCTGACCCAGACACTGGGAGTAAATGACATAATCACTGCCTTTTGAAAACACAAACCTGGGTATGCATTCCTCCTCCTCCTCCTCTGCAGTACTTTCTGTCAACCCCTGAGTGGCCTCGGCCTCAGCTATCCAAACAATAGCGCTGCCCTTTGCCTGAGTCGAGCGCTGTCGCCAAAGGCATTCATTACCTCTCACAGTCGGCCTAGAACAACAGTTTGTTAACGTTACAGAAACTGGACGATGACGACGGTACGAGCAGACTCCTCCTGAAGCAGCCACCATCAGATGAGAAGATGAGGAACGGCTCTAAGAGAGAAGGGTAGTAATTATCCAAATCTAAATCAAACTCTGCTTTGCACAATGTGATTTTCACATGTCATGGAAATATGCAATGTGGTTTACATAGCTCTTGGGTGGGCACAAATCCAGTTTTACACTGTCACTGCCCTCTGGCAAGGATATTTGAGGAAAGAGAGCCATGGAGTCAGACAGGATCTTGGCACCTATGCAGATGATGTCATGTAATGACTATCTAAGACACTTGGCTATAAGGACTGGAGGGCAGACAGGTAGAGGAGTGCTGACAGTGCTCTGCTGAGATTATGTCAGAAACCTGCCTCGCGGGATAGTCAGCACCGGAACGCGTGGCAGGTAACATCTGTAAGCTGCAATTTCTCGGGCCATGGCAGCAGGCAGCGCTGGCAGAGTCCGTGTTATTCTGTTTACCCTGGCTAATCGCTACAGCTACAGGGTCCCGCGCGTTGTGGGTGCAGTCCCTAGCGCTCGCATTCCTCTCAGTGGCTTTAAATAACTGCTCCGTTTCTCCCCCTTGCTACGCAAATGGGAGGAGAGTGTCAAAGATGGCAAAGAGGGCTGTTTGTTTAAGTTGGGTTTAGTGCACTCGAGCACACTCATATGCAAATATACACCCTGTTC
The DNA here is from genome assembly GCF_963514085.1 of Chelon labrosus. Taxonomy (NCBI): domain Eukaryota; kingdom Metazoa; phylum Chordata; class Actinopteri; order Mugiliformes; family Mugilidae; genus Chelon; species Chelon labrosus. Next base: position 2,642,399 of record NC_140350.1, on the reverse strand, counting down.
CCTTGTGACATTTAAAATAAAAACACCTCTAATTGCCACTTTGTTTTCCAAACTTTATTTTATAGGAGGTTTTTTTTTAGTTTTTCCCAGAAAGTGATGACTTAGAAGAGAGCCGACAATGGATTTAGGACTTTTAACAGCCTATGATCTTTTAGAGAAGGTCACAGTAAAATGAATGAATGAAGGTTACTGTTAGAACCTTTAGATTAATAAGGACATATACTAAAGGCCTGGAGACACCATGATTCCAGGTTTTATCAAGACTCAGCTGTGATATTTACCTTGACTTTTTATGACCTGGCTCACGTTTATAAATGACTCCATTCTATTCATAAACACATCCAATGCTCATATTCCAATTTTCTATATAGCCATCACGCTTGCGCAACAACAGTAAAAGGTTAATGAGAACAGAGGGCTCCAAATAACCCCATGTATTATTTTCCCAACCAGCATAAATAGACAGGGAGAGGCGACAGAATGCGCATCCATAAATATTAAATCTCAGCCTTGACAAGAGCGTGACGGAAAGCCGTGCAAAGCCATGCGAGACTCATTTCGCCAAAGGTAAGACGCTTTCGTGATTGATAAACTGCAAGTGAATGTGCCTGAGACCCCCCCCCCCCCCCCCCCCCCTTTGCAAACGTGTGTTCGTGATGGGTGTGAGCACGGGAGCCATGCCCAGCTCTGCCTCTGAGGTCAGGCCAACCTGTGGCAAAAATCCGGAGTGCTGCAGGTTTTTGGTTGCCTGTGTTAGACCGCCTTCTCCAAAACTTGGCACGGCAGAAAGAAGAGTGTGTGGGGAAGAGCAGAGGGCTTTCAAAGGTAAAATAAACTCAACTCCCTAAATAGGGAGAAAGCAGAACCAGCCCCTGTCCACTGTATTTAACTGACTTGTCTTTGTTTTCAAGCTCCCATGGACCTCTGACCCACGCCAAGGGAAAACCAAAACAAACCACAAAGCTACTACTGTCACTTTACTCTAAATACAAAACCACATGGGGAATCCTGAAATACCATTTACACTTCTCATGGTGCTCGTTTTAGGGGAGTCAAGCCCTGACTGGGGTATGATAAGACCACTTCCTGTGCAACATGAGGCCCCACACTTTTAGATATTCCAGAAAAAGCCAGGAATCTGGAGCAGCCTGGGCGTCTGGAGTCCCGATAAAGACGAGATGCCGCTGAGATGCAGAAGTGGAACAAAGCTCAGAGGGCTGTTTGGGATTCAAGCAGCAGCTGTCAGCAAGGCTGATATATGGGATGCTTCTGTGCTTGCAACGGCAGGAAAAAAATAGACTTATTCGCTTCGGTCAGGACAACCAAGTATGTAACCAGTTTATTTTGAAAGCTTATCTATTGAGGACTACTAAAAATACAAGCCTGACGCACGCATTAAGGAGCACTCAGTCTCCTAGGAGCATATAAGCATCTATCACCTTCTATTCCTAGTCTCCAACTATTTACAGGCAGATTTCAAATGTGGAGGATGAAAAAGATGATGTATAGTAAGTTAGCCCTTCCATTGTTTTATCACCCAAACCCATAGAGATTGTTACAAAGACAGTTTTCTGCCAATAAACAAGTCCAGGTTCAGGAGAGATTAAGAAGAGAGTGTGAAAAAAGAATGTAGTTATTTAACTCTGCTGTGCCATACAATAAAATAAATGCAGCAGTCATAGTTGAGCAGGATGCACTCATTCTTTTATTCCCCGCATAAACTATAACAATGCCTCTGGCCCAACAGATAAAGACTCCTGTGATGACTTACACGTGGAGTCCAAGAAAAGGGAATACTGTATGTTGCAGCAGCTTTTCTCTGCCTGCCAACACGCCTGGAAGGGTTTCAAACCTCCCCCGCTTTCATCAGTTTAAGGAAGAGTACAGTGAACTACAGATCTATTAATTGCGCAAGGATTGCCCTGGAGACGTATGAGAATATTTTATATATTTTTAATCCGGCTGCAGAGATTAAATATCTGTCCTTTCAGTGCACACTGCTCTGATTATATTTAACAAACTGACACTGGCTCTAACTGCCTCTTTTTAAACCATAACAGATTTTCTCTAATCTCTGTCTGTGTGCAGCTCTCTCAAACAGGACATAAATTACAAAGGAGCCGCATGTCACGCGTGTGATTTGTCCTCATGTGCCGCAGGTAATCCAGACTGAGACGATGTGCTCCGTCTGAACATCTAGGAGGTCTGCCTGCCTGTCTGTAACGACATAATCACACCCTGCTCACATCAAAGAGGCCATTATTCACATTTATTACTGATTGAAATTTAGATGATTGATGGTTATGATTTTTAAAAATGAAAGATGACTGCCGCTGTATGCAAACAAAGCTACTCAGGAAAACAGCTGGGAGAAACTGTTCAGTGTATTAGTTTAGTATTTTATGCTTATCAGTAAAGGATCAGATGCTCAAGTGCTACGTGGAGGGTGTCGCTTTGCATTGTGACAAACCTACAGAGAATTATCACCCGACTCCCTCTAGCCTGGAGGCAAGCCCTGCTTCCCACCACATTCATCCTCAGGAGACCTTGAATGTCTGTACCAGGTAGCAGCGTGGTGCATGGTGCAGCGTCAGGAGGATTTGTCCAAGTCTGAACAAAGTCATGGTGCAAACTGGTTTTACAGACTGACATTACCATCCGTGGAGCCAAAGCTATCAAATGGGTTCTGCTTGCTTTTCTGGGTTTAAATACAACCGTTAAAAACTCCAAGCATTCCTTTCTCAGAAGCAAAAACCTCCGCCAGCACTGATACGTTCTGTCTGTTTAAACCAGGGACATGAGAGTTCGTCATGGTCCTTACGTTTTCCGTCACTTTCTCATGTCAACCTTCTCTAACAAAGTAAAAAAAAAAGAAGAAAAAAAATGATTTTCAGAAGGTTTTTCTCTCTTTGTTACTGTCAAAGTTTTGGCTATAAAACTATATTTATCTGCTGGCAGACATCCCAGAATGAGATCACAACTAAAACCTGGCAGTTATTTTGGTCTTTAACCTCTTTGTTTATCAGATTTTGAAAAGACTGAAAGCTATTCCTGCATACTCTAACAAGAGCTCCATTTCTTCCTCTTTTATATTTCTGGGCCTCGCTGACATCACAAACTCTCAAATATGGAAAAGTCTTCATATTGTTGCTGCTATAGCTGCGGCCGTTTTAACACGGGAGAGAGAAATTTCCACTTGTCCACACCACATTCCAGCACTCACACTGAACAACACACACCTCCTGTCCAGGCAGCAGTGGAACCCTCTATCCCCCTCCGAATGAGCTCATATAGTTTAGCAAGGTTCTTTTCAGATCCTCTGACTGTGATATCCTGGAGACGGGTCAGCGTATGGAAGTTGTTGGGTTTTTTTTCTTCTTTTTTTTTATCCAGACCAAATGTGAAGCAGCGCGAGGCATTCCGGGAATTTAATGTCTCTCCTGAATTATTTGCCACAGAAGCACCAAAACGTGACGCGCCACAGGGAAGTCGGGGGGAGAAGGGGGAAGACTGGTGTCCGAGGCAACTGTCTGACTCTCCGCTGTGTCAAAGAGGAAGAATAGTGTCACGGCGCCACGAGTGGGAATCGCTTGACCTCGATTAAATCCAGCCTGCTCACCTCCACATGGGCATATGAAAGAAAACTGCTGGAGAGCCTGCATCTGTGTAGCTACTACTTCTCTGCGCTAAACGCCGCAACCCTGAGTTATTCTTACTCACTCTGCTGTTGACTTCGGGGTTGCTTAAAACCTTCAGAATCCGAACATAAAAACACGTGTAAGCATCCAACCAGGACAGAATCACCAGAAGAATTTGGAAAATGTTTTTTTATAGATAGAAATATGTGAGTTTTGAGGAAAGAATTTGGTTCTGGAGGCAGAAATATGAGGCCATATCATTATGGTGACTGACAAGTACTATGGTATTATTGACTTGTGTGTTAATGTTGGTGAAACAGAGACAAACAAAGCTGAACAAAAGCTCTTGGACCACATGTGTCATTTTTTAAAGCTCAGTCTCTCTCTAATTCTCTCCACTGAGTGACGTAAGCAAAGACGATCAGTGAAACCCATTTCTGGGCCGGAGTCTTACGTAGACCGCCAGGCTCCATGTCCCACCACAGCTGATCTGATACAGCGCTAGAAAAGGCCCAGCTCGTGCCAGGCAGACACTGGAGTCGAGGGGGGGGGGAAGGTATAGACTTTAAGAGTACATTTATACGCCATGTAATGAGCCTCGCCTTACTAATTAAACGCTGGAGCGTTTTCCAGCGACGCAGTGGAAGGTAAACCCACCCTCACCTCAGCCGAGCTACCTATTTATTTGCGGAGCGGCGTTTCTACCCACTTGACACAGTCTGAGTCTTAATGAACTCATGGAGGATATCTGGGATCACAATGGTACAAGTTATAAAGATGATATAGACCTTTAAAGGGAGGAAGCTATAAAGGAATAAATATAGCAGATTTTTGTTTGTGCTGGTTATTGTGGGGTTATGAATCACTAACAGGAGGTCACAGATTGATGCTGTAAAGACACGTGGAACGGAAATAAAGGACAGCCACTTGTGTCTTTTGTATATTGTGTTATTTCCATTTAAAATTCTACCTTTTCTCAACTCCACTTAACTTTTTTTCCAGTTTACTTCACAGCACGTTAACGTTTTGTTACAGTGATGGACGTCAAGTAAATGTAGTCAAGTGCTCACTTAAGTGTCGTCTTTCTTTTACGTGAGCATCTTGATTTGATTTGATTTGATTCCACATTATTTGAGAGTGCAATTTTAACAATTTATCTGACAGCTACAGTAACTTTACAGGAGATTAAACTGTCGCGACATAGTGACTGATTAAAAAAACAGTTGTTATAGAGTAAACAGTGAAGTTAATAAAAGTAGCGAGATCAGCTCTAATTCTGTCTGCTACAATATTTAAATGCTACTTAAATGTTAATGAATGCAGAACGCTGATAGAGACCATGGTGGCGTGACTACCTTTACTTTCACACTCTTTGCCTAGTATTTTAAATCGTGGTCCTGAGTAGCTCTGCCACCTCTCCTAACTTCAAGTGAACCCTGAAGAAGCTGAACGCAGTCATTCTGCCTAAGGAGTCATGTTATTCAAATTACCTTTTCTCTAATGTTAGAGCTAGAAGTGTTTCCCTTATAATGCAGCACAAATGGGCCTTGTCAAACTAACGGACCACTCCAGCTTGATGCTTTTTTCCACTGCTGCCTTGCAAAGACATTAAAACGGGGTAAGTATATAATTTGGTTCAATTTGAAGCATTTTATGGAGTTCCATAGTAGTAACTGGAAACTTCATTGTCCACAAAAAGTTCATTTATGAGCACACAAACAGGCCTCTCAGCTCACCTCGGATTCTCCACATAGAGGGAAGCCTATAAACCCAGAGGTCAGGGCAGCACTATTGGTTAATCGCAGCGGCCTATTTATATCCTCTCATAAATAAACAGCATTGTTTCAGCCTGCCTCGGTTACTCACCGACCCTGAAGCCCTGGCCGATGAGCGTGTCGGCCGCCTGTCCGTTCTCCGCGATCAGCGTGGTGTTGTTGCCCTGCTCGCAGGTATCCTGACACTGTCCCTTCAGGCAGATCCGCTTGCAGATGAGGGGAGCGATGACCACCTTGAAGCGCTCCCGTGTGGAGGAGCGCTCCGTGCACCACGCCAGCCTGTGGACGCTCAGCCAGATGACAAGCAGATGGGGGATCAGAGAGGGCATCCTGGCATCCTTCACTGCCCTCCACAGAGACCCGGGGACATTAAACCACAAGCCGAGGGGTTCAGCTCCAGCTCCAAAGCGCCCGCTTTGTTAACAGAGGCAGATTTTGTATTTTTTTATTTTTTTTATTTTTTTTTTCGTGTATCATGCGGCGGAAAAAAAAGCGCGTCCCCCCTCCTGTTTTCTCCTTGAGGAAAAAGAAAATCACTTCCCTCGCGTTCCCAGGTGATCCGTCTGCAAAACCCACACGTCTGGCATCTTTGGAAGTTTCTCGTTGCCCTCGTTCCAAAAGTTGCTGAAGTTGCCCTCGCCTTTGTCGCTCTTCCTTCGTCTTCTCGCCTGTTGCTTTGGAGAGTTAGAGAGAGTGCGTATGTGGGCTTGGGAGAGAAAGAAGGGAGGAGAGGAGAAGGGGTGAGCCAACCCTCTCTGGAGGAACCTGGCTGCAGGCCAGCCAGGCGGTGCAGGAGCAAAGCTGAAAGTGGTTTCCTTGTTGGTTATTTCTCCTAACACCCCCCTCCCCTCTCTGCTCTGCTCTGCTCTGCTGCCCCTGCACAGACCCTGCTCTGCAAATCACAGCTGCACAGCTGTGTGTGTCACTCTGACAAAAAAAAAATACTGACATTAAATATTTCCCCTAACACACCTTGGTGTTTGTTGAGTTTCTAGTGTGTGAGAATCAAAAGTATAAGACTGAGCTGTAGATACTGATAAATCATCAGCCCCTCATCATAAGGTGGCCTTACTACACCATCTTACAGTTTTGACACACACAGAGACTGTAACAATGTAACAAGTTTATTTTTTTGAGTCAAGATCAGACATACTATTTGGAATGTGTAGCTGTGTGGTTGTTTTTGGCTTGTGTGACATAAAAAGAGCAAATTAACTCACTGGGAATGTGGACACGTCTGAATCATGGGTTTACACGTGTGTGATCACTAATTGACAATCTGTAGATTAACCATGGCAAACTGCAAATAAATCCATCAAAATAAATAACAAAAATAAAATGATTCATTTAACTCACCCCAGGGCATTTACTTGCTCTCCGTCATGGACAATCCGTCACACCCACTACACCAGACTACAGAGGGGCAGCAGAGCTCATTCTCCAACAGACTCATCCAACCCCACTCCCACAGTGAACGCTACAGGACATCATTCGTACCCTACTCTGTCCAGCTGCACACCAACTCACCTTTCTGTAACAGACAACTCCATGTTATTAATGTTAATGCACATTATTGCATCTTATTAATCCTTCCTATGTATATAATATAGATTTACTTCAGTCTCTTTCTTGTACATTTGGTCATATGCAAATATTGCTTATAGTATTTTATTTTTTTTACTAGATTTTAACATATATCTCTTTTTTTTTAATTATTTCATTTTTTAAACTACCTTCACCTATTTTTCTTTTTACTTGTGGTTCTCAAGTGTTTTTTTTATATGTAACTGAGCTACTGTGACCAAGCACCTTATGTAAAGTCTAAGTCTAAATTTAAAAACATCCCTAATAAAACTCAAAACCATCCTGTCTGTCCATATAGTTAACCTAGTAAACCTGTATGGAAAACCAACAAAGAAAAGCTTTTATTTTAAAAAATATGGTCTCCTTTGAGTGAATGATGAAGATTCATAATATTGTTATTGGTTAAGCTCTGTCTTGTGCATATATAATAATACTGGAGTAGTTAGCAGCTATCATGAAGTAAAAGACAAAAGGAACCTCCTTCTGTAGCCAGCATTGTAGTGCAGTAAATGAACTTTTAGTTTAGAACAATTCAAGCACAAAAAGAAGCATATGTTCTGCTTGCAGTGGCTGCTGTGCAACAACTGCAGCAAATCACGCTTTTTTAACACCTTCAGCCAAATATTACCAAACCAAAGATTTAAGATTTAACAGCAAAAACGATTAAATCGGACTGTAAATATGATTCCACGCAGTTGGCAGTGCTGTAACTGCTCAAATTCTCCACAACATTTATGTGATGTGTTCAGCTGTTGTCTGGGAAAAGTCCGCATGCTGATTAACCACACGTAAGCATGAAAAGTGTGACGGCACAGCGCTGTAAACGTCACGGGGGGCGATCAGTGTTCGGGGGTCACTCTGGCAAGGGGTGAAAGTGAGTGAGGGAGAGGGAAATGGAGAGAGGAGGAAAGAGTGTGAGTGTGGGAGAGGGAGAGAGAGTTGAGTCACTTCCTCTCTCCAAAAAGTGAGAGTGTTTACTTTCAGTCGCTGAGGAAATGACTGCATGGGCCTACAGAGAGTTCACAGGCCGCTCTCACATTTCTCTCTGCCTCTGCCGCTCACCATCACTGCTGCATCATCGGCTGCCAAGACACACACTCACGCACACACCGAATGTAAATATGCTGTAGGGCACACAAAAACCATCCTTGAGTATTGTTATTAGTACACTATAATTACTTCCCTTCTGAAAACCGAAGCCTTTGTGTTACTCAGTGTGCCAGGCAGTAATGACAGAAACAGAAAACACACAGACGCAGCCATATTGCACAACCTGAAGATAAAGACAGCTTCTAAAGAGGGAAACTACAACAGCTTTGTGGAACTACGGCAGCCTCTGATTGACCGCTTGCCCCGCGGTTTAAGCACTGTTATCTAAAAGGGGAAGAGCACACTGGATTAGAAGGCTCTGGGTGGATTTGCCTGTGAGCAACAATAACTGAGAGATGATTAGAGTTAATGAGATTTGGCATTCCCATCCTTTATTTTTGCTTCTTCTTTTTGGCTCAAGCCACTGATCAGTACTGAGATGATGTATTCTATACTGCGCAAAATAGTGACAAAATAAAAATATGATTACAAAAAAAAAAAAAAAAACATCTGTCTGTGGACAGGCACTGTGAAAGTAGTTTCTTAGCGGGTATTTTTTACTGTCTGGATTTAGTACATTCATGGTCTCCAGATGGCTGACACTTTATAACTTTGGTGATCCTCTAGCACCACCCCAAGGTTGATATTTGTGTTTTTTAGCAAAACATCTCAACAGATATTTAGACGGGTTGCCGTACATTTAGTAAAGAAAACTCCTACTATTAATAAATAAATAAATTCATTAATTATATTTATTTATCAGTGGTATGACTATATTCTAGATATACTATACTAGAGGCTTATTCAGCTCCCTGATGTTTACATGTGACATCTCAGACATTATTTGATAATCTTACATATACACAATCAAGCATAACATTATGACCACCTTCCTAATATTGTGTAGGTCTCCCTTGTGTCTCCAAAACAATTGTGACTCATCAGAGAATGGACATGGGCCTTCTGAGGGTGTCCTGTGGTGTCTGGCAACAGAATATTGTTAGTGGGGGCCTTTGGGTCCTATGGGTTGAGGGGAGGGGCCTCTGTGGATCATCCCACAGATACTTGATCAGTTTGGGATGTAGTGAATTTGGAGGCCTGGTCAACGCCTTGTGATGTTTTTTTGAGTTGTTATCCTGCATCCTGCTGGGGATGAGTAAGCCATCAAGGAGTGTCACTTTGTATGTGTGTGTGTGTGTCTATACTTCTATCCTACCTGCCCTGGGACTGCAGATGGAAATTAGCAATTTGCTAAATCTGGTACAGTGTATCTTCTCCTCTGTGATTAATGCATTTTGTACATGGTCCCTGTAAGAAGTAAACTAAATACACTAAAGTGCTATGGGGTGGGGGTGCCTGGTCTGGTCTAGGTGGGTGGTACATGTCTACGTAAGTAACATCCACATGAATGCCAGGTCCACAGGTTTCCCAGCAGAACATTGTATTGTCACAAGATGGTCAATGTTATTTACGTCACCTGTCAGTGGTTTTAATGTTGTGGCTGATCGGTTTATGGAGTATTTCATGGTGCGCTGATGAGGCGCTTCATTACAGCTTATTTTCATGAAGTCTTGCATGCAGGATCTCTGAGCATCAGAACACTCTTCACAGTAATGAGTTTGACCTTTCTTATAATGAGGGAAATAATGAGGAGGTTATTTACGCTGAAGTGTGTTAAAAATCTGTGAAACTGACATTCAAGTTTGCATTATTGAGAACTAATGCTGAACCTAAGAATTGTTTTTATCAGCAGCACGTGACGCTGCAGGAGTTATTGGTATTATGGATGAAATGCCATCATACATTGATATGTTTTTTTCACTCATGATAAGCTTCTTTAATGATACCAAAGGCCACCTCAAATGGCAGTTTGTGTGTATGAGCACAGATGTCATTACTCAGCATGGAGAGGAGAGCAAGGTGTTATTTAAGGGTCTGTCTTTGGGCGTAACCACAGCGCCTACGCTAACTGTTTGGCAACGTTTCAGTCGGTGTGGAAACTCTTCTGTGGGTTAACGCTGTGATACGGCTAAATGAAACAGGATGGCAGCTTTATCTTGAAGCAGACTGCCACACTGTTGACCTGGGTAAAAGATTATTTTAAAACTATGCAGACCTTTTTCGGATAATTAGAGCTCCATTTAAGCTTATCAGTTCCAGGTGACGCTCTCGGTATTTTGCAGTGTAGTTTTAAATCTGTTTCTGTGGCGACATTCCGGAGCTGGTGCACCAGGGGCAATGAATTTTAGGTCAAACAACAACAATTGTTTGCCAGAGCTGAGGAGGGGAGCAGCCCTTAGCAACAGACTAAGACAGAGTAGCCTACGGTAACTAGGAGTACAGAAAAGCCTGTGGTGGAGAAACTGGAGTAAGGTTTTATGAATTCTTCGGCAGTCAGGAAGAATGGAATACCATCTAGGCGGCATACAACTAATTAGATAAAAAATAAAGAAGGCTGTGCAGAGGAAGTATCATCATCTAAAAAAAGACTGTGATCGACAGCAAAGACAGAAACACTGATAGGCAGTAGACTGTTGGCACAGCTGTTGTGCTGACTGTGGAATTACTCTCAATGCCAGAAGGGTGAGACAAAACCAAACACATGCAGACACAGTAATCATTCGGGTGTTTTTGGCATAAAAGGGACAACTCCATTATTTTTGCACATACGGTAATGATATTTCCATAATGTGACCCATAAAATATGGATCTGTCAGGATAGGGTTGAATTTCTGTTCATTTGTTATAAGCCATATTAGTTTTCCAGCCTCATTTTTGCCGCAAAATCCACGGGCCTGTTCAGACCTGATATTATTAGCTTTCCTGAATGTACAGATATGAACACACCCAAGAAGCAGTGAGGACACATCTGTGATCCAATCAAAGACCACGTTGGGAGGTGATCTGGCCTAAAAAACATTAATGCATTTGGTCTTTGCAGATGTCAGTGTTTCTTTTGATACAGAGCAGGGCAGTGAGCTCAGATCTGGAGAGATGACTGCACACTTGCGATCAGATCAGTCAGGACACATGTTTATATGTGAACGGGCCCTGAGACACAGGACGTAAAAGGCAACAGCAGGGCATTTGCATTTTAATCTAAAAAGGGATATAATATGAGCCCTTTAAAGCCCACTGCTGCCAACTCATCATTATTTCTTCATTTCCTTAATAACATCTGAAAGAGAAGACGTATAAACAAGGCCCTTTAATATAGTAACATTTACAGTAGGTGAAAGGATCACTGTGATGTGGGGGGACAGCTTTTGAACACAGATGCATAAAAAAGGAATTCATTTCACACTTAACACTGACTTCTTGAGGAGTAATGCCACGTCAGTTTTAACCTACATGCAAAGGCCACCCTGTGTGCCATACAAAAAAAAAAAAAAACAATAAATATGATTATCTGGGGCAAATTATGTTCTGGGTATACACAGTGACATACATTGTACATGTCTTTTAAAAAGACTTACACAGAATAGTAACTCGGAGGTCATTATATTATAATACATATTAAATGACACCAGACAGTTTAGCTCAAAGAGCTCTGCTGTTTTAACGTAATGCTTCAGTGGAATCCATCAGAGCATGTGCAAGAAATGACACCAGATTATATATATTTACAGAGATTGTTAACACAATGGTGTTTTAAAAGACAGTTAGTCATTGTTGCACATTAACGCGTACACAAAATAAACCTTATTAAACCAAATAAAAATGCTAAAATTACATTCTTATATACAGAAAAAGCTGCGAGGGGAACAGATATGCACATGCAAGCACGGTAGTCTGGTTGCTAGTAACAGGCTGGTAACAATAATAGGAGTCTAGGAAAGGAGAGGCTTTCTAGACATAATGTAGCAGCGTGAAAAGTGAAAAATGGAATGCTGAGATATTGTCTAAGGAAGTGAGACGCTTTTGGAAAAACAATCAGTGTTTAAATCGTCGAGCTGGGCACATACGCGCCGCTGCCAGCTAAAAACCCTGTATGTTTGGGCGAACAAATAAACATGTGCACCGCTATCTTCAAACTAGGATATCCCGCTATCAGATAATGCCTCGGTAATGTTTCAACCGTGTGACTGATGAGGGCTCTGCAGAGAGAAAGGAGGAGATAAGGCAGAGCAGCAGAGGGCAAGGCCGGGGCGCTGTCGACTGACGAGGAAAACCGGCTCGTGCTTCACGAGGAGACGCGCTCAAGTTGAAAACAGTGTTGTGAGCACTGCAGACCACACTGGCCTTATCATGGAGCGAAACCATGATAAATCAACACATCAGTCAAACAAATCACATGACTTGATTTAAACCAAATGATGTCAGTTTATCCAATCTTGATCCAATCACTCCAAGATCGCAAACTACACTAAACATTGCTGCAGCGCCTCTGTGGAGGATCAGAACGTTTCCAAGGCTTTATTCCGACTGCAGACCAGCCACATTTGTCTCTAAATCAGAGCTTGAGAAGAGATTTATTTGCATTGTATCTAAGTGGATTTGTGTGTCCAGACATCACCAACCAATGTGCAACAATTTCTGCAAACCACGCAGGCGTTAGTGACTACAGAGACACACTGGTGATGCTGCTTTTCCACGGTGTTTTTTTCCGGCATTGCCTGTCAAAAGCATCTCTTCTGTCCTAAATGTATTCCTCCCCACAGCATGTTCTACGTGTTCTTCATGTGTTCTACACAGCACTTCCATAATAGCAGCAAAGATTCTCTTCTGTCACTCTAGGTTTGACGTTGCAATTGTGCGTTGCTTTGTGAGCAGCACAAAAAGACTAGTTGAAATCAGATTTGAGCGGCCAGTGTGTCCAACTGAGATAACCGTGAAGTCCATCTGGATGTGCCGAAAGAATTATTTGCCATGTCAGTCTGAACAAGGCCTTCCACAGCGTACATAGTGAGTCTAAAATAATAATACTGTGCAAAAACATCATCCATTAGAAGCACACTGAGGATGAAGACTGAATAGAGCTGGGGAATATTTCAACTTAAAAGTAATACCATGATGAGAAAAACCTACAGTTTACACTTTAGTTTTAGTTTCCCAATCTTAAAAGATTCATTCATATTTAGGGAAAGTACTCTAAAGTTTAATTTGCAGTGTCAGATGTATGAAGTGAGAATGCCCACTGTATATACCCAGCATGGCCAGCTGGGGGGAGACCCCGGGATAGGCCCAGAATGCCCACAGTAAGGATGATGGTCGAGATCAGTAAGCGTGTCCCTTACATGAAGCATTTGCCAGAACTATGCATCTATTCCTTATTTGTGTATTTGTGGAGACTGACGTAACATGAGCAGAAACATAGAAACAAGTTTCGTCCTGACTAAAATCCAGCTGGGAGCAATCGAACAGCAGCGTCTGTGACTCAACGGATGTCTGAGTGTGTGTTCAGGGCAATTTTCAGCTTGTGTTCACCGCTCCTACCAATTTCCCCGGAATTACTGCCAGGACGTTGGAAGAACAGCACCTAACTGTTCCAAGAACAACCTGTGAACTGCTGTTGCTGCTGCTCGATACATCTCCAAAAAAAACAACAACTTGCTGCCGTTTTAAAAATATCAGATATAAACTAAACTCCAAGGCTGGGCTTATATGTGGCCTGATTGATCACTCTAAGAGTATGGAACAAGATCATATCCATCGTGACACAAATGACACAAACATCTTATTCCATGATTTTTTTTGTATATTTCATGGCAAAAACACCAACAGTAACTCCACTGTGCTACACACAGTCCACAACTGAGCTGTCATCCTCCTCCGCTCCCCACTCCCCAAACCTCATCTGAGGAGACGGAGCTGCAGGATGGAGGTTATTAATGTCATCCATGGCGTCTGCGTCCGTGTCGTCATTTGCTCCAATTCCCATGTGACCGCCTTCCTCCCGGTGCGTGCGGATGTGTTTCCGCAGCGCTGCGGGCTCTTTGAAGGTGCGGTTGCAGAAGGGACAGCAGCACGGCCTCTCTCCAGTGTGGATAAGCTGGTGGTGTTTGAGGTGCTGCAGGCGGCTCAGGCGCTTCCCGCAGATGGCACACACGTACGGCTTCTCTCCTGTGTGCGTGCGCCTGTGTTTTCGTAAACCGTCCAAGTGGCGGAAGCAGTTTCCACATTCGGAGCAAGAGTACGGCTTCTCACCTGTGTGTATGCGCAGGTGGGTTTTGAGCGCCCCGGACTCGCGAAAGCGACGGCCACAGACTCCACAAGGGTAGGGCTTCTCTCCTGTGTGGATGCGGATGTGCTTCTTCAGGCTGGAGATCAGACGGAAGGTCTTCCCGCACTCCAAGCAGTGGTGAGGACGATCTGCAGAGGGCTCCCCTACTGTATCGGGGGCTGAAGGTCCTGCAGAGTCCTCTGCTCTGCCTGGTGAAACACTTTCTCCTCTGCCTGCTCCAGAAGTCCTAGCCAGTGGTTTCTGTCCATCAAGTCCGCCTTGCTGCAAGGCACTGCTGCATTCACGCACAGGTCGCTGGTGACGCAGTGGGTGAGTAAAAGAACGCTGTGAACCTCCTTCCCCTCCAACATGACCGTACCCAAGGTCTCCCACATTGTGGGACGATCGCTCACCATCCCCAACTCTGGTGTCACTACGCAAACCAGGATCCTTCCTGTTGGGCTGAACAGATCCTGAAGGTGGTACCTGCTCCTCTTTAATCTCAAATCTGGGTGCTCCACCTTGTCCCTGAGACTGCCTCTCATCTGAAGACAAAACCAAACACACAGAGACAATGTTTAAAAACAGAAATTCATACCCTTTACATGGAAGTTATTTGTAGATTAGTCTTTTTTTGCAAATGAAACACACTGTATATTTACCGGGTCTGCTGGAGTCAGAGCACATATGAGACGTGTTGGATGCAAAAGAGTCCAGAGCGTGGTTGGTCACAGAGCCATCTGGTTGGATTGAAAGCTGGCACATCTTGTAGTCGTCTCTCGGCTCGAACCCGTGAAGCGAATCGTCCACAGTGGCGCCGAGACCCAAGTCAACCCCGGCTCCATTTACATTCCTGGGGTTCTGGTGGTCTCGGTCCAAGCCTGAAGTCATTGAAGCCATGGAAGACAGCGACGGGGCAAAAACCGACTGACTAACTGTCTGGGGGCCCGTGTATGAGATCTGAAGCTGATCTATGAGCTTCTGAGCACTGCACAGACACTCCTGCAGAGTCTTTAACTCCCT
Organism: Chelon labrosus; assembly: GCF_963514085.1. Taxonomy (NCBI): domain Eukaryota; kingdom Metazoa; phylum Chordata; class Actinopteri; order Mugiliformes; family Mugilidae; genus Chelon; species Chelon labrosus. Next base: position 2,627,127 of record NC_140350.1, on the reverse strand, counting down.
CTCTGACACTTCCAAGCGCACTTTGAGTCTTTCATTCTCCTGCTCCTTGTGCAGCAACTCCTGCTGAGTCTCATTCAGCACGAGCACCACTTCGCCGAGCAGAGTGTCCACTGCAGCGGACATGGCTGTTTGGATGGTCGGGGCGAGGCGCGATTTCAGCGATGTTACAGTCATGCTGCCCTGCGAAGCTCCGTACGCACCCTTGTCTGCTTTCCGATCATAACAGGACTCTGCAGTCCTGTCAGGAATGTTTATTATACTTTGTTTACGGTTTCCACTGTGGACTGAGCTGCCGCTGTTTGATGGAGAGGAATCCATGCTACCAGCATAGCCTGTCCTCCTGGAAGTCATTATTATAATGTCGTTAGCTAGCTGGAAAGCAGTTAGCTAACGTTTTTACGCTATGCTAACGTTTAATATGCTACCGCAATCGGCACACAATTAGAAAAGATAAACTATTCAGGTCAGGTCTTTATAAATATGAGAGAAACGAGTGTCATCAATTACATCTGCCGTAATAGCTGTTTAACTGGCGCTGCTGACAACAACAATGTAGTCAACTGTGCGCTGGGCCTGGCTCCACTCGCTAACATTAGCCTTCTGTCTTTAAGCTAACAACACCAGTCGCTGAAAGACGTTTTCATGCAAACTCTGTGACTCTGCAGCAGAAACGTGCTGGCGGTCTTTAACTGCGTTAATCAAATTCCTAAGTTATTGTTCAGGCTTTGATAGCACGGCCCTCAACTGCAACTCACCTATTTCCAGCTTGTGTCCACAGAACTGAACCGTACTGTACGCTGAGGCCTGTCGCGCAGAAATTACGTCAACAAAATGAGGCGTTTACTTTACCCTGGGCATTGACTCGAAGGAGAGCCAAACCGTTCGTCAGGGATTTAAACAGCATTTTCCCTTTTCTGTTTTTACATTACTTTCTAAATCGAACAAGTCGATTTAGTTTTGGTTAAATCTTGCCTATTGTTTTCTCTGTAAATAAAGATTAACATGTTAACAGACTTACTTTTCTCCTTTCCATCGACAATCATCTAATCCTAGCTACAACTACATACAAAATCCAGTCAATGTGTAATATTTTGGCACTCTGTTGTGAAATTGAGAAGAAGTTCCTTTTCAACATTCAACCCTGATTTTTTCTAGTTATCCATAATATCCACGATCTTTTGGAGATTTGTGGCAGAAAAGAAAAGGAGAAACAGAGACAAATTCTTGGAGTTTTTCGTTTTATATAGCTATATACATAGGCCTATATAAAAGATCTATCTACGTCGCGAAATAGCACAAGTAATCCAACGAAACATTTAGAGCGGTGCCACGCTAACATTAAGTTAGTGAAAAGAAAGCAAACTGAGGACGAAAGCGAAGACAAATCAGTTAAAGGTCTGTTTTTAACTAAATTCTGGCTATGATTGTTCTTTGTATTGCATTACGAGCCATCACTGCTACGCCTATTACATTCTTCTGTTGTTAGCCTTTTCAATTCAATTCAATTCAATTCAATTCAATCTTTATTTATTCTCGGAGGTTCATTGAGGGTAGTCCTCATTTTCAGTGAAGCCGAGATTACACAGTAACAATGGGATAACAATAGATATAGTATAATAATTGTGGAAAATAAAACAAAATAAAACAAATAATAAGATAACCTACATAACATTATAAAGGAGGAAGGAAGGGAAAAATAAAGATACAGAAAATATTACTAGTAAAATAATAAAATAATATAATAATAATAATAATAATGATAATAATAATAATAATAATAATAATAATAAAATAAAATTTACATAAAACAGGTACAATTTGACATAGGAAGGTTTGTGATTACAGATCTGAATTGATTATAGGAAAGTAGAGAGTTAATTTTTATGTTACATTGGAGATTATTCCAGGAAGTAGGGGCACTTAAGCCTAGGAGCATAATAAGATACATTTAGAATAAGTATATATATATTTGCAGTTATTTTGGTGAAAGTAACTTAAAAGCAATGCAGTAGTAGTGTAATGCCTTACAATTCAGAGACAGTAATATATATTAATTAATTCGTTACATTATAATATTATAATGTAACGAATTAGCACTGATGCCTCACAGCAAGAAGGTCCCAGGTTCAAATCCATGGGCCGGCTTGCCTTTCTGTGTGGAGTTTGCATGTTCTCCCTGTGTCTGCGTGGGTTCTCTCCAGGTACTCCAGCTTCCTCCCACCATCCAAAGACATGCTGGTTAGGTTAACTGGTGATTCTAAATTGGCCCCAGGTGTGCGTGTGAGTGTGAATGGTTGTCTGTCTCTCAGTGTTAGCCCTGCGATAGACTGGAGACCTGTCCCCCGCCTCTCGCCCGATGACAGCTGGGATAGGCTCCAGCAGACCCCCGCGAAACTTAATGAATGAATGAATGTAACGAATTACTTTGAAATGACAGTAACAAGTAATACATAATGTGTTACGTTTTTGAAGTAAGTTGCCCAACACTGTGTGTATATTGTTTATATATTAAAAAAAAAAAAATATATATATATATATATATATATATATATATATTGTTTGTCCAGCAGGTCCCATGCTAAGGTCTGTTACATGGGCTAATAAAAGATTTCACAAATGACTGATTCAATCCAATAATAAGAAACATAATTATTAGCTGTATCATAAATTCATACATTGTGATAAATAAATACTTAGTCTGTAGATATATTTAATTACATGTCTTGAGTATCGGATTATTGCTCATATCTCCTGAATCCTATTTTGTAGCATACTGACTTTAGTTGTGTGTCAAATCAAAATGATCACTGCATACGTCCATTAAAAAGCTTGGCATTAACATGTGGTTTCATTGACCTAAAGCTCAACAAGTCCACTTGCCTTTGACTTTTTGTTTGTTTGTTTGTTTTTGTGGACACACCAAGACCTGGTTGACTGAGAATCTTCACAGACACAGCTGACCTAGTTACTTTTAAATCGGACCCTTAGTCTGTGTTTGAAGTTATTCAAGAGCCTCCAGCCTAAAAGTCAAGGCACGGGGTGAAGCGCGCTCCACACTTCCTGCAGAGCAGCAGCCATTTGAGGAGAAAAAACATATATAACCATTCTTCCAGGGTCAAAAGTTTAAAATACCCGCATGTCACTGACTTCTTGGCTAAACAGACACTGATGAAAAGACTTACTGTTCATCTCACATCCAGTCTGCTGCAGCCTTTAATTGAAGGATGCTGTGAGAAACCGGCCAGCTTGAACTTTCTGATAGCTCTCAGATGACCTAGCTGCTCACTGACAGCACAATCCATCAGGGAAATTAACTATTCTCACACACACCCAGTTACAGTTACACCCAGTGTAAAGACACAAAACAAGCCTTATTCAGTTTTATCTTGCCTCTAATTGCTGTGCACTCTTTCTAGTGGCAATGCAGTCTGCCGAAATAGGTCAGATATGAACCTCTACATTTATCATTTTATTGAACATTGAATCACAAAGCACTTCTTCATGTTTAATAAAGGCTTTTGGTTATTATGTTATTGGTTGAAAAGTTGAGGTGAATCATTAGGTCGGACTGTTAAGAGCTTTATAAATTCACTACAATGGTATCAATGTGTGTCTCATTTTAGTTTTTATTTAACAGGAACAAGGGTGGATGTCTAAAATGTGAAATGACTTGGCTTGGTCTGATTGTCTTCTCCTCATATTGTGAGATAGCAATAATGGAACTTATCCTTCCCTTGCAAAACATAAAATATGACAAGCACAAACCAAACTCCAGAATATTTCCTAATTTCCCCTACTATGACATGGCCTTGTAGTATTCATTTGGGGTGTTTCCATTGCATATATAGAAATAATTTATTCCTTTAGGAGTAATTTCTGATGAGGAAAACAGACCCATCCCAGCCAGGCGCAGAGGCTGTGGAAAAGCTGACGCAGTCTGAGGTAACAGGGGCATCACAATATGGGATTATGTAACAATCCTTAAAACAGTTTCCATCCACTTGATAGTCATTTCCAGAGAAAAATGACCCAAGCAGTGACTTGGTCAGTTTCTAGATACCTCATATGCCCTGTCATGCCAGCTGAGTTTATGTCTTCACCTCACAAAGTTAAAATAAACTTGAACTGATCAATATGAAATAAAACAAAAAACAATGTATGTTTAGCAGCTATAGATTCAGATATAACACATATGCGCAATCGGTGTTACAAAATACACAAACACAGCTTTACCCACACACATCCTGACTGCCAGTGTATGCATCTTCTTCACACTTACACACCCACGCTCCTTTACAGTACTTGAATTCAAAACACATTCACTCACCCACAGATAGAGGCCCATACAGAAAGGGGAGAAAGGAAGTAACTTTATAACTATGGCACAAGAAATACAAACAATACATCATTTAAGTTGTGTGAAAATCTGAGATTCATAACACATTGATTCCGGCTGAATTAAATGCAGAGTAGGAACAATGTAACCGATAGCAGGAATATGGCACGTTCGGGTAAACTGGGAACTGTATTCTTCAGGCACGTGGATAATATCAGCTAACTCAAAAAGCAGAGTGGAGATGCGTGTGAGCAGCTGGATCCAAAGCCACAGCTGTCACATAAAGTTCCATACCAGCAGAACATCTCGTTCAGAACATGCTCTTGCCTGGATGAATCTTCCAGTTGCAACATCTATCTTGAATTAATTACCACAGATTTTACCTTCTTTTTTTTTTCCAAGTACCAGGAAATTTACAGTGTCCCAGAACAAGTCCCTTCAGGTTATTTTACGGCCTTTTGGTGAACTGATGCGCCCCTCGGCTTTGTTTCAAGTTACATTTTATTCAGGTGAGAGGTCAGGTGGCTAAAGCGACGGGCTAAGTCTGTCTGGAACCGCTAGGCGGATGTCAGGGATGACACATTTCAATGAATCAAAGCCCTGACACAGATTTTTCCCAATCCTTCGTAATAGCCTTCACCCCTAAAAGGCAAACAAGTGCTCATTAATAGGCCGGACACGCTCTGAATAACCTGTAAAGGAATGCAGCAAGCAGTCAAGTGGCTCGCTTCATCAGAACTAAACAGTCATAATGTAAGAGCAGACTATAATACCACTAATAGCGCACACAGTCACTCATTCACAGTCACATTACTGAGCCATTTAGCAAGGAGGAAGGTGGAGCTGGTGCAGAAGGGTCAGCGGGGGAGAGAGAGAGTGGGGGTTGTGGGAGGGCAGAAAGAAGGAGGTGATTGTTGAGCAGGAGGGGAAGATATAAAGAGAGAGAAAGCAAGAGAGACAACAAGTAGAGGAGGAAAGGAAAGGAGAAAGGAGCTGCACACACGCTTTGGAAAAGACTACAAACATTCAGGAGCAACAGGTAAGTTCATGTCTTACATTTAAGGGCTTATGCAAGTAAGTTATGCTCAGAGGACGATTAAGAATTCATAGGGGCTGCTGCTTCAGTGCATTTATACACAGCCTCATGTTTGGAGACCTGTGAATGGGCTTCATTGTTATTTCACTCTGCACATTCACCACAGAGCATATGCTTGCGTATGCTTGCGTGGATTCTTGTGGATATCGCGCAGGCAGCTTTCCTGTAACTAGATCCAGCTGACCAGGCTGAGCTGTGCCTGGGTGTGTGTAGGCATTTGGACCTGTTGTGCAATACTGCCTGGAATGCTGAATTAGAATGAAGTATCTCCAAGTGAGAATTACTTCCATGCAGTCGTTACACAAGGCCGTAAATCCCTGACAAACAGGCCACAGGAGAATTCATTTCTTTCTTTATATTAAGTGTCAGCATTGTCTCATTTATTGATTTAAGAGTGAAAGCCTTGAGAGAAAGTTTTAAAGCTTCACTAAAGGAGATTTACTTGTTTTCCAAGAGAAAGCAGGCTTATATTTAAGTCATTTTTTTTGATTCATCACAGTCTCTTCCTTTGCTGTCACACAACGAATCAGAATCAGGGGAGAAGTAACAGCATGTCCTCATTCAGGCTCTTTCATAGGAGACAAAAAGAAGCAGAATCACTAAATGTGCGCTCCGCTGGAAGCCCGGGGGACTGAAGCTTTTCATTCCCATGCAAAAAATAAAATATGACTGATGGAATTTTGCTTTTTATGAACCCCAGCAGGATGACTGTCTTCAGGGACCTTCGTCTTCCCTTCGTGATCTCATGCCTGCTTTTCATCAGGGGTTACTGTCCCCTGCCTGCAGGTTTAGGAGTCACAGGGATGGAGCCCATGAAACCTCTTCAACTTGATGATATTTCTGCTGAGGCCATTGCCCTTTCCTCATCGGATTACTATGACTATGACAAGGTTACAGCCACCACTAATTTACCCACCAGATTGTCTACTGATGGAGGAACATTTGAGATCTGTGAATACAATGCCTGTCTTGAGAATCAGATCCCATGTGCTAAGCTAGCAGCGTCCACCGGCTGCTTGTGTCCGGGGTTCACTTTACACAACACACCTCCAGAGAACCCCATACTTCGATCAGTGGCTTGGAACGGGTCAGAAATTGTTGTCAAGTGGTGTGCGCCTAATTCATATGTCACTGCCTATGTTGTGACAGTAGGAGGGCAAGAGAGGCAGAGGCTTGGGGTGGACAAAAGGAGCGGAGCAGCAGGTAAAGTAGATCACAACGAAGAAGTCTGCGTGGTTGCCGTGAACGATGCCGGAAACAGCGTCGGGTCCTGCATGATGTACCAGCCCAGGGACCGCACCTTGCCTCTGACAGTGGGCCTCATCGGAGGAGCCCTGGGACTCCTGCTGCTCATCTTGCTGGCCGTCCTGCTGTGGAGGTGCAAGAGGCAGAGAAAACAGCAGGGCGACATCTCCATGGGCAACGCAGCACGATGAACAGAAAAGACTGCAAGACGGGACGCAGAGCGAGATAAGACTCAAGTCCAATTAGACTTTTCAGTGTTACTGCAGTAAATTAACTATAGAGGAAAGAGTTGTTTTTTTATTTAAATCTAGGAAGAAACAGGGTTCATCATCTCACATAAATATGTCAAACTAGTAATGCTCATTGCATGATTCCTGGCTTATTTTGAAAAATTCCTTGGTGTGCTCACACAAGTTCACACATTCACAAACTAATCATAGCGGCTCATAGTCTTATAAATTACGTGCACATTAATTTTGGAGATTTAAAGATGGCTTGTGGTTAGCTCTGACATCAGAAGAGTGTTAGGTCACTAAAGTTACAAAATGTGGTTTTTCTTTTCCTACAAAATTACAAAACATGTAAGTTTTAATAGAAAAACAAAAGAAATCACAGAATGGTGTCAGAAGAAAATGTAATCAGGGTTCTGTAGCTGTCATAAACACGTTGTGTAATGCGCTGTATATTTTCTCTCTGTGAGAGAAAGATGTTATGTTATGTCATGTTATATATTTTTATACAGTATATATTTTATTGAAGTGTGAATGTATTAATTATGGCATCGGGATTAAAAGTGAATGATGTGCTGTATTTACGAGCGCTTGGTTTGTTTTTATAAGAGATTAAAACAGGTTAAAACTCTTTGACAGATTTCACTGATCCCTGTTCAGACAGTGGAAGTTAGTTGAAAACACTATTAACAGTGGCCACAGTAGGCTGTGTCATTCTCTAACATTCTCTCATTCTCTGGTCGGGTGTGTTTTTCCATCCGTCTTTTTTTCCGGAAGTCGTGTCAGTGTGTGTTCAGTGCTGTTTTTCCAGCTGTCATACAATAGCCTCTTCAGTGGATATGGATTTTATGATGCTATGAGCTGAGACTTCCAGTAGTGCAGAGCTGGGCTGCTGAGAAGCTTCGGGCTTTTTTTTTTTTTTTTTTGTATTTTAATCTTCCCAGTTTATCTCATGTTCAAGCCTCCATCTGCATGTCTTGCAGCTACGTTATAATTCCCTTTTGCTCTGGCTGTTGAGTTGTTCCGCTGCTCCCAGCGCATTTTTTCATTCCAACTGCACTGCACAACTTACATCTGACAGTGCTGCATGGAAGTCCTCTAACAGCTGCAATTTGGAGACACTACAGACGTACAGCGGCTGAAATGGCCTCCAGATGTTGCTTTTTTTGACAAATACTGCAGACACTTGAGGACTGGGAGGGAAATATTTAGATTAGGAGACCAGTACGAGAGACACACTAAAACATTTCATGAGTTGGTGAAGCAGACCAAGATGTAATGTGCTTGAAGAAAATGTAGAATATAACAAAACTCACGTGTGTGACGCTGCAGTCATGCTGTTTATGTGGAGGCAGCAGAACAGAACAACATGTACTCACAAGAGGAGAAATACATCTTAGATTGTGTCCATTGGGTTCCCTTTTTTTTCACAAAATCTGAATGTTTTTGAATTCTGAATGTTGGAAGGAAATAAAAATAAGCACATAGAATAAAGTGGTAATTTAAAAGATTGAGCTCTTTAATACTGAAAATTAAAGAAATCTATCAGTTTTCTATCAGTACATGATATCAAAGATGCACAACTGTAGGGAAACTTTGAATAGAGCTCTGTAATCTGCTAGAATGCAAATCTTTTTTTAATCAAAACTGAAGATTTAACCACCTAAAAAATGTGTTTTAATCCCAACAAACTTGCAGCTTTAAAATGAATTATGTGGTTTGAATTATCCAGGCGGTTTAAAGCTTTTCTGTGTCAAAATCTTAATTTAATTTGTGGACAAAATCACAATAGAAAAGTCAACTGTGCAGAGTTTCCAGTTGCTGTTCTGAACTCTTTCTTTCTTTCTTTCTTTCTTTCGAAACCACCTGACTGGGTCATGAGAAGGAAACAGCTGGCTGATTTTATATTCCTGGTGGATTTAGAGGTGGTTTTGCTTGGTCTCCAGTCAAATTTGAAACTTAAGTGTAGACTGTTGTTGTTTTAGATATTGAGCACTTGAAACTTTGAATATGTAAGGCCTTAAAGAAAACAATGAAGTCAAGATTTTGAGACTGCGCAGCCAGCAATCATCAGTTTAAATGACAAACTATGTTTTTAGAACCTGAAGTGATGTGGTGTAACAATTAGGCATTTAAATTCTTTCAGATTCATATTCTGGTCAGGTGCTTACTTGATTCACATTTAAAATAATATGTGCGGAATAGGTGAATTAGTAAAAATCCTCAGATCTAAAATGATATCCTGGTCCACACTGCACAAGCTGTTTTTTCATCTGCTAATTATTTGCTGATTTCTATCTGCATACCTCACGATCCTGACGAGTTACTCTCCTGAGTGCTTCAGCGGAAAAGAAAAAGACGGGATACGTTTTTAAAATGCCAGACAAAAACCTCCCAGACTGACGCAGAGTCTCTTCAGACAGGTTTTGAAATTAGTAGGAATAATGTGGTGGAAGATTATCGGAATAAAAACAGATGTGAGGTGAAGAATGTACGCTGGGGAATTTTATCTTTTCGGCCCATTAGCAGTAACTGTTCTTCATTTTTAGCACCTTCAGTGAAAGACAAAGCAGATAATGGCTCACAAGGTCAGCAGTGAGGACATGTGTTGACAGGATGCTTCTCACTCGAGATGAGTCACGTTGAATCAATGCTGTGTCACTCAGTGATCCGGTGACTCGTTTTACCTATCTGGGGAAGAGGCAGTGAATTGTCTACATGACTAATGGTGACAGTAGTTAGTGCTGTTTAGTCTGTGAGCTTATGTTTGACATGATTTTATTTCTGCTTCTGAAGTCTGGACTTCACCTGCAGGTATGTATGCTGTTCTGTGGTTAATGATGATTAAACAGACAGACTGAGGAATGACTCACAGTTAGCGTGTCTAAAAATGAGAATGTCACGTAGGCCCTGGAGCAAATGTGATATTTCCAAGGTGTATTATGCAATCCAGGAATTTTATCAGTGTCTTTCAGAACGTTCAGATGAAGGATAAGGGTATTTTTTGAACGCATATTCACAAAGTGAAACGGTAAGGTAGACTTATCACCATGCCAAATCAAAAAGCCATCTCTTAAAGGAAAAGTCTGACTCGAAGAAGTCTGACTGTCTGCAGCAAAGCACAGAAAAGGACATTAATAATCACAACAATAACCACATCTACAAAGTTGAATCATATAGAGGTCAATAACAGAGTAGAAATGCTTCAGAGGTTTTAAGGCAACGTGAGATAAAACAGGTCTCCAGAGGCTCAGGTCACCTGCAGGTGCAGCAGTCAACAGTACTGCACAGCTAGAGTCGAGAAAACTGTTTGGATGCTTCACTTAAAGTGGCTCTAACTTATATTTTTATATTAACTCTTAATCAAATATGAAATAAAATGCAAATCATCACTTGACTGAGCATGTTCCTTTGGTTCTATTGAGGTCAGTGTTTAGATTTTAAGGCTTCACTGTACTCTCATCATTACTATATTACTGGTATTACACGGTATTACTGTAGCCGACATACCTGATATAGACAAACTGAAATGACAAAGAGAAAGAGCAGCTACAGCTGAGACTAATCCTTCAGTAGTATGATAGATTAACTTTATAACCTTTACACCAGCTTTGGCAAAATAAAGTTCTTTTTTCATTATTTTGTTTTTATATATGTATTATGTTATGTGGACAAAAGACTTCATTCTAAGTCTTTTTACTGATCTTGTTTTCATAGCAGTGATTTTCATTTTCTCGTTGCTGAACATTTAAGAGGCTTTTCTGCAATGAAAAAAACTGCAGGTTGTAATATTGTACTCATCTCATAACATTATTCTGGTACCTATTCACAACCGTCATATCCATGCACTCAACTATTCATGAAAATATAATTTGCAATACTTTTTTTTTTTTTCATCCACCAGCAGGGGCACTAATGGCTCCGTCCTCTGCCCGCCGGGGTCAGCTTTTACAGGGCATAAATGTTCAAAGTAGGTCAGGCGTCCATCAGTGTCCATTACTGGAAACAGTCAATCCTCTGTCAGCAGTGTGGGAAAACGTACTGGTGTTATTGAAAAGTACAAAGGTGTCTACTTCCTTTTAAGCATTTTGTGGACAGGACAATGAATGAAAGAGAATGCCAGTTAGTTTAGTTGACCTTTTTACAAGGGGAGTCTGCGCTGTGCTGTGGTCTTCATTAGAGCACGCTATGTGGGTGGCTGTACAAACTGATCCCCGTCCTGCGCGTGTCTCATCCTGTTTACCCCTGTGACTGTCTGCCTTGGCTCAAACTGCAAGTCTGTAAATAAAAAGATTAAGTTCTGTCTCCAAGTCTGATGTCATCGGCAGGATGAGTGGGGTTTATGCAAACGCTGCAGAGCATACGTTAGAACACATTTCTCCTTTTGGCATCTTCACTCTGAAAACAACAACAACAATGCAAAATAATAAAAAATTATATCTTTCATCATCCAGACGTCCTTAAAAGCAGGTTCAGCGTGAGTCAGGAAGCTCTGTCCTGGGCTGCCCCTTGGACTGAGGGAGGTGGGTGACAGGAGAGTTCTGGCTAAACTGTCCTCCATGCTGGACAATGAGCCCCACCCCCTGCACGGTGACCTGACAGGACTGAGGAGCAGCTTCAGTGACAGACTGCTTCACCCTCGATGTGTGAAGGAAAGATACAGAAGGTCTTTCCTTCCTGCTGCTGTTAGGCTCCACAACGAGCACTCCTAATATGTGCAATATTATTACACCTTATGGTGTAATAACACAAGTCCGTGCAATATATCTTTTATCGATTATATCTTTGACATTTCTGCATGCTGTTGCAAACTGCAATTTCCCCACTGTGGGACAAATAAAGGTTTTCTTATTCTTATTCTTATTATTTGATTGCTTTTCACAGGAACCACTAGAGGTCATCATTGCAAAGAGCACTGCAGAAATAAAAGGCACCTCTGGCATGCACTCAGTCATTGTGTAGTGGAGATGAGTTGTTCTAATAGGGATAGAAAATGCCACATATATCTCATGGGAGTTTGAGGAGAACGGTTTGTGTTTGTAGAGGCAGATAAATACGAGCTTTCTGTCACTTCTTCTTTTCCCCAAATTCTCAATTCCTCACTGCTTGACAAGGCAGGCGAAAGGGGCTCTCCTCTCAACTCCTGGGACGGCTGCGCAAAAAACGTTCCATAAAGCAGGAGAGGAGAAAATCTTTCCTTCTTTTCCCCCCCTTATTTCCTTGTATGAAGAGCTGGGGTAACCATGGCAACCTGGCACTATACAGGACAGAGATGAGGAGGTTGAGACCGAGCTCAGCTTCTGGAGGAGAGTTATCAATCACTTTGGCAACATCGCTGTCACAAACACAAACACAACTGCTCTTTCACCCTTCACCAGACTTCACGGGGCGAGATTCATGACATTTCATCAGAAAACAACAAAAGCAGATCTGCTCCGGTGTGTCAGCGCGGAATTTCTGACGGATGCATAAAAACCTTGAGCATGTGTCACGTGAAGATCATGCAAAGGTGAAAAAAGTGCTTGCAGAAGGCTGTGTTAGGCTGACAAATGACGTACATTTAGAGTGCTTGTGTACAGTTCTGAGGTATTTTTATTTTCTTGCCATTTCACAACTTTTGTTGTGCTTTTTACTAGCTTTCTTTTATATATCTTCTGTCCCTTAACTATCCTTTTTTGGCCTGTGACTGCTTAAAAATGTCTTCTGGGACATTTAGATGCCGCTTCTTTCAATATCTGTTCAAATGACGCAGTATTGTAGAAAAAAAACAAAAACAAAGATTAGACACACATAAAAATGCCTAAACTGGAACTATCTTAATCATCTTACAAACCTGCAGATTTATTGTGTGCCTTAAAGGGTCTGATTCATTGGTTATGGACTAAACTAGCTAATAATGATCTCTTAGCTGAGCTCTCAGGTTTTGAGCTTTTTTTTTTTTTTATTAATAATTATCTCTTCATTCTTCAGTTTGGTTTCCCAACAGAAATACAGTAGTTTTTTGTGCAACAACTTATTTTTTCTTAAGAAACTGCAGATGTGTGTGCTAGAATTAAATGTGCATAATTAGGAAACGGACAAACGATCTGAATCTTTGTTGTTCATCGTCTGATTTCTGTTGTTTTTGTTTTAAACCTGCAAAGAAACTGAGCAGTGAGTTCAGTCGTAGACGTGGTCTCTTTACATGAGGATACGTCCTGTAAATTTATTATAATGCTTAATAATTAATAGTATTTTAGAGCAGACCTTTCAAATGTGCTGTGTCAAAGTTTTAACACACTGCCACAACATCTATTTTATAAATGTTAATGCAAACATAAATTATTAGAAATTATTGGACTCATTTTTTTTCTGCCTTAAGGCTCACTTTCATCTCATCTTTCAAACAAACATGTTCCTGCACTTTTAGAATCGGCACGCGTGCTTTTGTGCGTGTGCTTTAAAACTTTGAGCAGTGATTTATTTTAAGCGAGTTTGTAAAAAGGCTTCGGTTTGAGCTCAGGTGTTGGCGGCTGAATCTCTAACACAGCAGGAAACCTGGAGGGACGTTAAGCCGGAGCTGTATTTAACCTTGTGAGGTCAAGTAGTTTTCCCTGAGCGGCTGAACCGTTCCAGTTCTTCACTCCTCTCAGCTGGTCCAGAGGAAGTGGCTATAAATGTGCTTTACTTGAGGCAAACTTGAGATACTGGGCAATATCAGAAATATGAAAACGACTTTGTATAACAACATGACTTTTTGTACTCTCAGTACATAACCTCAAAGTTTAAATCCCTCAATGTGCAAACTGCATTTTTCTGTCTGTACTTACCCTTGATTTATATTCTTTACCTTTCTCCTTTTCATTGTCAGGGGGGCACTGGAGCATATCCCAGCATGCATTTGGTTGAAGGTAGAAAGACATCTTGGACAGGCTTCATGCCTATCAATACTTCAAATCCGCTTTGAGCTGTGGGAGGGAGCGTGCATGAAAAAAGTGGGAAAGCATTCAAAGCGAACACAGAAGAAGTGCAAAAAAACCTTCCCTTCACTAGCATCGCTGCTACTGTGTGACCTTTTTGAGTTGGTGCTTTTTACAATCGAGGATGGAGAGAGGTCGTATTGTGTGCGTCCTATCCTGTGTTTTGTTTGTCAGACTGAGCAGTTTGAGGCTGCACAAGTAGAATATGTTCATAGAATGCTCGGAGGGATGGCAGAGGCATCAACTAAAATCTAGGACTTATGCGTACCCAGATGTTGACCCAAACAAATCCCAATTAGGCCTTTCCCCCTCCCACCTCTGGTACATATATATATATATATATATATATATATATATATATATAAAAAAAAAAAATACTGGGGCAGGAACAAGCTCCGGAACAAGAGATGAATCAGGGAGAGATTATTCAGGACACAGTCACGAGGGATAGAGAGCTCAGGAGGAGAGCAAGGACTTGACCTTTTCTGAATATTCATGATAAGGGAGAGGAGACAGAGATTCACACCCTGGTATTTTTTTTTATTTTTGATGCCTAAAACGTTTGTGGAGTCTAATAACAGAATATAGCTTGTGATTCAGTGCAAAAGTAAATATATCTAGCAGGAGGAACATCGGGATATGTTGGCTGTCTGCCAGCCAGAAGAATCAATAGCTATTAACACCATCATCCATGCAGTCAGAGGACAGCAGGGATCTGTGGCTCTGCAGACTATTTCATCAGGGTGGGGGGTGGATTTGAGGGTTAGTTACTGTAAAAGCATGCATCCCGTTGGCGGCTGTTCGGAGTGACGCTCCCTGACTGACAATGTCATCAGTGCTCTGTGTATGTAAACACTTCTAGCAGCCTGGAGAATCTAGGTCATTTTCTGGCTGTGATGAGATGAGAGGAGGAGTTGTCTGGAGACACACCGAGCAATAAATGAGTGCTGTGTTCATGTGTCAAGAGTCGAGCCGTAATCCACAGGCTCATCTTTTATCTGCTTCATGAATCAAGCGAACGTGCCTCCAGTGGCGATGAAATCCACAGAGGAACACAGGTAGCGGAGTCGGGGGGGGGGAGGATGGGCGAACGCTTGTCATTCCTTGCCCAGGTTTTCTTTGCTTCAGCACTGAGGACACGTTGTTCATTAATACCCAGACCTTTCAGTGCTCAGGATGCACAAAGCTCTGAGTCATGTAATATTGACATTGGCTCATATAAACACCAGGAAACAATGCAGCCATGCCGCAGGAATTATACAGTGGAGCTGGAACACCATGTGCTGCACGCTGCACTGCTAGAGAGATTACAGATATGCTGAGGGGGCCATTTCAAATTTGACCTTAAAGTGATTTAAGGTTATAAAGGTTTCTAAGCATTGAAGTGTCAGTTATTGTAACAGAATGTCTTCTGTCAACTGCATTTCAAATTAGTTCATACTTTAACATATATCTGGACAATGGTCCAACTGATGCACAGCAACATGGCCTGAAACCCTCAGCAATGGGAGGTAATGCCTTTATATTGTGATATAAACACATGGCAGGATTAAAAACGCCAATGTAAAACACGATCACAAGGTCCACATCCCCCAGGCCATCAGAGCTCTGAACACTCTCTCCCTGCCCCAAACAGTCACTGACCCCCCCAACAGCAACACACACACATTCCAAAACATTACACAACATTACACGAGCCCCTTTTAGCTGAGACGAGGCACAACAAACATTGCACAACTATATACATATATATATATATATATATATTCTGTCTGGCAACAGAATGTTGATTTTGCGGGAGGGGCTGGGTTGAGTTGAGGGGCCTCTGTGGATCATCGCACAGACACTTGATCAGTTTGGGATCTAGTGAATTTGGAGGCCAGGTCAACACCTTGTGCTGTTTTTCATGTTTGGGGGGGGTGGACTGTCACAAGATGGTCAATGTTATTTACATTACTTCACTGTAAAGTTAAAAGTTACACTTGTAGATTGTGGATATCTTCTGTTTTGAAAATCTTTTTGTATTGTTTGTTGTCATATGTTGTAGAGTAGCAGAGTAGTGCAGCAGCAGTTACAGTTAGTAATTCATTGTACGCGTCTTGTCATATATGCAGCATGGTGGGACTAAGAGAAACAGTATTTCACACATCTGTATGTTCTTGTTAACGTATTGTGGCAGTGATAATAAACATGATTTGAAGTTCTGCATTTACATAGCACTTTTCTACCTTATAGGAATTTGAGGTGTTTCTCATTCACCTGTTCCCACACTCACGTCAATGACACTCAGCTTCAGTGTCTTCCCCTAGGACACTTCAACATGTGGAGTGGCTGGGGATCAAACTCCAGATCCTGCAATTAGTGGGCACCATAGACCATTAAACATGTGCCTTAGCTTAGTTGGTTAAATTTCCTGTCTAGATAACAGGAGATCATGGGTGTAAATCCCAGTAGTGCCTCTAGGAGTCACGGTTAAAATGGAGCTAAATGCAAGTTAAATGCACACACAAAAAAAGAGTTTTGTGTGTACTAACACGTATGGATATTTAATGGATGAATGAAAATCCAAAATGACAACTTCACTGTATCGTGAGAAGAAAAATCAAGGAATTTGAGTGAGTGGGTTTCTTTCTCTGGGTCCAATTAGACACACAGATATTGTTTTTCTTCCTGCATAATGAAATCCAAATTGCCATATTTACAGTCTCATATTTTGATAAGGCTACTGGGGACCATGAATATCTGTATAATCTCTACCAAATCCATGCACACAGACTGTGCTCTGAACCAAAACTATGAACATATGGCAGCACCGGAGCAAAAGTTACAGAATCTCACCAAAGCCCTTCCTCTGTGGACCATAAACGTCAGCACAAGCTTTCAAAACAATTCATCTAAAAGTTGTTGGGAGATTTCAGAGCTGCCTTAAAGTAGTGAACCAGCAGAGTGACACAGAGCCAATCCACTGGCACGGCTTAAAAAGAAAATATTCTCATAAAGCCCTCGTGCACTGATTTGCAAATCTGTCTCCAACACATGCAGACAGATTAAGAGAGATAAATGCCATGGTGGAAACAGAATGGGAACAATCTGACAGCTGACAGATTTACATAATCTCAAGATTTATTGTTATATCTCTAAGAGCGTATTCAGAGCAAAGACTCAAACATACGTCCTCTTTTCCTGATCGCAAAGTTTAGGTTTTAGTGCAACAAGTTTGGGATAGTGGATAGAGAAGCAGTGACCATGGTCACTGGGGCCAATAACAAACCCCTAGTAGGTCTGTACATATACATGAGAAATAAAGCTGAATTTTATCAGCTTTCAAATAGATGATTTGCTACTAAAATACAAAAACCCTGACTAATGGCTTCAGACTGAGGTGACGGAGAGAGCAGACAGTAAGCAGAGTATGATACATCATCAGTGTAATGACCAGGCAATGACGACACTCTCACTAACACACCTTTACCGTCTCTGCTTGCGTACGTCTTTTTCAGTCAAAACTGCCTATTTTTAAAACTGAGAGAATGATGTGAACTGTGTCATAAAAGAAGGGACTAGACAACAAGCAGCGGAGTAAAAATAGAGCTTCTGAAATGTCAAAAAAAATTCTAAAAACAACATGACAAAGCTCAAAAAAATAACACAAAAAAAAAACGACCGGGAAAATAAGCACATACATTCATTCATTCATTCATTCATTCATCTTCTGTACCCGCTTATTCCTGTTAAGGGTCGCGGGGGTCTGCTGGAGCCTATCCCAGCTGTCATCGGGCGAGAGGCGGGGGTACACCCTGGACAGGTCTCCAGTCTATCGCAGAAAATAGACACATAAAAATACTAACTTTACTCTCAGTCATATAAGAATTGTAAGTAAATCATTTAAAAAAAAAAAAAAAAGGTACTACAACATGAATTCATAACATGCTATGAACAACATGCGTAACAGGCCATGCATTTAAATCTCTAATCTGAAGCACTGCTGCAGCAACTCATTAGGAGGATATAATGACAGTATAATGAGGATTTAAAGGTCCAGACCAGACTCACCTGATGCTTACACAAACCTTTTGTTCCCGGTAGCAGCGTGAAGCCCATGTCTCGGACACCATATGCTGCTATTAAGGCTTTAATTGTCCAGGAGCAGGTGGGCAGATTGCGGGCGACACCGCCGTCTGTCTTGATGCCGGGAGGAGAGGCGACAGCGGCGAAAGTGCCAGATTCCAGTTAACACTGGTCAGCGGCATGTTTACATCACAGGGAGGCGGCTATTTCGGTGATTCAACAGCTTTCTGGGGCCAGTGTTAACACACGGACCAAGCCTCTGATCACAGAGGAGGCCCGAAACACAACACTGCATAGTTCATGTCCAACAATGCAGAATAATCCGTTAATAATGGTTAAGCAAAGCATCTCCAGTGCCATCAGTCTGATCTGATTTTACCTCAGCGCCACAGTTCATTCATTACAGAGAACAGAAAACAAAGACAGAGAAAGCCAACTCAAGTACCGTATACACAGTAAATCCCAGTCGACTACCAGTCATCCAAAATCAAAATCTCTAAATAGTTTAATCAGTATGTTAAAACAAACGTGACCTTTACAGTCTGCTTGTTAAAGGTGCAAAACTACGTCCAGTTTCATGGGTTTCGAGGACCAGCCAGCTGAAACCAGTAATGACAACAATGTTCAATTATTTTCAAAATGATCTTTATTAAATTTAGAAAACATCATTTTGTTAACAGTTTCATACCAATAGCAGGAAAGTACTGAAACCGTAAGAGACGTAGACGGGGCCTTGGCCAACCCCTGAGTTAAAAGCCATCGGTGTTTTTGGAGCTCATCCGTCCCTACACTTCGGCTCTCTGGGGTCACCTGCATCTAACCTGGCATAGACTAGAAGAGAGAGTCAGTGTGGTAGTCAACATCTCAAGGCAGAACACCAAAAGAAACGAGACATAAGAAAACTTCGTAGACATCAGGTAGAAAAGTTGATTTGCAAATTCACTTTTCAAGTCAAGGTATTTCCTGCCAAAATATACCGAGTATGCAACATTAACATGTAATTAGGTTGCCAAACCGTGTCGGTACGTAGGTTTAATCACTCAGGGAGGGGTTTCTGCACAGCTTTAGGGGATTAGGTCTTGGGGATACTTAGGGATGCAGTACAGATATTGTCCGATGGGGAAGTGCAAACAATGTCTAGAAGGTGTGTTTGTTGAGGGGGTTCTGTGGGTAGGGGTTACGGGGGTGCAAAACAGGGCTCCCCCATTTTACTCATCAAGGTGCTGAGAGGGGCGACTCTCTGGAGGGTGAGCCCGAAATATCCTCGGGAGGGAAAACTGTGAGAGTGCAGGCTCGGATCCCGCCCAGCGACTCGGGCAAGTCAAAAACTTTGTGCCATTCGTCTTTCTCGGGGTCGTACTTCTGTACTATTTCCACCATGCAGCGATTGTTCCACGAGTAGCCGCCCACTACATAGATCTTATTCTCAAACACAGCCACGCCAACGTCGCTCTGACCTCGCAACATGGCGGCAATAGGTGTCCACAAGTCGAGGGCAGGGGAGTAGTATTCGCAGCTGAGAACGTCGTCGTAGTCGCTAGTGCCCCGGAAGTGATTGCCCCCGATTACGTAGAGGCGGTCGCCCACTGTGCACATGCAGTGGAGGCCACGCACTGTTGTCATGGGTGCTTTCTGAGTCCATTTATCCGCATCTGGGTCAAAGCACATCAGCTCCTTCTGAAAAGTGTCGTGAGTGATTCCCCCTGCAGCGAGAAGGGAAAAGAGCAAATTAGCCTCAACGTCACTGGGGGAGGAAAACACTTTGCGGACCCGTCGATCAGACAGATCGGTGACTCATTCAGCCATGTCAACCAGAAATTCTCATTTATCTAGGCTAGGTGAATCATCAGGTAAAGCACTTAATGGTCACATGTGTTTTAGCAGCCTTCAACAATGGGAATGTACGCTTATAAAACTCACCTTTCCCTGATATCATTCCTCAAACTTTAACTCAACAACCAACACACAGGCTAAACACTAATTACGCAAACAAGACTATGAGTAGTTCTTTGGTCTCTTTCCTAAAGTGTGAATAAATGCTGATGACGAGCACTCCAGGACAAAGCGGTGCCCAATTACACAGTGTCCGTGCAGTCCGTGCATGCACGCACATACAGAGCACAGACGCCCGGACACATAAAGCTGAGGGAAAGTGGGGAGGAGGAAAAAAAAAAAAAAAACAAAAAAAAAAAACAGGACATGTCTACAGGGAAGGCTTAAAATAAAGAGGAACACAATCCCAGCATGCATTTGGGTAGCAGCCAGCCCACCCCTCCCCCCCACGGGCAGAGTGACTAGGAGCAAATGCAGAGAAGATTTGCAGAGCACACCGAACAGAGGAAGAATCCCTCTTTTGCTGCTGCCCAGTGATCGTGTGCTTAGTTTATTGTTGAGGCCTAAGCCGTCTATTCAGCCGCCATGACTCAGATCTGTGATGCTGCACCTCCTCAACTGATCAAATTCAAAGATAGCCCCAATTATCCATTCTCATCATCCAAGTAGTCCGCGGAGCGAACCTGCTATGTAAACCCTGACAAGAGAACAATGCCGGAGTCAAAGTAGGGTCCTTGTAATTCCTCTCAGGAGGCTCTGCGGTTATTTTGATTCAATTCAAGGGCTTTGGCCTTTCCCTGATTCAATGATGTCTGATCAGCCTCCCAGTATCTCAATGTCTAATCACTGCCATTAGTGGGCCACATTAGAGCGAGCAACGTTCTGCCAAATAGATCCCATCTCAGAAGGACAGGTTAAAAGCTTCTGCCCTTTCGTGGACAGCACAGGACAGACCGTGTCATTGTTTGAATTGTCTGCACATATTTCACCCTTTCAAAACATATCTATGCACAGCCACGTAGATAAAACAACTGCACACTCCCTTGTACAATCAGTGACCTGATTGAAACAGTGACGGCACACGTGGGACCCAAACAGATGATGGAGAGGAGAGACTGAAGTGGGAAAAAAAGGGGGCTCATCAGATTCCAAAAATACAATGATTTCACAGGCAGCTGAGATCCTGCATAAATATCAGCCACTAACAATCAATGCTCACCTCTAAAATGAAATCCCTCAAGGATGCACATTGCTACAGACACACCCAAGCTACAGTATGTATTGATCAGTTTCACTTAAGCATGGCCAGGAGAGTATGGATTGACATTAACATACAAGGAGCTTTGTACCAAAAGCAACTGAAAATACCTTACAGAGCATAAAATTCACACTTGGCTATGGCAGAGGAGATTTAGCGCAGTGCACTAAGCATAAATAGAGTGTGATTTCAGACAGTCTTAACTAATATTCACATTAGTTGTAAGTGCTGCAATTATGTCAGTGTGTACAATATTTCAAACACGATCAAGCAAGAAGGACACTAGCAGGCATCACAGATCAACACCCTTCTGAGGCAGAGTCACAGTGTCCGCCGCCGCCTCCAAGAACTCAGCCCTCGCAGACTTCAAAAGCATGCTAAGCTTTAGAAGAATCAAGTGTGTGAGGAATGATTTGCATACGCCTGTGAGTGCAAAAGACACTGTTTATATGAAGTAGCAAGTTCAAAAGCTCTAAGTATCTAGCGTTGGCGCTAGAAGGTGACACAGTCCTCGACGAGACCCATACATTTTGTGCTGCTTAACTCGACTGAATTAAACACAAAACTGTTTCTGTTATTTAGCCTAGCCCACTGACTAAAATGGGGTTGTCAAGTTATTAGAAGCATGTGCCAAAATAACACAATACTATTTAACAGGACTACAAACCACAACCTCCAAAATGAAAACACAGCTGAATCAACATCTCTTTCTATTATCTAAACAGATCCAATTAACCTTCATGAAGCTAAGATTTAGTGCAGGATGAGGTTAAATTAAAAAGCATTTGTTTTCACTAGTGTACCTAATGAACTGCCTGGTGAGGGCATACAGGTATATAATGGATGATAAGTAAAAATACTTTTCTGTACAGAAACGGCAGTTGGTTTTTCGACTATAAAACATTCTGTTATTTATGTAAAAATAAATAAGTTAGGATATAATTACTACAAATCACTCTCATCAATACACACAAATCTTAGGAGATCTGTTCTACGAGGCTGGATGCTGAATTATACACTAAATCCTTGCTGAACGTGACAGCAAAAGAACAAACAAAGAATAGAGAATTGAACTGGTCTGAATTTGGAGTGGACAGGTTCTTAATCACTCCAATGACACTGTGGAGCAGAGGGAGTGTAGCTCGGAGCTGGTTTAGTACTTGTGTCTGAACTCTGCCACACCACTTGAGCTGTGACGGTCTGTGGGCTGAGTGCATCTGTCAGGTTCACCCAGCTGACAGGATGCCTTCAGACAGCACAGCAGCACAGCCGGAGAATGTGACCTGATGTGCAGTGACAGACAGACACAGAACTGCACTCCAGCATGGGTCACCTTGCACAGCACGGCAACAACCCCTGAGAATGTGGGCGCTACATTGCAACATAATTCCGCTAATGGATAATGCTCGTTTAACTGCAACGCTGTGCATTAAAGCCACTTCGAAGCAAGTTTTGATTTGGGCTACATGCTTCCCACTTGTGTTAGAACCCACAGCTGAATTAACAAAACTGCTGGGCCAGCGTTATCCTTTGACACAAATGTGCGTTCTTCCTCACATGTATTTTTATCTGCTGCAGGTGCAAAGCATGACACTGTGTCAGAGCACTGCCAGCTGTTACAAAAGCAAAATCTACCACACTATTGAGCTGCTACTGCGTGCTTCACTGAAACATGAAAGCACCAAGATAAAAAAAATAAAAATCAGAATATAAAAGAGTGAGCAATAAATGCCATGTATTGCAGAGTGCAGCCAGAGGCAAAAAGACTGACACAGCTGGCTACCAGCAGATTAGCTCAAACTGTGACTATTATGTTATTCATCATTTCAGTTCAGTTGTTTAAAAAATGTGACTTTAATCTGTGCTCCGCTAAAATATCAGGCTTGCCAGCTCTTGTAGCTGTGTGGTCTGTTTTTCTGCCAGATATGTCAAATATGAACTACTTCAAAAGCTGTTTATTTGATGATGATCATGCGTGGAGCTAGTTATTAGTTTGTGGTCTCTTTCCAAGAAGTTAGAGTTGGGTAATGTGAAATAAAAGTGGCTACATGCACTGTAAACAATCCTTCCTGCATAATGCAATTGTTGGAGGATAGGAAGGTGTCAAAACATTAGACACATGCTAAAAAAACATTGAAAACATTAAAGATAACTGGGACTAATAAGGAGGTTTTTGTGATGTGTACATAACTACTTAATACTGTCCAAGGTCTGCAGATGTGTGGCTCACGCAATTAAATTCACTCCTAGTTTGCATGGTAAACCCAGGAAGAATACTGTATCTGATAAAAAAAAATAAATAAATAAATAATGTGTAAGCTGATTATAACATTCCATAGCAAATAAGCTTATTATTGCGACTGAAAAGCTTTTCAATATTCCAAGTCTCCCAGATGGTGTTTTAAGTACAGTGTGTGCCTGCAAAGATGTTAATGTTAATGCATGTTAAGGCTACAGAGACTCAGCCAATCTCAAACACCAAGGCTCCATTAAAAAAAAAAACACGGACCCATTTTTTTTTTTTTCTTTCCATGTTTTTGAACAACACTCTTAACGCTCATGTGTAGCATGAGCATGATGATGGTGCCCATGGCCAGGAAGGATTAACAGTCTCTTCTGTGTTACACCTCCTACACAGGCTCCAGTCCTTTACTTTGCTCCATCCTTCCCAATTCCTCTCCGCCACCAACCTTCCCCTCCTTTGCTCTGGATTAGTCACACTGACAAACTGGGGCTCATCTGCATACCGCAGGATTTGTTTTCGGCGCTTGAGGAGAACGCGTGCTGAGGTGACACCTAAAGAGCAAGCACTGACTGCCCAAAGGTTCGATCCAAGTGGCAAAAAGTTTAAGTGTGACGGCTATTCCTTTTTAAATGATGTAGCTAGTTGAAAAGATAAAAACACCTGCCATGACTCACCGATAACTCCCCCAAACTAGGATATACTTTGTGCACAACAGAACAGAAACGTAAATAAAAACCAATACTGGATTTTGTTTTACTACTGGGGCCACTTTTCTTCACTCTAATAAAAAGAGATAACACTATTCCTGAAACTTAATTCATGCAGTCAATTCCTACACTCTACACTGCACACCACGTTACACATTTCTCTTTATTTAAATGAACTCCCTGGAGCAACTTACCTGAAATATACATATATCCACCATACACAGTCCCAGCATGGCCATAATGTGGCTCATTCATTTTGGCAACATAAGTCCATTCATTTGTCCTTGGGTTGTAGCACTCCACAGTAGCTTGAAGAAAAAGATGAAAAAGAGAGAGAGACTGTATTAGTAGTCGAAAGTAGGTCAAGACACAACTAAGGAGGACAAACAGCAGCAAATGAGGCCTTGGAGGGTCTCAGCGTGGGAGCTAAAACGCGAATTTAAATACACAGTACACATCCCCACAACCCCACAAGCGGTGAAGGCACCAACTGCACAGGAAACGGGGAGATTTGTTAGATCCTCTATTTTAAGGTGCCTGAGGATGGTTTTGCAAAACTAGAGAGAAACCAGAAAGGGCACACAGGGATAGACGAGTGATGCTCTTAAACGAGGATTTTTAGTCTGGGCGACACCATGACAAGCAGCGAGGGTCAGTCCACTTCCTGGCTAATGGGCTACGTTTCATTGGACATTAGTAGTCCGCTAATAAAGACAGCCGAATAAGAACAAAAACATTCCATGAATCAGTCAGAACAGAGTGGTTTGATCCAAAGTGATTTTCACTCGGGTTGAGAGGGGTGGTTTAAACCTTTGCCAATCTGTCCAATAAGAAAATATTACTGACCAATACCCACAGAAAAGCTACATCTGATCATTTCTCTCTGGAGCATTTCCCCATCTGGGGTAAATATCAGGTGATGTGACAAGTTTTCAGGAGGGACAGAAACATGGGAATAGTGAAAAAGCATTCAGCAAAACAACAAGTGTTTGAAAAGAGTAGTCATTATGTTGGCAGCACATTTGAAAATGTAGATCTGTCATGGTGGGCAGAACCAAAACATTATTTTCTGACCGCTTTAGTTTTTGTTACCCGAGACAACCTGGAATTTAGTTAAAGGCACAAAATATCTTTTTTCCACACTCGGCAGCCTAATGAAAAAAAATAGCCAGAGAAATGGTGCTCAAAGACAATAAGGGGTCTCTGGAGAACTTGAGAGAATTTCATTGTGTAATTTTATAGGCTTGGGTTTAATGAATTACTTGATAATGGTTTTTAAAAAAGCTGTTTTTTCAACTCAGATCAGAGGTTGAGGAGCAAGTACTTTAATGTACATACACTAGTTTAAATTAAACAACAGCATTATTTTACTCCAACATCAGGTTTTATTCTGAGCTGCTGAAAAGGTCATATTTCCAATTAGTATGCGTTTTTTCACTGCACGCTGTTCAGTAGAAATGAATACAATGCTCCAAGGGTTGAGCTACCAGCTGCTCATTTCTGACCTAGAACAGTGGTTCCCGACATGGGGGACAAGATCCTGTGGTGGGATCAAGTGAAACTGATTGGTCCAAAAACATTTGAGAGCAATACTGAATTTATTTAATTTTAGCTAAAAATATTGATCTTAAAATGATGAACACATTCACAGATTTCCTTTTATATCTACAGTAGAATATGGCAAACAAGAATTAGTGTATAATATACAGAAGGCTTATCTACCAACTACTTCACACCCAAATCAAAAGCTATCACAGTGAGTGTTTTTCCTTTAAGATCTAGGTATTTCATTCTCTAGTATAACCTTGCAGGAGTAAACAGTCATGATACAGGGGCAGGGCACACCCAGAAAAACATCAGGACTAAACCACAGGCAGTGAAAGGGCAGTGGAACGTAAAGCAGAAAAGGGAAGTTTTATAGACAGGCAGTGAACTGGAGCTGTGTTCTTTGGTCTAAATATAACCCAGAGAAGAAGACCTCTCACACAGTGGCCTCTCTTTGTCCGCTGCAGTTACAGAGCAGAGTTTAAGTATTGGGTGGCACCCCTCTGTGGTATACAGTTATGGATGCTGAGATTCCAGATGGGTTACTCAGCATCGGACTACAATAAGTAGAAATAAACACGTGAAAACAGCTGTTCAGTTTAGTGTTTCTAATGCATCACATCACTGACTGTAGATGATCTGGTATGCTCCCTTTATAATGACCGAAACCTCCACTGACAGACTGTACAAGCTTTCAATTAACCTTTTACAGGAAGTACTGTTCACACCACAGCTGCAGCTTTCTTTTCACTTTCTACAGTATTGTAACTAACTGTAAGGAGGACTTTAATCTTAAAACACTCGCAGAGATTGAGGTGAAAAACTATGAAAGCATCAAAAATCATGCGACAGCTCTCTGGGACAGGGACAGCTGAAATTGATTCTGCATGCATTGAAACGTTTCTCTAATGAATTACATTTGTTAATGAGGGTGTCTGTGGTAATGTGCCCATCCGCAAAATTGTATTAAATTACACAGCGATTATGCACGTGACATGTTTAAACAGCAAATGTTGTGCTGGCACACTTGATTGCTGGCATCGGTATGCTCGCAGCCTTATTAAACTCCAATCTTCCTTGTACTTCTTCTTTGATATTAAAGTGTAGAATCTCATACAATATTAATTAAAGGCATCAGTTGTTGCTTAAAATGAAACAAAACAAACAAGCAGGGAAATAAACTCACCAAGCTCCCCGGCAGCATTCCTTCCACCAACAGCATAAAGGTGTCCTTTGAGTGCACTAAGGTGGAAGAAGGTACGTTTCTCATTAAGGCACGCCACCTGGATCCATTTGTTGTAGCGAGGGTCGTACCGGAATACAGTGTCCACTGCTGTTTTGCCTTTGGTGTCGTAGTTGCTTTGGCCACCCACAACGTAGAGAAAGTTTCCGATGACTGCAATGCCGTGTTGGTAGCGAGGTGCATCCATAGGTGCCAGCGCCTTCCACTCATGAGCTTTCTCATCAAAGAGGCGCAGCTCTTTACTCACAACTAGCTGCTGGCGCAAAACACCACCCAGAGTGACCAGGTGGGCACTATCTGAGCGGATGGCTGTCCGTTCTGACTGCATAACTGGCTGCATGTAGGGCATCATTTGGTAGTTGCTAGCTTCCAGGAGAAGGTTGACACATGTGTTGTCCGTGCGCATAAAGTCTACTGTCTGCACGTGATTGATGAGCTCCTGTGGGTTCATGAGGGGAAAGCGGATGTTCTTCATGAGCTTTGGGGCATAGTCCATACGGCCGTCCTCGTAGCGTAGCCAGCGACAAGCTGCCTTGAACAAGTCCAACTCAGTGCAGTGTTTCAAGCTGTTGCTGGACAGAACAAAAGCCAAGCGTTCAAATGGTAGCTTTACAAACTCTCCCGTGCCCAGCAGCGAGGGAAAGTTCTTCAGGATGAAGTTGTTGACGTACTTGTCCACCTCTGTGAGGTTGTATGTGTTGGCAATACGCCCAACCTCTACACAGTTGTCAAGAGAAACCTGCAAAGAAAAAGAAGAAAAATCTTGGAAATCTGCTCCTAAAACTGACAACATACTGTATCTCAAAACACAAATAATGGATCTTCCCAATCTGTATACAGAAACTCATTCCTTAGACGTGATGCCCAATGACAAAATAGATGGAGTGCTGCAATCAAGAGCAAATTAAAATATGCTCTACATCATTCAAACATATAATGCACAAGAGGATTTGCTGTTTTCCTATGCTTCATGTTACCGTTTCATTTTAACTTTTCTATTTGGCACATTGGAAAGAGAAATAAAGAACTTCAATATGGGTTCATAAATTCAATTTAACTATGAATTTAAATGAAAAACAAGCAACATATCTTCTGAAAATACCATAAAACTGTTCTCTGCCCATTTATATACTCTTAGATACAAATCACACATAGAAAAACTTTATCGTCATTGTATGAGCATACAACAGAAAATCAGGTGCACCATAAATATATAGCTGAATATATATATATATATATATATATAAAAAAGTGTTTAGAAATAAAATATATTAAAAGAAGAAATGCAAAAGTAGAAAATAATACCTATCCACACACATATTATCAGACACACTACGTGCGCATTGCCATTGTATGCACTGCTGCCATTATTGCACACGAGTGTCCCTAGTAAATTGCTGCTATTTAACGTTGTTTCATGTGAATGTGTTGTTAATGTGATTTCAGTGTATCATTCAGGATGGTGATGGCTTGGGAATAGAAGGTGTTTCTAAATCTGGTGGTGCGTGTCGACAGAGTGAGAGGTGCTGAGGCGCTGCATGTACGGACGAAGCCATCTTAAGAGCATCATAAGAGTTATAAAAGAGCTGAAATATCATGAGAAAAAAAAAAAAAAACACGGACAAAAAAAATAAAGTTGCTCTTGGCCCGTTTTTGCTTCTAACTCACAAACACTGTGAGTGGATTAAACCACAAACTCTTATATCCGTTGCAAAGTTTCTGTTGCAAGACAAACAGATAACCACTAAAGGACATCTATGTAATGTCCAACTGTGTCTGCTTCCTTACCCCAGATATAAGAAAGACCTTGCAAAAGTCCAGCACTGGGAGGATTTGTAGGAAGCTGGCTGCCTCAAGTGTGTCTTGCAGATTCTCCATGTTGAGCGACAACTTTGCTGTGTAGATGAAGTCAATGATCTTCTTCAGGCCTATCCGGTTTACTCCATGGAGCTTGATGCACATTAAATCTTGCTCTTTCATTCCACCTGGATCAAGACAAAAATAAAACGTTATCTTGTATGACTGATGGGCCAGATTGCTGAATAATAAAAATTAAAAAAAATAAAAAATAAAATAAATTCTGCTAAGCTAAAAATAAAAAAGCACAACATGCATCAGTTTGATGTCAATGGAATTATTCCAGTGTCAAAAGACTTTATGTTCAGAGAAAAGACTGAAGGTCTTACTCAGCATTTGTGCTCACACAGCTCCCTTATCACTAATGAGCTATCCCTCACTCTTAAGTAGTTTCCCTTTCCCTGCTTAAACAAACCTTCTTCATCTTATCATATACTTTCAGTGCCAAATCTACAGACTTACTTTCTCTACTGTCCTGATATGGAACCATGTGAGAGGTTGCTAAGTTACTAATCAGCGCTCTAGGCATAGAATATGAACACCTTGATTTAAGGCTACAAGTTAATACAAGGACCATTCAAAGGAGTGAGTTTGCTTTCACCAGAAACAACTGAAATTAATTTGAATATGAATGTATCTAAAAGTGAAGTCAGTAAATCCTCATACAGACACAGCATGCATTTTAAGTCTTGGTGCCACTGCGTACCTGCATCAAGCAGATGAAAAATGCTACAGAGCCACATTTGCATTCATTTAAATTCATAACAAGAACAAATGACCATGAACATGAATGCATAATAATAACTTGAGCAGGCTGGTTTCATAACCTGAATACACACAGAAAATGTTCGATAGTAGATGTGAGCACAAGGTCAAAATGAAAGCAACATAACTGCTTCAATGTGGGGAAGCATGGAAATGTTCATGAAATAAACAAAAGCCTTATTAGGGAGGGAAGAAGATATGATAGAAAGTGATCAAATGCTTGTGTCACAGTAAGAAGGGCCACGTCTCCCTACAAGTTTAACTGGCTCTGGTCGGACACGGACTAAACCACCGATGGGCAGATGTTCAGGTCGGAGCAAGGCTTTGCAGACCCACCTGTGAACATGGCTTTGAAATAGTCGGAGGAGGAGGCCATCATTGCACGGTGTACAGGGAAAGCTTCATCGCCATCCCCAGCCACCAGTGTGACGTCACATAGCAAACCCTCTATCCTCAGCTGGTCAAATCCCTAAAGAAAAGAGAAACAAGACGACCTCTGGCTCAGTAAAGGACAGATTAAGAACAGTGTGGTGACTCAAACTCAAATAAGTTTGGAAGACAAACTAAATATAGATTAAATATGAGTTCTCTACGTTATTGCATTTGCGAGCAGAACAAAACTACATTCAATCCAAAATTTAAACTTCAGTGTTTCATTAAGGATGAACCAAAAGGCTGTCAGCAAATGCCTGTCAGACATGAGCTCATGCCTCCGGTCTACTTGAACTGTCTGTGCCTAACTGGTTCAGAAATATAGCTTTTAAAGCTCCAGCTATAATGTCCCCCCCGTAGGCATAGCAACATAGTGGAGAGTTACAGCTAAGAGGCATTAGCTCAAGTATGTCTGACTGAATTCGCAGCTCTGTTCAGAAATAGCTGATGTACTGTATATTCATACCTGATTTCACTACCTACCCCTGAATACCACTAATGAATTAAAGGCTGTGGTAGGTAGTACTAATTGAGCATGCCAGAAAGTATACCATTGCTGATACTACTGACTGAAAACGATGAAATAGTCAGTGGGTTTGAGTTTTAGGTGGTTTGCCCCAAATGCACAGCCTAACTGAGACTAACAAATTCTGTTATCAGGGTGTAAGATCAGATAAGAAATATCGTTATCATCCTCTCACTGTGCTGTGACGGCAAAAGATTAATGAGCATCAAATGCTGCCAATGGACATTTATTTTCAATGAGACCCGGTGGCGAAGAATAACCACTGCTGTTTAAGCAAACTGCATAATGCCGGCACCCACTACCTCATTTTTAGAGTGATCTTCATTTTACACCCATCCGTAGGGATATGCTGAAGCAGCTACCAGTCATTGGACTTATGCTCCTTCCTGACTGCCTCAGACTAAATTAAATCTATGCAAGATGGTGAAATCACATATTTTGGAAGAAGAGCGTGGTACTTTACATCAAATTACGCAGACACTAAGTCTTAAATCCTTTTGGTTAATTACTGAAATATTATCCAAGGCATTAAATTGTGCCTAGTAGTTCATGTTATGGGTTTTCTTACTGATGATTTTTGCCAAGAAATTCATTAAAGATAAATATTGCAGAAGGATTAGACCAAATTAGATTAACCTTTATCTAATGTGAGATTGATGCTATAAAACCATAATCACAGCCATATACCAATTTGTAGATAGAGCTGTGTCGTATAAAAAGAAAACTGTAAACATTTGACCATGTCTGAACTCTCACCTGAAGAACCACTGAGCTGTGTGTGTTACTTGTGAAAAACCGAGTGTTTCCAGTCTTTGATGCCTGAAGGTGAGCAGAGATGCCCATATCACCATAGCCCAGAGCAACTTTCATGTGAGCGTCGTCGTCCTCCACGAGGGATCTATCAGGAAAAGGGGAAACAAGTTGTTACTTCAAAAGGGTGACAAAAACGCGTGTTTCCAGCTAATTTTAGCTTACGGAAAAGTAGGACAGATAAGTTTTCAAAGTGACACTACTTGAGGACATATTGGGTGGTGGTAACCTAATTGTTGGACAAACTGTCAGCCAAAAGTTACAGATGAACCAGCAAGGGAAGTGAACAAGGTATGTTCCTTTCATCTGAAAGTGCCTTTGGGCAACCAACAGATCTCCAGTTGTAAGGTCATTTACTGCTCTTAAATATTACTGGCTGCTTACAGAGTTCATAAAATCAAAGCAAGTCTCAGAGAGACCGACAGGCACTCGTCATGAATTAGGTCTAGTGGAACTGTGGGTGGGTCATCAATAACGCCGCTCCACGTGGTTCCACCCTCGGGCCATACTGCGCAGACTCTGGCTCCAAACTCACAAGATGGCATCACCCATATCCTTAGGAAAATAGCATCAGTTTAGCCAATGGGAGGAAGTGGGGACATGTTGTCTATATTTATATGCAGTCTATGGTTGAAAAGTCAATTGATGCATAACACTGATTGACGAGTCACTGCATCATTGGTTCATCAGAAAATGTTGAAGCTACCCTAACTTTTATATTGTGTCTCACCTGTCCTGTAGCAATAGGGGGCGTCAGTTTAACGCTTTATATTGCTGGCTTTCTTTGAAAATGAATCAGCATTTCTCCATAACATCAGTGAAATGTTATACGATCACATCATATCATAAAATTTGAAAGTTAGATGTCTAGATGGTAAATTGTGAAATATCCCAGGCGAATGCCGTAAGTGCTGCAAGTACTGCCGTAGATCAGCAGTTATATTATGCCAATTATGTATGTGTATCCAAACAAAATTAACACACAATAACTGCACTGCTTTGACTGTGTATTTGTATAGATGGACACGCTACAAATAGCAGACGTGCGCTGCATATATAACCCAAGCTTATTCTGCAAC
This sequence comes from Chelon labrosus, assembly GCF_963514085.1. Taxonomy (NCBI): domain Eukaryota; kingdom Metazoa; phylum Chordata; class Actinopteri; order Mugiliformes; family Mugilidae; genus Chelon; species Chelon labrosus. Next base: position 2,594,893 of record NC_140350.1, on the reverse strand, counting down.
CCACCAGTGGGAGCGATGGATGGCAATATCATTTGAATAATCCAGTCTATCTTACTATTTCAGTTTTGTCCAAAGGGAAATACCACATTATTGTCCCGACTGTCTTTAAATCTGGCATGAATATTAATGTTTTCTGAAAATGGCCATTACCAGTAATATTTCTGACCACAAATCTTTGAACTTCCGTCACCCTCAGGCCAAAATCTATTTTGTGGATTTCCATGACAGTTTCCTTGCACAAGACACCCCAAATTACACCTTGCATGGTAGCTCACTACCATTTCTGCGCAGGTGTGTGAATGAGAAGCTAAGTGGATAAAACTGACTTTGGATAAAGTTGCTTCATGCAGCTATTTACCATTCAACAGTTGTAAGCAAGAACAGCAAAACATGTATTGAACTCATTCATACTCCTTGAAAGATAAACTATTTTGATTTTGGACGGTCCCATCTTTTGACTAGAGCCTCCCTCAGGCTAAACTGTCAACAAGATAAAACTCAATGTAACATACAACGAAATAAAATGTCCATGGATCATTTGCAACTACTGTAGATAAGCTATCTAGAATCTCTTGCACCATATTCAGGACCAGCAGAGCATTTTCTCATGTTATCAGACACTTCTGTATTGCAGGTATAATGATCATCAAACCACCAGGTAGGCTTTAGAGCCAAAGACTTAAAAAGTACATCACAAAAAATGTTATTAAACCGTTAGCAAAGTAGGAAGGAGAAAGTGAAATAACTGGAAGTTAATTCCAGTTTAAGTTATACTTTTGCACTGCATAAACTGAAATTATTGTTGAGGCGTATTGATTAAAGCAGCATAAAGGTTTTACACGTCGTGAAAGTTAAGCTTTCTGACTCAACCAAGATACTGATGTGTGTGGAATAACGCTCCTTCAGTAAACTGCGCCGCTATGTCCGTGATGTATCATCTCTCTGAGCTAAATGAGGACGTAAAATGAAAACAAACTATTTTGGAATGGCCTACCCAGCACTGAAAAGACCATTAGTTTGTTAAGGCTAAAATATGATGCCATTTTACACATACAGTCATTAGTTCTCAGTTTGCAGAACTTGGAAAGAGGAAAAAACACTGCCAATGATGATTGAAGTAAAGCAAAAAAATGTTTTCATTTATTTGTAATCCAGGGATTCTACCCTCTACCAGAGCTCTGTTGGAAAGTCTTTACCAGCTTTCTATTATGGAAACTATCTGCACAGTGGGAACATGATATCATAGTGTTTCTCATAATCTGTACAGTCCAGTTCCTATGACATATCTGTACTCAATAACAGAATTAACCAAAAGTGAGTAACAGGAAAGAACAAAATCTGTACAAGTAGGACCTCATTGTGTGATGTAACATGGTGTAAAGTCTCTACAGAGAATGAACGTGAAAAGATGGCAAGTGTGACTCAGAGCCCAAGGGGAATACGCCTGGGAAATGGTTATATTTTGTGCAGACAAAACTAACAGTAGAGAAAGAAGTTCATTTGGGTAAAAAGTGTTCTAACCTCTTTTATCTGATACAGATACAGAGGGCTGAACTTTGCTTATCAGTCAATTTAAATGTAATTTATTTAAATTTAATTTATTTAAATATGGAGATTCAAAGTAGTTTAATGTTTGCTGGGGAGAGCAAAATGTGGCAAGTGTATCAAATCCCTGTATAGCCTGGTGTACTTGCAGATCCACAATCCAGTAGAAAATGCAGTATCAAAGGGTACTGGTATTGGTATGTAACAACTCCAGTAAAAACTTATCTGTCAAATAACAAAATCAGATGAGTATTGGTCATTTGACGTCATACAGCTTACCTGTCCTCACGGTTTAATACACAAATAAGCTATGTGGGCTTCTTTAAATTCAATGTAATTCCTTTAAAATGGGATTTTGTTGATTCAGTGTCGGAAATAACTGGCACATAAAATTGAACTAACCAAAATGATGACGTTAATGTAACACCAAAACAGTGACTTATGACTAATAATAAGGGGGTGGTTTGTGTAGAGAAAAAGTGACTTAATCAGACCGTATTACAATCATTCTCCATGCAATACATATAGATGAGTGAGTAGTAGATGAATGTGGCATCGCAGGCTTTAAAAGTGTTCATTTTCAGAGAAAGATTGGCCTGGTTTTGATAAAATATTCTTTTACAAAAATGCCTGGCTCAGCACAGCAGTAAATTTGTGTCTTCAAACAGGCCGGTGTGCAGGCAGCTCTTGTCAGATGTGGAAGACTAATGGTTTTTGGGTGGACTATTTATATAATGAAGTAATTCTAAGTCCTTGTCTGGCTGCACACTTTTTTTTTTTTTTGTGGTTAGTAGAGTGGTTTTACCATTTGTAAGTAAATGTTCCCTGTGCTTTGAAGGAATGTTATTCAACATTTTTGAATAAAACATACGGTAGCTTTTAGATGCATTAAAAGGGACTGGCAGGTTACAGTAGATACATATAATTCTTTTATGTCTGAAATGAACTTGTTCATTAATGTAGCAGATGTAGGCTTATGATCTAATATACTAAATGGAGTTTACTTCTACCGAAAACAATTCTCTCTATTCCTAATAAGTAAGGTGAGGATATGTCTATGTTTAATTGTTTTCAAATACAGGCAAAAATATGTGCCAACACTGAAAAACTACTCAATGTTCTTACTGAAGTGAAGCTCCTACATAATGTAGCATACCTCAGGTCAAAATTGCTACCAATGTTTGCCTCTTACTGAAATTTGTATAAAGAACTCTTGAATGTAAATGTAAAAATGTAAGTGAGGAATACAACAGTCCTCTCTGTCTGCATTACATGTACTGTACTTCTAACCTTTCGATACGGCTCCATTTTAAGAGCGAGCTCATATAATGTTGTGTACATCTGTGACAAGTAGGCAGAACAGAACTTTATGTAACAAGCGTACATCCCATCAAACCTTTAGATGCATGTCTATTATAGGTGCAATCAGGTATAATGGTTTGTACATCTGTTACATAAGGACTTGGTAGAACAATTCGCCACATGCCAGTAATTTGTACTACACAGCTTTGACAAAGACCAGAATCAAACCGTTAGTAGTCTGAGGGATACTGAGAGGAAAGTGGGAAAGAGCCTTTTTCTTTGATTACGATCCAAAATGAATTCAGTTACATCCTTGTGACTGTATCATGACACATCTAGACTGAAATCTGGACATGCAGAACGAGCTGACAGTAAAGGCTGAACTGATTTATGTTATGCATTCATACCTATGAACTGATCTCCATCATTCAACCATGAGACTAAGCACATCAGAAAAGACAACACAACAACCTGAACACACAAAGACCTACCCCATAACCAAGTACAATGAAGCATTCATTTACATTTGTGCTATTGTCACGCTCTGGTCCAAGAGCAAATAAAGCGTGTAACAGCAACAGAAACTCTCTTTAGTCTGCTTTGTCTATGCAGAGAGAATGAAAGTAAAATGCCTATTACGGCCTGGAGATGTTTCTGATGTTCAGCGTTAACAGACCTCTTTTAATAATACTTACTGTTGCACAGTAACTGATTAACTTCACAAAACAAATGAGAATGCCGGGAGTTGTTCTTTATGCTATGAAAATAAATAATGGAAACAGAAAAACATCATGCTGAAACCGTTTAACAACAATATTAATTTGCAACGATGTGAGGCGCGATTAGTTAAGGTGAAAAACAGTATGTCAAGTTTTAAACTACAAAAATGTCAGGCCTGCTTTAAAAAAAAAATAAATAAAAAAATGACAAGGAACATAAAGTTAGTCAATTTGACAATTAAGTCTTACTAAAAGAAAAGTTAAATCCCTAAACTTTCATTCACCTTTCTTCTGTAAGAAACTTCACTTTAGGACTCGGACATGCCAAGATGAAAGTCAACAAAGGCTGACTGATCAAATGGTTTGTGTCACCTCACGTCGCTTCACATTTTTGCACCTGAACACCACGAAGGCTTCAGCTGACAGTCGAGTGCAGTCTTTTTTCAAGACTTCAGTGATTAGGCCGAAGACATTTGGGAAATATGATGGATACACATTAAAGGAAGGTCAGGTTAAATCGAATTGTTATTCCTTTCACATGCTGGTGGGAAGACCAACGAGGATACATAAAACACCAAAGACAATATGAGCACACAGAGATTTCTACTGCCACAAAAGGTAAGGAAAAGGAGGGATGATATAGTTACACATGGTGATCAGCGCTACTTTTACGATGGCGATGATAGGACGGGTTTGGAAATAAGGTACATACAAAGAGGTGATGGACCACTTGTAGAAGGAATTTGAACACCGACACCACTAAACGCTTATGGCTTTAACACTGGTAACAGTCACACTGACACAGAGCACAGGCAATGTACTGGTACATTTACCCCGTCAGGTGGTAAGTCGGACAGGCAGCGAGGAGAGAGTGGGTTGTCCAAACCACAAAGGAGTGTTGGTGGCTGCCGGAACGAAACAAAGAAGACAACAGCTACAGCATCCCATGTAAAAGTTTTGCTCTTCCGAACGACAACAGAGAAGAGAGACTGACTCTCCAGTTGCATCTGTGACCAGTGACAGTTTGGGGATCATCATAAGGCATTAGTGCAGAACAGCCTTGAGCAAGGCAAAAATCATTTATTAAACATTAGCTAATGTTTCACAACCTCTTTGGATGCTAGCTGTGTCGATTATGTTTGATGTGTAAAAAGTCCCTCCCCCCTTTTATTTTAATGTTTACATGTATTTGAGACACTGGTAAAGATGGCATTACATTTGAATAGTTAGCAGGTTTCACATTTTTAATATCCAGCAATATACCGCAAGATATTAAAACATAACAAAATGAAGATTGACTGGAGGATGGATAAATATATAAGAACATACAGTAGGCTATGATGAATACTGCCTGCCAAATTACCAGGAATTAAAATGATCAAAGAAACCTCCTCTTTCATAAAACCGTTCTAATACACAACTCTGACCACAGGCTCACTTTTACGTCATAAATTGGATTTAGTGAATAGACCTATACATGATAAGGAATTATGATGTATTTCAGTTTCACAGTTTAATAACTACCTTCTATTAGAAAATGAGATACCCAGTTATCTTATTGGCTGGACGGCACATGCTACCAATTTGTTTAGAGAACAATCAGTAGCTGCTTGCTTAAGAACCAGAGGAGGAAGTCAAAGGGGTGAAAGAAAAGCAATGCCTTCATGCCAACGGAAAGCTCAAGAAACTTCCTTCTACCAGTGCCTGTCCAGGAAGCCAAAGTCAGCTTGGCTTTTTGCCTGGGGTGACAGTGGAAGGGCCTTAAAAGATTAATGGGTATGGCTTTACTGTCTCGTCATGCTTTGATAGAAAGTTCATTAATCTCATCTATTTTCAGTCCTCAACATCTACAGGACCAACTGAACTTGGACCAACTTTGTGTTGCAAATCGACTTTCAACACGTATGCTGTAATTTAACATTACATTTTTTTTAATTATGTATATGTATATGTACATGTGCATACACATAAATACACGCCTCACCAATATTACCATTTCCATCAATAAAAGCACCTGTGCAATGTTTTATTAATGTTAAACTTTAACTGACCTTTACGATGTTAACAAGTTACAAGGTATGACGAAAAACAGATGTCTTATGTTATCAGACAAACCCATATGAAGTCAGTACTTGGACCCTGCTTCAAAATTACCTTTTACTCACAGGAGACACAAAGCATGAGATCAAAAAAGCCATTTTTTGGCTAATTTAACTACAAAATGCATTACACAGCCATTTGAAACTTTTATTACATTTCTCAGGTTGCTTACAATTACAGTGGATTAATGCAACATGCTGTTTTAACAAGAATACAGGAACAGTCTGAGAGCAAGGGAAGCACAATGTGGCAGCAGTTGAATTGAGTGAGAAGAAAAGAGCAATACCATCATATTATATAGAGTGGATTCATGATAAGGACCACAGATGAAAATGAAAATAAAAATATGTGTTTTGGGAAATTAGTACACATCCCCCCCCCCCCACACCCCCCCCAAAAAAATAAAATCAGATTTTCTCTAGACTTCCATTAAAAAAAAAAAAAAAATACAAAAAAATGGCAGAAGTTCGGGACTCTTCCTACAGTTGGCTGTCAAACCCAATGGTCACTCTAACAGCGATTCAGAAGTCTGCTACAGATACGCCCATTAGAAGGACAGCCATCTCAGCAGCACTTCAACAATCAGGCTTTTGAGGTAAAGTGGCTAAAACAAAGCCACTTGAGTAAAAGGCAACTGGCAGCCAGCTTGGAGTTTGTCAAAGGGCATTTATAGGACTTTGAGAGGATGAGGACAACATTCTCGGGGAGGGTGGAAGCATCAGCCTGTAGCAGTGCTCATCAGAATCAAGGACTAGGAAACTGAGGGAAACATGAATCTAGTCAAAGACAGATTAACAGAGTGTACATAAAAGGTCACTGTTGCCTATCAATGAGCCAAAGACAAGACATTGACAATGGTTGAGTGGTTGATGCAGCCAAACCCCAGACGTACACCTCATAGAAATCTGAGGATAGATCTGAAGATGGCAGTACAAAGATACTTGGCAAAGCTTCTGAGAATCTACCAGGAAGAATAGAATAAAGTCCCCAAATATGCAAAGCCTGTAGAGACTTACAAAAGCAGACTCAAAACTTTGATTGGTGCCAAAGGGGCTTCAAGAAGCACTGAATATAAGGGTCTAAATAATTTTGTAAATGAGAGACTTTTACATTTTTGATAAATTGGCAAAAACATGCAAACAATGTGTTATTGAGTGAAGCCCAATTCTAAAACAACACTGTACTATAATGTGCGAAATGTGAAAGCATCCAAGTGCTCCCCAGTGCTTGGTGTTTGTCTGCGTGGCCAAATAAAAAGATTACAAGACTCCTACAGTCTGACTGGTCCAGTCTGAACCTACACTCTACACTCCTCTCTCATAAAAATAAAAAAGTGTACTGAACGATATACCGTACTTTAATCGTTGCGACATGAACATGCGCAACAAATAGGCTCCATTCACACAGCTGCTGACGGCTGCGCTCACAAAAAAAAAAAATCCAGCAATGCGGCACCTTCCCACATAGAGTGAGTGGTGCTACTGTGTTGTATGTTTGTGCTTTAGAAAATGACTGCTATGAAACCATCAGAAATTTTCATTTTATTTCCCTAATTCACCCGTCAGTCCCTGATTTCATTCACTCTCTACATCACTCGACCACGGCTGCGCTCTCCAAGCAGACAACAAAGTCTAACGTTACTTTTAACGCCCCCGGTACTAGTAGTGTCTTTGTAGTCCCTCATGGCAGGCTTGCTCAGCTCGAAGTTTGTTCTGGTTGAACTTCTTTCCACACAGCCGGTGCTTTCCTTTACAGTCCTTACTAATCTTAATCCTAAAATCGCTGCTTCCTTTCAAAAGAAAGGCACATTTCCAGATTCTGTGTGAATGCATCCGAGGAAACTGACTTATTTACAAGCAACATGCATTCACACTCTTATCAGACAGAGTCGGGCATATGCGGGCCATGCATTCACAAAATTTGGCCAATCAGATGAAGCCACAGCTTGGCTACCATGCAATTAACAGGTGTCAGTTTGGTGGCGAGGTTGGATCGCATAATGGCTGCGGGAAGAGAGAAGAGGGAGGAAAACACGGGCTCACCCAAATATTTCTTTCTTCCTCTCAGGTACTGCAGTTTGGGAGAATGTTACAGCACATCAGATTTTCCTCATACTGCTGCTGCACAATGGGATTCAGTCCAGTACAAGGACCCTGCATTCCACTTTCATGATTGTTGAATTGACTTTAAGTCATAAATAAACATTTAGAAACACCTTCCAATATAATGCAACACAATACATGATTTCAATAGCCTCAGAAAATGCTGCAGCAACGGTACTATGATAGCAGCACTGTGAAATTTGCAGAGACAAAGTATACCATCACCTAAATTGTAGAGTTTATCTGTCATTTAAAACAACAGTTAGCATACTAAACTCTTCAATCAAATACCAACCCTTCAATGCTAAAGAAGGAACATAATCATAACATTATCCAATGGCTTAATGTTTTCTGGCACACAAACACTTTGTGTGCTTCTTTGTCTGCCCTGCAGCAACAGACAATTTTTTTTCTTCAACTCATCTGAAAAATCCACAGTTGAGGGGAAAATTTCTCTCCACATTTCAGAGAACTGGATGCAGTATTTGTTTGCCTTTCCACACACAATGAGAAACAGTGGGGCAAAGAAAAGGAGGCAGTGGTACAGCCTTAAAATTCTCCTCTCATACCGTCTCTTTTCCATCAAAGAGACCTTGGTGCATCTAGAATATGACAGAGGAGCTGGTGGATGGATTGCAGTCTGAAAACGCGAATATGATCATCACCATAACGACTACAGCCATCTTTACTGCGCGAATAGCCATAATCCGTTGAGTAGAATACTCCATTTTCAGATCAGTGTTTCAGTAAAAGGAAACAATCTCTTATTAGACTATTTCAAATATTTGTTTCTCATGTGTTTGACAAATTTAGTTTTCCCTGCCCATTCTGATTAAAACTGGAACATGCTTAATTAATAATGTGCAGACTTTGTATTTTAAAAGGAACATCATTGAACATGGAGATTTTAACCGAACAGAAATCTGAAAAACTAATAAGCACATTTGTGGCTCGCTCTGTCCAAGACAAACCTTTCATAATCTCCAGATAATTGCTTCAATCACTGCTACTAATGTTAGCAGTCTCTGCATGCAATAATGACTCCGTAATTACACTTTGATAATCAAAGAGCGCTTTGAGGTCAAGGCTTTTACATCAAAAGGGACTGGTACCTAAAATTAAGTTTCGCAACAGGTTTGCTTGTGGGTGGAGCAGAGAATCTGTCAATATGTGACATGCTTAGCTAAACACCAAATCAACCTGAAGGATGCTGCTAGAGGGAACTGACAAAGAGAAACACAAAACTTCAGCTAATATATGAAATAGCAAAGAAAGTTTGCATTAACTTATTTTTATTAGACCTACCTTTAAAATTTTCTGTTCTGTATTGCTATACCATGTAAGGAATTGTTTAGCATATGTAGCATATATAAAGTAGAGGACATGTGCTCTTGAACTGAATCCCAATTCTGAGCCAAAAGTCAAGAGATGTGTCAAAGGCAAATGAGAAGAGTCAGCATAATATTGTCTCTACTCAAATGAGAGGCATAGCTTTGCATACAAAGTAGCTTAATCTGTCTCCATCTAACACAAGGATGCACGATTAATCGCAGTTCCTGCCACAATTGTACGAGTCAGCAATATTGAAGTTGATTCCTATTTTTAATTCCCCTGCCTGTCCTGATGTTGTACACCTTCCATTACACAAAGCCTCTGAATGTGCGACTATGAAATAAGAGTAAAAGGTATTGGACAAACCTCCGTTTCAGACTGGCTACAGATTTGCTTTCCAATCCGTCTTTAAACCTGCAATAACACGTTGCTTTGGCCCAAAGTTTTCTCAGGGCTTGGCAGTTCAGGTTCTTCCAGTTGTAATGCACCTTCTCCCGCAGACAAGCAGTTCTGGTTGACCGTTTGGCGAAACTATACCCAACTTCATCAAAGTTCATCTCTGAGCAGGAAAGTGTGTGTACGCTTGTGAGATGAGCACAGATATGACAGTTTCACCTGACTGAACTCACTTCATGCTCTGCCAGCCAGCTGCCTGTGCCTCCCCTCTGGTATTTCAATGAAAATAAATTATCCCTGGGTGGCTGTTACTTTTTGTGCAACATAGCCACAAGTCATTTGGAATCTAATGTTCAATGTTACAGTAAAAAAGCTCCAAGACAATCTTCTAAAGTTTATAATTCATTAAGCAGCAGAGTGCATGTTTATTTGCTTTGTGTGAGTGGGAAGATGTACACATGATATCAAAACCGTTAGTGGCATGTGTTGCTCCAATGTCTAATGAAGGCGGACATTCAATATTCTGTGGTTCGCAAGCAAATACTTAAACAGACGCATTTAACTGGCTATGAACAGCACTGCAGTTTCAGCAACGGCATACTATTCCTGACCGTGTCCAATTAACACGTACATCATAGTGCGATATATCTGGTGAGACCCTTGAGAATGATTCCACCGTTTTATGTATTTTTAAAACAGAGAGAGAAAAAAAAAAAAAAAAGCCTTTTGTCAGTGGAAGTTGACATCAACGTCAGAGCAAATGGAAAATCTGCCATGCATAAACCCAGCTCTTATTTGGTTTGTTGTCAGCTGTCAAATAACTATGTTGCGATTATTTTAGAATAGATGAACTGTTTAACCGATTTTACAAATCACTGTAGGTCGGCCGTGATGTATGAATACTAATGGACCTTTTACTTCAGCAAAAATCCTCTTATAACTCTAGCACAAGGGATTTTAGCAGCGGCAGAAGGAACTGACGGCCACATGAGACATTTGAAGAATCTACATTTGCAAAAGTCTAACAGACTTTGAAAGCTCCACTTTTACTTAAAGTTGCATAATCTGGTCACCTTAATTACAGTCTCAACACTTGATATAATAGACACAATTTCTAAAGAAGAGCTTTCTCAGAGTTCGTAATTCATCTCATCTTCAGAAAGCCATGTTACGAGCAGCCAGTATATTAGTAAAGGTTTCATTTTTAATAATGATGCATTTCTTTCAAATGGAAAAAAGGAAAAAAATATAATTTGAAACAAGCATCATCAGTTACTTTTAGATTCTCGTGCCAATACAAAATACAAAATGTGTTTTCCTTCTTTTTTTTTTTTTTTTTTTTTTTTAATATTCTTCAAAGAGTTGATTTTCCAGTCATTTTGCGGAATTAGATAGTTGCCAAAAAGCGACACAAACACGGGGAGAGAGAAAAGGAGTATGACATGTGCTAAAGGTCCTTGACAGGAATCAAACAGGCGTTCCCGTGGTTAAGGCTGCTGTCTCACCATGATGTCTCCAAGAGGTGATTCCTGAAGACAGCAGTCACATACATTAAGTGCTTAGTGCTGAACGACCATAAGATAGGGGACGACATTTATTTCAAGGACTTTTTGTGGAAAGAAAGATAAACCCAAGGACTTCTTAATGAGCTGAAAATTATTTCAAAGGCCATACTGTCGGTGAACCTTAACAGGTCCTTGCTAGCATGAAATCTGCAATGCAGGGAATTCACTAGTCCATATATAGGTTATAGGGCGGTTTCAACACCGGAAAGAACGTAGTGCTAACATCTGATACATGCATTCTAAAAACTCACTCTCCTGTGTCCTCCATCACTCTGCTGCTTAGTACACAAAGACCAACCAACCAACCAGCACACCAAGTTAAAAACGTCTCCAAAGCCAAGCAGACAGAGGGCCTATAAAGAGTGACTTCTCCCTGACCACAGAGGAACCTATAATTGGGGACCCAATATCAGCCCGCTTAAAAGCAAAGCTTACTACATGTTTCAAAATAGTAAGTGGTCTGGCCACACTGGGCAGAGTAAGGTGGAGTCTCAACACTTGAATATAGTTCACTCGCCAGTGTGCGCACACCATCTACTATGGAGACATGCAATCTGCCATACACAGCCACTTAAGTAAACTTGATGGGCTCTTCCCTGCAACTTCACTGTAAGAGTTGTCACGGTCCTTCAAATGACATGGTGACACAGTAGTATGACGATCCTCTTCTTGCTTTTGTACAATGTCAAGTGATGAAAACAACGGTGTGTGTGTGCATAAGGCTTAAAGTCTGTGACAAGATCTATAGATTAATGTTGTAGCAGAAGGAGATACCAGCGCTTAGTGGCAATATACATTAGTGCCCTTTAATGCACTGACACTGTATGATTTATTTGTCTGTTTGAAATAATCTTAGCCAAAATGATACTGGTGGAAAAATGATGACCTATCAAGATGAATTATCCTGGAAAGTAATACAATTTAGTGTACCACCGAAAAAAGGAATCGCTAGCCAAGGAAATTCAAAATTATACTACACTGAAATGAGAGGTAAATTGCATACAAATATGACTAGTACCCAAATCATTTTTTTGTTGTGTGTGTTGCTGTGTTTTTAAGTTACTTCCCTTAATTCCAACATTTACTGACCACTTTACAAAAACAACTCATATTGCAGATGCTGTGGTACACCATTATGGAAGAAACTGAAAACACTAGATGGTCTGCAGTTTGATCTACAGACTGTCAAGAAGCAGGGACTGCGCTTGCCCATGAATTGCTACAACCATTGAGACGCCCTTGAGCAAGGCCCTCAACAGACTGATCCAGGGGAGATACTACAAATGGCATCTGAGCTTCCAGGTGTGACTGATTCACTGTCAATGAGGGACATTCAAGCTAAACTATCGTGGTTAAATAAAGTTTAAATCTATAATTACCAAGTCAACAGTGCCAATAGCAACTCAGTCATCATATAATTTCGTAAACAGACTACCAACACCATCTGATCGAGGCTTCTCTGGAGTTTGGGATTGTGAAGGCATTTGTTGTACAACACTAATGTACAAGCATTTACAGTAAGCCATGTTTTACATATCTTCTGTTTCACTATGGACATTTAAAGGAAACGCACAAGATTATTTTTTTTTTTTCCAGGGACGCAGTAATATTTAAAATACACAATTGTGTAAAACTATCAAAATTAAGCTCTAAGCCCTTGAGTAAAGCTACATAATAATTGGAAACTGCATTAATCCAATTTTGTAAAATTCCGTGCAAGTAAGCCCTGCTAGCCTCTCAAAATCCCTTTAGGCTATGACTTAGCCTGGGTTTCCTTGAAAACTCCGTTTGCCCCCTCTCAAAATTCTGGTACTCACTCAAGTCATGTCAACGTTCAAAAGTCAAAAAAGACACTTGTCTATTAAGACAGAGGTCTGGAAAAGGGGAAACGAGAGGATGGCGAGAGGCTGTATGAAGCACTCCCGTTCTACCCTTCCCCCTTCCTGAACAGTAGCAGATGACAATAGCTTCTAAACCAGGGCACGCCAGACATCCTGACAAAGGCAGACTCCTCCCAAGCTGCTGAGTCCCTGTTCCCAAATAAACATAGCCACAGGGAGAGGGCAAGAGTCAGGGATGTGGTGCTTGCCATGTCCAGACTAGCGGCAAAATTAGTCCTTTCACCTAAGAGCAAGGCACACCGCCAACGAACCATAAAATTCATGCTGGACAAGGCAAATCTCTTGAAACACTACGAGGCACAAACGCATTCTGCCTAATTAAGGATGCAACAAAAATAATGATGTCACACTAATTCACAAAATGAAATACATGAATAAATGTTAGAAACTGAGAAGCAAATCCATCGCCAAATGTTTTTCTACAATTGTATATTGCAAATGCCATTTAGGTTTTACTCACATGTAGGCAGGCGAAAGGGGTGAGGACCTGGATGTCTTAAGAACTGGCACTGGGAATTTCCAGCTGACAGGAGAACCGCTTTTCCATTTTAACGGCATGTTGTTGTCACCAGAATGGTGCTACAGCAATACCAACAGCAAAGACCATTTCCATGCAAAGGTTTCCAATGCAGTCTTCCATCCCACTCTGCCCACACCATTTAAGGGGGAGGGAGAGCAGCCGCGGCACCAGCAGCTACAGAAATACACTGGTAAAGCCAGTGCAGGCTACAGTCAGGGTTGTGACTTTAGCGGCAGCACTGAGAAGCCAATAGATTGCATCCACCACGACTACTTGCCCTGCTGCATTCACAGTCGTCTCGTGGTAGGAGGGGGAAGAAGCCCTGCCTTCCTATCACCCTTTCAGGGTCCGTGAATAGCCCAGTAGCTAAGCAACAGTGCCACCTTGTTAGGGGAGTTGTGATTACAGTGCTGGGCTTGCTATGCAAAGACGTGGATGGGAGAATAAAGAAAAGAGAAAGTCAAAGACAATTCAATTAAAAGGTGTCACATATAATTGTGTCACTAATAACCATCATGTACATATCTAGATTTGGTCCAACTGAAATTTACCCACCCATCTTCTATGTCAAGGTAACACTTCATACACCTGTCACGGGACAAGCCTTCCAGTCACCCAGATGTATATTGAATTGTCCCATTAAAATGCTTCAATGGGTCACAGTGGGACTTTTTTCTGAACAACTTGCATTCTCTTTTTTTAAAGGTTTTGCCTTACTAAATTCCCACTGATGAACACTTCCTTCGATTTAAAGGCAGCTGTGGCTCAGTAGGGACAGCAGTTGTCTGTGACCCACAGGGTTTGTGTGTTGATCCCTGCTACTTAGAATAACATGCCAAAGTGTCTTTGAGCAAAACACTGAACCCTGTGTTGCTTCCAGTGCTTGGCACTAGTCTGTGAATGTGTGTGCACTTGTGTGAACAAGTGGCTAAACATGTCACGGTGACTGCAAAGTGCCTTACCAATAGGTAGGCACTTTATATATTACGTTATAGGAATACTGGACCAACACCATAACAGAGAGAGGCCAAGACGTATTGTGATACAACATTGTGTATTATGCAGTACAACAACCTGCTGGTTGTGCTGCTGTGTACCACTGCAGCTACATAAAAGTAACTGAAATAGCTAGTTCACCTATACTTTGATAATTGATTCAACAAATTACTTTTTATATTGGTTGGACTAAACATTTTGAGCATACTGAAGCTACGGTATACCTAAATTCCTGTGCTGTATCGGTCATACTGATAAAAGCATCACTGGCTCAAGTGCTGTACAACAATGCTTTCTTGACGTTAACAGGAACAGTACCACACACCCATCGCATCATGGGTTCAACCGTTAATGCAGCAGAAGTCTGTGCAATATTCATTTCCACAGCTTGACTCAGCATAGCCAGGAAGTACACAGTGCATCATACGTCAAAACAAATTCTCGGTTTTGTACTAGTAGGCAGTGTATCTTCCTGGACCAACACACCAACTGTTAATATGGGCTGTGGAAAATCAGAATTTTTTATTTTTTTTTGCAATGAACCGAAAATGTATTGCAAAACCTTTCTCCTGGGAACTCAAAACTTAATAAGAGGCGATGCAAAAGCAGTATTGAAAAGAAATTGCTACCCTCATTTATCAAAAGTTTGTCTGCTAAATGTCAGGCCTGATCTTTAAAAACTGTCGGTACTGCTGGCTATATAAATATTGCCACAACTGCATGTTAATTTTTGATGGACATTAGACTACTTTATAAAGCAGGCACATGACTTTTAAGTCTGAAGGAATTATCTGTTTCACTGAAGACCCTTTCACATTTAGTGCTTTTATTCTGCTTCGTCATTCTTTGTAATATGGAGACACAATGGTGGGACAATGACTACATTGTGGACAATAATATTCCGCTAATAATCAGAACAAAAACGCTTCATGTGACCAGTTCAGTCAGAACATGCTAAGGGAATTTTCAATCAGACTGAGAGGGTTGGTGTAACCTGTTAATTATGCGTTGAATAGGAAAATATTAGTCACCATGTAAATATAACCATGTAAATCCTTTAATCAATAGGTTCTTTCTGGGTAGAACGAATACATTCTTTCTAAATATATTTTCTTCTAAGTGGGGGAACCATATGTAGGGAGAGAACCATGTGTGACAGCAAAACAGCAGGAGCAAAAGTTGTGTCTGAATGGATGAACGAAGGTGGAGTCGATGTGGCTAATAAAAACTATGGGTCTTGTTGCAGCTTTTTCTGTTGAATACAGTGTTGTGCAAGTTCACACTAAACAAGAACTAGTTCAAAGTTCAGTTCGCACAGATTAAAGTGAACTAGTTCAAGTTCATAGACTCCAGAATGAACAGTTCGCGTTCATTTTTTATTTTTTTATTTTATTTTTTTCAACTCCATGTATCGATTCAAATCCGACAGTGATGTGGTGGACGTCTGGACTTGTTTTTTTCAGACCTGGCAGGCACAATTTTCAGAAAAACGTGGCATTTTTCCCACCAGAATCTGTATTGCTTTTTTCAAACAACTCCTTCAAATGTTTCTGTGGATCAACTGCTACTGCGGTGCCGGAGGCGGCTTCTCTTTCAGTTGCACCAGCAATGCCGTTTCCCGTAAGTCGCACGTCGACTGACAGCTATCATAAAACTTTTTTCTTTTTTTTTTTTTCCCTGAACGAGGGTGAACGTCGTTATTTCTCTCCAGATTGAACGAAACTCGCGTCTACACCCACAGTTGGAAAAAGTGATGTGTTAAATACATTCTGACTGATGTTTTGGGGCATGTAAATGCATACATTGTATTGGATCCCTTTATTTAGCATCCTTGTAAAGATTTATGTAGAATTCTGATGGATTAAATAAATATGTAAGCAAGGCCATTGTTGTTGTCAAAGCTATGAAGTACCGACAGGAGTAGTATGGTGACTCTGTAATTGGCAAAGCAGAGTCCTTGATGACACCCGTGAAATGTATTCTTGGACACTAGGATGTCCACAAGTTAAATAAAACAGGTGGGCCAAGAACACATTTGCACATTTGGACTATACTTGGTCAGATCTGTACTTTGAACTAGAACAGTTCTTTGGCAGTGAGTGTTGACATTTTACAAGACTACAAGAACAGAGAGAGAATGGAAGGAGAGGCACAGGTTCCCTCTGGCCAACTGATTTTACAATAATGTAATTTTTTTTTAGAAAAACTGCATCATTGTCCCGTAGAATTTGTCCTTGTGTCAAATTTCCACTATTCTACACGGACCACTTTTTCAAAGATATTTCTGCAAAACTCTCATATCCGAGGAATCAAACCCAAACATGACCCAACCAGACAGTTTTCTCTTCTCTTTGACTATGAAAAACATGTAAAAGAATCTCTTTTACCAGCTAAAACCTTTATTAGTCCAAATGACAACCATGTGTAGTGGTTTGTAAAACTTCCAAACCGTAATGTTGGTATACAAGGCACCTGGAGAAGTTACATTACATTCTCAACATTTTGATCATGACCCTTCCGTCTTCTACCGCCTGCAGTGCTTGCCACATAGCAACCCTGCCATCATACCCAGCTAACACTGCAACTAGCAGAATGACCTTGCGTCTACAGCACGGGCAGCAGTTATATTCTGTCTCTTCTGTCAAAGCCTGAAGGCTTAAAGCTACACCGGCTATCCTCAGTTCTACTATTCTACACCACTCTACCCTGTTTGAAATAATTTTAGTAATAGCACCACAAAATTCCTACCCCTCTCAAGCTTGAAGGTTTTTATTCAAAATACATGTAGGGAAATGGATAACAAGGTGTATATCTTGTACACAATTCAATTAACAATGCAAACACAATAAACTGAGGGAGAACAGATGTCATGCTGTTTTATGACTCTTTCATTTAACTGAGCCAGCTAACAGGTTATTAATAGATTGTGCTGTGGAGAGGTAGTCTGCACCATGCCTCCACTGTCATTATTACAGCACTCTGCACTACAGAATGTGTTAAATGACTGTTCATCCAGTTGGTGACATGTGACAGACACAATTCAAGAAAAGGGGGATCTTTTTCAGAGGTGATCCACAACACTTGTAGAAACTGCTGCTAGACCACAGGGTTATGGATTTTCAAGTTCAATAAAACTGGTCACTGCAGTGTCTGCATTATAGATTTATCATTGCAGCCAGTGCAGACAAAGTGGTGCAAAATAGGACTGGGATCTTTGTGATTGGTCGAGAAGGGTAGAAATAAATTGCCATCGTCTACTGGGGTTCCAGAAACCACACTGTTATTATTCAGAGGTAATCTTGTAGTTTCTATAGAAAACTATATCACCGATCTTTAACACAGTTTAACTCTGTAGTGCATTAATCTAAAGTCCTGCAATGTAATATTTCCACAAAAAGAAACAGTTTAACAATGACGATTAAAAACATTTTTAAGCAAAGAAATCTTCTGGTTGCAGCTTCTCAAATGTAAATGTTTTTTCAGCTTTCTAAGACATTAGACTTACAAATAGCCACATGCAAGAATTTAGACCATCAGGAGAAACAACCATATACATTAGCAATGTTTTATATCATACTGTGGACACATTTTAATTTCAGAGATGTCATGTAATAACTACTGCCATAATGTGAAAGAGACTCAGACTTATTTTTGTCTTCTGTTATTATACCAACAGAAACTGAAAGAACAATTTTCATGTCTTCATTTCATAGGTAATTAACAAGCTCCCCAATCAAAGCTGACATTCAATAGTTGATTTTCTTGAGGTCACACGGAAGATGTTGATAATGTGAGATACACACACTAATTAGAGAACTAACTACAATTGCATAATTGAATCGACATTAATTACTCTGGGCTCCTTTGTAGCAAGTCAAGAAAAACTTTCCTTGCCCCATCCGTCAATTTCTTTCACACTGGAAGTCTAAGGTTATATACTGGCTAAAGATGTCCTGCAGTAAATCTACAAAAAGCGTGGAATTTTTACACTTGCATCTCTTTAATGCAGTTTCAACCAGGTACAAATGCTTTGAGTTGTCTGTACAAACAGCCAAGGAGAAAGTTTTCCCACATTCAGTCCTGAGCATTGTCTGGGGCTCCTCTTAGGGCCTGTTCAGACCTTGCATTAAGATCCACTCTGGGCGATCTGATTGCAAGTGACCAGCTTTAGGCAAGTATGTTCTGTCCACGCATTAACATGCGACTCCAAATGTGTCTCCAGATCCGATCCGAGTTTGGCGTTCTGTATGCAAATAAACACTGACATCATCTGGGGCGCAGCAGAATATTTTAACAGCTGATGTCTCTAATGGATCTCTACCACTGGTCCAGAAAGGAGAAAGGCGCCGTTTGTGTGTGTGCGCCACCGCTTTGGCACACACGTTAAGTTATTATTTATTGATCTCCACCCTGACGTTAGTTAGACCTGCACAAAACTCATAGTTTACGTATGCACTGTAATCTCTGATAAAGATAAAGAAAGACGCCAGGAAGTGAGGAAATACTTAACTACACACAGCTCCTCATACCTCAACATGACCGCATCAGTAATTAACATAATCAAACAACAATCACACCTGTGTACTCATATTAAATACTTCCATTACTTAGATCTATTTATTTTTTTTAGTTAATTAACGGTTAAAAGGACAGACTATTTTTCCTTTTCAGACGACCATTCATAACAATGGTCGTATGTTTTTGTCTGAATGAATGAGGCAAAGAATGAGTATGGGCACTCTTTAATGCGACTCAGGACGCATTGCATTCACACTACCAAAGGAACGTGGACACATGCGACCCAGACCTCCAAGCGGTCGGATCTCTCAAATGCGATCTTAATGTGTCCTGAGGGTGTTCACACATGTCTTTTACGTGATCGAGTCGACCAGATCAGATCTTAATGCACGATCTGAACTGGCCCATTAAGTCACGTTAGAGTAAGGTAAATCACTTGACTCCAAGTCGTAGAAGCATGGAATCGGCTCGTAAAAATGTTCTTTGCAATCACCAACACCGAATCCAGTTGTATATGCTATGACAGTATTTGTTTATCAAGGGCTGTGACAATAAGTCGAGGGTTGGGACAATACTGTTCAAACAGAATGACTGCTAGCAAATATTGACAAATTACCCAGTACAGTACACAGGACATTCAGGCATGGAAGGCTGCCACAAGTAAACGTAATTAATCTTTCAAGTCATTGGATGTCGATGCAGAGACACTCTTTGCAGTAGTACCGAGTCCTGGTCCACGTTTAACATAGGACTTCTGCTTTTCTTTCTTACAGTGTGATCAGGGATTAATCAATTAACACCTCTGATTCCAGGTAGAAGCTTTCTCCTGGCTAGAGAATGTTAATTACCGTGCGATACAGTTTAATCAATCCTTTGTCCGATGCTGCTTTTTTAAAATAAGTAAGTCTGTTTGTTATCTCTGTTCGTTAACCACAGCAGCATTTTTGGCAAGCTCTGTTAACTAAAAAATGAAACATCCTCAGTTACACTGCACCAATATTACACAGTGGCTAACAAAACAATGGCATATGAGACACTCACTCGTACCTGTCATGCAGTCCGATGGGCATCGTCTCCCCTCTGTGTACAGGGTGCTCCATACCCTCACCAAAACCACACCTCAAGAAAACACAGACAGATATCATTAGGTACACTTAAGAAAACAAATACATTCCAATATAACAGCTACGGTATGGTAAGGATGTGGTTTTCTGCATTTGTTTAAAATAACACATAAGATAAGAGATAAGATAGGACTTTATTCATCCCCGTGGGGAAATTAGGGTGTTACAGCGGCAGGAAACAACAGTGCAAGATGCAAAAAGATACAAACAAATAGAATACGGCAGACAAATATGTTATGTACAAAAAATATTTACATATTGCATCAGGTAAAAATTACAGTGGCTAGTCAGAAGTTGATACAACCAACTTGTGTAGATTGAGGGCTGAGGTGTTAAGGAGGTTAAATAGATATATTGACATTGACATTCATGAATAAAACAAACTTTAATTTGCACTTTAATTTTGGAGGCTGTGGTTCGTTGCAATGCCTCCAATTGTGTTGTATTTATTTAGATAAAATCGATTCAGCTAAAAAATTTACTAAAAAGAGGTTATCAAAATAATAGAAATACTTTTGTGTTTAATTCGATATAGATAAACAGCACCACAAACTACACCCTCCAAGATGATCACACAGTTGAATTATGTCGTTTCAATAAAAACTGAACATCAAGAGTCATGAAGGGGAATTTACTGCAGGAGTGTTATATTAGAATGGGTTTGTATTCGCTAGTGTAGCTAATGAACAGACAAGTGAATGTAGAACAAGAGGTTATATATGTAGACATTTTTATAACCTGATACTTCCTCTCCAAAAGATGCATAGAAAACAAATACATTTTTGTACTAGTGCTCACAACAAAAACTATTTAAAGACGCTTTTAAATATATAAATACAAACTTTAATGAATGTGTTTAGTGCATATTATCTACAGTTTCACACTAAATATGTTGTCTTATAAGAGCAGGGGAATACATAGTGAAGTGAATAAATGTGGCTGCTGGTTTATTTTGGATGTAAAACGTCCTACAGCAAGGTGAATGGGCGTTTCTTCCCCCCATCCCCTGTGGAAATGTTACAGTTGCATCATATTTCTAACTTGTTGCTTTACCCAGAAACTAGGCTAATTTGAAGCTAAAAATATCTTAAGTGTGTGTGTGTGTGTTACTTGACAGAACAAGCTTCAGCGTATTTTGAAGTGTTCTGTTAACGGTGTGCTCAAAATAGGGGCGGACAATCACTGATCGCGACTGGACGCTGTTACACACGTCAATTTCGATGCAACCAAAGTTTTCTGAGTAGTTATTGTTTGCTACCTGTTGTTGTGACATAGTGAAGTGACAGTATTTTGATCACACAAAACAGATGGAGGCGACGCAAAGTGTTGCAGCTCTCACACAGGCACGAGCCCGGAGAGGTTAGTCCTTTTAAAGCTAAAAGTGTGATAGCCGTACATGTAGGCAGAAGTCCACGGCGAGGCAGCTGTCTTGGCTGCTAGCAAATGTTTTATGATATCATCTTTAAAAAAAAAAAAACCCTTCGTCTATATTAACAGACTAAACAAGTGTTTTGTCACAAGAGGCGAGGCTGTCAAGTCGGTGCTAATGTTCTAGCCATGTTGACTCCACACTGTCTTACATCCCCAGTGGGAACAAGCTATGGCTAACCAGCTAAGCTAACCTTAACGTTAACACTGGCTAGCTTAAAATAACATTGGGGTAGGGCAGTCGATTATATAGCAGCCAAGTTGGTAATTGTTATGCATTAACCGCTAGCTACGTTAACTTATCTAACGATGGCATACACGGCCACGGTGTTAATAAGAGTTACTTGGATTAGTTATTAGTTGGTGTGGTGGGTTGGTTGATTTGCCACCACCAACAGATGCCTCTACCCAACTGTCAGCCTCGTCTTTATTGAGCTTAATATAATATTCCAATCACTGTATGTATCTTAAATATACTCTCTAAACTTTTAAATGACAGATTCCATACCTTCAACGACGAGATAACGTTAACTAGCGTCCTTGTTTTCCTTCCAAGCCCTCAAATCCACTTATACCCACCGGAGACGCCTTCCATGTTTTATATCCAATGAGGTTGTCGCTTACTAGGAGAGCCGGAGCATCCAAACTTTCTATTGGTGGAAGAGTATGGCAATCTTCTCTCATTGGCTCAAAACTTCCGTTACTAAATAAAGTGGTTTTTAAGAAGGGTCCCTTTTATTTGAAGCACTTGGAGACTGACATGTGTGCACTGCTTTCCTCTGTTCTAACTCTCAAAATTTTGGAGAAGGCAATTACATTGATTGTGTCTTCGAAACATGTGAAAAAGGCTTCTTTAAGAGGACATACAGAGCATGACTGATGCAAAAAGAAAAGAGCATCTGGTTCTATGCATGGGCGTAAATTTCACAGAAGCAGAAGTATGAATATAAGTTGAATATAAATGAAGTGGAAATTTCTCGATGAGGCAATGAGATGCTATTCTTGTTCAAGCAAATTATTTAATTGTACATTAACAGCAAGGTGGATGTGGCTGCTGGCCAAATTGAGCTCCAGCCTACTCACTTAATTACTTAATTCAGAAATATATAATAATATATAATAATAATAATATATATAATATACATATATATATACAGTGCAATCTGCACACACATATGTATATGTTTGTATAATAACTATGAAATTCAAGTTGAAATTGCTTTTCCAATTTCACTTGGTGCAACTCCTATTGGAGTTTGTTTTTTTATTCATGATATTCATGAATGTCAATATGTATATTTAACCTCCTTACCACATCAACCCTCAATCTACACAAATTGGTTGTTTCAACTTCTGATTAGCCACTGAAAACCTGATGCAATACGTAAATATTTTTTGTACCATAACATATTTGTCTGCCTTATTCTATTTTTTGTATCTTTTTTGTATCTTGCACTGTTGTTCCCTGCCACTGTTACACCCTAATTTCCCCACAGGGATGAATAAAATCCTATCTTATCTTATCTTTTATTGACTGGCCTGACCATAGTATGTATACATATAGTATGCATATATATACTGTATATCATTGTCACCTTCAGAGTTGGGTGACAATTGGGGAGTTCATGAAAACTTATGGTAACTTAATATCTAGTTTGAGGGTTATCTCTCAGATTTTTATCCTTAGGGACAGCCTCGCAAACAATGACTTAAAAGTGTTCCCCATAAAATGCTGTAGTATTGACAGACATCATTTGAAAATCCTACTATTAAATGAAAAAGATGAGGAACAGATAGTTCACGAGACAACTTTATACATTCATTCATTCATTCATCTTCTGTAACCGCTTGTCCTGTGAAGGGTTGCGGGGGCACTGGAGCCTATCCCAGCTGTCATCGGATGAGAGGCGGGGTACACCCTGGACAGGTCTCCAGTCTATCACAGGGCTAACACAGAGAGACAGACAACCATTCACACTCACATGCACACCTACGGCTAATTTAGAATCACCAATGAACTTAACAAGCATGTCTTTGGACAGTGGGAGGAAGCTGGAGTACCTGGAGAGAATCCATGCAGACACAGGGAGAACATGCAAACTCCACACAGAAAGGCCCCAGTCAGCCTGGACTGAACCATCCTGCTGTGAGGCATCAGTGCTAACCACCACACCACTGTGCCGCCCACCAACTTCATACACTGACCATAAAATTAAATATGAAACCATCTTGTGAAGGGAACACCCCAGCCATGAAAAAGCTTCCAGTCACACATGTCTATAATTATTTTTTCAATATTCACCTCATGAATGTCTGGAACTATAGTCTACAGTTACAATATGACCAAAACAAGATAATGTATGCATCAATTAAAATGCACTGAGCCTCTTTCCATAATCACTTTTTCTGCCACCTCCACCCATTTGTGCTCTCAGTCATCAGTTTAATTGCCAGCTTATTATTAATCAGCTGGTGCACTGATCTGGAACACAGAGTGCCTTGATTGAATAGAATAACAGACTTCAAATGCAAAGTCAAGTTTGTCCAGCTATAGTCTGTTCTACTGCACTTAATTAAGATAGCCTGTGTCAAAGGATAAGTTGGAACTGTAGCTGCTATGCACATGTTTTATCAGCTTAATGTTACCCCATGTGTTGCACTCTGTCGGGTATACCTTAGAATTTAATTACACGTTCTATTATAAATAATGTGTCATATAAGAGAAGATTTAATTAGGCAGTGTTTGAACTGTGAAATAACACAGTGTTCAGGAAGAATAATGGAAGACAAATTTACCCAAGGGAAGGTATAGGTATAGAGAAACGGATGAAAGTGGATTAATAAATGTATAGCCAGATCCACCACCATGGATCCTCTCATTAGTAGCTTTACATATCCTGGCCACATTTCTTTAGTAACCAAATCTATGAGATCCTTATCAAAGAATAATAATACAAATAATATGTATGCCAATATTTGCTTTAAAAATTAACTCTCCTGTCTATTCCTTCTTATGTATTCACCATCCCATGGCACATGACAGCCCAGGCCGAGGTTCTCCATCCTCTTGCTGATGTTTAAAAAGTCCAGTAGGGGTCAGTCATGTGTCAAAAGCATCATAACAGTGAAGTAGAAGAAGAGGGCGCCTGTGCCCCGCCCTTTGACTCACCTCGCTAAGATGTATTTTTTTTGTGTGTTAGTTGTTTGTTTATGACAGGGCTTTTAGCTTGACAGCTGATCAAGTGCTGCTTTAAATCGCACTTTTTCGGCGTCTGTTATCATGGTCGACACTGTGCTGCTGTGAACGTGAGACAGATTTAAAAGAAGTAGAGAGCTAGCGAGCATTAGGTGCTGCTTAGCGGTACGTCCAGATTATATTTGTTAGCCTTGGAGTTGGTTAGCATAGTGTAACGTTATGGCGTGACGTTGAACAGGAAAGTGGTAGTTGACGACGCCTGGGTCAAGCCTTTGAAAGTATACACTTAATATAGAGTTGGTAGTATATCGCGAGACAAGCGCATATGCATAACAGTTAAATAATTCACAGGTTAGGCTTTTACACAGCTGCCTGGCGACTAAATTGGACTAGCTAGCGAGCTAATTTGACGTTAGCATGGCGTCTGACACAAGTGACAACGATGAATTCTATGATGCTGCAGAGGACGTTAATGTCACTCCAAAAGAGTAAGAGAACACCTTTTGATTGTTATACGTTTGATAGGGTGACATATGCAGACGTTTTCTGCTTGTTTTATCTTGTGCCAAGTGTTAACCCAGTGTGGTGATGACCGCTAACGTTAAATATGCAAATAAATGCTCATATTCAGGCAAGATGCTGCTCAGTCTGTTTTGATTTTTAAATAACTGAAGTACATTGTACAATGGCATACTTTAGTGTACTAGATTTTTGATGTTAATAGAGAGTCTAACACAAACACACAGGTCACATGATGATATCCCTTAGGAGTAGGACAAGGTTTGGACGTAGGAACAGGTTTCTTAAGAAAACTGAAACTAGACGGAAATAGTTTGCATTCAAAACACTGTTTGTTGTAACACCTATCATTTTGGGCAAAACAGGAAAAACGCCAATTTAAAGTAAAGTCTTCATAGGATGGGTCAGTTTACACAGCATAATGCTGTATCCAAGTATTTTACATGCACTGACATAATTACAAGTGTCTGCTGGTCTACACCCTAAGTGCTTGTGTGACCCATAAATGAAAGCAAATTTGCTATGAATTATATTTGTGATAGGAGGTTGTGTTTTATAGAGTGGCTTTCTCTGTGTTTTTGAACTTTGTCTGTTTGTGTTTTTAGGTCACCTGCAAAGTTTGTCATTCCTTCTCCTAAGGTATGTTTATTTAAACCCAGGCACTGTTGAATCAAGGCCGGCTGGGCTGTTGGAAGGATTATTTTTTCTTTTAGTTGCCTTGAAAATAGTTGATGTGCAGTAACTATTACATAGGGCTGGAGTTCAGTATTTTACTTTTGAATTATTTTTTCAATTTACTGAAGATAATTTTAGTAGTTCTTCCTGATGTGTAGATTTCACCTGGTTGCAGCCAAAGCTGTCTGCAACAGCTGTCATACAGTTCCTTTCATTTCAGTAGACTTAAAGAGTTAAATAGTAATTGTTGGCCTGTGTAAAATTTTAGACACCCATACTGGTTAGTAATTATGGTGTACTTTGAGGTGTGCTTTGGACCGGCCTTTCCAGTTTCACTTTTGTGACTGACTACATAACATTTGCACCCAGGGTTTGGGATCCGCTCTTCATTTTCCAAAAGTAGACACATTGTTGTTTTCTTTAACTGCTGCTCATTTTTTTTTTCTCTATAACTTTAGTTATTTTTGTGACAAAAGAGCTGAAGTGTAACTCAACACTTGCTTATTGACTTTTCTGTTGAGGTCAAAGGTATGGGTTGTTGTTTGTTTGTTTTTTCCATGTAGACCTTGTTTGTGAATAGGTCCTGCACCATGGAACAGTGCACCATGACTCCTGTGTTAGCTAAATCTTTCTCAGAGTCAAATGGGAGTTCTGCTTTCCTTTCTGTCCAGCAGACGTAGAGGTTTATGTGAAAGTTTTCTTGGCTGTCCACATCTTGTTTTGACTTTCACAGTTCCTCTAAGCTGCCGTTTTTAAACAACAGTTTGCACCATGAAATTGCAAGTTAAAAGCACTGTGATCTTTTTTTATATATAGCCTTTATATCCTTCCCCATTAATTTGACTTTTTTCTCATAGATTTTTCTGTTAGTCGGTTTCTTAGTTATTGAGTGTTACCACAAAGTTCGAAGAGTCAGACTTTGTAAATCAGTGGCACTGTCATCAATTGACATTACGTAAGAACTTATTTAAAGAGAATGGTGTGCAAACTTTTGGATATTCCACAAATGCCAATTTACAACATATTTCTTTTGTGAGATTCTGATCATCTAATAAAGTTTTTTATTGTTTTATGAAAAGCTTTCGCAGAGATCCGCAAACGCTGTGCAAGATGTGAGCTGTGCTGCGTCTGAGAGTCAGCAAGATGATTCCCTTCAGGTAATTTCTCTGTTCTTGTGAATTATTCCACAAATTGGATATAATGGAAATCCATAATATTTGTTGTATACTCCACTTGTTTTTGTTGTTCAACAAATGTGTAAGTTAGTGTGGGTCTGCTAGAGACCAGGGGTCAAACTGAGCCAACATCTATGACTGTATATTGTAGGAATTGCATATTTTGTACCATCCAGTTTTAATTTGAGTGTCACACTTGCTGTATTAGCTGTAAAATTAACTCTTATTTTCTCTCCCTCTTAGATTATAGACAGCATCATTGAGGAGAGTCAAAAGGGAAATGGTGGTGATGGTGAGGTGCTATTAGATCAGCTACATGTTAATGCAAGAGCGGAACTAGAGGAAAAGAATAATGCTGAGGGAGTTCCTGTGGAGCCAGCAGCATCAGCTGTTGAACTTGTCAAGAAGTCGGAGGGACAACAGGAAAATGTAGTAACAAATGGAGAGTGCTCTATACCTGGTCCTGAGTCCGCAGAGCTACCAGGGCCATCAGCTGCGTCATCAGAAAGGGTTCAGCCGCCAGACATCACCAGCACCATAACACAGAGTCAGTCCGAGGGGGCTGTTGCGGTGGCAGAAGGCAAGCAGGAGCAGAGACCTGCAGACATCTTAGATCAAGTTTCCTTGACAGACAGGCCGACTGACTCGGACTCCTCTGGGCCTTCGAAACCTCCACGACAATTCACAGTGGAACCAGACATTGTAGCCAGCACAAAGAAGCCTCCTCCTTCACGCCCACCTCCTCCAAGCGGAGGTCCTCCACCAAGACCTCCTCCACCTTCCTGGCAGAGCTTACCCTCCAAGAAATCACAGGAGTGTCTGAGGCCAAGTGGACTGGAAGGTAGAGAAAACAGCTTTATTAATCCAAAGTGTGTTTTGAAATGTTCAACTAAACATTAAAACAACAGTTTTGGCCCTGATTTAATTGCAGCGGGCTTTGCAAACCCTGAGTGAATGAAGGACAGGCCTTAAGTCTGTGTTAAACTGGATTGAATAAAACACAAAAGTGTTTATTATTTAGTCTAACCCACTGACTAAGATGTCAAAATAATAAAAGCATGTGTCAGTACAACACAATACAATTCAATAGTGCTACAAGCCACAGACTCTAAAATGAAAACACTGTTGAATCAATAGCTCTCTTAAATATTAAAAAAGAAAGAAAGAAAAAGTGCAGGGCTGTTAGATTAGAAGGCCTTCGTTTTCAGTAGTCTGACCAAAGTCGGCCAAACCTGAAGTTGCTTCCACCTGCATGGCAGCTTCCACCATTTGGATGAGCAGTTTTTCAGAGACTTGTGTTTTGTTGTTTGGTTGTCCAGTGTCTGGAGTCAGTCCAATCAGTAGCGATCCCCTGGAGCCCTGTGGCCTGGTGTCTCCTAGCAGCACAGTGAGGAGTCTAACCAAAGAGCTACAGCATTCCTTGGATCTGGCCAGTGCCACTAGTGGGGACAAGGTGGTAACAGCCAAGGTCAGTATGGCTGTGGACCTGGTGCTCATCCAGAATGTCTCAAAAATGAAATATTATATGGTGTAGCAGTTTGTAGTTTATCTGTTTCACCTCTGTTTGCTTTTTTTAAGGAAAATGAGGACGAACAGGCCTCATCTCAGGGTGGAGGACAAACTCCAGGTCCTCAGCGCCCACGTTCCAACTCTGGTAGAGAACTGACAGATGAAGTAAGAGTTTTTTTTAATACTTGACATTAACTCAAACCTAACCCCACGGACATTCTTTGACCAATCTTCTAAGCAACAACAACATACTTGTGTGCCATCATAAAACAGGAAATCTTGGCCAGTGTGATGATCAAGAATTTAGACACAGGGGAAGAGATTCCTCTCATTCAGGCAGAGGAGAAGCTTCCTGCGGGGATCAACCCTCTTACTCTGCACATAATGAGGAGGACCAAGGAATACATTACGTAAGCAGAAAAGCTCTTTTTCTGTATTAACTGCTGTATTAATACATTAAATTTAGCACAAAAAAGATTGCACTAAAT
Source organism: Chelon labrosus (assembly GCF_963514085.1). Taxonomy (NCBI): domain Eukaryota; kingdom Metazoa; phylum Chordata; class Actinopteri; order Mugiliformes; family Mugilidae; genus Chelon; species Chelon labrosus. The sequence goes on along the minus strand of NC_140350.1, from coordinate 2,565,783 downwards.
CCAGACGATCAAATGAGGCTTCTGGGAATTTGCTTGTCACATAAAAACACATGGTACATTATTAGAGGAAGTGGATATGTTTTTATTTTTCCTTCCCAGTAACGATGCAGCACAGTCAGATGATGATGACAAGCCTCAGGCTTCACTGACGGACACAGATGGAGGAAAACTGAAACAGAAAACGTAAGGATCAGTGACTTCTCGTAGACTTGCTGGAGCTGATTTCCTTTCCTGTTTAATCACAAGAGCTAATATAAACAAAATGTTGGCTTTTATTCCTAACCAGAACCCAGTTAAAAAAATTCCTGGGCAAGTCTGTGAAGAAGGCCAAGCATCTAGCAGAGGAGTACGGGGAGAAGGCAGTCAACAAAGTGAAAAGTGTGCGCGATGAAGGTAAAAGAATAAAAACATGGTCATTAGAAACATTTGTGCAGATGTAACTGTAATTCTTTTAAATAGATAGTGTTTTTTATATTAACATTACAAGATACATTTCATAAAGTGGTTATTTGTAATATTACTTTGAAGCTCCAACAAGATGATGTGCACAAATAAGCTCAAGCAGGAAAAAGAGATTTTCTAAGTCTTCGCACATATCGCTTAATGAGGAATTTAATATGAGACGTTTCACTGTTTGATCTATTGGATCCAAAACATGCTCTAGAATATCATTTAAATTTTCACCATTTGGATTTCCTAATGTCTGAAATAATGCTGCTGCTGCTGCAGTGGCTCTGATAATCTGTTTTGGGTGCTCTCAGTGTTCCACACAGATCAGGATGATCCGTCATCAAGCGACGATGAGGGCATGCCTTACACCAGGCCTGCAAAGTTTAAGGCAGCGCATAGCTTCAAGGGTCCCTTTGACTTCGATCAGATCAAGGTTGTACAGGACCTGAGTGGAGAGCACATGGTAAGAAGATCTTAGTTTTGAAGTTCAGGCTTTTTAGCAGCGAATGCTTGTCTGACAGCATCTTTGTCTTTTCCTCAGGGGGCCGTTTGGACGATGAAGTTCTCTCATTGCGGAAGACTGCTGGCAACGGCTGGCCAGGATAATGTGGTTCGCATCTGGGTCTTAAAGATTGCCTTTGACTACTTCAATAACATGAGATTGAAGTACAACACTGAAGGTAACATTAATAGCAACTAACGTGTGTTGTTTGATTTGCCCAGCCTTTGGTTGCAGTAATAATATTTTGGCTTTGACTTCTCCAGGTCGAGTTTCACCTTCTCCTTCTCAGGAAAGTTTATGCTCCTCTAAATCTGACACAGATCCTGGGGTGAGTGAAATAAACACTTGTTTGTAGATGTATTGCAGGGGTTGTGTATTTTAGATGACTGAGACTAAGTGACTTCACTCATATCCTAGGCAAGTTGTATTCCAGAAGACCCAGACACTGAAGACAGAAATGCCCCTTTCCGTCAAGTCCCCTTCTGCAAGTACAAAGGTCACACAGCTGATCTGTTGGACTTGTCCTGGTCGAAGGTGATTGTCTTTCCTTTACATATTCTAGACCCCGACATTACCGTGTGTCTCTCTCTCGTCTCACTTTTCTATTTTTGTGTCAATGTAGAACTTTTTCCTGCTCTCTTCTTCCATGGATAAAACAGTCAGATTATGGCACATATCCAGGAGGGAGTGTCTCTGTTGCTTTCAGCACATCGATTTTGTCACAGCCATTGCTTTCCATCCCAGAGTAAGCTGAGTCACCTTGCATTAAGTCTCTCGGCACAAATCACACGCCTATTAATTTTGGCTCCCAGACTGTATTTATAGTAACGTTCTTTTTTTTCATCTTGCTTCCAAGGATGACAGATACTTTTTAAGCGGCTCTCTGGATGGAAAGCTACGGCTCTGGAACATTCCAGACAAGAAGGTGGCACTGTGGAACGAGGTGGACGGCCAGACACGGCTCATCACTGCTGCCAACTTCTGCCAAAATGGGAAGTATGCCGTCATTGGCACCTATGATGGCCGTTGCATCTTCTATGACACAGAGGTATAGGTTTTGCAGTACATGTTATATTGTCATTGTTATCAATATTGTGACATTCAATTGTAACCAAATGTCTTCACATTTGTTAGCGTCTGAAATACCACACTCAAATTCATGTGAGATCCACCAGAGGTAGGAACAAAGTTGGACGAAAAATTACTGGCATTGAACCTCTGCCTGGAGAGAATAAGGTAATATCTGGCCTCACTACACTTACATATACCGAAGATTATATGTCCTGTTAATGAGGAATGCCAGTCAGACTTGTGAAATGTCAAAACCCACCCCCCGCCCACAGATTTTAGTGACCTCAAATGATTCCCGCATTCGCCTTTATGACCTGAGGGACTTGTCTCTATCCATGAAATACAAGGGTTACGTCAACAGCAGCAGTCAGATCAAGGCAAGCTTCAGGTGAGGATGCTCCACTTTCATACACTAATGGCTTGAACATTTCAGACATTAAACTTGGTAATCTTTCACCATGAACTGCCATTAAGCAAAGTATTATTGGCTAAATTCATAGCATTAAACACAACCTTGGGCTTTTTCTTAACTGTAAAAAAAAATAAATAAATAAATAAAAAGACAGTCATGTCTGACACTTTGTGCAAAACTAATCTATTTTGGAATTGTCTTCCTATAGCCATGACTATTCCTTCATAGTCAGCGGCTCAGAGGATAAGTATGTGTACATCTGGAGCACTTACCATGACCTGAGCAAATTCACATCTGTAAGACGGGACCGCAATGATTTCTGGGAAGGGATTAAAGGTAACTATGCCATGTTTAAATTTAAGTACTAGTCCATTTACCTTATTCTCTGTGTCGGACAGTTTCTAGCGCTCCATTTGTCTTTCAGCACACAACGCAGTGGTCACCTCAGCCGTTTTTGCGCCGCACCCAGGTCTTATTGTTCCACAAGAAGCAGGAGCAGAGAAACCAGAAGCAGAGTGTAAAAGCCTGGACTCCACAGACTCTGAAACAATACCCTCAGGTGTGTCCTCTTAAATTCATTTATGGATGGATTGTAGATTGTCATGTCGGTGCTATAAATTTTCTTTCTTTGCAGGAGCCCTAAAGACAGACCACACAGAAGTTCTTCTATCTGCTGACTTCACTGGAGCTATCAAAGTTTTTATCAATGTAAAAAAGTACTGAGCACTTCAGAGGCTTTACATTTACGCTTAGGCCCGTCAGTCAGAGACAAGTCCTAAAGATGGAGGACAACGTGTTAGAAGCCTTCTGAGGTCACCCAACTACCTAATGGTTATTGAGACAAAGCTGTCTGTAGCTGCTTCAGGAGAACTGGGACCCTAAATATGAGATGGGGGAATGGGGTGGAAGGAATGTACAAGGTGAGATTTCCTGTCACAATTCTATTTTTTAATCTTTCATACCAAGCAACTGTGAACGGTTTGGCCAGGTGTGTGTGTGGTTCGATCATCTGTTCAGGTGTGTGTACATTTAAGGCTGAAAGATCAACACTGAATATAGTTAGGCTATTTTAACAGGTTGGGCACCTTAATAGCATATTTGGCCTCAACATTTCAGTAAAGTTCTCCTAAGAGAAGCAAGGCACTGTCTAATTTCAGTCAAATTTTAATGTCTTCTGTAAAGATCTGTAACCATTTGTCTCACAATCGAGGTGGATTGAAAGGTCTGTAAAACTACACTGCTTTTCTAAATCCCGCTTCTAAAGCTTTCCACTAAAATATACTCAACATTTCAGCTTAAAACTGTTAATTCACAGTGCAGGAGATCTGTATGCAGTTACTAATGTTTAGGGCTGGGTATCTCTTAATTTTTTTTCAAAAACAATACTGGCTCTTAAGTACTTTTGATACATTTCTTTGTTCAATGAAAGCACATTTCATTATATAAAATAGAACTGTAAATTTCCTGTGTAACATTGCACACTTAATGCTTTTGTAAACAAAAATGCTCTATTACTTTCCTCAATAAAAACTCAAACTAGAAGGATACTTGTTGAAGTTATTGCCAATCATGTCCTCCACACACATTCATCAACAACAGTGATTTATTTAGTGTCAGAACTTAGCTGGTTATTGTCTTAAAAACAAACATGAAAACAAAAATATATATAGTTAGTTACAGTTTTCAATCTTCATGGTACAAAAGGGTGCTGAATCTTGTGTGGATAGTTGAAGTTGGGGCAAAGAGAACAGACATGTTTGTCTGTTTAAAGAGCACTGCAGAAGTGCATTGGGTTACTCATTGACACTGGCAGGGTGATGCAGCACAGTAAAGCATGACGAGAGTCAGTGTTTGCTCTTTTTTGACTTCCTGTGGGAGCGATGTGGTGACCGTGACCTGGATTTGCTTGTCTTCTGGTGTGGAGATGGTGATCGGGAGCGCTTAGACCATTTAGGAGATTTATTCCTGTTAAATAAATAGAACACACATTAACATATATTGACTTTATGAATATCAGGATCAATACACTGGTACAAAAAAGCCTTATGGCACTTGCTTTAACGGAGAGATGCTCCTTGATTTTCGGGGATGCTCTCCAGGACTACTTCGTCTTCTGTCCCCATCTTCATTTCTTTTACTCCTTTCTTTGTTCTTCCTGTCGTCTTTTGACCTGTCTTTGCCCTTCGATGTTGACTTCTCATTCTTTTCTTCATCTTTTTCAAACTCCTATATAATAGAGTAAAACATCCTCATGAAGAAGATGGAGACTTCTGTTTGTTCAACACGTGCCAAACTGATGCACCCTGTTCACACCCATACAAGTATACAGCACACCTGTAAACTTTTACTCCTAAAAGGTGAGGAAGTAATATGAACTTGGTAACACACCATTTGGATTTCAGCCAATACAGAAAAAAATACCTCAGTTTGCAACTGGATGGCCCTACAATCACAGTTTTTATTTAGTTGTAAACAAATTCAACTCCATGGCGTGTGACTATGTTGCAGTTCTGTCCATCACTGCATAAATCCTGCCCAATGTTTTGATTAGCCTGGCAGATTCTTGCCAGAGCATAGCAAAGCAATTCCAGACCAAGTTTCCGGTGCAAACATCTTGGGCAGGGGAAGTCGGGCTGGCTTTGAAAGCAGATGTTGATGTGAGTGTGAGTAGTTAATTGTCTCAGACTGGGAACCTGTCCAGGGTGTATCCCACCCCTCTCCAACTAACAGCTCAAGCCACCCATGAACCTCTAAGGAAAAACTGTAATAGATGATGGAAAGATGTAATTTGTCAATCCAAGCAAACCTTGCTATTGTTTTGAATAAAGCTCAAACTCTGAGGACACCCAAAGTAATTTTTTACTTCACTTTCAAGTAGAAAATAAGCCACAGTCAGGGTAAATGTTGACTGTTTAATAACACACAGACTGTGCCAAAGAAAAACCTGCAACAGCGCTTTCTCTCCCTGTAGATGGCGCACATTTGATTAAACTTAACCACTGCTAGACCTGCGGCGCTAGTGGTCTCATTAAAATCAAGCACTTTTTTAGTTGGTATGCATCAATGATGGCTGCAATTTGCCTTAGAGGATCCCTCACTACAAAACAATAGTAGTAACAGAATAATTTACTGTTGAACAGATGAAGGGAAACCTATTATTCTTCCCAAGGGTGAAATAAAACTTGCAATATGAACTACAAGCTACACTAGCAGAAGCGGTCCATGAACTCACCTTCTGTAGCAGTTTGTTTCTGTATTGTTCCACTTGTTGTTGTATGCTCACTCCAGATTTCTTCTGCTTTTTGCCAGATTCCAGCTGATCTTGGAACTTCATAACCTTTACCTGTGTTAGAAACAACCATATATTATTTATTAACCATAATCTGGAGTTGATAGCACAAGTCAAATAAAAAAAATGTACAATACTACTATAATAAGATTGTATTCTAACTGGTGATAAAAGAAATCGCGTAGGAAAATTAAATTACGTTACTATCCCCCTCCTAAATGAAATGGTATATATTCTTGGCTTGAAACTTGATGGGTTGGAGCACAAGTTCAAAAGCAAACACAAATCTAGCTTCCTTTATGTTTTTGAAAATGTGCACTTGCCTCCAGCTCTCTCAACCTCTTCCTTTTACTCTCAGACATTTGAAAACTTCTGAGCGAGCTCTGGAAAACTGCACTGTCATAGTTGGCCAAACCGCAGGAGTCAGCGCTGCTGTCACTCCCCGAGTCCTCGTCTCCATCCTGTGAGTTGCCGCTGCAGCCAGGAGACAGATGAGAGATACAACTTTCAGTATCATTTAAGAGTGTACTCTGTATTCTTGTTAACCACTGAGTCTTTACCTAACATTAACTTCATCTTCGCTGTCTTGCTCCACCACTGTGTCCCACTTAGACTCAGTCTTGGCTGAAAGAGAGAGAACAGTAAGTAGGATCACAGGGGGCAGATTGATGACGATAGAGAGCGCCGTGGCTCGCCTTACCTTGAGTAAAAGTCCCACTATCTCCTGTCGTCTCCCACTTAGACAAAGGCACTCTGGAGTGTGGAGCACTGCTTTCATCCACTATGGAAACAAAAGAGACAGCCTCGTCAGGTCACCAAACGCTTTTGGACACACCATTTTTCAGATGTCTCTAAATTTCTCAAAACATAATTGACATGTCAAATAAATGTTTTTAATACAACCCATAAAATGTATGTTACATTCTGACTACATATACTATTATGTTGCTAGATTGTAGATTTGTATGAGCACCAACTGTAGCTCATACAAATTCTTCTGATAAGTTTAACACACATTTGTAACAGTGCTGCCTATACTTGAATTATTTCCCCTAAATGTTAAAAAAATAATATTATCAACTCACCATATTTTTTAGTCTATTTTATAAATATGAATTGAAAATGGGCTCCAAACAATTCAATACTTCTCACAGTGTCTGTGCACAGAACACAGAATAAGGGCATAGCCTTAAATCATAAATATTTTTCCATACTTAGCCGCACTGTGGAAATTACTAAAATGAAATTCCATACTCCTCAGTCAGAGACAAGTCTATTATTTGCACACAATGTTCCCAGCATCAGAATGCAGCCTCAGCTCGAGACGGTGAATACTGATGCGAGACACATCAGCTGGGCGGATGATTAACAAAGAGGACATGAAAATGCGGTCGTGGCTGAAAGATGTGTATTTAATGTATGGCAGACTCACAGGGCATGCCATCAATGTCATCAATGGCGGCTCCTAAGGGAACACCGTCTATGTCATCAACGGGGACTCCATCCAGAGGGTCCCAGCCTATGGGGCAGCCATCTAGGTCATCCACAGGAGCTCTGACCATAGGTAACCCATCTATAGGTGCACCATCAAGATCACAAGGTACTTCCTACAAGGAGACACAGTTATTCATGTCCAATTACATAACAATAAGGCAACAACGCCTTTATAAGGAGATCAATACTCAGCTCACTTCTGCTGTCTCCGTCGGCTCCTCTCCCACTTTAGCAAAGCCCAGGAAGATATTCTGAAGGTGGATCAGATAAGGCTCAGGGTATATGGCCCAGTCTTCCCATGCCCTAAAACAACTCATGACCTTTTGCTGTGGATACAGGACGTGAAAATATTAGTTCTATTTTTGGTAAATGTCCTTGTGTGAGGCTAATGAGTAATGTGAATACCTTAAACTGTTCAGCCTGCAGTCTGGCTTGTATGTTTTTATGCGCTGCATTAAGGTCTCCAAATATCTGCATCAGCTTCGTTTCAAAACTGAAAAGGCAGAGACACACTTAAAAACTGCCAGATGGAGAAGACGGAGAGATTGTACAATCAAAGTGTTGAAGCTGAATTGAGAAAAAGCCTCTTACTATTTACGATAATAAGATGCACCGGCTACTTTGGCACATGAATTATGCAAGATGTCCGACACAAGATACAATCTAGCAATCTGCGGGATCAGAAACAAAAAAAAATGAGTACATATTTAATTTGATACTACTTTATATAATCAGAGTTACACAAAATGACTATAAAGACATAAGGAAGGAAACTAGCCTTCTTCTGAAGGGGCGTCTGAAGCAAGGAAAAGGAGTCAGTTATGTGTCCCACTACTTCTTCTGCGGCATCTGCTCGGTCAAGACAGAACAGCATGGCACTGGCAATATCTTCTCTGCTTGGCGTGAGCTCTTTGAGCAGTGTTTCCAGTCTCTCTCTGTGTCTGAATGGTGTGTACAGAAAAATGACATTCAGTACAACTAAAGTTACAAGCATAAAGGTCGCTGTGTCTGCGAGAGAGACTTACTCAGCTCTGAGCTGCCCTTTCTTCACCTCCTCCTCAGGGGAAACATCCTCCACCACCTCTGCACTCTCTTCACCTCTCTGAGAGTAGATGTTTAAAACAGGGGGTCTCCATAACGAGCCTCCTCGGAACATACGAAAATCTGATGTTCTCCACTCTGTCGGTGACTCTCCCTGTGGTATGGATGAAGACCAGGCACATATAAACTTATATTTTAACTACCACAGTACAACCATTTATTTGGAAATAGTATTTAAATCTGCATGATCCATAAAAGAAAGATGAACAAGATTTATACAGAATAGTTTTAGGCTGCAGTTTTTAAGAAACAAGGGTTAAAGGACCTATACCTGGAGAATGGAAAACAGTTTCCAACGATAGTACACATGATCTTGGCTCTTGTTGTCAAAAAGGAACCTGAGGCAATATTGAGTGAATTAGATTTTTTCCTCATTCTCCGAGGTCACTTAAACCAAAATATGACCGGGTGCAGTGCACCTACCTGTAATCTGGATTGTTTTTCTCTTTGTTCATTATTATAGCTTCAAACACTGGACCTTCACGCACCACAAACTCTACCATCCTGTGAATAAGGCATAATAGATTCCTGTAGGAGAAAAGAGGTGTATCAGGGTTGGGGTTTACTTCAAAACTCAGTTACATTATGAGATCTCTAGTACCTCTTTACAGAGAACTAGTAGCCCAAGAAAAATGTTGTCAAATTGAATGTAGTTGGCTGTCAGACTGAGGGTAGATGACCCTAACAATGTCATGTCACTCCCAATTTCTAAAATGCTGAATCTTATGAGCTAGCAGCCTGTGTGACATTCCTTTGTACAAGACTGCTTAGTCACTGCCTTCTACATGGAACAATGTGTCTGCATATTTTAATGTTTTTGGGTCACTGTGTCCATGAAAGGGGTAAAAGAAATCATGTAAACCGCAATATCTATCCATGAATGCTGACTTCAAAACTGAAAGCCCCAATCCAAGATAAGCTATTTTGTTGTTGAGAAGATTAAAGCCACAAAACCACTGACTTTGTATATAAAATGGACAGAGCCACTCCTGTCGTTAAAAAGAATTCTGAATTAAAAATATGTAAAACAAACAAAAACAAGATATTCCACACACCAATGGGTGACGTCACTGTGGCTACATCCGTCTTTTATAAAAAGTCAGTGCACCAAAATCACATGAAAATCCAGAGGCCCTGTAGAACTGTCATAACAAAAAGACCTGGCCTAATTATAGCTTCAGTTGTCATGTTCATTCAGGACATTTACCTTTGATGAAATGGTCACAAAATGTCTGCTTCCACACAATAACCAGAGGACAACAAAATCAGAACAAGATAATTCAGCACTGTGTGACGTTTTAAGCAGAAAAATACACTGAGCATTTACTGTGGATTGGGGCTTCCGGGCCTTAAAACTGTTTGAACTTAATCATTAATGTAAAGTAAGGTCATGCAATGTTGTGTCAGCCCTACCACTACAGATATGCTTTCATATTACTAGCTACTGTGACCTGAGGCAGTACCTTGTTTGATTTATGGCACTAGCGTGAATCTACAGCACTCTTTTCATCAACCGACTGTGGTTAATATTAAATCCATCTGCCTTCTAGCTGTATCGGTCTGCAGTGTCTCAGCCAACCCATGGGAAACCCAGAGCTCAAAGATGTTATAAATTAAAAGCTAACAGTTGTTTTCAAAAACTACTGCTATGCACTTTTCACAATAACACTGCCTGAGTAACGAGATGAATATTGTAAGCAAACTAGAACAGGGAAATAAAACAGTCTATTTGCTAAATGGAATTCTGATGGCACAAGAAGTTTTGACAGATGTCAAAATGTCCACCAGCATCCAATGATTGGATAAAGAAACTGGGTTGTTTACCGCGTGTATAGGTCAAGTGCATTTAGGCCCAGGACTTCCTGTCTCAAGAATATGTATGGACACAAGAACAGTGCACCACAGCCTTTGTCCTGTAACACGTGTACTGTTATAATAGCTGATCAGTCGTAGTAAGGAGAGTGTGTGTACCTTTTGGTTGGGATAACCACTTTGACTACGGCATCGGACAGAGTCTGTTTGTGAAGTCAAATCAAATAGTGAAAATATTAAAAAGTGAGTACTTGTACAGATGAAACACTGCAGGATACATACAGCATAGAAAACGACGATAGCATTCAGAGTCAGTGAAATGGGGGGGGAGGGTGACACAGCTTCAGCATTCCAGGAAATAATGCTAAACCATCAATACAAGCTAAACTAATTTTATGCAAAAAGATTTAAAGCTAAAATCTCATATTCATATTTTGTTTGCACAGACACTTCGAATTTTGCATTGCCTTACTCCTGCATCATGTGCTACGGCATTGCATGGACAGGTGATCAGTTAATTGAGTGAACAAACAAGAAGCATAATAATAACATAATTCTAATTTTTCTGGAAATGATTGGTGAAAGTTTCACCTTTGTTTATTAGGCTTGGACTTGTCTAACAGATATCTGCAGTAATTTGATTTAACATTAAAGTCAAATGAAGATAATTGAGTTTGTGTATTTTTCTAGAGTTGGCTGATATCTTCTATGACCAATACAATTTAAAGGGGAGCTACCGTTTTTACAACCTGGACTTTATTTCTGGCATAAAATACAATCGTTTACTCGCCCATATAACTTTGGTGTCATTTTTAGTCCTTTGGAAGAGATTTAGCTCCAGCGGAGCACCGCGTATATCCATATAGTGGCAGTGACTGGGGCACCGAAACGCAGCCTCTAAATAACAGTTAACTGTTATCATCATCCGGGTTCTGTAGACTGACCTACTAACCTCTGACCTGGATGATGTCATCTCTGAGCGCCGTGTGCACCCGCGCCGGTCGGCTTGTTTACCTGTAATTTGCTACTGCTATTTTTTTGCAACATGGCTGAATATTTTTCCGATTCTGAGGTTGTGGACGACGACTTTGTTTATGATGGACGTCCTTACCGTTTTGAGCCAGAATATACTCTGGCCTCAACGGACTCAACGGGGAATAGCACTAGCGTATCATAACAAAATATTGGTGAAATGAACGAGTTTTGCGGCAGATAATGCGTTATTAGAGGCTGCGTTTCGGTGCCCCAGTCACTCCCACTATATGGATATATGCGGCGCCCCGCTGCAGCTAAATATATTCCGAAGGACTAAAAATGACACCAAAGTCATATGGGTGAGTAAACAATCATATTATACGCCAGAAATAAGGTCCAGGTTGTAAAACACGGTAGTTCCCCTTTAAAGAAAGTGTGTTTCAGCAGCATTTTTTCCTTAATTTTTACACCAATGTCACAGTCAAAATGTAGCGAACGTCCATTAAGTCGAGATGTGATTTTACCTTGTCAAACTCTGCTTTGCCCACACCCAGCGGTTTGGTGAAGTCATTGCGGAAGCGATCCCTTGGCTGAGCATTGAAAGGCAGGCCAGACGGGGGCGGTGGTGTGGCCCTCACCCCCATCGGTGTGTAGAGTGGCTGAGGTGGAATGCGAGCTGGCTTGCCCCATCCTAGCTTCATTTCAAAACCCATGATCACTTTACCTACAATACAAAACAAATTTCCACTGTCACATTCAGAGTGGACAACATCTATGCAGTTAGAACAAATGTTAAATACTTATAAGAGAAACTGAGACTATTTTCAAGGCTCAGCTTTACCATCAAGTGCCGCTAAGGCTCTCTCTGCATCTTTCCGTGTCATGAAAGCCACAAAGGCTCGGTTTGAGGTCCTGCAGCGCTCCTCATCTGTTCGAGGCCACATAATTTTCACACTGGCCAGGGGACCATACTTACAAAACTCTTTGCAGAGCATCTCCTCGTTCATCTGAAAGGCAGTGTAAAAATAAAAAGTGAGAGATGTGCATAAGCACTGTGCTGAGCCAATCAAAGTCAGCCTGTTCCTTTACCTTTGGGCTAATGCAGTTAATGTAGAGGTTAGTGGTGGTTGGCGCTGTTAGGTCATCATATAATACTGTAAGATGAAACAGGGTTCTGATTAACATCCATCCTAACCTTTAGAAAAAAAGTTAAACTAACACTAAAGTTAACAGCGACAACGAACTAACTAACTTGATCGTCCTGATAATGGCAGGTCCAGATCTCCAAATCCTCCTCCTCCCCCTCCTCCTCCACCAGGGTCATTTTTCTTTCTTTTATGTCTTTCCTCACGTTCTTCTTGTATTCTGCATTTTTCACACATAAAAACAGGCTTAAATATGTTGAAAAAATATCATCAGACTCCATGGAACAATGGAAAACTTACAGCTTAAGTTCTTCTTTAAAAAGTTCCAGGTTACTCTTCTTCTTTTCATCTGACTTTCTTTTAAATGTCTGTTCATCAAAGAGGTAGACAATTTGGTTATTACAACTGATAAGGATGTAAATGTAAACTAAATATAAATCACTAAAGTATAAAAGTCAGTTTTTTAAAAGACTATCAACTTACAGCCTTTTTGCTTTCAGCATATGATACTGGTGAGACATGCTGGGACACGGGGATAAACTTCGTAGGAGGTCGGTATAGCTTACTTTTCTTGACCTCCTCTGCTTCCTCCTCTGTAAAAAGTACAAATACTGGTTATCCAATCTTTTTATTCCTTCATTATGACAATCTGCAAGCGTGCAAACTGATTATTTGTTACCAGGATATCTGAACAGTTTCCTGTAGAATCAGGCAGAGAGACTGGCCTTTGTTCCGAGATCAAGTCAGTCTCAGTCTTTCTGCTGTGTTTGCAGTTAAGAATGATTTAAAAGTGATAATTGACTGCTGACTACTAGTCCCCACAGTCGATTAATCTTACTAGACCATGCAGAGGATGTGGGCCCTGAAAAAATAAGATGGTGAACTATTTCAATGCTGAGCTGGCTCAATAGTCTCAAAGGACTTTAAAATTTCTCCTACAATGTCCAAGTAGTTCAATTTAACATTAATAACAGAACTAATTTGGCTTCTGTCCAAAATGTATAAATAATTAAAAATAATAAAATTAAAAAAAATGAATGGCAGATCTGTGATGCAGTTGCTCTATGTTATAATGATATACAGAAAACTCTGTTAACCTTTAGTCGCATTTACAATACCACCGCGGACAAAGGTTTTCACTCCGCTTTTCTCATTGGACTCGAAAGACGCCAAGAATTCCTCGAAAACCTCGGCTGCCTTTTCTTCCTCCTAGAATGTCACACAAACATGCACAATGTTTTAATCTTATTAAATTTCAAATTAAGAGCTTGTTGATTGATAATATGATTGTATTTCACTCAAATTTGAATTGGGGAAAAACATGCCTCCTCATAATAAAAAAGTACTTAAATACATTCAAATTGCAAATAATATGACAATATCCCAAACCTTTTTCTTGAGCTGCTCTTGTTCTTTTTTTGAGAGTGTTTTGATTGAAGTTACTGGTTTCCCCTTTTTGTCAGCCATGCTGAAACTGCAAAACACACACAACAACAACAATAATCATCATCATCATCATCATAATAATAAATGAAAAAAAAAGATGGAAATGTTACAATCAAAACTTGGTTGTGACTCACAAACATACACCACTCTCAATCAGATCATCTTACGGGAGAAACTGCACATATTTGCACTGTATACAGACAAATACCAGAGCTATTTAACATATTTGTATTGTAAATACCACAGATATTGCACATGTAGACTACATGCAGACTGACAGAACTATAATACTAAAAAATTAGATCCTATTTAGTATACTTCTTATTCTTCTGTTGCATAGGTTTGTGGAGATTCGTCACTTAATGTGCTACTTCTTGAGGCCCGGCTTAAATTGATCAATAAGGGTAGTCTGATCTTAAATCAAACTGCCTTTCTCTTGGTAGTTTGAAGAAACATATCAGGCATTTTTACCACATTGGTGCACCAGCAAGTCTGACATGATTTATGTTGCATATGTACATCAGGGGAGGTCAGAGGATAAGAATAAACCACTGCAGGGCAAAACATCATAAATCTGAAATTGATGCCAAGTGTTTAATCGTTTAACATCATCTGTGCCATCATTAGTGAGGGGAACATACAAAAGAAAGTGCAAAACGGAAATGAATTTGAACACAAATCTAATTCTAGAGCTACTCATTCCTTGCAGCCACTGCTAACTGCTGCAACCTGCAGTCAGGGGGGTGGACACTTGGGATGGTAACAACTGGTAGGCTAGTTGCAGCCAAGATAAACTGCATGACATAATGGCGCTGACGAAACATGCTAACACCAGTCAACAAATATCATAATGTCCACTGGCACACACAAGTAGTTTTAATTAAAATGCAGCGCAAACAGTGTTTAAAAGGCCTGCATTAAATGTAAGCTATCGCTTTGCTAACATTAGCTTAGCTTCGCTAACGACCGTTGAACTCCAGTGAAACTGTAAGCTAACTCAGCCTTAACCTTTGAGTACAGTTGATATTTCTCCGTCAACTATAGTCCGTAAAATGCCAAACATATCCAGACACTCACATCTGCCGGAACTGTTAACATCTGCTACTTCTCTTCGCTAGCTAACCTGGCAGTATTATGGTCCTCGATAACGCCACAAAGCAACGCGTAGGAAATTATTAACCCACACTGCATGCACATAGCTCCATACCTTAGCCAAATCTGGAACTTACAGTGTGTGTTTTGCTATTGCTTCACCATTGTCAATACGACCGACAGTTGTTGTCTATCACAGCTTGCTAGCCATTTAAATGATATGAATCCGAGTGCAGCTGCAGCTAAGTGAGGACGCCTGCTCAGTCCGACCGCACGTTATTAAATGGACCTGTCTCTGTGCTGCTCCTACATGGAGACATTCACTATTGATCATGGAAACCTGTCTTCCTTAAGTAAAGACAACTTCTTCATCTGCAACAATTTGTTTCATTCTTTCACATGTGTAGTGTGGTTACCTGCTGTACTAACAGGAGGGTTTGCTTAAAAGTGTAAGCACATTTGGATGCTTTGGTGTTAAAAATGGATAGCCTGCTTAAGACTTTAATGTGATTAGTCGAGGGCATTGTGGAATAAAATGACTTTCCAGATATCAAAAACTGGTACTGAATGTAACAGACAAAAGACATCCTTTAAATGTCACATGTGTTCCTCAGTTTATCCAGATTAAATACAACATCTGGTATAAGTCACCCTAAATATAATATTAATCATAATAAATCAAGTTTAAACATTGGTTTAAGTTACGTGAATATTACATACTCTATTATAGTTATAGTATAGGTTATATTAAATGTTCTATCAAATAAGAGCGCAGATTATTATTCATACATTCTTACTTTGCCCCTTGAAATGAGCTGCCATTCGCAGGTCATACTGTCTTTTTCAACATACTTTTAGGAAAAAAAGTAAAATATTTATGCTGTGGCTTTTCACATTGTAGTATAGTCTAACTGTAGAAACACAGTACACAAGCTGTTTGATCAATCTCTGACTGATACGATACTGATATTCATATGATTTACTGTATACTGTGTGCAAATGGTCACGTTTTACTGTTTATAGAACAGACTGCACAATTTATAGAAGATACTGTCCATTTTCATTTGTACTGGATACAAATTGCACGCGGTCATATTTATTATTTATTGTGTGCCGTAACACAATTGCTTGCACATATACAGACCTGCTGCATATACGAATGTAACAGGCGTACACATGTACTTGCATACGTAAAGGCAGATTCATCCTACAGGGGATTAATAAATGTGCATCTTATTTTCTTTTGCAGAAGATATTGAAAACAGCTACAGTATGTTAAAGTGTTCAGCGTCTATTGATTGTCTTTTAATTATCCAATGCATTACTAAGGGCAGCAGGGTTTAGAGAACTGCTTGCTTTAAACTACTTTTTAGTGACATTTGTTGGGAAATGTATTGACACATTAGGGCCCAGGTATGAGGAAAACCAATTTCAGACAATTTTAACATTATTTACATTTTCATTCATCACTCAGAGACTACTTGGAAACACTACACATAAGAAACCGACTGTACATAGACCTGTACAGTATACAGGTCTATGTTTCTTATGGTTGGTTGATCACAGCACCTGTCAAGTGGACGGGATAGAACACACAGCAAGTGAACATTTTGTCCTCAAAGTTGATGTGTTAGAAGCAGGAAAGTGGGCAAGTGGGAAAGATTTTAGGGACTTTGACAAGGGCCAAATTGTGATGGCGAGATGAGTCAGAGCATCTCCAAAACTGCAGCTCTTGTGGGGTTTCCCGGTCTGCAGTGGTCAGTATCCATCAAAAGTGGTCCAAGGAAGCAGCTGTGGTGAACTGGCAACAAGGTCAGGGGGCGGCCAAGGCTCATTGATGCATGTGGGAAGTAAAGGCTGGCCCGTGGGGTCCGATCTAACAGATGAGCAACTGTAGCTGAAATTGCTGAAGAAGTTAATGCTGGTTCTGATAGGGAAGTGTCAGAATACACAGTGCTGCACCGTTTGCACCATTAAGCTAATGGTGTTGGAGACGTAAGTTCAACTGAATGATTATCTTTTAATTATGCCTAATTGAGGGTTTGTTGGGTTAACCAGAGGAGCACTTACAAGACATCTGACCAAGTTGTAATGAAGCCTTTGGGCCAGACAGTCTTATTTGTAGGAGTTCAAACATGGGCGGATCTGAGGACTGTTTGGGTAGATGATGTGGGTTTGGGCCAACCATACGGGCCCGTTAGTGGGGAAATTAAATGGCACATTAGGACCCAGAAATATGTTGTTTGAAATAAAGCTGTTTTATTTAGCCTATAGATAAAGCATATCTATATAGTCACTCGCTCACTCTTCAGTCTGTCATTATTTATTTCCTAACCAGGAATAAGCATTGGATGATTTGCTATAACTGATATCTTGTAGACAGATGCTGTGTTTTTCCATACAGGCTATCTGATGCATTCTTCATGTCTTAGTATTAAGAGGGATGTGGTATCACATGCCACTTAGCCTCGTTTAAATATCTCATATGTTTTTTTTTCCTCAAAGTAATTACTTATAATTTGCCAGTAACAATTCGTTGGCCTCAAAATCAATGGGGGCCAAATTGAAGAATTTGCTTCAGAGGCCCCTGCTTCCTGTGCTGTAATGGGTCCCATGCTATGAGATGCCAAGACAAAAAAAAAAAAAAAAAGGGTATAAAAGCCTAAAATGGCCACCATACCCTGCTCACCATCACCATCACCAACAGCAGCCGCAGCATCACCACCACCTCAGAAGCCCATCCCCTAGCGTCCGTCCCGTGAATGTACGCTGTGTGCGCATGGGCGGAGGAACTGCCGCTGTGCGCTGTTATTATTGTAAGAGTAATTTCTTTTTTACGAAAATGGCGTCTAGTCAGGGAGGTGTGGGAGCTGTCACTGCTCTACAAAGCCATCACTACCCCAGCGGACCTCACTGGAGTCCGGGCATCAGCCAGTACCAGCACCAGCAGCAGCACCACACGGCCCGCAGCCTGGACCGGGCTCTGGAGGATGCCGTGTGCTCGGGGATCCTGAACCTGAGCGGTAGGAAGCTGAGGGAGTACCCGGGCATGAGCTACGATCTGACCGATACGACGCAAGCAGGTGGGTCTCGGTGCATGCACAGACTATAGGAAGTGAGCTTCGTGTCAAAACGTGCTTGCTGATGAACGCGTTCGTGAATGCAGCACGCCTTCATTGTGCATAAATTTTGGTCTGGTTTTGTGGATAGGGACGCATAAACGCGTAGGTGTCACTATTTAAAGGGGTACACCGTCCGCAGAGCAGACTTCTATTAATGCACATATATGTGCTACATCCTGCTCGTATCTGCTATTAACCCACTGTCACCAGTTTAGTGAACAAGGGACTCGGCTGCTGTTGTGTGGTTTATTTGGTCGACGCCGATAGCTTTCGGTGCCGCCGCCCCCCCTAGAGACACATGAATGAGACGGCAGGCGCACCCAGGCTGTGCAGCGGTTTGCAGTTGATTTGGCTCCGGGCAGCAGGAGCACAATGTGAATGAACCCCGAGGCCAGGTGTAAATTCTTCTTCACTGAATATATCATTTGTAAGGAGCATGCGATGCACTCACATGCTTTTTATTTTTATTTTTTTTCATTTTCGGCCACAAGCAGACAAAAGATGCATGAGACTTGCAGCCTCACCCCCTCTGCCTCCATGCCTCCCATGCCTGCCTGTATATGCACATATAGCGTATAATGTGTCTGATTTTGGTTCCATTTGCAGGGTGATGGTTTAGCTGGTCTTTGGACTTTTATTTAACAGTGTTATTTTCTTCTGGGTCACCTTGTTCTGCAGTCTGGTCGGTCACCAGGTCAGTATTAGTCTCACGTTTTCTGAAGGCTGTGTTATCAGGGGCGAGCCATACATACTAAGTTGTACTAGGCAGCAAAGGATCACGGCAAAGGACTAATCTATCTCTTACACTTGATGGACCCATATAGACAGTGAAACTGATATGATTTTACGATGTGGCTGTGGATTTGTGCAGAACTACATATTTTTGTAGGAGACAGGTCAAATGAATAATGGTCTTTATCATGGACGTCTCGAAGATGCTGAATCAATGAATAATAGTCTCCTCCTCTGATGTGTCCATGTGCCATATGGTGTTATAGCCTGTCATGTGTGGTTCAGTGCAAGTCACTGGTTCACTAGAGAGCCTGGGAATATTTTACATTTTCTGCTCCATACTTCAAATCCTAAACCAACGGATTTAAATAAATGCAATTGAATGAAAAGTAAAAATAGTTATGTGTATTAAAGACACCGATTAAATCAGCTCCAGCCAACCAGTTTTGTATAAGTGTTACTAATGATCATGTTCTGTCTTGATAGTCTTGATCTTTTGACTGTCTATCAGTAGTCAATAGAAGCTATTCTCCAGAATAAACACAACAGCACAGGCTTATGTGGTTATATATTTATCCCTGCTGATCTGAAACCTTGAATATTTTGCACAGGCCGCATCAAAAGGGGAGGCAGACAAACAGGAAGTTAGTGTGAACTATTTCTGGACTTTTGGGCTGTTTGTTACAATATGCTAATATCCATCAGCTTGCCTCTAATCTAAATCTGTCCAAACATCTGTCAAGACATAGGATTTGGTAATAACTGCTGTTATCCTGAGTGCTTGAGTGTTATATAACAATGATGATGAGAATCCAAAGAGATGCATGTCTATATTCATTTCTATCTCACTTTTGATCTCTTGCTTTCTTGACTGTGACTGATCCAGACACGGTGAATGCTGCCATTTTCACATCTTCATTTTGCTGCCTCGAATTAAAGGTGTGCCAGAGCGAAGTCTCACTTCTATTCTTTACATCAGTCACAATCTCTGCTGTGAAAAGAAACAATGGCGCGCACAGTCTTTACATGTCTGTGGCATCGCTGGATCAATCGCAGCAGAAGCCATTCAACCTCAATAAGAGACAGGGTTTTTGAACACTTTCTCATTTGTCTGTGCAGCATCTTTTGTATAGCTGTTACATCTGATAATGGAAAGCTGCATCACCACAAGACTGATTCCTCTGACATATTTTACTAATAATATGTGACTTTGCTCTATATTTCCTCATAAAGGCCATTGGAACTTTCAGAAACAGGAAGTCATCAGAAATGAGGTGTTCAATTCAATTTCAATCCTTCCTTAATCAGTTTGAGAACGTTAAGGGATTCACACATGGAGCAGTGTCTAATGAGTGGCCTCCATCTGACAACTGAGCACCAGAAGGAGAGAAGCCTGCTCACACAGGGGTGTCTGTTTGCAGTGTGCCACTGGCAGTTTGTCTCCAGTCAGTTTGTTTTCCCATGGGAAAATGCAAGTCGCTGCCCCGACCTTCTGGAGAAGGGCAGGGGGAACAGTGCACCAACCTGGACAGATGTTCAGGTTCATTTCCCAGCATGCCCCTGCCTGCCATTACCTCATCCCAGAGGGGACATGCATGTTGGACTGCGAGGTGTTTGCACTCAAGCACCAAGCAGTGTGTTTACATGTGTGCATTACTCCCTGCATAGACTAGCAGCTGTATTATAGGAGTGCAAGCTCAAGGGAATGCTAATAAACAAATGTTAAACGTTGGGCTCTGAGAGAACATAATGAATTATTTACAGTGTATTTAAGAATATATGTCATGTAGGAGATTATGGGTTTAGTTTATTTTCCCTTTATTATGACTGTGACTCAGAGTGTGTCGTAGCATCTTCCTTGACCATTTGTAGTAGTTTTGTGTATTATTTAAGTATATCAGAGAATTAAAAGAATGTGGGGAATAGGAAAATAAAAATAACAGCGACTTTTGTCAGGTGTTAAATGAAGGCGTCTTCAATTGTAAATTCAGTGGTGTACTCTTCAGAGCTGGCCGGAAACAGGAGGCAAATTGTAAATTTGCACACTTTATTTGACTATGTGTGACTTGAAACACAGTAAATCTCACATGGTGTCGTCACATTCCTTAGAAGTCTAACTCTTGAAGGACGGTCTCCACAAGGACACAAATATCAAGCTGGCATTCTTGGATTTAATAGTCAACCCGTACGTACCACTGCTCATTAAAGCACAAGTGCAATGAAGGCTGACTCATTTCAAAGGCTCCAAGAGGCCTTGAAGTTAAAAACACAAAACCGTGCACTTATGCACTAATCAAATATTCTCTGTGTTTCCTCAAAGTCTCTCCTCCTTGCTTATGGCTAAACTGTGTAGAATAGGACGTAGTCTTGGGAGGCAAGTTAAAATAACTGCTCATCGTCACACACTAATTCTGTCTAGGTTTTAAACAATCATAGCAAAATGAGTATAACCTTAAATAAAATCACATTCCAGTCTGGTTCTAGGTGCACCTCTACATGTCAAGACAAGAAATGTGGTGAAATGTTTGATATAATTTTCTAGGGTCAAAGGCTCAGGGAGAACTACTAAATATGAGGTTAACATTTTAGACACTAAATATAAGAAAAACCTTTATTTGTCCCCATTGCGGGATAAATAAAGGTAACAGAATGGCAACAGAATGTTGTTAGTGGGGGCCTTTGGGTCCTATGGGTTGAGGGGAGGGGCCTCTGTGGATCATCCTACACATACTTGATCAGTTTGGGATCTAGTGAATTTGGAGGCCAGGTCAACACCTTGTGCTGTTCTTCATGTTTTTATAGTTGTTCCTAAACCATTTTTGTGTGTGTGTCTGTGTCAGGCTGCATCCTGCTGGGGATGGCTGCTGCCATCAAGGAGTGGCATTGCTATGGGGTGGGGGTGCCTGGTCTGGTCTAGGTGGGTGCTACATGTCTAAGTAACATCCACATGAATGCCAGGTCCAAAATTTTCCCAACAGAACATTGGATTGTCACAAGATGGTAAATGTTATGCCTGATCGGTGTATATTATGGAGCATATCTGGTGGGGATGTTCTAGTTTCTGTGTGAGTACAGTACTTGGACTAGACATGGAGCAAGTTAGAGCCTGACTGTGACCCACAGACATCTGCCTCAGCAAATACAGCTGATACAGAGATTGCCCGATCCCTCAGGCACAGAATAGTTCGCACAGCCACCCAAACTGATTTATACCAAAAGATGGCTCATAAATCCGGAGCCATTGCGCACTCCTATAAATGGCCAATCATCAAGCATCTTGATTCATATCCTCGCCCACATAAGCCCTTGCTCTGAAAACACAGCAGCACTCAAGACCACACCCCGAACCTGCCAGCCAGAAACAGTGGTCACGTCTGCTGCAGGGTGCAGATGATTAACCCCAATTAATCACTTTTTTTTGTTATGTTTCCTCCCCTGTTCATTAAACCAAACACAGACGATCTTTAAGTATTTAGGGGCTGTTCCTCTGGGGGCACTTCTTGTAGGCCTTAAAGGATGCAGTGCTGTATTAAGATTATAACAGGGGGATTTTTAAATAGCAGCAAATAATTCATGTTCAGAATCATCCTGTAGCACCTCACAGGAGAGAGAGCTCATGTTATTGCCCTTATCCATCTTATCCTGTTATCTGGTCCAGAACTCTGTGGGATATCCATTAGTACGGAGTTTGCTGTGTCATGGGAAAACATATCCAGGCATCATCTGCACTGCCAAGATGAATGAATAGATAGCTGATATGGCGTGAGGGAGCAGCATTAGTGGATACTTGGTGGAGTGCTCGTCTGCCTGGCGGGCTGTGTCCTGCGGGAGCTCTGGCCGACCAGCAGGTGGATTAAAGTCCCACCGTGTGCTGCAGATGGTGCAAGGTCTGGGTTGGAGGAGGGAGAAGGGGACAGAGACGGATAGGCATACAAAGACCGCCTCCCCCCACCCCCATCTCTCCCATCGACCCACATGATTCCACCGCTACAAAAGAATCCCCAGTTGTGGGGTAAGAGGGAGGGATGGAGGAAGGTGGGGGAATTGTTTATATACAGCTGGGTTACAGCATCAAGGTTCAAGCCTCAGGGAAAAGCAGAGAATTCTCTAAATGGAGAGAAAGCATACCCGGTGACCTTAGCTTTGGTCTTTCCCCTGTGGTAATTTCTCATTCCTTTAACCTCTTGACTTATTTTACCCTCTTACTACTGACTGTCTCTCTGTCTGCTTCTCACTTCTGCTTAATGACTGCTGTCAGAGCTCGGGTCACAGCTACAGAGTGGTGTATGTCTATTGTCGGTCATCCAAGGCTTGTCAAGAGTTTATTTAAGGTCAGAGACAGAACTTGCTTGTCATGATGCATCACAACCTCAGGGAATATGCACAAATACACTGCAAATAGGTACGAGCCTCCTATTGGATAATTACTATCTGGGCGATTATATTTCAGCTGGCAGCAAGTTATTTAATCCCAACTGATGCAATGAGTAGCTTCTCATTTCTCAAACAACCATGATGAAAGACACATCCTGTGGTTGTGGAAAAGATGTTAGTCTGTTTGAGAAGGGTCAAATCACTGGCATGCATCAAGCAGAGAAAACATCTAAGGAGATTGAAGAAACTACTAAAATGGGATTCAGAACTGTCCAACGCATTATTAAAAACTGGAAGGATAGTGGGGAACCATCGTCTTTGAGGAAGAAATGTGGTTGAAAAAAATCCTGATAGATCGCTATTGGCGATCACTTAAATGTTTGATGAAATCACAACAGTAGAACTCAGTGCTATGTTTAATAGTGAAAGTAAGAGCATTTCCACACATACAATGTGAAGGGAACTCAAGGGATTGGGACTGAACAGCTGTGTAGCCTCTGACTCTGGAACAATGGAAGAAAGTCATGTGGTCTGATGAGTCCAGATTTACCCTGTTCCAGAGTGATGGGCGCATCAGGGTAAGAAGAGAGGCAGATGAAGTGATGCACCCATCATGCCTAGTGCCTACTGTACAAGCCTGTGGGGGCAGTGCTATGATCTGGGGTTGCTGCAGTTGGTCAGGTCTAGGTTCAGCAACATTATGTGCCCAAAGAAAGAGGTCAGCTGACTACCTGAATATACTGAATGACCAGGTTATTCCATCAATGGATTTTTTCTTCCCTGATGGCAAGGGCGTGTTCCAAGATGACAATGTCAGGATTCATGGGGCTCAAATAATGAAAGAGTGATTCAGGGAGCATGAGACATCATTTTCACACATGGATTGGCCACCACAGAGTCTAGACCTTAACCCCATTGAGAATGTTTGGGATGTGCTGGAGAAGGCTTTGTTCAGTGGTCAGACTCTCCCATCATCAATACAAGATCTTGGTGAAAAATGAATGCAACACTGCATGGAAATCTTGTGACATTGGAGAAGCTTATCGAACAATGCTGAATGCGTGCTGTAATCAAAGCTAAATGCGGTCCAATGAAATATAGAGTGTGTGACCTTTTTTTTTTTTTTTTGGTGGCGACTTTTTTTTTTTGCCAGGCAGTGTATATTAAAATGGTATTTGAATAAAAGCTTACTGATCTATTTCTTTGTGTTAATTCATCCACATTAAACAGTCACCTCTTGACAGCAGGTCAGTGTTTGCTTTCAGTAAAGCCCATATACCTTAATTGTTCAATCAACAGTGGTAGCTATATGGAACTGCACATATTAAGATTGTGGAGGTGTGGCGACGTTTGCTTTTTTGCAGTAACGATGGGACACTTCAGTTTGGTTTGGACAGAACAATTGAAAGCTCTCTGTTTATCTGGGTCTGTGCAGCTCCTCACTGCAGGTCTCTAATTATCTTGTCACCCGGAGATAATCCAAAAGACAAGATTGCACATATGCACCCTCTCACATACACACACACTAATCTGTAGCCATTGAATCAATATGTGTGTGAAGGTGAATTCTATACAAAGCAAGGTGACCTTTGCATACCTCGTTCTTATAGGTTCACATGGATGCTTGTGTCTCCTGTTCAAACAGGAGCTATTTGTGTCGGGATTTATTCACCAGAAAACACAAAGGAAGGCATGGATGGATAGCATGGATGTGTATGCATTACACGTGTGTGCATGGAAGTGTTTTGGGAGGCGGGTGTGATCCAGCAACCTTCACGAGGTTGAGCCGTAACTCTGTCTAAAGATCCGTAGAACTCCAGAATGAGTCTGGCTCTTATAGGTGAGCATATTTAATTATTATGCTGCCAGATGTCTACGCTTCACTCGTACATCAGCACATTCGAATGTAATAGGCAGATTGTGGTGACATTTACAAGCACATTCATGTTTTAAAGGATGAACCTTTTCCCTTTTCAATGCATGATGAGTTCCTTGTCTTTATACATGCCCATATCAAAATATTCTGGCATAACCCTTTGTAAAAGAAAATGCTAAATTATCAGATTTGTTTGTTATGATGAACGGGGTAGCCTTTTTTCACCAACTAAAACTAGGCTATCTTGAGGTTTTATTTGAGGAAGCATGTATAATACAACTGCAAATTACTTAAAGATTAGTTATGATCAGAGAATGTTGAATGAATCTGTCTTTACTTTGACGTTCTTGGGAAAGAGACCAGAATGCTAAATATTTTATCGTAAGAGCCACATGCTGATGGGAGACTGTGCTCATGTTCACTGACTGGATTCATTCATACACTCATCAGCCACAACATTAAAACCACTGACAGGAGAAGAAAATAACATTGACAATTCATTCATTCATCTTCTGTAACCGCTTGCCCTGTGAAGAGTCGTGGGGGCGCGTGGAGCCTATCCCAGCTGCCATCGGATGAGAGGCGGGGTATACCCTAGACAGGTCGCCGGTCAATCACAGGGCACAGAGAGACAGACAACCATTGACACTCACATGCACACCTACGGCTAATTTAGAATCACCAATGAACCTAATGAGCATGTCTTTGGACAGTGGGAGGAAGCTGGAGTTGAGCATCTTGTGACAATTCAGTGTTGTGATGGGAAACTTTTGGACCTGACATTCATGTGGATGTTACTTAGACATGTAGCACCCACCTTGACCAGACCAGGCACCCCCACCCCATAGCAATGACACTCCTTGATGGCAGTAGCCATCCCCAGCAGGATGCAGCCTGACACAGACACACACACAAAAACAGTTTAGGAACAACTCAAAAAACATGAAGAACAGCACAAGGTGTTGACCTGGCCTCCAAATTCACTAGATACCAAACTGATCAAGTATCTGTGAGATGATCCACAGAGGCCCCTCCTCTCAACCCATAGGACCCAAAGGCCCCCACTAACAACATTCTGTTACTAACAACACAGGACAACCTCAGAAGACCCATGTCCATTGTCTCATGAGTCACATCTGTTTTGGAGACACAAAGGGAGACCTACACAATATTAGTGGTCATAATGTTATGCCTGATCGGCGTACTTCAATATTAGCACCCTCTCGCAGCAGATTAATGCTAAGTGGGTTCAGTAGCAAAGTATAATAATAATAATAATAATCAATTTTATTTGTATTGCACTTTACATTTAAAGCAATCTCAAAGTGCTACAGGGCAAACAGTTTAAAAATAATGTAAGTTAAAACAACCAGGGTCAAAAATTAAAATTAAGGTTAAAAAAATAGAAGAAAGAAAAAAATACATTTTAGTTGTAGGCTTTTTTAAAAAGATATGTTTTTAAGTCCTTTTTAAAAGTATCTGTAGTCTGTGGGGCCCTCAGGTGGTCAGGGAGGGCGTTCCACAGCCTGGGGGCAGCAGAAGCAAAGGCCCTGTCACCCATGCTGCAGAGCTTGGTTCTGGGGGTTTGAAGGGTGTTTGAGGTGTCTTTGTTGTTATAGCACATGAGTTATAGTTAGGTCTCCTCTGTGTGTCACAAAGCTTTCATTTTACAGGCATTTTATAGTTTTTTTTAATTGTTTCAGCACAAGCATGAAGCAGTTTTACCTTGCAGCTATTGTAATATAAAAAATATATATTTGAGTATTCAGAAGGATAGTATGTATTTTGTTTAAGTCATTCATTTACTCATCTTCTCTAACCGCTTGCCCTCTAAAGGGCCAAGGCGGGGCTGGAGCCTATCCCAGGAGTCATTGGGTAATCACTGATTAACCTAACAAACATGTCTTTTGATGGTGGGAGGAAACCGGCACACCCTGGTAAACCCACGCAGACACAGGGAGAACGTTGAAAGCTGGCTGGTTTGACCCTTATCCTTCTTGCTGTGAGGCGTCAGAGCGAACCACTACACCAATAGTAGACCAGTAACTATAATAACATAGATATACTGCAATAACTACAGCTTGAAAAAAACATGGAAACTTTTAGATAAGTTAAGATACGTTGTCCACTTCTAAAAACCATGGGAATGTCCTGAAAAAAAATGTTGTTCGAAAATAACTCTCTCTGCGAAAAGAGATCCGACTTAAATCTAGAATTAAATGTAGAATTTCAGCTTTATGCTTTGGTAGGCTATTATATGTTTTGTAATAATAAAATGGTCAATATGTTACAAAAGGAAAATTGATTGAGGTTAGGGATGTAGTCACCAGAGAGGTGTTTCCAAAATGAAATGTTTTAAAGGTGACTTTCACAGAGAGGACTTGATGGCTATCTGGAAACCACCCTTACAGTATGTCATCGGAAATATCCAAATAAAATACCAGTGGAAAAGAGTGGGAACCACTTTTACATAATCTGTGATAACTGTTTTAGAAATGGTAGAGATGCGCTGACCTGATAATGTGATATCTGATACTTGCCAAGATCACTGGATTGGATATCTGGTACTATCTGCTAGCCTTGACAGCGAACAGCATGTGTCACATGGGCGGCAGCTAGAATGTGAGTGAGAGCTGTAAGCAGTGCTGTCATCATGTCAGCTGTGTGGAGTTATTTCAAGCTTAAGGATGAAAAAATAAATAAATAAATACCAGAGTGCAGTGCAAGTGTTTTGAGGAATGGCAGCAATGTTGCAAGCCACAAAGTTAATCTAACAAAGACATTTACGATTCCCAGAGGATGAATTATATTGACCATTTCTCCTGCCATTTATAGCTTATATCTTAATGCAATACATTGATCAGGCATTAACATTATGACCACCTTCCTAATATTGTGGTCTCCCTTGTGCCTCCAAAACAGACTCATCAGAGAAAGGGCATGGGCCTTCTGAGAGTGTCCTGTGGTGTCTGGTAATATTATGTTGTTAGTGGGGGCCTTTGGGTCCTATGGGTTGAGGGGAGGGGCCTCTGTGGATCATCCCACAGATACTTGATCAGAATTTGGAGGCCAGGTCAACACCTTGTGCTGTTCTTCATGTTTGTTGAGTTGTTCCTAAACCATTTGTGTGTGTGTGTCTGTGTCAGGCTGCATCCTGCTGCATCCTGCTCAAGGAGTGTCAGTGTTATGGGGTGGTGGTGTCTGGTCTGGTGAAGGTGGGTGCCACATGTCTAAGTAACATCCACATGAATGCCAGGTCCAAAAGTTTCCAAGCAGAACATTGGATTGTCACAAGATGATCAATGTTATTCACTTCTCCTGTCAATGGTCATAATGTTGTGCCTGATTGGTGTATCTTGAGATTCAAGTGTGTTCTTATAGAAATTTGCTTTAGGCATTAATATATCCCTCAAGATGGATTTCATTCACTTAAATACCTGGAAAACATTTCCACTGGCCTCTGCTGCACTGGTTTTAATGCTAATAAGCAAATAGCAGAAACATTAGCATTTAAGCAGTGTTGTGATATCTTTAGCATGGAACACCACTGTCAATGAGTAGTCTTTAGCTTCACAGAGCCATCAGCGCACCTGTACAGACTTGCCACAGTATATGTAAAAACTGGTTCGTACAGCTACATTGCACAATATCTCTTTGTATAGTACATGATATTAAAAATATGAGGTAGCTGCTTTTAAATTCCATACGTCGAAATATATATTTCATGAGTGCAATTAAAATAACTCAGATGTCAAGTACAAGAAGACCTTTAATAACACATAATGGTAAAGCTCAGACAATTCTCGAAAATATCCTATTTAAATAGTTCCAAATATCCAGAAAGAAAAGATGCAGGAAGGAGTTCCTCAGACACTTTCGAAACATTTATACAAATCAAAAGCCATTACTGTGCCACTCCCAGTGAGATCGATGCTGTAAATACTGAGATATTACACTGAAAGAAGCACTCAGACCTTCGGAGCCCAAGGCTATTGATGTAATCGTAGACCAGTGTTTGATGAAGAGGCACGTTACCCACTGCTCTGTCACAGAAAGGCATTGATCAGTCTTTCAGGTCTCTCATGCCTAAAGCGAAGGTAACGGGTGTTGCCCTGGTCATGAAGTTGTCGACTGTGTGTTTAAAATTGGACTCCTGTTTCTTATCTTTGCAGATTTGTCCAAGAATCGTCTCACAGAAATCCCCCCAGAGGTCTGTCTTTTTGCCCCCCTCGAGTCACTCAACCTCTACCACAACTGCATCAAGTGCATCCCAGAAGCCATTATCAACCTGCAGATGCTGACTTATCTTGATATCAGGTGAGCTAACACTATACAAAAGTAAATGTTTGTGTTCAGCTTTACGTCTCTCTAGAGGTGCATGTTCCCTTTTCAGTACACTAACATGTCAAAAGTGCTCACATGAAAGAGAGATGCATCCTCTTTTGCTGAAACTCAATTCCCAACGACCACATTCTCACTGTTACATGCTTCTGTGTACTGTCTGAAATGTAGGTCAATGTTTGCTCTTTCTCTACAGCCGGAATCTCTTGTCAGTTTTGCCGAAATATCTCTTCAACCTCCCCCTCAAAGTTCTGCTCGTAAGCAACAACAAGCTTGTGTCCATCCCTGAGGAGATTGGCAAGGCCAAAGAGTTGATGGAGCTGGTGAGCAGTGTGTTTGCATCAGTGAATATGACCTTTTACACTGCATAGTTTAAAGCCAGACTAGTCTCATTTCTTACGCTTTGTCTCCCCTGGCAGGACGTGAGCTGTAATGAGATCCAGGTGCTGCCAGCTCAGGTGGGAAGGCTTCAGGCCTTAAGAGAGCTCAACATCAGGAAGAATTGTCTTCACATGCTGCCTGAGGGTCAGTCTGTCATTCACGATGCGTTCTGTTTTTCTTTCACTTCACGGTTTATAGGTGCCACCATCAATCATTTTAGCTGGCATTTATACCAAGAATAACAGTCCTCTCACAGCCAACGTACACATCTGCAGTGGTTTTTTTTATTATTTTGTTTTTCCTGAATGTCTTGAAGGAGCCAATGCTGTCACAAATGAACCAAAAGTGGCTTGATGTGCCAAGCCACTCTTAAATCTTCACTGTGAAACAACAAGCCTTGCAGTCACTGTTGGTTAGTAATTAAAAAAAATACTCTGAGCCACAGTGAGCGGAACGTTGAAAATTTTCTCAGAATGTCACATAAATTCACCACAGTTTAACCTTCAGAGAATACATCATACTGGCTTTTTATATAGCCATTTGTTATTTTAATAATAATATTAATAATTTCTATTTTTTTTAATACATAACATAATTCTGGTGTATTGCCATGACATTTGGTATAGGTATTATTGTACATTTCAGTATGAAACATTTGCACCACTGGGTTTAGCCAGTATTAGCATCCTAACATACTAAACTAAGATGGTCAACATGGGAAACATTATACTTGTGAAACATTAAGATCTTAGCATTGTGGTTGCTAGCATTAACCCTTAGCTTGCTACGCATCGCCACGGCATGCAAAAATATAATTTCGTATTTGACCTTACACTGCACATACTGTTAAACATGTCATCGCTAGCTGCAATAAAATCCCATGTTTGTAAAAATACGTTTCAGATAAATTAGTGCAATTATACTACACTTGAAAAATAATGCAGAATTTTAAAGCTCAGATAAATCCTATAAAATTCACTGTTTTGTCTCAGTTATAAAGCAGACTTAAAGGCTTTTGCAGATGTCCACTTCTTTGAACTTCAGTTCAGAAATGTAACACGACCATCCTCTTTAGGTCGACCTCTGGGCTTGAAAGCATCCAGTATTTGTATTTGTATTCGAATAAAATTCCAAATAGGTGTAAAAATCAATTTTTTTTGAGTTACACTTCTAATTTAGGATACGTAAGTGTAAAAATAAGTTTTATTTATTCTTTAATAAGCCATTATAATAATTATGGGTGTATATGCAATTTTGGTCGATGTTTTTCATAAATCCATCAATAAACATGTAATGAGGAACATCACTGAAAAGAAAATAACAGATTAACAGCCATTACCTCATCCATGGTTATACCAACAACTCATAAATACCATTGTGAACACTGTGATCATTATGAACCCCACCACCACCTGTTCTTGTTGGAGGACGCTGAATAAACAGAATACAAACAAATGAACTATCATTCAAGAATATCAAGAACTAAACTGGCAGAACAAAAGTTTTATTCTATATTATATATCAATAGCGTTATAAACTAAAAGGTACAGCCTTGTTATTGTCAAATGTCTGCAAAAAACAATCTAAACAAAGATTAAAGATACGTTTTTTCTTTTGTTTTTATGTTAAACTTTTCATACTTTCATATATTATGTAACTTTAACCTTTTTATATTCTTCTTTTTTCTCACAAAATGTCTACATCAAAACAACTAAACCAAATTTCACTCGGAAGAAGATATCTTCTGCTACCATACTCTCAGTTAAATTTCTCCATGTTGTATTTTGTAAACACAAGCTCCTCCACATGTGATGGGAGCAGTCTGGAGTGATGAGATGACACAATATCTCCAGATGCCTCAGCTGTGACGGGCTGATGCAGTGTCTTCTCTCCTCGAGTATCTGCCCTGTTCACCGCTGTCTGCAGTCTATTAGGCAGTATAGGCTTCTGCGTCAATTTGATGGCATAGCTACAGTGACAGCGTAGAGAATACACAGATCCTAATGCCGTAGCTTGTGCACTTCCCCAGAAATGTAACTATGCACCGGCGATGCAGACCGCAAGAGCTGTGATTGGTCCTGCTGGTAGTAGCGTGTTTCCACTTTAGTATTTCCAGCTGCTTCTCCATCTCCACAATTTTCTAATTGATCAATAAAGTTGGAATACATCCAGGAGGAGGTTTGGAGATGCAGACATTTGTATGACTCGTGTTCGGACTGAAACTTTCACCGAAACTTCGCTGAACACGAGTCATACAAATGTCTGTATCCCCAAACCTCCTCAGTTAACCTCACCAATTCTTTATTGACCATCTCCATTGCGGAGATGGAGAAGCAGCCGGAAATAGTAAAGCGGAAACACGCTTCTACCAACCGGACCAATCACGGCTCTAGTTACATTTCTGGGGAGGTGCACGTCAGCAGCGGTGCTAGGCTCTGCGTAGGTGTCTGTGTTATCAACGTAGGCCAGACCAACGTATGGTCTGGGCTCTTGCCATTGCTACGGGATCAATTTGACGCAGAAGCCCAAACCGCCTATGAGTGTTATGAAAGATGGCATTAAATATTATGTGATTTTATTTTTACATAATAGTATGATTCTAAGTCCTCAAATGTGATTGTCCACATGGCGTGCCCATCGAAACAAAGTCTTGCCCCCGTCCTCACACGAGCAGTGATGAACAAGCAAAAGAAAAAAAAATAACTGTGGGGAGCCGGCTCTCACTCGATGAGAATCGTCTCTTCTGATTCACTATCAAGCATCGGCTCTCAGAGCTGGCTCTTTTGCACATGACACATCACTAGTAGTTTGGACAATGTGAAAAGTTCACCAGGAGATTCTTTCAGCTTTACAGGTGAAGATGCTCTTGAGTTGCAATAGCAGCAATAGTGGGACCTAATGTTTTTGAAAAAGAAAAAAAAAATCATGATACATGAATATATCTGATGCATTAATGTTGTTTGAGTCTGTTCTTTATTAAACTGCTTTAAACCACTTGAGTACCCACGAGGTACTACTACATATCAGCCTGGAAACAAGACCAACAGTTGCCTTAGCTTTTAGGGTTTACAATACTGGGATTAGATCTATCTCACCAGTGTAATAAAGCAGAATATGTGCTACTCATAGTATAGTGGAAGGAATGCAGAACAAACTTCTAACTTATACGTATCCTGTCTGTACTTTCAGAGTTGGCTGACCTGCCTCTCATCCGACTTGACTTCTCCTGCAATAAGATCACAGAGATTCCTCCAGCCTACCGGAAACTCAGGCAGCTGCAGCATATCATTCTAGACAACAATCCTATGCAGTCTCCGCCAGCACAGGTTTGTGCATGCACCTTATGCTCATATTTGTGTCTGTACATTGCCTCGAATATACAGCACAGCTTTCTCGTATGCTGCCGTGTCACATGCGTTTATGAATCGCCTTATAAACCTTATGCAATTGTACCCTCTAGTGGGCAAATGAGCATATTCTCAAGAAACAGCTTATGTGAATAATTTGCACGTTTCAGATTTGTCTAAAGGGCAAAGTGCACATATTCAAGTACCTGAACATCCAGGCATGCAGAATGGACAAGAAACCAGACACCTTGGACCTCCCTTCTCTAGGCAAACGTTGCCTCCCGCAGCCGCTTACAGATAGGTACTGACCTAGTCACCAAGTTTTATTTCATCATCATGCACTTATTTATCACGTTTGTATTCTGCATGTTATGTTCATTTATTCATTATTTAATACACAAATGTTTTGCATAATTCCAGCATGGAAGATGTTTATCCCAGCAAGAACCATGGGCCAGACTCTGGAATTGGTAGTGACAATGGCGACAAGAGGCTGTCTACAACAGAGGTCAGAGGTCTCACACACACAGCACTTACTGATGGCATCTTGTATTTTTCAAGCACAATCTGTGGAATTTGCTGACGCTTTTTGGAGTGATGTTAAATTCCAGCTCCCAGCCACTGTGTATTAGTTTTATTTCGTCAGTGGAAGTTGTAGTACTATAAACCTAAGAAATGAAAATTGGGTTCAGGCAATAGGCAGTATTAGGTGAAAGCTGGGAGGCTGTGGTAAATAAATAAATGAATAAATAAAATGGCTGAGGATCACAGGAAGAGGAACGCAGACTAGACAAAACAATGCTTAGATAAGTAAAGCAACAATGTGGCCAGAAGTGAGTTCTGACATGGCGCTGGGAGAGAGTGGGAGGCAGGCGATCAGGGCTGTTAGAGAGGAGCTGGGAAGGTCTCTGAAGGTAACCTGTGGACAAGTGGAGGACAACTGTGTCTACGATGATGTTAGAAGTCGTAATGGAAATCTACAACTTTGATTGGCACGCGTATGTGAATCTCCCTCTGTTCCAGACAACCAACCCTGCCACACCCATGACAAATTCCTGCAACATATATCATAATTCTCGTGAAGACAGCGTAACAGTGGAGACTTAAACCAGTCTAATATGTATAAATCTCAATGGTATATCTGCCTCGAGCTACAACTGTAACTCAAATCACTGCCGGTGGCAAAAAAAAGCAAACACTGATTCTTTGTCCTCTTCTCCTGCAGCCTTCTGATGACGACACTGTCAGCCTGCACTCCCAAGTCTCAGAGACAGCCCGTGCTGATGCCCTCTCACTCTTCTCCAAAATGGACTCTTGCAAAGGTTACCGAAAATAAGTATCGCACATTCCGTTTGACAGCAATAACAGAGACACGGGGATAGTTGAATGAAGTGCCTAAAATATGACAGCTTGTGTGATGAACGCGGATGCTTCCTCCCTCTATCAGATCAGGATCTCTATGACTTTATAGAGCCTAACCCCGATGAAGATCCTGCTCTGTCAGAGTGTAATGGGCAGCAAAGCAGTCATGTGTCTTGTATAAAGGTATGAGTCTGTCTATCTATCTATCTATCTATCTATCTATCTATCTATCTATCTATCTATCTATCTATCTATTACCTACCTACCTACCTGCCAGGGGTGGGACAAATCACAATGTGATATTATTGTATTATTATTGTGATTACTGAGTATTGCAGTGACAAATATATTGTGCTATAGCACCCCTTTCAGCTGCAGAACATGTTGCTTTTATGTCTGTTATATCTAATAATATAAAGTTCTCAGTCCGTACATCTTGCTTCACTCATGTCACTGTCACAAACCAAACTGTTTGCTTGGCACTCCTTGCAAATCTTATTTCTCACATGCGTCCCCATTTATATATTGGAAAAACAATACTTGGCGTCTTTGTGACGATACATATTGCTGCAAAAGTATTGTGAAACCATGCTGTATACACTCTCCCCACCCCTGCTATTGTTCTGTCTCTCCGTCTATCTACTTTCTCCATTTCTTTACTGGATGTGTTGTGTCTGTATCTGTTGCAGGAACTGGAGAAAGTTCTTAGCATGTCTCGCCAAAGCAAAGATAAAGATAGCTGGAAGGAGGAGTCAGGGTGAGTTCGTTTACCTGTGGCACACATCTTATAGTTCTCGTGCTCCAGCCATCATTCCAGACATTTCAAAATGCACATTTTGTGTGAATACAAGCAAGGCCCACTCTGTGGATGTAAGAAGTTTGTTTATGACACAATTTAAGGAGTCACCCAGTCCGCAAACCCATGGCCTAGTCATGCAGTTAGAAACCTGCTAGAACAAGCTAGAAAACTAAAGACGCTTTTCGATATATGAGAAAATATCGTGGTTCAGTAGAAGCAGGATAAAAACATGTTGTTGTTGTTGTTGTTGCATGACAGCTCGATCAGATATATAATTCACATTCAGACTGCACCTTTCATCCCCTGGTTCAAATATACATTGCGTGCCTCAACCTGAATGGTGTTCTATGGCTGACAGTTTCTGCAACGCCTGGTCCGACTGATTGACAGCTCTGACTCATTTTTGTAAATACAAGAAAATCTGCTGGCATTTGTAATCAGCTATGCAAAGAGCTCTACTCATTGTGTTTTAAAAAGAACATGAAATAGATGATAATTTCCAGTCCTGTTATAATATACATTGCAGTTTTCATATCATGTGGAGTTTAGATTAGAGATTAGTTTACACATTTATGGCTGTGTCAAAGAGCCTGTAGTGTTTTAACAGCTGGTATGCGGGTATGTGTGGGCGAAATTAGGTTTATTATAATGTTTAAACTTGCGCAGAAGCTGCATGAGTTCCTTAATATAATAACTTTGATTCTCAATTTTTCCCCAGCTCTGATAAGGAGCAGCTAGTTGAGGAAGAGGATGATGAGCTGAAGGAAGTGCTGGATCTGAGGAAGATCGCTGTCCAGCTTTTGCAGCAGGAGCAGCAGAGCAGGTGTGTGGCACTTGCGTATAGTTATGAAACAACAGCCGTCTGGTGGATCTGTGTTTTGCTGGCCTGCCCTTTTCCATCCCTTTGTCAGGTTTACTTTACTTGCTCTCTGGCAACCTTCTTTCCTTCCTTGATATTCTCTTGTCCTGCCCTTTCTGTCTTGCCTCGGCTTCTGCTTCCATTTCATGTACGGCTTCTAGACGACGGTCCTTAATTTGCAGAGCAGAGAGTCTCATTCACAGACGGAGAGTTACTGGCCGGGCGCACAGGTAGAAGGACTAATCATTATTTACAGAGAATTTACATGTCAGACTTTGTAGAGAACCATTCGTCAAACGGGTATAGTGTGATGTGGTTACTTTACACTACTTAAGTATTGCTGTTGCTAAGATAATTAAGTATGAGGAAATAATAACAGATTTGATGCTTGAATGTATGTGAATGTTTCCATTTCTGAAGAAACCTTCCCACGATCTCCTTTATGGAAAAAAATAAGTGCCATTGTTAAAAAGAAGAACAACCTAAACACATATCCATAGATTTAATCCCATTTGCAGATAAAAGCCCAGTGTTGCTCAAATAGTCGAAAGTCAGTTAGAGGTGACTCAGCCCACTTGGTTCATTGTTTAAGCTCTTTCTGAATAATGTACATGATTCATCCTGGGAAAATCTGTACTATGTACACTTCAACACTGGCTATCCCAGTTGTAAGAGTCCTTGTTTATACAGTTACTGTTACTACACCTGCAGATTCTTAAGTCACTCTGGAAGCTCCAGCAGCAAACCCAGGCTCCCACCTCAGACTGCTCGTAGGTAAGTACTGCTCGTAGGTACGTACTGCTCTGTACGGACTGTACCAGAAAAGGTTAGTCCTTCCCTCAAAGGAAACTCTAGAGGCCGCATTGTGATAAACTGTTATTCTTAATCCTGATTTTGTGACCACAGCTACTGCACCGTGTTAGGTGATAATATTTTAAAGTCCCATTTGTGTTCAACTACTCATCCAAAACAGGATAAATGGATTAAAGGGCTAATCATGTCAGCATGAGTAAGGGTTTATTTGCTTTTTGAGATCATGTTGAGATTAAGTATGACTTCTGACCTTAACCACACATGAAAACACAGCTGACACACAGAATTTGTCCATCAGCGGTTTGGCATGAGTCATGTCTGTACAAGTAGTCTACCTTACCACAATTAATTGTTTGGCTTATTAGATTGTGTTTTAAGGTTGTCTGTGAGTAAAACAAAACCATTGTGATTACTTTAGCGCTTCTCTGGATGAAGGGAGTAGTGGAGCATCGGTGCTGAGTGGGCAGGTACAAACGCTTTCTCTTTCTCCTAAGCAAACATACGATGCTCAAATATGCCAAATTACCCACGTCCTTCTCCTTTTATCGTAGTTCCTTACATTCCTCACGTGAGGTTTTCCATCCGGAAGATGCAGAAGAATTGTTCTAATATTATCTGTGTGCTTTCCCAGCCTTCGTCCTCCTGCTCCTTCGATGGCAGCTTGAAGACGGACCAGTCGGACTCAGAGCCAAAGTGGCCTGAAGTCCCCCCTGTCCTAAATCAGAATGAAGACCGCAGGCGGAACAAGTACCTGAGAAAGGATTATCTCAAGGTAGAAATGCGTACACACATAATCTCCAGATGATGATTTAACGTCTATTGGTGTTACTTGTATTAAGCCAAGCCAAGCATAGTGTTTTTGCTTTTGTTATCACAGACATCCATCTCTTCATCCCAGTACTTGAAAACGCAATTAATTTGAATTCTTAGTGCAGACTGAACTTGTTACACTTATGTTGTAAATACGCACTGGGCAATTAAAAACAGAAAGCCATTTGAGTTTTTCCAGAGAAAGGTGCAGTTATTCTGATAAGGGAAAACACTGTGTGAGAACATACCGTTATCATAACTTTCATCTTACTGCAATTTCCCCATTGTGGGACAAATAAAGGTTTTCTTATTCTTATTCTTATTCTTATTCTCAATAAAAGTGAAATGGAAAACAAGAAATTAAACTATTATTTTTAACGATTTAACAACTTGTCTGTCTTTTCCTGACAGTACAAGTGTCAGAGTGCTCGGAAAAGCTCCAGTGGGAACGATGACTGTGAGGTGGGTGGGAGAGACCCTTTGTGTGGACAAAAGCCCCAAAATCTTATCACCTCAAAATATAATTCCTTCCTCTGATTTTGTTCTCAGGAGGGATTGCGTAATGCTGATTTCAGCACCACTTTGACAGTGTTTGGACTAAAGCCAAGATCGGGTAAGACAGGCTTGTTTTTTGACTGCTATTGTCTTAACATTTTGGCTCTGCGTTTTCTCCTTGTCACTGCAGTAAAAGTCCTGAAATGTTCTTGGGCTTATAAATAGACTGCCACAGGAATGTGTCACGCAAATACTTGATACTCCCTTCTTTGTACGTGGATAAAATCACACTAGACAAGTATGCCAGCCATTTCTGCACCCAGTAACGAGAACAGACTGTTGAAAGGATGTATATTAAATTTCGCAAAACAGTTCTGTCTGTGTGCTTCTGTTTTGTCAGTGAGTAGATAAGAGTCTCACGCATGCCAAGCCTCACACAGTATTGATTTCAGTGTGAATCTTGTTGCCACGTGAAACCGAATACTTTTTAGGTGGAGTCCCTGCATCCTTTCTCTGGAAGTGTGATGGGTTTTCTGAGGAACTGTTGTGAACTGTCCTGTGCCAGATGAGACTTATTGTGCACTATTAATAGACGCTTCAGTGAAATAATACATCTTTGTGTGTGGGGATATAAAAGAGTTGAGCTTTCGGCAATATGAATTTGTACTTGACTGTCAATAACAGGCAAAAGGTCTCAAGTGAGAAAGGTCCAATGCTGAAAATCTCAGGTAAAATGACACAACTATACTCAAGACAATGCACAAAAAATATGGACTGTAAAAGTACTCAATGCAGCAACACGACTCCTATAGCAATTGCGTCTTGTAATCAGTGTTACTCATGCACTAATGTGCATGCATTAATATGTGGATTATTTTCCCAGTATATCAGTGGTTTTGTTAAAGAGTTCATATGACATTCAAAATCTATTTGTCCAAAAATATACCTCAACACTCTATATATTTTTGTCAAACTAACAAGGAATGCAAAACTGTATACATGGAAATAGTCAT
The DNA here is from genome assembly GCF_963514085.1 of Chelon labrosus. Classification (NCBI taxonomy): domain Eukaryota; kingdom Metazoa; phylum Chordata; class Actinopteri; order Mugiliformes; family Mugilidae; genus Chelon; species Chelon labrosus. Next base: position 2,526,670 of record NC_140350.1, on the reverse strand, counting down.
GTAAAGTAAGTTAAATTTGTATACTGCACCCCTGACAAACACACCTTGAAAGTGAACTGTTGCAACCCTCTGTCACAGTTACATACGTATGCTGAACGAGTCGTACCTGTTTATGTGCGTGTTTTTTTTTTCATTTAAAACACAATAGACGGCTGTGAAACCTGGTGATAAAATGTTTTCTTCCCTCTATCTAGATTTTCGTTATAACTCTCTATAAGCTGCAGGTTTATCCAAATAGGAAGTAAGTAAGTCAGGCCTTCAGTATCTTTATTGGAAATAACCTCCCTTGTAAGATGGAAAATAAAGTCGAGGTAACTGCCTGGTGGAGCTGGGGTGCCCCTTTAGCTCACCTGGTTGACATCCCCACTGTCACACACTGTCTCTCTCTCTACTCTACTGATCTATACAATAAAGCTGCAAAAGCCCCCAAAAAATACCATGCTAAAATCATCTGAGAGAGAACTGCGTCTTATATTTGAAAGTGCATCTTTGGAAAGTAAAATATCGTATATTGTGACTCTCAGCATCTCCAATTCTAACAAACCTTTAAAGAAACGTTTCATGGGAATTATTATGTTGCAGTATGAGAAGGTAGGTTAAAATGTGATGCCAGAAGTGTGAAGTGTACCCTGACCACTTATGGAAGCTATTTGATTAAGATGCCATTTTCTTCCCAATGTGGCTTTGTTTCATGGCTTTAACAATGTTCCTGATAACAGAGATTACTTGCTTGGATATCACTGTGGTTAATGAGTTTGGCAATCCCTTCTATTTGAAACTAACTATCTCTTGGCACAGGGAAATGACACACATCTCAGCTGGCCTGAGGTTGACCCTATTTCTTAGAATCTGTTTTCACTGAAACTCAAAACAGTGCATTCATTTATTATTTCAGCCTTCACCAGAGGAAGCCGCCAAGAGTACAGCTCAACAGACCCCAGTTTCACGATGAGGAGGAAGATGGAGCACTTGAGAGAGGAAATGGAGCAGATAGGACTCTTACGGCAGGTCAGACGCTGCGCGGCTTGTTTATGCCTTTGCCTTCCACAGAGGCAGAAGTTAACAGAGGCAGAAGCCTGTCAGTTCCTCCTTTTGTCCCACTCCTTTAAATAAGTAAGTGGCATCTAACTCACCAAAGTGTTTCCAGTTAGCAGTCACAACAGAATTCCTCTTCCCGCCATACACTGACTCATCACGTGTGTGCACGCAAAAACTTAAGTGACTTTATTTTGATCACTAAAACAATAAATAAAAAAAGCACTACAAATGATAAATAGAATGTTCTTGTAGTTATTAACTGACAAAATAATAAAACTACTAAATCACATCGACAAGTGTTTAATCAGCAACGTATTCATGTTGATGTGTGCAAAGCAGCCATGTCGAGTGGTATGTATATTTCCAATAATGACCAGTGTCTCTACTATAATTGTTGGAGATTTTTCTTTCAGTGCTGCAAACAGAGCAGCACTGACATTACTGAGCGTTTGGGAGCTTCCGGGGTTTGAGTCACAATCTGAGCTTTATGCTGGTCTCTAAAATAACCATTTTCAGGGTGAAAATTAACGTAGATTAAATAATGTGCATGCTTTCAGTGAATGAGAGAGACTTTACAGGTCATTATGTTGCACAATTTCACCCTCCAGTACTGTTAGTGGTTCTGAAACAGCTTTTGAGATACATTAGAAACAGCAGCCATCACAATATTCCACTGGTGTCTGCATTTATTTGTATAGAGAGCAAAAGGAGTATGTTCTTATCCTACTTCGTTTTAGGATGTGTCATCATTTGTACACTGTTGTGGTGCAGTACTTCACGTGACAAATGTACATTCAGAGTTATTCACCACAATGCACCATGTCAATCCTTGGGATCAAAAAAACAAAAATGGCGAGAGCCTAAAACACCCCGCACTGTTCACGTTCCTGTTTACCAGCTACTCTCTGATGGCACTTCAATGCCACCTGACAATAGGTGTAATGCATCACCTGCAAGCACATGCATGTACATTCTTGTGCATACCTGACGGTCCAATCAGGGACCCAGCTGTTGAAAAAAACAAAGCTCCTCAAGATACTTTTAATATTATAGAGTAATCGACAGCCCTGTCTGCTCCAACCAGACGTGTGTAATTGCAGGGTTTAAAGAATCCATTTACCAAAGCCTATATGTTATCTGCAACCTGAGTCTGAAAATGAGAGAACAGAATCTATAGACAGGAATGTGTGCACATTAGAATGCTTAAGAAGTGGCTGAGGGAGAATAGGCAGAATAAGCTGATTGAGAATGTTTATGACTTCTTACTAATAGTTTCTTCTGTAGTTCACAATTGTGCTGAAGTGTTTTATTCTGAGGCATCTACTTCCAAAAACTCTTGAGGGAAACGGAGGAGAACTGAACTCTCAGCAGCAAGTTAGAGACTGTCAGACACACCTTAACTGTGTGAAGTGAGAATAGTGTCTTTGGCACAGTAACAAAGGGAGAGCGGAGAAGGAAACCACCTCAAAGATAAGATTCGAGCATGAGTGACCCACCTCCTTTAGAGCATTCAAGGTGGTCACATGCCAGGAGAGTCTGAATGTTTTCACTTTGTTAATTGAGCAGAATATTCTCTCACCCACATGTGAGATCATCAGGGAGTTACCTTGCAGCACCTACAAGCTGTCATCACCTGCAACATAAATATGGCGCAAGCAGAAATGGGCAAAGCAAGTTAAAGGTGTGCTTAACCTACCCGATTTAAAAAAAAAAAAAAAAAAACAAGAAAAAAATCAAACAGATATTATCACACCAGTAACAGATGTTCTGGGCTTTACCTCATTCTTGTGTGCAGTTCCATAAGGCAAGATGTCCTGATATGTAGGAACCACACAAGCTGTATTTGTATAGTTTTCCAAAACAGCGTTTCCCAAAAGGTACAAAGGAGACCTGGGCGATTATAGAGACAGATGTGATAGTGTTGAAGAACAAGGACACTTTGTCCAAAGTTGAGATGCAACAGGAGGAACATGTGCTTTTAATGCTGGGAAGACAAGAATGGACATTCCTCTTGGCAAACCCCACAGTAAACAAGTATGGATTCAGAAACAGATTTAAACACAGCTTAACTGACTAGTGATCCACTGAGATTCTGTCACGTCGGAGAGTGCAATTTAGGAGTTACAGCAAGATTGGCAAGATTATAGTGACCTAAAAAAAGTGATACATAGAAGCATGGCACTATTTGGAAAGAATAAACAGGTGGTTAGACAGTCAGATGAACGAAGCCAGTAATTTAGGTGGTAATTTGGAATTTAGAGGCTTCCAGGTTGTCAGGGAGAGAAAGTTTTGAAATGCGCCCCACGTTAGGGAAAGTGTACGCATTGTCACGATGGCAGGAAGCAGCGATAATCCAATAGTCACAGTCGGATGCCTTAAAGAGTCACAGTCACCTCTTAATTTATGGCAGGTTGTACAACTGTGGGTTCAAATCCATGGGCCGACTGGGGCCTTTCTGTGTGGAGTTTGCATGTTCTCCCTGTGTCTGCGTGGGTTCTCTCCGGGTACTCCAGCTTCCTCCCACCGTCCAAAGACATGCTTGTTAGGTTAACTGGTGATTCTAAATTGGCCGTAGGTGTGAGTGTGAATGTGAATGGTTGTCTGTCTCTCTGTGTTAGCCTTGCGACAGACTGGCGACATGTCCAGGGTGTACCCCCGCCTCTCGCCCGATGACAGCTGGGATAGGCTGCAGCAGACCCTTAACAGGAACAAGCAGTTACAGAAGATGAATGAATAATTGAATTAATGTACAACTACGAAAATGAAAATAAATTAAAATGGTTTCATCTAAAGGGGGAACGTTTGTCTCCCCCTTGAGGCAGTGAAGGTAGACACACAAACTGTTGACTGTATGATATACGTCTGCCTGGCCAAAATAAAAAAGTCACCACCAAAGAAAAAGGTCACAATGTTTCTTTGAACTGCCTTTAGCATCAAAGCTAAAGGCATCAAAGCTTTACAGCACACATTCGATGTGGCATTGTTTCAATAAGCTTCAGCAATGTCACCAGATTTATTTCCATCCAGTGTATTGATCGATGATGACCACTGCATAAAGCCTTCTCCAGCACATCCCAAAGATTCTCAATGGGGTTAAGGTCTGGACTCTGTGGTGGCCAATCCATGTGTGAAAATGATGTCTCATGCTCCCTGAACCACTTTTTCACAATTTGAGCCCCATGAATCCTGGCATTGTCATCTTGGAATATGCCCATGCCATCAGGGAAGAAAAAATCTATTGATGGAATAACCTGGTCATTCAGTATATTCAGGTAGTCAGCTGACCTCATTCTTTGGGCACATAATGTTGTTGAACCTAGACCTGAGCAACTGCAGCAACCCCAGATCATAGCACTGCCCCCACAGGCTTGTACAGAAGGCACTAGGCATGATGGGTGCATCACTTCATCTGCCTCTCTTCTTACCCTGATGCAATGGTTCTCCACTATCCTTCCAGTTTTTAATAATGCATTGGACAGTTCTTAACCCAGTTTTAGTAGTTTCTACAATCTCCTTAGATGTTTTCTCTGCTTGATGCATGCCAATGATTTGACCTTTCTCAAACAGACTAACATCTTTTCCACGACCACAGGATGTGTCTTTAGACGTGGTTGTTTAAGAAATGAGAAGCTACTCATTGCATCAGTTGGGGTTAAATAACTTGTTGCCAGCTGAAAGATAATCAGCCATGCAGTAATTATCCAATAGGAGGCTTGTACCTATTTGCTTAGTTAAATCCAAGTGGCGACTTTCTTTTTTGTCCAGGCAGTGTATGAACACACAGTCCCTTCTCTCCTTTCAACACTCTCCTACTAGAAATCCACATTAATACTGATCTATTTCTGTTCCCATGGCTGGATTTGACCCTGATAACTGACGTCTTTCTCAAAGTGGCAACTATGTTCTCTGGTCATTGACCAATTTGAACGTTACGTGGTTTTCTTCTCCGTCTTGACCTGAAATTTCCTTCTTGACCATAGAAACAAGGCCCGACTGTTTCCCCGATCAATAGAGCTTTCAACCTCAATAAAATGATTGTCACAGAAGGAGCGAGATTACAGTCATGCTTTCCAGTCCCAAGAAAATGCTCTGTGTGGAAACTACAATTGAGCAGAAGCAGATGGGTTTCAGAAAAGGAGCTGAATGAATGAGTTTAACATTTAGAAAACATCGTGAGACAATGCTGAGAGCAGAACGGCCCCTCATCAAAACATTTTCAAAAAAGACTTAGTACACCAATGGCCACTGAATCCCCCCACAATCTTTACCATCAATGTCAAGATCTACAACATCTTAGAATTTATTATGATGTTTAATCCCATCATATTAGGCAGGAACACGTCATTTCACATCCTTTTCGTGATAATCTCTGATTTAATCATAAGGACAAACGTGCCATCAGATAAACCGGGATATGTACAAGATACGTACACCCTCATGTACAAGAACAAACAGGCTGGTTTTGGCAGGTGATGTGCACTGTTCAGATAAGATAACTGACCCCATGTATGACTTATCCTTCTGCATAAGATTATCTAATTCCCAGGTAGTAATCTAAGAGCAAGTGAATCCCTGAACTGTGGGCCTCAGGTGTATTGGAAGCACCTTCCTTAATTTCCCTTTTAAACAAATCACTAAATGTTTCTGGAAAATCCAAGTAAGGCTTGTCGTTGTGTTATATTATCAGGAGTATTTGAATTATTCAATCTGGAAGAAGCAAGATTTATTGTAAGTAATAAGAGATTGTGAGATTAAATATTTTGGCAGTTATACTCTGATGAGATGGGACATCACAGGTGTAGGTAGGAGATAGGAAATGGACTCCCTGGAGTCTAGATGCTGCTGGTAATGAGATGGGGAGGAGGGAATGCGATGTGACAGAAGTTAGAGCAGAAACTTGAGCCTTGGGTAACGCTGACAAAAACAACTATGTCACTAAATGGTGACATTGAAAGTGAGAATTAAATAATTTATAGGGCATAGGAAAGCTGAAGTGACCAAAATAATAGAGCAGCATTAAAAGCCCAAATTGACTGATGAGGAACAGATACATAATGTGAAGCGACAGATGTTGCTTAATGAACTTACTAAGCTTAAATTACACTCAAACATGACCCAGCACAGATGACAAAATTCTTCTCATTAGCTGATTTACACCCACATGCATTCCTCTGGGAATGAATAATTAAAAACCAATAAACATCCCTTTTTACCCATAATGTATACTTACAGTATATCTTTTGTTATGGCAGTAATACTTGATAATGTGTCTGCAGAACATTGAGTCCAGACTGAAGGTGCTGCTTCCAGATGATGTTGGAGCTGCTCTGATGGACGGAGTTGTCCTTTGCCATTTAGCAAATCACATCTGTCCTCGGTCTGTAGCCAGCATCCATGTACCATCACCTGCAGTGGTAAGCACATCTAAAACGGGTCTTTTTTTTTTTAATCTTATATAAAATACCTCCTCATAAATCTAAATTAAACTTCTATGGTCATAGTGGTTCCATAAAGTGTTTGTTGTCTTCATAGCCTACAGGACTTTACAGTTTAGTGCTATTTTTTCCTTTGTTCCGCTTTTGATTTAATAAATTAACATGATTGTTATTCTGGCTTCCAGCCAAAGCTAAGCATGGCTAAGTGCCGTCGGAATGTTGAGAACTTCTTGGATGCCTGCAAGAAGCTGGGTGTCCCACAGGTAATTAATGCTAACTATCTCAAAATCTTGTTCATGCATTACCAAGATAGTGTTATAGTGTATTTGTTTACCTTTATATGATTTGTGATCTGCCAGTGATATTAAACGATGGGCTCAGGATCATAAATTATAAGTCTTATTCGTATTGCCTAATGTCTACCACATCTATACAAGTTTTGTCATGCACGCCGCCTGGTCTGATCTACACCTTTATTTATCAAAGCCATGAACTGATGGAGACTTTCTCTCTCCGCTAACTCAGGACAAACTATGTCTGCCACATCACATCCTAGAAGAGCGTGGTCTGGTGAAGGTGGGTATGACTGTCCAGGCTCTGCTCGATCTGCCTCCATGGAAGCCCACACAGCTGTCAGCTGTTTGACAAGAGCCTGAATGTTGCATCCGACCTTCTGTCATCCAGCGCAACTCTCTTCCTAGCCCAAACCTGCACCCCATTGCCTGGGACCAGAGAGCCCCCCGGGGCGAGGATCCAGCAGCCCATCGGTCTTTGGGAGTCAGCTTCTGCCTGACTGATACAGGAGAGCCCCGATCTCCTTATATGATGTCAGCCAACACCAACTTCCTGTCCATCACATTTTCACTTGTATCCTGTTGCGTGTTACTGGGGTCATCCTGTATGTCTGTGGACTTGCAATGTGACAGTGGTTTTCCCGAGCTGCACAGTTAAGACTTGCTAAAGAGACAAACATCACAGTGGGTTTATAAGAAGAACTGTCAACAGGTCTCTAGTCTGCAAGTGTCAGTACTGACAAGAATTTCATACTGATTTTGGACACAATGGTGACAAGATGACATAACTCACTCTTTCACTGAAGAGGCACTAAAGTTGAATTTGTTTGTCACGTGAAAGTTCATTTTTGAATTAAGTAGTGTTTGCTTTTTACATGGTTTTCATCTGGACATCTTCTTTTGAGCAGCCAGGCCCGATTCAGAAGTAGCGGATTTGTTTGCCATGTACTCTATTTGATTGGTTGCATTCCTCTGCTTGTTAAGGGAGATTGCAAGCCAGTATTGGATGCCGTATGTGTTTGTAGTCATGCTACAGTGGACATTCCTCCAGCTTTTCTGAAACTGCAGTGTGATTTCAATCTCAAAACAACTGTGCAAATCATACCAACTTCACAGACCTGCATTCACCAGGGGATGTGATGTTCGACCACTGTGATAACACATGCTTGGCTGTTGCCAAAAGCAGAATATTCTGTTTTGTAGCATTTGTAGCATTCCATGTGCGTGCAAGTTTTTTTTTGGTTTGCAACAACACTTTTCTAGATGTTTGATACTTTCTTCACAGTCATTGCCAATCATCACAGTTATTTGCTGTGTTGTATACAAAGCAGTTGGGATTTTGTTGCTTTACATGACCTCAGATGAAACATGTTTATAATGTATGTGTTGTGGATGAGTGCAAGTGATGAGCCTCTGGTTCAGAAAAGGCAAACTTTCCACGCATGGCATGGCTTTATCTTGGCGCCATGCCACCCTGCTGTACGTGGTTTCTGGTCCACGTCATTTTTCAGGGAAATTAAATTATTTATGCATTTATTTACTTGTTGTATTTTTATATGTTGTTGATTTGTGCGTCTTAATTCTGACTTCCCATTCGGGTGCAGATCTCATATGTGTTTTCTCTATGCTTCTAGCCTGGAAGCCAGACCTGGATCCCCCACATTTTTTGGGGCGGATAGTTGGTCTGGAGTGCCTCCGTTGGGATCTGATTATGCTCCAGTAAAGATCTGCTGGGCCAATCAAATCCTTTGGGTGGGCATTATGGACAGAAGAGTAACAGCGATGTAGTCATACATGTCATCTCAGCACCAAGGAGTTGAATTTGTTTACAATAAAATGGCTCTGATTGGTTGTAGGACTGTCCAGTTTTGTGCAGAGGTATTTTGTTCTCTGTATCAGTTGAAACACACGCCATAACACATTGTAACTCGAGAAAAAAATCCTCAATCTGACACAGCATTTTGAAAATAATACTCTTGAAGATATAGGAAATACAGCCCTAAGCAGGCATGTGCTGCATATAGCACAACCAAAAGGTTTCCAGCAGGACACAAAAAAGTGATGGACACATGGCTGTGAGATGCTTGCTGTTGTAGTACTTTTTTAAAACCAACAAACAGAAAAGTTACATGTTAGCTCATTCTCCAAAATCTAGCTGACTTCAGCACACACTTTCACATACAACTAGAAACATTTCTGGTTGTCTGTGTTGGTTGCAGTTTACCGTGTTTATTTATTTATTTTTGTATTTTTCTGTCAGAGCCCATCATTTCACCATGAAGGATTTAAAACCTTTTGTTTACAGTCGTCATGCTTGAGCAATTTTAACCACTAATAAATGTGAATCTCTTTATGTGCAATGTCAAAACAGTAATTTTCACTCTGTCAATTATGCTGACAGCATTGTTGGCAGCATTAAAAATGCTAGCATGACAGAAACTCTATGGCAAAGCCTGAAGGGTTTCCAAAGAAAATAATAATAATAATAACTGATGTCACACAATTAATTAAACCGTGTGTATTTTGGGTTTTTTATGTTTAAATCATTGTTATGAATTCCCTATTATTCCCTATTATATTCCCAATATCTGAAATGTAATAATTTTCTTTGCAGGCTTGTGAAGTGGTTGTCATAATTGTCTGGATTTTGTTTTGGTAGAGCACAACATTCCCTCAGGCAGGTGTGGTAAACCAATCATTTTGAAAATTAGGGCTCTGACATGTGAATAACAGCTGTATTACTATAAATCGATTCATTCTAAACATCAGCTTCCAACTAAACTTAGACTCAGAGTACAATGATTGGTGGGGAAGACGTGTGTGTGTGTGTGTGTGTAAAGCTGAGGAATGTCATACTCATGTTTTTCCACCTGACTGAGCTGTATTCAAAAATGTTCCGTGGAAGGAAAGCTAACTGCTTCACGATTTGAATTGACCTCAAACAATAACATGCTGATATGTCATCAGTGAATTGGCATGTGGTGGCACAGGCTGTGGTGTTTCAGGCAACCCATTTGTACAACAGAAACATGTAGTCAACATCACTAGAGCAGAGTCAGTTGTTGAGTGAAGATGTAGCAAATCATCATGCTGCAACAACCTTTCTGGCATGGTTTAGCCGTAGTGGCTGGAACATCCAAGGATGACAATGCTATGTTAAAACAGTGAAAATCAAAGTGTCTGTGAAGGTTGTCTGTCATCCAGGTCATGGAATATCCAAAAAGCGTTAAAAAAGGCGACTGGACATGTAGAGGTTTTGAGAAAAACTCTTCAAGTCCAGTTGCCTTTTTAAACGCTTTTTGGATAGTGAAAGTCAAACTGTATTACAACATCTAAGCATCTACATGACATATTGTGCCTTAGAAGAAGGGTATGTTTTATTTTTCTGTACTTATTTCACATGTTTATTAAATCCACCAGTGTTTTCTACCTTTTAATTGATGATTATACTCTGAGGTATTGACTTCTCTGTGAAAAATGCTATATATCGTTACAGCGCAACAACTTGAGAACACTTTCTTCTGTGGAGCTTTGGCTCTGATTGGCTACTGGGGAATTTACTGAAATCACACTGGGCAAATCTCATCTGTATGTCACATGACCAGATGTTCCAATTTGAAAATGACTCTGCTTTCCCTGAATGGGGTGCATTTTATTTTGTGCCATCACATTCCAAAGAAAAGATCCCAGAGTACAGAGCTTCCAGTTTATCAGACCTTGAGTGTAAAATATGCACAGGTCATCACAGAATCTCAGGTTGTTCCTTTTATCCTTTTGCAGAAAAAAATCTGTTGTTGATCTTTTGCTTAGCTTCATACCGTCTTGCAAAACAATCTGCCTTTGGAATTGCCCAGATTCTTTTTTTCTTTTCCCCCGCCTGCAGTGGACGTGCGTTCTTTTATCATCCTTTATTCATCAAAGACGGTATTTTTAAATGATAGACACATCTGGACAAGCATTTTAGAAGAAATAAAAACTCTAAAGTATGCTGGGCTTGTTCGAAAGTGGGCACCATCATAAAATATTTAGTGCTCACTATTTTAAACAAATTTATTGTGAAACACAACTTTACAGAAGGTTATATCACTGCTGGCAGCAATGCAACTTCTCCTGACCTTCATTTGTCCATCATTTCAGGTATGAAGACAAGAAATGAACCTGATAACTGAACCTACCTCACGTTGGCTGTGGGAAATTTAAGAGGTTTAGATTTTAAAAAGACAAGTTGAGAAATGGGGCCAGATCACTTCATAGATTGTGTTTTAGACCTTTGGCTAACAATGTCTGGCAATGTGTTTGAATTAGATTTTTATGATTCTGGCACAGGATGAGTCTGACACCACAGCAGCAATAATAATAGCTTAGTCATCACATTTGGTTACTGGTGTGCTTTTCCTTGGGATTAAATGGGATGATTCAGATAGACGGATAGATAGAACCACCCGTCACTGGTTACCGTCTGCTAAAGTACAACTGAATGGTGTGGTGCCTTTACCAGTTGAACTTAGCAATGAGTTGCACTGAAAACATCGGACACCCTGTTATCTCTCTGTTGTAGTTGCCAATGGTTCTTTACTTTACTTAACCCTTGTGTGTTTTCTTTTTTCCATAGTAACCGCTCATTATACACCTGGGTGGGTCCTATGTGTGTTCCACTTTAAAACAAATAGCTTTGCTTTTTGATTCCGTGTTTATTCTTTGTAATTGCATCTGTCGCATCATTAATTCCAAAACCTGCTGGTGCATGCATGCGGAAGCAGGTCAAATGTTAAAATTCAAATGCAATGCTTCTTTATGCTGACTCAATTATAACCGCAATGCAATTTAGGTGTGGAACAGGTGTACAGCTTTCTTTAATTTTTTTTGCTCAATTGTAAACCCTAAAAGGTGTGATCACTCACTAATCTGTTAACTACAGAGAACAGAACAGTCCCGATGTCAGTTTGTGCAACGTAAAACCGGCATCATCTCACCGATGCCTTATTAATTTTTTATTTACCTGCAAACACCACTATATGCTACGTTTCCCTTTCATTTGTCAGTTTTACTGAAAATTGATTAAGTGCCAAGTCAAGATTTTGTAATTATCAAGGTGTCCTTTCATCTCAGCCTTCAGTATATGGGCAATAGATATGCTGGTGCCACTGTCTGACACTTGTAGACAGATGTCTTCTAAATTGTTTAATTTGCCCACACAATGCTTCTGCAACACATGCATGACATCCATTTAAACAATAACCAAATGGTCGTATAGCTGTTGACATAGTTTTTGGTGGCTGTCATAGTTCCTCATATTTACTCTGTTTGTGAAAAAGTCCTTGCAAGATTGGTTTCCAAAGAAAATATCCTGCCTCAGTTGTCTCAGTCAGATAAATCGCTCCCCTTGCTGAGTTTGAAAAACAACGAGGAAACTGATGAACTGATAACGCACTGATAACGCTCAATGTGCACATAGTCACATGACTATTATTTGAGCAGTAGTGGAAAAGAAAAAAACAGAACCTATTAATGCTTACACTTAAACATGTGTAAGGTTTGAAATCACATGTCATGTGAACCTACTGTCATTGTTAAACACCAGTCTCTCTGTTATCTTCTGTGAACAAAGTGTTTTATCTCTGCATCTACCGGTTCTCTATTGTTTGGCTCATTAGACTAATAAATAGCTTTTGTTATGGGGACCTGGAAGCAAGTCAACACGTTGCTAGTGTACACATTGTTCTTTGGATTGCACAACACACCCCGATCAGACTTAATGACAAATCTGACATACCTGGAAGATGTAATAGACAAACTGGCGCATAATTTTCCCACAGTTGTTGATTCACATCCTTGTGCTATCATTTTGACATCTTGATCAGACAAAACAGTGAAACAGTGAGTCATGTCTAGATACTACACTGCCGAGTAAATTCAAGCTCATGTACATAAGCTTTTTGTATTTTAAGACTAGTCTAATGCATGCAGGACTATAAAATGACTGAAACTAAACTCTTGTACATATCATCTGTAAATTTGAGGCCTTTTTCTTAAAAAACAAACATGGCCAATATAAAATAAAATCCAATCCTTTGCAGTTCAGACTGTGTTGTCTTGTTTATATGAGTCTCAGGCTGGGGATTTATTGTGGGAGTACACAAACTGTGAACTGACATCATGGGCATTCATCTTCTATACCCGCTTATTCCTTAACAGGAATATAGAAGATGAATAAGGGTCCTGTTAAGGGTCGCCCAACTGTCATCAGGTGAGAGGCAGGGGTACACCCTGGACAGGTCGCCAGTCAGTAACACAGACAGACAACTATTCACACTCACACCTACGGCCAATTTAGAATCACCAATTAACCTAATGTTGGAGTACCCAGAGAGAACCCACGCAGACACAGGGAGAACACCTCGCCACTGTGCCGGCCATTTCATCAATAATCAAAAATGAAATTTAAAGTGAAGACAAATCCTCTGCAAAAAAAAAAAATATTTATTGTTTCCTCTGTGTTTCTCTGAATCCTCTCTTTGCTCTTCTGTCAACACTGACATTGTCTCCAGTTTCTCACACACTCACACTCATCGTCTTTAAAGTCTGAGTGCACACTGATGACTTGAGACTATAACTACACGTAGTGGCAGAGAAGAACAATGCATTGTGTGTTACAGTATTGGTTATTTTGGTGGTGTGATGCATGGGAACCTTGTTCTTGGGAACTCTGTTGCAAAATTTGGTCTATGTTATGCATGCAATTCTCTGCCTTGAAGCCTGCATGTCTCATCAAACTAGCTGCTGCACTGCCTGTTCTCACTGGCTGACAGTGAGCTGCTGTTTTAGCATAAATACAGTCTGAAGAAATCACAAGCTTGTAAAAAAAAAAACTGGTCCAGCAATGTTTAACTGAAGGTTGAACTTTAGCATATAGCTTTAAGCCCAGCGGAGTAGCATTAACAAAGAGAATTACTCTTTGGCCTGTGAACACGCAGGTACACAGACGCACAAGCGCTCACATGTAAAAGAGCTTGTGTTCCTGCAGGTAGTTATTCCTTGGAAATTGAAGGGGAATTTGGCAGGGGTTCCTGATATACCAGTTCACAGCATTAAACAATATTTCACTCTCTTCTGTGTATTTTATTCTTTTTAATCGAATTTTGCACATTCCAGGTTTTATTTGAGGGGATGCATTTTGATTTGACCAAAATAAATGAAGATTGCTGCGGGAATTCTCTGGTGATGCTCTGTCATGCTAGCCTAGAATCTAGACGCGCCCCTAGCGGCAGCAAATTACATGTGCTTCCAGGGGCAGTCTAGTTACTCTCCGTTGACTTGAGATTTCGAAAAATCCAAGATGGACCGGGCCAATCAGGAGTCGGTGGGCAGGCTTAACATGATGACGACTGACCTGCGACCATAAGTTCCGTGAATTACGCGTGAATTCCCCATCCTGCTAGAACTACCAGAGCGACGGCTGCTGCTAGCGAACAACTTTCTTTCGAATCGGCTTTGGCCGCCACTCTGAAGGACTTGAAGTTAAGCTTTTCTCTGAGAAAAGAACAAGAAACTGCACTGAGGTCGTTCTTACAAAAGAAGGATGTATTTGGAGTTTTGCCAACCGGATACAGCAAAAGTTTGATCCACAGCTTAAAAATGATTAATGCAGGAGAAACTCAACCTGTGGGCGAACAGGTTTTTTCCACAACACATGCAAGGAACTCTCTTTTCCGTCGCTCTGACTACGTCACCTTCTTCGTTGCTCTGATTGGTTGTCCAATCGCTATCCTATTGCGTGGAGAGGGAGTTTGAAAGACAACCGTTTATCCCACCCCTCCAGTTGAGCCCTGTCTATGGAGAGTGCCCAGACCCTACATTTAATGTGGGTCTGGCTCGTCAGGCTACTGTCATGCCTCTTTCCCCATGAATTTCCTGTCCATATTCATGCTCAGTTGAGTTTGCATGGCAAGAATGACAAGAATTGTCCAGTCTTCACCTCTGAAATCCTCCTCTGTGGGTTCAGCAGAACATTTGGAATGATTATCTTGCTTGAGAAAGCAATGTCGCACAATAGGTTTGGGAGGCGTATTTGTCAGCTTGAGCAGATAATGCGTTTAAGAATTTACTTTGTCACTGATACCAGCTGTTGCTGTCCATCATCAATGGAAATTAGTGCACCAGTAGCCCCCAAACCCAACCCCCACTGCCCCTTGATGGGGTGAACCGTTCATGGGAGGGCTGGGTGGCGCCTGATATGAGTATTACATAGATAGGAGAGAGGTTTCAATTTCCCATTGCCATTCTCCTCACTATCTGAATGGACTTCTGATCAGGATGCTTGCTGCGGTGCCTCTTTGGAATGCACTTCCAGCAACAGATCTTAAGACTTCCTTAAGGAAGTTTGATGTCCGGATCCGTTACAAGAAATGCAGGATATGTTGGGTTCTTTTGATGATGATGGAATTGGTGTTTACAGTTGTTGTCAGGTCATCCCTGGTGTGCATGCCCAGAAAAGTAGTGCTCCTGGCTGACTCCAGGTCATTGCTGTTGACTGAATCATGAGTGGAGTGTGCACTTCATGGTTCATCCTGAAGTAAACAGTGATTCAGTGATAAGATTTTGTTGATTTTGTTGCACCAGACAGTGACTCGGTTCACTAACTTCCAGTAGGCTGAGTTTTCATTGCTGTTGATAAGGCCATTGTTTCTTGATGTGGTTTGAGCTTTTCTTAGCTAATATCTCTTTAATTTCATTTGTTGAAACATTTTTCTCCACATCGATTCTTTATATTTCTCATCTCATTGTTTTAGTTTCTCCCCCTTTAGCATTATTCCCCCTGGGCCTTATTGTACTGAGCTCCCTTTTCCTCCTTCCTCTATTGTTGCTGACAGTTTTGTGGTCCTTGATGTTTTTTAAGAGATCCTGCATTGTATCAAATTCTGGGATTCCCCTCCTAAGCCACTGCACCAATCATGCCACCGGGTCTACGTTGCTCCAAGCTGTTCTACGAGTCTCTCCAGATTCTGGGATGCCATCCCAAGTGGTCTCATCTGTGTCTGCAAGTGGTTCCTCCAGTCTCTCCAGACTCCTGGCAGTCTTCCCAGGCAGTCCTGACAGCTTATCCTGTATGCACAGCTGGTTCTTTGGTTCTGAGTTACAAAACCACTCTTGAATTAGCCTGGTCATGTATTTTTATCAAAACCTTTTATCAGACAGTATCAGTTTAATTTTCTTCCTCATTCTCTTAGGCTCAATGTTGGGCACGTAAGTTATAGTTATTAGTTACTTCTCCCAAAAAGTAACTGAGTTAGAAACTGAATTACTTCACTATAAAAGTAACTAGTTACCAGTAAAAGTAACTATTGCATAAAAAATGTTTAAATACGTTTAAGAATTAGATTTTTTTTCTGAACGTAAGGTACACTTCACGGGTACGTTCTTGCCTTTTACCTCAATGAGGTTAAAGTAGTGCCTATAAATCAACTTTACCTCTGAATGCTCCGATCTCTCCATTGCTGCAGGCTATCTCTGATCGCTTGTGTGATATTGCTATGCACGCGTTTGTGTGTAAATAACACCCGCCCAACTGAACACTGCCCTGCCGATGATTGGCTTACCATCTTACTCTACCTTAGCCAATCATCATTAAGGCGTCTACCGCCCACCCCACCCCACCCCACCCAAAGGAAAAACACCTCTTGTGGCTGGCTGACAGCGCAAGTAACGCACCACATTTAGCTGTCGGTAACGGTAATGGCGTTGTAACGGAGGAAATGGTAATTAGTTAGATTACCCGTTATTAACCCTCATACCTGATTTTAAAATAGTTACGTTGTTACCACTAAGGGACAAAAGTGTCCTCTTTTAAAATGCCATAAAAATGGCATATGTTAATATTTTTTTCTGCTTTTTTTTACATAAATCTTTTCATCTACTTCAGTCCTAATCATAAATACCAAATGTTTGATTATTTTCAATATTTTAACCCTTTATATGCCAGTGTTTGTGATGGCATCCAAAATTCATCGTAAAAAAACACACAGAAAATGAAATATTTTCAATAATCTGAATGCAAAACTGATTTTTCTTGGGGGGATTATTAGAGCCTTGGATATGTCAATGAACAGTAGCAAGACTGATTTTGATGGATTTTTAGTTTTTTTGTAGTGTCAGATTTACAAAAATAGTTACGTTGTTACCACTAAGGGACAAAAGTGTCCTCTTTTAAAATGCCATAAAAATGGCATATGTTAATATTTTTTTTCTGCTTTTTTTTTACATAAATCTTTTCATTTACTTCAGTCCTAATCATAAATACCAAATGTTTGATTATTTTCAATATTTTAACCCTTTATATGCCAGTGTTTGTGATGGCATCCAAATTTTATTGTAAAAAAAACACACAAAAAATGAAATATTTTCAATAATCTGAATGCAAAACTGATTTTTCTTGGGGGGATTATTAGAGCCTTGGATATGTCAATGAACAGTAGCAAGATTGATTTTGATGGATTTTTAGTTTTTTTGTAGTGTCAGATTTACAAAAATAGTTACGTTGTTACCACTAAGGGACAAAAGTGTCCTCTTTTAAAATGCCATAAAAATGGCATATGTTAATATTTTTTTCTGCTTTTTTTTACATAAATCTTTTCATCTACTTCAGTCCTAATCATAAATACCAAATGTTTGATTATTTTCAATATTTTAACCCTTTATATGCCAGTGTTTGTGATGGCATCCAAAATTTATTGTAAAAAAACACACAAAAAATGGAATATTTTCAATAATCTGAATGCAAAGTGGATTTTTCTTGGGGGGATTATTAGAGCCTTGGATATGTCAATGAACAGTAGCAAGATTGATTTTGATGGATTTTTAGTTTTTTTGTAATGCCAGATTTACAAAAATAGTTACGTTGTTACCACTAAGGGACAAAAGTGTCCTCTTTTAAAATGCCATAAAAATGGCATATGTTAATATTTTTTTCTGCTTTTTTTTACATAAATCTTTTCATCTACTTCAGTCCTAATCATAAATACCAAATGTTTGATTATTTTCAATATTTTAACCCTTTATATGCCAGTGTTTGTGATGGCTTCCAAAATTTATCGTAAAAAAACACACAAAAAATGAAATATTTTCAATAATCTAAATGCAAAGTGGATTTTTCTTGGGGGGATTATTAGAGCCTTGGATATGTCAATAAATGGAAGCAAGATTGATTTTGATGGATTATTATTAGTAGTATTAGTATTGTTTTTTTGTGCTGTGTACAAACAACTCCCATTGAAATCCAATGAACCTACTGTTTTGTACTTTGCACCTGCACCTGTGTGTCTTTGAAGTAAAAGGACACATGTTATAGATCAAACGCCTCAATTAGACACATACTGCATCACCGTGTGGTATGGCAGCACTATGGCCGGGACCCCAAACGCCTGCAGAGAGGATCACCAGGACTCTACTGCCCTCTCTGCAGAATATCTACAAGCATAGAGTCCGCAGGAGAGCTGCCTCCATAACTAAAGACCCCACCTGCCACCAACACAGACTGTTCACACCCCTACCTTCAGGAAGGAGGTACAGGAGTGTGAAATATAAGACCTCGAGACTTTTCTTCTTCCCCACTGCCATCAGAGTCCTCAAGAGCTGACAGAAGTCTACAATCACAGACTAAAATCATGCCATGTTCACTTTCCAGCTTTTGTTTAAATTTTTTCAGTACATTGTTTTCATTTCATTTGCATATCGATATTTGCACTTCGTCTTCATCTTCTCGCGCTTATCCGGGTCCGGGTCACGGGGGCAACAGTTTCAGCAGGGAATCCCAGACAGCCCTCTCCCCAGCCTCTTCAGCCAGCTCCTCCGGAGGAACCCCCAGGCGTTCCCAGGCCAGACGAGAGATGTAATCTCTCCATCGTGTCCTGTGTCCGACCCGAGGTCTCCTTCCGGTGGGACATGCCCGAAACACCTCTCCCGGGAGGCGTCCAGGAGGCATCCTTACCAGATGCCCTAGCCACCTCAACTGACTCCTCTCGATGTGGAGGAGCATCGGTTCCTCCACGTCGAGAGGAACCGATGCTCCTCCACGTCGAGAGGAACCGATGCTCCTCCACGTCGAGAGGAACCGATGCTCCTCCACGTCGAGAGGCGGGGAGGAGCATCGTGTCCTGTGTCCGACCCGAGGTCTCCTTCCGGTGGGACATGCCCGAAACACCTCTCCCGGGAGGCATCCAGGAGGCATCCTTACCAGATGCCCTAGCCACCTCAACTGACTCCTCTCGATGTGGAGGAGCATCGGCTCTACTCTGAGCTCCTCCCGTATGTCCGAGCTCCTTACCCAATCTCTATGGCTGAGCCCGGCCACCCTACGAAGGAAACTCATTTCGGCCGCTTGTATTTGCGATCTTGTTCTTTCGGTCATTACCCAAAGTTCATGACCATAGGTGAGGGTTGGAACGTAGATCGACCGGTAAATTGAGAGCTTCGCCTTTCGGCTTAGCTCTCTCTTCACCACGACCGACCGGTTAAGTATCCACATCACTGCAGATACTGCTCCGATCCGCCTGGTGATCTCCTGCTCCCTCCTACCTTCACTTGATACAATATTTGCACTAGTTATCTTATATTTTTGTATTATATGTATCTTTTTATATTCTAATTGTAAGATTGTTTTATATTCGTAGGCATTTGGGTGGACGGCAAAAGAAGAATTTCATTGTACAGGGAAACATGTTTCTACACTGAGCACATGAAAATAAACTCTTTGAATCTTGAACATACACATGCGCACACACACACACACACACACACACACACACACACACACACACAATCAATGCAAGGATCCCTTTCTCCTCATGACCAATAACATCACTTTCATATCATAAGAAACTTGGGAGCTGCAAATCACAGCAACTGTGGAAAACACATTTGCAAAGTTCACACATCCTTTTGCTGCAGTTCCTGTGTATGAGGGTGAACTGAACTCATACACATGTACACACACGCACAAACACACACAACATTCCTGATGCCATTCATGTACTTTTCTGTTCCACATTTTTAAATATTTATGTATTTATGTTTTACTTCTAGAGGTCGAAGTTGTTGGACACTGCACTCCTAATTGAAATGCATTGTATGTAATGCATTGTGATGCCATCACAAACACTGGCATATAAAGGGTTAAAATATTGAAAATAATCAAACATTTGGTATTTATGATTAGGACTGAAGTAAATGAAAAGATTTATGTAAAAAAAAGCAGAAAAAAATATTAACATATGCCATTTTTATGGCATTTTACAAGAGGACACTTTTGTCCCTTAGTGGTAACAACGTAACTATTTTTGTAAATCTGACACTACAAAAAAACTAAAAATCCATCAAAATCAATCTTGCTACTGTTCATTGTCATATCCAAGGCTCTAATAATCCCCCCAAGAAAAATCAGTTTTGCATTCAGATTATTGAAAATATTTCATTTTTTGTGTGTTTTTTTACGATAAATTTTGGATGCCATCACAAACACTAGCATATAAAGGGTTAAAATATTGAAAATAATCAAACATTTGGTATTTATGATTAGGACTGAAGTAGATGAAAAGATTTATGTAAAAAAAAGCAGAAAAAAATATTAACATATGCCATTTTTATGGCATTTTAAAAGAGGACACTTTTGTCCCTTAGTGGTAACAACGTAAGTATTTAGATTACACTGTAAAAATAGAGTATTATGGGATTTGTTTTTGGAATATCAAAATTTGTTCAAAAATACACACCTTGACCAAATATCATAGCAGCAAGCATAACCAACACTGAGTAATCAAAAAAATAAAATCAGAAAAGGACACTTTTGTCCATATCAGGTATGAGGGTTAAAAAAAAAAAAAAAAACGCCGTTAGTAACGCTGTTTATTTTATTCCCATCACTGCTTAGGATTTTATTAATGAGTTGCCATGAAACCCTATCTACCATGTGCAGCCCTTACCCTACTGTTGATATATGTGATATGTAGCATATTCAATTCAATTCAGTTTTATTTATATAGCGTCAATAACAATACAAATGGGAGGGACACACAGCAGTTAACATGCTATACAGTAATAGCACAGAATTGCATGGCGAGTAATAGAGAAGAAATTGGACAAGAGCAAGAAAGTGGAGGATAGGAGCTTGGTGCGAGAGAGAAGAGAGAAGAGGACATGTGCTCAGTGCATCGTCCCCCAGCAGCCTAGGCCTATAGCAGTATAACTAAGGGGTGGTTCAGTCCAGCCCTAACTATAAGCTTGATCAAAAAGGAAAGTCTTAAGCCTGACCTTAAAAGCAGAGAGGGTGTCTGCCTCCGGAACCCAAATTTAGAGCTGGTTTCACAGAAGAGGAGCCTGATAGTTGAAGGCTCTACCTCCCATTCTACTTTTTGAAATTCTAGGAACCACAAGTAGGCCTGCACTTTGAGACTGAAGTGATCTGTTGGGATGATATGGTGCAATGAGGTCTTTAAGATATGGTGGAGCTAGGTCTTTAAGGGCCTTGTATATCACAACATTATTATCAAAAGCCAATGTCATGTGTAAACATGTGTCATGTGGGCAACCACAAGGATTTTCACTGTTGTTTCACACCGTTCAATCTTATTATTCAAGAGGTACTGACTTGAAACTACAAGTTTATTTAAACTGACATTTTGATCAGGCCATGATGAGCCGATTGGTGCCAATGTGTTCTTTACATTACAGCAACTTGTACTGTAATCCATGTCACACATTAATCGTCTTCCTCCTAATCATTGAGCATGCATTTGATTAGAATATTCTCAAGTGAAGTTTAAGTAAATTGATCATACCCAAAAGGAATATGGGTGCAAATGTTTTGAGTGCGGTTTATTGTGTGAGGAACATCATTTTATCTTTTGAAAAATCTATTAAAGTTGATGCCGTAAGAAGTGAAATTTGTGGCGGATATTTTTAATTTTCAACTTGAAACTGTTTTATTTTTCTTGTTTTTTACTGTTCATTTTTTTGGCATGACTATTGTGACTAGATATCAAAAGAAACAAGCAACTGAAATGAGAGTTCAGCTCAAGGAAGCTGAACAATGACTCAGTGTCAAACAATGTCTTCACAAACAACCATGACGTCAAGCTGGGGAGATTTGTCAGATGGAGCCGGAAGCCCATCTCAGCTCAAAATCTTAAGTCCCAATATGACAAACTTTAATGAATGGGAATCAAATGTGTATTCAGGTGTTTCTTGTCATATACCAAAGCACCTTATCATATTAATGTTTTGGCTTCAGGATTGGATTGTTTCCAGATCAATTTCTTTCTGATAAACACATAGTATAGTGTACTCACAAGTTTTTTCACCTTTACATTGTTATCCATGAATACTGTGACGGAAGGAATCTGATTTCTCCCAGACTAATTACTATCCTCAAGAACTCAGTCTGGGATTACCTGAAATACAAAACAACTACAGCAAGCCCACCTTAATTTCTTGGATTGTTATATGGAAATGAAAAACAAAGATGCTTGATGTGGCCAGGTGAGGAGGAGCGCAGTGGAATTTATAATTTCCCACAGAGGTGGGACAAGAGCCAACAGAATTAGCAAGCGCCAAAGAAAAGAAAGTAGGCTATGGGCTATTCATTTTCTGAGCAATCAACAGACTCCTCCCAGTCTCTCCCCACACCCTTTATGTTCCTCCTCTACAGCTCACTAGATTAATATTATATCTCCAGTAAAACAATAGCTACCTCTCCTGATCCAGGACCTCAATTCCATACGAGTAGGTAGGGGTGATTTTATTGTGCCCACCCACGCTGTGCCACAGTGTCATAAACTCTGTCGGAACCTGCCGGAGAAAGAAAACGCCTCTTTTACAAGAGAGTAAGTCTGTGAGTATTTATTTACTTGTTTTTAGGTATTATTGATAAAGAAACCATTATCCATAATGTATACTCTCTTAAAATACAATATATATACATTTTGTTTCTATGTTGCCATTTTCGCACATTTTTAATTTATTATTATTACTCTTATGATGATTTCAGTCTCGATTTGGAACTACTGATGGCGAGTAACTCTTGGCTAACGCTTCCAGCTGCGCTGCTGCTGCTCCTAATAACGTGTAGCATGCATTGCAGCGGGCTTACAGGTTAGTGAAGGGCACAGAGCACGCGTACACGTATTTCCCACACAGAATTCAAGAATATATCCAAAATGCTGCGCCATGAATGTCCGAATGGACAACAACTTGTCTCTGGTATTTGCGTGGCTTTTTGCACCCTGAGTCTGGAAACGAAAAACATCCCTTGCGCAAATTGCGATAACCATCGGAATTGCACAATCAGACTACCGGAACCATAGGGCTGTAAAGTAATTAAACTGTCGGTATGTTGTTGAGGTGTGGATTTCACCATAAAAAGTAAATGCAATTTCACATCTCTTTATGATGTTGACTTGATGACAGTCGGGTCTCAGCATTAACTTCATTACAATATTTGAATATATACGTCTCCTTTTTATTTGAAGTGGACCCCCCTGATGACCTTGCAGTACTTGACCCAGGTCATCTTGGGCATCTGGAGATTTCCTGGAGCCCCCCGGGCAGCTTGATCAACATGACAGAGTGCTCAGTATCCTACCATCTGGAGTACTTCAACACGTACAGGAACAGTTGGTCTGTAAGTCATTTGGGTTTTATTCAACTCTTGCACCTCCCTAACCTCCTGTGTAATGTAGAGTAGAGTAATTTTAATATCATCAGCAAATGTATGCAAAGCTAACTAAACAGTCATGATATTCTGTGTAAAAATGCAAATTTGATAGTTTGACTATTTCCCTGAATTGACAGATATTATTGTCATTTTTTATTTTATTTTGACAAACAAATGAAAAGAAGTACATTTATAGAGACTAAGGAGCAGAATGAACTAAGCAACTAAAAAGATAAATGAACTAAGTTGGGAAATTCCACAAAGTGATTTAATTCAGTATTTATTCTGCAAAGCCAACAAAAGCTAATAAAGTTTGTTTTTCTTGAACAAGCATGAAGTAATCATAAAATCCTTAGGTCCACCCTATTTCTGCCCCCTGAAAGTTGGCTAAGTAGGAGTAAAACAAAATACACACATGGTGATGTTAATAATGCTAATGCTGTTAGATTATACTGGTGTCTCAACTCAGCAAGGAGTCACGTCTAAGACACAATGTGTAAAGACTAATGCAACAGCTGTATCTATGCTGATGCCTGTTCCTGTGAAGTTGACTATGATGATTATGGCATGTCGGAACTATGCAAAAATGTCTTACAGTCCAACCAGTTCCAAATGAAGATGAAGAAAACAGCCCTGTCTCTCTTTAAAAAAAAATGCAATTACTGTAAGGAGGTTATGGAAGGTTTGTCTTTGTACTTGTATGCTTCAGGATATGACTTTCTTGTATTACCTGCCAAGGTATTGGAATTTGTTTCAGTTTTCAGCTTTGGAGAGTAGAATACAGAGAGTCAGTGTTCACAGTGAGACATCTCAATTTTTTTTGGAAAGCAAACTGTTTTCTGTATCTTGGCATCTCTGTGGTTGGATTAAAGTTAAAATACCTAAATGGAAACTGTAAGATGCACTGATATGTTTGTGTTTCTGGATTTGGAAGGCTGTCAGGACTACATGGAACACCTACAGTGCCCAGTTTGATCTAATGAAAGATGTTAGAGTGAGAGTGTACACCTTGCTGCAAGGACCATGCACTAACAACACTATGGTCATGAGCACAAACTACACTGAACTCATTCAGACACCTCCCAGCACAGGTCAGTCCTCGAGGGTTTATAGGTATATGATTAAATATCATAATAAAGCAGCTGAAACGTTCATATTATTTAGCTGGTATATTTAATGTGTATTTATTGTATTATTATATTTATGAATCTACATCTAGGTGTTAGAGGTACCGAAGTCCAGGATTTTATCTGTGTGTACCAAAACCTGGAGTACCTGGAGTGCAAGTGGAAAAGAAACCCAAAGATGCCGGCAAACTCACAGCAACAGCTGTTTTTCTGGTATGTCAAATGACCAAAAGGGACACTTTTTAACCACACAACCTGGGTTCTGCTCAAGGTTTCTTCCTGACAGTTTGTATTGTTATTGCCGCTTTAGAAAAAAAATTGAATTGAAGTGAATCAACCAGTTAATCCAGAACCACCAGCAGGTCAAATTTTCATTTACTCTAAAACTTGACCATCTAGCAAGTGTAGTCCAGCATGCAAATTCTGAACATGAATTCAGTGAGACAAAATTGGGAAATCATTTAAGCGTGACGCTTTTAGGACGTGTCACAGAGTTCACTGGAAAATGACTGTAACTGAAAGCCTGGGAAACAATGTGCAAACTTATCAATAGAATGCATCTGTGGTTCTTTTAGTTTTAGTTTTACTTGTTTCCGCTCCACAGGCCTCAGTGGCATTCCTAATTACACGCACTGTCCACAGAGAACACTTTAACGTACAACATGCACTGATAAGGTCTGTGTGCCATTAATGAACAGCACACATGCTCAGTGTTGATTGGTATCATCGCTGACTTTATGTCTGAGGCTGTGTTCACATCCACTGAATTAAGGTTGGGGTAAACTTACAGTGAACAATTTTGATCTGGATGAATTGATAGCAAGGGTGTCTTATCTGGTTTATTTCTTCTGCAGGCATAAAGATCTGGAACAGGCAGTGGAGTGCCCCAAATACATCAAATCACACAAACACAGGAGTGGCTGCGACTTTACTGGAAAATCTGTCCCTCAATTCACAACTGTTAACTTCTGTGTAAATGGCTCCTCTTCTGAAGGACCACTGAAACCAGCATTCATGTCCCTGCAAATCCAAGACCATGGTATGTACAAGGTGCACATGGGCTGCTAAGTGACAACAAAATGTTTTCCTCTCTTACATGTTGACTCATCTTTTTTGCCTGTTCAGTTTTCTTCTCCGCATCCTGTCACGATCTGTAGTCTGACTTTCCTCCTTTCAATGTTTGTGCAGTGAAGTCTGCTGCTACGGAGAAGCTGCATCTGCAAACAGGTCCAGACAAGCAGCTCCACCTAAACTGGGAGCGTCCTGCTGGGAGGATTCCTGGACACTGCCTAGAGTGGGAGGTGGAACACTATATGAGAACTGATACCAAACCATCACGGGTAAAGTTCATCTGATATGTTACAAGTTACCCTCTCTACCTGTAGCTATTTCCAAAAAACCTTTTGTGCGGGAACTATTATGTCCTATAAAGGTTTTAGATTCGCTCAGTTGTTTGGTTTTAATGGGCTTATTGAGATTCAAGAGAGAGGAAAGAATCACGGAGCAACCTGCAGGCGACAGTACTCCAGGGAAAGCCTCCAGCTGCTGCAAGATTCATGAAAATACTCTAGGAAGAGTCAAATAAGAAACTATACAAATGTATAAATCTAAACTGCAAGTGAATCTTCATCAAACATGTCCAGTGTATAACTTCACATTCTTGTTTTATCATATTTCCCAGAATATCTCAAGAGTTTCTGAATAAAAAATTAAATCCATGACATAACCTGCCTGGTGGGTGTTGGCTAAATGGGAATTAAATGAACTGTCTCAACTTGAACGTCCTCCATGTTTTAGTGTAGTTATTAGTCACATAACATGTGCACCAGAGCTCAGTGTTGACAGCAGAAGTCTGACATTTTAATGCTTGGCATGTCAGAAGACTTGATTCCATGCCACATGTTTCCAACAACAATCTCCACAGAGCGGAAACAAAAACATTTATAAAAAAAACATTAATAACAGAGCAACAGCATTGAATTAACTATTTGACTTTACACTGATCACCTAGAAGGAAACAGATGATGGTAAAACCCTCTAAGTTATTTTACTTCACACCTCTAGACATTCCGCGTTACAGATGTGTAAATTGTAAAAGAGCAGAAGTCTGTTAACATGCTTGGTGAGGTACATTAACTGAACATCTGAAGATTAGTATGTGTGTTCGCTGTCACTGGATAAATGTTCAATACTGAGTGGCCTTTTATCTCTGATTTTACTTTTACTGACCCCTGACAGCTATGCCTAAAGCTGGTACAATGTGAGTTCATGAAAGTGGAAGCTATAAAACATAAAAGCAAAACGATGACATATAAGAGACTAAAATGCTGCGTAGAAGAACAGTCGTGACTAATGCAGCTTCACAATATTGGTGCAAGTCAGTTTTGAGAATCCAGTAGTTAAGTTGTCATTATATTCAAAGCATTTATGCACTTTATTTCAGACTATCACCTTAGAGACAAGCCTGACTCTGCCCTCCAGCAATGACAGCGTGAGAAACTGCTTCAGGGTTCGGTCGAAATTGCATAAGTACTGTGCAGAGAAGAGCTTTTGGAGTGATTGGAGTCCCCAGACATGCCTCCCAGGTAACAATGTTTCACTTCTCTACAGAAACTGCTTCTTTTCTTGTCTTCCATTGAGTGCACCAAACAAGGCACTGCCTTCACCTGGATGTTCCCATCAGGTATTCAGTCAGTTCAGAATTGTTGGTTTCATGTAGTTTTTGTCCTGCGATAGACTGGCAACCTGTTCAGGGTGTACCCCGCCTCTCGCCCAATGACATAGGATAGGTTCCAATCCCCCCATGACCCTTCACAGGACATGTAGTTACAGAATGAAGGAATGAATGAATAGTTTTTGTGTCACAGACAGAAAGTGTGTTTTTATGAACACAGCCTTGCATAAGCACAAGGTACAGCTACTAAAGTTATTCAAAGTAGCACAGTGACTGGGGCACACTGAGTTGGCCACAAAGAGAGCAGAGCACAGGAAATTGTTGATGATAAGGATATGGATACTTAAAGGCAACTTCGGTGCAATAGCACTTGTACAAGGTGTGGGAGAGCAACAAGGGCATGACAGTTCAATTTTGGCCCCGGTCATAGCTAAAGAAGGCCTTGGACATCCAAAACATAGATATTCCTGTCTTAAAAGCAACATTCTTTTAGATACCCATCATTTCGGATGACTAAATAAATTGTATTCCTCAAGTATTTTTTTGATGTGTGGGTGTAACTACTTTCCAGAATTCTTGCCAGCTCATCCAAACATCTCTGAAGAAACTTAAAACAAGTTCAAAAACTAAAAAAAAACTGAACTGGATTCTTATACTTGAACAGAGCTTGTTAATTACACTCAATTCATTAAGTTTAAGAGAGCCAAAAGAGCTACTTGATTCCCAAGTTCCAACTACCACGATGACTGGAAAGGGTAACTTTAGTTTAAGTTAAGTACACCGTCTCTGAACCGGAGAAGACTGGTTTCCAATACAATGCACCTTAAATTCCTTAAAGGGACTTTAATATAATAATAATAATAATAATAATACCTTTATTTATATAGCACCTTTAAAAACAGCGTTTACAAAGTGCTTTGACAATCAAGCATGAATAAAATACTCAGGCAAAATAAGAACAACCAACAATATTTGAGAAGACAACAATAATCTTTGTTGACTGATTTTCTCAACTGAAATATTTGATGAATGTATTTTATAAAAAAGGATCCTAATCTCAATAAGAATAATTTAAGGAAGTATAACTGAAATAAAGCTTTTATTATTTATTAATCAAATTAATGATTTATTCTTATGTTTATATCATTCATCCTTCATCAAGATTCTTTGTTGTCATTGTGTGAGCATACAGCAAAAATGTACATGGCAATTTTCTTTTAATGTGCTAATGTTATATGCACTATTCAATTATTTCTTAATAATGAATTAATAATGTAAATTTTAGTTTACTTATTTTGATTAAATTTATCAATATGTGCTTTTTGGTGAAGTAACAACTGTAAATTAACATGATTTCCTTTATTTCTTTGTTTTAGAAAAGGAAGAAGTTGCTCCTGACGTGTCACCTGTCTACATTTATATTGCTGTTGCCATTATTGCCATGCTGGTTCTGACTCTGTGTGTGGGGGCCATTCTCAGCATGTGAGTATATACACAATGTAGCAGGCACACTATGCACTAAGAATAGGATCTGCATCTGCGTACATAAAGACAGAGGCAGAGGGTTTTTGAGGGGACTGTACTGTCCGAAGTATGAACTGTATATAAATATATATATCACTTCTCAGAGATACCGGCAGTGCCATCTTGCGAGTTTGAAGCCAGAGTCTGCACAGTATGGTCTGAGAGTGGAGCCGTGTTAACGATGACCCACCTACACTTCCGCCAGACTCACTCTGTTTACGTTTAATTAATACTGTGCTCTGCTCTACCTCCACTAAATGTTGGATTATACACTGCTTGGCCAAAAAATAAGTTGCCACCAAAAAAACTCTAATATTGCATTCATTTTTCACCAAGATCTTGTATTGATGATGGGAGAGTCTGACCACTGCGCAAAGCCTTCTCCAGTACATCCCAAAGATTCTCAATGGGTTAAGGTCTGGACTCTGTGGTGGCCAATCCATGTGTGTGTGTCTTTCACAATCTGAGCCCCATGAATCCTGGCATTGTCATCTTGGAATATGCCCGTACCTTCAGGGAAGAAAAA
The DNA here is from genome assembly GCF_963514085.1 of Chelon labrosus. NCBI lineage: Eukaryota > Metazoa > Chordata > Actinopteri > Mugiliformes > Mugilidae > Chelon > Chelon labrosus. Next base: position 2,497,351 of record NC_140350.1, on the reverse strand, counting down.
ATCCATTGATGGAATAACCTGGTCATTCAGTATATTCAGGTAGTCAGCTGACCTCATTCTCTGGGCACATAATGTTGCTGAACCTAGACCTGACCAACTGCAGCAACCCCAGATCATAGCACTGCCCCCACAGGCTTGTACAGTAGGCACTAGGCATGATGGGTGCATCACTTCATCTGCCTCTCTTCTTACCCTGATGCGCACATCACTCTGGAACAGGGTAAATCTGGACTCATCAGACCACATGACCTTCTCCCATTGCTCCAGAGTCCAATCTTTATGCTCCCTAGCAAACTGGAACCTTTTATTTCCAGTTAGCCTCACTGATTAGTGGTTTAAGGCTACACAGCTGTTCAGTCCCAATCCCTTGAGTTCCCTTCACATTGTACGTGTGGAAATGTTCTTACTTTCACTAGTAAACATAGCCCTGAGTTCTACTGTTGTTTTTCTTCGATTTGATTTCATCAAACGTTTAAGTGATCACCGATCATGATCAATCAGGATTTTTTTCTGACCACATTTCTTCCTCAAAGATGATGGTTCCCCACTATCCTTCCAGTTTTTAATAATGCATTGGACAGTTCTTAACCCAATTTTAGTAGTTTCTTCAATCTCCTTAGATGTTTTCTCTGCTTGATGCATGCCAATGATTTGACCCTTCTCAAACAGACTAACATCTTTCCCACAGTCACAGGATGTGTCTTTCAACATGGTGGTTTAAGAAATGAGAAGCTACTCATTGCATCAGTTGGGGTTAAATAACTTGTTGCCAGCTGAAAGATAGTCACCCATGCAGTAATTATCCAATAGGAGGCTCGTACCTATTTGCTTAGTTGAATCCAGAGAGCGACTTTTTTTATCGCCAGGCAGTGTATTTAGGTACTGTATTTATTTATTCCAACATGGAGCGGTTGTCATGGCCACTTATAGTCATCATGATGTCACATCCTGTTTCTGTAGCATCAAATAACTAACTAAAATGAAACTTACCAGAAAAATAGGCACTTGAGTATACATCAGTATTATACCTACCTAAAATGACAGAAACTATCATTGAAAAGAAAAGTTTGACGTGCGTTTTAGTGTTTTAATTTGGCCCAAGTCCCATCCACTGACATGGAGGAGGTGGAGCTTATGACCAATATTGCAGCCAGCCACCAGGGGACGCTGTACTTGCCTTGGCTTCACTTTTGAGGAGCTTTTCCGCCTTCCATCTTTAATTACAGTCTATGCATAATGTGGTAGGCACGCTGTGGACTCAGATTAGTGTCTCATCTGTGTACATAAAGACAACCTGTTTTTTTGAGGGGACTGTCACTGTCTAAAGAGATGCAGGTGTAAAATTCTAAATTCATTCTAGTAACTTCACTATGAGGTTTACATGCAGTTTTCTGCTTTCTTGCTGTACATGAATGAACAAACACATCATTTACCAATTACCAAATACCTTTTTTTTCTACACATGCATACATCTGAATTTTTAAAGCAGATTTACTTTACAGTCTTACAAAGGTGGATTTACAGCTACAAAGATTGGAACTTTGTGAATATCACTTTACAAGCTCAAAATCACAAACACACACACATGCATGTGCACACGCACGCACACACACAAATATACAATTAAATGAGAAGGTGATCTCACTCCAAACTGTCCTGTCATTGTAGGAGGAAACCAAGACAAGAGAAGAAGCTCTACTCTCTGCTTACCAGCCTGTTGGTCAAAAATTCAGCTGTTACAGCCGTGGAGGTCTGAAAAGTTATGAAAATCCTCATCCTCATCGCTCTCAAATAACACCTCTGTGCTTGTTTTGTCATTGCACGGTCCTCCTCATGGTCTTTGTTTGCAAATCGCACACTGTAGTTCAAAAAGTTGCTGTTCAGAGAGAGAGAGAGAGAGAGAGAGAGAGAGAGAGAGAGAGAGAGAGAGAGAGAGAGAGAGAGAGAGAACTATAAACTATTACCATCACACTGTACTGCAAGTCACCTTCTGTATTTACGTTTCTATGCAAAAATGCTTGAATTTATATTAACAATTTTGTCTGTCGGCTGGAAATGTCACAGAGAAACGTATACTAATCAGCCACAACATTAAAACCACTGACAGCAGAGGTAGATAACATTGACCATCTTGTGACATGTTCTGCTGGGAAACTTTTGGACCTGGCATTCATGTGGATGTTACTTAGAGATATAGCACACACCTACAGCAGACCAGGCACCCCCACCCCATAGCAATGACACTCCTTGATGGCAGCAGCCATCCCCAGCAGGATGCAGCTTGACACAGGCACACACACAAAAACACTTTAGGAACAACTAAAACAAGCATGAATAACAGCACAAGGTGTTGACCCGGCCTCCAAATTTACTGGATCCCAAACTGATCAAGTATCTGTGTGATGATCCACAGAGGCCCCTCCCCTCAACCCATAGGACCCAAAGGCCCCCACTAACAACATTGTGTTACCAGACACCACAGGACACCCTCAGAAGGCCCATGTCCATTCTTTGAGTCACAACTGTTTTGGAGGCACAAGGGAGGCACACTATTAGGAAGGTGGTCATAATGTTATGCCTGATCGGTGTATCACTCGACTCTTATGTTGGTTTTTTACTTTTTGTCGCAGCACTTGCAAGCTGATTATTTAGTTGGCCGATTTGCGATTACTTGTTATTTTGGGATTTGTTTTTGAGGTTGTATTGTTTGCCAGATTTCTTGCCGGTTGGAGCACTTAACACAGGTTACATTTCAATATATGGAGTAATAGCTTTTTTGTTAAAAATCTGTTTTTGTCATTAATTGTTTACTTTGTGCCTCAACTCTTGCCAGTTAGCTCAGACTAGCTCAGATTTTTACATTTTTTCAAGCCAGTGAAGTCTTCAGTCATACAGAATTTCTAATACAACTGAATGAATAGTTGTGTGTTAGGTGTTTTAATGCCACAAGTCTTTGCCAGTTTTTTTGCGAGATGAGTTATAACTCATCAGATATTACTATAATTGATTTAATATGTGCCAAAATGCCTCAAATGCATCAAAAATTAGACCGAATGTACTTCACCCGTCGTCTGAGTTTTCTATCCATCTATTTATAATAACACAAAATACTATTTTATTTTTATGAATGTATGCCCATAAATGAATGTATCCCATATCTCTTTCATGTGGGGGGGGGGGGGGGGGGTAAAGGCAACTCAACATTATATATATTTATCATTCTTTTTCAGTTATTCCTCAGTAATGTTTCAGGGATTATAAGCAGTTACCTGCTTTAATATGTGCTTTCATGAAGCGATAGAGTGAGAGTTCTTGCAGCGTTTTGGACTGTACAGTTTCATGTCAGTATTTCATGGGTGACATTGGACTTTTAAATGTCCACAGGCTATGGTATATATATTTCACTTTTGAAAACCTCCCTTTCACTTTACACGCTGCTGTACAGGAAAGAAATATGAAACAAACATAGATTGGAATGTATTATTCAGCACTTATTGTGGAATTTGTGTTTTAAATTTTGTCATTTTGTAAGAATCAGGTACTAGAAATCTAGTTATTACATTGAGTAGTTGTATTACAGTAAAGTTGAAGAAAACATTACTAAAGAAAAAAAAATTATACCTTAACTATACCTCTTTTTTTAAGAAAAAGTGAAGGTCGGGGGAAAAAAGCTTGTATATTAATACATATTTTATACATTATGCACTTATTCTTGCCATGTAATGCCAAATACATATTGTAATTTCACTCATTAGCTAACATTATTGCGATGTGCAGGAAAAAAAATAATTGCTGTTTCATTTACTATTTCAAATAAAGCATATCACTGAAATTAACACATTACAAGGTGTATTATTGTAAATTCCTTAAAGGGGAACTACTGTTTTTTACAACCTGGACCTTATTTCTGGCATGAAATACGATCGTTTACTCACCCATACAACTTTTGTGTAATTTGCAGTCGTTCGGGAGGTATGTAGATCTGCGTATATCCATACAGTGGGAGTGACGTGCACCGAAATGCAGCCTCTAAATAACGCATTATCTGCCGTGAAACTCGTTCATTTCACCAATATTTTGTTATCGTACACTAGTGCTATTCCCCATTGAGTCCGGAGTTAGCCGTTATCATCATCCGGGGACTGTAGATTGACCTACCTGTCTGAGGATCGCTTTGCCATCAATCGGGACGCCTTCCCCTTTAAAGATGTTTTGTTGAGAAATATTTAGTGACTAAACAGAGAATGTCTAACTCAGCCCAGAGAATGTAATTCAGGACAAAGTGTGAGACTGCAACTCTAGCTGATAATATCAAGTTGATCCTGTCAAGTTTAAAGCTGTCTTTCTCAAGAACTCTGTAAGACAAAATGCTCTGGAGGAAGATGAAAAAACTGCATGGTTCACTGATCATGAATTCAGTCAAATTTCATTGTAGATGTAAACATTTCAAGGTAGTTACAATAAAATTTAAACGTTTCAGTGAATCTTATACAATATCTGTGCAGCAACAATTACACATGACGTCTATGGAGTTGGCTGATGTACAAGGCGTCAACTGCAGCCAACTCAATACCTCGGATAACAATCAAGTAGTCCTAAATTTATTTTCCTGTTTCTTAATTGGCCGTAGGTGTGTATGTGAGTGTGAATGGTTGTCTGTCTCTCTGTGTTAGCCTTGCAATAGACTGGCGACCTGTACCCCGCCTCTCTCCCGATGACAGCTGGGATAGGCTCCAGCCCAGTTGCGACCCTTCAGAAGATGAGTAAATGAGAGTAGTTACAGAAGAGGAGTGAATTAAGATGAATTTTAGTATGATAAAGGTATGATAAAGGTTGCCCTAATACAGTAGTTTGCCATTTCAATCTATTCAATTTAAAATATTGTTCATCTGCAAATATTGAGTTTGTGGTGCAGTTTTTTTTTTCTTTATGTGGTGCATGTGACAACTTCTTGTCCTCCAAAAGTGGCCAGCAGAAAGAAGAGGTTCCCCTGGGAAGCCTTCAAAGCTGGGCCGCTCTCAGTTCACACGTTGTTCTACCTGTACTATAAAGTATGATACAGCCTAAGCTTCGCTCACCAGTTCAGACAGCAAAAACTAGAGGAAGAAAGAAGACACGAAACAGGCCACATCACATAGTGTCGGATCTTCACCTGCTGGTGTGGAATGACCCTCTTTGTGCCTGCCCTGGCCTGTTCTATGTCCTCCTTCCCTCTCATGAAACAGCCAGAGAGCGGAGGTTTAAAGGAACAGTATGTAAGAAATGTATTTCAATTAATCATAAAATGGCCCTGATATGTCACTAGACATGAAGAAATCATGTTCATTTCAAATACTTATATCACTGACAACAGTGGTCCAGCCAGGATATTGTCATTTAAAAGTGAAAGTTGCAGCCCTCAACTGATGTTGATGTTGTCATGTTGTGTTTTGGCCTGAGGCGCCACCCTCAAGCTATCTACTAATCACGAAGTCAGTAGAGTTTCGTCTTCCGGGTTGCCAGCTCTGCTCTAGTTACCGCAGCTGCAGCTACGAACGTGTCGGATAAAACATGTATAACGTTACTAAACCTAAAAGACCTCGTTATGAATCCGAAATACGTCGTGACAAAGTCCGGAATGGCATGGAATTGACCCTCGACTTTTGGATGCTATATTCTACCATGTTTGTTGGTATAGGCTAAAAGCCCCGTGCTTCCGTACATATAGACAGTGGATTTTCCATAGTCGCCCGTGCTAAATGCGTTCATAAAAAGCGCCATCGCACCACTAGCAGGGTATGAAAACAATCTATGTTCCGACTGAAATGTGGTATTACAGTACATCTTTACGAAATGTTTGGCTAATCGCCATTAGTAAATTTTTGCGATACATAATTACTTCGCTAAACATCTCTCATGAAGCATAAACTTTATTAACAGAAAAAAAAAAACTTACTGTGTAGGACTCGTCACTTGCCATTGGAAGCTCCTTGTAGCAGCCTAGGTTCCTGCTGGATCCTGCAGCTTAGCTGGCAACCTCGAGTCAGGGGGGAGGCTGAAGGGATACACTGTTCTACAGTATTTTGAAAGTGATTGCAGTACCAGTTTTGGCCAGTTTTGGCCACAATCCTACATACTGTTCCTTTAAAACTGGCCTACTCACTCTGCCTCCATCTCCCCCAGCTCCCACAGTTACCTGCCTTTGTTTTGGTTGTTGTGCCACTTGTGCGTTCATTCGTCCATTCAAAGAGCAGAATATCACAGATCTGATTTACTTCCCACACCTCATGGCGCTGTTTTTGATAAATAGTACTGTGTAACAAAACAACTGTTTGGCATCAAGTTCTGCAGTTCTGCATGTCTTCTCCCTCCCACATTTCATCATAACACCTCTGTTTCATGGCTTACCTGATTTGTCCTTTGCACATTTTTTATTTGTATTTCTTTTTTTAATATACAGTGCCGCTTAAAAGTAACTGCACCCATCAGAATTTTCTACATTTCTTCATAAAAATGATTTAAAACTTTAGCAGATTTTCACACAAGTCCTGAAAGTATAACAGAACTCAGTCAAACCAATTAAACCAAACATAATATACTTTTGTATTTGTTTATTTAGGGAAATGAGCCAATATTGCATGCCTGCCAGGTGCAAAAGTAAGTGTACATCTAGGATTCTAAATTCATTTCAAGGCCACCGTTGCCTGGTTAACCAGGGCATGAGGGGAGGAAAACTAAAGAAAATAGTTCCCGGGAAAAGGAAAGCGACACAGAGACTGATTACCGTAGGTAAAATAACGTGTCTTTGTTCAAAAATAACGCTAGTGGCAACTAAAAACGCTGGTCGCAAACTAAACACGACAGACCAGACCCAACAGCAAACAAAAAAAATAAAGGCGCCGCCACTCTGGGTGAAAAAAAAAAAAAAAAAAAAGACACGGGAATATCCGACAGACAAAACAAACCAGAAACGCGACTACACCTGGAGGGAGAAAGGGTAGGCCTACGGGGAAAAGCGAGAATGAATTTCCACAGAAAAGACTAATTATTCATTCATTCATTCATTTTCTGTAACCGCTTGTTCCTGTGAAGGGAAGGGGGGGGGGGGGGGGGGCGACTACTGATCGGAGGAGGGAGGAGGAAAGTGGGGAGAGAGACACGCCAGGAGGACACACTGCAGTTAACATGCTATAGTAGCACAGAACTGCATGACTGATAATAGAGAAGTAATTAAATAACACATTAGAAGACAGGAGCTCGGTGCCAGAGAAAAGAAACGAGAGGATAGGAGCTTGGTGCAAGAGAGAAGAGAAGAGAAGAGAAGAGAAGAGAAGAGAAGCGAAGCTAAAACTTCTTGTAAATAATGAAGGAATTAACTCCTTATATTTTTGTTATAAACTACATTTATTACACATACCATTACCCATTACTATTAAAGGGGGCAGAAGAGTAACTAAGCATGTGACAGGATGTGCAGGAGAGAGAAGGAGAAGCAGAGGAACTAAAGGCCCTCCCTCTCGCAGATGTTAATGTTCATGAATCCACCATCAGGAGAACACTGAACAACCATGGTCTGCATAGCAGAGTGGCAAGGACAAAGCCACTACCCTCCAGGAAGAACCTTTCTGCCTATCAGTTGCTTGTGGACAAGCCACAAGACAATTGGGAAAATGTTTTGGAAAGATGAGACCAAAGTAGAATTGACTTCTGAATTATACCAGAAAAGTCTAAAAGAAAATGTGAGGGCATCTGTCTGTGAGGTGTATGTAAAGAGAAACTGGGTCATGTAGAGAGACAACAACCCCAAGAAAATAAGTCATTCTACAAAAGAATGTTTTGAAATAGCCAAGTCAAAGTCCTGACCTGAATCCAGTTGAAATGTTGTGGAAGGACCTGAAGCAAGCATGTGAGGAAACCCATATGTGTGTGTGTGTGTATGTATATATATATATATATATATATATATATATATATATATATATATAGCATATGACTGTATACAATACACACATAACATAATCTGCCATAATGTTTACCTATTTCAGACATCCAGAAAACTTGCTTTTCATTGTACTGTGTAGTTAAAAAGAGGGCACTTCATCTTTGTGATAGCTCCTGTTGCCCTCTAGTGACCAGATTGAGCGCCCATTTTATTTTTTATTCACAAATAAAATGGGTTTTTGATATTTTTTTGTTCAGTCTTGTGAGTGGCTTTCGTGTTTTAATTGATCTTGTACATATTTGATCATATGCTCTGGCTTTTATGATTGGATTTGAGAGTGTGTTTTGTTATATCCAGGATCTCTCATTAACTATATGTTTGGGCTGTTCTTTAAAACACAAGCCCTGTGTCCTGTGAGGGAAAATGACCACGTTTGTCAATGGTAGCTTTGAAGAGAGCATGGATCTATATCATGGCTTCATTTCCTCTTTGGAAAGGGCTCTTTGACAGCAAATAAAAGTGGCGATAATGTTCTAAATTCAATCTACTCGCAAACTAAATGGATTGTTTTCAGGTGGGATTTGATTTAGTTGCAAAAAGTAGGTTCTGCTGCTGACCACAGCAATTTATTGTTTGCCTTCTGTGTCGATACTCCTCTCTGCTTCTCCAGCATGGTTATGTGCTGGCCGCCATCCTCTGTAGGTAATACATTAACTGTGGATAAGTAGCTCATGCAATCCATTTTCAAAGAAACTGAACATTGCCAATAATGCCTAAGGATCATGTGTCCCTTCGCCTTAACACCCAGATTAAAAGATTATATTGACATTTAGTGTTCATATAAACCTCAACAATCTAATCAATATGTAGCACCTATAGCTATATATTAAACACAGAATTTCCACTGCAGGATGCTTCCTTTCATGATGGGAAAGTAACCACCTGGCTCCAGGCTGACCACAGCTTTTAGTGTTTGATCGAACATTCATCAACACCCACAAGGTCAGCTGGGCAGCTGACTGCTTCCCACACCATGTTGCCTTTTCCTACAAGAAGGCATGTGTCAAAGGCTAGTTGTGTAGTTACTTAATCAGGCCAGTGTTAATAAGACGGAATTCACATTAATTATAAAAAAATACATGAGGAAATAAATGATAAACTATAACAAAACTTGCACAACACACACTGTCAATTTTGCCTTGTAGTTGAATGCATGCACAATTTGGATTGACTGCTGTTTTCACACCATGTTTTCCCATCCAGTGTGTTCAGTACTGCAGTGTGTGGGTCTACAGGGGCAGAGAAGTGAGTAACTTTTTCAGGTTAATATGTAATTTTGGTGGAGCTAATCTTGACAGAGGCCTGGCAGGAAGGTAATGTATAGCCCAGGTGTTACCTTTCAGTGCACTTATCTGTCTGGCTATTCTGCTGACCCTAGTCTGCAGAGGACCCTCCACTGCCGACGATCACTAGACAACTTCAGGTTTGCATATCATAATTTTCTTGGATTTGTGCTTTTTTTCCATTCTCTTGTATTTTCAGTACATCAGGCATTATTTTATCACAAAGACAATGATTTTCTTCCTCAGGTTCCACAGTGTCAGAACCCGATTGTCTCTGTCTCCCAGGCTCAGTAACTGGAATCTGTCCCTGCAGAGTGAAAGTATGCAGGGCCTGGCTGGTTACTGCACCTAGGGGCCAGGCTACTCTCCAGAGACCAGACTGTCTCTAATGCAATTTACACAAACAAAGGCCTATCCTCATGGTTTGAGTAAAGGATTTTTTTTCATCATCTGCTGACCTAACTACAGTAAGAGTTGTGCAGTAGGGCAGTAGGGGAAATGCTGTGGGCATGTTCAAAGTACTATTACTACTACTTCACTATTTATTAATAATTCATACAGTATCTTCATTATAAATCATTTTGTGTTGTGGCTTTTGGTCAGTCTTGTTGGAGTCTGATGTCTTGTGAATTATTGTGTACACGATTTTAAAACAGTTTTACATTAGGGTCACAAATTTATTGTCAAAGGGCATATAGAAAAAAGCCTCAAATGCTGAGTTTAGACAGACATCACCCTTTGTCTGGGAATCACAACCTCAACCCTGTAAAAATTCGTTATGTTCTTATAATGACCATAAAGACTCTTGATTGTTCTCATGGCACCAGATATTATCTGGCTTACCATTAGGTGGGGGAAGAGAGTTAGTATTGTAGGTGTGGTTAAACATTGAGCAACATGGAGCAAATAATCAGTGTGAAATCACAGGGGAATTTAGCAACTGGCCAAAAAGTACACGAACAATGCGTTTGGTGACACAAATATCTCTTTACAATGCACAAGCATGCAATGTAAAACATAACAGCATGGGTGGAGTGCTGAGCACAAGGACTCACTGGCACTTCAACTCCAAAGCTAGTGCGTATTTAAAAGCCTTCTCCTGCAACAAAGAAAGTTGCTCTGAATAAATTTACATTCTACATGGTTCAACTGAAACACTTTGGTTGTGTGTGTATCCTTAATTATAATATTGACAAATCATAGAAGATATGTTTTTGTTCTGAGTTGTTATGTGGAGCAGAAAAATTGCACCAATGGAAAAAAAATCTAATCTTTCCAGTTGTCAAAGTGTCAAGTCCCTTCACTGTCATAAACCTTTTTAACTTTGTGTTCTTGAATAATATTTAACCAAACACAACCTGCACAATATGTATCTGGGACATAAAAGTAACAAGATAACATCTAACTCATGTTTTAGAAACCGTATTACATGTGACCTCTGTGCCGTGTGACCAACTCACCTTTAACTTGTAAGTCACATTTCCAGGATTCCGCAGAGCTATTATAAGACAGAGACTGATCTTCCACCTCACACGCTCGAAACACCACAATTCACAGGAGGCTGGTATCAGGTTCGCATGGCGCAATGATTCGGGTGTTCTTCCCTTGGGAGCTGATTCTGGTGTGAACACTGATTCCAGCTGGTGAGTTTTCACACTGCTGCAACTGCGGATAAATGTTTGTCCCTTTTCGTCGAGTCTTTAACCAGCTGCTGCAGTGTGAACTCTGAAAGGTAAAGAACTGTGTAACTGTGTAAAGGAAGGCATCACCAAGCGGCTCGAGTGTGGAAACACCTTCTGTTGTTTGACTTTTTTAAATTTTTCTTTCATAAACACAAAAAGTATTGAAATGAACAACTGGATACATGTAATGATGTGCAAATTATCAGACATAATGGCAGCTTTTTCAGTGCAAACTGAAATTTAAGCCCTAAGGTGCATGAATGAGTCAACTAGGACGACGGTAAATTTTAACAGCAGGTATCTTGTGGTTATCAATTAAATCTTTCTTTGAAGATGCTCATATTTCATCCTCTTCGTAAAATTTAACATGTCAGCCAGTCGCGAGCTACCAACCTGGTGGTACCTCTTTAAATAGGCCGGGGTGGTGTTCCTCTGAGGAATGTGTGCTCTGGATAATGAAAGCGGTTTGCATTTTTCCCTCACTGCTGTTCAGTCTAAAAGGGGGTCCCTCTTCTGAAAGCTCTGTCAAAGATCAGTTTGTGAAGCACCGGTGTCAGAATGCCACGTCCTAGTATTGAACACAACATGCCCAATGCTCCCAAAACTACAGTTATTTATTCCGAATTTTCCTTCATGTAGAAATACTTTGTACACATTTACATTTCTGAAACCAACTAGTGTGATTCAAACAAACTATAAACACTCCATAGCATCTATCAAAGCTGACCACTTTACACTTACTATATGTGTTTCAGCTAAAAGGGAGGGAGAAGTTCAGGTTTTCAATATTAATAAAGTGTAAAATGATACCATAAATACATTAACAACAAGCTTATCCTCATGAAGCTACAAAACAATAAAAAAAATTAAATGTGGAGATAAGTCAGTCCTGCTAAATATTCAGCCGCTGCACATTCAGGTCTGTGTTGAAGACCTGCAGTCCTGTTTCTCTCTAACAATAGAGATCCAGTTCAACGTGCAGTGGAAACGTCCAGCATCGGTGGCTAGTGCATGTCCAGAAAACTCTCTGTGCTTTAACTTTGCTGCCTCGCCCTCAATAACGGCAGAGCTGAGGGTCCCCCCGGCTGCATGGCAGTAGGGTAGGGGTGGAGTGTGGAAGGGGGCATTCTATTCACACAGCTCTGGCCTAAATTAGGCCTTCACAACCTGTCTAAAAATAACAGAGTGAGCAAGAGAAACTGAGAGATAGGCTGTGTGCAGAGGGAAGAAACGTCTCTGTGAGTTTACGTGTGTACTGCCAGCAGCAGCGACTGACAAAGGATTCAGTACATGGCATCTTCGTATATGTCCGTCCGCAGGCAGAACAGGATCCCTCCGCCCAACATGAAGATGGTGGCTCCCCAGCCGAGCCCGTAGCCCCAGTTGAACTCGTGATAGGTCTGCAGGACCGTTCCGTCGATGAACTTGATTGGGTAGAGGACCAGAGCGCAGGCTTGCAGAACCACTAAGACCAGAGAGTCAATCATGAGACAGTGCATCTTAGGAAATTTTAAATCATACGTCATGAGGGGTTTCAAGTGGTAGTGAGACAAATAAGCAATATGAAGGTGTTATCTTAAGGTTTAGTAACTAGCAATGGGCTATGACTGGGAAAATAATCTGCAGGCTAATCAGTGACGAAGATAATTTTTTTTAATGGTGCAGACTTCTTTCCACATCTTTATTTCTTTAGTCCCACTCTGAATCAAATCACGCTTTTCGAGATTAAGCATTCTCTCATTCCACTCACTTTACAGCATAACAAGGTGATGCTTGTGCCTTCATTAAGTGCAAGCTGTTCACTCCATGAAAATCCATGAGTCAGAAACATGTGACATTAATGGCCTTGGTTCAGTTAATACTCAGATCTGACAGCTAACGTGCTATAAAGTAAAGAAGAGTTGAGGATGGGTGGTTATGAAAAGAGGTTGAGGGATTGGAAGTGAGGAGTGAGAAGTTTGTTGTTTATAGGGCCTGCAGAAAGACACAGTCAGTGGAGGTAATCAGAGAATGGTTACAGAAAGTGATTATCCTCCTTAAGTCAGATGATCTAACCACAGTGAGCCACCACAGAATTACCATTACATGAATGTTTTTATTCCAGCTGGGATAGACTGCAGCCCACCACGAGCCTCTGGAGGATAATCAGTAATAGATAATGGATGGATGAATGTTTATAGAAGCCTGTAGATTGAAAACAGAAATACGCCAAATCTTGTTTGCAATTCTAATCTTCTCCCATTGAGGAGCGTGACTCCTTAGTACCACAGTGTTTATTTTTATCGCACCATTGAAGCAAGAACTAAAAGAGTTTTAACAAGACAAAAGACATGTGTTAGCGTAGCTGCATTTTTCATCTAGTCTGACATCTCCATAAAAAGACCAAAATGCTTTTCTAGGAAAACTATCTTTGCCTCCCTGTGGGTTTCAGCGAAAATCAATCTTTTGTTCCCTGACAGTGCCTGACAAAATGTAAAGCATGCGTAGCTCCTTCAATTGTGTGGAACAATTTCAAACAATCGCCATTATACTTTTAATCTCAGCATCCCACAAGGAAAATTAATTTGATGGTCACGTGGCTGTGATTCATTTTTCCTTTACATCATTCATGACCATGAAGTCCTAGCCATGAAGGATGTACTGCAGTCTACTCTCACACCAGTGATTTCGGTTCCTTCCCGTGCATGCCAGGTGACTCTTGAGGAAAGGATTTTGTGTAACCGGAGCTCCGCCTTTCCTTCCTACAGGATGGAGCAGTGGGTGTACAGGGGGGACAACGGTAGCCTGAGACTGTGGCGGTGTTGATGGAGCCCAGACTGAGCTCGTAGCCTGCTGAGGTCATATTTCTGGACAGAAAATAAATACCGCACAGTTACAGCCCTGCCAAGGGGCATTTAACAGTCCAAGCCTTCTGCTGCTGCTGCTCTGCAGAGGACTGTGTGCCTGTATGGAGACCTTATTCTCGCAAGGCCCTTAAAGCAATTACACACAGGAAGGGATAACACAGCCATTCCCACGCATTTCAGCAAATGGCTAACGGTCAGAGTCAAAGCCATTTGGTCCACTACAGTGGTCCTTTGTGACTTACAGACATGGAGCAGAAATTCCTTAAATGTTCTTCAAAGGTTCATTGTTATTTTAAACAGATTTTGTACAGTAATATATTAATTTTTTTACTGACAACAGAAACCTTTGCATGTTGCACAGATTTTGACTGTTAATGTCTTTCTACGCACCATTGGTTTGAAACAATCTGGAGCTGAGTTAATGCAAAAACTGATGTCACTCTTGTGTTCTCCTGCTTAACATTATGCTAAACAACAAGGCTGCCTAAAGGAAAAAAGGAACCTTCCAGCTCATATAAGGTTTGCAAAAGACCACATCTTTTTGTTTAATCTGGACAAAACGATTTTGACTAGTGCTTGTACTGGGCTTTATGTCCCTTGAAGCCAGGCTTCCCTTCTGCTTCATGTCTTCATACCATGAAGCATACATCAGACTGGAACATTCAGGAAATTTGGCTTGCAACACATCCCCACCCCATTTTGGGAGAACACATATGACATTCATCATAGACGTTAATGTAAAACATCAGTACAAAACAAACCGACAGCAAAAGAAATCAGAATGACATTAGGTCAGAAGTGACATTGTGTTGAGTAGATATACTGTATGCCCACTCTGCCCGCTATAGAGCACACAAGCTACAAAGTCTGCAGGTCAGCAAAATACCAGTGGAATATTTTACCTTTCAGTCCTGCTCTAAAAATAACCTATCCGTTAGCCGAGTCTGAGCTAAACTAGTAAGTTTTAGCACCCTATGAGGAACCGAGAACCCACACAGCTTATTCTTTACAGAATGTAGGTTACAGGAAGCTGTGAATTTCTACACTGTTGTATTAGATACTTTGGTTGTGCAAAGCAGATGAGCCACACAAGCCCACTGCCACCATCCTGCTCTTGCAATAAGTGCTGGGGCTGGTAAATGTCTGTGCTATTGGAATTATGCTACATGTGTTAATATTAAATTAATGGAAATGGCTTGTCTTAGCGCCCCTATAGGGTTCTAGGGTGGAGTAACAAGTGCCCCATTGGCATATGAGTGACACAACTTCCAACACACCCCAGCTCTTGTCAGCTCTTCTTGCCTTCTTATCAATAATTCTATCCAAACTTTGTCCACACACAAACACTAAGCATTGTTTGATATATTGTTGGTGGCACCAGCTACACAGTACCCAACTATTTGACAAAGTGTTATTGTGTCCTTGTAAATGGTGACGTGGTGATGAGCGCCCACTCTGGATGATCTACTGTCAGTCTCACGTATGGTATGAATATCTCCAAATGTAAAACTACTCTTAAGTTTAGTCTACAGGCACAATGTAATAAAACAGAGAAGTGTAAATGAGGTGCATAACAAGATGGCTGTTTCTTATGTAATCAAATTTTATTTTGGAAACTGGCTCTGGAGCTGGTCATGAGTTAAGCAGTAGCGAGTGGTTAGTGTTTCAACATTGCTGTCAAAGAAAAGTAAGCTTCTAAGTCAGTTATTAAAAGGCCTTTATAGTACATGGAACAATGTGTCTTGATCT
This sequence comes from Chelon labrosus, assembly GCF_963514085.1. Classification (NCBI taxonomy): domain Eukaryota; kingdom Metazoa; phylum Chordata; class Actinopteri; order Mugiliformes; family Mugilidae; genus Chelon; species Chelon labrosus. Next base: position 2,481,810 of record NC_140350.1, on the reverse strand, counting down.
TCCATTTTAATGATATGTTTCATAAATGGATCCTCCCTCATCAGTGTCAAAATCGGGTTTCACCCTAAGGACGTTCTCACAAAGTGTGCAGGAGTAGCAGTCCAACTATGAGCCAGTGCTGGGCGAGGAGTCTCTAGTGGCTTTTTTTCCCCTCAGTGACTCCGCTTTGTTGGTAAGTCTGCAAATTCTGCGGCTACTTTTTCTTGGCCTAGGAGCCGGCAGCTTTCCAGACTGCACACCACAGAAAGAATGAGCTCAACCAGCAAGCCTCATGCAGCTGTGGCTTTCCTTCTGCATTCGTCTAGTTAATATGAGTGCTGGAACAAAAAAACACGCGTATTTGGAAACTGTTGTGGTTGTGGCGAGTGCATGTGCCTTACTGTTTGCAAATGTGCACAACAATGACGTATAAATATTCACACAGCAAATAGATTAAGAAAAAAGAGAAAAAGGAGCAGATTAAGGTGTGTGGGAAGGGCGACGTACCTGCAGTGAAAAGGAACACGGCCACGGTTCGGTAGTGTTGTCTCTGTGTGCCCCTGCAGAGGGAGATGAGGGCCACCAGAAAAGCCACCAGAGTGGCGACTGCGCCGGCGCCCAGCAGCACCAGGGTAGCAATCTGCCAGTCTGCAGGACAGGACGCACACACGCAGGTTAGAGAGGAGCATATCGCTCAAGGACAAAAGCTTGATTCACAGGACAGCGCTGTTGAATGGAAGCATTAACAAACACAAAAACAAGAGTTAATCCTGCAGAGAGAAGAGAATGAAGCAGAACAGACTCAGGCCCGCTCAAGAGACCAGCTCCACCTGGAATGCAAGAAACAAGAAGCCCGGAAATCACAGTAATTAGACTGAATGTGAAAAATGTGCTTGAATTACATGTTATTAGACAAATCTCTCCATATTACTGAGATTTAGAACAAGTTACAATACATGTTAGATATTTTGCCCAAATGTTCTTCTTCTTGTGATCTGTATTTTGTTGAACACTGGATCTTTTATTATATCTGTATTTAATTTTACATGACAGTTTTGGTGCTAAGCTGATCATTGCCATTCAAATATCATGTGCCTCCTTGGAGGCGTTGATTTATAAAGAAGCCGTTTCTACTTGTGACTACCAGCCTTTTCCATCCTGTTTCAAGCATGGTGGCATTATAACGTCACATTTATTCTATTTATTTCAAACAAACTGCCGTTGTGCCCGGTGGAAAAGTAAAACCTTTCACTTCCAGAGGATTCTTCTCTGGAATGGCCTCTCCAAGTCTAGCTTGCTAAACCGCACATTTCATAAACTTTGTTTTCTTTGGGAACCAATGGAAGTGTTTATACAGAGTCTAAAACCAAAAATGTATTCTGCACAAAATGTTTCATTCATCCATCCGTGCCTTCATTGTGTAGTCTGTCTCAGATGTCCCACTTCTCAGTGTCAGAAGAAAGCAGGACCACAAAAGACCCGACGCTAGAGGAGAATCCGCGTTTGGTAAAGTTAACAAGCTGAGCGAACAATTTTTTTTGGGTGTGTCTGTCTCGCTCTTTGAACTCATGATTCATTTGTCCTCAGGATGGTAAAAAAAAAAATAAAAATCCCCACTGACATCTGAGCTCAGTTTGATCCAGCCTTCAGGAAATATTTCTTTCTACCATCTTTAGTCCATTATGTGGTTAGAATTTAGGTTTTGACACACATGAAGGTTCTCACGTCACAAGTATGTTTTTCTATCACTCACCGAGCCTATCACTCATAATGATGTTTATTATTTTAGTCACCTGCGATTTAATCTGTGTTGGACTGCATCCATTAAACGATGTCAACAACCCTGGGATAATCCTGCGCAATCAGTCTGTTTTGCCCTTTAAAGGCGAAGTGGACCTTTAACCTCGACGCGCCCCTCCACTGTTGTTTTAATGAGCTCTGCAGACACTCAAAGCAGAGAACCCGCCTCCTATTCACCCCAACACATTCCACAATATCAGAGAGCGGTCAGGCACACCAACACTATGGGCCTCCCTTTGGAACTGTTTGTGCCAAAGTTGGTGGTAAAACGGCAGCAAAAGTCAATGTTAAAAATAATGAAAATATCATTTCTGGCAACAGAACTACTAAATTAGCTTTATATTCCATTTGATCTGGTTTCCTTTTAACCTTTTATTACAGTTTTAACTGGGTTTAACAGAGACAAAGCTTAGCCAACCTAACTACCAGCAGCAAAACGCTCCCAAGTCTGGTACATTTAATGCAGATTTGCCTCTCTGGTGGGGAAAAGAAGGGGCTCAGGGGTATAAACACTCCTGCCATGGCTTCGCTGCTTCACAAAAAACAACCTGGTGGGTCCAGCCCTGGTGATGTGGTTGATGACGGGGAAGAGGCTGAATGTGTCTCCTCAAAGTCTTGTGGTTGCTGGAGAGGGTTAACTCATTGTGTGCCAACGTAGTACTATTTTACCTACGAAATATTTCCCAGCCTTTTTAGTCACAAATCAGTATCTGCGTGACAAGCTGTATAGGTGTAGAGAAGATTTGCATTTGTATAATTAAAATGAGTGCTTTTGCGAATGTGCACAGATGAGATATTGTGGCATCAAGATCTTAAAGTAGAAAAAAAAAACAATCACAACATCCTGAAAACAAGCAACTGATCACATCCTTATGCACAAAATCTGCACAAAAACGTATTACTACTCTAGGCATAATCTGTGGCAATCACTACATGTGACTGGAAATATCTAGTCTGTATCTTCAACAATAACACAAGAGAAAACAGAGAAATAAACCGAAAGGTGAGAAAACAAACAGGGCTCCTACCAGATGTGAGGGTGGAGAAGCAGCTCCACTGAGCCTCCTCTGTCTGATGCCGAGCGGCGGACTGGGAGCAGGACTGCCAGAGGGACAGGGAGAAATGCTCCGCTGTGACCCAAGCGGGACTCATCAGAGCCACCAGGTCCAGACACAGCGCCAGAAAGACGCAGAGCAGAGCGATCAGCTTGAAGGGCCGGAACACGTACACCTCGTTCACAGACATCTTCTCATCACACGGTAGCTACACGGCAGCGGGTCAGGCACGGTCTAACGAGCTCGCTCCGCGTGGGTTCTCTCCCACCATAGCCCTCACGGCTTTGTCCGTGTCCAGCTGGGAAAGTTTAACGGGGGACATCCGGTTCGATCGGATTTTCAAATTAATGGCTCTTGTTCATCATATATTATATTATATTATATTATATTATATTATATTATATTATATTATATTATCAGACAGACATAAATTACCTCCGCTGTATCTATATATCGATATGTAAGTTTAACTTTGTATTTTTTTTTTTTTTTACCTTGATTATGTTTTAAAAATTGTATCTCGCCTTATGTTTATCTTTATTTTATGTATTTGATTATGAATTTTAAGTTGTTTAAACCACTGCACTCCACATTTCATCATGTACGTTACAGTACGTTAATCTGTCACCAGAATATTATTGCAAATAGAAAATATCGAATAAATGGAGTTTGAAACAAGGCCAGGTGCAACTCCTACTAAAGATTTTAGCACCTTACTGCACAAATTCATAACGGGCAACAACGCAAAACAGCGCATTGAATTAAGCAAATCAAAACTGATGTATTTGTAAACCTAATCTTAAAGTGAAGATCTATTTGATGGCCATGATTTCAGTGCTGTATGGAGATGAGGGTATTCACTCTGGAGGACTACGAAAAACGAACCCTGGAAATATACAGGTAGGCCTACAGACAATTCAGAGAAACTGTTATTCATACCACTGCAGCAGTGTAGTGTAAATTCCGATGCTTTTACTTTGAAAGGGACCATCGAACTCGATTTGTTTTGTACATAGTAGCTGCATGTTTTCAGAAGCACGGCAACAAGGGAGTAGTCCAACTCTTGTGTCAAACTCAAAGCTGTATTATCATGGTTAAATAAAGTTACTGTGTGTTTGTGTACTCTCAAACTCATGGTGATTCTGATACATACTCATACATACAAAATAAAATACTGTAGTCTATAGGATTAAATGGTTAGTACAAATTTATTCCATAGTATGAACTATTAAATTTGTATTTATGCGTGAAGTGATGAGTGAACATTAACTGAAGCCTTTATAATGAGCACAATGTGAACCGTGCCCTCAGCGTGCTGTCTAAAAACTCAAATGTTGTAATGCTGCAATTATCCAGCAGATGGCAGACATGTGACATTTTAGCTCTATTAAAACACTAGTTCTTCCACCACCACCACCCATCACTGCCATAACCCTTTATTTTATGTGCTAATTTCATTACACTTTCTAATCAGTAACAGGACTAGCAGCAGCATTTTTACGGGCACATTAACCACATAAATCTAGTGCTTGTTGAAAATCAGTGTGACATTTTAAACAGTAGAGCGGCCTGTTGGATCGTTGGTCTGTTCTACTAATCCTGTTTTGGCTTCTTCAAGCAGTAAGTGTGTAGGCCGAGCTTACTGATATTTTTACCTCTTTTGCAAAATAAGTGTTTGTTGTTCCGTGCCTAAACATAAGCATTTAATATGGCCCATGAACAGCTGCAGATTAAAAAACAAAACACATCTAATAAATCTCTTGAATGTAAGGACAGGTATAAAAAAGATGAGACCAGATTTGACTACAATGTGGCCCTTTCCCTCTTCAGACAATGTGTCAGGTTATGATGAACGTTTTTCAGTGGAAGATTTGGTTCACTCTATTAAAATTGTGTATACTCTTTGGAGCTTGTTGAAACTTTTCACATTCAGCTAAAAATCTCCTGGTAGATCTTGATTACTGATTCTGATTATTGATCTTATTCACGCCAAAGAAAGTAAAGCAAATGTGCTCACTCAGACAGGAGCAAAACAATCGATAATATATTAATTAATATTCCTCCTGTATGCTTAATCTTCATTTCTACAATTATACTTCAAAGGTGGGTGGTTTAATCCACCCAAACATTTCCACACATCATCAGTATTGAAGTGCCGGAGTAATGGCTGTTCGTGTTGCATCTGCTTCTGCTGTTTGTCACAAGAGAAAAACAGGAAGAGAATCCTAACCTGGTGCATCCATTAGCTGTTTGGATCTGAAGTCCAACTAATTTTTAAATCTATCACAAATAAAAGGCAAAAAAAACAAAAAACCCTCCAATGAATGCCTTCCCTCATATCAGATCCTTTGTGCCATTGTCTAATATGCCAAGCCCCTTTTATCAGCACAGGTGGAGACAAGCCTTCACCTCTTCTAAGATGTTTGTGCCTGACCTTTTTAGCTTTTAGGTCCAACAATTAATTTACTTACTGTGATATATGTGTCTTTTTTCCTTTCCAATTTCTATCAATTACATTTTTACCCCTTTATTATGAATGTGGACTGTCCCTGTTAGAGTTTCTATTCAATTTTCTCTTCTTGTTTTTTCTTTTGTTGTTTAGAATTTCTGTAGATACCATTTTCTTTTTTTTTTTTAACCTTTTATTTGAAATGTATAACAATAAAATGTCCATCTGCTGGAAAACAACTGTCATCTGTGCAAAAGCAGCGTTTTCCTGACAAACTGACCAAGGATCTGAGGAGACTCGGAGAGCAGCAATAAATTTATATGAAACCAGAATGGATTGTTACTTTAAGCAATTCAGCACAAGTAAATACTCTGAGTGAAACATTTTCTCTATAAATAAAGAACAACCAAAACTGATTCGAATTCTTTGAATTACACCTCTGCTTTCTTGCCCAGCTTGTTTTAATTCTACCCCTATCATTTGGCGCCTGGATTAGAGGTTTTCAGTGTATCTGACATAATGAGAGTTTCAGACTAATGCCACCCTTCTCAGTCCTAATTGTGCTGCCAGCCTGCCAGCAGGGCATCTGACTCGGGGGAGGGGGTGGGGGGTGGACTAGTATTAGGCGTAGCCATGGACAGAGCGTTGCTCGTTTCCTTTAAACGCCCCTCCTCGCCGACAGAACAGGCAGAGTGCTCTGTCATCCTCCTCCAAAAGCCCCTCATTAGAAAATCTGTCGAGCAGACAAAGCTACTTGAGACGGCACAATGGTGACTCCCCACATGGTGATTTAAATAAGCATAAAGGGAATCCAGGTCATGTATTACTTTTTGGGATCTTCTCTCCTTAATTGTGACCTGTCCACTGAGCCACCCTGCAAAAGCCCTGTTTAGTTTAAACCTTGCTTTTAATATTCAGGTAATATTATTCAGATTCCTTTATAACAACATTCACTATCACATGGTTACAGATCACATGGCATATAAATTAAAGTAAAGGAGAATAGAGCATGAGATAAATGGGAAAAGGGTTTCATTGTGTCTCTGAGGAAGAAAAGGATTCTTTACAAACTGCTTGTCACATGATGTCATCCTGTGTTGCTCATCATGGTCTTCGTGGAGTGGCTGCAGCTGATGAGGCTCAGAATAAGCCTCTCAAGGTTTTTCTGGCAGTGAATACGCTTCCGTGGCAACTGATGGGCCCTTGTTTACTGACACCGCCATTACTACGGAGGTCTTTCCTGCTCTTCTTTACATTTACCGTAACACCACCATCTCAACATGAAGAGTCATGCAGCAGTCAGACTGTGAGCAGATGTGTCTGGTTAACGTTTCACATTAAAACCCTCCTGTATAAGGAAGCTTAACTCAAACACTCTGATTCATTTGCTTGTTCTTTCATTGTGCTGTGGAATTTTATTCTCCACATTACTTCAGTACTTCTCTGATGTGTAAAGAAACCAACTTTACTCTTCGATTTGCTCAACAAAAGAGAGAAGGTAAAAATATCACCTTATATTACTTGAAAAACAAGACTTACAAACCCTTCCAAAAAAAAATCAAAAACACTGCTTTGAGCTAAACCTTTTCTATAAGAGGCAATGCTAACATACTGATGTTCGATGTGATATTTGAAGTCTTTAATGTGTAATGTTTTCAGTCTTGATTTATGTGCTAACATGCTAAATTTGACTAGGCGGCCTATTGGTATTGGATGTATTCTACCTAACTTTTACTTTCATTTTCCACTACTTTATTAACTAGACATCATTTTCAAATAGGCCTTTCTGTAAAATTAATACTTTTACTTGTGAAAAGCAAAAGTACATTCATGGATTCAATCATTATTTGAAAACATTTTGATGATAATGCTTTTATTGTAGCATTAGAACTTTGGCTTGTAACATATTGCTTCAAAGGTCTGAAAACCCATTCCAAAGCTCCCAGTGTGATTCTTCCTGAGGGACATGGATGCGTGTGCAATAGGACATTTTGGTAATCCATTAAATAGTTGTTGGCCCCTAGTAATGTCCTTATGATGGAAAAACAGCAAGGGCTAACCAGAGTAATTACAATTCCTCCTCCTTGAACCATGAAATTCTGCTGTTGTTTATATCAGGTCATTTCATAGTTGTTGATATGTCTTGATTGACAGACTGTCCATTGTTCATTCAGATGAATCCACATGTTTCACTGCTGGTTAAACCATCAGTATACACACTGAGCCCTGCATCATTTTCTGACAGTGTATTTTTTTATTTTTTTTTATTTTGGCTCATGTCTTTCCCTCAATTTCAAACCTGAAAACTCATTACTGTTGACATGTGGCAGATTTATCAATGAACAGTAGTGCCATCTGAGCACAAAGACTGACTGGAAGTCACCTTGAACCCTTTACCTGTCTTCCTGTTGTCATGACAGTTTCATTGTTTCCGCCTCAGCGAGTATTTCTTTCTGTCCTCCTAGTCAGACCCAGCGTACAAGTGCATCTCAGAGCAGCTGAGTTTGAAGTACTTTGCTCAAGGTTATGTTGACAGTTAATGCTGAAGGAGGCGACAGCGTGTCTCCCTCACTTCCTGCACTCAGATTTAGGAGCTTATTAGGGGATTTAAACTGATGGCTTTCCAGTTTCAAGTTTATTCTTAAGACTTTTACTGTTGCTGCAGTGACTCTGCAAAATGCTGGAAATAATATAGGTTAAAAACACGGCAGTGAGAAATTGCTGCTGATGTGAAGGCTTTCTCACTGTGCCATCATCACAGTTACATCATTTCATGATTTCAGTTTATAACAGGGTCATGAAGATACAGTGTTTGGGTTCTTTTACTCATTAGTCATCATTAATATTTTACAATGGTTTCAGTAGTTTCTTTGATGCAGATGGTGTCACACTGTATGCGTCAGTACAATGAAAAAAACATTTAAATTCAACTGGTGAAGCAGTGACTAAGTGGAATACCAAATTCACAACAATTAAATATGGCCTGTATTTCTGTTAAGATTACTAAATCAGACAATGACAGATTCATGAGCACTCCCAGTGTTCATGTCCTAAATGGAAAGCCATTTTTGGCTTCATAGTCCCTCTGCAGTCCCACTGTGTTCCTGGATGTCCACCTGTCTCTCAGTGGCTCGACCACTTTGGGCCTGCCTGCCAGCTTGTGGACATCTGTTTACTTCCTCCTCCATCAGTCGCCATGGCTGCAAACCCCCCACTACAGCCACCACTCCCCTCCCCTTGCTGGTCGGCCTTCTCCGCCCTTCTCTCGTGTTTCCCCTAGACACCAGCTGTGAACCACTTATGCTTGTCCTGCACCTCATTCAGCCTCGTCATAACGACAGCCAGCACAGCACTGTTTCAAAGATTGTCACTGTACTTTGCTGTCTTTGCCACTTGTCCAACTGAATGACTCCCAGACTACAAGACATAGGATGGAACTTACTTGTAATATTGAAGACATACATTATGTGTTTCACATCTGAGGGCTAGTCCATATTTTATATTGTTTATTTCAGTGCATTCAATCTGAATGCTTTACATTAACATCTAGTCATTACTGACAGGAAGCACTCAGATGTTCCACCTGAACACTTTAACTGAGAGGCAGTTTTAAAATAAGTAAGGCACGTTGAAGCCATGCTGATCTGCTCATCTTGAATAATTTCACCACTTTCTGACTTTTTTATAGGAATATTTGTTTGAAGTGCCTGAAGCAACATCTTGCTTTATGCATAGTATGCCTCATTACAAGATGCCCAAAATAGGAAATAAGTATGTAAGTGTGTACTGTACATCTTGGAAATATGTCAGTCTGTGAGGTATCTTTTAATTGGTCAGATGAATTCATTGTGAAACACTCGCACACTTAACATAGCATCATTGCACAAGCTGGCAAGAGACATTCAACAATCTTTCTCTATCACACATCATCCAATTTGACTGTGTTTGTCAAAATCTTTTTTTAGGCTCTACTGGGAAGTGGATTGAAAGAATAATCTGCATAGGGAAATCATGCAACCTTTTGGAATTATATGGAAGGAGAACTGGAACGGACCTAGTATTGAACCTTGTGGTACACCAAGAAGAATGAGGCTGAGGATGGAGAGGAGTTGCTAACTAACACACTGATCGGATGATTTAATGGAAGAAAATCAATTTAAAGTAGAACTGGAGTCCCTTACGTGTTTTTAATGTGTGAATGAGGAGTGGTATACAGTGTCAGAGGCTTAAAATAGGTCCAAGATTAGGAAGATGGAACAGCTTTGTGAGTCAGCAGCTAGGAGTGTATTAGTTACTGTCAATACTGCAGATTCTATACTTTGAAGAGCTCTAAAATCACACTGTATATTTTTCCAAAAGGTATTTTTGCCACCAAATTTAATTCAAGTCGCACATCAAAGACACACTTAAAACTCTAACACAATGATTTCAGCCAGGCAAGGAATTACTTGCCCAGCTTTGTAAAGTCGCAGAGTACATGTTCATTTTTGGTATGAGGCACTGTGTGACACAGCACCCAGCTGAGAACCCAAAAAAACAAATCTGCTCCTTTTTCTATAAGCCCCCTCCTCCTGCAATGACACCTTCTTCTCTATCCCCTCTGTCAGGCAGCAGCCAGTGGGCAGCAGCCCTTGGGGAGCTCACAGAGGGAGGTGTGGAGCAGCCAGTGATCAGAGTGAATTAGAGTTATGCGTGACATGCAAAGGAGAGGCTCCAGAATGTGACAACAGCTGAGTTTTAAAGCAAAGCTTTTCCGCCTGAGGGGAGAGGAATAGATGACAAAGAGACTGCAGCCTGCTGTGAGAAGAGTCAACTTCTTTTGTTGGCTCTTTAAAAAGAGACCGGTTATACATTGGTCTTGTTTTTTTTTTTTAAAGCCAGGGGCTACTCAGTCAAAGTGGAACAATTATTTAATGAACAGGGTTGCCACAGTAGAAATCATCTTTGCCTTCTGTAATCCCAGGGCTTATTAATATCCTCATACCTTCAGCAGCTGAAATCCCACGTGCAACCATAGAGATAATGAATAAAACTAACATATTATATATTTTTAAATGTGACGATACCAATCCATCAAGCCACATTCTGCAAAATAAATGTCCTGAGTCAATATACTTTGATTACATCTGTGTAAAACAGATTTTGAATCTTTTTTTTCTATCCAATTGTCAGTTTAATTAAAAATATAATCTTGATTATATTTTTATTCAGCGAGATGTCATAAAGCAACAGGATTTGCAAATCCAAATAGTTTCTTTGAAATGATCCGTTTTTAATTTTGAGAAGCAGAAGAAAATTACGCATGTATTTCGTGGGTATGTGTGGCCACCATCTTAATTTTATGTCAGAGTGAATCGAGATTGTAGCTCAGCATGTACAATTTAATAAAATGTATTAGTATCGTAAAATTGATATGTAGAGAGCAAGCTATTCATACCCTTGTCTCCTGTTTGCCCCAAAGTCAGCTTTTTTCAAGCTTTACACCAAACCTGGAACTTTAGAAATTTGGACTATGGCCTAGTTTTGAGGCCCAGAAGTAATTTCTGGTCAAGGAATTTCACAACAATGGAATTCATTTTTTCTGTGATGCTTGGCCTGGTGTTACTTTTGTTCTTGACACATTTTAGCCTGCTGGGAATATCATGTGACACCTCTGAAGCTCTGCATCTCACAGAGCCCGAAGCCTGATGGAGGTTTTGGTGAAATTGATACTGTGCTACAACATAACTGGCACACAGCTTTTTCTATTAAAACGGGTCCGTAGCCTCAAGGGTGAGAAAAGTTTACGTTAAAAAGTTGTAATTTGATATGATATCACGGTGAAACGGATCAGATTCTTTGAGTGTGAGTTTCAATTTGTGTCATAACTTTGAACCATTTAACTGCCTCCTCATTCATTTATTCATCTTCTATAACTGCTTGTCTTGTGAAGGGTCGCGGGGGGGCTGGAGCCTATCCCAACTGTTACTGGGTGAGAGGCAGGGTACACCCTGGACAGGTCCCCAGTCTATCACCAATCAACCTAACGATTATGTCTTTGGACAGTGGAAGGAAGCCAGAGTACCCGGAGAGAACCCACACAGACACAGGGAGAACGTGCAAACTCCACACAGAAAGGACCCAGTTGGCCTGGATTCAAACCCTGGCATCAGTGGTAACCACCATGCCACTGTGCCTCCCCACTTCCTCCTCAGTTTGTGGTATTTTATTATTCCTGTTAACTCTGAGTGCAAACATGGGATTGAAAAGTGGAGTTCTAAACAGCAAGACAACAAGGTGACATTACCTTTGAAGCCATGGGAAATCTTTTTTTCGACATATTCAGTCAAAGGCAGCCACGGGAAAGTAGGCTGAGTTTATCTAGATGTAGGCTTTCACACTAAATGTACAGTTTCCCTAACAATGAAATAAGGGGACTAGAAAGAAAAGTCAAACACAAGCACTGAGGTAGACTTTCATCTGTTCCGACAAAGAGCTCTGCCAGACAGAAGCATCAGGCTGTGGTTTGTCTGAAAGGGATGCCCTCCCCGATGATTTAACCACGGCTGATCAAACAGTCACATGCACAGAAAGCTGCAAATCTTGTAGGTAATAAATAAAATAATATCAGAAATGCAAGAGGAGAACCTTTATTCTTGAAACAAAAGTCTGTCTCTTACACGCTATCATGATCAGTTTCATCCAAACCTGTTTATTTGTCCTTTAATTCATGCAAATCTTTACTGTTTCTTGCAGCCAACCTTTGGTGACACTGGTGTCAGCTCCACCCCTGTCCACTTTGACTGGCACCTACAGCATTTTCATAGTGGGCGGGTCCACTACTCTTTAGGACCCAGTGGCTCCTCCAGTGCGGCAGGCTCGACTCGACTCTCAGACTGAAGCAGACAAAGGCTAGGGGAGAGACGGCGTGCCGCTATCCTGCAGCATCGACTCGCACACTCTCATCCACTCCCCCACACACACTCCCTTCACTCCGCAAGCAGCGACGCAGGTGAGTCCGCTAATGGGGTGGCTTCATCCACACACTTTGCTGATTGAAATAGGTTTAATTGTTATATATTGTTCGTCCCGGAGTGTGCAAGATGGCATGTCATTGCAGTTATTTGTGTTTGGAGGAGAATATTTTAGCTGTTACTTAGGTGTGCAGGTGGATTGTGAGTAGGTGTGCCCAACCCCCTTTTTTCCTAAAGGAAAAAAGAAAAAACTTGTATTTTAAGCTGCTGCTCTGCCATGTGGCCACGCACATCTATCATAAATGAGAAGTGTAGTAAAATGAAACTTTCCCTTTGTGATTGGGATTTAAAACTGTCTCTGCGAGGCAGGGTGATAGAAAAGAAACTGCGTGTGGATCAGTTTTGCTGAAGATGACTGGAGAGTCGTAATGTGCTGCTGGTTAGTCAGAGTGTGTAGTCATCACTGTGTTGTGTGGGTGGCTCAGTCAGGAACACAGAAGGGGCCAACAATATTAATGACACCACACTGTTGCTGCAGTGCTGCTTAATGCCCACGTCTGGGTTTAATTTGGGTGATTTTACGCATTTTACTGTGTTGATGATTTTTATTTCATGGTTGATTAAAATCTCTGGTGTTGGCCTATCAATGAACCAGACAGATGGATCATCCTTTGTGATTTTGTCGTGTAATTTAGTCATTAGAAGCTCTAATAGTATTACAGCTCTGAGAAAAATCTTCCACTGAGAAGATGTAGTTTCTGGACCTAAGCTGGAGAATGAGCCGGCTGCAGCAGGAGCAGCCAGGATGGTGATGTCACTCCGAAGGCAGGGACCCTGTTAGAGACAATGGACTGTCCCGGTTGATGCTCCACTGGGGAAGGGTCACTGTTAGCTCAGCCCATTAGTGCAGCAGATGGGCTTAAAAACCTGGCCTTTGTCAGCTGAGGAGCACCCGGTCCACAGAAGTCCCACCCCTATCTGTCATAAAACACCAGTCAGCAGCTCAGCCAGGGGTTAGGACGATTGGAGGGCCCTGCCACATGGTTGGGTGGCGGCAGCGTTTCCCCCCTTCTGTTTGTCAGTGTGGTCGTCTATACTGTGTTGTATATTTCCATGCATCATACAGAGCATTAAAGAAGGGAGGGTCGTGGAAAATTACAGACATTAGCCATTGTTTTATTTGCTGGTTTACATGCAGGTTTGTGTTAAAAGTAGGACTGCATGATAGGTTTGAAATCAATATCTCAATATATATAATAGTTTTCTGTTCAAAGATAGGGCCTCAAACCTACCATATTGTCTTTATTGCTTATTTTGACAATTATTTTTGTGAAAAGTGTCCAAGGTGATGTCATTGTCTGAACAACTGCCCAAAATTCAAAAGACTTTTAGTTTACATTGACATAACACAATGAAAAGCTATACATTCTCACATTGGAGAAGCTGAAACCAATGCTTCTTTTTTTCTTTGATAGGTGACCAACAAGCTGAAGATTCATTTTCTTTTTAAAAACAAATTTTCACATACCCTTTCAGCTGTATATATATGTTGAAGCGTGAGCTGTGTTCTGTCATGCACACATCAGGTATAAACAGGAACTGAAAAGGCTGTCTTGGTTTCACTTTTTTGCAAAACAATAACTCAGTTTGTTATTTTTTCATATATATTTCTATGTCGCCATAATACCGAACCACACAAAAATATGTTCAAAACTATGATGGTTGGGAATAGATGTACTCTGAAATGGTGGTCTTGGGTCTTCAACATCAGCAAGCAAGGAAAAGTGATTTAAAGATTCTAGGAGACGTACAGCACAGCTGCTCAGTGTAGAGTGTGTTCAAAGATCAGTGGCCTTCAATCAATTTTGTCAATTACTTGTGATGTATATCATGACCTGTGGGAGAAACAAGTGCATTTGTGGATTTCACTCCTGTCAAAGCTGTTTTAAAGAATATTTAGTGCGTAAGGTCCTCATGTAAGTGGAGCAGGGATATAACCAGGCAGCTTCCTCTAATATGTTGATGGGCGTGGATGCTTGATGAGTGTCTATCAGTGTGTATTTGAAAGATAAGGTTCAGTGAGTTTATGTGGTTTTTGAGGACTTGTGGTTATTAGGTGGGAGGTTAATGTGAAGAAGCTACTCTTTCTTTAGAAAAACTGCTGACTTTGGCCAGGCTAACTCGCAGCACAAGTGGGTTATTGTTTTGTTTGCTGCACAGGTGGATCGTTTCCATAATTTCGTGCGATCAGGAACAACTTTCAATATTCCAATCTCTTCTAATCTCCATTTCTTTCAAATGAGGGACGCTTCTGCAAAGCTTAAATCTATTTATTGTGTAAAACATAGAATACACTACCTGTACTTCTTTGTCCACTTAAATATTAAACACCCCTTTGAGAATCCATCCATTATTTCTATTCAACGGTACACATGTACTCGAGCCATAAGTGGGAGCAAATCGCTTTAAATATTTGAATTTTAATACTTGTGTTTCCTGGATATGTTCTAACACGTGGATATGAACCAAGCAAATTGTAGTTTTAAGTTTTGGCAACCTCACATGGAGAGAATACACCTGAGATCCCTTGACAATTGGATGCAATATTGGCACATTTTATGGTCGCCCATAGCTTCTTAGAGTTTAATTGATCTCAGATGTCTGAAACAGCAGTCAGCAAATTAAAAAAAAAAAAAAAAGTTCTATCAAAGGTTTTCAGTTTTCAGATCATTGACCTTCAACTTTAGTGCTTGGCCACTTGCCAGATACTGATTCATCTGGGCAAGTGAGACAGCTGTTCACAGGTGCAGTGTGTAGGCGGATTACAGAAGAAGAGCCATATCAAGTGTCACAGAAAAGCAGGTTATGTGACACAGGCCAAAACAGATCATCATCAGACTATCAGACATGGTCCATATTTGTATAGATATATATTAATGAACCATTTCTTTACAGTATAATCAATTATAGGCTTAAAATGTCTTATAATATTCTATTTGAATAACCCAATTAACGTTTGTCTATCAACTATCATCCTGTGATTAATCCTGCTTTTCATTAGAATCCATGACTTAGTCACACTTTTTAGCTTCTGATCATTTAAATATGGAGCATATTTACATCATATGACATCAGAGTATCTTCATCGGAATTGGGCGTAGATGATCACATTTGCAGAAGGTCCAAAGGACATTCAAGGATGACTTTAAAGCTGTTTCAATCGGGCCTTTTGGCTAATGATGGCTTTTGATAGTAGAAAAGGTTTCCCGAGCAAAATCATGAACTCATGCAAGCACACACAATGTTCTTTGAAGTGGTTAACTTGTGTCACCGTTTGAAGCAAGACTATCCATCACTGCTTTCAATAAGGACCCATTTGGCTGGTGTCTAAAGGCTGGTGTTTTAAACCACTCTTTAGTCATAAAAGTGGTTCTTTATCCACCTGTGTGCTGATGAAATCATGCTATCCTGGAAGAGTTGTGCTTGGTTAGCAAAAAAATCATTCTCTTTACACATTTTAAGTGAAATGAAAAAACAAAAACGTGTTTTTGAAACAAGCAAAGATATTAAATAAGTGTTTGTGACAGTATTTGACTTGTGGATTGTTTTCCTTCTCCTCCTAGACTCTCCGGAGCTGGTCACCACCACCACACATCTGTCACAACCACTTTCATAACTCTCAGTCATCATGGAGCTAGATTTTGGACATTTTGATGAGCGAGACAAGTCAGCTCGTACCCCCCGGGGCGGGCGCATGAATGGACTCCCCAGCCCTACCCACAGCGCCCACTGCAGCTTCTACCGCACACGCACTCTGCAGGCCCTGACCAATGAGAAGAAGGCCAAAAAGGTGCGCTTCTACCGCAACGGAGACCGCTACTTCAAGGGCATCGTGTACGCCGTGGCCAACGACCGATTTCGCACCTTTGATGCTCTGCTGGCTGACCTCACGCGCTCGCTCTCTGACCACATCAATTTGCCGCAGGGTGTCCGCTTCATCTTCACCATTGATGGCTCTCGCAAGATCTCAACGCTGGATGAGCTCGAGGAGGGTAGGCATTTTTTAGTAGGTCCCACTAAGAATTCATCTCTTGAGATGCTGGGACATCAAGGGTTATAAAGGGGCGTTTATGTGTCGGGCCCATAAAGGGTGTTTAAGTGTTGGGAATATTTAGAAACAGAACGATAATACTGTTGTAAGATTAGAAGTCTTATCTGATCAGTCTAGACTTTAATCTCCCATATGATGTGGTGTTTCCAACAGTTTGTGTGTTTTGTCAGACTTGTTCATTAAAATGACTTGACTTCAAAGTTTTAAATTTGCAAAACAGACAATAGCACGTCCTGTCCACCAAATATTAAAATGTATTTTAGTATCTTGTGTCTCCTGTTCTTGCTAATATAGCTGTGAGAAGATGTTGGTGTGGTCCAGTGGTCTCAGTTTAGATTCACAGAGGGCTGTATACTGAACTATGACGTCAGCTCTCCTCAGTTCAGTGTAAGATAAGCGTTCACTGATAGAAGTCATTAGCATCTAATTCCCTAAAGAACCCTGTGGTCACATTGTTTAAGGTTTTTCATGATTTCTTAATTTTCATATGTTTCTATCAGTAACCATAGTAACAGTGGTTGGTAATCCTGACTGGATGCACGCCTTCTGTATTTTCAGTTTAATGTAAAGATAATATTTCCCTGAAACAGATTGCATACCTTTAACTTCCTGGGAAGCTGATTCGCTGTATTTCTGTCTGAAGATGCAGTTGTATAATTGGTAGAAAGCCTCGTGAGTAGCTGTCATCATGTTCGTTATGGTCTATTTTTGGCATCAGAAGGCTGTTTAGAACAAGTATGGGTTTATTTGTCACCAAATTCATGTTGTGATAGTTGCCAAAAATGATTTGGAATTCCTTTCGGTAATTGAATGAGTCATTGTTGGGCATCAGACAGTATGAGCCACACATTGACCTGTTTGGGGGAAAGTCATACTTCAGTGAAACTATTACTCATATGAAGCATTATATAAAGATTTAATTTTATGAATGCTGACAGGGATAAGTTTAAGCTTAAGAGAGAAGTCTTCCAAGGATCACAGTATTTGTTGAATACTGCATAACCCACAGTTCTCAATTATTTTAAATGTGCAGTTGTTTCCAAGACAATTTTGGCGAGACCTTCCTTTATTTTTAAAGAAGAGGAATGAGGTGGACAGGGCGAGTTTGGGCTAAATCCAGAAGATAAACTGCAGCTTAATTTGTCTAAAATGAAGTGATCATCTCTGTTGCTTTATCTGCTTAGGAAAGATAGGAATGTGGGTGTCTGCATTTATGGGCTGTGTCTGTCTGTGTGTGTGTGGTAAGTAGGGGTACTAGAGTAAGCACTGTTGGGGATGGTTGGGGGGGGGGGGGGGGGTGCTTCCTCTTGTGGGATACAATTAATTGCTCAATCTCTTCTCCACAGTGTAATCCTGTTTTGTCTCTTTGTCTTTGCCGTAATTTCTCCACATTTGGCCTAATTGTTGCCTTCTGGAGTCCTTTTTTGCCAAAATATCTCTCTCTCCCCCGCTGCTGCCTTTTGTTTTAACAGGGCACCTGTCAGGACGGCAAAATCTGCAGTACAGACTGGGTAGTGGATAAATGAGATGAATGTGGAAAATTATTTAGAGCGTTAACATAACATGCTTTTAGGAAAAGTTGATTTCCAAAGTGGCTATAGAATATGTCAAGCTCCCCAAAAGATTTTTGTTTGTTCAGATAGATGGTGAAACAGTTGTCTGAGCCTGACTGTATGACTGGAGTCCTCCTTTTAATGTCCAATCTAACAAAGCAGTGTGTCATTTGCATGGTGGTTGCTCTAGTTAAGCCAAGAGATGCATATTTTACACTCAAGTTAATCTGTGTGAAGATGGCTCTCTGTGTTGCTTTTAGTGCCACTGATGCTATAAAACGGGTATTGTTGGCCTAGTCTGCGCTCTCTGATGGCATGAGGGCTGCTTAAGAGCAGCTTAAAAAAAATCATGAAAAATAGTCCAAGCTGTTGACTCGAACTCCCCATACCCAAAACTGATCAAGTATCTATGGGATGCTCTAGAACAAGCCTGATAGACAGAGGCAACTACCCTCAACCTATAGGACCCAAGGACTCCCCTACTACCAACGTCCTAGTGCCAGACACAATACAACGCCCTCAGAAGGCCCATGTCCAGTTACCGATGTGTCTGAACTTTGTGGGAGGCAAAAAGGACAACTGAACAATTTTAGGCAGGTAGTTTTAATGTTGTGGTTGATGAGTGTATCAGTCAGTTGCCACAGAGTTGTTAAATATTTGATCTGAGCCACAACTGGTCAAAATTTAGAAATTAAGATTGAAACTTTCGCAGTTTTTACCTCAAACAATATTAAACCCGTAACTGCTGTCTAAGGTCAGATCATGTCAAGGTTGATTACAACCAACATCTAACTTCATATAATCATATCATAACCTTTATAATCTTGATCATTCTAGTCAAACGGCACCAAACGCTTCAGCAGAAATACGACTCAAGCAAAATTACTCTGGTTAGCAAAGTTTTAAATATTAAATTCAACATGTAATAAAACGTTGTCATTTAAAAGGAATATAAAATACATAGCTAAGATAGTAAAATACAGCAGTATTGGCTGTTTAAGATAAAATCAAAATAAGACTCAAATTCAAGGCTTTCTTGGTCTCATCTACTTATCAGCACTATGGCTTATGAATGCAATTATCTCTTAACATTTGTTAAATATAGTGATTGTTTCAGTTCTGAGAGCATGCACTGACTCTATGTACTGTGTATGTCCACATGTGAAGGTCAGTGATGCACTGTGTAGGTGTTCTTTCATAAGAGTATGGCCACAGCACATTTTGTATTCCCCAAGTGGTCAAATGGGAAACCAATTTATTTCCATACTAGGAAAGAATTTTTTTCTTTAACCCAATAACTCCCGATACTGCCACTCCTCTGGATGAGAAGGATTTGGTTTGTAGTGATCCAAGAATCAAAGCCTGGCGGTAAACTTCAACAAAGAAAACAGACACCATTGTCTGCCATTCTACTTTCTTCAGCAGAATAAAATGATTTTTAGTTAATCGACAAATTACAGGTAAATCTAGACTGCTCTCCCACTTTTCTCGACTGTTCCTGAAGGATTCTGAGTGGACTCTCTGGGAGTTTCAGGTGTCGGAAGTTGAATAGCTGAGTTCTGTAACACCCTAACACACTGCTTTTCTTTGCCTCCACAGGGGAAAGCTATGTTTGTGCATCAGAGAACATCTACAAGAAAGTAGACTACACAAAGAACGTCAACCCCAACTGGTCTGTCAATGTAAAGGCCTCGGCAAGCCAGAAGAACATGCAGTCCTTGGCTGCCAAGGCTGCCAGCGAGCCAAGAGAGAGCAAGGACTTTGTTCGACCCAAGCTTGTCACGGTGATGCGCAGTGGTGTGAAGCCACGCAAAGCCGTCCGCGTCCTGCTCAACAAGAAAACGGCGCACTCCTTCGAACAGGTGCTCACCGACATCACAGAGGCCATTAAACTTGAAAGTGGTGTGGTCAAGAGGATCTACACGCTGGATGGCAAGCAGGTACGTCGCATCGTCTGCTTATGCTGTCGGGTGAACGAATCTCACGTGCGGCTGCAAATATGAATTTACTGGGTCATGCTATGCATATGAAAAACCTGACCCTGCTAAAATTCAAATGTACAGAGTTATTGATAGAACTTTCGGTCTGCATTTGTTTAGTTTCGGATAAGGTCTTCTGGATAAGGAGTAGATGGAATAAAGGTGGTACAGTACAATATGTAAACAAAGTCACACAATAGGAAAATTTGTGGTCAGGAATGAGGACAGTTTGTCATTCATACAGCCACCCATGAAGCGGCACCTATCGTCAGGATCAAACAGTAAGCAGGAAACAAAATTTACCTGGAAGTGAAAAAAAAAGCCAAACCATGACATTGCATCTGCAGTGGTTTCTTTTAAGTTTATTGACTGCCAAAATGGGAAGGATATAGGACAAAATCTTATTGTTCAGATCAAACCTCAGTCAACCATGACATGCCGGGTCCATGAGAATCCCAAGCATCTATGAGAACAGCCTTTGTACACAATGACCTTCATTGTCAGCAGTCTTTATTGAGGCTTTAAGTCCAAGGCAGCATATTCTCCTGTCCTGTGGTTTAGGATGCTAATATCCTGTTCTGACCGGCCTTTGTTGTGGAGTTGGATGTACTAATGTCCTTTTTTAGGACATTGGTACATCTAACTCCACAACATTGAAAAGCTTTAAAGTCCTGTGAAGTTGTGCCTTCCTCCCTCTATGGTAGAGTACAAAGGGCCAAGCCTTGTATTGTTGTTTGATCATTTTGTCTCCATTGTTACTCTGCTTCAGATTGTGCATGCAGGTATTGTAGTAGAGCTGGGAGAATATGGCTTCAGACAAACCTCTGTGCTAACATGTGAACTGAATAATGTCAACTAGGACACTGAAACTTAAACTTAATCTACTATCACAGCTCTCAGTACTGTGCAAAGATTCAATTCAAGTTGCAAATGAAGTGCAGGGTGGAATATATCGACACATTTGTGTTTCAAGAAAAGCTTCTGGAAGTTATCAGTCCAGTCTCTGTCATCAGATTGTCATCAGAAACACACTTGAACTTTGCCTAAAAGTCATTCCCTGGGGAGTACTGTTGTTTTCTCAACATGCCAGCTAAGCTAAAAGGACATACTGTTTTATTCATGTTCACGCTGTATTGAAGTCGTCTTGAAGAACAACTATAAATGCACGGTCACCCAGCTGGAAGGTTGCAGAAAGGTCTATGAGAGGATGCTCTTACTACAGCATATCCTTAATATCCAGATGTCTGTCACTCTGTAAAGTACCAAATACAGTGTTCAATACAAATCAAAATGTTATCCTAATTATATAGCGACCCGTTTCCCTGCTGCTTGTGATAAAGCTATTGATCTTCTTTTTTTTTTTTTTTGATTATCAAATCTCACATGCTTTGTATCTACGTAGATTAAATATCTGTTCTTCTCACACTGTTCTCAATCACTGAATCAAATGAACAGAGGCAGGGATGCTGAGCAAGTGTGAAAGCATGTGTGGATGTGGACATCTGTTCCTTGGTCCTCTCTTTGATATGGTGAAATGTTCACTTATTCTCCTAAAGGGACTTTTTTCCCTGGGTTATTTGTAACAGATGTACAGGGGATTAGGGTATCCTTTAGGTGTTGTAGTAGTTTTTTTTTTCTGAATTAATAGGGCCAGAATCACACATGTCTTGGAGGAGGGGCGGCTCTGTGAAATGATAGATGGGGAAATTTGATTTTAATGTTTTCTCCCAGGGGTGCAGTCTGGCTGCCCCAGGTCTTAACCAGGGTTTTCTACAGATACCATTGCTTGGTGATTGTATTCGTCTTGCGTTGCGCTAATTTCTTTTGCCATGCATTTTTAATAGTGATTTCCACAGGATGAATTTAATAGCCACCATATTGCAGCTGTTCCAATCAGAGCATATTGATTTCCTTGTCATCACTGTAGATGGATTATTTCAGAATTATTGTCCATTGATCTCATGCCAGCGTCTCCCAGTTTCATTGCAATGCACAGAAATGTGAGAAATGCTGCACACGTTATTGTGGTGCCTTTGTGTGCAGAGGCACACTGCAGCTGCTCTGTGGTGGAGGTGATATGGTAGAAGCAATATTGATGCAGTGCCCGCCCCTCCCAGACTATGTGCCGATCCTCTTCTTCCCATTCCGTTCCGATAGCTGCTGGGACTGGTTGCTAGGAGACCACATCCCAGGCACAAAGAGAGCCCAGCTGGTGTGGACTGGTCTGTCAGATACCACATCCTGTTGTGGGTGTGAGAGTTTACTATCAATGCAAGCCTTTGGTGTAAAGAAAAATAAACTCACATGTCATGTTTTTTTTTTTTTTTAATCCTGTATACATCCCATCATTACATGTGAATTGGAAGCATGATGGACTCTGACTTGTGTGTGTAGTTTTAAAAAACCTGTCTGAGACCGGGATAAAAAGGCATCTCAGGTTGAGCTTCAAAGCATTTTTTTTTTTTTTTAAATGATTACTTCATGTCCCTCCTTTCCTTAGTGCTGTGTAGACTCTAAAGACATCCTGCCCTCCTCTCTTTACCGGCGTTGTGAACAAAATCACTCCCATTTCCCTTCAAATGCTGGTGCTTTTCGTTTCAGTCAGGAGGGGTGGGGCCAGTGGATTGAGGATTTCTATTCTTACAGCAAATTAGTTTCATTTTATTTTCACTGATGGGGGGTAATTATTCCCAGACAAAAAAGGTGCATTACTTGATTTGCCCTTGGTGCTTACAAAGGCTGCGTTAAAACGGAGAGTTTATTTCATTGCTGGCAGCCATTTTGTGTTCTTTTCTGCTTGATAGAGGTGTCTGCAGAGGAGAATAGTTCTAATTTGCATTTAAGATCCACATTTTGTTCATCTGAATTGCACTTAAAGAAGGTTTCAGTTAAACAGATGTCAAATCCAAATATAATTTGTGAAAAAACATTCAGGTTAGTTTGTGTAGCTCTGTGATTTGATTATTGGGACATGTCTACAGCACTGCAGAATTATTTGAACTGCTATTATTCTGACCCGGGTTTAGAAATAAAATGAATAATTTTGAGCCACAGAGGAGAATAAGTGGATGCTTCAGGCATGTTTGAAGCACAAGGTCGCACTGTTATTGTCGGAGAACAAAAGATTCCAATTCGCTGTAAAAGTTAATAACTACAGTAAAACCAAAATTTACTGAATAAAAGATAGATGCCTGCATGGGTTCAGGGCTTAAAATACGCCTGCTAATAGGCAAGAAAAGCCTGCTTTTCTCTGGTTATCAAGGCTCTTGCAGTCTGCCTGCTCTCTGCCATGCTGCAGAAGCAGTTGTCATGGCAATAAGCTCCGCTGTGATGGATTCAGTTTGTGACAACGGCTTTAATACGCTGAGTGTGCTCTTTACATTTTGTCTTACCTTCCCTGCCCCGGTTCCTCGTCCGTCAACAGCTCATCCACATTTCACCCTCGCATGTGCCCACACGTGTGCATAGACACTGTGAAACGGAACCAGACAATCAGGCTGACAGAGGGGCGCGGTCCCCATGATGAAGCATCACTGGCGGGCATGGAAGCCTGTATGCTCATTGCCTGAATCCCCTCACATCCCAGCTTTCCTGCATGAACACCACATCAACAAGTGAACATGACCTGGGGGGGAAGAGAGGAAGCACAATTTAATAAAGCGACGGCCACATCAGTCAGCCAAATGGAAAGCCTGCTTCCTTGGAGTTGGGGAGAGGTGGGGTTAAAACAACACCAGGCACCAGCTGGTCCCCATGACTGTGCAGATATCGCTGCCTAACTGCCTCATCTGTGCTCCAAATGCATCCGGAGCACCTACAGTAACACAGGCGCTGGTGCATTAAGGTCATAGAAAGGTCACCAAGGCAACTGGTAGTAAAAAATTATTATTATTATAGTGGAATGACAATTTGTTGCATTTACTGATATCCAAACACTTTGTGTCCTTTATCTTGTTTTACTGGATATGACTTTTGTCTTGAAATTCTATCATTCGACTGAACTGTTGCTACATATGCAGATAATGTGACATAGTTTTTTAGTCTCCAGTCGAAATGGACAAAATGGAGACATTGAGTGTATTTTGGAGGAATATTCCACTCAGTGCAGAGGCGCAGATATTGATTGCGTCTGTGTGCCTGCAGTAAAGGAAATGGTGTGGGTGTTTCCCCAATGGGTTGCAAAGCGAGGTCTTACTGGTTCTTTTTCAGCCTTCATCTTTTTCACTCAGTAACGCCGAGACAACACAGTATAACAACTCATTTTTCCCCCCTTCCCCTCCACCTCAGGTTTTATTTAAATGCTCTGTGCGCAACCTTACACCTTCCCCAGAGTTCTATCCTCTGCTAGCATAAAGGAGGCACAATGAAATGAAATATGCTGCAGCGCTGAACTGAAAGACTTACTGTGTACGAAATAAATTAAATCCAGAAAGTGTACGACAGGAAACCCTCATATCAGTTTAATTTAATTCTGCTGATCAACCACTTGCTGTCGACTCATTCAAGCTGCTGTGCCTTCGCCGGTCATCAGATAAGGTTCTCCAGTCATGTCATAATGTTTTAGTGGAGAGCTGCATAGCTTTACTTCTGCACAGAGATCAATTAATATGACCTGTGGAGTTCGAGATGAGACAGATGCTGGCTCTTGTGAATCAACAGTCGCTCATTCATTTGTGCTCTTCTTAGGATGAGCTGAATGAATGAACAAGCCAGCTGTCTTTAAACCACAGAAGATGCAGGAGCTTTGTTTGGAAATATTTCCTGCTGCTTCACACAAAAGTGTTTTAGTAGCACCTGAAAAGGCTCAAAAATATATATTGAACAAGATTGTGGTTATTTTTTATTTTTTTAAATTGTGGTTGTGGTACTACGTATGTCCTAACTGTTTCCCATTTGCCATCTTATTAATAACGCACATTCATGTTTTATGATGCTGGAGAAGATTGCTCTTTTACTTTTCATCTATTAACTTTCATAGAGGTCATACTGTGCCTTACGCTGTTTAATTTCAATGAACTTGTTACCACTCTGGTTTTATGAATGGATCATGCGATGAGTAATTAACAAGTTTGAGCACAAACTTGTGAACAACCCACTTGTCAAGTCAAGTTACAGAGCACTCAAATCCATGGTTTGTGTGACCATCATTACCTAATGGCCTGAGTCGGGCTAGAGTAAGTCTGAATAATTCAGTTGTTGTAGTTGGTGGACCCATGCGTATCTGCTGGTGGTGTTGGTGGTTTTCTAGGGGGTCATGTGGCCCTGACAGCTGGTGAGGCAGAGATTAGGGCTGGGCTTGGTGGGACAGTGGGTGGAGGGCACCTGGAGTCTGGAAAGAGCCAGTTTTTCAGAAAACTCCACCCACCAGCCTCAATTAAGCTCACAAATGGATACAGTGACACATAAATATGCAACTTGATAGTGTGTTTGATAAATCCTGATTTGATAAAGTTAAATGGCATCAGGATGTTTCATGTTGTCCTTCTCATAGATACCGTGGCCAGGTGGGTGAGCTTGACCTTTTCAGGCTGAGGGAGGATGCTTCTTGACCTATATCCAAATGTTCTGCCCTTTCCTCACTCCTGACATGTTACAGAGAGACATTTTATATTTGATCTGATTGCATGCAAAGCAGAACAGCAACTAGATTGAGAATTAAAGTCGGGTATAACCCACAAAGGACATCCCATCTGAGAGGATAAATAAAATGGTGTCTGAGGATAACATAGTTAATAATTCAGACCATGTGGTTGTTGGAAGTTAATCTGACTGTATGTTTCTTATTTGGTGAGTTAATGATATAGAGAAGACTGGTAAGATATCTCTATGTCATGCTGGATCATAAATTCCCGCAAGTCTGGAATAGGATTAGTAGGAAAGCTTAGAAGGATTCAGTGTTTTTGACTCTTAAGTAAGATGGATCATTTCTGAAACTGGGGGTTATTCTGCGGCATGTTATTTTTAGATTATAGATGAGACCTTGCTGTGTAAAGAAACCAGATAGAAGTTTCTTTGCAATAATCCAGATGTTAAGTACTTCTCAGTTTCCTGAGTGTATCTTTGTTTTGAGGTGTTCCTATTCAATCCTGTTTTAGGTCAGAAATTGAACAGGTTGTAAGACCATTATAAAATACATTAGTCCCACATGCTAGGCAACCAGAATCTTAATTCTAAATGGAGATCCTGTTAGCTAAGATTATGTTAGCAGTCAGTTGGATAAACACTTTATCCCTTTAATCAGCTTTGTTCTTAAAGCTATTAAACATGGACTAGCGTCTACTGTCCGCCACATTTCAGTCCATCCCCCCTCCCCTGTCTGTTGGCCTTTGGGGGAAAAGAGCACTTCTGATGCTCCTTTCTTAATGTTAACTGCTAGGTACCGCACAACAGTTTAACCTAATGAAAGTAACATGTATCTAATCTCTAGATAATTAACAACAAAGAAAACCCAAATGTGTGGCCTGCGAATCCTGAAAAACCAATTAGATGTTGATCCCTGGAGTCAGCGCGCCCATCTCTGTACCTTAGTAGGGATCCATCGGGCCTGTGTCCAGGGAATCTTGCGGGACACCGAGAGGTTACAGCTGTTGGATGCCACGCCAGCGAGTCACCACCACACACTTATAGCTTGTCTAGCAGGGCAGAGAACCAACATGGCAGCTGCAGGGGTGGGGTGTTCCCAAATTATCTGCAACTCATAGTTTGGATGTGTATCACAAAGGAAACCATGATGCATCTCGACTGTCCTGGCATACATCCCAACACTGGGTTATCTTTCGTGTTGTGGAGCTCTCAGAGAGACCAGAGGAGAATCTTCTGAGAAAAATTGCCAAATGAATTCTTCCTGTGAATAAAGAGCGAGTCATCTCATCAATACAGTAGTACTGATTATGTCATGGGCTTACAAGTCAGAGGGAACTCATTTCTACAGGTGTTGAAAGACGAACTGGAAATTGTATTGTAATGCTTTTCAACAAATCTCATTTGCACAAAAAAAAAAAAAGAAAAAAGGCAGCTTTTAGCTTGAATGGCTTTAATAGGCGTGTCTGAGCTGGTAACAGGGCCTGTATAATGGATAGCAGAGGAGAAGGTGTGGCCCAAAGACATCTGTCCCCTAAGTAGGCCATATTGTGTCAGCAGCTGCCATAGAGTAAAAAGACCCTCGGGAAGGAAGTAGAATCATTTAAACATTACTGCAAAGGTGTAACATTATCATCTCTGTTTGGGCTTTTTTGTGCCTTTTGTGTGTGCCCTTTTTACTTGAATCTCATGGAGCTTAAAGCGCGTTATCAAGACAAGTAAAACACAAAGGCCACAACCCGAAGCTTTAGTTTGTAAGTAAATTCATCCACATAAGGGTGAATGTTTATACAGTGAATAAAATATAATCCATTCGAGTCCTTCCTCCCTACAGCTTTTTGCAAAGCTTCATGTTGCAATGCCTGTACACATGACATAATTTTGTATAATTGTTGTGCAGGCTTACACATTATCTAAATAATTTTTTAACTTTGTAATTTCAAATTGTAACACCTGTTATAATCTGTAACATGTGTCCAGGGACTACTTGCCTCTCATTATGAATGTGCAGAGTACCTGTTAAATAAAGCAATAAATGAATATGGTTAAAGGTTCCTTGATGACGGCTACCATTGACCTAAGTGATCCTCTGGTTCTACCATAACATCTTCAGCTGCACATAATTTCTAAGCAGCTCTAAATGTTAGCATGCTAAAACACAAACAAAGAAATGTTGTTATTCAGAGCATGTTAGCATGCTGATATTAGTATTTAGCTGAGTTAAGTATTGCTGCGCCTAAACATAGACTGTCTAAAGCCTTCTAGAGTCATGGCTCTTCCTGACTCTTATAGGCAGTTAAGGCTCCTGCGTTAATTTCACGCCCAGACCCCATGCAAACCCTAACGCCGCAGCCTGACGTGCACCCAGAAATGGAACTACGTTATCATGGCAACGTAGACCACAAGAGCTGTGATAGGACTGCTTGGTAGTAGGCTGCCTCTCTATCTCCACAATTTTTGAATTGATTATTTTGGATCAATAAAGATGGAACACATCGAGGAAAGGTTAACTGAGGAGGTTCGGAGATGCAAACATTTGTATGACTCGTCTTTGGCAAACGTTTCAGTCGCCATTGTTGAAAGTGAAGCAGGAAGTAGGAACAAAAATTAACCGACTGTCAAAAAAGACAGCTGACTAGCGCTTGGGTGGTGTTGTTACAGAGCGATCCAAACTGATGAGCGCACAAGTATAAATGGCTCGCACCAGCGCAGGCTACTTGCGTAGGTTACGGTGTCTAGTCCCGCAGTACTTTAAATGAGAATTTAGTCTAAGTGATGTGTTGTTGCCATTGACTGTATGTGAAGTTGGTCCAACCTTCCTTAATGTAACCCATACCAAAGAGCAGCTTTTGAAGCTCGGTGAGAGTGGCACTGGCCTTCGCCATCTTGGCAGTGCGTGATTCCACCTAACTCCTGCCTAATTCAAAAATGGTTTAAAGGGTGGAACGTAAGTGGAGCTGAGGCTGGTGGATGGCATCTAAGTAGACGGCTAGCAGCCTGTTATGCCACGCACCCATAGACTGTATTTAAATATGGACAATGTGTCCCCATTCCTTGCATTGGCCAAACTGACGCTAGTTTCCCAGTGCCATCTTGCGAGTTTGGAACCAGAGTCTGCTGAGCACAGTAATTAATACTGCAGTCTGCTCTACCTCCACCTGTTACAAAGAAATGTTGGATTATACACTGTACTTATTCATTCATTCATTCATTCATTCCGTCATTCCAACTCTCATGGTCCTACGGGACTGCTTCATGGAGCAGTTGGCATGGCATTTTATAGTCATCACGATGTAACATCAGCTTTCTATAGCATCAAATAACTAACTAAAAGGAAACTTATCAGAAAAAATGACACTTGAGTATCGTCTGTTTTTAGATGCCATGTTCTCAACTTTTCTATGTTCTGGATTCACAGGTTACCTGTCTTCAAGATTTCTTTGGTGAGGATGATGTATTCATTGCATGTGGACCAGAGAAGTTCCGCTACGCACAGGACGACTTCTCTCTGGATGAGAACGGTGAGCATGATCATAGTAGGTAACACACTTGGGCCCGTAGTTATATACAAGGTCATCTATATATAGTATCATATTTGTTAGATATGATGGTGAACAATTATTCAACTTTGTGCAATATTACTGTAAATCATCACACAGTATGAGCTTCATAATGAACATGCACTAATATCAACCCAAATGCACAAAAAAACTAGTTGTGAAAATATAAAAAATAAAACGGCAAATTACACCCACATATTTGTCCAAAGATGTTCATACTCGGGAGGACTTTTGCCTTTAAAAGCGAGAAACATTATTATTTTTTATTTTTTTTTTATGTTTCCTGTTAAAGTGTATCATTCATCATGTGTCTATAAAATGAAATGTCGCTGGGAAATAGAGAAGTATATGGCACTGCTTTTGAAGAGATTATATGTTACTATACAAACCTGGATGCTTGTTCATATAGTACGGCGCCCCTCAAATTAGGTGTGAGGGGGGCCAACAAAGAGACTGAAAGATGGAGAGAGGTGTGTTATCTGCAGCCGGCAGCAGGGAAAGGAAAAGGCAGAGGAACATTAATCTGTCCGGTGACAGGTTTAGGCCAACTGATCTGTTGGTGCTGATACTGCCGAGAAGTTGAGGAGAGAAAATGTATAACCAACCGTCTGAGTCTCTCTGCTCCCTGCAGACTTGATAATCCTATTTTTAACAACCCACTTTCAGCTAATGTCCTCTACTTGAAACACTCGGTACCTTTTATACATGTCTTTTAATGTTAACGCAGAACTGATGCAGGCTTGATTTGTCATTATGGTCCCTTTATCTCTTCCTTTGCTTTAGTTTCCTGTTAGGCAGGATGGAGATGCCAGTTATTTTTTAATGATCTGGGTCCTTTCCTTGGTCCTTTCCTTTCCACCCCCCATGGAACCAAAGCTAAATTGTTTCATTCAGTCTGTAATAACATTGGGTCTGATGCTAAATCAAATGGCTGAGAGTCTGGAGCATCCAGACATCACTGATCTGGCCTCAGTGGAATGGAAGAGGGGAGAGGTTCATTTATGAGACATTACAGTATAAATTATATCTGTGGATGATGTATGGTCAAAGTCTGATGTTTTCTCCCCAAAAGATGAATGAAAATACTTACTCTTGATGTTTTTCTAAGGAGATACGATTCTATAGAAAAAAACACAGAAGCCTTGAAATATTTCTTCTTTTGTCTGAGCTTGAGGGAAAAAAAAAACTTGAATATTTATTTCTTCCAGTCACACAACAACTGCTTTTAAGTTTGGTGTGGCAGGGATACCAAAATAGATTCAAATCCCTTGTGGTTACTTTTCACACTCCTAAAATTAAAAATATGCAGATGGACATGCAGACAGAGAGACAGCTCTGTTTATGTAGCCACAACATCGGTTGGAGATGAGAAGGAATCTGATAGACTTGAGGCTATTACGAGACCACTGAGTGGACTAGACAAGCTGCCAGTCTGAAGCATTGTCAAAGGCGGGCTGCCACACCTTGCAAACAATAGCACATGAATTGTACGTCTGTATCCGGTAGAGTGTGAAGGTTAAGGGAGAGAAGACAGACATGGGGCGATCCCAGGAGATGGAGGGAGGACAGATAGTATAATTAGCATCAAAAGTGGAAGAGAAGAAGGAGGGGGAGGAAGGAGAGAGCCTGACAGTACAAACAGAGGGGGGAAGATGCCAAAGGAGGAGCGGCAATGTCTAGAGTCTGTCTACACTGATGAAGACAAAACCTAGAACATACTGTGTGTATTCAGATTTTTCTGGGGGCCACAAACAACTGTATGTGGTTTGATTATTTCAAATGAGGTGAGCAACAAATGAATAAAAGTTGTTGGTGAAATCATAAATACTGGTATAAGAAAAATTGAACTCAGATGATGGGTTAAAGTGCATTAAAATGACTAGTTTGTGAAAATATGAATATGAATAGTATATGCACTGATCAGCCACAACATTGAAACCTCTAACGGTGAAGTGAATAAAATCAATGATCTCATTATGATGTTGTGTTCTTCTGGAAAACCTGGGTCCTGGCATTTATGTCGATGTTATGTTCAGGTAGTCAGCTGACCTCTTTCTTTGGGCACATAATGTTGCTGAACCTAGACCTGAGCAACTGCAGCAACCCCAGATCATAGCACTGCCCCCACAGTCTTGTACAGTAGGCACTAGGCATGATGGGTGCATCACTTCATCTGCCTCTCTTCTTACCCTGATGCGCCACATTTCTTCCTCAAAGACGATGGTTCTCCACTATCCTTCCAGTTTTTAATAATGTGTTGGACAGTTCTTAACCCAATTTTAGTAGTTTCTTCAATCTCCTTAGATGTTTTCTCTGCTTGTTGCATGCCAATGACCCTTCTCAAACAGACTAACATCTTTTCTATGTCCACGGGATGTGTCTTTAGACATGGTTGTTTAAGAAATGAGGAGCTACTCATTGCACCACTTGTCACCAGCTGAAAGATTTAATTATCCAATAGGAGGCTCGTACCTATTTGCTTAGTTCCAGGTGGTGACTGTTTTTTGGGCCAGGCAGTGAAGTATGTTTTGGGTTCTAACTTTCTTTGCATCTTTTCACAGAATGCAGGGTGATGAAGGGACCCAAAACTCCACGTGGTTCAAAGAGCCCTGGCCCGATCAGGCGCATCAAGTCTCCTGCCGAATCGAGTGAGCCCATTATTATCTCACCTACACTGTAACTGTAGCTCTTCCTTTTTCAACACTGACTGCACCTCGTTATTAAAATCAAAGCTGGTGGAAAATAAAACTAGGCCATTTCTGTTGCTATGAATGAACTAAAATACACCATTAGATGTGACGGCATTGTGATGTAGCCAACAGTCTCCTTTGACCTTACTCTGAGAACAATGGTGGGTGTAATGATGGATTTCTCCTGGAGGGATGATAGTGTGTAATAGAAGGTGCTACAAACATATTTCAGAGATGATATTAAAAGATTTTATCACGTATTTGTTTTGCTTGACCATTGTCTGCATTTTGTTGTCAGGAATTTAACAAAAGGCAAAGAGTGAGATTCTCTTTGTGTTGTCTTGTTGTGTTTAAAGAGCTAGGATTTTTACTGGGTGATCCAAATGACACCAGCTCCTTGGTCTCAGTACAACACTTCTTAAAAAGCCAGTAAGGGCTGGAATACCTCACTATTTAGTTTAATGTTGCTCATGCAGTTATTTTTTTACAGAACATGAATAAAATATGAAAAGTAAACAAAGACGGTGAAAACAGCTTTTGGCTATTTGTTTTACAACCAGGCATTTTTAACATTTTATAATCTCCAAGAGGGAACAGAACAGAGAGAGTTAGCTGATGGTTCATGCTTAAATCTGTCTTGTTTAAAATAGCTTTCAATGCAATCTGAGTTTAGGTATGTTTCTTACCCTTTTTATAGCAGACATTTTGACTTGCAAAAGTAGTGAAAGCATTGTTTTATTAAAGATATTTAGCTCAGTGAGCCATGATAGTGAACCAGCATGCACAAAAACAAGACAAAAAGCTGAATGCAGCCATTTTTAATACACCTGAGCTTAAGTGACAAAAAATAAGGTCTGTTGGAGACTATGTAGTTCTGAACAGTGCAGGGTTGACAAAAACAAAACTTTTTTTTACTAAAAGTAAAGGCCCTACATGTGACAGGGCTACCTCTGTGTCTCTCCAGCAGTGGAAAGACAGGGCAGCTGTTAAATCCCCTGTAGGGGTAAGTGCAGAGGGATGATGCTGTCAAGAGTGGTCATTGTGGTAGCAGGTAGTACATAGTTCATGTTTCATGTAGTGTTACTACAGTAGGTAACACAATAGGTGGGGTGGTCTGCTGCAGTCTTTTGGACGTCTTGAACAGTTTTTGACTAATAGTGGGGGATGCCTGACCTTTAAGACACCAGATGGCTGGGCGAAACTGCTGGGGAGGCACTTGCTTGAGCATTTAAACACCTCTGTTGTACCTGGGAGGTCAGCAGGGAGTTAATGAGGTATATGTGACTTGCCTCTGTTAACTTAAAGTACCACTTAATATATACTGTTGATGAGCATTTACTGTTTAAACTATATAACTAGATATATTGACAGATTCAAGGATTTACCAGAGAGTCTCTACGGTTTCTAACCCTAATAGACTGGCATTCTCCAGAATATTCCATCAGCTTAAAATTTATGTCTAATTACAGAGCATGTAGCTAAGTTACCAGCACTTTCCTTAGCGTTTGGAAGCTTAAAAAAACTGCTGTTATTAGAGGGAGTTTGCCATGGTCCCAGCATCAATGAAACACTGTGATTTTTTTGTTAAAAATAGCCATAGTCCAGGTTAAATGAATCTTCCAACTGTACAGTCCTGGAGACAAAACCCAGGCAGCGAGGGCAAGTTTTCTGATATATAGTGTAGGGTTTCTTTGGCTGTTATATAGCTGAGTGTTTGGTCTCTAAATGAAACAGCTGCACTCTCTGTTCAGCCTGTGTGGGGGAGCTGCACATGTTTAGATAGGCCCATCTTAAGATTCCAAGATAATAATGACTTGTGATTTCTCTGCTTTTTCATGGCCTTTTCCTTTTAAAGTGCTGAAACGGCTTGTATTTGTGTTTATCTGGCTGACTGGTTAAATGAAGCCAGTGGCTCAACAATGAGGCTTTATCCACTTTGTGTTTTAAACACTCTCTGGCCTAAACTTGCAGCGGCCATCTGGCTCGTAGTGTTCACAAGTCTTTTCATCTCTTGCAGACAAAAAGTTCTTTTAAAGCTCTCAACACACACGGCTACATCACATCACACCGCTCTTAGATATAAACACAATGATATACACAGAGAATCCTAGCAACGTGGTGGGACGCAAAGCGAGTGAATAAAATGTCAGACAGACAGAAAACTTGTCAGCTTCTTAGACCTGGACCCGCAGCGTTCCTCTACAGTGTAGCCAAGTGACGCCACAGTTCAGGACTGAGTGGAAAGCCAATCAGACACACTAATCCACACTACTGTTTACTTCTATTTCCCTCCTCCCTTATCCCTCCTTCTTTCCCTCTTTTCTGCTCTGTTGGCTCTATCAGCCAATGGGACAGGCTCCAGCAGCCAGCTCTCCACCCCGATTTCCAAGCATTCCCCCACCTCCACCCCTACCAGCCCAGGCCTCAACAACAAGCAGAAGGTACCCTCGCCTCTCTTGCTCTTCTGGCCTTATTGTCTTTTTTTTCTTGATCATGTTGGGCTCTCAACAGTGAGTTCACACGCTGTCCTCCTCTGTGTTTGCAGGATCTCTACCTGCCCTTATCTCTGGATGATGATGATTCTCTCGGTGAATCGATGTAGACTTCTCTCTTCCTGCAGCCAGCCTCCTTTATTTGGCCTGAAACACAGAAGTTCTATACCTCTGCTGCTTTCCACCTTCACTCACAGTGCCACCTATTTTAGGAGAACTTCTCTCTGTCTCTTTTTAAGGCCTTAGCCACCAGGGCTATGACACCATTTGCTGCTTGAGAATAAACCACAAACTTGCTTTCTTTTTCTTTAAAGAAAAATCAGCTTCAACAACCTTGCAAAAAAGTTAGCTCTCCAACATTCAGACAAGTTCCTAGCCGGAGTTCACTGACTTCACAGATTTTCACGGTGTAAAAAAACAAAAATCCACTTTGGTCTCAAACATTTTTGATAAAGGACACACTCTGACTTTTATATTTCAGTCACGAAATTCAAAGCAGCAAATGGATATTTTTAGGGATGTTAGTCAAAAAACTGACTCAGCTTTTGTATCACTTAACGTATTTGTGATGTTCCTCCATGTCCTCCTGTCCTTCCGCCCTGTAGTTAAAGGTGTGAAAGGTAATGTTAATTGTCAGAGGAAGTCTGTTAAGCCAGATTAAGTCCTTCTAACCCGCTGTAAATACTGTGTATAGCTATCCACCATAGCATCTCGCCCAGTTGTCCATTGCTGTGCTTCCATAATGTCATTACAACGTCTCGCTAACATTTACTCAACGTAATACAGGGTACGGTTAAAGTAAAGGAAGAACCAAAATAAAGTCCTACCACGAAGTTGTGAGGATGTGTGGGATGCAGCTCCTGACTGAAGAGGGCTATTGGTCAAAAGCCTCCTCACTGAGAATTCATGTTCCCATGAGATTATATGTACACGTATAAAATTAGAAGTTTAAAACCACCTTAACCGTGGAAGCCTCGATTAAGGGTCACCTTGTCCAATCAGAGACGTGTAAAGCAAAAGCATCCCACCGCTCTTTATATTGGTGTTTCCTCTATTTTGTCCCTCCACACTTACAGTAGGCTACAAATGGTATATGTGTTTTAGATTTTCACAAAGTGCAGTGCATGATGACGAGTCATAAAAAAACTCTGGGCATGTAAAAAGCGAAACTGAAGGACCTAAAGGTGCATAAAGTCAACCAAAGGAAAAACAAATAGGCTCTTTTCCTAGAGAAAAAACAGCCAACACACAAGGAATATACAGTCTAAATAATTCCCCTTTAGGCCAGTTTATCACGACTTCCCTTCAACCTAAATGAAGTGACTTCACTGCAGCTAGTTGTGACATTTTATAGTTTGAAAATAAATAAATAAATAAATAAAGGTCTCAAAGCCAAAGTATGTTTTCTTTTTGACTAAAATTCTAGGAAAAAAAGGGGGAGGGGGATATGTAATTTTAATAGTTTAATAAAATTATTCTGGAGGAAGCACACATGGAGTTTTATGCATGTTACCTTTAACGCATCAAAAATAATGCTGAGATTAAACCATGCTCATTTGAGGCAATTAGTTTTACCTGGGCGCTAAACAGTAGTGGGGTTTCTCCTATTTTGCATGGCTGACCATAGTTCTTCAAGTAACGGGGGTGATGAAAATGTAACTGTTGTCTAAATGTGTGGGTTTCAAATTTTTATAAAGTCTATTCATTTATATCAACTTGTGTAGGATTTCTTTTTCTAGATTTACTGGCTCACATGAGCTCTAAACACTTTTCGCAAGCTTCTGTGTGCAGCTTTGTATCTCGATGTTCCTTTTTCTATCATTGCGACTCGCCACGCGGGCGGGTCAGAAAGAATCTGCTGAAAAAGAGCTTTCTCAGACTTTTTGCAGGGAATTGAGCCTGGGAAATCTCTAAATTGGACAACACTGAAGCACAAAGCAGGGAGTTACTTAATCATCACAGCAACAGACACTTTACTGTGTACTTGCCAGCGTTACAGTGCATAGCCACAATAAAATTCTGATGACATGCTGCACATGTGCCATCGTTTAAATTCTAATCTATGCATTTGGATTGAAGAATAGTTAAATAAATCAGTTTCTTTTCTGTAAGAATGGCCTTTTTATACCCAACTGTGTAATAAGAAATTAGCTAAAAATGAAATCTCAATTCAGTTATTTCCATTGCAATGATGTGACAGTTGTATGTCTTAGGAGTGATCAGGTGCTCACCCTTTGGATAAGCTTTGAATGGCTGTATCAATCAAGACCAAACCATCACTAAACTATCTGGCGCTGTGAACTACACCATTCTCCTGCAGGGAGCACTGTTTCACCAGCTCAGCAGCTTTTTAACATCAGTTAATCCAACCGCAGGGACACCTCGCTTCACCCACCATTTTGTACAAAAGCCCCATACGTTGTCATTTTTCTAAAACAGTCACTTCTGTACAACCTTACATGCTAATAATATTCTTGTTTCCTTGATTTTTTTTTCCCCCCTACATCTTATTATTGCAACATACAAAACATTTACAGAAAATGGTCGTCTTGTGTTAACCGGATGCCACCATGTAAGATGGATGGTGTGATTCCTTAACCTTCAGTGGTGCCTCTTTCTTCTTTTTTTAAGATTACTGTCTTTTGATAAAAAAAAATGAAACGTGAAATGGGACATTGAAGGCTTGTTCTTTGTTAACAGCTATTTGTAAAACATTTTTAAAAGTCTTGAATGAGGAGGCCTCCCAAAACGCTTTTCTTTGTAGAGATACAGGACACTTTATCGTGGTGTAAATACGCTCCCTTCCTGTTCTCTTTCATATGTATGCCTTTTTTTGATCGAATGAATGGCTTTTTTTTTTCTGAAATTTACAACGTCCTTTTTAGTGGTATTTTGCAATGTCACAGTGGCTTGTCTCAGTGCTTCATTCAGTGTATTAACTGGTATCCTTTTGCAATTAAAACAATTGTATTTCAACTCTCTGATCTTGAGTATTTTTATATATTTTTTTTAATACAATGATGTCCACAATAATCTTCTACACAGTCGAGCACATTACTACTCGAAGTGTAACAACACAAAACCTCCCATTTGTTGATAGTTCAGGTATTTTTGGCAAAGTCAGAAAAGGCCAGTAATGACTGTCAACATCACTGAGGACATTTTGTGTGCTCATTCTTCCTACGGCCATCCAGTAATTCTGACACATACAGTATCTCGTGAACTACAACAGTAATCGTCACTTATTCACATAAGCTATACGGTTAGGTCCGTATATGTTTGTTTATCAAAACTTGTGTAAGTTACAGCTATTCATTTCAATTCAGTTTAATTTATATAGCGGCAATACAATACAAATACAAATTATCTCAAGACGGTTTACAACATCCAGTCTGAAACCAAGCCTGAAACTTCCAGAGCAAGACTGAAGGCGGCAGTGGCAAGGAAAAACTGCCTTTTAACAGGAAGAAACCTTGATCAGAACCCAGCTAATATGGAGGGACCCATCTACCTAAGGCCAGCCGGATACAGACAGAAAAGAGAGAGAAGGGAGGATAGGAGGAATGAGATAAACCTACATCTGTCATAGATACATACATCTGACTTAAGTGTACATGTAGAATCTGATGATGATACGAATACAACATATCCATGAAGCCTGGGCAGGTTGATGAGACCACGACAACAAATGTAGTATCCACAGGTCAGAAACACACAACTCCAGGCCAGAGACACTCACAAGAAGATGGAGGAGGAAGGGAAGGCGGTAGGGAGGGGAGGGGAGAGAGGGACACACAGCAGTTAACATGCTATACAGTAGTAGCAGAGAATTGCATGACTAGTAACAGAGAAGAAATTAGAGGACAAGAGCTTGGTGCCAGAGAAAAGAAAGTGGAGGATAGGAGCTTGGTGCAAGAGAGAAGAGAGTAGAATATGTGCTCAGTGCATCTCATTCCTAGAGATGAGAGCCAATGATGCTGTCGTCCTCATCACTGGCATATGGCACTTAGTAATGAAAGAATTAACTCCTTACATCGAGTTACAGCATCATCAGATAATCGTCTACTGTAATGAAATGTCCTTCCAGTTCCTGTGTTATCCATTATTGTAAATTCAAATGTTATGAGGAAATGATTAGACTGAAGAGAGTTATGAGTAAATGCTGTAAAACCTTCAGTTTCTATGCCGTAAGTTAGGACAAGAACAACAGTGAGTTTATCTGTTTACATTACGAGAAAAGCCAGTTGAATCCAACAATGATGTAAATGAGGAGCTAAGGCTGTCACTGGCAACATCAACATGGATGTTAAAGACACCTACTGTAATGACTTTATCTGTTCTAAGTACTAAAAACTCAGAGTAAGGAGCAGGTGGGCGATACACCACAATTGTTTTTTGTGTTTTCCAGTCTGGAAGAGCAAGACTAAGAGTAAGACTTTCAAATGAATTAAAGCTCTGCTTAGGTCTAGGATTAATAGATAAGTCAGAGTGGAAGATTGCTGCCACTCCTCCTCCTCTACCTGTGCTTCGAGGAATGTGATAATTACTATGACTGGGTGGCGTAGACTAATTTTTTGTTGTTTCTTTGATTTAAAGAGCACATAGAACATATATGGAGTATAGAGAGTTTTGGGTGTGAGACAGTCCTAGAGAAGCGGCACAGAAGTGTGTAAGACTGCAACTATGCCTCCTGGTCTGAACTCTGGGTTGTCATGGTTTCGGGGGGTTAATAAAATCGGCCATATTCCTAGAGATGAGAGCAGCACCCGCTAAAGTGGGGTGGGTGCCATCTTGCCTAATCAGACCAGGCTTTCCCCAGAAAGTGTTCCAATTATCAATGAAGGCCACGTAGTTTGCAGGACACCATGATGGAATGACGACATGCGACTAAGCATGTCATCATTGGTCAGATTGGGCAGGGGTCCAGAGAGAACTACGGAGTCCGGCATAGTTTTGACAAACTTGTATAATACTCACATGCAAATTGGACAGAATTACATCCCTTTTACACACAGTCCCTTATTTTTAGGGGCTCAAAGATGATTGGACACTTGAAGTTCAAGCTGTTTGATAGAAGGTTATGGGTATTCTTTATTATTTCTTTACAGTTAAATAGTCTGGAGTTGACTACGAGTGTGTGGCATTTGCATTTCAAAACTGTTGCTGTGAACCCACACCCTGCATTCAAAGGAACAAGAAGCTGCAAAATGCTACATCTATCAATAGTTTGGTAAATTCTGAGAGAAAAAATAAAAAAACACGTTGTTGAGCTCAGCAGCGTGGTTTATGATCTCAGGGTGCTTTCAATGGTAACAAAAAACTCCTTTACAACATCCAGCCTAGTAAAG
The DNA here is from genome assembly GCF_963514085.1 of Chelon labrosus. Classification (NCBI taxonomy): domain Eukaryota; kingdom Metazoa; phylum Chordata; class Actinopteri; order Mugiliformes; family Mugilidae; genus Chelon; species Chelon labrosus. Next base: position 2,442,261 of record NC_140350.1, on the reverse strand, counting down.
GACAGTTTGATGTCTCAGAAAAAATACACTGGATATGACAGGCTGCAGTTTGAATAGGACTCTGTATCTAAGCTCAGGCACAGACAATCAGTCTATCAGAATCATTTGTAGCTGTGTGCCATCTGCTGGCTGTGATGTGTACCTGCTGCATTTTAACGTTACCTCCTGACAAACCTCCAGATTACAGTCGCAGAGGTGCTCCACTAAAGTCAAAATCTGAGTTCTACAGAAGTCAAGATTCTGGACTGGAAACCTGACAGAAAGAAAGATAATCAGGAACTTATCATCAGTCAATATCACACACTGTAAATGTACAGTAAAAAGACTTTAAATGTTCAGCATGAGACCTGGCTGTTCAGTGTTTGTCTTTGCTGCCAAATATTCAGGGTCATGTAAGGTCCTTTAGCCTGTGTTTTTAGAATTTAAAATATTAAACCCAGTACCTGCTGTGATGCAACCGTGATAACACCTCACTGTTGTATTAAAGGACTCTTACACCCACTTAGAGTGTAATATGGATAGAAATCTATGTGGTTTAGTTTACGGGTCTACTGTATATGTGCAGAAACGCAAACTGCTTCCAACTATTTAACTTCAAATTAAATAAGAAAGTCCAACTTATTTTGTCTTTTCTCAGTGATATATTTTATTTTGAATAAAATAGTAAACGACCTCATTTATGAGATGTGGCCATTTGGTGTTGAGGGGGAAAAACTGCATATGACCAGTTAAATCCAGCTCTTGTAAACAGGCTTTGTAAAAAAAAAATACTGAATTCCTAAGATTCTGTGAACAATACAATGAGCTCTGTTAACATTCTAAAAAAATATTTGACAGTGAGATATCGTGTATTGACTGAATAAATATTTCTCTTTGGTGTTTCCTGTTCTTATCTGATTCAATCTTTACATTCTTGGAGTTATGTCTCTGGAGTTATGAGGCGATTTTGAAACTGATGACAAGAAGTACCAAAACAAACAAACAAAAAAAACTCTTGCATTTGTAACACTACAATGAAAAGTCTAACACTGCAGTAAATGCCTGTAGTGTTCCATAGGCCAAAGAATAGAAACATTTAATTTTGATCCATTATGCAGCCTTAGTGGTGAGCTTGAAAATGTAACATTTGTCCTCAGGGTGGCGCTGTAGAAAGCGATTTAGTCTTGTCATTTTTCAATGTTACTTCCGTGTTCCTCAGCAGTTTATGACACATTTAGTGTTTATTTTCAGCATTGAGTTTAGTTGCTCATAAGTCAGTTTAAGCATTCACTCTGCACATGTTATTTGGCCTCTGGCTCTGCAGAATGGGCCCATAAACCTAACCTTTACCTTTACTATATTTTTATTAAATGTATAAATGTTCAGGGAGCCCCAAGTGAAGTGAAATATGTGGATGTTACTTAGACATGTAGCACCCACCTAGACCAGACCAGGCACCCCCACCCCATAGCAATGCCACTCCTTGATGGCAGCAGCCATCCCCAGCAGGATGCAGCCTGACACAGGCACACACACAAAAATGGTTTAGGAACAACTCAAAAAACATGAAGAACAGCACAAGGTGTTGACCTGGCCTCCAAATTCACTAGATCCCAAACTGATCAAGTATCTGTGGGATGATCCACAGAGGCCCCTCCCCTCAACCCATAGGACCCAAAGGCCCCCACTAACAACGTTCTGTTGTCAGACACCACAGGACACCCTCAGTAGGCCCATGTCCATTCTCTGATGAGTCACAACTGTTTTGGAGGCACAAGAGGGATCTACACAATGTTAGGAAGGGGGTCATAATGTTATGTCTGATCGGTGAATAACTTTTTGAAAATGAATAACCACATATATAATGACAGTGAGATACATAGAGTGCATTACACAACATATTACAAAAACGTTTCATAAAATGTATTTTCATGAAGTGTCAAGTTTAAAGTTCAAAACATCTTTCTTTTTTTTACTGTTACTAAATTATGTCTCTCATTGTTAATTATTCAAAAATAGCATGATTTTATTGTATGAATCCTATACATAATTATACCTTTCATAATTATAATTGTACAAATTCTGATTACTTCACAGTCACTGCTTTTTTGGTGAAAAAAACAAAATGTCTAAGGGGATTGTAGTATTCTCAGGATATTTAGTTGAAGAACACATCTTTGACAGTGGTGAACATACTACTTTGGCTGCCCTCCAGCAGTGAAGTGTTGGCTATAAAAGTGATAATAGCTCATTAGGTTACAGGAAGTGCCATTTTAAATACCGTGACTAAATACCGTATTTCCCTCTTGACTGAAACACTCCTTTCTCATGAACTTTTGCACCTATCCAGAATCCTGCATCTGTCTCTCCTCATGCCATAATCCGAATGATTCATTTATTATTTTGGAAATTTCTTCAGTTTTTTCTTTGCCCTGTCTGCTTAACTTGTGCATGGATTTACTACCTTATTGATGTTGGCTCCCTGAAACATTCTTCAGCGGCTTCAGTTGGTTTTTGTCAGTCTAAGGGTCATTCAAAGTGCTTCTTGTGTTCTAAGCCGGCTAAGTCCAGACCACTAAGTCTTATTACCACAGTTTACTGACAGCGTAGGGATAGCATATCCCAATACACAATGAATGAATTAGGAGATAAATGTGACTAAACATTAAGCACTTAGTGGGACAAACACTGACATAGTTAGAGACTTGTTCTCAGGCCACTCCAGTGTTGTCTCGGCTGTGTGCTTCAGGTCAACGCTATGCTGCAATGTGAACCACTGCAGTAGTGTCAGTATAATGTTTCTGAACTCTGGAACTTGTTTTCTTCAAGGACCTCTCTGGATTTGACTAAATTCATCTGAAGATAAGATATTCACCTGGAATAGAACTACAGCTATACAAGTCAGCTACATGTTGTATTTGTTGCTCTGGGGGTTTCAGGTCAGGTGCTGTAAAGTGTCTTGAGACAATTTGTATTGTTATTGACACTATATAAATAAAACTGAATTGAATTGAACTTGTTCAACGTGATCTGATATAGAGTTCTTTATGTTTAAGGCTCATTTTTTTGTCTTGACATGCAGTATAATAAATAGAATATGTCGCAGAAATGGGTCTGAATACTTTTCACAAGGAGTTTTCCATTTTTGATATAAAATAAATATGCAAAGAAAAAAAAACAAGCTTGTCATGCTTACTATGTGTTGCTTTATGGGAAAAAGGAAATTTACAACACAATCAAGTGTGAGAGCAAAAGGGTCTGAATTCTTTGTTAAGCATCTCTAGCCTTCTGTGACAACCATCTTTGGATTGTGAAAACGATGTTGTAGAATAGCTTTTAATCCAGATGAAACAGCAGGCAGTTTTGTTAAACTAAGCTCTGTGTTTTTCAAAGTTTGATCTCGGTTTTCTTATGTCTAACGATGTCATTTTAAAACATCTCAATATACAGCACAACTGGCTAAAACTGTGGCTTTAACAGCCATACTGTATTCTGCTGTCACAGCTCAGAACTCATCTATGGATCTCAAGAAATGCAAAATACAATGAAAAAAAAAAGTAGGAAAAACTGCTGCCAGCTTTCCAGATCTCCAGATAAATTACTGAAACAGATTTCAATATTGACTGAAAACAAACTAAATGGACAAAACCACAAATGGACACATAAATAGGAGTTGGCTCTTAATTATCTTTATATTCAAAAGATAAAAATGTTTCACTTACAAGGCAGGTCCCATCAAATGCAGTTTTACTATCTGTTATTACAGCATGGAAGTATAGCACAGAAAGTAATTTCCTCATTACATACTGGCAACATCACATGATTTATACACAGTAATCGTACATGGGCACATTCCACCTGTCACATACTCTTTGCAAGGAGCCTCTATGACCCTGGAAGAGCATCATAATATCACATAAAGAAAAAAGGACAGTAGGGTGGCCTGTCTTCACATGATTAGTCACAGGCACTACAGCGACCTCATTTGTGAAACATTATGTCGACAAGAAACCATTTATTTTTCATCAGGTTCTAATAACAACCTAAGCAAACACAGCTGAAAGCAGAATAAGCCAAACCTGAAGATGTTCATGAACCTGGAGTTTGTGCTGAGGTTCTTATCCCACTCAGGTTTCTATGATTCAAATCCTGATCACGCTACAAAACTCAAACACAAGTTATTTTGACTGCATTTTCCTGAGAGGCGTTATGGGTTGCCTTTTTATATTAATTGAGCTAAGCAAATAAAATATGACTTTTATATCGGGCTACATCAAAAAGGGTGTGTGAGATATGTGTGATAATACACCTCACTATTAATAATGCTAAACAATGATTAATAATAAGCTGTAGTTACATTAGCTGTTAATTTGCATGATGCTAAGCCAGCACCAATTAAAAACTAGTTTAACAGACCTGCTCTGTCAATAGACACTGGCATTTATTCAGATCACCAATGGGGAAAACACCAATTTTCAGGTGAAGGAAAAACTTGCCGACTCATATGTTATTCATGTGACCCATTTATGTGTCACCATTTTTTCGTCTGGTATCTACTTCTCAGTAATACAATCATGCTCCAGAACTGGCAGGAAAACCAATCAGAACTGAGTGGCTCATAACGAGAGGCCTTAAAGAGACAGAATTCAGTGAGGGAAATGTGCAAGTTAAGTTTTCTTTTACGCAGCAAGATATCTGTTTCTAGAAGGTGCAATTTGTGTGCTTCTTTTAAGGATGCAATACAAGCATGTTAAAGATAATGTTATTTTCAAGTTTTTCAGAAAACCCCCAGGTTTTAGGAGCTTACGCTTAAAATGCATTTAAATGATAAAAAAATATATATATATTACGAATAAACTGTAAAAGCTCTTACAGTAAAACAGGTCTGTATTTAAACCACAATTTTTCCAATTTAAAGACAAGTTTTCAAGGCCTGAATAACAACAGGGTTTTAAATAAAATACAGACAACTATATATGGCAAAGCAAATTCATAAACATAATAGTATATTTTTGCTTCTAGTTTCATAGCAGTATGTGTTTGTAAATTTCACTGATTACTGATAAATTCAGGTTAAGATTAAAATGTTAGATTATTTGTAGAAAATTTAAAAATGGCTGCTGAATAAATTACACTGGTAAATAAACTCTAACCCTCCTTCTATGCTCATCCATGATAGAGATTAATAGTTAAAATGACAGATGAAGAAAACTATTATCTGACCTTTGTAAAAATCTAGGAAATTAGTAATAATTAAATGTAAACATGTTGTATGACACCTGAGTTGGTTCTATTGCGTGTACCTGTGTAAAATTGCTGTTCTGGTTGCAGTTTCAAAGCAGCCCACTCAGCTTCATCGTTGTCACTGAACATGTCTGTGCAAGGTGATGGTCAGAGGAAGAATTTACATTAACTCATCAACTATGCTGGAATATAACTTTGGGATAATTGTGCTTCAGTGTTTGGCTGTATGGATTGAAACCCACATTAAAAACTGTGGATTTCAGTTTCAAATATTAGCTTGTGACCCCGTCAAAGTAAAACAGCATCTAGCAGAATAAAGAATGAACAATAAAACGGGCCAGACAGCCGCATTTCAGTGACTTTGTGAATGTAACCAGTGCAGGATGACAGCCCCCATTCTTCTTCAACGTCAGAAAACGTGTTTGTTCACCTCATGCACCTAACAAAGGGGGCAACAGATGCAGTCTGGACTGCATACAAGATACAAGAATTAAAATATAAGACATCTATTTTTTTGGTTTTGTTTGGGTAATTCTAAGCAAACTCAAAAGCTGTCATATTTTCACTATGGAAACTAAATCTAAACCAGGAGTCCCTTATGAGAAAGTTAGTTAGGTCCCTCAGGGATCTCTCCTCAGTCCTCAGACCAGAAACATGAGAGAGGAGTGATCTGGTCATGCCAGGACTGAGAAGTGAGAAACAATCAGAAAAAGGGATCGGTATATTGCTCGTGGCTGTGCACTAAGCCTAGTGCTTCAGTAGCACAATTACCACAGTGTTGCTGGCTTTAAAACTTGAGGTTTTTATAAGGCACTGTTTTTTGTTTTTATCTTCCTTCTTGTATTGAAGGAAATCTACTCCATTTGTGGTCTGCATAGATAACATTATAGAAGGTAGAAAACTAGAGTATCTGAGTGGGTCTGCAAAATTCTGCAACCATATTTGAAGCCATCTCATGGCACCTCATTGTGATGGTAATGTGACAGTCACATTACCATCACATGATAACACTGAATAACAACAATCTTGTAGTCAGCTACTTGGTAAACCCTCAAAGCCCAGTTCCGGAGTGTATCTGTGCGTGTCAGCTTCAGGACTGTCTGGTCATCCTCCAGGTGATGACGCTTCCTAGAGCCACGCCAGCGATGAACATGATAATAAGGCTGTAGGTGTGTACGCTCATAGACGACACACTCTGCATGGACGCCGCCGCCAGCTCGGAGAAACTGTTGATCTGTGAACACGCATGCACGCACACTAGGTTTTAATTCAATACTTCCAGAAACTATGAAACCACACGTATTGAAATGTGGAACAAAACTGTAAATTACATCAGAAGACCAAAGTAGATTGAACAGATATGACCACTGACAAGTTTTACACATGAAAAATACCTAGAGCAATCTTGTTAGGAGCTACAGAAGGGGAAGTAATTTTAGAGATAATCCACATCCCTTCTCTTTTTGCATGTTTAATTGGGTTGTAGATTTCATTTTATGTAACCATTTCCTCTTAAAATAACAGCTTCAGAATCTTTTTGTTGGTGCACTCATATACTCATAATAGTCAGCTTGTAATAAAACAACAATCTTCAAGAAATGTGGTTAACACTTGGCGGTCCTACATCATATGCCACCAGGTATGGGCCTTCAGCCTGCTATAAAAGGAAAGCTGAGTTTGTATTCTCAGTACTGACATCATAGCAGAGGTAAAGATGCCGAATAGGTCAGAGTGACAGAGCATAAGCCTGGACAATAGTAAATCCTGAACTGGCTTTCATTTCTTGAAGAGATCCTTTCAAAATAAAAGGCTACAAGTCAGATGTGAGCTGACCTCCAGAATAATGGCCATTCCCAGCATGTGCCCTGAAAGAAAAACAACAATGTAAATGTAAGACTACTGAACTTACCCATCCTCCGTGGTCCCGAATCCAGCCCAGGAGATTGGTCCTGAAGAAGTCCACAGTCCAATTCAGGATCTCCCTCACTGACTGAGGAAGATGAGCTTCCACCATCTGATGGAAACGCAGACATGAAGTTAAAAATAGTGCAATGGTGAGACAGCAGCCGTGTCACTTCTTAAAGAACACAATTACTCTCCAAACCAATTCAATTCAATTCAATTTTATTTATATAGCGTCAATAACAATACAAATCGTCTCAAGACGCTTTACAAAAACCCGGCCTGAAACCCCCAGAGCAAGCCAGAAGGCAACGGTGGCAAGGAAAAACTCCCTTTTAACAGGAAGAAACCTCGAGCAGAACCCAGCTCATATGGAGGGACCCATCTGCCTAAGGCCAGCCGGGTACAGACAGAAGAAAGAGAGAAGAGAACAGCAAAGAGAGAAGAGAAGAGAACAGCAAGATAAACATACATCTGTCATAGATACACATATCTGACTAAAGTGTACATGTGGAATCTTATGATACAAACTGATGATGTTACATGACAGTTTGAAAATGTAAGAGGAATCATAGGCAGGTTGGAGAATTGTTCATTCAGGTAGGAGTGGATAACTGCAGGATTCCATGAAGACTGGGCAGGCTGATGAGACCACGACAACAGATGTAGTATAGAGCTCCACGGGAAACACACCACTCCAGGCCAGAGATACTCACAAGAAGAGGGGGGAAGAGGGGGGAAGGGGGGTGGGGGGGTGGGACACACACAGCAGTAAACATTCTACATAGTAATAGCACAGAATTGTATGACTAGTAGTATATAGGAAATTAGAGGGCAAGAGCTCTGTGCCAGAGAAAAGAAAGTGGAGGATGCGAGAGAGGAGAGAGAAGAAAGAAGGAGGACATGTGTTTGGTGCATCGTCCCCCAGCAGCCTAGGCCTATAGCAGCATAACTAAGGGATGGTTTAGTCCAGCCCTAACTATAAGCCTGATCAAAAAGGAAAGTCTTAAGCCTGACCTTAAAAATAGAGAGAGTGTCTGCCTCCCGAACCCAAACTGGGAGCTGGTTCCACAGGAGAGGAGCCTGATAGCTGAAAGCTCTACCTCCCATTCTACTTTTTGAAATTCTAGGAACCACAAGTAGGCCTGCACTTTCAGACCGAAGTGATCTGCTGGGATGATATGGTACAATAAGGTCTTTAAGATACGATGGAGCTAGGCCTTTAAGGGCCTTGTATGTAAGGAGGAGGTTTTTAAATTCTATTCTAGACTTTAAAGGGAGCCAGTGAAGAGAAGCTAAAACTGGAGTAATATGATCTCTCTTGCTAATTCCTGTCAATGCTCTTGCTGCGGCATTTTGAATCAACTGGAGGCTTTTTAAAGAGCTATTTGGACAGCCAGACAGTAATGAATTACAATAATCCAGTCTGGACGACACAAATGCATGAACTAGTTTTTCAGCATCACTCTGAGACAGGATGTTCCTAATTTTGACGATATTACGCAGGTGAAAGAAGGCAGTCCTGGTCACTTGCTTTATGTGACATTTAAAGGACATATCCTCATCAAATATAACACCAAGGTTTTTTACAGTAGTACTGGAGGCCAAGGTAATGCCATCCAAAGACACCATGTGATTAGATAATGAATCTCTGAGATGCTTAGGACCAAATACAATAACTTCTGTTTTGTCTGAGTTTAAGAGTAGGAAATTACAGGTCATCCAAGCCTTTATGTCTTTAAGGCATGCTTGGAGTTTAACCAGCTGATTAGTTTCATCTGGTTTCATAGATAAATATAGCTGGGTGTCGTCTGCATAGCAATGAAAGTTTATGCCATGTTTTCTAATAATCTTGCCTAATGGCAACATGTATAACGTGAAGAGTATTGGTCCTAGCACAGAACCCTGAGGAACTCCATAACTTACTTTTGTATAAGTAGAGGAATCATTATTGACATGAACAAACTGGAATCTGTCAGATAGATAGGATTCAAACCAGTCTAATGCAGTTCCTTTAATCTTGACCTCACTTTCAAGTCTCTGTAGTAAAATATTATGATCAATAGTGTCAAATGCAGCACTAAGATCTAGCAGAACAAGTATAGAGACAAGTCCAATGTCTGAAGCCATGAGGAGATCATTGGTAACTTTAACCAAAGCTGTTTCTGTACTATGATGAACTCTAAAACCTGACTGAAACTCTTCAAACAGACCATTCCTGTTTAAATGGTCACACAACTGATTAGCAACAACTTTTTCTAGAATTTTGGAAATAAAAGGAAGGTTGGAGATTGGTCTATAGTTGGCTAAAACATCTGGATCTAGAGTGGCTTTCTTGAGTAAGGGCTTAATTACAGCAACCTTAAAAGACTGAGGCACATATCCTGTTAATAAAGATAAATTTATCTGGTTCAATATGGAGGTGTTAATTAATGGAAAAACTTCTTTGAGCAATTTAGTTGGGATTGGATCTAGAAGACAGGTTGATGGTTTAGATGCTGTAATTGTTGAAGAGAGCTCAAGAAGATCTACTGGGGAGAAGGATTCCAGATATTGATAAGGTCTTACAAAAGTTTCTAATGTCGCTGTACTTGCATCTTTAACAGCTGTTGGAAGGATGCCTTGAATATTTTCTCTAATGCCGACAATTTTATTAGTAAAGAAGCTCATGAAGTCATTACTACTGAGGGCTAAAGGAATAGATGGCTCAACAGAGCTGTGGCTCTTTGTCAGCCTGGCTACAGTGCTGAAAAGAAATCTGGGGTTGTTCTTGTTTTCTTCTATTAATGATGAATAATATGCTGTTCTAATACTACTGAGAGCTTTTTTATAAGTTGTTAAACTATCTTTCCAGGCTATGCGAGCTTCTTCAGAATTAGTGGAATGCCAAATTCTTTCTAGCTTTCGGGCTGCCTGTTTTAAACAGCGCAACTGTGAATTATACCATGGAGCTAGCCTCCTCCTATTTATGACCTTCTTTTTCAGAGGAGCAACTAAGTTTAAAGTTGAACTAAGCGATGCTGCAGTGCCATCGACAAAATAATCTATTAGTGCAGGGGTTAAATTGTGGTTGCTGTTGTCCACAACATTGGTACATGGCACTGAGGTAAATAAAGAAGGAATTAATTCTTTATATCTAGTTACAGCATTGTCAGACAAACATCTACTGTAATGAAATGTCTTTTCAGTTCCTGTGTAATCCATTATTGCAAATTCAAAGGTTATGAGGAAATGATCAGACAAAAGAGGGTTATGAGTAAATACTATTAAACCTTCAGTTTCTATGCCATATGTTAGGACAAGATCTAAGGTGTGATTAAAACTGTGAGTTGATCCGTTTACGTTCTGAGAAAAGCCAATTGAATCTAATAATGATGTAAATGAGGAGCTAAGGCTGTCACTGCCAACATCAACATGGATGTTAAAGTCACCTACTATAATGACTTTATCTGTTCTAAGAACTAAATCACATAAAAACTCAGAGAATTCAGCTAAAAACTCAGAATAAGGAGCAGGTGGGCGATACACCACAACAAAAAGAATTGGTTTTTGTATTTTCTGGTCTGGATGGGGAAGACTAAGAGTAAGACTTTCAAATGAATTAAAGCTCTCCTTAGGTCTAGGATTAATAGATAAATCAGAGTGGAAGATTGCTGCCACTCCTCCTCCTCTACCTGTGCTTCTAGGAATATGATAATTACTATGACTGGGTGGAGTAGACTCATTTAAACTAACATATTCATCATCCTGTAGCCATGTTTCAGTCAAACTAAATAGATCAATCTGATGATCAGTTATCAGATCATTCACTAAAAGAGATTTAGATGAGAGAGATCTGACATTTAAAAGACCACATTTAATTTTCCTATTCTTCTGTTCTACCAATGAACTTGTACTGATTTGTATCAGGTTCCTATGAGAAACTCCTCTTTTGTTATTTATTGGTTTAAATAATCTGGGAGCAGACAGAACATCTATAGAGTTGATAGAGTTTAGGGTGTGAGACAGTCCTAGAGAAGCGGCAGAGAAGTGTGTAAGACTACAACTCCGCCTCCTGGTCTGAACTCTGGGTTGTCATGGTTTCGGGGGGTTAATAAAATCGGCCATATTCCTAGAGATGAGAGCAGCACCCGCTAAAGTTGGGTGGATGCCATCTCGCCTAATCAGACCAGGCTTTCCCCAGAAAGTGTGCCAATTGTCAATAAAGGCCACGTTGTTTTCTGGACACCACCTAGATAACCAGCGATGGAATGACGACGTGCGACTAAACATGTCATCATTGGTCAGGTTGGGCAGGGGACCAGAGAAAACTACGGAGTCCGACATAGTTTTAGCAAAATTACACACCGATTCCACATTAAGTTTTGTGACCTCCGACTGACGTAACCGGGTGTCGTTACTGCCGACGTGAATAACAATTTTACTGTATTTAACCTTAGCCTTAGCCAGCAGTTTGAGGTAAGATTTAGTGTCGCCCGCTCTGGCCCCTGGAATGCATCTAACTATGGTCGCTGGTTTCTCTATCTTCACGTTCCGCAAAATGGAGTCGCCAATCACCAGAGTTGGTTTCACCCCAGGCCTGAATCTTTTGCCCCAGAATGTGACAACACATTAAGAAATAAGGGTTAAAACTACCAAAACTTAATCTTGGTTCCTAATGCCTATTTAATTATTTTTGTAACGTTTATATTTTCTAAACAATCAACAATCAATTCTAGACTCTGGCTGTTGGAACACAACGGTTCTGTGTCCACCCTGCTCACTTGACATTAGCATTGACATTACCAACTCGAGGCACTCCTTTGAAAGAGGATTCATTCAGTTGTTCATTAAAACACTGCTCATACTCTGACTTTAGCTTGAAAAGAGATACTTGATCATATTTGAAACATAAAAACAGGTAAGGAGGGTAAGAAGGAAAATATGTACCCATTAGGGGTTGTACAGAGTAGTTGACTAGCTGGTTTGTCGACTTCACTGTTGTGCCAAGACGCTTTAAAAATCATATTGACTAGTCACTGACGACATGACAATAACAACACGGACGCCTCCGAGAAGACAGGTGAGGAGCCCAGTGAGTCATTGCAGCAAACGAGAAGCGGTTCATCAAGTGTGTGGAAATACGTCACTTAAGATGAGGCCCATATGACCATGACATGCAAAATATGTAAGTCAGTCCTACTGCAATGCACGCTCATCTGAAAAGTCATCCCCTAATGCTAGCAGAGAAACGGTCCAAATCCTCTAGACAGCAGTCAATTAACAACAGTCATCTTTAAAAAAAATCTGAACTCATCCAATAATAATACTCATTGCCTTAGACTTTACTAGTAGGATTGATGAACTTTCATACAAGCCTTTTAGAACAGGTCCAAATAAGTCTATTAAGGTGTTTAATATAGAGTGTTTACAAGATGTTGAGACTGTTAAGCTTAACAACAAGAAATGTGAGTACACGTCCAGTCCTTTCTACTTACTTTTGTTGTTTTTAATTTTTGTTTCATTTATCACTTCTCGACACCTGACTACAGCTTCCCTTTATGACAATTTGTGTACCAGCATGTCTGATGTAAGTACTTCCTGATGGTAAAGCAAGTCACACACTGCTCACATTCTTTGATGGTGAGGAGGTTTCTCAGAATTTCAACACTGTAATGAACATGTGACAACAAAGACGTTCTAAAAAATGAGGAGTGCTGATTTAGATTTTTTCCAAGAGTGATTCTGACGTGCAGCAAAGAGAAGCCAACCCACCCTGACAGCCAGCTTTCCGGCAACATAGAAGAGCACAGCGATCCTCTCCCAGGTGATCCCGTGTTCAAAGACTTTGGATGCCACTTCTTTAAATCTGTCCCACTTGGAGCCAGAACCACAAGCAACCCCGTCTATTGCACTGGAGGAAAACACATTAGAGCATTAGGGCAAATATTAGCCCTGAGATAAAACCAAAACAAAACAAAACAAAAAAAAAGACAGCTCACTCTTGGAACTCCTTGTCATCCCGCACTCTGTCGCCAATGATGCGGATCATCTTGCCCAGCTGGGTCACCATCTTCTTCTCCTGCTCAGTCTTTACACTCACAGGCAGTGGAGTGAGGGGTGGGACATCCTCTGAGGGTATATCCCTCAGCTCCTCTTCTATGACCCTGGAAGAGAATAGTCAAAGTCAGTTTCCAAATTGCACCAATTTAGCTTTTCACACATAAAAACAACAACAGCGAGTTATGGTACTGACAGCTATGTGGGGACAATTCATTCTGAACTGAAAATTACGTAGGCAGGTCTAACTGGAGCTGCAGCTGACAATGAAGAGCAACACAACATGTTCCGACTGCGGTTCATTAGTGTTGGTGTCATTTGTTGCTGCTATTTATCATGGCAACAGGGTTTTATTTTGAAACCTGTCAGCACAAGTTTAGTAAAATGTGCCGAATGCCAAAATTATCCTACATGTTTTAATCTGCCTCGATGCAACCAGAATCTGCAACTTCTCCGCTCACACTGTGCAGGTCAATCGCCTAGTCAAAACATGGAGATCACACTGAACGTAAACACCTAGTCTTTGCTTCAGTTGTCCAGTGACAATTTAATAAAGTTTATTTAAAGAAGATACCTGTGTCTTAAGCAACTCCGACTACAGCTACAGTTTCAGAATACAAAACATTCAGCTAGAAATTTCTAGCTAAATTAGTTCTAAATTAGTTTTTACTAATAAAATGACAGAAACAAAATGAGGTATGAATGGGAAAAAGATGGCAAGTCACAACTTATAATTCACTACAATGACAAGTCGCAGGGTTGACAAGGTAAAATGTTTGTCTTATCTTGTTTTGCACGCTCTTTGCCAACCGGTGAGTCACATACTTTACTTCTTCTACGTTAAAGTTCATCTACGTTTCTGTTTGAGCATCAAATTGAAAGTATCTGCTAAGCCTGTGACTGGATAATATACTATGTATGATAACGCTTGCATAAACCCTGAAGTGATAAGCATTTACGGTAATGCGACCTGGTGACTTAGGAATGTAACTGTAACCCAGTAACTGAACCATACTGCTGGCTTCAGTTTCAGTCTGAAGATGACACATTAATCCGTTTCCAAACATGAAATTACATTTGATCTATTTGAACACATACAAAGTACTATCATTTTTCCCCCTAATTTAACCATACAAAGATCCCTGACAGGCTCACAGAATACATGATGATCAAGTCATAAATTCTTGTTGTGAAATGACAAAACCTGTCTCCACCCAGTTGCCCCTTTTCATAATGTGCGTGCTAACGGCCAACGTCCGGAAACAAGAATGATGACAAACAATTGAATACAAATGCTGCATGATACAGCATGTCTTTGGACAGTGGGAGGAAGCTGGAGTGCCCGGAGAGAATCCACGCAGACACAGGGAGAACATGCAAATTCCAACCCGGAAAGGCCCAATTGGACGATAGATTCAACAAAAACATTCACGTAATTAATGACTGTGAACCCGTCTATGGGTTGCACAAAAATGACAGTAAGGGATGTCCGTTCTTTAGCCTAACTTACACAGTCTGTGCAGGTGACCATGCTCTATATGTTGTTGTTGTTACCGACACCTCTTCGATGTTGTCATACAAATTAAGAGACAAACTCAGACAGGTAGTCTTTTTTTGTTGCCCAAGATGCAGCAGATCAGCTGACAAGACTACACAAGATAAAATCCATTAAGTGTTGTACAGATGTTATTTATATTGGGCTATTATCTGGATGATCTTGTAGACTGAACATGGCAGACAAAAGCTTTACCAGATATAAGAAAGCTATGTTTTTCCAGGACAATGGAAACTGAGCATCTCCACTTCCACCCTTTTGTAATGCGGGACAACGTGTCTAAGAAGCAGCACATTCAAAACCTGCTTTGAAATAGCCAGTTCAGTGCTATCACAGTCAACATGAAAGTGATGTAAACTGACCTCTGAAGTAATATTCACAAGGTGTGAAATACATGTTGATCCGTCACAAGTAGCCCTTTAATGGGGCACGTAATGATTTGTATTGTAAATAAACAGTCAAAATAATGATGTTTGCTTCAATTACTGTAAGTGACACACCCAATTCTGGGAGACCAGTGCTCAGTGGCTGTTCATGTACTTCATTATCTGAGCAATGACGCACATCCTGGTTTATGAGCAGTGCTATTTACTGTGTGAATCAGGTAACAGCGCGTACGGAAACGAAACTGAAACAGAAAGAGCCTTTTGCAGCTTCACTGGGCTGATAGATTTGTCTGTTTGACACCTGGACTGCAGCTAATTATTTTTATTTTATTTTATTTTTCTCAACTAGTCGCTAGGTCTAATTTGTGTAAATGACAATCAGAACTGATTGTTCTGTGTGAACAGCCTACATAAGCAACATTTATGAACCAGGAAGCAGCTTTTCTTTTTTTTTTTCTTTCATTTTTTAAAAAATTAATTTCAGTGATTTAGTGATTCTATAAATTGTCAAAGCTTACTTGTATGTGTAAGAAATGAATACACAGTTTAGACAGACAATTTAGATTTCTTCTTTTTTTAAAAGTCAAATTATGGGGAAACAAACTGGGACAAGAACATTTTCCATACGTGGGATACATAAACTAATAACTGATTCAGTCAAGATAGCTGCTTATCTGAAGTACTGATCAAATAAATATAAAATACATGATTTTACTATGTGTATGGCGCATATTGTATCTACAGACAGTCAGTGGGAGAATTTCCTGGTTGTTTTGTTGTGGTTTTTCTCAGTCATGTAGACTAAAACCTAACTAATTTTCGAGACATTAATTGATTAAACTAATCAACAATGGTAACATGTGTTTCTTTTAGCGTTATGTAACAAAATATTCATTTAAAAAAATATTAATGACCATGTTGATTTGGGCTGGTGGGAGTCGTTATTTGTTTGTTTGTTTTTCATCAATAAATACAGGGTCTCTTGACGAATGACTAAGAATAAAAGTCAATAAAAATGAACTCACTCTTTGATCAGGGCTTCTCCTATTCTCTCATCTGTGGGGAAATCAAATTGAGAGGCGTTATAATAACGGGCTAGAAAATGAGTTACAGTCATCTTCATGCCGACTAAAATACATAAATAAAACACTTAACGTCCAGATACGATACAGATCATTTGACTTAAGCTGTCAGCTTTCAGGCTTACCTGACATCCCGTTCCCTTCACACGCCATGGTTTGAAGAAAAAGTTACTTTAATAGTTTAAAGGAACTTGTCTTGCAAAATCTGCCCCTCCTTTCCTTCCGTGTCACGCAAAACCTCTGTTAAAAAATAAAAAACAGTACTTTGTGAAAAACGACATATATTCAAATAAGTCGGTGTTTATTCCGAGTGGCAAAAGTCGTAACTCTTAGACACAAATGAAGTGTTTGGAATCTTGTTCGGTATATTCAACGGTTTCACTCTGCTGAGCTTTAAAGGGAGGGAACGCCGCCGTCCGTCACTGAAATACATCCGTGTAGAAACATGAGTCATGATTTTTACCTTCATCTACACGGAATGTCCTGTTTCCATAATTAGAGCACGACAATAGACGACAACTGCTGTCAACTCAGCCAAGAGGGGAGGAGTCCATGCAGTAAAGACAATTACGTTATGTTTACAGTGCCTTGTGTTTACAGCAAAAGTTTTGATAGCTGTCTCAGAAGAAAGAAAGAAAAGTACCATGAGCAAAAACCTGAACCATTCATTCATTCATTTTCTGTAACTTTTCTATGCCAAGGCCCCCTAAACAGCATTAGCTTCTGGCCGAGGACCCCCTTTGCAAGCCCACAGACAATGCTACAAAATATGTAAAGAAACATCAACTTTTAGAATGTTTTTTTTTTTTTCTGTCCATTTTGCATTAGCTACACGCTAGCTTGAGGAGTTTGATAAATGACTCAAATCGCCTGGTCTACACTGATTATGAGGTCATGAGCGATGTTTGTTTGTTGTTGTTCAGGGAATCAGAAAGATGAGCATGGCAAATAACATTTAGATATGATATATCATTAATAATTATATTTTATGATAATGATTTAAAAATAATTCGATTATATTTTATAATAATGATTAAAAATAATTAGATTATATTTTATAATAATGATTAAAAATAATTAGATTTTTTTTTTTTGCTATTTTTTTCTCATCTTCCCTCCAATTGTCTGAGGCCCCCCTAGCGCCCCCTGGCGGCCCCCTACTTTGAAAACCACTGCTCAAGAGGGTCACAGGGAGCCTATCCCAGCTGTCATCGGGCGAGAGGCGGGGTACAGGGACACAGAGAGACAGACAACCATTCACGCTCACATGCACACCTACGGCCAATTTAGAATCACCAATGAACCTAACCAGCATGTCTTTGGATGGTGGGAGGAAGCTGGAGTACCCAGAGAGAACCCACGCAGACACAGGAAGAACATGCAAACTCCACACAGAAAGGCCCCAGTCAGCCGGTGGAGTCAACAAATAGATTCATGTAATTAATAATAATAAGAAAAAACAGATTTTTGTAATTATTTAATTAAATAGATAATAATAAAAATAGCTACACACTGTTTTACACTATAGATTTGTACATATGTTCGTGGTGCTTTACGCAGACATGCTATTGTGAAATTTGTCACATTACATAAATCTTTGCAGAGTTTATGACTAATTTCATCTAAACAAAACGTGCATTTTTTTGAGCGCAACATTTATGAATGAATGTGAAACACAAACAATCCTGACAACTGTGTCAGAGGCAGATTACATTATATACAGATACTGTATAACCGCCCTAGAAAGAGTGACGTGATCTTTCTGTTGGCTGAACTAGAGCTTAACGCCTTGGCAACAGGTTTGTCAGTCACACATAAAGAAGGTAGAAGAGTGATTGTATCCTTTCATGAGCACCATGAATCACATCAGTAATGTGAAAAAAACAGCTGTGTACCAAACCAAGTACACATTAAATGGACATTTTGTGATAAAATGCATACTCAAAGTTAAAAATCAACAACTGCAAAAAGTCAATCAACAGAAAAAAAATCAGATCAGTTGCTTGGTAAAAGAAATTCTGTTTAGGAACAAAGACTTTTATACAAATAGAATTCTCAACCCCAATATCAGAACCTCAGTATTTCCTGGTAACAAACTGACTTTGGGAGATGTGCCAGGAAAAAGCCATTGTTTTTAAAAAGAACATTAGATATTTGATATTTCTAGGTAAATTGCATTATAACTTGTTGTATATGTTTCAAAATAAAGTTTAAAACCATGGTCACAAATCTTACATTTTACAGGAGCCGCTGATAAAGTACCCAATCAATACTGTAAGTCAAACAAGAAAGGAGGACAACATAATAATACTAATAATAATGATTCAATAGGTCAGGCAACTGAAACTTCTAATGACCAAATGAAACTACCTGCCATCTGTTTTCATCACGCCCATTCCTCCTCAGTAACAGCTGACTAAACAGTATTGTGCAAGATAACTACAGCAAATACATGTTACTCCATTACAACAGCATGAGAAGCACCTGTAGAAAGCTATTGCACCACAAATATCTTGAGACGATCCTTGTTTTTTTGCAGATCTTTGAGGAAATGGTTCAGTACGCCTACATTTACAACCTTTGGATGGACAACTGACTGCCTACGATTAATGGAAAATAACAAGCTCCGGGATGCTTTTGCTGGAGAAGGCCTACGCCCAGTCACTAGTACAGATTGTGCTTTGTCTAGAAATAGAGAATGATAGGTGTAACCTGTCTAATTTAAATCGTGGCCATCTGATGCTCTCATTATTGTGTCATGCCATTCTATGAATGGACAAGGATTTGCAAAGATATTCAAATTATATGAAATGAATCACTCATCTGTTAGAAAATTAATCTGCGAGGGATGTAGATTTTTAACAGTGAATGACCATCCAAGCAAATTCTGGCCTGGTGCAGATTATTTGAAGTCTTAAAGAATATATTATATGTCCTAACAGCATATGTTTGAAACGAATTTGACCTACGTGCAAGGCATGCCAGGAAAAAGCCTTTGCTCTCCAAGAAGATCATCAGAGCAAAACCGCTTGGCACTGGAAAATGTGGGCAATGACCACAATTTGAAACAGGCACTACTACACATGCAAGAATACCCCCAAACATCTTGCAGCTAATGGAACTTTGCATGCAGCGGTCAAAGATTTCAGAGAATGAAGAAGAACGTTACATCTACCACGATCAGATCCTACATGTACGATTTAGTCAGATGTATGTGTCTATGACAGATGTTTATCTCGTTCCTCCTATCCTCTCTTTTCTCTCGCTTTTCTGTCTCTATCCAGCAAGTCTCAAGCAGATGGGTCCCTCCATATGAGCTGGACTTCTTCTCAAGCTTTCTTCCTGTTAAAAGGCAGTTTTTCCTTGCCACCGTCGCCTTCAGGCTTGCTCTGGGGGTTTCATGCCGGGTTTTGTAAAGCGTCTTGAGACGATTTGTATTGTTATTGATACATAAATGAAAATTGAAACTGAAATTGAAATTGAAATGTTTTGATATTTTTCTTGATTTCTTGATTCATCTGTAACAATGTTTCAAGACAAATCCAGTGATTATCTGTCCAAATGTGTAAACACAAAAAGAAAGAAAGAAAATCATGAAAAAAAGTGTTACTAAACTATCTTTCAAAAACAAACCTCTGTTTTCAAGTGATTATAAGACTTTATCATTCACTCAAAGACCAAGCTAAGTTGACATTGCTTATGGAATGATTTGGGGATTTTTATCTTTATAATTAGAGATGAGAAGAAATGTGATATCACCTACAATAGTTCCAAATGGAATGGAATTCCAACATGATTAACCAATTTAATTTTACGTATAATTTAGGGGGAGGAAATCCAAAACTTTTTTCCATTAAAAAATGGATAAAAATGTGTCATTATAGAAAGACATTTTGCCTTCACAGTCAAAGCCTTTTAACTTGGGGTTTTCTGATGTTACAGCCATAAAAGGGGCAGGTTTTTACTTGTTTTACCCACAGGCGACTGGTGGCAGGACTGACGGTATTTAGTTTCGGTCTCCTCTTCCCTCCCTTCTCGTAATCACAATATCAGCCTTTGCATAACACCTCCTTCTGCAAAGAGGTGCTTGTCAGACCGGTTCCCAGCCTGGGTTTGTGTGTTCCTTTTAGGGGAAGCCCTCGTAGCCAGAATATAAAGCTCATGAAACAGCATTAGTTCAGAGAAAGGTGTAACAGACTGCTGTTTCATGCTCCTGGTCTTGCAACTGACATTTTTGGAATATTTTTAACACATCTCACAGGAGCTTCACAGGACGTTGAATGTGTGAGTGCAGGTGAGTGCTGCTTTTAAGTTTCAACTTCAAACACTTTTTAACATTCATGTATATTTTGTTTCACTGTGGTGTCATGGTTTTGGCTTTATACCTTTTGCTGTGATTTCTTTGTTTGACCTCAGTAGTTGAGTTTGATCATCTGTTTGATAAGTAGCATTTTTGTCTCAAACCCTTCTTTCTTCCCATCTGGCAATTTCTGACTGGCGTTTGTACATGGCGATTTAGGGCTCCAGAATGACAATAGTAAAAAGAGTGAAACATTTTAAACAGTGTGTGTGACCTCACCGCCATGTAGGCTACTAGAAATGTGAAGAATGTTAACTGCTGTCAGCTTTACTTACAATACACAGCTTAAACAGAGAATATAACAACCTAGTGTCCTTCACAGTGTCAGACGCAAACATTTTACACATTTGTACTACACACAATTCACTTAAGAAGAGTAAATGAAACAGCCAACCAAAAATAACCTGGCCAGGAACTCTCACACAGATAACATGTGCACAAGCATAAACCCACTCACAAGCGTTGTTTACGTCCTTCTCCACAGTCACAGAATAAATTATTATCTAATTTCTGGGGTGGCTATGACATGATTAGGTAAAACAGTAACACTGAGAGCTAGTAAAATCCAGTTTATTAGAACAAACACAGCCGGGGCGTGGCTCTGAAAAATGCAGGCAGGTACATGGAGATTTCCTTATTCCTGTGTAGGAAGGATAAGGTGTACTACTACTGTTTGAGAGGTAAGGTCGGTGGCATTTTCCTTTCAACTTACCTACTGATTTTCAGTAATTTGTCTTTTCTTCTTCTTAAGTTGGTGACGAAATTTGTGTACAAATGTCTTGTCAAGTTCCTGTCTTCCAGTAAATAACATTTGGAGTGCTCTGTTATTCTTGGCAAATATAAAATATCAAGTTTTAGCGCTGATAATTATGTTGGCTTGTGTTGTCCAAACAGAGCACCGAGGGGTCACTGAGAGTGGACAAAAAGAGTCATTCCCCAGAGAAACCAGCTGTGTTGTTCATCACATTCTCTGTCATAAGTCCACTTCCTCTCTTCAACCTTATAATATGATCCATGTTATTCTCATAATATAAAATATGCTCTCAGGAACACGTTGTTGCCTCTTGTTAATGATGGGGTGATTATATTTGACTTCTGTCCTTAGTTATGAATAAAAAAAAAAGTCCATCAAAGGTTTGTGAAATTCTGTGAAATTGGTGAGGCAACTGTATTAATTCATCTTTGGGTTCTTAAAATGCAAAACAGTATGCAGAATTCAAAGTCTTATTTTGGTATATAGAATGTGGACAATGATGAACAGTGTATGCTCATCAGTAGTCCTAGTGTCCTCAGGGACTCTGAGTCACAGGGCAGTCTACTGTGATCTGGAAAGGAAGCAGCGCAAAGATTTAGAGGATGCACTTTAGCGTTCTTTGCCCAAAAATGAGAATGAGGTCCTGCATGTGCATGAAGCCTGAAAACGCCTGGTGTCTGTCATCTGCAGCTGTGAGACTTCAGTGTCTGGACCATGTTCTCCTCTGCCATCCCGTACAAAAACCAGCACTATGCTGACCTGAAGAAGGACTGTATCCGGGACAAGACACTGTTTGAGGATCCAGAGTTCCCAGCCGTCAATTCATCACTGTATTTTAGGAAACCGCCTCCTGGTACTGTGCAGTGGAAACGACCAGGGGTGAGTGGTGCATCTGGAATGTCATTATTGTTGCAAATGCGTGACAGATACATTTTACTGAACAAAGAACTTTTAGGTGTGATCATTTTGTAAACAATTGTCTAGGTTTGCCCTAAGTTTATTTAGATTTGTTCCTTTTTGTTCAGTAACGTCTCTGACAAATATTTAATGAAGTGTGAAAAACTTTTGTGTTCTAGGAGATAAGCGCAGAACCTCATCTGTTTGTGGAAGGCATCAGCTCTCATGACTTGAACCAGGGAGTTGTGGGAAACTGCTGGTTTGTCGCTGCCTGCTCCTGCCTGGCTTTAAAGCCAAACCTCTGGAAAAAGGTGAGTGAACTCAGGCCCTTTATTCTGACTGTGGAAGCACTGGTAAATAAACAGTAATAAGACCGATGTATAAATCAAACTACAGTGGTAGAATATGTTTGACTCATGAGTAACAAAGCCAAATTCACCAAAATCACATCACATTGTATATATTTTATTTTTACGCGAAAAGTCAAAGACAAAGCACTGTAACAACCGAATGAGATCAATAAATCAAACGTCTGCTTTATAGGTTTCAAAATGAAGTTTCATACCGTAGTTAGATATTTTACATTTTACAGGAGCCATTTATTAAGTACAAAATCAATATTTAAGTCAAAAAAGAACTAAGAAAAGAGGGTAACAACAATAATTATTATATAAAAGGAAGAGGAACTGAAGAACTTGAGGAGTATTGTTTCCAGCCTGTCCAGATAACTGACAGTAAAAATGTTATTGTCACCCTTTGTCTCCTCAATAAAATTTGACAAAGTACAAAGTGCAGTAATTGATTACAATGGTATGAGCTCGATCGAACAATCCTCATCAAGTTGTCACACAAAAACTACCTTCATCTGATTGTTTGGGATCACAGCATTCGCAACACTACAACAGGAACTTTATGAAAATATGAGAAAATGTCCCTACATTCAGAGACACCTACGTAAAATAAAGTACAATCTTTGGTCTGAATGTGAAATACACTGAATAGTTTGGTGTGTAACTTCAACTGTATAAATATGCCATTGTCGTGCCTGTTGCATTTGTCCCATTTTATTTATTTTTTTAATTCATTTCATTTCACACTAATATCTGCAGGTGATTCCTGACTGGAAGGACCAGGAGTGGGATCCCAAACACCCTGAGAGCTATGCTGGGATCTTTCACTTTCAGTTCTGGATCTTCGGTGAGTGGGTAGATGTGGTGGTGGACGACCGGCTGCCCACCATCAACGGCGAACTCATCTACTGCCACTCTAAAAACAACAATGAGTTTTGGAGTGCTCTGCTGGAGAAGGCCTACGCCAAGTCAGTAGACCTTATTAGACCTTGTCTAGAAATGATTATTTTTTTTCCAGTGTAACGTAGATATTATAAATATACAATCATGTATCACTAGTGATTATAAATATGTTGAAAAATAAAAAATGACAAAAAAAACTATACTACAGCTAGAAATGTATATCACTTCTTAAGGATATTTGTATACTATAATGAAATATTTCTACTTTCTATATGTGCATCTCATTTAAAAGTTGGTTTGCACTACTTTTTTTGTGTGTTAATTTCTATTCAGTAGCTATATTTCATATTACTGCAGCACTTCCAACTTTTCGAAAAAAAATCGTGATTTATGTGCACCCTCTGTGTCCAGGCTCTCAGGCTGCTATGAGTCCCTAGAGGGTGGAAACACTGGAGACGCTGTGGTGGATTTCAGTGGAGCTGTGGCTGAAGCCATCAACCTGGAAGCAGAGGCTTACTATAATGACCAAACAAAGCAAGACAAACTGTTTGAGGACCTACTAAAGGTGTATGATCGTGGAGGAATCATAAGCTGCTCCATTAAGGTCTGTGCTGTGTCGAAGTGTTTCCTCGAACTCTGTCCTCTAGAGATGCTGCCTATAGTAATTGTTATGTTTTTTTGTTTTTTTTTTGTTTTGTTTTTTTATTTCACAGGCAGATCCTCATGAAATTGAGATGAGGATGGACAACGGGCTGGTGAAAGGTCATGCATACTCAGTCACTGCGGTGAAGAGGGTGCGTTTGGGTCACGGGCTGATAGCTTACTTCAAAAATGAAACCATCCCCCTGATTCGCATGAGAAACCCCTGGGGCAAGACTGAATGGAAAGGAGCCTGGAGTGACAGGTGAGGAGAAACAAGTTAACAAGTTAATTTCCCTGTGCTGTTTTTTTCCATTGCATATGATACTCCATTGAAAGTTTTCCAAAAGTTTTCCAAATGGAATTCTTACAGCATTACAAAGTTTCTAAAGTTAGTTTGGTCTTTTATGGAAACAGGCTGTGGCCAGCTACAGTCTATGCTGGATTTCAGAATTTCAAGGCAAAACAGTATGAACTATTTTAAGTGTGCTATCCTGAGGTGTTATCCACCATTGTAGTCACATTTAAAGGCTCAAAATAGGGTGTTAGCATGTATTAAAAGTTATCAGTTAATTCATAGGTGGCTTCACTTTTGGGTTTTCCTGTTGTCAGCTCCGAGGAGTGGTCAAAAGTTGGTGACACGGAGAGAGGAAACCTTGGCATCACGGTGGAGGACGATGGGGAGTTCTGGATGTCGTTTACAGACTGGTGCAAGTTCTTCACAGATGCGGACGTTTGCCGCCTCATCAATACTTCACTGATCAGCATCCACAAGACATGGAACGAGGTTGTGCACTTTGGGAGCTGGAGCAAACACGCAGAGCCGCTGTTAAACCGCTGTGGTGGCTGCTCTAACCACAAACAGACGTTTCTGCAGAACCCACAGGTACTGTCGACCCTGGATGCACTTATTCCACACATTACCTGCATTCACAGCCATGCACTTGTATACTCTACAAGAAATACTGAATCCTTTTCAATTTCTCTTTCAGTATGTGTTTGATGTTACAAAGGAGGCTGATGAGGTCCTGATCTCCTTGCAACAGAAAGACATGAAGATCCACAGAAAATATGGTCAAGGAGAAAATCTAACCATTGGCTTCGGTGTCTTCAGGGTACATACTTGATCAGATCAATGGTTAATAAGTGGCCTCTAGTGGCATGTTTCATGTACCAAAAGAAATAATAGAGTTGCGTACAGCGACCATAGTGAGGCTCACTAGAGATGAGGAAATGCTTCGTCTGGGCTGAAGACATTAATCAAGTTAGTCGTTTTGGGCCAAGACAAGGAAATCTCACCATATTTTGGATTTAAATTTGGTTTTCTTGTTGAGCAGTTGGTTGTTTTTTAATGAGGGGCAGACATTACTGCATAGCTTTATCAGAAACCAAAACAGACCATTTCAACAAGAGGCAAAGTCACACATGATTAAACACAAAGAATGCACATACTTTTGTTGATTGTTTCGAGCTGGAAAGTGCTGTGGAGCCAAACACATTCAGTGACAATTCTTTCTAAAGGTGCCGACATTTCGGTGGCCTCTGTAGTAGAGCCACGCCTCGTCTCTGACGTACAATGTTCAAATGTGAAACCGTAACGTCTCAGATGAATGAGAATATATAATGTATGGATATGGAGTTATAACAGTAGTTAAAGTGCAACTTAGGTAAGATTTCATTTGAGATTTTCCTAATTTGCAAAGCCAGATCAGGTCTTTTTAAAAGCAGCCATGGAGCTAGATTGTATCCCTCATGCTGTGATTAGACTGCCGCATTCAAATGAGTCTATATTCAGCAAAACTGACATCACATTTCCTGCAGTGAGATTTACTTGTCAGAGATCTGGCTAAGTTCACACACACTATACACTCTTATCGTGCGGACAGAAGTGCTGCCAAAGGGGTAAGTTCTGGACAGCAATAGATGCTGGTGCCTTACAGAGCCTGAGATTAAAAAAGAACAACTACAGCAGTGTTCACGCGGCCTGTTAAATTGCTTTGACCCTGAAATGGCAACCTCCATTTAACCCTTGTCATTTGCAGTCTTCGTGCAAGTGATGTGTCCTCCTCCTTTATATGACACACTCCAGGCCCTGTGCTCACATCCGTTTTAGTGTGTCTGTCCACTACAGTTTGTTTCTTGATGCATGTTTGCCGTTACTATTTGTTGTACAGCAACTGGTTTCAAATCGCATTTCATGATTTTTTTCAGTCAACACATTTCCCTCAAAACATTAAAAATACAGTATATGTCAGTGGATACCTGACAGCTTGATAGTAAACTAGTGAGGGTTGAGCATTATTATTCTTTTGAAAATCTGCATGTATATTTTTTTCCATTTTACTGAACTTCTTCGTCATTGCACCAGTCCAAAGCTCTGCTCCCACAATGTCGTTGTAATAATGTTAAAACTTTTCTGCCACCAGGAGGCAGAACATTCTGTTTAAGAAACAAACAGCCATTTATTGCTCCTTATTAGGTTTTTAATGCATGTTGAACAAGCTGAACACACAGTTTAAATCCCTACTTAAAAAATAAATAACTAAAAAATAGGAAATTAAAGTTTTATGTAATTAAAATTCTAGCCAATGGTGTTTAGAATAAATCGAAACACCATTAGCTAACTGCTCATGTAGTAGTACTTGTTCTGCAAAAAGTGGAACCTGTAAATATTCTATAGTGTTAATAAATTATTAATATTGATGGATCACATTGTACTGTTGCAGCTGACTGAGATGAAGCTGGTTTTTGCTACTTTATTTACAGTACAGTTCAACTGTGGTGGTTTACTACAGAGCGGTCAAGGTCCCTTTAAAAGGCTCATAAAACAGATTTGAGGAAAACTTGAAAAACTAGTTTGTGAACAGATTTGTATTCATATTTGATGTTTTTTTTTAAATCTTTGAAATTTTTGTAATATCATAACCGTCAACCATTATTTTTGCAAGAAATCAAATACTATAAGTGTTGAAGAGTACATGTTTGATCTATTCTGAAGCTGCACATCTATTTCAAATGTTGTCTTAATCCGCAAAGTGATTAGTAATGAGTGCAATGCAGTAAAAAGTAAATCAAATAATGTAACATGTGGTTTAGAAAAAGTATAAATTACCTAGGCACTACCCCAAATCTTACGATGCACAATAGATCAGTAAACATGCAGAGTTACTAAACCTCCAAATTCTTTTCCAGGTGGAGCTGAACAGGAAGTATCGGATGCACGACATACTGACTCAACAGAATGTGGCCACGTCCACATACATCAATGCTCGGACCGTGTTCATGAGATGTATGCTGACTCAGGGCCGATATGTCATCATCCCCACCACCTTCAAGCCTCAGATACTGGGGGATTACATGATCCGAGTTTTCACTGACGTGGACTCGGGCTGCAGGTATGACATTGATTTAGGCGTGATGTCCAACCAGTGAGAACCTGTGGCTGTAGACATCAGTGTTAATATTTGCAGACAGAAATGGTAACATTCACATATCTTATAATTATCAGATCTTAAGGGAACCTGAGAATGCAACAGTTCTTTGGGTGTTTCAGACTGTGATGGATGGATATTGTCCAAGAAAAGCACTCACACCAGAGCTTTGGAGATTTCACATTAACTCTCTTAAAAAGTCCCGTCACTCTGCTGCTGCTTTTCTTGGCCAAAGATTTTGTTTTGCAAGATTTAGGTTTGTTTCTGACATTCCTTTTGGCAGACATAGAGATCCAAATTGTGCTTGTTAACTTGAAGTACAAGTCCAGGCTTTAACTGACCAGTCACAATGTCAGAAACAAAAGAAAGAAAAACTCATCTTCTATCCTGCTCATTTTATTCTCCTCTATCATCACAGGGAGCTGACAGAGGACAAGCCAAAGATAAAATGCTGGAGTTCATTCCTTGGATACCCACAAGTTGTGACCCATGTGTATGTCCATGAAGCTGAGGGCCTTCAGAACCAGGACAGTACAGGAGGTTAGAGGACTTACCTACTATTCATTCATTCGTTCATTGTCTTGTACTTTTAATGCACCGGTGTCAATGCATGCTTTTTATGTTTTCATACAGGTGCCGACCCCTATGTGATCATATCCTGCGAGGGCCGTTCAGTAAAATCTATCATCAAGAAGGATACTTTGCAGCCAGAGTTTGCAACCAGCGCCGTTTTCTACAGGAAAAAGACTAGAAAGCCCATAACTGTTGAGGTAAAGCGGAATCTTTCTCTTTCATCTCTCCTGCTGACTTTAATTAATCTCGGGGACTGGAGGTGCACAGGGATTGTTGGTCAGTGTTGAAAATGTGCATGTCAAAATGTCAGCTGTTCAGAGGCAGGTAATCAGTGTTTTGAGCTCTGAGACAATGCAGCGATTTAATTTAAGGCGCTTTGAGAGAAAAAAGAGAGTAGAGAATTAATGAAGGCAATTCAATTCAATTAAAAGGCTTTTTTTTAAAAAAAGAAGCACAAAAATGATGAGAGAAATTAGATTTGTTTCTCACTGTCTGTTTAAAAGGTGAATAGAACATACAGGAAAAGTAACATGAGATGAAATGTCAGTTGGCTATAATTGAGGGCACAGTACATCATGTCTACCTGATTATAACTCAACATAATCACGTCTCCCAGCTCTCTGTTAAAGCCCTAGAATGTCCTGTGGTCATTTTATCATATGGGATATTAAGGTTCTAACAGACCTCCTCCAGACATGTTCAAGTGCATTGAATATCAACTAGGATCTAATCAAGTTCAATTACCTGTTGGGAAATGAATCTTCCACATAATATTTATGTGTGCTACTTTGCTGAAAAGTATAGCATCTATGAATATGCAAATACAGCCTGTATAATTGCAAAACTTTAATTACTGCTTAAAAGATTTCTCTCAAATCAGTGACACTGGTCACAAATGCTACTATCAGCAACTTAAACTGACATGTTCAGAGAATCTTCTCATTTCCAGCTACAGGTTCTGAAAACAGTCTTCTGATGTTAACACATCATTGAGTACAGTGAAGGTTAAACAGCCAATAGAAACATCATTGACCTAAATACTGCACATGTTTGAGTGGATGGAGATTTAAAAACTCACTGGTCTTCCTCAGGTGTGGAATAGCAACGCCGTGAAGGACGAGTTCATGGGCCAAGTAGTGTTGTCCGGGGCGGTGAAGGACCCCGTCGCCCCTCAGAAGCTTCAGCTGCGGAAGCAAGGTCGGCAGATGGCCGATGAGATGCCCGGCAGCATCAGCCTGAGGGTCATTACTTCGACTCAGCTGACTGCCATATGACCTGTTGAGCGACCTGAGATAGGGCTGAGACATGTTCAGCTCCGAACTATGCGGTGAACTTATTTAACTTGTGCCATGATCAATACATGATCAATACAACCTTTTATACTATTGTATGCCATTATTTGCACGTTGGTGAATTACCTGAACAGAGGGAGAGGAGGGCATTGCTGGACAGACTGAATGTCACTTTCTGTTGGTTACGTATTATTCAAATGTTTGACCTTAAGTAGCTCTGTGCTTATTAAATATTTGTTGCGCAACTTAAAAAATATTTTTATACTTTTTCAGAAATGTATTGCATTCCTTATACCATACTGTGAGCAATGTGACATACTAGACATACTACAAGGTATATGACAGTAATTATCATGTGGGCCTCACAATTACCAAAATAATGGCCTATGTTGTGGTTTTGCAAACATACTTGCAGTATATACATATATATACAATAACTGTACCTTCTGTGCCTTTCTACCTTTCTACATGTTTCAATCTCATGATTAACAAAGTTCAAAATCCTAAACGGAATATAAAATAAAAAAATAAATTCATCCTACAATCAAACACACAAGCAACAACTCTGGTTTTCTTCCTCTTTTTATTTCAGTCCAGTTCCCAAACTGCAATATTTTGTTGTTTTTTTGTTTTTTTTACACTCAAGACACAGCCATGCACAATTCAAAGTTCAAAAAGTCTATTGCTTCAACCACAATTAAAAATAGTTTATCCAAAACCTCATGTCCCCATCGCTCATTTGTCCTTTTTCAAAGATGGGGAAAGGCCTGCTGAGGTATGCCAGATGGATCAGCAGTTTTTACAAAGCTAGACAATAATAAGTGTAATAATAATAATAAAGATAATAATAATAATTTAAAAAGTAACATTTTTTGTCTTTGTTCCATTCTCTTGATACACATTAATAGAGGAATTTTCACACCACGTGTACAGGTTTACACATTCAGAAGATAGGAATGTACAGGAGCAACCACAGAAAAGGGGCACGTCAGCAGTGTCTCTCCTCCCAAAATTCACCTTTGTGCTCATATAGTCCAGACCTGTACATGGGGGTCGGAGGCCAAATGTCTCAGGGCCGGCACAGTTTCCTGACAGGCCACCCACACCTATACCGCACACACACATACTAACACCCAGCAGTGGTACTCAGGAAAGACTGTGTGGGCCTGCACACAGAGTGCTGCATTCATGGGTTCTCTGTCCAGATGAAGGAGTGTCCGATAAAGCCCAAACAGGAGAGGTGGATCCAGGAGCGTGGAGACAGCGTGTGTGTGTTTGTTTTTCTCTTTTTTCGTTTTCAGGGTGCAAAACATTTATTGATACATACCATAGAGCAACCTGAATATTGTCATTTTAAGTTACATAGTTCTGAAAAAAGAGGGGTTTCCCATCATATTTACATACATACATACATATCCTAACAATCTTAACCTATTTGAAGATGAGATACAGAGTATAGTTGGTTTTACATGCATGAGTTCTGTTGCATCCTCCTGTCTAATGCCACTCCTTCATCTTCTGTACATTTGTTGTACAATGGAGGTACGATATGACTAAGCAGCTACCCAGCACCTCGGAGTCAAGGTGGACAACACGAGTGAGGCGTCTTCTAGTGCAGACTGAGGTAGCCCCCCCTAACAAACACAATCACACTCACTCACACACAGGGTAATGCTACACGGGAAAGGCCTGACTGAGCTACAAGATACCGATACTAAAAGACAACTTGTGTACAGTTTTAACTCTAACCAGGTATGGAAGGAATGTTAGAGAACAATGTGAGCCTCTATGCAGTTTCTGCTTTCGTGCTTATACGGGGCAAGGTACAATCATAAAGTGGTGGTTTCCACTTCACTCACTGGATAACATTCCCTCTCTCTAATCGTCCAAAAGCTCGCTACAAAATGTAAAGGGCATATTACGAAAACATTAAAAAATTGAAAAAAATAAATAAATAAAAATAATATAAGACACAATTAAGAAAAAAGCTTGAATGAGCAGCAGTTTAAAGGGGGAAGAAGGGGAGGGGCATGTCCTGGCATATTGTTGTAGCACTGAACTGAACAGGTAGGCCGGATCTTTGTTGGCCTTCAGTTCAATCCACATGTATAGTGAAAGGCATATAATTCCTCCATGTTATGCAGTTTTTACATTTTGAATGACCATTATTTAATGGACTTGTATTTTAAGTTTTCGTAATTATTAGTCTACCAAAGAGAAGCAGGTTATTTTCTTCTGTATTATTTTTAAGGCTTAAAACACATAGATGTTCGGGGCACTGGACTTCCAACTTACTTTAGATTAAAAAGAAAAAGCTTTTAGTATTATTGTCATTCTAATCACTTCTGCCATGTATGTATTCAGTATTCAGGAATGGATTTACACGTGTGTCACATCATGTACAAACAGACAGTGACTAAATAGGAAACACAGAAATCAGAAGTCATGTTTTGATGCTATGTATTAAGTTTCACAGAGAAAACCCATGCATTAACTGCAGGTAACCGTCATGTGCTCAGTTTAAATAGGAGAATTAGTTCACAGGTATGAAGTGGATTGTTGAAGGATGTTCAAAGCTGGCATGGGTTATATAAGATTCCTGACTTTTTCCCCTGTAGCTGCACCCCCTACTCACATTGACACAAGCATGTACACAAAAATATGCCACCTTGAGGTGTGACAATCTGCAGAAGCGTTGCAATGTCTCCACACAGCCATAGTCATGCAGGCAAAGGTTGGGTCCAGAGTCACTCTCTCACATCAGCCCAGTCACTGCAGGTGCAGGGGTGGCCTGATCCATGAAGGGACTAGAGGAAGGAATCACAGGCTCTTCAGTTTTGTCTCCTCTTCTTTAGATTCTTCTTGAAAATGAGCACACTTTCCTTTCAATTATTATTATTCTTTTGGGTTGCAGGAGGGTGACTGCCTCCCAACCGAGATACATGACACAAGGACATGTGCACACACACATTCACACACACACACACACACACACACACACATACACCCTCACACACACATACTAGTGATGGACTGCTCTACATGTACAGAGTGCTGGAGAAGTAAACGAGGAGACAAGGTCTTTTCAGCAGCATGGGCCAAGAGGCTGCAAGGCCAGGAGTCCGTCCTACATATGAGGCCCGGGGGTCTTTTGTCCTTGTGCGGACATGGTAAGTCACACAAACCCCTCCCTGTGCTGTCACTGTCACGTCACCCGCCACCCACACCCCTAAGCCCCTGCCGCCATGAGCGCAACACATCGCAGACAGGGCTCCAGCCTTGGGTGTGGACAGAGAGCACACCCTAGCGACTGCTGTTCTTTATGGCTTCCTTCGCAGCTACAATCAGAGGCGTCAGGCTGGAAAGAGGCTTCGCCAGCTTGAGGAACGAATGCTGCAGAGAGAAAGGATAAAAAGAGGGTTTATAGGAGTCTGGATTCCGTCTGATTGATGCCACATCACTCACATAGTCACATCAAGTATTTGTACATGTAGGCACATAAGGCATTAAATATGGCCCACTATATATTCATACAAATGTATTGCATCTCTGGTTTACCTGAAGCAGCTCCTTGGCAGAGCCTCTGCGGTCCACATCCATCTCCAGACAGCGGTTGAGGAAGTCTCTGAACACAGATGACAGCCTCTCTGGGTTCTGCAGCTCAGGAGTCCCGTTGGTTGCTATCAGATACAGCGCCTGGATAAAGATAAGCATGGTCCAAAAATGAGAGTACTCTAGATAAAAAAAAATCTGAATAATTTATCCCCATGTATACTTTATGTCCACTAAGAAGCTAATGTACTGTGTCCTATGTTGTTGCTGCATTTTGTGTCTCACCCTGAGTGGATTCTCGTTCAGGTAAGGCGGTTCTCCCTCTACCATCTCTATCGCCATGATTCCCAGAGACCAGATGTCCACTTTTGGGCCGTAAGCCTTCCGGGTCACCACCTCTGGTGCCATCCAGTAGGGCGTTCCAACCATCGTGCTGCGCTTGTTCTGCTCTGGAGTGATCTGGGCACAGAAGCCGAAGTCGGCTGCGGGGAGAGAGCGATACGGTGGTTTTTAAACATTTAATTATGCATTTTGTTTTACTGGATTTATCTATATTTCATTCAAGTGGTCTTTCCTTTGACACCAAACCATGTCTCTTAACCCAAAGCTAAACTACTTTTGTGGAGTTTTTTGATACTACCAAAGTAAAGCCAAAGGCACATGTTATTGGGAAAAAACGTACTGAGTTTGACAGATCCGTCCATGCCCAAGAGGATGTTGTCACTTTTTATATCTCTATGGATCACTTGGTTGGAGTGCAGGAAGTCCAAAGCTTGAAGACACTGTAAA
Source organism: Chelon labrosus (assembly GCF_963514085.1). Lineage (NCBI taxonomy): Eukaryota > Metazoa > Chordata > Actinopteri > Mugiliformes > Mugilidae > Chelon > Chelon labrosus. The sequence continues at coordinate 2,408,534 of NC_140350.1, read as the reverse complement.
GCGAGAGAAAAAAAAACGTAAAAATGTGAATACTATAATTGACAGCTTGAACTAAACACAAATTTGGTCCTCTTCTCTTGGCTGGGTGAAATGTTTAAATGTGTTTGCATGTCCCCGCCTGAATGTAAGAGTCAGCTAATCACAACTACAGATGTAGAGGGTGGCATTGCTGATGTCTAAAGTTGGCTTCTCACCTCTCTGCAGACTGCAGCAATCTGGCCCTCGTCCATGCACGTCTCAGTCACTACATCTGTCAGTGACCCTCCGGCCAAGTACTCCATCACCACCCAGAGCTCATCTCCTACCAAGTAACTAATAAAAGCAAGGGAGAGAAAGAAAAGTAAGTGAGAAATGCAATTCATTCAGTTGGGGATTATGTCTCAGGTGTTGCTTTGTAAAATGAATAGTCTCAGTACTTCAGCTAACAAGTGTACAGAAACTGCCGAATCATATCAACAGGATGAATGCTGTTAAATTCTTATTTGTGTTTATTTTTTTAACAGTAGGTGGCGGTAATGCACCTTCAGATGAAATCAGACCCATTAAAATGGAAAAGGAAGAAGAAGAAGGAGCAGTAGAAGAAGAAGGATGGGAACAGGAGGTTGAGATGATCCCTCAATGTCATCACATTAACAACCATACTGAGCACAAATTGTTGCACAGTCCTGCACCCTCCTGTCAGCATGGTGACAGCATGCATTGACCTTGTTGGGATATATTCTGACTGCTGTGTGAGTTTATGTGTTAGGACCATATTGAAAAAACAAAATTATGAGAAATAATTTCACGTAAACCACAATAAACCTGTCAAATTCTTAAACTCCTATTTTGAAGGGATCCAAAATCTACTATTGTCTTAAGAAAAATAAATGTTTATGCAACTGTGTGAAAACTGACCTGTCAAGGTAGTTCACTATATTGGAGTTTTTGTTTTCCCTCATCACCAAAATCTCATTGATGATCAGCTCTTTCTTGGGCTGCTGTTGCAGGTTCATCTGTTTAATGGCCACCTGGGAATACAGATAAGATATTTGTAGAAATAGTATACAAAACATGAATGTTACAAAAGCAGAGGTACCATGTCACTTACCTCTTGGCCAGTTGCTATGTCGATAGCGGTGTACACAGTGCCGGACGCTCTGATAAAACACAGCAACAAATCACGTCAATAAAACTGTTTTTAAGTATTTTACAGTATTCAACTCATATGCACTGACAATCATCAACATAAATTCCAGTTCTTTTGCGAAATGTTTTGACTTATGGAATTTGCTTTAAGAAAATTAGGTTCATCTTGTACTGCAACAACAGACAAGGTTGGCTGTTTAAAGAACAGAGTTTTAAAGCCATAGTACAATCTATTTCCATTCCTATCATTCAGACAACATACATGGCTGATTGTAAATTAAAAGGAGAAATGAAACTGCTGGGATAAAAGGAGACAATTTGATTTAACAAACATCACTCACTAAAATGTATTTTATGAAACGTCCTAATTTAAATTACCTCAGCTGCGATGAACACAAACATTTCAGCAATGGTTTTACAGTAGTCAAAGGAATGGTATGCAGCTAGCCTGGAAGTATAATTCACGATACAAAAAGAACAGCTTCTACTGATTTTTCGGCTTTTCTTCTTTCTCTTTCTGCCAGCTACACCTGTGTGCTGTCAAAAGCTATGAATAATGCAGCCCAGTTCCTGGTACTAATAAGTTAAAGATAACAGAGCAGGGAGCAAACAGACTGTTATCTACTGTTTAAAAGGGAAGCTTCCTGATCGAATATGGAAATCGTGAGTGTGTCAGAGCACAGAATGACCACACTGTTTTTATCTATTCACATGTGTTGTGGAAGGAGAGTGACAGAAAAGCTACAGCCTTAAAAAAAAAGAAAGAGAGAGAGAGAAAGCGAGAGAGAGAGCGAGAGAGAGAGATGAGAGCTGAGCTAATCTGCCTCTTGGCCTTTTCAGGACACGCTTCTCATTTCCTGTAGACTTATTTTTCTCCCAGTCATTCAACCTCCCTCTAACTCTGCCTCCCCAAAGTGGTCACTACAGCTCCATATCTCCCGCAGAGCCTAACTGCTCCTGAAATTGCTCCGTTTCAATAACTGAGACTTACCCTTGTCCTATTTTCTCGAAGCGTGTGTACTTCTTCTTGGGATCCCCCACACTCACAATGCTCCCTGAGTCAGAGAGAAAACAGACAGTATAATAGACGCACACAACCTCACAGACAGAAAACATCACTGTCTGTCTATTTCAGACAGCTGCTCTGAGCACATGTATCTTCTTCACAGTGAATTCTTGTAAATTGAGGTGAAGTTCGATTGCAGAGCAAGAAGGCCACAATCCATGAAATCCATCTAAACACACAGAATTGTTTGAGTAGATGAAATATATGGAAAACAGCCAATGGAAAACAAACTGAAATTCTACACTGAATAATTTGGGCTGTACACACAAACTCTAATTAACTTATTCATCAGGACATGAGCTGTGGAGATAGAGATCATGTGCTTAGTGTTGTTTTAATTAACCTCAGTCTATTATTTTATTTTTTTTGCATGATGATAATTATCAGATTCAACAATCTTTAATTTGAATAGTTTTAGGCGAACAGAAAGTTCATAAAATTCCTCCACCAAATTTTTAATGGAAATGTGGAGCAGGATTTAATTAAATCAGCAGTATAAGTGTGAAAAGACATGTAACTCTGAAGTCACATACTGAGTCTCTCCAAGATCTCCTCATCTGTCATTTTGGACTTCTTCCTCTGTCGGTCAGTGTTTCGATACATTGTGTTGGACGTGTTCTCCGGCTGGACCTGAGACTCTGGCGGAGTCAGCACCTCTTTCAAAGTGGTGGGAGGCTTTGGTGGATCCACGACAGAGCGAGTGTAGATCTGCGAGAGGAGAAAAGCGTCAAAGGAATGCGAAAGGCTTTCCTTTTGATTGACTGGACAAACAGTGCCACTCAGACTCACAGATTTGGTGTGCTCGGGTCGGGGGGCAATGACGGGGGGCACTTCGTCGTCGTCCTCCTCCTCTTCCTCCTCCTCTTCTTCCTCCTCTTCCTCCTCATCCTCCTCCTCTGACACAGGCGGAGCAATTGGGGGTTCTGTCGTTGACGTTTTGGCACCCTGGAGGGTGGAGATGCAAGTGAGTCGGTATACATGTGACACGTTGGAGCACTGAATGAAAAGATTTTTCCTCTGATTCTTCCACAAATAAAACACAAACGTCACTTTATCTGTTTTGAGTTGTCATCACCAGTTGTAAACAGCCTGCAAACCCCAAACCAGCCATGTGCAGTTTGAGTTTTGGCAAGTTGAGGTTCACAAGGTTTTTGACTCAGATTACTTCCTAAAAACACATCATACTACAAACATACACAACTGAAAGTAAAATTACAGCTTGTGATTGACATATAAATAAAACTCTTTGTGATACTGTGCCAGAAAAAACGACAACAAATAGTGTTATTCGTCAGGAAAAAAATCTGTTAATAGCAAAGGAAAGACTTATGAGTCAAGTGAAGCTAAGGAGAGTGAGGTAGCATTCAAGGCCGTTTATCTGAAGGGATTTGTGCTGCAGGGTCTGGTTAGGTGTGCCATGAACCAATGATGAAAATGATCTGTTCTGCATTTAACTGTGCTGTAGGAGATAACATACTGCAACACTACAGTATGCGCTATGGTGATGAATTGCAGACATTCTGATGATATGGAAGATACCTTTTAACAAGTGTGTTAATAAGCCACAGGCATATTTATCATGCCTTATGCTCAGTCACTTTTTTTTTTTTTACCCCATCCAAAAACGCTACTTGCATTGGATCATCTTCCTCTTATGGAATGGAAACATCCATTTCCAGTCTCGTCATGCATAAATGAAGCAGTGCAGCTTAGTTTCAGTGATTAAAGGGAAAGTGTCTGGCTGAGGGAAAGTCCCAGCCCTTCATTCAGACATAGTGGGCCTCTGACCTGCTCCGAGGAGGGCCCGGCCAAGACTGCAGACAGAAATGAGGGCCTGACTAACTGTAAGCAGTTAGACAGCATGTGTTTTTCACAGAGCCATGCGGTAATGTCTACAATGATGATGAAGTTACAGGCACATTTTTGGCAATGTGGATCAAATTGTTAGGAATGTGAGCTCATACATGCAGTTGTTTAACAGTCATCACAACCCTCTGTGGCATGTGCCACTGCCCTGCCATTTCAGCTCGTGTGGTAGATAATAAATACATCTACAACATCAAAAACGAACAGATCTAATAATCTCCCCATGGAATTTCAATACAGAGAGTGATGATGCCTCTAAAATCAAGTAGTTCTATGCATTTAGCATTAGCCAGATGGCATAATCAATATTAGGAGAGCCAATGGTGGATTTTAGCTTCAAGGCCAATGCAGAGATACATCATACGGAAAGTAATGTGGAGGAGTTACCTTGTCAAATAATGCGCTGCAGGTTCTAAGGCTGACAGGAGGCCCAGATGACAGCAGTCGGTTCTGAATGTGAAGGTTGAAAATGGGAGGATTTACTCAAAACAAACCCACACAGTGTGTAAGACTAAGTGCACTTCAGGGGAGAGGGGGAGGGCAGGGGTACGCTACTGAGGGATGGACAGTAAGTCCATAAATGATCCCTGAACACACAGCAGGAGGAGGCGACATGAGAGTCAAATCATGCCACCTGAGGATTATCCTAGGCACAAGCCTACAACAACATTCTCCTCTCCACTTCTCTTTAGATTTCTTGTATTTCTTGATTCTTGTTTCTTATTTGGAATCTGCAATATGGACAATAGATTTTATTTTGGTCTATGCACGCTGAATGTTATATCTGTACCTGATTTATAATTTCATAATGAGAATTTAAAAAATGAGTCTAAAACAAAGAAATCACATTCCAATTCTTATGTCAGTGTTGTCATAGTAGACTGCATACTCCAGTATGGACACGAACAGACTGATGTGTTAATATTAGGATTAGAGCTCCTTTCTTCTGTCTTCATTGTGTTCTTTGTAGAGAACTTTTCAATTCAATTCAAGTCGGTTTTATTTATGTAGTGTCAATAACAATACAAATTGTATCAAGACACTTTACAAAACCCACCCTGAAGGCCAGAGCAAGGACAAAGGTAATAGTGGTAAGGAAAAACTCCTTTTTAACAGGAAGAAACCTTGAACAGAACCCAGCTCATATGGAGGGACCCATCTGCCTAAGGCCAGCCGGGTACAGACAGAAGAAAGAGAGAAGACAGCAACAGGAGAAACTAGATAAACATGTATCTGGCATAGATAGATACAAATCACTTAGGCACACATTTTGCTAGAAACCTGAGATCATTATGTTTAACTAATGCCTTGCAGTAGCTGGCAGCGGAAGGCATTGTTATTGAAACTAAAGTTGCAGTATTCACACCAAGCTAAAGTGATATGTTATTTATCACTGTACAATTCCATGAGGAAAGTTAGCAGTTTGTGCTGTTTACAATGTTTAAAGAGATAAAGATAAAGATAAAGAGCCTTTATTTGTCATTATATTATACAAGTATCATATAACGAGATTGCATGGTCAGACATGGAGGGTTGAATAGCTGAGAATAATTGTTAATCAGACAGGTTGATAATAACTCCTTTCTCGTTTAAATGGCTGCTCTAATTGCTATTGCATCATACTCTGTTCCAGTCATATTCTATAATCCTAGTCGTGGCCATGTTGTGATTAAACATTACGACAATGTGAACTTTTGTAGACTTTACCTTTGTAAATGTGGGGATTAAACTGCACCGAAAAATGTTGACAGAACTAATTCTTGGCACTAAAAATGTCTGAGGCATCTGCATTTTACATCTGATTTGATCTGACAAATCCTAGTGTGCTGCTGGAACACAGGAAAATCATTAGTGACTTGATAACATTATTAAGTCTATCATTATTTGGCTGCCCCTCTGCTTTTTAGTTCTCATGTTCATGAGATTTTAATTTCTCTTAAAATCCATTTCCAGAAATGGTCAGTACTATAAAAGATCCATGCACCGATCATGCTGCATTCAGGAGTTTATGTGGAACTGAACAGTAATCTCATCAACATACAGGTGTATTGTAAATCACACAGTCTTATACTGCTAATTCAGTGAATGTAGTTGAAAAGATAAATATGAAAAGATGTCTGCGCTGGCTGACAGATGTGTGGTCTGAGACTCAGGCTACATGGTAAAATGAATTATCCAGGACTTCTTGGAAACTAATATGAACTGAGGGCCTAACAGGGGAAAATCCTCTCATGTCAGGACGGAAAAGAACGAAACCAAGTTATCAATCACTCAGCACCAACAAAAAGGTCACAAAACCAACCATAAGCAGTGCCAGCATTTCATTTTAATTTATGATAACAGCAAACCTAAGTGTTTGTCAGCTGCCAAAAGAAAAAAAAAATCTCTGCAATGAAATGTATTGTCTAGTTGTGGGCCCTGACGACAAGTGTTTTATTATTAAAGTAGTTATCAAGAAAGAGAGTCAGAAAGTACATTTCTTACCCACTTCCTAAAATCTGAAACTCAATGGCCAATTTCAGGTGGATTGTCAGTAGAATGCCAATATGTAAGCTTATGCCAAGGTGAGCTGTCTGTTATGTGAACAACTGACTCAAATGCATGGTCAGAGAGGTCAAATGAAAATCTGACATGTTTCACAATATGGAATTTATTTTCCAAAAGTAAAGCAACATAGAAAAATGACTTCAAATGGTTCTGTTTGTTAATCCTTGAGAAGACAAGATAACTGCAGGGCAGACATGGACTGCAGCAGGTGAGAAGTATGGAGGTGAAAGTGAGTTGCTTACAGTTAACAACACATCAGCTTTCAAATATTTACCTGCATTGCAATTTAGTAGAGCTGCCGTTCAACGTACTCTAACATGATGACTCCCTGTTCTCTCAGAAGAGACAGATGCTTATTTAGACCAGTTTTTGGCACATTTCCTGCAGTTCAGTCTGCCAAAAGGCCAACGCAGTCCAAACTTAAGGTAAAATCTGCGGCACTGTAGCCAGTAGCTGAGTCACCATTGCATGCTCTGCAATGTAACACTCCCACTTAAATACTCCAGAATACCTTCACTGGGTTCACACAGCATTTTAAACTGCCTGCCCCACTCTTTTGTCTTTCAATGGCAAAGAGCTCGTTTTAGCAATAGTCCTGCATTAAGACATCCCAGTGTAGTTTGCCTGGGGCAGAGTACTCCACTGAACAGACTCTTCACCCAGCGTGTACAGGCCAAGGCATTCAAAGCATAGATTACTCTGGCCAAAGCCAGGAATGAGGTCAGCACAGCAGGAGTCCTTCTACATGTAGTCGAGCCTCCAATGAAGCCTGTCTATGGGTGTTTCAAAATCTGGTTAAGTAGATCGGAAAAACAAACAATGAGCAGCAGTAGCTACCACAGCAGTGACAGTTTCTGTGCAGGAGCTGCACGAATGTTTGATTTCAGGGAATAATGCTCAGTAGAGAGGGCGGAAAGAACGCGCTTGAAAAGGTATCTAATCACAGTCCAGAAATTTCATGAAAGAGTCAGTAAAGTGAGGAAGATTTACTGAGAGGCATGATTTCTCTGAGGTTAAATACCAAGATATAAAGCCATATTTTATTGCAACTTACCTGTTAAGTTATTTCACCCTCATAAAAACTGTGAAGAAATATATTTTCCTCTATACATTACTGAGAGATTTTTTTAAAGCAATATAATACTACAGAGACAGTAGCTCTGGCTAAGGACCAAAGATTAGGTTGCTTTGTAATGTAGTATAATAACGAGACAGTCCAGGTATGTGAAAATAGCAACCGGATTCCAGAGAAGTCTCCGACTGACATATATTTAGTCAAATCACGATTTTATAGTGTTTAGTAGCTGTATAATAGCTGTATTATACAGCCCAAAGTAATTTAGATATGAAAGAAAGAACTCACCAGAGTGTTTGCTGCTATGTACCCATGTGCTGACTTGTCTGAAACAGAAAGAAAACATCCTTATAGAGGCTGGAAATCTCATGTATTAAACATAAGAATAGATGAAGTATTAAATGTTTGGGCTTTTATATCGGTGGGGTGGTATTTTATTCTATTACTGCCTACCTCCCGAGGTGAAGCTCATATATTTCTGGTTGTTTACGGTCTCTTTGGAGTCGTAGAACTTTAAGACGTCCAACACGGCCTGTGGGTTCTTCTTCTGCTCTAGCTTGGTGATGTTCGAGGTCTGTAGCAGCCGCGCCCACTGCTCTGGGATACCCTGCACAAACACACAGAGGTCACATTTTGAGACATTTTTAAGAAAAATGACATTTTTAATTATTTAAGATGTAATAATCACGTTCCGTCTTGAGGTTGTTTATTGTGCTTAAATCCTATTTTGTGTTTCTGTTGCAACACTGAATGTACAGTGTTTAGGCAGTAATCACTGCAAAAGTCAAGATATCCTCTTCTTCACTTCATGTCCTGTGTGCCAAAACACTTTTAATATTGCAGCTCAAAGACAAAAATAAATGTGGTAGTACTAATTGTATGTTTTGGTACAAATGCTGTCTTTGAGTTAAAAGAACTACATCCTAAAGGAAAGCTAATACATGAAGTTACAAACATTTGATCTTCTCATCTATCTTAATAATAAAAACTGTCCTTGTAAGAGACATTTTTAGACAACGCTTTGCCAGTTTCAGTGCTTTTACTGATGTTAACTCTTTTACGGGCGCTGCATATCCTTCAACAAGGGCTTTCTTTTATGTCATCTTTAAAAACTTTTGCAGAGTTTCACACTTAAAGCAAAGCTCTGTGCTGCTGATAAATAGCCTACTGTTCTGCAGCAGAAGAAAAAAATGATACTCGAGGCAGGGTCAAGGGTCAAATCAACAGTAATGTAGTCTGTTCTCCCACAAAACTATGATACGAGCCAAAGCAAAATGCTTGGTTTAAAACTGTTTTAATTGGGGCTCTGTGTGCCACAGGCGCATAGCTTTTCAAATGAACAAGGGGCTATTTGTCACCGATGTCATGGACAGGACACAGCACTGTGCATTTGGAAGTCAAATAGACCAGAATACATGTTCCTCAGTTTAAATATGGTTGATTGAAGACTTGAAATTTCCGCTGAGATATTTTATTCAAAATATTCCACTTTGCCAAGACTTGAATAGAACATAATCTCATACTGTCACCATTTTAGGTTTATGTTCATACCTCTTATCACTGGTCAGTTAAGGGACTAAACTAAATCCATGCAGAACATCTGTTCATGTGTTTATTTGCATCAACAATAATCAATAACCTTAAACAAAGTGTGCAGAACAATATAATTAAGGTGTGTTCATGTGTAATTCATTTGTAACAAAAGCTATTCAAATATGTAGGAAAAATTTGATTTAATGTCCGCTGCATATTCTAGTACAGACCTGGATACTTCTATAACCAATACTTTCGCAATAAAAGCACTATATGAGCTTAGAAACAAGAACAACTATTGTCTATGGACAATGTACAAACATTTGCATATTAAATAAAGTGACTAAAAGATGAAGACAATTCTGTTTCATGGTATCATATATTGAGGCTTGTGTACGAACATATACTGCAAACTGAAACTGTAGCTAAAATATAAATCACCAAGATGTGACAAAGGAAGCCCAGTCCAGGTTTCACTGGATATGGGAAGAAAAGGGGAAAGTCATTTGCCACTTGTAATTCCAACTCTATGTGGACGAAAATAAATTATTCGGTGACTCTTTTTCCTCAGGGAACTGTGATTTTAGAAATGTCTGTCTGGCGTTTTCTGATGGGAGGTGAATTTTAAGAGGCACATCAGTCCCCATTTTCTAAGCCTGATCGTCAGGTGAAAGAGATACTCACTGTGAATTCTCCTGTTACAGCGTCAAAGCCAACATGAATGGTGTGTTCAAAGTCTGAGGGTAGGGATATCTCAGGACGTTCCTTCTCCTTCTTCTTGTTTGCTACAGCAGAAGAACACAAATGCCAATTATAGGGTGATTTCTAATACTGTATAAACCAGGAACAAGTAAACCACGTGAACCAATGTGGGGCAGAGCGTGAAGGTGACATGAAGGATACTCACTCTTGTCTCCCCCAGGGAAGATGGAGCGCAGGCGGACTTTCTTGTTTTTCTCTTCAGGAGCCATTGGAAGCGGTTTGGATGCGTGATTCAATGATGAAGAGTCTCGGGAACTACTGTTCATTCTCAAGGGAGGGGCTGGTGGTTTCTCTTCAATATCAACACTATCAGACATCTTTAGTAGCACTCACAATGTCCTGAGAAAGAGAGAAAAATTAGAGTGTTTAAAAAAATCTTTGCATAGATCAAATGGGGTAAGACGATAAAGGTTACAAAATCACTCTGGAAGTGCAAATCTTAATCATTCTGACTAGCTCTTAGCCTGAGTGAGTGTACAAAATAGAATAATATCAAGAGACTAGACTGAGAAATACAAGTGTGCTATTGGCAAAATCATTTTGTAAAATGATTTTGCCAATATTGAGGTCGGCTGCAAGCAACGGAGGTCAATCTTGGTGAGGTAGCATTTGGCAGGCTGTTTGACAGCAGAAAACATATATTATAGTTTCATTTGGCGAGGAATAAAATAATCTATAAAATGTCAGAAAATAGTGTGAAATTGGCCTTCACAATTACCTACAGCCCAAAGTGAACAGTCTAAACCCCAACAGCGGTAAAAAAAAAAAAATAAAAAAAAAAAAAGAAGAAATCAGCAGATATTCATATTTGTAAAGTTCAAAGCTGTGAATACATTGTCATTGCTTGACCAATCATTTCTGCTGTTTCAGGCTGTGAAGATCAATAAATAATAACTTAACGTGTGTGCCAAAGTCATGACACACACACATAAAAGAGCGCTGTTCTCCTTCTCAGTGGTGGAGATCCATTAGAGACATCAGCTGTTAAAATATTCTACTGCGCCCCAGATGATGTCAGTGTTTATTTGCATACTGAGTATGAAACTCAGATCAGATCTGGAGACACACGTTAATGCCAGGTGTAAACACATGTACCTAAAGCTGGTCACTTGAGATCAGATAGCCCAGACTGGAGCTCAATGCAAGGTCTGAACAAGACCAATAATTTACAGGAGACACCTAGTTACAGTTCTAAGGTTCTGTGTATAAATCCCACAACCATTTTTTACTCTGATTCAGATAGTAATATGATGAAATATCTTACAATGTTGCATTTAACTTGATTTGGTTGTTCTCAGGGTAATCAATACAGAACAACTGAGACAAAGTTCTGACATGCTCTGAACACACCACCAACGTGGGGGAGATACGCTATCAGTTTCAGAACAATGAACAAGTGAAAACACCCATGGCTTCATAACATGAGGAAACAACAACAAATCTGAACAATTCTCATGAAATCATCAGTAAGGACAAATTTTCTGCAAACACGTGATACTTTGCACAGCACGTTTAGAGAAGAAATGACACTAAAAAACAATAAAAATCCATGTAAAATCTATCCTATTTGCTGTTCAGCTGTGAAAACATTAACCAGGAATTGACTCTAAGAGAATCTGGCAAGAGTAAATGCTTCAATCCCTCATCCTCTCATCTTCCATCTACCCATCCCACTAGCATCTCAGACTCCTTCACTGCCTCGCCTTGAGGCCAAGCCCATCATGTGATGTGCAGCACAGCCATCCCAGAAAGCGGGCCATCCAGGCCACCCCCTTAGAGGAGACCTACATTAGCAAACAAAGACGGGATCCTCGGCCCTTGCACAGTGTGCAACTGCCTCTGACAAATTGCACATGTGGCTTCACAGTGACCTTTACGTAACCACCTCCCGCACAAAATCTGATAGGTCTAACCGTAGTCTTTGTTAACTTTCCAAAAGAACCGGTTTTGAATAAAGGAATTAGATGAGCGGAAGGATGTAACATGATAAGAAGAAGCCATGATTTAATCAGATATGTCAACACTAACCGCATTATTGCACAAGACCTCTGTGAATCCCCTTCCGAGGCATCAAATTTGTAAAGAAAAAAAAAAGGGTTTTCTTGTGAAACGTTTTTGTCAGTAATGTGCCATTTCCTTATTAACATGTTAGGGCAGGATGACAGAAACATGTGTCTCTCAGCGTGCATTCATTGTTTTTGTAACTCTGCGCTGAAAACCATACAATTATTTACTGATGGGGGATAAATTATTATCCTATAGGTACAAGTCTGCGATTGATGGGATAAGGCATTGCTTTGCAAAAAACGGCATTGTGAAGCTTTCAATTTGATGAAACTATTCAACAGTGACTGCAGGAAATTATTTGGTAGCTATCAGCCCATACACTGCTGGCTTACAACACAGGCAGAGCTCGTTGCGGATAGATGTTCTGATCTGAGCTGAGGTATAGCAAGAAGAGGACACAAGACACAAACTGAGAAAGCTTAAGTGGCAACAACAAGTGCATAACATGATAGAAATGGAGATAAAATAAGCCTCTTTTCTTCACGCATTGGTTACATCAGTTGTAGCCAGGAGAAACTGAATTAGCTTTTACCAAGACAGATTTATGAAAACAGTGAGTCACTCGTGACAGCCGGGTTAACTAAAGTGACACTGCTTGGCTGGAGGGCAAACACTATTTTTAAATAGCTACAGAGGAACACTATGATTTTAAAGCACCAGTACATCTTTAGTATTACAGTTCAGGTGTATTTCCATGAGCTGGGGCGGACTGCGCTGGCAGTTTCTACCAAACTGGCCGACTTTGAGGTGAGAATCCGGACAACAGCAGAAAACTGGTTTGCTTAGGTTGGAGTTGTGTCAAACAAAACCCAGCAAAACTCTGCTGTTTGCAAAGGAATGTCACAATGTTGACATACTGGAGCAGCGGAGGACAACGTGGCCATGAAGGCAACAAGGAAGTCTCGGGGGGATTTTCACGGAGGCTTTGCGTGCCACCTGACACGACACAAGCCTGAATTTAGTTAAAGGATCACGGGGATTATTCAGATATATAGCTTAATTTTCTACTGCCGCGCCTAAGTGAGGAAATACTGTGAGCATCTAAACAATATTAGAGCTTTCATTTTTCCCCATGCCGACAATTACTTCAAACGTTTCATTTAACATGCCGGTTGTGGATTTTTAATAGATTACACATAATAAAGGGTTTATTATCTTTGCCATTAAGACAACTCACAGCATATCTACACAAAACAGAATACGTTATGAATTCATAGAGAAAAAGACAATCGGTGTAACAGCTTCACGGATTCAACATCATAAAATAGCATTCAGATCGTACACACTGTGGTGCATAATCCCTTACATACTGTACATCCACCTTGTCTAGCTTTCATTACAGAGACACACACAAATGGTGCTGTCCTGCTAAGACTAATGCAGCTGCGGCTGATGCCTCTGTTAATCCATTAACATAATCTTGCGAACTGCCTTGCTGGCTACAGTATGTCATACAGCTTTTACAGTCATGCACGGAAGTGGATTCACCAACATGCACACATGACACAAGGAGGGGGATCTAATCTATCACGTCACTATCCGGTCAGCAGATACAGTGGAAAATATCACCGGCTGAACATCAAATAATAATGAGGTGATAGGAGGGTTTGAATAATTTAGAGGGGACATATGAAGCACAAGCCACTTTTTATTGTTTTTGAACATATGGTCGTGTCTGGAGACCTACAAAATAAAAGAAAATACCTTCAAAGATAGCGTGTCAGGATGGGCTGCTCAAGTTTTCATGCCCTTGCATCACAGAGGGCTAAGCAAGTCCCCCAGCTGGCTCAAAACACCGACTGAACATAAAGATAAATGTCACCCCTGGATTACCTGAAGTGTGGTTTTGTTTTAGTGTGGTATTACCGAGCTTCGGCATGTTGGCAGCTAACTTGCCCTAAAAGAGGCAGAGTCTCTCTACAGACTGCTTGCAACCTGTGATGGCACCCACCTGTCATTCAAGGAACATCATTTTAAGCTTTTATATAATCTGAACAGGTGACTTATATAAAAAATAAAATCTTGCACAGATAAATAAAAATCGCAACCCTCGTCCGGAATGAGTGGAGCTGTTTCAGTATCAGTAGCATTTAACGCAATAGACACTGAAACAGCCCACATGGAAAAGAACAAAGACACAGGAACAAGCATGAACAATCTATTTAGCTGAAACTTGAAAGACACATTCTGAGCACATGTAAGACTTACATAAACTTGTTGAAAACTGGTATGAGACCTGTAAACATAAAATGAATATTTCCTCCAGGATTTTCCTGGTGAGTCATACTGTACTGCTTCACTGATTCTCATGTCCTCCTTGTGGCAGCATGTGACACAGAAAGCACTAAACCATCAAAGGTGAGCATTAAGAGAATGCTCACCGTATACAGTCATTTCAGTAAGAACTTCTTCCTTTAGAGAGCAGTATAATTGGAGAATGTCTGACTGGGATCATTTCTATATCAGGCAGCAGTGAGAATCTGTGTCACTCACTGAAGAATACAACCAAGACCTGAATGATTTTATAACACAAATCTCTAACTGGGTGGCTGTTTGGCTAATCAGCTGCCTGCTGGCTACTGCAGCAGCTCTGCTGAGCAGTCAGACAGCCAAAGAGGGCAGATTCACCAAGGCCCAGACATCACTGATTCTTCACTCACATAAAAACACTGACCTATTTACTGTGCAGACTGACAGGGAGGCAGGCGTTCAGGCAGTCAGTGAGTGCACTGTCCCCCAAATAAGCAGATACTATTTGTGAAATTTAATAAAGCATCTATCTATCTATCTATCTATTTCTGAAACACACATAGCCAAGTCTCTTAACATTATAAATCAGCTGTAAGCCTGTCTTACAGCTTCACACTGAACATATTTCTATGACATTCCACACACAAAAAGGATCATTCAGACGAATTCATGAGTGACTTTTTATACAGTCAAAATGTAAAACAGCAACTGTAGCTCTAACACTGATCCACAATATGTTAATTTATTGGAAATTACATTCTGTTTGGCTTTCTTTGGTACAATGTGACACTCTGACAGCGATATAGAAATGTACACTTTTCTAAATACCACCACGGACATGCTAGCTCAACTCAGATATTGCTGGAGATGTTTTCACATTTCTCATGCATAAAATATTAATCTACCCATGAAGAGCATTTTCTCTGCTCTTTCAAACATTAATGCCGAATTTGAATGGCTAACACAGGAAAAGGCTCTAATCTTGAGCCCGTGGCAGCCCAGTAATGGTCCCGCAGTGGGGGGAGGGCTCCATAAGCTCGGCTCTCCATGCCCCTGATTAGGACGCACTCTCTGTTTGACTTGGCTTTAGCGTTAGCTGTGCTTCTTTGAAGGATGCTGATTACTTGGATGGGATGGACGGCTAGAGGACATTCAAAGGATAAGGAGGAAGGAGGGATACAGTTTACCATTGTTATCTTCTTTATTTTGGTGATGTTCCTACAGAACTCTTATTGCTGAGTGTTTCTTAAACACGCACACAAAAAGGCAACTGTCATATAACAGACACATGTCAACACAAACAAAACCTGAAGTACAGATGCAGGCACTGTACAGATGTCAACATGTTACTACACAAACACTCCTCTCACATGGCTGGCCTCTCAAGGTCAGAATAAAAGTCACAGTGCAGATGCCATGAAATGGGGGCTGGGGGAGGAAGTGTTCACTTCTGTTAAAGAGGACTGCACTTTAAAGAGAAATGAGAAGAATGTATGGCCTCAAGGTTAAAACCTCACGTGATCAAACATGCAACAGTATCTTAAAGGAAATTGTTGGGTTTTTTTATTTAGTTTTGTATGTATTTATTCTTAAGTTTATTACTCATTAAACGTATAGCAAAATAAAAAAGGTATTTTACACTTATAAAACCCAAGCCACAAAATTTCATTGTGGGAATTTCGGTCTGGTGTCTCTCCATTGGGAACTCATTAAGGCTTGATGAAGATCTGCCAGACCACTGGGCGGGCTTTATGCCATTACAGACCACAGACTCTCTGTATATAAAAGATGGATGTCACCCACTGGATTCTGAAGAGCTGGATTGAAGCTTGGGCATGATGGCCGCCATATTGGTTGTGAGAGACTCGTCTTTCGGATATTCCAAGTATGGGCATGTGGGTGGAGCGTTGGTGGAGGTTGTGGTGGGCCGAATGACGTCTGGCTGTTCAACACGCCCAGGAATCCAGTTCATGGATCTGTGTTTAAAGATTTCCTGTGAACCTGTTTTGAGTTTCCTGTTTTATTTTGTAAAGTTCTTCCTTGGTTTCCTGTTTAGTGTTACCCCCTGGTTTCTCCACGCCAGTTTGATAACAAATGGCGAGCTCCTGTTAGCCTCCCTTTGGAATCGTAAACACAAATCACGCTAACCCAAGGCTAATTTATTAGCTGGCCAATTGGCTAGTTAAACACTTCAGCTACCAATTTTTTCACATATATAATATTCAAAATTAATTTACCAAAAGGGAGGTCACATTTCTGTGATGTTCCGCTAGTAACTGCAGCAAAGCAGTCAGGTATGGTACAGAGGTTAGCATTAGTTCAGGTGATGAGAGAGACCACAGCTAGCGGCTAGTGATCTATGACAGCGCCATTCTGTGACCTGTCACTCAAAGTGGCCACGCCCCTAATGATGCAGAATTTTACGTTAATTAATAAAAAATTAACGAATGAGTTAAACACCCATTCGTGGGGGACCGCAGGGGACAGCCTCAAGCAATCACTCGATGAACTACAGTTTTTTGCACTTTTTCATGGGCTTCACTGCTGCATAGACTGTATAAAGGTGGATGGTGGTACAGCTCCTCAAAAGTGAAACCAAAGCAAAAACAGCTCCCCCTGGTGGCCGACTGCACCCATCCAGTCATTTGGGCGGGCTTTATGCAGTGATGGACAGCAGAGTAACAGCGACGTATCGGTTGAAACATGCTCCACAATGAAATCCAAATGGCGGTTTAGACTTGTATTCTTAAAAATTGAGTGTGGCTACGTCAGGCTAATATTTTGAACCATTTCCCTAATAATGAATTACTTCTTTCAATGGTACTTAATGTACCACTGAAAATGGTACAAAGCAACAGCATGTTTTTGTCAAAATTTATGCAAAGTTTTTACAGAACTGTCAACAATAGGAACACTGTCTGACAATGTGACATTGTTGGAGACATACTCATTTATCTCATTGTAGAGAGTTTACTGAAATATGAAGCGACTTTCAGGAAGTAGCTTAGCTCAGCAAAAACATTGAAAGCAAGGGGAAACAGCTAGCCTGGCTCAGGTCAAAGGTACCGCAATTTGCATACAGTATCAACACCTCTAAAGCTCACAAATCGTCACATTATAGTGCGTTATTTCCTCCGTTTACTCTGCAGTGTTTAGTTATTTGCTCTGTGATATAATAAAATTGGATATTTAGAAGTGAGCCTATCAAAACATCCACAATGCAGCGGAATACTCTTGAAAAGAACTGTTGACTAGAACCATGAATCTGTCATAAATGAGGCTCCGTTTATTTGGTTTGATGCCTCTGTTCCACAACTGCTTTGCATACAGCTGTCATCTTTTGGTTCATGAAAGAGACAAGTCACAGCTACCTCATCAGTTTGACATGTAATAAGTTATCTCAAGCATAAATGAGGTTGTGTTCACTTAAGTACAGTTTCACATTGCATGGGGGGGAAGCAACTTCTTTAAACAAATATATAAATGATAATATAAACTCAGTATCTTATTAATGATGTCAGAAAGAGGGCTTGATAATAGCTTCATTACATAGTAATTACATAGTAAATATTGATTCAGTTGTCACCATTCGTAAAGTGTGATCATTTCTTGTTTATTGCTTCACAGCAGTAAAATCCCACGTTTCCCTCTAACAAACAAACAACCAAATTTAAAACTCAAATGTTTTGTTCCAGCGTCTATTTTTAGAGAATACACACGCCTTGGGGGAAAGCTATGAACGTCTTTTAATCGTGCTGGTATAAAAGGCTTATACCCGTTCATAATATGCCAACTGGAGCATGATTACCCAATATCAAAGGCAAACCTAAATTAATGAGATGGCTGCTTTTTAAATACCCACTTCCACTGAACTATTACGTTCGCTGGAGAACAGGAAAACTGCTGATTCACATACAATACAATTTCCCATCAAGATTATGTCACAAGACAGATCCCGACAAAGCCTTCATTTTCAGTCCATTGTAATGTTCATTTTACACACAGAAACAGTGAATGAACATTTCTAATAAATAGCCAGTGGTCTACTGTTAGTCAGCTATCAGAAGAATTCCAGTCCTTTACTTAAAGTACTAGAGAGGAAGGTGCCGGAGTCAAATTCCTTGTATGTGTCATACTTGGCCAATAAAGCTGATTCTGATTCTGATTCTGATTCTAAATAAAAGTACCAGTACCAAAATGTGGTTGAGACATTAAAGTAAACGTGCTCATTTGGTTCCTCTGACTCTTATTTAAGCATGTTACTGCTGCTGGATGCAGAGCTAGTTTGAACTTCTTTATATACAGTTTTATACTGTATATGGGGGACAATAGATAAGTCTGAGGGGGTCACGAGATGAAAGGAACAAAGGAGGCTCTGATACACAAATCTGTTTTTCTCTAGTCTTTGATTTTTGTTGAGATACTGAATCATCTGAACATTTATTCACATTGTACACCAAGAGAAGTCTGAAGCATAAACATCTGAAATGTTTTTATTTTATTCATTATTTTATCCATTGTGAATAAACTTAAAAACAACTAAAGCTGTCAATTCAAACAAGTGCAGTGGATCAGATCATCCAGCATTTCTTTCTTAAATGTAGTAAAGTGGAAATATGAAGTAAAATGAAAATACTCTACAGTGCAAATACCTCAAAACTATATGAAGTATAAGTACAATACACAGTTCTACTTTAATTGTTCAAGATTACACAATATTCTCAGTCATTTAATCTGGATAAGATCACTGCAATGCACCTTTTGTTTGGCTGTTACGGTTCTACATTGATCTTGTCCAATGCTAATTAGCCCAACACTAATGAGATTGGAATGATGATAAAAACCTGCTTTCATTTTCTCTTCAGTAGCTAATTACTGTCCACATTCAAAGGATTACGTGGTTTTACCACACAATATCCCCCTAGTTGACTTAGTTTCTATTAAACAACCCTCTATTCACAGACCGTGGTATATTGTTCCTCATAGTCAAAACAGAGCAGAATAAAAAAACAGGTCAGTCCACACTCAAGACCCATTTAATCCCCACAGCCTACGCTACGCCATGGCTCTCATTTTACCAGGCATCATCCTTCCCCAAACTCCCTCAGTAGGGAGGCTGGAGAGCTGGCTCTGTCATTTAATATTTAGTTCTGGTAAACCTGCTGTAGAGCTGCTCTTTCATGCACGTGTATCCACGTGTATCCAGATTTGCTCAGTTCTTAAACCTGTTGTGTTGGTTTTGTCATTTTCAGCAGATTTTTATATCAACACTGTCACATACTAAGTGTTTTGGAGCTCATTTAATTAGCTGTGTGCATTTTTACATTTATTTATGTCATAGCAGCAGCAAAAGTAAACAACATTAAATTCAGAAGTGTGAGCGCTGATAAAACTGCTGCTCAGCTGCTCTCGCTGGATAAGCAACCAGTGCTATTTAATTGAAGCAGTTTATTACGTCATACGGTGTATTTCAGTAAAAATGGACTAAATGAACTAAAAGACTGAAGTCAAGTGAACAAACAGCAATGAGATAACATTAACTGCCTTATTTTCAAGTGTGTTTCTGTGTGAGATTATTCCTTCCTCACAGATCTGGTTTGATTCAATTCACATGTGTGGCTGGTAGTGCATTTCCTGCCTGACGGAGCCCATTTATCAGCTATCTGCAGTCCCTGACAGAATGAGCTTCCTCATTTTTCATTTTCAAGAACATTTGTTGGTCCATAAAACCCTGGTGTAGCCAAACTCAGTTCTTATCAGAATGTATGTCTGGTAACACGCTGTTTGAATCTCATTATGGGGCGTGTTTCAACCGATACAGAGAAAAAAAAAATACCTCTGCATCAGTTGGATCTTACAACAAGTTAACAAATGATGTGTCATATACTGAGCGCTACAAGTCATAATTGCTGTTAACTGTTCATCCTTTAAAGGTATTTTGCTGTCAATATCTTTTACACAGACGCAATGGTGTAATCTTAACATCTGGCTTCTCTGACAGCAGCCATTTTGTTGTAAATAAAGTCAACTCAGCGGCTCTCAGATTAGGTGTATGACTTCTGTCCATCACTGCATGAAGCCAGCCCAAACAATTTGATTGACCTGACAGGTCTGCGCGGAGGTATAATCAGTTTCCAACTGAGCAGACCTCCAGGCTAGGTCCATAAAGTCCCCATCCAAGCCAAACCGCCTCACTGTACAAAACATAGACTGTATAACAGCTCCTCAAATGTGAAGCCAAAGTAGAGCCAAGTAGAGCTCCCCCTCATTTTAGCTATAGAAACAGGATGTGACATCATAATGACTACAAGTTGCCATGCCAACCACTCTGTGAAGCAGTCCCGTAGGAAACTGAGTTGGAAAAAATAAATAAATAAAAGTACAGTGAATAATCCAATATTTCTTTGTAACTGGTGGAGGCAGAGCAGTGTGCAGTATTAATTTAACAAAAACGCGAGTGAGTTTGGCGGAAATGTGAGTGGGCCGTTGATATCGCGGCTCCGCATGGCTCCACTCTCAGACCGTACTGCGCAGATTCTGGCTCCAAACTCGCGAGATGGCGACACCTGTACCCCCTGGAAAGGAGCAACACTTTGGCAAATGTAAGGAAGTGGGGACGCATTGTCCATAATTGTAGTCTATGGCACAAAATGACACTTGAAGACTCTGGTAAAAGCGGAAAGTATTTTAAAATGTAAATTTAATGAGGAATTAACCTGTGATCAGCATCTTCTGCTTAAAGGCTTTGACTGAACCCCAAGTGACATCAAGGTTTCCTGAAAAGCATTTTTTCAGCTCAGTGCGGTGGCCCCAGCTGTTGCCATATTGGCATTGTCTGAATCCTCCTAACCCCTCTGGCTGATTCAAATATGATCAAAGAGGTGGAGGTTGAGTGGAGCAGAGGCCCACGGGTCACGCTTAAGCAGACAGCTAACAACCTTTGAGGCCCACCACCTGTCACTTAAAGTGGCCACACTCTTATTTGTGCATACTTTAAACCATGACCATGGTCCGAAATGTGTGAGATATTTAACAAATATCCCAGAAGGTTGCTATTTGAAGGCAACCTGCGTTAATTTGTTGCCTGTATTGTAGGCAGTAGGAAGGGTCTTGTTTCCAGTAGTTTGCCAGAAAAAGAAATATTTGCAGATTCTGGATTCAGAAGATTCTGGATCTTTCATATGAGGAAGAAGGTACAGAATGATTATATTTTAATATTGTTCTACTCTTGAACTTGTATTGAAGATTTCTTGACATGTAACTATGAATTGATTTGGGGTCCCACATAAGGACACAAGATGTATACTTTATATGATTGCAAGAAACAGAAAGTTAATCAAACAATTTGTAGGACCACTAAGCCACAGGGATGCACAAAGCCTTGAATATGTAATCCTATTACAATAACAATTAATGTTGATAGCTGCTATGCATGACTAGGTGAATGAAATGAATACACTATAAGCAAAGAGTCACATCGATTCAATCATCATTCACACTAACACGTTCTCAGATGGCCTTTACAGTGAGCATCTGTAAGTGAGCATGAGGACTCAGCAATTAGTTAGACTTACAGAATGAGATTTGGTTTCAATAATCAAAACTTAAGCCAAACGTACTATCTTCATTTTTAACCACCCAGACTTGAACTAAACTTGCTTTTTGCAACTGTCTTTTTTGCGCACCTTGGGCATGTTCAAGCACAGGTGAATGCTACTCATTTTGTCTTGGAGGCTTAAAGGTACCAAAGTGTGTGTTAGTGTAGCATTGGTGGGCATGTATGAGTGCCAGCTGGAGGCAGAGAGCGGGGAGTGGATTCCCTCCCGCCATGCCAGCTGGTGCACCTGCTCCGAGTCAAGTTGAAAGAGTTAAAACGCGCCCATTGTAATGAACAATGGGAGGAGTGAAAACAGCTTGAAGAAGCATGCTGTTACAACAACAATATTTGCAGAAAAATATGAATAGTTCACTGATTTTTGTTTTGTCACTGAAATATTGTGTGGGGTATAAAATCCATCATGGAAGGATAGGAAAAAATAATCTCCACTATGTCACTATGTCTGCACATAACATTTCTGCTCATCAACAGGTGGCTGTGCATGAGATTTTGAGAGCATTTTTTCCTACCAAACAAATGAAGCTGCATCTGGTTTTGCATGGACAAACAGTAGCCTATTCGTGTTTACAGGTGAATCGACACAGACAGCATGTCGCCACTCAAGATAACTGCACTTCTATGCAGCTGAGAAAAGACATTGCTGATTTTGGAGGCAAGCTACAGTGTGTCCACACTGCTGTGGATGATCTTCAGTTTGAATGCATTATTTATCCCTGACAGATGAGTAAATCCGTTCTAGCTGAAGTTACGAAACTCGGATCAAGTGCACACGACTACAGCTGTTCTGTAATTTTGCAAGAAAGTTGTGCCCGGGGTTTTCATCAAACAAACACACTAACACACTCTTGGATATATTAATCGTATTATGTTACCGAGAAATCCTAACCAAACAACAGATATGCTGCCTCCGAACTGAAATTAAAGTATTTGGGTTGAATATAGCAGATGTGAAGATCTCACCTCAGGAAACACAAAACAGATTTGGAATCCATCACAAAAAGACAGAAATATGAATTAATAATCATCAAGCTGGATGGCTTGATGTCACTCTACCCGGCCAGCCTTAAGCAGATGGGTTTTTTTTTCTTTCCTTGCCACCGTCGCCTTAGTGATCACTCTGGGGGTTTCAGGCTCTGGGTTGTGTAAAGCTTTGAAGTCTTTAGACAATTTGGATTGTTGTTGGTGGCATATAAATACAACTGAATTGAAGAAAACAGAAAATCTTGTGTGTCCAACATCTGCAGGTCGTCTGCCGTCTTTCCACTCTGTGAAAACTCTTCCCACCTGGCTCTTCCAATCTGCAGCCTGTTCATCTTCTAACTTGTTCAAGTTAACACACTCCTGCAACTCTCTGCCAACTCTTGACCTAGTGAAACTTCTTAATCTCTTAACCCCCTTGAACCCTCTTCCATGTCTACAACATTTCAACCCCTTACTTGCCACACTCTGTCCATCTGGAAGATCCATCTTACTGTCAAGGCTTTAGCACCTCTTACTTTCTAGAATCCTCTCAAGATATTTCTCTGACTGTCCTGAAGCCCCAAATCTTGCAGTTTGGAGGAGTTTAAGTCATGAGGACTGTCTATATTTGGGGTGTGCACAGACACACAACAGATAAACACAGACACACATACAAGCAACCCTATTCTAAGCAGCAGCAGACATCAAGTAGGGAGATTACACAGGGAGCTGTGTCAATGTGTCAGTGTGTTTCCTCTGTCTCTCCCTGTCTCCCTCCATCCATCTCTCTAACTTACTCCCCCTCCCCTTTCTGAGACAAAACGGCCAGATGGCTTCCAATCCTACATGCTAATCCACAACACACAGACTGTAGCCCTGACACACCTACCACAAGACTACTGCTCCGCTCTAGACATCTATGCCCTTACACACACACACGCACACACACAAGCGCCCCACACATGAGGCCATTCCGCATAAACTGTCAACATGAGCCCCCCCAACGGTGACTTAACAATAGCAGCATAACTCACTCAGACAAAGTCCTCAACAGATGGAGGCCTACTCGTATGTGTTGTGTGTTCAACTATCATATTTCAGGCAGCCCAGTTAGCCAGGCTACAGGCCAAGATGAGGCTCTGTGTCTACTGCTTTTGTTAGCCGTGGTGGGGTAAGAGAAGCCGTGTGTGTTGGGTTACACCGACCAATGGAAAAAAACACGGGGAAGCCCAGAACAGCACAGTAATACACATAGAGACAAACAGGCTGGCATATGGAAAAAATAAGAAGTGTGACACAAATGAAGAGCTGTTTTTATTATTTGTTTTTATTAGTTTCCTATCACCATGTTAAATAAAAACCTAACACAGCATAGGATTGTATGTGGAGGTCAACCTTCTATTGATTTTGGTCACATACTGCCTAAACAACAAATAATACATTTATCCAAGAGGCTAAGAAATAAGAAGGTCATGATAGACTCCTGAAACTTTTCTAGGCTTGCACAAATAGCTGCCTGACAAATCCAGCCAGAATAAAATCATTCGTTATTTAAGCAAAATTTCATTCATATTTGGTGAACCAGAAAAAAATCAATATCCTCATTTGCACACAGCAACTTAAAAATACTGCCAATAATAATCTCAAATACGGATTCTGTGATGATTTAATGAATGATTGTCTCTCCATGTTTCGCTCTTTGAGGTAGTCGGATCAAATTTGGGTGTCATTTAGGTGAAATGACATGAGTAGCAAAGTAAAAAGGTGTGTTTGGTTATCCATGGCAGTCACAAGTTGTCATAATAAGCTTCGATTTTGCCTGTACAATTTGTGCTTACACTACAAACAGTATGCTGCGGAGGGTGCAGTTTTACTTTTATTTTTAGTAATACAGAACATACAGTACACTGTGAGTGTAAGACCAGTCAGTTTGACTGGCAACACCCTCTGTCTGTGATTTGCATGCAAATATGAGGTGCCTGTAGCCTGCACACAGGCAGATGTACACGTTTCTTAGTAGCCCCACGCAGATCTATGCAACGACGCAAAATGCTATTAATTATCCATTCACCTGTAAAAGACCTGTGTAGAAAACACCATGATGAATACATAATGCATGTGGCATGTGAAGCAAGGGGGCAATGGAGACTGATTATCCAGAGACAGTTTCTCAAATCAGTTGAACAGCAGGAACTATACATACCAAACACTTCTACTCTGATGGTGGAAGACAGCATCCGTGCCTTCTGATTGTAATGCTGCATTCAATTACTACTGTTGTTCTGGGCTCTTTTCCACCAACCACAGTGCTGGCTAATGTGCTGTACAGGAACTACTTTATGCACAGAGAGGTAGAAGTGAGTTTAGAGCATTAATTTATGGTGTTAAATTAAAAAAGGACAACAGCATGGGTTATGGTGCTGGTGTTAAAAGTACAGTTTATGTTTCAATATGTCCATGCAAAATGTAGCAGTAGGCCAATTGTAATACAAACATGATGATGAAGACGGTGAAAAACAACGTGATGTGGCTGATCTGTTTGGACAGATAGAGTCAAGGTAAATGGAAGGGCTTTCATCACATCTATATCAATATGAGAGATCCATTCTCTCAGGCAGAAACACCTTCAGTAACCCATCCCCCAATTCCGCTCTACAATCATCTCACCCTCACTCAATCAATGACACGACTCCCTAGCATCCCTGCCCCAAACAACAGCCAGACAACAGGTCTCCCATCAGGCCCCGCTCCTCGCAGGATGACTGCGCTTCCCGGGAGCGGAAACCTCTTACTCCCTCTGGCACAACTGAAATGAGCAGAGGAAGGCAGGGGAGACACAGGGAGGCTCAGCTCGCACTGTAATTCTTCCATCCTCCTCTACCGGTGATGGCTGTGGAAGAATCCGAGGTAGAATAGCTCAGCTTTCAGAGGACCGGCCCCCACCCCCACTCCGATCCCCAATGAAGTCAGGTGACTAGATGTTGTATATCTCTCCCTGTCACTACAGCCGCCATGAAGCTGCTGCACACATCCATGTTAAAGCCGGGACTCAGAGGCATGTCTCTGCTGAGTATTAGTGTTTGGCCAATGAAAGACAGAGATGGAATAAGAAGCTATGTCTTCTCAAAGCCCACTCTGAGGAAGGCCATACGTGAGGCGGTGCAGAGATAACAAAAGAGCATCCATCAGCATATTAACCATCCATCACCCCCCCATCCACAGCTCAGATCCATCCTCGGGTTTACAGATCTCAAAATAGCATTGCTTCCTTTTTGTTCCAGTGTTGCCACTGCAGCTGCTGCATTTCTCCAGGACTAACACAAACACACACACACACACACACGTAGACACACACAAGGCCTGCACTAATGCCACCATTGATTCCAACACTTCTCCATCAATACAGATGCTACTTGTGAGGAACAAGGGAGTGTATACAGAGATGATGTGATGCAGAGGATGGTTTGTGATGATATTAAACATTTCCAGCCCATCTGATGCAGGCATCCATTTCCATCTCACGTAAAGACTGCTGATGAAACAGCTGCCTCCTTAGCAGGGCAGAATGCAGAGTGGAGGAAGGAAAAAAAAAAAAAAAAAGGCTACAAAGCACCCCTACATACACAGCCTCCTCCTCCTCTCCTCTCCTCTCCTCTCCTCCCTCCTCTGCCTCCCCCTTCCACATCCCTTAATGCACACACAGAGAGGGAATTACCTGAAATATGTCTTCACATTCTCTTGCTCAATGTTTCGCCTTTGGGCTTGGAGTCGTGGTAGAATCATCGTCAACCGTACAATCCTAATGACAGTTTAAAGGCAGGGTTGCCATTCTCTTGTCAGACCAGTTCCTGACCCTAAAAGCAAGCTTGTTCGGCAGGCTGGATGCTTCACTGGCTGCTCACTGTTCCCTAGCCCATGATGTCATCCACCCTGCTTCGCTGATTGGCTGAGAGGCTGAATATTAATGCGGGCAGCAGGTCTAGGGGAGGAGACAACCAACGGGCAGACACAGTTGGTTTTCAGTTTAACAGACCAAACCTGCTGAGTGAGAAACTCGGGAGGGCGGCATTATACTTAATGTTAAATTCAGGAGCTTTTCTGGAGCAAACTTGCGAGGCAGTGGTTTCTGTTTCTAACCTCTCAAGACTACAAGTATGGCTGCTGCAGGGCTGGTAAAACGTAATACAACTCCTGCACATTTGAGAAGATTTGACGGAATAACATAACAATAATTTGCCACAAAGGAATACAATTAATTAAACATTAAACTTTTCATTCATACATTCATCTCCTGCAACTGCTTGTTCCTGTGAAGGGTCGCGGAACATTAATATTTTATTCAAAAAATATTAAAAAATTCTGTGTAACAAGACTTGACAGGCCTATATATGGATTTATATATTTGTATGGATTTATAACATATATTTTAAATATATATATGTATATATATATGGGGGGGTAGACCTTCACAGATTCAGATGTGGTGCATTTATAGCATACGACAAAAAGATTACAAGTGGTGTGATTTAAATTTGTGATAAAATGTTTTACTGGCAAATGTGTATTTTTTTTCCCATTTAATTAATTTTCTATTTATAAATCACAAAATAAATATTTTTTCCTGAATTTTAACAACACTAATCTGCCCAACACTCAGGTTTCTTTCTTCTTTTTTTTCCCTGAGTGACTGAGTTCACATGCAGGCGGAGACAGCAACCAAAATACTCACTGCATTTGCCCTAATTTGCCTATGATGTCATCCTTTTCCTCTATCTCACCTGTGATTGGCTGACAGGCACAGCATCTGCTCAGTCTCATGGCTAGTGCTTGTAGCCCAAGGTGGAGGCCTATCTGAGGCTCTGTGAATCATGGCTGGTTGTCCTGACAACCCCTGTAATGTCGATTCCTTGTTGGAGAGTAATATGGCTGTTCTGTGACACTGTTCTCTCAAATGGAGAATCTGATGATCACGGGAACACAGTGTCCCTTTCATTTACTTCAGATAGTGGGTTTTGTGTTTTTTTTAAAAAAATAAATTGCAATGATATTTTCCAGGAAACTATAGAAATATTAATAAATATAGAATATTATAATATAGAAATATGTTTGAAATGAATTATTTGGGTTAGGCTGCAGGGTATGATTAGTGTTAAATGTGTGAAGCTTGTCAGTCATATAAGACAGTTGTCCTTAAATCGTATGAGATACATACACCTATCCGCCACAACATTAAAACTACTGGCAGGTGAAGTGAATAACATTGACCAGTTCTGCTGGGAAATTTCTGGACCTGGTATTCATGTGGATGTTACATAGACATGTAGCACCCACCTAGACCAGACCAGGTACCACCGACCCATAGTAATGACACTCCTTGATGGCAGCAGCCAACCCCAGCACACAACTGTTTTGGAGGCACAAGGGAGACCTACACAATATTAAGAAGGTGGTCATAATGATATGCTAGATCGGTGTGTGTTTTCCTCCAGCTTTGCAGGCATGTAAGTGTTGAAATAGCGACCCTGATTAAACCGTACAAACATAGTTGAGAAAGAAAAATGCTAATGTGAATTTAGTTTAGTAGTGCCACATTTATAGCACAGAAGAGATTTAACTCTGACTCCTGACAGTAGACAGAAGGGGATCACAGAGAGGAACAGTTCATACAGAAACATGTTAAAATGCTCCTGAATCTGAGATGGCAACAACCTGTGAAAAAATATATTTGGATAATATTGTCTGGTTTGGATTATTCAGGACATATAAATTGTTTATATGTCTCTTTTTATGCATGATCTTTCCAACTTTATCCTCATAAGAGGATAAGCAGCAGCAGACACTAATTCATTAATTCTCTTTGCTTATGACTCCTATACATGTGACTGTAACTATGACTAGCCAGTGTCACAGTGGGGCAGCCCCTACAGGAATTTTCCTGATGGAAATCCTGGACCAGTCAGCTGTCCATCGCAGGTCAAACATGTGAACAGACAAAACATATTTAAGATAACTCATGAGTCTCTAAATTTGCCAGCTGTGTTCACGCCATCCACTCCAGAGTGAATGTCATACTACAATGAGTTTTAATCCCCAGTTATAAAGGGCACAGAATCTGGACCCACCCAGCAGCCAGCGAAAAAATAACACACATGCTGATCACTGACCAAATTATACTTCACTCATTTTCTTGTGTGTTTGTTTTGTAGATTCAAGTAGATTTAAGTAAAACCAGCACAAGATTATCCCCTCCACCTGGATTAAAATGATTACTGTGGTCCATGAAGAGCAGGCATTTTGTACTCCGACAGAAACAAACTGTGATGGCAACAATGACTGGAAAGGGCACAGACTTTCTACTGAAGCTGGTGTGTTCCTTTCACATCCACGTGTGTTGTTGCTGTGCCCTTTAGACGTTCTGAACCCGTACCTGCTCTCTCATTGTTACAATAGATGAGAATGCATAAAACATTTTAATTAGGACCAGCACACCAAACAGTTTATTAACAGAGGATAGAAGTCTCTCATTTGCATACATAACAACCCTCTGCTTTTATCTGCTGTTGTGTTTTTGATGAGCTTATTTGTGTATTGACCAAACAGATGCAATAAGATCCTGCTAAATATCTGCTACTATTTACTTAAACTTAAAGCAGAGTAAAACGCTCGACAGATCATTTCCTAATGCTTGGCAGTAAAAGCTCAGATCAGGCGCTGACGGGACAACTTACAGGAGGAGCGTGATTTACTAGTATCCATAGGCTGCTGTCAGTGGTCAGGTTTATATAATGAATCCTATAAATATCCTTGGAGGCAGAGCACATCTCTGCGGTGACATTTTGTAATAAGCCCCGTCTGGAATTTAGTAGTGTCGTGGGTGGAGTTTGGAAAATGGCTTTCTGCATATCTAACCTTCAATATACACAAGTGTGTATTAAATTTGTTGTCATAACAGGAGACATACACCGATGAGGCATAACATTATGACCACCTGCCTAATATTGTCTAGGTCTCCCTTGTGCCTCCAACACATTTTTCTGTATGAACTGTTCCTCTTCGTCTCTGTAACTTTAATCCCCTTCGGTCCACTGTCAGGAGTCAGAGCAAAATCTCTTCTCTGCTATAAAATGTTCATGTGTCACTACTGAACTAAAATCACATTAGCATTTTTCTTTCTCGGTTATGTTGGCAGGGTTTAATCAGGGTCGCTGTTTCAACACTTACATGCCTGCAAAGTTGAAGGAAAACGTACACCAATCTGGCATAACATTATGACCAAAGAACATGTTTTGAAATAAACCAATCATAACATTACGACCACCTTCCTAATATTGTGTATGTCTCCCTTGTGCCTCCAAAACAGTTGTGACTCATCAGAGAATGGACATGGGCCTTCTGAGGGTGTCCTGTGGTGTCTGGCAACAGAATGTTGATGGTGGGGCCCTTTGGGTCCTACGGGTTGAGGGGAGGGGCCTCTGTGGATCATCCCACAGATACTTGATCAGTTTGGGATCTATTGAATTTGGAGGCCAGGTCAACACCTTGTGCTGTTCTTCATGTTTGTTTTAGTTGTTCCTAAAGCGTTTTTGTGTGTGTGCCTGTGTCAGGCTGCATCCTGCTGGGGATGGCTGCTGCCATCAAGGAGTGTCATTGCTATGGGGTGGGGGTGCCTGGTCTGATCTAGGTGGGTGGTACATGTCTAAGTAACATCCACATGAATGCCAGGTCCAAAAGTTTCCCAGCAGAACACTGAATTGTCACAAGATGGTAAATGTTATTTACTTCTCCTGTCAGTGGTTTTAATGTTGTGGCCACCTAGGCTAGAAATTTCAAGCTTCAGATTATAAAATTAGGTAGAGAAAATGCATCTATACGACTAGCGTTATAATGTACATTATTAATTAACCTTCCTCCAAATAAACATACTTCTCTGGCCCCTGCCATTTCTGGAAAAGACAGCAAACACATTAAAAATTGTAAACACTATTGTCAATACCACAAGAAGGAAGAGTTCATATGGACTTTTCTCATGAATACACTAAACACAACGACATCAGAGGCACCTAAAGACCTGCTACCTTTTGTTGGTTCTTGGAATGCTTTTTTTTTTTGCCTTCTGGGGAAAAGGAAATATCATACAGTACATTGCTGTAGTGTGCTCCGCAAAGTATCCTATTGGAGATAAACTTTGCATTCCAATTCAATGTCTTTGATTTGTTTGTGAATCTCTTTGGTTTACCATCTCAGTGAAGTCAAACACAAATTCCATCAGCAGAAACAACATGCATGTTGATGAGTCAGAACTGTTTTGGAGGCACAAAGGAGACCTACACAATATTAGGAAGGTGGTCATAATATTATGCCTGATCGGTGTATTGTCTTTGTTTGCAAAACAAATGTCTGCAATATGAAATTGAAATCTCATCACCAATTTGTGAGCAGCATTTCCTGAACTTCATCAGCCCAAGAACAATGTCTCACTCTGCAAGATGGAAGGAA
The DNA here is from genome assembly GCF_963514085.1 of Chelon labrosus. Taxonomy (NCBI): domain Eukaryota; kingdom Metazoa; phylum Chordata; class Actinopteri; order Mugiliformes; family Mugilidae; genus Chelon; species Chelon labrosus. Next base: position 2,377,166 of record NC_140350.1, on the reverse strand, counting down.
GAAATCTGAGATGATGGGTTCTTTGGTTTAGAATCGAATAATCACAGCACTGGTCAATCACTAGTGTATAATATATATCAAATTATGGTTTGGATGATCATATTATGGCAGGGTTCACTGTGCCTGGGGAGCAGAAGTGGAGGGAATCTTCACAGAGACTGCAAGCCTCACAGGAAATGATGATATATGAGAAGAGGTGAAGTATGTGGAGGTAAATCCCACCGAACAAAACTTTGCTTTCTGCTGTGGGCATCAATAAGCAGTTTCACCTGTGCCTGGAAATACATTTTATAGTGGCTGCAATATCATTAAACCTGACATCAGTTCAAGAACAAAAGAGTCTTTTACTGTGATGAAGCAAGTCAATCAGGTTATGAGATTCAACCACAAACATGCTCTGAAATTCCAAAATACTGGATACATAATGGCACTGAAGCGTAAAACCATATTAGGAAGTGTGCATGTTGTTTTTATAACAGTGTGTTTTTACAAAGATGGCAGCAAAAATATTTAATCCAATGTCCTATACATAAAACACAAAAAACAGCGGTGTAGATTAAATTTTGTCCCAAATTTGTCTTACAATCAAAAGGTCAGTATGTGTTCTGACACATGTTGATAAGCCAGAAGAGAGATGGCTGGTACAGGCAGTGTATTAAATATCAGATTAACTTCTGTAATCCCTCCACTAGTAATTTAGCATGTAAAACAATGTGGGTTGCTGTCATCCACTCTACAGCGCAGTAACAATGAGAAAGAGTCTATGTGTGTGCAGTCATGGTGGAGATCCCCCCCCCAAAGGAATATAACTGAGGTTAGAAGGCCTCTATCCTGCTGATTATGGGTAACCTATTGATAGGTTACTACAAGCGCTCACTGAGTCTGGTCATTTTTCAGAGGGAAAATGCTCAGCGGTAATGCAAACGCTGACAGCCAAGCACAGTAATTATAGATTACAGACATGGTTTAATGTTGTGCACTGAACACCTTTGCCAAGATTTTAAATGTTGGCTATGTCTCAACCTGCTTATTCAAAGAGGATGCTAAGTCTAAGGGGGAATTTGATCATCCTGCTCTATGTTTTGGAACATGAATGTTATGCCATCTGATTTTAATCTGGGGTTACTGGCCACTATCCTCTATTACCCATGAAGATCTAGTGGATGATTTAATCCAACCTGCAGTACTGTACTACAACTATACACCAATCCGCCACAACATTAAAACCACTGACAGGAGAAGTAAAAAACATTTACCATCTTGTGACAATCCAGTGTTCTGCTGGGAAACTTTTGGACCTGGCATTCATGTGGATGTTACTTAGACATGTAGCACCCACCTAGACCAGACCAGACAACCCCACCCTATAGCAATTACGCTCCTTGATGGCAGCAGCCATCCCCAGCAGGATGCAGCCTGACACAAGCACACACACAAAAATGCTTTAGGAAGAACTCAAAAAACATGAAGAACAGCACAAGGTGTTGACCTGGCCTCCAAATAGATCCCAAACTGATCAAGTATCTGTGGGATGATCCAGAGAGGCCCCTCCCCTCAACCTGTAGGACCCAAAGGTCCCCACTAACAACATTGTGTCGCCAGACACCACAGGACACCCTCAGAAGGCTCATGTCCATTCTCTGATGAGTCACAACTGTTTTGGAGGCACAAGGGAGACCTACACAATATTAGGAAGGTGGTCATAATGTTATGATTGGTTTATTTCAAAACATGTTCTTTTCTTTTATTCTTCGAAAATGATGTACTATCCCATCGTGCTGTTACTAGCGAAAGCCAAATGTTGGCTAGTATTTTGACCATTACAATTTAACTTTAACCATTCTGACTCTGATAAATCTGCTCTTAAGGGAGATTTGTGGATTTTCTTTTACTATGACATTTGTGTGTAAGTGGACAGTTCAAACTTAAAAGCTTCATGGTCAGGGATGCAGGATATTCTGTTACTATTTCTTCTTCAATTACACTCATTCAAGCACACGTTCAAAAACTGAAACTTTCAAAAACTTTCAAATACCACTAAAGCATCTAATAAGCTGTATTGTGGTATTAAAATGTCATGGATCAGTGTCACTGAATGTAAATGTGCCTTTATGGTTGTGAATAATGGTCTAAAATCATATAACTAAACAACTCTAGTTCTATATTTTCACTATGTATAACAGCTCAGGTACAGCAGTGTTAAATCATACATAAGAGCTTTAAAACTCTCAGCAAGGACATCAGCTCTGACACTGCCAAGAAGATGTTCAGAGACCCGCCTCTGAATGTAAAACAGGGGTGTGGAGGCAAATGAGTGACCTCTGGGGATTAGTGAGGTTTTTTTTTTTTTTTTTTTATGTGTGTGTGAGGGTGTGTTCGTGCTTAGAAACATAAGTTATTTTATGGTTGTTACACAAAAAGGATAGCACCAGTGGTCAGCTATTTTATGGTACTAGTGCAGTGCAGTCAAATGATGATTAAACATCTTGTTTCACAATTTGTTTTCGACACAATGTCTTAAATAATTCAATATTTTCTTGTCTTGTTTGTGAGAAATTAGTTTAGCCCACAAACAGTTAAATTTAACCACACTGATTTGGACAAACACACTTTCTATGCTCTCTCCCCTCGTGGATATACATCCACACAGTATCAATCCTCACTCGTCCTCAATCAAGCCTGTGTCAATAGTAATCAGTGCACGGCGGTCTAGCATAGGAGCACCTATCAGCTCCCAAAGGGTAACACAACACAAAAGTACTATCCATGACAACACTGGTCTGAACAAGCCCCTCCTACTGACAGCTGGCTTTTTGTGCACCACGGCTGAGTAGTGGCCTTGTTTCCCTTTGCTTGGGCAGTTCAATAACTAATCTCAATGCAGCCAGCAGCATGTAGCTTTGAAAATGAGGAGGGCAGGACCAATGGAAAGTCATAATGTGCCTGTCAGGGATGTGTCGGTTAACTGCTAGACTTATGCTGGTTCACATGGGGATTTATAGAAAGGCCAGAAATAACGCACACACCTTAGGCACATATATTTGAAAAGATGGGTATTTCCACTATACTATATGTATTTTGAAGGAAACCAAAACCTCCTTTCTTTTTAGTTTAATATACAGCAGCACGTCCAGCATAAGTCTTAGGGAGCATCTTTTGAATACTTTGAAATTGAATTATCCATGTTTCAATTTCTGCACCATTGCACTCGGAGAGACCTTGTTTTTAATGTGTATGTGCATACATTTTTGTTTCCTTTTCATACAGAATGCAGTTGAATTATAGTCTGAATGGTCTCTAACCTCTCCATTCTTGTTTGTCCACCTCGTGTTATGATTAGATTTTGACAAAAACAATTGAATGAATGCATTTTGTTCAGAGGAGGAAGATCAATCAAAAGATAGTCAGTCAGAATTGATTTAAATTATTTATGAAAATTACACTTTAAGTAGCATGATGACCTGACGAATGATCCCTCAGCCGACAGTTACTTGCAACACACTCTAAACTGGACAATACAAACAGCAGACTGCCCCGATGTTACAGCACACAGGGCACGCGAGCAGCCACCTCCCTGTGTCGCATGCAGGCTAATGAACAGCAGGCTCGTGCTCTTGATGGAGGAGCCTATTGGGCCACAAGAACCGTGTGTACTCACCACTTTCTGCTTGGACACACACAAACAATTGGACACGTCTGGAGCGCTTGGGGCCCAAAGCCCGAGGATGGGCAGATGGTGCCCGGGATTGAGGGCCGCACCCCCATTAACATGAGAAAAGAGGGGGACAGAGGCGGGGGAACAGGTACCCTCTCTCCTATTTTCTCCTTCTATAGAGATTAGAGAGAGGGGGTGACTCATTTACCCAACAGAGTCTGTGGCACTAATTTGAAACCCAATTAGGGATCCTCACAGTTGATATTCTCTGCTGTCAGCAGAGAATATCAACTGTGAGGATCCTGCTTGAAGAAAGCCGCACCTATAGTTGCATAAAAATACAGATGACGTCCAGTTCATTTACCTGAATCGTACCTGCACGTTTATTTTTGTGGTTTAGAATTATAGGTGAAGACCTAATATTTGATTATTATATAAACAGCGTCTTTGTGTAGTGTCAGTTCATACAGAGTTTTACAATGTTAACAGGATTGCTGTAATTTCTGGGAGAGCATTGATAGCTGCGTGACAGTTATTGTTGTTTTTAATAATTTCTAATGTTTAAATACCAGTGGTTGATGCTGTCAAATGTTCTTCTATATATACGATAAATCTCTGATTTGATGGATATATTTGCTTGGTTTTGATGTTGAGAGAGCTCTAAGGCTGGCCATGGCAACCTGGTATTAAACTTGAATGTTTTAGAACCTGGTAATGTTGTCTCTCAGTTTCATTATCATTATTATTATTATCAGCCAAACACAATGATAAGTTACTTGATGTGACAAAAAAATCCTCCTAGTCCTATAATCTGACCTATACCATTTTCAAAATAGAGCTTTCACAGATTACTTGAGAGCTGACTTTCTTCCCACTGTAGAGATCTTGTACGAAAAACACAAACACTCCTGTTACCACAGCTGCAAAAGGAATTGCCAGAGCCTCTCTTTTGACTCATTAATCAAGACGACCACAATGTGGTATCACTTTCTTAAAAAGAAAGAAAGAAAGAAAGAAATAAAGAAAGAAAAACATTATCTCTTTTATACCTCATTTATAAACTAAAATAAATAGGGAAAACTGGAACTGGAACATTTTATGTTTGAGTTTGCTGCAATGCAACAATCATTATCACTATACAGCGTGAATCAGAAAAAAGGCTCTAAAGAGAAAAAGTAAGACTGAGAAATGAAATACTGCCAATGTGCATTTCTGCAGGTGCACATGCACATTCATTATAGTTGCATATTGCTATAATCAATATCGTGTTTTGTCTCCATCTTGTGGTTATCCAGGGGACTGCTGATGTCGCCAGTAAATTCTGGCGTCCTTCTTGTACTTCAGCTCTGCGTTTGCATGTTCTCTCTGTGCCTGCGTGGGTTCTCTCTGGATGCTCTGGCTTCCTTCCACCGTCCAAAGACATGCTGGTTAGGTTAACTGGCGATTCTAAATTGGCCGTAGGCGTGCATGGATGGTGCAACCCCCTCCCATGACCCCCTTGAGGACAAATGGTTATGTAAAATGAATGAACAAATGAATATTCACTTTTTTGCATTTATTATAGTGAATCATCCACAAAAGCAGAAGTGAAGGTTGGTGAAGACACAATGCTTGGTCACTTTTATTTTAAATAATCTTTTGTTCGGCACCTTGCTGTGTTCCCATACAAAGACAGTGGGTTAAATAAAATAAAAATAACTCAACTGCACATGTAAAACTTCACACAGAAGTGAGATCAGCAATAATTCTTCTTGTAAATTTTAACTCTGATATTTCTCCTGCACTGACTGACAAAATGATCAGCAAGGCCTCCACAGTAGCGTATATTTTTTGCAAGGAAGGGCCTGGTTGTTATAATTCAGATCACAAAGACTATTTGGTGAAATAAATGCCTGTGATTTCAATCTGAGGGTTAAACACTAGCTTTCACCAAATCCAGTTGATGGGTGCAGTATTTAAGTAAACGACCACAATTATGTGGCGATGGAAGTGATAAGAGTCTGCCTTGCTACCTCAGCAAAATGTCCTGCTAGTTCAAATACAGATTCAGGCTTGCTTTAAAACACTGGTTAGTCTTTGTAAATTGTAGCCATGGTTGTGATAACCAAAAGGTTCTTTCCTTTCCTTTGGCTTTAAGCTGTATTGCATTGTGTTTTGTGGACAGAAGAGTCCAAAGTAGATTAATTTGGTCTGAACAAGATGCATCATGGCTGGAGATGAAAAAAACACTGCATTCGAGAATTAGAACCTCATTCTGTCCGTGAAACATGGGAGAGGTAATGTCCTTGTTTGGGCCTATTTTGCTGCGTCTCAGCCAGAATGGCTCTTCATTGAAGGACCAATGAATTCTAAATTATCCCAGCGAATTCTAAAAGAAAATGTCAGGAAATCTGTCTGTGAGCTGAATATGAGAAACTGGGTCATGCAGGAGGACAATGATCCCAAGCACAGTTTTACGAATTAATGGTTAAATAAGAACAAAATGAATGTTTTGGAATGGCTCAGTCCTAATCTTAAACCAACAGAAATCCTGACTTGAAGCAAGCAAGTAAATTTAAGGAAACCCACCAACATTTAGTTGCTGTTATTGCTATTTGGGGGGGGGGGTCACACCTGATACTGATCACTTAATTTTGCACCTCACAGGTACGTACAAATTATTTATTTATTTTCTTGAATAAACAAATGCACATGTATAACATTTCAGTTTTATTTGTTTGACTGGTTTGGGCCTGCTGATGTAGAAAATACAGAGACACTATATGCATAATATCGAGTAAATACATTTCGAGCTGAAATATATTGAAACAACGAATCCTAATGTTTGTCTACATGGGCTATATGAATACAAACACAACATAATTTGATATTATGTTAGGGCTAAATCGTTTAGTCGATATTCACTAACAATAAATTAACTTGTATTGATTATTTAGGTTAAGGAAACGATTGTGCAGCGTTGTGCAATTGTTTTTTTACCTATCTACGTTAATGTGAATTACTAAGTGATTTATTTTTAAAATGCTTCTTAATCGATAAGGAAACTAATCAGTGGTATATCCTAACATTAAGCATTAGTTGTGAGCTCATTATAATATCCTAGAGAGGAGTCCTCCTCGCCACCTTGTGGGCACCAGTCAGAGATCTCCGCCCCAGTCATCTTGGGCTACAGCTCGAAGCCCGGATGCGCCGCCATGCCGACTCTATCAGCGAATGGAATAATTTATTCACCAACCTGCCTGACACTGGCCGACTAGGAGTTGACTGAAGAAGTCGACAAGGCAGTTTGGAGGACAGTGGTATCTTAGTCGCGAACACACCGACACGGAATAGCCGCGGCGTGTCTACTTGTGTCCCTATTGCTAACCTCCCCCGTTGTGTTGATGTAGGGACACTTGTGTGCTAGCTACGCTAACGTTAGCTCGACTCGAGAGAGTGCGGAGTAGTGACAGTCCGGCCGGAGGCGGGGAGAGCTGCGAGGTGAGACTGTTATTTTGATGGTGACTACACTGTTGACAGCAAGCTAATGCGTGGCGGGGAGATAGTATCGCTTTCATAAACGTTTTTTTGTGGTGGTCAGGCAAAGGCATATCGAGCTGGCTACTTGGCTGTGGGTCTAATAAGGCTTGTTGGACAGAGAGAAGCTGAACGTTTAATCGACGTTTCAGTCCTCTGGCCCGCGGTAGACGAGCTAGTAGCTAGCTTGCTAACTGGATAACACAGGGACTCCCAAACTTTTCAGGTCAGTAACCCCTGAGCAGACATGCTTCACATGGGAGATTGCCAGGCTGATAAGGGTGTAGTCCCATAGACTCCGTAAAGGGAGAGCTTTGGTGTTCTTGTAATCCTGTATTAGGGCATGAGAGTGAAAAGTAAGACGTAATTTTATACACCATCTTCTGTAAATACAAAGTGATTAGCCACAATGACTTCTCAGACTCCTATAGGGCCAACATAACTGTAATGTTGACCAACTTAATGACATTTAGCACGTCTGAATATGTTGTATTGCAGCAGTGTGGCAACAACTAGTTTAAAGTAACATTGTTAACACATAAAAGGTTTATTGTGTTCAGCAGGTTTTATTGTGCTTTATGGTTTCCCTTTGTTTTTCTGTGATTTTCAGTCCTGCAAAACTTCCCATGTCTTCAACAACTCTGGAAACCAGAAGAGATGTCTCTTGATGAGGATTCTGCGAAAACTGGCAGCACACAGGCCAGCTCGTCTTCATCGCTGCAGCTCACGGATTGTACTCGGGGTTACAGCAATCTGTCCGTGATGATGGAGGGAACTGCAGCCACCTCTGACTTTGCAGCTGCTTGTCCTGTCCCCGGCACTGCAGCCTCGCCAAAACACACCAGCACAACCGACGCACTAAACCTCTCGGACAATGCTAGTCAGAGAGCCAGAGGGAACGAGAATAGCATCAATCGCAGGAACAGCTTTCATCATTCCAAACAACAACAACAACAACAACAACAACAACAGACAAAACTAACAAAGCGACGCAACACCGCAAACTCTAGCTTCAAGCATCCAACGTCTGGAAAGAGGAGACGAAGGGCCAACTCCGAGAGTGACTCCGTCCTGCCTACCAACTTCCTCTTGGGTGGGAACATTTTTGACCCGCTGAATCTCAACAGCCTGCTCGATGAGGAGGTCAACAAGGCACTGAATGCAGAGACCCCCAAATCCTCGCCACTGCCAGCGAAGAGTCGAGACCCTGTGGAGATACTCATCCCCAGAGACATCACAGATCCACTGAACCTAAACAGTGGGATAGCAGACAGCAGCTTTTTGGTATCCCCCTACAAGAGTGGAGGAAGGAAAAGACACCGCAATAGGCACCATGGAGGAGGAGGAGGAGGAGGTGCGGGTGGAAGTGGGATTTCAGCCACTCAGATCAACCTCTCAGAATCAGGAAAAAGTGAGGTTAAAACTGCCACTTCCACACTGCATCCAGGTACAGTAGATTCTTTATCTGCACCTGATGTCTCCAAAGAGTCCAACAGTTTCTCCAGTGTTACTGGGGAATCCCATGAGCACACAGCTGACTCTTCAGCCAGCTGCAAGGAGGAGATGACGTCTGTATCCGCAGAGGATTCCACCTCTTCCCTGTCAGGGGCACCAAACCAGCACACAAGCAGACGCAAGCGAAGGCGCAATTCAGGCAAAATGGAGGCCCCTGTGACCCATTCTACTCCCATCGGAAAGTCTGCTACTGGCGACAAGAGCTGTGGTACAGCAAGAAATTCTAATTCCTTCCACACACCAAGAAGTGGTCCCAAAACAGGATCAGGGCTTCGCCAGCACCAGCAGCCCTACAACCAGTCTAAGGAACAGCAGAAGAAGTTTCAGTATGGGAACTACAATAAGTATTATGGCTACCGCAACCCAGGCAATAATGAAGACCCACGTGTACGCGTGCTTCGTCCAGAGTGGTTTGAAGGTAAACATGTACTAGATTTGGGTTGCAATGCAGGCCACCTAACCCTCTATATTGCCAAAATGCTAAGACCTGCCCGTGTATTGGGCCTAGATATTGATGGTGGTCTGATACATGCAGCTCGAAAGAACATTAGACATTATCTGTCTGAGCTGCAGACCCAAGAGGCCAGACGTGCAGCACAGGGGGCAAAGACTACTAAATCAGTGGAGAGGAATGGAAATGAGAGACACACAGGCACAGAAAAGAAGCACAATGAAGCCGAGAGCAGGGATGAAAACGGGAGACCAGTTAAAGGAGAAGGTGGCCCTGCAGAGGCTGTAAATGACAATGACTCCTGTCACACACATGAGACGGGGACCCAGAGGCAGGACAGCAAAACAGAGCAAACAAAGCAGGAGGACTGTGATTCACCCCCTGCAGATCACTCTGTGAGCTGCTCTTTTCCAGTGTCCCTACGGATCTCCAGGGGCCCCATTGCTGCACCTCCACTAATGGACACATCCACCACACAGCCTGGAGAGTTCCCCTCAAATGTGTCATTTATCAAGGTAATACAGCATTTTGTGTGTAAACATTGTTTGGCAGTATGGCTGAGATATCTGTGCTTTTGCATTTCACTGCAGTTTGTATATTAATGTTAAGGTAATGGCAGAAACTCTTCAAAATGAGGACTTTCTGACTTCACAAGAGGGCTAAATGCTTTCTCTCACTGGGACCTGATGATGATGATGATGATGATGATAATAATAATCCTTTTGCTTCTAAATTGGGAGTGGCACTGTCACAGCTCAGTCATTTCCATTGCAGTGCTGCAATCTGCAGCATGTGGCATCTGCATATGCTATTAAACATATGATATGAGGTTTTTATACCAAAAAATAGCAGTAGCTATGAATTGCACTCAGAGGTAACACTGTACTGAGTATGATACAATTTGTAATCAAACAAAATGTCCCCATTGGTGATTCATGGCCTTTTCGTGTCTGACTTGTAGTCTCATAGATTGCAACTATATTAAGTAAAATACATTTCAGAATCAGTCTGTATGTTTGACAGTTGAATAGTTCTGCAATACCTTAAGACAAAAATACCTGCCTCCAAGCTATTCCTAAAGATTTTCATTAAATTCTACAACAAATAAATAACCGTAAAGAAACTAAAAAAGTATAGTATTATCCCAAGCAACACCTGGAGCTGCATGGTTTTAACAAAATTAACCACCAGCTAACAAACAAATATGTTTAGAAACAGCTCTGTGCTGTATAGCTCAACTTGAACATTCACACTGTCACAACAAATCAATACTAACTCGCCATTCAGCATTATAAAAATATACAACAGAAATCTCTTAAAGGACTTCCACACAGCAGACATCTGTAACAATGTGACTACATGCAATCCAATCATTTTCAAAATACCTTGAATAGGCCCCTATATCAACGATCCAGTACCCTTTGGGACATCCCTGTAGGGAAGGCACAGCTATATTAATATCAATATACCTGTGTATACCCGTATACCTATTAATGATGCCTTAGTTCCTTTGAGTTTCCCAGAAAGCCATGACATATGCACAAAAGTAGATAAAATGAGAACGGTCTGCTTAACTTTAACCTTTGGTTGTAAAAGACCTCGGTATCTCCCACTTAATGTGGTAATTGTATACAAATAATATGCAACTTTATTTTAACTAGTTCAAATTGATTTTGGAGGGAATTGAAAATGGAAGCGGCAAAGAGGAATCGGGCATCAGCCTATCATGTTGACACATTTTCTTCAATAAAAATAAAGTCCTACTATTGTTTCTAGTGAAGATTCTCTCCACTCCATTGGCCTTGTACTTTGCAGGCTTTGTGCAGGCAGCCACATGAATTAGTTCAATGCAGAACCTATTGTGTTTCTAAATGAAATCGATAACTTCCTTCTTCAGTTCATTCTGTAAATCGCTGAAACGCACAACACAAGATAGATTTCAGGGCAAAATAACAGCATGCCTAGTGTTTGTTTGACAGACAAATCCACAGTGACTGCAAACAAGAGTCTCTATCTGTGGTGGTAAAAGCCTTTAGCCATTCGTGGCTGACATCATTCTCTTGACTTGAAGCCTTCATCAGAGTGAAGCAGAGTGTTGACAAGACTCAAAGGCTTGTACCAAGCCTGGGTTACACCTGTGTTTTTCCATTTCAAAATGTCTACTGAGAAAATGGTCAGTTGTTCCTAGTTTTATTTATTTAAGAGAGGGAACAAATAACACTCTTCCTCTGTTCCTCTTTTACTCTGCTGAATTTTCTCATTCATCATCAGTATGCATCAGCTTAGCTCTGACAGTGGCGCTTGGCAGTTAATTTCTCATCAGGAATAATGGTACACTGTAATTTGGCCAATTGTGACCCATTCCCTTTAAAATTTAGAGGGTATTCCTCCTCAATAACCTTGCATTTATGCTACATTGCTGATGCTACCAGTATGTGTGGTTGCTCGTTTAGTATAACTATAGGATGCTTTCTCAAATGTAGCTTCTTATTAAATTCTTATTTGAACCAAAACTGATGTCCAAGAGCAATTATATCAGTAGGTTGATCTTCACTTTTTACCACTCAGTCATGGACAACAACCCTGAACTAATACGTTTTCATCAATGCTGTTGATGTTTCTTAGCTACAGAAATAATTTGCTCATGTTTCAGAAGAAGTCTTTATCACAGCCATAGCTGCAAAGAAATGTTTGCCCTTTCAAGGCCATATTTTCCTCACCTCACTTCTCCCCTCCTTCAGGCCAATTATGTACTGGAGAACGATAATCTTCTTTTGACTCAGCGGCCGGAGTATGACGTGATCCTTTGCCTGAGCGTTACCAAATGGGTTCACTTGAACTGGGGAGACAGTGGCCTCAAACGGCTTTTCAAGAGAGTCTACAGACATCTCCATCCTGGAGGGATGTTCATCCTGGAGCCTCAGCCCTGGGAGTCCTACGTGAGGAGAAAGAAGTTGACTGTAAGAAGCTGACCAGAGTTTTTCTATCTATATGTTATCATTTTAAGGCTTGGTTGTTCGGCTGAAATATAACATTCCTTCTTTTTCACCTGACAGGATAATATTTGCAAGAATTATCACAGCATCCGCCTCAAACCTGACCAGTTTTCATCATATCTTACAAGCGACGTGGGCTTCACCAGTTTTGAGTACATCGGGGCCCCCAAGTGTTCAGTAAGAGGTAACTACTCAGTGAATTGTCAGGGCAGTTTTATTCTCTATATGTTATTCACCACCATAGCTTAATGTTTCCTTTTTCCCCATTGTGATAGGTTTTCAGAGGCCAATCTATATATTTCACAAATGACCACCCCTGCCTTGAACATGATTGAATGTGAGTAGCCTAAACCTCCATCTTACATTCAAGCCTGCCAGCTGCACTGGACTTCAAGGAATCGTCTGAGTCCTTAATGGTTACTCCAGCTTTGGATGCTGAAGATGAATATCAGAAAGGAAATTTGGACCAAAAGTGGAATAAATTTTGTAAAGATCTGTCGTGAAGAGACATCTATCAGAATCCTGTGTGACCACAAATATCTTAAGAAAAGTCTGGAGTGAACTCGGATGTGGAAGAAGTGCTCATCTGATCATTTCCTCTGACCTAGCGTTGACAATGCCCCAGTTTGATGCAATTGTGTTTGAATATCTTTGGCCATGTACCTTTACTTTTAGAGCAATGTTTTGTGCTTCGGCATCACCATACATCATTCATTCTAGGATTGGGCGATAGGGCAGACTTATTCAGTCCTTCACCACCAATTTATCAACTTTTAGTGTACTGCTGGATTCTAAAGCCATTAAACAGAGATCATTTAACCGTTTTAGAAAGCCACACTGAATTGCAGGTAATGTATTTTATGCTGTTCAGGACACGCAGGCTTTTCATGAATGAAGCGCGTAACTGGCAGTCCCACTGATGGCATATAAATCACACCTTACTGGTGCTGGCTTATGTTCGAAGCCTTCAGTCCTGTTCCAGCAGGCATACAAATGCAGGCCATCATTTTGGTGAATTTAAAACAGCCAAACAAAACCAATCAGCCGTGAATTCAGTGTAACACTAATAGCTGATGTATTTGGCCCATCCTGCCACACAGATATGTTGCTTGTTTTTGTTTATTACTTTGTAAAATATGCCTTAGAGCTGAATTAACTTTGTCACAGTGTGTGATTTTTCAGTGAAATTATGAAAAGCTCCTAAACTGCACAAAGACCTGTGTGTCTTGTAAAAACATACAATGAGAAAAGTTCATTTCAAACTGCATGACTTAACAGTCATGTTAAATAACATCATAACATGTAGACTGTATTAAGTGCTCACATTTTACCTAAAACTCTTAAATCTAAATTTGAAAGATCTCTACGTTCTACTGTCTCAAGAAAAATGGACCCAGCTGGTCAGAGTGCAAACATTCTGACTCATTTGAACTAATTAGGAAAAGACAAATCACTTCAAGGTTCTTTAAGATATTACATTGCTACATCCTAATGGCGGTTATTAATTAATTTGCTCTGTGAGGACACTGTTGACTCATGTCAAGATAATTCAGCGGCGAGACTATTTTGCAAAGATCTGCAGCATGCATTGAACTATTTTTATTTTTATATTATTTTAAGCCATATCCCTAATTAATGTGTTGTGTACAATGTCCTTCATGAGGTTACAGAGCCTCCAGAAAGGTCACAGAGTATTCTTTGGGTGACTACTTTTGCTTTCCTCCCAGTGTGCTTTACATTCATTTTGCTCCATATTGGTGCTGTCCAGTTATAACGCAGAGCAACTTTAGGGAAACTAAACCAAACCGCTAGGGAAGCTACGATGATGTGACTCTCTATATGAAGCATTTTGCAAGGCTTATCTCTTACAAAATCCAGCTGCTCTGCCCGGTTGTGATGGTTTAATCTGTTCCTGGATATATGGTTATTGTTCAGATGTTAATGGTTGAGTCTGCTGTCCTATGCCAGACACATGTTGCCAACACAGTAGTTTAGGAATACAGTAGGATACCTTGAATACCACACAGATTAAACAACTTTTCAGCTATAATCTTAACAACTAGAACAGCCATGGCTACAACAACAATCACAGTGACAGCTGCATCATCCCAAGGCTGCAGAGATCCAGTCTGTTCTGATAGTGGTCAGAGAGAGAGAGCTAATGAACCACTTCCTCTAGTTTTCTTTCTAAATGCTATGATGCTGACTTTTTCTTGAGAAGGCACAGCTGACTCCCACTGTAGTCCAACCACAGGCAGTCTAACTATATTGCATGAAACTGTATTTTAATACAGCTCAGAGGAAATATAAAACTTATTGCGAGGTAAAACGTTGTGACCTTTCAGGGGCTCCGTAGACTGAGAACACAACCGAGTGTAAAATTTGAGGCAGAGAACTGTTATTAGTTGCTGCATCATCTTGAGTTTATAAATCAAATGAGTCACTTGCATCGATTTTCTAATTTGACTCAACTTCTTTGAGACTCTGCAAAAATTCTTAGAAAATAGATTGTTTCTTAAAATATATCCAGGGTTTTTTTTTTTTTTTTTAAAACCAATTTGAAAAGGCTGTTTGTATTAACATGCTGGCAACATTTATTATGGGTGTTTTGCTCTCTGTTTGATACAATATGGCATCACAGTTTTAGCCTTTGACTTGATCGGGACAGTTTTGGGTTACAGGCAGTCAGTCAGTCATTGTGATTGTATCTTTATTGGTGTGTACTGAGCACCACTGCTTTTAAGTGGCTGGGACAAAAAGTGACTGGTTCAGTTATAGCATTTGGCATACTAGGGCAGGAGTGACAGATGATATGTTTCTATTTTAGTAAATGATCTGTGTAAATACCTTTGCAAATTTTGTTTAACTTTTGTCAATATTAAGTTCATTACGGCTTTTGCCATTTGAGTTTGTGTGTTTTTTTTCAAAATGTATTTTGCCAATTTATGAATGAATCTTTTTTGTGTTCAGAAACAGATTAGTAATCCAGCTTTGTAACAACAAATGAACATGTACATTGCGAAGTTCTGTTGTTTTTGCTTTGTTCTGTCCTGGCAGGCACATTGATTGTTAGATTAGTGCTTTATTATTTTATTATTTTTTTTTTATATAAATCTTTTGGAAAGAGTGTTGGTGTCATTGCACTCTCATTTCACTTCATTTGACATGTTAACTTTTCTTTCAGACTTTTTCTAACAAGTCATGGAGCTGCAGTTAATCTGTAAACTGAAGCTACAGGCTACATTTTGATTTAAAAGTGAGATTTCTCCTTTGGCCCATCAGACACAGGGCACCAGATCACACTTTTTCTCCTAAGCTAAGACAATCGGATTCTCAGGCTTAGATCAGCCCACTGCTGTAATTTCAAGGGCATTTTTCTTTTGCATTATTAACAGATATTTTCCCTCTTGCAGGTCGTTTAATCATTTCATTAAGAAAATAATTGTTTAAAGCTAATTTGTGCTTTGCCACCAAGGTTAAAGTTTGCACCTTACTGTCTTAGTGGTATATGCCTGACTTGTAAGTCCAGGTATTCAAACTAAAGCATGTCTTTTGTTGGAGATGTAAAATTACATGTTGTCATATACAGTGCTGTTTAAACCTTTTGTACTCCCCTTGAGGTTTTGATTAGGTTTTGTGCAGTCTGTGTCATTTTTAGGAAATTAAATGAAAAGGAGTTAGAGAAATTACTCCCCCTTAGTTTTATTACTATTTCAAAAATGTACTGTGCTCAGATCTAATATTCAGGTTGTGGCTGTGTGCAGTGGAATTAATATCATTTCATTGGAATAAATGTTTTTAAATTCATGAAGAAAAAAAAGCTGCAGGATACAGGTTTATATGGTGCTAAGAAAACTTAATTCAAGTACATACATTGAGATAAAGGAAATGCATTTGTGGAATCACACCCTTTGGTCCTCTGGCTTTTGGCTGAGATAAAACACATTCTGAGTTTTATTTTACAAAAATATGCATAAAGTTTATCCATGCAGAATACTCTGTGGGAGCAACAGAAATAAACACTCAACACTTTGCTCACATTTGAACTACTTATACCCCACATTCTTAGATTTTTCTTAACAACAGTGCAGCTTTCAAAAGTAACTAATGTTTAAAATCTGTAGCAACAAACTGACTAAGATTTGAGCAGCATTAGCAGTGAAATACAACAAAGCTTTGACAAGCGGTTGCAGTTACGGATACATTTCTGCCTCACATGTGTCAAAATTTATATATTTGAAATTGTCCTAAAACTATATGGTGCTAGGTACCAATTTGATCTCCTTAAAGATACATAGCCTCAAGGGGTGTATGTCTTTTGTTTTAGTTTTATATTTTTTAAGCGGCACTAAAATTCATGTCTTCATGTTGAATTTGCACTGCTATGAAACATGGGAGTTAGAGTAGTGCATTTTTGCAGTTACAGTTGATGTTTTACATGTACCTTAACTTTCCTAAAAATCAGTTTTCTGGAAAAACTGTTCAATTAACCCCCCCATGTCAGGGAAGCTTTTAATTTTCATGCCTCTGAACAACAAGATATATCTGAATGTTCCTCTGTGTTTAACATTTTAAGTGATTAAAACTGGTTCCAGATTCAGTGGTTTAGTATTTGCTTATTCAGTGCCTAATTATTATTATTATTATTTTTTTTTTTATCCAAATGCAGATTTTTCACATCATACTAGGTTTTACATTCCCTTTTATTACCCATGAGTGTTATACAAGTAACCATCACTTTGGAAACGGGTCAAGGTTAACAGGGTGTGGACTCAATAGCAATACCACAATACAACATCTCAATGATGATATGTAATTTAAAATTGAAAATTTTCACATTGGAAGTAATGATACTTTTTGAGCCCAATTGTTATGGACGTCCAGTCTATTCTTAGCACTACAAAAGGCTTAACCAAGAGCTACACTATATTGCCAAAAGTACTGGCTCATCTGCCTTTCCACACATATGAACTTAAGTGACATCCCATTCTTAATCCATAGGGCTTAATATGATGTTGGCCCACCCTTCTCAGCTACAACGGCTTCAACTCTTCTGGGAAGGCTTTCCACAAGGTTGGGAGTGTGTTTATGGGAATTTTTTACCATTCTTCCAGAAGCGCATTTGAGGTTAGACCCTGATGTTGAACGAGAAGGCCTGGCTCACAGTCTTCGCTCTAATTCATCCCAAAGGTGTTCTATCGGGTTGAGGTCAGGACTTTGTGCAGGCCAGGCAAGTTCTTCCACACCAAACTCACTCATCCATGTTTTTATGGACCTTGCTTTGTGCACTGGTGCGCAGTCATGTTGGAACAGGAAAGGGCCATCCCCAAACTGTTCCCACAAAGTTGGGAGCATGGAATTGTCCAAGATCTGTTGGTATGCTGAAGCATTCAGAGTTCCTTTCACTGGAACCAAGGGGCCCAAGACCAGCTCCTGAAAAACATCCCCACACCATAATCCCTCCTCCACCAAACTTCACCCTTGGCACAATACAGTCAGACAAGTACTGTTCTCCTGGCAACCTCCAAGCCCAGATTCACCCAGCAGATTGCCAGATGGAAAAGCGTGATTCATCACTCCAGAGAACGTGATGAATCTCCAGAGAACTGCTTTAGAATCGAGTGGTGGCGTGCTTTACACCACTGCATCCAACGCTTTGCATTGCACTTGGTGATGTATGGCTTGGATGCAGCTGCTCAGCCATGGAAACCCATTCCATGAAGCTCTCTGCACACTGTTCTTGAGCTAATCTGAAGGCCACATGAAGTTTGGAGGTCTATAGAGATTGACTCTGCAGAAAGTTGGCGACCTCTGCACAGTACGCGCATCAGCATCTGATTTAACAGACCTGCCACTTCGTGGCTGAGTTGCTGTCGTTCCCAATCGCTTCCACTTTGTTATAATACCACTGACAGTTGACTGTGGAATACTTAGTAGCGAGGAAATTTCACGATTGGACTTGTTGCACAGATGGCATCCTATCAAATTCACTGAGCTCCTGAGAGCGACCCATTCTTTCACAAATGTTTGCAGAAGCAGTCTGCATGCCTAGGTGCTTGATTTTATACACCTGTGGCCATGGAAGTGATTGGAACACCTGAATTCTATTATTTCAATGGGTTGGTGAATACTTTTGGCAATATAGTGTATGTATATCGACAAAGTTGGACATTAACATTGTACACGTGTATCTGCTGTTGTGTGGTCCAATTACATCAGTAAACATTCAGTTTTTATTTTGTATTTCCTAACCTGTTAGAGAATGTTACTACTTGTATTAATTTATTGAAATTAATTCAGTCCCTAATCTTAGGTCCATTGCATCCATTGCATTGAACTGACTGGGCATTTGGAAGACATGATTTACAAGCACAGTTCAAGCTATTGTGATAAAGAGAATGTGATGCAGTATAATGGGACATATTTGCTATACACTGGCGTGACAAATGATCCACTCTTACTAGAATTTAGCAGAACAACTGTCGGCGCTACATCAATCAGGCCTTTGTGATTGTAAAAGATGAAGCTTTATGACTTTCTCCCTAGAGCTTGTAATAATGGAGGGAAATAAGTTATGCTTTAACGTGGCAACACTCACGTGGCCACAGATAACTGTTCTTTTGTTTTTCTTTTTTCCATATGAGGTCTTAAAGTTTACACAGTTCCACCTATTGAGCTGGAGTCCAATTCATTTAGTTCACTTACTGTCAGTGAGAAATGACTTAAGCCTTCCTCTTGCTTCTCCAACACTGGTACACATCAGTGACTTATCGAAATAAAAAGGCACTATAACTACAAATTATACATTACATGTGGAGAGGTTTGGTTTAACTACACATGTCTGAACATGTTTTTGGAAAACTGTATCTCTCATCATAAGGCCCAATTGGGTCAGAATGAAATGTGTATAAGCATCAAGGATAATTCAAGATGACCACCCTTGTATACATTTCGTATAGGTGTTACTATTTAAAGTGACTATTTAATTTTGGTATGTCATTATTAAGATTATCTATGTGATTATTTTGTCTCGGCTCTTAAAGATCCCCTCTACAACAATAAGGTTCAAACATACACCCACTTTGCAATAACTGTAATAACTGTAAACTTGTTTAACAGACATGTAAACAGGTTTACCCCTTTGTAGCTCGGTCACGCTGCGCTGTCTGAATAGTACAAAGATTCAACCCAGATGACAATGCGGGGCACAATACAGTGGCTGGTGTTTACAAATAGCATCCATGCCTTTAACTAAACGTACTAACCCAGGCCAGTTATCAATCATCTTCAGATCCTGGCTCAGTGGTACAACATAACCACATGGATAAAGAAATCAGATTGTTACTAGAAGTCAGTACTTCATAATTATTTTATTGTCCATTTATGGTGAGAGTGTTTGAATTTGAATGTTTTTTTTTTTTTTTTTGTAGCTATGCTGTTTCCCAAATTGACAAAAATAATAAAAGCACAAAGCCCACCAGCAAAGACAGTTTGACCTCATGATCAGAGACAGGCAGACAATGTGACAATGAATGTGCTTTGCAATCGTGACTGCTGGATTGTGACATTGTCCGTCTGTTCCAGACAGTGTCGTCCAGACAGACAGAATGGTGAGATGACATAAACACAGGCACACGAGACATAACACTTCATTCACAAAAGCTCTGTTTCATCACGGCTATTTGGGTCGGTCACTTGACCATTATTGTCTCGTGTCGGTGTAGGGCCGGAGCAAAAGCGTGCCAGACTCAACTCTGACTGCTTTCCATGCTGTTATTACCTCAAGGTCAAACCAAATGGTGTTACTGAGCACCTCACGGGAGTTTTATCAGTTTTTGTTAGAGACGTTTGTGTTATTATTATCATTATTTTTCATTATGTGACAAGAACAGTTTAATTAAAGCTGACTGGAATTCTGTCCTGTCTAAATAGCAACAAACCAAACATCAGTACATTTATTTTAATATATTTATTGGCAACACTGCATTTCAGGAGAAAGAGTTCACAAAGGATTGATTATGAAATGATGTTGTTAATAATGTATAAATAAAACAATTAGAGTAACATGATTGCACCTACACATCTAATAGTTATAAATGAGTTTTGTCTTAACTACATAAAGTCCACTTCAACTGAATTATCAGATCCCACTCAATGTTGAGAGGCAAAGAGGGGCTGGGTGAGATTTAAGATGTCAAAATGGTGCATCCAGAAGTGAGCATTGTCAGTTACCAGCAAGAATATGCTGTGATCAGGCATCACAAGACGGCTGGAGGAGTGCTAAGACCGCACAGCACAGCATCTGTAAAATGAGAAAATGTATCTTAGCAACAGTATCTCTTTATCGTCCTTACAATTCATGTTTTAGTTCTTTCTGATGATTTCCTTAAAGTGTCATCTCTGTAACCCTATTCAACTATTACAAAGTTCTACCAAAAGATATTTTCAGGCCTACCTGTATCGCCGAGGGCAACCATGATGACCGACAATATATTCCTGAGCGTGGCAGAACCGTCTGCAGAGTCCTCTATACCCACAGGTCCAATACTGCATTTCTGGATCATTTCCTGTAGACATATTTTTTAAAACATCACAAATATGTTCCAGTATCTCTGATTAATGTTGCTTTACTGACTTTTTTATTTAATCATGATAATGTCCTGTAACAGAAAACTCTTGTATGTCTCCTCAGAGCCACACAAACAGGCTTAGGAGGATCACAGTGAAGTCTGAGCATTTGTCTCATCAAGATTTGCGTGATTTCATCTCACACTGCAACAAAGTGGATGTATTTACAGCTTACCCTCTCCAGCTGCGAGAATCAGGAGAAGCACAAGGAGAACCAAGCTCAGTCCCTTCATGTTTGGGTACCACTAAGCTCTCAGACACTGCTGCTGTGAGGCTGATGCTGCATTTATACAGCATTTCAAGCATGGGGGAGGGGTCCGTCGTGCTCTGTCCAAATCACAATAACAGAGTATCGCTGAATGATGGGAGTCTGAGGGCTGAAGGTCAGGACTATAAGCTTACTCAGCTTAGTCAACAGCTGCTGCCTCTTGAGAATTAGAAATTACTTTTAGGTATTTTAGAAAGAAAACACACACTGTAATTTTCTATGCTCTATGTGCCAGAAAATTGTTTATTATTCCTCCAGCTTGGTGATTTTATGTTAGAAATTTTCTCCACTATTTACCATTACAGAAAGCTAAATAAAGAGGGGGCAGTTGCCTGGTATAGTACTTACATGAGTCTG
This sequence comes from Chelon labrosus, assembly GCF_963514085.1. NCBI lineage: Eukaryota > Metazoa > Chordata > Actinopteri > Mugiliformes > Mugilidae > Chelon > Chelon labrosus. The sequence goes on along the minus strand of NC_140350.1, from coordinate 2,355,780 downwards.
TATGCCCAGACAGAGGAGTAAACAAAGGACTCCTTCAACAAAACAAGCCATTCATTGCAATAAGGTGATTTACCATATAATCTGTTTATTATAGTAAACAGCACAGATCAGTCTGACCTGCTGTGTTTTTTGTGCTGCTCTCTGTTCATCCACTCCACATCTGAATATGGCAGTAGTTCACACGTTATTGCTGATGCCGTGAAACTGCAATCACACTGCACAAAACACGGTCCGGTGACGCAAGGTAGGATTGTTAACAAAACAATAACAGCACAAGGCATGTACAGACATGTACTTGTACAGCATGCCCCCTAGTGCTTATGTCAATGTTTGCTGTTGTTGTTCTTGTAGTTGGTAATTCTGTCACACACACACAAAAAAAGGCATCTTCAAGGCGATTAAAAAGATCTATTGTTGATCAATCTCAGGAATGTTTTTTACAAACAAAACTGTAGGTTGTTCTGGTAAAAACAAGGAGCAACTGAGCATGAGAAGCCTAGCAGCATTACAATTGTCTGCATCAGATTTAGGCCAGTGCAACAGACCCATTTAATAGCACTCTTGATTAGGTGTAAAAATAAATTATATAATTTTTCTTTGCTTTGCTTTTAAGGGACTTACACCGTGTAAATTCAAGGACACTACAATTATGGGATGTAATGATGCCCATCCTATCAGACTGAATCATATAGAGGACTTTGAAACCATCCATCTTATCCCCTAATCCAGGGATGTCAAACTCATTTTAGTTCAGAGGCCACATACAGCCCATTTGATCTCTAGGGGCCGGACCAGTAGCATAATAGCAGAATAATTTATAAAAAACGACAAGTACACTATGAAAATCAGCATTCATTGTACGAACAACCTGAAGGATCCCTAGGATCAGCAAATACTTTTATAATGAAAGCCAAGAGCGCTAGTATCCTGTGATAGACTGCCCCTCCCCCCCAGCAGGGATAGGCTCCAACCCCCTCGCGACCCTGTTGAGGACAGGTTACAGAAGATAAATAAATGAGCAAGTTACTTTTCTTAAAAAATGGCAGTTAATGTCTTCTATGTAATTTTTGCACTTTGCAAATTCATCTCGCGGGCCAGAGTGGAGTCTCAAGCGGGCCGGTTTTGGCCCCCGGACCGTATGTTTGACACCCCTGCCCTAATCTGTCATGTCACATTAAGCTTTGTAAAAATTCACACTCTCCCCTAACTTCTTCTGTCACTTTCTTCTTATCTGTCTAGGGTATCTAAAACAAGAAAAGAAAAAGAGCCTCACAAAAATCATATTCAAGACGTTTATTATCATTCCAGTTAATTAATAAGTTCCAGATAATGAAATAAGCCTCCATTTATTTTTGATTTTTAACCAGTATATACAGTCAATGTTTTTAACTAGATATTACAGCCTTTCTGGTACAGGGGGTGGCGCTATATCTTTTCAAATGCAGATTTTCAACAGAGCGAAGAAAAAAAAATCATCTGCGCATGCGCTTCCTTGACAGCCGCAGCCAGCCAACAGCAACAGTCTGGACGGTCTGCCCTATCATTCCAAGATGGCGGACCTCTTAGGTTCAATCTTAAACTCGATGGAAAAGCCCCCCACAGTCGGCGACCAGGAAAGCCGACGAAAGGCACGAGGTACACAATCTATCGACTAAATAGCGGCGCACTTTGTGATAGTTTGAAACTGGTGGAATGAATAGGACAAGGGATTGGTGTGTGTGAGGGATTGAAGGTGTGTGTGAACAGAGAAGGACAGGAGAACAGAGCATTTCTGGTATTGCCATTGGCCAGTTGAGCTTTCAAGTAAGCGCTGTTGTCCCGGGTTTAGCACCGCCTCCACGGTACATGCTGCCCCACTTTATCTGTGGTAGACTTCCACAGACCAAAGTCTGTACCACAGACAACTGCCGGGATACAAACTGTAAACAACCAGCACTATTTTATCTGCCGCGCCTCGTGTGTTAACAAGTTATCTCTGAGCATTTATAGCGATCTGTCTCCAGATACAAAAACCTTACAAGATCATGTTCTTTCAATTCACCACGAGTTACATGAAAGGTGTCGTTAGGGACAATTTTGTGTATTTTCTGTGTGTGCATTTAGTATCAAAACTCAGTTTCTCAAATCTAAAATTGCAATACTGTGGTAAAGATGAGGGGAGTATTGCTACAAATAAACAACATAATCCACTTTCCTCTACGACAAAATGTGATCAAAAATAAGTTTAATCATTAAAAGTATCCATGTCAATAAAAACATGAGGAACATGCATCACCAGATTTTTGGCCTGAGGGATCTGGGAATGTTTGTTATTACAGAAAGTGTGTCTTTCGATTGGCCATCTTGTAACAAAAGTCATTAAAGTGAAGAAGACTGCATTCTCTGTGTTTACAATGCAACCTTTGAATATGATCTGACTTGTATAAACTGTTCTTTAAAGAGCAAGCAGCAAGACTCAAGAAGATGGAAGAACAGGAGAAAAGAAAGAAAGCAGAGTTTAGGAAGAAGGTGAGGCCTTCCGTGTTGCATCTAACAATGTATTTAACTCCCGTGTCCTCCCTACACTGCTGTTGGTATTTATCTGTGGCTTCACACATCAATTTTTTAGATGGAGAAAGAGGTGTCAGATTTCATTCAGGACAGTTCACAACAGAAAAGAAAATACAATCCCATGGGCAAGATCGAAAGGAGTATATTGTAAGTAGTCATCACATCAAAGAAGCCTTTTTCTCTCCTGCATACTCATGTCTGTTTAAATTTAACATTTTTCTGTGTCATAGGCATGACGTAGCAGAAGTAGCTGGTCTGACTTCTTTTTCTTTTGGGGAGGATGAAGAGAGCCGATACGTCATGCTTTTTAAGAAGGTTTGAATGTTTTACTTTTAATATGGTATTTGGATATTAAAAAAAACAGTCACATGAGCATGCAATTGTGGGGAAATTGGGACTTATTTTCTGCCTTGTGTCTTGGCAGGAGTTTGCTCCGTCAGATGAGGAGCTGGAAGCCTATCGCAAAGGAGAGGAGTGGGATCCAAAGCTGGCAGAGGAGCGGCGCAGACTAAAAGTGAGACTGGATGCTCTTATGTTTTATCTCAAAGAATCCAGTTACGTCTGTGTTTCTAGATGGCAGCCCTTACTATATAACAATAAAATCTGAAAGTAGACAAATGGCTTTCATACCAGCAGTAAACACTGAAGCTTATATGCTACTTCAAAAAGCTGACATCTGTTCAATATGTATGCAGATGTCTCTTGATTAAAGAGAAAACACTGAAACTCAACATAAAGAAGAAGGTGAGAATTGAGAAATGTAGCTAAATTTTAAAATTACAATTTAATTGACACTAAACTCCTACAGTATATTCCCCTTGGCAGCCTCATGATCTCTTACAGTTTTTAAGTGCTGGATTTTACCTTGATTTTCTCTTTCCTCCAGGAGCAGGCTGCATTGGAGGAAGCAGCGTCCAGTGAGTCAAAGAACCCACAAGCATGTCCCAACTCCAACTACAGAGACAAGTACAGTCACCTGATTGGCACCTCGGCTGCCAAAGATGCAGCTCATACACTAGAGGCCAACCAGGCTTACGGCTGTGGTGAGTATTGTGTTTCTCACCTTGTAAAAATGTTAAATCTTTCTCTTTATTCATTTGCTTGGTAATTCTGTGTATTAGTGCCGGTGGCCAACAAGAGGGACACTCGTTCTATAGAGGAAGCCATGAATGCAATCAGAGCAAAGAAGCGGCAGAAGAAAGAGGACGACACAGGGGCGCACAGCAGCACTTCTTGAGTCTCCTCTGTTTTTGCTCTCTACCTGCTGTATGTGTGTGTGTGTGTGTGTGTGAGTGCATTATTGTGTCTCATTCATCCTGTAATGCAATATCCTGTGTGTCAGCTATTTAAATCTATATGACAAGGCATGAGTTGAATATGTATGCCACTCTCTGAGGAAGACTTTGCTTAGATCTGGAGTGGAGAATGCTCAGGTATGTCTGATCCAGGACGTTATTGTGTGTTTATACATGTGACATTCAGTCTGATTTTTACAGTATAAGGAATTGGTTTAAAAATAATAATAATAAAACTGTCTAGGTGTTCAGCTTCACCTGACATAGAGTTTTAAATGACATTTATTATGCATTTACAGTCCTAACTGGACATTTTATCATTGAACATATTGATGATTTTGAGCCTTGCCTCTACTGGGTTAGGAAGGTGTAGCTGAAAAGTCCCTCCAACAGTATTCCAAATATCCAGTGCAGGTTTATGAAGGGAAACAGCAATGCGATCTCTTGACCAGCTTTTGGTTTGTTGATTTTTTTCTTTCTTCCCAACCTTTGCAAAACTGGAAATGTACAATTTTGTCTCTCATAACAAGAAACCCATTTTAGAAAAATACTTTTTAGAAATGTGTGGTTAAGTCTGAGAGTTTCTTTGTTTCTGTACATCTGCACTGATTTTTTTCTGTTACTCCAGTAAAATGTTTTATTATGAAGCCAGGTGATGGCTTACAAAAGGCGTCATGGTAGGGAGTACCAGTCTGCTTGTTGGGATTTGGGTTTTAGTTTTATTCCAGGTCTTTTGTCAACCATTCAATTGAGCAAAAGTTGATCAGCGTCACAATGTCTATTTTAACATGGTTGCACATTTTTATCCTCATGTGTATTAATAAATGGAAATTAGTATTAGGCGTTGGTATACTATGTGTCCTTTATTTATGCATAAACAGAGCATTTTAATTCTAGACCCATTTAGTGATAAGTCACTGTCACAGAATGTAATCAAAGATAGCATGTCTTAGTTATAAGAGCACTTATATTTATTTGTTAGCATAACGCCTAGTAGATTTGCAGATTTGCACATTGTCTATTTACAGATCTAACCACTAATCATCTCTTATTTAAGTCCAAAGGTTCATTGGTGATTCTAAATTGGCCGTAGGTGTGCATGTGAGTGTGAATGGTCGTCTGTCTCTCTGTGTTAGCCCTGTGGAAGACTGGAGACCTGTCCAGGGTGTATCCCTGACCTTAACCCTCGTTATAGGCTCCAGCCCCCCTGCGACCCTTCACAGGACAAGTGGTTACAGAAGATGAATGAATGAAAATCAAGAAATCCCCAGAGCTAGCAATAAGGTGACTGTAGCGTTGTAAGGAAGAAACCATACTGTATGTTTGTGGCTGACAGAAAGGTAGAGACAGAAAATGATAAGAGGAGGACAAGAGTGCATCAGATTAAGCAACATGACTGGTTCAGGATCTCCTGAGCTAGCTCTCACTATAAGCTCTGTCAAAAAGAAGGTTTTCAGCCTGACCTTAAAAGTAGAGAGGTTGCCTTTGCCTCCTGAACCCAAACTAGGAGCTGCATAGAGGTACGAGCCTCCTATTGAATAATTACTGCATGGGCAATTATCTCTCAGCTGACAACAAGTTCTTTAACCCCAACTGATGCAATGAGTAGCTTCTCATTTCTTAAACAACCTCCAACAGTCATTGGCATGCATCAAGCAGAGAAAACACCTAAGGAGATTGTAGAAACTACTAAAATTGGGTTAAGAACTGTCCAACGCATTATTAAAAACTGGAAGGATAGTGGGGAACCATCGTATTCGAGGAATTAATGTGGTTGTAAAAAAATCCTCATTGATCGTGATCGGTGATCACTTAAACGTTTGGTGAAATCAAATCAAAGAAAAACGACAGTAGAACTCAGGGCTATGTTTAATAGTGAAAGTAAGAGCATTTCCACACGTACAATGTGAAGGGAGCTCAAGGGATTGGGACTGAACAGCTGTGTAGCCTTAAGAAAACCATTAATCAGAGAGGCTAACCAGAAAAGAAGGCTTCAGTTTGCTAGGGAACATAAAGATTGGACTCTGGAGCAATGGAAGAAGGTCATGTGGTCTGATGAGTCCAGATTTACCCTTTTCCAGAGTGATGGGGGCATCAGGGTAAGAAGAGAGGCAGATGAAGTGATGCACCCATCATGCCTAGTGCCTACTGTACAAGCCTGTGGGGGCAGTGCTATGATCTGGGGTTGCTGCAGTTGGTCAGGTCTAGGTTCAGCAACATTATGTGCCCAAAGAATGAGGTCAGCTGACTACCTGAATATACTGAATGACCAGGTTATTCCATCAATGCACTTGGGCTCAAATTGTGAAAGAGTGGTTCAGGGAGCATGAGACATCATTTTCACACATGGACTGGCCACCACAGAGTCCAGACCTTAACCCCATTGAGAATCTTTGGGATGTGCTGGTGAAGGCTTTGTGCAGTGGTCAGACTCTCTCATCACAGCGTATTCAGTTCAAAAATCCTCCTCCTCACACACAAAGCCCTCCATAACCAGGCCCCTTCCTATCTCACTGACCTGCTCCATCGCCACAATCCATCCCGCAGCCTCCGTTCATGTGACGCAAACCTCCTTACTCCACCACTCAAGACCAAGCATCGAACCTGGGGCGACAGAGCCTTCTCTGCAGCTGCCCCCTCCCTCTGGAACTCTCTCCCCAAACACATCCGCGACTGTACCGACCTTCCTACCTTCAAATCTCTGACAAAAACACACCTTTTTCAAATTGCTTTTAATGTTTAGCTCAGTTTATTGTGTTTTTGATGTTATATTTCACATTGTTTTGCTAATTTGATGTCCATTTTATGTAAAGTGTCTTTGAGTATATTGAAAAGCGCTTTTAAATAAAATGTATTATTATTATTATCATCAATACAAGATCTTGGTGAAAAATGAATGCAACACTGGATGGAAACAAATCTTGTGACATTGCAGAAGCTTGTTGCAACAATGCCACAGCGAATGATTGCTGTAATCAAAGCTAAAGGCGGTCCAACGGAATATTAGAGTGTGTGACTTTTTTTTTAGTAGTGTCTTTTATTTTTTTTGGCCAAGCAGTGCATTTCAGTACATTTCACAAGTAAATCTTGCCTCTCCTCACAAACCTTTGTTATTATAGCAACTTGTTGTAGATTAAATTGGTGTAGTATACTTAAATTATGTCCACCTGCCCCAGTTTAAACATTAGAGCAGAAGAATGCACTTAATTTCAGCTAGTATGTATAGCATACAATGAAAGGGGCTAACTGGTACTAATTTGCATATTTTATAGAGTTCTTGTAGCCTACTTCATTAAAATTATTTATGAAGGACTTGTAGTTACAGTATTCTTATAGTGTGAAAATGCTATTAAACACATTTCAACAACAGAGGGGGGCCTCTGTTAGTTGGTCGCTCCCTTTTGGTGATGCGTTCACGGCACTGTCATCCCCGTTTGTCTCCTGAAGAAGGCGCCATAGATTAAAAAAGACAAATATTTTTTTTCAAATATCCTTCTTTCACACTGTCCTGCAGTTTCTGTCCTGCAGAAACACATAGCTATTTATTGTGCGCAGAAGACTCCGGCACGCACGTGTAAAAAAAAAATGAAGTCCACATTTTTGTTCTTTTTCATCATTTGGTTTGCAGCTGCAGAGCTAAAACCCCGGAAAGGTAAGACAACACAGCCTGCGGATGCTTATTCTGTCTTGATCAAGCGTGAGGGGCTTTAAATGAAGGGGGAAAGCGATGAAAATGTGACTCAGATGAGCAAAGTTTTGCTCGGACTGAGCTCACTCCAAACACTTCGGCATTTTTGTTCTGACGCTTATTTATGTCTAAATAAAAAGCCTCCAGAAGTTAAATAATGAAACTGCTAGGGAAAGGAGAGGGGTCGTTGTTGCCATATGTAGTTTTCAAAATGTTTCATTAGTCCACAAGCTTTTATTTTTAGTTAGAACTGTTTATGTGCGCCATATAAACGTTTCTCGAGAGCTCATCTTTCTCATTGTTTGACAACCAGGGGCCGGGGTGGTATGTACTTTTAAAGACAAGACATACAACCCAGGGGACAGCTGGCATCCTTATCTGGAGCCTTTTGGATTCATGTTCTGCATGCGCTGTGTGTGCTCAGAGGTACGTTTAATATTAAGAAACTTAAGGAGCGTTACACTCAAATTGCTCGACAAACAAAGTGGGAGAAGTTTAAAGTCAACCCGTTGCTCTTTTTTAGACAGGCCATGTGAAATGTAACACTATCAAGTGTCCTGCTCTGCCATGTGAAAACCCAGTGTCTGACCCTCAGCAGTGCTGTCCAAGATGTACAGGTACACAGCCTCTAAACATCTATTTTATTTTATTTTTTTTTATTTTTTTTATTTTTTTTGTTGGTTTGTTTTATGGAGAAATCATTCTGTAGTGACCCAGTGTGATCTGTCCTTCTCAGATGAGCCCAAGATCCCTGCAGGGCTGAGAGCTTCAGTGAAATCCTGCAGGCATAATGGAAGTATTTACCAGCCGGGGGAGACCTTCACTAAACACAACCTCTTCCCATCCAGGCAAAGCAATCAGTGTGTTATGTGCACGTGTTCTGTAAGTTAAATCTAGTTTGATACTTTCATTGAAAATATTCAGACCTTTAATTTCAAATACAAAGAATGGGAAAGAATATATTTTTGATGATTTGCAAAAAAAAAAAAAAAAAAAAAGTTAATATTATAAATTCCAAGCAGTGCTTTTTTTTGACTGGGAGCTGATCTTTTCCTATGAAACATATCTAAACACAGCAAGCACAACAACAACAAAAGGGCTGATTTTTTTTTTCTAACAATCTCCAAATGTTTGCAGATTAAAAATATTTCCAAAGGCTCTACACTAGTTCCAATATAAGGCACATTATCTAACATTTCCACAAATTACAGCAGTGTCCCAAGTGTTCAACTTCTTCTTCTCACACATTTAAATTTTAGATGTGTCTGAATTTCATTGTATGTGCATGCTGTGGTTTTTGAGATATAGTACGTGTACCTTTGCAGCACAAGTTATAGCTGCAGAAATGTTAAATTACTATTTATTTTTTAATACTGTGAAGACACCTCAAGTAGTCTTTTAAATCCCATGTGATGTTAAGAAATTAATTCTTTAAGCAGTTAAGTACTGTTTGTTAACAGTAACCATAATAAAATATCACAGTAGATATTTTAGACATGTTGAGTTGTTACATTGTCAGTATTGAAATTCAGCACAGTGTACAGCTTTCAATTCAATTCGATTTTATTTATATAGCGTCAATAATGATACAAATTGTCTCAATACGCTTTACAAAATCCGGTCTGAAACCCAGACTGAAACCCCCAGAGCAAGCCTTAAGGCGACGGTGGCAAGGAAAAACTCTCTTTTAACAGGAAGAAACCTTGAGCAGAACCCAGCTCATATGGAGGGACCCATCTGATTGAGACCGGCTGGATAGAGGAGACATGCAACAGTTGCTATACATGTCATACAGTAGTAGCCCAGAATTGCATGAGTAGTAGTAGAGAAGAAATTAGATACGAAATTATTAGAAGACAGGAGCTCAGTGCCAGAGAAAAGAAATGAGAGGACAGGACCTCTGTGCCAGAGAGCAGAGAATAAAGGACAGGAGCTCAGTGCATCGTCCCCCAGCAGCCTAGGCCTATAGCAGCGTAACTAAGGGGTGGTTCAGTCCAGCCCTAATTATAAGCTTAATCAAAAAGGAAAGTCTTAAGCCTGACCTTAAAAATAGAGAGGGACTCTGCCTCCGAAACCCAAATTTGGAGCTGGTTCCTCAGGAGAGGAGCCTGATAGTTGAAGGCTCTACTTCCCATTCTACTTTTTGAAATTCTAGGAACCACAAGTAGGCCTGCACTTTGAGATTGAAATGATCTGTTGGGATGATATGGTGCAATGAGGTGTTTAAGATATGACGGAGCTAGGTCTTTTAGGGCCTTGTATGTAAGGAGGAGGATTTTAAATTCTATTCTAGATTTTAAAGGGAGCCAGTGAAGAGAAGCTAAAACTGGAGTAATATGATCTCTCTTTCTAATTCCTGTCAAGATTCTTGCTGCGGCATTTTGAATCGGAGGCTTTTTAAAAAGCTGTTTGGATAGCCAGACAGTAATGAATTATAGTAATCCAGCCTGGAAGACACAAATGCATGAACTAGTTTTTCAGCATCACTCTGAGACAGGATGTTCCTAATTTTGATGATATTACACAGGTGAAAGAAGGCAGTCCTGGTTACTTGCATTATGAGTGAATAAAGGACATATCCTCTTCAAATATAACACAAGTTTTCTCACAGTAGTACTGGAGGCCATCCAGAGAAACTAAACGATTAGATATGAATTTCTGAGGTCTTTAGGGCCAGATACAATGACTTCTGTTTTGTCTGAGTTTAAGAGTAGAATATTACAGGTCATCCAAGCCTTTATGTCTTTAAGCCATGCTTGGAGTTAAACCAGCTGATTAGTTTCTCCACGGTGGAATGATAATTTACTGAAGTTGCAGTTGAAATTGATTGCTGTGGCATTGTTTTCAAGACATGGACTCGGGGCGGTGGTTCTCCTTTTCTTTTCACAGAATGGAAACATCTTCTGTGCTCTGAAAACATGCCAGCCTATCACCTGTTCCTCACCAGCTTCAGTTCCAGATACCTGCTGTTTGGTGTGTAAAGGTAGTCAAGCGTCTCCAAACTGAGAAAATGTCTTTATTCTGTTTCCAGCCTAGAACAGTACTTTTTGGGATTGTAAGGTTCAGTTTAGGACTGTGCATCTGAAGCAGCTATCTCTCATATGCAAATGGATGCACAACTCTCTATACTTGATGAAATGATCAAATTTATGTTTAATTTTGTTCCACTTTTTTGGGCCGCATCAGACAAAATTCTAGTGAAAGTCAGTATATGGTAACTGACTTACTGCCCAGCCCTATTGCAAATGGCTGCTATATTTTCCATGTTAATCACATTGATTGTGATCTTTTTCCCTTAGATCATGGCACCAGTGGGTCCTCGTCAACTGAGGATGGAAACCTGCAACTGAACAGAGGCGTGGTACGTTCTTGCTAGTTTGTCATTAATTATGTGAGATATAACTTTTATGTAGAAGTTTGCTTGTCTTTGAAAATATATAAAAGTATTGTAAAGTGGTCTCACAGGATCTGATAAAGTGCCCTTTGTCCATGTCAGTGAGATCAGTGCCTTTCGTCAGGGGATAAGCGTATTATTTATAAAAGGTTCCATATAGCCATTTGCTCAACTTGACATCACATTATATAAATCATTCCTGGAATATCTGTTTCGCTGTGATCGTTAAAGACAAAGGCCTCATAATTTCTCCTCAAGATCCGTGAAGCATTTTTTCCCAATAATAGGGCTGGGCTGCAGTGTTGTTCTATTTCAAATGTTGGAAAATTCTGAGATGTCGGCAGTGATTCAGATGACTGAAGCCAGGCTATGAAGTTTTAAGATTTACGACAGGTTATGATATGTTCCTTCGGTTACCACTCAGAGAAAAGCCAACAGTCAACTACTGAATAGCTGAAAGATAACTGTGTTTTATTATATCTGTGTTTGGAAAAGAGGCATTCAGTTGACCAATGCTCTGGAGAGCTGATCAGGGCACGGTCTGACCGCGCCACTCCCACCAGGGTCAAGACTTCTCCCAGAGGCCTGAGTCTCAGTAAACTTAACCTCAAAGGGGCTTCAGAGACCACTGTGAAGATTCTGTTGCAGAGGAAACACCAGAGAGGTGAGACTTTGTCAAAACAGAACGATCATTTATAGGCATTTGATTTTATGGACATGTTCCTCACAACTTTAGGATTGTTTCCATATGTAGCAGAACGCTCAGATGTTTTCCATTTCTCACAGCGTGTTTATACAATGGGAAGACATACTCTCATGGAGACATGTGGCACCCAGTTTTGGGGAAGGTCCTGGAATGCATCCTTTGCACTTGTACTGATGGTCTCCAGGACTGCAAACGCATCACATGCCCCAGCCAGTACCCGTGCCAACATCCTATGAAATCAGCAGGAAAGTGCTGCAAGACTTGTCCAGGTAGTCAAACATAAAGAACTGTTTACACTGATATGATGTTGTAAACATAATACACTCACGTTGTAAAGATAATACTTTCTGTTTTCTGTTCCTCAGAGAGCAAAGCTGAAAGTAACCAGACCCAGTGCTATCTTGGATTTAAAAACAACCTCTTGGTGTATAAAGTAGAATCACCTACGAAAGTAGACACACCCGACACTGTTCGGATCATCGCTGTTGAAAGACAGAGTACGGCTGAGGTTGAAGTGCAAGTGTGGAACACCGTAGAAGGTACTGTGACTACTATATCAAAGGAATAATTTCACATTTTCCACACTTCAAGTTAGATGAGAAGATCGAGATCACTCTCATGATACCTGCCTGATTAATATCAGTATAGGCCTCAAATCCACTACCCAGAAGAATCTTCTATTTCAATTTCCACTGTAGAAAGCTCCTGCTCAACATAGGCAGGATTCTTGGCTAATTGTCAATGTAGTCACTTGTGAGTTTTGTTAAGTTTCCATCCACAGTTGGCATTTCCTTTGGAAGCAATGGTGCAGTCAGAGAGTTTTTGGTAGACCTTGTAGTTTCATGTTGATCCATTTGGCCATCACCCTGATTTTCTCTGACTAATCAGTAATCTGCGAGTCCTAGTCATTTTACTATTGGCTCAAGTCACTTGGAAGTTTGACAGTACCAAAATCAAGTAGGGTTAGTTCTGCCTTCAATGAGCACTTCTAAACTTTATCCTAACAACATGGAAAGTGCTGTACACAAAATGCTTGGTAATTATGTTTTGAGAACACCCCTTCTAGTCAACTGTTGGTGTCCACAGCTCACTGAGTCTTGCAGCGAGTTAGCATGCTAATAATTGGTTAGCATAATGTAGTGAATGTAAAGACATTTTGGAAACTGGAGCAAACTTGTCAAAACTTGTGTACTCGTACATTATGAGAAATTTCCACTTATGAGATTGTAAATAAGATCGATTTCTTTCATGAACACACTCAACACAATCCCATTTGAAGGCAGCATAAATCTAACTGAGCTGTGCCTTACAGTGAGACTGAGACATTAGCTTAGCTTAGCATAAAGAGTGTAATGCAGCAAACACGGCAAAGAAAATGCTTGTTTAAAAAAAATCGAAGAAAAGTGATGTTTTTATTAATTATAGAGGTGCAGGTTTGTAGATTTTTTTTACCATTTCATTTGACAGAGACCTGCTAGTTGTTTCCCAGTGTTTCTAGGATTTAGTAGTTGTATTATTTCCCAGAGCTGAAACTTGTTTGCCACCAATTTAACTCAAACACATTACAGACATTGCAAACATAGTACATAACAAATACATCAACAAAAACTAGTCTTTATGTTTAGTTAAGCTACCTGTCTGCTCAGTTATTTTTAATGTACAGCCATGAGAGGGATATCAGTCTTTTCATCTAACTATTTTCAGCAAAGGGGATAAGAATATTTGCCAGAATGTCCTAAGTACTGATGCAAGACAAATATAGTACAGAGTACTGCTGCAACAGTGTCTGATTCTCAACTTATTTCTACAGGTGTTTTACAGTTAATGGAAATTGGCGATGTTCAAAGAAAAGACATTATGGATCATCCAGAAAATTACACAATGCTCGCAACACTTGATGAAGGTTTGTCCTTGAAATGGTTTTAAAGTGACTTAAAGATGCATTTATGTGACTGATTGTAATATGATTATTGATATTTTTAGTATCGGATTCATGCTAACTCGAGTACAATTTTCAGAAACGTGGAAAAAATTTAAAGACGAGGGACAAAATCTGAGCAAAGCTCCTCAAACCACGATCTGTGAAGATGGGATTCGAGAGGTGGTGACTTTCCTCAACCCCAAGCAAACTGAAGGCCTGTGTTCACCCTAATAATCACTATTAACATTCCCAACATGGCTGACACATACAGTATATGTATATATAATTCATACATGTTGCACTTGGATGTCATTCCGGTAAGTGGAATTTCTCATTTATAAAGTTCTTTATCTATTAACTGATACATCATTGACCATGGTGTTTTTAATCATCACATATTTTACTTGTAAATCATTAGGTTACAAAACACAGACTATATCAGTGTCTTTCACTGTCTTGGTGAAACTATTTGGTGGATTTATGTGGAAGCTCGAAACTAAAATGTGAATGTTGAGCGTGGACTCACCCAGTTATGAATGTGTGGGTGGGGATTTGGAAACTCTGACATTACCGTGTACATTTACTGATAAGTAAGAGACGACATTGTGGGATCAGTATTTCCATTTTCGTAAACGTGAAATGTGAAAGTGATTTGTGTTTTTGAATGTGTTGAACAAGGGGCTACATTTGGAATGTAAAAGGTTTTTAAGGATGTTTTGATCATCAACATATTTATTGTACATTTTCATCACTCTATTTAAAGTGTATGGCTCCTGTGTGATTTTTGTTTCTATATGTTTGACAATGTGAATGTTTTTTTCTTCATGAAGTAGCACGAGTCATTAGATAAGGGTGGGTGCATAGCGACTTCACAACTGTGTATTAGTGTATTGGCGAGAAAGCAGCCTTTCTTTGTGATGTCTGATATAGACTGATGTAGCTATTTTTATGCAGCTGCAGGATTTGGTTTGTTTTCATAGCCTGACATTTTATAACTCTGCATACTTTAAGTAATTGTATTTAACAGTGGATTGTTGATGTAGCTGAATGCACTCTGTAACTCTACTCACAGTTATAAACTATAACACTTTCTGGATTCGCTTCTGGCTGTTACTTGCATGTTTAAGAGGATGTACAGCCTACATGCAATCAAACCATTTAAGTCAAGCACAATACCATTAGTAAGACAATGGGCATATCTACTTGAGACAACGTGTGTCTCTGCTGCTTTTGTGGAAGATTTCCTGATTCATCAGTGATCTGAATGCTGGCTGCAGCAGAGCGGCCCAAACACCGACATCGCCCGAAGGCTTCCATTAAATAGAGCTCCGGAAGGCCGGATAAACTGTGTTCCCGCTGGAAATGAAATGTTATCAAAGGCATGCAACTCAAAAGCAGAAGCTGAAACTCATCACCCTCGAAACACCCTATATGTTGCCAACACCAGCATTTCCAAAGTACTTGTTATTAGTTATTGTATCTTAAAGTTAGCCTCTGCTTCACACTTGTAATCCATCTACTTTTTCCGAAGATCAATTGGTTTATATGTGTGATGTTTCTGGCGCCCAGAGACCCAAACCTACACTTACATGCTAGATCCCTCCTCTTATTAGTTGCAGTTATTTAGGATGGGGGATGTGACCTGAAAGAGCCTTCAGATTTATGTGCACTGGTTCAACTACGCTCTCTTCATGTTCTGCGCCATAAAGCAAAGTCTCTTTGGAATACAAAGCATTAACAACTTCCTGCAAAATCCAGTCAGCTGGCAGTGAAGGAAGTATAAAATGTTGGACGGTGAATTATTAATCTCTGTAGAAAATAATATGTTTCATAGATATATATTGACTCTTATATCGTTATACACTGATCAAGCATAACATTATGACCACCTAATATTGTGTAGGTCTCTCTTGTGCCTCCAAAACAGTTGTGACACATCAGTGAATGGACTTGGGCCTTTGGAGAGAGCCCTGTGGTGTCTGGCAACAGAATGTTGTTAGTGGGGGGCTTTGGGTCCTATGGGTTGAGGGGAGGGGCCTCTGTGGATCATCCAACACATACTTGATCAGTTTGGGATCTAGTGAATTTAGAGGCCAGGTCAACACCTTGTGCTGTTTTTCATGTTTTTTGAGTTGTTCCTAAAGCGTTTTTTTGTGTGTGTGTCAGGCTGCTTCCTGCTGGGGATGGCTGCTGCCATCAAGGAGTGTCATTGCTATGGGGTGGTGGTGCCTGGTCTGGTCTGGTCTTGTCTGGTCTAGGTGGGTGGTGCATGTCTAAGTAACATCCACATGAATGTCAGGTCCAAAGGTTTCCCAGCAGAACACTGGATTGTCACAAGATGGTCAATGTTATTTACTTCTCCTGTCAGTGGTTTTAATGTTGTGGCTGATCAGTGTATGTACATTGTGTATACTGTATAATTATCCTTCAAGTCAATGAGAAAACCAATGAAAACCAGTCAGCTATATTCAACTTTACTTTAACAAAGGATCCCTGAGTATTACTCGCATGTGAAAGATATCGCTCCAAGTGATAAGGCCTTGAAGAATAATCAGATGACTCTACAGAACTTCATAGTTGTTTTGAGCTATTGTTCTTGTTAACTGACCTTTACTGGTATGGTTCATTCCTGCCGCTTTCATCGCCCTGTTTTCTGCCACAGGAGCAGCTGGAACTTTAAATATGCAACTGGTTTGCCATATCACCTCAGAAATTGATTAATTGTGTCAGTGTTGTGTTTGCAACTTAGGTCTGATACCTCCAAGTGGCCACAAAATGTTACTGTACAAGAAAAATTATCTTAGGCGTGCACATTTTTTTTTACAGTTCTCACACCTTTCTGACAAAGTTTACAAGACAAAAATACAGAAATCTGCATATGTCTGTATAGATGTTTATGTGTTAACTGCAAAAATGAGAGAACACTTTAAAATGAGTGCAATGAAGTTTCTAAATTTCCGTCTGTGCTCCCAGATAGTTTAATGAAAAACATATTTCTAGTTAAATGTCTTTCCACAATTCATCTGGTGAATGACTGCATTGTTAAGTGTAACAATAAGCGAAGCGCAGAGAGGCATTAATGTTTATAAAACTGAGAGTAAAGGAACAAACTCATACTTAATAAAAACAAAAACTTCAAAGTCCGAACGACAGCCTGGTCGTGGAAATAATGAGCTCTAAAAGGCTCATTTGAGCAAGATGTGTGAGAGAGGCCAGACCGTGTGCAGTCTTTCAGCAGGCCTGCTTGATCAACAGGTGTCAAATTATCACTGTGGTTCCCATGACTCAGTCAGCGTACAACTGCAGATTTGGTAGACTGAGTGGGCGCTTCAGAATAATATTGCTTCCCTTGTCTGTGAACTGCCGCCTTGCTCACTCTGCCTCCCCCCCTCCCCTTAGACAGTGACTCATTGTGTTTCTTTCACACTTTGCGCCAGACAGCTCTGTCCATCTCTCACTAAAGGCATGAAACAATATTTTGAAACGGACACACTTCCCTTGTATGGCTTCATTACTCTCACAAAAAGGCCGCCGTAATGCTGTGTTAGTTGTTGGACCTGGCAGTTTGCAGCACTGTCTCTCCCTTAGCCGTCCAAAGAGGCTGTTCCAGTCAAAAGGGTGAGAAACAAGCGTTCTACTTTGACGCTGCCAACTTAAATTGCCAACATTAAACTTTAATTAACATTTGCACGTTGTCATTTTCCCATGCAGGTCATTAAAAACGGACGTGGAGCATTTAGGTTCGAAGCGAGGTGTGTTTTCAACAAACTTGCTGCAACTGTTTTGGTATCCTTGTCATTTTTGATAGAAATCCCATCACATTTTGTGGATTCACCTCATGGGCTAACTCAGCTATGCATACTCAGTCTTGGCTCTGGCAATTGGAACAGCTGGGGGCAGTCAGTGGGTATAAATCATGCAGTCGGTCAGCTCTCTGCGTATGTGCTCTCCAGCCTGCTGCCAATGTAGCCCAGATTCAGTGAGAAGTGAAGAAAATGTGAGACTCGGGGTCATGACTCGGCCCAGGACTGAAAGCACTTCCTGGCCAAAAACTGTGATATTTACTGTAATCTGTTTCGTGGGACAGTCAAAGAACATCAACTCATGCATCCTGCAGAAAGCTAACGTCAGAGAGGATTGTTCCAGATTTTGCTTTTTGTAGCTTTGTAAGTAATCTTGCAAATGAAAGCAGCCAAATTGAAATTATTTGGACAAATTAAATAAGACATTTCCTAATCTGCTGCGGCAAGTAGTTCCTCACAGATGCATGCAGTGTTTGCGAGGAACTGAAGCATTGCAAATCAATCAGGCAGTCTTTTGAATCAAAGGGAGCCAAATTATGTTAAGTTAATTAAGTCTGATAGATGTGTTTGCTTTCATAGCTGATTAAGGTGCTCAGCAGAACCCCTGAGTTTATACTTCATCAAAATACTTCCGAAATCTATCAAGGGCTCTGTTTTTTACACCCTTACCCTCTCATTAATTAAGTTGGCCCTGATCATTTTATCTGATGACTGGAGTCTGGCCAAGAAGACTTGGACAATACCAGGATATACATTATGTCATGAACGCTTCGGCCCCATACATGTAACAGATGAGCTTAGAGATCGATATTTTAAACAACTGCTTCTAAAAAGTGAGGTCTGCTTTTTCACAGCAATAGCAAGAGATGTGACAACTTTATGATCTGCGATTAATAATGGCCTCGTTTTTGTTAGCCGGCTTATCTGAAGCCATTCCAGGATTACATGATAAGTGTGTTACAGTTCAACTGTCGATCAAAAGAAATAATGAATAGGTCCAGTCTGCAGTGAACTCATTTGGCACTTGAGTAATGAGGAGTGTTGATGAGGTATTCAGGGCCCGTGCTTCCCGAGCCAACTCTGGTGTCTGAGTCTCTGCGGGGTTATTCTCAAAGCTTAACTGCTGGCCCTCAATTTGAGAGTCAAACAAATCTTACCCAAACATTTCTCTGCTTGATTGCCGTGATGACTGCTCCAGATGTGAAACGGCACGGTGTTAAAATATACTGGGGAGAAAAAAACCTTATAGATGTATAAACACGGATCGGCCTTGCCTAAGACAAGAACCATCAGTGCCTTTCCTCACCATGTCTTTTGTTATTTTCATTTTTTTGGTTTTGGACAGAGTCTCCTGCTCCCCTGCCAGATTTTGTTATATCACCAAGACCAAGGATGAAATGTGTTTTCACTTTAATAACTCACCTCATCAGTTTTTTTACTGTTAGAGTGAGAGAGGCTAAAGAGGAAAATCATGGCTGAGGCTTTTTTTCTTGTTTATTCTGTGTTAGTGTGAAGATGAGTCCAATAAAAAATAACAAAAGGGACGTGATTTTCTATTGACTCAGCTCTACAGTGTAACTACTGGGCTCATTACAGTGAAACTGGAATAATGGTTTCATATCTGCAGGATATAAATTGCAGACATATGTGGACTGTGTAATTATCTTGCAGCCTTGAAGTGATTTGTCACATTTGTAGACCATTTTCACTCCTTTAGCAGGCATGACGCTGTGAGTGTAAATCTCCAAGATAATCAGGCCAGACAGCAGCGTTTGTTCCACACACTAAAACGCATTAAAGGAGCATTCACACACACTTTACACTCCGGTTTCATCAACTTTACTCACACAGAGCGTTTTTTTTTCGCAGGGGTGTCGTCAGGGAAACCTCAGCATGTGCTTAGAGAGCACAGATTTATAACAAAACATCTGGGTGTGTGGAGTTTGAAAGCACTGACCATCAAGCTCCATTGTGGGACGTTTGTTTTTTACACCAAAATGATGTTTCCATAAAATTAGCTTTTCTGTTTTGATTCTGTTCTGTGGCGTGTCCTGTTTGACGTCAGAAAACCGACTGCGCGTTTAAAAGTCTTAGGGAGGCCAGTGACTGTGTTACAGCGGTTGCTTTTTCGTACTTTTTTGCTTCAAACTCACCACCGAATGACCAGTATTCAAACGTTGCTTGAACAGAGATGGATGGAATTTGTGGCCAAGATGGAGAAGGAGACGCAGAAGTTTGGAATTTCTACATGCATCAGTGCATCCCACCAGGAAAGGGGCAATATTTGTGTGTCCATCCAGCCACCCACGACTACTGTAGAATCGGTTGACTCGAGAATAATTGCACCCTTCCCCACTGAAGACAAAAGCCAGATGTTGGCGAAGTTTTTGCTTTCAGTGTAAAAAGAGGCTGTTGCAACTAAAAATTAGGTCAATCCTCTGTTGCTTTGATTTTTTACCGTTGTGTTTTTATTCTATCTAATCTATCTTATTCCTGCTGTTCTCATATATTGACAGCGAGCTACTGATCACCTGATCAGACTCGAAAAGGGAAATCTAGATCTAGATTTATTTGATTAATTATTTAAGCATATTTAATCTTAATTCAATTCAGTTCAATTCAGTTTTATTTATATAGCGTCAATAACAATTAAAGACGCTTTACAAAACCCAGTCCGAAACCTCCACATCAAGCACTAAGGTGACGGTAGCAATTAAAAACTCCCTTTTAACAGGAAGAAACCTTGAGCAGAACCCAGCTCATATTGAGGGACCCATCTGCCTAAGGCCAGCCGGGTAGAGACAGAGAAGAGACAGTCTTTTCAGTCTAATTATTTAAGACTGATTGATTTTGTCAGTGCATACAAAATGTAAAGGTTTGCACAAACAGACAGAGACAAAGAAAAGGTTACCAAATGTGTTCTCTTACGTGCACTTGTGATAGGAAAAGTTTGCGTCAGTAAATGCGAACAGAGTGCCTGGAATATAACCAGCCATTAGTGTGAGTGATCATTGTCCAAACGGTGCAAAGCTAACATGTTTAACAACCTCTTGCATAATCAGGAAATTCACACATCAAGGAATTCCAACATGAAAACCCTGCACTTATACAACCGTGGATGCTTGAAGCACTAATCATTATCGCTTCAAAATGACTTCGTAACACCATTCCGGTCAGAAGATAATAAGGCAATGCCAGGACTCGCTGGCTGAAGAACAAACTCCATTGTGTTACTGAAAGCAACAACAAATCCTCTACCTGAGCTGCATTGGGTCGATGTCTGGATTGAACAGTAAACATGTTACAGAAAAAGCAATATAAATACAAACTTGATAGATACATCTAGGGTTTCTATTTAGCAGTGGTGGTTCAATACTGTTGGATGTAGTTGCAACACAGACAAGCTCTGCTGAGTGGAGCTGAACTCCAGTGGACTGGAAAATAGTATTTTTGTAGGAAAGCATCTCTGCCATTTGGCACAGTTTCGTCCTTACCATCACATGGATAAAGATGAAAAGATCCCATCGAGACTGAAGGCCAGAAGTATGACAGAGAGCGTGGATAAAAGAAAATCGCAGTGAACTATTTTTGGTGCTGACGGTTTCGAGACTCTGTTGACACAACATTGCTCACAAATATCCCACTACATCATATGTATTCAGTCTAATGATCATACTTCAAGTTTTCAAATTTCAGTGATGATAAATTAGCTGCTTTCTTTTTTTTTGCGTCATTAAATGCATGAATATATATATATATATATATATATAACGGAACTATAAAATGATATATTATGATAAGACAATGTACTACAAACAGTGGCCTTGTAGTGTCTGCTTGTTACATACTGTACGCTCTTTGCTTTCTGTATGCAGCACATAAGTGATTCAGTGTTCAATACATACAGATGCAGTGAAACAACATGTAAGGAACCCTTGCACACAACATTCAATATTCGGAGGGCCAACTGATTTATTCCACCAGTGCTGAACGTGCATTCCACATCTGCAAGCTGCTCCGTAGACAAATAATGGAAATCATATGACGGACAAGACCATGAAATCAGACAGGGACCAAACAACGAAAACAAAACGTGTCTGACTGGAAATTTAGAATACCTTACACTCTGTGCTTTAAGTACCATCACCTTTTGTATAAATAAGGTTTTATATTATAAATTATTATATTGTTTTAGTAATGTGGACCATAAATCATTCTTAGCTGCAGAGTTCTGCTAAAAACTTATGTCTGTTACAAAAGATTCCAGATAATTTAAGGATTATGCTCAGCCAAACGGATACAATGTCCATCCAGAATAGTCTAGTTGCAACACCTAAAGGGTGCACAATATTTTCAAATATGTGCAAGTTCTAAAATAACATTTTGGGTTCTTCGGCTCATTTTTTTTTTTCTGTCCTGGAGCAGTGAAGTAAAATTCTTCCAATGCTGGAAACGATGTTATGCTACATGTCAAGAGGATATTGCCCAACATGAGATTCTTCATAAAGAAAATCAGCATAAAGCAGTATCGTTCAAGCACACAGGTGGATGTTTACAAGATAATACAGCATACCAGTAAAAATATATATTTTTTTGGATTAAAAAAATAAAACTCTAAAAGAGCATGTCAACATTTCATTTTCACTTGACAGATAGTACAATACACGTGCTGGACTGATTGTGGTTGTGCCAGCGGTGGTGCAGCTGCTCAAAACCATCAGACACAGTTGAATCAGCAATTACAGCTGATGCCACCCAATCACAAGGGAGCTTGTGAATTGAATCCCAGCCAACAGGTCTCTCATTTGTTAACAAAAGGTGGTTGCATTCACCGGGATTGTATGTTTTTGTCATTAAGTAGGTTACACAATTCAGAGTGCTTTTTTATTTATTTATTTATTCTTTTTTTAACATGAGGTTTCACTCACATCACCAACAAGTTGAAAAGAAACCACAGCTTAGCTAAGCATCTGCACATGTGGAGATTCGGAAGCGTTAGGACCTGTACTTCTATCAGATTCAACACTGCCTTCTTGTTCCATTGTTTTCTTATGGACCATCTTGTACTTTGCCTTCATATCCTTCAGCAGTGACAGAGCTTCCTTATATTCTTCCTTTTTAATGGTTGTGCCGTGCATGGCAGTGCCTGTGCAGAAAACAGTAAACTAAGGTGAGGTCAGGAAAAGTAAATGAGTTGAAATTCATTATTTGTGTATATAACTGAGACATATGCATGTCTACCTAAAGTGACTACTTTTATTGTTGTACTCTCTTTAATTTCCTTGATCATTTCAGCAACTCTTTCAGCCGGCTGCTTTATTGGTTTCAGAGGAGGCAGTTCCTTAAGCTGTGCACAGAAATAATATGAAGGTGATAACATTGTGAGGTTTATTGTGATTTGACAGATATTGTGTGAATACACAAATCAGTTTTATGTGTCAAACAATTCCAACCTTTTTTTCTTTCTCTCTGTATGGAGCCTGGATGCTGTCTAGCTTTGGTTTTGAGTCTCTGTAAACATTAAGATTCCTCAGTGTGTGTTCCAGCATCCGAACAGCTGTTTGAATTCCTGTTGAAACAGGAAGAAAGCATTAGTATTCTCTATGGGGACACCGTATAGCTAAAACCTTTTTGGGTTTGAGAATAATGTACAAAAAAAAATAAATAGCTGCCAGTGAAACTACATTCCACAATCCTCACTAATGGGCTTCAACACATCAGGATTTGGTTTTGCATCCATCAACGTTTCGCTGCTTGTGAATTGTTCAGGGCTGTTTCTCTCCTTGTTCTCAGCGGTTTCTTTCTCTTCAGATGGATCAAATTCAGGTATGTCTGCTGCCTGGGTAGGAAAATAATGTTCACTACATAAATTAACATGTCCCAACAGAGAGGAACATCTAATCCTTGAACCCTGAAAACTAGATAGGTACATACCTGAGTAATAAAGACGTTTTCTGTATTTTCATCTCTGCTGCTCTTGCCCTCAGGCCCTGTTGTCTTCTTGACAGTCTGCTCATTTTTATGCTGGGTTTGTGCAGGACAAGTTGCATTCGTCAACAGAGTCTTCTTTGACAGCTTTCTGGGTTGCTCTTCCACCTACGACACAAAATGACTGCCATGATTACAGACCTGGAGCTTTTAGCGCCAGGAACTTTTGGGTTCCTGATTCCTGTACGAAAGAGCAACATTTTTGGTCAGGACTATACAACCTGTTTCATGCCACTCAAGTAGCTGGTGTTAATGCCGAAGACTACACCAACAATAACGTCACAGGCAAAACCTGGAGGATGATTTTATACTCCACAATCTAGCAACGGCGTCATTACTGCTAGTAATGAGCATTGTACACTGCTTAGGAAAGCTGGCATCCAAATGTGCAAATACTAAAGGGAGACACAATCCTAGTAATGGCAACTGGTTTACTTCTAGAGCTTCCCCAGAATCATTTATAAATCCAGTATCAAGCACACTTCAATTAAACTAAAGAGATAAATACTTGACCAATGAGAAATACTCCACTTTTATACTACACCACCACTAAGGGTCCTGTACTTTTGAAAAGTAGTAAAATAATCTCCTGTAACTTAATTTAGACCTTGGATTGGCTATGCACTGGGTTTAGATTCCTTGCCCCTAGAACAAGTTACTGCAGAGGTAATGTGGCTACAGTCACACGTCCTTTTTTGTCCAATTGTTCATAACATCAGCCTGTCCCACCTATTAGCTCATCTGTTATCCTAATGTTCACCTTTGATCTTTTATGCCATTTTTTGAAAGGTAAGTAAAAAGGGAGGGGATGACTTGCAGGAAAGAGTGCAGGAGCTGGAATCAAACTTCACTGCGGGAAGGACTATGGCGTTAGTAATATTAGGTCAGAGAACATCAACGATACAGAACACATCCAACCTTCCACTTTGGATCAGTGGACACCTTCAGAGGGATCTTCACAGCTTCTTTCCCTTTCTTACGCTTTATCGTTATTCCCAGTTTCTCCTGGAGGAAGTAGGTCAGTAAGAGAGGGTCTCCTGTGTTTAAAAACAAATAAAACATGATTTTCTGACATTCTGAACCATTCTTTAAAAGCTGTCTTTTATAGGAGAAGATTACCTCTCCTCTGTGTGTTCAAAGGGTTGGAGTGAATGTCCACCTCAAGAAGCATTGGGAAAAGGGCGACCGGCATCAGTGCTTCTTCATTTGCAATCTGATGACAAAGATATGTTAGCTGTATTTTTTCAAGAGTAGCCACAGTAGCCACACGTATTTAAATAAATTAGTAGGACACCTTGTTGTTGGCTAGATTGAGGAACTGAAGCTCTGGTAGTGGCACATCGAATACTTTCAAGTACTCCTCCCTGTTGTCTTTCTGAAAGGTCTAGCGTGACAGCAAGACACAACTTTAATACAAATGTTACAAACGTGGGAGAATAATACAGAAAGCATTTAAAGCACAAACTGGAGAGCTAATCACCTGTGAGAGTCTCCTCAAATCTTCATCTGTGTTTGGATTTGACTCAATATGGGCTGCATTGGAGACAGTAAATCAATTTTCTAGTTGAACTAATTCTAAGATATTGGGAAATTGTGCAGATTTAAGTTTTGCATTTACCACATCCTTCTTCTTCATCTGTTCCTTCAGTAGAAATCCGCACAGGTTTTGAAGAACTCACCAGGAGCATGGATGGAACTTCAGAGATGCAGTTTCCCTCTAAGTTCAAATGCTTTAGTCTGTAATTTCCAATTACACAGGCCTAATCAGCATTCTATGTATTGTGACACAAGTCCACTTTAAGTAACACTAATATTGAAAACTTGAAATCACATCTTGACCTCTTAAGGTCTTTAAGACTGTCGAAGACTCCATTGGACAGTCTGTTATCATCAAGCATCAGGACTTCTAGAGCTTTAAACTGAGGGTCTTCCACTTTGTCCTGCCTGTATAAAAAACAACAACAGTATAATTCACTAAACATAATAGTAACATTTTATTTAATGTGTGCGTTCCCTGCTCCACTATCCTACCTGGCTTTGGAGCAGGTGTATATCTTGCCAGAATCAGGACTATGAATTTGGAGCATTTGTGCGCCCTCTCTTGGTGAGTTTGAAAACGTTTGTGGCCTTTCTCAGAAAATAACAGTTTGAACCATGGACTGTATACGAAGAACAAGTTGTTATGTTACGAAATAACAGCCTTGTGTATATTGACAAGGATGAGTGAAATGAAAACCTCACAAGTGGGAAATGATTTAGCCTGAGAAAAGAAGACCTGATTGGACAGATCAGTGTAAACCAATAATCATTTTAATCCAATACATATACAATACTTTAGAACGGATATGTGTGTCTCCACCTTAAAATCATTTTCTGCAGTCTGTTCATTAAAACAGACAAAAAAGTGTTTGTAATTAGATGATGAATTAGAATTTTTCTGTGAATTTATTTTGTTGCTAAAGTATTTTCCTCATAATTCTGTCAGCTCCGCCATGTTTCCTCAGAAAAACATAGTTTTAACTTTTGTTTTGATTATGTTGCAGCCAAGATGAACAAAGGAGCAAATACTAACTGAAGGGGACTATTTTTAGATTTTTACCATAAACTTGCACTGTGGATGAAAATAAAAGATTAAAACTACTTGCGTGGTAGGGCATTTTATGATTAATAAATGTACTGATATGACAAATTATTTGATTGAGGGGGAAGCATTTTGACATTAAATTAAAAATTAAAAAATTAAAACACAATGTGGAAAATAACAGCTTACAGCTGAGTGGCGTCATGCTTTGGGGAACACAGATTAGGAGGAAGACGACGAAGATGATTTCCAGTTAGATGAAGGACTTTAAGATGTGGAAGCTGACCAAGGGAAACGATGACATCAGCTGATAAACGGTTGTAGGACAAATCCAAAACCTGAGACGGTTTAAAAACATTACTTGGACGAACATAACAACATCCAGAGGAAGAATTCAAATTCTCTATCTGAACTGCCCTGTTACATCATTAAGAATGCCCCCCTCTCTCTCTCTGTTAAAACATTAGGTATCAAATATTGCATTAATAAGTCAGCCAGGTTACCTCAAGATAAGGGAAGTCAACAGCATCAAATGCCATGTTGCAAATTCCATTTAAAGACAGGTTGAGTTCTCTCAAAGACACAAAACTGCAGAAAGATCCTGCAGAAAAAACAACAGACAATTAATGTTCCGACTTTTTGCAAGAGGCACACTACCAGCTATGAGAAAATGTGTATGATATAATAATCACCTAAAGAAAGGTAGTTAATGGAAGCATCAATGTAAGCGACATTATCAAACATTTTCAAGTCCTCTGGCTTGACCTGTGCAAAGTAAGAGGAAAAGGTTTAATTGTTTTTACCCACAGGCCAAAGGATCTTGACTAAAATGTGCTCTTACACAGTTCAGTTTCTGCTCGCTGATGTCTACAGAGCAGAGCTCAGAGGGCTTGTCAACACAATGCAACTGGAGCTGCAAATAAAAAAAAAAGTAAGTAGGCAACTGATTCTGCAGAATTTTGTCACAGAAGCGGTTTTCTTTTATGTACATTTCTTACCAGGAGCTGTCCATCTAATGTAACACCCCGAACAGAATCAACCACTCTGTTCTCACATTTCTTATAAGTCTCTTTAATTCTTCTGTTCACATTCCTATATTTCTTCTCCTCTGTCTCTCTGTAGGCCACAAACCAATGACCAGCTCCTAATTGGAAGGGGAAATTAATTGTAAAAAAAAAACAAAAACATGTCATTACATACATACAAAATCGCAACTGGTATTGATTATCAAAAAAAATAAAAAATAAATCATGCTGTGTATTTATACTGATATGGAAAGGGTAATGTGTAAGGAATGAAAGGAGCCCTTTAGGGAAATTTAATAACCTACAGAGGGCTGAAAAAAATGAAAATGAAAGTGAAAAATGATGTGGCAGGCTAGTTCATTTTGCTGAAATTTCATACCAGCAGCAGATAATGGTACTCAGTAGTTTGTTTGCCCCCACGTGCTTTTATGTGTGCCTGACAACATCGGGACATGCTCCTAATGAGGCGACGGACGGTGTCCTGGGGTATCTCCTTCCAGATCTGGACCAGGGCTTCAATGAGCTCCTGGACAGTCTGAGGCGCAAACTGACCGACACACTCTCGCCACATGAGGCCGCTCATTGTCGTGCACCAGGACCCACTCCACCGGTGTAGGGTCTGCAATGAGTCCAAGGATTTCATCCTGATACCTAATGGCAGTCAGGGTGCTGTTGTCTAGCCTGTAGAGGTCT
Source organism: Chelon labrosus (assembly GCF_963514085.1). Lineage (NCBI taxonomy): Eukaryota > Metazoa > Chordata > Actinopteri > Mugiliformes > Mugilidae > Chelon > Chelon labrosus. Next base: position 2,328,136 of record NC_140350.1, on the reverse strand, counting down.
GTGTGTCCCTCCATGGATATGCCTCCCCAGACGTCATAATGCTGAATGCACACTGCCCACTAGAGGACGTTGGGCCCTCAGGCCCCCCTCATGAAGTTTGTTTCTGATTGTTTGGTCAGAGACATTCACACCAGTGGCCTGCTGGAGGTCATTTTGCAGGCCTCTGGCAGTGTTCATCCTGTTTCTCCTTGCACAAAAGAGCAGATACCGGTCCTGCTGGTGAGTTAAGGACCTTTTACAGCCCTCTCCACCTCTCCTAGAGTAACTGCCTGTCTCCTGGAATCTCCTCCATGCTCTTGAGACTGTGCTGGGAGACACATCAAACCTTCTGGCAATAGCACATATTGATGTGCCATCCTGGAGGAGTTGGACTGCCTGTGCAACCTCTGTAGGGTCCAGGTATCACCACATGCTACCAGTAGTGACACTGACTGAAGCTGATTAACAAGCACCTCTGGTACTTGACTGACAAGATCAATATCCCAGAAGTTTAACTGACTTGATGCTTTACTCTGATTAAAAAGCATTCCTTTAGCAGTGTATATGTCCTAGATTAGATATTTACTGAATGGTATATTTGGTCTATAAGCCAAAGTGGGGTAAATTAAAGGATTATCTTATTCAAATTTTATTAAACTTGGCCTCATTTGTTATGAGCACACAATTTACTTTAATCCCTCCACTCATGTACTTCAGTGTTGAAATGTTCATGTTAGCCTGACTCACTTTCAATTTTCTTTATCTTATTTTGTGACAACCACAATGCAAAATGTCTCAAGTCACTTCACAGGGTCACTTCACGGTGGCAAGGATCTTCAAGTGGAAGATTTAATATGAGCTTTCTTCAGCAGTCTTTGCCACCCTCCTATAAAGCTTTGACCGGTGAAGAACTGTATGCAGAGTCTTTCCTATCTGAGCTGCTGCAGCTTTTAACTCCTCATAGATGTCTTTGAGACCTCCTTCACTAGTCTCCTTCTTGCATGTCAGTCAGTTGTGTTGTCATGGAGTAATTGTAGCCAGGAATACGGATTAACTAGTGACCCAACCGTTCAGATAAAGGTGTCTTCATACTACGGACACTTGAGACACATTCACTGCACTCAGGTGATCTCCATTTCACTAACTGTGAGACTACAAGCACCAACTGACCAGGCTTCTGTTGAATTAGCTCAGGTACTTTAAAGGGAGTGTTTTATTTTTATTATAGTAAAGTGACATTACTTTTTATAAGTCTGTTTTCAATTAGACATTCAATTTTGTTTTTGACATTAAGTTTGTTTTGTTTTTTGTAACTTCTTGTTTATAAAATTATTTTTATCGTCAATGTTAATTCCTAACTGATTTCTATAAGTGAAAATAGTTGTAAATTATAAGTAAGTAAAACATGAAAGCAAGATGCATCATAAGCAGACTGGAAAATTGTGCAGTTTGGTAGAAATGGACTACAGTGATGCTAATGGACATTTTTCTTGATTCTAAATAGTTGATTCAGTTCACTTACCGTCTTCCCGTCGGTGCTGCAATGTCCCTGCTGGAAAACATTTAGTAGGATAGCTCTGACCATCATCAAACTTATAGGAAGCTGAATTCATCCTGTCTGTAATCCATTCAATCCATCCAGCAATGCGAAGTGTAGTAAGAATAAACGTAGTTAGAAGTTAAAAGTTGTTAGAAACGTTCATTTTCACAAACTGAGCTGACACAGCTGCTTACTTTACATATAACCCTGAGCTGCAGTGTAATTCTCTGTATCCTAGCAACAGAGTGTAAAACGAGCGTTGCTCTCCCGTCCAGCGGGGGGCGGTAACGAGTTTTGTTTACAGAGCGAAGGCGGAAGAGACCGGTTAGTCTAGCTGGTCAAAGATAGATTTGAATGACGAGATAATACACCGCCAAAACAACGTAAAGTATTCAAAAATCATCTGACTTGTGTGGTTAGTTACACAGTCGATTACGATATGCGGAATTTGGTTAATAATTGCTTTGCAAGAAAAAGTCACGCCTGACTCGTGTTCGTTTAAACGGTTTAGGTTGCTAGCTTCTTGTCCACAGCACGCACTCGTAAGCCATCGCTGCAGTAGGGTTTATATGTGAGACGTAGTGGCATCCTGTAATATAGTCATTGTGTCGTCGCAATAAAGTGGAAAAATACGCAACTAAGGGAGACATTTGGTGCGCCAGCTGATCAAGTCATTTAAACCCGATGCGTGAGACGAGTCCAAAAGCGAACACGGAAGTGAATAGAACCGCGTCTCTCGCTTTAGTTCCGTCTTCGCTTTTTGATGAACCCCAGCATCAGTGTCGTGAAATCAAAGGTCTCGGGTTTAGCCTTCAATTAGACGATGTTATGCCGTGCAGTCAGGGATCAAGAGTGATCCATGTGAAGAGTGACGAGTGAAGGTAAGCGCTGTGTCAAACATGCACGGTATAATACGCTGTTTGTAACCATGCACTCATCTGTGTCTATGAGGAGCTGCTGGAGTGTGAAGTCTTTCCCAGAATGAGTGCTTTAAATGTTATAACAAGGCTATAATATAAACTAAAGCTACATGTGGAATGTTTTGTACACACAGGAACTCTGATCCACCATGGGGAATAGGGCGTCAAAGACTAGAAGTGGAGAGGAACCAGTCAAAACAACTTTATTTGAAAGGGAGCCAAGTGGAATAACATACAGAATTCCTGCTCTGATCTACCTGAGGCACAGTCACACCTTCCTTGCCTTTGCGGAGAAAAGATCCTCGCCCTGTGACCATGATGCCAAAATGCTTGTTATGAGAAGAGGAGCGCTGAAAGACGATGGATCTGTTCAGGTTATTACTCCCCACTCAATAACCAGAAGTTCAGCCGTTGATTTAATACTGGTTAGTGTCAACATAATCTGACCTCATCTTATACAATGTGTTGTTTTTCCAGTGGTCATCCAGTCAGGAGCTCTCAACAGCATGTCTGCCAAACCACCGCACAATGAATCCTTGCCCAGTGTATGAAAAAAACAGCAAAACACTGTTTTTGTTTTTCATCTGCATCTGGGGTAACACTACAGAGATGAAGCAGATCCTCACAGGTAAGAGCAAGGCTCGTCTTTGCTGTGTTAGCAGCAGTGATGACGGGCAAACTTGGAGTCAAGCCACAGACTTAACAGAGAGCGTGATTGGTGACACGAGCCACAAGTGGGCCACGTTCGCTGTGGGTCCAGGCCACGGTGTTCAGCTCGAGAACGGCAGATTGATCATCCCTGCGTACGCCTATTACGTCCCTTACAGATGCTGTTCCTTCCCCATTCCTTTTACTGTCTACCCGCGTGCTCTGTCAGTGTATAGTGAGGACTTTGGACAGACGTGGCATATAGGGAAGATGCTTCAGAAGAAATCATGTGAATGTGAAATGGCAGAGATCATAGACCACGAGGGCAGGAGTCACCTTTACTGCAATGCTCGCAACTCTGGAGGCCACAGATGTGAGGCCCTGAGTGAAAACAGTGGCGTCGTCTTTGACAAACCGCACATGGCTCCAGAGCTTGTTGAACAACGCTCTGGCTGTCAAGGCAGTGTCATTGGCTTTCCTGCCCCTGAATTTGTCCCAAATGATGACGCCGAGAGCAAAGCGTGCGGCACGTCGCTCCTGTCTCCAGACACGCAAACCTGGCTCCTCTTCATGCACCCGACTAACAAGTCCAGCAGGAGAGATATGGGCGTGTACTTGAACCGATCTCCCCTGCACTCATCGGGATGGGACAGGCCCAAGATCATCCACAGCGGGCCCAGTGGCTACTCGGACCTGGCCTACAACGGGGACAAGGATCAGTTTTCGTGCCTGATGGAGTGCGGGAAAGAGAGTGAACTTGAGCAGATCGCGTTCATGTCCTTCTCCCTTAATGATGTCATGCAGACAGGCAGTAAGAAAGAAAAGAAAATGCGCTGAGTCGTGTTATATTTCTGTATTAACAAAGTTCTCTAACATTCTCCCGCAAACCTAAAAAAATATCCAAGCAAAAGCCACTAAATATGCTGTGCAGTAACATCTGTCTGTGTCTGCTGTTGTTCTACATTCTGGAGATGATAATGCATGCATGAGTCGTGTGTGATTTGTTGTCTCCTTGTTTACATGAGGAAGTCATTCAAACTCTTAATATTATTAATATGCAACAAGCGGTATATGGAAAGAGACTATTTTTAATAGGTTGGGTGGTTGGTGTTTAAGCATGCTGTGCTGGACTGTAATTTAAAACAGGCTTTGTGTGTAGCATGTTTGAAAAGCACTTCATGGCCCTTTCTGCATCTTATTAAACTCAGTACGCTCTGAGCAGTGGAGAGAATTTGCCTACCTCTTTTTATTTTCATACGAAGATCATAGCAGGCCTTGTAAAGTAGAGCGTAGACTTTCCTCCATGCTCAGCCTCTCCTTTACATCTAGTATACTCTGATTCACATATGCCTTCTATGCCTCTGTTTAAAGTGCACAGCCTTTTCCGTAGGTCAGCGGGTGCCATGAAGTTGGCAATAAAACCAGAGAGAAAATGTTTACTTTTTACATCCAGCTAAGCAGCAAAGAGACCCGCCGAACCGAATCTGTGTTTTAAAAACAGCTGATGGTTAATAGAGAGAAATGCTTACTACAAGCGAACTTCTACTTTGTACTGTACACAGATTTTTATTCATAACACTCATTTTCAAAAGCAATATTTCACTATTGTTAGTTATTTTCAGCACATTTAGCATGATGTTTGTGAAGAGACTTTTGGTATTATCGATCCAGTTCACCAGGACCAGGTGTGATTGGCTTTGCTGTTGGTTATCAAATGAAAGCATAAAAGAGCAGACAAAGAGTTTGTTTACCCTCTAGGACTTTGCACAAAGAATAAAATATTGAACTGAGTGACTTTACTCATCCCTCTTCACCTATTGATGTAAGGCAAAATGCCCTCGAGGTGGTTTTCTGCGTTTGTATAACTGTGTTTCTGTTGTGGAAAGTGACAAAACATGCATGAAACATGTATTTTAGTAGAAAATAAAAGTAACCTGTGATCACCTGACTCAACGTCTGTTCATTTCTTGGTGTAAAGTCATTGCAGTAAAACAAGGGATAAAAGACGATAGAGACTGGATGTGGGTTTAAGAGCAGCTATAAAAATATTGAATTCCCACAGCAGCCAACAGAGATTGAGGGCTTTGGAATGTTGAAATGATATCGAGGACCGAGAACTTCTGTTGTAGAGCGGCCTGTGGGGAGTTCAGTGTGATTCAGCAGATGTGCAGGCTGAGGGGACAAATTAAGGACAAGCAGAAGGATTGTTAGTTTCTGTGGATATTGTGTATTGTTTCATTTTTCCAAGCATGACCATAGTGCCATTTGTAAGTATCTGAACAAAAATATTGCAATAAAAAGATAATTTATCAGTACAAGTTTATGGCAATCACAGCCAACAAGAATGTATTCAGTCTGTCTCCATATTTCTGGTTTCATGCAGCTCTTGCTTTAAACATTCATCTTTATTTTTTTTATTCTTAAGTATTATTTGTGACAAATGTTTGTCAAACAGGAATAAATAGTGTGTTTCCTGGGAACCATGTTCAACTGGGTGTTAATATATGTTTGGTTCTCTAGGCAGTTGTTACAGTAGCAGAAGTAGAAGTGTTAATATGTTTGTGTTTAATAATGTACATGGGAACAGTGTGATGGGGTGTTTTATTAATAGGCCAACAAAGGAGGCCTGTATCACACAACAATAAGCTAGGATTTAGCTGTTTTTAAGTATTGTGGCCTAGTTGATCTGAGATTCAACTTTATTGATGCAAATGTAGTATTAACTCCATTATCACTGTTGTAATGACATTTCAGTAGTCGCCTCAGGTACACAGCAGCAGCTACAGGCTACTTGGGATTCACTAATATAATCATTTAACTGGTAGAGAAACACCCAGGCAAGGTATGAAGTGTGCTTTATTAGATGTGGTGGCTTGTAGATCTCAAATGTGCTTACAAGCCGACTGGCCTCCTCACTGCTTTCTGTTTTTTATCACCTTATTGCTTCTTCACACAAAGAATGAATCATGTGGCGAAACCTGTTTCTCTCCGACAGTGTTGGCAAAGAGGCAATCGACATTTTCCAGCACATATGTTTCATCTGTCAGTCTGATGACTCTCGGGAATCCACTAAGAGAAGGGCTACCGGTGTTAGTGTCACAGATGTTTTCTGTTTGCGGTAGGCATGTGTGCTGTCCCAGCGGGCTCCGCTCGCTCAGCAGCACAGACGGTGCAGGACACATGGATGTGATGTTGTTCTTTTACCATCCATTCGAATGACCTCAGGTCTGACAAATGAAGCCCGACATTTATATGCTGGGAACGACTCTGGCTGTGGTCAGTTTTTTTTTTTAGCGTGGCTTGTGCCTTTTAAATTCACCTTGAATGCCATTAATAGCAACTTTTAGCTGAATATTTTGGTGGTTAGTAATCAAAATAAGCCAAGTTTCCGACCTTTATTAAATTAGTTTTGAATAGTGTCCTTTAATAGAGTGAGACAGATATGTAAGCTTCTGGTGACCACCACCCTCGGATGTTCCAAATAAAAACTTAAACTCCCCACTAATCATTTAGAACTGAAGAAACCACTTGCCTTGGTGGTGAAACATCTTTAAGAAAACACAAAAATAGTCCAGTAGCCTTTGATTTAGCCCTGTTTTAGATGTTTGATTAAATCACAGTTCTTCACTAAATTTGGGCCTTTGTTATAAATATGGCAACAGTCACTGATACAAGAATTAGTGTTTCAATTAATTCAATTTCTTTGCCCAATTGAAAAACACTAAGAAATAGAAGAATCTGTTCAGTCTAAAATTGTCTAGTACTGTCTAGTAGTGTAGTTTAGTACTGTCTAGTGCTGTCTTTGTCTCTATCAGTTACTGCAGCAGTGACACAAAGGCATGGTTTCTATTTTTGAGCCTCAGTAATGGAGCAACCGAACTTGATAAGACTGGGAAGCGTTGTTATTCTGCAAATGTTATCTGTTAGCTTAAGTTATGAATGTTGCCCACAAAAATAATGTTTGCTGAAAGAGCTGAGGAATCTGAAGAATATAGAGCTTTGTTAATATGTCATCGAAGAGAATATGTCTTTCAACAGTTTGCTGATCATTTAAGTCCCGATAACCCATCTTTATATGCAACTCATAATTAATACCTCTGTGCATATACACAAATAAACAGTTTATTCCAAATATTAACATGTTAACATGTTAGCTAATGTGGAGGGCTAGCAAACAGGATGGTTCAACATAACAGCTAATGATTAGCCAATTCCAGCTCATATGCCCAGGTTGTAAAATACAAAAATCTTATCTGACTTCCAATAAACAGGGGATCACATGTTCAGTGAGATTGAAGCACGTGCATTAAACGTTTGTTGACCATTGTTTGCACCAAACCCAGCCGATAATGTCTGCATTTATGCAAGAGGTCGAAATAATATGTTATGTGCTTTGTCCCCACGGAGAGGTTTGAGCAACAGACATGATACATTCAGTACGAGTTCTCTCTTTTGGTTTCTCTTTGTTGCAAGACAATAAAATAAGTTATGCGGGCAAAGATACATTTTTCAGGTGTGATTGAAGTATCTATGTACATGTGAAGCTACACTGGAACTGTACATCATCACAGAATCACAGAGAAGAGCAACGATTCAGCGGCTCTTTAGGAAAACTTTCCCCACCCGTAAATTTAACCTTCAGCTCCATGCCAAACAGATAAGCCTATTTACAATGTAAGCTTGTGCCAGCTAAAACGACTTCATGTATCAAAAACATGAAGGAGATTAGTGCTGTTTTCATTGTAAACCACAAAAGGAACAAACCCCTCCTGTTCACATTACAAAGTATTGAAATCAATACAAAACTAAAGGGAAAAGACATGAAGTGCACAGTATAAAGTTCATCGTGTGTAAGGATCAAGGGAATGAATGATACAGAGAGTAAGAGAACTTCCAGATAAATGATTCAGAGAAGCTATATTTATAGGCTTCCACAAAAAGCAATGAGGAATTACATTTGCTAAATCTTACCCCACGTGACATGTGGCAAGAGTTGTATCAGATGTGATAAACTCAGACGCATGGTTTATTTCCTATCTTTTGAAAACAAGTTCACCACAGTGTGTCCAAATCTTTGTGTCAGACGATCAGTGGCCTTTTCCATGAAGTCCAGCCGCCTCAAAACTCTGATTCAAGAACAATGAAGCTCTTCACAAGAACGGCATCACTGACAGTGACGTCTTTTCATACAGTTTAGGACGAGACAAAGATTACATGTCAGATGGACACACGGCTGTGCCTGCAAGACTGACGAAAGTCTTTAAAGCATGAGCGCCCAGCGGCACAGATGCTGGATCAAACTGCTCGACCATTTAGAGTAGAAAAAAAAATGGCTTACAAGGGCACTGCAAATCTACATAAGCCATAGAAGCCATGCCACATTTACACCCTGTTAGGGCTTTTCTCTCTTAAAGGGACATGCGCACAGTTTACAAACAGAGGAGGCAAAAAGATTGCTGAGAAAGCAGCAGGGTTGGGAAAGTTACTTTCAAAATGTATCACCTACTATTGATCTGTGATCTTAAAATTGTAATACCTAACATTAAGTAGTTTGTGCCAGAATCAATGATTATTTTATCTCTGTAACCTCACATTTTTGGGTTGTATTCCGCTTTTTTTCCTTTTAGAGCATGTGATCTAATGTTTTTTTTTAAGTAATACCAGACTGGATTAGGGTGTTTTTTTAACAGTCAGATCACTGTATTGACTCTACAAGTAATCTATTGTTCCCAACCCTGTAAATAAAGCAGTGAGCGTGGCAGACCAGTCACATGCACACTATGGGTAATGTTAGGCTACACACAATAACCTTTGGCTCTCTGGCTGCTGGGTTACTAAACATCATAGAGGATAACAGGCAGCGGCGAGGGCAGGAGACTCACATGTCCAATGAAAGCACCGTTCACGCAGTAAACTTGCATTTTAGCACAGAGGTGTGATTTTTTTTTTTTTTTCTACTTTAGAACATTTGATTGACAGTTGATTATTTTACGACCTCTCTTGGTTTCTATGGACGGCAGAGATTTGAAAGCAGCTTTAGCCTCCTCCTCATGTAGAAATAATTAGTCTGTGATCAATGGACAGTGAGCAATATATGACCTGTTTTTTTTCCACAATTGAGAGATTTTCTTTTTTTTTTTTCCATACATGATACAATGTACTGCGCCACATTGATATGCGCGCATACTGGAAGCATAATGTTGCAGAGGACATGCAAGTTGTTGAGTATACAGCAGAGCAAAAAGCGATGTTTCCCAATGTCTTCATCCTCTCTCGAAACATCATCTGTCACTCAGATTTGCATCTTCAAGCGCGTGACTCTTTCTTCGAGTGTGGCTTATTTCCCAACAGGGCGTCAATCTCAGTTATGGTTTGAGGGTTCATTTGGGATAAAATCTGAAAGGAGAAGAGGGCAGGACGGCAATCAGGTTTGTTTTGTTTCTGTTGTTTTGTCAGTTGCCACATTGTATTTCACACAAAGTAAGGTTTAAACAACTCAGTGTGGAAAGCAAGAAAAGAATTACCCGGAGGGCACCCAGGTTCTCAAGTAACTGGTCTGTATTAGAAACTCCCAGGAGTACTGAGCTGACTCCCTCGCTGCGCAGACACCAGGCTGTCAAAAAGGAGAAAACAAATGAAACACAATGATATCAGTTATAGGCAAAGATAAAGCAGATGATTTTTTTTTTTTTTTCTTTTTCAAAAACTGCTGTTGTGAATTTAAGGTTACATTTTGAGTAGGAATTCAAAAACACTTGAAATGAGCACCTGTAACAATAAATAGGTAAGGTGTTGGGCAAAGTCTTCCTTCTAAAGAATGAACAATCCCCATTGTTGGAAAATAAGGATGGAAAAAAGTTATGTAATTAACTAATAAGGTCATTGATCCCAAGTAAAGTGGTTTTACACAGACACCGGGAGCGTAGGAAACATTAGTGTGATGCACTAAATGGAGCTCAGATCTGCCTAACCGTCTGTCTGCACGATCAATCATAGCACTTGCTATGTCTGTGTGTGCACTAAGAGTAAACAAACTGAATCAATAGCTTTGTAACTCAATACAGTCGCACAAATCTGTTCCAATATGAGTCAGTTCAATCTCATTCTCCAGTCACGCAATGACAAAATAAACATATGCCTGCCTGCACTGTAAAATCACGCTGTTTGTCTGGGTCGTACCTATGGCTAACTGAGCAGCAGTGCAGCCCAGTCTGTCTGCCAGTAGGTGGAGTTCCTTAATTTTAGCGAGCTGCCGGCGGCCCTCCTCGCTGTTCACTCGCTCCTTCAGCCACTGGTATCCCTTCATCAGGACCAAAATGGAGAAAATCAGGGATACAGTTTTGACTTCACACTGAACCCCCCCGCTGACAAGGTAGAGAATTACGCTGAGGCTGATTTCGAGCATCGGCCAGATCACACTGACCTTCATTGCCGCTCTTGAGCACTCTGGCACACCATCACTGTACTTCCCTGTGATTAATCCACAAGCGAGAGGAGACCAGGTCATGGCTCCCACACCTGAAATAATGGAATTAGGAGTGAATGAAACTAAATTAGCCTTCAATTAAAAAAAGAGATAAACAGAGCTGCGAGGCTCAGGATGTCTGACCGATCTTGTGGTAGAGTTCGGGAAGCTGCACTTCAACTTTATCCCTCTGGAAATAGTGATACTCTGCCTGCTCGCACACAGGTGGGATCAGGTTGAACTGGCGTGCCACTGAATACGCCTCCTGGTGCCAAACAGACAGAAATGAAACACCGCGGTTACCGATCAGCATTTATACAGAAAACGCTAACAGCATCAAATTTGTGAGGAGTCAGACTTTGAGAACGAGAGCTCAGCATTCACCATGATTTCCATGGCACTCCAGCGAGACGTTCCCCAGTACATGGCCATACCCTGGTTTATTACGAACGTCATGGCCCGGACAATCTCTGCAAATCACAAAGTATATCATCTTATTAAATGACATGATTTCAATCATTTTACAGCAGCAACTTTTAACACCTAAAACACACACTAAATGCTTCACTATCTTTTCAAACATCCGGGACTGACCTTCCATTGGACTGTTGACGTCATTTCTGTTGGCAAAAACTAAGTCCACGTAATCAAGTTGCAGTCTTGATAAGGATCCTCTTAATCCTGGGATAAACATTGAACAATTATTAGACTAAGAGTTTGACTTACGCACAGCGATGTTAATAATATGTTGAGCATGTGTTCATTACCACATTTACCTGCATAATGTGCCATGTAGATGTGCTAATATACAATGCAGAGGCCGATGGAAATGCTGTTAGTTTTGCAGATGATCATAAACTATTTATTATATTATATAAACTATATATGATATTCAGCTCCCAGTATAACAAAGGACTGATTTAAACACTTCTTATTGATTTTAAATCCTCGAATGGTTTAGCTCCTTCCTATGTTGTTGACATGCTCACTGAATACACTCTGGTCCATATTTGGGAAAACATACATGCTACAGCACTGAAAAAACACAGAAAAAATGTTTTGTTTTATGAGCAGTATTACTGTCATTGTCCTCTTTTTAATAGTACCTGATTATGTCATATTCATTTGTTGTATAATTCATGTTATATGTTTTTGTATGATTTTATGCTGAAGCACATTGAGTTCATGGTTGTCAAAGCAAATATCCTATAGAAATAAACTTGATCATCTACAAAACCACAATGCTATTATGGCTGAAAACAACACATTGTTTTAGTTTACGTGGAATTTCAAGTGGGAGCCGAAGGAATCAGTGGGGAGGGAGCATCTAAATAACACTATGTCAATACAGATTCAACACAGTATGCTGGTGGAGATGTTGTACTGTATGTCTGATTTTCTGCTTCTTGAATGTTCAAATTAGTGTTCATCTTGTCCAACCATGTATATGTCAGCGATTCCTCTTGGAGGACATTGAGTCCTGTATTGAAATACTGTATGGAGATCAAATATAAATATGTCCCAGCATGCCATGCAAATCTTGAGAGCAGCACGTAGTTATTACGCAATCGCCTCAAATCAAAAGCCTCATGACAATGAAGGTCAAACAGCTCATTCAGCTCCTTGGTAGACGGTCACCCCATGGGCATGCTACTTACAAAAAAAACCAACAACGATGAGTGTGCACAAGGCCAACCGCCTCGTAGCTTTTTACAGGATTATTTTTGTGGTTGCTGCTGATTAAGTGGCTGGAAAACAACAATCTTGAGACACTGTTTGCGTTCATCTCTCCACGTCTCCTCAAGTGACCCGTACTTTTTGTCTTTCTGTGGTCCCATCTCTTCTGTATCTGTGCTAAACTCTCAGTGATCATTCTCACCTTCACCAAAATCACCTCATTGCTTAAAAGCATCGGTCCACTTGACACGGCTTTAAATGAGTGAGACAAACAGCGCAGAGATTACGGGGGCATGAGGATGATGATAATGACTCATCACAATTTTCTGTGCGTTTAGTGGTTGAGCTAATGCACTCTGGGAAACATTTTACATCCCAAAAACTTTTCAATTGTGATGTATTATGTTCAGCTCTGAAATTACCTTTTTCCTGTTTTAATCTTCATAGTTGAGCTGTAGGATCACACGTATAGGGATTGGAACCACACATTTTAGCTTATGGACCAAAACCTGACTCTTCTTTTGTTTGGTTTAGGATTCTTTAGTAGTTTTAATGGTAACATATTTTGCATTAAACAGTCAATTGTACTCTACCTTCAATAATGTGCTTCCTGGAGAGTCCTCTCTCCGTCTCTGCTCTGTGAAGTGATGAAAATACACATATATGAGCTTGGATTAAAAGGAAACAAGCAATTTGTATATGAAAAAAAGCTTTTAAAAGGCTTTTAAAGACTTTTAATGCTACACTTACTGGCCGCCCCAGTAGATTTTTGTTGTGATGACAAAACTTGAACGCCTGGAAAAAGACATAAATGAGAAACACAATTTTAATAAGGACATTGTAAGAACATATGAATATTGTCCTATTCACAAAGTTTTTATTCTAACGATATGTACAGTGTGGCTGTGCTTATAATTCCTACACCTTGCCTCCAACCTGAAGTTGAGAGTCTGCACTGTAAGACTACATTCATTTATATATTTGTAACCTCAGTATATTTTGTTCAAACATGTGTACCAAACTGTATTTGGACCTAGTCAGCCACCAAGGTTTATGACCTGGGAGCTGATTTCCACAGGGTAGCATTTTTATCCTTTTATAGTCTTTCTGAGGCGAAAGTGCTACATTTTTCTAGAAAGTATGAATTTCCCTTGAGATCACTTAATGACAATAATAAAAAGCAATGCAGTGCATTTCAGAAAGAGATTATTAGGGATTATTTAACACTGTAAAAACAGTTGTGATCTAATGGAGTTAGAAAGCTTTTTCTTGCGAGTCAGTTGGGAAAAATGAGTAATCTCACCTCCATCCTTTCTTCTTAATAATGTTCCCCAGAGTGATTTCCGCTCTGTGGAGAAACACATCATTTATTGTGATGGGTTGATGCTGGCTTGAGATCGCTGCACAACAACAATAAATCAAGGAGGAAATATGCCATATGTTAAAGAAACCTAAACACAATTTTTAGTGAAGTTTATTTGCCTCAAGAGAGACATCAACGAATGTGAAGCAGAGGGAAGAGAAGAAGAAAAGTTATAATTGAGGCTTGGTAGAAGAAAGTGAAGTCTGACCTTCCAGAGGCATACACCTCCGCCGTGTCAAACAAGTTCACTCCGTTCTCATAAGCAATGGTCATCAGGTTCTCAGCCATCTGAGGGAACACAAAAAATTGAGACTGAGAGAGGCGATGGATGAATTCCAATCTCGCAGAGGTCATTTATGAAGGGCACAATGTAGGGAGGGTAAGACAGCAGGGATACAGACAATATCTCACTAAGATGCTATGGCTTTAAATTCTCTGGGATTTTGAAGCATTTCTATAATTGAAAACTCTGAGATTTGTGTTTTCCACAAAAGCTACACGAGTGAAGATGGTCGGGACAGAGAAACGACGGAGCTCTCACCTCATCAGAGATCTGTGATCCAAATGTCACCCAAGTGCCTGAATGAGAGGAGAGAGACAGACTGTTGGTTTTGTTTGAAGATTTGAAACAGAATAGTACGTCACTGCCTTCCAACCAACTCACCTAACCCGAGGCAGGAAACACGCAGGCCTGACTTTCCCAGGTTCCTAAGGAAGAAAAAAAATCAGAAGGCTCGTCTATGAATCTCAAAAATAAACAATACAGGAAAAAATGGTGTGGGCTTTTGGGATTCACTCGCATGTACTAAGAAGCAAGATGTGCACTGATGTGTGTAAGTAATGAGCAACAAAAGATGAGACAAGTTGGTCATCAGATAAAAATGGAGACTGGGCAGTGACTGCTGTGATTTTTTATATTGTGCTCTTTCTGCTTTTCTGCACTTCAGCGCAGCATACAGTCCTTTTCAGTTAACCATTATATTTGCAGGATTTTGTCTTTTGTCTTGATGATTGGTCCTTGTCTTCATGGCCTGCAGTTGTCCATTCCACCTGAATACGTCATCCTCCAACTTTGCCTATGATACTGCTTATATCTTATGTCATTATAGCAACTAACTCACCTGTAATAGAAGTACTGCTGTCACTTACAGTTTTATACCCCTATGCTCTGGTTTATACTTATTATCAATCTCTCATGTAACATCATCAGCTATATCTTGTATTTTTATCATCATTAGATTCTACATGTACGCTTTAGTTAGGTTTAGTTAGTTTAGTTTAGGGGTTTCAGGTCGGGTGCTGTAAAGTGTCTTGAGACAATTTGTATTGTTATTATCTCTATATATATATATAAATAAAACTGAATTGAATTTTGAGCTCATAAATAATTAACATACAGACAACTCATGTAATGAATTAAAATTAGAGTATAATGTAACAGAAACAGGGACTGACACAAGATAAAAAGATTCCCATGGAGAGCCTGGATACTTCCACCGCTACAGCTGCTGAGTGAAAGTCTTTCTCGCCTGCAGTTAAATGACTGCCAGTGTCTAATTATTGCTGAACGCTTGACCTTTTATCCTTCATACGTTAACAGTTCATTGTATTACAGTGGGTCAGTGAAATAGCTGGAGGGGGCAGAGCTCAGCTCAGTCAGAGTCCCTGTAAAAGTGTCTCTGCTCTGTACGGTAAATGGCCCAAAATGTTCCATAAGCTAAAGAGGAGTCCATTACCCAACATGCCACATCTGATTATCCAGACAGCTGAGTTTTGAAAGGCAGGCAGGGAGGAGCAGGGAGCTGCATTTCTGACCACAGAGGCATGAACAGCTGAAAATGATGTGGGCTTCATGCTTGCTCTCCTCCTCCAGTGCGCACTCTCCCCCATTCTAATTAGCCAGGGAGCCAGCTGGAGAGGCAGCAGAACTGCAGTGTAACTCGCTGCTTGCCGCCTTTTCATCTCCAGCGCCTCTCTCCTCTCTCTCTCTCTCTCTCTGCCTGTCTGCCTGCGTCGGCCACAAATAGCCAAATGCAGAAAGACAGACTGTCAGAGCATTTAGACTCAGTCCTGCTTTTATTATCCCGGTCTATTTTTAATGCCTGACCTGCAGCTATTTTTAGATTCCTGCATATTTAAGCATTTGTGTCCCACTGAGTGTGCTACATGGGGGCATTGGAATTCATGTGTGTGTGTGCGGCGTATGGGTGTGAAAAGAATATTGTTTGTGTCATTACGTTAAACTCTGTCAAAATAGCGCACGGGTGGAAGGTCAGGGATGCTTTATGAAAGGGAAATGTGCTTGCAGGGTTTTTATGGAGTTGATTCCCTGCATGGTAATGTGGCTCTCGTTCACCGTTTGTCAGCCAATGACAGCTCAGGCGCTTTGAACACTGGGAGTACATGTAAATGAGGCAAATAGGAAAAACAGACACTTTGAGTGCTTTTTTCAGATCACTTATTTAAATATTTTTTTATCCTTTACTGACATATTTTTGAGACATCCATCACATTATGCCTTTTTGCTTCAACTTCAGTTGGGGGAAAATGACAGAAAATTCTAGTTTGAGTTAGGTCGGGTCAATAACAGAATGGTCCCTGCAGTTTTCTGTCAAAAATAAAGCTTGGAATTTATTAAAAATATCTTGCAAGATAACTACTGTATCTGTACACTGAGAGCATACAAATGACCTGGCTGGCATTTTATACTTCTCAAAGAGTATTCCAAAACTTTCTTCATTCTTAGAGAACTTTGAGACAAAATGTTCGTCTTTAGAATTATGTATGGTTGTCTTACACTGATAAAACATGTGAATGAATGTCTTTGTTTTTGAGCTTAGTCGCACCGTCTTTGTGCCGCATGGACGAATAGAAAGGTTACATGTGAGAAATACAAAAACAGCAAAACATGAGTCAGCACACGGAGAATGTCAAGCATCCAGTAGCAACCCCAGCTGCTTCAGTGTTCTTCTATGCAAGATAGAGAATAAGCTGTTTGGCTGACACTGTGTAGAAACACATTATGATACCAGGAGCAAATAAGAAGCGTGTATTATTGGGTGAATTACATTATTCCTCCTGCCATGTGAAATACTTTTTGGTCTCTTGGCCAATAGAGGATGTCATTGTTTTTGAGTGTGACAACTGGCCGCCCCCTCCCTGCTCTCAACTCCGCCGCTCTCTGCAGTGCTGCAGTCTGCTAAATTACTATCAGTGAGTCTGGAGAGACACATGTTCTTTCTTTCCTCTCACTGTCTTTTTTTTTGACAGCCTCTCCCACTATCTCTCTCAAACACACATGCCCGTGACTCTGGGCCCATATTTCACCCAATGTGGATCTGACAGATGTGGAAAAAAAACCGGACAAGATCTATACTGTGCAAGCGTCAGTGGATCCGGTCGATGCTTTTGCATGAATATTCACGCTTGATGGAAATTCCACTCGAATGCCGGCACAGATCTACATACTGACACGCATGAATGCACTTGTGAGCAGGGCACAAAGAAACACAGATGCTTCTTTGTGGCCATCGTAACTAGGGTGTTTTCTTTTCAATGTTTTCTCCCTCTATAAATCATGATCTCCAAACAAGATGACTATAGGCTGCACCGTCCATACATTATTAATGGTGGAGAGAGAGGAGGCGCACAGGTGCTCTGTCATGGTGTAGTCAGCATTTTAACCTGTGCTGACATATACAGTTAGTTTTCACCTGAGACGGGGGGAAGACACCATATACAGATGGTTTGGTGCAAATGATGTTTTTTTTTTTTTCCTGCAGTTATCATAAAATGCCACACACATGCTGAGCAGGCTTTTCTCCAAGGGGAAGCACACCTAGATATTAATAACACTCACATCTGTGTGTGTGTGTGTGTGTGTGTCTGTGTGTGCTTAGACATGCATTTTGTGAGACGGTGAACTGTCTGTTCTCTTTTAACAATGCTGTATTCACTGTTTCTGGGTTTTAAAGGGTCACTTCACCCTAAATACAAAGAACTTATTTTTTCCAGAGATGTCTGCCTCTACCTCTACGCAGCAGAGGTTTAAACTACCACATCTCTTTTCTATAATCAGTGCTCGTAATGATCCTGAGAGCTGCTGAGATCTCTTTCATTGCTAGAAAGTAGTTTCACTGCATAGGCTCAGTTTATTTTCTGTTGCAGCCTGAATTTCAGACTGAAATTTTAGTGCCATATATCTCAAAATCTGAACAAACTAACTAAATTATCCACAGGGATAGGCACAAATTTGATTAAATTATAATTTTTTTTTTCCTTTCTTATTTTGGTCTGAACTAAAATCTGACAGTGTACTAATTCTTGCTTCACCTATTTCTTAAAACTAAAAACTAAACAGCAGACACTTTGCAGGGCTTTAATGGCTCCTGACAAATGAAATCAAATTAGACATCTTTTTTATGGCTCTGGTACAATCTGGCAATGCATTAATTCTTGCCTAAGCTATTTTTAAAAGCATTAAGCTAAACAGCATTTACGTCATGTAATGATGCTTTTTTAAATTCACTGTCATTAAAACACATTGGAAAGTATGTCTGTCCTAATTATAAAACACACATGCTCTGACTGGATGAAATGGAAAAAGGCCCAAAGACAGACTCTATCTCTCTCTCACACACGCAGACACACAATCTCAGTGGCTCTACTCCAGTTCTGCGCATCAACCATTAAGACTTTATTAGCGATCATGACTCTCCTATTAACTAAAAATGCACCTAATGAAGTGGCACAGGGGAGAGAGATCACAAAGGCTCATTGTAAAATGACATCCTTTCTATAAATGCAATTCTATAAAAGTTCAGGGGTGAATGTATTTGTAGCACTGCTTCGGGCGACACAGATTATATCCTGCAGGGGTGTGAAATGCGTCTTGAAGCGAAATAATACAAACATTCTCAGTTGTCTTAACATGTTCAAATGTTGATGAAATTCATCACTGGAAAAGGTCACCACTGTGTGCTGCTGTTTTATGTCTGTTGAGAGACGGATGAAGATGAATATTTGAATAGTGTTTCAGTTTCCTGGTCTGCTGCCTCTCAGTGCACATAAAATGATTAAATACGGTCGCTAAGTCATTCTGTACGTCTTCTTTATTAGGACATCCCTCAGTTTTCTTGTAGTGTTCTCTTTAGTGTAGTGTTCACTGTGATTTAAAACAATTAGTTTGCCTCTGTGAATTAAAGTTCATGAAAACACTGAAACTGATACAATTCATGCTCATGTCACGGAGAGCTGAATGTTAGGTACAATTAAGATTTTTAATGCTATCCGTTAAAATAACAAATTAATATATTAAGGCAGTTTTCCAAAGAGTTTTTGTGGATTTAATATATTCAAAAATCGAAGTTTAGAGCCTATTTTGAAATACCTTTTGAGAATCGGTTTCATTAGACAATGTCTGCTCTGTCATAATAACATGCAATGATGACTTTGTCTCTGCCAGAAGACAAAACCAGTTTTTGACTTTGACTAGACAGCCCACTCCAAGGACGTGATGAGGATTTTCCGGCCCTAATTATGACGCTCGGGGATGGGAACAAGCCTGCTGATTGCCGCCACCATCCTCAGTAAATAATTGACAAATAAAAGCCTCGTCAAACAAGACTTACCCGGAGGTCACTTCACATTTTGCAGAGATTAAGTTATCTACTTAATGTACTTGTCTAAGTAAACAGTTTTAAATCTCTTAAAGGTCCCCAACAATATTCAGTTCCATGTTATTATAACAACCTGTTAATATATATATATATTTTAGTAGGTGGCAGATGACTTAATCAGCGTATCCAACAGTGAAAAACAGATCATAATTTGGATATTTTGGTTCGGGGCCAGATTGAAATCAGGAAGTGAGGATTTAGAGTGACTTTGCTTAAAACTTGGACCTCACAGTGAGTCACTAATCTGTCCATTCAACTGAAAAATCAACAAAAAATATCCAGAGAGAGATAGAGAAGAGTTGAAGGTCAACAAGGCTGTCGGTGTTTCTTGTTTTGCTCTCCTCTCTGCTAGTCTCTAGTGATTATTAATCATGGTAACAATATGAGGCCAGATTATTTAATCATCTCTTAATTATTTACAATGATGACAACGTGAAACACATTTTGTATCACTGGGATTTATTACCACTTAAATTCATGTGAAGCCCCTTGGATTTTATAGAAGAGGGAATAGTCTGTTTGCTACCTGAAGTTTAATGTGTGTGAACGGGCTGGGATAAAATTAACAAACTGGAGCTGTGACGTTGCGGCGCCCTCAGAGCAAATAAATGGGTAGGATTAAAATTTGACTGTAAAGAGGGCCACACTGTGAGAGTAATAACAATGAGGCTGGATCAGTGCCTCATAGCACTAAATGACCACTATATATCTGTGAGGCTTGACAGGGTTGTTCATCAGCGACTCAACCACAGCTTCATGAGAATTCAGGCTTTTAAAATTCACTGTTTGACTGTACACTGTTAGAGAACATCGTGGAATATCAGAACACCTCAAATCAGGATACAGATGCAAATACAGTTAGGCCTTGTTCTGCAGCTCAACATGCAACTAAATATTAGACAATATTATTACTATTAGGGTAACGTTTGTTATCAGTAGTTTGCTCATCTCTTTGTTTGAAGTTTCGACAGGACCAGGAAGTTCTAAAGGTTTCGGTTCTCATCAGGATATGAGTATGGTAACACTCCATTTGTACTTAAAACCAACCGTAACTAGTCCTGTTGGCAGTCACATTGAAGGCACAGGCTACCTTCTTGACTCATTTTGTGACACATTACCTTGGAAACAGTCTGGAAACAGTATTATGACAAAATAACTAGGTTTAGGTCTACTGACTGGCTTTTTCCAGAGAGTAAGCTTCAAATTAAATTACAAAAAAGAAAAATTTATTATCTCAGTTACACAGAAATTTCTCATCTTATTTCTCATAGTCTAAGGTCTTTAAATGGCAAGACTAGCTGTTTAATCCTTTGAAAACCTGAAGTGCAAAAACCTGACTTTGGCAAAGTCCCTGATCTCTTCAGGTAACAATGAGGTTGCCAGGCAACCAGCTAAAAGTACCTGCCTCCAGTTTCTGTGCTAAGCTAAACCAGCCGTCTCCTGCCTATAGTTATATGTTTACACACAAGAGTGTCGTCCATGCTTTCTTTTTACTCTCTGCCATAGCTAATAATTTCCCTAAATACTCAACCATTTCTTGACAAACTGTGAGCTGAATTTGCTACATGGAGCCAAAATGTTACCAAAAGTTGAGCTTGTGTCATCTCTACTTCCTGCTGTCGTGAAGTTGTTTTAGAGCTCTCATAACATTCTCTTAAACAACTTTATCTTTGTGTTATAGTTTTTTATTGTTGACTTCCCTACATGCTCCACATCTCATGCATTTTTATAAAGGCATCCAGCTGGCTGCCAATGACACAACGCGCACTGTGGCCATTATAACAGTGGCAGATAAATCTATGCTGGATGCAGACCTTCACAGATTCACAGATTTTTTTTAAAAGTATATTATTCCGAGCACACTGCAAACCCACTAGATAACTGGCTCTGTCTATCCTCTTTTGTTTCATATATCCTGCATCAACAACAGAAACTAACCATCATGCTATCTTGTTCCGATCACACATGCTTTACTCTGATATACTGTATATATGAAATATCTGTGTGCTTCTGCTTCTTTCCTCTCCTCTTTCTCTCCTGTCCCATCTCCCCCTTTAGTTTCTGTCTCTCTTCTCCAGCAGATGGGTCCCCCATATGAGCTGGGTTCTGCTCAGTGTTTCTTCCTGTTGAAGGAGAGTTTTTTCCCTGCCACCATCGCCTTAATGCTTGCATGGGTGCTATAAAGCATCTTGAAACAGTTTTGATTGTTACTGGCGCTACCGAATAAATCTGAACTGAACTGTATTCTGAATAATAGAAATAGTCTTTTGCAAAGATGAGAAGTTGAATGATGAATGTAGACATAGAGCAACTTAAAGCCTCTTGGCTTTTTGGCTCTGCCTGTGTGTTTGTGGTGATTAAATGAATAAAACCTTACTTTATTTTTTTTATCTAATTTTGTAGTTTATTTTCTTCGTGATATTGTGCAAATAAACAAAAAAATGGGTTACTGGGTTGATGTTGGTATAAAGGGAGGGGCTGGTTACTATAGAAACTGACAATTTGCAGTGGTAGAACTGACCTCCAACAACTTTTTATCTTATCTTCAAAATTGCACATTACGCATTAGAGAATACTGCAGTGCACTGTATATAAAAAAGGATATATTATAAGGGACATTAGTCAGAAACTTAGTTTAAAGAAGGGAGATAAAGAAACAGAATCACACTGACAGAGTTGGGGTACTGGGTGGCAACAAAGGCTCATGGGAGTGATAACAGACAGCAGGTGCCATCATTTTGTGACTGAGAGTTTAATGATAGCAGGCCAGGGGGGTAGATAACATTTAATCAAATAGTCACAAAGGTAAAATGTGATACAACTTCACTAACAGCTGTTCACTTTGATGCTGTTGTGACAGTCACGTGGTCTTAATCAGTGACACGACAAGAAATCTGCAACATTTGCTCTGATACACACCGTGTCACTCAAACAACATGCTGACATGTTCCTCCTGACCTCGGTCTGATTGTTACATCAGTGCGAAATGCAAAATGTGCATCCACCGCACTGCCACAACCACGCTGCGGACAGGTGGCGGTGCTTGAAGCAGACTCTGTTGCAGAATGGTCTGATTAGAAAATAAGACTAAAACTAAAGGCAATGCCTGGGGTGTTGCCAATGGCAACTGGTGCTGGCCATATGCTGTATAGACTTATAGTGCTGCTGCACTCCCTATTAGTGACACTTTTCCCGAGACACAAGAACAACCAGAATAATCCAACTAATCACAAGTACGTGTGCAATTCCAATGGGAAAAAAAGGTGGAGATACCCCAGTTTTGTCTTGTGCCTCATTCCCTTTTTAAGCATTCTATTAAATGAAAACTAAATTGACTGAAGAGAATGGCAGCAATTTAATCAACCTGATTACCAGGAAAACAGGTCGTGAAAACACTCCTCCTAGTTACTGAATCTTACAGTCTAAGTGAAGGAAGCATATAGCACAAGATGTGCTCTATAGGGTAATGTTAAAGTGCACACATTGTGTTTTTCTAAACACAATGCAGCTGTCCCTGTCAAGCTGAAGCTCTCATCTGTCAAGGTGAACTGAATTTAATTCAGTGTCAGAAAGAGAGAAACACACATAACACTCTTTTCTAGCAGTTTATCTACTTTCATTTGACATTATGATTCAGACGTGGTAACAATGGTGGTTTTCTGTGCACAAGACACTCTAGATACACTATTTTATGAAAATGAAATGCCTTTAAAGCCTCCAAGAAAAACTGGATGTACCGGGGTGATTTCAGGAAAGCTGTTATTGGAGGATGGATCTGTATTGATCTGTCGTGTTGAGAAAGAGGCCACGGCAAACTCTGCATACACTCTACGGCAAATAGCTCCTATACTGTCTATTATTGTGTGATAACATTATGGGATGGATTGTATAAGCGTTTTTAGGGGTAAATGTCATATTATTATAATGTCAGAGAAATCCCTGCTGTGCACTCGATGAGGTGTTTATTGTCTGGCTAATGGATATGTAGGCAGGCCTGTTGGTGACAGCTCAGACTACCTTCAAATTCACTTCACAGCTCAACAAAGAATAAAGGAGGTCAGGTTGGTAGAGCTTCATCATGACACATGATCTCCTCACCTGCCACGTTGTTTTTGATGCCACTGATACTCGTTGGGATAATTTAATAACTGTTTGATGACGTGGTAGATCAAAAGGCCATAATACTAAAGCGAAAACCATCTCTGAGTGCGATCCCTCACAATGTCAACTAAGCCCTGAAGCTCCTCCTCATCATACTCACCTGTACTTCATACTAGTGTGGCGCCCGATGGCCTCCTTCATGTGGGCATGGCCCTGTGGAGTGTGCCGGGGCCCCTCCCTGGTCTTGACCGAGCCTTGGGAGGTGTAGTTGCCATTACTCCCTTGTCCACTTCCTCCTCTTCCTCCGCCTTCTCCGCCACCTCCTCCTCCACTACCACCACCTCCACCTCCTCCTCCGCCACCACCTCCCCCTACTCCTCCACTGCTTCCTCCAGGAGGTGGAGCAGTGCGAAGGCCACAAAGTCGGTCCTCACTGCGACTCTTGAGGTTGTGCTCAGTGCATGCGAAGGACACCTGCATCCTGACCGTGGTGCCTCTTACTTTGAGAGTCAGACAGGGGGGCTTTTTAAAAAAGTCACACACAGACAGTAATGTCTACAAACTGTTGGTGCTGCTCGACACCGTTTCCCGTTGTGCTGTTGTGGCAACGCAGCGATGCTGTTACAAAGGGCTTAGGCAGGGCAAGTCAAAGATTTTGGCTGAGAGTTGGAGGGAGCAGGCGAGCGTCCAGCTTCTAACATGACACACACAGAGTTACCGTCTGCTCTGTCTCCTGTCTGGTGATGCAAACCTGGCAAAAGGCTTTCGGAGTTTTCACACTCACAAGATGCATCAGGGCTGCCCTCCAGAAACCATCAGGAAGCTTGTAAGCTCACAGCAGTCCTCAGACAAATTCAGGGACGTGGCAGATCTTGGGAAGCCCCCAAAACCTTAGTGCAATTGATGCCTCCCTCCAGGGCCTTTTCCCCATGCACAGGCTCCTATGGCTTATGTTGGGTGACAAAGCACTTGCCAGCTTGCTGTTCTCTCTTCAGCTGAGGTTAGTTGAGTCTGTCTTGGGCTGAGGAGCTCCGGAGTGTGCTGCAGCAATGACACAACCACAGCTACAGGCATCATCGCACCTCTTGTCGAAATAAGGCATTTTTTTTTTATTATTATTATTTATTTATTTATTTCTGTCGCAAGGTGGGTCAGCAAAACCTGGCTCGATCGCTCTAATTTACATTTCCGAGGAAAATAGTCCGATCAGACTTGATCTGATGCGAATTCACACAGTCACAGCACACCGATGCACCATCGCCCAGCAGCTTCACGCAGCATCAAATTGATGCAAGAGGGAGAGGAGGGAATCAGGTGCAGCAAAAAAAAAAACGGAGCCGGGTTTAAATTACCTTTAGCGTGTGAAGTAGTTCACATACCGGCAGCAGCTGTGCAGGGCTCCCGTCATGCGGCTGGGTCTCACGGTGCACCGATATGAGAGAGAAAATGCCGGCATACTGGCCCAAAAAATCAGCTGCAGCAGACATTTGAAACGCTCGATGCCGCCTCTCGGCTCTGCTTCAGCATCGTTTTGTCAGTTCAGAGTCCGCCTATTTTTCTTTTCTTTTTTTTTTTTCTTTTTTTCTTTTTCTAGAGGCTCCAAAATGTTCACGACACACAAGCAATGTGGGGGTTTGAAGATACTCTTTCTCTCTCTCCCTCTTGCTCTCTCTCTCTCTCTCTCTCTCTCTCTCTCTCGCTCTGTTTCTCTGCCTCTCTCTCTCCCTCTCTCTCGGGTGTGATCTCTACATTTTTCATCACACTGGTGTGCACACATTTCATCACATCCTACACTATATTAATGGAGAATACTGGGCTCTCAACAAAATATTTTCCTATATATTCCCACGCAACATTCTTGGCATCACATTCAATCTTCTATTTTCACTTCATTTCTTTTTTTTTTCTTCTTCTTCTTTTTCTCCACTTACATCACCAGAGCTGCTCACACGTTGCTCCATATGCAGGGATCTCTGTCTTTCCACCACACCCATGTCTCCATGCAAAGCTGCATTTTTATGTCCGCTCATATTGGTATGCATCTGTTTCCTCTGAATTTTCAGCTTGCCAGAGCGAAGAGGGGGCCCATGACTTTTAAGTCGTATCACATCACAGACATCATAGAGGAGCATGGCGTATCACATCACACTGCATCACATCATGTTAAAATAAAATGGATGTGTCGTTTGGTGGCCGGGCAGCGATGGCAATGATAATAGTCCCTCCGAGGCCATGTTTACAATCAAAACTATGTTCTAAGAGGGGGCTGACAATCTGATAAATTTCGGTCCGTGTTTGCCATAATGTGCAGAATAATTAAACAATGCACACAAACACCCATCATTTCTGTCAGTTTGTTTGCACAAGTAGCCCTGCGATGGACTGGCGACCTGTCCAGGGTGTACCCCCGCCTCTCGCCCGATGACAGCTGGGATAGGCTCCAGCAGACCCCCGCGACCCATAACAGGAATAAGCGGGTACAGAAGATGAATGAATGAATGAATGTTTGCACAAGTAATGAAGTTTTATTTTAGAGCAATCTATCGTCCCAGAGCAAATTGCGTTCCATGATTCCATGATTTCCACTCCTATTAAACCTTGAAGGAAGTGCATTATTTTGTAAACCCTTTGATGATCATGTTGACTAAATCTTTATCTACACATGGGCCTAACCTTCACCTTCACTCCAAATAATATCCATCGGCATCATCACCTGGTTCGTGGCATCAGCACTGACAATAACTGCTCAACAGTTCAGAAGCTACATTACATTAACAGTGAGGTAATCACCAAAAATTTGGATTTTCAGTTTCAAGCTGCGTTTCGAAGTTGTGGACAAGACGTACAACAGAAACTGACATGTTTTTGGAGACATCCAGGGGTGAGCACCCACACAGCTGTGGGGTCAGATAGTCAAGTTTCTGAGAGAGAGCACAGTAAGTCCCATCCACAGGGAAGTGAAAACAGTTCATCTGTCGTGATTTATTTTGTATTGCATTCAGGTGCAGCATTGTCACATGTATCTGCTAGCAAAAAAACAAACAAACTGAAATATGCCTGAACAAGGTCATAGGAAATATGATGGACGAATGGTAAGTGTGCCGTATGCAGCAAGCATTTTATCACTGGTGAGTCAATCAAATGTAATTTTTTGTGTCATATCAGCAAGTGTACAAGTGCGGTAGAATAGGTCCTAAAATAATACACTGCTAAAGTGATTTAGCTATGTAAAAAGTTGCACTTGAACACACCACAAAGTCTAGAACCAATGGCCAGCTAGCATGTACGTCCTAGTCAGTGGTGATAATAGTCTTTAGAAGCGTCGTCCTCTCATGAATCATGCTGATCAGTTGGTCTTTAGTTTTTTCATTCCATTTGACCCTGTCGCTGACAAAATATTCACACAATGGAAATAAAGTATCTATCTATCTATCATTTGCCTGCTTTTATTATGCATTATGCATTCCATTCACTGTTTGCACTGGTTTGTTTCTTTGGGCACTGGTTCTCTGACATGAACAACAGAGGGATCTCTCTTACTGACGGGCACCTCTGAATCAAGACACTCAATTAGCTGAAAGGCCACCAACGGGCAGGACACAAAAACTAAGACCACAGACATTCACATCAAACCCGCATTGGGCAATGGTCGACCGTGGGCTTGGAGTGTTACAGCTCCTAAAGTGTCATCTACTCTCACTTCAGTGTTTGTATTGACGATGAAACAAGTCAAATGCCTATTTAACTTTTTATTTTATTTTATTTTTCACCTGAATTAGGCTGCAGGGTGCTGCACAAGACCCTAAAAGTCATACCCATTGCACTTGAAGCTATTATTTGTCACAGTTTATTTATTTCTGATAGAAGTTACTGATTCTTTCCTGGTTCCTGGCCTCTCCAGAGCCACCTCAGCTTAGAAATCGTAAAACCGCCCCTGGTTACATTTATTCCCCTCTCTGCAAATTAGAAGTCTGCGTGAATTTAAACTTGCAGGAAATTCTGAGATACACTAGATGACTTCCTTTTATTACGGAGAGCCGTTATATAACAGAATGTTCTTGAACTGGTTGATGATTTTAGTAGTAAGCCATCAGCAGCAAAGCTCATTTCAAAGTATGTTCTTTCGAACTGTGATTCTCAATAAATTCCATCTGAGACCTAATACTTAAGCACATTTACATAATGCACAGAAGGACATGACCTGACCCTGGCTGTGACCCTTTCAGCCATGGGCACTTTCATTTTAAACCTCCTGGATGTGACATCTGGTAAAAAATGACCATGTGTAAATGTTTTCAAGCAGGAAATCTAGATCGAGTACGTCTCCTGCAGTGATATATTGTTTTTGGCTGCCTTTGGGCTGGTTTTGACATGCTTGAACTAAAAAAGGAACAAAGAATGCTCAGAATTGTTTGTGGTGTGCCTCATCATGAAATGTGCATGCAGTTAAAGAAAGCTGAGGGTCTTTGTCCCCACTGAAACTGTATCTTTGAAGTACTCCCTCAGACATCTTGTTTTTCTTGTGGCTTTGCTTCATCTTAGAGCAGCTCGGTTTGTCAAAAAGATAATTATAAAATGGTTTTGGTAGAATTACTTATCAAACTTTCATCTGTCAGAAGTGTGATGCATTTAAACCTTTAAGCTTGAAGACAAGCTAATGAGGTTTGTCTAATCTATTTGTCAAAAAGGGTATGTCTGTCTTTCCCAAATTTACTTTGCCCTTTGGAGATCAGCAGATTTTTGTTTCAAGCAAGACCAGGTACGGTAGACTCTAGCTTTTGTGTTGGTTATGAGTGATCATTTTAAGTCTGGAGAGATTTCAGAACTAATGCATCATCGTGCAAATTAACCAAGGCTAACATCATCTGCATCCAGAACCAATCCAAGAGATGACAACCGTTCTACCGGAGGTGATAATTTTATTCTGGTAAGTTTATTTTATTCATCTAAACAGATGCTGCCACTAAATGCTACTATTAGGTAATGAGGTCTATATTTGGGCATGAGTGAGTCTGAAAATTGCGCATTATAAAAAGGATTTAGGCTTAAGATATTTTTTCTCTTCTTGAGTCACAGGGTTGACTAGTCTTCCCACCAGGGTGACACTGCCACCTAGAGGCAACTTTGATGGGGCTTACATGACTGTGTGTCTGGGAGATAGTGTATCGTCAAGTGCTAGGTTGTGTAATGAATGACACACACACACACACATATATATATATATATATATATTCATATAGTAGTATTTGTCCTACAGCAATTATGGGTGACATTCTCAAATCAACAAAACAATAATAATGAAATATGCAACAACTTCCTGTTCATCTTCTGTACTCCTGTTGTAATGTATGCACCATTTTAGCCAAATTCCAGCATCTTACAAAAAGAAGGAGAGAAAAATGCAACTTTTTCATCCCAAATCACACAATCTGAACGCTTAAAACGAAGAGATGCAAGCGCTGTAGCAACCAACTGCCTGTCCCCTGTGGTCAAATCATGCATCATTAGCCCTAAACTTCTGCACCACTGATGTTGACCCCGCCGGGCTGCCTTATGGAGGTTGGAATTAGACAATGGCTTGTGTACAAGTCCCATGAGTGAACCCGAACAACCAGATGCTTTTGCAGACCAGCCACATTTTATTCAGCAGTCCCTCTGCTTTGAAATCTCATCAAACGCCTCTACTTCTTTCTAGGTCACCGGTGGGGGAAAAAAATGCAAATATATATTTCGCCCGTGAAGGATGCCCCCTCTCACTGCTTTCAATTGCAGTCTTCTTTAAACACTCGTCCACATGCAGTAATAATATATTAGAACAATATTAATCATGCTATGTAAATTGCTGATCCACAGCTGGCTGAGTGCTTGGGATATCTGATATTTCAGTCTCTCCCACTGGAAATCTAACTGCGTATTAAATCTACGCGTGAGGCAGCTTTACGAACAGATTGTTGCCTTAATTGGTTTAAACAATGAATGCATCACTACACATGAAATTTAAGAGAAAATACAAATTTCAGGTGTCTATTTTCAGAGATCACACTGTGGTTTAACGTTGTTCACCTCTTTCCCCCTCACCTGTATGTCATCGCAGAGCGCTCAGCCTGACACTCTGCCAGGGAGAGGCCACATTCTCTCAGGTACAGCTCCAGCCGGCGTCTCTCCACCAGCCTGTGCGCCGCCTCCAGAATCTGAGAAGCCAAGGCCTCCGACTCAGTCTTCTGATCCGAGGACTTGTTGCTCCGGGTTCCAGACTTGGCCACAATGCTCCCAGAGGAGGACGACGCCTTGGGTTTCTTACTGATGCCATAGAGGTCCTCCACTGAGTACTTCCCCCCTTTTCCTCCTCCACTACCTCCACGGCTGGCAAACATCGTAACCTGGACTCAGGTGTGGGAACTGATAAAAATGACTTCTGTTTTCCTCGCTTTTACCTGCTACGTCTACTTTAGGCGAAAGCCGCTTCTGAGTTAGAGACAAAACAACAAGGGAGTGCTATTTTGATATAAAGATTTGAAACATCCAGGCCGAGGATGTCAGACATCAAACTGCTCGCAAACAAGAACTTAAAGCGCCTGAAAAATATCAAAAAGTCTGGATTTTGCCTTTGTGGAGTCTAAATCCAAAATAAAACAAAGCCAGTCCTAACGTGTCAGCCGCAACAGCCAGTCACAAACAATGACTCCTGCTGATGTGAGGTGCGTCTTTGAGTAAAAAAAAAAAATGAATAGGGAAAGCAATCAGCATCTTTCTCTCTTTATCTCTCAAAGGAGGGACAGTGAGGGATTTGTGCTGAAGCTCCCCCAGCTTACATTTGCTCAGATTAAGGGAGCGCCGGATGAAGTATCTTCTGTGGCTACTACATAATCCGAATCAGTGGAGGCAATGAGAGTTCATCTCTCTGTGACCTTTACTTCAGAATCTGAGTAGCCATCATTTTTTCATCTTCATAGATTATTGAATTCCTTCCAGCTCCTGTTTGTTCATACTAAAGTGAGAATGGCTTCCCCTCAAAGGCTTGGCACGTGCTTCAGGTCATCATTAAATTTATCGTTGGGATGCAGGTTAACATGCAAGTCAAACCACTCTGTGACTTGGTTTTTGCACAGACTATAAAGGAGCTCAGAATGTGTGAAGCTCTTTCCACTGTAGGGAAAAGAGGAACCTCCTACCGCCGATGTCCTGCCCATAAAAAGGGACAGGACATCTTCTGAGCACTAAAATGAAATGGAAACACAGGATGTTGCAATTTAAAGAAGATGATGCAGATGGAAAGGATTACTTCTGTCCATCAGCTTCTCTCCAGTATATGCAAAGAAATCCACCTTGTAATCTCCTACATTAAGTTAAGTCTCAGCTTAAAAACCATTACTGGAAACAAAAATTATTTTATATTTTATGTCAGAGTAATCAATTGACTCTGCCGGGTCTTACTTTGATTCTCCAGATATCCTGAAGATCTGTTCCATTTCAGATTAGGCATGTTTTCATATTAATAGGTTTGTGAAAATGTTTTCTCACGTCCTCACTTAAAGCTACAGCTGAATCAACGAATGACTTAATGGATGACACACAGAACACAGAGGTCAAGCTCATTGACTGCCTGACGGCCCATTCATGCATCTGTTTAACCGTTTCCCTTCCTTCCTCTTGCGTCTGTCAGGGCGGATGTTCACTATTCCTAAGATGCGGTCCTCCCTGCCTCTGCTGCAGTGGCTTTTAGAGGCAGTGATCATCTGGGATTAAGCTGCTATAATCGCTCTTACGATTGACCACTGCCACACAGGCAGTTGGTGGAGGTCAATCTTGATCTTCCTGGTGTAAATAACAACTAACAATGTATCCAGGGACAGGGTGGATGCAGGGTGGCCACTTCCTTATCTACATCTTTTATTTATTTGTATGTTGTTAAGGGAGACTCCTAAACTAAGAATTTCGCTGTTTATACAGCGCAAATGACAATAACCATCTCAAATTTTAAATAGTAGTATTATTATGATAGCATTAGACTGAAAAATCTATATTTAGATCCCTGTGAGCAATCCCCGGTATCCAGCTTGTATAACTGTCAGATAACTGGGTTAGAACAAGTTTGTTTTTAGTGATCTGTTGCATAACAGATAGATTTAGTCACTCTGACAATATAGTAACCCAGAAATATATTGCACAAAACCATGATGGACTTGTGCTATTTTTTGCCACCTCGTGCATACTGTACAGTCATGAGAGGGTGGCGAGCACAGTTGCTGGCAGGAGAAGTGGGTCTACTGCAGATGGAGACATTTTCCTACATGTTTGGCTGAAAAACCAACTGCTGTTCAGGCTGCTCGGGCAGCTTCAGTGTTACTCACCCACTAACACCTTTGCAGAGCGTAGCACCACAGGATGTCAGATTCATTTTACTGTAACCATGGCAGTGGTGGGGTAGGGACAGGCAGGAGGCCTTATTGTGGACAAAACCTCAATAGGGGACAGTACAAAAACTGGTCCTCCAGATTTAACTATAGAACATGCAGTTTCTCAAAGCTGTTGAAAAATAAATATGACAGTCTTAAAGGTTGGCTGATTTAAATTGTTATATTAAGTACTTAGGTGTGGTTTAAGTATCAGTGTGTAGGATTTTGTACAATCTATTAGCAGAAATAGAATATACCAAAAATAGTTATGTTTTCATATGTGTATAAACACCTCCAACTATGATCTATAAAGCCCTTTATATACTAGGGAGCAGGTCCTTACCATTTTGAGGGGTCATGTTTCTACCATAACTCAGAACTGGCAAATCAACAACTTTTAAGTTGAAGTCTTGGCGACCCTAGGGTCTTGTAGAGACTATGAGGGAGGGATATTCAGTTGGTTCTAATAGACAACCTCACCACTGGACACCACTAAATCCGACACACGAGTCCTTCATCAAAACACTGTGGTTAGAGACTGGAGTTTTGTTGACCTGTCCCCCAGCCCTGACCTCCTGTCTACACTGTGCTCTGTATCAGCAATACATGACCTCATACATTATTTCTGTCACAATTAAATGACTGAAGCAATAACTACTAAGGTATTATTTTACAAAAGTCATTATGGCATTATAAACTATCATTTTTATGATAGTTTGTTTTACAGCACTCTAAACAGAATGGGTGGCTTTTATCATTGTTGTTGTTTTGTGTTTATAAAGTAGTTGTGAGAGGGAGTAAGGAAAATGATTGGTCAGAGTAATGTATTAATAGTATGTAATAAACTTCCTCCCAGAGGAGGGAAGAAAAATAATACAAAATGAGTTTAAGACTGTTATGAGACGAGCTTCGTGTTAAGAAAAGTGGTGCCTCATCTGTCTACTAATTAATGTGTCCACTCAATAGAAACATGACTCTGCTTTTCCTTTGGACTGTCGTGGTGTTTTATCGCCGCTAGGGGGCGACAAAGCAGCGCAGCTGAATAACACTAGTTACCATGTAGCAAAGCAAAATTTGACAGATTAATGTATCTGTGTCAAGGAGACAGAAATTAAATACTGCTGTTGTTGTTAAAAGCAAAAGAATAAAACACATTTTCTGACGGACGCCGAGGGAATAGACTATGGATCAGTAATGTGACTGAAATGATGACAGATGAACACTAAGGAGCCTTATGTTGCTCTCTTTGCTCCACTGTATGTGTCTGATTTTGCCAGTCCAGACAGTGGCGCAGGCTGCACTCGGAAGGTGATGGAGGTTTTGGAGAGCACACTGCTCACACACTGTGCCATATGAAACTAATCAGGCGTTGAGAAGCGTTGCCGTAGGCGTGACATGGGCTTATCGCCCCAGACAGCAGGTTTTCTGATTGTAAAGTCGGACTGGTGGCGGATCAGAATATGCCCTGATCATTTGTATTTTATCCAGACAGTAGTGAGGCTGTACGTGTAAATAAACAAGAATGAAAGCAAATACACAGCCTGGCAAGAAAAAAAGTCGCCACCAACATAAAAAGGTCACACACTCTAGTATTTCGTTGGACCGCCTTTAGCTTTGATTACAGCAAAGCCTCCACAATGTCACCAGATTTATTTCCATCCAGTGTTGCATTCATTTTTCACCAAGATCTTGTATCGATGATGGGAGAGTCTGACCACTGAACAAAGCCTTCTCCAGCACATCCCAAAGATTCTCAATGGGGTTAAGGTCTGGACTCTGTGGTGGCCAATCCATGTGTGAAAATGATGTCTCATGCTCCCTGAACCACTCTTTCACAATTTGAGCTCAAATCCATTGATGGAATAACCTGGTCATTCAGTATATTCAGGTAGTCAGCTGACCTCATTCTTTGGGCACATAATGTTGCTGAACCTAGACCTGAGCAACTGCAGCAACCCCAGATCATAGCACTGCCCCCACAGGCTTGTTATATTGTTATATATAGTAGGCACTAGGCATGATGGGTGCATCACTTCATCTGCCTCTCTTCTTACCCTGATGCGCCCATCACTCTGGAACAGGGTAAATCTGGACCTTCTTCCATTGCTCCAGAGTCCAATCTTTATGCTCCCTAGCAAATTGAAGCCTTTTTTTCCAGTTAGCCTCACTGATTAGTGGTTTTCTTAAGGGTACACAGCTGTTCAGTCCCAATCCCTTGAGTTCCCTTCACATTGTATATGTGGAAATGCTCTTACTTTCACTGTTAAACATAGCCCTGAGTTCTACTATTGTTTTTCTTTGATTTGATTTCATCAAACGTTTAAGTGTTTACCGCCCACGATCAATGAGGATTTTTTTCCGATTTTTTTCACATTTCTTCCTCGAAGATGATGGTTCCCCACTATCCTTCCAGTTTTTAATAATGCGTTGGACAGTTCTTAACCCAATTTTAGTAGTTTCTACAATCTCCCCAATTGTCATGCATCTGCTGGATGCATGACAATTATTTGACCCTTCTCAAACATCTTTTCCACGACTACAGGATGTGCCTTTAGACGTGCTTGTTTAAGAAATGAGAAGCTACTCATCGCATCAGTTGAGGTTAAATAACTTGTTGCCAGCTGAAAGATAATCACCCATGCAGTAATTATCCAATAGGAGGCTCGTACCTATTTGCTTAGTTAAATCCAGGTGGCGACATTTTTTTTGGCCAGAGCAGTGTATGTCTCCATATTAAAATAAGGACACACTTTGTGCACACTAGAGGGAGCCCATAACACAGCCATTTGTGCATTTGTGCACGTAAAGTCTTCTAGGTATGTTGCGTATTTGGTGGTGGATGATGGTCATTGTGAGGACAACCCTAACCATCTCAACTGAGTACCTAACCCTACCCATAACCTAATTGTAACCTGTACTCTAAAACAGAGTCTTGACCCTCAAACAGCCTTGTAAAGAAGTGAGGACCGGCCAAAATGTCCTCACTTTTCACATACGTCCTCACTCCAATGTGTGCACACACACAGACAGACAGACAGACACACTTCATACTTCGTAAACCTAGTATTGCCACCAGATGCTGGTTAAATCATAACCATATGTTCCTTACTCATATTTCTAAGTGGGCTCTGCATACTTAGAAATAACACACACACACACACAGGCCTTCACCACTCTGCACACTGTCACAATGCGATCACAGAAAACACGTTTGTTCATGGGGTCAGATCTAAAACGTGAGTGGTCATGTTTTTACAGGATAATCAACATTACTGAGCGACCTTTATTCCAAAAAGCTGAAAGGGGGTGGGGGGGGGGGGGGGTGTTGTGATGAGTTCATTCAACCCCAAAAATGCTTGAGTTCAGAGCAAATTCTTTTCTGTGCACAGTACTTTCCATAAGATTGTTTATTTGAATATTCTTTGTATAGGGCTCATTTACTTGGTAAACATTTCAGAAAATAGCTCACGCAGGCTATGAGTTGGCAAACTATAATTTAAATGTAGAAAAGGAAGAAAAAACATCCAGTGAAGGTAAACAGCTATGGCCGCAACACAAATATAAAGCCCATACTTTGCTGTAATCATAAAAAAACACTGAAAAGACAAAACTGAGGACCTCACTGCATCAAAATGAAAACCACACGTGGATGGTTTTAAGTTCCACAAACTTGCCTGACGAAATCAAACCTCAAAAATGCCTGGTGGTCTGTATGACAAGGCTTTGTGTCTGATTCTTAGTGGTTACGCATTTTTAGACGATGGTATAGATTTATTCATGCAGGGTTAAGGGGTGTGGAGGAGTTGGGTTGAGTTAGGACATAAAGGTGAGGCCTATGTGAAAGGTTAAGCACAACACTGAAGGGTAAACTCATCAATCTGAGTTTACTGAGACGGGTTCACAAAGGCGATCAATCACACGGATCTGGAACATCTTTAAGGTGAGGTGTTTTGCTGCTTCTGATCATGGCCTTTTCTTGAACTTTTACTCCACAGGCACATGCTCCTTTCTGCCCCATGAGGCCTCAATACTTCTTCTGACTTGTAGAGCAGCGTGATAGTTTCCCCCTACTTTTAATTCCCCCACCAGCATAGTGATCCTTGACGCATGTGGATTGAGTTTCGGAATATGGGGCAATTCACAAGGAGAGGATAAGAAGAGGGAAGGTCACACTCCTTTCATTTCCTCACAGAAGGCAGGGAGCACATCTTAGCAGAGTGGAAAACAAAAGGGTGTCACAGAGGAGATTGATGGCTGCTGAAAGCTGAGACGGAGCAGGAACCTGCAAACACCTTTGGAGGGGCTATTCACTCGTACTGAAGGTAACATCCATAGTTGCATTCTAACACCTCTGTGTTCTTTGAAATGTGTTGAAGGAAAAGCGGAAACTAGCTACTCTGTACATACCATTTGTGGCTTTTGGCGCTAACCTCATTGAAATCATGAAAATTCACATTTATGAGTAAACAAATGCACAAAGAGGCAGACTTGCCAGTGGCCAAATAGAATAAATGAATTGTGAAAGTGACAGCCTGGAAGTATAAAATAACAGTGTTTGATTCTTCTTCTACATCAATAATAACAGTGAGCGGACAGCAGGGGCCTGTGATCTGCAGATTTACATTGATTAAGTGGATTAAGTCCATGATTAAAAATACTAGGCTAATTCCACATAATACTGTGCTGCAGCATGAAAGTTTAATTAAATGCTTACAACTTTTATTTGACCAGGTGGGTCAGCTAAGAACAAGTTCTTATTTACAGCGATGGTCTGGCACAAGCTCCTGCTAAGTCAACAGATATGCTGGAGAACAGTGAGGAGTGACAACTTTCCCCATGATCAGATTTAATACGAAACAGAGTGGAAGCACTCTACCAAGCAACGTGCCTCCCATCTTTCTCCACAATCATGCTGCGTACACAGGTGAAAAATAATCTTAGCTGGCTGTTTGGATTTGCTCAGAAATATTGGGCCATTTTGATCAAAGCGTCTGCAAGTCATTCCAGGGAGGAAATCTAGAAGCAGAGGGAGAGTGGCACAGGAATGACAATCTCAAAGCAAGTTCAAGCTGCTGTTGTTGTGGAAACTCGAAGCATCGCTAGAAGATCCAAGAAGAAGACAGACGGACAATGGAAATTAGTGAGTGGCTTTAAAGAACGAAGGCAGTTTTAGGTGTAAAAGTAGAAGCTGACTTTGGGGGAAGGGTTTGCTCAAGATAAAGTCATTTGTAGGACCTTTTGTTTGACTAAGTTGTAAAAAAAACAATGTTAGATGGTCCAAAGGGTCACAATCAAAACAGTCATTATGAGGATCCAGATATGGTTATTACTCAAATATGGAGATACCATGTTGTTACCCCTACTAGATTACATCTAGGTCATACCAACACTGTGGAATTTAACTATTCTTTTTCTTCAAATCTTTCAAATCTACTATTCTCCCAACTTTATGGCAACAACGAGCATTTAATGCAGGCTCACACTTTGATTTCCTTTGCTGTTTACAGCTCCAGACAGAGTAAAACCATTGCAGATTATCTCCCTCCACACATGGTACCTGTCCCCCTGGTTAACCCCCACCCACTACGGCCACCAGAACACGCACACACAAGCTCTCCACACTTGAATGCACACAGGAATGCAATGGAGAATGACACAATCCAGCGAATGCTAAAAACCTGGTTGGCCTGGTCCGCTCTCTGCCCGACAGCAGCCCTAATGAATGGCCATTCAGATAAGCAGACAAAGCTGAGGCTAGATTTGCACTATACGGCAGGGTCAGGGGTCACTCAAAGCACTGACAGAAGTAGAAACCAGAGATGAATGCTGGTCTCTGTCTTTCTAACGCTGAATCACTCCGACACCGAGTTTCATGCTCACCACAACACACCATCTTGGTGTGGGTTAAAATAAACATGCCTGCCGTAACAGTTACTCATCGTTATTTATCGTAGAACATAGAAGCTCCACTTGTACAGGGCTGTACTTTGTGGGCCACACGAGAGCAGTAGAACAAGAGGAATGAGTCCGAAACGCAGAGATAATCAAAGTACATTCATCAATGAACACTTTTTGAAGCCCTGGCAGCTTAGCCTGGTAATGGTAGCTTTGGAGATAGGAGGCGAGAGAGAGAGAGAGAGAGAGAAAAAAAACAAGTGTGTGAGAGTTTAAGATTATGCTGCACTATAAACTGCTCTCAGCCCAAGGCACAGGAGAAGAAAAGAACATCTCTTCATGATTAAAAGGTCTGAAGACCAGGAAGGGAAACACAGGAGAGGACAAGCCCCATGGCCTCGGGGGTAAAGGCTCCCTGGAGAAACAGAAGAGGAAAGGCTGCGAGAAAGCAAAGCTAGGAAACGTAGGGAGAGTGAGATTCTATTCTAGCCCCTCTGCAGTCTCATGTTTCTCTCTCATTATTAAAAATGAGCCAACGGGATAGATGAGAGGTTTGCTTGCAACAAGAGCCACAAAAAAGACGGAAAAAAATATTCAGACATTACATGACCCCAGACAGTTCAAAGAATTTGTCATCTGACCAAAGATAAAACCAAGACAGCCTGGAAACATTTATTTACTTCATATTTACCAGCAATGAAATAAAGCTAAACAAGAGAACAGAGGGTCAGATCAGCCCAGAAACATCAATGTGTTTTGGCAAGGATGCAGCAGCTTTGTTGTGTGCCCATTTTCTTTGAATTCAGGACAGAAGTAAGCAGGTCACTGGGACACAGCAGCCTGCACACGGACTGGAAACAGGTAAAGCATGTGGATATATATGTCTATATTTTTTTTTATTTCTTGTTGACATCCATGTATTCATGATCCCCCTGTACTGAGATTGACGTTAATGTGTCCGAGTGAAATAAGCAGAGAAATGAGTCTTTAGTGGTGTGTATCTTTATTATGAATACTGACTTGGCTACACACACAATGGTAAACAAAACATACTTTATCTGTTTATTATTTCAAAGTTGCATTTATTGAGATCTTCAATATGAAGACCACATTTTTTCATAATCTTTAAAGGAATGTCTCAGACTCTTGCATGACAATACCAGTGCTTCTGACTAAGGCCTGTTGTTTGTTTTTAAATTTACATGAGAAAAGAGACTGGGCACATTCTATGGCATCACCATCAATTTGGACTACACTTGGTCTTTTTTATCCGAGTGTGGCCATACCATCATTGGGATGCAATGTCAGGTCATAACCAGCACCTAACTTTGCATTAACCAGATTTGAATCTATTTCAGACCTCACATTTCAATACATTTTGAATACACAAGTTTAATCGCACTTCCTGAACTCGACAAAATGATCACATGTTAAGACCCAGTGAGCTAAAATTTGTTCTGATGGTGTCCCTTCTCATTAGGAAAGATCTACAGAGGAAAAAAATCTGTACAATAAACCAAAAATACTAAAACACAAAAAATTAAGAAGTATCCAGTGGCACGGGAGTAAAACAGTTTGGATAAAGTGATGATATGCAGTACAACAATTGTTGTTGTAAATGTGTTTCAATAGCTGTTTGAGAATCACTTTCCAAATTTTTCAGACCAATGGACACTGCTTATTGCAAACCAGCTGTGCACTCATTTCCATACCAAAATGTAAGAAACTATTTTTGTTAAGCTTTGGTGCAAACCCAGAGGGTGGCCGAGAGCTGTTTATTTTATTCAGTTCAGGCTTAAAAAACAACACAAAAAAACTTTTTTTGTGTTGTTTTTTGGAAGACGCACAAGTGTTTTACTGGCATCATTCAGCAAGTGCAGAAACATTTTTCTCACCATACTGCTGTTGGCTACAATCTTTAGCCAATAGTTAAATGTATTGCTGTTAGCCATTGACATGACTAATGCACTATGTTATAAGCTAAATGATACAAAACTACACAATAATGCACTAAATTTACAATTTTAGGGTGGCTGCCCTGCTATTCAAACTACTTATTAGCATTACTTACATCCTGCAATCGGTGGATACTCTTAGCTTCTTGTTAGCGGAGAGCATTGTTTTCTGAGCTTAATGTTTAAAACAGATTTTTGTATGTTTTTTTTTTTTGTATGGTTTGGGGATGGAAAATAAAACATTCACCTTGAAAATCTGACTGGTGTTTATTTGTTCATCAAACAGCAGCTCAACAGTGTTGCTGGTATCACGCTAGTGGCTACGAGCTAGCCTGTTAGCTGGTAGATGTGCACTGTTTTCCATAATAAATGTTAAGAAATCATTCCTGTGTCGCTCTGGGGCAAAAGCAGAAACATTCTGGTCACAACACAGCAAGCATCTGATGTAGGAACAAATATACTTCAAATGTCAAAGTAACCCTTTAAGGTACATTCAAATGAGACTGAATCACTCATGAGAGACTTCTCCTTTATAAAATTGGCATTTAAGTCCACAAAGACAAATGAATGGCACTGGAAGATGAATACAGAACAAGAGAATTAAAATGTATCAGTTATATCAAGGAAAAACAAGTCTGAGGCCAATTATTTGTCTTGGTAAATTTCTACAAAGAAACCCAATTCTACAGTGTGCTCTGGTCTCGGAGTCCACTCTGGTCTCGGAGTCCTTGTTCAGTCTGACTATAATAAAACTGAGCTGCCAGCAGAAACACCAGCAGCAATAATAACCAGGCACACTCCAAGAGAAATACATGGAGTTACTGATAATTACAATTCACTCTGAAATGATAAAAGTGCTGATATGTCTCTGTGCCTTTTCTTGTCCTCGTGTTGCTGAGCTGGCGAGGGGAGAGCCAGACTGAGGAAGATGAGAGGAGTCTGATAAGGGCAAGCACAGCGCTCACCAAAGTTTACGTTACACATCACACCTGAGCAAAGAGGAGGTAATGCTGAAATCAAATGAGAGGAAAAAAAGAAATAAAATGTTCAGTTTTGATGTGAAATATATCTCGGAAGTAATCCAGATGGATTAATGCAAGACAACCCGGATAAAAGCAGTTCTTGTTCATAACTACACAACAATCTGAAAATTTAAAATCTTGGCCTGGCATATCTTTTTTGCCACATTTGGTGTAACACACCAGTAAACAATTTGATCATGGTATGATACTACAGAAATGGTATAAACTCTGGTATGTCCCACATGTATTGAGTCTCAACCTTGAGTAGATGTAAAAACACTGACCACAAACGGTAAAAATGACCAGCCTGTCTGCAGGACTTCATCACCTGGTCACTGTGTGTGACCGGAACCTGTCAGTCTCTGGACAACTCTCTAATCAGTCATCTTTTTTCTCTTTTTTTTTTTTCCTGGTCATACATTTTCCAATCTCCCTTGGAGTCCATGTTCAAAGTGGGTCAGAGGAGAGGATCCAGAGTGCTTTCAGTACATGGCTGCACCTGTGTGCTGGTGTTCACGTCCAGGGTCGGAGGCAGGGTCAGTTAGAAGGTCACAGTCGCAGTGCTCTTTTTCCGAAAGATCATAGTCTGGATGCTGGAAAGGATTTTCCTCTGATGCCCGGCCAAAGTCACTCCCATGTGAAGAAGATCCCTGAAAAGTTGGAAAAAAGCACAATTAGATAGGAAGAACAACAAAGAAAGATGTGGATTTAATAGACAATAAAATATCCATTTCTATTCTATAGTTGCTTCCATAGGCTAGAACTTTTACTTAAATTTTAAAAAATCTGTACTAGGAGATTGATTGATATCTATTTAGATTAGAAAACTGGAAACAGGAACTGACTGTGTGGTGATTTGGGCGAGCTGGTCCACTGAGTTGAAGCCGGCCTGCAGGAAGCTGTCCTCATAACGCTCCATCTTGATGGCCCTCAGCCACTCCCCGACTGAAGCGCACGGTGAGAGGGCTAAAGGTGCACGCTGGTCTAGCAGGGGGTAGGATGGCCTGGGGGTCAGAGTCCAGAAACAAAGGAGTAACTTACATACACTGCCTCCAAAACAACAGTGAGGAGCTTATATATATCCTGCAGCAACATTCCAGTTGACAAGCGGAGGTATAATCTGAAGCTGAGTGACTGACAGGGACAAACAATGGGATTTGTCAGGGGTGGAGTGTCTTCTGCTGCATGCGACCAGCCGACAGGCAAAATGTGGAGGAAGGGAAATGGACACAGCAAGTGGCTGACAGGTCACAGTGGGACATTGAGGTGGTACATAAGATTGGGCAGTAGGAGGGTAATGTCTGCCATGTGACTGTCAGAAGTTAAATGACACTAAGGAGACAATATGAAAGGACAGGCATGCCTCAGTTTTCCTGTGCATTCTTAAGCTATTTTATGCCATTGTAACCTGACATGTGTGCTCTCTCACCCTGCTCCTTCTTGAGCCACTATTTTCAGCGATGCTGGGTTGCGGATGAGTTTGTCCAGAGCACTAACAAGGTCCGCAAAGCGAGGACGCGCTGAACGGTCCTTCTGCCAGCAGTCCAACATTAGCTGGTGCAGGTGGGTGGGGCAGTCAGGTGGCGGGGGCAGCCGGTAGTCCTGCTCTATGGCATTGATTACCTGATGGGAGGAAAAATGATTACTAGTCAAACAAATGCATCAGTTCAAATGTTATTTACAGTCATTTCAAGTTGCATGATTATGGTTAGGATTTAAAATTTTCATTGATTACTTGATAACCAACTTGATAATCTTTTTTAGAATGCAAATGTTAAATGCTGGTAAGGCTTGGGTTCATGTTGAGCAACCTTAAACTTTGAAAACTCCGTGTAAAGACTGGCCCTAAAGACTTTTTTTGCTTAACTTACATCCTGGTTGCTCATGTCCCAGTAGGGTCGCTCTCCAAAAGACATGACCTCCCACATGACAATGCCATAACTCCACACATCTGAGGCTGAGGTAAACTTTCTGAAGGCTATTGCCTCCGGTGCAGTCCAGCGGATTGGGATCTTACCTCCCTGCATGGAAAAGTAAATAGTAAGCAGTGCAATAATAAAAATAATAGTAAATTCACCCCCAATATTATATTTTAACAAAATATGAAAAGCATGTGAGTAAATAAAAAAGATTAATAATCAGAGTTCCCTTGCATGATGAACCTAAAAAGGTTTAATGAGAAGGTTTCTTTCTTGAGCATTAACTGAGAAAGGCTCACCAGAGAGCTGGTGTAGGTCGGGTCAGAGGAGTTCTCCTGCAGGAAGCGTGACAAGCCAAAGTCAGACACCTTGCACACCAGGTTGCTGTTGATCAGGATGTTGCGAGCAGCCAAGTCTCGGTGGACGTAGCTCATTTCTGCCAGGTACTTCATGCCAGAGGCGATGCCGCGCAGCATACCCACCAGCTGGATGGGTGTGAATTGGCTGTCATTCAACTACAGAGAAGAGAGAAACTGTTCAGTTAGAGAACCAGTGATGTGACGGTGCGTTTCAGTGCATCTTCTGTATATCCCACTAACCCGAAGAAAAGAGTCCAGAGCTCCATTCTCCATAAACTCTGTGAGGATCATGACTGGACAGCTAGCTGTAATGATTCCCTCCAGGTGGATGATGTTGGGGTGCTGGAACTGTCCCATGATGGACGCCTCAGACAGGAAGTCACGTCGCTGCTTATCAGTGTAGCCTCCTTTTAGAGTCTTAATTGCTACGTAGTTTTCTTTTTTCCCTGGGATCTTTAGCCGTCCTCGACACACCTCCCCAAACTCGCCTGCAGCAAACACACGCATAAACACACATTAAGGCTGTTTGTTTTAGCAGGAGTTGACTGCTTTATGTGGATCTGCTGTATTTAGCAAATGTAAAGCTAGCTTGCAGCTATTGCTGCCCTTTGGTTTGAATGAGCTCCTCTAATACAGGTCACATATTTATCAGTTAATTGCTTTATTTCTGCAGCCATATTGAACTGTGGC
The DNA here is from genome assembly GCF_963514085.1 of Chelon labrosus. Classification (NCBI taxonomy): domain Eukaryota; kingdom Metazoa; phylum Chordata; class Actinopteri; order Mugiliformes; family Mugilidae; genus Chelon; species Chelon labrosus. The sequence continues at coordinate 2,284,529 of NC_140350.1, read as the reverse complement.
TGATACAGAAGAATCCAGACCATGTTTTTAAATGTCACTGAATTAGTTTATCCTAGCAAATTAGATGTATTTTAATAAGGTTATTGTGAAAGCGGGCAACCACCCTCTGATGTCCACAGGAAGAGATGACCAACACAAAGTTCAGACATTTATTAATACTGGGAAAAGCACAGACGGGGCTTACCAGCACCGATAACCTCCTCAATCTTGACAAAGGAAACATCGATTTCCTTGGCAAATTCTCGCACCGCCTCATTAGGGTCCTCATAGGTGAAAGGGTCGATATAAACCTTGACCCCTGTGAGAGAAAGACAAACATAGCCGTGGGAAAGGAAAGAGAAGAAATGTAAGAGAACTATAAGCAGCAAGGAACCCGGTCACATTAAAAATGATTTCCCCAACGTGAACGAGTTGTAAATCACAGCTGAGGTTTAGTGTGCGTGTCCTTGATCTGTTACCTTGGCCAACGAGGTACTGGCTGTTTTTGTCACTCAGCTCTGGATCCTTTATTCGACTGTGTCGGCTGCAGGTAGAAAAAAAATGGGGATAAATGAACCAACATTAGGACAGCAGCGCGGTTATCTGACGAATGGATGTTTGATTTTATAGTATCAGTATTCCTAATGCTTTATCACCGCTATGTGATGCACATCAGTAATCTAACAAGATGAGTGTTCACATGTCATAAAAATAACAGGATGCTTCACTGACTGAAATAAAACTCTAAGAAGAAAGAAAGAAAATGATATTTTTATGTGATAATGAATGCAACCAAGAATAACAGAATATGATAATTTATAGATTTCTTTGGGAACTACTTTGTTATCCTGGCCTCATTCACAGAGATTTCAGAGGTCAGCACATCTAAAGACCACTACCTTCTAGCAAGCAGAGATACAATGACTTGAAGGACACTGTTCATGTTACACTTAAACCTTTTTTTTCCCCCCAGTTTTTAAAGATAAGATTTAAAACAACAACAACAACAACAACAAAAAATCAAACATGTGTTGTGTCTTAAACATGCAAGGGTTTGTAGTAACAGTGAATACCTGAGCCAACCACTAAGGTTACACTCCTCAACACAAGTGGCTCCATTATAATTCTGCTGGCGCAAACCCATCCCTACAAGACTGTAACAACCCTGTAGCTACTGGATCCCTGCCTTCCTCCATTTCTTTCTCTCTCCCACCTCATAAGCTTAAAATAGCAATAATGCACCACCCTCAGTTAGTGGCAGATCTGGGCCTCAGTTACTGGTTTGTGTGTGTGTATGTCACAAGGTCACTGCTATTGTTCTCCTGTCCTGTGGAAACAGGGTTGGGACGCCTGCATCCTGTCTTTCCCTGCCCTCTACCTCTATCGTCATCCCGCTGAATCTCTCTCTCTCTCTTTTACATACGCATGCACTTTCTCTCTCTTTCTCCCTGTGATTGCATCCAACACTATTTACTTAAACAATGAAGCCCAAGGAAAATGTTTTAATGAGCAGGATAGCTTTTAGCTGTGTAAGCAAAAGAAATCATGAGCATTGCTTTGTGTCTGACCTGCCTCACACAGAGAGAGAAAAGGTGTAGGTAAAAGAGTGCAAATCCACTGTTGATAAGATATGATTTGTATAAACAAATGAACAAAGTGGTGCAAAACTGTAAAATTGGGGTCACGATTGTTATTGTTTTTCAATTTCCCTCTCTCTTTTCTCCATTTCCTGTTATTCTGCCAGCCTCTTTCCCGCACAAATCTATCTTTTTCTTTGCCTCTTTCCGTTTCCCTCGTTCTCACCGTATGCAGTAGGCGGTCACAATGACGATAGTGACAAGTAGCAGCATCCCAGCAGCGATAAGGATGCCACGTAAGAAGAACTGGGAGGCAGAGTCATGTCCTGAGAGAGAAAACAAACAAAAGAAAATAGACAAAAAGCAATACTGTTATATAATGACAGAAACCATGACAGCAGGCATGCGCTGGTAGTAAAGAAAAGTATGAGAGTGAAGAAAGGACTTGACAGGATTTTATAATATATACGAGGTTCAATTCAAGGACACTAACTCAATGCTTGCTGGAAGCGATTTCTTAACAAGAGAATGTGCAGGGATTGATTATGCAAGAAAGAATCTGAAAGGAATATAAAAAAGGAGTTATGTATGTGAAACTGTGTCTAAGAACATACAAAGACATTTTCTTACCATCAGGCAGTGTGCGGAAGACAGCTGCTGGACTGAAGCTGCCATAGCCGGCCAAGGTGTGAGCACGAACCTGCACTTCGTACTGGGTAGCCCTACGGAGGTCCGTCAGCACAGCTTGGTTTCTCTTACTCTCTGTGTAGTGGCACTGATCCTCACTACGCCGATCCTACCGAAAAGGAAACAGAGTTAAATTGAGAGAAAATGAGGAATACAAGAGGAATGAGAGAGATCATAGTGAAAAAGCACAGAGTTAAACTCAGAAAGACTGCTAAAAATGTACTCAAAATTCAAGATGAATTTAAATCTTTAACCGATTGGACCTGTCAAATCCAATTAAGCACATTACATTGAACAATGTCATTGATACATGGACACAAGAATTACCCTAGGAAATCAGCTGATCATATGTTGAGCTGACATACTGCAATAAATCATACACTGTTAAACGTTTGAGGAATTTGTTGTCAATTTCAGGCTCCGGGTAATTTCCATTTATCTAATCTCTCTGTTTTTGGACTGCGGGGGAGATCTGCTTTATGTGAGCCGCAATGACACACCCTGCTGTCTTCATCTGCATTGTGTCACAGAGCTTTTTAATCCTGAGCCACAGCACGCCCGTGAACAAACTCGTGAAATTTGAACGGAATGAGACCAGACCACTGAGGGATGCTGTCAGGGAGTTCTTACCTTCTCACAGTAGCGGAGCTGATATTGCAGGATGGTGTATTCTGGCTGAGCTGGGACTGACCAGTGCAGGGTCAGGCTGCTCTCGGTGGAGTCACTCTTCCGAATCACAGACACCAGCGATGGCACTGCACAGATGGCAGAAGAATTATAAATACCTTATGATATTCTGACAGCTTATACCTTTCTACCTGATCCCTTCCTCCTCTCACCATTATGGCTTGTGGTGATGTTGACACTTTCACTGGCAGGTTCCTTGGAGCTGAGCAGAGAGACCCCATTGAGGGCCTGGACAGTGAAGGTGTATGTGGTGTGGGGCAGTAGGCCCCATACCTCCACCCTGCGACCCAGCAGGCCCTCCTTCGCCGGACGGTAGCTGACGCTGTCTCCGCAGGAGATGCACGATCCCTTGGGTGACCTACACACAAAGCACTTGATGGTGTAACTCAGGTCTTTTCTGTCGCCGTTGTCCAGAGGCTCGCTCCACTCCAGAGTTAGTGTGGTGTCGTTGAACAGGGGGTTGATGCTGCGTGGTGCAGATGGAGTTCCTACAGTGACAAAAAAAAATCCAGAGTTGAGCTAATTTGGCATTCTCTTTGTAATTAATGTAAATCAGCAGAGGATTCTTCTTTTTAAAATTTATGTGATGGCAAACTAACATACTGAAAAAGTAGAGTTAGTTGAGAACATTGAATATGCTACAATGAGCAGCCAGTTAGCTTTGCATAGCATATAAATGGACTCATGGTCTATCTGAACTTCATGTCACTCTTTGGTAGTGCTGTAACCCACTATGTAAACAAGACAGTGGAACTAATCTCATAAAACTGCTTTTTTTTTTTTTTTAAATCTTAGTCTGATTCAAGTGTTGCAGTCTTCTAAATCAGAAATATCCCTTTGGCAACATTGACTGATTATTTTTCCTTCTTTTAAGAAAGCTCCAGCAGTTTTATCTAATATTGTCACATGTGAAAATGTGTGAAATGTCAAATAGTTCATTTTTCAGGTGTCACATAGTCTTGCTGTATTCACAGTATATAAATGCTCTCTGTCAAATCAAATTATCATCTGCTTTGTCAATTCATTGCTGCTTTACCTTTACATGACCCACACAGATCATTTGCCTACCATCTTTGCTATATAGTAAAGACATTTTATTCAGTCTGCTCATGTAATCACAAACCCGGAACAATGCTCTTGCAGTGGCTTTGCATCACAGAGGCAGCATATGTGTGGCAGAATTTAACTAGTGCAATTATGTTTGTCTGAAACTGGATGATAATGATCGGCGCCTGAAAATTGTAAGAAGATAGCGATTGCCTCAAGCCAAGCATAACTAAACAACAAGACCACTCAGGCACTGTGAATGAGTTTCTGTTCCTGCCAAGGAGACAGAGCTTTGACGCTCAGCCTGCAGCTAACTTAAGAGCTAATGGTGTTCTCACTGGAAACACAAGTGTGGCAACATCACACTCAATCTTGGGTGCATGAATTCTAATTCAACATTTGGGATGTTTTGTTAGAGATTTTTAAGAGGTGATACATTCCACATCTTACCAATCAGAACCCACTTTATTAAAATCAGCATAGCTGTCACAGTAATCTAAAATACTTACTATCAAGGGAAAAGGTCTGCATGATTTACAGATGTCTCGGCTGGCTGGAAATTTTCCATACAAATTGAAAATATGTGACTGCACAGGCAATCCAGTACAAAAATAGAGTATATAATAAGAATGGCCAAATTAAGCGATTAATGATTAAGATAGAGCCACTGTAATTAAAGTAAATTACAGTAACTGTAAATCACTAATAATAAAATTGTTGGATGCAAATTGTAGTATCTATCACACCTGCAGGGAACAGACACTGTCAACAGCCTGATTCAAAGTTTCACAATGTTTTACGCTTTCACATCCATTCCAAGAGAGTGTGCCTAATTAAAAAGTCCCTCCCATTCACACATCCAAAATGTGACTGAATTGAAATTCCTGAATCCACATGGAGGTGTCACTTGAGACCCTCAATGCATACTTCACTTTTAAGAGAAATCCCCTCCCTCCCCCCGACAACCTGTCACAAAAGACATGCATGTCAATGCCCTGCAGTGGGACAAAGAACACAAAGCAGCTTAGGAGACTGGCTAAATGACATCAGAGACACAGCACCAGAGATTAAAAACAAAGCAGGGGATGGTAAAGAGTGAGAATAAGAGACTGGATCATCCATATTTGCATTCAGATTAAATGCTGTTTTATGTGTACTTACTTGTGCACGGGGTGTCGGGAGTGTCTGATTCGGCTCGTAGGTACCCAGAGCGGCATGCACACACTGACGCTCCCCTGGTGGTGGCGTGGCTGAATCCTGGGCAGCCTGTGCACAGTCCCTCTGTGCTCGACTTGTACTGACCCACAGGACAGGCTGAGGACAACAACATGAGACCATAAAGCAGATTATTAGTAACCCTGGTCGTTTAAACCACTGCAAACTGTTGTATTTGACTGCTATTTTTGTATTAATCTAATGTTCACTTTTTCTTGTTGTGTGCACTGTCCCTAACTATATGTTGTTGTAACAGTGAAAGTGTCCCCACTGTGGGATAAATTAAAGGATTATCTTATTTTGTAAAATCTTCACACTCACTGTGTCCTATGCAGACCAAGTCAAACTGAATTTGCATTTTTTTATTTCATTGTACTTAGATGCAGAATGGTGACAGATTGACAGACAGAAGGGTCTAATGAGGGCTATAAACTGAGACAATCACAGTAATGAGCTTGATACTAATAGTCAATTTAGTGAAGAAAGAATACTATAGGGATATGCTGCTTATGATTGAATTTATCTGACCATTTCTGAAGAATAAGAACAGCCATGTGGGACTACCTATTGAAGAACAGCGTCTGTTTATTGAATCAAATATGTAAATTATTTTAGTCTTTTTTGCAGAGCCAGAATAATAACAACTGACAACAATCTCGTCTAACCAAATATTTCTCAAATTAGATCATTTGTTGGGTTACTCTGTTATATATCACAGCAAAGATATCACTATCTGACATTTCATAGACTATAAGCATTCCTCAAAAAAACTAAAATAATGCATAGATGATAATACTGATGGATAACAGTCATTAGCTGCCACCACAGCTTGCTCCCTTCAGCTTCCACACATGAGTGCCCCAGATTCAACTTACATTTGATTGCGTACTGAGCTGTCACCTTATAATCACCACATACAGTCACTAAACCCCAACAGAGTTTACATTCTGTGTTTAGTGTGGCGGCTGAAAAGCAGCTGCTGAGTGAGAGGTGTAAAACAATAAACTTTCACACCAACTGGAGCATTGTTGTAGAGAAAACTGACATGTCTCACAGGGTCAACACTCTGGCTGATCCGTTCTGAGTGACATTTTGTCAAAGGAATTTTCCACATGTTAAAAAAACAAAAAAGTGCTGAGAGCTGCAGCGTAACTCACAAACTTACACAATGTACAGTTGTTAGTTAAAACAATTCAAATTAAAAAGACTGTAAGAAAGTAACTTAAGTGATTTTGAGCTCTTAGGGCATTGATCTGATCATAAGACCTGTCATTAACATGTGTCTCCAAATGCATCTCCAGATCCAATAAGTTTCCAGTTTCGTGCTCTGTATGCAAATGAACGCTGACATAATCTGCGGGCAGTAGAATACTTTAACAGCTACTGTCTCTAATGGATCTCTACCACTGCTCCAGAACCGAGAACAGCGCTGTTTTGTGTGTGTGTGCGTCATGACTTTGGCACACACGTAAAGTTATTATTTATTGATCTTCACCCTGATGTTAGTTAGACCTGCACAAAACTCAGATTATAACTCCAACCCTGGAAGTTTCCATACGCACCATGATCACCAGTAATAAAGATAAATTAAGACACCAGTGAAGAACTTCACATGGTTCCGGTCTGAGCTGCATTTTTACATTTCAGTGAATTCAGTTTTAAGAATGTTTCAAACTTGCAGCAGTTCATACCAAATATAATATAATATAATATAAGTAATCATTTTGTTTTGCTATTTTAAGCTTTGTATGTTTTCAAAACTCACCCAGATAAATGAAGATATGAAAACACTTTTCAAATAAGGCTGCTATTAATCATTGCTTGGGTAGATATGTGTATTTCCAATCTATTCAGGTTGTCGTCTCTGTAATTGGTACCAGCATATGGGGAAACATACCCCTCCCTTATAGCAGTATTCATAGTCTGCTCGAGGTTCACTTCAAAGACGTGTTTTAAATATTTTAATCAAGCCCATCTGAAACACTAAATCAACTTGACAGCATTCATAAGTTTTATGTCAGATGGTTATGTTTGACCCAGAAAATATACGTATTGTCTCGGGGAGATAATAGTATTACGTCAAAAGGAATTTTATTTTAAACCTGGATGTCAACTTCATTTTCTGAAAATGACCGGCCAACGAAGCAAATTAACTGTCCAATTTTTCTATGAAGGCAATTTCCCTTTATAGCCCAGTGAGTGTTGTTCCCCTCACAGCTCTCTTTGGTGACAGAGCGCTGGAAATGCCACTTCACCAGAAGCAAAATGTCGGAAATTATTTTTCGTTGGGAGAAAAAAAATCATTACACCTCCTGCAGAGATCAAACTGAATCCTACCTTCAAACAGAAGGAGATGAAACTACACATTTTCTTGTGTTTCTTTGTTTTTTAATGTTCAACATTTATGTGTTGTGGTGATACAATGAGTGTGTGTGCATGTGCCGAGGCTGTTCATGCACGAGGCTTGTTAATTGGACTCATTAGACAGAGCTGCTGCACAGCTGAGAGAATCAGCCCGCTTCTACTTACTGTTTTTTTTTTTGTCTGCTTTGATGTTCTCAAAGTGATATGATCTTTACCCGGAGCACCACCTCCCTGCCTTGCTCCCTTCACCTCTCCAGTTCTTCTATCTCAGTTGAACCATAAGTTGTCGCAGCAGTAAGCCTTTGACCCTGCTCTTCCTTTCTAAGATAAGTGCTGCTCCACCTGACCTCTCTCTCTGTACCCTCTGTGTCACAGCAGTTCCCCTGCCTCATTAGCTTCCTCGGTCTCTATTTCCTTTCCAATGCTTCAGCCCTTTGTGAACCCCCACGCTCATCTTGCCATTGTTTTCCTGTTTAGTCTGCCTGCTTTGCTGACTATGTGGGTGTTGGCTATATCACTGCATGTATATTTATGCGGCTTAACCTTCCTTACCTGTGCATCGTGTATGCCCCTCCGCTGGTTCAAATCCTGGTATGCATGCACAGGAGGTTGTTGGCTGGCCCACCCACTGGCCATCCTCCCCACAGAAGAGCTTAGGTGGCCGAGGTCGGGGCCCCTGCTGAGCGGCATGCTCCACGCACACACCCTGCGCCTCTTGCACTAAGGTACGGGGAACAGTCTGGGGGAAAGAGGACAGGGCACTGACAAGGGGGGGACACTTCTTGAAGAACACCCTAACGGACAGCAGGGCCATGCAGGCTCCCTGAGCCTGAAAAGCCAAGTAGAAGCCTCTCTTCGACAGAGGGCCCAGTCTTAAGGTCTTCACATTAAATTTCCGCTCTCCACCCTTCCTCAGTAGAAAGTCCGCAGCCACTGTGTCCACCTAGGACAGGAAGAAAGAGAAAAGATCTTATATAATAGCCAGAGTCCAGCAAACAGTAGTCAGTCTTAAACATGACTTGTTGCATGTTTTAGCTGTTATAGCCTATTCACTAGACAACCCATATGCTTTACATTACTGAGCATTTTCCAAAGCGTACCATTGCAATTTTAGATTGATTCACTACCTTCCTTGCAGCCATTGTTTCCCATTTGTTGCAGTGTGCTTTGAACCTCAACTTGCAGTGAGAGAAAGCTAAATCATTACAATGAACATTTCATCACTTTTATTTTTCTGTCAAGGTTACATTATTAGGTGGTAATGAAGTTGTGGAGCAGGGACTATTCTGACCACAGCTTTTAGACCACAGCTTGAGTAGTGTTCAAGGACGCTAAAACATCAGAGCTTTGACAAAGACGTGCAGAATAAATTCCAAAGCTATTTGTTTGGGAAAATGAAACCCAGATGATAGAACCTAAGAAAGCATTTGGTTTGTGAAACAGACTGAATTGACCAGAAGACTTCTCAAAACAGTCCATGTTCCCATAGGGTGACTTGGACATAAAGTGAGATAGAATGAATAATGAAAGAGTAAAGAATCATGAAAACGCTACTTTTTACTCTGCGCAAACACGTTTTTAAGAAAAAAAATAGTAGTAGTAGTAGTAGAAAGCCAACTGCATACTGGATGGAAAGCAAGAAAGCAAGAAGTGTTTCAAAAAACAATGGAAACTGGTCAGGTGTGTGATGAATGTGTACAGTAGAGTACACATCCATCACACAGTGGGTGATAGGTCTAAAAGATTAGAACCTGTCTTGTTTTGTAGATATTCCTTTAAAGTGAAAGAAAATAACTTAGACGCCCTTCCCATTAGTGAGGATACAAAGTTAAAAAGGTCAAATTCAGTGCAACAGACGTCAAATAATCCAGACATTTAATCCACATTAGGAGAAGTCCACTTCCCATCAATAATAAAGATAAGACCTACAGTTAATTATGTCGGATATGAAAAAAATTCCTCCTGAGCCAAATAAGACATTATAATGCACTTCTCTAAGGCTGAGTGGTACTAGCCATGAAAAATAAATTGATCTCCTCAAACAACCACAGCTGTTTAAAAAATGAGGGACTGGGAATAAATACCTTGGTGTAAGGGTTCTCCATCCAGGGTGGGTAAGTGTCTGTGGCGTCGTTGGAGTCTGCCTGGTAGTAGTAGAGGTTAAAGGTCTCTTTGCAACTGCGATGGTGTGTGCTTCTGGAGGAACACTCCATGACGGTGAATCGCAGTTCCACGTAAACTTGAGATGCTCCTTGACGCTGGATGAAGCCACTGCGCAGCCAATGGCTGGATGAACTGTTGGTTTGGCAGATCTGATATGTCCTCACACTGTTGTTCTCCTCGTCTAAACCGCTTATTTCCTCCCACTGAGAGCAAAGAGAACAAAGGGTTGTCAGGCTGCATGATAAAATGACATCTGACCCAGAAAACCTGTGAGCACTGTTAGTAGATTTAACTCACCTATAAAGATTTTCACAAGGGTCTTTTATGGAATTGGTCACATTAAAAGCCCTCTTAATCATAATAATGTTGCAGTACTTTGTTGGCCCTGTGCTTACTGCACCTGTCAGAGGCCCGTGGGACAGCTTTGGCCTACTGTGGATTTTGATCCAGCCCAAATTTGAATCTGGGTTGTTAAATCATTCCTCCCACTGAGCTGCAGCACAGCTAGTGGGAATACAAGTCTCACTTGTCAAACAAAGAACACTGCTGCACACAGACACATTTCTATCCCTCAAACCCACTTATAGACTGAAATACAAGAATACAGACGGGATATCACAAATATGTATGACATAAAAAACCTATACACAAATCTACGTTTTCTAGGGAGCCAAATGAAAGAAAAAATGTGTTAATGTTTGACTTCTGAGTCAACAGCAAACATGTTAACCATCACTATGTTCCCAAGAGCGGGAAACAAGCAAGAAATTAACATACTCAGGGCAGAATTTAGCAGATTTGCTGAACTTGGAGCTCAGAAATTCACTTATGTAAATATGTAAATCTTTGAAAATCCATTTGCAGATATTGTGTTGAGTGAGGCAGAATACTGGTCTGAATGAATTACAGTGCAGCAGAGCGCTGAGAGCCAGGTTTGGATCTCTTGAAAGAAATGTCCCTTCTAATCTCCAAAAATAAATACTGTGGACTGTGGCAGCACCTATGTATCTGAACAAAATGTTTATTGTGATAAAGATGCGTATAATTCAGACCATTCTGAACTTTGTGGACTGAAGATTTCAGGATGAATACCTGTAGTCTACCATAACATCTTTAGTTAATCAATCTTTCCCTTTTCCTGATCGTAGTTCACACAAGAAAAAAAACAAACGTTTAGCTCTCATTGCAACAGAAGTTTTACATAAATATCTTATTTATTTGGCCTCCTTATTAATAACTAATGCAACGACTAATATTTAGGAGTAACATTCAATTAGTCCTGTATCTGACTCGCTTGGAAGTTGTAACAGAAATCATGGCAGCACCCTGGCTGCTTCTCATCATTGACTAAACCCCTGTTTTATACTCTTCCATGCCATGTTAATGTTACAGAACACAACCAGGCCACATTTTTGACAACATGAAGCTTTTGAAAAACCTGCTTCAAATGATAATGGCTGTGCAAACTATTCAAAGGCTGTCAGTCTGTTCTGCTTTGTATCAGAAACATTTGTTGAGACTTTCTGTCCACTTCCACAAATCTCCTTGCCAGCTTCACTCACCATTTTCCTTCCGAGACATCGGCAAGTTGAGCAGTTTTGGTCGCCAACTCTGCTGGCAAAAATACCCTAGCAACCACTCCTCTGATGATCAAATTACAAATATGTCTTTTTCTGGCTGAAGTATCCAAAATTGTGGGCAGCCAGTGACTTCTACTCCAAGGTTGTCGGGATATATCAAAGCATCTACTTTCAATATAGTTTAAATCCCACATCCATTCTGGCGTCTCCTTTATTCTGTCAGTTGCCTGCCATATAAGGAGTTCTTTTATAGCCAAAGTAACAAAGGAACAGCTGGAGGCCAAGAATCCCCAGTCACCACTATGTCTCTGTTAGGAATACAGATAACATAGTAAAGCTGGGGTTACATACCTCGGGTTTGGCAAGCGAGAAGATCGTCCATTTGAGATCAGAGGTCTCAGTCTTAGTGTTCATCAGGACCTCTGTGAAAAGGATAAAAACAACATAATATCATTGTCGGCAAGAACTGTAAAATGGCATATATAAGTCTCATTTTCATTCAGGGAAATGCACAAATAAATGTAAAATCACAGCATGAACATATTTTGAGTCCCTAGCTCTCTGCCAAGTATCAGCAATGGTTTATCCTGGGATTAGGGAAGAAGATTAAGTTTCACTAGTCAATTACATCTACAAGAACATTTCCACTACCCTAAAATTGTCCTTGCATGTTCATTCCACCACGCCCCCTATGTTCCCAGCGACACACCATGTCTGTGGTCACACTAAAAATGACGAGAAGAGTCTGCTTTTGTCCAGGGAGAGCAGAGACAAGTCATACGGACAGCCGAATCCGCCAGACTTGCATAGATACAGACACACACACACACACAAGATTTAAGCCTGTCCGGTCACGATCTGTGATTACAATAGAATTGATTTTTGTAATCTTTTGAGGGGCAGTCTACCAGCTCACAAACAATCTGAGCAGTTCTGCTATGATTAAGCATCCCAATAAAATCTGAGACCTGGACTGCGTGTAACTTGAAGCACAGTTTGTTTCGGGTGAAGGGACTTCTTTTCATGTGAGGATATCTTTTTCCCCCAGCTGTCTTAGTAGACTGTAACTGGTATTTATACTGATGGGGAGAAGTTTCTGCCACAGACCGGCCTTTAGAGCCATACCTGTTTCCCTGCAGAAGCTCGTCTAAAGGGTTGGGCAGTTAGGGTTTACAAATAAATAAGATTTAATGTTGTCATGATCAAGTAGAGCACTTGCATGAAAAAGGATGTTGGAGGAAATGGAGGTTTATCATTGGGGTTATTAAGCTGCTTTGTTGAATTAGGTTTCCAATATAAGATTAGACAGTTAAGTCAGTATCTCATAAACACACAATACACAATCTACACACACACATAGATAAATAAAATACTACATCTGCCTCTGTATTGAAGAAAAGTTATCTTGATTTATTTTCCCCAGTTTCGTTTTCTCCAGGTTTATTTAAGGGACCATTTTTCTGTCACACTGATTGATTATAGCGGTACTCCACATAAAGAATAAATCAGTGACTGAAATGGACTAAAATCCATGCTTAAAAATAAAAAGTAAATAAAATATGACGACAGTGTCTATTGTATGCTATTTTCATTTTAAGCGACAAACTCGGTGGAATTCTTACATTCATAAAATAAATTAAGCTTTGCTCTGAATCCTGGACCAGGCCAAAGTGTTGCTTTTCTCAGTTCTTTTAAACGTGTCGTTTTCACCTCCTACTTGTTTCGACACATTGCTTTGTTGTTCAAAACATCTGCTCTGCGTACATGTGTCAAAATCAAACATAAATTATTATACACAGACTCTGTGCCTCCATCTGTATTTGTCTGGGGGTTAGAGAACTCTGTAGTTCTTCAAGGGCTTCAGCCATTTGTCAAGATCCAATATCATGAGTTTATAATAAGAGATGAAACTGGCAGTTATCTCTTAATTATTTTCTTTGAATATTCATTACACATACTGCAGTACTGCTACAAAATAAAGCACCAGTATTTCTGATAATTGTTAACTGTCGCTCAAAATTGTCTTGTTCCAGCTTCTCAAAAGTGAGATTTTCCTGATTTATTGAACTCTGTGAAGATACCACCTTGGGCCAAGGGAAACTGTGTTGAGCATTTATTTAGAAAAATGACAAGAGGTAATCAGTAATAAAAAGCATCATTAGTTTCAACCCTAAAGTAAAGAAAAACACTCTAATCTAATCTATATTTTCATGAAACCTCCCATAGATTGATGACGACCACCGTCAGTGTGATAAGTGATGCTGCCAAAGTCATGAAAACTCATCCATTCTGTGTAATCCTCATATCACTCTCTCAGTGACAAACATTTTCTGTTAATAATTTAATGATTATACAGAGTGAAAGACTAGACACAGAACACCAGGATGTTTTACACAGGAATGAAAGCTGTCAGGGAAACCTTGAGCTCTTTGAACATATTTTGGCGCAGCACAGCTCAACACCAACACTTGTAGTATTTTACAGAAATAACTGCACCGCCTACACTACTAATCTCTGTGATCCTGTAAGAAGTGAGAGGCAATCATATTTACCATTTACCAGCCCACATCCCAATGAAATACACACAAAAAAATCAGAGAAACTGATTTGGGAAGCGTTGATACTGCTTCCCACTGAGACAAAATTACAGTTGAGGCCAGCCAAAGACAGAAGCCATTGTTCAACAGTAATTAATGTTTAACGGTCAGTTACATATTAGACACCACGACTGTGCCATTTGCAGGATGGACTGTGTTTTTAGGCTTTCCATCAACTCAACAAAAAAGTAAAATATATTTACATTTATTTATTTTGTACATTATTAGTAAAGGACTAGTACAGAGAAATAAAGACAACTTCAGAAGCACTGTCCGGTGTAATGTACACGTGTATATAGCCAAAGCTAATTTCCAACACCAGCCTACTGAAGCATCAAGCATGGTACTGTATAGCTGTTAACTGTTACCACTTTGTAGCGGTGTCAAAAATATCAGAATGAGAATAAGAATTCTCTTTGTGTTCGCACATGCGAGGAATTTGTTGTTGTAGTTAACACATCAAACATAAACGTAAGTCCAGAAAATCGAACAATAAAGAAATAAATATATATATATTAATTAAGGATAAACTGTACCTTATGTGGAACAAACAGAAATGTAGGGAGGAATAGCTGCATTCTTTCACTTTACATGCACAATCCAACACCAACGCTGAACCATTAGCCATTCGTTAATAATACGTTTAATCAGTTATATCAAAGTCTCAATTTCTCTAAAAATACAATGACACACTGTCAATTGCTTTGATAACTGAGTCATCTGAACTATGTGCATATTTGCAACACAAAAACATTTAATACAAAATAATTAACTGTAAAGGACTTAATCAGACAATATGTAGTGGCGTCCACAGACATCTAACTTGTTATATCCTTATTTCTTCCATAATGACTTCAATGATTATTCAATCATGCCCACTGCCGCTCACAGGTTCGCTGCTAATTTAATACATTTTCACAGTGAGCAATACACATAACGCAAACACTGAGTTCATTTCCTTCACAACGCCACTCTCGCTGCCAAATTACCCAGATCTTTCTTGCACTCCACCTCAGTGTCATTTTCTGGCTCTCATTGTGGGTGACCTGTCTCATGCACAAAGCATATAAAAGCAATGACATGGAATCACTTACCCTGAGGACTGCAAATGCAGCAGACCTGTCATTGCATCACACTGAGAAGTAAATGTGACTTTAATCAATGGCTTCTCCTTCTGTATAGGCACTTTCGTTTCATTTTACTCTCTGTGCAAATTCCTTTTAAGGAAATACAAACTCACCCTTTCCTACATCCAAACCACAGAATCCCACAGTTTTACAACAACACTCTAAGACGATAGAGAGGAAGAAAGAAAAGTCTACAAAGAGCAGAGAAAGAGGAGAGGTGGATGAGGATAATTGGGTGACAAAGTTCAGGCAGATGCTTTCCCTGCATTTAGTCTACCATGAGATTTCAGCATAATTTAAAAAAACACCTTCATCCCTATAGGCTCCACTGTGCAGACTGCCCTATCGCCACCTTTCATATGCTCACCTGCCTTTGTGTTTATATTCTGATTTATTTTTTTTCTTTTTGAAGGAGTGGAAGAGAAACACCCCACCCCCCAGGAATGGTAATCACTGTTTATCGCTGCTCTATCATTAAGGTTTATGAGACAGGATGTGTGAGCGTGAGTGTTTCTATGAGATGGTGAGTGCTTCTATTATGTACTTGCATGGCCTTGCCTTTCGCTGAAGTAGATACAGTTTTAAGCCCTGTTAGAGGAAGTCTGCTTTTCCCCCTGCATTCTTTCAGCAGCGTCGGCCACCCACCGCCGGAAAATTGCCCCGAGTGCAAGCAAAATGTAGGAACAATGAAAATTCGTCATCTGGCCGTATTTAACACCCAAAACAAACAGTTGTACAGTAATTACATGACAATTGTCGGCATGAGGAGACACCAGAGAAGTCTAAACTGATACTGGTGTTGGCGAGACGACAAGAACTGAACCTTGGAATTACAGCCATGGAAAAGTATTACAACTCAGCATTAGCCAATTTTTCTCAAGTAGAGAAACTGAGAGGGGAGTCTGAAGTAGGTGGATTGAGCTATCAGCGTCAGCACGGTTTTAATCATTAAACCATGTTGGGGGAAAAAAAGACAAAAGATATTATGGCTGAGGTATTACATTTTCTGTGTGAGAGGGAGACAACAATGGAGGGTGTTGTACATGCCTTTCTTTTGAAATGTAAAACCTGACCCTGTATTTTTGGCAGAAGGGGAACTACACAGGAAATATCTTTATACAGTTGTCTTCAGGTTTTAAACACTGACCACAAAATTGACTGAAGGATCTGTTTAAAAAAACAACCCCATTTTTTTATATAACATTCGCTATTTTTGACTTGCGCGTTAATTCCTTCTGTGTGTGCCCTTTCCCTTCCTATTTTCCACTTTCTCTGCGGCTCAGTAGTGTGATAGGGAAATTATAGGCCTATGAACATTTGCCCTGCTTCAGCTACAATTAGACCTCATTTTAATTAAAGAAACAGAGAGCCAATTACCCTTGTACACCTAGAGAAATGGAGACAAAGATGGGATAATGAAAAAGAGGAGAAGAAAAAGTGGAAGAGATGCCAGGAGATTTTGAATTTGTAGATGACAAATGTATAGAAAAATACATAGAATATACTTAACTGAATGATTTTGCTACATCAATTGCCTTTGGTCTACTCTAGCTTGTGGAATTGCACTGCAGTACTGTGCACTCAGTTCTTTCCTTTTATATCTACCCAGCATATGATACCACATGCAATTAAAGAGCACAATGATCATTTCAAAATAAAAACAAACATCAATGACAATTTTAATATAACTTTTCCCCCACAAAAAACTAATCAATACAAGACACTCAAGTTGAATAATTAAAACAATGCTAAGCAAATGAATCTGCTTGGAAGTATAAGCTGCGGAGTAATTTCTTGATATGAGGGTTACTGTCCTCCAATAACTGAGAATCTCATGTGTAAAACCGGAGATACAACTAGCACATCTAATTTTGCAAAACCAATACCCTACAATCAGACATGTCCCCAGAGTATTGAGCAATTCGATACCTCCATGTTTCACATTTAATAATAAAACAATGTATCAATAATTCAAGATGTTTAGAAATGGTTTCATTTGCGTTCTCGGCAAGAATTGGGGCTGGGTTAGGATTTCTCAGAAGTGGTTTGTAAGACGTGCTGTCAAACAACAAATGTGTGGTTCTGAATGTCCATGTGACCAATGTCCAAGTGAAAAGATGGCCTTCGTAGAGAGAGGAAGGGAGATGTGATAGCGTTTAAAATGCTCATTTTCTCTCCAGGGAGAAACCGTGTCATATTGGGTTGGTCACAAGAAAAGTAAAACACATTGTTAAACAACACATAAATAGAGAAAGAGGAGCACAATGCCTCCTCTCTCAGGTCCACTCAGCTGCTCAATCACAGTGTGAAGTGGGTGTGAATGAAGTTGGTTTTGGAAAGTTACAGATAATGGGCACCACAGATTCCTAGCTGTAAGGTGTTAGAGGAAGGGGATTTTTGAAGCTATCCAACAGTTCAGACAAACCGTTAATCCAGCTTTAGATGAGAGTATTGATACTGCAGTCATGTCTGTACGGTAAACTAAGCCGTAGAGGTGGTAGCAATTGTGCTCCAGGTATTACTGACCATATATTTCAAGATTTCAAGAACATTGCTGACTGATCTAGGTTATCTGCCACAGTACACATAAAGACTACAAATGAAAAGGGAAAAAAAGTGATTTTCCTTCATGTGTTGGCTGTGTTTAGTGTCATGTGGCCAGTGTATGTTATAGTGTGTGCACATCAGTGTTTAGAAAATTATGCAGTGAATGCACGAGTGTGGAAACCGTTTTTGTGTGTATTTGACAGGAGTTGTGTCTAGAGAGATTAGACATCAGCTTCCCGTAGTTCCTGTCCCCTTCCTGTCTCCTGGTCGGGTGGAGGCCAGCCGCCAATACACACACACATCATTCACATGCACAGCAAGCTGAGCAGGACGCTGTTTGACTCTTCGTCTGCTATATAACAAAGGCCTCTCCAGGCACGTGGATGAGCTCAGCCTCTGTAAGTATGTGTCGAGTTGTCGTAAGATGAAAGGAGCAGGGTGAGACGAAGAAGAGGTGTTAATGTTTGACACTTTTTTCCTTTCTTGTCTGAAGGCACGCATATCAATAAGTGTTGTGGTTGGTCTTTGTCCCAGGACAGGATGTGACCTAGTTAGTGAGGGAGCTTCATATTGGACAGAAACCAAAGATGCTACTTGAGAGTATCAACAGTGCTGTGAATCAAGTCAACTGAAACAAAGGTCTCAGGATTAAGACCTGGACACCTGACCTCTGAGTGTTTGGGCTTAAGTTTACAAGGCCATCAGAGATTCACTCAACGGAATGATTAAGTTAATCATTTCCAAGTGAAGATGTGTTCTCCTGAGTCTGTCTCAGAATTTACAAGGGCGATCTCAAACAAAAAGATCCCCCGACTTCTCCCCTTTAACTGATAAATTCATACTAGAACTGTTTGCACAAGTAGTTGTTGTTCAGCTGAAGCTATGCTCCAATCCAAACCCCGGACAAATCACCTTTTTAATCTTTTAATTACGTTAAATATGAATACTACAAGTAATGCCTGTGATGCAGTCCTATTCCCTTTTAATAAACTAGTGGAAGGAAAAACTGTTGCATCATTCAAGCCACACAAGTTCAAAGTGAATATTTACTTCTAATAATAGTGGTATAAAAAGTTTTATATAAAATGAGAGGTTAAGGTTTAGAGGATATGAGCCTTTGGGTTAGGGCTTTTTTATATCACTGCCTACAAGTAATAAGTTTTGACCTGTGGTGTCACCTGTAGAAAAGCACTAGCACATCTTTGAATCAAACGGCCCTCCTCCGGTCAGACAGCCAAAATCCCAGAACTGTGAGGTACTCATGGAAACTAGACTAGATAATAAATGAGCATTATCTACAGATACACTATATTGTATTCACCCATCCAAATAATTGTTTTCAGGTGTTCCAATCACTATCATGGCCACAGGTGTACAAAACCAAACACCTAGGCATGCTTCTACAATCATTTATGAAAGAATGGGTCGCTCTCAGGAGCTCAGTGAATTCCAGCGTGGTACTGTGATAGGATGTCACCTGTGCAACAAGTCCAGTCGTGAAATTTTCTCACTACTAAATATTCCACAGTGGTATTATAACAAAGTGGAAGCAATTGGGAACAGCAACTCTGCCAGAAAGTAGCAGGCCACTTGTCCACAGGTCAGAGGATGCTGAGGCGCATAGTGCGCAGAGGTCACCAACTTTCTGCTGAGTCAATCACTACAGACCTCCAAACTTCATGTGGCCTTTAGACTGGCTTAAGAACAGGATGTTAATGTGCACACACTATAACAGAGAGCTTCATGGAATCGGTTTCCATGGTTGAGCAGCTCCATCCAAGCCATACATCACCAAGTGCAATGCAAAGCGTTAGATGCAATGGTGTAAAGCATGCCACTGCCAGGAGAACAGTACTTGTCTGACTGCACTGTGCCATGGGTGAAGTTTGGTGGAGGAGGGATTATGGTGTGGGGATGTTTTTCAGGAGCTGGGCTTGGCCCCTTAGTTTCAGTGAAAGGAACTCTGAATGCTTCAGCATACCAAGAGATCTTGGACAATTCCATGCTCACAACTTTGTGGGAACAGTTTGGGGATGGGCCCTTCCTGTTCCAACATGACTACGCACTAGTGCAAAAAGCAAGGTCCATAAAAACATGGATGAGCGAGTTTGGTGTAGAAGAACTGAGTCCTGACCTCAACCTGATTGAACACCTTTGGGAAGAATTAGCGCAAAGAGCCAGGCATTCTCATCCAACATCCAACGTGTCTCACAAATGCAACTTCACATTAAACCCTGTGGATTAAGAATGGGATGTCACTTAAATTCATATGTGTGTAAAGGCAGATGAGCCAGTACTTTTGGCAATACAGTGTCTGTGTCTGTGACTGTTGCAGTGCTTGCTGTTGGACATCTGTGTGCAACAGGAACTGAATATCAGCAAGGACAGTTTCTTGTTTTTGGTTAAATGCTTTATCATTTAGGATTCAGTTCTAATCATGGACATTTAAAAACTTTAAACCCATAATACCCTGCCTTCGCCTTCATTTGTATGCTTATTGATATTGCATTGCTTTACAGGGTATTTCAGCTTCTTGGGAATATCGATCTGAAGCTAAGAGAATTCACCTCCCGCTACTTTCAATTATGGGCACCACTTTCTAAAGCCATCTTCAAAAATAACCCAATTTCGTAAAAACCTGAAAGGCTTCTTGAGAACAGGGAACTGGGTGTAGTCCACAACGGCTACACCAGTTCCCTGTTCCTATAAGAGGAAGAGTGGATCACAAAGTGAGGGTTCACTGCATTTTTTAAAACTTCTGCTTTTGCACAAGCCATGCTGCCTTGAAATAAAGAATATTGTGCAGGGTAAAAAGAGACCCCACTTGAGATGACGCCTAAATTAGAAAGTAGATAAACCAGTGGCTTTTGAAACAAACTTCCTATTTAATCATTTCCAGTGTAACCTGGAGACTAATTTCATTATGGAACTCGTCAACTACAGCTGCCACTAGTGATTATTTTCATTATCAATTAATGTGCATAACATTTTTTTTCAAATTAATCATTTATTTTTGAAATGTCAAAGAAGATAGGAGAAGGTTTTTCTGCTAATAATAATTGGCATTTTACTGATTAAAAAAATATTTTTCAGTAGTCAAAATAAGATGCAATTAATTCTCTGTCCATTGTTTAATCCACTTATTGAGTCGCCCAGATTATTCTCATTTTCTCTCTAAACTCATTATATATTATCTTATTTATCTGAAATGATCAGCAACGAAAGATTCTTCTGCAAGGTTACACTAATCAATATACTAAGATATGAAAAGTTAACCCAGCACTATTCAGCCTTTCCTACCTGTTGCTGCTGGTGTGGATAGGAAATTCAAGTTCCTTGAAATCAGGGTCACATGTTTTAATTAATGGGGCCAGGCATATATTTATTTATCAGTATGCAAAAAGTGATATTGTTGGAGCCC
The DNA here is from genome assembly GCF_963514085.1 of Chelon labrosus. Classification (NCBI taxonomy): domain Eukaryota; kingdom Metazoa; phylum Chordata; class Actinopteri; order Mugiliformes; family Mugilidae; genus Chelon; species Chelon labrosus. The sequence goes on along the minus strand of NC_140350.1, from coordinate 2,263,538 downwards.
ATCGGAATTAAAGAAATGTTGATTAATTTGACATTATTCTTTTCAATATTCAAGAAATGTGCTAACGGGCTGAGGCATGCCACATGTTTTATTCTTTAAACACTTGCTGTAACCTTTTCTGAGCATATGAATGTGCATTATGTCTTTTAACAGCCCAATGCCACAAGACTGAAAGCCAAGTGCCGTGGTAAACAGATCTGTACATTACGCTTTGGTCTTTTAAAAGACAATTTTTGCAATGAAAGTCTTCACAGGCATGCCTCTGGTAAAAGGTTTTACTTTGTTAGATTCGGTCAACAAAGTCTGTTACAGCCGCAAATCTGAAATTAGTTTTATCATAACAAAAATTCACCCACCCAGAGACTTTATTGAGTAATTTACTCATTGATTCATCATCTAAGTGATGTGCTAGTCAACATCAGTGCAAGCAAGTCTAAACCCAGCGATCAGAGCTGCAAGAAGATAAGCAGCACATTCCTACGTTTGACAGCAATCAGACTCATGTTTTCAGCTTGTTATACACCGATCAGCCACAACATTAAAACCACTGACAGGAGAAGTAAAAACCATTGACCATCTTGTGACAATCCAATGTTCTGCTGGGAAACGTTTGGACGTGGCATTCATGTGGAAGTTACTTAGACATGTACCACCCACCTAGACCAGACCAGACACCCCCACCCCATAGCAATGACACTCCTTGATGGCAGCAGCCATCCCCAGCAGGATGCAGCCTGACACAGACACACACAAAAACACTTTAGGAACAACTCAAAAAAAAATAAATCCCAAACTGATCAAGTATCTGTGGGCCCTCTTCTCAACCCATAGGACCCAAAGGCCCCCACTAACAACATTCTGTTGCTAGACACTAGGGCTGAACGATATATCGTTATCGTATCTATATCTAGATATGAACATTCAAGATATTAATATCGAAAAAGCAACGATATAAACGATATAGACCAATGACAAACATATGAGGGCGGGAGTGAGGGAGACGGAGACGGAGACGCACACACACACGCATACACAGCGGGGAAATTAAAGAGAAAGAAAGTAAAGTGAGCTTGGAAGATAATGCGGCCAGTGGCGGTGCAGAATAGAGGGTGACAATTTTTCGGGACTCCCGCGGGTCACTGTATTGCCGCGGGAGTCTCGCAGTACGGGAGTCAGGTTCACTGTTAGTAACGTGATAGGGACGGGATAGAGCAAATAATCAACGGGAGCGGGACGGAGCCGGAGATTTAATTAAAAAGTCAGGCTGCAACGCGGTGAGTGTGCCCAACTTTAGACAACAACATAGAGAGCTGGACGGGATTTGGGAGTCTTTCTCGTGATTTTGCGGGACAGGATTTTTGTTGGGGGGCAGTCACGTGATCGGGATATGACGGGAGTATTTTTGTGGGCTTGGGATGGGAGCGACAATTGATTCCCGTGTCACTAGTGCAAAATCTGATTTGGTGCCAAAGCATAAATCATCTTCCATTATTTCGAGGTATTTTGGATTTAAAAATGATGATGTAAACCAGAGCGAGGTGTCGTGCTGGTCGCATGGCGAAAATTGCGACGAAGCAATTGCTGATGCGTTCAGTAGCGTTACACCGTATGAGTCGACGTCCACCAGACATAAACACATGACAGACGCTATAACATACCACATTGCAAAAGACATGGTACCCGTGTACACAGTCCCGAAAGAGGGCTTTTAAAAAAATGGTATCGATATCGAGATATCTGGCATAATTATCGAGATATGAAATTTTGTCCATATCGTTCAGCCCTACTAGACACCACAGGACACCCTCAGAAGGCCCATGTCCATTCTCTGATGAGTCACAACTGTTTTGGAGATCATAATGTTGTGGCTAATCGATGTATAACAAAAATTAACAGATCATTTATCGTCTTAAGAAGTACTTGACACACAACTGAGTCAGAAAGCTGCCAACACAGGTCTGGCAACTTTTTACAGACACTTCACTGTCCTATACTTAGGTGCTGTCACATATTATCACCAAGTGGTCAAAATGTCTCTCGACAAGACTTAAGTTGTTGTATATTCTTTATGGATGGCTCGATGGTAGCTTTCTGCAAAGACTATCAAATTATTTAATTCAGATAATTATGAATGCTATATTCCATTTCCGATAATAGACCACTCCAAATCTTACACACTTGTCCAGTAAGTTGATTGAATTAACTTGAAGCAAATCATATTTTATGTTTTTGCTCCTGCCTCAGAATACAGAGCAGTTTATGTTTTGGTGGTATCAGCTTATGTGGAAATGCTCCATCATGTTTTTAAACCTATTATTACACAGTGAATATTGAACTGAAGCTTGGTTTCATAACCTATATCAAATTGCTACGTTTCAAGAAAAATTGCAAATAGACATTTTCCCTCAAAACCGTTCAGACCTACCAGAGAACTGAGAGGAGTAACGTGGGAAAGTGCAGGTTATGTGCTTGTTTTCAAACACTCTTTGAAGGGGATATTCATCCTCTGGTCTTCTGCTGTCAGTGAGGCCGAGATCTGCGTCAGTCAAACACTGGCACCCCTGCAGGGTGGACACTTTGGAGCCACACAGTGCTGAAATGCCACCCCTGTGATGCCTGTATCTTCCAATAATTGCACCAGATGGTTCCGGTAAGATAAGTATAGATTCATTATTAGCAAGATTGTGTTTTGTGCCATTTAATCATTACTACATGACTACATTATTCAACTCTGGCTTGATAAAAAAAAATCTACACAGCTCTATATACTCCTCTGATGGATCTCTCTTCATGAACCCCAAAAATGTCTGCTGCTATCCTTAAAAAGAGTTTTTGATCAAAGCCTTTACTAAAGCAGAGTCAACAATTCATTTTGGAGTAGAAATAATGTGGAAGAAACACATACATGCAGCTTTCAGTGACTAATCTGCTGTGGGAGGTGGACAGCTTGAAGTTAACAGTGCAGACTCCAGCTAAATAAACCATCGAAGGATTGACACATCTAAGTAAAGATACAAGAGAACAGACTCTCTGCAAGAATGTTCTCCTTTATTCTGACATACCACACATACACACGAAGCTAGCACTCCTTGTCAGTCAGTGCATTGTCCATGTGTGGCATTGACTGATATATATCTAAAATAAAGATGAACTTATCGGTGCATGTGAAAACTGAGTACAAAGAGCATCCGTTTACTTCCTCTGCCAGCCATTATGTTTTCAGCAGGGGGTGGGTTGAGCAGGTTACAAACTGTTTAAATTCCAAAACCGCACTTTTATTCCATCTTAATAGTACAAAGACTCTTTTGCGATTGGTTATGGTTGAGCGGAGACAGAAACCTGTTAGCAATTGAAGCAATGGCGACAGATAGCATAAGAACATTTTCTGTGCAGTGCAGCCCGAAAATAAGACACCAAGCTGGCAAAAAAAAAAAGTGTTTAATACTTCTTTAACAGAACTGACCCACTCCATTCGGGAGCATGACTCCCTCTTAAAGCTCTTAGCTATGTAAGCACCGTAGGAAGGCAGCTAGCGCATAGGGATGCTGTATATAGCAGAGGCCACTATGTTCAGAGCGTTATATGAAAGCAGCCCCTGAGAGACATGCTCAAGACGTGTGCATGCATAAAGGCAGGAGCAAATATGCACGTGCTCTCTAGGCTGATGTCGAACCGACCGAATTGCATTTTAACTTAAAACGGGCATATCAAACACAAGATGTAGGTCAACCTGTGACGCAGGGTGGAAAATATCCCAGACTCAAATCGAATCAAGTCGACTGATGCTTCAAGCAGAGAAATGTTTAAATGAAGGTTGCTTTTTTTTAATCAATTCTTGCACATCCAGCCTCAGACGTCTCACCAGCCTTCATTCCCTTCAAGATTTCATTCTATTTTCGAATGTAGTGACAAAAACATCACAAGGCATAGCACAACAATGGAACGTGGAAATGTTTCACAAAGGATTTTCTTCCAACACAATGTTCAGCGTGCCTCGAGTAACAGCTGTGATTAGCGCGCAAGATAAATGAGAAAGATGGACCTGAGATAAATAGCTCCTTCGCTGTTGTTGTCTTCTAATTAAGGGCCTTTTTAATCTCTTTATTATAATCACACATTCAGCCCATTGCATATATTGCAGAAATCTGGCCCCAGGTGTGTGTGATTAAAGAATGAAGACAGGCAGCACCCATACTTTGCTCATTATGCCCTGTGCAGGCTTGCATATATACCATATACTTGCAGCCTCCTTGCCCTCTCTGCACTTGCTCTTTCAGTTTCGTTGACTCATGCCGGTTTCCCCATCTCTCCTTGACTCACTTCAAAGAGAACCCCCATCCCTCTAAAAGTGCCATTCTCCTTGGTGCTTATGGCTGATAGGCTGTGGCCTCATTCCCTCTCTGCTGCAGCCTGTACCCATTGTGTCCCACTCTCAGAGAGTAGTGTGTGGGTGGAGGACAGACTGGCTCTCCAAAGTGAATGCCTGACATGGATGTATGGGCTGGGGGTGTATCCTATCACCAAGCCAAACTATCATCCACCTGCAACTCCCAGCTGCCATATCCATACTTCCCTGAGAGGGGGAGAAAGCGAGATGGAGAGAGACACGGACTGAGAGTACTTGTGGCACTCGGATGCCTGTTTAACTCTTGAGGAAGCTAATCATCGGATTGAGGTACTGAGGATGATAGGCTACAGGCTTTCAGAGAGGGGGGAGGTTGCTTTAAATGCAAATCCCTTTCTTATAAAAATCGGTTCCATTTAAAAGGATTTCTGGGAAGCGATCCACATTTCCACGGCAGGGGAGACAGTCAGCAAGAGAAAACAGCATAGCAGCAGTCAAACATCAAGGAGACAGAGGACGTGGAAAGAGTAGCAAAAGAAAAGGGTACATGACTGTGAAAGAAGGGATTGGGGCTCGAGTAAGGCCTCTTAGATAAAAACATCCTTTCTACATTTGCGACACTTAGCCAGGTTTAGTTTAGACTGAGCAGCATTACGCTATTCATCATGCTAGTCGTGCTACGAAGGAGTCAGGAGGTGAAAGAATAAACAGAAGACAGACGTTACAAAAAATGTGAAGACATCCTGCTGTTTTTGGAGGGTGGACCTCACCTTCCTCCTAAAGGCGGTCAACTATCAGAAGATAGAATAAATATGAGTCCTGAATGTTTGGTTTATTTCCATATTAAGGCATTACTGTTAGAAGTGGATTTATGCCTACGTGCTCACACTCCACGCAGGTTCCTCCAGTTTTTCTCCAGTTTTTCTCCATCTGCTGATGCATACTTGTAGGGTTTTTCGCTTTGAAAACCAGACACAGTCTGTGAAACTTTGGTCAACGTTGCTTTGATAATTGTCATAAAGTTTATTCAAACTAAATATGAATAAGTTACCATTTTATACATGAGAGAGTTTTCCAATACTGGAGTGGAATTTGTGTCACTTTTCTTAATTTTTGTACTTTAAATATTTCTTATCAACAATATGTCCGCGTTTGAATTCCCAATAATTCCCATACACCCTTAGTGAGAAGTCTGGTCCATGTTCTTGGCTGAATATGGGAAACTGGTGGGTTTTGCAGCATTTGTTTCAAAGTAAGGACCCATCAAACTGACACAGAAGAACTCGTAGTGACAAAGGTCGACTGTGATGTCACCTCACATTGCCCGTGTCCAGGCAAAAAAGTTGCACTTGAACACTCCACAAAGTCTATGGCCACCATCCAGCTGGCATGAAAGGAAATAAACTATTACAGGAAACTGGAAAAGCTACTATTAGTTGGGAGGCTACGAAGCTAGGCAGAGGTACAGACCTTGCCTCTCCTGAATCGTGCAGATCAGTTGGTCTACATTCTATTAATTATAGATTATCACGTAGGAAAAAAATGTGTTTTAATCTGAATACATAAAGATGTGACGTAAAACTAGAGAAGTGTGCCCTATGATCTTCACAGTTTTATTTCCTTGTGTCACTTCTTCTTCTCTTCTTGTCTGACTAGTGCCAACGGTGCAGGACAGAAAAATTAAGGCAGATGCTCACCAATAGCCCTAAACAGGGCCAGCTGTCGCCTTGGTATGTCACAGACCTAAGACAAACTGCAGATGAGATGTTGGCCTCTGTAACTGTTTGAACCCAACCACTACCAATCAAAATATGGGCACTCATGGATTTACAGTATGTTTTAAATTTACTACTTGCATATCTCCTGACAGAGCTCATTGTTCAGCATGGAGCATGAACATGTATCTTTGAGCTGCCAAATACAAATATTCTAATGTTGTCTTTAGTGTGGATTTGCTTTGGTTTGAAAGAGTGTGTAAACTTAGCAAGGGAACCTTAAAAAGTGCAGTTGATGTCAAGACAAGGCCTTAGCTAAACAAATTACAGTGGCAGCTGCACTCTCTTGTTGCATGCTATAAGAAAGGATGACTTGTAAATAGAGAGAAGTAACAGCTGCAACGACGCTCCATATTGCAGAAGATATACTCACTGTTGCCCGAGTCAAGAAAGATGGATTTACAATTATAAACTGTATGCATGCGCTAAGAAAAAGCATCCCAGCCTAAAATAAACTTGTGTACTTCTGCACTCGACAGCAGTGTTGAGCAGACATTTACATAACACATCTTCACCACAACAGGTCTGTGTTCAAACAGCATGAACAGACGTATCAAGACCTTTTGTGTGTTTCAAGTGTGTTTCAAATGTCAGAAACCCAAAAACAAAACAGAATTAACACAAAAATTAAGAATGATGGTGACAATATCTGCAATACGGACAACTGTGGCCATCCTCAAATTTACTTATAGGGCAAACATAAATGCCATATTCCCACCACATTTCTTCATTTTATTGAAGATAAAGTGGTTCTTTAAGTGCACCATTAAAGTTTAATGGCATCCACAGGCAATAGAAACACACATTAATATGCATTTTCTTTTTCCAACTTTCCCTGTTGAAATCTGTTTTAAATAAATCATTCTAAGAAGGGCTGTCAATGAACCTCAGATGATCATGCGGATGATTCAGTTACTCTCAAAATAAGGCCTCCGAGGCATGTATATTAGAGAGAAGTGATCACTTCTGACGACAGTGTTCGTGTCGTTAAAGCTCTGGACCTGAACAGGTGGAAAAGACTGCAGTGCCTCCGTCAGTGGCTGCATCTTGCAATCGGTAAGAAAGAGAAACTGTATGTGCAAGGAATAAAGAGCAGTTGGGAGAAAAGGGGGGTACTTTATAGGTTGAGTCGGTGCATGGGAGTATAAGGGATCATTATGGCTTACATTTATGAAGTCAAATGTTTGTGTAGAAGGTTTACATTAGAGGGACTTATTAATATAGGTTTAAACACTTAAGCTTTTTAGGTTTAGTGTCCTGGTTATACTTTTCTTTGGATTATACATTTTTTATGCAAGGCGAGGCAGAGCAAGTGTTTGTTTTCCTGTGTGTGTGCGCGTGCATCCCCGTTGCAAATTTCCACCCAAAAGCGTGTTATTAATTTCCAACCAAAGTAATTATCTGATCAAGAGGCCTGTGTTTTAATCTTCATGGAGACCGGGGGAAGAGAGATCCATGCACTGAACAAGCAAGTGGTGTGTGTAAGTGAGTCATTTATCTGTTAGTTGGAAAAGGAGGAGAGATTTGGCAGCTGTGAGCTTCATCTGCCCTCCCATCAGTTCATTACAGAATTCCCTACTAGGTGTAGAACAAGGGGAGAATGATCCAGAGAGTGCTGGCAGAGGAGTGGGCCATTACCCTAGACACGAAAACCAGACATCTTGTTCACACTTGGCAAGACACAGATGTTCTGAAGTCGGCCGACAAGGCGCTACTAACCCCGGCTCCTGTCTACAGTACCCCTGTTCTCAACCATCGTGCCTGAGCCACACCTGTTCGGAACCAGCTTCTTGTAAACACCCGAAAACGGTGATAGAGGGCCAAGTCGGTTGAGACTATTCAAGTTTCCTTCAACGCTTCCAACACCAAACACCAAAGGGACATCCCCGTCCACACGCTCTTCTGAGGTTAAGTATGTCCCAGAGAAAAAGACAGAAGAACATAAATTCAGAGTTGAGTCAGAGGTCAGGTCTCAACGGCGAAACCTGCAGCCCCAGCTGGAGAGGCTCCAGCTCCTCTAATGGACTGATTCCTGGCTCCCAGAAAACTCTGACCAAAATTAAGTTTGGGAAAATCCCAAACTTCCATCTTCAAATACAACATCAACAATGTCTTTCCCACAAGAATTCATACTCTCAGTAGCTGCTGAAATTTGACATCTTCTTTTAATGGGTGTGTACGCAGAACCAGCAAACCCAATCGGCGCGTTTGTACAGCGTAGAGCAGAAACTGTAAGTCTCCGTAAGAAAAAGGTTTGAGGCCTCAAACCAGATGCAGCTGACAGATTTGTGTTCCTGCCATAGAACACGTGAAGTCATGCATGTTCACGGTGTTCCTGTTTACACCAACTTTTGATTGGAATGAGCAGACTTGGAGGAAGAGCTCCTTGTTATCATGGCAAGTTTATTTTTTTTAAGCTACAAAACATCAGGCAACATCATGTTGGGAAATTACCAAAGAAATATGTGTTTGGTCGACGTTTTTATGTTAATGTATGCATTTAATGTCGTTATCTAATGAGGAGGAAATGACATGATATCTGTGCAGCATCACTCACACACAGCAAGGCTAAAAGCAGCACCAAGCAGACAAAGCACAATGGTGAATAAACGCCTTCAGGACTTTACAGGTGAACAACAGCCTGTAGCCTACAAGGCAGTAAGGTACTTTTAAAACCCCTGCAGTTCGACAGCTCTTAAAGAAACCCAGTTGTGATCCTTTGATCCTCAGTAAACACAGGTCTATTATTTCCAAAAAAAAACAACATTTTCTATCAAAGGTTTTGCGGCTGTTTCTGCAGCGTTTTTAACAAATCAGTGTTCGGTTCACCCCGTTGCAAAGAAGCTTCCCTATTATTGTCAGAAAAAAGACAGAAACATGTCAGAAGATTGCAAATAAGTAACCACCCAGCCTTGTGGTTTGTCCCTGAGACTCACTCTTCCTCCACTGCATTAAGCAAATTATCCAGACACTGCCCCTGTTGTTATGCTGATAACACTGCACAATAATCTCCTGTAAAGCTAGACCATTTGAAGCCATCATTTTCTTTAACATTATGACAGTAATTTTAGACTCTCTCCTTGTGTGGCTCACGAAGCTGGTCCAGGACAATTTGGTTGTTAATAATACCAGAAATGGATGTAAATTATGACCCACATTACATATTTTACATATCCGGGTTCTTGATGTTTTTCATCAGAGCTAATGTAAAAGTTAAAAAGACCCCCGTAGCTCTCTACATTAACCCACTGAAAATCACAGCAGGCCTGTATTAGCCTCTATGCACTGAATGTTTTAGTATTGATTTTAGGGTAAAGCTGGTTAAAGGTCCCCTGGGGAAGCAGAATGGGAACCTTTTGATGACTTGAAAGTGAAAATAGTGAGCTGGTCTTAGAAATGGCCTCTCTGAAGCTGAAGACACCAAGAGGGTTAAAACAACACTGAGGCACAACTCTGCCACAATAAACTAAATAATTCACTGAAAAAAAAACAAAACATATTTCTTCTGAACATTTCCACTACAGGGATTAACTCCATCCTCTACTGTCCACATATTTCTACGATTATTCTGCTGAGATTTGAGTGCATTTCATCTGTGGTGTGGTGCACATCATTCTTTTAAATTGTGGTGTTACTACACTTCATTTCCGTACGGAGGAGGGTGTGATACTAATTGACACTTCACCCAGCCATGAAAACCCCAGAAAAACAAGTCTAGGCATCTGAAGGCGAAAGAAAATAATAATCATCCAGACTTACCTTCCTCGGCAGTAGCCAGTAAAACCCAGTCCAGGAAGATGCACCACAGCAGCACAATCCTCCTGTAGATCAGCTCCATGGTGTTGCTACTGGATGGCAAACGGTGAACCGAATTAAAAATCAAGTGGCACTGTCAGCTCGGCTGTGCTCCCACTGACCGCAGACCAGTCTGCATTTAAAGTGGACTTCAGTTCAGGAAAGGCTCACGCTGCAGCAGGAAAACACATCAGTGGAGTGGGAATATAAAGGTACATTTAACTGTCTGGGTCCAGATACTTCGACAGCCGTATTACTACAGACGGTAAACTTCACCAACTCTGTATTGTGGTGTAAGTCCGTGAAGAAAACAAGTCAGAAGAGTGCTGCAGCTCCTCCTGTCAGCACACTGGGCGCATGGTTTAAAGTTGTCGGCTTTAATAAGCTCTTTGTGCTCCACACGACTTCTCCCAAAAATTCTCCCCCACAGCTCGATGACCGAGCAGCCTGAATCCGCAACCAGGGCTCCTCACTGCATATCTGTTAGTTGCAAAGCTTATCCTCATTATGAGCCGTTTCATACCCTCTTCCACATCTTCTCGTCCTCCGGCAAACTGCGCTTTGCTTTCCTCTTCGAGTCCTCCAAGCAATATTTGGCTTCGGTTGGAAAAATATCACCAAAGGTGGTGAGGGATATTGCGCGACAGGTCTAGCCTGGCCTGGTTTTACGGGCAAAATTAGACTGAAACTCTGGCAAAATGTCTACTTTGTCCTGCGGATAAGTCAGCGGGCTGGAAGAAGCGCAGACGAAACTAAAAGTTGTCCGCTAAAGTAGCTCGTAGGACTGACTACAGTAGGCTGGTCACCGAGGACTTCATCACCGCATCAAACCTGGAGTCGAATGGCAGCAGCAAGCTCCGCCCACTCTGGTTTCCATAACAGCAGAGTCAAGAGCACGCGAAGGGGTTTAGAATTTCCGGCAAGTGCCTTCAAAATAAAACGTATACTAGCAGAACATGATCGCAAAGAACATCCTATATTAAGAATCCAATCAAATCTACACTCATAGTTATGCTGTAATACTACAAGGCATGCAAAAATATGATTTATTAATCCCACGCAAGGAAATTAAACATCGTAGCAGAGAAAAAAGTAAGAAGTAATAGGTGTATAATAAAGATATGTGAAGTAACCAGATAAAACTGTAATGCTATATAGAATATGAGAACATACTACACACAGTAAAAAATCAAAGTATACTATCCATACTGTAAAAACATATAATGCAACTCCACGTGTACAATTTCTTCACCACAACCTGTAATAATTTCTTGAAAATATTATTTTAGTGAACTTGGGATCTACTTGTTTTCTACACAAGTCTCAGTTGATACTTAATTGCTGCATGTGTAACACTATTGGAAGTACTCATCCTGATTGTATTTGTTGTTGTTTTAAACTCGGGTTAGGCCAAAATGAGCGTTCTTGTTTCTTTCCACAAGAAGGAAACGGAAAGACAATGCTTTTATTTTGACAAGCAATTCTTTTTATAGAATATGTCTGCCTTGACTCAACAATTAATTCCGTCTCGTTGCGAACCCTACCATGCTGTTTCAGTCTTGTAGAAAAAACCTGCAGGTAGGTGGGGGTGCTTTCAAGCTTTGGCCCACAGAGCTGAGTTAATATTCTTAGTGTTGGCCCAGTGGGAAATAAATCAAATTGTGTAGCTGTACTTAAAACTGACTCAAATAGAGAGTGCATCTTCAAGTTTCATGCAATATATTATGAAGCAAGTCATAGCCAAGCAGAAGCACCATTGATACCCCAGGGGCCTTCATGGACACTGGGGATTAGAATATCTACAATATGGTGGACTCCAATTAAGGACCAGAAAGCTGTGGTCTGCAAAATGCAGATAGGTTAGCTTAGTGCTTCACCTGATTCATGATGCAGCCCTCCTGCAATATTGACAGAGAAAACATTGTGTTTTCTTACAAAAGAACTTAGTATCATTAGCATTGCTATCAATAGAAAGGGGGTTATCATACATTTGTGCCACCGCTTGAAGCTTGTATTGCTCTAAGGCATCTCCCTCTGGAAAGTACATATTTTCCTGCAACTTGTCACTCTGAACATGGTATATTTTAATGAGAGCCATAACATTATAGATTCATTGCATCAGAGTTGCAGCACAGCCTATTTTCTTATTTAATTTATGGTTGTTTTCCTCAGGGGGAACCGAATGGAATCACTTCTTGAAGAAAAACTGGGAAAAGGCGGCGGCATAAACAAGAGAGGATGCAAATTTTAAGTCTAAATGACAAAATGTAAATAAGAAATTTGCAATTCAAGCCCCTTAACAAGGCCAGATCAGAGTTTAATTTGAGCAGGGTGAGATCACTGTTTCTCATTCTCCTGGGGTCAGCTTGTATTCCTACTCTGTTTTTTTTTTGTTTTTTTTGTATTTATTTATTTATTTTTTGTGACGCCTGTAAAGAAAAAAACATACAATAACTCCCATTCATTCAGTTATAGTATATGCTATTAATATCATCAAAAGCTAACATGCTGCTGGAGTTGTATCTCTCAAAATGTGACTCATCTCTTTCATAATAATGAATCTTGGAAGACAGAAACTAAAAATACACAAGTGTCAGTCTATGATGAGCTGAAGATAATGAAAAGAATGGGTCTGTCTCTTATAGACATCTGGTTCACTCGACAATTTCTTCAGACTAAATGAACAAAAAGCCCAGTTAGTATTTTTATTTTTTATTTGTGTACACCGTGGTGCAACAAATATTGAATGGTCACTTATTACAGTGAGTAAAGTCAATAAGAAAAGCCTACAACTCATCCTGTCTTGAACAACTGTCTTTTATTATACTTTCTTTTCCCTAGCTTCTATGTCAGTATGTTATATAAGTGGATAGAAAGTCAAAACAGAATGCATAAAGGCGATGCTTGGGGGAATTCAGCTCACCAAAGCTGTCACATTTACTGTATGCAGTGCGAGAATTTCTTCTCCATGGGCTTTAATCAGACTCTCACTTCCAGCACTGGAAAGCTGCAGAGGGAACTCCAGCAGGAAATCATTGTCAACCAAACTAGGCAGAGAAACGTCCTTGGGAAGGGTCATTTTTTTTGTTCTTCTCTCTATTCTTCAGTTTACAGAAGCTTTCAGTGTAAGACAGAAGACTTTTGGGATGAGAGTGACCCACTGCAGGGAAAAACAAGGCTATTTGTCAGCAGTTTGTGCACGCTTTGTTTATTTTTGTAGCCACTGACACGTGAATGTCATCCCAGTTTTACTGATTGCTTTGTACTAAAGGAAGAACAAGGTAAAGGAGCACAAGGAGTTTGCACTGGAGCGTCAGTCCTACCCTAAGAAAATGTGTGACCATGTAATCACATTACACATTTTGGCAAATCAGATCACCAATGTTAGAATATAGTTTTCATTCATATGTTTTCAGTCGTGTATAATCACATGTTTAACCATGTTTAACCGTCATGTTTCTACAGTAGCCTACGACAGACAAACCAACCACTGGCTCTAGAGAGTCATGTTAGCAATAAAATACCTCCAGAATATGTAACATGTGACAGGAAGTTTTGTTATCTTACATCAAACCTATGCCCTTTATAGACTAAGGCTCAGATGAAAGGTCAGTAAGGAAGATCTGCTCACATGTTCTGTGTCTATCCATCTACCCTCAGTTTGGGCTTTTTCTTCTGCTTCATTCTCATTTTCACTTTCCCATGCTGTCAAAATCACTGCTTCATTCTCAATTTCAGTGTCACTACTCTCATCCAAAGAGTTGTTTGGCATTCTCCATGTCAGTCAGTCTGTACTCGTTGTTCATTAAATTCATTGCAATTTGCTATCGCTCGGCCTTTCACACCATCTGTTGTGCAGCCTTCCTCCTCGACATCTCCACCTCATCCAGGGTTGTGCAGGGGTTATCAACCAGCTCCATTGTCCTATCTGCCCCCACCACAAGCAGTATTTAGACTGTGGATCAATGTTCCCTCTAATTTTTCATGTGTCTGGGCATACACAAAAACTCTGTGAGTACACTGTGGACCACTGTGAGCAACATCACACGTGCACGCTGGGGCCACACACCAGTATCACACCTGTCCAAAACCTGAGATCATAGCAAGTTACATAGTTTATCAAAAGAATCCCATTATAGCAGTAATTTTTTACCTATATATTATATTCATCTATTTATTGCGCATAGTGCTGTCTGTGATGTGTGTGTGTTGCTTGTATGTCTTTATGCCACTGTCAAAGACAATTTTCCATTTTATGTAAGTTTTATGGACATTAAAGAAGTCTAAGTCTAACTGTATAAATGAATATAAAACAATAGAAAGCAGAACATTCCTCTTGTAATAGCGCAATAAGAAAAGTTCAAACAGAAAGTTTGAGGAAAAGTTGTAGCTTTGTTGTCTTCTGGTATCTTCTTCACAAGCAACAGTACCTCGACCAATGAGATGAGCAGGATTCCCGCTGTCAGCTTATTGGTCACAGTTTACCGTAAATGTTCCTATAAAGCGCCTTGTTACTCATTAATTACATTGACATTTTACACGCTACTTTTGATTCTCACGGTAATACGGGACAAAGTGCGTCCTGTTTCAGCTCAATACGGGACGCGTACTTTTGTTTCTAAATACGGAACGATTCTGTTTTTCAAGGGACTGTTGGCAACCCCAAGTTTTGCAGAGCAGACCTTTCTCTCTCGAAAAAGAAAAATCTTACCCAGTGTCACCGCTGGTTCTTTGTTTGCACACACTCCGACAGCCATTCCATCTTAAAAGAACCACATTTAATTTTTACTTTGTCTTGGTGAGTGGATGCGCCACTGCCTTAACTCCGCCGCACTGTTAGCTAACCTGCAAAACACCGGCGCCGCGGTGGATATGGGGGGGCACGTACTGTCATGATTGGCAGCGTAAGTGAACCGCATCATACCATTGGCTGGACAGCTGTCACTCACTGAGTTACATTGCAAAATGGTACATAAACAAATAATTTACTTGTTTAATTTATTTACAGTTCATGTTGGATTTTTTTATGCGCTGCATAGATTTTCTTGTGCGCGGAGAACGTGCGAGCAGTGCGCGATTGCGCAAGCGCGCAGCTTAGAGGGAACATTGCTGTGGATACTCTCTAAATACTGCTTGTGGTGGGGGCAGTATCTAGACAACCCCCATGACAAAGGGGCAGTCTAGATACTGCCCCTTGTGGTGGGGGCAGTATCTAGACGAACGGTATCTAGACTGTGATCTTATCCCCAGTGGCGAGCCTATGTTTTGGGGGATCCAGGGAAAGCCATACATGTGCTCTCCTTTCAGTCCAAACTAGAGAAATATGTCATAGGGTAGATAGAAGGGAGGCCCTTCTATTGGAGTACTGTTGATGCATTGTAGGGCCTTCACAGGTTTAAGGGTGTTTATGGTTGTCATTGCAAAATATACCAAACGTTATCAGTCTGGTTAGCCTCTTATAATGTTTTTCATAAGGCTCCTAACAATAGCTTAGTTTGCGTGTACTGACGGTGAACCCCTGCCCATCTACTACCTTCATCTGGCAATTTGGTATATATTGTCATTTCTCATGTGAGTGTAACCGCCAAAGATTTTTATTCTCACAAGTCCTTGTTATTTCAGTAAACCCTTGGGGATCAATCCCATTCGCTTTGGAGACTTATCAAGTGCCACCAGCTTGTCAGAATGTTATCTGATATGTCTACAAGATGGACTTGCACAAGATTTTACACAGACATTCATGGCCACAAGATGATCAATCATGCTGATCCCCCTTCCTCCACCTTTCTTCTGGGGCCATTGTGTGGTCGACATTCGTGGCTTTACATAAATTTGTCAATAGCTAAATGATAGAGTGTAACCGAAAGCGTCTCCGTCCACAGGTTGAGCCTCACAGATTGGGCCACACGTTCGGAGACCCTTGATTTTTCCATGCCTCTACACGTTGTTAGAAGTTTGAGGTTCAGTATTTTGCTCAAGGACATGTGTGGACATGATGAGCCAGGGACTGAACCACAAATCAGCCTACAATCAATAGCTCATCACCCTCCAGCTGTCCTATAACTGTCCCATTAGGGTTTGTTCACGTTGCATAGAAAGATGGCTCCTTAGATGTAGCAGAACAGTTTGTAATACCAATAGCTATGGACACTGAATCACCTTTAATATATGTACTAATAGTGATATAATGGCACTTAATGAGCTACATAACTAAAGGAGAAGGATGCTACGTGCTTGCCAGGAACCACTGGTAAAAATACACATTAACATTCTCTCTGCCAAGCTCCTCTGGCAGAGCAATGCAGTAGCTCCTATCTCAACTCATTAAAGAATCACCTTTTTTTCTGCTTCTGCCTTTCCTTTTATGCAGAGACAGAACAGAAGCCCCCTCTGATGCCCTCCAAAGTCTGTACGTTTCCATTATCTCTTCTTTTTCCAACTACCTACCTAAAGTGTGTGTTGTTTTGTGTATATACTCAGCCGGCACGCTCTGTGTGTTAACCACAACATAAAAATATTCAAACGCTGGCATATTCCTGTATGCCACTATTCTAATTCTGGGATCATGTGTCATCATAGCTACCATAAAATATACTGCATTTGGCTCTGGTGACATTATAAGCTGTCATGGGTTAAGCTCTGTTTTTGCAGATACAGCTTATAAAGTGACACCAGAAGGCGTATTTTAACACCACTGTCAGTCTCACAGTCAGTAAAACCTCACTGCACAAAACCACACCAAAATTTAAATATCACATTTAATAATTAGCATAATCTAACATTCCTTCAAAGCCAACTTTCCCTGTTTTAATTAATGGCATGGGTATAGGGTCACAATCCATTTCATGTCACATTGGTCGTGTTGCCACAAATGTGGTGTTTTAATGCGCCTTTAAGAGTCAGAGGAGGGCAGAGGAAGCCATTAAATTTAACCACAGGAGCAGGTATTATCTCGGCTATTTAAGATGGAAGCTGTTTTCGCTCCAGCATAAGCAGGCATCTTAACGGTAAAATCCTGCGCCACACCCTACCATGCGCCTATCCGAGAATGAATCATCTGATCTTCGAGCAGTCACTCTGATACACGGATAAAGGGTTGTGGAGCAGCCAAGGAGACATCATCCAGATTTCCTAAAGCGGCACAAAGATGTAAACAACAGAGACAGTTTGAAGAGTTGAGAAGGGGAACTGAGACTGTCCTGCACAAACACTTAGATGGGTTCCAGGTGGGGATCTCAAGGGCAACAGTACAACAGGGAATAAAGATTGAGGAGAGGAGACAGCAGGCTGAAATGAATAATAAAAGATGAACATGGCAAGGATCCATGTTTGATCCTTTACTTCGAGCTGTACCTGTCATGTTGTAAAGAAGGTTACAAATGATGCTGACAAGCTTCTGTTTATAGCCAGTGTGCTTAGTAGTCTGAGTGAAAAGCCTGGCCATAGTAATTCGATGAGTAATAAAGAAGTATTTTGAAACTCACAGACAGAAATGCGTCTCCTGTATAATCATCTAGATGTAAGAGGATTACCAAAGAATTAAATCTGGGCAGAGGAATACAGAAATTCAGAAAGATCAAACAGTAGGAAGGTTTATAGATATTTTTGTAGATGCAATAAATTATGCGGACTTGTTTACAGGGAGTTTTCCTCTGCACATCAACTAAGGACTGTGAGCATGTTTAGAGGACCACAGCTCTTAGTCTACTGAAGTCAGGACTAAAAGTAAAGGATCAAGGAAGTCGTCAGGTGTGTCTCTGGGTCCACAGATAGTGTAGCCTTTGAGCTGTGTGATAGCCTGTGTCGTACTGAAATGCTTCACTGGTTTCCACACACTGAAGTTCAGAAGTTTTGAGGTTACTTTGATTGCTTTGAAATAATTCTCAGTCGAGCCCTCTTTCCAGCACTCACATGACACACACGTCAGCTATTCTTTCATCCAAATCCAGGCCTGTCACTGCAGCTCTGGACCCCAGCAGCGGGCAAAAAGAGGCATCACTCTAGCATCAGCTTATTGTGAAGGAGCCTAAGAATAATTGCTGATGAAACAGGACAAGCAACGACAATTACTTTGATCCCACCAAGAGTTATAAGACGGAACTGACTGACAATTAATCTCACGCCGCCAGCTTCATCATCCTTCATATTTGGACTGAAATGTGATTCTAATCGCGGGTATAATTTAATTATTCCATTTGGGAGCATTCATATCTAATCCCTCCTTTATTTTAAAAATCACTCTCCTCCCTGGCAATGAGACAGGATGCAATGAGTGTGTTTGAACATCTGTGAAATACACATGGTTTCAAGATTCAAAGCATGAATTACTTTCATGATTAAAGGGGAAATTTATTCAGCCAGAGGAAATTTAAAATTCGAATTTTGAAGTACAACTTTGGCAAATTTCGAAATAATCCATCTGTCATGCATGCCTTTTTCCAGAGTCCAACTGCGCATTCTTTCTCTCGAGCTTGTGGGTAGACGCCTTGGCGTGCGCTGGTACATGGAGTACAGATAATGCCTGATAGGATGATAATAAAATCATGTGGATGGAGGAAAACTGAAGCCTGTAAGGCCTTTACCAGATAGTTCAGATCCTGTTTACAACCTTTGATGAATGTTTGTGTCACATTCAGTTTGGCATAATACAGGGGGGATCAGCGTTGGAAAAAGCCTTAACACACATATTTCCCCCTTTAAGATTGGGTTTGATCCGCAATGAGCTCATTCGCTGAAGCTACAGTATGTGATGTGGTTTATGGCATCCTTCGTACGCATTCCCCTTAAACTCAGCTGACATATTTCATATCTTTAGACAAACTGGGGATTTCAATAAGAGCAAATATACAAAAATTGAGTATGTGCTTTGACTGCACAGCATGACTTCGTAAGGACGGCCTCATCGGCAGCTCACTGAAGTTTAATGAGTTAACAGCTTTTGTTTAGCGGCCTTTTAAGTGTCAGCATAAAAAATTCAAGGAGCAATATGTAATTTATGACTGTCTAAATGAAGTAAATTTAGAGCTCATGCTGGATGCTGAATGAGGCATTTGTGTGTTGGTTAACCAAGCTAAAATCACCATGATGCTACATAATACTGACATGAGAAACACTGTCAGGAAACAGGACCGAATTTGATGGAGCTTTCTGGACATAAAACAAAAGACTGTTGCATTAGGATGGCAGCTTGCGCCTTAAAACAGGGATGTGGGATCATGGCAGCCATTCATACACACCCACTCTCACACTATAGCATGGCATGCGATGAGACGAGAGGAACCTCATGATTGTGTGCCTTTCTAAAGAGAAAATGGTTCCCCCGATGAGAGGATGAGCGGGGAGATGTGGGGGAGAGACCAGCAAACAAGAGCCAGAGCAAGTCTGTGCAAATGCAGCTGAGAGCAGCTTGTATAAGCAGCTGAAAGTGGAGAATGAGCGCCCCCCTCTGGTCGACAATTCTTTTTTCGAGCATTCTTCATCTGTAGAACTGGGAGGCACCAGATCATAAACATGGACAAACAAATAAACAAGGCTGAGGAATCCATTTTCAGAAAGCATTTTAAATTATTTTTATTATTTTATAGCTAATTTACAACAAGCGCTTCACTGAACTGGAACATTTTATTTTGCTCGATATTGTCATTGTTAAATATATTTTTCTGCATCAGTTGACTCTGTTGTAACTTTGTAATCAGTCTTTTCTGTAAAAATTCATATACTTTATAAGGAATATCACACTATGATACGGATGGCTGAGAGAGATATTAAGAAATACATTGAACCCTCAAATAAAGAAATTGAAAACATAGTCAATTCATGGATGTGCCTCTGTGTGTCATTGCTCTTGTGATTCTCATTAATGTAAATGTGTGGACGTTGCCGATATCTTTGTTGGGTGTGTGCATGTGTGTGCACGCGTGTGTGTGTATATGTATGTGTGTGTGTGTGTGTGTGTTGCTCACTCGGAGTGTGCAGATGTTGTTTGAGCAGTGAAACTGGGCTGCGGCTCTGTTGGATTCTGCATCAATTCAGCAGTGTGAACGGCTAAATCTAAAGCCACACGGCAATCCGACATCTCTGTTATATTTACAGCATTTCTGGCCAAGACCCAAGAGCTCTCTCAATGTGGAAAAAAAAAGAAAAAGAAAAAAAAGAAAAACAAAAAATATACAGACTTGAAGATGGAACTGGTGACAGCTCTAAATAAATAATAAATCATAAAGGAAACAAGATAAGACTTGTCATTCACAAGCCTCAGCTGTTCCACTTTGAGCAGAAATAAACAATAAATATGAATGGTCATCAATACTTCTACTTTAGAACAAATCATAAATAAATATACACTTAAAACCTCAAATTTGAGTCGCTTTGCTTACACACACCATCTTTGTCCTGCTGATACCTGGAGCTAATAATGCTTCCAGGGCAAACTTTATAAATACTGTTTAAATCACATAAAACCATCTTCATTGCATAACATCATAGCAGTATTGCACTACATCTTCATGTGCGTGTCTCACTCTCTCTCACTCTGGCACACACACAGGCACCCATTTATGTATTACATATCATATCCACCAGTAGATGTTATAAATGATATTCTCATATGGCATCATTTATATTTTATACATAACACATACTTTCTTTGCCACTTGCACACACAAGCAGCAAATGCACAGTCACACAGACACACGCACACACACACAGCTGCATTGTGTTTCACTTTGTCTCTTCACAAGATCATGTCAAATACGTCAGGCTCTGGCGTGAGGTCTGCTTTACATCGAACACTTCAGTTATTTCTGTGTAGCTTTGTTTTGCTGCGTTTTACAACAATAGAATGGGAATGTGAGTAAATTCAACAACCAAACTGCAATATTACCCAAAGAAACCAATGGAATATTGTTTGGAAATGTTGATTTTTACAGACGTAGTCCCGTTAGAAATTGTCATAAAAAAGATATATATATATATTTATATATATATTTATATATATAGGCCATTTATCAGTTAAACATGACTTAGCTTTAATTTGTGTGGACACAAGAGGGAGAAAGAAGCAGAGAAAAGTGGAAGAGAGAGAATAAAAGAAGACCTATTCCTCCCACACAGAGGAGTTTCCACGCGTAAATGCGCACGATCTGTGCACACACAATAACACGCAGGTACACACACAGACACATGCACACACGCCATGGCTTTTACTCCAGCCACTGGACACAGTGTGTACGTCTGCGGCTGAGAGGGATCTTTTGTCAGAGTGACCGGTGAGTTGCGATGAAGCTAAGAGCTCGGCTGTTTGTGCCTAGAGAGATAACATTCATCCTGGATTCCGACTAGCGGGTCAGAAAAGCCAGTCCCCCTTCAGAGGTGTGTGCTAGGTTACAGCTGAGGTCACGACTCTACCTGTGTGTCACTGGATGGGTGTGAGGGTGTATATGTGCGTGTGAGAGAGCGTGAGTGTGTGTGCATAAGAGTAGAGGCTAAACTGTATATGTCAGAGCATCTAGCGCGCTCAGGACGGGCCTCTCAAGACTGTATCACATCATCATGTCTCTCTACTTCCTTCATGAGACATGCTAAAAAACTCCTCCACAATAAGAAGATGGAGAAGGAAACATACCTTACTTACTCGCCATTGCTTTTCATAATTTTTTTCCTTTTTTTTTGTCCCTTTTTTCCATTGTTTTTGTCTCCCGTCCCCATTGTCTTTGAAGATGCATGCACAAATTCAGCATATGAGTTTTTTATCATTATAATTATTTGAACTGCCTTTAAATAATGCCTCGCAATATTCAACATGGGCGATTGAACAAATGTCAGTCTTGGTCACTGGGGTGTTTATTCGGAGTTCTCACCCAGAACCAAGAAGAAATTCACAAAAAACAGGGGTAGGGGGGCGGGGGCCATTGCAGAGAAAAGACTCCTGGTCATGAGGGGCTCAGCAGCACCTGGGCCCCCTCTTCTCAGTCAGTCTTCCCCCGTTCCTGTCCTGAAACAAGGCAGAGCTGACAGGAGGAGGAGGACAGAAAGCCAGGAGGTGATATAAAAAGAGGGGCCAGTGTCTTTTCAGGACCTCCATCTCAGACATTGGCGCGTGGAGGTGTTTAGTAGGGGGCATGAGACTTGACATGAGCATCCTTACTGCATCCCTTTGTTGGGGCAACCTCTAATCTGCTCAGATCTAATGTCTTGTATCCATATATATCTAGTCTGTGTGATGATCCAGATGACATGGATGACAGTTCACACCTGGCATTAAAATGAATATGAAATGCGTCTCAAGTAATCTCGTGATTTAGAATTCACTTCATTTGATGTTTACCTGGTGGGAAACTGCATCTAAACAGAGACAACACATGTACATATACAAGTTATTTAGCATCACTAAATCACTGTGTTCAGTTTTGCACATTTGGGTGCAGTTGCAGCTGTATTTATAACTGTCGACTTGTAGGTACATTTTAATGCCAAGTGTGCACACGGCCTCAATCTTTAGCCCTGCTTCGTTAAATAGGAATACTGATCAAGTCTTTTCTCTCTCAGTTTAATTACACATCACTATGTTCACATCTGTCTCAGAGTCTTTTTTTTTTGGTATCGTTCTTTTCCTCACTTCCTGTGTTTGTCTCTGTGTTTGTCTTAGTATGCATTTGTCTCTCTGTGTCATTTTCAGTGATTGCCTAAGCACTGACATTGCTGGAGGACGGACAGGCTGGCTCGGCTGTGAGGGTGAGCGGCGGTGTGGGTGTGGTGGCTGTGAGAGGAGGGAGGGGGGCAGTTGAGCGGGTGCAGCATCACAGCCTCTCCCGAGTGGGTATCCAGATGTAAGGCCCTGATTGCTCCTCAATCACTGTCTTTACTTTGTGATAGACCTCTTCAAAGCTGTCCCCTTCCACGACAGCTGCAGCGGGACACAGTATGTGTGTGAGGGAAGGGATAGGAAACAACAGGGAGGGGAAAAAAATGCCACAGGCAAAATAAGAGGAAAGATAGGAAAACATGGAAACAGAGGGAAAGATAAAGAAAAGGAGAAGAAAAGAATCAGCTGTTTTTTCAGGACAGAGTGAGAAAGGATCAATTATACATATAATTTTACGATCTGTAAATGACATCAAAAAACAGGCACATTGATTTTATGACAGTATTTCCATGTCTCCGTCGCTCATATTTATTCACTCTCAAACATTCTTTCAGTAGCTGATAAAATGTCACATGACACCACTGTGCAAGAAACTGCAGACAGCACCGGATTTGCGAGGGAGCCTTATATATTCATATTCTGTCGACCGCTGAGATTTGCCCCAAATGCATCTTAAACGTTAAAACACTCTGAGTCCTTTCATTCTGTTTCTCTTTAAAACTGTTCAGTCATTTCAGGAAAAGGGAAATGAGAGGCTCATCTTTTAGAGGAAGCATGTTTTGTCATTGGTATTAAACAGTTAAAAAAAAAAAAGACGTATAGCATCGCCTGTGTAAACGACAGTGCCAGCAATGTGCACAAGCTGTCGTTTCCAAAGTCTTGTAATTATAAAATGGAGGATTTCTGTGAATGTCATTCTTCATCAAATAGATTACGGATAAGCCTACAGTAGAGGTAAAATACACATATATAAGCTTATGATTACGGTGCTGCCAAAATTTAAACCCAAATCTCACTAGTAAGTATACAGTGTGTATTGACAATAGAATAAAGCAGTTTGGTACAAAGAGATTCCAAACTTGGGGGATCTTCTTATAATTTATGCATATTCTTACCTGAGAAACACTCTAGAAAGTCTTGTTCTAGTTTGAGGGCACGGTCCATCCCTTTCCTGGCCTGCTCCTCTGTCAGACGAGTGTTAATTTCTCTGTTAATATGACACACAAAATCTTAATTATAGCATCTAGTTTCACAAAGTTAATCATATTCATAGACGTTTTTCAGGGCAGACACTTTGACTTGTCGCAGTAGGCAAAGATGCCTGCATACCACATAGGGGACATCATGCTCTTATGCATTCTGGTCTATGGTCTATGGCTCATTGTGATACTTAATGAGACTGAGCCATGGTTAACACACCTGTGATCTCCCCTAATTTGACAAGTCAAGATTTCTGCCATGAAACAGGCTAACTGCTAACCAAATACTTAAAAATAACTATTAGTACGCACAGGACATTCTCCAATGACTTGGGCCGGACGAAGATGGCGATGGGATGAAGCTGAGCCGCTTGTAGTCTGCGTA
Organism: Chelon labrosus; assembly: GCF_963514085.1. Lineage (NCBI taxonomy): Eukaryota > Metazoa > Chordata > Actinopteri > Mugiliformes > Mugilidae > Chelon > Chelon labrosus. The sequence goes on along the minus strand of NC_140350.1, from coordinate 2,239,396 downwards.
CTGCATTGGCCGAGACATCCAGGATGCAGTGCTTCCCTTGCTGCTCAGGCACACATGCAGGGACACAAATGTTGAGGATTAATAAAACTGTTATTTTAGTCATTTATATACTGTAACTGACAGCTAATTAGACAAGAACTCAGGAGAGGTTGCAGCTTATTACATAAACTCATGTCCAAAAGAGCATTTTCTTTTGCAATGTATGTGGAAGTAATGATCTTCTTTAGTCCAACTGGCATTGTTTTCTTTGTTTAGATATCACATGATTAGCCCTGTGATAGACTGGTGGCCTGTCCAGGGTGTACCCCACCTCTTGCCCAGTGACAGCTGGGATAGGCTCCAGCCCCCTTCCTGTGACCCTCTAGAGGACAAACGGTTACAGAAAATGAATGAATGAATGATGGAGCCCACCTGCTCAGCCACCTCACGGACACTCTGGACACTGGTGCCGTACAGGTGACTGTTGTACTGTCCAGCCTCGATGAACCGATGGCTCTGGATGTCCTTCTCCATCTGTTCCCGTGACGACACAAAGTGATAGTCCCGCCCATCGACCTCATACTCCCTCTTGGGCCGCGTGGTGTCTGTCAAGCAAAGAACAAAACAATAAAAACACTCATGTCATTTTGAATCCCGAAAATTAAAGCCATTACTTCTCAGAGACGGGATGCGCAATCTAAAATCACTGCTGGTGGCAGCCGTGACATCAAATAAAAACTAGAGGACAGATCAGTCTCGGTGACTGACAGCATAATTACTTACGTGGGACACAAGATCCAAACTTATCAGGGAACTCAGACAACAGGTCATCATTTATCCTGTCCTTCACAGGACCCAGAATGATGATGGGCCTTGCATAATGCACTTACGAGAAAGAAAGAAGAAAGAGAATCAGATGATTCACAAAGGAAAAATCAAAACAAAAATTAAATTTCACATGAAAGCTTTAAAAAGTCCTTTGTGTGACCTTACCTTCCACTTGGGTAACCGTCTCATAACTGTGTGAGATTTTATCTCTCCCTGGTGACAGAAAATTGAAGCGTTAAAAAAGTTATTTTAAATATCTTAAAATGACATTCTGGTGTGCATGCATGTGCACTGTATTACTATGCACGGAATGTAATGGATTTTCAAATGTGGAGGGAAATACATCAGACGTCATTATTGATAAGGACATTAAAATGTGTTGGGGTGTGCTTTAATAAAGACTGCTTGGGGTTTATATTTGGCAATAATATTCAAATAGTGGTGCCAAGACAAGTGGAGATTAATACCAAAGAGCTAGGCAAAAGTAGGGAATACAGTAAACTGCTTTTAGTCTTCAGCTATTGGTAGTTAACACATTTGCATTACAGTTAATACTAACCCATCATTACAGTATTAACTGTAATCCACCTTAGTCAGTAATATGTGCATACGGTGGATTGTAGTGTCAATATAAATTTAGGATTCAGACTAATTACCTTGAGTGCTCAAGCTGTCTCTACCATGGTCCTATAACAGAGACAAGAGCAGAAGTTTACACACCGAAAGAACCAACCTCATTCAAACACCTTTAATGGACAAGAGAAAAAAAAAATCAATGAAGCTATATATTAAGCTGAATTTGATGAACATACCCTCTCTTTGGTGTTAGCACGAGACCACTCTTTTCTTTCCACCCTGTTGGGATGAGAAAGAGGAGCAAAAACACAAAGCATTTTGCATGTAGTTTGCTACCTAGTTTCAGTCACACACAGAAATGTAAAGTTTAAACCATTAGTCTCACACTCATCAACGGTGAAAGCTGTGTCTGACCTGTGTTTGCTGGGAATGAAGCCGACCTCTTCAGCCTCATTCTGGGGGCTGACCTTACGGGCCTGCCACCACTCCTCGTCTCCGCAGTCCAACACATGCAGCACGTCCCCAAATTTGAAGCCCAGTGCTTGACTGAGGAAGCCGCAGTCCGCAGTTTTATCATAATCAAAAAGAGCCCTGAATGATGAAATAATTCAAATCAGTCATTTAGCAAAATACACTTTCACCAGTTTTCCAAAACGTCCTCTTTCATTTTTATTTTAAGGTGAGAATTACAGCATTTTTTCAAAACTGTTGTTGTGAGGTGTGGTAAATAAAATTCACTCAGTATGCAGGGTGTTTTGCCAGTTAGTACTTTTGCTATAAAATTTATGACCACCACTGGCAGCACTGACCTTCGTGCTTCTTGTAAAGAACTTCAGTTGCTAAGTGAATAAGAAATTATGCGCAATATTTGAATTAGTGTTCAGCCACATTAATTAATAAACTGATTCATCTTCTGTAACTGCTTGTCCTGCGAAGGCTTGTAGCTGTCATTGGGAGAGAGGTGGGGTACACCCTAGACAGGTCTCCAGTCTATCGCAGGGCTAACACAGAGACAGACAACCATTCACACTCACATGCACACCTACAGCCAGTATTAGAATCACCAAGGAACCTAAGGAGCATGTCTTTGGACAGTGGGAGGAAGCCGGAGTACCTGGAGAGAACCCACGCAGAAGTGGTTTAAAAGTGCTTTTGCTACTTTGCGTTGTTAAGTTGTGTTACTAACACCTCCACTGGTGCACTGGAGTGAAATGTTACCCAACAAGTTCACTTTCTGCTCCAATCTTTTTTTAGTATAAGCAACATGAAATGTCTGTAATACCGGCTTTAATTGCTCACCAGTTCTGGATAATAATAGCTGAATCAAGTTAAATGCTGAAACGGGAAGAGCCTCAGGGCACCTGGGCGTCAAGGACTCACCTGGAGTTGGGCTAAAATTTTTATATAGGTAGCTAGCTAGCTGTCATCAGGGGAAGTGAGTACAATGCTAATGCTAGGCAGTGACAGCATTAATATAACTGAGTGATGGACATTTATCACACATGACAATAGACTCCTGAAGCTCACAAATGCTGAACTGTCTGTCACCTATGCTGGCATGTAGTCATAAATGTTGACTGGTTTATTGCTTCTTACACTGTATCTGCTTGGATACAGCTGCTGAATGTCATTGCTCTATCACAACATCCTGTGATTTCCTATGACTTGTTTAGATATAGTTTAGATCTATGAGTCTATTGAGATTTATGTTATATTTTCTGTTGTATTGTTGTGTTCTTTAAAGGTATGTGACTAAGTTCATTGTTACTGTTCCTTGGAGTTAAACAGATGAATGGACTGGGTAGCAAGACCAGAGTATACAGTCAATGAGCATGAGCAGACCTTTAGCAGATAAAAGGGTATAAAGCATAGCATACACCAATCAACTACAACATTAACACCTCCAACCACTATGATTTATGTTCTTCTGGGAAACGTGGCTCCTTGAATTTTTGAGGCTGTTAGTTTGATCTCTTTCACTAGATACTTGATCAATTTGAGATCTAGTGAATTTGGAGGTCAGGTCAACACCTTGTGCTGTTCTTCATGTTTTTTTAGTTGTTCCTAAACTGTTTCTGTGTGTGTGCCTGTGTCAGGCTGCATCCTGCAGGGGATGGCTGCTGCCAATCAAGGAGTGTCATTGCTATGGGGTGGGGGTGCCTGGTCTGGTCTAGGTGGGTGCTACATGTCTAAGTAACATCCACATGAATGCCAGGTCCAAAAGCTTCCCAGCAGAAAAACTGAATTGTCACAAGATGGTCAGTGTTATTTACTTATCCTGTCAGTGGTTTTAATGTTGTGGCTGATCGGCGTATAATATATTTTATGTATAGTTTCTTGATAATCATACTCTAGTGACTAAATCATACCCTCACTTTCAACATTTCAGGCTTTGCACGTACATTGAATATTCAAATACAGTTGCCATAATGACGCTCTAATGGATTGCTTGCTGTGCTCAAATAATGACTAAATAATGCTGACATTTTCTTTGAATAAATATGTTTTACATAATGTTGAATTTTATGCAGATGCATGCATTTTTAACAAGATTATTAACAACCCGATGCAGAATCAATCACAATATTATTTCTTCAAATAATCCAAATTGAACGGAAATAGGAGCACGTATTTTAAATTATTCAAAATAACTGAACAGTAGATACGTAATTACAGTTAAAGTTGCACGACAGCTTTGGATTTAGTCTATGTGGAACTGAATGCATTCATTAGCCTAAAAGCCTTGTCTTGGAGTCACTGTGATGTGTGTCATGTAGTACCCAAGGTACTACATCTGCTTTAAATGTGACACCTGATGTAGAAGCCTCTCTTTGGGTTACTCCTTAGTGTTGTGGTCCCAGAGCCCATGCTGCTGTTCATCAGCTGTTCCCTCAAGTCGTGGATCTTAGCCTCAAAACGGCTGTACTCTGAAACAAAGCAACATAAACAATACGAACTTTACAAGCGATGCAGTGATGTCTCCCTATACAAATTCCAATACTTTAAGTGAAACAAGTCTTTCTTTATCTGTGATTACTAGTCCCACTGTATGACTCAAAACACTAAAAACTGAGTCTATTTAACTATTTAACTTGTTTGTCAGAAGCACTATGTATGAAGGTGTCTTATTGATGATAGCCGTGGCTTTACCGTCAGGTCTGTACTGAGCAATGATGGTTACTGTCTGCCCAGCGTTCTTCAGTGCTGCGGCTGCCTGTTCGTGTGTGGCCATGCGCAGGTCCACGCCATTTACCTGACACACATACACAGCACAACTGTTAACAACTACACACAGTATCAGTGTGTGTCACTGTAAAATACATTGGCGGTATAGCTTTATGAAGAAAAGTGTAATTACACTGAGGATCTGATCGCCCTTGTGCAGTTCTCCGCTAAGGTCAGCTGGACCCCCTGCCAGGATGAAGGAGATAAAGATTCCCTCGCCATCCTCTCCTCCGACAATGTTGAATCCCAGACCTGTTGAGCCTCGGTGGATCAAAACTCGGCGAGGCTCCCTAAAGGAGATGGAGGAGAGAGAGATATCGATAATACAAATAGAAACACTAATACCACCAATCCTCCAACTACTTCTGTTAAAAAGTCTCATACTACTACTAATAAAAAAATATGTAGGTCAAAATGTATATACTGTATATTTTTAAGGATCATTGCTCACCTAGGGATGTCATCGTCTCCCATCATGCCGTGCAGGACAGGAGAAAACCGACTCGGTGAGGTGGGAGTTAGGGCTTGTGGGTAATCCGATCCAAGATAGTTAGGGTGGCTGAGTTCAGTATCCATATGGGAATATGCTGGACAATTACACACAAGAGCAAAGAGATATAAAATACCAGGAGAGATACTGTACACAGATATTTAATATCCTACATTATATCGGCTCGCATTTCTAACCCTTTGCTTTCCCACTGACCAAATGCACTTGTGCAAAGCGATATGGAAAATCCTCATGTAATGAAAGCCTACCACACAACAGTTAAGCATGTGTACCCATGCTCAGGGCAGACATGTATCAGGAGTTTTTTCAGGTTAAAGGAAATGTTCTGTTTTTGTGAAGGATAAAGGGGAAGAACCCGTTGTACTTCACAAAAAGAAAAAAAAAAGGCTCTGAACCTTCAGCTTTTACTTTTCATAGGACTCGCACAGTCATCTCTGGTGGTTTAGAAAGTTATTCTCTCTATTTTTGACCACTGTTCCAAATCTGAAGGAAACTCTCTTATTTTCCGGTTGACACACAGTGGTGGAGGTTTACACAAAAACACAGAGAGGGGCTTACTGCTGGTGAGGTCCGGAGGGTTGTAGGAGTTAGTTAGAAACAGGTTGTTGGGCTTGGCCACCCTGAGGTACACCACCTCGGCTGTGTTCTTCAGAGCCCCTACCGCATCCTCGTGCATCACATCCTCCAGAAACACGTTGTTCACCTGTTTATAAGCAGAGAAACATAAGCAGGATGACAAACTGCAAACTGGAGTGACCCATGCTGTCTTTCAGGGCAATTTTAACTATTTAAATTATACTCATAGTAATATCAGTTGCTCACTGTGATAGTAATTCTCTTTCTTGATAAGTGAGAAGATAAATTCCTAAGCTGTAATTGAATACTTAATGAAACTGTCGGCCTGACGTAGTTATAGAAACATGTCTCTTAATCTATATATACAGACAAGTGCTCCTTGTTTCTGTAATCACACAGTTTGGATTCAAAAATGAAAAAAATAAAAAAAAATGAATCAATGTCTTAGCCTTGAATGAATGGATGTTAAGGAAAGATTTCAGTTTGTGCCCAGTATCATTTAGTTAGTATTTGCTTTTTGGCTTTGTCCCTGGCCTACATTTCAGTGTTAGTATAGTCTGGTCTCTGCCAGAAGTAACAAAAAACATCTGTCAGCAAATTACACTTTTATTGAAATAAAATAAAAATTCTTATTCATGATCACTGTGTTTTTACTATCAGGTCTGTGCTGAGTGACGATGGCTAGTAACTGCTTTTGTCACATGCATGTCCAGCATTCTCAGAGTCGGACTCTGTACCTTTCCACAGATTCAATGTGAACAATAGCATCCTGCCATGTCTCATTTAAAGGTAAGATGTTGGCTGAGGCACCATTTAATAGACAAGCACCATTTTGAAGTAGCTGGTGTTGTGATCTGTGTTCTCCACCAGATGGCAGTAACGCTACTTGGGAATAATGGAGACATAACTACTGGCAGACATTTATCCCATCCCACACATCTATTAACATATTAATGAAAATAATGTCAGGCCATGAAAAATACTGTTGTGATTCATCTTGGCTCTTGATACATCACTGTGGCTTAATGTATGTGTGTTCATATGTGACCATGTGGTTTAAACTCGGAGGCTGTCAGTGACATGTACTGTATGTGTGTGGGCGCAAATCTCTGCATACTGGTAGATATCTTATATGATTGACCGACCGCTAAGATCTTGTCCCCGATCTGCAGACGCCCATCTTTATGAGCCGCCCCGCCTTCAATGATCTTGGTGACATAGATGCTGTTATCTCCTGGTATGTGCTGGTTTCCCATCCCTCCAGCAATGCTGAAACCTAATCCTGAGAAAAGGAAAAGATGAGAGAGGCAGAGAGAGAGCAAAGGAGGTTCGGGTTAACGCAGAGGAGATTTGTTAAATCTAATGGGCACAGCTTAGCTTGGATAAAGCATCTGTGAGCTCACACAAAAGCAAAAACACTAGTCATAACTTCCACTTACCTTTAGGCCCTTTGATTAGTTTAATTTCAGTGACTTTTTCAGCTGCTGGTTTTCTGCGCAGAACGTAGAGGCGGACGATAGCACCTGCCTCCTTGAGCGCCTCGACAGCTTGGCTGTGTGTCACTTCTCTTACGTCAACATCATTCACAAATAAGATGCAGTCGTTAACACTAAGAAATTGAGAGAAAAGCAGAGACAGAGAGAGACTGTGGGCGGAGGAGGGAAAATACAGCATAGGCTTTTGTTTTGGTGAAGAAACTGGGAGTAATCCTCCACCAGAAGAGGTCAGGAACAGTCAATCTTCTACTATAGCCGTGTTTGGGATCCAGTTTCAGCAGAAACGTCTAGCCCTTTTCCACCCAACTCTCACAATGCAAAATTAATGAGCACAGAATCCCTGCTTCTATTGATCTATCACTATAGGGGAAGCTACAGTATATCTTCTTTGTGTTAAGTGTTAGTAGAAATTATGAGAACTTGATATGTGAAGTGAAAGTGGCAGCCTATGCTCAGTAGAGGAGCTAATTTTAAGTGATGAAATAGCAGTAGTACACTTTTTTCCTCCAAGGGTTAAGAACTGGTTAGCGTGACTCCATGTGTTCAAAAAGTACGGATTTTACGGCCATGAAATAGGTAGTGTGTAAAATCTTCTCTAGAGGTCAGCCAGACATTGAGATAGACTGATACACTCAGATTCTGCTAACATCTTCATACAAAGGATGCATGTAGCAATGATTTATAACTTCTTTTTTTTTTTTTTTTAAATCGTGCATTGATGTGTCTTTTTGCCACCACAAAGCGTCATTTTCTTTGTGCTTTCAAGGATTTCTAGGCACGCATTTATTAAATAATTTCTGGATAGGAATCTGCATACTGGATGAAATGTTCCAAATCAGCTCCAGTAAAGCACACTCGCAGAGACCTCACAAGGTTTTTGAAGGTTTCTATTCCCATTTTCAAAGACTTTTTCAATCAATCTCAGGAGCCACAGAGACGTTTAATGTGGAAGAATCACCTTGACAGGAAGAATGTTTTTGTTCTTGATTCATGCAAACCGTCTCAAAGCGAGATACATTTTATAGCAGCATATTTAAGGTTTTATTAGACTTTGAAAGAATTTAATTTTAAGATACTTCTTCAAAATGCTTTTCTCATGGAACAGAGATTAACGGCCAAGAGAAAACACTTTCTTGTCCACATTCAGGCAAGAGTTTTTTATTCCAGTTCTGCTTTAAACTCTGAAGTCATTCCGAGTGGACATTTATAGTAGGTCAACTGTAAAGAGGAGGATGCCTCTGTATTTGTCGTGTTTATTGCAGCAAAATCAGGGAAATGACTGATAAAGAGCAGCTTTTATTCAGAAAGGCAACTTCAGTGGGAAAACAAACATATTATTACATGTTCTTGATTGTGCTGAACAGAAGGTGCATTTGCCACAGTCTAGCTGGTAATAACACGTTGGTGCTAGCTTCTACACATTTTCTCAAATAAACAATTTCGCTTTGAATTTTATCGAGCTAATCCTGTAGCATCTATTACATTTTTAACTTCTCTTTCCAATCCATATAATATGTAAAAAGCAGCAACTCTTCTATCATGTGCAGAACAGTATATGGACTGGCTTTACACTGACACTAAATCAAAATGCAACCTTTGGAGAATTGCACACATTTTTGCGCATACACTCTTAAATTACCTGTCTTCTCTGGGGTTGATGCTAACAGGGCTGGACAGTCAGTGTACTATAGTATTGTGTTACAGTACTTTGCACTTAAAAAGGAGATTGTACTTTTAAAGCTTCTTCTCTCCTGTAAGTATGTTCACTGGTACAAAAGTGACAAAACACGGTGTGAATGTGTCAGGAAATTCAGGAGCTTTTGATGTCTTGTGTGGATGGTAGGTTAGCTTTGTGTTTAGTGTGTGTACGGGTTTACCTCAGACGTCCATCTTGAGCCGCAGCTCCTCCAGGTATGATTTTGGTGATGAAGATGCTGGGGTCGTCACCCACGTGTGGGTTGTCTGTTCCCCCCGCTATGCTGAAGCCCAGGCCTGAGTTACCCTGCAGGAGCAAATTAACAGTTATTATTTGATACATCAGGGGGACATGTCATGACACCTTTATGGACCGGTGACAGAAATGAAATGATGGATTGTTAATAAATTGTTGGATCTATCATTTCTAAATAATAATTACAAACACAATTTAAATAGCTCAGATTCTCACACTCACTCTCTCCAGTGTGATTTCCTCATACTCGATTTCTCCTTCTGTCCCATTCACCTGTGAAAAGATGTTAGTTTAGTGACTTAGAATTAGGAGGTCCTTTTATTTCAATGGACCCAGTAGAATTCAGTCCAAGAAATCCTCTGGGCTTGATCATCACGTGTGAACCATAGTATGTAGTTGATAATGCCAGCACTATTTCTTTTAGCCTAATTTGCCTTACAGATGAGCGACTCAGCGTTACCTCTGCAACTAAGCAAGTCCCAGAGGAAGTGGGAATTTAGGGAACTTCAGGCTTCACTGTTTTGGTGTCTGACCTAGAAAACAACTTTTCTTAGTGCTGTAGTGGTGCAAAAATACTGCTCTGTGATGCCAGCCTTTTCACTGCGGAGCCTTCTTCTCTAATCCCACGCAACTCCTGATAATGTATTCACTGCTTTCATTTTAGAAATGGCGTCATTAATGAACTCTGAATCAAATGAAGGAATATTCTTTTCTGTCAAAATGTATATCAAACTGAGAAACCTAATTTAATTAGAAAGATGTAAAACTAATTACTTTTATTGTTCGGAGTGAAACGATGAGCTACCTGGATGCTGAGAAAGAAATGGAATTGGACAGATAATACAGAATATGAAGGCAGCGAAGTTGGCCACGTGTGCGAGTCTAATGTTATAATATAGTAAAGGAAAGATTAAACATAATCCTTACGTATGGGGAGCCATCGAGTGTGTCAGTGTTCACCACCACTGGAGGAGTATTTCCCTGGAGAGAGAAGAAACATTATTAAGAAATAATGGCAGACACTCAAATGTGAGGCAGCTCCTGACTGAGCTCTCAGCGTACCTCTGAAACCTACAGTCACAGCCAAGGCTGATGGCCATTTCAGGTCCTAGCTGTGATAACACTGTTGTCACTCTGCTAAAGGACAGAGAGCATTGCGCAGTTGCCATTTGTTTTCATCCATTCACGGTTGGCACAGAAATAATTCATGCTACAATTCATGTTTTTTCAAACTATTGATCTCTGCTGAAGCTGAAGGCTGAATTACAGTGTTATCAGTGCTGTAAACGGCCATCTCGTAGAACATGGATGTCCGCCCCATGCCCTCCAGTCGTTCAAAAACAGACCTCTCAGTAATTCATATGCAACCACACTGACAACACCTCACAGCTCACTGGTGGGATGATGAAGACACAGAAACTTGGTAACAAGACACTGACAGACAGCAACGTCGGCTCACTTGATGGTCAGTTATTATTAAAATTTTGTGCTGCACCCATTATGATTTGTGCCAGGCTGAATCTAAAAGTTTCAAGGAGTTGTTCATCAGGAATGTAGTGATAAAGGAATGAAAATACAAGATGGCAACTCAGTGAGAGGACAGGGTTTTTGGCATTGTTGTGGTGTGGGTTTACCTGCCAAGAATCATCTAAATTGTCCCAGTTAACCTCTACACACAATCATCATCCAGCCTATATATGTTCTCATTTTGTTATATTCTTATTCTTTCCAGAATGTTGGAAGATGTTCAAACACTGTTATGGACAGGACTCTTTGGAGAACACAGTGACTCTCCATGTAAATCCCTGTGTTTATTTCTGTACCACCGCTGATTAGCATGGAAAAGACACTGTGCGTCTAAAGTGCTTACTGAACAGGAAACAGCAGCATAAAATCAGCCTGCTGACCTTCACAGTCCTGACAGCTCTGACACACACAAACAAGTGCACAACCAAACCCAACACATTTTCTCAGCTTTTAAGACCGACGGTTTCACATTCCTGCCCAGTGATCTTTATGCGATGCAGTGGCTAATTCATCTTTACACCGACTCGGTCTGTATTTAAATTGGTCAGAAAGAAAGAAGAAACACCCAATTCAGTGGTTTACAAAAAAAAAGATATAGATAATACATTGTACATATGTACATTTAAAACAATGGCACAGTTTTAAAATTCATCCCATGTATAATGCAGGTACAGTATACAAAAATCAAGCTTTTGATATAAATTGATCTTCCTTCGAATGATCCGATATTGATTCATAAAATCCGAATAACAATAAGTTAGTAAATATTTTTTAGCTTTAGACTCATTAGTCTGACTTAGACATGCAAGCCTTTGGTCCTTTGTGAACCACGCGAGTGTCTAGTGAACCAACGTCAGCTGAATCAGATGCATTTGGATTATTGAAAGTGGCCTGCACCATCTATGGAGCAGACCTTAGCTTCTTCTTACTAAAATTGTCCTCCTCTTTGGGGGTCAGCTCTTAATGTTACCATTCATATTTTCAGTAATGCATAAGGTCAAAGATTCCTAACACAATTTACGGTATTAGTTCTCTGAAGATCTTGTTTATAGACGAACAAATCTAATGTTGTCATTGAAATATCTTGAATCGATATTGATTTGAATCGGAAATCAAATCAAATGGGGACCTTGACAATTGTAATTGAATCCATTAGGAAAATCAGCCGTGATACTCAGTCCTGATTAAAGGAACATTGAAGTCCCAGTATTATTAGGCAGTTAATCAGTTAATGCTTCAATAAAGGAAATGGCTGGCCATCTTCTGATTACAGCTCCTCATACCCTTAAAATCTGCTTCATCTCTCCTTTTACATCATTGTAAATTAAAAAACTTTATGTTAACCAGTGTGGTAAGGTGTACACATTTATATATATATAAACATATATATGTGTTTGTGGCATGAATTAATTTGCCGTACATCTTCAACATTTAAACTATTTATACTGCAGAGAAAAATATGATAATGGAGAATTATTTGCCAAAAAAGATGAATACCACCTACCACCTTGGTAGCCACAAACCACACACACATGAATGAGTATCACTGGAGCTTTTTGTTGGTAAATTTCCGTTGACCTTTTTTCACAGCAAACATTTTGCTGAACATGCAGGTGATCCAATTTTCATTAATGGTGGCTTTAATGGTTTCATGTAGGTAAAATGTAGGTGTAGTTAATGACATTAATGATGGCTACATCTCAGTCAGTGTTCAAGTGAGCCAGTGTGCTCAGTAACAATGACTCAGGTAAACTAATTATTGTTATTAATTCAGTCTTCAGTTTTTTACACAAGGACACCATTTTACGCTTCAAACCCCCTTAGCCATTAGAAACCATCAGTGTTGAATGGTGCTAGTTATATCTATAACCATTATAATGAGAAAACATTCATCCACGTAAGGTGAAGGCATAAATCTCTCCCCCAGCTCTCCACAAAATGCCAGAATGCTTTAACTATTCTATTATAAGAGAGCCTGTGCAGAGCTTCAACCATGTAGTTGCGTCCAACGGGCGGTGCTGCTGAACGTTACGTCAAATTCATCCTTATCTAGAGAGGGAAATAATGAGTATAGCCAGCAGAAATCTAAGCCTAGTGCAGGCAGTTTCCCTGCAGGGATTTCGACACAGCCCTCTCTCCCCTGCTCCGTGCTCTGTCAAGTCTTTCAACATCAGGGCTGTTAGGATTTATAGTATTTGGCTGCTCTTGCCCACCTATATTTTAGCACCACCTATTCAGTCAGCCCGTCCTCTGGCATGTCTCTATAGGCAGCACCATCCACACCCAGACCCTGATGGATTTTCTGTATATGCACAATATCCGTGTTCAGACAAATAAAACAAACAGACTGATTTTGATTATTGCAGTTTCACATAGCTGTACATCTCACAGTGTTGTGCCTAACACTGTTAAATATTCAAGTGTACTCTAAAGAAAGACAGATAAGTGAATAAGTGCAGTTTAAGACTAGAAACCATGCGCCTGCTCCTTCCTGAATATGTAAATCAGAAGACATCCAAGTAATCTAATCAGTCTCTACTGCTCTGTGCACGTGCACCTGCAAACATGCACATCTTTCTGCTCATAACCAATTCTGCACACGCTTAAACCACTAGTCTCTTTCAGTCTGATGGACATTTTTACTTGTAGTGGGTAAGAGGGTGCCAATAATAATGACAGTGACTTGTTTAGTTAAGCCTATGATTTTTTTTCGTTGCAGTTCCTGTTGAGATTAATGATGCAAATAATACTTCAGTGTAGTCAGATCGAGCAATGTCACGTGTTGGCTGGAACTGGATACAAACCAAAGGTTGCATTAGAGAAGCTTTAATGCTGCGTGTCCTGCACACCTTGCAGCGACTGGAAAGCCTTTTACATATAAAAGCCATCCGGTCAATAGGCAAGCCAATGACCCCTACTGAAATACGCAATGTCAAAAATAATGTTGGACGTGATAGTAAATAAAAAGGTTGATGTGACGGCAGCAACAGAGTGTGTATCTGAAGTGCTGTTCTTCTGTTAAGGTACAGCCAGATAACAGCCCAAATAACTCCACATTGACCCTTACTTAGGGCTGTGCAAGCCTGTTGAATGAGACGTCACTCGGGTGATGTGTTTCGTAAAATGTAATTCTTGGTACGTTAATGGTGGGAGACTGTGCTACATCCGTGCTTGTCAGAAGGTTTTACTGCAGTGACAGAGGTTCATTTTAGATGTGTTTCCATATTTGGTGGTCTGTTTTCTATTAAGCGAAAGCAGGAGTCACAAAGGCCCTATTACTACACATGCACACGGCCTGAGCAGGATTTGATTACTATTACCACATTTGATTACTCAGGCTCACCATGATTAAAAGGTCTATATGGGCCTTAAGTGCAGCCTTGACCTGCTTTGATTAGCCTTGTATCTGTGCACAAAACAAAGCCATAGTATCACTAAATCGTAACTGACTTTGTTGGCCATTATCATTTTCATAAAGATTTGTCCAAATATTTTGAGGCATAATTACAGTAGAAAAGAGTTGTTGTTTAAAACACGCCTACCATCTTCCGATGCCGATGCTTCTTGGCTTTCCGGACGTTGTTGAGGAGTCTGCAGCCCATCTTTTTGGCGTACCACACAGACATGAACATTTCGCTTCAGTTCCAAAATTTAAATCATCAATACTGGGGGGGGCAAACCCTGCTCACGTCCCAAAGTGACACTCACGCCAACTAAGAGTGTACTGGAAGAGGTGGAGTTTACTCTAGAAGTATCTGCTTTCAGAAGCGCCACAAAGTACCACAAAAGTATGATTGCAGAGTGAGCCATTAGGTCTAGGCCATGCCATAGCAGCTGATCAGAAACCACAGAGCGTCCAGACTGCCTCAATTAAGAGATATCATATTTCAAATGAAAACATGTCCTTCGAGCTATGCTTTGCTGCAAGTCAAAATAAAACATAACACAAACCATGGCATCCTCTAGAAAAGGGATGCATGTTTTAACAATTTCAAATCCAGAGCGACAGCTCAATTCATGTCGTTTTCTTGCTGAGTCGGCGCTGGAGACGTCATTATAAAAATGAATTTAGCTCCTCATTATCTGGGATCCACTCGTCCTGTTCTTGGAAATCACCAGTCCAGAATAAAAACTGATAAACAGATCCTTCCATTCTTCGTCGTCTGTGGCAGTGGACTGTGATAGCGGTGCCTTCCTGCTACTGGTCTGTGCTCAGTGAGAATGCAGTTCATATTTTCTGCTGCTACTGTACTATACCCCTCCCATACCCGCTGCTGAGGGAAACAGGAGCGAGCAGGGAAGTTTGATGGCAATTACTTAGCTGTCTCTCTGTATAATGTTGACGCTGGTGATGTGAGAGCGGGAGGACTTACAGTTTGGCTGAACTTAGAAGGGCAAGCAGCTCAAAACTGGCCTGACTCTTCCTAGGGAGCACTTGAAACTGAGAGGGGGACTGGAGACTTGTAATCCCCAGTTAGTCAAAAGAGTGAAAGCTCAACAGACAGCAAGGGTGGAGAAATGTAGCTTGACATCTCATCTTTTTATTTTGTCGCCAGGGATTTTCTTGTTCTTAGTTTTTGTTGTTGTCTCTTTTCCAATGCTATTTTTAATACTGTGTACAATTTTGCAATGCTTTAGATTAGATTAGATTCAACTTGATTCTACTTGCAAATCCATATTTTCACCATGTTTACTGGTTCTTACAATTATTTATTTTATCAATTTGTCCAGAAATGTACTTTCTGAAGCACTGATCTGCAATTTTGCATTTAAAATATTAGTTTAACTGTAATAATGTCAATAGATGTCATAACATTTTTTTTTTCTCAAGCCTCCATATCATGTCGCCGTTTGTACCACAGAATTCTTGAAAATAAGGGGAAGAAAAGGATATGTTTGAAAAAAGACATGGCTTGCCATTTCTTTTCCTTTACCATGAATAAATTTATCTTTCTAAAAGACAGATGGATCGACAAGCGCGTAATACACAGCACCACAAGCACACGCACACAGATTTATGTAATGGCATGCTGAAGGACAAGCTGTCAGCTGACGTCCTCATTCTGTTGAATAAAATCTCTCCTTTTACCTATCTAATTTTCTCACCCTTCCAATTGCAAGGGCCTCTCTATCCTGTACTCTACGATTCAGCAAGAACAGCTATTCTTCCCTTCTTTCTGCATCCATGCTTTCTTTCTCTCTCGCCTCTCTTTCCCAAAGGACCTGAGCTGAGGCTGCACAGTAATTACATCGAAGCTGCGGGGACATATTTAAACATTTATTAAAGAAAAGTATGGAGGACGGAGAAAATGAAGATGGGAACCAGATCCAGACAAGGGTGTAGAGCAGAGAGGGGAGGGTTTAATAGAGAACTCTCTGGGAAACACTACAGAAAACAGTAATTGAATCCTTACATTAAAAACTACTGTCTTTTTCCTGAGTGTCAAACACATCTCAGAGGGTCTGACTGTTTTGTGTGAAAAGGATTTGTGGGAAAAGGATTATGTTTAGTCGCAGTTCGGTGGTTATAGAGGAGAGGAAAGCAATATGCATCCTTTTTCACTCGAAGAGACAGAGTATAACATAAACCGGTTGGTAGGCGGCTTCAGTAAGCACTTTGCACCTGCTAGTTTTCACTCTCGGCTTGTCAGGTGAAGAAAAAGGGGCTGTGATAAATGCTGTGTAGTGATTTCAGCTAGAGACCTACAGTCATGATAAACGTAGCTTATTCATTGTTGAAAAACAGTTTTAAGACAGACCTCTGTATGTAAAGGGAGAATGTTATGAAAAGAAAAGGGGCTGTCCCCAAGCAAAAGAGCTTTAAGAGATAGAATAGCTTTAGCATAATTGTGGTATTTTACCCCCTTTATCAGAGTCACACACTCCCAGGGAAGCCAAACTTAGCTCACTAACTAGAGTCCCAATGGATTCACGGCAAAGGTAGGACAACATCTTTTCTGCAATGCTGAAGACTTTATGCTCATTAGCCTAGCTAAAGCTTTTTTAACAACCCCTTTCTTATTAGTTAAGGATAAGAAAACAAAAAATACCTATGTTTTATACACATTTACGTATGTGTTTGTTGTCAGTACATCAACCTTACATTAGAGCAGTGTTTTTCAACCACTGTGCCGTGGCACTAGTGTGCCGTGAGAGATCATCAGGTGTGCAGTGGGAAATTATTCAATATTACCTAATTGATCTAAAAAAAAAATTTAAAAAACTAATTAATTATTATCTGCAACTAATATGCCATTGTCAAGTGTCTGTGTGTATATATCTGTCTGTGTACATATGTAAGACTTTTTTCTTTGTGTTTATTTAATTCCTATTTAAGACACTTTGACAAGAATGATATTATATTGTTAATATAGGCTACAGAGTTTAATTTTTTTAACATTTTCGGTTGGTGGTGTGCCTTGTGATTTTTTCAATGAAAAAAAATTTACCCTGGCTCAAAAAAGGTTGAAAAACACTGCATTAGACCACTGAGAGAAGCACATAGTGGAACATCAGTTTACTGTATCTAGAAAGAGGCGGGACGATTCATCAGTACAAGGACTGACCAATATCAAAAGTTCTGTGAAGTGAGACCAAAAAGATTTCTAATCACATTATATAATAAGGTTTTAAAGAATTGATGTAATTTGAAGCTAAAGCACCTTTTTGCTAAATCATGTACATAACCCAAAGACCTTCTCTTACTTGCCAAACCGTTGCAGTGCTTCCAGAGACAAACCTACCCATAAATCAATGGGGCCTGGAGAGGCACTGGCAAACCCCGCGCCATTAAGGCAATAAAGAGACAGACTGACGACACCACCTACACATCAATGACAACCACACGGGCACTGCAACGGCTGCAAAGACATCCACGCACTGAGGCGTTACTGTAATGCATCTCAAAGACAGTGCATGCTTTACTTAACCAGTGTGGAAAATTGAATGCATACATCCGCAGAATGCAGTACTTCTGTATATTTATGGAGGAGCATATACATACGCATATTTCTTACTGATGACTCTATGTTGAAGGGTGCAGAATGTCCCTTATGTGCAACTGTTTAATTATTAGACTACTATTAGATAGGGCGCGTTCAATGTCAGTGAAAGCTCGCAAAGACAAGAAATGATGTTTTTTTTAGAGTTGCTGTGTTAACCAGACATGGAGAGGCTGAAAGCCAGATTCCGTTGTCCACTCATTTGCTATTCTAACTAGCTTTTGTGGTCAGGTTTCTTATTTGTACTTACCTATGCATATGTATATGTTTTGTTTTATTAAGGTAGGGAGGAATAAGTAATGACACTAACTCCTCTACCATTATATACATGATTTGCCTTGCAGACAGACACATAGGGCTAATGCAACCCATCTGATTACTAATATATTGGATTGAGGAAGCAGCATAGCCGTCTTTTGAAGGTTATGAGTCACTCTGTACAGTCTAACACTGACACCTACAGGTTTCGGCCTGTCCTGCAAAACCATTACATCTATCTATAAAACCCTAACCCTTCCATGTACCATTGGAGGTTTGACTGTGAGACACATCAGGATTCATTTCATCTTTACTCATCTCATAGCATCATGAATAGTTTTACACTGCTTTAGACACTTCTACTTTTAGATTGGCATGAAAACTATAGTACTGTGTTCAAACACAGGAGTAGAAACATGAATATATACAGTAAGCTCCACAGTTCCAATTATACGATTTATAGTCTTAAAATAGTCATCAAACACAAGAAGCAGAACAAATCCGCCAGACAAAGGAGATTTGAATGACAATGAGCACGAAACCAGTGATATGATCAGGAAAACAGATGACCTCATACTCTGGCAGCACAGATAAAATGGCGATGAATGGGCAGATGTTTCTCTCTGCAATCAGACAGCCAACCATTGGGGGACACCAAATCCAACAAGACGAGATAAAAAACAAATAAATCACACGGATGATGATGACCAATGATGATGCCGGTAGCGTCGGCGGAGCAGCACGCATTGCTGCGCTCTTACCAGTGTGGAAACAGCGGAGGTGTACATTGGAGTGTGTCCCGTAGACATCAACACAGGCTGCAAAACAACAGAAGGGAGACGGTAATTGTGCAGGGCAAGCAGCTGGGCAGAGGGGAAGAACAGGGGGTACCAGTTTGTTTTTTGTTTTTTTATCCTTTAGTTATCAATACATTGTCTATTTGTAAGCGATCTACAATAGTAATATCCTATGTGTATGTTTAATGCACTTGCTGTACACAAAGCCATTGTAAACTTGCAGCAACATACCATTTAGAGGATATACAGAGCAGTTTGCTTGAAATATGTATTAAAGACACACTCACTGTACACTGTACACTAAATGTACTGTAATTTTCCCAAAATATATCAGTCGTTACATGAACTGGTTCTAATAATTGACAAAATTGACACATGTGGTCATGAAAAACAGTTGCAGAAATATATGATCAATAAACAACACCGGTGGGATTGTTGTTGTTGCTGTTCAGAACAATACACCCTGTGCCTATGAATTTTACAAACGGCAGCATTGCAGTATTTTCACATGTCACAAGACACTTTTCCTCCTGCTGGAAAAGTTTTTATTGCAACAATGCATGTCCTTAAAGAATGAATGTCTGGAGCAGCTGTATTTGCTGATCCAGTACAGTACCTGTGATGTGAGGTGGATTCATGCTGATCCTAATATTTACAGACACTCTCTGTGAGTCACTCTTTCCTAATATAGACATGAGCCTTCTATTAATGGCTCCATTGGAAACACTGCCTTGCTCAATGCCAAATCGAGAGTAGATGTAGCGAAGTAGAGCTTTTAGGTTGCTCTAATTTATTTAATCACACCATTCCCACCAAGATTTTTCTCTGTGCTGAAGTGTTTTAAATAGGCAAATTAGTGCTTACAAGTACACAATTGCTACGTTTACGTGGACACTAGTATTCCAGTAATAATCTGAATAATATCCCAGTTTGAATAAAAATGCCTCCAGGTAACTAACTCAATCAGATCATACTGACCTGATAGGAAATCATTTTCAGATAGAGAAGGGTGGTGTAAACCTTCTGATAATCATGTAAACACTCGATCTGAGAATTTCTCTGGTTGGAATAAACACCTTCTTTCTGCACATAGTTGCACCTTGCAGGCCAAACATCATGTGACATGACAATTTTTCGATGAGGGAGAGAAACATGGCGACGGCAAAAGAACAAATTGTTCCAACAAATGTTTTTTCACTGATGGAAGACACTGGAATCATTGAGGGTAGCAACGTTGAATAGGTGCATCAGTCTCTATTGAATTAATACAATGTTATTAATAAAGGGGAAAACCTGTTTTTCTTCTGCTTATATTTGTGATAGATTTGACCCCCACAGCTGGCATAATCGTTTTAAAAATGTTATATTCTAATTGATGTATGTACATAGAAACACATATGCCTTATTGGAAATTTGTTTAGCATCCATGTAAACAGCTGAATTGGAATCTTGTGTTTAAGAAAGAGAGTCCATGTAAATGCAGACATTATCAGAAGCAGGGGCAAAGGAGGGAATGTTGAGAAGGGGAGGAGACTAATACGAGATGTCAAACTAAAACTAATAAGCCATGTCAAACTTGGAAGGGTGTTTGATTCAGGTCAGGGTATCCAGTGATGTTCACAAATTAATGAACGGGATCACTAATTCAAAAGGTCAGGACTGAGCCACTATGAGGTCATCATGACTCAGAGTAAGGAAGCAGGAATCAGGCATCACTGTCATCATCATCATCATCATCATCGTCATTTCTCTCATTATCAAATGTATCATCATTGCTAATAACCTCTTTGTTAAATTCAAAATCAGCAACATATTGCAATACATAAAGAAAAAAAAGAAAATTAAATTCTTCATCCCCACAACTGCTTTCCTATTGGGAAATAAATAATCTTTTATGCAGTGTAGCTAGAATACAACCGTACGGTCATGCTCACTACCATAAGTCTGAGTCATTGCCCATACACACCCATCAGCCTGGGATTGAGTTACATCTTTATTTATTTATTTTATTTTTGCTTATTCAAGGGAGCGTACCACTCCCATTACATGATGCAAACAGTTCACTTTGAACTAAGTGAGTCCAGACCTTTTGTACTTCATAGTGTGTTCAGCTCTCCCTGAAGAGAAACACAAAACTTCATAAATAATAGCAGTACTCCAGAAATAGAAACAGGGCCAATCCTGGTTCCCCAAACAGTGTGAACAGCATCAACGTGCTCCCTTTCATGTCATAAGAAAAATATCCTGAAGACAGAATTTCGCTGTGGTGTAGATGGCTTTATAACAAGGTCGCTGTTGTGATAATTCAATATTTTGTTGCCTTGCCTTGACCTTGGATATTGCAGATTGCTGTTTATGAGAGCGTTTTCTGTGTCACATGCAAGTTTAGATTCATATAGAACATCATGTGGAGTTTATTTGTGCAGATGGGCAGAAGTCTCGAATGGGACTCTCATCTCTAATTCAGCTCTTCTTTATGATTTAGATTTATAAAACTGCAGAATTTTTACGCAAAGTATTTGCCTGGAGGAACGATGAGGCATATAAAGACAACAAGCTAGCAGGAACCAAATACACTATTAGACTTTAGGATTCACTTTTTTTTTTTTTTTTTTTGCATTTATTGCCAAACAAAGATCTTTGACTGAAGTCACCAAATTCTGCCCACGCTTATATTGTCAACATAAATAACCAGTTTATGATATTTTCCTTGACAACAAATCTGAAGTGGCCCTGAGGGCTCAACTCATTGTAACTGAGGAAAATGCATGCACACAGACAAAACACAAGCAAACATCTCCACCGCCAACACTGTTGGAAAATGATCAAAAATATAAGCTATTTATTGTCTTTCTTGATTCATTATTATGACAGATTTGCCATTAACTCTGCTGGATTTCAGTATGTCCTTGTGCTTTCTGTTTGTGGCATTTTTTTCTAAATGCTGCAATCAAATTAGTTGGAGATCTTTTCCTAATTTTCTTGTGTTTTATCTATTTGTATATGCTAAGACACAAAGTGCCATGCAACAGAAAAAACAGCAGAGCATTACTGTAACATTTGAGTTATATCCCAATTCCCCACTCGGTTTCTGCATAGCGGCCACAAGCACATTTTTTGAAAGGCAAATAGCTGTACTTAGGCAGTTTTCTCTACATCACTCAGACAAGAGTAAATAAATAGTGCATTTGTCAGGGACTTCTTTCAGTTGCGGATCAATAAACATTGTTGCATTAGTGAGTATTTATGGCAGCGGGACAGTTTATGTGGGATTTATATTGACAACTTCAGTGCCTATGTTCATTATGATAAAGGGACATGTCACCACCTAGTGTTTGGACAATGGAGCTCTATATAGACGAACAAGTAAGACTGCAAGGCTACTTTTAGACAGATAAAATACTTTTATTGTTACCTTTTGAAGAGATTTGTCGAGTTGAAAATATAAAAATGTCACCTATATTGTTATTTTTTTTAATATAGGTGCAATTTATCTTCAGACTTATGGCATATACTTTCGATATAATTACTATTAGAGAATAGAATTATATTTTCTGTATGTTAAGTCACTGATGAATGCCACAAGCCCCTAGGACCTGACTGAATGAGTCAAGTAATGGATCTGAAACACTGTGGGCACATATCACATTTTATATTTTCTCTTATACAGTTTTCAATGACCTCATAATGTCTGATTTTACAGAAAGGACTGAGTCTCCTGCCTCATCACTGTAATAAATGGTGCATCCATCAGCTGTGAATAATTACTGAGCCCTTGGCATATGCTGGATAACAAACTCCGCTGGGACCAAGGGGATTATTCAAAGCGACAAAAAAGGTCAGAAAAGGAAGTAGCACGTCTATCCTTTGTCAAAGCAAACAATCAGATTTTTAACACTGTGTTACTAGTATTATCATGCTGTCAGCTTGAAAATCAGAATATTTTTTTACATTAAAGTGAGAGATATGGTGTTTCTGATGCATCTTTTCCAGCCGTTAAGTATATAGTACATGACCTCACACCAACATGGGCGAGGGCTGAGGTATATTTTAACCAACAGCGGTAAAGCACACTTCTGATTAGCCTGAAGCTAATCATGAATGAAGATTCTCAGTCACCCAGGTCATAGTTGTCATAGTTGTTCGCTTGGTGAGTGGTGAAACATCCTTTGTTTTAGATAGCTCTTAGGATATATGATTGCTTTTGTTTTACTTCATACACAATTGAAAAAATTGCTTGCACTATGTCTCTTGATGAAACAGTAGAAGGCCATGAGCTGAAACGTGTCAGTCTAACAAACTTGTTCCATTTACTTCAAGTGTTGCTTGAGCTTTGACCATTTTGTATATCTGGTTATATTGTTTCCACACCATGCACTGTGCTTGAAAGTACATTTACACCAGAAATACAACTCCACTTACATATCAGTCCAAAAATAACTCCAAAAACTGGTATGAAACAGAGCGACATGTGCCACCTTTCTGTTGCCAACCTCCACCGACAGCAGCGGCTGCTGGATTCACACTTCACACAAGCCTCTTAGAGTCAGAGAAAAACAGACTGGCAGACAAAAACTGCAACTAGCAAGTTATAGCCAGTGCTCCCTGTTTTTTTTTTTTTTTTTACATATAATGTTAATTCCACTCACTTTCTGCAATATTCCTGGGTTTCACTCACCTGCGTTACTCACATGTAGTACTGATTTGATGCTTATTAGTATCTCTGGAGTAAAGCGGATGCTTTGTGATATATAATGAGTCCCTGCTGGTGTCCCATATGACGACTGGAACTGACTCTACAAAGCTCAGGTTTTCAATTTGACAGTATGCCAGTATGCCTAAACCTATCACCCCTCTTGGCACCTTTAAGGGGAAATATTCATGGCCACCACAGCTCAAAATGAATGGGCAGCTGTATATTTTAACCAGCAGCGGTAAGGCACAATAACTCAGCTTCTTTTATTTGCTCATTTAATTCCAACATTTTAATGGGCATATCTCATGTTTGAAATCAATTTAAAAAATACATAAATAATTGATGCAAATACAAACAGGAACTTTAAAGAAGAAAGGCTGTTAAATAACATGTGTGGGCATATGAGATGGATCATTATTAACTGGCCATTATAGCTTACACCTTTACATTTGTAGCTACAGTAGGTATTTGTTAATGCACTCAAGGTAAAGTGCTCAGGTTACTACTGATGTCAGCTTTATCTTTCAACTGTGTTTCCCGTAGCTCTTGTGCAGCTGTCCGTGGTAGTGTGTCCTTCATTGTCACGGATATTAGATTTAACATTCATAAGATATGTGAGGTAAATGATGTTAAGAAGCAGTTGCACTGGGAAATCTTATGATCATGTCCGGGAATTTGCATCCAAAAAGGTCTTGATTACGTCTTCGACTTGAAAATGTGACTGCTCCTTCACAGAGTCAAGCTTTCCTTCCAGTTAATAGAAAATAATCACTGTGATTGAATTACAAAGAAGAAACCTAAGCATTTATTTCTACACATATTATCATACTACATTACACGTCAGTCCGTATTTGGTTCTGTACAACGCCATTTGTTATTAGTTTTCTTCTGCTAAACCAATAATGAGAGCATTTATTTCATCGTAATAAGAATTCCGATTTCTGTTGGACATTAATCTGTTAAGATTAACGGGTCAATGACCACATCCTGAAATGGTTCAGACGATCAGGTTACTAATGTAAATCCTGAGGGCATTTTGTGTCCACTTGTACTTTGATTTTCATGCTGTTAAGTTTGGATATCAGATTGCCCGATGTGCATTTTCACATAGGTTGACCTGACACTTATAGGTGTTTGGGGATGTATTTATTCCTCATAAATATATTATATTCCTATCAAAGTACTTATGTTAAGGAATTAAAAAAGGGAAACACATTAAGCATAATGGATAATGTGTTGTGTGTAATTTACATGAAACTAGATTTAGAGAGATGTTATTGCTCTCAGTGAAGGAAAGAAGAAGGAAGCAAACAACGTTATCTGTCTGCTGAGTGAACCTGTAAATGCAGATCAAAGATTTGGATTGGCAACACCCACACTGTCTCCAGTTTTATTACTTTCCAAACGATTCCAAACGTTATCACCTTAATACTTAGAATTATCCATATCTGCTGTAGATACAATTAGTAGTGTGTAATTGTTGATCTGCTGCAAAACAATATCTGTGACATACTCAGACTGCAAAGTGGTTCACATTATGCCTCTCAAAGTCAAAATCACCTCACTGATGTCACTGAGAACATTCAGTGCTGCAGTAAAGATAGAATTGTGATCTACTGGTTGAGGAACGATTATGTGTGATGAGCTCCCCTGCATGTTCTCAAGGAAGTGTGTGCTTGTCGAGCACCGCCTCATTCGTAAGTGTTGACAGCTGAGTGCATTGTGCTGTGGTAATCGTGTTACATATTGATCAACAATGCGCGTAAGTGAGTGTGTGTCCTACCTTGACAGGAGAGATATGTGTATGCGGTGTGTAGCCGTGTATGGCCTCCATGGCAGCAAGGTTCTTGTCGCTCATATGAAGCATCTCTGCACTTTTCCCTGGAGCCAGATGTGCTGGGCTGTGCTCCAAGGGGGGCGTCTCCTCATCCTGGTACCTGTACTTCTGCAGAAACACACGGATACAGATGAGGTTGTTAGTCTGGAATGGTCTCAGGAAAGGAGCAGCCATTAGGTGATAATGTTTAAATCACAAACAGAACTCCCATTATTGTAGCCTTTCACTGGTGCCTGACCTCCTTTAGTTATTATCGTGCAAATACACCCTCTCATAAAGGCCACAGAGCAATATTTCCATCAGAGCATCATCTATATGCAAATCTCACATAACATGTGTGACGCCTACAAGTGCAAAGTGAAGACATCATAGAAACAGAGGCCTCAAAGTGTTGCCATTGTGTGCTGAGCGAAGCTAACGTCCTCCACAACCACATGGACCAACCAGAGCTGTGACTCATGAAGCAGATCATGCAGCTTCTTCCTAGTAACCTCACTCCCCTACCGATATCCCACACCTGGGCAGCCTGCCAGCAACCCACTGTTTTAGCCACACATGGTAGGTTTCATTCTAGGCGTGATGACACAAAATCTGCACACAACACTTTCCATCACAAACACATGAGAAGGGGGGTAGCATCACAGCAGAGATCTGCCACACTGTCCTGTAGCTTAGAGCTTGGGTTTTCTGCAAATCTGTACTCAGCCCTAAACCCCCCAGACGAACAATGCTCCACTGTGCTGCAGTGCAGATGTGAAGCAACCCATTCTGACAATACAAACATTTTGGATGAAATTTTGAATTTCTGCTGGTGGCCCGATCGCTAAAGTTACCACTCTTCCCTGTCTCTCTTTTATTTATTTATTTTTTCATTTTTTTGAGGGGAGGCAGACGGGAGAGGGAGGTGCATCACTGAGCCCTGTCTCAGACAGGCTGCCTAGCAACCAGAGCAGAGCAGAGATTGCAGTGCCACAGTTGGGGCTGCCAGCATCGGTCCTGGATCACATTACACTGAGACAGCAAGAAAGAGAGGGAGTGAAACAGAGATGAAGATAGAGGAGAAAGTGAGGGGGATGGGTAAAAATGAAAAAAGTGAGCCCATCAATAATGGGACACACAAAACAGCAGCATGGGGGCGGGTGGACCAGGGAGAAAATGAATAGTTGCTGAAAGCACCGTTCCATAATTACAGGTTAATAAACAGGGAACAATTGATTTTTCTTGTAAATTAAGCAGTGTTAACTATCATTGTTATGTTAATGTAAACATAGATTAAATGTTATGTAACTGTACACCCCCTATAGCCTGCTGCATAATACAGATTTATTCAATATTTTCAGATTAACTTTTACTAAACTCTACAATATAATTTCTGATTTGAATAACAGTAAACTTAAAAGATTAATAAATAACATTAATCACTGCTCAAAGTAGCCCTCAGCTCTTTGGTCTCTGCTGCCTCCCCCCTTTTCCTGCATGACCAGTATTCATGCTGCCATGTTGCCTTCTGTCCCAACTGGTGGGGGATGTGACATTCAATTCAGAAACATGGTGAAGCAAGTGTCCTTCTGGGGAGAGGTTTAGGTGTGTTATCCCCTGACAAGCAAATAGTGTGACGATGTGCAATAGCAGAAAAATACTGTTTAAAAAAATGAAAACTGGATTCATTTATTTTTCGTGAGCAGATAAAGCAAAGACAGCGAATTAATGTGAAGGAGCATTTTCCTTTCATTCATACAAATTTTTTGTTGATCAGTAAAGGGATCCTTAATGTCTGGTGAAGGTTATTTTCATTTCAGTTCTTCAGTAAGTATTCACCTGGTTTTCCAGCTACAGTATGAAAATGAAAACTTGTTGAAACACTGCTCAAAATGGTATATAATCGTAATCGTATCTTTCTTATCTGTACCGTAAATTGTTTCCAATACGCTTCACGATTTCACACAGATTAACTTATCAAATATTTCTGAACCAAAAGACTTCCAGTTTCATATATCCATAGTAGAAAGAAGTCTGAAGAAGAAAAGATACCTTTCTAACATGGTAGTGCTGTCCTAGACCGGTAAAACATGACCAATATGTATTGACGTCATTTTTAAATCTCCATTCATGACAGTCTACAGAGAATTAACTGCTGTTGTATCCCTCATTTAGAATGTTCCTTCAAACAGCTATGCACTTAATTTTGGTAGTAATGTGAGATATTTCCCCATTCAATTTTGCTGATAAATTGAAATACTGTTTAATATTATCCTGTTGTTTAGTTTGAGGCAATGAACATACCTCTGTGCCAGTAGTTTTTGTGAGGTTGTACAAAAACGCCTTAATCATATACTTTCATTTGTCTCAGTTAGGTAGATGAAAGCCTGGAAATGTTCCAATTAAAGGCTATAAAAAATATTAATGTTTAACATCCAATTGAATAGCCTGCGTTTAGTTGTTTTATAGAGATACGGTGGCCATATTTTTAATGCAATCCTAATAAGGATTAATGGTATTAAGTTGTATTAATACGTGGTAAATAAAATATAACATCTGTTTTTAATTAATATAATTCTTTCTTTCTTCAACAGCTGACTCTATAAGCAGTCCAAATAATTACCTCTTCAACAAAATCCCTCTGACTCGCCAATGTGTTATTTTATACATATATCATCATGCAAGGAATCCACTACATCTTTTAGAATTTACTCTCACTGGTAAAGGTCATCATGAGGAGAGCATCCTCAGTCTGCAGTAGCTGTTGTTGGCTGTCCTATACAGTATTAAGAGCAGCCCACTGTGCGGCTGAATATGCTGTTCCTCTAATGGTTAAATGTGTTAAGGTAATGTAGAGCAAATGTCAAATGGCATCTACCATCATCTCGGTTTGTAATTCAAGGGCTAGGCTTGAGCTTTGGAATTACTGTGCATTAGGTAATGGAATAAAAGCTAACCTCGTCTCTCAGGCATATAATTTCCAAGACAAGCAGACTGCAAATGCATTTGACGTGTAAGGGAACCATGAGA
Organism: Chelon labrosus; assembly: GCF_963514085.1. Taxonomy (NCBI): domain Eukaryota; kingdom Metazoa; phylum Chordata; class Actinopteri; order Mugiliformes; family Mugilidae; genus Chelon; species Chelon labrosus. The sequence goes on along the minus strand of NC_140350.1, from coordinate 2,211,129 downwards.
AACTCTTCAGGTAAAAATGAAAGACTGCAAATCTGAAGAATTTACAGAATTTTAAGCCTCTGAAAAGGAATCAGTGTATTTTTTTTAAATGATAATAATTTTATCACTGTTATGCTGCAACAAGGAACACACATTTCTCCTATTCTGGCCGTTGCTAAATGATATATGGTGATAAATTGTTTGAAACCAAACAGCTTGTTCGTCAGTAATATACATAGTTTTTTTTTTTTTTCTTTCAAATAATGTATGTGGCTCATCTACAGACTATACAGTCTGACTATATTGGTGCACATTGTCTTCACACTCTTAAGAAGATAATGTGTAAAAGAGAACAACTATTATTATTTCATCACTTTACAAGTGATCAGCAACTGAGAAGACAATACATATTTAACTTATTATATTTATTATACTAATTTATACGTATTTATCTGTGGGGAGTTGGGGCCGTATTATACTGTAAAACACATTAGCAACTATTAGGCAACAGCTAAGTTCTGCATCTAGACACCTTAGCATTTGATCTTGTTATATGATAAAATTATAAAATAAAAAGGAAAGGTGTAAATGAACTCTGACATATCAACGCGCATCTCAGGCACATGTACTGTGTGTAAACCTGGGAGTAAAGTATGCTTGCAATGTAACGTTAAGTGTCTTGTTTTCTTTTCACACTGCCTCAGGAATGTTTTGGTTAAGTCAGTTACATTATGTGACATTGTGCTCACTGAAACGTATACTGTATTTCTGTGTGATGTTCATGTAAATAACAGCCAACATGGTCCTTTTCTGAGCATTGAGTAGGAAGAGGCTGCTCAGACAAGTTGCTGTTTGTTTTTACATATTACACTGTAGATATATTGCAGATTCACTGATGCAGGTTGGTCATGGAGTCATGTTGGCTTTGCACAAGCCACTGGAGTCATTGTCATCTGAGAACTTTATTTTTGCTAACGCTGACATTAATGCCAACTGCAGACTTGTTTGCTAGCCTAATATATAGTGGCCACAATCACAGAAGATTCACTGAGACATATTTTTAGCACTGCAAATATTTTAAATATCTATCTCTTTACAGTGACCCGGCTATAGCTTTAGCTCTTCCATAAGCAGAGCTATAGAAGTTAATTGTACACCACCCCAACACATACTGTATGTAGACCAGAACACCTATTGAATGTGAGTGAGTAAACCTTCACACCAAGATTCTTGGCCCAATAAACCAGCCACACTTCAGCTGAATACTTTTACTGTCTTTAAAATCTGGCATCATGTGAGAAAAATGACACACAGCATCATGACTCCATATCGACAGATCACTGAAGACAGAACATTGTTGGTCTCTGATGGTCATCTGAAATGTCTCTTTTCCACCGCAGTCCATTAAAAATATACGGTCATTGTTGCTTTCTCAGTTGATTTTCACTTGCAAGTGTCTTCATAAGTGCCAAACCTCAAGCACAGCTTTCATCTCATTTGCATCATCACGATTGCAGTTGCCAGCCAACACCTTCCAGATTTTCCCATGTATATGTAAGCCTCGGAAAGACGGAAATTCACTCATCTCTTGCCAATGATAACCTCAGACTGTTCTCCAAGGTGTTTCAGCACAACACGTTGTCAAGTGTTTGTATCCTGTAGCTATGTATGCTTCAACAATAACAACAGACTTTACATTTACCGTGAGGCAGAGTGCTTAAAGCTGCACCGGGTGGGGTGTTTATGTAAGAACCCATGCAGCCAAAATCAAAAAGTGAAACTACAATAAAGCAGAGCTTCTTATCCCCCCCCATGGAGACGTTCTTGATTTGCCCTCTATATTTAAGCCTCCTGTTGAATATAGTCGTTCTAATCTCTTTGCAAGGCTGAAAATTAAATAAAATATTCTACCTGAAAAACACTTAAACCAAAAGTAGATATGGATCTATAATTTATAACATATTAATAAATGTAGTGTCATAAATTAAGCTAATGTTCGTATTAAAAAACAAAGAAAAAATGCTAAAGAGTCTCCTGGAGTCTCCAGAGTAAAGATTGTTCCTATTGTCAACACCTTCCCTATATGCTGTCCCACAGGGAGAGGAATTAGATGTCCAACAGAGCCATTCAAAATATATGCCTCCAACTTTAATCAAACATACAAAAATACTTTCAGCAGTGCATGTTTTGAAGCTTATTACTGTCCTAGCCAACTTAAGACTTCCTCTAAAAACAAAAATAAAAACCCTAAAGTGCTGCTGGGCATTCTTCACCACCAGAAGGCTTGTTATGTTACAGTGAAACCAAAAAAAAAACTCATAAAAAATAAATATAGAAAACATTTTTTTTTTCTTTTACTCCATGGTTACATCCTCATCAGCACTGTTGTATTCTTCTGTACATTTGGGTCTTAAATATTCACTTTTTTATTTATGTTCATCTAATCTTAATGAGAATCTGAATCTGTGGGGTGATTCATCATTGATAAGACCCACACAGATGCATCATCCTCAAATGTAATAATCAGATTAGAGTCATAGATTCAGTTTATGGTGCCATGGTGGATACTTGGCTATGGTTGTTCTGCTGAGTGTTGTGCAAGAGGGACGTTTCCATCTTGTCTGTCTGGAGCCTTTTTCACAAGAACTTCATGCTAATTTATGACGCAAGAAACACTGGCATTATCCAGCTAGCTCATGTTAAATAGATCACTATTTAAATATAGAATATGTACAGAATAAATGTTTAGGCCAGTGTGCCTTTATAACATAATATAACATTATAAAGGCACACCAGGGGCCAGCTGCAGCCTTGTGGTTTGAGAAGAGAGCCTGGGACCGGGGGGACACTGGCTCAAACCTGATAGGAATGAGCAGTGCGTTCCTCTCGGCATTCATGTTTGAACTAAGGCACCTAACCCCCTGAGCCATTACAAAACTTTAAACACAAACTTGACTTACATGCAGCTAAATATAATGATCCAACCATGAATAAATGCTCTGTGCAATTTGCACGTCAGGTGCAACCTCAGACAAGGCTCAGTAGTCATGCTTATTTCATCCCCTCCCCCTCTGTCCACTGAAACATGCACACACCATTTTTATGCTGAGTACATACATTTTCATGTATGTTGTACTTGTAGAGGGGGATTGTAGTGTTAAACCTCATCAGGCTTGTGTTTTGCAATCACACAGGGGGAGGCCATTTTACCACACAGTGCTGCAAAGCCCCTAATGGTTTTATTAGAAAGGAACACGCTATAATAGAAGCAGAGGATGTTTTCTTTTAGATCATCAGCATTGCTTGCAAAGAAGCCTTTCAGATGCAGAGTAGTAAGTGTAGTAGAGAGAATACAAATACATATAATAACAGCCCATTTCTCATGTTAAAAGTGGACCTGATTGCACCGACTGTACAAAACCTGCAAATGTGGCTGATGGTTCATTTTGTCTTTTGGAGGCAAACGCTGCCTTTTAGCTTATTTATATCTTCTGCTTTCTATGAACACCCATGTTTCTGAATGTAAGTAACTGACTTGAAGTGGTCCTGTGCCATTTCTGCACCACTGATGTGCTCTAGTCAAGGTTTTTAGTGGCGACCCATGTAATTCAGCAAGCCTTGCTGTTATATTAGATTTTAGTGGAGTGGACATTTTATAGACAATTGATGTTGGCCAAATTTGAATATAGGGTTTCTTTAAATTAAGCCATAATTCTCTTGGAGAAGACTCATGTTCTGCACAGTCATCTCATTAGGGTCGAGATACACTGAGACAACGTTCGGGCCACTTTCCGGTGTCGTCCCTTCGGTGGGCCTCTGTGGTCCTGTTTTTTCCTGGGGTCTGACTAGTGCCTAGTGTGTCCTGCACAAATGGCACTAGTTAGACCCCTGGCTAATTCAGTATGTTGACGTGAGGGTGGAATGGGTTAAAGAGAGAGAGATCTCACTATTCTGTATTCGAATGATCTGAACATTCAAAAACACAAATGTTTTAGATGATGGTCATCTAAAGGGTTTTAACGGTTCATAGCTCTTCTTAGTTTTCTGGCCACCCACCTATAAGCTTCTTTGGCTTCTCTTGTTTTTGCAGTACGTTCAAGTGCAACTTGCCCAAACACAAGCGATGTGAGGTGGTGTCACACTTGGCATTTGTGGCTGGTAGTTGTTTGATGGTGGTTTGGTATGTCCATACTTTTTGAAAAACAGGGTTCACTTTTATGAGCAACACCTACTTGTACTGCTGTTATTTATTTATTTATTTATTTTTTGTCATGGCCTTGATTGCATATTTGATTGCAGATAAGCAGAGAAGAGCATTGAGGCAGAGGCGACCCTGAATGCCTCATCTGAATTTGAGACCTGAACAGAGCAAAGCAGTTTTGGCTACTTCATGTTGTTGCTGTATTTCTCCAAGCTTCCTGTCAGAGCCGAGGCTCACTGCTCTTCATAAAACAAGATGACGCAACCAGCAGGATAAAATGGTTCAGATCCATAGGAAGAAGGAGTGTAAAACAGTTGCATTATGGATGTAACACCGTAACACAGACCAAACCATGCAGTGTAGCAAAGCATACCGACTCCACTTTGATGTTACCTTCTGATGCTTTCCACAACATTACTTCTAATCATTTGATTATTTTGCTGGTAATGAGTGGCAGTAGGTCGCTTTCCTATCCATTTTCCAGTAAAGACATCTCAGAATCGATTCTTAGGATGAGGTGATTATCGATCTCGATATCGAGATGAAGGCACACTGATCCCTGAGTCGTAAATCATTCATTACAATAATACTTGGCTTCCATTAAATCTCAGTCCTTCGGCTAGTTTATGTTGCATGGCCTTCAGTCTAAGCACTGCACTGAATCGTAAAGACAAACTTCAGCGGGGAAGGCCTTTTTGATTAAACGTTGTGAGGCCATCGATGAGCATTAAGCATAAAGGGGAAATTAAATCACTCCTGAATTATTATAACCAACATTTTAATTAACATTCTGAATTTAAAATTACCTAGTGGATTTGTTCATTTTTTTTTTTGTTTAAGAACAAAGGTTATGCAAATAAATAACCAGGGAAGATCACCTTGTAAAAATTACCAGTCATCTGGTAGCCACATTAACATGGAAGTAAAGCAAACACAGACCTGGGAACTGTAAAAGGTAAAGGTGGGACAAAAAAACAAGGACAGGATATAGAGGAGTGGTGAAAGCATATTGTTGCAATACACTACATCCCAAAGAACCAAATTAACAGTAGCCCATGAGACTGCAACAGTATCGACTGGACACAAGCTGTTAGAGGCCCACTGAACCTGCATGAAGCCTGTACACCAGGTTTTTGTACATAAAAGAACAATGCAGAGGTTTATCTTAAATCCTGCAATGATTGACTTGTTATGAAGGACAGAACACAAGATAAGATAAGATAAGATAAGATAACCAGAGAACATTTACTGATCCCTTGTAGGGGAACTCTACATTATCAAGGACTGCAAATGTAATAATAGTACGTTATTATTATACTATTATTACAGAATAAATGTTAGCTGTGGAGTTACACTTCACTGGATGGTCGTGATAACTGTGGAGGCAACTTGAATCTATGGGAAGGGAATTCTGATACGTTTTCCACAGGGAAGACTTGGTCTCTCAGATGGAGATACGTGGGAAGATACGAGCCAGAAGGGAGTGATGCATGGAGACACATGGGATTATCTGCGCTTGTAATACCCAACACTGAGCACAGCGGGTGCACCTTTCAGAAACACACACAGCAAACACCCACAGTAATTTTACTGGCAGTGTCTTTCAAATATAGAATTGCGCCCCAGCAGATAAAATGTCGAAAAAAAAACCCACACATAATAACCAGCTATTTCATGGCTACATAGCTAATAAGGAAGTGAATCCAGCAGCAAACTCAAAACAAACCGAAATGTCAGGACTGAATCTGCAAGCAAATTATCCGCGGCTCTGTACACATCATTCTGGCAAGAGGAGGGACAATTCCTGGCCAGAGCCGACCAGTGTAGTCAAGATTTGGCTTCGTAAAGCTAACGGACTATAGCACCATGTGGAGGGAAACTCTGAGCCTGCTGCCATACTGGAAACACCTGAAGATGGGAGGGAGTGTGAGTGTAATGTGATAGACAATCAGTGAATGAATGAATTTTCTCTCTCTTGCTTCTGCTCACACGTTCTCTTCATGACAGAAAAAAAGGCCATACTGCACAGAGCTAAACACAACAGCCTGTTTATTGCTGATAAGCAGTTTACAGCAACAACAACCGTCTGGTTCGGATTCATCAGTGAAGGGAGAACAGCACTGTTTATGCTACTTTACTTCAAGATGGGGGATTAAGCTTCTGTTGCTGCGTTCCTCGGATGATGAATGATATTTAAGTGGCCCCGAGCCATAAAGTGCATCTCCCAAGGTCAAAAGCATAGCATGTGTTTTGCTTTGCAGGATTGCAAAGTAAAAAAATTAACCAGTGGTGGATTGTTAGTCCATGAGGAGGAGAAATCTGACAATATTTCACTTGTAAGTAAGCATTAATGGTGATGAAGAGCTATCACCAAACACAGCCTGTCTGCCAAGGATGCTGTTGCCTACACGAAAATCGGCCATCCATGAGCCAGATATGAAAACCCAACCACGCTGTGATGTAAAGGTAATGTGTTGTGAATGAGCAGGTACCTGAAAACATATGTACAAGGGAGGAAGCCGTGGGTGAGTGTGATCGCGGCACTAATTGCTATAGTGTCTGTGCAACGAAAAAACGCGCGCTTCAAATGTGCAGTTCAATCGCAGGCGAAGACAATGCGACCACAAAACAGTTCCCTTACAAAGGCCTTTTCATATGTATACAAAATGCATAGCCGCTGCTCATTCTTACCTTGCACCCGAACATAAGAGAGAGGGTCCGGTTGCTGCAGATGACCTTACACTGGCACATGACCGGCGAGAGACACTTTAAATTCCTGATAGGCAGAGACATCAGTTCAGAGCCTCACACCGAGCCCACAGCACAGAGCCAGAGCTCGTCGGTCCGCCGCCACTTGACTCAGAGCCGCCGTGCAATTAGACGAGAGTCGCGGAAGCTGCGGGGGGACGGAGCGGGGTCGGTGATGCCCGTTAATAAGCGGGCAGCCCCTTACAAATGTGTCCGTGTCAGCACTATGGTCCAGTATTTTTATATAACTTCACATCATGCATTTTTTTTTTTAGTCTAAAGGTTTGTCCCTATACGTTTCCACGTTGTACAAAGGTTTAACACTGGCCGCATCATTCATAATTTGCACACCTCTCTTTCTCCTCCTCCCCTCGTCGCTCTTTCTACTTGATTGACCGTAAAGTTTCTACTTAAAGCGCAGCTGGAATCTTAAAGGAGAGGCGTGAACGGAGTAAAAATACAGTAAGGCTGCATAGAAATAATAGTGGTAGTACTATTTAAAAAAAAAAAAAAAAAGAAGAAGAAGAAGAAGAAGAAAAACAGGATTCTTTTAAAAGCAGTGGAACCTGGGAAATATTTATGATCACATCCCATCGCCTTGCTCCCCCACCACATGTAACAATGTGACTGCTGCGCCACCTGTTGGGTCATTAGAAAAGTGCTACAGGAGCTGTCCAGGGTGCTGAAAGATTTCAGACGTGTTGGCAGCCCTGGAAGGATGCAAAATGTCTTCGTGTAAAACTGTCACTCATCAGCACCTTCTTGTTTGTGTTGGTCATCTTGCAGGATAAATGCAGAGTGCGTTCACAACAACAAGCAGGGGTACCGATGCATGAGCTTAAACAAACACACGCACCCTCACAAATAATTAAACAAGTGAAATAAAGTGACACGGAAAAAGAATGCATACAACCCTGCTGCTGCTATTTTTGATTCTCTCACCACACACTGCTGCATTTATTTGACCCTGACAGTTGCTTTGCAGGTATTTTAGATATATATGCAAGCACTTATCAAAAAGAAGCTATTAAAAAGTTCCCCGACTAAGAAAAACATATATAAATCAGTTTAGTGTAATTGTTCTACAGTTGTGTTGAATAGAAAACCTGCCATTTCCACTCATAGGTCTGATATGGCTGTTCAAAATTGAAAGTAAATCAACCTAAGTTCAAACTATACTTGAACAGTTTTTCATATTTTTGGTTTTAGTGATCTCCCTGAATCCCCACACCGCATTAAATCATCCAACACCTAAAAGAAGAAAGTAAAAGAAGAAGAAGAAGAGGCAGAATTTGAAAAGTAAAATAACACAGCTTGTTTTTTTTTTTCTTTCTTGCCAAAAATCGTTACGTCTAACCAGGCTTTATGAATGCCTCGTTTAGTTTTCATGTGCGTTCCACGACTCTCCACTTCACTGTGTGATTGTGCTGACATGGTGAGCCCACAGGGTGGAGCGAGAGAACCAGGTAGGCTAGATTTAAATATTGTGCATTCATCTCAGGACCGACTGCGGCGCAAGGCTCAGTGCTCCCGGGTGACGTCAGCTTTAAATCGAACACAGAGACTGTTCCAAATACACCAGTCTTTTTTTTTTTTTTTTTTTAAAAAAAAACCTTATCACACTCCCAGAGAGATGGGGATATTCTGGGAAATCTACAATGTGCTAAAGACATCAGCAGATTTATGCCTGGCCTACAGAGGGACGTCATAAATTTCAACACGTGAAGACTACTAGTGTCAGTTTCTTAGGAAAATATTTTTTACAGGTAACTCACTCAAAGACCAGAGAAAGCAGGACATACATTTTTAATGATTCTTAAAAAAGCTCCCTGTATGATAATATGATTTCTAGCACTATAGAGTGAAAATCTGCACAGAGAATAGTCAGCCTTCATCACATACTTTATTCTCTCTTATGTGTAGTCGGTGTGTGATGTGTAGTTTGTGTCTGTTTGCTTGCTTAAGTGTGTGGGGATAGCCTTGTTCACATTGTAGTCCTCCAGATTTTAGACTATGATTTACCTCCTAACTTTATTCTGTGACTCCCTGGTCACTTTAAAAAGCCCTGAGACAACTTCTGAAAGCCATAACCGTTACCATGGATATTGCTTTCAAAAAGATCACACTCTGTCCTTGATTACAGCGGGGAATGCGTTTTAATAAAGGGCAGCATTGACTGTACACTGAAAAAGATTGCACCAGTGACTAACAGGCTTGCAATGGGCCACCTCTTCAAAATCACACAAGGGTGTTTCCATGCATTATCCTCTCCTTCTCCGTTTAAATTACATCCACAGTTTTTTAACGTGTTCCCTTGACATTAAATGACGCCCTCAAACAGACTGACTGAGCTTTAGAAAGATGTTCCTTAGACGTAATCTCACGATATTACTATCAATCATTTGTCACATTGAATTTAAACTCTGGTATATATAATGTGACATACAGTAGAGAGAGATTTACCTGGCACTGAATAGCTTCGCATTTATTTGTATGTAAAAATGCACTCACTGCTAAGGTAAGTAAAATTTGCTGTGTCTGATCTATCAGTGGTACCCTAACTTCAAATAACCCCAACATAGAAAAAGCACGAAATCTTTGTTGTCTTCATCCACTTTGCTCTGCGATGAACAGCAGGAAGGAAGTTATTTTAGCATGTCATGGCTGTACTACAAGTCCTGGCTTCCTCCTAGTGCTTTCACGGGAACACAGACATGTTACTGAATGAACCAATATAATATACCTACCCATTAAACTGGACTGTAAACACTAAAGACTTGACTAACCAATAGAGTCTGATATCGGCTTTATTTCAAGGAATTTCTCAGTTATTTTCAGATTTCCATAATTGCTTCTAATTGTATGCTCATGATATGCAATTTTAGTCTTATGTAAAATGTTTACAACAACATAACTTATGGGCTTGTTCGTTGGCTGACATACAGTAGCTAATAGGTTTTTCTCGGCCTTTCTACTGGAGTGGTTCTCAAAGCGCTCCACGTGTGCGTCAAACATAGCAGCATGCAAGCCTGTTACAAGGAGCAATTTGCGGTCTTGACGTCATCATTTGCCACGTTCCTCTTTATAGATAATACAAGATTATTTTTTTTCTAAAATGTGCATGTCTTTATACACTAAAGTACATTTATTTTGATTTAATCAACAGCTTCATGCAGCCTGTTTAACACTGCTTAATCACTATAGATACAGTATCATTTCTGTGGTTACCATATGCTGCAACTGGCTTCTCCTTCCACTACAGCATTACATAAGTGTGGGAGTCACATGGAAACCTGAACAGTCTTGAGTAGGCTATAGCATTAACATCCTAATGCTGCATTGTACGAGAGAAAGAGAGAATCCCAAAAGAGTGTTTCCATGACAACATCTGCAGGGGGTGGCAGATCCCTAACAAACAGTCCACTTGCCAGCAGCTTTTCTGGTCAATGTCTCCATAACATGAGTGTTTCGGTCACGGGTGATTGCCTACATAAAAGCAGGTCTCTCATTCTACTACTACATGCAACACGAGCAAGACACGTGACAGTTTTTCCCCTCAAATAGACAGAGAGTATAGAAAAGCACTATGACTACGAGAACAGCTCTGTGCAAGTGCCAAAAAACGGTGCTAAGCCTATGCTGTAGAGGTAGAGCCACATGTGCCATACAGTGCCAATTCTCTTTTTTCTATGAGCCTCTGTAGACATATTTGATGCTCGTGATTCTTAAGTTTATGTGATCCAGAATCAGAAAATAAAATCATGAGTACCATTTCAAAATCTTCCTAGACTAGAAAAGTTTAATTGGAGATTCAGCATCTCTGCTTAAGTAGGAATAATAATAATATCACCAAACTATACCTTGCCAAATCTAAATATATTGCAAGAAAGTGTCCAAAATTTTAGTCACACATGGAGCAAAATGATAGTAGTAGTTTAATTTGGCATATTTCACATCTGGGGAAAGGAGTTGCCTGCTTCTTTTGAGAATGAACCTTTTTAAACATTGGTTTTCAACTGTAAACAAAGAATGTAGACGTTTGGACATTTCTACTACTTGCAATACTTGCCATCTGACTTATCAACCTGCATTGGCAGCTTGATTTGTTTTCACACGTAGGACTGACTACAGAAACTCTGGAAACAGCTACTGGCAGATTACCCTAGTGACAATAATGAGAATGATTCCAAGTAATTTCAGTTTGATGGTTGTACACTACAATGTACTTGTGTTTTGTGCAACTCAACAATTACCATATTAATGGACAGAATACTAGGTTGAAATAAGTTACATTGCAATGACAGCTGGGATAGGCTAGAGGACAAGTGGTTAGAGAAAATGAATGAATGAATGAATAAGTTAGTTTAAATTATCATTTACTTATCCTTCGTTCAATGAAGGAGAAGTTCATCCCAGTTCCCGGGGAATAAAAACAGAATTGTTTCAATCTAATTAACATTCTCTTCTGGACTTAATTTCTAAACAGTTGTTTGCTGAAGGAAAACATCCACAGAATTACAGTGATTGTATTCTGTATGAGTAATAAGGATTAATCTGCACAGTTTACCTAAATTAGGAGTGTAAATCGTGGACACACTTGCACAACTAGCCTCAAGTCTTAAGCCACTTCTAACCTCCAGCACTCAGCAGTTTTGATAGTGATATAGTCTAACCTGAGTGCAAACACAACTGAGGATCTCCTGAGGCTCTGAGACCGCCTCTTCTCTACTGGCTAGGAAAACACCCAAGGTGAAAATTATAGTATTCACACCTACACACAACCCGCAGTATCTGATTTCTCTCCGCTTGAATATTGGATTTTACTTTCAGCAGCTACAGTTCTCTAGTCGCGTGAAAAATTTGGTCACGTCAGAAAGGGCAAGGCTAGCTAAACACGATTTAAAATCAGGTTGGTTTAAACAGTATTATTGGTGTAATTAGTACCCAATAATACTGTTAGTACTTCACTCTTGAGAATGTCAAGAAAGATACGATGGATTTGTGGCCCTTCCACTGTAACCTAATCCGTATTAAATCCAAAACGTGGACACTTCAAAGATTGCTGTACAGGCAATCTGTAATGCTTCACATCTACAATCCCAGGGTTTGTCTCTTAAAACATCACCCAGCTGTGTATTTTATTTTTTTTTCTTCAAATGGAGTTTTCATCAACAGCAATGACAGGGAGACATGAATTATGCATCAAGTGTGATGTGCTTATTACACCTTCAACACACTTAGAAATTAAAAAAATGATTAACCCAGGAAAGTGTTTTGTCCTTTGGCAGACATGCTTAGAGATTCAATGGTTAAATTGAGCTCTTAGATTTAATTATGGGCACCACCCTCATATTGGATGAGAATATCTGCACCATCTACACTGTAATCGTGAAAGCACACAGATGATTCTCTTCCTGTGACAAGCGTCTCACAGCAGCTATCAGTCTAATTCCTTCCAGCCATCTCCTCTCTTTCTCCGTCACAGGCTGATTCTGCTGTGCCTCCTCCCACACTAAGGAGAGCAGCAGTGTACTGTCCACAGTGCTGAGACTATCCTCTCCCAGCTGTCCTCCATCTGAGATTTAATTATTTATGATGTAAAAAAAAATAAAAAATACATAAAAAAAAATGTAAAATGCGGATGTAAGATCACTATGGTCTGTCAACTCAGGCTCCAACCTGTACCGAAATGTGGCCATTAACATAAACCAGAACCACCCACAAGCTAAAAGGCTTTCTCTCAGCTTGTGTCTGTGCAGCCATCATGTGCCTCTCTTTCACTTCTTATCATGTGACAAAGCTAATGCAATGCCTGGCTTTGCTATGTATACAGTACATCACAGTATACTGTATTTGTATTACTATTTAATATTATACAAGCTCTTCCCCAAGTCAAAGCAATTGCAATGAGCAGCACCATAATCACATTCATCTAAATTCAGGCTTCTGGTAGTTGTTCAAGTTTATGGGGATGTATGTAATGGACAATATTCACCGATCAGCCACAACATTAAAACCACCCAGCAGTGGTTACTTTGATTGTCTCTTCATTGTTCTTCTGGGAAACCTGGGTCCTGGCATTTACTGTGGATGTTACTTTGATACGTACCATCATGAACGTTGTTGCAGTGCAGACCCCCCATGGCAACAGCAAAGTGCATCCTGGTGCTACTGTATGTGTTCCCCAGATAAGCAACGCATAGGTACCCGGCTATCCAGATGTGAAAGAAAATGTGATTAATCAGACCAGACCACTTTCTTCCACTGGTGCTTTTGGAAGTCGACATGGGTCAGCATGGGCATCCTGACTGGTGTGCGGCTATGCAACGCATTGCAAAACAAACTGTGATGGGCTATGTTCTGAAACCTTTCCAAGATAAGATACTGTATCTGGCCACAAGGACCAGCCTTTGCTCCCCACATGCATCAGTGAGCCATACTCCCACATGACTCTGTCGCTAGTTCACAACTTTTCCTTCCCAGGACCACTGCAGATCAGGAACACCCCCCAAGAGATGCAGTTTTGGAGATGCTCTGACAGGGCTGTTGAGCCATCAAAAATTTGTCAAAGTCCCTCAAATCTTTCCCACTTGCCCATTTTTCCTGCTTCTAACACATCAACTTTGAGGACAAAATGATCACTTGGTGCTTGGTGCCTGATATATCCCAACCACTCATAGGTGCTATGATAAAGGGATAATCAGTTGGTCATAATGTTATAGCTGATCAGTATATACAGATAACTTTATTAAACACAGCATGTTAAAATGAAATAAGCTTCTTAAAACACTTTCTGCCCTCAGTAATGATGAACACAATGCAAAAAAAAAAAAAAAGCGTGATCAGAGTGCAACATATTTTCATACAAATATAATTCATATATCTGATAAATGAGGCCATTATAAATGCTGCCCTGTTGCTTATGTTTCCTTTATTCCTTTAATTTAAGTCAATGCAAATGAGATCCTAACTGTTGTGTTCGTGAGAAACCACTAGAACTAATACCATGCACTTTAGTCACATGGGCCAAGATATACTCTATATATGTCTTTTTCTGAGTAACGGATCAAGCCCTGGCCATATCTTTAACAGTTTTTCCAAGTGGTGAGCCCGTAGGGTCGACAAACCTTGCCATCATTTCTGTGGCAACTGTAGCAGCAAGGTTCATAATTTGCTGAAATATTCTGATAGCAGTAAATGGTGGCAAGACTATGGTTTAGTTGGGATCACCATTTTATTTGCCTAGGGTTGTGACTGCCACTCTATAATTAGATATGCAATTTGCAATGTGGGATGTTTTCTGGTTTGACCAGGACTCACTGGAGTTCACTTACTGGGCAGTGTGCTGTTAATCATTACTTAAAGTAATATTGTTTGAAATAAGACAATATTTTTCATTATAATGCACCTCATTATTCCTTCTTTCATTAGAGAAATAACTGCATATAGTGTAAAGTGATTTGTGAACTTATAGGTGTCACATTGGCATCACACATTTGCACACAACACTGTAGCATTTCAGTCAGCAACTGTTTTTTATGTTTACTGATTTAGCTTTATGTGTCTGCTCTGTGTTCCGGTGTTGACTGCTAGACAGATTTCAAGCATAAATTAAGCTGTTAAGCTACCACACACGGGCAGAGAGAAGGGAACTTTACACCAATCAACCACAACATTAAAACCATTGACAGGAGAAGAAAATAACATCAACTTTTGGACCTGGCATTCATGTGGATGTTACTTAGACATGTAGCACCAACCTAGACCAGACCAGGCACCCCCACCCCATAGCAATGATACTCCTTGATGGCAGCAGCCATCCCCAGCAGGATGCAGCCTGACACAGACACACACACACACAAAAACTAGCTTCCAAATTCACTAGATCCCAAACTGATAAAGTTTCTGTGAGATGATCCACAGAGGCCCCTCCCTTGTGATCAACTCACACTAATCACCAAGTCTGTATTTCTTGTGTTTGAGTGAGTTCTCGGTGTTATACTTTTAACAGCCTGTCAGAGTAAAAGTAGATTTTCTTTGGAGCCACCTCTGATAAAATGCAACAAAGAGGCTCAGCCCGCCTCCTGTGGCTTTGGCTCGGCAAGTAGTGTGCGCAGCAGGGGTATCAGTCTGGTTAGCCACAGCACAGCTTATAGCCTAGATGATGAAAACAGAGTTGTCAGGTGTCAACAGGTAGATCTGACTGAGCTTTAAATTGGAGCAACCAACACAGACAGAAAAGTTGACTCAACTGGTTAAATGCCTCTGACACAAATCTGATTTATTATGGCCAACAATATAATATTACATATTTTAATGCTATGCTCAACATAGCTAGATAAGCTGTTAACAATGCCCAGTGCACAATTAGCTCTGACAACCCCACATGCTCCGTGGGCATTAAAATATATTTTAAATGGACACCATGGATCATTAGGTATGACTGATGATCCAAGTAACAATAAAAAAAAGCTGCTGGCTAGCAGTGGTCTAAGAGCACATAGTAATTATCAGCTTACGTAATTACCCAGTGTGTTAACTAGATAAATAGATAGATAGAACAACACCATAAAAGACTTTACCAGGCCTAATACATATTGTGCCATATCACAGTCAGTTGTTCTGATTATTCCCACATTCTCTGCAAATATGTTTAATCACATCTGTTTCAAAAAACGAATCCCACTGGCTGACCAGATGAACATGATAGGAGGCCCATCAGCGTTGCTCCCAGCTAATTGGTGATGGGGTAGAGCAGCTGGCCAATAACATGGGCCATCGAGCTCATCATAAAGCTGTGCATGGCAATAAAGAGTGCCTCCCCATAAGAGAAATGACAAACAGAAAATGTCTTTTTTTTATTGTCAGTACAGTATTGTGACAGCGTGCACTGACAAAAAAAATGGGTTATTCCTTGTGTTGCACTACTTGAAGCCAAGTAGTAATGTTGGCTCGCCAAACATGATGTAAAGCTCATATTTCTCACTCTGCCTGTCTGACAAGACTATTTGATGATCATCTTGCTTTAGTAGTTTTGTGGCCCCACATCAGTCACTTAAAAATAAAGTCATGTAAATATTGTAATATGGGTCAGTTTTCTCTTTTTACAACATGTTTAGACATGATTTTAGACCGAATATGAAATCGCAATGTTAACTTGCTGACTCACAGCTATAAAATCGTGATGTTTACATCTGTATCAGATTAAGTGTGAGGGAAATATCAGTTCTGCATACACATGGACCCCTAAATCTACACAAAGCTTATCCGCTTTCAAGGCATTTCATATGTTGTGGCACGTTGTCTTAAATACCTTGGCACCCTGTCATTGCATGTGTCGTGGCACCTATTTGCATTAAATGATGCACAAGGTGGTTAGGACTAAGGTTGAGGGTGGGTGTCCTTCTGGAAGATGGTGTGAACTGGCACTCAAATGCCATTAAAATGCAGTGATAATGAGCAAGAAGACGTGGTGTGTTGCTGTGCTAACCATCACATGCCATTCTATGAGGCCAGAACGGCAAGCAGATAAATGTAACCAAATTAAATGTCATTGAAAATCTTTACCGTCAATGACTGATTGATATTCGTGACCCAGAGACCTCAATAGCCTCCTAGTATCTACCTGGGTTTGGTGGTGCCCTCATCTGTCTGAATAGCAGCATTCTTCACTTCTTGCTTGTTTTAGAGGTTTGTTTGTTTCCTCCAGAAATGAAACACATTCTCAGCTGGACTTGATGTCAAGTTGTTGACTCATTCAATTAAACACATTACGGTGTTTCACCCTAGAGGAAGATTTTGCTTTTATAACAAACATCCTCCTGGACATCCTGCGTTCTGATGCATTCATGTGAGTCCAAGTGGTCAAAATGTTACCTAATGCCGATAGTTATCAATGAATTCAATTAGCAGCCATGCACACCCAAGCCATAACATCATCTTCATTGTCTTTGATAGGCGAGGTATGCATTTCCATCTCTCATGCACAGGTCAGCCTTCTGTCTCACCTGTTCCAACCTCTTTAATTCCAAACTGTAAAGGTTTTCTTGCATTTTTCTGAGGTTTGCATCTTGTGGTGAACCCACCTCATGTGGTCTTATGTAGTCTTGTCCTGGTAGTTATATCTTTGAGTCTACCATAACCTGTTGGACAGTCTGACTGCCACTTATTTGGTCTTTATGTTGACCCCAGATGCAAATTCAGATCCTTTGAGAACTCCTTTTTTATTTTTGAATTTATTCCATTAAAACTTGAGAATACTCACAAAAACCTTTGTCTAAAGTGAATATAAATATTCTTAAATTAAATCAGAGAATCAGACATTTTACTTCTGTCATTCTTTCTTTTAATATCCAACATTCTGACCCACAGAAACTATAAAGAACGGTTAATGCCCTTTAATGTATTGGTTGTAGACTCTAACTGTGGCATCAATAAAATAATAATGATTCTCCCTAATCACGGCTGCTTACACCATAAATCTGCAATTCAACTTGACAAATAAACCATGAAAACAGTTCAAAGCTCACACACTCACACAGTGATTTTTGGATGTGTAACTGCATTAAGTGACATCTTGCTAGCATAACACTCAACATGGGTGATTCAAGTCTCATCATGTCTACTCAGCTAATTAAGACAGGGGGAAAGCTGGACTTCTCTTTCTTGGTCAGTATTTTCATTTTCACAAAAATGCACATCTAGATAATAGGACTCATAAAACACTGGACGTGAGATGAAAGCTCCTTTGCGTTTAACCTTAATCTGTGCCCTTAAACCTGATATTGATCGAAGTCTTTACTGTAACCCTAAAAATGAAATTCCCTTTTTTCAAAGATGCAGATTTTTGTGTGGAGAATTTTCTATGCCTCAGTAGGACACTAGTATCATTAGAGAGGGATAGGGGTGCACACGAATTCTATTCAAATATGTTCTGACAAAACCTGTCCATACCATGAATCTGTAATGTTTAAATCAACAAGTCTACTGGAGTTTTACGCCTGTGTGTCTAAACATGCTCACTGACACATACACACCCACACGTGCCAGGCCACGTTCATACGTAATAACCCAAACTGGGTGATTAAACCTACCAAGAGCACACGTACAAGGAGAGCAAAAAAGAAAAAAAAAAAAAAAAAAAAACGTCACACACATATTTCTGATTAATCTATGACCGTGGAGCAGATCACAGACATGTTCGATGCAATATGCACAGATGTAGATACAGACCTCCCCTAAGCCTGCCAGAACGACTAGCAGACTTTGGGCTAACATGCAAAAACAGAGGCAGCAACAGAGAGATGGAAGGAGAAGGACGACACGAACAGAGAGGTGAATTTACCTACCACACACGGGCAGAGAGAAGGGAGCTTAGTGCGGCCCTTCATGAGCAAGAGACAGAGGAAAAACAGCCTCCCAGACACCCGCAGTAGAGGAGGAGAGGGATGGGGAGAAAGAGAGAGAGAGATGGGAGGCTGGGGAAGGGGAAATAAAAAAAAGAGGGAGGGGGAGAGAGGGAAGGGAAGGGGGTTGGGGGTGTCGTAGCAGACGAAGAGAGAGAGTTTTCCTGGAAGCCAGAGTTGTTGGTGTTGGATATATCTTGATGTTAAAGGCAAGGGTCTGAATAGAGAGGACTGGCAGCCTGATCCAGCCGTGACTCATAAAATATGTTTGCCTCTGCCGGTGAGTGAGGGAGGGAAGAGGGAAGGAGACGTAGACATGGAGACTCAACCCTTCTTTATTATTTTATTTTTCTCCTCCTTTTTTCTTTTTTCTCTACGGTATGCTTCCACTCTGCTCTTTGCTCCCTCTGTGACGCGCTGTCAAACACGTTACCAAACACGCGTCTGTCGAGTAAAGGCAAAATATCGTGGTGAAGATTTAAAATTTATGACACAGATATCTCTCAGTTATGCAACCACGATGCATTTACATATTTATGTCGTTGCAGCTAGTATTTTAACTGTAGCCAATACTCTCATGTCTCAGGTCCAGATTCATGATCCTCCACAATTACATTGTGCAGATTCTGAAAACGTTGTGTCTAAATAAAAACTGACATTTGCAGATTCGAGCTTTTCTCTCTTTTCCAAATGAATAACTTGGTCCGACAAAACAATACATACGACAATATTATGGACCCTTTTTCTGCTTTCATTAGACAAGACATGAAACCATAATATTCAGAGTATTGTGTTGCCATGGTGCCTTCAAAAGGTGTTGTGGTGTTCGTGACCTTGTAAGAATATATGTTCAATAATCTCCAAATTCAAGTTGACGTTTTCAGAAATGATGGAAGTCAATGGTTAAGTTCATAAATTGTAATTGAGTTGGATAGAGGTTTTTTTGTAGGTTTATAATACATGTGAGCAAAATAATGACATTCCCAAACGGCTCAGTCTTTTTGTTTTTCTTTTACGTTTCCTTCATTATGTTATCCGGCCATCAGCCTGTTAACCTCAATAGTACTCACAGCATTTGAATGCCACACATTTTGTGTACACAACTTCCCGTGTCACAACCACAAGTTCACAACTTCCATTTGAAGGCAGCATAGAAATGTTTGTGTTATGACGCCTTTGCAGATTTTTTTAATGTGTCAGAAGTGAATGGTAAGTTAATATCTTGTAATTTAGTGATATATAGGTTTCAACAGCCTATATATCTGTCGTCTTCTCACGACTTACACTCAGATGTTTGCATTGTGTACACAGCTTCCTATGTCATAACAAATTCACAAGATCCATCTGAAGGCAGCATCCAAGTTCATGAGTTATGACATGTATGTTGACATTTTTAGAAACAGCAAAGGTGGATGGCAGCATTAATATTTTGTCGTCTAATCGTACAGAATCGTACATTAAATTGCTGTTGTTATTTATTAACGTGTGACCTCATCTTTTCATTATGCATTTATCTGACCTACATTAAGTTACCTGCATGCTAACTGTTAGCCTCGTAGTAGTATCTAGACACCAACAGTTGCCTAGCAGCGGTCTTCTCACGATTTACGGCTGACATTACCATTTGAACACCAAGTCTTTTATATGCATGTCTTCCAGTGCTGGAACCGCAAGCTTCCTAGTTCCATTTGAAGGCAGCATTGGACACGGGAAAAAGACAATAATACTTGAAACAAAATGGCTGGCCAGTTTGTTCATTAAAATGCCCCAGCAGTTTATTGACTTGCAATAAAAATCTGTTGTTGCAGATGCTGCCCACAGAAAGCCCAATTTCTTTAAATAACCCACAGTAACAAAAGAAACAACCATTTGATCTTGTTTTATATGCAAATCCTGTCTTAATGTTATGCTTAAGAATAGATGTACAGTATTCAAAGAGAACTGGGGCGCTTGTCTCAATTGGAGGGCTTTTGTCAAGAGAAAGTGATTTTGTTTAATGTAATTAAATAATTTTAATTTTGTTTTTGTTTTTGTTTGTTTAAATCTGACATGAAAGTTGATGTATTTCCCAGTGTCACAAGATGGATTTGATATCAGTGATTTGTACAGACGGTGTTATGTGACTGATACTGTATCTGCCTGTATTGTTGGCTGGACGCTGAACCTCTTTCTACATAAAAAGTGTTTTTTATTAGTTTCAAAAAAAGATAAATAAATCCTAGACAGTCTTTGGTGCAAATCAGATCTCAGTATAACCTACTGTACTTTCTCACCTTGCCAATTCAGATCTTCATAGCAGAGACAGGTAAACAGGTAAATTAGAAGATTAAAACTTTAATTGTTATAAATAGTGTAAAAAAAGAGTATTATTTCTTCTTCTTCAAAAATAAACATAATTTAAATAGTTTAAATAGTGTTTTAGGTATCCTCACTTACATGAGGATACCTAAAACACTATTTAAAGATCCACAATTCTTTAAGATGCACACAAATGCATATAGACCCCATTAAACACTTTGTTCCCACATTACACTTAAATAATAATGTTGATAATGTTTAGTAGTCAGGTCTTAAGTACGGTAAAGCTGGGCTCAGACTATAGGAATTTTAAAAACCTACCTAATTTTGAACTGAGGTTGCATCACACTCTTCAGAAGAAACTTCACTTATATTCTTCTCTCTAACCTCAAACACCTGATACCTGATTTGAAAAGGATAGCACAAACTACAGGATATTATCCAGATTATCATGCTAGATCAGGGAGCACTTGAATGCACCGCCTCACGTGATCTTGCAGCGAAGTGGTACCAAAGAAAAAGGAGACTGTGGTGCAAAGTCTTGCTGTAAGTTGATAAATTATGTCTATTCGTCAGCAGCAACTGCAGGTGAGATTTTAACAGTCAGTATGCTTGCTAATGTTAGCCTAACAGGCAAGAATGCCCTAATGCACTTCTCTCTTTAACTGGAAATCCTGACATAATCATCCAAATTTGAAATCCTAAACATGGAAAGTTTGATATCAGTCAGGACGATAATGTTAATATTAGACAAACATTCAAGCAATGTTCTGACAGGATTTTAATTCATTCATTCATCTTCTGTACCCACTTATTCCTGTTAAGGGTCGCGGGGGTCTGCTGGAGCCTATCCCAGCTGTCATCGGGTGAGAGGCGGGGTACACCCTGGACAGGTCTCCAGTCCATCGCAGGGCTAACACAGAGACAGACAACCATTCACACTCACACTCACACCTACGGCCAATTTAGAATCACCAATTAATCTAATGAGCATGTCTTTGGATGGTGGGAGGAAGCTGGAGTACCCGGAGAGAACCCATGCAGTCACAGGGAGAACATGCAAACTCCGCACAGATAATGTGTGGATTCGAATCCGGGACCTTCTCGGTGTGAGACATCAGTGCTAACCACCTCGCCACTGTGCTGCCCTCTGACAGGATTTCTCCATCAATTTTGAATCAGGTCACAGTTAGCCTACAGTCTCAGTCTATCATGAGATCCATCCTGTACGAAGTCTTAACAACAATAATTTGCATTCACATGAACCCCTGTCTACAGTTAGAGTAATGATTTGCCACTAGGAATACAAGAATTAAATTTAACCCTTTAGCTTAAAAAGTTGAATCACTCCCCAGTGATGTGTTTTCCCTTACAGTGAAACAAAATAGCTCAGTCCCCTTAAATGTCAAAAACTAATGCTTCATTTTGAAGGTACCAACAAATAAGACAGGAGTAGTTAACTGTATAGTAGTTTTAAAGGTTTTTAAGTATGAATACTGCATGCCACATGAATGCACAATACTATACGTGGCCAGTGTTTTAGCTTAGACCAGTCTTTAACCAGTGAATGTCATTATTTTGACATTAAATATAATTAATATACATAGCTTAGTTATCATCATGTGTAGTTGCTATACAGCTGTATTAAGGAAGAAGCTCACTTGGGTGGGTGAGTGAATGCACCATGACCCAACTGGACTGTTTTAATGTGGACTGTTGGGTGATGGATGGGTTATGACACCTGCGGAGGTTAGGCCCAAAGTCCTCTGGACCTTAGCGACACACTGAGCTGTGGCTTCTGCATCAGCCTCTCTGTCTGTAACTAAAGACAACTGGAGCACGTCGTGACATTTCCATCTGGAGTGAAGCCTGTTAGAACAGTGTCAAATGCTGTGTAACCCGCGGATCCAGCCGCATAAGACCAAACATTAATTTTCTATTCTGCGCATTCATGAGCATTCTCTGCAGCCGCCTACACATAGGTCATCCTCCTACCTGCACGCTGTGGGCTTCACATTATCAACACCCTTCAATGGCAGAGCTCTCGCTGTCTCTCTCTATCTCTTCCTATCTCTCTTTTCCTCTCCTCTCTCCCTCCCTTCCTCCTTTCATCTCTATTCTCTCCATGATGATACCCCTGCCATGTTGTCATGGCAACAATCGGGCCCTGATTGCTTGGTTGCTAGGCAACTGACATCACCTATAAGAGGAACATGAAGATACAAAGCCAGAGAAAACAAATCACACAGAATATGTGCGCTTGTACATTTCTGTGTTGAGTGTGAGCACATCTGTGTTTGAGCTCCTGAGGTGTCATTAGCTTGCGTCAAGTTCTTCATTCAGATAATCATGTCAGTGCCAAATATGTAGGCAGCAAGGTGTATCATTACAGTTGGAAAGCATATATTACAAATGTAACTGGTACCCTGGGCAGCCTTGTGCTCTTTGCCAAACAGACAGTTTAAAAACACAGAATCCGAGAACATTGTGAAGGTCTTTGACGAGGGACAGTTTCAGTCCAGTAATTCAGACACCTACATCCTATTAATTATGAGGTGACACACAGGAGCTCAGCAGTAGTTAACACATAGGCTACCACGTATGTTTTCTAAGGCCTTCACTAATGCAGTCTAGTATCCTAGCGTCAACCTGTTGGCATGGACGACACCAGCAGCTGAAATTTGACATTATCCCTGTGCCAGGGCAGTCATGGACTCCTGTGCTGTAGTTTAACAGTGTGCCACAAGGTGTCATTGTGTGCTCTGGTGAAAAAAATGATCACAGCTCTAATAAACTCTGATCCCATTTGCAAAGCTAATGCCATTCATATCGATGATCTGAACAGCACATCCCTGTCATTCTTGTTTTGTCACCTTCTTCTTTGCTACACCCCCGACACCCACAGCCCACCACACACAGAACATATGCTAGTTGACTAAACTGCCTGTTATGTGGTCATACTATTTAACTATAAGATTCCCAGATGAGAAGTTGACCCTACTTGACCTCAGCTCTCGACCTGATGGAGTCCACATGACTTCCGTCATGTGAAGCCATCAACATCTTTAAATGTACAACATAATTCCTGTTGATTTAGATATTCCTCTGTCATTCAAAGAATTACCACAACACACAGTGCCTGCTATGAGGAGCCAACATGCTCCTCATAGCAGGCTCATGTTTCGGACAGTATTAGCCTTCTCACTCAGTGTAAGGCTCTAGCTTAAACAACTAATGATGGATCTAATTTGTCACCTGTCATATGGACAATTTCAGGATGGACATCGATGCTGACAGCCAAAACACTGGAAATAAGCGTCATAGCCTGTAAGCAGGCTGGTGGGCAGCTCGTATGCTGCTTTTTAAAATAGAAACTGCAGAATGATTTGAGGATTTCTTTTGCTTGAAACTAGATAATGTATTGGCTTTTTGACATTTACTGACCATATTTATCATTGTCCCATTGTCCTTGTTAAATCAAAAACCAAATTACCTAAAGATGCAACAAATATATGTGGTAGTGAAAATCACTAGAATCAATGCAGTTTTGTTTCCATAGACAGAAAGAAGAAAATAAAAAAATAGTATGGTATTTGGCCTTCTCACATTGTGGCACAAATAAGCATCTACACTATTCAAACGTTCAAAGTAAGGCTTTGCTCATCCTCTCACTGGGTGACACTGTAGGGCAGAGTGAAGAAAAAGATGGTCAGAAATGCGTGGAGCACAGATTGTGTTGTGTGCATTTGACAAAGAGAAGCTCTCAACAGCCTCCATGATGGCTAAGGCGTCTGGTGGGGGTTGTAGGCATTATAAAGTAGCAGAAATACGCTCGTATAGCTCAAATGGGAAGTGAGCCGTCTCTGGTGTGAACGCATGAAGGTGAAACAAGGTGACTAACAAGCCTGTTTTTTGGAACTAATATGCCAGGATTTGATTTTCTCAATTCAAGACCGCTTTGACAAAAATTTAATACTATCAGATTTTTGATTACACTTACACTTGTTAAATTAGCACCATACCGCAATAGTCTACCTCCTGTTTAATTAAACCTGACACCGTTTTCTTAACTCAATCAAGGCTGCAGTTACATTCCACAGAGAAGAAGCCACTTGTGCTTCAGCAACATGCTCTGCAGTGTGTGTGTGCTCGAGTTCTGTCTGATCATGTAGGTGTGTGGCTTTCTTTCGGGAAAGCAGTTGAATGTGTGGGTGAGTGGTGCAACATGTACTTAAAGACGAAACAAAACCACGGCTAACCCGAGATGTTCCCAGTATTTCTCCACGAGCACAACAGTAAGTGTCATTAGAGCTGAAATGTTGACAGATAAATCAAGAAGGAGAAAGAAAAAAAACACATCTCAGTATAATTACATCTCTGTTATCTTTTCGATTCTGCTGTGGGTTTTTTATCGGACAGCAGAGAACCCCAGAACTGTGCTGTCATGGCATCAGATTTGCACAGAGGCAAGCCCTGCTTCGCTCACAGTGCCCTGGGAGCAACTTGGCAGGATCAGTGTCTCTGTGGCTGCATATGAAGGCTTCATGGACGCTCGTGCCCTTGAGTGGAGATCATATGAGCTCTCCACTGGATCACTAATCCTAACGCAGAACACACTATGCTGTAACTAGCTCATACAGACACACATTGCACAATGTGTTGAATGGACACTTGTTAAGGTGGATAGGTTGAATGAATACTGAGGAGTCTCTGTTTGATTTATGAGCAGAGGGGGTTTTAGCCTAACTCCATTTTAGAGACTCTTAGAGCTACAGCGGGATGCAGCAGCCGTAAGCTTCTCATTCTTGTATGCACACACAATAACACATTCTTGAGATATAAATATTCATATATATCAAACCATATGAATAGCACAAAATAATTACAACTGCGAGTGATAAACCATTCCGGGGAAGAGGATGTTCATGCTGGAGCATGTAGCCATACATGAAGTCAATAATGTGTACGTTAGCTTTGACTACGTCTTGTCAAATGATTAATTTATTACAAGGAGCACTAACTAGGGAAGCCTCGGAAGTGCTGAAGAAGAGGGCAGAAGGTAAGCTACAGAGTGGAGAGTAGAGAAGAGGACAGTGAGCAGAAGGGGGACAGGAGGTAAAATGAGATAAAGGAAAGATGAGGACAGAGTGAGGGATTATGGAGGTGAAGGAGGCGGAAAGGGCAGAAAAAAATTGTGGAAATGGAAATGTGAGCGCGGGGAAGTGGAATGAGGGTGACAACAGGGAGAGAAGTAATAATCAAAACAGAAAGAGGCAGCAGAAATGTGCCGTATGTCCTCATTTCCACACAGGAGCACTTGATTTTATTGCGATCGTTTGCTCTAAGATAGCAGTGAGATTAGTTGCTTAAATCCCTTTTAGTGCATGCACCATCTTTGGTCTCTCAAACTATCAAACCATCCTTCTCTGACATACAGGGAGGGAGAGTCAAAGATATTGTCAGGCTTGCAACCAAATATAAAGCTTGTGACGTCTCCTTGAGCAGATATGCCCTAATATTCCAGTTCTAAATGTTATGACACTTCTGTATGATTCAGTTTAATCATATGCTGCCATTTATTGTTTATATTTTCAAAGATCATAGTGTAGGAAGGAGCAGAAAATTACATAACCTGTTAAAAAGTCGAGTTCAGCACCCAAGAAGATATAGTATTTGAACTGAAACAGTGAGCGTTCATCTATTTTCATAGCTGAAATTACAATAAGTTCATAGAGAAGCGTGTACTCTACACCAGTAATGAGAACTTCTTCGGCCATTTTTGTTGGAGTGTTTTTGGCGTTACTGTTGTCTAAAAACTGGGTTTTTAAAATATTGGTGTCATTATAGCACCCAAAAAAATCCAGGGGCATGTTGGAGGCTTTGGAAGACAGAATATAGTATAGTCATGGCTGGCTCAAGTGACACAGAACCATCCCTTAGTTATGCTGCAATAGGCCTATGCTGCTGGGGGACGATGCACTGAGCACACGTCCTCTTCTCTCTCCTCTCTGGCACTGAGCTCCTATCCCCTAATTTATCATCTGTTTTCTTCTCTATTACTACTCATGCATTTGTGTGCTACTACTGTATAGCATGTCAACAGCTGTATGTCCCCTCTCCATCTATGACAAATGTATGTTTTGTCTTGTTCCTCCAGCTGGTCTCCTCCCTCTCTCTTTTTCTGTCTCTACCTGGCTGGCCTTAAGCAGATGGGTCCCTCCATATAGCTGGGTTCTGCTCAAGGTCTCTTCCTGTTAAAGGTAATTTTCTTTCTCGCCACCGTTGAAATTGAATTAAATTGAACGGGATAGTCACTTGAGACCTTATGGTTATAGTATTTGAAGCTGTGTGCACAAAATGGTTGGTGTTCAAGAGGTAACTTCAGCCATACGTTAGGAGAATAGCACTGCCAGGCAACTGGGGTATAGAAGCCACCAAGGCTAACAAGTTAGCAAGCTAATGACTGGATGACTTAATGTAGGAAATGGAAAAACCTAATGAAAAGATGAGGCCTTTTGGAATATCAACATTCCCCTCAGGAAAATTAGGAAGGAAATGATGAGACTATATGAATTCCAGTATATTCATTTACAATATAAGGCATATTACAATATGTTAAGATATCAGCAAACATGTCACATATCGTGAATTCGGACCTTTCCAAACATTTCCACTCACAAGGCTGTGAATACCACAACAAGGAGCCCTTGCTATTGACTCTTCTCTTGAGCACAGTAAACAGCATTAATGCCTCCAAACGTTTATCTGAAGGTGTTTTAGTTCTAATATTCGACTAACATAATTTCGGTTTTAATGGATTTTGTTGAAAAGCCAAACACAACAGCACCCATGTGGGCACATTTTGGTTTTAAGCCCAATTACACAAATACACTGAAAAAAAGAACATCTATGGATCCACCATCTCACCAAATTCACCAAATTTAGAAAGACACCAGCAGCAATTGCAGAAGCTTTAAGACAAGTCTCTAAATGTAAACATGGCAATACACACACATGCTAACGGACTGTTTAAGGCAGCATATAGCCAAAGAATGGTTACCTTTAGAGAACCTATTAAGGGAGAGTTTGACAAATCTAATTTAACTGCTTATTGCATTTATTTGTATCGCGATTTAATCTTTAAGAAGACCTTATTCACAATTCATCCAAGCCACATGCTGAAACTTCTCATGGCTAGGTAGACTTGAAAAGATAACATGTGAATTATGAAAGAAGGGGGAATATTTTGACCATGTTGCCTCAAAAATGAAAACCTACTCTTTTGTAAATTCAGTTTGCTTTAATTGATTTTCATTTCTTCTCACCGAATTGAACAAATTCTGCCTCTCTTGCTGTCAAAAGAGGCCCATTTATGAAATCTCGCTGGAATTTCAGGGTCTCACCAAAATTCTGAACACACAGCCTCACCAGGGGATGCCATTTAAGTCTAGCTTTTGCTAGGGGAAGATATTCTCTTAATTCAAATGAGCAGTGAGGACGGTAGTGCTCAACTTGGTGCGCTCTGTGTAGCGTTATTAGATATTTGTCACTCACTGGCTTACTGTGGCTTCACCCACACAGCAAAACTTTATGCACAGACCTGCACAGGGAAGCTACATTGTTCACATAACCTGTTATACAGTATGTGGGTGTCGGGAAACAGCTCACTCAGGGAGCTGCTCACCCATCATCTGCTACATGACGGCAAGCCACACTCCTTACCTGCAATGCAGCCAGCCTCCATTAAAGTTTAATAACTCACATTTAAAGGAATACACCAAGGGTTTTGGCAATCTTTTATCTGACCTGTATTTAAGCTACCTGTCACAAATACTCATGTCTAGGGTTAGGGTGAGGGTAAGGCTTATTCAGTTTGTATTTACTGATCGTGGCTGAATATTAAAGGTTTAGCTCATTTTGTCGAGTTAACCATGGTGCGTTAAAAGTTAGATATAGTAACTCATTTCATTGGTTGATTAGTGGCTTGCTGCATTCTTTCACACACTTTTGTGCAGCAACTTTCCCTTTTATAAACTGACCATCTGTCACGTAAGTTCTTGGCAATACTCAGGTTTCATGTGCCAGCTTTACACTAAGTCTTTTCTCACTTTGATAGCAATGCAGGAGACTAGAACAAGTTGGGTGAAACGTCCACTGTTTCCAACTGTGGTCTTTCACTGTGAGTTATTTATTTATTTATTTATTTATTCCATTTTTTTCCGAGCTTACTCAGTGAGTCACGCTCAAGGCAAATAAGATGCATGAGGGACTGATGTTTCGGGCTTGCTGAGAGATACCTTGACATTTTCATCTCAAAAGAACTTGTCACACTGTGTCGTGATGGGCAACAGAAATAGGTTTGCAGTTGGTTCATTTAGTTTCATGAAATCATGTGAAATGCTATTATTTCGATGTAATCAACATAAAGAAACATATATTTAATTTACTGTAAACCTCCCTCCTCATTTTCTCCGCTCCTACTTATCTATGTTTTACTGACCGATAATCACTGTTGCCACGGAAACTGAGAACTTGATAAGCAAATGAATGTAATGTGCCACACGGTTAAGCACAAATTTTACGTAATACATGCGAGAGCACCAGCTGCACTCAAGTCTGCTCCACAAACACAGAATAAAGATTTCCAATGATCACCACCTTCACACAGCTGTAAGAGTTGCTGTGTGTGTATTTCTGTTTCCCCCTTTTTGTCATCACTTCCTGCCAGAAACTGCATTCAGGTGCAGCTGCTACATTATATTGTTCACCTGCTTTAGACTCTCTCTGTGTGTAAGTATCTCTACCAGCATTTCTGTAGGTCTTGAACAGATTGTAGCCGTCTGAACAAACAGGGTCCAACCCCCAGAGTGCGTCTGTAGTCAGACTACATCAAAGCTATTTCATTTTCCTCTTTATTAGCCAATTTCATGTCTAGGACAGCCTCCACGGAGCGGCAGGCTGAGCGCTGACCACATGTGTGTGACATAACACGTCACTCACATCCCAAGTGTGAGAGGCAGATGTGTGCAGATGCACATATAGTAACTGTAACGCGTGCCTACGGTCGAGGTTAGGTGAAAGCAGCTGAAAATGTGTGGATATTAGCATGCAGAGAGCCTTCCCATGGTTTCTCCCTGACATATTCTGCAGCTCCGGCATGAAACAAAGCCCTGCACAGGCAACTCAGTCAGGCAACGGTTCTCTCCCGCTTTGTTACTACATCCACGCAGGTCAGCCAGCCTCTGTTTAAACACTCACAAAGCATGACACAGAGTTGGAGATGCGGAAAGTGGGAGAGAGGGTCATCCAGAGACGGAGATATCAAAGAGTATTCAGTCTGCACCCCACTCTGTCAGCTTAGCTCACACTGTGGTTTTTCTGAAACATTCAAATCCCCCCCAAAAAAACACACATTTGTGCCATACAGTAGAAGAAATTACTTCTATAATTAAGAGATGACGGGAAGAAGTCTTCTTCTCTGTGTTTAGATACAGTTGTGGCACAGCTTGCTCTCTCTCCCTCTCTCTCTGTCTCTCTCTCTCTCTCTCTCTCACACACACACACACACAGAGCTAGAGTAATGAACAACAGATAGGCTTACCTTTGTAGTCACAATGCAGAGGCAGTCCATGGTACTTAGAACAAAATATTGGGGTGTATCTCAATCCCCCCAACCCCCCACGACAGAGGGCTGAGACCCCGCAGCCCTCTCCCCAGCCTGCCCCACTCCTGCTCTCTCACTCTCGTCCTGCCTTTCCCCCCTTTTCTCTCCTTCCTTGAATCTCTTCTTTGACTAACTGAACCAGCGAGGGAAAGAGAGGATGGAGGGAGGGGGAAACATGAAAAGGGAGGGGGAGGGCCACAGGGAAATAGAGAGAGTGAGCAAAGAAAAGAGAGAGGAGAAGAGAGAGGGTGGTCTCTGAATTTAGTATGAGAGAGAGGGAGAGAGAGAGAGAAAGAGAGAGAGAAAGAGCCGAGAAATGGGAAGGTGAGAGTATATCCGTTTTCATAGGCGAGGGAGGAATGGTGGAAAAGAAAGGAATATGGGGTGAATATGAAAGGAGATGGAGGAAGGGGAGGATGGAGATGGAAAGCAGAGGTGGTGGGATTAACAACAAAAAAAATAGGGGGGAAAGGGGGGGTCACACTGTGGAGAGAATGGAAAAGAGAAACAGAGAATAAGACAGCGAAACAGCAGAGGATGGAGAGGAAGAACTGAGGGAGGGGACAGTGAAGGAGAGAGAAAAGGAGAGGGAGAGTGGGTGAGTGCGTGAGTGTGTGTGTGTGTTTGTGTGAAGACAGAAGGAATTAGACCGAAAGAAAATGTGTTGAGGAGGAGAGTGTGAATTACATATGCATCACGGAAAAAGAAAGCACGGTGAGAGCGACTTAAAGAAGACCAGATCATATTAAAGAGGAGTTCATTTTCACCGGGTGATAGAATGAAATGGAAAGCACATCTAGGTTTTTCTGCTTGTTGTAGCACTCTGCAGCTGTTGCCTTAGCAATGGTGCAGTTGTTGCCATGGCAATAGCTAGGTTTGTTGTTGTCATATGGTCACAGTTGTAGTGCTCAGGGCTCAGCAACTGCACTGCACTGGATTTACATACCTGAGCATAAACATGTGTTTAAGCCTTTGAGTGTGTTTATGTGTGTTTGTGCATTTTCCATCGAGCAACAGAGGACAGAGAACCTCAAGCTTTATCACTAGATATTATCTCATGGATCATCTGACCATTATTAAATATACTCATCACACAGCATGTGTCAGTTTTCAAACTTTTATAACACACTCAAAAATATTACTTAAATTCATTATTATGTTTTTTTAACCATGGTAACTATTTATTTGAAATAAAATTATTAAAAAAAAAAAATCTATGTACTCATCTCAGCACACTCTACCTTTAAGACTGTGGACTGTACCACTTGGGGTTGTGTAAGGGGGAGCGTGCGTTAGTGTCTCTACATCATCATCAGTTCTATAATTGTACAAATCTACCCCTCACCCCACCTCGTCCCCGCTTTCCAGCACCCCACAATGCCGGAGCAATGGTGCAGCAATAAAGCAATTCTAAATGATGAACACACATTTGTTCCCCGGGGTGAAGAGTAGGGCCTTTGATCGAAGTGTACAGTACAATGCAACAGACACGGACGCTTACATCCACAGATGGCCACATCCTGCAGATGGTCACTGTTTTAAATACACTCGCAGCCATGCTTTCACAAATGTCAAGCTTTGACATTAAATGCAAAGATGGACACTTCTTGTCTTTTAAATACCTGTTAAACAAGCTTCTAATCATCATCTTTTCACCCATACTGGAGCGCAAACTTCTTAGAGAGCAATTCAATGTGACCATTTAATGCCTGCAGAGATTCCAGCAGAGGTAGTGAAAGCAATATTTCGCACTGTTATCATATAACTTTTAATATCTTCCACCAGACTCTTTTTGTTATGTTTAAAAGATGGCAACCAATGGTATTTTCCAGATTCATCTTTTCAGAGAATAATTTTGTCTGTTTTCAATTATGGATTAAGAGTGAATAGCAGTGGCAGTGATAGGAGGGAATAAAGGACTAGAGGATATATCATGATGTCTTTGTTTAGACTGAGAGCAATACGTAATGTTAAGTTATGTTCAAGGTACCACATTATTTGTGTCACAATGTGGCAGTAGATGGGTTACACTTCACAGACAATGAACATGTCTGAAAGTATGAATAACTGCATAAACTGTTTGAGAATTTGTGCCTTTGTCTGGGGTGTTTTCTAAGTTTTCTAATGTGCATGCATGTGTGCGTGTGTACAGAAATTCAAAATGTCCAAGCATGTGTCCATGAGGGATTTGTTTTGGTTCAATAAAAATGCCACCTTGGGTCAGTTATATCTATTACCACTACGTCCAAAAATACAGTATTGATTTGACTGTGGTCAGAAATCAAAGATTTAATTTAGTTTTGCCTGACCAATAGATAAACCAAAATAGAATAAAAATAAAATAAAAAAAAAGATAACATTGATGTCATAGAATCTGCTAAAATGTAAGTGGAAGTGATGGGGGACTAAATCCACAGTTGTTGTTTGCTGAACAAATAAACTAATATTAAAACCTTTTTCTGACTTTAATATCAATAAATAAGCTTCCAAATACTCCTTTTTTTTAACCTATAAAGTGATCTTTTGCAAAAATGCAATGAGGCACAGTGGATTTTGTTGCCCTTTACTTACACTTAACGTACATTGTATAGGGTATGGAATAGAGGAATGATTGGAGAAAGATGAAATGTTAAATTTCACTGTTAACATATCCTTTCAAAAATTCCAAAACGTTCTGGGTATGATTTGATTATTAAAATCTTTTCATAAAATTTGCGTAAAATCACTGTACTAAAATTTGTTCCTTTCTCTTCAGTACGGTGTTATTGTGTTGTTGCAGCCTCCTGTGCTCAGCCTCTTTCTGCTCTAGTCTTGACTAAGTATCATCAGAAATGGGTTTACAAGTCACCATGATGTGGTATTTCTGTTTTTCATTTAGTTGTTCATTTGTATGGTAGCGCTTGTGCCCACAGCTCTTTTCGCTTACTACGTGTGACAGATTTGACAGCTTCCCCTTCCACTATAATCAAAGTATAAACTGAAACATCTCTAACCTGCACAGATCAGTTAATACATTCCCCCTATAGGAAGGTGCACACATTTGCTGTGTGCATCAGAAATGGGTTCAAAAAACACATTAAGTCTGTGTAAATATTTTAGTGGGAAACAGGGAGCCCAACATGTTTATGTGAATGCATTAGTAATTAATGTGTACCAGCATGTGCATGAGGCCATCAGGTGACTATATGAAGCTTTAAATGTTCAGTTGTAAGTAACAAATCTAAGTTTTTATGCACATGAATTTGATTGTTTGAGTTATTAACCACATACTGTGCGCAGAACACATTCCCTCTCACAAAATGATCCTAATATGCCTGACCTGTATACACGATTATATAATTCTGCTCTCTAGTGAGCAGGCAGCATTTCCTTTGCCAAAACTTGAGTACGCTCACATTATCAAAGTTATTCTTCTTCTTTCAACCGTATGAACTTTAAGTGAACACAAAGTGGTTACAGACAAACTGCATCGTATTGATGATAATTATGTAAATGAGGAGAAAGTATGAATCTCAAACAAAAAACCTTTCATTCCCCGTACGACGCCCACGCATGCACACTGGCGCAAACACACACACACACACACACAAACACACACAAACACTTACACACACACTTACACATGCACATGCTGTTAAAAATATATCATGCTAGAAGTAGCAAAGAAAATAATCTCCCAGTGGACAAGCTTGAATACTGAGCAGTACACTGATGCACATC
This sequence comes from Chelon labrosus, assembly GCF_963514085.1. NCBI lineage: Eukaryota > Metazoa > Chordata > Actinopteri > Mugiliformes > Mugilidae > Chelon > Chelon labrosus. The sequence goes on along the minus strand of NC_140350.1, from coordinate 2,177,114 downwards.
CACAAACTGACATTATAACCATCATTTAATAAGACTTGAAAAGCACTCACCCATAAATATGCCGACTCCATGCTGCTGAGCTGCTTTGCTTAAAGACTACAGTCTTGGCTCTGTGGTGTGCCTCTGACCAAAAAGTAGGCCAAGGACAAGCACTGGTCATCTAAACAGGCTAAACCAAAGCAGAGCATCCAGATCATGGGGCTGCTGTTAGAACAGCAGCCAGCTTTCTCTGTTACGTAGAGATCAGTGGTACAATTTATTATCTCTGCTTTGATCAAATGTATATTACTTATGTCATTTCCTAACCTACTGCGTTATTATGTTATAAATATCCATCATTTCACAACCAAGAATACCTAGTTAGAATGAATGATGCAGGTGGTGCAGGCCTCTATTTAACGAATATTTTTGTCATTTTATTCAAATATTAACACATTTCTGGTCTCCTTGGCTTTTTCCTTTGCAGAATCTCCCTCTCCGTGTTCCAAAAATATTCAGCTGGCATAAAAAGCGAGACCATTCCTACGTTGTCAAGGGCAGGAGACACCCACAGGTGTCTGCACGCTCGCTCGAAGAAGTGTCACTTTTTTGGTGTTGCTTAGGGTTATCTTTGTGAAGGAGATGATTTTGGCGGCTGCTAGCTTGCCTGCTCTCACTTTTACTGCAGCTTCCCTGAAGTAAACTATTCTTAGTGCAGGTGATGTGTGCAATGTGCCATGTGTGAATTCCTCAGGAACACGCTGCAGTTCGGATTCGGGGATTGTCGTGGGTCCCAAGGCAGATGTTCACTCATTTGGCTGATGTATGAAGCACTTGTTTTGAAGGGATGTGACAAAAAACTGTTTCACCAGTTTGCTTTTGTATGGTCTGTGAAGCAAGCTTTGGGGTTTGTTAGACACCCATAGCTGAGGAGCTGTACACCCGCTAAGCTTCAGCAGAGGTGAAAATTGGAGCCTAAGTAGATATTTATGCACTGACAAGAACTACACTCAAGCGATTATTTTTTGAGTAGTTAATTAATCCTTTGATTAACTTGCCACTTCGTAATAACTCTGCCATCTCATAATGGCATATTTTAACATAAAATCTGTGAATGAAGTAACCATTTTAAACTTTAACTTTTACATAATGATACTATTCATCAAGGAAGATAAGATTCATGCAGTGTAGGCCTAATTAGAAGGATGTTGTTTACTATATTCTGCCATTAATTAGCATACAGTCATACAGTGTTGAGAATATTTTAACTTCAATGACTGGTGCTGATTGTAATTGAAATGCCCTTGTATTATTTAGGGTTGCTTACAGGGTGTATTGTTGATTGCCTTTCACGTTATAGGGCTATATGCGCAAAAAAGAATTGCAGAGGGACTGGAAAGTGGTGTTGCCATACGAGCCATGTGTTTTAGAGAGTATTTGTTGAGTTCTTGCCTGAAACACAACAGATGAAGACACGACAATGATACCCCCACGCACTGACCACCAGCGAACAAGGAGACAAAACTCATCGTAATTGACCAGTTATTGACCCTGCTGTCCTGTTGTTTTGAGGTCAGAAAAGACACCAGATGTTCCCCATTGAGATGCTTGTGCATAGCAGTTGTGCTGCTGTGGTTTGCTGTTTTATTTTTACCAAGCGTCCAATGTATGAGGTCTCTGTTAAACAAATTAACACAATTCTGCACTGTTAGCAATTGCTGTTAATTTACAGCAGTACTGACAGTATTAACCTGTTATTTTTGAATACACCACTCTACTGTTAATACAAACAAAAAACTGTGAAATTTTGGTGGTTTACTGTGGTTTACTGTTTGCCTGTTTTCCTAAACTATAGTGTTTTCCTAAAATACAGCATTTTCCTGCTAATCATTCATCCAAACCTTCTAAATCACGGTATCATGTTGTATTTTTTGCATTCTGGGAAATTTAACCCGAACTACACATGGGAAGCTGGATCTATTCCTCTCTTTATCCATCACCATCTAGCAAATTATTTGGTGAGTAGCAGTTTTATTTCATTTGTAAATTGGTGCAAAGTATATTGGCGATGTTTTCAGTTTGTTTTCATCAGCCTACTGAATATGTGCATGGCCTGACAGAATGATTCATTAGCTATAGCTAAATTTTCACAGATGATAGTGAGTTACACAACTTGATTTTTACAGTGTCTGAAGAGACACTATTGTTTTTCAGGCGCTTCATTGGTACAAATCCTGAGCGAGGCACCAAGGCTGGACATGGCAAAGTCTTGTCAAAAAACACTGGCAAAGCCACCAGCAAAAAGAGGACAACAGTCAACCCACATGTATCCACTCTGCTGAGAAGACTCATGGACCTTCAGTGGGACTTATTATTGAATAATCTCACCATTATTTAAAATGGTGAGATTATTCAATCCCATTACAAACGCACACAAAGACACCAGCTTGTCTTATTGCTTTAATTCTTTCTCCCTCTCAATTTCACCCTCTTTCTCTCTCCCTTACAGGGTAGAAGGTCTGAATCCCTGTTATTCTCGCCGACTTATTTGTGTCCTGTTTCTGAACATTCTAAATTCATGTTAAAATAAAGTCAAAGTGCATTAAGAAGCTGTGTTTTTTCTTTTTTCCCCAGTGCAATTACATGCTGATCTGTTCTTTCACAAAGCACATAGTTTGTAGATTTTGTGAAGACCGATAATGTATTTTTAAACAAACCAGTTGACTGTAAAGTATTGTGAAAGTAATCTTAACAAACAGTAAACGCTGTATTTCTCAATAACAGTACAAAACTGTAAATTCTAGTGACAGTAAAAATATGTTAATTTTTACAGTAACATAATGGCAACCCTGCTGCCAGTTCTTTACTGTTATTTTGCAGGAAAATACTTAACAGTGTGACCATGGCCATGATAAAGGACGAGCATGATGGAATTTTTATCACTAAATTTATGATTCGAAGGAAGCCAGATTTTTTACTTATGTGTTAGTATTGTTTGGGTGTGGTGATCAGATTTCTATCTCTGACTCATAGCTTAAGTCAGGTATTTCTAAATCTTGGTTGTTACATACCAGCACCATTTTCCAACTGAGTCCTACCCACTTCCAACTAATTAGAGGAGCACTGTAAAAAAACAGCAGTACATATTTCATGTAAAATAACCCAAACTATTCTAACTGTGCGTGAAAAGGTCACGTTCATGGGTAGGTAGTCTTTCTTCAGAGTAAGCTAATTGAAAAAAATGAACTTCCATGACATTTAAAGCAATTGAAATATCTTGCGAACTGTGTGGACAAACTTGTGTGGAAGCCAATGGTATTTTAAGGATAAGACACAACTTCAGTGTACTCTATAATTTGCCACTGATGCTTGACAAGAAATGCTAGTTCTACAGCTCAGAGTCTGTCGCCTCCATGTACCAACATGTCTCGCACATTAGTGAAGAGTCAGTTACTCCTGACTAATCCAACTCTTTTAAATGATTCTAGTAAAAACGAGAGCCGTTGACGTTGCTTTAGATTCATGGTGTGTATACTTAAGTGATGCTAAAGTGTGTGGTTTCATCATCATCTTGTCAATTTAGTTAGACGATGACTAGGTCTTTATATTCATGCCTAACTTAGCATTGATTCTGGTGCCAAGCATGATTGCCAGCTTGAAACTCATCTCCGATTATGTGTTATACAGTGACAACTATTCCGTAATTTCCTTTTTAGCAGATAAGCAGGGAAAGTAGTCAGCTAGACAGCTAGAATGCACTCTGATACCACCAATGAAACTAAAACCGTCCCTGTGGTCCTCAATGCGTCACCGGACAGTGGAAGTAAACCAGGCTGCTACAGAGAACATGGCAAAGTCTTGTGGGTGTCATACACATGCTGGCTCCAGCGTGACTAATACATGACAATACGGCTGAAAAATCACTGTAGGGATCATTTACATTTCAGGGTCTTTGCTAATTGCATCTGGATGTGAATTATACAATACGATCATGCATTTATTCACAATTGGCATCGAGACAGACAGTTCAGTAAACAGAGAGCACATTTTAAATGCCTCACTACTGCACTGCTCTATGATCAGCCACCTCACTTCCACTTGTCAGTGCATGCTGTCTGTTCAGCGGGCTTTCTGGTGAAATGGCATTTGGCATGCTGATAAAGCAAAGCCAGGCACACACACACACTCATCGAACAAGGTACTTCCCTGACTAACACTAGCCTAGCTCGCTAGCTTGCAGTAACCTTTTCTTGCTGATAGTTCCCACCAACCCACAGCCTGCTAATTAATAAGCAGCTGGGGAATTCTAAGGGTGCTAATGCATTCACTTGTCCACTGCAGCATGTAATGATGTAGCTCGAATTCATCCTCTTGGCATATCAGCCTGAGTAACAGAGCTGGTGGTGGGAGTAAAGCCCTAATGTTAATCTGAAAAAATACAGTACATTTGACAGTAGAATGTGATTGGCATTATGTAACCTTGTGGGAAAAATGTATGGATTTAAGTTGGCGTGGGAAGCTGGCAAGCATTAATTATGACTTCAAAGTTGGTATAGATGTGGCTAATGCAGATTATATAGCATTTTATGACTATAGATAGATAGATAGATATATACATAGATAGATAGATAGATAGATAGGTAGATAGATAGATAGAACTTCATTGCTAAAACTTTTCTTTTCTACCTTAATAGTGAATATGACGGTTAAAATGCTCTCTAAAATATTACCTAACACTGAGTTGTGCTGGATTTGAAAAGAAAATCTGGTGTTCTATTACATGGACTTGATCACCCTCTGCTGGTCAAGTTTTGACCAGTCAGTTTAATAAATGGACCAGGATATCACATACTAAACCATCAATAGATGCTAAATTAAAACTGACCTTAAGATCAGAGTGTTCTGAACTTGTTTCATTCCAACAGCATTTTCACCACATTACCCAGAACCTGAAATCCCCAGATCAAGCACCAAAAAGACAAAGAAAAACTCCCTTCCAAACCATGGGTAGCTCATATGGGGGGGCCTCTGTTTCAGGGTAGCCAGACAAAGAGACAGACCTAAAAAAAAAAAGATGGAATAAAAAGAGGTGATAGACAACAGAAGGGAGGAGAGTCACAGTAGAAAATATGACTTGTCACAGTAATGAAATAACTGGTATATTAATGATGGCCTTCCACTCCAGAGACTCCCTCCTTTTGTGCATGATGGTTCATCGTCACATATTACTCGCACCCTTAATTCAGCTGCTATTAATATAGCCGTGTCTTCTCTATTGCTACATGTCAAAATGTCTACCATGAGAAAAGTCTTTCAAAGAGAGTTCAACTCGGGTGAAATCTGTGCTATTCAAGACCTGTAGTATAGTGTCTTAGATATAGACAACTGAGGTATAATTGCGCTACAAGTTATTGATGTTATTTCCAGGTATTCGAGTCTTAAGATGACTGACAAGATTCAAGGTACAACACCTATAAAATGTATTCATCCCCTTGGATGTTTCACCTTTTTGTTGCTTTTATACATGAAATCATGGTCAAAAAAAAAAAAAAAAATGAAATTCAACCATAACCAGATTTTTACAAAATAATGTAAATTAATTAAAAATAACTAAGTTAAAGTAAATGACTGCATACATTTTCACCCCCTGTGGTCAGTATTAGTAGATGCACCTTTGGCTGCAATTAGAGCACTGCATCTGTGTGGATACTTCTCTATCAGGCAGGCACATCTGGACACATCTTTTCTCCATTCTTCCTTGTAAGCCAAGCTCTGTCAGGTTGCTTGGGGATCGGGTGTGAACAGCTCTTTTCAAGTCCAGTCACAAATTCTCGATTGGGTTGAGATCTGGACTTTGACTTGGCCAGACCAGAACATTCACCTTGTTGTCTCTGAACCATTACTGGGTTGCTTTTGCTGTATGCTTGGGGTTGTTGTCCTGCTGGAAATAAATCTTCTCTCAAATTGTAGTTATCTTGCAGGCTAAGTCAGATTATCCTCCAGGATCTGTCGATATTTTCCTGCATTCATGTTCCCTTCTATTTCATCCAGGGCCTGCTGCTGAGCAGCATTCCCAGATCATGCTGCTGCCACCAACATGTTTCATGGTAGAGATGGTGTGTTTGTGGTGTTCGCTAAATATAGCATCTAGTCTGATGGCCAAAAAGCTCAATATTTGTCACATCAGACCAAAGAAACTTCTTCCCATTGACCTTGGGCAAATTCCAGGCAGCATTTCTCGTTCCTACTCTCTTGTGCAGCTTCGACTGGTGAAGAACCAGGGCAACGGTTGTTGTATGCGCAGTCTCTCCCATCTGAGCCGCTGAAGCTTTTATCTACTTCAGAGTGGTCGTAGGTGTCTTGGTGGCCTCCATCACCTGTCTTCTTCTTACGCAGTCATTCAGTTTGTGAGGACAGTCAGCTCTAGGCAGATTTAAACAAGTGCCATACTCCTTTCATTTTATAATGATGAATGTAACTGAACTCTGTGGGATGTCCAGTCAGTTGGAAATCTTTTTGTAACCATCTCCTGACTTATACTTTTCAATAATCTTTTCTCCGAGTTGCTTGGAGTGCTCTTTTGTCTTCGTGTTTTAATTGTAGTAGGAATCCTGATGAACCAGAGACTGAACCTCCCAGAAACAGGTATTTTTATACTACAGTCACTTGACACACATCAACTGCACTGCACTCAGGACCTCTGTTAAATTAGGTCAGTCACTTTGAAGGGGTGAATATTTATGCACACTTATTTTACACTATATATTTACTTTGGTTTGTAAAAATCAGTTTTCACTTTGGCACGAGAGAATACTTTTTTGCAATGTTTTGTCAAAAAAATCAAATTATATTGACCATGCTTTCATGTATAAAAGCAACAAATGGGGAAAACATCTTTTGAATACTTTTTAGAGGCATTGAAACTGCATATTATGCCTCCAAGCAACAGTGACAATGTATGAATATCATACATGCTGTAACCGCTAGCGCTGAAATATCATATCCAGTTCTTTCCAGTCATCAGAGTACTCAATGAGCCCACTAAATCATTTCAAGATGCTTAGAGGGAGTTTAGCTTTCTACTTCTGCCCATATGAAACAGTTGCAGTCGGGGTTTGTGTTAGAACCGCCAATGTGCAGAAATAGAAAGAGCACTTCCCCTCAAAGCCCCCCAGCAGTTGACAGCAGGACAAATGGGGGGATGTCAAAGTCTGGGCTTTGAATTGCTCTGACATACCTTCTTGTGCCCACTACCACCTGCCACGGCTCTGACTGCCAGCCAGTCACCTGTATGGTCATTCAAGGTCTTGGCCAAGCTTCTGACAGAGCAGTCATTAAAGGATGAATGTCCGCGCCTCCCAGAGAGAAGCAAAATTGCTCAGACACTTTTTCCCGCCAACACTTAGAATTTGCTCTCTTGAAGAACAGCCATGTCCAGCTGACGAGGTTCCCAAGGCCTCCGGAGGAGTCAATTGCAGCTCTGCTCTGGGGGCACTTATCATCATCAGGTCATCCATGAAAGCTCTGAAGAGACTGTTGAAAGACAGACATGGTGAGTGGTGCCTATGAAGTTCCACTTACTCACACGATTTACATTTTGATGGAGAGGGTGAAGCCAATGACTAAAAACGGCATCTCCTGTGAAAAAAAACCTCTGCGTGGCTGCATGATACCTGCACACCAGACATTCTGAACACATGTAGGACTGGTTACGAAAATTCACATGAATGAGAAAAAATTAAATATGATAAATAGCCTGTTTAAGACAACCACACATAAAAATGTCTCAGGTAAAAATAAGTAAAGGGTATGCGCTGCCTCCAGGCAATTTAAGATGGTATGACAATTACAATCAGGGGAAAGAAGTACTTTTCAGAAGGGCTGAACCATCCCCATCTAATAACAGTTTTGAGGCAGTGTTTTTTTCTGTTTTTGTGGCAAACAGAGTTGACATGAAGTATGAATCTTAAAGCAGAGAGTTGAGGAAGTATCTGTGGAGACCCGTGGCACGTTATTCTTTTGACCCCTTGAGAGCTGAAAGACAAGTGAAAAAGACTGTTAATCATTTATGTCACTTGGACTGTGTTCCAGAAAAGACAGTATTGTGATAATTCATTTATGTTACACCCATTGTCTTTCTAAAAGCGACAAGCACTAGGCAGTGTTTTGACCGAAGTCTTGTTGAGAAGTTTGGTCTCAAGATGTCGCTGCAGTTCATTTCAAGTATCGTTACTGTGTTAATCACGTAAAAAATAATGTTTGATTTTGCTTTAACCACAGATACATGCATCTGCTTGCATGCTTGACAGATACTGTGATTGCGAAACAAACCATGGCTTAGTGGGAATGATGATTTCTTTCCACAGAAAAAAATTAAATAATCATGATGTAACTTTTGCATGTGTACCGCACAAACATGTTTCCTTATGTCTGGAGAATATGATTAGTAGGCTGGGGTACCTCTGTAGAACCACAATACTTAATTTATACATTTATACTGTATGTTGTGACATATTTCACATTTATTAAAAAAATTACACCTCCTGGGATTTGGACATTGCACTAGCCGTACTGTGATTTCAATAATATTTCGACTAATTGATCAGATTGAATAATACCCTGATTAGTTTATTTTGGAAAACCTGGGACTTGCACTGTATCCATCCAGTTCTATTCAAACATCGTTCTAGCTTTGTGCATCATATAGCACTTTGTTTGCACAAATGATTCCCACTTGTTCTGTCAGAAGGTGCACATTAGAAGCACCAGCAGTATACCAGGATGTGAAGCTATTTCAAACTGGCAAAGAGTAAAACCTTGAAGAAAAAGCCAGTGATATTATACTTTCTTTTTCTTCTTTTACTTTAGTTTCTTCTGAAAATGTTTAACCCCAAGGAATGGATGACTTATGGAACAGTTGGTGCTATTCTGTAAAGAAAAGGAGCTTCAGTATTTGCCTTGCCTCACACAAATGTAACACGACCTGAACAAGTGCAGCTTTACAGTTTTTTCAGAATGTGATCACACCTAGCTAGAAACAGAGAGGAGTCCCGACCAAAAATGAGAAGAAAAAAAATCACACTTGTTGTGATGTGAGGAAGCTTACTTCGTGTCACATCTGTCTCGTCTGTGAACGTTCCTAGGGAGTTTCAATGAAACATGTAACACCAATACTTGTCAGTGACATGCTGCACAGCCACAAAAAAAAAGTTATTTTTAGGCCCTGTAATTGACAAATTAAGACCAAATAACCAAAAGAAGAAGAGAGGACTCACTAACAAAGAAATGTTATTGTCTGCACTTGTCAACAATCTGCCTGCAGCAAGTTTTGAAGATGAGAGGCGAGCAGCTCTCTGCATTGAAAACTTGCTGTGGATTACAAAAATGTTGCACGCTTCGGGTAGTTTGTTGGTAATTTTAATTTTTATGGTTATTAATTTTCTCTTTCAAAAACATAAAATTTTACAAGGGACAAGGCAAAGATGTTGCTGTTGTTTCTATATAGGTGAAAATATGCGAAGTATGGGGAAGTAGAAGATTCGACCAAAACAACAAGCGTGAAATGTCTTTAATAAATGCCCTGGCAGGCCTTGTGTATAATTACAGAGGGAGCAAACGAGGTCACATTGTCAACTTAGATGTCTGCACAGTAGCTTCTGTTTATTAGATCACAACAGTGGGAAGAAAATGTAAAGAATAGAATTATATGCATGCATGGTGCTTCTACTCTGTGAATCATTTTGAATCATCATACTGATTTAGTAACAAACTGAGTATCGAGGTGTGTCTCACTTATTCATCTATCTAGATATCGCTGAACAGGCCAAAACAGTTTGGAAAGCATACAGACTGCGCCTTGAGGACAAAACAACATTGCAACATTGAGAAAGAATGCAGAGATAAGACGCAATTGATATGTTTCAACCAAGAAATAAAATATATGAAAATAAAGCAATTTTAAAGGAAGATAAATGCAGCACGGAAATGGCAATATAATTGCACTACAACCTGTATGAAAATCATAGTTCCACCTGACCTTAACGAGTTTGTACGTTGTCAACTGCAACACATAATAAGTTGTCTAGACTGTCTGCCAATGAATAGGCCGTGGGCCATTCAGTTAGTGGAATGTATTAAAACAAGAGAACAAGAGACACAAGGACAAGACCCGTTAGAGAACTTGTACAATATCTAATACACACAGGCAATATTAATGTACCTTCATGCGGGGTAGTGGGAAGTAATAATTGCCTTGTTTTCAGCCCCAAATCCTTCATCTGAGTGGTCAGCATGGTAGCTTGCAAGGCCCCGCTGTTGATACTGTAGCTGATATCACATGAGGCTGATTTCCCCCCAAAAAAAGCAAGTTAACAATGATATTATTGTCTGTACTTCGATGAAATACGAGAAATACACCTCCATATTCTCGGAGGGGCACCTTGTGTTTGCATAGGGACATACAGCATAGAGGCAGAAAAAAATCAATGAATGAACAAGCAAGTAAATTAATAAATAAACGTTCTTAAAGATAAGCCCTAGTGCTGCCCTCTGTTGGTTACATTTAAAGCTGTATGAGACGTGACTTGACCTGCTAATGTGAAATTACAGTATGTTCCTGTTTTTGCTCCCAAGGAGAGATTTTGGCTGTTGCAAGAATTTTTCTGTGAAAATATTAATCACAAAAAATAAAAGGTAAAAAGTCTTTCTTAATTGATTGTAGTGTTGTGGGTTGCAAAAGGTTAAGTAACAGTTTAATCAAATCAAACTAATTAAAAATGATAATCGTTCTTTCCGTCTAAACTAACTGGCTGTTTGTTGTATGCATCTTTTCTTTTGTATCTTAGGAATTTATGAGGAAAGAGTTAGTAATGAATAAAAAACGAGTAAGAGCTCTACAGATGGATTCGTCTCTGGCTATGTCAACTGTGAAATCTAATTTGACAACTACCATTCATAGGTTTAAGTGACTGGTTTTGAAATCTTGTTTATAAAAACCGCAAAGTAAAAGCTGCCATTTGGTGTGTTGTTGTTTTTTTTAAATCTATTTTACACATTTTGCAATTACATTTGGTTTTCTCTAAGCTGAAACATTATGCTCAAATTAACTTTTGCCAGGATTGTACATTTAAGGGTTTAAAACGGTTCAGTGTTTTGTTATAGGATGACAGTTTTATGCAGGTTGTGCAGGTTTATAAATGATAATATCATTATCTCAAGGCAGCATTTAGTTCTGATTTATACATTGTCAACAGTCTCTTTTATTTTACTAACCAATCTGAAAAAATAGCCAACAATTACTATTTATATTGTTTAGGATTTTATTTTATTTTTTATTATTTTTACTCCTGAAATTTAGAAATTGTGACACAATTCTGTGCAGTTCATGGTTCTCAGTGTAGGTCTTGCCTGCCAAAGGTGACTTTTTTTAATTTTTATTTTCAAAAATTATATAGCCTAGCACTGATTAATGTAAGCAATATTTTCAGTCACATTATTATTATTTTTCCCTCTTATCATTGTTTCATTTGTAATTTTATGGTAGGATTGGGGGAAATAAAATGTGTATATTTGTAATTTATATTTTATGGTTATATTTATTGCATTAGGTATTTAAGTGTATATAGCACAATGTGTTTTTGTATCAATTCCACAAATAGGACTACAAAGAAATAGAGCATTTTAGATTACAATCTATCTATCTATCTATCTATCTATCTATCTATCTCTATCCGTGTGTGTGTATGTGTGTGTATGTGCGTGTGTGTGTTTGTGTGTGTTTTCCCCATAGTCCCAACAATAGCTACACAGCCATAATGTCCCGTCAAGGGGAATCGGGCAAAGCACTTAAAGCCACTACAGAAACAAAATGTTCTCTACGGTGAATCCTCTCTGCACGTGCTGCCGGCTGAGCCTGTTAATCAAGCGATGTATCTTAAACACTGTTCCGGGAAGGCGCGCGCCACGCGGATGTGCCCTTCATGATCCTAAAATGCCATAATTCTGACGTTTAATGAATGTTATAAGCACTTTGTTGTAAACGCGATTCATTGTCGGATTTGGAGCCATCGCATTAAGGCCGGCGGTGGTGTTCCTACGGTGTTCCTGGTTAATGTAGGTCAAAGCAGTGACGGAAGGGTGTCCTCCGTTGAACCCGCGGTATTAATCCACATCGCAGTCCTGCAGATGGCGCGCACAGCCAACTGAGTGCCCTGGGTGCTCACCGAGGCGCTCACACAACAATATCCGTATGGAGCTGTACCCAGCTTCAGAGATGGCGATTGTCTGAGGCGACACCTCTGTCTCTCCCGTTAGTGCTGGAGCGCTGTGCAAGCAAAGTTCAAGAGTGCAGCTTTTCTTCACGAGAGTTTTTCACACCCTTAACACACTGCAGCTCAGGGGGCAGGATTGTTCATCACGCTGATCGAGCGTAACCTTAGTTGACCTCTTTGTCAGTAAAAGCTTGTCTTTCAATATCCTGGGCTGCTTACTTTGTACATCTTCTCCACTGTATACTACACACTAATCACACGCATGAATATTTTATTGAAAGTATCTATTAGACACTACCCTCAGCGAGGATCATTATTCTGATCTGAACTACAGACAAGCGTGTGCGCACACACGCACACCTGTCACTGTCTAGACAGGGAGGGGGCATTAAGGCGGTGGGTGAGGGGGGGATCCCACATGACCCATTACTGCTTTTTTTCTACGCCAGCCAGAATATATCTCAAGGCTCTGGATAATGACAAAATAAAATCAACAACATCATGAGAGAAAAGCAATCGCTCTTCCACATCTGATTGGCCAGCTGAACCGTCACCATGTTTTCCCCTGCTCGCAAACCCGAGGTCAGCTCGGGACGTTAAAAAATAAATAAATGAGAAAATAGAAATGCGTAGAAAGTAGAAGACACGGCAGACAATCTAGCTTGTTGGTGCCGGAGATGATTGACAGCGCCGCCGTCCAATGGGAAACCGCGGCGCAGCTGGCTCACTGTACTGGCAGAGGCTGCGTCCAATGCAAAGTTCAGACGCGTGATAAACGTATAACTGACAATTCCCCTGTCCTTTAGATTCAAACTGGGGCTAGATTTCTGAGTTCATTCACATTTCCGAACGCTGATATTTTGAACAGCGGGCGTTCGAAGCCACACACTGAAAATATATAAATAAAAAATAAGGATTTATTCGTAAAGGAGCCGCTTTGGCCTGGGTGTAACATCACTGCGAGCCTGTTTCGCAAATCGACTTCCACTTATAAAATGACTGTCGCTGCTCTGGCAGAAGCAAACTTACACACATCGAGTAGGACGAACATTATGACTACAACTACTATTACTATAACTCCCACCACTTCTAGAGAGCCATAATGGAGCCGGTTTCACTGTCCTACTGCTCTCCCCGCGATTGGGGCATAATAATGTTGACGGATTTCTGATCCAACCCAAGACAGTAGACTGTTCTTCCAATAGCAGCTATAAGTGAAAAGGCGTGCCTGCCTGCCCGCACCCCCCTCCCCCCTCTCCTCCTCCTCCTCCTCCACTACCCCTCAAAGTACTCGATGTATAGTTAAAAAATGGGAGGGCACACTTGAACCGAGCTGCTCTATGAAGGTAGGCTGCAGCGTGTGTTTATTGATGAGATGAAAAGAAGATGGAAGTGAGAAATGAAACAAAGTAAGGGAACATAGCTATTAAAACAAACTCAACGCGCTTCGTCAGGGGAAAACAGGGGGAAGCCGTGGAAACGCTGTCGCCACTTTTTGAACGAGCTTCGAAGTGCAGGTAAGAAATTGAGAAAAGTGGAGGAAAAGGGATGGGTCTTTACAACATCTATAACGCTGTTATCAAAGGAGAGAAATAAACGGGATTTCATTTCTCGGGGATTAAAACATGCTCGTTGACTTTAAGGTGAGATGCATGAAATGTCACCGACTTCCATGTAGTTGTGGCTGGCTTTACGAATCCAAATATTAAGCGCTACGTTATCGGAAACTTCATTCTTTAGTGAATCATTAAATAAACGTGACGCCAGGGTTAGAAAATGCACTGAAACGAGTCCCTCGTGTTAGTGGACTCAGTTTTTAGCAGCCAAGATATTTATTTTTTATTTTTCTTGTTGTCCATTTATATTCGACTACAAAAACGCGCTGCCCTGGCATTACGCAAGTTCCCCATCTGTCATTATTCTCTCCGTGCCCCTTTACCTTTAGCCCTTTACTTTCTGGTTCACCCGTGAGCCGGGCACTCCGGTCAAAGTGTGTTCACAGGTCTGTTTTCTCTCAATCAGAGAAAGCCTGAGCGATGCTCGCTGGCTGCTCGCTCACATTTTACACACTGTGAGCCCGGAACAACTGTGGCAGCGCCGACGTGCGCATTTGGCTTTTAGGTCAGTCATTCGAGTCAGAGGAAACGCGTTTCCTTAGTGCAAATTTACCTCAACAACACGCTCGCACTAGAAATCTGCTTCTTAAAATATATTTCGGTTTCTTGAACTTGCTCGGAAAGATTGCCCGAATTTGATCATTTATAGCAGCGAGCGACTCGTACAGCGTAATACTCAGACAGATGTCTACCCTACATTTTTTTTTTTTTTTTTTTTTTTTTTGAATTAATATCAATACGGCGTGGCATTTATGAGATGGGGTTACATTTGCTCAGCAGGAGGACGAAAGCTGGCTAATATTGTGTAAAACAATACTGCTGCTTCAGTTTCGGCGATAAATAAGAAGTACAGATGCACCGGGACTCTGCTCTGGATTCTGGTGCCATGTTCCTCCAAAAATGAATGATCACTTTTTTTCCCCTTTACTGTCGCAATCCGCTTTTTGTTCATAGCCTACAGTGTGTTAAAATGTTTACGATGGGAGGCTGTTTTTTGGCATAGGATGGCCTAGATATGGGGGCCACGCTCTGGTGTAATTAAAGTTGCAAGAGACGCGTTTCTGTGTGCCTTTTGAGACATTTTGTTGCAAAAATATTCATGGGCAACTCGTGATCCCTGAGCTTATTAGATGGCTATATAGAGTCGCTCTTGGTTAAAGTTGAATATGGAAGTGTTGGTGCAATAAAATTATATATATATATATATTATATAATTATATATATTATAAATCCTGTATATCTATATATATACGCGGAGCAATGACTCCTCAAAATTTACCGAAAGGGCCAGAGGGAGTTTATCCCGAGCAACATGTCAGTCTTTAGGGCTCCATCTATCTGTGCGCACGGGATGTGTGTGGCTGGGGAAAGGACAGAACGCCCGTGCATGTGTGTGTGGCAAACAGATGTTGTCCCAAAGCGCTTGGCTTTGTCAGATAAAGAGAGTAATACAGCATGTTCTTGTGTCTGCTTGAAACGCCACTTTCTACAATACATCACGTTTTGTGCCCGATTTATAGACACGGCTCAGAGCCCAGAAGTTGTGCGGGGGTGTAAAGCGGTGCGGCAACACGTTAGTGATGTCAGGGGTCGGGTCCCGGCGTGGAAGGGTTTTCTGTTAATAGCCGCAAACAAGAAGGCCGGTCCCGGGTTTGACCCTGGGGAGGACACCGTGTAGAGCGCTGCGTCCGTCTCCCTCCGCTGGCACGGTCTTTCTGTGCACCTGCGTGTACATATAGGTTTTTAGGTGTGCCTTTATCCTTTTCCACTCTTGTTGTGATCACGTCCTCCCCTTCATTCAGAATACCACAACGTAAATGGGTTGCAGTCTTATGTAATTGGTGGATGCACTGGATTTTTTGTGAATGTACACATTTAGAGAGCTGTTCGTACAACAGAACATGCAACACTTCACTTAAGATTTTCAACTAGCATGTTTGCAGAGGAGCATATGGATTTGACAGGTTGTGTGTAGTTGAGAAAGTAAAATAATTCAGTTGTCATAGTGTGCATGCTGGATTGAATCCTCTTCATCTGAAAAGAATCTACAAAATGTAGAAAAAAAATTATAATAAAAAATCCTGTATTTGTGGGCATTATATTGTTTAATGAATTTAAGAGTGCTTGCCTGTAAGTGGGCTCTCACCACAGCTTCATGTCAAAAACTCTATCAGCACAGTGGTGTACAGTAGCTGCTGGAAGAGAGTCAGCCATTATGTGCCTTGGGAGTGTTTGTAGTCCCAGTATCAGGTGCCCAGCTTCATTTCAGTTAAGTCGCTAATGAGTATTTGTATGTATATATTCCACATGTACATTAATATTCACAGTGTTTGAGCCATCACCATTTGCCCGCTTTCTGTGTCACGGCTAAAACCCACCGATGACTAATGAATATTTAAGAGTATGTCTGCAGATCAAGGAAAGTCATTATTATATCAAGGAGAATCCAGCAGATACACTGTAGACCTGCACTATCGTGAGGACAAGGGGGTGGAGGGGTGTTCAGTTAATCCACACCCGGCAATCAATCCCAATTTTCTTTTGGCTTCATCATCCCTTACTCGTCCTCTGTAGCTCGCGTGTGTCTCTTCTTATCAGGTGTTTTGTTATTGACCAACAAAACTGGCAAAATGCGGCCACAGCACTCAGTTTTGAAATGACTGATTTAGTCACACTTTTCCACATTTCTCTCACCTGATTATTTGGGTTGATTCAAGTGAAAAAAATGTGTAAGGGTACTATGCTGTACTACTGTAATCAGGGCGTCTTTGGAAGAGACATACAACAAACGACAACAACAATCTTCTTGTTCTGTACATGCACACAGATGGCAAATCGGTATTCCAAATAATTTTTTAAGTGGAGTCAAGGCACTGCTGTCCAAATAGATAAGACAGAGACATCTCTGTGAAGCCTCCGCAATTATACATTTCTGGCATTCCCACAGGTTCCAGCCATCTTTACCAGGCTGTTACTAGGTAATCCTGGTGGCCCCTAACTTACACAATTAAATTTATCTCTTTATATGCACGTAGTGGAAAGGACGAGAGCGGTAGGAGTGAGCGTGTAATATTGGTCATGAGTGGAATTCACTGAAGCACACATAGCCGTTCTTTTTGCCTTGTGTAAATTTAATTGTATTCATCTATAATGCAAATTTAGAGAGTGTATTTTTGGTTTAGGCATGTATTGACAATATAACAATAAAATACATAATTAAGAAAAAATTCTCAACAGATGAAGAGAAATTAATATTGCAATTTAAAATTTCCAAGTTGAGTGTTTTGCCGTCGCATGACAAAAGACTCACACTTGAGTTCATTCTGGCACTTTGTCTAGCCCAGTTGAGCATATTTGGCAGCCATTTTGGGAATGCAGTAGAGATCCATCGATATAACAAGCCACTTTGTGGATAGCATCCAGAATGTCACAGTGCTTGTTAACTGCTTGGCCTTTTTGTCTCAGGCAGAGTTGATCTTTCCCAGTTTTTATTATTTTTTTTTATTTATTTATTTTTTTTATTTTTGTTTTTTTTTTGTTTTTTTGTTTTTTTGTTCCTGTGTGATACTTACTAGACAGAAGTGCATTCCCCCATGGCGTAAGGCTCATCTTTGACGTGATTACCACATGGGACCATTTGCACGTGCACATCTTAAACTTAATAAGTCTAGTAATTAACTGCGTAATAGCATTTAAGGTTTTAATAGACTTTAAACGTAAAGATTTGGTTTTGGTTAAGATGAAAACATAAAGTTTCTCACCTAAAGTTTATTGCAAACACTTTTGCAGCAGTTACAGCTGTAACACTATGTTTGAGTCCCCAGTTACCATGGCAACCTTAAAAAAATCTGTAACCCCTATAGCATTTTAGAAGGAAAGAATTTTGTATGAAACATACTCATTGATTTTCTCTACATCCCCTGATCATAGTAATAACATTAGCAGTTCTGCTTTGGGGGATTGTTTTTATTTATTTATTTATTTATTTGTTTTAAATTAATTGGCAGGCTAGCCACCTCCTGGCTGACTGGCTCGGATTTCTCAACCCCAAATCACCCTTTTCACACATAACATGCTTTGCTTCATACTATTTTTTATTTATTTTTTATTCTTGAAAATACTAATAACACAATCACCTATTGACAATCAGTATAAGCCGCCATTGTAATTAATGAGAGAGCATTAGCAGCTTTGTGGAACGCAAAAACACTGTTGCAATGAGTTATGGTGACAAACAACAGATTATTCTTTGGTTTTAAGGGGAGGAAATATGCATCTTGTTTATTGATGAGGTGGAAAGGATAAGAACATTTTGGAATAAAACACAAGATCATCATTTTATGATCAATCTGTATTTTTTTAATTCATATTTCTTGAAGAAGAAGGAACTGAGAAGGATATTTTTTTTAGTTAATTGGCAGTCTGAATCCAAAAGACTGGTCACGATGACTTTGAGATCATGCAAGCGCGTAGGAAACGGACAAACAAAAAACTTATGGTATGCTTTTCAGTTTTCAAAGGACATTTGTTTTGGAATCTTCCTTCCCTGCAAGTATCACAGGAATGTGAAATGAAAGCACACATTGAGACCGAATAAGTATTTGCGAATGTGCCAGGCAGTTGTCAGGAAGCTTTTGTTCGGTTATAAAACTTTATGAAGCCTTATGAAACACAGTTACTCTCCCTAATTCCCACATAGCTTGATGGTAAAATATAAGAGGAGCGTTCAGTATTTCCAAAATGTGGATAGAATTGCACACTTCGTCACGGCCCCAGGATAAACTTGTTTTATCTTACGTGTTGATATAGATTAAACAAATCTGAATGCATTGACTTTTGTTCAAGATCATTGTTATATAGTTATAAAATATCTTTCTTGGTCTCAAGATGTGTTTTGCCATTGGATGTCAATTCAGCTCACTTGTTGTTTGAAACATGTACAGTACATACAGTACAAACACAATCCTGGATGTGAACATGTGTTTCCATTACCTATGCTAAAATTGTTAACAGACTGTTGAGTCACGCTCCTTAAATATTCCTGATGCTCTTTTCCAAGCTTTTTATTTAAAGTCAGCTGTTTGTTACAGAAGTCCTTCTTTCACATTTTCAAATCAACTAAAAAATATTGTAATAAAATATAATTGAATCATACAGGAAATATTTAATTTCATTTTTTGTATGAAACTCACTCTGTGAACACACATGCAGGCTTAGGTATGCAACTGATTTCAAAAATGTATCCTGGATTCTAATAGCAAAGTTGTACGTTTGCCAAGGTGCATGTGTGTCCTCAGTTCACCCTGCTACCCATATGGTTTTCTCCAAGTCATGGTTAGATCACTGCCTAGTTGAAGGGGAAAGTATCCACATAGAGTTTAAGCAAATGAAAAAGTATTATAGTCCTTCGTAACTTTATAAACTATCATACAGAGAGTAAGTGTTGTAAATTTTCCACTTCCTTCTTGGCATTCGGATGACTTTTTAAGCCTCATGCCAGTAAACTTCTCTCACAGCAGCCAAAATGTTAAGATTGTTCACGGTCTCACTCAGAGTACTGTACATCGGTATGCGCTGTGCTTTGGGTAAACTCAGGGGGAATTATTTACACAATAGTATTTGTGTTGTGGTTTTATTTAAAAAAAAATAAAAATAAATGATTGTTGGAACCTTCTAGTATTTCCACAGAATCTAGCGCTGTGTTCTTTCTTTTTTCTTTCTTTTTTCTTTTCTTTTTTTTTTTTTTATATCGAGTTGAAATGTAGCTGTAGGTAATCACTGTCGGGCATTTTGCCTTCCGGTAGATATTTTTTAAACAAAGAATTTTCTTTGGAAAATTTCATTGTGAAATAAAAGGAATATGTGTTCTGATACCTTAAATATCAGAATGCAATTTACCTTCTATTTATTTTTGTACATGTTTAAATTAAATTAAGACTTTATCAATGTGATTAGCAACTCACTGTTTTAAGGACTAGTACAGAAATTACTGTTTGATTTACAGTGTTGGTTATTGGTGCAAGGAAACGCATACCTTACCCGTTCAACAACCAACAAATGGCAGGACAATTGTGGCTAGTTTGCTTTTATAATATGCTGATATGTGGATATCGTATCACCTGCTTCACATTTTCATTCTGCTTCACATATAGTCAGTGTGTCGGGCTCCATGAAATGTTCAGGAGATTTGAACACCAGTGTAATGGTTCAGTCGTAGCATTTTGCTGAGAACTTTAAATAAGACACCTTGTGGCATCTATTATGTAAAGCTTATGTTTACTTTATAGTGTATTTGAATGGGTTAAGTGACGAGATTACTTCACAGGCAAAATGTCTTCAGTAGCCTTGGATTTCCTAAGGAAGGATTTTGTAGTGTGGTCGTTCCGGCCGTTGGCATTTTGGCAACACCTGACTTCCACCTCACTCCTGGTTAATTCAAAAAATGATCCAAGAGGCGGAGCCTGAGTGGAGCTCAGGCGGGAGCTAGCAACCTGTGAGGGAACTTGCCTCTCACTCAGGCCACACCCTTAGTTATACATAACTTTAAGCCATAATACTAAGTCAACCTCTCTACTGTTGGCATAAATGGAAAAAAAAACAAAATTCCCAAGATGTAAACCTTTGTATCTGCTGCACATATGGGCACTTTCAAATGGAGGTCTATTGAGATGACTCGCTTTCAGAGCCAGCCTCAAGTGGCCATTAAAAGAATTGCAGCTTAAACCATTTCCCTGTTGGCTTAATTTTTTTAACTGCAGAAATCATGCTTGGTCTCAGCATCTATTCATTCCTGCGGTATTTTTGTCTTACTTATTTCTGTTCAGGGTCTGTCCAGCATATTCCAACATACATTAAGAGGAAGGCAGGTCACTGAGATAACACGCAAACAGAGAAAGACACTCAGGGAGGCAACAGGATCTACCTGTTAAAGGTATAGTATGTGGTGGAAATTTCTGTTGAAATAAAATGAAGTCAGAACACTGGTTTTTCAGTAGGTGTTAATGCAAACTTGGTAGTTGTACCCACAGCACAGCCAAAGCACGGAACAATCCATGTGGCAAATGCGCAAAGAGGGCACAACGATGCTCTGCTTTATACCCCTTATCTATTAAAGGTCATGCTGTTCACTCCTTTCATCCATCTGTTCAGCCCCAAGGAACAGTAACAATGAACTTAGTCACACAACTTAAAAGAAAACAAGAATAATGTAGAAGATATAACGCTGACCTCAATGGACCTAAATTTCTAAGCTACATCTAAACAAGTCATAGGAAATCACAGGATATCGCATGATAGAACAATAACAACCAGTTTCTGTATCTAAGCCTGTCCTGTATATCTTACCAATTTACCTAAAAGTCATGTACTGGCCAACAATTATGACTTACAGGTCACATACATGTCATCATAGGATAAAGACAGTAGCCTATATTAGATTTGCTTCTAGAAAAGCTGACTGAAAAATCTAAATAATGTACAACATTCTACAAACCTCTACATTAAACCATGACAGCGCAAATGACTTAGAAGTAGCACATTGCTATACAATCTTTAGAAGATACTCATTCATGTGATATCTCAGGAATGCCTTGAGGGAATTTCTTCAAATTTAGCACAGAAGTTCACTTCGACTCCAGGATGAACTGATTAGAGTTTGCTGGTCAGAGGTCACAGTGACCTCTCATAACTGAAAAATTCATACGATAATTATGAAATTAACACTGTATATATGAACTGACAGACATTGATGTAAACTACAACTTGGCTAGTTGGTGGAGGCATACAATGAGGAGGCAGTGACCCTGGTTTTAGTAATGTTCCCGGAAACAGATGATCCTCTTAGTTTTCTGTTACCATCAAGCATAATATTTCTGCTACAAATTGTTTCAAGACACTTTACAAAATCCGGTCTGAAACCTGGTCTGAAACCCCCAGAACAAGCATGAGGGCGAGGCAAATTAAGCAAAACAGGAAGAAAACTTGAGTAGAACCCAGCTCATATGGAGGGACCCATCTGCCTAAGGCCGGCTGGGTCGAGACAGAAAAGAGAGTTACCACCTCACTTTGTACTAAAGACACTCTGTCTTGACCTGTAGTGTTTTCTGTACATCAGAGAGGACTACCTGAACTACAGCAATCATAATTGGAAGTGTAGTGACAGTCAACAGAAAAATATCTTAAGTTTGCTGATTCATTGCATAGCAACAATTTACAGTAACTGAATTTGAGTAATTCTTCAAACACATTACAAACCAACTGGAGTTTGCTTTAAAGACAGCGTGTACAGCTACTCTGTTTTTTCACAATGGAAATAGTAAATTAGCAAAATTAAAAGTACATAACATAAACAGCATTTATTTATCCAGTACGAAAACCGTCACCTCACCATAACATTTTAATTTCACTATTATCATTGATCTTTTAGGAGAGATGTCAAGGTTTTTAGGGGTATAATCAACAGCAAGAAAGCTTTAACTGCAAGAAATCACTGTCAGGAATTTTGCTTTTTGAAATTGAAATTCTTTAACAAAAACACTTCGTACATTTTTAAGTGATAATGAAAGGAATATTTGTTCTGATACTTCATCATTTATTGCCCCAAAATGTGCCTTTATTCTGTGTGCGTGTATATATATACATATATACACACACACGCGTTTGTAAATGTTAACCTTGTTGAGACATATTTAAAATGAAGAAGCTCAAAGCCATTGTTAATTTGACCAACGACTCACTGTTTTAACAACTAGTAAAGAAATGCTTATTTTTTTTATACGGTTGACAATTGGTCCAAATGACAAAGGAAATGCATTCTTAACCTGTTCAAAAACAAACAAATGGCAAGACAATTATCAACGTTGCTCTGTTTTACAAAAGGTTTGACATTTATCAGTGAGAAAGGAAAAATAACAATGTGATTATTCCAGTGGCATTCATAAAGCAGCATCAAATTTTCACCGCAGATGCAGTCCTTGTGTCGGGCTTCTTGAGATGTGTAATGGTTCAGCACTAGCAGCACTTTAAACTTCGTTGAGAACTTTAAATAAGAACTTGTAGCAGCTGCTATGTAAACTAAGCTTATTTTTCTTGGAAAATGTCAATGAATGGGTTAACTCACCTGAATGCGTTACAGACAAAATGTCGTTTGTAGCCCTTTGACTGTAGTGGGCTTTGTTGCTGACTAGTGTCTCAACATTCATTCATTCATGCAGTATTTTTTCTGTTCGTACTTCTGTTCAGGGCCAGTCCAGTGTATCCCAGCATGCATTTAGAAGACGGCAGGTCACTGGGCTAACACACAAACGGAGAAACCACAAAGGTAATAGGAGCTAGCTCTTAAAGGTATACTATTAGATTTTAAAGCCTAAAATTCTTGAAGCTCTCCATCTAACCAGGGCAGTACAAATGATTTAGAAGTAGCACTTTTGTAATATGACCTACTGAAAATACCTTGCCTACGTACCTTGATGTTCATAGCTTTGAGTTCCTGGAGGAGTAATGTTTTTGGTTTGTCAATATGGACGTATCTTTGTCTTATTCTCATGGATGGGATATCTAAGGAACTGCTTGATTTCTCAATTTCTCCAAATTTGGGACAGAGGTTCACTTCGACTATAGGACAAACTGATTAGGTCAGGTCACAGGGACTTCTAACAAATGAAGAATTCACACAGTAATTATGACAAAATTTTACCCAGATTTCTAACATCTAAAATGAATCTAATATTACCAGAAAATGTGACAGAGCAGTCCCATAACGATATTGTAAGAACTGTATTAAATTCCTTAAAATCGTTCACTTCATATATGAACTGACAGACATGGATGTAAATTACAATTTGACCGGAGGCATACAATGTGGAGGCATTGACTGGTTTTAGTACTGTTTCCCAAAACAAATGATCAGCTTAGTTTACACTGGTGTCTGTTACCATCAAACATAATAATTCTGCTACAACAGACCACACATATGATTATGGCCATATGATTATTATAAACACGGCTGATGGCTGCTCATGTTATCACTTTACTTCATGCTGAATTCACTCTGTATTGACTCGTAGTGTTTTCTATACATCAGAGGACTACTACTAGGGAACAAACAAATATGATACAGTGTTGGTAGTGACTGCATAGCAACAAACAACGATAGCCAAGTAATGTAATACAAACACATTACAAACCAACTGGGGTTTGCTTTAATTACAGCTTGTACAGCTACACTGGTTTTCCCAATAGAAGATGTAAAAAAGCAGATATAAAAGAACATAACAGAAACTGCATTTATTATCCAGTAAAAATAGCCACCTCATCACCCTTGTGCATTTTAATTCAAGTTTATTTCTTAAAATATCTTTACTTTTTTATTTTTATATATGTGGGACAGAACACCCACATGGAAAGAACCTATATAAACATATAGGTTTTAATACCTATATGTTTAATATATTTTGAATGCACACACTTGCAGCACGCATACATAAAATTGGCCATTTTCATATATACGCATATATGCTATATATATATATGCAGCATATATGTTATCATATATGCTGCATATATAACGTATATATGCAGCATATAAGCACAGATAAACTGCATATAGGTTTCATATATGCGCATATATCCTCATATAGGTTCGTTCTGTGTGGGTATATGAGGATATATGAAACCTATATGCAGTTTATCTGTGCATATATGCGTATATATGAAAACGGCCAATTTTATGTATGTCACATACATTCAAAACCTATATTAAAACCTATATGTTTATATAGGTTCTTTCCGTGTGGGCAGTGGCGTGGTGGTTAGCACTGATGCCTCAAAGACATGCTGTTAGGTTCATTGATGATTCTAAATTGGCCGTAGGTGTGCAAGACCCCCCAGAGGACAAGCGGTTACAGAAGAATGAATGAATGAATGAATGAATGAATACAATATATGTATTTTATTTGGACAACTACACATCTTAGGTAACGGGGTAGTCCATTCACTAAATATCGTGCACTTAACAACTAACCCGCCAGTACCCACCGGTTTTGACTGGTATGTCAGGCACACACCTGACGTAGTTTGACATAACACAACCTAACCACACAATCTGGCATACAAATCTATTGTACGTACAAGAAAGTTGGCATGGTGTAATTAGTTATGCACCACCACATGTATGCCATAGAACTCGTGTAACCGCACCAACTGGAGGCCCCAACATAGTCTTTAGCTGTCAGCTGCCTTATAAAAACAGGTTGTGCATATGTGAGACAAATTTACAACACAGTGTCGTACAGTAAAAGCTTGTACAACAGCATTACATTAAAAAGGCGTTTAGAGTATGTCATTTTACTTCAAATGTAGACACAGTTTTACTGGTTTTCTGTTACGATGTGTACCGCACTGCAGTGAACATCATAGGTTGTGCACACATTTTTGTGATGCTATCTGTTCATATTAACTGAGTAGCTGTGTGTATCTTATATTTTTCTTTGAGTACAGTTTTGCAAACTGTCTCTACTCTTCATAAATACCCTATGACAACTGATACTGTCTTCAGACTGAATGACCTTATTGTTCGTATGTTTTCATGGGACCTATCTGTCTGTTCAGTGTTTAGAAATTTGAGCTGACTGAAATGTTATGCAGCACCGTAACATTTCAGTTAGCTCAAATTCCTAAATATCTAGGCCTCAATTTTCTTTGCCATTTCTATGGTAGAATGAGATTAACACAATACTAGAAGGGGGAAATCTTGGCCTTTCTCTCATTTCTTGTGAAATTCTGTAGTTGGCTTGCTTAACAAGTTTGTCTTGCAACACAGTATTGTATGGATAAAGTTTCCTAATGTGGTACATTGCCCCCTTTCCCCCACACACACAAACTTACACACACACACCTTCCAAAACCCCCATTGTATTAACAGAAACCCTTTGTGCCAACTTTTGTTTCAGTCACTACATCTAACTGGTCAGCCAGCCTGCAGTCCACTGAACTTGCCAGCTCCTGGTGTATATAGGGCAATCTTGCGGTCGACTGTGTTACAGTGTGTCAGCATTACACTTTTAGATGTCAAATGAGCTGAGGTGACATATATAATCTGTATTTACTACACAACAGCTTGCCAAACTATAAATACTCTAAACCCCTCTAATGTACATAGGGCTCAAAATAAGCACAAAATGTTTATATTTAGTCCTTTGGATTTAATATCTTATTCACATTAATGAGGTAAATCTTCACTGGAGGAGTATGTTGCGGATATAACCTGAACTATGACTCAGTTTTTATCTCAGCCTGGTGGCATTTGTGTTGTTGTAGCTACAGGCAGAAGAATTACGTTACATCATATCACTTTTTTGAAATGACCACTTTCACTGTTTCCTAGGCAAACATGCAGCGTGTTAACAGTTTTTGTAGCCTGGCGAATCCTTTTAACTGAGCTCACCATATTCTGTGAGAGACACTAGATTGCTGACCCTTGAAGTGCAGGCCCAGCTACCAGAGCTGCTGAACTGCTTTAAGCACCCCCCTTGTGCGTTTTGTAAAAGTTCAGCTCTATGCTGGACCATCACGGCACTGGCTCGTGCTCCCTCGTGCAGCTGCTGGTGAAACACATGGCAGCAGAACTCCTGAAGCTGCTCACAATTACTTCAAACACATGGTGGATTTATAATGTCAGCATTCACTGCAGGTGGTTAAATTATCATCTGGATTATAGGTTCAGATGTCAAATAAATTTATAGTGCGTGTGTTAATGCATGTGTCAGTGTAGAAAAAAAGTGTTTACATATCTAAGATACTAATGCTGTTTAGAAGTTCTAATGCTGAATCTAATGCTGTTTAGACCACGTGGGTGCGTGTATATATATATATATATATATATATATCAAACATTTTTTTCTGTTTCCTGAACTGTTAATACAGCACATAAGAGTGTGTGTCTTCATTTAGTTTGGTCTCTCTAGTGACAAACACAGTATACACTTACTCTCAACGCATCCAGAGCCTGTGCAATACTGCACAGTGTAAGAACTGCTTGCCTGGCAACAAAGGTCCCACACTGTCCTCTCATAATTCAGTCTTTTTTTCCTTGTTTATCTCTCAAGGACAAAAAGTCAAGAGACACTTTGTTTTCTTTGGCTTTATGGCACCTCTGTTTACTGTCCAGGCATAAATAGAGACATAAGACCTCTTGGCTCACTGCACGTATTAATCGCTCTTTATTGTAATAGACGGAGAAGTCCTATGTGAGCATATGTTCATGAAGATCTCTTAATGGTCTGTGAGGTCCTTTTTTGGAGTGGCAAAATGTCCTTGACGTGTGTAGTAGCAGTAGAGAGGCAGTTGCTGTGGACACTTGTGCCTAAATGATAACTCTTGAATTCAGCATTATCTGCTTCGGGGGGTTAGAGGTGTTTTGGAGACTATCATGTGAGTAGTCAGATGGTTCTTTTTGGTCAAATGCTCATTAACAAAAGCGGAGCCATTTGCCAAATCGGAGATATTAAAAAAAAAAAAAAAAAAACTCAGTTCCATCACCAAAGTGACGTACTGCTTTTAATTTTAAATGGACGTAAGCCAAGAGTTTGGCAGTTAGTTTTTTCCTCCATCTGTGCTCTTAGAGGAAACTTCATAAAATACAGTTATAGAAATTTTGCTAATTCCTGAGTGTTTGTGTGGACTTTGTCTGAAGAAAGTATATTAGAAGTAGATTATCCTCCCATCTGTAAATACACAATGGAACTGCAATGGATAGCGGGTGGCAGTGGGTGTGTTTTTGACAGAAAATGACGAAGTTGAACAAGCTGTCCTCCTTTAACTGTCTTCTACTTGTGTAATGGTATTGCAGTGTTTATTGTTATTTGTTTGCTTGAGGAATTTATTTGAAAGCCGCACATCCTGTCACACCGAGTGGCTTTCTGTTGGGCCGAATATCTTAACACATTAATCTGCTGTACTATTTGAGACATTTTTAGTGGCAGTGGAACTAAGCGAGAGCAGTCTGATTACATTTCGTGTGCTATAAGGAGTTAACAGTGGTACAAGTTAGTGTGTGATTCACAGAAACGCACGAGAGTAATACCGTTTGTTCAAGCAATTTTAACTGAGCAGCGGTCACAACATTATACTGGTGTAATTACTTCACAACACAAGGCACCGGCTGAGTAAGACAGCAATCGACAGAGGGAAATTGTTATTGAGATACTATTTTATGATGTTTGCATATTTTGAAACCGTCTCTGGTGGGGAGCTTAAAATCGAAACTATACTAGAGTAGGAAGAATCACTAGTCCCACGTCTTTTGTAGGTGAAGAGCCAGTTCAAAGTTCAGAAAGACAATTCATGTGGCAATTGCATCAAATGTGATTCAGATGTGTTAAGATTATTATTTCAAACAGGTTCCAAAAATATTTCATCGGTTATGTGATGTTGCACCCTACAATTTCAGTCAAGGGAGCAGGAGAAATGAAAAAAAAAAACAAAAAAAAAAAACAGTGTGTGAAAGTCTTGGCTCAACTTGTCAACAGCCTACGAGTGCTTCTTGGTGATATTCAGCGACTGCTATAAAGGCAAATCAATTAAATCTCGAGACTGGGATGTGTTTTCTGCAACTTCTCCTGAATTGTACAGGAGTTTACACCGCATTACTTACCTGTTAAGTGTTTTGCTGCCTTATAGAGCAACACTCAAAAGGTAATAAGAGACAGGGCGCTCTGAATTACTCCAATTTAATCAGCCGGCACTGTTGTTGGCCAGAGATGAATAATTTTTAATAGCGCAGATCAAAGGGAACCCATGACACAATAGCATTGAAATTTTTTTTTATTATTTTATTTTGTTGTTTCTCTTCAGAAAAGTTTACGATAACAGTGAGGTGTGTCTGGATGTGTTTTATCAGAGGTGAGAAACGAAGTTGAGTCTTAATCAAGCACACCTTCAGTTGTCTCCCCTCAGATCGACACTTCACGTAGAATTTGTCCTCGCTGCATATTTACATATTTGCATATTTGTGAAGTGAATTACATTAGATCACCTATCCAAACCACACTATTAAAGCATAATTTCTGGTAGTTTATATGCTAATGCGCTTGAGATGAATGGATGATTTAAATGAATAATTCCAACGTTGGACAGTGATTGTTAAGCAAACTTATTGTTAATAAGGTGTAACACGAGACGCTCTTGATAGATGCAAATCTGTGTGAGATTCATCAGGATGCTGTATGCACAAGCATGGACATGAGCTTTTCATAATGCCCCGTGGCCCCTTTGTCTCCAGACTGAAATGCACCAGGGGCCTTGAATATATGCTTGTAGTGTGTGTTGTAAGCAGTATTTGCATATTCAAGATGTACATTATTCACATGGCTGATACTGCTCCTTTCATGAGCATGCCTCTTATGTCTGTTCTCAACCCCCATCCCCCATCCTGACAATTTTAACCCCCACCCCCCCTTGATTAACTAATGTCCAATTCGATGCAGCGTATTTCATGAGCTTGTCACCTAATACAGGCAGCTGATTAACCTGGAGTCTGGCTGGTGAAGTTGCAGCCCTCATCTCCCTGTCTTAATTTCTTTTTTTCTTCTTCTTTTGCCCCCCTCCCCTCCCTCTCCCTCATCCTCCACCCCTTTCTCAGTCTTTGTTGTGGCGGCAGCAGCAGAGCATGCATTGCCTTGGCGGTCTGAAGCATTGTGTCTGATTTCCAGCAGACAAACTGACCTCTGGGGATTTATTGACAGCAAACTCCACAGAGGCAGACACAGAGCTGGGAGAATGGAGGCAGCCTAGAGAGGGGCGGAGGGTGTCGGGGAAGGTTTGTAAGGGAGGGAGGGAGGGGGCACAGACGGAGAGATAGATGGATGGAAGGAAAGACAGAGAGAGTTTCAACATGATGAAACAGGAAACAGGTAGACACACACACACACAGAAAGAAATCAATATGGGGGGTGGGGTACACACCCTTAATTTAGTCTGGTTTAAAAATTTATTTTTTGGTCTGAGCATTGGGAAGTGAAAGAAAATGGCCGCCTCCTACAAGGATCTAATTAATTTTGAAGGATCATCAGCCCCTTTAGTCCAAGGCAGGGTACAGGAGGGAGGGAGGGAGACAGACCCCTGGGCTGATTAGAATTCACTGCAGGTAGGCGCTGGCTGCTGCTCACCCACTGTGTCACGGCTAAAATGGAATCAGTGTTGTGAGTGGCAGTCTGGGCAACTGAAGCCCGCTTGCCTTGGCCTGCTCCTTTGTTGCCAGTATTCACCTCACTTTACCCCTTGGGCAGGTGGATTTACATGTCTCGATGGGAGAGGGAAGCTGGAAAGGAAACATATATGTTTGCATTGTCTTTACAGTAGACACAACAAAAGCGCACAGTTAGATTTCAAACTGCAGGAAACAAAAAAGGTCAAATTGTACATGTATCGCAGTGTGATAAAAAGCAGGCTTTGTAATGATGGCATTTCTGTTAGTTTTGACTTTCAGTTCCGATTTATTTAAGTAATAGCGCTGAGGTTAAGGGGAAAGTAACACCTACAGTATACTTGGCTATGCTTTGGGTTATGCCGAGTTAGGTATCATGCTTGTGGTTCAGGCCTTTATTGAGGTCTATAATAAAAGGTTTTGATGGGTTATTTCAGGTACAACAGAAAAGGGTTAACACTTCATTTTTGTTGCAGTGGTTAAGAATTTCACTTTACTATACCCTTTCTTCCTGACCAAGATGGAGGAATACACCAAATGTGTGTGTGCGCACTTTAGTGTCAAAGAATAAACCGTCTCAGTATCGAGTAATCCCCTCTGCTGCTAAACACGCTATTACTTGTCTATATCTGATCATCAAATTTGTTAGTCGAAACAACGTCTCAGGAAAACAAACAGTCGTATCACCTCTGTTGTACTTCTTAAATGAGGCCTGTGGAAGCAAAGCAGCCTGCGACCACAGATATTACACTTTTCACCCAGATATTCTGCTTCAAAATTATAGATAATATAGCATTTTTGGCCTAACATATGTTATTACCTTTTCGCAAAAGCATACGGAAGTGCATGCAGATAGTGATCCCTCTACCAGAGGGTACGTGAGGTCACCTGCTTAAAATGAAATTGTTTTCATCTGTGGATTTTCTCCCCGGTGTCTTAAAGTGGGAGGTGTGTTCTTTTACTCGATAGCTGCAAAAGAATAATTTGTGTCAACATTAATGTGCAGGTCTGGTCAAATCCTAGCCACACTCTGTTCATTCAGCAACACACTGCGCTCACTGGCATTTCACAGAGAGCACTTGATGTCCGTGCGGTAGCAAGCGTGTCTTTTACACATAAAAGTCATGTCAGATTATACGTGGTATTAAAATCCCAACTCAAATTAATGATAAATATTCACATTCTGATATGCTGTTTAATTTCCAGATACTTTTAAAGCTTCATTTGTTGTAATTCTTGTTGGCAACAATGTAGGACTAGTAAGAGAGAATTTGTAAATTCAGTTTTTCCACCCTGCCTGACCTTAAATGATACCATGAGTATGTGATTTTAATGTGGTTGATTTTATATTATTCTGATGCCGGTTTGCTTACTAATGTGTTTGTACAGTATAAGAGCAATTGTGTGAGCCTATCTTAGCGTCACCAAACCAGCTCATCACATGCTTAATGTTGTTGAATGCCTTTCTTGTATTTTTCAATGAATGCCTCGTGTGTTTAATATTTGACTCTTTTCTATTATTGCAATGTTGCTCTACATCTGTATTATACTCAAATATCATAGTATTTGAGCACATAAAAAAAGCGGGAGACATTGCTGAAAAAATTCAAATCTATTTCTTTGGGAAGGGCGTGGTTTTGTTGCTCAGCAGGTAAGGTAACTGTTGAGAAAAGAACTGGCTGCAGTGCCAATATTTTTTTTCCAACCTTGATTTGTAATTTGTGGTCATGTGCATACAGGAACGCCCATTCGTTTAAAAAACTCACTCGCTCATCTGTTGCAGCACGTCGGTGGCAGATCTTCACGTTAGTGTGGCTCCGGGTTCATTAAAGGAGTGGCAGTATCGACGAGTCAGTTTGTGGCATTAAGATTTGTCTTTGTCTTTTCTCCCCTCCTCCAAACACTGTGGCAGAGCAACACAAGATTTGGACAGAGAGGACTGACAGCCTTGCCTAGCACCAGGCCTCTGATCAGCCATCTCCACCAGCAAACTGAAGCTTGACCCGCACTTCATCACCAGCCACACAAGCATCTTGTTATCAAAACGTCATCTAACTGTGAGTACTGGGCTGCTTACGTTATCATTTTTTCCCCTTTAGGTTTGATTAAGCGGGAAATAATCATTAATACTTTGGACAGCACTCTTACTGACACTGTAGCAATTTAAGCTAAAGTATACACGAATGGAGGAAAAAATCTGTCACTGTCAAATATAATTGAATTGTTAGTAACCCTGTTAAATGTATTTATATTCAGAATATAATTATCCTCCAAAATCTTAAGTGTTTCACCATGTGTTCAGGTTTTTGTCACATAAACAATAGCAACGTGTTCTAGCATGCCTGACATTTTATCGTAAATATGTTTTCATAAATAAATGTTGTATACACTGACAGATGTAGTGTACATGAATCATATCCACAATATATATATATATATTTTTTTTCCATGATGACAGATTTCCTGATATGAAGTAAACTGTAAACTAAAGCATCTGACCTTTCAACTGAGGTCAGGTGCTTTAGTTTAAAGCCAAAATTATAGTCCAGCATGTTTATGTGCCAAATAAATTCATTTCACAGTCACTTTAAAAAAAAACACAATTTTTAAACTTACCATCTATCAGATTTTAGGTTTGAAATCCATTCTTTAACACATAACTGTGTAAGAAGGCACCTTAAAGTTAACTTGCAGGCTGATCAGCCGGGTCACATCCAGTGTATTCCTTAGATAGAAAACGCCATCACAGTGAACACATGGCTAACAAAAGAGGCCTGTTGTCCTCTAAGCCCAGTGCGCCACCTTATGGTCATTGGAGGAATTTCACAAATACGCACTGAATAAAAGGAACTTGAGAGTAATTAGATAGGATCCATCTAAATTGTCTTTCACCATGGTGATGAGGATTTTTTTTTGAAAAATGCAGTTCAGGAAATAAATTAGGAAGCTGAAAATTAAATGTTGAAATTATTTGAATGTCATTCTAATATTCTGAGAATGGAAAATATTACCATTACCAAACCTGAATTATTGTTTTGGGAATCTTCTAATGAATTGTATGATATCGGTTTATAATAAACTGCAATATTACTTGTCATACATTAAAACTGATTGTAATGCCGCGTCATGGTTGTTATATATGCAAAAGTGGTTTAGAAAAAGGCACTGTCCTTCTTTTTTGTGATACATACACTAATTAGTACGTAGTAACAGTATGTACACAGCGCAGTTTAATTATCAATAATATAATAGTCACTTTATGTTGTTATATGAGAAAAACTATTAGTTAAAGTTTTTATTTTAGCTGTCCAGGTTTTTTTTCAGTCAGGTGTGTTGCTTCCTGCTTGCAGGTGACATCAGTTGCAAGGGGATGACCGAGCGCATTCATAACATCAATCTCCACAACTTCAGCAATTCTGTACTTGAGACCCTCAATGAGCAGCGCAACCGTGGGCACTTCTGTGACGTGACTGTTCGGATCCATGGAAGTATGCTGCGAGCTCACCGGTGCGTGCTGGCTGCTGGAAGCCCCTTCTTTCAGGACAAGCTGCTCTTGGGCTACAGCGACATTGAGATCCCTTCTGTGGTCTCGGTGCAATCCATCCAAAAGCTGATAGACTTTATGTACAGCGGGATTCTGCGGGTATCTCAGTCAGAGGCTCTGCAGATCCTCACTGCTGCCAGCATCCTACAGATTAAGACCGTCATTGATGAGTGTACCCGCATTGTGTCCCAGAATGTGGGCCTGGCTGGGCCAGGGGGGTTCCCTGTTATACCAGGAGATTCTGGTCAGGAAACACCTCGCGGCACACCAGAGTCTGGCACCTCTGGGCCCAGCAGCGATGCAGAGTCAGGTTATATGCAAGCAACATCACAGCAAAACATGGATCGTGCATACACATCACTGTACCCTTACTCTGGCCTCTCACTGCAGAATGGCACCCGCGAGCGACCCCTTTACCTTAACCCTCTGTCAAATTATGATCAGAATCTCAATACTCAGAAGGACCAGCAATCTCAAGATTCATCCTGGATAAACCATGCACGGGAAAGATCTCAACAGGTCGATCGCTTCATTTCCACAGCAGAGTCCACTCACTGCCGCAAGCAACCCCGACCGGTACGCCTACAAACAGGAGGGATGCACATAAAGCAAGAGGCCGAAGATGACTACAGCTGCTATGAAAATATGGGGGACTGCCAAGATGACACTGACCACACTGAGGGTGTAGAGAGTGAATCCAAGGTTGAAAGTTTTGACTCAGGGGTGAGCTCCTCCCTCAGTACGGAGCCAGATACCATGGAGCAGCAGCCGTACATGACGGGCTTTAGCCGAGAGGGGGGCGGGGAAGGGCAGCAGGTTGAAGGAGCACCAGTGCAGATAGAGGTCAATGACTCGTCTCCAGAGCAAGTGCAAGAGACAGAGGACGGGGACACATCCCACAGCACTAGTGACAGTAGCATGATGCAGACCCTGCCAAACTCAGTCAAACTCAGTCCTATGTCCCAGTACATGCGCCAGGCAGAATCACACACCAGCAACCTGAGGATGCCGCTCACCGTGACCAGCAATTCCCAAGTGATGGGCACTGCTGGAAGCACCTTCCTGCCCACACTCTTTCCCACACAGCCGGCTAGAGACCACAAGCCTTTCCTTTACCTTCCTGGCCAGCAGCAACCCCAGTTTGTGACAGTGCCGCCCCCTGCAATGCCATCATTCCCGAACACCATGTCGGTACAACAAGCGCCAGCTCAGCAACAACAGACTGCTGGAGGAATTGGTCAGGGGGAAAAGAAACCCTATGAATGCACTCTCTGCAGTAAAACCTTTACTGCAAAACAGAACTACGTCAAGCACATGTTTGTCCATACTGGTAAGTCAAAATGCCTTATATGTAGTAAAGTTAATCAACTCAGTTAAATCCTTGTGTCATCCATGTCAGTATAGGTGCTTGTAGTTGCTGAAATACTATAGAAATATTTTGATTAGTGGGTACGAAGCTTTAACATCAAATGCCTTATTTTTAATTATGAGTCATTAGATCCTCATCATGAAATGTCAGTTGCTCATGCTACACAGAATAGTGTATAGTAACAGAATGCAGAATGCCCAATGTGAAGCTGAGGCCCAGCACCACATTGTGTGAATATTTCACAAACTGCTACAGTCTTCTATTAAATAATAAACCTGTACTTATCTCAGTAATTTGACTTAATTACAGACTGATAAAAACAGCCTACCAATCACATCCATTAGGTCACAGCTGACTAGTGTCTTTGTTACCATTTCTATTAGACTTACAATGCAGGCCGAGTACGCATGCATCATTTCTCTGTGCTTTCTTCTAGCTCTGACAGCCTTATCAATCACATGCTGCAGAAATCATCATCACAGAAAGAAAGAGTCAAATATCATATAATTAGATGATCTCATAAAAATTGCCTACTCAAATAGCCATTATTATTCATTACAATCCATCGCTCGACCAGAACCACTTGTCACATGAAGACTATTGCAAACTAAATTTCCTGTTTTACTCAAACAATTGTGCACACCAGAGTGATGAGATTTTGATAAATAAAGTCACTGATCGATCAATCCTATAGGCGATCATCTGAACATCTCAGCCAATGATTGATTACCTTTGTAAAAAATATTATTCACAATCTAATAGGGTGTCGGTATGATTTAGCATGATACGGTATCCCTGTCCTTTTGAGAATACATCTGATACAAAATGTTTATTTGTGAAAGAAAAAAATGTAATATAATACTTCTTCACAAATATAGTAGCTATTCGACCACCTGCATGATAATGTGCAAAAATCTGTCAGAGACAGGAGGCAGCTTTTCAACTGTATGAGTCACTGTATTGTGAATGAAATGAGTAAACATACCTGTTACATACAGTATATGCTAGCTGCATGATGCTGATGTGCAGCTGATCCCGAAATCCGAGCTTTCCGTGGATCAGGTTAGAGAAGAAGAAAAGAAATGTAAACGATTGACTTCATTAAATTAAAGCAGGTGGCTGCATTTTAATTTAGTCCGTGCAGCAGAAAACAGTAGATAGACAGGACTTCATTAACGTGTGTGGCACAGTTTGCCTATTTGCATTGTTATCAGTCTCTCCCTCTACCTGTTCATTTCACGTCATTATTAATATGTTTACGTTTTACAGCTCGTAATGTCAGCCGAGTCAGTTACGGAAAATTATCTCACATCTCAACAAAGTGGTAGAAATATAGAATAGGGGCATACATTAATGCGTTTGCAGCTGTATTCAAATGTTTGTAAAATTGCAACCTACATCAAAACAAGGCATCTACAGATTTAAATTACTCCTGTACTGGTAAGGCAACACTGCTGGCTCCAGGCGTCTGTTTTTGCTGCACAAGTCACTTATTGCTGCCACGTTGTCTGCTCAGCACTAAGAGTCTGTTGGCAGTGTTTCAGGAGCATTTAGCATCAAAATATGCCTTGATTCAATTCCCAACTACTAATTTGCTCAAATTTTTCGTCATTAATAAAAGACATGTGCTGCCATAATGAGTAATGTACATGCAGCAACATGCTGAAATCTTTCATTAAAAATGGCTGTGCCGCACAGATTCTGACATTTCAGTGAATGCCCTTATCAAGGTGGCTGTTGATGTGATAAACAGATGGTGCTAGGTTAGCCTTAGAGAAAGAAATGGAAATAGAGTGGAAAGGTTTAGATTCATGACAATTTTCCTAGGAGTGATTATTCTAAAAATGAGACATTGCTTGATCAGTCAGTAATTGTGCTTCCTGAAGGATTGAGTTTATGTACACAACATTTTCAAGTGTGGCATCAGAGTTACACCAAAAGATTTCAGCAATTGATTTTTTTTTTTTTAAACATAATCCTCAAAATGTCTCTCTTCTCTTTCCTCTCAATGCTTTTGTCTTGCATGTAAATCCAGGTGAGAAGCCTCATCAGTGCAGCATCTGCTGGCGCTCGTTCTCCCTGAAGGATTACTTAATTAAACATATGGTGACACACACAGGGGTGCGGGCCTACCAGTGCAGCATCTGCAACAAGCGTTTCACCCAGAAGAGCTCTCTCAATGTCCACATGCGGCTGCACCGTGGAGAGAAGTCATATGAGTGCTACATCTGCAAGAAGAAGTTCTCACACAAGACCCTGCTGGAGAGGCACATGGCCCTGCACAGCACAGCCAACGCCATCACAGGGCTGTCAGGGAGTCCAGGCACCTCGGGCCCAGTCTCTATTCCCATGCCTATGGCTGTCCCTGAGCCAGGAGCTGGAGTGGTGGCCCTCGCCATGCCAGTAAGTGGAGGTGCTGGAGTAGGGGCTGGGGTTGGAACAGGAGTGGGTGTAGCTGCAGAAGCGAGCTGCCAAGAAGGGACCACCTACGTGTGCTCCGTCTGCCCTGCCAAGTTCGACCAAATGGAGCTCTTCAATGACCACATGCGAATGCATGTCTCTGATGGATAAGTACAAATAGATAAACTTCTTTCAAAAAGAATGACAAATAAAATGGCACTAGATTTTCCTTTTCTTATTTTGAGGTATGAAGAGTAATGAGTATAGACACTGGCACATTAAGTTTCCCAAAAAAAAAAAAAAGTTTTTTTTTCTGTTATTCTAAAAGAAAAAAAAGATGGTGGCCTTAAGGCTTAGTAGTTTGATATTGATCTACTGGATGGATCCTAACTACAGGCCTCTAAATGTATGCTTTCCTAAAATACTGATTTATGTGTTGAACACTACCGAAAGGCCTACGAAAGAAACACATACACACAAACACACCTAGTGTAGATTGGTCCGAATGAATATACATGTGCATATATGTTTGAGCATTTATGTATTTGCATGTGTCCAGCTGTTTGTCCAAGTGTGTGCGTGTGTGTGTGTATGTGTGTGTGTGTGTGTGTGTGTGTGTGTGTATACATTGCCATGAAACATAAATCATGGCAGTTGTGAACCCATACTGACCAGTTTGGAAACTATAGATGTCCAAGCTTACTGTGGTATAACTTACAACAACAATAACAACAACAAAAAAATCATTTGGGGTTGGGCTACATATTCCCTCTAAAAATACTGATGGTCACAAGATTGCCTTCTTCTATAAAATAACAAAGGAGAGTAGTTAATTTGACACTGGGTTTTATTTATTCCTATGGTATTAAGGGATTATAATGCAGCTGTTGTCAAGGTACCAATTTCAATCATTTTACTGAAATGTAACTTCCTGTCAGCAGTGACGGGGACAGATATTTCTCACATGTTTTATAATTCTCGTCCATGCATTTTGATGATTACTAAATTATGGTGTGTTGATGAGCAAAAATCTGTTTCTTTTTTTCTGAAGTTTGGAGTTTAACTCATTTGCATACACTGCCACTAATATCTTAAAAGACTGTTAAGGCTAGTAGTCCTCTTCCATTTGAAAACATAAGAAAAAAAGAAAGATTCTTTTGCTGTTTTTTTTTTTTTTTTTTCTTTCTATTTTTAGCCTTTTACCATTCACAGTTATGGCAGGCTGGAATATGCGACTAAACTCTCTCCTTCATAATTGCTGCTCCTCAACTTGCACCTGACTGTTATGGGATTTAGATAAAAAAAATTGTCACTTCAACTATTGTTGTTATTGAGTAGCCTATGCGGATTTAATTTGACTGAACTGAATTAGAATATGGGATGGGGTGGTGGGGCTGTTAGGCTAGTTGTTGATTAGAACAGTGTTGTTGAAGAGGGGGTAATTTAATTTGAGTCAAAATTGAAATTGAAATAAATGCCATCCTGATCCTAGAACCCCTGTATAACCTGTTCATGATGGTTGCAAAGCTATTTCAGCAGGTGGGAGCTAAATGCATTACTGCTTATGTATTGGCTCTCCCTGATGGCTCAAATAGTGTTGCAACATGTCAAACTGAAATACAGTCTGAAAGCTAAACAACTAGCTCCACTGATTTATATCACACTGTTTCATGATATACCACAAGTTGCAAATGGACTTTGTAGACAATAGCATACATTCCTGATGTTTCTAAAAACCTAGACACAGCATGTACAGAATAGAGTTGGAAGCTAGTGTGCGCAAGTTGTCATCCACACTTCACATCACTTAAGACTCATTTCCAATTTTTGAATTCTTATATATCTTTTTATCCAAAATAGGAAACACACAGACACACACACACATGCAACTGCCTGCAACTGCAATCTGAAGGATTTGCTCCTTGAATGTGAGCAAACACTTTCGTAGTTGTATTGTTAAAAGAATAACTAACTGCATACGGGGGTCTTAAAAAGACCTGCTGTTGATTCATAAAAACAAAGTGCTACTTTGCACATTTTCTTAAAATGCCTGTGCTTATTATTTAATCATTTTTTTCCTGAAATGAACTTCTATGATTTTTCTTTTATTCAATTTCAAAGGAAAAAAGAAACAAACATTTTTTTTTTTTAAATCTTGATAAGTGGACTGCATTATTTTCTTGCATATATGTTGCACTGCTTAAACCAATAAGTGCACTACTGTTAACAGAGATATTATAGTTTTAGAAAAGAGGATTTTTTTTAAATCAAACATTTGGTTGTAGAGTTCACTTGTAAT
The DNA here is from genome assembly GCF_963514085.1 of Chelon labrosus. Taxonomy (NCBI): domain Eukaryota; kingdom Metazoa; phylum Chordata; class Actinopteri; order Mugiliformes; family Mugilidae; genus Chelon; species Chelon labrosus. The sequence continues at coordinate 2,137,437 of NC_140350.1, read as the reverse complement.
AGAATAGCTTTGTTTCAATTTCTTCATTAAGTAATTCAGCGATTCTTGGCTTTCGTTATTGCTTGCAGTTACTTACAGTATATTCTTGTGCCGTGTTAATGCAAGCATTTGTTTTTATTTAAACCTGTACCATTATGTGTGCTCGTCAATGTTTTAACCTTTGAATTCACTCTTCTATGGAGTTGGTTCCCTATAACAGTTTATTTGATTGCTTTAGAAATACGAGTTTTCCTATGAGAGCATCCAAGCCAAACAACATAAAACAGTGAAACAACAACAGTAATAATAGACAAACTCCTGCCCAACTCTGTTGGTGGAGGTAATAATAATAATACCTATTATTATATTATTAATAATACATTTATACTGTGTGTGTGTGTGTGTGTAACATAAATGATATGTGTGTCCTAGAACAACTTTGTGTGGGTTTAGGGTGTGGGGAGGTGATGGAATGCAGCTTCTTTGATATCTGTCCGTCAGTTGTACACACTTGTGTCCCTTCCTTAGTATTTGTATGTCTGTGAGTGTCTGTGTGTGGTATATAGCCTAATCAAACTGTTGATAAGTGGAATATCTGAACTGTAGGGCTTCCTTTGCAATATGCAGCGCAGGTACTTTGAGAAGCAGCTCTCCAAATCCTTTGGGCTAATAGGACACCTGGAACATTTGTTCTCTGAGATTTGACAAAAGCTTAGGTCAAGTACTGTTGACTTTGTCAGATAAGTTTGGAGAAGTTAAATTTCACATGATTGCTACTATATTTCCGATCACTGTGGAGTCAGCGATGAGACCTGGAGAAATTCTGCATTCTGTTTTTTCTCAGCTAAGAAAAAAAAAATATTGACCACACATGAGAATAATAGTGAAAAGCTGTGAGGTTAGTCCTCAGTAAAAGTAGCACATTATTTAACATTTGATTGGGCCTGTCTCTTATGGTGTGCATATAAGCCTAAACTGTATGGTTCTTGTTTGTAGCTGTCGTTGCCGGGATGGCAATATTGCTGCATGCTAGTGCTATATTTGTCTCTACACAGCACGTGGAGGGTAATCTCATGCCTTAACAGACAATGCACTAAATAGAATATGTAAGCAACTGCCGAGATCTCTTTCCAAAAGTATTGCCACGTGTATGGCACACAGCTCATGATGTTGGTGTTCGTTGTCTGTTCAGTACCGAGTTAAACACTGCCAAACTAACATCCTCACTTCTTTAACAGCAAAGGCAGAGACATGAATTGAATTGTTTCAGTGTAACGTGTGTGTTCAGTAATCTAGCATTCCTTCATGGCACCTAAATTTTACATATTTTGTGTAAACACATATATCAAATGCACTATTGACTGTAGCTAGATGAGTACAACCAGCTTTGTGGTATCATTGGTCTAAATAGTAGGTTAAGTAGCTCGATGTTGGTTTTTGAAATATTTAATTTCAGAATTACACTATCAATTGTTTCTCTATCACTTTTTTTGGAATAACAAAAGTAGCCAATCTCAACGTTATCTGGATGAGGGCTAATAACTCGTCCCATCGTCAGTTGACTTCTTGTATCATAAGGTGTTTGATAGCAGACCAGGCTCGGAAGGGGAAGAACTTTTTCTCCAGTGTGTCATAACGTGCTATAGCATACCCAGCCCTCTCCCCTACCCCCGCTGCATTAGTATCACATGCTCTTCACTGTCCATAGTTATATATTCCTTATACTGCTTCAGCTACTCGTGGTGGTGCTTAATTCTCTTTTCTCAGTGTTGCAAAGAGTCGGTTGAAAATTGTTGAAGAGTTGCAACATTATCCAGAAAATAAGTCCTTATCTCAATCGTGCTTCTTCTAGTTGTTAGTCTAGACTTTATGTTTTTCAAAAGTGTACGCATATTTTCCAGAACAAAACATATTGAAAAGTAGATGATAGCCTTGAGCCTGCAGCTGTTTGTGTTGTGTTTGAAATATATTCCTGTTTATGTTCTGTTTATCTTAGCGTAGAGACACAGGGTCTACAGTACATTGTTGTCCTTCTTGCAGTAAGTTGAATTCATTGTTATACTCCTTTATTTCTGAATTCCTCCTGCTTTTTCCTGGTGGTCATAGTGGTGTTGTTAATACATACATAGCTTCATGCGACTGGATAAAGGATAGTTGGCTATTTTTCATGGTGTACTATATATGCATATATGCTTGGCTTTGAAAACAAGGAAATGGAAGATAGTAATGGTGAGGGTCATGTTGAGTAAGGAACAGGATCATTTTTATTCTGATAAGCATGTCTGTCTTCCTGTTTGTCTTTCAGTCTGTCTCCACACATTTTAAGTCAGTTTTCTCTTTTTATTTAGGCATCAATAAAGTCACAAAGTAGAACACAGAGAACATAAAACCGTTCATATAATACGTACAGTAACTGCATTTTTGTCCTTCTACAGAACACATAAGAGTGAAATAGATCTTACAAATATACTATATATATTTTAAGTATCACCATCTCCACACAGATAAAGAATACATTTTCAGATAGTTTGATAAAATCATAATTGCAGCTAGAGTATACAATACCTTGTGGGATATAGGGAATATGCCTATCAAGTGCCTATCAGTACATACAGCAACTATACAGAAGATTCATAGTTTTTCTCTCCTACATTGCACAAATACAGTATATACACAATGGACTAATGAAAATATACTATTTATACTATTACTGCTAAAAACCTGGTGGTTGTGAGTGCATTGTAAGAGAACCCTTTAAAATACCTGAAATGGTTTATTCATATAAAGGCTACATCTGCAAGTTTTATTTTTATCTTACATTTATACCATTTGGAGGATTCAAAGATATATTTATAAACTGCAATCACACGTCTAAATAAAATGTAGAAGTAGATGGGAATTAGAAATATCTTTTCTTTCGCGTTGCTCTCTCTTTCATCGATAAGGCGTTATTATTTTTAGTTTTTTTTTGTCACTTGCAAACAAGCCATATGCTGCAACGTACTGTATGTTTGATGGGGGGGGACGGGCAGTGGTGTTTTGTGAACAGCAGGGGGAGCCCCGTATCAGCTGGAAGAGTGGAAGTTTACACACTGCCTGCCACCATGACCTCAACTCTTTGGCTATTTTTGAATCTTTCTGTTGGTAAAAGAATGTAATAACATAAGTATGGCAGTAGCGACACCACCGGCACTTTTTTAAAAATGAATGAAACAGCTGTTAACCGCTTTGGTTGGTTCCAAAGTGCACCTCGTGTGCTGTGACCTTGGTGGCAGGCCCTTCCACGTGCCAGCCAGTGCTCATTTCCCCCCCACAATGATCATTAAAGTTTTATCTTATCTGACAGCCTTGTTGTTTAAGTATAGCTTGAAATCGTAAAGGGCAAGCAAAGAGCAACGTGAAAAGAAAAAGAATATATTCAATTCTACACTAAATATTATAACCACAACTTGGAGGAAGAACTGCAAATTGAAAGTTTTGGCTACAGATAAACGTCGGCCTCCACACACAATGTGTGCGTTTAAGTGGCTGGATGAACAACATGAAAACTAAGCTAGAAGAAGATATGGTCAAATGAAAACCACAAATCAAGTTTCAGGACAGGGTGGCTGTGAGATAAAAGCATTTTGGGATGGCTGATTTTTCTGTTCCCTGTGGACTAATTACCACAGTTTTCTCTCTAACCTTCTCCAGCCTAGTTACTGAGCCAAATTTAGGGATGAGGGGGGGGCATTTTTAAATGATACCACTATTGTTGCACTATTGAAGTGAGAACCAAGCAGAAAAAAAATAGAAATACAGGAATAGATTAGACATTTGTAAAACCTAACGAGCAGCGTAGCAAAAGCAAGTGATTGCCTTTATTTTGAATCTTTAAATCCTCCATAACACATAGCTTTCAAGTAAATAGGAGAAAACAGCTATGATTATCAAATACACTTTCATAGACATTTATTGTTAAAATGAAGCATTAAAGATATAGGCAATGTGATATAGCTAGTCCCTGTCATCCAAACGTCACACTGTGACGGACTCAGAAACCGCATCTGTTCCCTGTCAAATATCCAGATTTTGATTTGTTTTTTTGCAGCTGTTCAGATTTCTACAGCTAAACTAAGCTAGATTATATTCACTATGATGCAATTATTACACTACCCCTGATGAGGTTTTTAATAAAGCATCATCATCAGGTTACTACCATGGATCAGTCCAAATGAAGCATGCAGTCCTGCCTACACAGCCAGCCTTTTTTTTTTTTTTTCCTTCCTGTAGGGGAGTACTTTGTCGTTGACGGAGCACAAACTATATTTTGAGTGTCCCTCGATAACAAGCGCTCAGTATCTTTTCCTTATCACAATTAGCCTCTGAAGACTAAACACTGAGCCCTCCCTGCGCTCTCAGTCACTGTAGTCTTTTGGGCTTAGTTCAGCTTGATGGGACGTTTTTAAAGTGTGCAGCAGCGTAACTAAAAACATGCATTCCTGTTTAAAGTCCAGCACATTCCAACTCCGGGTCTGGCAGTCGTTATTTGTTTGTTTTTTTCCACACTTAACTAATATTAAGCAGAAATTCCAGCGCTTAATCGTTTTACACACCTGTTGCATATTTGAAAAACGTTGCATTAAAGTTACGCAAAATTTTCCCCTAATATAAATCCCCCTTTTTTCTGTGGTTTAAAAAAAAAAAAAAAATCAAATTTTGCTACGAGATCACAAGCCTCATGAGTGTCGAGCACTGCAGCTTATGCTTGTGTGGACTGGTTTTATAGACAACATGCACTATTCTAACACTCTGTCTCTCTCTGTGTGTGTAGGTCACTCTTTTATAGTGCAGAGACTTACGTTTTCAAAAAACAAAAACGCAAAAAGAGATGTCCATGATGCTGGCCTCAGCCAACACGTATTCAGCCATCGCTGCAGATTCAAAACTTCAGCACTGTTCCTAAAAGGGGCTGCAGCTGGTAGTTTTCAAAATGGGGCCATGCTAATCATTAGATATTAAAGGACAATAATAAAAAATAAACTAGACAATGTTTTGTTTTGACAAACCAAAGAAGGGTTAGAATAGTTTATGGAGAAAATAACATTTCTTTTTAATGTGTGTGGGGTTCGTACATTTTGAGTTAGATTGCTACAGTTATTATTGTTTTATGGGGTTTCTTCTCATGCCAGGGTGCTTGTGAAGTTGCATATATGTTTTGTCACTTGATTGGTTGTTTTGTGGTTGTGTTCATTTGCCTGTTGTAGACCAAAATAGATTTTCTTTGATAAGAAATGCAACAAAACATAAAAATTAATCACAGCAGCTGCGATGTCAACTATTGCACGTTAAAAATAGGTAGAAGATTGTAAATGTCGCGTAGTTACTCATCGGTCACCACACACATTTAACAAATCAGCGTACACCTTTTTCACCTCCACATTGGATTCTAACTAAATAGTTTGTCGGATTTTTTATCTTCTAACATTGGGTGTCCTTTGAATCTGACTTAGAGTACATTCAGCCATTTATACTTGAGATGGACCAAGATGTTAAGTTTGCACATATTTGTAAGTTGTTTATAAAGCCAAAAAAAAAAAGGAAAGAGAATAATGATACAAATATTTAATGTTCACCAGATAAAAAGCATCAGGGCCGGCCATCACTAATACGACAAAAATACATTCAACTGGTTAGGTATCATTCATGAAACAACGCAATATATTTTTTGTAATAGCAACACGTCATCTGCAAGTAGAAAGCAAACCATTTGGCAAAATCTGGCAACATACAATATAGTATCACTGTAAGCTCTCATTCTAGGTGAATCTGCTGTACATTTTTCATCCTGTGTATTCAAAATAGGACATTTAATTACTGTAATCCAGGCAAAGTTTTGTACCTGGGCCGAAGATATTAACATTGTAAATCTGAAATTACAGGCACCCTAATAAAAAGCAGCTCTTTTTTGTTTGTTGTTTGTTTTTCATCAGGCTTTCAGGCTTTTGGTGCCATATCATGTATCTAGATGCTTTTGTAAACATGCACTTGAGTCAAACTATGAGATGTGCTTATAAATATGTGTATATTTTGTTAGGCTTATTGTTTTTTGTTTTGTTTTGTTTTTTTCTTTGGCCTATGTTAGCTCGATATTTTATTATTTCCCTACAAATACAAAACAACAAAAAAAAAAAAACTTCTCCTATATAGTTATGAACTTGGCAGAAGTGGAGCTGTTGTAGTAAGAGGTAGTTAACATCACAACTAAGCAACCCTGAAATATATGCTGCAGTAATGTGTTTTCAGTTTGTTTTTGATAATTTATGCTCCAAGTTGGTTTGTATTTTATTATTATTATTATTATTGTTATGAAACAAGCTTGTTTGAAATGTATTGACTGCTGTTTTGAAATAGGGGATAAAGATTCTTCTTTCTTTTTTTTAAATGTATGTGCAAGGGCGTTTTATATATATATATATATATATATATATATATACATATACATATATACATATATATATATATATATATATGATATGATATGATATGATTTGTCAAACACTGGACTGGAGTGAGTTTTCCAACATTTCCAAGTTGAGAGATATATTTGACAGACATGACTGCACAGACGAACGACACCCGTTAGCACAGATGTGAGCTGTGAGCATCCTCCCAAGCTCTACTGGGGAGGGCGACTAACATGGCCGCCATCCCTCCCATTCAAAATAGAAGGCATTTGGACGTAATATATTTCCTCTCTGCTGGTTAATTGGGTGATGGGTTACATATACATATATGTTTAGAGAGAAATATTAGGAAGTATTGATTAGGGTTTCTCCTTCCAAATTGCTACGTGGCAAAGACTGGTGATGGATTTTTTTCTATTCTTTTCTGAAAGAGTGCTCTCTTAAATATTCAGTAACTAATCATAAAGGGATACCACTTCACACTCGCTATCCGGTTATCAAATTCACCTGGTATGTTCTTTCTATGGTAGAGCAGCTGTGTCTCATTTCACCAACCACCACTTCTCAAACCAGAAAAGAGATTTGCACTAGACTGATTTTAGGTCTTCTTCTATCAAAAGCAATATAATTCACTCAACACCTTTTTGAACCATAGTATCGGACGGTCGTAGCTGTCCCCCGCAGTGGGAATGCTGAGTAAATGGTGATATTTGACGAATATGTTTTTTGTATTCAGAGGTACAGAATTGGTCACCTTTTTAAATGACATCCACATATTGTTGTTTGTAGCAGGGTATCCTTTCCTTTTCTTTATTTTTCTTGTATTCCCAGCAGAACCCCCTCCCACCCCCCCACCTTCCCCAGAGTATTAGTGTCCAAATTTGAGGGGCATTAAAACTGTTGTTTCCTCCTGTGATTGTTTTGGACAAATCAAGCAGCTCTGACAGATCTGAAGTGAGATGTGGGATGTTATGAGGGAAGGAATCATTCACCATGAGTCGCGTCGTCTTCATCACACAGACTCCAACACATGTTTTTAAAGACAAATGCCAAAATTGAAACCCAGCTCTCCCGTAAAAACACATAGATCTTTGCATATTTGGTCACTCTGAGTGTTTTTTTTTTCTGGGATGTTACAAAAAAATAAATGCTTTAAGACTAAAAGAAAAAAAAATTCAAACGCACCTTTTTTTCGTCATTGGCTACTTATGTAGAGAATCTGTCTCCACCAAAATCATCCTTTTCCAACGAGGTCATATAGCAGCGACTGCTGACCTTGGCATCATTATTTTGTTGATGGATGTGTAAATTTTTCAATAATTCACAAACTTCACCATTTTATCTGGATGTAGTAGCTTTCCTGTTTTCACCGCTTTGTGGTGTTGTTGAAAGATGTTGCGGTTTGTCTAAATATGTTGCGTGTTAGAGGAAGCATAAGTATGTGCCTTCTTGTAATCTCCTTGGTGAGCTTGTTATTATTGAGAAGCTGAAGCCAGCCAATTGTGTTTGCACTAAAACCAAATTGCTTTCGTGATGTAGACTATTTAAGCAAGCTTGTTGCGTCACTTTAACCGTACAGTATGCATGAGGGTGAAATTGGTAAGTCTAGGGCTAGAGCTCTCATCTGTTGACCTGTAAACCAGTGCAGCTTAGAGGATCTTGTGAATATATCTTGGCTTAGTTTCGCATTTAGTTTTCAATCCCCATCTCCTTACTCATCAAGTTTTTTCACTATTTCAACAGTTAAAATAAAATAAAAATAGAAAAAAAAAAGAATGAAATATCACATACCATGAATACAATACAGCTTTTACTTTCACATGCCACAGTTAGAGTTACACAACTGCAGAAGAGATATTCATTTTTCTGAATCCATGGGAATGCATGAGTATACGAGGTCGCCTCAAGACTATTGGTCAAAAATTAATTCTTTTTTTTTTGTGTGTGTATTTATTACATATTTTGTTGACATCTGAGAAAGGCCTACATGCTTTGAGTCTTACAAATGCACCTTATTCATGTCAGTCCATGTGGAGAAAAAAAAAAAAAGGCTGGCAATGTAATATCTCTGATTTAGCACCTTACTACGCGCATGTTTTCACTTTATGCCAGTTTAGCTCTTCTTCCAAAAGTATGATTTGAAAACTAAAATCTCATATTTTGTGAAATTGTTTCATGGGATGTGCCAAAGTTTGGAGGCGATCTCCCAAGTGTTTATGCTTATCATTTTCTTTTCCTCCTCCTTCAGTTATAGCAACGGTATGTCAAAACTTTCCTATAACAGTGTGTGGAATCAATTTATCTCAGCAAACAGTATCATTACTTGCCATTTTACAATAAGCCCTGTATTTCACATATATTTACCAGTGATGTGTATTTGTTATTATAAAGAAAATAGCCGTAAAAGCTTCATTATGTTACATAATATTGTGACTTTTTTCGAAAAACTGTGAAGACTTATCTTGCATATACTTTATACAGAAGTATTAAGCCTTAATACAAAAGACTAAAAAAAGTGTGGAAGAATAAACTGATTGTTGCTAAGTAAGGATGATTTTTGTAAATGTTACCAGCACTTTTTTTGTAATTTTCACTCTCTGAGGTATTGTACAAGTTCAAGCTGTTTGTGAAGTTTGATTATGAAGGAATAAAAACTAGTACTTTCCTGTACTTCACAGAAAGTCTTGTTGCCATTTTCTTTCCCTGCACTGCTCTATGCACCTGTAGGTCCATATAACATCAGCTGCAAAAGGTTATTTCTCCGCTCTGACGTGTAGTGAATCCATAAAACCAGTTAGCTTTTGTGCTAGGAGTAAATATAATCAAATGAATTAGCAGCTGTACCTAAAATTAAGCCAATATATAATATTAGCCTGGTGCGTTGTGGTGTGTGTCGATTCCAAATACAGTTGGAAGTGACGAGATCCTGAACAACAGGCTGGACTGTGTCCCAGAATCCACTGGGCAGAAGGCAGGAAACACCCTGGACAAGCTGTCACAAACCTAACAATGATTAATAAACCGTCACACTCAAGCTTCACTTCACACCTACAGGCGATTCAAGTGTGCAGTCCACTTGACTCACAAGTGTTTGGACAGTGGGAGGAAACTCACGCAGGCGACGCAGAATTTCTACACAGAAAAGATTTTCCAGGAACCAACGAGTGTGTTGGTCCCGCTGTGAGGTGTCTGCTCTACTGTAGGACACACAGGCCATGAATAAAGATGACCAAATCAGCTATAGCTCACTCAGGTTATCTGCATGTCTAACCTGAACAAGATCAATATTAGTTTTTACTGATAAAGATTATTATGACCCACAGACAACCATTAAATGCAAATAAAGACATTAGAACCACTATCACAGAAAAAATGTAAAGAAACTCGTCAGTGATTTTCATTTCAATAGTCAACTGTGATAGAATTAGCCTGTGTGACGATAAAGAAGGTTGCTTTACACTGCCTTGGCTTTATCTTTTGTACCGTTTGCCCCTGAATATTCAGTTTTCCCTAATGCCTAATACCACCTTTGAATACAAACCAACAACAATGACCGAAAATGATTTGTGATCCTACATATTTTTTCATGGATGGTCAGTCATACCTGATCACACCTTTTCATCTTTTGGTGCCGCGTGGGTAAAAGGAATGTCATTATATTCAAGTGTATGACACACAAGGTAAATTCATTTAAGACGCAAAGCTACACGTTTCCGTATCCACTTTATTAGCGGCTTTAAGAACACGTTAATTATTAATGCTTATTTTTGATGCACAAGACAAGTATTCTTTATTTTTGTCAAGTTGTTACTGTACTGTATCGGAAGGTTTTGTACAATGAAATGGGAGGAAACAACAACATAAGTTACAATACAGGCTGCAACATCCTAATCTATTGTGTCTGAGCTTAATATGTCATAACGGCAGCTCTGTATTTAAGCATATCGTGTAGAATTATACTGTTCACTTGTTTTTGAAGGGTCTGTGTCCATATTAATAGGCTTGAGACAAAGTTTTGGGATACTTTTATGAGATTATTTCCCCCCCCCCCCCAAGCTTGTCTGAGCTTAACAGCTCCTCATTGAGAAGCACGACCAAACTTGCTTGCCACATGCGCCCCCTTGTGGTCAGTCTAGAGAAGCTCAAGCTAAATAGAAGAGCCATGAAAATCTTGTTTTGAGATTGAATGGAGGTCTCATATGGTGTTGGAAGAAATTATCTTAACAGTAACTTGTATTAAATGTACCTTCTGGGTTAATACCTAGACAGCATATCCTTTCTCTACAGCTTGCCGTCAATGTGAGATCTCTGGCTGAAGATGTGACACATAAAACAAGTAATCAAGCTGAACGTTCTCTGCCAACCAATTCTCACCGCACCTTACATCAGCTGGCAATTTCTGTCATCCAAGAACAAAATTATATAAAAGTTAATCAAAATAACTGCCAATCTACACCATTAAGATATTTGGATTGTAGCCTAGATCAATATAGACCTATGCATGATTCAACACTTCTTGTTCCTTTGAGCCTTCCAAATATACTGAAACCTTGGTATGAAATTTTCCCATGAGATAATCTGCATTTCCTTGCTGCAAGTGCTGTGAAATGTATCCTAGTAACTATCCAAATTCATAAAATAAAATGTGCTAGACTGTGCAAGTGGCAAGTCGGAGTGGACACTCCAGGTGCTCTACTCTACAATCCTAGAAGTGACCACGGTCAAACCAAGAAAGGCTCAGGAGGAGATAAGCGCGAGTAAATATAGCAGTTGGGAGTAATCCACTCCGTGCATTGATTATCCAGTGAGTGTTCATCTCATTCTATGACAGTGGAGGAGACAGCAGTGGTTTAAGGTTGTTCCCCAGAATAAATTTATTTAAATTGGGACCATACAAACCTAGTGAATAACAGGAGGAGGTATCAGATTTATCAGGAATGACATTGATAAGAGAGGATGCGGAACGTTTAAAATCATGAAGATGCAATGTACAGCCATCGCCCACGGCTACTGGTGAGACACTAGTTTTGTTCCCATAAATAAGGCAGAATGCAGAGTCCATACAAATGGAAAGTTATTACATTTAGCCATATTGGACAGTGACGTGACAGAGGAATTACATGACTTTCTTAAGCTCGTCGTACAACACCAGCACAAAGGCGCCGCCCATGCCTCTGAGCACGTTGGACCAGGCTCCCTTGAAGAAAGCCTTGCCACCCTCATCACGCGCAATCTTGCGCCAGCAGTCAATGGTCCCGCTGTACATGATGTCGGCTGAGGAAGGTAAAGAGAAAGTTAAATGAAGTGGACGGACATAAAAACTAATGCATGTTCAGACTCATACAATGCATGAACTGTACTTATACAAATAAACTCACCTCCTTTACGTCCAGACTGCATCATCATACGCCTACGGACAGTATCGAAGGGGTATGAGGTCAGGCCAGCAACAGCTGTCACAGACTGTGCAATCATCCAGCTCACCAATATGTGGGTGTTCTTGGGGTCTGGAAGCATGCCTGCAAGCACAAAAGGAAAACAAATTACAAATGTAAAAAGGTTCAGACTGGCCTCTTCTGACACAACTACTATCAATGTAAAATCCACATACCCTTAGCCGTGTCATAGATGCCAAAATATGCAGCCCTGTAGATGATGATGCCCTGCACAGACACATTGAAGCCCTGGTACAAGCCTTTCAGACCATCAGACCTAAAGATCTTGACCAGGCAGTCGCCCAGACCATTGAACTCCCTCCCAGCTCCAGCCTTTCCCACATCAGCTGCCAGACGGGTACGGGCGAAGTCAAGGGGGTACACGAAACAGAGGGAAGTGGCTCCAGCGGCACCACCAGATGCCAGGTTACCGGCGAAGTACCTCCAGAACTGCGTGCGCTTGTCGACGCCATCAAGGAAGACCTTCTTGTACTTGTCCTTGAAGGCGAAATTGAGGGCCTGGGTGGGGAAATACCTGATGACATTGGCAAGGTTACCTCTCCAGAAGGAAAGCATTCCTTGCTCCTTGGGGATACGGACAACACAGTCCATGATACCCTTGTACTGCTTATCTACTGTGATCTGCTTACTGGCATGCTGGACCTGGAATAATAATGAAGAAAGAAGAGCAAGTTAAAATAGGGAAGCTAATAAACTGTTGGGCACATGACAAGTCACATCACAAGGTCCCCTTGCTACGACCTTGGTTGTTTTAAAAGTTGTAAAAGTTGCTTTAAAATCTTTGCTCCTGAGCAATTTAATACAACTATCAGTAATTACTAGCAATCAGTAATGTGATCAATCAACCTGGGGTCAATTTGTCAATCATCAAAGATTTTAATTAATGACAATTAGATGGTCAGTGGTCATTAAATAAAAGCCCAATGTCGCTGTCCGGGTCGAACAAGATAGGATGTAAAACCAGTCGACCCGGCGGTGGATTGAATTGCCGGGCCTTAGCAAAGCCCCGTCGCTAAGCGGTAGCTAATATGAACGGGTACATTAGCCGCCACAAGCATTTAGATGTTAATTAAATCGAAAGTATAACGGATATACGATCCTGTTGTATCTGCATATTAAATGCTGGAGCTGTACTTTAACCATATGAGTTGACGTTGACTACAGGCGTTTGCCCTTTGTTAGCTACGCCGGCTAAGGTTAACGTGTAAAGCTAACGCTAGCAGCCGGATGCGTGTAGGTCATTTCCCTCCTATGGTGACCTCAAATCCGTCAGACCATCACTCTTAAGTCTTTCCTTAATTCTATAATAGCAACACATTGACACAATTGATCCTTCTGAAACGCGTAGTATGTAGATATATATTTGACAGCAGCAACCGGTAAATCCTGAAAAGCGAGTTCAATAGCAGTTAGCAAGATTACACAAGTTAGCCGGCTAAAGGAGCCTCCCGGAAGGCAGGGCTTTACCTGAAGGAGAAGCTTCACTCTCTCGATTGGGGCGACGGCTGTTTTGGAGATGGCAGCGGAGATACCTCCGGCCAAGAAATCCTTGGCGAATGAAATAGCTGTCTCATTCATCTTGCGATGTTCTTGATGTGCCTTTCAGATAACCAGTACAAACGATATACCCAACTGCCCTCTTCGACTGATGGCCTACACCGACGAAATGGCCGATTGCAAAGCCGCGTTGCGGATTTATCGAGTGCAACAAATCGCGATAATACACGGGAACTGTGATTTGACGTTATTGGTCATGCCTGTGCACGCATCGCTTTCCGTCCAATCGAAGTGTTCGTACTATGACGTCGTCACTATGCGTATTTTCTATCTAGCAAAAAACACACTATTATAATTAAATACACGTGAAGTGAGTCATTTTAAAGACGAGTTGCTGTGTGGAATTTCTCTTATTTGGTTTGCTGCTCACAGTCACGCCCATGTACACGAAAACAACCCGTCTGTTACAGATTAGTGCTCTCCTGGAGGAAAGTCATTGGGACACACAAACTCTGTCTGTCAAGGTCTGCATGGAGGCCTAATCGCTTTAATTAATCTTTACAGTTGTACGGGGAAAATTAAAAATGACACTTAATGTCCACGGTTACTCTTCAGTGAGATGCATTTCTGCATTAACATATATGTTTTCAATCTGTGACCTATTAACAGGATGTGGATTTTCGAATGACACTTGAGTCCATTTAACCTTGTGTTGTTTGCCAGTACCACATATGCTATGGAATGGAACATATTTGGTTTCATCTTCAAAATGTTCTTGAGCTACAGGTCGTGTCTGGGCCTGCTCTGCTGGCACTACAGCCCAATGCGGAATCTTAGCGTGAAGGTGAAGTGGCGCTGAATAAAATGAAAATTTCATTCATCCAGATTAGACTTTATCCCAAATGTCCACCAGAGGGCGGAAGAGGACCCGTGTCTTCACCTTCAAACAGCAGAAGAAGGTATGCCATACACTCACTAGGTACACTTAGTGAAAACAAATACACTCTGTTACAGTCCTGCACTAAATGCTCCTTTATGACTGTAATAATGTTCAGTTTATGTTAAAGCAGCATAAGAAAATTGTTAATTTAACTGTATGATCATTTTGGAGGATGTAGTTTTGTGGTGCTGTTAAACTGGATTGAACTGGATTGTTTCTGCATTATTTCCTATAAACCACAGCCTCCAAAATAAAAACAAAGTTGAATCAACAGTTTTCTCAGTTATTTTAAGCAAATGCTGAATACTCTAACCTTCATGAAACTAAGATGCAGAACTGTTGTATTAGAATGCATGAATTGTACACATACAAGGAATCTGACTCTGGCAACTTTGCTCTCTTGTACAGAAACAACTTAAATAAGTGAAAGAAACATAAAATAAAATAAAATAAATCTCAATCTCTACACATAAAATATAGGATAAGAGCAGATATATACACCAAACCAGGGTTTTGTACAGTGAGTATATACAATAGTGCAGAGTTATTGTTTATTGGTCATGTGGATGGACTCACACTCTGTGACTGCTCAGAGTTCATCAGAGCGACAGCCCGGGGGAAGAAACTGTCCTTGTGGCGGGTGGTTTTGGCGTACAGTGCTCTGTAACGCCGGCCTGAGGGGAGGAGTCTAAACAGGTTGTGACCGGGGTGTGAGTGGCCTGTGGAGATTTTCCTGGCCTGCTTCCTGACCCTGGACCGGTACAGGTCCTGGATGGAGGGAAGGTCAGTACCAATGATCCTCTCTGCAGACCTGACTGTTCTCTGCAGTCTGTCCCTGTTGTGCCTGGTGGCGGATCCAAACCAGGCTGTGATGGACGTGGTCAGGACAGACTGGACTATTGCAGTGTAGAAGATGAGTCTGCTGTAGGGACTGTCCTGTTGAGTATTGTGAGAGGAGGGGTTGATGGGGGTCTCTTCCTGAAGTCCACTGTCATCTCCACAGTTTTGAACAGGTTTAGCTCCAGGTGGTTCTGACTGCACCAGAGGACCAGCTGTTCCACTTCCCTTCTGTATGCAGACTCGTCGCCGTCCCGGATGAGTCCAGTGACGGTGGTGTCGTCTGCAAACTTCAGGAGTTTCACAGAAGGGTCCCTTTAGGTGAACTGTTAAGTGGGTGTGTAGTAAATCTATCTATATTGAACCTATAATGGTGACTTCCAGTTGCCCTCACACTGTACATTAGTGGATCTCATAACATTATTATTACTAATAAAACTACTCATTATGTCTCAAACTTCATCTTCTCCTCTGCTTAAAGCACTGACTGCCCAATAAGCAATCTTCACAGTAATGTCAGTGGATCTGAATCTGTATAATAAACTGTTACCTTCATATTTTATCTCATGTGCAGTGTTGACCACAGGGAGGAGCTGCTGTGATGCAGTAGAGTCTGCCAAAGCTCCTATGATGAATCCTGCCACAGAACGACTTCTGAAGCGGGAGGAGATAACAGTGAATCAAAACCTGACTTAATTGGGAGCACACTGTGATTTGTCAGAAATTAGTCACCCTCATATCACAGAATTGGGTTTGATGGTAGAGGCAACCTTAGCAAAAGAGGGTCCTTTAGAGGTCTTGTGCTGACACTGTAGCCTTATTAAAGTCCTTGCCTTGTTGTTCTTGTTTGGTTCGATGTGCATTTAACGACAGTCACTTTTCACTTGTTTTTCTTACTGCCACTTGCATATCCAATTAAACAGGATGTGTAAATTCATCCACTAATCCCTCGGCTGTCTTTTAATTACAGCAAGGACAGCAGGTCAGTGGCATGCACTTTGCAAATTTTAATTGCTTTTGTTCAGTCTCAGTGAGAGGCAGCTGTGGGTCACTTTAAACAAATTTTGAGTGCAACTTTGAATTTGTCAATTTTGTGAACTTCTTATAAATTATAAGTAAACACATTAAAGTGAAAAAGAAATTTGGTGACTATGACTAATTGTTTCCTTCTGATGGAACGAAGCAAAAAAAAATATTGTGCGAAATGATAAGGTTGCATGAGAGCCATGGTGTGATAAAATGTTAGTTGGTTTGGTTAATATTCTAGGAGGAAATAATATAATGGCAGACTTTGTCTACATGCATAGACACACCACTAAAGACACCTCAGGACAGGTGAGAAGCCTATATTTTAGTAGTTTCTCCCCACGTCACCACATTTTACTCACAGTTCAACTGGAACAAGTAAACATTTCACACTTTCACTCCTGCTGCGAGATGATATGAAGGGAAAACTAGACTGTTTTCAAGGCAGAGGAGGGACCTATTAGTTTCATATTTAAGCTCAACTCAGCAGACATTCTGAGGCACCTGTGGCAAAAGAGTATAAAAGGCATAACCAGTATTTATCACCATGGAAATATGGTCTAAATGGATATAGGATCTCACTGGATGCAGCTTGGTATAAACACAAAAAAAAACACTATTGTTAAGCTCAGTTTCAAGGTCAAAGACAAAGATGATCATTTAGTACAGTTTTGCTTTGAACATTTTAAACCTGCAATAAATCTGACTTTTTTAAATGGACTATTAAAGTAATTCATAGTGTAGCTTCACCTTCTGTTGTCCATCAAGTTATCACCCGAACTTGCATCAACCCAGCTGTTCTCCCACAGGAAATATCCCATGGGCACGCTCTTTTCATCGGCCAATCACAGCGTGCCTTTAACAGAGTTGGGCTGTGCAGTCTCAGAGCTCTGACCTCAACTCCGGCTGGACAACTGTGGAGCTGCGACGGAACCACACGCAAGTGCAACTCGCACTCGGAGACTGGAGCCTTGGCTGATAGGAGCTCATCGGTGATCCGCTGCTAAGAAACTTTCTCTTTTTTGTAGATTGTGGGTGGTAATTAACATTAGTATTATTATTATTTTAATCTTCCAAAATAAATGGGACAACACAAATCGCGAGAACTTGAATCGCTCCGGTTCAGTTTTGCCAACTTTGTGTAGACCCTCCGATCTGCCTCAGTCCGAGCGAGCGCAGCAGCAGCAGAGGAGTGGGAGGCTGGATGTGGCAGGAGACGGGTCACTGATCTGCAGCGAACCGGGTGCGAGTTTCCCAGTACCCCCCAACTGTCCAATGTCACCGGACAGGATGATGATCATTGGACTTCTGCTCAATGTCTTCTGTCATGGTAAGCTGCATATTTCTAATTTCGAACGGCGGTACCGATCACAGAGATTGTATCATCCACTTAAAACAGTCTGGTGTCGGGTGGAAACACATTGTCATCCACTACAGGAATGCATGAAAGTATTGCAGGAATTTCTGTATAGGGCAACATATTATAGACTGTAAAAAAGCCCAGTTGATGCACATGAGCAAATATGAATAGAATTGAAAACTCAAACTTTTTGGTAGGCTAATTAAAAAGTCTTTGTCCATCTCAACCATGTAATCTAACAAAGAACAATAGGCTACTTCTCAAAAATGTATAGAATTAAAAAAAAAGGGAAACGTGGGAGAGACTAAGCAAAAGATTAACTATGTTCAGGTTCATAGGCAATAATACCAAAGGTTTGAGATAAACTTTTTATGCAGCCTTTAAAAATCCATTTAAAGGGGTCTAATTCACTTTCATTAGAGCAGCAGTCTTGGATTTTACATGTGGATGACATCATGGGTTCATGTCTACTATCTCTGCATTGGACCCCTTCCAAAAAGAGCTAATGTGTTCTCCCATGTATTGATTGGAGTGTCCCAGATCATGGAAATATATCACACATGAACTGTTAAACCTCACCTTTATAGTTTATATAAATTGCACACTAGAAGCTGTGAAGACGAAGGATTAGACCTGAAAGTAAACGTTCATGACTTTGTGGTAGTAACACAGTGGAACAGTATCAGTGGAGTAGTAGTCTTTATTGACGATCAAATGGAGAAAGACCTGCCTGTGATATTTCAGTAGATGAATTTGGAGTCCACCCCTGCCATGAACACACACATTAGCCTTCTGCCAAACAAGTTATGATGATTGAAGTCGATAATGTGACTGTGGCTGGATAAGATGGCTCCCAGAGGAGCATAAGCTTGTTTGTCTGTGGTTATTGGTATTGAATTACATCAGTTTTTATCCTTGTTTGATTTGAAGTGTTCTTCAGCATTGCGCTTGCTTACATGCCCACTGTTAATGCAGAACATATAAAATATACAAAACATAAATTCCCTCTGTGCTCATTGCTGCAAAACATCATGCAATACTTAAATCGCCGCGATCATGTCAACCCCACCTGCCAGGGACGTAGGTGGAATCACACCAGGAAAAGCAATTATTTTCTTATTCTAATTAATCCAGATCTGAATCATTACACATTCAAACAAGTCTGTCATGATGCTATGTTATGTCGTTACACCTAATTGCAAAATAAATTCATGCATTCAAATGTTTTTAATTCGATCAAAAAGAAAAGTGAAATATGAGCAAAATCTTATAATCAGATGCTTTGTTTCTACATGCCATTTCTCTATAATGTTAAGTATGGTATTTCATGTCTGTGGGCATTGGGGCATTGTATAAATAGACTCCCCCCACTGAACTGTATCCCATTTCATGCTATGTTATATTTACCTTTTATATTTATGTATATATATATATATATATATATATATATATATATATATATATATATATATATATATATATATATAAATATGACCATGTACCACTATGTGACTTCAACAATGGCATTAAGAACCTAAGAGGTAGAGCCATCCCAAATATCTACACCCAAGACTGAAATGCTTTAGATGAAACAGGAGAATCACATCTGTATGAGTAGATGACAGATTTTCTCTCATTTGAACAAAAATTCCACATCTGCTTGCTGAAAGCAAATTCTGTGCTGTAAGTGTAAGTGATTCAGCACTGGACCCCTTGCTGTCTCTCGACCACTCACCACTCCAGTCTTGACACCACCCCAGTCGGCCAATCCACAACTCACCACTGACCCCTTCCTGCCTATCACCTCTGTTCTCCCACCCCCACTGAGGAGACCAGTCCTGTGACTGTGACACAGGCCAGGTGAGAAGATGTCTGGAGAGAATCAAGGAAGGCAAGACAGCAGGCCCAAACCGTGTCAACCCCCGGGTCCTGAGGACTTTTGCTGCACACCTGACTGGCATCCTACACTTCATCTTCAACCTGAGTCTGAAGCTGGAAAGGATACCGGTGCTGTGGAAAAAATCCTGCGTAGTGCTGGTGCACAAGAAGCCCATCCCATCTGGCAGCCTCAGCGATTTCAGACTGGTTGGACTGACGTCACACTTCATGAAGGTCCTGGAGAGACTTGTCCTGGCTCAGCTGAGACCCCTGGTGGCCCCTGTCTTAGACTCTCTTCAGTTTGCGTATCAGCCTCATGTTGGTGTGGATGATGCTGTCATCTACCTGCTGCACCGTGCTCACTCTCACCTGGATGGTGGGAAGGGCTCTGTGAGGATCATGTTCTTTGATTTCTCCAGCGCTTTTAACACCATTCAGCCCTTTCTGATGAGTGAGAAGCTGCTCAGGATGGGTGTCAGCTCCTCCATTGTCTCCTGGATTACTGATTACTTGTCTGACAGGCCCCAGTTTGTGCGGCTGGGGGCTCCCTGTCTGATACTGTTGTCAGTAATGTGGGGGCACCACAGGAGACTGTCCTGTTTTCATTTCTGTTCACTCTTTACACCTCTGATTTCCAGTACAGCTCTGGGCCCTTCCACTTGCAGAAGGTCTTTGATGACTCTGCAGTGGTTGGGTGTATTAGAGATGGAAGGGAGGTGGAGTACAGGACACTGATCGGATCACTTTGTAGAGTGGTCCCAGGCAAACCACCCACTCCTGAATGTGGACAAGACCAACGAGCTGGTTATTGACTTCAGGAAGAAGAGGACACCAGCGGAGCCCATCACCATCCTGGGCCTGGAGGTGGAAGTAGTGGACCACTATAAGTACCTGGTAGTCCACATGAACAGCAGACTGGACTGGAAGGACAACAGCGATGCTGTATACAAGAAGTACCTGAGTAGAGTCTATATCCTGAAGAAACTTAGGTCTTTTAATGTATCCGGCAAGTTGCTGGAGATTTTCTACCAGACTGTTGTTGCGAGCGCCCTGTACTTTGCTGTGGTTTGTTGGGGGAGCAGCACCAGCAAAAAGGACATAAGTAGGATTGACAAACTGATCCGAAAGGCTGGTCATGTGATTGGCAGTGAGTTGGAGACGTTCGTCTCAGAGAGGGACAAGAGGACTCTGGACAGACTGCTCTCCAACATGGACAATCCATCTCATCCAATACACCAGATAATAGAGGGACAGCAGAGCTCATTCTCAAACAGACTGATCCAGCTCCGCTCCCACAGTGAACGCTACAGGACTTCTTTCATACCATTCAAAGTCCAGCTGTCCAACAACTCACCCTTCTGTAACAGATAACTCCATGTTATTCATGTTAATGGACACTATTGCACCTTATTATCATTCCTATGTATATAATATATTTTCTTCCATCTCTATTTCTTGTACATTTGTTCATATGCTACTTCTGTACATTCTTTGCTTATACTGTTTTCATTTTATTTTTCTAGATTTCACTTACATTTTATTTTATTTAATCATTTTTTTTTACTTGTAGGTCTTAAGAGTGTTTTATGTGCAACTAAGCTATTGTGACCAAGCAATTTCTCCTGTGGATCAATAAAGTTTATCTAAGTCTAAGTTAGTGTAACCAGGCTCAACTACACTTCACTGTAACTGGCTGGTTTAAATAAACCCTCAACTCTGCGGTTGGTTGATAATGATGGCCGGGAGTCTTGTTTATCTCTGGTTTCCACAGTATATTTCCTGGACAGGACAACATACATACTGGTCAGTCATGGATTAGCTCAAGCACTGCACTCTGCAAACAACAGCAAGTTATTTTAGCACAGATGCTTGCTAACTAGCTTCGAAAGTGCATTTTGCCGTTATTTTCCATTTCAATACATAAAAAGCAGAACAAACATACTCACAGTACTTCGCATTAACAGTCCCACAAATCATAACAATATGTTCAATGTGAGGTGAAAAAATGAATCACCATTCTTGCAATGAAGTCAGCGTCTCTTTATTCAAGCAGTGCACAGAATCTCACACAACACAAGGTTATGGGAGAGGAGCTCCCACAACAGAAAAATTAAACAGTATTTATACACAATGGTAGATTATTTTCAGTACACGTCATGCTGCCTATCAACAAGCATGGGAGTAAGCATGTTGGGAGTGTCTTCCTTGAGGTGGCACCAAGGCCTCAGGCCTCCTGCACTCTCCTTGAACTAATGGTTTTACTACAAAAACAAGGCACTTAATCATGCATGAATACAACTTACTAAACCTAGTTACTAAACCTAATATTTTTCATTCATTCAACCAAAGGACATACAGACATTAATATGCAGTATTTGCATGCAGTGTTGTGCTTTGCAACCTACCTCAGGCACGCCTCTCATAAATTGGCAACGTAGAAAGACTGGCAGAGGAAATTATTAACTAGAGAGGGCACCACACAGCCACAGCCAAACTACTCCATGAATGTACAGCTACATTCAAATGGAATCTCAGTATAAACACTGTTTCATTAGGCAGTAGTTGTGCCACTTTTTGTTTTTTTAATTATTGTTTTCTATCTATGTTTATTGTTTTGCACATATTTCTTTTCTAAATTAAAAGAACATGAAAGAAAGAATAGAACCACTGTGAATGGTTTTGAGTGGTCATAGTGTCTTTCGCTGGAAATATCAATGGAAAGCTATTGTTCAATGAGATTTAACCCAACTTTGACCCTTTGCTGCCAGTCCCATGTGGATTATTGTGTAAGTCCCCATACAGACTGCAACTGCTGATTGAGTGTTGCTATTTTAGCACCTCATTTACTGGACGTGATTGAGCCATAACATGCTTGTCATAAGCTAATTTTCTGGCTGTGTAAAGTTACTAGGTATTAGGTAGACCAATATCACTATATACTATATTCTTGGGTGCTTTCTGTTTTACTGTTTTTCTTCACCTTTTGCACACAGCTTTATCCAATTCCTGGCTTCATTATCTTTCCCGCTGTGCTATAGACTCTTCTTTTGTTCCTGTCTTTATGCTGAGGCATTGTCTTTATGTACTCTGCGGCTGTAATTCAGCTTTGTTGAGGACATCAGCACACACAAATGAAATTGGCAGCATGCCCACTGAACTACTGAATTACTTAGATTAAAAAAAAAAATCATGAAATACAGAGAGAATGGTTTTCATTAAAATGATCACATCAAGGAGAACACCAGAACGTGGCTCTGAATGACACCTGATTGTCGAGCTCATAGTGTAAAAAAGACTTTCTCAAATGTTAATTTTTGTCTTATGAGTCCGAGCCTGTGCACTGAATTTGTTTGTGTGTGCTCAGCATCTTGATTATCACGATTATATTCGCACACTCTTGATGGCCAAAACAAATACCCACAGCCCGATGACAACTGTTGGTGTTTGGCCAAGAAATGATTTTGCACATTGAAATTTTGGACTGAAATATTTGCACACCTCCCAACACCTTGATTGGCTTGTGCGGCACCTGATTCATTTTACCTGGAGTACAGCGGATGGATGCTGCATGTGTGATGTGGCAGGCACAGCTCATTAAATGACACATTATCCATGTATTATACGCATTTGTAACTGTTGATTCAGAGCACAAAATGGTGCACAATTTTTCTACGCATGAGCAGAGATGTCACCTTTGGATTCATGAAGCTTTAGAAAATAAGTTTTTATAAGAGAATGAACTTTTCCCATTACTTTAAAATGATTCGCTTCATTGAGTCACCGGGAGCAATGCCAGGACTTTTCTCATAACAAAGAGAATATGTGCAAACTGTTAAGCATATGTTTAATGTTATTAGAACGTTTTAAGTTTGAAGGCGCTGAAGTGAGTGGTGGAATTTGCAGAATTTAGTGTTCAGCAGAAATGACTGAGCCACACAAGCACTTCAATTAATGCTGATTAACCATCTGTGTCCTTCCTGAAGAAACACCTCTGCACTCACACACTACAATATGATTCAGTAATCTGGAGTATTCAGCAAAATGTCTGTCCTTGCTTAACACTAACAGAACAAGATGGTGCAATGCTTTTAATCCAGTTTACTGTGTGAAAAGGCGTTTTAATTTTCAGAATGAGTTGGGGTCATGCAGTCACTCAGAGATTTTTAAGTGTTTTGTGTATTTTTAGATTTGATAATTTTGCCTGGGCTATTATTTTTTTGCCATAAAATATGTTTTCTATTGTTCTGTAACTCGCTCCCATTTATTAGTCCCATGTTTCCGATTAAATCATTTAGTCGGATAACCTGCACATTAACATTCAGTTAACTGAACTGCATAGACGCTGTATATATATAAATATATATGTAAATGCTATATTCTATTTACATCAACCAGGATAACATCCTCTGCAGAGAAGCCTGATATTAGCTCTGGTATGTGGTGTCACTACTGATTTCAGAGAGATTTCTAATGAGAGGATGCAGGAAATGGCACATACTCAAAAGATTGATGCAAGGATTTAATTTAACAGTGCTGGATCTTTCAAAACAAAGATCGATATGAATCAGAAAACTGTTTTTTTAAACCCATCCATAGTCCCCAGCCCTAGCATGCAAGCACAGTATCCCTGTATAAAGCATTACCAATGAACACAACAGGGCAGATATTGAACATTAGACAGATCAGCGTTTTAAAACACTTAATTGTCACTGCAGCTGTAAAAATACAGGCTTTGTCTACTACTACTACAGATTTTTTTTACAAATTGAACCTCATCAAACTGTTTGTTTGACTATAGTCCAAATCTCCCAAAAAAAATCCTTACTAAAGGACTGAGAAAACCATAAAGTATTCATTTTTGGAGGCTGAATTTTTTTTTTTTTATTGCCCTTCAACTCTACATAAAGCTGCTATGCAGATGTTGTTGTCTCCACTTCAGGCAGTGAGAGTAAGTACACAAGCCCAGTCGACATCGCTGTGTGTTTGTACCTATTCTTACAGTCTACAGTCCTTCAGTTCCTTTTCTTCTTTCAATGCTCTCCAACCAATACAAGCCACGAAGTCCACATGTTAATCCTTTCTGTGTATCGCTTTAAATCATCCTCTTTAACTCGAGCATCAGAAACTTTCTTGCATGATTTCTAGGTTCAGGAGATGGTAAATTCACAGACTGTAAGTTACATTGTAGTTTCTCTTCCATAGTGTCTACCCTGCTTCTATTTTCTGTTGCTACTCCTACGCTGCTGCACCCCTCTTCAGCTGTGGAAAATTGGCGGCTGACATAAAACGCATCAGCGCCAGTACACCAGTGCAGGAACATCACCACAGATTTATAACTCCACTAGTCTGCGTAATACATTCACTGGCCGCTGATTAACCGTGAACTAAGGCATTGAATGTAATGGACGTCCAGTTACATGTGAAAGTCCATTCAAGCTTTAGAATATTCCCACTTACAAAACTATAAATACTGATTGTCACCATATTTAATATAAATGCAGACCTTCAAGTGAAACGAGACACAAATCCCCCTGGTTTTACTACAGGTGAGGTAAATGAGCGCAAGTATAGTAAGTAGTGTGACGTAGTGTCAGTCATAAGCATGGTTCTCCTTTAGCTCCGTCTTGTCGCCTTGCTCCCATATCCTCCTCCAGCCTGTGACTTCCTTCCAAGAAGTCCCTTCTGTCACAATCCCCAAGCACATTTCACATCAGAGTCACACTCTCCCGCCCCGGCCTCTTCTCAAGTCAAATTACTGCCCAACAATCTGGAAGCTCTGTCTGCAACCAATCCCAGTGTGTTTGAAAGGATGGAAAATAAGTTTTAGAACCATTTTTTCCCCCAGCAAATGCTGGTAGGTGGTGTGTAGTTTGCCGTTCATGGTGTTAACATTCATCAGCTTTGCCTCACAAATTCTATTAATCACCGCAGTGAGAAATCAATAGAGTGCATTGTGACTCACATATCACAGTAATTCATTTCCTGCTCACTTCGCTCTTCTTACTTTAAAAACACCCCCATCACACCAGCAGTTCCTTTAACCCAGACTTTTACTTTAGCAGTTTCTTCCATGGTGAATATCCTAATGGAACACAGTGCTTTCTTATCATCAAAACATTAAATAATGTTAAAATCATTCTGACTGAGCGGCTGTGTACTTTTCTTAGGTTTTTGTTATCAGCACATTTATATATGGGCATGCGTGTGTGTGCATACAGAGAAAGGCAGTCAGAAACTAAAACTGCTGATAGTCTCTCTTTGTCAGTGGTAAGCCTGAGGGAACAAACACCGAAAAGAAATTTTGAACAAACTGTTCACTGCCCAAACAAAGATTACGCGAAGCCTGTTTAAAACTGAAGATAAATACTTTGCTATAATTGTAAAGGTGTCACAATACATTGATAGGCAGACAGACACATAGCCAGGTAATCATCACCTTTGCATACATTGGGGAGCTCTGACTGTGAATATGACTCATTGCCCTGTGTGTCGTCTAATTTCCCCTACCTCCCCCTATGGATTCACTGCAGTAGTTTTGGATGTCGTTTTACAGCGGCGATGAAGCGTAGCTTCTGTTTATGATATGTCTTGTGCCGAAGTGAGACGTGGACCTCATGTGGTGCCTGAGATTGCAAAACATGCTGCAGCAGAATTGGATCGCTGTGCGCTTTGTGCTGCCAGTCAGCAGGAGCTTAATCGAAGTGTGTGACCGATCTAACACAATGCTGTGTGTGTTTAATTGTGATGTACTGTATATGTTTAAAGACTAAAGCATGAGCACATGTGACGATAAAGTAGGTACAGATATTCGTTAACAGCCCTGCATTGAGTGAAGAAACGTGAAGATTTACTCAATTTATTCCAAACTACACAACACATTTTTTATGTCTGCAAGCCTGTTTCTTATGTGCCGATAAAAAGTGACAGGATATAACAAATTAACGAGATAAAATGGGAAAAGTGCGTGCATGTTGCCTACCCAAGCTATTTTCTGTCTTCCTGTGGAAGTGCTGTGTATAAAGTGTAATTTGTGGGGACAATTAGGTGTCACATTTGAGAAAATTAATTTCCTGAAATGCTGTGAATACTTTTTTTTTTTTTTAAAAAAAGAGGCTGCCTCTGGCCTTCCTGCATTGTGATTTTCATGGAGCAACAATCAGCATTATGAAATGACTTGTAGTTTTTCACTCACAGACAGAACCCCGCCAATCAAAAAAAGCTCAATGCTCAATCACTATGGTCCAACATGAATTTCCACTAAATACCGTAAAAGAACATTTTGTCAGCGATTTGCACCAAATTGTATGGAATGACAGTTTTAACTTCATGGATGGATAACTTTAAATACACACAAGGCTAATGTATCTACAGTATATTAAAGAAGGACATTTTTAGGTGTATTTCCTGATGCATCTGTCAGATAAAGAAACATTTGCTTCAAATGGAGACCTTCAGAGTGAAAGCATCTTGGACATTTGAGTTGAGTCACTCTCTGAATGCGAAATCCACACTGAGTATTGTTTGGTTTGCTGGAAAGTGCTGAATAAATAGGTTTTGTCTCTAGAATTATGTATACAGACAGTGTCTGACACTGGTGAAAAGCTTGTTCCAAATGGAAAGGACTTGGCCACGACGTTAGCCCCAGCTGTTCATGTAACATTAAAAGCAACAGTGCTTCTGACAAGACATCCATGAGTACATGTATCCAAAAAATAAAAAAATGAAAATATGATATACCATATGTTACATGTAAAAGCACCATACCCATGTTTGCTATAGATTTTACAATGATTTTCAGCTGTATATTGCATTTTTTTAATAGCACATGCATTATCTTTTAGGCCAAATGGTATTGTTGTCACATAATGTATGAAGGGACTATTCCAGAAATGCTTTTTTGTTTGTGGTTCAAGTATTTGCAGGTCCAAGAGTCACCCAAGAGCTGTCTAATGAACAGCTTCCTGTTTTCTTTAGTCTGGCTTTTGAATGCAAAGCTGTTAGGCAGATTACACATAATGATACCTACGGTTTTGAATGTGACATTAGTATAGGATTGAGACAAGAATTAAAGCTGTAAAATATTGTAGCTATAAAATAAACATATGGGAAAAAAAATTAAATAAAAATTAAAGGTAGGAAATCAATCTTAAAACTACGCTTTGGAAAGTTGTCAGCGGTCCTAATGTTGCACTTAATGAGATAAATCACAGCGTGTAAAGAGGTAATTAATATGATGACTCCTGGAAAGACCAAGCAAGGTCCTCCACTATGGATCTGCTGGAATCATACAGTCATGTTGTGTTAATTCACAAAGTAAATTCTTTTTGTGCATGTGTAGAAGCTGGAAATGTATGAAATGTCAATAAGTTCTCCTCTTTTTCTCACTTGTTGCACCAAAATCAACAACAACAGGAGATTATGCGAAATCCACAAGGAAAAACAGCTGCAGGGAGGAGGATAAGCTCCTGGCTGACAGTCTGGTTTGAAACCTGACAGGAAGCCACCATAGATTCATAAAAATGCTATAGCATGTGTTGAGCTCACCTGTCCAGGAACATTGTGGTGTGTGATAAGAAAGATGAGGCTGACTCGCAGTGCCTGGCTACATTGTGTATGAAGTGAATGATGGCTGGCAGCATTTCCAGAAGCTTGGATGTATCTGTAATTCTCATCGGTACCAACACTGAGATGCTGTGCTGAATTATTGTGTTTTTAGTAAAACTGAATTAAATTAAATAAAAATAAATAAATAAATAAAAGATTATGCATTAATAAAAAAGTCAAAGATTAGATAAAAAATTATTTTGATATAATTGCAATTACAACATACCCTATGGCGTTATTATATTATTCTCAAGACTCCTGTGTTTTTATGAGGAGCGTTTAAGTTTTGTCCACCTTGCCACTTTACTACACTTGCATGTTTTCAATTTAACATTCATGTTGGATATTATCGTGACCTGAAATGTACTCACCTCGCCTTGTTGTCTTAATTAGAACTTATTTAGCTTTAGGATGGTGGGATCATAAAGCCAGTCATGCTGGCAAGGAAAAGCTCAATCCACTACTATTATCAACCTCCCTTCCAGGTAGTGTGCCAGTATCTGCATCCTTAGACTGTCTGGTCGCAGAGCAGCGCTGCATCCAGGAGCAGTCCTGCAAGGTCATCTATCGGCTGCTGGAGTACTGTGCATCCGAGGAGGCCGTGTCGCCCCTCAGTTCAGATGCCCGTCTGGAGTGCTTGGAGGCCCAGAACTCCTTGCAGCATTATCGCCCCCTTCAAGTTTGCAAGTGTCAGCGTGGTTCTCGCAGGGAGGAACACTGCCTCAGGGTCTACTGGACTGTGAGATTTGCAGGTGAGTTTATGCACTGGAATCTGTTTGTGTGGGAGGCTCTTTGATCGCAGCTGCATATAACATGTGCTCTGCATTGTTGTTTTAGCATATGATGAATATGAAGTGTCTCCTTATGAAGAACTGGAGTTAAATCTAGTGAGGAACATAGAGATGTCACGTATGGCCTCCATAATGTCAGGTAGAGCACCACTTTAACTTTGTTTATCTCAAATCTCAAATATATAGTAAGTCATGGTTTTTATTTTCTGGTGTACATTAATCAGTTCTCCTCCTTAAACCCACCAGCTTCCTCTGTTTCTGTGGATGGCCAAAATCAGTGTCTGAAGGCCGCTCAGGACTGTGGCCTATTTGAGAAATGTGGCTCCCTTCGGTCAGAATATGTTGTGGCCTGTACCAAGCCCGCAACGGTCTCTGACAACAGCTGTAACCGCCAGAAATGCCATAAAGCCCTGCGTCGCTTCTTGGAGCGTGTGCCAGAGGAGTACAGTTTCGCTTTGCTCTTTTGTCCATGCTCTGACACCCTGTGTGGGGAGCGCCGGAGAAAAACCATCGTCCCGTCATGTTCCTATGAGGAGAATGCGAGAGGGGAGGAAAGAGTGGGAAAGCCCAACTGCTTCAGCCTACAGAACTACTGCTCCAAAGATGAGCTGTGTAGGTAAGAAGGCTGTTTGAGTGTATTTATACAGTGCATTAACTAAATACAGTTTTACCATGTACATTAAATGGCACAAAGTAGTAACTGAATGTGCCACAAACTACGATAAAGTTAACCACAAAGAATGACTAGGTAAGTACAACAACACAGCACTCAACACAGGCCACAAAAATGTCAATATTAAAGGTGCAGATGAGTTTTTAATGAATGACTTGATTGATTAGTCTTCTTTTCCGGATTTTCTTGATGAAACTATAGGTAAGACAAATGCCCATCTCCTTTTCTTGAACCCAAAATGATACATTTAACCAGTTTTTATCACTGAGTCAAACATACTCAGACTGCAATCAAATATGACAGAAAAGTTGCATATCAACATATTTTAGACCTCAGATGTATGGCATTTTGCTTGAAAAATTACTTAATTGATTCATCAATCATCATAACGGTTGCAAATTAACTTTCCGTTCGCTAGTGAATCAAGTAAATGACTAATCTTGCTCTAATAGCCCGAACCTGTAGACACGCAAGAGGTGATACTAATGAAATACACACAGACACTGACAAGAGAAGGTACTGATATAAATCTGTTGTTCATTCAAGCTAAATAATGTACTTTCGTTTATGCTGGTACTGCTGTACTCCATCAGACTGACAATGAAGAACCACCAACTGATGTAAACATGGAAGTAAACATTTTAATTAGTCAAATTATCCAAAAATCATATTTGCATTTTTTTTATACGCAAAGATTATATTCAGTGGCTTCGTTAGGCCTCAAGCTTTATTTTGCCTGTGGTAATTTAGCATGTTAACCCAGTCTATCCACGTCCTGGAAATAACGACAACCTGTGAATTGCTGTGCATAAATCCTGGAATATACCTGATTATTAGCTCACCGATCAAACTCTTACAATATAAGGAGTCAGATTATATTTAGAATGTATCTTTTGAGAAATCGGCTTGCAAAAAAAGAGAGAAGTGGGAGCTAATGGTTGGTGCATTTTGCCCAACAGAACGCCCCAGCTCATCTGTATGACTACAGCAGTTTTTGTATATTTACTGTTCATCTTACAATAATTGTTCTCTGTGTGTAAATGCTGCAGAAGTTAGTAACAATGCCCTGCTCCATTAATGGCATCAGAACTAAAACGAAAAGTGTAAAGAGTGAAGCTCTCTTATGTTTATTGATGACAGGTGACATGGAACAGCTCTACAACTGGAAGGGCACACAGAACAACCATGGGCTTTATGAATAAAGAGACAAAAAGAGAATTTTCAAGTACAATAACTCTTTGCACTTTTCAGCTGGCCAGAGTGGGATTTGAAAACTCAGCCTAATCAATATCCTAAATTACAGAGTTAAAACAGCCTACAACAACAACAACACAGTAGACTCTAATGCTGTTGTCTATATTCCAAGAATTCTCAATTGCGTTTCCATTGAATCTGACACAAAAGAAATGAAGCACAGATGACACTGCATCCATTTCAATCATAGTCATAGCGGACATAGCTCAGTGTGCCAAACTCTGCAACCTTTTCAAAATGGCAGCAGGTCCCTTTTTAATAACAGAAACAGCCTGTAAAATCGATGGCTTGTAAACCTCTGTGATAAGCTCTCACTGTCAGCACTGAAGAGGTCTTTTCACAAACTCATTACCAGTAAGTGAAAACAAGTAAAATGGTTTGAACTAAACTACTGTATGTGTGACTATTGGTGTATAGGTTTTTTACGAGATTGGTTTTCCACACAGATGTGATTGATAGACTAGAAAGGTGAACTAAAAGAAACACAGTCATACAAGTGCAGCAATATCTCTGTCTCTGGTTTGTATTTCGTGCTGTTCTTGTTGCTTTTCTTGTTTTGATTTAACACCACCTCAAATCCCAAAATGAAACTGCCAAAACACATCCAAAAAGACACAGGCATATTGCCAAATCACATTAAAATACACTTTCTGGTTTTGTGTGCTGACGCATGAAAAACTATTTTGTGTGTTTTTCTGTTTGCGTATGTTCAGATCCCGGTTTGCTGATTTCCAACACAATTGCCAGCCCTCCCCCCTGTCCGCCTCCGGCTGTATGCGAGAGAGCAGAGCCATGTGCCTGAAGGCCTACGCTGGACTCATAGGTGAGATGGAGAAAAACAAATTAAATAGGAAGAGGAGACTAAAAGTATGAATAGTTGAGAGAAAAATCTGAATTGTTATCAGTAGGTGTCTTATCAGTGATATTTGGCTTATATGGGTTTCAAGTTTCTGCTCAAAATATCTTGACAGAGGCTCACTCACCTGCCAAAAACTGTTGCTCCAGGGATCCAGTCAGAATCACTTTGAAACTTTCAGTTCAAGATCAGTTCAAAAATTGCTTTTCCAGCAACTCAACAAAGTGACAAGGGTAGTGTTGGGAGTAACGCGTTACAAAAGTAATATAATTACTGTAATGTACTGCTTTTTGCTGTAACGCGGTAATGTAAGGCATTCCAAAAAAAATTGGGTAATATTTTACTCGGTACAAAGGTCAGTAACGCGCGTTACAATGCATAACCTGAAATTAAGTGGTGTTTTGTTTTTATACTATCGCCAGATCAGCAGAGGAGAAAAATTCCGCGCAAATTGTAGAACGTTTCTTCCTGTAGGCCTATGGCTGAAGTAGGCTCGACATCGAACGGTACATTTTCGAGATGGACATAGCCTACTCTCATTATTTTCAGTTTGTTAGAGACAAAGATATGAGGAGCATAGTAGTTAAGTGCACTTTATGTGCGAAACCAAAAGATCTATCTATGTCGCGAAATAGCTCAAGTAATCCAACGAAACATTTAGAGCGGTGCCACGCTAACATTAAGTTAGTGAAAAGAAAGCAAACTGAGGACGAAAGCGGAGACAAAGCAGTTAAAGGTCTGTTTTTAACTAAATTCTGGCTATGATTGTTCCTTGTATTGCATTACGAGCCATCACTGCGCCCATAGGCGTCTCTAGCCCGTTTTGTCCCAGCACCACTTTGTCCCAGCACCCCTAAAAATAAGAGTTGAAAAAAAATAAAAATTGGTTGTTTTATTTTAAAAGGTTTTGTCTATGATGAGATGACAAAAATAGCACAATCGAAGAAAGTATGTGGTTTAAAAATAATATTTTAACGAGGACCCCCCCAGTGGTATGATCCACCTCTCTCGTTTACCTAATACTGCCTATCTACAGAGGACATTTACAGCTTTTGCAATGATGACAAACGTAAAGGGGTGGGGCTTTGGTACCTTTCTCTTTCTCATTAAGGAAAATGTCATCCATCAGTTATATGAAATCTTAAAATACTTATTTATTTATTTTTTTCAGCATTCTAATTACCTTACAAAGATTGGGGAATTAAAAAAAGAAAAAATTGTGATTGGATAACATTTTTTTTCCTGGTAGTCAGGAGGTTAGGCGGGGTTGCTTTTTTGACGTTTATTGACCTTAAGTTTGTTTTGCACTTATTGTTCCTACCTCATCTTCTCATTTAAATGCAATTTCTTTTCTTTATTTTTTAAACCAAATGATAGCTTTGTGACACAGTAGTTTGCCATTAAAGGAAGATGTGTTGTCTCATTTATTGTTGTCTTTCCAGTCTTTGGTGGGGGGTGCTCAGCACCCCTAAAGCTCTGACCCTAGAATGTATTACATTCTTCTGTTGTTAGCCTTAAGCCTAGGAGCATAATAAGATACATTTAGAATAAGTATATATTTATTTTGGTGAAAGTAACTTAAAAGTAATGCAGAAGTACTGTAATGCCTTACAATTCAGAGACAGTAATATTATAATGTAACAAATTACTTTGAAATGACAGTAACAAGTAATACATAATGTATTATGTTTTTGAAGTAACTTGCCCAACACTGGACATGGGTAATATTATTCCCATAATCAGAGCGTAATTTTGTGTACCTAAGAGAAATTCTGTTTCAACACTTTCCTAAAGTTGTACCTGCAGACTTTAACTCTTCTTTCTGTAACCAGGAACCATAATGACTCCCAACTATGTGAGCAATAGCACTACAGAGGTGTCCCAGTGGTGCACATGTGACGGCAGTGGGAATGAATGGCAAGGCTGCCAGCGCATCCTGCAGATGTTCACCAGCAATTTATGTCTGCGTGAGTAAACCATCTTAAGGTTATGGCCTGTAGTTTTAGGATTGTCAAACTTGAGTAAAAAATGTATGTAAAGTTTTCACAACTTCAAGAACTGGATGAGTGTTTGACTATTAACATTCACACATCTGGGCTTCATTGCAATTTTTTATTCTATTTACATAGCAGTGGATATTTTATTACACTCTGTGGTATTGCAACAAGTTCCAAAGAGCAAACATTCATCTTACAAATCAAACCCAGCAATTGTACCTGACAGTACTTGTGTCAGCATAATGATTGAAGAAATATTAACTTTTAGCTGTCAAATGTGATTATTATCTAAATTAATGTTGAAAGATTCTGCTCTAACTGAGCATTTTATCACGTGCATTAATACATAATTCAAATGAGGTGGGTCATAATTGATGATTGATAGGGCAAAACCACTGAACCGTAATGTTTTCTTATAAATAAATGAATGGCAAGAGACATTGTCCCTGGTGTGTGGCTGGCTGCCAAATGTGAATGTAATTTCCAAGCTCTGTGGAATCAATGAATCCCTTCACCACATCTGATAAACATCCTGTGACTTCTTGTTAAACTGTTGCCAAACCTGAATGGATGGACAAGCAATGAAAGTTTCTATGGAAGAAGTGCCATTTGAATATAAAGATCACAGTTACTCTAAATTGTATGTAACACTATGAAACACTAAAAAAATCAGGTGTGATCACACAACGAAGAAAGAAAAAGGGAGCATAGATCATAGGTCAGTTAACAAATTAATATTTCAACAGGTGCTATTTGCATCCTGGTGTCAGTAGACAACAATGCTGTTTTGGCGCTAACAGAGTGCCTTCCTGGCAGACAGACTTTCTGACACATGGTTAAATTTGTAAAAGGGTCTATTTTAACTCAAAGCATGTTTTTAAACCTAACCCTGTAGTCTTATAGTCTAAGTTGACTTTGGGCTTCAGATGTGTTACAAACTCTACCCCCCAATGTCATTTATTTTTTAAAAAGCACTAACGATCAGTGTTTATTAAAGTTAAGGTTTTAATATTTATTTTTCCATCTTTTAACTTGCAGAACAGCTTCAACAACATCTGACTCAATCAGTTTCTGTAACATGTACTTGAGATGTTCAAG
The DNA here is from genome assembly GCF_963514085.1 of Chelon labrosus. Taxonomy (NCBI): domain Eukaryota; kingdom Metazoa; phylum Chordata; class Actinopteri; order Mugiliformes; family Mugilidae; genus Chelon; species Chelon labrosus. The sequence goes on along the minus strand of NC_140350.1, from coordinate 2,102,745 downwards.
CTTTCATTTGGAGTAGAAAATTTGACAAGCTGACATTTTTCTTCTCCGTGGCAGTCTCTCTTTGCTCTTTCAGATTTAGATCAGGTGCAATAAAGTCCATGTGTGACGTATAGTTAAATTATGTTATCCCATTTATGCGTGTATGAATCTAACAGAAAGTCTCTGTTTGGTCTAATGATTAATAAAATAATAAAATAAATGTTTAAATAGATATGGTCATATCATGTCCAATCATGCGTGGTATTTGCAGAGCTGGTAGTTCTTATAATGCTATGAAAAGTCCCTGATAATATTTTTGTGATACTTCAGAGATGAATAATGATGTGAATCTAATGAAGACGGCCCCTGCTGATTTTGTTTCAGGCACTGCCATCAGCTCCATGGGAATCTCCGCACCTCCTCCGGTGGAAAACACTCCCGTGCCAGCTTCTCAGCCCTCCCCACGTGTCTACCAGGAGAGGGTCCATGTCAGAGTTAACACTCTCCCTGAATTCAACAGCGTAAGTACTCTTTACTTCTTCGCTGTCTCAGCATATGTTAGACACAGTGAAAAGGGAGTTGACTGTATATCAGGTAGTAACACCAGAGTATCACCAGGGACTATAGCTGTGAGCTGGGCCCAGGAGCTCCTTGTATAACCTCAGATTATTCCCCCCACCTCTCCTCTCTACATCACATTGTAGCAGAGGATTAGCCCTAGGTTTTTGCAGCATAAGACTCAACTCTTACTGTGTCTATATTCATGTATGCACACCCATCCGCTCTATATTCTGTATTCCCACTATTTTAATCCTCATTATTCTGCATTTCCTCTTCCTCCAATCTCACCCCATGAACCATTACATCACAGAAGTTCTTCCACAGGTTGCTATATAAGCACGTTTGGAAACTTAGTTTGTTTATAAATTATGCATTTGAGTTTTCATTTGTTATGAATATGTACTACCACTGAAATAAATTCACAGATGATGTATTCTAGTGGAAATCATACAGTGAGCATCTTCTGCAGTAAATCAAATCTTCCCATGATGTTTTTATACTTTAAATTTGAGAATTTAAGTGGATTCTGAAAAATCGATTGCTGCAACAGAAAGGAGGAATAAGTTATTTCCTACAGACCAAGGCCATTTTGAAAGTATTGAATGCAAAAGTGAAGCTCAGGCGAAGATCTGAGGTGAATAATCGATTCCAGTGGGTACGCTCTCACATCGAAGTGAAGGTTTCACTTTAATTGTATTATCCAATGCATGGATCGGCAACAACATTAAAACCACTTACCTAATACTGTATAGGTCCTCTTGGTGCCAACAAGGGACCTGTGGGTGTGTTCTGTGTTGTCTGGCATTGGGACATCTTTTGGGCCTTGTGACTTGTGTAATGGGGCTTCAGGTAATCGCGCTTGTTCCACTGCATCCCATGGATGATCAATTGCGTTGGTGTCTGGAGAATCTGGAGGCTGGGTAAACTCCTTGGCAGTATGGCAGTGTGCATTGTTTTGCTGGGAGAGTGCCATTGCTATGGGAGCCTGTGCTTGGTCTTCAACAATATTTAGGTGGCTGAGATGTGCCAAAGTAACACACATGAATGCAAATAAAAAAAAGTTATAGATTTTTCTTATTTGAATAAATAACTTTAGAGCAAACCATGGAAGCTTCAGGACTATTGGTTGTCAGTTCCAATTGAACCAGTGCTGACCTTCTGACTGGTCTGTAGACCACCGAGCAGAGGGGTCCTTTCATTTGCAAAGTCCTCACTTTCAGTGTTACTGTTGCATGGTTAGACAAACAGTAGTGATCTGGGGGTTCCTGTAGAAAAAACTTTGAAAACCTGTAGACTAAGTTAGCATTGAAACTCCCAGTTGTGATTCTTTACAATTATTGTCATACAGTTGACAAGTGTTGATAGTGGAGGAAATAACACTACATAAATACTGAAAACTGGTGAAAAGACTAGTAGCTTTTCCGATGTCTCCCTTAGCACAGTTGCTAATTTTAGCTGTTTTCTCCACCTCCAAGTTTTCAACATTTGGACCCCCGCATCTAACTCAGCAATATTAACATATGCAGTCAGGACTTGACTAAGGGAAGGGGACCTCTCGTTGGTGGACTGCAAACCAATCAGAAAGCCAACGAAGGGTGAATTGTGCTACACCTCTGACCACATCCAGGTTTACTGGTGGGTGTGTTTGGCTGTGGTCCTAAATGGGCTCTGTTACGCCTGTAACCCAACTATGATGTACATGCTGGAGTACACTTCTACATCACTGTAGCAGGACCTGTTAGCCTGTATGTAGCGCTACCACTACTGAAGTAACCAGCTAGCCAGTTTACAGTTCGCTGACTGACTCATAGCTTGTAATGGTCCACATGTTCTATCATGTCACCACCCACAACAAGCAGGGCTTTTCATGGTTCTGAATCAGCAACAGACAGTGATCCGCTGTTGTGAGAGAACAGCGTTTTCCGCAATATTCTACTGCACCCCAAATGATGGTTATATTATTTGCATATAAAGTGCTGAACTGAGAGCTGAAGTGGTCACTGCCCACTTGTGACTGGATCATCCAGGATGCATGTTAATACCAAACGTCAACAGGGTCTGAGTTTGGGACACATTTCAGTATGAACCAATGAAAAAAAAAATGAACATTTGGTGTCTTTTTACAAAACCATGGGATTTTCCCATTACTGGTTATTATACTGTACTGTGCAAAACCTTTAGGCACTTTAGAGTTTTCATTTTTTATTTATATTGTTATCCATCTCTGATGGCTAAGTGAGGCATCTGATCTGTCCCAAATTCATAACAAGCCCAAAGATACAGCCAGAGTTTCAAAGCTGTCTTCTATGACAAGAAAAGCAGCTGTGTACCAGATGTTGCGGTGCCCCAGAGTCCAGATCTCAGCTGGAGTCAGTCTTGAATTACACGAAGACACAGCAGACACTGAGGCAGCCAAACTCCACAGAAGAATTGCAGAAGGTCTCCGAGATGATAGGAACAACCTGCCTGCCGTGTACTGTGAAAAAAATAAATAAAAATAATAATATATATGTATATATATATATATATATATATATATATATGTGCAAGTGTACCTGGAGACCTGGTGCTGTTCTGATATCTTTTTTTTCTGTTTGCTGCACCTTGCCATTATTTTTTTCAGTTTTACTTTTAACGTCTGAAACTTTTACACAGTGCTCCACCATACACAGGTCAACCAAAGATGGCCGAGTAAAGTAAAGTAAAATGATATAATACAGAATAATACAGAGAGTAATACAAAGGGTTTTGGAATCTGTAAGAAGGATTTTCAGATAATTATTAATATACATCATGGACTCTATAGTACTCTGAATGAAGATGGCTTACTTCATGTCTTGAGTATTTATGATCGCTGTTTTTATATTAAAAAATTATTTTTGGAATATTTAATAATTTTTCATCAAGTGTTATAGACTACTTCACTATTTGATATCTTGTAAAGTACACAGTGGCAGTCTTACTGGTTATAGCATTGCATCAAGAGTCTCGAGATCAGCTAGTCTATAGAGTATCCAAATTGATTAGTGTCACTATCCATGCTGACCATTGATGCTGACAGTTATTTCTTGCTTCATTCAATTAAATTCAATTCAGTTTTATTTATACAGCACCAGTAGACCATCAAAATGGTCTCAAGGCGCTTTACTCAACACAGAGTCTCAAACCCCCAGAGCAAGCACTAAGGAGACAGTGGCAATAAAAAACTCCCTTTTAAAAAGAAAAAACTTTGAGCAAAACCCAGCTCATGAGGGAGGACTGGCTGGGAAATAGAGGGAGGGGGAAGAGAGACTTCGAAGCAATCAGATAAATTCATACATGCATCTGGATAAAGCATACTTGCTTGCAGCGTGATTACTACCTTATATACGGTATAGTGTCCCATTAATTTGTCCCACAGTTGCAAAATGATATAGAGGGACTAAATCTGATTTTTTTTAAAAAAAGGGTCAGTAATGTTTGATACAGACTGTTGTAATAGGTTTGTATTTCCGCCAGCAGCTAACAACAGGCACTTATTTTAGTGGACTGACCACTTTCGAGCAAATTAACTGTCAAACTGATTTTGGTGTAGATCAAGATGTGGGATTTTTGCCAGTGCATACTTGTTTTCAAAGCAACAATACATAGGAAGACTCTTATATACATGACTGGCTTCTTTTATTGTATAACCAAATCAGGAGAAATGTAAGTAAGGCAATATTTTACTGCATTTGCACTAACATTGTCATCGGGAAAAAATAGCTGCAGTTGTGATTGTAATTGGTGATTGAAATCATGTAACAATATAAATAAAATCCAAGTAAGACACACGAAAAGCAATACATGAACAACCTTCTTCAAAATGTATTTCCAAAGGCTAACATATAGATGTATTGACATAGCTTTGACTTGTCATTTGACCCACAGTCTCCTTGTTTTTATGGCTGTAGCTTTGAGATGGTATCATATGTAAATTCGTTGTGTTAATGTGGACTTTCTCTTCCTGATCTTCCCTCCACGCTTCAGCACTTCTGTTAATTAAAAGAATCACTCTTTCCCTGCTTTTACAGATAGAGGACAGTGAGGAAGATGAACAGGAGGAGGAAGCAAGCAAGGACTTCAATGTCATCCCGCCATATTCTGAAAAGGACTCTAATGTTGAATCGGGTGCTCGAGGGAGTCAGCGGGGAGCAGCCAGCCTAGCAGTACCTGTGTTACCATTGCTGCTGCTGCTGCCCGCAATCATCCTTGACTGGGAGTGACTGGAGCAACAGCAGACTCTTATCACCTACTTCGCTTATATTTTACTCTTGCTGCCATTGTTAAGTCCATCTCATCAAAAATGAATCACACAGGACAGTTGTGAAGAAGAACTGTAAATGCTTACAACATTTCTTTCTGTTTCCCTGATTCATTTATTTATTTTTTTTTTTAAATGTCCTGGCTTTATTTTTTATAATTCCTCTTTTCCTCTGGAGCTTCCTCAAGCTATCAGCAGTCCTGCAGTATCTACCATGTCTTTGCTTGAGCCGTCTCCTGTGAAAGGAAGGGAACAACGTGAGCAGATACACAAAGTGCATGGGTGGATTGAGAAGTGCTGTCTGGGCAAATACTCTATCTAGAGCCTGCTTCACACTCAAAGTACATCCCCTCTTTCAACAAGAAGCACATCGCCTTAGGCCACATACACTGTACGTGCTCCAAAAACCGTAACCAGTCCACTCCACTGCAACCAGGCACAAGCACAGCTTTTGAATTCTATTTCATGACTCATGTCACATCCGTTTCTGTGCTGCCCCTTCGGCTTTTCCTCTCCCTCCCTCATATGGTGGTTGATTAAGATAATCCACTTTACAACAAGTTAATATGAAAATGCTCCTCACTTAGACTGCTTTGTATCATTGAAAAAACACTTTGCAAAATTGCTTCATTTAAAAAGCGATAAGATGTAAACTAATGTGTTGTCGCATTAAGTATACCTCTTCTCACCAGAGCAGTGTGAAACAGACACTAAGTGAAACAGTCACTCTGCTCTTGTTCTTTTGTTAACACGCCACTTAGTATTATTCCTACATCAGTGAATGGCTGAGAATTCAACCACTGGCAAAAGTAATGAGATCAAATTCTACTGTAGAAATGACGAGGAGAGAAAAGCAACATAAGCAATTACAGCACAATTCAAATTGCTCAGCATGCAGGGCAAGTCTGGAGTAAGGCTCAGGGGAGGAAAAAGCCAATTTACTGCTGTCATACCCTCTCACTTTTTTATCCTTAGGAGATGTGGTTTTAGTGCTCCTTCCCCATCATGTACTTTAGATGTTGTGAGAGCGAGATGCAGCGATAGGGACACAGGAGGCTGTAAAGCCTGCTGGCTGCTCTGATCATTGAGCAGCACATTGAGCCATTCTCTCTGCCTGAAATATCTTTTGCTGATGTTAATGATTTTTTTCTCATATGGCTCATTTTCCTGTGAAATTAGGCCGCTGTTGGCCTGTAGGTAAAGAAAAAGTAGAGGGAAGTTTTGGACAAACTTGTCTAATCTGATGATGAGTTTGCAAGAAATAACCCATCTGAGTTGTGCAAGGAAAACTTCTTATATTGCTTCTATTCTATTCTGTCAATTCATTGCAGCTATACAGTCATGTTTTTAAAATAATTTTATCTAACAAAGTAATTGCAGTGATGGGTGACTTTAAACTGCAGTCCACTCTAAAAAAGCATCAGCACTGAAAAAAATCCAATTATGTGTCACAAAAAACATTTGTGTGTTTAAATATAACTTTGGGAGACTGTATGACACTGCAACTTTTTATTTATTCTTTTTATTCTTTTTATTTCATATAGATTGACTATTGTCGATCTGTATCCAAGTGCAGAAAATGCACTGGAAGCATGTAAGCTCTGTTTCCTGAGTGGACGTCTATCCTGCTCCAGAGTTTTTGGAAGTTAAAGTTAGACTTTGTCTAGATGTTGTAAGGTTAGTGGACCTGCATTGACGCACTTCAGGGCAAAATTACATCATGCAGGTTTTTAACCACTTTCTTGCTGAGAGAAGCCAAGAAAAGGATGGGAAAGGCCAGTTCGCAAAGCTCTGAAGTGTGACAGCAAGCTTAGTCGGTTCACAGAAAACATATTTGAACAGAATAACTGAAGCTAAAAAGTATAAAAAAAAAAAAAAAGGTCAACCAGCTGGTGTTTAAATGTATAAACCATGGAAGAAACATCCCGTTAAATCAATACGATAAAGAAATATATCAGCACTTCTGCCAATTCAGACCTCTCACATCCACAGCACCCAGTGACTAGTATCAGTGACTGCATTCATCCAGCCATGAGTCTACCTGTATTTTCACAGTTAAGTTTGTTTATATTGTAAACTATGTAAAGTTAAACATGTACATCAAACGTGGCTTGTATTTTTTTCAACGTTTTTTTGAAAGCTCACTGTACTCTCCATCTGTGATCAAACTCTTAAAGAAAATATGTGAATATCCCATTTTGTAGGTTACATCATGAAAGATGCGACACCATGTACAGTACTGTTCCACATGCTAACCTTCTTGTAAAAACGTGACTATAATGTGTAACAACTATGTAGTCTTCTGACATATAAAAGTGTGCCGATTTGTTAAAAGAATAAAAGTCACGTTGGAAATTTGCAGGTCTGACGAACGAATGACCAGAAATTGACTGCTGTGTTTTACTATATTTGCATTTTCTTCTACTTTACCTTTCTTCTTTCTACAGATGATACAGGAATTGATCCTGATGGGACTGTCCAAAAGGTTAAATTTTGTGATAATTGGTGAGTTAATCTGTCAAATCTGCACTGTAAAATATACAGTACTATGTGGGACTTAGCATGCTGATAAGTATTTTTTCTCTGGCCAGGACTCTAACATTTCACCCCTGATTAACAGAAACGATTACAGAGTCTTGGGAGTCCTACATCAAAAACTGACACCACCGTGGCACAAACAAGCTACAGTGGAATGATTTTTAGAAGGAAAAGAAATTTAAGAGCTTAAAAAGATCCTGGCATTGGGCTTTTGTTCATTATACCCATACCCAAACTCAACCAACACAAAGTTTATTGTTGAGGAAAAATCAGCATTTTACCTGTCCTATTCATGAGTCTTGGGCGGCCACCAGCTATGAATTTATATGTGGTTTTTCATGTCAACCCATCTACTACAAAACATTGCCACGTAAAATCATAGCTAAACATTTTCTAGACCATGCTGATGTTGCTGCTCGTCCATAATCTTTTACACACGTAGTTAAAAATCACTGTTTAAAAATAAATACTGGTTTTCTATTGTTGTTGTCATAAAGAAAACTACATTAAGATTTAGAGAACTTTCTTTATGGCTACAGTACTAATCAGGTTGTGGTTGTGGAACATCCTGGTCAAAGTTTTTGATCCATTTATCCACCCCAACTTTCTCCCTACACTTTGTGACTGCTCACGAGAAATGTTCACATGAAATGCTCCCTCTTGCGGTATTCACAACTTCCTTGTGACATGTTTGCTGACTTTCTCACAAATGGTAAGTTAAGTTAATCAGTTAAAATATTGTTAGTATTTAGTGGTAGGGAGTTGTCTTTGTTTCTTTATAACCTCATCCTTTCAATATGCCTTTACATTTCCTACATTAAGTAACCCAGTCGTTAGCTTGATAGACTGTTTGATTTGGTAGCTTCTAGATACCAACAGTTGCCTAGCAGCGGCAGTGTCACTGCTTACAGTTACTGTTACAATTTGAGGCCATGACATCTTGGAGACAGAATAAGACATAAAACAAGAACAACAGATTTCCTACTTTGTGTTGCTCATTCATTCATTCATTCATCTTCTGTAACCGCTTGTTTAGTGAAAGGTCCTGGGGGTGCTGTTATAGGACGAGAGGACAGGTCGCCAGGTCTGCAGGCTATCGCAGACTTTGTGTTGTTATTGGTCAAAATAAGCAGCTTGAACAAACTACACATGCAGCCATTTTTTACTATGACCATAGTAAGACCATGAAACCGAGGCAAATAAGTGAAATTGTGCCATTCATTTATTATTTTCAACTACTGTCACATATCAAAGATGTGAGACAGGCCTATCAATGACCTGCTAATGTTGATCTCACTGTTACAGATTACAGAACTCAGACAATTGATATTTAGCCACACGAGCTTTGTGTTGCTAAGGCCCTTAAAGTATGAAGCTAAACACAGTGGTTTGTTAATGTTACATTAGCCTGTTGTTGTGAGGTAATAGAGTGCAGACTTTTGAACCCTCATAAGTGTGCTTGGTGAAATTCAAACCATATTTAAATCAATGGCAACCAATGGCCGCAGGATTAATAGAAGAACATCCTCATATGTCAAATCAAATGGCATGCATTTGCAAACTGTCGGCAAAAGTGTATAATATACATGATATATGTGTTGCAAAGATGTGGTAATTTAACGGGAGCAGTAATTTCCAGTGTTTAAGCTGGGTGAAGGGAAACGACAGCAAGCATGGGGATGTACAGTATCTCCACACACAGCACAGCTCCATTTAAGTTCAAACTCAGGATCCTTTTGCTGTGAGGCGACAGTAATCACAACTGAGCCTCTGTGCCACCCCGGGAGACACTTGAACTGCCTTATATTCCAGCAATGTACTCATAATATGTATAAAAGATAAGCAGTTATGTTAATTATTAGTTATTAGATAGTTAAATCAGGACATTCGTTTGAAGGATAATCCTATGTCAGCATGCAGTACTTGTCTTAATATAGTACATAGACTATTAATATGAACTCAGGCATGAACTCAAAATCTTAAAGCACCAATAAAATGAGTTTTTTTTATTAACATGACAATTTGTGCAGGAAAAAAACTCCAAAGTCTAATCAGATCTCCTGTATTTCTCCTCTGTTTGTCAACTTTGGTATTTTAGTACTGTCCTTTGTGTTGGTGAGCCGAAGCCAAATTTCCACCTCGGTTGACAATAAAGTTTTATTCTATTCTATTCTATTCTATTCTATCTCCATCATTCTACTTTAGGAGAATGATGAATTATCGAGTAAGAAATCATTTCAGATAAAGGCCGCATGAACATGAGTATGTGAGGACTGTGGACAGTTCAGTCACCTGGTGATGGAAGAAGAAAAGTACACCGGTTCCTTTACTTGAAGTTCCTATCTATTTAAAAATGTACTTGATCAATGTTACTTCATTGAAGTTCATTGTTATGTTCATTTGAGGTTCACTGCAAAGAATCATATCGATGCAGATTATGATAGAGGATTGTTTTGAAATTACTCAGTTTAAATGAAAAGCTTCTCTGAGCCCAACTTAAAATCTGACTTTAAGGCACTGGCCACTTTTTAGAAGCCAGTCCTGGTCCAATAGACAAGGCCCTTTTCTTTCAGTGATGTAACACACATCATCATAACCTTTTGAAATGAAAACTATTTGCATAATTATAGATCACAGATTTTCAACAAGGGAAGAGATGCAGATCGGATTTTTTTTCATCAAAAAAACACAGTGTTCTTCAAAGCATCGTCTGAAATATTCGAGTAATATAACATACTCAATATGAAAACTCTCTACTGCAAGCAACATGATTGCACTCAGCCAAGTAAGTGCATGGTATTATCATCAAAAATGTACTCAAGTATCAAAGTAAATGTTCAGATTTTTGGATTGAAATATCTCATCACATGTTACATTATTAGATTGTTAATGCTGATGCACATTTCTTAACGGCATCCTACTGTTCCACCGAGCTCACATGAGTTTTAACACCTGTACGGTTTAATAAAGTTGTTCTGTCCACCTGTACTCAACTTATGGGTTGGGGCCCTCAAAAGCATCAAAAGACAAAGGACTGTGAAAGACTGCAAGCTCTACTACGCAAATGATTATATTCACTTTTAAGACTTTTTTCTAATGTTGGTTTGGTGCAAAAAGTAGACTTCCTTAAAAGAAGCCAGATGTTTATAGGGAAATCTGCATTATTCAGTATGTTGTAAGTCAGAAGTATTATATTTGAATACTTCTCATAAAGTGTGGAGGAAACATTACGCAGCTTACGAACTACAGATATTTTAGGGAAGAAATTCTTTTTGGCCTCGCAGAGCTTCATCTAAAATATCCCATCTCTACTTTCCACAGAAGAACTATGTGAAGACTGAAAACAAAATAAATCAAGACCTATTCAGTATAGTTGCTGCAATTTAAGGTCCCGGTCTTGTGCTTGGTGGCTCAACATCATGACTTACGGGTACACTTAACATAGTTAAGATAAGATAATTTAATTTTGCAGTGCTGCAGCAGCATATAGTCCAAATGAGATAATGGCCTACATTCCTGATTAGCCATTAGTACACCTTCCAGCAGTCACATCTTTACCAACTTTAGGTTGTCATCACTTTTAACCCATTTTATGAGGTATACCTTTTGCCTCTTTGGTTTTGTCTGACTGTCTGGGTGTTTTGGTAACAATGTAGTTCTAACTTGACATATATAGATTATTTGCTCCTGATGCCAAGTGAGTGTGAAACCTTGAAAAAAACATCAGAATGTTACCTTGGCCAAACAATTGCAATCCAGTGTTTCACCGTCCAGGAACTGGTGCTCTGTTGGGCACTGTTAATTACTACGAATAATTGTGAAGTCTATTCAACCTGACTTGGACTGTCTTACAGTTGAACAGGCAATGCAAATTGGTATCTAATGAATTATTTCTGAAGGGGAGAAAAGTCCCCTAAACAGCTGACACTAATTTTGTGAAAGAATCACAAATGCTGCTTGTGTAGCCTAATGAGCAGAATAACAGATTTGTGAAAGGAGAATTAATTGTGCAGAAAACAGTAAAGCAGGGGTGGATGACAGTGTGCCCTGGAAGGTCAAATATCTGTAGCCTTTCATCATCATAAAAACACAGCAGTGGATGATTTCCCTGATTAGCACACCTTGGATGAGAAAGGGTAAACTAATCAGCAAAAGCAAGTGCAGCGCTGGGTTTCTTGTTTGTAGCGACTTCATTCCAGCTCAGCTTCTTGTGAAGCCACACTTTTACTTTGAGATAATTTTGCCTGCAAGAGGAGAACAGGCGGAGCTGTAAACATTGCACATTTTCTATTGTGATGAGCTACAAATGGACTCGGAGATGCTGAGTTTCCAAAGTGATGTTTGCTAAGGGGGGTACTTGTTTTTACACTGATGAACAGTTTGTGATTTCTAGTGGTCTGAGGACAATAGCTGAATGTTTTTTTTTTTTGTTGTTGTTGTTGCTTCCTGAGAAGTGACGCCACCCTGAGTCTCAGTCCTCTACCATCATCCATCTACGTATTCCTTCCCTCTAATTCCTTTCCTTCAGACCCCATTATCCATCCCCTCTGCTCCTCTCATCCCTCCCTCTATTTCCCTCACCTCCTGTCAACCAAAAAAACTCCTTGCATCAACTGAGACGTGGTCTTTGTTAGTGAAGCAGTAAATGATTTTGTCTTTACATGGCGGTTTTCTACCTGGTTGGTTGGTATTCAAAGTGCTTTACAGTCACAGTGATAAGACAACACATTCATACACCTGTGCCAACCAACTCTGGGTTCAGTGTCTTTCTCAGTGACACTTTATTTGCACATTACCCGAAACCCTCTGCTTTGTGCACAACACACTTTACCAACTGTGCCACAGCCACCCTAGTCCTAAACTAACAGTTTAAATCTATTCCATTCTTTTGCCTCTTAGCTGAAACCTACACTTAATTTGAGTTGTTTACAGTGCAGTGGGGTTGAATGAGTAGATACAGTACCTGCAGGTTTCTGTATTGCTGCTCATCAGGATTTGCCCATTTGAAATAGGTTGTAATTGGAATTGTGATTGGTAATTTTCTGAACCAGAATATCTCACCTGACATTTGACCTCTTATCAGAGGGCGTTCTCCGACAGACTCTGGGCTGCCACATGCAGAGAAGAACACAGATACTGATATTCTAGTGCAAAGCTTTCGATGCACAATGTATTCAATCCTTTCTTAAAAAAATAAATAAAAATAAGACTTGTGTCCTCAAAACTTTCAGCAGAGACAACTACAGCCATCACACGGAGCAGATTTATGTCATGCAAATTAAAAAGATGACGCACAGTCAGGCTTGATTGCTTTGTGTGCTGACAATATACAAAGAAAAAAAAGGCCTAGCTACAGTTTATGGTGATTGCATGTGAGAAAGAGTGAAGGTACCCCAGAGGAGGTGATGTGTGAGGTGAGAAATAACCATCACTCATCACCTACAGACGTAAATCAAAAGCGTTAACACGAAGAAACTGCAGCCGCCAAAATGGCTCTGAGCTCTGTTTCACATTCTGTTATGAAAAGAACAATGTGGAAAAGTAAAATGTTGAGATACCCCTGAGTGCATTCATTCCAGAAAAAGATCTAAGTTAAGCAAACAAAAAGTACCACATGAGAATAATGCTGTGGTACTTTTCAATTCAATGTGTGCAAGAAAATATAGCTAGTACATAAATAATACTTTCAACTTAAGTAGAAATATTTCAAACCAAGTGGAAATACGAACGTTTACCAATAATAGAGTCTTGTCCTTCACCTCTACTTTAAAATCTCGCTTGAAAAGAGATACAAAAAAAACAGATCAATTTTAATCTTCTGCACCTTCTGTTTTTAATTCTCTTTTGTAGTCTGTAATTGTCCGCCTCCGACAGATAACAAGGATTTTTGCTACCCTGTGGTTCAAAATGCCATTATTCAATAAAGCAGGTGAAAGGGGGCTGTAAAATACAAAAAACAGCTTTGTATTGTTAAAAAATTGTGTTTTGAAAAAATGCTTTTGTGTTGCTTAAGGCTCAGAGGTTTAAACTACAAAATGGATGTAGTTACAGTTCTACAAATAAATAATTCTTATAAAATGTGCTCATCTGATCTGTTCTTTTCATTGTCCACACATTTCCCAAGTCTGTTTGAGTTATTACAAAGCTCTTTATCTAATTAAACCAGTGAATTAAACCCTCAGAAGCTGCGGTGGATTATTATTTAAATTATTTATCCCTGGCTTTTCTTTTTTGATGATTTCGGGCAGATGATAGCAGCGTTTGGTGTTTGGTATTGGCACATCACATCTCCATTTTGTGTGTGTGTGGTGCTACAGAGGGAACAAAAGCTATTCAAATTTCCCTTTTCATTTGTATGCGGGCCTGTGTGTTTATGGTATCCATTGCACTGTTGTGGGGATAATTTGGTATGTTTACACATCAACCCACCTCCTACTGAAGGACATAATGAACTATTTTCAGTACAGGAATGTTTTAGGTAACAATTAATTACTTATGGGTATACATTCTGGAGTTTAGAAAGTATTTTAAAAATGAGTGCACAAGTCACCTGGCATGACATCTAAATGACAAAATAAATTTGCAAAAGTTAAACTTTTTAACTTTTATTTCTCCACCAAGTTAGAACAATCAGAAGACTAAAGATTTTTTTCTAGTTCTTGTACAATTTTGGCATCTGAATGTTCTCAGGGAACTGTCTCCATACTCCACCACTACAAAAGTGGTACTCCACACTTTTACAAAAAAATACTTCATATCACATGAAAGAATTGTAATTTTGGGAAACACGTGCATCCATTTCTTCCTGAGAATTTGTGGAAAAAGATCAACGCTACTCTCAAGTGGCAGCAAATATGAAGCCAGAGCATTTGCACCAGATTAGCTTAGTTTAGCATAATTACTGCATCCACTGCAATGACTGGAAACTGGAGGAAAGACTTTTTGCCAAGTCCTGTAGAACAGATAAATAAATAAATCAAACTTATTTGCTTGTTTGTCTAATCTGTGCAAATCCAAACAGTAGAAACAACACTTTTTGTTTTTCCAGGATTGTTTCCAGGAATTGATTCATGGCCAAACAATTAAATAATCCTTCTCAAAACCTCCAGTAAACTATTTGTTTTTACACCAGTTTCCAGCCCTTTCAGGCAGGTGTGCAATTAAAAAAATACAGCACAATTTAGGCTTGATAATTTTTGAATTAGCATCTTAATTGCAAGTGCTGACTGTAGAGCTGTTGTCTGTCTGGACTATGCGCCGCTTTTTATTTGTCAAAGACAACCTCTCTATTTGCAGATGTTTGCAGAAATTAAATCTAGCCAACAGTTCTCTCTGTGAACATAAACATATGCTGACAAACAATCCTTCATTCATCGTGCCCCGGACTGCTGTGTGGGTAAATGCTCGAAAAAGTGACAGATCACACAATTTCTCCCATGCAGACAGTTGTAACGATCATTGTGATGACTATGAAGAAAATTGCTGCCCTACAGTGGTACACATCCGCTGCCAAGTGCCCAATAAGACACAGTTGCAACTTTCAGGCCTGCCAGGCTGCAATACACTGCTGCTAAAGTCAAAAGCATTTTGTGAAATGAGTGTCTCAAAGAACAACGAAATGCAGATTTTGTTATGTGGTACAAATTTATGTTGTTTATCCACCCTGGAAGGATTATGCGATGAGACCAATAAATTGGACTTGGCGATAATGGCTAAGGGCCAATCTGATTTTATTGGCTATATAAGCTATAGCTGCAATGACACAGGTCATTGAGTCTGTGGTGTACTGGATAGTTTTCAGTGATGTCAGCATGAAGTTGGCTGCGGTGTGCTGTGGATTGTTTGGCAAAGGATCCGGTATGTTTTGGTACATCTATATCAAAAGAAGAACAGAGAGACTTTCAGATCTTGACTTCTGAGCGGATTTAAAGCAGGTTTGGTTTCATCTACCTGTATCATTCTCTACACTTCCTTCCAGCAGAGTTTCAGTCCTCACAGTTCAGTCTCTGATCCTGCTTTGCTTACAAGCTTGCACTGACAAGCCTGACTGCTTCCTTCTGTATTTGTTCCATAACCGTTTCTTTTCCCTGATGGCCCTGTGGCCCATGTTGCACCTGCCCTACAACATCCCATCATGTGGCTCTGACTGTGCCTGTTGGCTGTGTCTCCTCTCTTTCATTTGCATCCTGCTGAAACAGTCCTGCAGCTCTGGCTGTTAAATCTTTAGTGAAGCTGTCTGCTTTGTTTTGCATTTTACCTTCACACACTAACCTTTCAGTTAATTTGGATATGTGTATTTCC
The DNA here is from genome assembly GCF_963514085.1 of Chelon labrosus. Classification (NCBI taxonomy): domain Eukaryota; kingdom Metazoa; phylum Chordata; class Actinopteri; order Mugiliformes; family Mugilidae; genus Chelon; species Chelon labrosus. Next base: position 2,087,084 of record NC_140350.1, on the reverse strand, counting down.
CCTGCCAGTTCAGAGGCACATGAGGAAAGCTTTATCTAGGTTAAAGCTTTAGGTGTTGAGGTTGCACTTTAAAATCTCCCTGAACTCTTGCTGAGCGTCTGCAAAGAAAAAAAAATCGTATTGAGTTTAAGAATCTATATCTATTAGGCCTTGTTCAATTATAAACTGTCGTGGTAAAACTTATTTTTTTACATTGACTTTGAATTTACACTTTGTCCTCTGTCACGATAACACAAATTGGGTTAGACGTTCTGGAGATCTCTTGACGCTATTTTTGTAATTTTGTTTATCCTAAAACATGTTTTTAAAGTTGCACACACTGATCTAACCAGTGTCAGTAATAAAATGTGTTCTTTATTTACATGACCATTGCTCCTCGCTCATGAACCACCACTGTTAAATATCTAATATTACTATAAGACAACAAAACAAGTGAAAATCCTACTGTATATGTGGACCAAATCTGTCTCCAACTGTCTATCAAACCTGATATCTCAAGTGATATTTCAGACACCTCTGCTCCAACTTAGATGAGGGGTGACGCATCATTATATTCTGGTGTGTCCTTGTCAGGTCACTGTAATTAAGTGGACCTCTGACATGCTCATGCAGATTCATCAATCCATCAATTCATGTAACAATGTAAATTCTCTGAGTCTTAGCTAATTCCATTTTAACCCTTACCCCTAATGTTAAACCGAGCCTTTGCACTAAAACTTTATGATTGTGGAGATTTGTGTTTGGCCCCGTTTAGGAGGGCTAGTTATCACAGCCTGACTGCAGAAATAGATTTATGTCCACACAACATTAGTATAACAAGTGCGGGCAAATAATCCAAGGTTGAAGTTAATTTGAGTTAACCGTCAGTCTTATTCAAGGTTCATTATTTCTGATTTGGGATTTCACTTGTGTTATTTTTGATGTAACTTTATGACACTACTGGATTTCTCTGTTTCTTCACGTTTGGTTATTTTTATTGCTACCACCCTCATCACCTTAGTATCCATTAGATATTGTTATTAAAAACGAAACCTCGTCCTTAGGTCCATTTGATAGCTCTGTCATTGGCTTTTCAGAGTTTTATTTTATTAATCTATCAGAAAGAACTGTGATCATTCATGGGCAGTAAATAACAGTATGATGTGTGCAAAAGTGTGAAGCGTACAAACATCACAAAGACACCACACACGGAGATCAATGAAAAACAAGAACTTGTTTTGATAAATTGCAGATGTGGTCAAAATGGTGCAGAATTAAAATCATTTCACTGTGAAATATTCTGTTGATCCACAAAATTACTGGCTAAAGCTACGCAATTATTTTCATTGGTTCAGCTTTGTTTTGCGAGTGTCTATGTCTTTGCGGCTTGAAGCAATATTCAGAGTAGCTTATGGTGACTGATAGTTTAGAGCACCAAAGTAAGTGTTGTATATTACTGAACCCAAACACTTTTTATTAATTGTAAGGACATGAAATTATTCCTTTCTTAATACAGTTGAGTCACATTTTTATCTGAGTTATTTCAGCTGCACTTCTGGGTATTTTCTGAAAAGCATCTATTATTTTGTGCATTTGGTAACATAATGAACAAATTAAAAATACTGAGATTCGCTGACTTAATTTGCTTTGATTCTGGTCACATTCTGCATGCTGCAAACAGTTTAGTGAAATTGTCGGATTCTTATTAAGTTGCAAATTGTGTTTTTCTTTGTTCAGAGTAGATGCTGTCACTTTTATACCAGCACTTAATTATGTCTGTGTTTTATATTCATGGGCCTCGTCTTGTGCCTCCAACACTGTGCATCCTGGAGCATGAAGGTTTAACAGTGCAAAGCTCTCACTCATCACCTTTTATGCTTATGCTGAAAGGCCTGCCCTGTCCACCCCCTCTTTCTCTGACTCTCCTCTCTTCCAGCAGAAACATTATGCCTTTACATAGTTGCAGTCTGGCATAATGGCATACACTCTCTTTGCAATAAATACAAAGAATTACTAGTACTCGTAGTAAATCAAAATTATGATTATTCTTTGTGAAAAATAAGTATTTCACACATATTATATCAATACAGTGTCTCAGGTTTAGACATTGCTTCTTGTAATAAAGTTCTGGTGGTTATTCAGTGGACTTCACCCCCCACTGTCAGCCTCTCTGGGCTTCTTCCCTCCATCTGCTGCCTTGTGTCTCTCACTATGTGCTCTCTCACAGAAACATTTCCTCTACCCTCCAACACCACCACCACTACCCCCGCCAAAAGCTGGAACTCTGTGTCCTCTCACTCGTTCTCCTCCCCGATCTTTGCAACTATGATCTGCAATATTGTTCATCTGCACTCGTCAAATAAACTAAGGTGTTAGTTTCTCTTTGTTTTCCTTAAACACAGTCCCGTGCAATGGCTTCACAATCATGATATCTCCTGTGGTGGAGTATTGTATGGACTAAAGTGAAGGTGTTTGTGTCTGTGGTGTAGTCTGTGGGAACTGCTCCCCTGTCTTGCTTCCTCTCATTCTGTTTCTCCTCTAGGTGGTTTACTTATTCAGCTGGCAGCTGGGTTTTGGATGAGGATCATCTGGCCATTGCTGACTCTCTCTCTCTGTCTCTCACTCTCTGTGTGTTTTTTATTGGTCAAAGCAACAGGTCAAAATTCAAAGCTTAAATTACTTTTGAGAAAACGTTTTTTCAAGCCTGCCTCTACACCTCCTTGTTCGATGGCAAGTCCCTCTATTGTTTGTTACTTTATAAATTGTCTTTTCACACTTGACTCTAATAGACCACATTTACAGAGCATGTTCACAAGCACATATGCAGGACCACATTGACATGTGGATGAATGAATGAATTTTTGCAGATTACACATTATGTTGTTTTATCTTGAAACGTGGCTCATTGTCTATTACCTTTACACCCCCTTGTCACTCAGAAAGTGGTGAATCTATGATAATAAATTTGTCAGATTTCCTGTTTATACAACTTGTTGCCACCTGAAACACAGCAAAACATAATTTTCCTTGTGATAACAGAACCTGAATGTGACATGAGATGAAATGGCCTTTATGTGTATAAGGACTAAAAGACTAAATCAAATAAGGTAAAATCATGTGCTTTCCTTCTATTGGCTTATGTCTCATATTAGGCTCACATTGCTTTGTTTCATTAATTTTCCCTCTGTGCAGTAGTTTGAATCATTAAAATGTAAGTCTATTTTAAAAATAAACCTTTTCTCCAACAGGGTAATCTTGTTCATCCCCACTTACAGTAAGTCACTAGTATTTCAGATCAGCCTTTTCAGTGCTCTAGCCATATTTCAGCTTTCTGTCAAAACAGCGCCAGTCAAGGGATGTTCCAAAATATATGTGATAATTATGTAGTGAGATTTATACAAAACCTGTGAATAGGAGAATGTTAAAATCTGTATATATAAAGTAATTCCTTCTGGGCTGAAATTTGTAATTGAGAGTTTGGAACCTATCCCACCTGTCATCGGGCGAGATTTATTTAACTTAAATATAAATCTAAGCACACATACAACACAACAACACAAGGACATAGTAACTGTACTGAGCTAAGCAACACAAAGGCAGCTCAGCTGCTGCCCAATGGCCCACTTGGCAAATGGCTACCTATGCCTCCCCTTTATGTCTATCCCTCTTAGTAGAGAAGTGACAAGGACGAGGGCACTCAGTTACCTGTTGCGGTGTGAGGGAAGTGCAGCACCTGATCTCAAGATGTTAGAGTCATGGGTCTCAGTTTTTGATGACCCTGTTTGATTTCTTTTGTGTTTCCTTCTATATTTTGTATTCAGTTTTCCTGTTGGATTCAAGTTTTACTTCCTGTCTTTGTTCCCACCTCTGTGATTCTGCTCACCTGTCTTGCTTAGTGTCTTTTGCCGTGTGTGCTCCTCCTCTCGTTCGTCTCACCTCTTTGTTATTCCATCAGCCCTTGTGTGTGAGTGCATATATAACCCCACCTTTCCCTTTGTCTTTTGTCAACTTATGTCTGTGATCTTCCCCCTCTTTAGCTACCTCTGCGAAGTTACTCCTGTTTGTTCCTTGTAGATCCTTGAGTTATCATTTTGGTTTTGGTCCTTTCCTGTTTGTTTTTTTTGGTTTGTGTTCTTGGATTACCCTGCCTCTCAATTGTAGTGCCATTTGTTACTGTTTTGTAAGTTTTCATTAAATTCCTTTTGTTGCCATCTCCTATCTCCCCGTGTCTTGCATTTGGGTTCAACTTCACCACAAATGTGACAGATAGGAAAAAGAAGAAATGTGCAGAAACATACAGCTTGTATCATCCAAAATTTTGGACAATCATGTCTTTGATTTATGATTTAAATACATGCAAAAGCAAGAGTATATGCTTAAAACCTCAGCTGTACTTTGTGTTATCTGATTGTTAGCGAATATTAGCTAAATACTAAACAAAGATGGTAAACATGGTTAATATGCTGGAACATTTGCATGTTTGTCAAAGTGAGCATGTTACTATGCATATTATATTTAGTTTAAAGCACAGCTGTGCTCTGTGAGTGCAGCCTCACAGAGCTGCTAGCATGGCAGGAATATCTCTTCTAATCTCTTTAGAAGCAGTTGACCTTGAGACTTAAACTCCACCTTGAAGTTGATAGTGCTCATATTCATACGACACTATTTTACACCAGCACACACAAACAATGGAAAAAGCTAACAGTCTAAAGCAGATACCCTTGCGCACAGACATACGCAGACACACACACACACACACACACATAATTTGAATGTCATGACATTATAAATGCCAGCCAGAGTGTGCATCTGATGAAGTCACTACACTTACTTCTGCTGAGTGATGACATCCCTTTGTTCCTCCAAATATACTGCCACACTCAGCCATAGATCCTCAATGTTATATTGTGCTAATACAACCAAGATACATAACAACGTGAAAGGTCTTTAAAGAAAGAGACATTTCCAAGCTTAATTGTGTTTTTATGTGTAGTAATTTGTGGTTTTCTCTTTTAATATTAGTGGAAGTCATCTCGGGGCAGCTACTTCCTCACAGGCTTTTTAGCTCTTTGAGTACACCAGGGCCAGTGGTCAGACATTAAAAGCTTACAGTCTGGTAGGGTGAGGTTCACACAAAAGCACTTCCTCTCTATTGAAGCACACACAATGGCAGAGGCCCTTTTTGAGACTTTTCTTTGAGGGTAAATTATGCAACTTAATGGATTCATCTCTGGTCCTCTCTGCTGACATAAATGGGATGGAGGGAACCAAGCAAAATGCCTGGGAATCTGAAGAATTATGGGGGATGAAGGGATATAAGAATGGTAGGCAAAGAGAGAGGGGAGATGGGATATCTGAAAGGTAGAGCTACAAAAGATACAGCCACAGGCTTTAAAGCTATAAATCCCTCTTTCTTGAAGATATGTGGATTTTTATTCCTACTCTTTCCACCTCTCTAAGGCCACTTAATCAAACACACATAAACACAGACACATACATAAATGCGGAAATAGACTCTGACAGGATCTCTGCTGGAAAGTGTAAAGGATTTTTTTTATTATAATTGAAATTACCTGAGTTGTGGCCAAACACCTTACGGCTTTGTTTGAGAGGCAAAATATTTTACAAGACGCAATTCTGACCTGCTCTTTTGAGCAATTCAAATTACCTTTCAATGTCCTCTGCTGCAGGCGACTGTTCTATTACTAATACTCAGCATCAGTTTATTGTTGTGTCCTGATTAATAGGCATTTTGCTTGAACCCTCCTAGACCTTCTTAATACTGCCCAGACTTAAATACAGTATTTAAAATCCAATGATCAAAAATCCATAATTTATCGGGTCTCGTTTTCAATTGACCTTTGTCCTGTCAACAGCTTTACTGATGACTCCTTTGTAACTCTAATCTAGGATGTTGGGCTGCATGTTAGTTTTCGTTGTGGTCATGGCTTATGGGAAAAATGTCATCCATGGTCTGTCCCAACTTCTTGTGAGTTTTGGTGCCAGTGCAACAGGACATCAAACAAATCATGGAAGAAGTGTGGAAGAACTTTTTCACAGTAAACAAAACAAGACAAAAAAACAAAAAGACAATTCAGTCAGACATTAAAATTTAAAAGAACAACAAGTCAAAGCAAGACGACAATAAAAAAAAAAACATTTCGGCTGATGTGTGGACAGATGGAAAACATCTACAGCAAAGTATGCCAACTGTGTGAGAGGGTAAAGACACTGCATCAGACACTGTGACTGAACAAAAAAAGCAAGGCAAGATATAAGTCAAACATCAATGATATGTTATAAAAGTAAAACACCTACAGAACAGGTAGGATGAAGAAAGTGAATGTGCACATTTGATAAATGACAATCCACAAAAACGCTGGAAAGTGGTGGAAGAACGACTGATCATCTTATCTTCTGTTTATTAAATGACACTGGCACTGAATCAAGGCAGTGAAGACGATAGGTTGGAGAAGAGTGTGAAGAGATTAAAAGTGGCATTAATTCTGACCCATAATCTCCCTGCTGCTGTAATTGAGGTCGCACACCAGGGGAAACTGAGTTTAGAGAGAGGCTGGCTTTCTGCTTTGCTAAGCTCTACGAAGAAAGCAAACAGACACTGAAATGAACTACGTTGATGCAATCCTCCACAGACCTTATGACTGTAGAGTCTGTGTTTGGAGACAAAGTGAAGGGAGGCAGCCGAGGATACACAGTGGACTAACTATGCCAAGACTTGCAGACTACTAGAGACCAAACTTTTTATGAAAATATGGGGGTTAGGAAACTCAGCAGCATTTTCTGCATAATGTAGAACATTACAAACAACAACTGAATCGGTGACAGTGAGATGTAGAGATATTTGTGTTTGTAGCTATCTTTGCAACAAATTGTAATGCCATGTACAAAACCAACCTGGAACCCATCCAAGACACCTTTCAGTATTTTATATTTTATCAATTATGGGCAAAAAGTTGAATTTGAAACTTATTTTGTTGTAGTCTCCTAACCTGTAGGGGTTCTGTATGTAGATGTGTCTGTATTCACAGTGTGTTTCTGTATTTGGTCATGTTTTCTCAATTTTCTAAAATTATGTGCATGTGTTTCCAAGTTGGTGAATATGGTTTATACATTAGCTTCTTGAAGTTTACATTTATTTCAAAACTAACTGCAGAATGCAATGCAAAAAAAAATGTACCAGGACTTGCAAACTTAAAACAAAATCCAAGTGAACACACACAAGCTAAATTGCAAATATGTGAGATGAACCATTTTCACAGATTATACTGACTAGGCCATGCAGAAGAAGTTTGAAATCTAAAAAATACTTTTTTTTAACAGGTCAACATAACAGGAAGGTTAAACTGTCTTAATCTCTCTAAGTAATACCTAACTTATCTTTCAGTCCTCGTATGTCGTCCTAACTCATCATTTCAATGCTTCAGATCTTAGATTCTCCTAAACCTCTCTCCTCTATTTCCTCTATTCCTCTGCCTCTGTGTGAGATCAATATTGTAATAACTGGAGAGGAGAAAGTCTCATCATAATCAATAAGAGCAATGTATAGCTAGGCAGAGGCAGACAGAGAGAACTCATTCTGCCCAACAGTGGAGCTGAATGTTTCTGGCACTTCATTCATTATACTACTGAATAATCCATCGGTTTGTCACCGCCACAGAAGAACAGATTAAGCTCTGGTGTGAGCACATCTGCAGGCTCTCAGCTGGAGGAAGGTCCACAAAGAGCATTATGTTTCCTGTGGTTACACTGTAGATTCACATGATTTTAAGAACATAATAATGTACACACAGGAGCATGTCTGAGCCACAAGACAAAAATCTACAATCCTTGTAGGTGTTTAAGTGTTTAATTCATATGACCAATTTATTGTACTCAAGGAATATGGATTACAACAACATGATTAAATAAAGGTTTCCTAGCATTATGGCTGACAATACCAGTAACACCAGTTCTATCTATCTACCAGTATCTCTGTGTAGCATAGGGTAATAAGGACCACTTGAAAATGAGATGGTGTCTCTCACGTGGCTTATCCTCAAATTTAAAATCAACACAGCAAACCTCTACAGCAGCTCTGCACATATTGCAGTTAACAACTTTTCCCATACAACTTGAGATGGTGTAAACATGCAGGGGTTTCAAAGATTTTAAGCTTTCAAACAGGCATTTTTTTATTTTTTTTACAAGATTATCCTTTTACAGCACTGTCAGTTCACTTAAATCCTGAGGTATGGAAAAAAAAATCCATGCACCTTAGTGGCTTATCACTTGCCACGAAAACATTAAAAACCTGGTTCTAGTTTCTTGGGACACTCACTGACGGTGTTATCAAAGATGCTCCGGGAACATTTGATCTTCAGTTCTGGTCTTGCTTGGGTCAAAATTGTTACAGCTGTGAGACACACAGCTGACATTCACCATCAATGAATTCATTACACCCTTAACACAGATGCTTAGGTGGGAGGAGAAACACCCAGACATAAGATGCAAAGTCATCAACTCAGATTCACATGTGTCTGACAGACAGAATGAAACACTTCTTAAGAATTGCTCTTGCGGGGCCTGGAGGGCCTGTCAGTTGACTTTGGTGTGCTTTAAACTCAGGGCTAATAAGGATGTGCTGTTGGGAATTTGTGTGCATGACAGCTAAGCAGAAAGAGAAGCTTTGATTAGCTACGGGGCCCTGTGCAAAGGGAATCATTGCACAGAGACCAGTCACAAACCTGAACTGAAAGGGAAAAAGCTCCACGCAATGCAGAGATTTCAGGAAATAAGAGCATACTGAATAAACCACTCTGAACATTTTGAGATAAAATTGCCAAACATCTCAAGGTCAGAAACTTGCTAAACAACCACTGATAAAAAAAAAAATATGTGGAGGCAACTATTACTAAGTCTCATCAGCAGTGTAGTCATGTCAAACATTACAAAGACCTTTGTGACACTTCAGCCGATCACAACATATGAAATCGATTAAGGATGGCAAACTGGATCGTGGTGGAGAGCAAAGAACAAGTGGTTGTTATTGTCAAGGTAACCGAGGATGAGCTTGTACTTCTATCTGTAAACAATCTCAGGCAGTATAGAGGAGATCGTCGTCACACATGAAACAACCTTAACACCTGAAATTTGACAGCGAATAATTAGAAAACAGTCTCCTCTGGAGTCCTGTTCCAGTCTGATGGGTGTTATTTTAGTCAGTGCCATAGTCAGCATCAAACGTTCTGCAATAAGCTGTTCACTACTAAAATTCCATTGATATACTTCCTTTTAGGCCTGTAGATTTAGTCTGTCAGTTAATGCAAACACAGTATTTATCCACTGAAAGTTAGCTGTATATTTGCACTATATATTTTCTCTAAGTATATTCGTTTAGTTCATTTATTTATCAAATAAATATTCAGTGTTGTGCTGTGCTTGTTCCTTCTGCAAGAAATTAATAGACCAGTAATAATAAATGAAAACACACAGTTCCCTTTGCAATTATAGTGTCATTAGTTTTGGTGGAATAAAATCTAATAATGTCTTAGTCTCTTCCTGAGTGTAAAAACAGGTTTTTGTCCTTTTCACTAGATTGCTGATTTCTTTCTTTTTGTCATTGCAAATTACTATATTGCACTATAGCAAATCCATCATCAAGTGATTAGTTGCCAGGTTGCCTTTTCAATAGAATTGAGAGCGTCCCTATTTAACTGTACTATAAATGAAGACCTAAACAGACACCTGTGTGCATTTATGTGAGATGAGCAGGACAAAACATACAGAACAAAACATTTTTTGGAGGCAGTTCGATGTTAGCGTGTTTACTTTTTGTTTACTTTTTGTATAAATAATCTACCCATAAAAGCTTTGGGGACTCTGAGAATAACTACCAACTTTGGAGCTCCCCTCTGATAATCTACATACCTCCAGGGTGTTTGTTTTTTTCTGTTCACATTTGCACCACAAATTGGAATGCCGAACTGATGTAATTGTTGCCTGGTTGTTAATTCTCTTAGTTCTTTGCAAAATATAGCATACAGCAACCTCACACCTAGACTTTGCTGGACTATACTGTAGGCTCATTTCTCTGTGTTTTTTTTCCATTTTCGATGCTAAGGTTAGGATCTGTTGACACAGCAACCGTTTTACCGTTTTTTGTTAAAAGAACACATGACACAGCACCCTGGTTGCTGGTGCTGTGTCATGTGTTCTACCAATTAGCATACACTTAGATCACTCAAAGTTTCTCCTGTGCTGAGAAAGTACTCTATAAAGAAGGAGCTAAAAAACACCCTTGAAAGGTTCTAAGAAATGAAGTCACACTCAGTTTCTGCAGGGCGGGCACACAAAAAAGGTTCTAGGAACAGCTGTAGAAACTGTGAAAAAGATCTAGCTGTGTGAAAACAGCTTTTAATGGCTGAGAAACTTGGTGATACCTAAGACAGAAGTTGCTCCGACCCTGGCTCCTTTGTCATCCAGCTGAACTTTTTCTCCAGCCGACTCAACAAGATTGACCTCAAGGGAGACTGGACTGCTGCTTCCTCCAATCACAGCAGAGGACAAGAAGATGGTCTTCATCATATCACACTCACTGGCTGTGAGCTCAGGGAGCGTGCAGTCCAGTGGGAGAATGTGTTGACACAGCTTCTCCAGCTGTTTTAAGGCCCCATTTTTCTACTGAAGGTCAGAAGGTAACTTTCAGGCCCTGAAAATATATATGTTTTGCTTTTCAGTGAGCATAGTATTATGAGCAAAGCATTATATTTGAAACATTGTGAGTATTAAAGTGTTCTTTTTAACAAATGTCAACTTTGATTAATCAAGAATATTTAACAGAGATACACATGAATTTTGAAACCAGGCTATCAAGAGCTTTACACCTGTTGACATCTACAATTGACATAGAATGACAGAGATAACAAAACCATTAAATTTAACATTCAGCTTCTAATGCAGCACTGCAAAATCCTTTATTTTTTTATTTCTTTTTAAACCTTTTTCTTCTTCTTTTTAACCTGTAGCACTTTGAGATCTTTGATGTAAAGTGCTTTATAAATAAAATTTATTATTATTATTATTATTATTACTGCATGCCTTGTCTTTTTGGATTTTGAACATTCAGACAACAAAATCATCATTTAGTGAATGTCCATAAATGCACAATATAATTTATTTGCCCTCTTCCCTGTTCACCTCATTAGAGATTCAATAATTTTCAGGCTGTTTCTGAATTGTTTGCGATAAAAAAACAAGTTGGCTTCACACATCCATTGATTTTTCTTTTCTCCTGTAGTGAACATTAAAGTGTAATTCCAAGATTGAGATGCAGCATTTATGTCTTATTAGACCGAGTGGGAAAGATAGTTAGGAAACTCTCAGAGAAAATTACAGAGGATGTGCTGTAAAGGTCATATTTTATTTTCAAATCGATAGTTTGCACCTGCTCAGTTTCTTCCCTTTTCTTCTTCTCTTTCTTCCCCCAATTAAACTTACTCAGACAAATAATTTGTTTTTCTTAAGCATCCACACAGACTTGACTTGAGAGTACCTGACAGACTATGTGACAGTATGACTGTTGGAGGAAGGAGTGGAAAGGCAGTGAGACAGTCTTCTGGACAGCTTCATATGTTATTGCTTTAATGCATAATGATTCTGAAGCTGTTAATTCCCTGAACATAAAGTGGCACTCATGTAGCAGTGCATTGATTTGGAATAAGGATAAAAAAATAAAAAAATAAAAAAGTAAAATGAGGACATGTTTTAAAAGCTGGCTAACCGGTTACTGCTGCAAATGCAAAAAAATCATTTCAAACACTAAAAGCTAAAATGCAATAGAGCTTTTCACACATAGCAGTGTAACACACAACCATCTCTACTGACATGAAATTATAATATTTTCAAGCGGCAGTCAATCACAAATTCTTTCAGCTATCAAGAGACGCCCTGCTGGCCTCGAGTCCGCTATATTAAAATAAGCAGAAAAACCTCAACGTGTGAGAGACGAAAGTCAGGAGAAAAAGAAAATTGCAGAGTGCTGCTGTGATTTAGCTCTACAAAACTGCAAAGAAGATATACAAATAATACATGAGCAGCCAGGCCTGCAAATGGCAGCATCTCAAGGCAAAGCAAAATGAGAGGAAGAAATATGAGTGCAAGTTCACCAAAGAAAGATGATGCAATAAAGCTGTGACACTACAGAGAAAGATGGAAGGAGAAGGAGATGGATGGACGAGAGGGGGAGAGGGGGGGTTGGAATAAACTAGAAATCAGTGGAAAAAATGTTTTTAAAAGAATGCTGGATGGCAAGCAGCTTACAGAATATATAGACTGAGAAATAGAAGAAGAGAGGTAGAGGGACAGAAGTGGGTGGGTGGCCATCAGTGCACAAGCCCGAAGCGATGAAACATTACGCCAGGATAATGAAGATGGTTCTGCTCGGTCACACTCCACATTATCCCAGAGTCAGACTGACCCCAAAGTGTCAACAAGTTAATAGACTGGGTATCAGTGACTCTTTCACACTGCTGCTCTCCACTGCAAACACCAATTATTTACAGGAATTTTGCGGATAAATAAACGTAGATACTTCTACATGGAAAGTTATAGCACCGTCAGTCTGAGGTACAGCCAAGGGTGTAAGCAATAACGAGAGTCTGGAATTGTTTGCCATGTTGAATGTGTTGCCGCTGGTATGACACCACTGGTGTTTAATGACATTTCTGTGTGGGTTATACACAAAGATGGAGACATTATGTCAACTTTGGAACTTGATACTTTATTGTTTTTTTTTTCCCCCTCATGCAGTGGCCTTTCAAATATTGGAATTTTATATTTAAAGTATGTGATAGGACAAGTAGCGGCAATCTGTAAGGTAACATCACAAGTGTATATTAAACTGACGGCGCCCTCGTTAAATGTAGTGATTACAGGAACCAAAGGGAAAATTATGAGACATGCCTCAATATATCTATATCTATATGTCTATATCTATATCTATATCTATCCCTTTGTAACATAGGGAAGAAGTTGGGGTGGATGAATGGGTTAACAAAAAACTGAACTTGAACACAACAGAGGTGAACCAATAGTCAGCTATCCATAACACTAGCTGCACATTTATTCATTCATTCATCTTCTGTAACCGCTTGTTCCTGTTAAGGGTCGCGGGGTCTGCTGGAGCCTATCCCAGCTGTCATCGTGCAAGAGGCAGGATACACCATGGACAGGTCTCCAGTCTATCACAGTGCTAACACAGAGAGACAGACAACCGTTTACACTCACACTCACACCTACAGCCAATTTAGAATCACCAATGAACCTAACGAGCATGTCTTTGGACAGCGGGAGGAAGCTGGAGTACCTGGAGAGAACCCACACAGGGAGAACATGCAAACTCCACACAGAAAGGCCCAGTTGGCCCATGGATTCGAACCCGGGACCTTCTCGCTGTGAGGCATCAGTGCTAACCACCTCTCCACTGTGCCGCCTGCACATGTGCCACCCCCAAATGCTAATGCTAATATGTTATTGTTAAGCACATTTACTCTTCCATGTTCATCATCTTCGTGGGGGTTAAAGGAATACTCCGGAATTTTGGACATAGGGCCTCATTTACAACTGAGCCGGTGTGATATAGGTCGGTGGAGACCGTTTTCAGCACATTTGATCCATTCCTTATATTTGCATAAATCACTGTTGCTAAACTGGTGTTGAGCTAGCGTGCGTCAACGGTAACATCCAGCCTGTCACTAAAAACAGCTATAACTGCTCCGCAGAACACCCGAGACAAATGTATTATAACGTTGGACTATCGATGTACATGTCAGTGTTGGTAGAATCATTTTAGAAATTAAACCAACCTTGCATTTTCAATGATAAAACATTTTGAGGGACTAGTTTCTCAGCAGCAGCGGAATTTTACTTTGCGTGTTAGTAGTAGTGCGTCAAAACGAAAACAGAAGCGCCCTACAGTTAGTGGAGCGGCTAAGTGATATAATCGTTCAGTTTATGATACAAGCGTGAAAATTGGCATGAGCAGTCTCCATGGGTCACTTGACAAGAAAATTGTCCGAGCCACTTGAAATTTCAAGATGGCGGCCATTTTTCAACATGGCCGACACCTTAGTGGAGCAGTTAAGTGATATAGTGGTTTATTTGGTGATACAAGCATGAAAATTGGCATGAGCAGTCTCTGATGGTCACTAGACAATAAGCCACCCACAGCTACTTGAAATTTCAAGATGGCGGCCATTTTTCAAGATGGCCACCACCTTAGTGGAGCAATTAGGCTTAAGAAATCATTTAGTTGGTGATACAAGCATGAAAATTGCCATGAGCTGTCTCAAAGGGTCATTTGACAAGAAACCGCCCACAGCAACATAAAATTTCAAGATGGCGGCAATTTTTCAGGATTACTGCCACCCGCCATGTGGATCTTTAAATGATACATTTTCTCATAGAAATGTATTGGGTTCCTCAAAAGACTCTGTCAAGAGAGGTAGTTTTGTCTGACTCCTCACCCATGACCTGTCCAGTTTGGTAAAGCCTGTCAGGAGTTGCCTCCCATCGGCATAGCTCTCAGGGTTCATTGAGGTACACAAGCTCCCTTACCACGACAAGGTAACAGTCACAAGGGAGTTTTTTTTTTTAAACTAACAGTTATTAAACATGTCAAATAAATGCTGAGAGGTGGGGAAACAAAAATAAGATTAAAAATTAGCACAGTTGTGGTGCTGAACGGATAGTGCACCAAACAAAAAATTGAGCAATGACTAATACTGAATGTCAATAAGAACAGATCCAGAGGCAACAGCGGCTCTGGCTGACACAGCCATGGAACCATGACAAACAGAAAGTATCTCAAACAATACTAAGGAACTAAACTGAAAATGTCACAGTGATAGTCTGGTGACAAAATAAAACATGATGCGCCGATGTGGCAAGGGGAAGCCGAGCCATAGGCCTACACCGGAAAACATAGAGGACTAACACTGGCAAAAGAAACATGCAAATAGGTTCTAGCAGGGGCAACTACATAGGCATGTGCAACTGAGTCCATATCTGAAGCACTTACACCTTCCAGTACATGCCTTGTTGCACCCACATTTGGTCAACTCCCATCAACTCTCTGCAATAGGTGGAAGTGGAGTCCAGAAGACTTTCCACTCTTCGTCCTTTTTAACCCATCCCCAGTCGGATGGGCTCGGCATTTGTGGATGTCGCTTCAATGCCTGTCCCCACACATATCCAGCCTCATAAGAAGCACGTTTGGCATGCTCTTTGAGTGCTGCTTGAGTTGGTGGGATCAAGAGTCATATTGTCTTTGCTTTCTGGCAAAGAGTGGTGACATCGCTGGACCTGTCATACATTAACACAACAAATCTCTCCAAAGCTTGCAGGTCACTATCCTCCACTGCAGAAGGACATTTGCTGAGTCTTGCAAATGTGTTTGAGACCTCATCACACACGTCCCATGTTTTCCAGGCAGACTTCTTTGATTTGCCATGGAAGGATGACACAATGTCACAACCACTGAAGGCATGGAAGAAGAGGATACCACGTGTTTTCTCTGGTCCTATGGCTGAAACCACCTCATGTACAGGGATCCATCTTGTCTTCTCTCCTTTGCCAAATGTCACCCACATTTTCTCCAGTCCAAGTTGCATCAAAGACGGCATAACAGAAGTGGCTAAAATAGAAATTTCAAGTGTCTGAGAGTGTAGGAGCCATTCACGACATTTATGATTAAGTTGATTTAATGACCCCTGCTGGCGAAACATGACCTTGTGAGCTTTGAAGGCCTTTGCACCGAAAGGGTTAATTTACTCACCTGTGCCAATTAGTGGCGCAAAAGGTAGACAAAGAGTGTTTGTTTGGAACAGTTTAGAAAGGGTCATTGGAATTGTATGGACGCCAGCAGGCACATGGTTTTCAATCTAGTCTAGTTTTCTAGGTTCTAGTCGTCATTTTATTTTGAGTCTAGTTGTCGATCTAGTCCGTTTTATTTGCGAGTTTATTTATCAGTTTATTTAGCAGTACTTTGTTTTAGTGACGTTGGAATAAACGAACACTTTATTGAAACCCCTGAGGCGTCCGAAGTGACTTACTGGAAGGCACTACAGAGAGTGTTTTCTTGTCAAGCAACCCTTAGAGACTGCTCATGCCAATTTGCATGCTTATGTCACTAACTAAACAATTATATCGCTTAACTGCTCCATTTAGGTGGTGGTAATCTTGAAAAAAAAGGCCGCCATCTTGAAATTTCAAGTGGCTTTGGGCGGTTTCTTGTCAAATGACCCTTTGAGACAGCTCATGGCAATTTTCATGCTTGTATCACCAACTAAATGATTTCTTAAGCCTAATTGCTCCACTAAGGTGGTGGCCATCTTGAAAAATGGCCGCCATCTTGAAATTTCAAGTAGCTGTAGGTGGCCTATTGTCAAGTGACACACAGAGACTGCTCATGCCAATTTTCATGCTTGTATCACCAAATAAACCACTATATCACTTAACTGCTCCACTAAGGTGTCGGCCATGTTGAAAAATGGCCGCCATCTTGAAATTTCAAGTGGCTCGGACAATTTTCTTGTCAAGTGACCCATGGAGACTGCTCATGCCAATTTCCATTCTTGTATCATAAACTGAACGATTCTGCCAAATATAAGCACTTAGCCGCTCCACTAAGTCGTGACAGCTAGTAGTAGCCGCGTTATAAACATAGACAGTAAAAAATAGGTTATAAACATGGTGCTTCAGTGTGCTTTCCGAAATTGTGGCAATAAAAATTACAGATGGGCACCACAGAGTTTCCACCGATTTCCATGTCAAGAACCAGAAAGGAACCAACTATGGCTACTGGCAGCTGGCTTGGACTTAAGGACACCAGCGGAGACTGTGCTGAAGTTGCGAATATGCAGTGATCATTTTAGACAAGATGACTTCGAAAAACCCCGCAGTCTGATTGTCTGATTGTCAGCGAAACCGGAACTGTCTTCCTCTGTAGCCTCACTAGCCCGGAGATAATATCAGTCCGCCGCTGCCGTAGCCTAAGCAACAACAGGGAACAAAGTGTAAGCTATTCCAATGCCATGCAAGGTTGGTTTAATTTCTAAAATGATTCTACCAACACTGACATGTACATCGATAGTCCGACGTTATAATACATTTGTCTCGGGTGTTCTGCGGAGCAGTTATAGCTGTTTTTAGTGACAGGCTGGATGTTACCGTTGACGCACGCTAGCTCAACACCAGTTTAGCAACAGTGATTTGTGCAAATATAAGGAATGGATCAAATGTGCTGAAAACGGTCTCCACCGACCTATATCACACCGGCTCAGTTGTAAATGAGGCCCTATGTCCAAAATTCCGGAGTATTCCTTTAAGATCCCTATGAAACGGATAGCAGGGTGTTACATTATAATATATAATATTTACATATATCCTTTAAGAGCAGAGCTACGGAGGCTGTATTCCACTCAAAACCCTGTCTGCTCTGATTGTTCAGCGCCAATGACCTTAGCAGACAGTGCTCAATATGTTTGGACCAGGAACTGAAATTTTTGGTGATGGAAGAAAGCCAGGGGCAGGGAGAGACATGAACATTTGCAGATGGGGCTGAAGAAATGTAATTAATAAATGTAGGTATTTGCTTATTAACCTGACTTAAAGTGAAATGTTGACCCTACAGTAGTGGT
This sequence comes from Chelon labrosus, assembly GCF_963514085.1. Lineage (NCBI taxonomy): Eukaryota > Metazoa > Chordata > Actinopteri > Mugiliformes > Mugilidae > Chelon > Chelon labrosus. Next base: position 2,069,409 of record NC_140350.1, on the reverse strand, counting down.
ATATAGAGAGTCAAGGGACCAACAGGCTATTAAAGTTGATCTAGCAGAGGGACATATCATTTCCCATGGCAATGCTTGCAAGGTATTTTACTCCAAACCACAAATGTCAGCTTCATGGTGCTGCATCAGGGGATTGCCAAAGCTTGTATAATACACCCTGTAGGAACAACGTTGTCTGCAGAGAATGTCATAGCGATCAATCCCATAGTTGCTGCAATATTTCAGTCTAGATTACAGTGGACTGCCACACTCAGCCAGGCCGCTAGCTTGGCTAAGATATTGCTATTCAATGTACAGTTTAAATCCCTATTTTTCAGATGTTGGTGGCTTCACCCAAAGAAATACCCAGTCAGAAATCACTACATTTTTTGAGTCATGGTTGAAATAAACCAATTCTTTCCTACAAATTCACAGTGAGAGCAATGCTCACAATGAGAGCAATTTAGTGCTATGCATTCCAATGACATGATGATGAAAACTAGCTGGTAGATACCCTGTCCTTCAAGGCACTTTTCTCCCAACCCCTTCAAGGCATGAATTTTAATTCAAATCACTCATGAAATGTACTATTCTTTTGGCTTGAATACTTTGGATGCCACACGTCAAACAAACGAACAATGTGTGATCTTGTGCACAATTCAGAACTAAAAGACGTGTGCCATCTTTGTGAATCTTGAATTGATCTTGAACAAACAAAACATTTTTATTCTTTATAACTTTTTATTTGAGGCAAATTAAATTAAGAGGGAACTTTTTTAAGACGATTTGCAAACCTCTATCACAAGTAATTAGGTGAAGATAGGACTGACAGCGGCAGAGAGCAGATGCAGAGATGTGACCGGCAGCCAGGATGCAACACCCAGTGCTCCCAATGGTTTGGCTTGTAGATAACTTTACAGATCAGCTATGATTATGTTACTTATTAATTCAATCAGTCAGCTCTGGCTGGCTGCTCCTTTATTAGTGCAGTCTTTTACTAATTCCCTCTACAAAGGCAGATGCGAGTGATGCAAGCAAAGCGAAAGCAAAGGAGTGAGAGAGAGAGAGAGAGAGAGAGAGAGAGAGAGAGAGAGAGCAGAGAGGAAAGAAAGAAGAGACCTTTGGCAAGCTCTGCAGTAATTGCCTCGAGTCATCTAAAAAGGGGGTTTTGAGGATGAAAAATTGATCCATAGATCTATTTAATCAAGAGATGACTCACAAGTTGTCCTTTAGAGTACCTCTGCTTGCAGACAAGACTGAAATAAAAAATGAGACACCAGGTTTTAGATCTTTTGACATTCAGGGAGGTGTCACGGTAATTGACCATATCAGAGGCCTATGACTGTCTCAGTGAGTTTCAAAGGATTCAAGATCAGTGTGTCAGGAGTAGACCAAACGCTATGGACACCATTAGAGATCTACATGAATATTTTTTCCTTTCTTTTGCTCTTGACAATATAATGATAATACAATATGAAATATCACATTTAAAGTCATCTATCATCATAAGTGAACACCATTAAATCATGATTATGTTATATGATAAATCCTTAATGAGGCTAGTCAAGGCTTTCGATAAGATTGGGGTTGTATCTTTCTCCGTCAATCTAACACCAATAACATAACATAAACGTATAGTTGCACCAGAAAATGCTTCATCTTTGATTGTTCCCTAAAAGTTTACTCTTAACTGTTTAAATAGCTATCCTCATAAAGTATGCAGTCATACGAAGAATGTCAACTCAACTGAATGACAGGGGCTGTGTAAATAATGTTAAATTAAATTCAACATCTTTCTCTCTCTCTCTCTACACACACACCGCAAGATCCTGGAAGTCATTAATGTTCAATAATTAAATCAGAATTTCAAACAAAAGCTCAGTGACATGCTGTCGATTCAGCTTCAATAACAATAACACATCCTCAGCAAAGAAAATGAACATGGGAGAACACAAAGCATGGGTATCTTTGTTAGCGACCCTTAAATCTGCACAATTATGAAGAATAGCGGCAGTTTTAGTTTACCTCATATATAAAAGATGTCACTCAAAATTTAAATATAACTTGATGAGCAGCAGTAGATCAAATGCTTTTTGGAAATTCAACAAAGCTGTGAGTCTTTTTTGAAATCAGCGGTCTAGTTATCGTAATGATTCAATTTGTCCTGATGTCCTTGTTCACATCAGTTTTTAATTATTCTGCTAAGTTTTTAATTAATTTGTTTTAAGGCCACTGTGTGCATTTAAGAGTATGGAACTAAATGAAAGACAGACTAAGAGAAAGTGGGGTTGATATTCTTTTGGTTTCTAAATTAATATAGACTCTTGAGCTTTCAAAAGCTCAAAGGGTTCTGCCGTGTCCCTACATTAGAAACGCCAAAAACAGCCTGGCATGGAGGGATAACACATTGGGGCCTTAGCAATGTTTCTTCACTCCTTAAGCCTCGATGAGATCTCCAACATTCTGCTTCTACTGGACCTTGATCTCAAAGAAGAGCTGCTCACTGTCAATGTTTGCGATGGAACGTCATATCTTCACACACAACTATGTAGTAAGTGATGTCTTCTTGTCAGAGATCTCATCAAAACTGAACCAAGTAAACAAGAGTGAATTTATTCCAGTTTGTACACTCAAAACACTCCCTGAGCGGAGGGGCATAGTATGGTCAGAAACTCCCAGCAGAGTCGGTAGCAGCAGGCGCTATAAGTGTCAATGTTTGACTTGAAACTCTGCTCGGGTGTTTTGTCCACAGGGGACATGTCATCTGCGGCATGTCATTAGGGAGCTCCAAAGGAAAATTGGTGCGGTTAATGTTACCAAACATGGTAATAGCGCTAGGCATGGGAACCGTCCATTGAAGACTCGTGGTGAGCCACTTCACAGATGAAGGCAGTGGCTTTCTGTAAACACTGGTCACAGTAATGGCAGCTAACTCTCCACAAAGGAAGAATGGACTCTGTGGGAGCTTCCAGTCAGTTGAATAAAACTATTAAGTATTATGTGCAGATATGGCAGCAGCTGTGCATAGCCATGGAGCAAATAACTTCACCTTTAAAATTATATGGGGTATTGGAGTTCACCTGTCAGCATGAAAAATCGAGTGGACTGGAGAGGTCATTTCCAATTCTGGTGCAGGAGTTTTTGGTCTGAATGACTTGCGAGAGTTCATTTTAAACCTGACTCGTTAGACATTTAAGTCCCCTAAGCATGCAACATTTATTCCTCATAAAATTTAAAGAAGCAGTTGTCTATTTTTTTTTTTATAACAAATGACAACAATGTGAGACAATGTGAAAGGAGTTGCCTGTGATTTTAAACCAACAAATAATACACTCTGCAGGTTTGTGGAGGTTTTTATAGAGTTTCAGTTTATCGTTCTGCTTTTTTATTTTATTTTTGGCACACTCATGATGTTTTTTTAGGAAGGAATTGTTACTATACTTATTTATCATAAAGAAATTATAATGACTCTCTACTACTGAATGTGCAAATAGGCAAAAGTCTGCAAACAGTTCAACTTCATTCAGCTGCCTCCAAGTGGCCCTTAAGTTACTGCAATAAGAAAATGATCTCGTTCCATTATTTGTGAACTTCTTCCAGCTCTTCATTGAAGCTCTATGATGTTTATAGTAAATCAAAAATGAAATCCCAAGAATGCTTTTTTTGGCTGCACAGTTATATTAAAACAACATATACTATGTATGGTGTATCCATTATCTCAAATTCTCACATTTTATTTTATGCATTTTTACTTGGTATCTAACTTTGGGATCTAAATCTGAATTTAAAAGGAAGTTTTGTGAAACTGAACAATGTTTGAATCCATAGCACAAGTTTGCAATAACTGGAATGACCAACAGGCTGAAGGGCTCAAAGAAGCAGGGTCAGCTCCTATGGCTTGAAAATTCAAACCTCTGAGAGTAGTATTCTGGGTGCCTAGAGGGTGATGGTTGCAAAAATGTCTCGGTCCTTCCTCACTGATTTAGTTTCACATAAACTCATAGGACAGGTTGGTACATTACTTTTGCAATGATTTTGGGGCAAATCATATCAGGTCCAGTAGATAAGAGACACCTTGTTAGCAAATACTGATCCCTTTCTAGTCCATATTCAATAACATTTGGATATACTACATAAAGAAGATTTTTAAAAATTCAATCAATCAATAAATAATTCACAAGATTTAAGCTTCTCGTACAATAATATACAATGTCAGTATTAATCCTTTTTCTTAATTACCTGCAAGCTTTGCACCATTTGGTGGAGAGAACAGAGAGCACATAGTCCTATGAATTAGTAAAAACTCTTCTAGGTTCCACAGAGGAAAAGAGAATTCATATCAGAATTCATGTATAAAGTCATGAATTATAAAATATTAAATAATCTATTTACATAGCCTTGGGTGCAGCAACCCATCATCCCATCCACATTCTATGCTGCCATTTCTGATAATTATATCTGAGTGGCCCTTTGCATTTCTAGATAAACCCCTGCAACATAACTAATGCTGTTTACTGGTCGGCCTGTGACATGAAATTATTAAAAGCTAAAAGTATAAAACCTGTAGAAACCTGAGAAATTCATATTCTGTCAGTTAAAATATGATGTAGTGTTGGTTTTCGATCAAAGGTGATTCAGACTGTATAATTTGCTGGCTACTTAAGTGCTACCAGCCAAATTCCATGTTGCTCAAAGACCAAAAGTGCCAGTGTATCACATTACAGGATGCATCAACAGTGTTGTAAAAGCACGTTGCTGACAGAGACTCTCCATATGAATTAGTTAGTTACGTGTTCCCTGTGGCTTGTGGAGTTTTATGGGTGGGGGAGGGCATTAGAAAGGCGTTGCATGTAACATTAGAGTTATTGTGTCTGCTCCCCCTCTTTCCAGCACCTGTCCCAAAAGGCAAATTAATCCCGCAAACCGACCATATCCCTCTCTCCTCTTCTGAGCACAGACATGACACATCTGTCTCAACCATTATCCATGGCCTGACATGTTTCTGGGGCACATCACATGGCAACTTGACATAAGGGATGTCGTTACTGCAGCATTGGGCCTCAATGAAGTAGAAAAAACTTATGCAATGCTTCTTTTATTTTTACACCCACTCTCCCTTCCCCCGTCCCCTCATATCACCTCAATTAAAATTATTTCTTTGAGGTAAAGAAAATGTCAGATTACACTGTAGTTGACAACCCATCTATGCACTTTGAGGTGTAACCATGAAATTGCTTCAGTATCGTGAACTGAATTGCATGCCTTTCTGTCTCTACAATATGTCTTTTGCTATTTCATGATTTTACAAAAACTAAATGTAACCCAGTGCGTGACTGTTCATCTGAAGGCAATGTAGTGCAATGCCCAGTGCTCAGGTGGTGGCTGCCCTGATGAGATGTTGCTGTTGGCTGTTCTCAGTCCAACTAAAAAACATCATCAGTGGCCAATCACAAGGTCATGCCCAGGACCCTGAAGATCAAAACCACAGGGACTGGGCATGTCTGGATAAAGCCCCTTTTCACGCTTACTTACACAAATGGAACAGATGTACATAAATGCTTTGCTTTAAGGGGAAAACATTGCTGTTTTTAATTTGCCCAGCAATATGTTCTTATTCGTTTGCCTCAAACATTTTGGCTGATATTATTTTCAAGTTCTTACCATGTCTTAGAAAAATCTACTCCACCATCAAATGCTGCTGTGGTATGCAGTCACAATGAGAACTATGACAAAGACAACTGAAAGAGGTAACCAGGTTTCTCCTCTGAGGATGAGTGCATACTTTCTGATTTGAAACACAGGAAAACTCATTTTCATTAAGCTCACTTGAACCTTTGAATCGCATCCACTGAAGAAATAATCTGAGCTATATTTGCTTTTATTATTCAAACACACAGAATTTGAATTTATTGCCAGCTTCACATGAAGTATTGGAGTTTGAAACACAGTATATGACTTTTGATGAATACCTAGTCCAAAGGTGTACTCACAAACTAAGGTGCACACACACACACACACAAATACACATCCCAGTCAATCAGAAACAATGTAAGCATATTTTCCTTTCAATTACACACCTGTCTCAAAATTCTGCCTCAGCAACTCCATCATGCATTTCACCGCCACATACCCCCATGCGTGGTGTGTGAGATGTTTAAGTAAAGTACTATAGAAGCAAGAAGAAAAAAAGACCTCAGAAGTGTGTATGTGTGCGTGTATGTATGCATGACTGTGTAAGGGATGGATTATATGGCCCTGTCTCCGGCACCTTTTTCAACCTGCTCAGTGAGCCATGTGCCCGGCCTTGTAAACTGCAGCTCTACTTGATTACTTTGTCAGTCTCCTTAAGTGGCTTTTGCTTTGTAGAGAAAAAATTGAGACATATCAGAAAGAAGATGTCCAACGGAGAGTAGGAAATGCGGGGAGATGACCGCAGACACCTCATCCAAATGAAGGGAAATTATATTTTGCTGCCTTGTGAGTGAATAATGGAGTACTGTATCATCAGGCATGCCTAGCTTTTTCTTTTTTTTTCTTTCTGATGTACTGGGATTACAAACCCAACAACCAGAACCTCACCATCACTTCTGCAGATCCTACTTCTGAAATAACTCCAATGTGTCTTCTCAAAAAGAGCCCTTTGGCATCAGAGATGGAAAAAAATTCAAGCAATTAAGACATATTTAAAACACACTATTCCTGAGGTATCTTTCGAGGACAGGGGAAAAAAGGATGTGTATAGTTAAAATTTCTGTTTTGTGGAGGAATTGAATAAAAGCAGATGACTTCAGACCAGCGCTTTTAAAAGAGCATGTAATCAAAGTGAAACTTGGTCTGTACAATGGTTAAAAATAAAATCACTTTTTGGAAAATTTTCTGAATTGGTGAATCCAGTCAGAGAGTGCCACCCCTTGGCAGAATTAAGTACAAGTTCTTCATACGATCCATCCAAGTGCCAGTCCTCTGCATATGATTCCACCTTATAAAACAAACTCAGTTCATTTGTGAAGTACATAACATGGATGAGGTTATTTCACATTAACATGCACAAAACATACTGTTTAATGTGAACAGAAAGACCATATCACTAAATAGAGCAGCTGCACCAGTGATACAATTGTGATAAGAGGATTTATATGTGCTTAATAACAGGGATACTAATTAAGATTAAACTCTACATTCACTTAAGGAACAGAACTGAAGCACTAATAAGACAAATCCCATTGTTCGATGGAAGAAGGCTTCTGAACCCCCAGGTAACAGTATTTTAATATTATTGCACATCCAGACTTTTGCATTTATTGTCATTAATGCACAGATAAAATTTTTGTTTGTTTTAGTGCATTGCATTTTCCCTAAACATTACCATCCTTAAGTATAATCTGGACAGCCATTCATAAATATATGTAGTTCTTTCATTTGCATATTATTGATGAATGTTGTAGAGGATTGCTTTAGAGCTTATTGATCCTGCGTTACCCACTTGAATTCCTTTGCCCCACTGATGTAAAATGCGGTTGTGGATATACTTTTGCATAAGGAAGCTGTCTGAGATCTGTGATCACACAACACTTTTAGCTGACTGTGTTTCCTTTGTGTATGAAATAGATGTTTCCAGTTCAAATATTACAAGGCTCTGCCCGAAAAGCCCTCTCCACAATCAAAGTGCATTTAACTGTTGTCATGTGAGTTTTAGTGGAAGCTCAGTGTGAACACCTGCTGGTTTACTGTTTCAAGGGCTCATTCTGCTCTCAGATTTATTGAGTCATTGAATACAATGGAGTCTTAGAGTCTGGAGGGGGGTGGGTTATGAATTCCTATCAAATTTTGCACCAGGCCAAAATTTGTCAGATCTGCCTTAGTGGCACTGAGCACATGGTTGAAGTGAGCATAGACTCCATTTTCATTTAATGAGGGTCTGTGTGATACTAAAAGACTATGTCCAGGGCCAAACTTTGATATTATGTATAAAGAAGCTTGTTCTTCTAGCATTGTGGAAATCCCAAAATCAGTGATGCCGCTGATCTCGACAGACAAGGACATGATGAGCTGTATCAGCTTTGCACCAGTGGAGGAGGACAGAGCCCAGAGTCCAGTGACAGGAGCACGGCTGGTAATCAAATAAGACTCATTACTGGTACAAGAAAGAGCCATAATGTTACTGCTCTTTCCAAACTCAGTGCTGACTTAGATATTAATGCCATGTAGTTTCAGAGCAATACACTTCAGAGGATACCAAGAGAACAGGTTTAGCAGAGCATAACGAAACTTGTATTAATCTCCTTAACAACACCTCCAACGGAGATTGGACCAGTTGATGCAAATCAGTAGATTGGAGTAAATTATCTTTTATTTTTGAAAGTATTACTACAGTAGAACAGATCAATCCCACTTCGTCCTTTACCAAGCAGTGCAGACATGTTGGGGACGACGATATAAAATAAGGTTTTACATAGACTTTCGCTTTTGCCACTGTAAATAGTAGCAGGATTATATTAGGGGACTCCAGAAAGCACTTAAAGATTAAAGTCATACAACTGCTGTACCTGCATGGTGACATGACGCACCATGATGGTAATACTGCAACGTGCGTGAAAAAAGATGTTAGTATGTTTATAGCACCAGCTTCAGAAATACAGCCAAGCAAAGACTAGTAAAGACGCTAACTTTTCACAGAAAGTTTACAGCTGTGCATCTACATTTAAAAATAGCCCAGGGTAAACATCACCCAAAGCACTTGATTTTATTGTAGTAACATCAAAATAACTTGATTAGACCATGAACGTCCCATTAACTTCCGTTCAGTTAGTACTGAACCCTGACCCTTCAGGTATACTACCCTCTAACTCTGCTTTGCCGCAAAGTAAGCCCTGGCTGATGGTGGGGATATCCCACATTTGAAGTTGTGGATGGGAAATAACTGTAAAGCCCTGGGTTAACAGAGCTGTAAGCCCCTGGCTAACAGGGCTCTCAACCAAAGGCTAAATATAGAGTGAAAAGTCCTGACGATATTGTGATGTCTCTATCCACTATGTGCTTGTATGTAAGGGAAACAGTACTGTTTTGCAATACGTACAATGTGGTCAGGCAGCACAGTGGCGTGGTGGTTAGCACTGATACCTCACAGCAAGAAGGTTCTCGGTTTGATTCCATCTGGGGCCTTTCTGTGTGGAGTTTGCATGTTCTCCCTGTGTCTGCATGGGTTCTTTCTGGGCACTCCGGCCTCCTCCCACCGTCCAAAGACATGCTTGTTAGATTTATTTTGGATTCTAAATAGGCCTTAGGTGTGAATGGTTGTCTGTTTCTCTGTGCTAGCCCTGTGACCTGTGAAGGCCCGATGACAGCTGGAATAGGCTCCAGCCCCCCCCCCCCCCCCAATAATTGTATTATTATTGGTGTTATGCCAATGTAATTTTTACATGAAATTACACTAATAATTTCACATCCAATGCCATAAAACTGTCAGAGAAATTGTGATAAAAAAATTAAAAGTACAAAAAAAAAATAGTTGAATGCTAATACTGATTATGCCTGCAATAATATTGAAGAGTTTTGTACAAGAGACATATTGCCTTCCATATATTGATAACCATTAATCACAGGATTACAGCCTGGACAAAGTCTGCAACTGATTCCAGGGTCCCAAAAGCGTCCACGTTCACCCCACACAATTTTTGTCTCCATAGTATAATTAATCACTAATTAATTACATATAGTACACTATAGTATAGTAATGTACAGTATAGCATGCATAGGTAGGTTAGTAAAGGAGGTACCATGAATTTCTGCCTTTGTCGTTTAAGAGATTAATGAAACTTTACCTCTTAGGCTTGTTAATTGGGGGAACAAGCCCAATAGTTTTTGTTGTCATTATTATGGACATATAATTAATTTTCTCCAATCGGCCCTTCATTATAGTATTTGCTTGATAATGTCTGTTTAGGGAAATAAATAAAAATATTAAATAAAAATTCACAAACATTCAGCGAGTATTAGACTACGGGGTATGACTGTGATGAGAATATATACATATTGCATATCTGTGATTTTTTTAAAACGTATGCTGCAGTCTTGACTGTATATGGGTATGGTTAGAACTGCAAATTCTGCTTTTTATAATAAATCATTAACATGGAGTTTTTCTTTTGGAAGCATTGAGGAAAATGAAAAGGGCATATCCTAAACTGGCGACTGTAAAGGACACCATTAGGCTTACATTATTTTCATAAAAGCCTTGGCAGTGGCAGTCATACTCTGTGGTTGACTCGAAGAAGAAGAAGAAGAAAAAGAAGAAGAAGAAATGACGGAAGAGGGCGGAGCTATCTCTGCCATATTTCCACCAATAGTGGGCTTGTTTGGTACAATATGAAAATGGCGGCTCTCTGCAGTGAGTTTGGGGATCTGGTACAAATCAAGAAACAGTTAATATCGGTGATATCGCTTTGTAAAGAAAGAGGGCTTTTACACAGCGCGAAGTGGTGAGACCGACAGTGGATAACGTGTCATTAACTGCATGTCTTGTTGCTCTGTTTCCTGATTAACTGACATCTGTGAAGCGCCAAGTTACCTGTGTGTTAGCTACGTTAGCACTGCTAATGACAAGTTTCATTTTAATACATCATATATCGTTAGCTAGCTGTTTACGTAGCATATTAAATATATAACATGTTATGTTGCAAGACTGTCGATAACGTCGCCTCCAGTATGGGCTTAAACATAACCATTTCAAAGGTTTATTATTAGTAGCTGTGTGAAATTAGTTGGTGTTATTCCTTATGCATTACTGGGCTCACTTTGTTGCTCTTGTTCATACTTTTGAGACTTTGGTTTGTTACAGTTGGGATTGCATTTGTGTATTAATAGTGCCCCAGTAATAATACGTTAGCATATGAAACCATACATGCACATAAGCATCTAAGTGTAATGCAGCCATTTTTAATAAACCATGCATTAAATAACGCGACGGGTCATAAATCCCGAGTAAACAGAAACTACACAAAACTGGACGCCATTTCTGTTCTGTCTGCTTAAAGAATGAAAACAATTAACCTAACCAGTCTCTACACAGAACTCTTAAGCCTCAGTAATATCACATGATTCCTGTAATTTCATTTTAGGGCTTCTGAATTGGCATTTGCTTTGGACCCTCTTCCCAAGGATGAATTACCCCCTTCAGTACCATTTACAGAGGTTGTATGTTGTTGTTGTTGTATAAGTTGAATGATGTTTACTGTTATTGTGTTTTTAATTGCTGCAATATCACTTCATCACCTTGAGAAAAATATATATATTTATTTTTTCCTTACAAATGGACCCCAGTGGTTTCTACTGAAATTTTTGAATCAGTTGCATATTTCAAGACTAATTTCTGTAATTTCTATTTTTTTGAGAAAATAAAAATAGTCACAAAACTGACTGAAAATAGCTAGCAAGTATTTTACTGTAGCAGAAGGACATCATATTTGGCATCTATTTAAAATAACCTGTGATGTTAATTATAATGAAAGAAAAAGTCACTCAGTGGAATGATCATGTATGTTTAGTCATTTTGACGATATCTCGATATTAGTGGTCTATATGGCACAGATGAATGAGCTTCAGGATTTGGCTACAATTTTGACTTGCATTAATATTTGATTTTTAGTTTATTAAACTATATATAACAAAATGCAGAATATGATCAGACCTATCCTTTCATAAGTTATACATTTGACCATTAATAAATGATAGATGTCACAAGCAAGTAGTTAAAGATAATAAATACATCATAGAGAAGTTGCAAGGCAGTCATTGTTGCATACGTAGTGCCCTCTACTGGCAGTATTTTAATATAGAAAGGGAAATGGATGGTAATCATCTGTAGCTAATACAGTTGCTACAATGAAAACCGTTTTGTGATTTTCAGTGAGAGGAATCTTTTTCCCGTGATGGGAATAACTTGATAAAAACGAATTACTTTTGCATTTTCTGCCCCAAATACAGGAAGATGCACAAGACCTGGATGCACTTACACTGGCCAAATCATACTTTGACCTGAAAGAATACGATCGTGCCGCCTACTTTCTGAAAGGTTGCTGCAGTCAGAAGGCTTATTTCCTCTATATGTATTCCCGCTATCTGGTAAGGTTCTGTAGCTATTGAGCTCATCCACATCCTTTGATCCTTCATCTAATTTCACAACAAGACAGCTTTTACTTTGATTGCTGTACGTGTGAAACATATTGATAAGTATTCTTCTCCATCTTCAGTCAGGGGAGAAAAAGAAAGACGATGAGACTGTGGACAGCCTGGGTGAGTACTTGTCTGTTTCGACTAATAAAAGATAACTCAGAGTTCTGCTCTCCTTTTTCGCTGAACTTTTTGAATTTTTATGTGTTCAGGTCCTTTGGAGAAGGGTCAGGTGCGCAATGAAGCTCTGCGAGAACTAAGGGTTGAGCTCAGTAAGAAGCACAACGCAGGAGAGTTGGACGGCTTTGCCCTCTATCTGTAGGATTTTCTTCCTAAGTGTACACACTTTTCTGACATTGTGCAGAGGAATAGGATGGATTGCCCTTGAACTGTACCTTATTTATGTGTTTAAATACTCAGGTATGGAGTGGTTCTTCGAAAGCTGGATCTTCTGAAGGAGGCAGTGGAAGTGTTTGTTGAAGCAGTTCATGCACTTCCTCTTCACTGGGGAGCATGGCTGGAGCTTAGTAACCTTGTCACCAATATTGAAATGGTAACAACCGATGAAACTGTAGAAATTCATTTATCCATGTCCACATTAACCATTTAAACCCATAAATCAATCCTGAAAAAGCTGATTTTAAACTTTGTGTCAAAAGTATTCTTTATATTTTCAAACAGAATTAAGACTGTCCTAATGTTCACCACTTTTTGAAGCTCAGTCCTCCTGATGTAGTTCTATCTCATCTGTTCTGTTTTTCCTCAGCTGAAGTCACTGTCTCTGCCAGACTGCTGGATTAAAGACTTCTTCATGGCCCACATGTACACAGAGCTGCAGATGATTAAAGAAGCGTTGCAGAAATACCAGAACCTAATGGATGCTGGTTTTTCCAAAAGCACCTACATCATCTCACAGATCGCTGTGGCCTACCACAACATCAGAGGTTTATTTTTTAATTTCCAGTAAGAATTTAAAATGTCAGTGTGAGCAGGATAAATCTTTACAGCAATTTGTCTCTATTTTTTCCAGATATTGACCGAGCTTTGGCTCTGTTCAATGAGTTGAGGGAGCAGGATCCGTATCGAATCGACAACATGGACACATTCTCTAACCTGCTATATGTCAAAGTAAGTTTTTCATTTATAAAGTTATTGGATATGATTCAGTTGGTATGAAGTGGTTTGCAAGAAGACACTGTTTGAATTATCTCCAGAGTTCATTGGTTTGCGGAGGATCAAAGTCGAGGAAAAAAAACTCATATAACAGATAAATTTTTTGTTAAACCAATAAAATGACTGACGGTTGCATGCTTCCACAGAGCATGAAACCAGAGTTAAGCTACTTGGCCCACAACCTGGTGGAGATTGACAAGTACAGAGTGGAGACGTGCTGCGTTATTGGTAAGCATTGACTTAATTGGGTCAAATCTTGGCAGCAGTTTTTAAAATGAAGGGCCATGAGCTGAGAAACTATGTTATGAGTTAAAAAATCAATTGTTTATCATTTGAAATCTAATCTATAATATTTATAGCTTCACACTTGCCATACATTTCTGTTATTCTCTTTATGGACATATTGTGAACATAAACCAATATTTTCTACACTGGTGTTATCCAAGTCATTTGTCTCACCCACAGGTAACTATTACAGCTTGCGCTCTCAGCATGAGAAAGCAGCTCTCTACTTCCAGCGGGCCCTTAAGCTGAACCCCCGCTGTCTCGGTGCCTGGACCCTCATGGGCCATGAGTACATGGAAATGAAGAACACCTCGGCTGCCATTCAGGCCTACAGGTCAGACTTGATATCCCACTGTGTTGCTCAAAATATGAATGACAGATTTTATTCATTACGAAACTTTTCACACAAGTGTGGAGTTTCATATCAGCGCTATTGTTGTTCCCGATGTTTTTCTATCAGACATGCCATTGAAGTGAACAAGCGTGACTACCGTGCCTGGTATGGTCTGGGTCAGACATATGAAATCCTCAAGATGCCATTTTACTGTTTGTACTACTATCGGAAGGCTCACCAGCTCAGGTATGGGTTTCAACCAAATAAAAGGCATCTTATGTTTTAAAGACTGAAAACTATTTTAAACAAAATCTGTTAAAATACATAATAAAAAATACATCACGGTTTCATTTTCTTTTCTAGACCTAATGACTCACGCATGTTGGTTGCACTGGGTGAAAGCTATGAAAAACTGTCTCAGCAATTCGAAGCCAAGAAGGTACACATATTCCAGCTTTGAGTGACTCGCAGTTTGTGCAATAAATTCACTGACTTTGATTTACAATCATGACATATTCTGTTTTTGTTCAGTGTTACTGGAGGGCATACTCTGTCGGAGATGTAGAAAAAATGGCTCTCCTCAAACTGGCAAAGTAAGTTATTATCACCCTGTCCTGACTCTGAGATGAACAGAGGAAGTACACCAATAAACAGATTTTATGTTTTGCTTTGATGTTTTGAATGAAGCTGTGAATGAAGCTTTTTTTTTCACCAAAAAAAGCTAAAAGTGAAATGTTTTTCTTTGACAGGCTCCATGAACAGCTGAATGAGTGCGATGATGCTGCCCAGTGTTACATGCTGTACATCCAAGACATTTTCTCCTGTGGGGTAAGGATTTTAACACACAACACGCTTGTCCTCAGTATACTGTGTTATATTTCCAACTGACTGAACTTCACATTTGAATTGGAAAGCTGTAGGCCAGATTTTCTTCTAAAGCCCGAACACATAGAGATTGGCTCGTTGCTTGTTGCTTAATAGCTGAGTTAGTCACTAGTGGATGGCTGTGGTCTCCCAAGTAACCTTCATGCATGTTTCCCAGACCAAATGTTTACAAAAAGCAGGACATAAAATTGTTGCTACTGTATGGATGGAGCTCCATCTTCTTGCCCTCTGTTTGAAAAGAAACACTGCAGCTCCATCTGGATTTACCCAACTTTCTTAGCCTGCCATCAGCGTGGTGAATTTAGTAGGAACCATAGTTGCGAATGAGGTTTCCTCATACTAAATGTTTGGGGAACTCAAACTTGCTGCCAAGCCGCCTCATCTTGCCTAAGGTTTGTTTGCCCATTGGCCATAACTTAATGAATCTCAAAATGTTATGTCACCTCACTGGGGCTAGTTCATTCCTGTGTGTTCAGCCCATAGAGTGCGTATTAAATATTTTACACAGTCTATGGTCCACCCATTGAAGGGGGTCGAGGCTGTTTTAGACTGGGCTAATTATGATCATACAGTCGATGTAATTTCAACTTTGTAGCAATTGAATGGAAGACATTTTTAACAATCTTGTCCTGCCAGGAACAACTGGAGCATGCTGAGGTGAGCACAGCCCTGCGCTACTTGGGTCAGTACTACTTCAAGAACAAGCTCTACGATGAGGCGTCCCTCTGTGCCCAGCGCTGTTGTGACTATAATGATGTAAGTGTTTTCCTCCATAATCTGAGCACCCTGTTCTAGTTACTGCAGTAACACTAACTTATGTTGGTCACTCTGTAGGCACGTGAAGAGGGAAAGGCTTTGCTGAGGCAGATCTCACAGGTCAGAGATCCCATTGAGACACCATCAGCGGATATGTTCACTCCGCTCTCGAACAACAACACTCCGGTCCGGAGAGTGTCTCCTCTGAACCTCATCTCCTTTACACCCTGATAAATAAGGTTTTTCTAAGTACTGATGCTGTATACATGTAAATAGTTTGAATAAAGCATACATGCTATGCAACAAACATTTTTCTTTGGATTTTATGATGTAGTGCAGTTTAAAAAGTGACTGTAGTAGTCTGAGTATAAACAAATTTTATTGTGAAAAAAGTAATAAAAAAAAAAAGCAGTGTTGAGAAGTTGCATAGGCTGATTACACAAAGAAAACACACACACACACGCACTATTACCTTGTAGTCATTCAGCCACTGAATAGGTTTTTAAGTTTTTGGATAACTATTTTTGGCATGACCATGACTTAACTGCACTGCAAAAAAGTGCATACATAAAAATAAAGTGATCAGCGATTGTAACTGTTTTGCATAATATCGCAAACTCGGAATACCTCAGTACTTCCCCCTACGAGGGGTGGTTAGAAGGCTGGGAGGAGGAGACTGCTGGTGTGACCGCAAAATCCGCAAGTAAGGAGTATTATTTGCTTCTGCAGCAGCAGCAGCAGCCATGTTTTTACGTGTAGGGGTACGCGTCGGGAACAGAGACTGGAAAAACTTCTGTTTTTGCGGAGGCTGGTTTTCAGAGTCACACAGCGTGTTGGCCCCACAGCCCCTCTTCTTGCAGGAACCTGGTGTGGTGGAAGAAGCGAAACCTGAGGGGGCCACCGGAGGACGGACGACCTGACTCTGGGCCAGGGTCTCTGCTTTCTGCTTTAAGTCCGCTTTTACCAGCATCATGTTATTCTGGAGCTCCAACAGGATGTGGTCCTAAGAAGAAGTCAGTCGACAGGGTTAGATAAGACCGCAGAAGTGAAGGATAAGGTGGGAGGTCAAGTGAAGGGAGAGAATGTGAGGCAAAAAGCCACATGCTCTAGCACAGCAACCACCTGGTGCAGATGTTAGAAGTCTAAATTTAGTTTTGAAGCTGTCTGTGCATCAAGGATTTTAATGAGTTATGGGAGAGAAAAAATATTTTAACATGAGAATTCCACATAGACATTTATTTAAGAAAACTAATCAATAGTGCTTCTCTAAAGTTAGCATATTTAGCATCAGTATGAAAAGATATTTACTGCCAACTGTAAATTAAATCTTACATGTATTTTCTTGATTTAATATATTTTACATCTTCAGCAGAGTAAAACTGTTTATATCGAGTTTTTTTTTGAATATGCTGAATGTTTCTCATTTCAGAACATGGAGAAATTTCGTCTCAGTTTACAAATATACATTCTCTACTAGTTTGCGGTGGTTGTACCTGTTTGGCCAATGTTTCATCTGCATATGTTAGTTTGTGGCGCAGCTTTTGCCCTCCGGTGTTGTGGCAGCAGGCTCTTTCACTAGACTGAAGCTCCGTCCCCAGCCTCTGCAAATCCAGGCGCAGTTGACGCAGGTTCTGTTGGAAAAAGACAGAATTTCAGCATTTCTGAGAGTGAGTCTCACGTGCAGTGAAAATGAAAGTGCCTTTTTCTAGTGTAGCGGTAACTCACCCTTTGACCTTCGTCCAGCTTGCGGTCAACAACACGTGTGAGGTGGCCAGTTGAACCTGGAACTTCTAGCTGCATCTTCAGCTTTGTCAGCTCTGCACAGGCAAGCAGAACCAGACAGTTAGCTACCGTTAACAACGGCATCACTTTAACACAATCAGCGCAATCAAACCACCTTGGGACTTGGTAAACAGTTCAGCACGGCACTGGTCGAGCTCAGCACGCAGCCTGTTGATTTCTGTCTGACTATTGAGGCGCTGAGAACGTCGAGGGCCCTCAGAGTCTCCCACTGGTGCTGGCACAGGGTCCACTTCACCTTTCTTCTTTTTTTCTTCAAGGGCAGCGGACAAAGCTTCAATCTCCTGATCACGCTCCTATGACAAAGGATGAAAATTCATGCAACTCAAATTCAAATATGTCTGAGCAGATACAGCATCAACATTAAAAATAAAACTACGTTGTGCATGGTCGCTGCTTTTGGGGATGGATCTTATTCAGCCAAATTGTTGATTCTCCAGATAATGTTTGTAGTGAAACCACAGCACTGGAATAGACAATGCTTTAAAGCACTGCAGACTTTGCTCATCATCGAGTCTGACCTCCAGTTCCTCCTTGTAGTATGTCCTCAGATGTTTCTGCAGGTTGGCTATCTTGTCATCGCATCTTTCTTCCATTATAGCCCGCTCAGCCTCCAAGGACTCTCTATGGAGTAACAAGACGTCACAGTTTAGCATCAGTAGTAATCGCAAAGTCCAGCATTTTGTTATTTCATGATAAAATTTAATGTTAAAAGAAAATCTTCCTGCTTTCTTTTAAAAATGAATGCAAAAACAAATAATACTATGTTCCTCTCAAATTACTATTACTAAACCACTGCTATCAAGGTCAATTACAAGGATTTGCCAGGTTTTGGATATAAAACGCTGCTAAACTTGCTTTTATTATTTGCGCATACTGGCGTGTAGTTTTAAAAGGCAACTTTTAAACCCAAATTTTTCCTTTCAGAGCACACACACCTGAAATCTTGTTGCATGTTCGAGATAACCTCCATCATCTCAGAAACGACTTCCTGTCTCACATTGGCCTCAAGAGCCTCTTTCTCCTCTTGCTGGCGCTGCACCTCTTTCTTCAGGACATCTATGGCCTGCAGCAAAGCCTTAGTAAAGTACAGTCTACTGTTAGTACAACGGACATTTGCTGGTTTCTGGCTTACTTTAAATTGTTCTAAACAGTGCTTTCCACACAAAAAAGGTTATGAAGACTGATAAGAATATAAAATATTTAGCACTAATACGGGAGGCATAGGATGTTACCTCCGTATTCAGCGTGGTGATATCTCCATCTTCAACATCGCTTTCGTCCTCTTCCTCTTCCATCACTGTGCTTTCAACACCGTAAGCTGCTGGCTCACGAAGTAGAGACAGGATGTAGGCCACTCTGGTCTTTGTGGATGGGCCATGGACAAGCTGAAATGAGAGATAGCACATTTTAATTCTCTCTTATCCCTGGATGCAACATTAAACCAGTCACTCTAAAAAGATTAGTTTGATGTACAGCGTTTCTTACTTGGGTAGCAATAGCAGAGAATTTGAGGGCCTGGAGGGTCTCATCGTAGATGGATGCACATGGATTGATGTTGACCACCATGCTGGATGTTCCTAACCCACAGAAAAAACCCTGCAGGACTCGGGTCAGTTTGCTGTTCCTAAAGGGCACCACCTGAGGGGGTCGTGACCTGTGGGTTTATTAGAGAAGTTGCTTAAATATATTTTAAGCAAACAACTTACATCTTAATGACATTCTGCGCCAGTAAACTTGGTTTTGATATGGAACAATATTGTAATTATTGCACAAGAAGAATTAAAACTTTTAAAACATACTTGTTCTGGTTGTGCCTCAAGGCAGTGATACAACGTCCCAGTGTTAAGAGGGAGGTGTTGATGTTATTGGCCTCCTTCATCCTTTCACCATTGCGCTGATCTTTACAGCGTTCAGACCCAGCCAAATCACACACAGTCAGTCTACAAAGGAGACAATAGAAGCCATGTTATCATTTATACGAACACAAGTCAACGGAAAACTAAACAGAATTGATACTTAGACAAGGTAACATTAATTGAACTTACTCACTGACGTGCATGGCCTGTCCTAAATGTGCCTCTGGGTGGATGTGCACAACACGGATAGAGAAGATGCTGTGGCTAAGGTGAGAATTTTAAAATCAGAGATGCAGTAAGTCAAACAAATCAGTCAAGCTAAATAAAAATGTAGAGAGGCAAAGGTTTGATATGCTCCTACCTGCGGCTTGAGTTTTGGTTGAGATGAGTGCTGGCGAAGCTCTGGTTGCGATGTCCAGCTCTCAGAATCCTCCAGGCTTCTTCAGCGGTGTGGACCTGGATCCAGGTGAGGTCTGATACAGCAAGAAAAATTAGCTACAAAATTAGGTTACTGCAGTATGAGTAGCAGCAACAACAACAAAAGGCTTATGAGCCATTCTACAGTGACGTTGTCTGTCAGCCAAGCCATCAAATGTAGTATAGACATCATTCCTGTGAAAGAGTCATTATTACCTTTCACATAGGCGTTGCCCTGCTTGTCATCGCTAAGCCGCAGTGTCACTCTTTTTCGGGGCTGCTGGGAGGGTGAAGTGTCCAGTAAGTCATACAGGAACTCATTGTAGATCTCGTAGAAGGACACCCAGATGGAAAACTGCACCCCTTCCTCTAGGTCGTCCCCTCCACTGTGTGAAAGGCTGTCAGGCTCCAGACAAACACTCTCAGTGTCTGCAGAGAGATGAAATAAAAATCAGTGTAAGATGCGTTTTTCCTTTAATGCATATAATAAAGGCTTGCCCCTAAACTCAATATACTGCTGTCCCCATCACCTTCAAGCTGGGTGGCAATGTTACTTGTAGAAGAGAGTCCTCCAACTCCACTGTCCCAGACTGTAGTGGTACCACCTCGACGTGAAGACTGATTTTCATCCTGCAACATACAAGAGGAGTTCATCAGCTGTCACGCTGTCATTTGGTGCATTGTTATAAAACATTAATTCACATAAATTAAGCCAACTATGAAAATGTGTGTAAGAAACTGAAAAGCAGGAAGCATTGTCATCCAAGAAGCGGATACAGTATCTAGTTGGGATCAATCAATATTTATCACCTCATTTGGAATAGGGCTAAAACTACGAGTATATAGACATCATAGAACAATGGATCTGTGCAATATAACTTGAAATATTCTGGGGACGTATGCAAAATTACTAAAGTATTGTCTAACACTGTCAGGTGCATTATATGGCACCCTGAGTTACTGTTTGGCTTACACTGAAGAAGAATGAATTCTTGTCTATGTTTGAGTTCAGGATAAGTTTTGAAGAATGGCACTCAAAGGACCAGGAATATAGGATTGAAATATACTTAAGTATATCCATATACTGTACATTTAACATTACTAATGTCCTAGACATTACACCAT
This sequence comes from Chelon labrosus, assembly GCF_963514085.1. Taxonomy (NCBI): domain Eukaryota; kingdom Metazoa; phylum Chordata; class Actinopteri; order Mugiliformes; family Mugilidae; genus Chelon; species Chelon labrosus. The sequence goes on along the minus strand of NC_140350.1, from coordinate 2,048,628 downwards.
GTCTAGGACACATTGTGGTAACAAGGAAAATGCATTTTTCATTTCAGACCATCACATATTTTTACCTCTTTTAGCAGAGAGTTTCTGCGGATTTCTTCCACCCTGACTTCACCGGGTTCAAGCTTCCTCACATCCCGATACAAGACAGGCTTCAGGTCCATTGCACCATAGAGACGACCCTGCAGCTTCCTGAACAGAGACCCTAAAGCCCGGGGCAAGAGGCCAGCCTCTCGCCCGCAGCCTGCAGTTCAAATAATTGGATAAGTAAGATTTATGTTTTAAACATGACTACATAAAATAAACGAAATAAACATTAATTAAAAGGTCAGCATCTACAGCACACCCACTTTGCAAAGCTGCACATAAATGTCACAGTGAAATCTGAGCTCATGTGTCCCAGTACTATTAATAAGAGGAAAATCTCACCCTGAATGGTGTAAGTCTTTCCAGAATTGGTGACACCGTAGGTGTAGAGGAGTCGGTTATTTCCTTGAAGCACATCTTTTACCATGTTCTTCATTGTGTTCTCATAAAACTGTTGTTGTGTTGTCTCTGGACCAAAAATCTATGAAAGAGAGTAATGATGGGTAAAAATTAGAAATATTATTAAGGACCCCTTTGGATCTGGCAATCTTGGAATTTATTATTAATGGCACTAATTTCCCTTTAGCCCATATTTACCAGCAATATTGCCAGTGCTTGTGAGAAACTACTTGTTTATTTACCTCTACCAAACCAACCTGGTTTGCAAGTTGGCAACTATTTCTACGTACAAGCAAATGAGGTAAACAAAATGACTATCCTACCTGTGAGAAACTGAATTTGTGAATGCTCTGCGTAATGCCCCTCTCTGCTGTCCTCATGTTCTGAGAGTCCTTTGGAGCTTGGAGCAGCAGGGTCTCTTCATCTTGGATAGTCACACAGCCCTAAAACAGAAGTGAACCTTAAGCACAGAGCACAGGTGTACTGAAAGTAATAAATCTACATATTAACAAACGGAGAAAAAAAACAGCCACAGGAAAGACTTGTTTGTGATGCTTATTTTACCTGCTCTTCTCCTCTGTCTTTCTCCAAGTCAGTAAGTGGCCGAATGCGCAGATAAACCTTCACCCTCTCTGTGGTCCCTTCATCACTGCTTGCAGATTTGACTGCTGGTTTCTAAGTGCACAAATTGCAAATAAACATGAAAGATTGTAAATCTAGAACCATCAATGAGCCAATTAATGGAAGAAAGATGACAACAAGTCACTGTGTAAAAATATAGGTTTGCATTCAACATGTTTTATTACACCTTAGAAACCACACGGTTTACAAAACTCCACACTGCAATACAAAACACTGCACACTCCTGCTGACTCTCACCGGTTCTGTAACAGATGTCCGGGTGTCCAGACCAGGCGAAATGACAGAGATCTCAGGTAAACGTGGCCTGGCCAGGCCTCCGTGCTCTGATGCAGTAGACTCAAACACACCCACTTCTTCCTCCACATCAAAGGGGAATCCAGACGGAGAAGACAAAGATAGCGCCATGCTTACCTATTACAAAAGAAAACAAATATTTGAGAAGAAGGTAATTGCAACATATTGTAAAGCCAGCATGGCAAAACCATGTAATATTACTTTGCAAATAAGCTCAGGATGGGGAAGTAGCAGGAAACAACATGAAGACATTGACAAATACCTTATTATCTCAGTAAAGCCCTTCTAAACTTGTCTCACACACAAATATGAATGTATTTAATAATGAGGTTGCTGTTAACTGAAGAATACTGTCAAATAGTGAATCTTTCTATGCAGTAAGTATGCCATCTTCAGGCGGAGTTAAGAGTGGTAGGTAAAATAAGGGTGTGTAGTGAGACAAGCTGAGAAAACACAGAACCAATGAAGACTAGTCTGCCCTGTATGACCAAATAATCCCTCCTTGAGCAGTCAAACAGGAAAATGATTGCCCAGCCCCACAAGTGTAGTATTTGTGCAGAAGTATTGGGCCTGATGTTCTTTTAGTTTGAATATATTAGATCACAGTTATCTTGCACTGTGTAATTGAAAGCACATAAACAATCTCAATAAATCTCAAGCAATTTCCCTTGTGGATGAATAAAGTAAAGTCTATGTCATTTGTATAATTTGTAAGTATTAGGCTACACAGTTAGCTAAATTGTTTAATGTGTATTGCCATTTCTCATTGTTTTTGAAAACTAGGGCACTAAATTTATGTTAAACAGAATTAATCTCGAAATATCTGAAGCACACAGCAAGTTTTCCAGGTAACAAGGAGGATCCCTCCTGGAAGAGGGAGAGAATAGTCAGACAATGCTGGCAGATATTACACTGGGCTTAACAGCTGAAGTGAACTTTACGAAGATGTTTCATTCCAGTTTACATTAGCTACCATGTACTTCATGAAAACTATTCAATGCGAGGGCTTTTAACCATTTAACCATTTAACAAAAAGCCGTGTTCAAGTTTGAAATGCTTGAAAATCGTGTAGAGCCTGTCACCGCCTAATTGCAACAATGCTAACGCTGTTGGCTAATGTGTTTTTAATTCTAGCATTTATGACTGCAGTTAAGCCGTGACAAAACATTATACCTTGTTATAACATCGGAAGACCTACCTTTTAGAAAAGGTGCAAAGTGCGACGAACGCCTGCTTTCCAGTAAGTTAGTAGTCTAAAATGTTCTCTGTGGATCGCAGCAACCTCAATATTTGACTTATCTAAGCAGGAGTTACTGGATTAAAAGCTGATTTGCCTGATAACGACTCTTTCTGCGTCTCGTTTCGTTGCTCTCCTCGCTCTCTGACTACCAGGTAAGACGACCAAACAGACCACATTTGATTTTTGAACAATGCGCTTCCGCTGTTGAGCGAGTCTCTGATTGGCTGAAACGCACAACTAGCATCCGCTGATTGGCTAGCACTGTTTCACATGGTGTGCCATGTAAATCCCGCCTACTTAAACAGAGTGGCCTTTCACGAGTTCCTATCACGTGTTGTAAACATTTTTTTTTATTTCCTCAACATACTGTATACTTTGCCTTGGATGTGCGGTTGGCATGTGTTTGAAAGATTCACACAAGTTATGTAAACAAACGAAATGAAAGAAAGAAAGAAAGAAAGAAAGAAAAACCATGGTATGATCAACTATGGAAAACACAGAGGACTCAGTTACAAACACCATGTTTATTTCAAAATAAAAAAGTTGCACTTTGCAAGTATTATCATTATTAAACACTGTTTAATAACACAGAGGGCCAAAGTGGATGGGTGTATAAGGAAACAAAAAATACTACATATTTCATATACACACACATATATATATGAAAATATGAAACAGCTAAACACCATAAAAGGAAACACATCAAATGTAAACACAACTGGTGGCCAAACAATTAAGTACAAGATCCTAATTTTCTTACAGCATTTACCTCCAAAGCGCTCTTTTGGATGGAACTAATAATATTAGAAAATACTCCTTGCAAAATCTTACACATGAAGCTTCATGGAGGAATGATAACAGAGGTTAATTTAGATGTCAAAAGCAGTAAAATAACATACATATTACTATGACATTTATGCCCAGTATGACAAGTTTATTTATGTTTAAGCATTCAGTTTTGAAAGTTTACATTATTTAATCAATAATGTGATATGCTTTATTCATTCAGATCTTGTCCAGTTTCAGCGTTTTGCTCCAGAGTGGTGATGATGCTGTGAATTTCAACTTGATTGTGTGAAGTTTTAAGTCTCATTTTCTGCACACTGTGCTGAACACCATAAGAGAAGTAGATAATTAAACCTGTTTAAAAATAAAAAGACAACAATTATGGTCATAATCACACTGTTACATATTTTGCACATTTAATTTAAATAGAAATCTGTATTTTATGTGGATATTCTTCACATACCTACTGCCATCCATACTGCATAGCGGATCCAGGTGTCTGATCCAAGTTGAACCATAAGATAGACATTGACAAAGGTGCTAAAAGACGGAAGAAATGGCACAAAAGGAACCTGTAGATATGAAAGAGTAGACTTTCATTAAAGACTTAAAGAGCAATTGAAAATAATACTGTGTTGTTAAATGTGCTCCCAGTTAATTAGCACTTAACATGGCATACCATGAAAGCAGCTTTGCTTGTACTTTGTGGTTGTCTCCAGATGATCAGGACAATGAGGACTAGCATCAGTACAATCACACATACACAAAGTAAACTCCACCACTGAAGAGCCTGCAGGGAGTCTACAGCCCCAGATAGGAAGAGGCTCAGGATGATAGCTAAAAAGACTGGGGAACATCCATAATGTCAATTCCAATAATCATTAACAATGAAAATCATGTTTTTACAGTATGATATTTAAGGAGGATATTTAGAAAATCACTTACTAATAGAAACAGTTAAAACAGACACATTTTTTGATGTCCGCGTGGTGGCTTGTGAAGGAGGACATAATAATCCACTAAGTGTAAAAGATTCGGCTTTGCTTAAACTTGGGTCCTGATTGCCATCAACTTGGTACCTGCAAAAATAATCAAATACAAATGAATGTGCCACATTCACACAACATTTATTTCTAAAAACTGCCATAGATGAGAGCTAAACAGGGCTTTTACCGTAGGTATATGTTTATAACCTTTATGTTACATTCTGCTTTGTTGTTTTTCCCGGTTCATGTTCATTTTTTGTCTTTAATACAGTTTAATATTAATGTTTTCAATGCACTTCATGTCAATGCCTTCTGATTTCATTATCATTTGTTATTTTCAGCAACTGATTCAAGTGGAGAAAACATGGATTCTTCATTTGGAAACTATACTGTACTTGCAAGCTTTTAAAAAATTCAGTGTTTGATTCTAGTGAAGGTGTGAATGAGGAAGGGAAAGATAAAGGACATGCTGAAAAGAAATTAAGGAGGTTGGTATCAAGCACTAAAATCTAGCCAGTCACAGCCAGTTTACAAAGCCAGTGTACTTCTTGTGCCTGTCCCAAGCCAGATAAATGGAGAAGGTTGTGTCAGGAAGGGCATCTGATGTAGAAACTTATTTTTATGTCAAATTAGAAATGCTAACCACAAACATGACTTCTATACCAGATTGGTCGTGGCCTAGGTTAACAACGACTGCTATCAGGGATATTGACCTATGTAAGGAAACAAAGGACCTCTCCCTGGTGACCTGGATGACTGACCACTGTTTGTTAGACTACAGTGTATGTGCATCTGCTGTGGAAGTATTTATCAACCAAATAGTTCAGCATCAAGAGGAGTTATTTCATTATTTCACCAAGATTAGAGTAAGAATACCATGTGATAATGACAACAATTCTTACCTTAATATGAGAACACATATGGCGACAAGTGTGTAGGCAAAGAGGGTTCCAATTGACATCATGTCAACCAGTGCCTTCAGGTCAAACAACAAGGCCATGATAGCTGCAAAGTCATAATTCACACAAACATACATCCTTTCTGTAATATCTTTATTGTACGATTCTCCAGACTTATGTTTATTCTCATTTGACTAACTACCACAAAAAAAATCCTCATATGTGCAAACATACGTGGCAATAAGATTCTAATATTGATTCTAATTTTACCTGCTACAACCCCAGATGCCAATGTAGCTATGACAGGACTTTGTCCGTCACTCATTTTACTGAGAGGTCTAAAGAGCAGCCCATCCCTGGCCATGGCAAAGAGAACACGGGGCATCGGGAACATTGATCCTAGAAGGCTGCAGGAGAAAATCAAATAACTCATCAACAATCATTTAAATGAAGTGAATACTATTCAAAGATATATTGAACTGCAATGATTGCTAATTTAGTTTTAGTTAGTAGAGAGTGTTGGATTTGGCTTGCTGTGTTTCATACCTTGTTGACAGTGCACAGAGAGATCCCACAGCCACTGCATACTTTGCAGGGTCCCAGCCGATGTATGTAAAGGCTGCAGGCAGTGGGCTGTGAACGCTAAGTATATAGTATGGCATCATAAGAGTCAGGGCAGCAGACACACCAAAATAAGCCAGGAAGCAGATGAGGAGGGACACCACAATCCCAAGTGGGATCGACTTCTGAGGGTTTTGAACTTCCTCTCCTAAAGAAGAACAAAACTTGTTGTTCTAATGCTGCATTTCTTTTCATTCTCCTTCTGCAATTGACCATTGTTTTTACTGGCTTTACATCTCAAGAGTTATGCAATGAGCGGATACATTGTACCTGTTGTGGCAATGCAGTCAAATCCAACAAATGCATAAAAGCAAGTGGCTGCTCCCGCTAATGTTCCCTGAAAGCCAAAAGGGAAAAAATCCCCACTGCCATGTCTGCTGGTTTCATTCAAGAATGTGTAGTTTCTGTGAAGAACACACACATGTTGTTATATGGTCATGCAAGCAGCTTGAAATGTAAAAATGCAAAAAATAGTCCATACTCATATCCATTTAGGAGAGTATCTTCATTGATGTACCAGTTGTTGATGTCCCCCTTTATAAAGCCAGCCAGGATGACAAACACCAACACTAGGATGTTAACTGCTGTAAAAACCTTGTTTACAATGGCTGACTCTTTAACACCAAATGCAAGGATCCCTAGAAAGAAAACACATACAAAATGTAAAGTTACACACTTTAGTCAAAGATGTATTCTGAATTGTGATCATATACATATACAATCAATCTCTTGTGGTTAGTTATGTACCCATAAATGTCAGCAGTACAAACATTTTGCAAAAAGCCATAGGCTGGTGGAATTTGCTTCAATATCGACAAAGGTTGATGTACAGATGTAACAATGTTATGTAAATACAGAGAGCTGTGTGAATTGCCTCCTGCAAACCTTCTACCATCATACTGGCCCCAAGAATCTCACCGTCAGCACCGGTGCTCCCCTGGGATGTGCTCCCTGCATCAGTGCATCTCCTTACTATTAAACCCCTGAACATCACAGATGACTCTGCGGCCATCAGAATCATCCAAGATGACAACTACGTATCGACAAAAGGGTTGGAGGGCAGGTGTTCTGGTATAGACAGAACTACCTCTAAATGAACACACTTAAGATTGCAGAGAAGACAGTAGGCTTTATTAGTAACCCCTTAATACTAATACCTACTTGATGTTTGTTAACACTCTTGTGGTTATGGCTAACACTCTTAACCATCAAATCAATTCTGATTATGAAACTTGCCTGCCAAGAGCATTATAAGACCAGCTGCAAAGAAGTCTGGGTAGGGAGCTAATCCAGGTAAATCCATCGCAGCCTGTTTGCCCAGAGAGTTGGCAATGACATTTCCAATGAGATCATCGAAAGTCCCACTCCATGCTCTGGCTACACTTGAAGTCCCTGAAAAACAGAAATAGATACAACAGGGGCAAACTCTAAGAGACAAAAAAATAACATAGTCAAAGCAGTGAAGACAAAGATAACAAGGCAAAACCTTTCAAAGATGACAGCATCCATCACACACATTGCATGCATGCAGAAAGACATTGTCGTTACCTATGATGTAAGACAGCAACAAGTTCCAGCCAGTGATAAAAGCCCATATCTCGCCCACAGTCACATAGCTGTAGAGATAGGCAGAGCCAGTTTTGGGAACACGAGCTCCAAATTCAGCATAACACAGTCCTGCGAATACGGAGGCCACGGCTGCTATCAGGAAAGAGATTATGATACTTGGCCCAGCCACGACTCTGGCCACTTCCCCTGCCAGCACATACACACCGGCCCCAAGCGTGCTGCCAACCCCAAGAGCCACCAGGTCTAGAGTGGTAAGGCACCTCCGAAAGTTGGACACTTCACCATCAGGCTCCAGAGGTTTCCTCCGGGACAGGCTCTGCAGGAACAGCAGTATCTTTGTACCAGGCATCTATTAGTTGAGATATTTTGAATTAATCACGAGGATTATTCAAGTCAAAGCAATACAAATATAAGTACGGACTCAAAATATATTGTTAAGACACTCAGGAACAGCCTGTAGTCTGAGTCATTGTGTAAATGTCAAAAATAACAAAAAGTGACAGTCAAATAAGCTAATTTAAAAGTTCAGTATCATAGATAGCAGATTTTTTTAATAGTTAAATTAACAACTATAATCAAAATTGATGCCATAGTACATATGAGGCAGTGTTGAAGACCTGTTCAGGACCCGCGTCTGTGATCCTAACGGAGGCGAGAGAGCTTTATTAGTTTAGTTTTCATGTGAGACCTGGTGTCTTTGTAAAACACAACTCACTCAAGAAAGTCCAAGCCACCTAACCAATAACTACGAAATGTCACAACAATAATGCTGGCAGTAGTTAACTGGATCCATAATAAGATGTATGTATATGATTATGTAAGCTGTGAATGCCTAGTTAATTACCAGTCCGTGAGAGGAAAACAGTTCCCTGGCTATGTTGCTCCATTACCTGAACATCATCTGCTATTGTGAGCCAGTTGGAGGAGAGTTGTTCCTGATGAGGAATGCAATATTTTCTATGCAGTGTTCTGATCATGCATGTTGGGGGAAAACGGTTGCTTCTTTGTTGTCCATGCAGACTTGGTGGCAATGTGTCCTAGCTGCTGATTATATAGCTGGTTTACTAAATATATGGTCCATACTGTATTCTTATCTAGCAGTGCATTCATGGCCAACAAAGGGTTGACACACTCTCTGGACTCGTGTTTTCAGTTTCTTTTAAAATATAGCTCAATGCTATAATACTTCATGTACAACAACAAATGTGCTACATATTTTGCGTTAATATGTTTAGTTTAGTTAGTAGCTTATTATACATTTGTTCAGCACATTATAAAGCTTTTCTGCAAAACACTTAGTTCCCATCCATTTGAATATAAATTCCCCATTATCTTAAGAAAAACATCCTTACCTTTTCGGCTGAATACTGCAGTGTATGTGGCTATGCTTAGATCTGTCCAAGTCCACAGTTTGTGTGAGGATAAATCCATTCAACACAAACTCTTCACAGACCAGCATTTTTGACACCTTATGTTACATTTCAGACTTATGTGCCATTTCTGAAAGAGACAGGAACAGAATACAGACATCTCAAGCAATAAGATATGCCGTATAAAGCAGTTAAATGTTCAGTTTGACTTTATCATGACTGAAGTGTTTATATCATTTACTCCAAATATATTCAGTTACCCTATTCCTATGTGAGACTCCTATATTTTAAAGATAAGGAAAACAGTGGGGTATGCTTTTGTGATATTTTTGATAGAAAGCTGACAACATTAAATGAATGCTGCATGAACACCAATTCATTGCCGTTTCATTTAAACTGATCTGCTCTCACTAAATGGCATCTGAATTTGTGCAGGCTTACATAAAATGTGCTTCATTATTTTGATGATTTGCCCTCTACCGTGTTCTATCATGTTACTTTACGTTGAAAGTGGCAAAAAGAAAAACACATCTCTCATCATTCTTTCTCCGCATGAGAGTAGTGTTAATACTAACGCACCTTTGGTAGTGGCTTTATATTTATCTTTTGAGGAATGGGACAATATTCCAGCAGCTATAAAGATTATCACTGAAGGAAATTGTAAAGTAAATGCAGTTAACTTTAACTTAAATTATCTTCTTTGTGTATGACGTCTCTTGGATAAAAGAAGGTTTGTGACACGGATAAGTCAACATGCTGTAAACTGAAATAGTTTTCACTGGAGACATCTGCTCAGCAACAAATGGAAGACGCGTTCATTAGAGCATGAGGATCCAGCTAATTGTTTTAGGAACTTAACCATGCAATCCATTGCTTCTAGGTTCCTGGTATAATGCAATGTATAATAAAGTGCAAATTTAAAGCGACCAGGAAATCTGATCACTGGACGTTGCACAAATGCAGAGGCAGTTATCAATGATTTTGTTCACATTTGTGGCTTCAAATCGTGCTTTTTCATGTTTTTTCGTGCACTGTAGAGCACTAAAATTCAATTTCAGATGTGTTTGGAATTTGTTTTTCCATAACAACTGACTACTACACATTAATGAACGCCTCACTTGAAAATAGTACCCTATATACACCTGTAACTGTATATAATCACTAATCAAGCTAACCTTCCCAATTCTTCCTCTGTCACTTTACGTTGGGATTACTTTAGTTCAGGGGGAGTGAACTGTGAGTAGACTTCATTAGCTGAAGGAAATGGACAATCCCTCTCTCTGTTAATGATTCATTTGCAGAAAGAGGTTCAGAAGCTGGCAGTATTGTCCAGTGAATTCATTCAGCACCCAGGATATTTTGGAAAAAGACAGACAAAGCTGCAGACAAACAAACATATTTAAGTAACGCTAAGAAGTACAGGTGGTAAGTTTTATTTTGTCATTTTCCATTTGTTTCCATTTGTTTGTAGTTTCAATAGTTTTTACTTTGGTAAAGTAAGTAATCATTCCATGTATTTAATCATTTTATATAACCCAGCCATTAATTTCTCTATGTCCATTATTTATGACTGATTGATTTGTCACTAGAAGCCACTAATGTAATTTAATCGAATTTATTTATCACTTTTCACCAAAAAATAATTTTGCCAATTAACTGTCTTTTTTATTGTTTTTATTTTACATTTGCAAGTAATATGAGAAGAATAGTGTCTGTGGATAGTGAAAGATATGGCACGTTTAAGACATTTTAGTTTAATGAAGTGAAAAGCCCATCTGCTTCTCTATAATGAGGCAAACAGTGCTCTTAGAGGTGTTAGTAACTCCATTATCACAGCTCTGCTCCAGCATTTTTCCAGCAGTATTAGTCAGAGGCTGTGGGACTGCTATGACTTTTCTCCATGGTGACTGGGTTGACTGGCCACAGCATGAGACCAAGTGCTTGCAGGAAGGAGAGTCATTAGAGTGTAACTTAGCTCTCGGCTCATGTAAATCATGTGTCTATTTCAGTTCAGATAGACATTTAAGCAGCACAATATTAGTCAGATCTTCTTAGTAAAGAAGTTAAATCCAATGTCCTGGAAAACCTATGTAGGTGAGTAGTCTTGCTGAAGCAGGAAATAGGGCCTGAGGCCATGTTTGTTTCACCATTTCTCTCACAGTTTAAATGGAAAGTGAGCTCAGGGATTATTAGATAATGCCTAGCACCCAATTCCTTGCAATCATGGTCTATTTCCCTAATCTAAGAAAGGGATAACGTTTTCTCCATTCTTCCAACAGGCAGGAATTCTCATCAGTGCCAACATGAAAAACACAAAAAAGCGCTGTAGGCAGATTAATGGGAGAAGAAAATACTGAACATTTCTTCACCCTGGGAAATCACAGACACAATCGTACCCATCAGAAAGAAAAGAAACATGAGACTGCCTCTGTATTTTGTGATACTTTTGGGGTCCAGTTATGTGATTTCAACTTATGGGCCCCGTCAGAGAGCACAAATGACCGGTGATATTTTACTTGGAGGGCTTTTTCCCATACACTTTGGTATTGCATCCAAAGATCAAGACCTCGCAGCTCGGCCAGAATCCACGCAGTGCGTCAGGTAAAAGTAAAAATTTATGGCTGGTGTATTCGTTGACATGAAGTGTTTTTAAAACAACAAAATCTCAGTCATCTGAATCTGTGCCTCGTTCCCTCGTTTGCTTTTACAGGTTCAATTTCCGTGGTTTCCGTTGGCTCCAGGCTATGATTTTTGCGATTGATGAGATTAATAACAGCAGCACACTGCTGCCCAACATCACACTGGGATACAGGATCTTTGACACATGCAACACAGTGTCAAAAGCCTTAGAAGCTACCCTCAGTTTTGTGGCCCAAAATAAGATTGACTCACTGAATTTAGATGAATTTTGCAACTGCACTGATCACATCCCAGCAACCATTGCAGTAGTAGGAGCCGCTGGATCTGCAGTCTCTACAGCAGTCGCAAACCTACTGGGTCTTTTTTATATTCCTCAGGTGAGTAAATGAAGTGGCTACACACATCACATCAGAGTAAATAAAACACTGCAACCTTTTATTTAAAACAAATAATGTCAAAAATCAGGAACATAAAACCTGAATGCTGTTTGATGAATAGAATCACATAACATTGTAGTGACTGAAGATCACTGGTTTTAAGAATCGGAAATGAGGAGGACATGATGTAAACCTGAGAGATTGCCTAAATCTTGTGTGTTTCAGATCAGCTATGCCTCTTCTAGTCGCCTACTGAGCAACAAGAATCAGTATAAGTCCTTCATGAGAACCATTCCTACAGATGAGTACCAGGCCACAGCAATGGCAGACATCATTGAGTACTTCCAGTGGAACTGGGTCATTGCCGTTGCCTCAGATGACGACTATGGACGCCCAGGGATTGAAAAGTTTGAGAAGGAGATGGAAGAGCGAGACATCTGCATTCATCTAAATGAACTTATTTCTCAGTACTTTGAGGATCATGAAATTAAAGCTTTGGTTGACAGGATTGAAAACTCCACCGCTAAAGTAATTGTTGTGTTTGCCAGTGCCCCAGACGTTGAGCCTCTAATCAAAGAGATGGTCAGGAGAAACATCACAGACCGCATCTGGTTAGCCAGTGAAGCTTGGGCAAGCTCCTCCCTTATTGCTAAACCTGAATATCTTGATGTTGTGGTAGGTACTATTGGCTTTGCCCTGAAGGCAGGGTACATACCACGCTTTAGAGAATTCTTACAACACGTCCAACCAAAAAAAGACAGCCATAATGAATTTGTCCGAGAGTTTTGGGAAGAAACATTCAACTGTTATCTGGAGGACAGCCCAAGGCTCCAAGACAGTGAAAATGGCAGCACTAGTTTCAGACCCTTGTGTACTGGAGACGAAGACATAACAAATGTGGAGACCCCGTACCTGGACTACACACACCTTCGCATCTCCTATAATGTTTATGTTGCAGTTTACTCCATTGCACAGGCCCTGCAGGACATTCTCACATGCACACCTGGATATGGACCTTTTGCTAACAACTCCTGTGCAGATATAAAGAAAATGGAAGCATGGCAGGTAGAATATTGCACATTTAGATAAAAGCAAGGAAAGCAATTAAATATCTGATTTACTTATATACTGTGTATGACTCATTTAATTGTGTGGTACTTTGTCATAATGTAGGTGCTAAAGCAGCTCAGACACTTGAACTACACCAACAGTATGGGTGAAAAGATGGACTTTGATGAGAATGCAGACCTGGCAGCAAACTACACCATTGTAAACTGGCACAGGTCTACAGAAGATGGCTCCGTGGTGTTCCAGGAGGTTGGATACTACAATATTCATGCCAAGAGAGGAGCCAAACTGCTAATTGACAAGACAAAAATTCTTTGGAATGGATACATTTCAGAGGTCAGTCAATCAGTGGATGCATAGTAGTGTCTCTTCTCATTTGACCCATGGTACATAGTCCCAATAGAAACATAAGGAGGGAAGTACAGCAATGAATGACATCATTTAAGCTTGCTAACAAGGGAATACTGAAATTCAGCTGTTTCAGCACTTCATTTCAGAAAACCTTAAATAGGGCGACAGAAACGAGCGAACATAACACAGACATATCAGCTTTTAAGCCCCCGTGGAAAAACTTGCTAGCAGACAGTCTTCCAGTTCACACATCCAGTAGAGATAGATCATTAATTTGGAATCATGTTTGTCTGTTACAGCTGACAACTACAAAAACCACACAGTGACAGTTAACTAAAATAGTAAAGTTGTGATATTGTTGTAGTCTTCATAAAAAAAATATATTCATCACATTGTTTACACATTGTCACTGGATACAATGTTATTACTTAAATGCCTCTTATATATATTGTTTTAAAGATAAAATTATGTCAACCATGGGACTTTGCATTACTTTGACGTCGATCATGTTTTTGAACATTTGGGGGCAGCAGAATCAGCTGTTAACAATAGGCTTTTCATTCTGTAGGTGTCATGTCAGCAAACATTTGGTTTTATACATAGCAGACACAGAGAATCCTTAAACTTTAATTCAGAGTTGTGTCTCTGTTGACCAATATTCAACAAACTTGGTTCTCCACCAGCGTCAGAGAAACTGCTGGCTCTTCCAGTCTTTCAATATATCATACAGTTGGTTGACTTTTCTCTCTGTTTTAAACCCTACAGGTTCCATTCTCTAATTGCAGCGAAGACTGTGATCCTGGAACAAGAAAGGGGATCATAGACAGTATGCCCACATGCTGCTTTGAATGCACTGAGTGCTCAGATGGAGAGTACAGTAATCACAGAGGTATGGCGATTCCAAACATTCAGTGTTTCTTCTATAATCACACTTTGTTAACGTTCCATTTTTAACATTGATGGTCTTTTTTTATCAATACAGATGCCAGTGTTTGCACCAAGTGCCCAAATAACTCCTGGTCAAGTGGGAACCATACGTTCTGTTTTCTGAAGGAAATCGAGTTTCTCTCCTGGACAGAGCCATTTGGCATAGCTTTGGCCATATGTGCAGTGCTGGGTGTTGCCTTGACTGCCTCTGTGATTGGAGTCTTTGTCAGATTTCGCAACACCCCAATAGTGAAGGCCACAAATCGAGAGCTGTCCTACGTCCTCCTGTTTTCACTAATCTGTTGCTTCTCCAGCTCTCTAATTTTTATCGGAGAGCCGCAGGACTGGACTTGCCGTTTACGTCAACCTGCCTTTGGGATCAGTTTTGTTCTCTGCATTTCCTGCATCCTTGTGAAAACTAATAGAGTGCTTTTGGTATTTGAGGCCAAAATCCCTACGAGTCTCCACCGTAAGTGGTGGGGACTAAACCTGCAGTTTCTCTTGGTATTTCTGTGCACATTTGTCCAAGTCATGATATGTGTGGTCTGGCTTTACAACGCCCCTCCTTCTAGCTACAGGAATCATGACATTGATGAAATTATTTTCATCACATGCAATGAAGGCTCTGTAATGGCTCTTGGCTTTCTTATAGGCTACACATGCCTCTTAGCAGCTATATGCTTCTTCTTTGCATTTAAATCACGGAAACTTCCAGAAAACTTTACAGAGGCCAAGTTCATTACTTTTAGCATGCTTATATTCTTTATTGTTTGGATCTCTTTCATTCCAGCATACTTTAGTACTTATGGCAAGTTTGTCTCAGCCGTGGAGGTCATTGCTATACTGGCATCAAGCTTTGGGATGCTGGCCTGTATCTTCTTCAACAAGGTCTACATAATCCTCTTCAAACCCTCCAGGAACACCATA
The DNA here is from genome assembly GCF_963514085.1 of Chelon labrosus. Classification (NCBI taxonomy): domain Eukaryota; kingdom Metazoa; phylum Chordata; class Actinopteri; order Mugiliformes; family Mugilidae; genus Chelon; species Chelon labrosus. Next base: position 2,033,448 of record NC_140350.1, on the reverse strand, counting down.
GAGGAAGTCCGATGCAGCACCGCAGCCCATGCTTTCAAAGTAGCTGCCAAAGCAACACTCAAACACAGCAAAACTTCAAGAAAAAAGTCCAGCAGCATCGGTGGATCTTCTGCCTCAACTCCATCTTCATCCATCAGCCTCAAGACCAATGGAAATGACTGCGACGCCACTTCAGGAAAGCATACGCCAAGGGTGAGCTTTGGTAATGGAACAGTTACTCTGTCCTTGAGCTTTGAGGAGTCACGGAGGAGTTCTCTGATGTGACAGTTTGTGTCTCCAACTCCAGTTTCATCAATAATGAATTAGTCCACGAATTAAAGGGGTGTATTTTGGACTTAAATTTGATTAGACCTTTTTATCTTTCTTTTTTCGTCTTCATATTTTGACAGAATATATTGTACCTGAGTCCTGTGACTTTTCTTATTACATTATAAACCAGATGTACATTTACTCTGCTAATATTAGTAAAACATTTTCTACAATTAAAAACATTACACTGAATCCTTAGGTTTGTTTTTGGGTTTGCTTTTTGTTTTCTCGACAGGGCTATGCACTTATCTGCCCATTAGAAGAGAGTTATTCAAGACAGAGCTTACTCCCCTTACAGATATTCTTTTTTTCTAATATTACATTTGGGATTTTTTATTTTTTTTTGTTAGGATCAGAATATAAGAGAAACCTAATAAACACACAGATGGGGGTCGACAGGGAATTTTGGTGTTGGTCTTTCAAAGAAATGTCTCTACTAGCAGCTTGCTTATCACAAGGGCCTGACAACTGCAAACACTGGAGCCCCATCTCGCATGTCAATGGCATTCTTGCAATGGGCTTACAATACAAAGTAGTCATGTCTTTACAATATGCAAGCTGTAAAGAGAGGAAGAAGGAGTAGCTGTCTGATTGTAAACTGTAGAGACTAAGCTGTAACTAATTCCTCAGTAGAAAACTATTGACCTATGAAGTAAGCAAAGAACAACAGAATTCATATTATTGCATTAGAAACCAAATATTTGGTGTACATACCGCATACATGAGCTAAATCTTGAAGCACGATTTCCATGGGAGAACAACACAGAGGAAATCACTACTCGCAAGAAGTTTGCTACGTGGCACATTGGTAGTGGGAACATGTTTGAGGACAAACAAAATCAAACATGAAATATTGAAGAGGAGCATGAAGCACTGCATGCCATAGGCTCCAAGGCCTTAGGACCAACTCCCTCCTTATCATTTGGTGTCTGGGGAATCATAGAAGCAATGGCTGACACCTGGGTTGTTGTAATTGCAGGGTATCTGCTCTCTTTCCTCTAAGTTGCCTGATTTGGTTGATTTAATTTTAGTTTTCTTACACTAGGATACATTCACTCATCATACATCGATCAGGTATAACATTATGACCACCTTCCTAGTATTGTGTAGGTCTCCCTCGTGCCTCCAGAACAGTTGAGACTCATCAGAGAATGGACATGGGCCTTCTGAGGGTGGCCTGTGGTCTCTGGAAACAGAATGTTCTTAGTGGGCGCCTTTGGGTCTTATGGGTTGAGGGGAGGGGCCTCTGTGGATCATCCCACAGATACTTGATCAGTTTGGGATCTAGTGAATTTGGAGGCCAAGTCAACACCTTGAGCTGTTTTCAGTTTGTTGTTGTTGTTGTTGTTCCTAAAGCGTTTTTGTGTGTGTATCTGTGTCAGGCTGCATCCTACTGGGGATGGCTGCTGCCATCAATGAGTGTCATTGTTATGGGGTGGGGGTGCCTGGTCTGGTCTAGGTGGGTGGTACAAGTCGAAGTAAGATCCGCACAAATGCCAGGTCCAAAGGTTTCCCAGCAGAATCCTGCATTATCCCAAGGTGGTCAATGTTATTTACTTCTACTGTCAGTTGTTTTAATTTTGTGGCTGATCGGTTTATTCACACTACAGGCATTATGTGTTTGCTGTCTGCACCTGCAATGTATTTCATTTTTAAAATAATACATTTCCTAATTTAAAATATTCATGTGTGGTCTCCATATTTGTCATTCATTTGAGCCGGGTTTAGATAATATCAACAAGTACGCCAACATTAAAACATCATCCCCAGAGTGAAGTACCTTAAAGAGAACATCATGAATTCCAGCTGCTTTGCTGTCTGGACAGCTCAACACCAAGAAGAAAATGAAAGTTTATCAGGGTATCAGGGTAATGTCAATGTGGGTGTCCACAAAATGAAGATTGAGAAGGGCAGTACAATTAACATCAAAAATGAAGGAAAAAGTCATACAAAATGAAATCAAAGCAAGAAAAGTCACTCTACAGTCACTCCACAGTCAGTAAAAGAATGATAGTACAAATAAAATCAGAATCAGAATCAGAAAAGACTTTATTGCCAAGCATGTTTGTACATACAAGGAATTTGTTTTGGTGTTGTTGCACCCATTATGCATAAACAAATAAAATTAAATAAAATAAAATTGGGAGAAGAACCCACGCAGACACAGGGAGAACATGTAAACTCCACACAGAAAGGCCCATAAGCCTGGAACCTTCTTAGTTAATTTCAGCATTTCAGAATATACTAAAAAATAAACTGACTAACTGAAGAGTAAAGTGATATGCAAAACAACAGCATGTAACACTAAATTATATTCATTCTACCATTTGTTTTTCAATTTTAAAGATAGTATACAAAACAAGTAATAAGGCAAGGTGCAGGACCTCATTACTTGACGAGAGGATGCTCAAATACACAGGATCTTGGCTGAAGTGAGCAGCTGGAGAACAACCACATCTGTTAACAAGAAGAAAAAACAACCTTAATACACAGCAAGACCAGCATATTGTCTATGTCTATTGTCTTCCATCCACTTATTGTGGCTCTGAGGTGGAAAGAGTGGACACCTTCAGATATCTGAGATCTATCTATCTATCTATCTATCTATCTATCTATGTCAAGATCTCCAGGGTGAGATGAGACAGACATTGGACAAAATTACCAGGAAGCATTGCATGCTGGGAACATCTGTCACAGCCATGGTCACAGCCCTGAAGCTAGCTCACAGAAAACCGGATGAGGGCTCTAACAAAGTCTTGCAGTTAATCAAATGGAGAAATATAGGCACTTTGACACGAATATTCATGGGAAACTCAATTTCACATTCCCCCAAGTCCTTTGGTCATTCATGCAAAACTCATGCTTCCACATTTCAAAATCTTTTAAGTGTTGTACATTAAACAAAAGCTAAATTAATATATGAAAAAAAAAACAAAAATGTGTATTAGAGATGTAGTGTATGTAACACTCAGGAAACCATAGAACATGTAATGGTAGAATGTACTAGATATGGTAATGAGAGGCAACAGTTAAGACATCAACTAGAAGAGGAAGAGACTCCTTTAATATTAAATGATATTTTACAAAAGAAATCTGGAGATGTATGTTTTAAGTTTCTCTTTTCTTTTCTTAGAAGAACTGGTTTAATAAAGATCATTTAAGCATAGGGACATATAGTATTCAGACCCACACTCCATTTCAGAAGGTGGCGGTAATGCAACCAAACGTTGTTTGCCAACTGCCATAAAACAAGAAGAAGAAGAAGAAGAAGCATGTGTATTAGCAGAGCCCGTCTACGGAGAGCCTTCCCACTCTCTATTAAGTCCCATTGTAACGAATTTTGGTTGCAGTTCCACCAGATTTCCACTGGGGGCGATCGCCATGAGTGCAACATGAATGGGACTCTATGGAGCTAAACGGCTAAATGTGTCTCTTTCACCCGATTGTCGTTGAGAAATCTCAGATTTGATTGTAGGTTTTGCAAGTTCAACATGGGTTATAGGTCAAAAGTTGAATGAACGAGAACTTATGTCCTTTCGTTTTCTTACAGGTTGAGTTGTTGTTGCCCATAACACGCTAGCATTGTGCTAATGAACGCTGATTGGTCAGTGAAGGACTGATTACGACCAGATCCCGCTTGACGGCATCGTGGCATCCGAAGCGGGACCAGAATGTTAAGACGGACTTTTTCGCCCAAGTTTTTTTTTTTTCGGCCCGGTCTTTTAAAACAACGAAACAGAAACTCTTCTAGCACGATTATTTACCCGTGTCAGCTGTGTTGTCCATGCCTCGAGAGAAAAGAAAGTGCAGAGCGCGAAAGCACCAAAGCAGTGACTGAAGGATTGCCGTAAAGCAGTATCTGGTCGTACGATGTGTATGACGTCATTGACATTTTAAAATACTTTTTAAAGCAAAATAAGTGACTCTAAAAAATCTAACACCCAGCAGTGTGTAATTTCTTTGCATCTCCTTTCAAATTCAATATTCAAATTACTGCACAAAAAATTATATCCTGAGAAAAGTGGATTTTGAGGGGTACTGCTCCATAGACCGCCATTCATTCTGCACTCGTCCTGAGAGCGCCCTCATATGGAATCAGAGTGGAACTGCAACAGTTCAGAACCCGGAAGTTCAGTGAGAGTGGAACTTCTCCCCATATTAGACGTTCTCTGGTATTAGTGTGTTGCTGACACACTGTAGAAAAAAAAAAGGCTCAATATTATGTAATTACATGAAAGTTTCTTGTTATAACATGATATTTTTCACGTTTTAACAAGATAAGTATCACGTTATTACATGAAATTATCATGTTATTTTATGAAATTATCACGTTATTTCATGATAATGATATTTTCATGTTATAACGTGAAAATATCATGTTATTTCAAGATATATTTTCACGTTATAACGTGAAAATATCATTATCATGAAATAACGTGATAATTTCATGTAAAAACGTGAAAATATTTTATCTTGAAATAACATGATATTTTCACGTTATAACATGAAAATATCATTATCATGAAATAACGTGATAATTTCATGAAATAACATGATAATTTCATGTAATAACGTGATACTTATCTTGTTAAAACGTGAAAAATATCATGTTATAACAAGAAACTTTCATGTAATTACATAATATTGAGCCTTTTTTTTCTACAGTGTGGCAGCAATACGCTTCCGTATTACAGATTAGAAGTTCTCTGGTGTTAGTATGTTTAGCAAATGCGGTAGCAAATGGGTGTTACCAAAATGTAGCTTCGACGACTTTTATCTTGAAAACTACATACAGGAAGTATCTCCCCAAATATGTGCTCGGCCGGTACCATAGGCTCAGCACATTGATGAACAAGCAAGACGCTTCATATACATTCCGGTTTATATACTGCTTTCAAAATCAAAGCGATTCGAAGAAGACTACCTTAGTGTGTAAGTAGAAAGATGACGGAGAAAAAAAATAACCTGTTTTTCTAAATGTTGAAGATATTTTTAAACGTCTGAAAGACTTTATGACAAAAATATGTAAACCTTCGTTGCTGACAGCCGAAATGTTACTAGTTACGTCTGTATTCGTCAGCTAGCTAGCAGCTACGGTAGCTCTGAAAGTGGAGTTCATCTGGGCAGAGATACAGCCAGTGTACGGAATAGGTGTAAACTTTTATGACCATACGGATGGGTAGAGGAAGAAACTGCCAGCGATGTAATGTTACTGTTCCTCAGTGGTCATCATATTGAAAAAAATATGAAAAAAATGGATACATTATGGAGTTACTGTTCCAAGCTAGCTAACGTTAGCTTGTTTCTGTCCTCAGACACTACAACACACAGAAGCGGTGTGAAAACGGAGGCTCGTTAAGCTAAATATCTCAGAGCTTTTGACTTCAACATATTTATTTGTTACGTTTTTCTGCAAACGACAGCACCCATGACTTGTTAGTAATGAGCTAGCTGCATGGATATAGTTAGCACATGTTTGTTTATAGTGGCTCGGACAAAAATTTGATATGGGGCAAGTTTTATGTTTGAGTGCTTAGCTCAAGACTAATCTATAAGTTTATTATTGTTATTATTATTATCCATACGTTACGTCAAACATCTCTAGATGAACTGCACTGGCTTCTGTTGTTGTACACATTAATTGCAGAATTAAAATATTTTGTACAAGACACCGAAAATAACAATTCTGTTTCTAGACTCTGAAGTGAGAGGTGTTGCTTTTAAACTGAATAACTTTCAGAAACTAGGTAGTTGAAGTGCTTCCACTAACCTTTCCTAAGGCACGTCAGCATTTACCTGTGAAACCGGAAACTGTTTGGTATACAAAAACATTCAGGAGGCCTTTTCACAAAAGCGTAACATGATAATAGTCTCTGAACACTAGTAAAGAAAAGAAAAATAGGCAAGACACTTATCTGGAATATTAGTTTGTTTTCGGGTGTTTTTTTTTTTTTTTGTACGAACCCCAGCCCTTCATCGGTGTAGCTTTTTGTGAGAAGATCAGATTATGATGCTAATACGCCCTTTCTTGGTAGTAATATTTTTTTTCTTTAAATCTATTTGCAGTTGTTGCAGAGCTCACGTTTTTTGGCCTCACCATCTGAAAATGGATTTTGAGGATTCTGCATTGGAGTTTCACCAATAACATCTTTGTACTTCAGAATAATCACTATCTACTCTATAGGTCCATCAACATGTTTTGTCACCATGGGATGACTGGTCAGTGAATCTGTGGCTGTCAGTATCTTTGTGTCAGCATCTACGTCAATAAGCCACACAGCCATGGGCTTCTGTTCACCTTTGTGCAAGATTTTGCGCAGGGGCAAGTATTTTGTACTGCTTGTCCTCTCGCTCTCCGTGGTTGCATGGATTGCAAACTTTTCTGGCGAAACGATGAAATCGGTTCCGGTTTCTTCTGCCACAACACAATCTCCCGTAAGAGCAGACGGTCTGAGAGATAAAATAAACTTGGGAACAGCAGCTCCTGTTCTTTTAAACACTCCATCACAAAAAGTTGAATGCCCTGAGGAGTCTCCATTGTTACGTAAGTACACACCCAAGAAAAGAAAAATGTTCATCCTCTAAGAAATGAATTCGATCTATCTGCTCGTGGTGCCTTATTGCTAAATAGAAATGGTTTGTTTATACTCAGTTTTATTAATCTTCTTGTAAGTTATCTTCTTTTACACTGACTAAATGACAGCAAAGGTGAAGTAACTGTAGTTGATAAGTTGAATGGTTTGAAAAACAAAAACGTTTTGCACCAACCTTATCTAGTATCTTTCCTACGGAGTGGGTGGTGTGTCAAAATGTGATGGTTGACTGTGCATGATTATAAATGCAAGGACACAATACTTAAAATGTCATTAAATATGGCTGAAAGAATGGGGAACTTATGCTTCAATTTGTTTAAACCACAGTAGATTTGTTTGTGTGGGTCGTGGTTCAGTCCGCATCAGCGTATCAGGTACGTTTGAATGCTACATAAAGGGACTAGGCTAATTTATTGAAAGATTAGTTGTTGATAGTCGCTGAATGGTGAGAAAAACGGGGTTGTGCAGTGGCAGCGTGGATGGGCGTGACTCCAGGACACTGGAATTCACTGTTAAGCCTTCTTGAGGTGTCGTGGGTCTAACTTAACGAAACATCGGTGAAGGGAGGTGCCCACTTGAAAACCCCAATGACATGCTGCATACTGCTGTTGACTAGACCAGGTATCTGATGTCTTCATGTTGGTTGGTAGCGATATTTCTTTGTTTGTTTAACTGCTGAGCGGGACATACAAGCCAGCAGAACTATTTGGTTAGCTCATATTTCACAAGGTTTGAATTGTCCCCTGTCTGCTGCTGAGCGGGCCATACAAGCCTGCATTTACTTTGTTCATTTAGACTGTATTTAATCGTCACATCTCAAAACCGATTCACTGTAGGTTTATTAGGGTTTCTCAGTTGGACAGGGCCTCTAAATGTGTTTTGCCTGTGATCTTGCCATAAGGGATTGTAACATCTAATCCTGTGTATTAATGAAATTTGTTGTTTGATCTTGGGCATTATATTATTTTTGTGTGAAAGGTATTGTTTCTGCATTATCGGAATTTTAATCTTAAAATACTTGAGAATCATGTTTTTAGATGCTACATGCTTTCTGTCGGTATAGATCCAAGAAGGGAGCAAATTTCATGACTTATTCTGCTTACTGTGTTTGTGTCACATATACAACACCAGGATAGTGTAAGGTTTCTGTTTTGTAAATGTTTCCTTCTACAGAAGGAGCTGCGAAGCTGACCTTTGAATCCTCTCTGAAAATGAAGGATGTGGAGAAAGACAACAAAGGTGTGACTGAAGGCGAGTATGAGCCCTCAGACTGTGCAGCAAGGCAGAGCGTAGCAATCCTCATCCCACATCGGAGCCGAGAGAGACACCTCCTTTACCTCCTGCATCACCTGCACCCCTTCCTGCAGAGGCAGCAACTACATTACGCAATTTATGTCATCCAGCAGGTATCTGTCTGCAGAGTGCATGTGTTATAGAAATGACTTGTATTATATTGTGCCTTTAGTTAATGGTTAAAAAAACACAAGCGCACACGCAAGGGATCGAACTGCTAACCCTCTGGTTCGTGGACAACCCACTCTACCTACTGAGCCACAGCCCTCAATTAGGACAACATGTTTTAAAAGGAATCTTTATACAAAAAAATTGCCTAAAATGTTTTAGTTCCTGTATTGCCTGGTTTCTCACTAAGGCACTATCTGAATTGCTTGTAGAAGGGGTTCAGAATAGATTACAGTAATCTCCTTCAAATTCACTTACTTAGCATTCTCCTTCCCTAGAATAGTCGGAATATGATGAAGCCACTTCAACAAGTTTCTCATCATGAAAGATATACACTGACAAGTACAAGTTCATTGTATTTCTTGGACCACACAAGTAGCATTAGATAATTTGCCTGAAGTACAGCTGTTCTGTAGTGTAGCTGTGTTCAGACTATCTTTCCTTTTTTTTTAATTTATTTATTTATATTAACAGGCTGGCGATGAAACATTTAACCGTGCCAAGTTACTAAATGTTGGATATTTGGAGGCGCTAAAGGACTACAGTTGGGAGTGCTTTGTCTTCCATGATGTGGACCTCGTTCCTGAAAATGATCACAATTTATATGTCTGTGACAAGCAGCCCAAACACTTGGTGGTCGGCCGGAATGCGACAGGATACAAGTATGTACACAACTAAGAGTAAATGCTTGTAAGAGTAAATCAGTGTTTAAACTTCATTTATGTTGCTTTACATATTAACTTAAATCTCAGCAATTAACATGAAAGGTCTGCTATCAAGTTATTTTTTAATCATGATCTTCACTCTCAGGCTGCGTTACAAAGGGTACTTTGGAGGAGTTACTGCCATGACCAAAGATCAGTTTCTTCAAGTGAATGGATTCTCAAACACTTACTGGGGCTGGGGCGGAGAAGATGATGACCTCCGTATCAGGTGAGAGAGAAACAACTCTGTTGTTGGACCATTGGTGAGTGTCTAGTTGTGTGTCCCAGTGTATCCCCCATCTTTGGCACTAGTCGGACCCCTGACAACAGCTTTTCAGTTGATTCAGCATGTTGAATCGTCAGCAGAATGAGTTGGTGAGAGAGATCTCTCTGATAGACTGATCTTCTAAGTAAACGAGAAATGAAAGTGACTAGTAAATAAACTGGATGTTTTAAGTAAATAAAACACCCAGTTCAAAGGGCACACACTGAACTGAACAAAATGATCATCTAGAACAGCGGTTCCCAAACTTTTTTGGCCGCACACCCCCGTCTATATCCCAACCGCGCTGATGCACCTCCAATCCCTCACACCTTAAAAAAAAAACACAACAAGCTTTTTTATAGCCATATTAGAGGCAGCATGTTTAAATCATGCTCAAGTTACCAGAACACACATATAACAAAATAATCACGATCACAACAACGCACTCTTGCATTTGAATTAAACTGAAACACTGTAACATTTTGAATAGAATGAAACAAAGTTACGCACAAGCTTCCACTTTTAAGAGCAAAGAGGATGGATGACAGGCTCAGGCTTAGGCTCAGAGGCAGAAAGCAGATAAGTTGGGGGAAATATGGCTAATATTTTCAGCCGCATTAACAAAAATTGTAGCAACTTTAAATGGCCGTGGAGCTAACACAACCCCGTCATCATAACACAGCGGTTATGGAAATAAAATTAGAACGCCAGTAATTTGAATTAAATTGTAATAAAGTTACACACGTCCCACAACATAAATAACAAAGAGCATAGGCATCTATCTGGAGATTTTCAAGTTAGTTAGTTAGAAGATAACTTCTTCTCCGTCATTGCATTTTTTCATCTCGCGCACCCCCTAGAGGCAGTTTGCGCGCACCACACTTTGGGAATCCCTGATCTCGAATGAATAAGCTTTAGACCAACTGATCAGCTTTATTCAGGCAGCTTAGCACATTTCTGAATGACGCATACATACTACAGCCAACTGCTGGTGTGAAGATTTATTTTTTTTCACACAGACACAGAATGTCTATGCCGCTGGCCAAAGTCTTTACGTTGTGTTCAAGTGTTCAAGACGCGGCGACATGAGGCCTCGTCACAGTCAGCCCCTGTGATGTCAGTTTGCTGTGTCCGTACCTTTTAATTTAAACCAGATGTTGCTGCACAACCAGGTGCACATTCCCTCATTCATCCCTTGCTGTGGTTTCATGCAGGGTTGAGCTGCAGAAAATGAAGATTGTGCGACCACCTGCTGACATTGCTCGCTATACCATGGTGTTTCACAAAAGGGACAGTGGCAATGAAATAAACAAAGACAGGTGGGTAAATGTAACGATGGGGCTAGCAAGTTATACTTTTTAAAGCATATTATATATTAATTAAATGTATGCATCCTGATTTGTGCTGCAACATTCTTCTTTTTTTGCTTTCCAGAATGAGGTTGTTAGGACGAACACCTCAAGTTTGGAAGAAGGACGGACTTAACAGCTGCTCGTACAAGACTTTGTCAGTAGAGAAGCTGCCTCTTTATGTGAATGTTACTGTGGACATTGGTAAGCCACAGAGTTGAGATCTCAAAGAGCAAACATTTTATTCAGTCAAGTCCACTGAGTGCAGAAACGCCACTATATATGTACAGGAGGACATATTAAGCACACAGAATGCACATTGTTTTAATTAACATAAATCTCAGCTAGCAATTACATTTGGAGCTAGCTGACTCGTTTTTGCATATTCTGCAGCCTCCCATTCTTCACACTGTTACCAGCGTGGAGAACAAAACAAAATAATTTAGTTTTTATTGTTTTCTTATTAGCTTTGAGCAGAGTTGGCTTTTAACTGCCATCCCCTGCATTGTTCGAAGTATTTTGCTGATACATCCAGCTGTCGGATATTGATTAGTTGACACGCAGGCCTTATTTTTTGCCTAGACACTGTATTTTTATGCTTCTTTATGTGGATGCATTGAGGTAGGTCCTAAATCTCCAAGAGATATGTTCGCTTATTTTATATCTATTTAAATCTCCTAGTCTACCTTGGAGGTACAGACTGTGACTATCTCCCTCACACTTCCTTAACAGTTTTCACATTTAATATTTCCACCAATACATTACATAACACATTCTATGTTTTCCCGCAGAGCTCAAATCAAAGTAACATGAATACAGGTCTGACCAGTCTGATGACTGAGATCCCCTGCTTCTGTGTGCAAAGCCTTTGAGACCATGTTAATACTTGGATTTGATTCCAGGCAGCTTGGACTCTTTAAGACTATGAACTTATTAGAGATGTGTATTGAGTACGTTGAACACAGTTTGTAGAGAATGTTTAAAAGAAACTCTGCATTAGTTTGTAAGTTTAATGTGCCTTTAATTGCCTAAAAATTTAAAATGACTTTAGATTTATTTTGGTTTAAATATACCTGTATCTATATCTATGTGGGCAAAACAGAATGATGGGTTAGGGTTAGGCTGAGCATATTAATGATATCCATTTAATTCAAATAATGCTTGATATTGGAGATCTTCCTCATTTTCCCAGTAACGTTACTGCTCTCTCTAGCATAAAGTACGTGATTTGGAAAACAAAAAAAATGCAAGCAGAATTATTTTAAGTACAGAATGAAATGAAATAGTCTTGCAGCTGATGACAAATGAACCATGATTGCAGGTGAAGAAAAAAACTCAAGCAATAAGTATGTATGAAATAATGTCCTGGTCTTAGTATTCACTCTGTTTATCTGTCTGCTGTAGAATCAACCTAAATTCTTCAAACTAGTTTTGCCATTACTTGCTATAAAAGGAGCCATGGGCTGCCTTTATTTACAGAACTGATTTCGAATTCTTCACGTTAATGTAAGGCCTCACGCGATTGATTTAACGGGGTATTATTGGGTGATGGATTATTTATTACTTTCACATTTTAAAATCTTAATTTTAATCTTGTAAGACCAATTGATATAAAATGTTCTCACTTCTATCATATGTGAACAAATTCGTATCTTGAAAAGTTGATTGTTGACCTGTTGCATGCTGCTTAGAAATTTGTCAGATACACATATCAGATTTGTTAAATGAGTTTGTTTCACTTTAAAGAGAACAGTAGTTGTGTTACAAATATGACATGTTTTTATTTAATGCATCAGAAAATTTTGATTCTTTCAAGAGCAATACTACAACTGAACTGGTGGCCTGACCATCTGTTTGGTTCAAGGAGGCGACGTCACTCCTGAATATATGTTTGGATTTGTTGCTATGGTATTTAAAAAAATAAAAATAAAAATAAATAAAAATGTCAAGTGCATATGTTTTTTTTTTTTAACTCCTCCGTAAGTTTCTGTCACATGATTATCACAAAGAAAATCACATGGATTCAAGAATTTCATTCAAAATGTCATCCAGTACTCAGAACTCTTTGTTTAGAGATCTGTCATGTTTAATGTGGGCTGATGGGAGACAGGTGATCATGGAAGAAAATTCTTATTAAATTATTATTTTATTCTGCACTACTGATTTCCCAGTGCTTGCATTGTCGTTTGTTATAACTTTCTATAATGCTATCGGATTTGAACTTTAGTTCAGCCATTCAATCCCAGTTGCAGATATGTCGGATATTTTTCATCATAAAATGAACTGCCTCTAAAAAAAAGGTTATTTCCAGCACTGAATTGTATAAATGACAATCTGTATTATGTTGTACTAGAGGCCTATACAGCGAATGATGGCACAGTTCCAAAAGATGGTAACAGACTGCAGTGCATACATCTAACCAGTGGGGGCACTGAGAGCACGACTTCCACTTCTGACAAGTGCTTATGAAAGTGTCCTGTAAGTGTTGTTTAAAAAGATTTTACAAAGCTTTTATTGTCGAGCAGATTATAATTTGAATGCATTAAGTTTTATTAGGCTGGGGGAAGATTTCACACACAGCTCAAGAACATATAATGGGAAAACTGTAAACGTGAGCGAAAGAAAAAAAATGATTTCTTAATACAACCCTGTTTCTTGCCAGTAGTTCTGTGTAAAATGTGAATGTAAACCTAAAATTAGGAGCAGCTCTATAGCTCACCTGGTTGAACATGTCTCATATCATCCTCCCTCCTGAGACTTCTGGTCTCCATTCTCACGTACTTTTCAAATAAAGACACAAAAATTACATTAGAAAATGAGTATTTAAAACAAAAAACTATTTTTAAACAGATCCACTGTCTTTAAACTATTAATTAAATTCAGTTTATATTTACACATGGTATCCCAATCTTTTTGGAAACATGGTTATAAATTAGAAAGCCAGCTTTTTTTTCTGATGGTACAGCAACAAAAGAAGAGTGATCTGAATAAATAGAGAGTTATGATGTTTTGTTCTCCAGGCTGTGTATGTGAAAGTTATGTAACAGTGAAGACATTTTCAGATACATTAGATTCAGTGCTGCATTTCTTAGGCCAATCAAAGCACAAAAGTAGTTAGCTCCTAAAGAATGCATTGTTTCTAACAGAAAGGCTTTGGCATCCAGGGCATGAAAAGACAATTTTGGGCATTATGCGTTTTGCACCTGACATTATTGCTGTTGTGCTGGTGCACTGGAGCTGTGCACAGTCCACCAAATTAGTCTGGATATATCATTTATAGAAATTATTAAATTATACTGGTGTGTGGCGTTTATGTTCAAAAATACAGATTTGTGACTAACTCAGTGACTAAAATGGAGTTTAAAAATATCTAAATAGCTAAACTATGTTGCTAATCTACCCAGGCATTGCATCACTCTGAGTACACAGAGGGCATCTACCAATGGACTAAAAGTAAGGACAAGAATAACCCCTTATTATTCACACATACAATGAAATGTCTTCTTACCATAGACACTTTTTTTTCGTATTAACTAGCGCAAAGAAAGAGGGGGATGTCTGAGGCTTTGTGTGAACAGAATGATGTCATCTCCTCTTCCTCTGGTGCAGAAAGAAATCTTTGTCTTGCCGAGGCCAGGCCCGGTCATCTAGCTCACATGTGACATTCACAAAACACAAAAATATCAACACTGCAAGTTCAAAACACTGATCTACCCACATACCACATCATTCAGACCCATCAGAAGAACGCCAGTGCAGTGTGTACTGCATTTGTAAATATTGTAACCCTTGCATGAGTGTAAGAATTCACTAAAGGGGTGTTACCTTCATGAAGGAGAACAGTCATTTATGGCAAAGCAGTGTCTCAATGCTTTAGGTTCCAATCTTGTGGACTGATTTCACATGTATTCTTAGGTTAAGATTTAACTATTGGTAGGAGAGTTTTTTAAATTCCTAGTATTGCCTGACAGTATCAGGGTATTTCTTTGCAGGATGTTAGTCCACCTCAGCAGCTTAATCTAGAGTTTGTGCAAATCTCTTCTTGATAGTCCACTTTTCTCCTGTGAATACTTGCAGAAACAAACTATCACATGAGTGCTTGTAGGTGAAAGAGGTTACTTGTTGTTGCAGAATCCACACAGAATTATCACCCAACCTTACTGTTCTCTCTCAGCTCATGTGAGAGTTCCAGCATCTGTCAGCTCATTGTTTTGGTTTTCCGGCCCGTGGCTTTACTTTGGGTCACTCACTCGGCTCTTGTCAGCGTTTCAGCTTAAGGACACAGGACACTACTTGATCAGTCTTAAAGAGGAGACTGACCGTTAGCTATGGACATAGTGAAGAAGCATTTTATCAGATACTGAGCCAAAAATATTTCTTGAGGCGTTGGTGGAGACCCAAACAGTGCTAAGAATGAAAATCAGACAACTCTAAAACAGTATGTTGCGACATGTCTCCTAGATGTGTAGACAATAAATATCAACTTAAAAAGTCATAATACATGTATATGTCTCATTACTGCCAGTATAACTTACTATGTTGTCACCTTTGGAGCATTTGGAATCTGTATTCAGAGCCTATATAAAACATTGCTGCTTACGCTGAGGTATAAAAGGTTTTGCAACAGATTTGTATAACTAACTGGACATGCAGCTGACATGTTTATGTCCAGAAGTTTTTCTTAGTTGTTGTGTAATATTTTAATTTGGTAAATACCTGTATCTCCACTCCAATAGATCACTGCACCACTGCAGTGGTGGTTTGACATGAATGTCCCAGGGGTAGATTTGCCGCAATTAGTGACTTCATGGACAGTTCAGTATTTTATAGCTGTAAAATGTCAAGCCTCAATTTGTGGAACTGCGGTTAAGGATATGTAATTTCCATGTGAAACTGTTAAAAGGCTGTGAGGAAAACTTCAGCATTACCCATGGAGCTGTAAAAGATCATTCCCAGACAGGGCACCCCAATGTGGAGATGTAATTCTTCTACATGTGCTCAGGACATGAATGGAAACTAAAGGAAATCGGGATTTATTGTACTCAGTAACATCAGTGGTAAAGCATTTATTAACTATGTGTTATACCTGTTGACGTGTTGTGTTGCATTAAAGTTGCAGTCCAGTTTAAAAAGAAAAAGATTAAAAGCATGGCTGTAACAAGAACCATGTGTTGTCCATCTCGTCACGCCACCCCCCCACCCCCTCCCAATCTCCCCCCATTTCCCATCTATGCCCTTCAGGCCCTCACTTCAGTCACCTCCCACTTCCCTCTTCCTTCAGAACCCGTCTGTTTTTGTTTTCGAGCCCGGGCTCTTTGCACAGGAAACTTTATACATTGGGAGCATTCAGGAAGGCAGAGGGCAGCTTTCCCGTTAGCTCCAAGTTTGGGCACATGTGAAAAAATGAATAAAAGAGGTCAGTAATTCCTAAACCAAGACAGAAACAGAAGTCAGCTGTTCTCCTCCTCCTCCTCCTCCTCCCTTCACTTCCCTCCCTTTACAAAGTCTCAACATTTCAAAAATCCCTGCCACGAGTCCATTTCTAAACAAAGAATACTTGGAAAATCTTAATGGGAAATAATTAGAAATAAAAAAATAGTGTTAAAAACTGAGCTTGGCTCTCTGATGCATGTGTGTCTTAGCTACAGAGAAGCCAGTGAAAAGGGGAGACTGGAATGAAGGAAAAGAGGAGGAGATAAAAAGGAGCAGAGAGAGACTGGCTGGGGGTAAAAAAAAAACAACAGGAAACCAAACGATCCTAATGCTGTTTCTGCAAATCCTTCAGATATAAAGCAGTGGACCGCCACGTCCTGGCAAACAAGCAGCCACACCATGCCTTTTCTTCGCACATCTCTTGGAGTAAAATCAATCTGAAGGACTTTAAGTTTAAAAAGTGACGTCACTTCTGCTCTCAGCCTCCAACACTGCGGTTAGTTAGAATGTGAGCGGATGCAGACTTTTGGGAGCTGTTTGCTGGGATTTCTGTGCCGCGGCTGCTTTCTGACCTACAATCTCAACCTTTCTCGAGGTCATATGGATCAGTCGCTGTGCTGTCAAGGAACGTCTTGTTTTAATCATCTGGACTACTAACTGGAGCCACATGAAGAATAAAGGGACTAAGCAGAAGTCCAAGAGGAAAGGAAGTGAAAATGCATTTGGCTGTGACCTGATAGAACATCTCCAGAATTCAGGACAAGATGGTAAACTTTTTCTTTTGCTTCCTTTGAAATCTAATTCTCTTTTATAAGCAGTTATCATCAAACTACACATTACTTTGTTCGTTGATTACTTAATGTTAGGGGAACCTAACTCTAACCCTAACCCTCAGACACAGTGTAAGCTTTTAGTGATCTCCAGGACTATTATAGCTAGTATAAGACTTTTTCACACACTTGTAGTTGTAAAAGTCAGACAGAAAAGATAAAAAAGTATTTTTATGTAACAAATGCAGTCTTGGTTTAAAGGTTACATATTGCTTTATTATTGTACAAGTGTTCTGCCTTTAGTGAAGCCATTCATTCACCCATTGGCTGGATTTAATGGTCATTTGTGACTTTGGGTGTGGCGCTTACATTTTTTGTGTCAATTTCCTATGGTGACTATAGTTCCTATGACTAATTCAGTGTCTGACAAAAGACTGGGCGGTGCTGTGGCTTATACATCAGACAAAATAATGAGCCAAGAAAAAAAAAAAACAAAAAACAACTATTCAGATATGTAGTCAAATTGAATGAGAGGTGTCCATTTGATTTTCATTCACGTTCACCCTCTTCTTTTCTTACAACCCCCATCACCTGTGAGTTTTTGTCAGAGAGTGAACATAAATCCCCCACGTGTAGAGGCGTATTAGTAGCCGTGTCGAGGACAACTTTAAGAAGGACCTGTTAGAGTGGACACACTGCAAGGCGGGGCATTCGGTGCAGGAAGTGAGGGAGGAGGTTCGGCTTGTACCCCGCTATCATGGAAGCAGCAGACATATTGTGCTTTCAGGCTGTTAGTGCCGTTTAATGAAAAGCCCTTGATACCACTGGAAGTTACAGTATACTGTTGAAATAAACCCGTTTTAGCTTTCTTTCTTTTAGCTTTCGAACAACCCAATAAGTTTTTTAGATACCTCGTTACATAAATGACAACAATACAGTTTTGCACATAAACAGAAACAAGATGTTGGTATCTGAGAAAAAATACATTTGCAAAATTAAGATCAATGAAAAATCTGCACTAGACATAAAGATATTATGAAACTACCACTTCCTGTCTCACATAATATATAATCAGGATGTGTTACCAGTGTAAGACTGCACCTAAACATCTGGTCTCTGAGTAGGAGCAGTATTGGGAATGGATACACATAATCCTTTTGCTTCACTAGATTTCTGACGAGGTTTTATTAATGTAGCCCACTGCCTTTAAATCTGCTTAAATGTTGCTTAACTCCACATATGACAATGTTAAAATATGTCCACAAAACCTCACAAAAAGAGAGACACTGCAGTTTGTTTGAGGTTTTGTGAATCCAAGCATCTGTGACTACACAATTCATCATGATTCACTGTACCTTTAAATATCATCCCAAACTCAAACTCTGCATTTTGTTGTCTGTTTCAAAAAGCAGAAATGTTCCATCAGTGCAGAAGCCGAGAAGCACTAAATGACAACTCCAGAGTTGTTCATCATCCAGAGTTTGACCACAAGCATGCAGCTGAAAATCCAATTAAGTCAAAAAGATCAGAATGTAAATAGCAGATCGTTGGTGTCGGTGGTAATGACTGAGAAATTAACTATTGCCAGAAATATTCAGACATTCATTCTGTGGATTGTTGGATTTTACAGGCAAATAACTCATTTTATGCTTCGTAGTGACAGAAACAAAAACAAGTTAACGTCAAGAAATAAAACAAAGTTCATTCATAAAAGCTGAAAAATATAACTATGGAACAGAAACAAGGAAACAGTAATATATTTCTTAATCTTGGAAAGATGTCCTTAGCTACTGATTTATAAAAGCATAGCAGTTATCTTATTTAAATCTCCACAGACACATAGTAATTACCCATTAGTACTTAATATCATGCCCTACTGAGAGATTAAAAGTGAATTTGTTGGTCTGACGAGACTTTGAAGATGTGAGATCCAATTTAATGTTGGTCTCTCTTCATATCTGAAAAAGCCACACTTAATATCGAGTCATGATAAATCAACATTTTGACAGACAGATTTTTTCCTCAGATAACTACAGTCAAATGCCTGCTTTCAATCAAGCTCAACCAAGTCAGCTATATTAGCTCTACATTTTATTAAGTGTTTTTGTTTATATCCTTCAAACATTGAGGAACATGTTTCAAAGCAAGAATAATCTTTTCCCCGTATATTGATCTGCGTTCGGGAGTTATTTTCAGTATCAGTTAAAGGGAAGCTGTGGTCAGAGTGAATAAACTTGAAATATACAGTGACAGGCACTGGAAAACTGCTGTTAAATCTGTAAAGATTTTTAGAAATGACGCCTGTGTACAGAGGATGATGGCCTGTAGTTCAGAAAGCCCTGTAGGTCAGCGGTAACATTTCAAAAGCAGTTTTCTATTAGAGGAAATGTCGTAAGTAATACCAGCTACAAGGACTGGGTGTGTCAACTTTCCTCTGAAACAAACAAACCATTTTTAACTTCCTGTCAAAGTCCACCTACAATCACTGGCCCTTAGGAGCAGAGGACAGACATGGTGGAACAAACCACATACCATGAAGTTAACCATATGTACATTGTCAGCACTGAAATGATGCATTTACAGCTGTTGTGTGTTGTGTGTGTTAGTGCAGTGCGATGAATTTCTCTAACACTGTGATTAACACAGTTTCTTAACTGAAGTTCCACAGGTTCTCAAGAAATGTGCTGAGTTCATTGAGAAGCATGGGATTGTGGACGGGATCTACAGACTGTCTGGGGTCACATCAAATATCCAGCGTCTCAGGTACTGATGCAACGGGTTTGTTTTTTGTGTAGTTTGCAGTAGTACAATCTCCCACAGATGATGCGGATTTAACATGAGACATAAAATAAAAACTTATATAAGAAAGGTTTAGAATATTAGACATTGGGTGGTGAAAGTTGTAGACTGTATGGATACATGCATATTCTTTGTAATTATTGGTCTACAGATTCTGTTTGGAGCAAATTCTGCACATAAAATTAGCCCCGTATATACATTGTGTTATCAAATATGTATTATATTCATTTGGCGCCTTTTGTTTTTCTCCCCATTACAGTATTAATCTATGTTTCTTTCCTGCAAGCTACATGCTGCAACGCTTGTTAGCATGGGTGTTGAACAATCCAAGCATTCAGCTAACTGTGTGTGTTTGTGTGTAGGCAGGAATTCTGCTCTGAGGCGTGCCCTGACCTTACAAAGGAAGTGTACCTCCAGGACATCCACTGTGTGGGTTCCTTATGTAAGCTGTACTTCCGGGAGCTACCTAATCCTCTGCTCACATACGAGCTATACAGCAAATTCACTGTGAGTACATTTAAATCACCCTCAGTTTTGATAATGAAGGCGTGGTGAACGCTGTGGGACATGACAACATACTGTAGTGTATTACATTAATGCCCAAAGAGATTAATTTACAACAGTATGGTTTATGAGGTGTGTGTGAACCAACAATTAAAAATCCCTGCTTCAAATTTGTAGGATCGGAATGTTTATGGTCTGTTTTATTTATTTTTTTTGTGTATTAATAGTTGTGTTTATTTGGGGCATAACTTGCTGCCAGGTTGTTCTGAAAAATAGCAACGTGTACCTGAAGATTGATTTAAAGATAAAAACTTCTTCTTGTTTCTTTTGGATCCCACGGGTGTTAAAGATTTGTAAATAAGCAAGAGAAGAAAAACTTACATCAGATTCTAATAATCAGATTCTAAAATATATTCAAATTTTATTGTCAACCTACATGGACAAAATTTACTTGACACATCTACATTTAGGATCAGCCTTGTAGCTGAGTTTTTGGGATAAACCAAGAAGGCAGAGTGGAAAAGGAGAAGGAAACTAAGACGTGCTCTCTGTTTAGCATTTCTGTGTACCTTGACGGGTCATTTGCATACCTTGGCATTCATACATCTCGTGCTGCGCGTTTCCTGAAAGCTACAGGAATCCAGTCTTTTAGGAAATATCTGCGCCTCACATGTTGCACTAAAACAAGAATGTTCTTGTTTTCTTAGAAAGAATGAAGTTAGACTTCAGTTTTTAGATGGGTTTGGTGCTTGATGATGCCCACATTTACAGTTTCATATCAATTTGATACAAAAATATTTTGTAGATTGTGGTCTTTTTGAATGTAACATGTCATTTTGAAGTTAACTTTTGTATTAAAACAAAAGACAGCACAAGTTAAAGTTTACGACCCCAAATGTGACTTAAAAATTCAGCTATTGCTTGAACGTGAATAATGTTTCTGCATGCACTCCACACTCTGTTTGTTTAGATACATGTAGGGGGAATAACTGGGTTTGGTGGCTTAACAAAACCTGCAGAACCATGCAGTGGGATCAGCTTACCCTACAGTACAGTACATTGATCCTTGTCACTGGCAATCCATAAATAATTTTGCAGCAAGCTGCAAAATGATTATGGATTTGAATACTGTCAGAGTTGCCAGGCGGTATTCAAATCCATAATCATAAACTTTAAGAAATGAATTGCACATTTCTGGCCTTGGTACTGCAATCAAGCATCTTAATGGATTCTTCTGTCTGTTGGTACAGGAAGCAGTCTCAGTCCACGGGGATCATGAGAGACTTCTACACCTTCAGAGGGTCATAAAAGAACTGCCGAGTGCTCACTTCAGGTAAACCTCAGCCTTTTTCACTCTCAGCCTTTGAGACACTTGTCCAGCTGATTATGTGAGTCCCATCTGCTCGATTTGACTAATAATGCTTTCATAAATGTAACGAGAGGTTTCTGTCAACTGTCCTCAGGACACTGGAGTACCTCACCAAACACCTGGCCCACCTCGCTACCTTAAGCAACCAGACAAACATGCATACACGTAACCTGGCCCTGGTGTGGGCTCCGAATCTGTTAAGGTGAGTTTAACTTCACAGATGTATCTGAAACACTTCCTATACACTTACACACACTTCAAAAAACGTTGTGCTTCCCTTTGCCTCCCAGTATTTGTACTGAAAACTCCAATGAACTCCAGCATAATTCATAAGTAACCCATTTTTCTTAAATTCAAATGATTTCAATTCTTATTTTCTTAGATCTAAAGACATTGAGTCTCCATCTGGTAATGGAGACATGGCTTTCCAGGAGGTGCGGATACAACAGTCTGTGGTTGAGTTTATATTAAATCACACAGAGCAGATCTTCAACTGTGATTTTGCACAAATCAAACCTAAAGAAGGTATGTCAATCAAAAAGTCGGACTACATACATATAGTAGATGTTCTGAGCAAAAATTTTAATTTGCTAATTTACAATATATATTTATTATACTTATACAGGACAGAGTTTGATGTGCGGGGAGAAGTATGCCACGCTGCCGATCAGTGGCCAGTGTGGTCCAATGAAGCTGATGAGCCTGGAAGAAGCCCAGGCCCGCTCCCTAAGCCCAAATCACCCGGTGCATAAAGAACGTCAGCGGGAGAACAGTCTGCCTGATACCAGCACTGCCACACTCTATCACACTGTCATAGACATATCAGACAGCAAGTAAGATTTAGGTTCAGTCTTTTGAGTCACTGATTATTGTTATTTGAAGCTCTTGAGGTTTATCTGCCAACGACTGTGCACATACTCTGTGTCAACACAAATCACAGTCGTTTAATTCGAAGCAAGAACAAGCTGTCAAATAACACTGGCTTTAAGAATCTCCGTTTGTGTTTTAGGAGGAAGTTTTCTGGGAAGTCGAAAAGGTGGAAGTCAATCTTCAACCTTGGAAGATCGGTGGATTCAAAGGGAAAATTGAGCCGGAACGGTAGTGTGTTCATAAGAGGACAGGGGATAACAGGTGGGTTAATAAGCAACCATGTGCATTTAAATATATATGGTTCCCTCAGTCCAAGGTAGTACATGACAGAGTTGGTTTTCAATCCAAACAACAGAGATAGGATTGTAACATTATTATGTACATGTACATTA
Source organism: Chelon labrosus (assembly GCF_963514085.1). NCBI lineage: Eukaryota > Metazoa > Chordata > Actinopteri > Mugiliformes > Mugilidae > Chelon > Chelon labrosus. The sequence goes on along the minus strand of NC_140350.1, from coordinate 2,010,630 downwards.
TGTACATTATTATGTAGAGAGCTATAGGATAAAGATGACTAAAGAAATGGTATCTGAAAATCAAAGCAATGTTTCTAATGGTACAGAGAGCCCTGCATATTTTACTTCAAAGGACCTCATTGGATCTAACATAAGCTGCTGATTTAAACCCTGGATTTATTCCTCATAGTGTTCCTCATCCCAAAGTTATATTTATTTTTACAAAGATTTCTGCTTTTGACTGTTTTCTTCTTGTCACTTCGTTAGTCCTGTAAAAAGATATATAAACGCAACAATAAATGGTGGAATCACTAACAGTTCATAGACTTCACCTGACATGAGGAACTGCAGGAAGATGTCATTATTTAATAACAGGCCAAAAAGGCTCTGAAGCACCATCCTTTAACCTTTCCATAGTAGAAAGAAATTAAGGATCATTGAGCTGTATATATCAATATATTATAAAGACTAAACAATCGTGTTCTGTCTGTGTGTTAAAGTTAATATTACTGTTACTTTTTCTACAGAAAAGGTAGCTCTCCGTCCATCCAGGAGCATGGAATCCTTGTGCTCCTTACCAACAGGTGGGGCTAAGACCTTAATAGATTAGCATGGAATTTAAACAAAGATTAGAATGTTGCGGATGCTTTCATTTTTTTAAAATACAGACAAAATCACATCTACAGAATTATAGTTATCTGGTGTATTAATAGACACAAAAAGGCTTGGCACTTTAAACATTTTAACACTGTAATTTTTATTGTACAGATGATGACAGAACAGGAAACAATAGCTCAGCTGGTGGACTTGGCAGCCTTTTCATCCCGGATGTTAAGTCCAGAACATTGGGATCTGACTCCCTCTACGACCTGAGTGAACATGACCAAACCTGGGAGTTTAAGGGGAAGAAAGGTGATGGGGCGACAGGTGGCTGGAGCCCTGGCATGAACCAGAAGGAGTCTCCAGGTGCCTCCTTGCCCCCTCAGAAAACACTGCCAGAGCAACTTAAGGTGTTTAAAGGAGATGAGGTGACCGGCTACAAGCCTACCTCTCCGAAAAACAGGAGGATGTTGTACTCCGGTTCCTCCCACAGCAGCTCCTCCCGGCCCTCGTTTCCAGGAAGCTTCTTCCCACTGGAATCCTCACCGCGACATCAGCGCAGAGCTGTCAACATTTCCGAGCCTTTTGCCGTCTCTGTACCCCTTCGTGTGTCAGCCGTTATCAGCTCTAACAGCACGCCATGCAGAGGCCACGCCAAGGATAAAGCAGCTACTCTGAAACCCGCCAAAGAGACCTCAGAGCAGAGCAGCAACAAAGGAAAGAGCAACACTTTCCCACTACTGGAACCAAAGAGGCAGGAAGGAGTGGAGAGGAAAAGCATAGAGGAGCTGACTTCTAGAATTTCAGCACAGGGTGAGGGCATCATCTTTTACTGCGTTTTAAAATGGCTTGTTGCATATTGTGTAATAAGATGTAATGAAAAAATCATACTTGTTTTATTCAGATACAAGCAAAGAAGTGATGCAAGGTGGTCAAGCAGGGAGGAATATTTCTGAACTGGAACCGCTGCCTCTTGAAAAGACAAGAGAAAACAAAGATTCAGCGCCATCTTCTGGGAAAGACCAACACAACCAGCCAACTGATACACAACTGGTAAGTCCGTTCACCAACTGCATTACCAAGTCAAATGACCATGATTTAAAGCTTAAAATAGTACGACTGTGTTCTGGATTCTGCTTAAAAGTTAAAGAAGAAGCTTTTAGTTGCCTTTTCTGAGTTGTAGTATGACAACACAGTATTTTTAATTATATATTCTTCCTCATACCAGCACATAGACAAATTTGTTGTAGTGTTGTTTAATCCTTTTTATCACATATTATTTCTCAGGATAAGGGATCTGCTACTGGGAAAGAGCTGTGGTCTGACCTCCACCAAGAGCTGAAGATAACTGAACCTGAGATTGACCTGCTGGATGAGACTTTTAAACCGGTTTTCAGCTCAATGAGCTCTTGTGAGAACAAATTAACAATGGACGTTAAATCCAAGCGAAGCCGCAGCTCTCCGTCTCTGTCTTTGCTGTGCAGGGAGCAGTCTTCAAATACCTCTCTGAGTGAACACATGTTAGCCACTGGATCTGACTCAGCAAAGAAGCAGCCCTCAGAATCAGACATCGCATTTTCCATTCACCAAAACGTTGACGTGGTTACTGCCGAAAAGACAGAAAACGCCCGGCCTGCTGACATGACGCAAGAGGAAGAAAAGCATCAAAAGATCACACCGTTAAACATGGATAAGTGCAAACTTCCCTTAAAGGAAACCGGTTTAGATCAAGTTATAAATGCTTTGACAATAGAGGATGCTCCAGTGATCGCAAGTTTCCCGAGAGCAGACAGAAAATCTCAGACACATGAAATTCCTCAAGAAGACCACAAAATCTCCAGTGATGGAGCAAAGAAAATGCTGATTCCTCAGATGGAGGTTATTCAGAGGCTTTCCGTTTGCTTGGAGGAGAGACGCAAAACCTTGGAACTGCCGAACCTTGACGATGATGAAGGATGTGGAGGAAACACAGAAGAGCTGGACTTGGTGGAGCCCTGGGAGGATCTTAGCTCCACTAAGCAGTGGGTCACCAGCCCTCTCCACTCACCTGATGTGGAAAAACTGTTTAACCAGTTGTCACCCTTTAGCTCACATGGGGAAGCTCTGAGCTCAGAGGCGGGGAATGTTTCATCTCTTCCAGTTGATAATAAACAACCTCTCATAAAGAGCACTGAACGATTCTCAGGAAACATCCCTCAGAAAACCAGCAGCAAGCCGGAAAGCAAATGGACATATCTGTCATCAGCCCCTACACGGATCGGTGGGAATCACGCAATGCAACCTCAAACAGCAAAGTGCAGCACAACAAAACAGAAGAATACAGTGTCATCTCAGAGGTTTAACAGGCAAATGTCTTATGAGGCAGCTGCTTCAGAGAAAAGAGAAGAAAACTGCTTTTCTAAACACAGGCCCTGTTCTCTTAACCTCGACCTGGGGCATCGATACATCCGAGACATTTCCAACCAGCAAAATCACAATTCATCAGAGTTTTCCTCTTGTCAGAGAGGATTAATGGCCTCAGCTGGAGCTGTAAATAACGGGCTGGCCTCAGAGTTGGAGCTGTTTCTGAATGATCGGCAGGCGCCTCTTCGCCGAAACTCAGCCCCGGTCAGCGTGTCATCTGTGCGCACAGCGTTCATGATAAAAACATGCCAGGCTAAAGCCGTGCCTGTGATCCCCCCTAAGGTGCAGTATAGTCAGATACCTCACTCCAGACATGAGAACGAGCTTGATGCAGCAAAGGAACAAGAAAAGGAACATCCCAAAATGAGTGCAGAGAAAAGCAATGCAGCGTCTCCTTTAATGATGTCCGACCTGAAGGAGGAGTTGGAGAATAAAGAGCCTGCATCCAAACACCAAAAACATCCAAATGTTGAGAAAGCTGCTGAGTCTGAAAAGACCACGTCCACTCAAGAACTGCCAGTCATAACCAGGAGACACCCACCCAGTCTGGAAGTGTTTGTGGATTGTCCCAGACCCAACAGAGGGAACCTCCTACAAAGACCATCCTTTAGGAACAGACAGAGACCCCAGAGTCTCATCCTGCTCAGCCCTCCTTTTCCCATCATGGACTATCCACCCTCAGGGGACGATTCCAGGCTCCTTTCATCCATCAAGAGCCTTAACAACACATCAGCAGGGAACGTCTTTTCTAAAGACATGTCTGAGAATTTCAGCACACCGGAGGGGATCGCACTTCAAAACAAAATGACTATTCCAAAAAGTGGGCAGAGACTGGAAACATCAACCAGCTGCTTCTACCAGCCGCAGAGAAGGTCGATGATATTTGACAGCAGAAGCCACCGGCAGATTGAGTGACAGAGGTACACTCAGTGAGACTAAGGGGTGTATGTAAATAGCTGCTGACCTTTTGTACACCATAAAATTTTATGTTCTCATTCCTTGGACGATGAAGAATCAGCTTGGATAACATAAAAACACAGGAAGTGTCCGAGAGAGAAAAAAAAAAAAGAAGAGAAAGCCATAATGTGTGTGTGTGACTGAGATCTAGTGTTGCAGCAAAGGACTTTATTCATCCATTCGTCTGCTAATTCATTTCTCATTTAGTCGATTAAATGTTTGTTTATAATCTATTGAGAAAAAAAAAAGATGGCTGTAAGTTAACCCTTTCAGCCGAGATTCATACAGAAATATTTATAATTTTATGAAATCAAAATCTACCTGGTCATGCAAAATATGTTTTTTACTACACAGTCACAGTGTATCACTGCCAAATCTTCTTCTTCAGAGTATGTTAACAGTTGAGAATGATGACTATTAATTAAAAACTTTGTTGTGGAGCAAGTGCTGCCAGATATTATACTAATTAATCAGAAAGATTAATAACTTTTTTACTTTGGAAGCAGAAAGCAAGAATAAAACTTTTATTCAAGGTCGACTAATTATATTTTTCCCCCCAGAGGTTTTATTACACGGTAAAAGTACCAAAACGACCATGTAAAATACCGTGAGGACAGGCAAACCAAGTAATTTTGGTTTGGAAAAAAATGAGAAAAGGGGCTGCCAGATGGCAAATTGTTGGTATATTTTGCAGTGACAACCATAAACTCCCTTAAACCTAGAGTACATCAACAATACTTCACAATGGCCACTGAAGGGGGCTATTTGCCCAATGACAAATTTCACTAGTTTGGAGGGGGATAGTACATGTACATCTTTACCTCCAAAATCCACCAGAACTCGTCACTGACAGCGTGTAAGCATTGTTTGTTAGCTGCAGTAAGGCAAGTTATAGTTTTAACTGCTTTATACAGTGCTGCTCAAAGCTATCTGCACACCGCAGAATGTTTGACATTTTTGCAAAAAAATTACTCAAAACATCAGCAGTAAACAGTAGACAATGAGAACCCAATCAAACAAAGGAGATGAATCATTTGTACATATTTGTGAGATGCGAAAGTAAATGAATAACAGCAACTAAATGTTTCCAGTAACTGCTGATCTGTCATCTACAGCAGCTTGGAGGATTTTTAGCCCATCCCTCAGTACAGAACCACTTTAGTACTGAGATGTTGGTGGGTTTCCTCACATAAACTGCTTGCTTCAGGTCCTTCCACAACATTTCTATTGGATTCAGGTCAGGACTTTGACTTAAAACATTCATTTTGTTCTTCTTGAATCCTTCTTTTGTAGAACAACTTATGTTCTTGGGGTCAATGTCTTCCTGCATGACCCAGTTTCTCTTAAGATACAGCTCATGGACAGACGTCCTGACATTTAGAAGACGCGGGTATAATTCAGAAGTCACTGGTCCATCATTGATGGTGAGCTGTTCTGAGGTCCTCAGAAAGCTCCTTTATCCATGCCGTCATACACATCCACAAATGTGTTGTGAAAATCAGATTATGACAAATTCCAGTTTTTTTTTGTTTGTTTTTTTAACTAAACTGAACAATGCCTGAGTCTGAGTCCCATTACATTGATTGGAAACACTTCTGAACGAATGGATTCTTATTTGGCCTTAACATAATCCTCCAGGTACACCTACTTTTGCAACTCACAGATATGTAATATTGGGTCATTTTGTCCTGAATAAACATCATTTGTTTGACTGGGTTCTCCTTGTCTACTGTCGGAACTTATGTGAAAATCTGCTGTTGTTTTGAGTCATTGTTATGCAGAAATATAGAAAATTCCGAGGGGCGCAAATATTTTAAAGCGCCACTGTTTACACTTGGTTTAGTGGGTTTTGTTGTTCCCAAACCAGGGGTTAAACACCTCCAAAGAGTCATGAGGTGAATCTTGGGAGTTGTAAAATGATTAATGTGGCAGAACAGAAGAGATCAATTATGATCCAAAAATTAAGATTAATACTTTGGGCTTAATTTGCAAAACAAATAAATGCTTTATTGGTCAAATAACTGAAGTAATGAAGTATTTTTTCCATCTTAAAAGATTTAAAACAAAATACCAGATTATCCTTGGTGATACAGAAGTGTACCAAATGTTAAGCAAGACAAATAATGTTAAATCGACTGTCAAACAGTTGAACAGCCAAAATTACAAGTTTATTTATTCCTATATTAACTTTCACATGATATGAAGGTAACTAATTAATTAATCTATATACTGTATGGAGCAACCGACTCTGTGATAAGCTGATGTCAGTGTGATTTTCTTTAAAAAACTATTATTTAAACGTAAAACTCCTATTTCTGATTTAAAGAAGCTGAACTGACAGTATTTACTCAAAGAAGGATTTTAATCCATCTTGATTTTTTTGTTTGGATTTTATGGCAGTTTTTATGTGTTAGGTTTTGAGTAATGGGAAAAAAAATCATCATTTGTTGGTTTTGATGTTAAGTGAAGTTCAGGAGCTACTCATCAGATGGTAAACTGGAAGTTAACGCTGTGCATGCCGACTGTATTCATTGTGTTTGGACGTTCATGGTGCTTTAAGTCAAAGTCAAGTGACGCCATTTCCATGTGTTTCTCTTCTCATTCTGATCTGATGTAATGACCTTTTATACTATTTTTTTTTATTATTATTTTTGCCATAAACGCAACAGTTTGGAAGTAACATTGTATTTAAGATACCTGGGATGTTACAGATGATGCAGTCTTTTTATACTGGAGTTTGGATGGACTGGATGAATGGTTATATTTGTATACTGTTGATAATGAAAATGACTGAACTGTGTGTTTTCATAGTAGAAACATCTGAAGTGCTGCCTTAATTATCCAGTGATGGCACCTAAAGCAATGTACTGTATATAAAATGGTTACTGCGTTTTGTTAAAACAACAATTTATGGGAATAAAAACTTCAAATGTTAAAAGAGGTTTCCACTTTGGCACACACGTGTAGCCGTCTTTTGGGGGAGGCTACACTATGAATTTGTTAAAATCACACTATTACCTAATTACCTGGAAGTCACAAGTATTCAAAGTTATAAGAAAACTACTGAGAATATCTCATAAGACATGAGCCTTGTTGATGACTGCTGTGTTTTTACCAAATGAGGCACATTTGGTAAAAAGACTCTTTTTGTCTTTCCATCCTTTATTCATATATTTTCTTATGCACTTTTACGCTCTCCCCTTTCCATTACTTCAGTTAGTTTAGCTGACATGTGAAAATATTGTCAAATTTTTTAAAAATATCATGACTTATTTGCTGGTTCCTAGCTGCCTTAACTGTGGTATTGATAATGTAATATGGTACACTTGTTAACCTCTACTTAACCACCTCTTAATGGATGAAAATATCTCTTTATTTGTTGAGAGTCCTCGAAATGTTACAACTTTCTTTCCTTTCCTTCACAAAGCAGCTAATTGAATAGGACATGACCACAGAGACTGTGGTGCTGCTGTGATTCTGGACCCATTGTCATGTGGTGGTGTTGAGGTATTTAAAACCAGAATCCTAAGTTACTGTTTTCAAAGGGTGGCTGTAAGCTGCACCTCCATGTTAATAAAGGAACCCTTGCCTTTGCCACTAGATGACGCTCCTGCTCCACACTGTACATCCGAAGAAGCCACTTTATGCGGAACAAACAAGGCACGTCTTCTAGAAACAGTGTAAGTCTGTACTTCAGGTATGCTGAGTTCTCCAACTTCTGCACATGCATTGTGCACGAGTAGTTTTCCTCTCTGTGTCTGCACACAAACAAATGCCGTGGCTCTGGGAGTCATCTTCGAAAATGTTGCATGCGCGTTTCGTGCGTCCATTGGCTTCGTGGAAGAACGCACACTCTGGCGTTCATTTTAAATATATATTTACTTTAGACTGCGTATTCCAATATTAGAAAACCAGAATGAAATCCAGGCACTACCACAGCACGGAGTAATGCATCTGTATAAATTATTTTCTGCTGCATTTCCTACACCAGAAACACCAAAGCTTTAATTAAAGTGCATGACACACAAGTGTTTCTTATAAATGTTAAATAATCAATAGTCGACAAACACTTTTAAACTACTTGCTACAGAGTCGTTTTACCTGGGCATTAAATAAAAGTCTTATTTTCTTCCTGAATGCTACAGCTCAGTACTCCCAGCTTTCTCTCAGTCCAGTTTTCACATATAGACAGATTTCAGGTGATCCAGCCAAACGTTGGCGGAAAATTCCAGTGTGGTTTTATCCAAACGTCGCGTCGAATAATTTTGACCCAAATCGTATTCGGAGGCATCCACTTCGCACCAGTGCTGGCGCTCGCTGGGGTATCTTCCATGTCTGCGCAGTTCATTATTTCTCGACCTTTGACACCTCTTGTGTATGGGCCGAGAATTAAAGAGGCGCATTCTCAGCTCACTGAAAAAGGCACGCAGGGCACGGTGCGCGCCTTGAATATTCAATTAGCGAGGGGGACTGAGAAAACGTTGGAGCTGCGTGCCAGTCCTTCAACTTACATTACTGATTAGCTGTAAAACTGATTATATACAGCTGAATGGGTTCAAATGTTTCAGTTAAAAGAAAAAAAGCCGGAGTTCAAGGCAGTGACGAGCGGCTTCCTTCCTCGCCACTTCAGCCGGCTGAACACTTTGTCACAAACTACAGCTCCATAATGAGCCATGTTGCTGTTGCTGCATTTGTTTGTTGTTGTTTTTTTAACTTGAGACATTCGAGAGAAAAAAAAAAAATAACCCAATTTCAGTCCATCGTTGCAGTTGAGTAGTTAAGATGTAGCTGTTCTAAAATACAGAACAATGAACCTATTACACTGTAAGACATGTAGTTGTCTGCCTTAGACAAAATCATAACTTTTGCCATTTTAAAACTACACATGTATTCACGGATTGCTACATTTATATCGATATAATCCTTCCTGCCTGTTAGATGTATTTGGTAAAAAACAAAAAAGCACGCCAAATAAAAGGACCACACAACCCACAGACTAAAGAAATGTGAAGATAAAAGTGCACTTAAACAATTAAATCCTTGTTTGGAAATATCATATTGGAAATAGGCTCTCCTCTTCCAGCAATAACTCAGTACTACACATCTACAGGCGAGGCTGGAAGTCTGGAGCAGCTCGCATTTGTCCTTTCAAACTTAGTAAACAAACATCTTTAAAGTGCATTAAAGTGTTTAAAAGTTTACAAACCGTTTTGTTAAACTTGGTAAGTTAACTCCTTGAGGTTTACTACACACTTTTATTAGACTGGAGAAGTTTTAAGTAGTTGAATGTGCAGTGCCACAGCAAGCCACGCGGGTCCAAAGAACTCTCATTGAGAAGCCACGTGTCCGTTTCCAAAGCCTCTCCAACTTAACCACCTCCTTTGTACGACTAACCCACATCGGCAGCGTCCCTCCACATAAAGGGATTTGCAATTTCAAGATATTTCAGCTTAAATGTTTTTGACAGTTCCCTCGCTTTTACCTCGGCTTGGTTATTTTAACTGTGCCAAATGGGTCACCTTGGGTTGCTGTCTGCGCGCAAAGGGCTTTTGCGCGCATTCAGTCTGAATTTTTTCCAACTTTCCTTGACGGGGAAACCAGCTGCTGGTCGTGAAAAGACGGCTTATTAATTGTCCTTTGTCATGCAGAATTGCTTGATTTCTAAAGAAACGTACAAAGGCTCTTTTTCAGGATTCAAGTATTTTGTTTCGTGCGTATTTTCAAACCATCGAATCAGCTGCAGCGCCGCGCCGTCTACCAGACTCTCAGGTACTGACTGCCTGCTCCCTTTGTCCCCTTTTAATGCTGTTGTAAATCGTGCAGACTGATTTGTTACAAGCTGTTCTTTTAATCTGATAGATAAGAGACATGTCAAAGAAAGGCCGTAAATAAAAAATTAGCCAGAATAAAGACAAGGGCGAGTCTGCTAGATGGGCGCCTGTTGACTCAAGCGGCTCTCCAGCGTCAGGGGAGCCCTCTCCTCAGCTCCGTCAAGGTTACCTCCACAATTCCCCTTTCTTCTTTTTAAAAAGACACCGTAGTCCTTTTTGCTTCAATGAATTGATCGGCACAAAATTAAGAATAAATAAATTGAGCATTTGGAGCACCGAGCGTATAAGCTCCCCCAGGGCGCATACCCCCGGGCTATTGAATGGATAAAGGGCGCTTTGCAGAGGACGTTGTAAGCAAAATGGGGCTCTATGGTGCAATTAACAAAATAGTCTAATCCCATATCTTAACAAATGCAAATATTAGAGTTTTGTTAAAATGGTTAAGTGAACAATTAAATGAAAGTTTACAAGTGAAACTTCACAGCCAAATAAGGCACACTGGTGCAGATAATGTGCTGTACGCAATTTAAGAACAGTTTTTGCTGTCTTTAAAAAAGTCTGCTGATATGGGCTAAAGTTGAAAGTAAGTTAAAGTCTATTCAACATAATAAATATAATTTTGACAGCCAAAGCGTGAGTCAGAGAGCAGCTGTAGCGGTGCGTAAAATGGGCGAACAAAACTACACGCCAGTTTACCGTTTTGGTCTTTTTGTAGATGTTTTATCAGTATATATATATTTATGGTTTTACAGGATTAATAAAAAATACATATACACTCCTTTTATACTAATTTTAGCCAGAAAACCATTTTAACTTTTACATAAATAGTTGAATTTATCGTTGATGTTGCTGCGTATTTTTAGACTTGATGTATTATTTTACTTTTTTGCTTTGAACGATTTACACTAAAAATCCAGTTGCGTGCTAATTTATAATTCAGATTTGTTTTTCTTTTTATTTAGAGAATAATGTTGTCTGAGTGTAAAGAGATTTGCACAAGGACCGAATCACACCTGGAGCTCATAAAACCGACAATAAACTTGACCCTAATGCCGCGTGAACTAAAAGAACAATATGGGCCGTGGTCTTTTACTCTTTTATTTTCATGTTAGATCAATATCTTAAGATATGCACCCTCCCGATGCACCATTATACACCCTCAGTGATTATTAACTCAGTCACACGAGAAAGATCATTGCAGCTGCAGGATGAAACTTGAAAAGAACACCAAAGTGCCAGGCAGTGATATCTGGGTTGAGTGTCCCCCGGGGAAAGCACAAGAGGACCCCCTTACTAATGTCTTTATCACCTCTGAGTAATAAAGATTATTAGGTATTAGTATTTGATTTACTCACTCGGTCCCTAATGTGCTCCGCAGATACACAAAAGAACAATTTGCCTGCAGGATTCAGGAGAGTCTGGGAACCCCAGGAAGAAAATATAACACCCAATTTGGTTCATATTTTCTATGGGGAAAATGAACCTTGTTAACCATCTTTTAAATCTTCCAGAATACTCAACATATTGTGTACACACAAGCTTTGGCTTTATGAAAGAGATATTAAAATATATATTGTTTTAATTTGCCACGAACCTGAGTCTCACGTCTGCAAAATACCAGTGCACCGCACATCCGCGCGTTTCCGCGTATGTGCCACCAGTTTGAAGATATTGTAATTTATGTTTACCTGCTAAGTATCAGGTAAACATAAGTATCTCGCAGGATTTGCAATTGACTAATTCATTTCCCCATGTTTCTTTGTTTTTTATTTTTTTATGTGATGTCCAATCTTGTAAAACAAACTGGTTTAATGTGCGCCACTGTGCGCAGTCAGTGGTGCGTAAAAAAACCCAAAATACTTAGCCCACACGACAACGTAGTCTACCGCTCAGAAATATTTTTATTTAAGTGTCAACATTTTTAAATAAATAAATATTTTTTTTCAATTACACTGAAGATATAATTTCAGAGGGTCTCCGCGATATGACAAGCCTTCCATATTTTCACAGTTCCATCCACATAGAATGAATCTAACCAGTATTCACCAAGTTCAAAATACTGTCTTCAAGTAATAAACAATGTTGTTGATGTTTGGGGGGGTTATCTTTACAAATATGCTCACCATAGCCATCGGATTGGCAACAACAACGGGCTGTTTTCAGAAAAAAACTACATACAAAACGTACAACATGTATACAGCTATACAATAATTCAGGGCAGTCCCCTGATTAAATATTCTCTGTCTATGTACAGACGACTGAACACAAGTGGAACAGTCTTTCTTTTTTGGCTGTATTCAAAAACATCAGGAGCAAAATCTTTCAGAGGGGAGGCCAGGGGAGAGTTCAGGGGGAGACGGACAGGTCCACATCCTCCTTTTCGGACGAGGAGGGCGATATTGGCATGTCATCGTCCTCTTCCTCCGAGCATCTCGCGGTTGACAGGGAGGAACATTTGCAGTTATGTGATCCAGTCCTTTGGCCGCTGCTCTTGCCCTCCTTTTTGTGCTTCACCCTGCGGTTCTGAAACCAGATTTTCACTTGTTTCTCAGACAAATTCAGGTACGTCGCGATCTCGATGCGCCTCAGCCTGGAGAGGTACATGTTGGAGGTGAACTCTCGCTCCAGCTCCAAAAGTTGCGTGCTGGTGAAGGCGGTGCGCATGCGCTTGCTGCTCTGAAGTTTGCCGTTGCTGTTTTCTGTGAAAATACGAGAAACTGTCAGACACGTGGATACTGCAGAAACACGTGAAATGTGCTTTTGAGTCACTTAATCTAGTGTTAAATCAGGCTCTACTCACCGATGGAGATGCAGTGAAACTGGCGCGGGTCTGGGACCGTGTACGCGGCTTGGTATATCCCCGGTGCGTGGCTGATGTTGATGCTGTTGGAAGAAGAGTGTTGTCTGGACAGAGCCGAGTGGCAGTACTGCGAGCTGAAAGAAGGGAAGGATGCTTTGAGGAGCGGCAGCGTCGGTGGAGACGGGTGGAGCTGGGAAGCGGCCATGCACAGCGGACAGAAGCACAGCAGCCCCGCTTTCCTCGAGTGGCAGGAGCCCGGCAGCCCGTGCGGGTGGTGCGGCGAGTGCAGGGCGTACGGGAATAAAGGTGGGTTGTTCTCGTTTCCCTTGTCGTTCGCCTCCCTTAAAATCAAGGAATCCACGAGAAAAGATCTCGGCATGTTTGCAAACTTGTTGCACAGCGAGGACAAAGTTTAAGCCGGTGCGTGGTCGGTTGCGTCAGCGTGCTCTCCTCAGGACGATGGACAGCGAAGTGGTGCTGAAGGCGCACAGTCTCTCCTTAAATAGCCGCCGTGGACTCGGTTCGGCCATGTGACGGTTACGCTGTAAGCGGCCAAGAGCTCTCAATAGGGTTTTGTGCCTTTCTCTCGGCATTCCCACTGCACGCTTCCCCATTATTTCACTTGTTAACTAAATGAACTGCATAATGTAGTCTATTCTTGTCAGCCCCACCCACGCCGCAAGAGGCGGCACTGCCCATTCTCCCTTTTATCATCACTCTCATTTTATCATAGAGAAGAGCTTAAATTTGCGAGAGAAAAACGTTCCTGTCACATTTGGAAAGCCAGTTTGTATTCAAGTTTTGTCTTAGTCATTAAGCAGTCTGTGTACGTATAAGTTACAGCCCGGATCTTGTTAGTATATCCAAGGCGAGGAGTAGAAACACAGTTATACAGTTACATTTTAATCACAGTAAGTATATTGCAGAGTCGTTTTCCATCGGTTGTTTTAAAATTGTGTCTGTATTTGGAGTGATCACGAGAAGCCTGTAGAATATACTGCTGTATAGTTCTAAATAACACCAGCAAACACCAGTCCTTCTTATATTATTTTGAACTGTGCTGCGGTTAATTATTTCCACGCGTCCTGTCTGGTCTCACGTACCTGTGTGGCTACTTTACCGACGGCGCTGAGCACAAGCATAAACGCAACAGCTGAATGTAAAGTTTATGCATGCCCGTTTTAGGGTTAATGTGTCATTTCTGGGCACAAAAAAAAAAAAAAACGGGACAAGTCATTGCCTGGAGGCAGTGCTGTTAAAGAGCAGTGATTAATTCCTTTGCTCGGGCCCCTGCCGAGTCGGGGGAAAGAATATGTAAAAATAACCAGGTTTTCACTCTGCGGCCCTTATTGAATGTCATTGTGGAGGGGTTTCAATGAGAGAGAAAGAGAGTCGAATTAAAGTGTGTGACAGCGGCGGATAGACGCAACAAAGGCGACTCTGTCATAGAGGAGCCCAGTGCGCTGCGCGTAAAGCCCCCGCCTCGCGCTCTGATTGAATTAAGTAATAGGAAAACATTTTCTTTCACTTTAAGGCTTTCTGAACAAGACCTTCAAAGGACCGGAGCCGTAATATGTGAGTAAATAGTGGAATGCGATTTCTCTTCTACTTTTTCTACTTTCCTAATCAGACAAACATGCACACACACACACACACAAAATCTGTTAAACTGAGGATACATCTGGCATAACGCATGAGGACGTCCGCGCTAAGCTTTCCACGCGCCTTTAGTCCTCACATTGCTTATTTATTTTTGACAGGTAAAAGAAGAAACTTCCATTGTCGCATTGTTTCCACGTCTCCTACTTGAAGCATCATTTGCCACAAATTGTCACGTCCAGCAAGTGAGTCCTTCAGCCCCAAAATGACGGTGTGATGCTATCCGTCCTCTCCTCATAAAAGAGGCCTAATGTGCTCAGCTTCACAGCGCTAATCTTCCACAAAAACAGACCTGTAATTAGGTTGCGCCATTAAACAAGGTACAAATTAGGAGCGGTTAAACCCTTTAACGAGATCTAGTCATTAGGACAAAAACCTGTTATATTCGCGAGAGCAATTTCACATTTTTTTTCTATTAGTCTACCCTTTCATTTCCTGCCAGGAATTAGCCATTAACTAATCTGTCAATCTTGCCACAATCTCTGAAACCTGTAAATACAAATCCGTCGCTTTTATTCCGTTTCTTAATAAGTTAATGACATGTTTTCAGCAGTGCCATTATTCTCGCGAACTGCCTGACAGATAAAAGAGATAAATAGATTTTTTTTTTTTTTTTCAATCCAAGCCTGAACGCTTCAGATTTTTTTTCTCCAGCCGCAGATAGCCCTTTTGCGCTGGCAGCTTGATGTATTGCTCAACATAAAGATGTTATCAAAGGCCCTAATTTTCAAATTATGTACAGCAGTCATCCCGTGGATAGGAATAGAGGTTTCATGGGTCGTCACGCAGGGAGGCTCATCCCTAATTTGCAATCCCAACTGGAGACTGACAAATAGTTTTGACCTCCCTCTGGAGGCGCGGGCCAGAAGTGCAAAGAATCTCATTCTCCATAATCACTTGTTACTGAGATAAATAATCGAGCAAAATGGCCCACTCACATTACAGCCACTCTTTTTTGCACACGCTAAAAAAAAATATATACATCTGCAGCCACTTATGATAAGCTTCATGCATCATCCATATCTGTGTTTTGTCACAAACCAAATAGACTAATTCAGCACAGCTGCATGTGTTCGGTAAAGCTGTGGGTTGGTAAAGCTTCTCAACATTAATGTTTGATAGGGGGGAGGCATTTCCCCTGAAATAGTAAATTATTTATAAGATATTAAGTTGGAACAATTGCTATCACTCAAATTCATCCCTGATCGTAACACTGACCAGAGCCTGCTGTGCCGTTGGAGAAGCACATTTTCAGGGGCTTTTATGCAATTATACCCAAAGATCTCGTGCCTGATGACATAAAGAGAGCAGTCTGTTTATGGAGATGTAGTCAATATCTCCTTTTCTTTTTGGTATGAATAATTCATAGTTTAAGACACTATCCCCCCTCACTTAATATGTACACACACTTAAACACCCACACATCTCTAATACAAATGATGGTTTTAGCTGACAGTGTAACAGGATTTAAGGTCCCAGAGGGGTTTGGCCCAGCCGTGGATGGGCGCTGTGACTGTCGACGTGACACAGAGGGCCGGCTGCCCCTCCTAATCTCCCCCTGAGGCAACATCACAGACTGCAGATCCCGCTGCACCTCTATGGACACACAAAGGCCTGATTATCATTCATATGCTCACCAGAAGTACCAGTCCAATAGATAACAGATGACACGTAAGTACCAGCTGAATGGTGCAATATGTTTAGGCTGCTGGAGTCTATAGGGACTAATGAATCCTTAAGAGAGAGCGAGACGGACAAAGAGATGCTGTCAGTTGAAGTACCATGATGTGACAGATATAGGGACTCTACAGGTGAATTTGGACTTGAGTGAACCAAAGGAGTTCGATGCATTTTTGTAACAAGTATAAGAAGTGGAAGAACTAGTTTTGGCTCTCTCGTGTTTTTTATCAAGATGAATGATGGCTGACACAAAAAGTGGAAACGTTTAAAGTGATTATTCTGATCTGGAGAGATGTTTAAGAGACCATTTGATGATGATAATTATGCACAAGTGCAGCTTAGCTCTGTAGTCTGACCTCACAATTAAACAGATCAAATGGCATTTTTACTTTACCTGAAGTTGCAAGAAACACGACTTCCACTAAATCATTATTAAATGGTCATTTTTCAGTACACAAGAAATGTTTCATTTTTTAAGACTTGCCCAACTTATCTGTTGAATCTTTACTTAAAAGTTGACAATTTGAGCACAGACCAATTCTACCACCATGAATCTTTTTACATTTGCAGTTTGACTGTCACAACAAGAGCTACAGGAGTTCAAATAAGACAGAGCAGCAACATTTCAAACAGCGGATTAGAGAAAGTCTAATTGTTTTTACTGTGTGGGATGTAATTCTGACTTTTTTTGACAGAGCAGGATCGCAACTGAATTCAAAAGGATTTGAAGCTAGTTTATTTGTTGTTTTTGTTTGTATTTTGCACGGGGCCTATCTTACTGAAATGATGAATGATGTTTCTTGCACATCACTGGGATGTAAAACCTGATGCTGCCAGTTTTAATGCGATTCTTTGTGAGCAAATTAATATTTATTTTCCAGAAATTGTAGGGATTAAATAAATACGATTTGTCATGATGTCATCAATTTTATAACAGAATATTAAAGTTTACAGCTGCATAAATCATATTACCTCTGAATAATATTGCAGGCACCAGTGCCTCCCACTGAAGACAAGATTATACATGCAAAAGAGTGTCTTTAGTTGTTATTTGCCATTGTGGTTTATTTCAGTCATGTCCAGGAATGATGATAATTAAGTAGAAACCAAGAGCGTGTCATTGTAGCATGAGCCGATGAGAGTGATGAAAAAACATGTGTACGAGGCTGAGTTATCTGTGTTGGAAGAGTGAAGTCATTATCATGATGAAGGCCACGTAAGGCTTCAACATCATATTATGAACTTTCTTCATCTTCTTTTTAAATTTTAGATGAGGTCTGGCTTTGTTGCTCCACAAGTCAGATTCAAATTTAAAAAAAAGAAAAGCTAAGAGGGTCTTCATAATTTCCTCAATGAACCTCCGAGAATAAATAAAGATTGAATGAATTACGTTATGATAAAAATGTCAAATATACAATCACTTTGGTTTCCTTACTTCACAATATTTTTTAATTTTTTTTAAATGCCCTTTATTATCATATTAACCGTGCCAATGGTGGAATGCTGCAAACAATTCTGAGCACTGTCTTTGTCCTAGCAATTAGTTTAATATATTGAACAGACATCAGGTTCAGCTATTAACATCAAGCTTCTCAGGTTAAGTTACGCTCGGTTCTTTGTGTTTCCTGTATATACGAACATATACAGTAAGCTTTGGCAAATTTAATTTACAGGATTAAAATCTATTTCAGCGTAATAACCCTTGCACTGAAAATCAAGAATTGCACACTGGAACATGTCTGTGTCGTGTGAATATGGCAAATGGTCAACAGCACATCAAATGTCTGAGCTGCTGCAACTCATTGAGGTGGATCCTTGAAATCTTCCAGCAAACTCCATCAAATTCCATCCTGCTTCTTTTTTGCAGACTAATAACATAAGGATGCAGACAGCATGAAAATAATCTGCATTAGGCAACTGTTTCTACGTCAAACGGGAAACCAGGAATAGTGGTAGCGCTGAGTTGGCTGACCTTCTGAAATAGTTTGGTTCATTCAGATGATTCTCATTTTTGATTAACATTACACTGCTTCCCCTCATGATAACTCTGTTTGCCGAATTTCTGCCTTAGTGCACTGTGCAGAGCCTCTCTGATGTTTTAGAGTCCAGGTCAAGTGCTGTTGCTAGGTGCGTCTCACAGCTATGCCTGCCTCTACATAGTCACAGCACTGACAGACTCAGTGTGGCTGTCAGCGTCTCACTGCAGTTAATGAATAACTGCTGATCAAGGAAACAAGATATGGGCTCTGGAAGGACTATTCGGACATTTTCAATTTCATAATGGCCAAGCTTGTTTAAGAGTCGAGTTTGCAGCGTTTCTTATAAATAATAATCTGTTTTATTTACAGGGCACTTTCAAAACCCAAGTGTTTGGGTTCAAAGGTTATGCACACTAATTTTGTGCATGAATGCGTGGATAAAGTGAACTGAGATGTACTAACTAAGCTAAGCTAAGGGCCAAAAGGAAAGAAAAGAACTTGAAACTTAACACGCAAGTGCCAGGTTTGAAATAAATATAAGTGCTAAACACACACACTGTTTATTCAGATTTTTTTTTTATGAAGCAAAAATCAAATATAAGTGAATCTTTAAAAAATATATACATGTTACTGTCATCCACTCTGCACATTCTAGCAATAGAGCTCCCATTTGCTTTCAGACTTACCCACATTTTGAATAAATGATTGTAAATGCAGTTAACTGTAAAAATAATAATCTGGTACACAGATCAATTTTAAAAAAAATGGAAAATCTGAATTTCTCCAATTTACCATCATGTTTTAGCAGAAAAATGTGTTCTCGCACTGCCCTGTTTTTGACAAAAATTAATGAGAAATAGATGCAAACTTGACAGTCTGGCCTCTCTAATGAGCCCACTTGCATCTAAATACGATGATGTTATGGGAACTAAAATGGTCAAGTGTATTTTTCTCTGACTTCTACTAACCTTGTCCTCCACATGGACACAAAAAAGCATTTGTTGTATATTGGATTTTCCAACTCCATTGTTTGAAGTTTCATCCACCCCTCACGCTTTCATCAAGAATGAAAAATAATCAGAAACGTTGTTGTGCCCAGAAATATTATTAGAGAGGCCTAAATATCTTTGGATGATTTCAAATTCCCTTTTGATGTAAATCCATTGGTTCTGCTATAGATATGTCTCAAACTTCCCCTTTGACCCTATTCATATAAAGGCCTTGAAATGCTCTTCAAAAGGGTTTGTTACCCTGTGGAGGTCAGTAGGCTATTACGTATGGCTGACTCACATTTTTCCAAATCAGCAGACTTTTGGCCTAGAAATAACAGGTCAAACCAATGAATTTAATGAACTCTGCCAGACACAATGAATGCCTCTTGCCATTTGAACCCCACGAAAGGGATATGGGCAGGTCAGCAAGCCCTTTCAAGGGGTTTGTACACAAATGTGACAGAATGCAGTTGCTTCAGTGTCTGCGCTGACAAGTTGTTCAAAGTGCCGGGGATGGCAGCGATAGTGCCTTCGTCCACACTGCCTCCTTTGTTCCCCATTTTGTGTCTGTTGCGCTTTCACGATTCCCACAAGTACAAAAGCGAAAGAATGCAAAGCGTCTTTTGCGATGTTGTGTTTGCCTCATTTCTCTTGGGCCAGTGTTATGCTGTAGGCCAACATGTAGGAGACTTTATTGTCGAGAAAACAATGCCGAATTACGGTGCAGAACAACTTCTGATGGCGACTTGCTACTCCTCCCTCCTTTTCACCGCTTTGCTTCTCTGATCCTCCCCTCTTTCCCTCCCCTTGTGCACTTTTTCTCTCCCCGAGTTTTCATTTTTGATGCTCTGGTGTTTCCAGTGCAGTTTGTGCAACATCTAATTTAAAAAAAAAAAAAGAAGAGGTTTAAGTTTTATGTTTAACTTTTGCAAAAGTGTGTGTATTTGTGTAGATTCCTTGATGCAGTTGCTGGGTTGCAGTTGAGAAAAAACATCTTTAAGCATATGGTATTTGTGTGTTCACTTAATTCAATCAATTGAAGACCAATGGGAAATCACAGAGGGGGGTAAGCGTTAGGGAGGAGGGAGGTCAGAAAGTTAGAGCAGGAGGAAGGGGGAGATAAACACCCCCTAAAAACTACTCATGTAGCCATTACTTACTCATTTTCAGCTCAGCAGTTCATGATTACCCCATCACAGTGTGTTCCTCTAAAGAACAGGATGAGGATGAGCTTCAGGAGCAGCAGTCTAAAGTCTGAAAGGAAGCAGAGACTAAAAGCACTGTGATTCCTTGAAGTTTATGGTTTTCTCATTAATGACCTCCTGCTGTTTGGCCCATTTCCTCTCCATTCAGCTCACATTAGCCTCCTTTCAGGAGTCACTATTGTTTTGGAATTGTTTTCATTTTTTTAAGGACACAATGGTTTGACTGTCAACACAAACTGTGATGTTTTATATGGTGAAATTATTAAAAGAAACTAGTTGTGGCACCTTTTATACACGACGTAAGATACATTTCATCGAGAGAAAAACTGTTTGTTTTTAAGGAAGGATGCATTTTCCATGTATGTTTCCATGTGTTTTCCACACTTTAAAAGAGTTAATTCTGTTTCCTGGGTGAGAGCAATACGTTCAAGGCAATGAATGAGAAACTATGGGGCATTTGCATGAGTAAGAGCAGACCCCCTGTATGATTTTCATAACTCAATATCCCCTTTTCTTCTCAAATTTCTATTGCAGGCATTGTGATTTGGAGTCAGCTTTTGTTTGATTTTTCCCCCCAACTTTGTTGCATTTTACTTCTCCCCCCTCTTCCTAATGACCTCTGCGACAGCTTTTTACTCTGTCCCACACTCAGCTTTTGACAAAACGTGGAATATATGGCACAGGCTCAACTTTCTCTCAAGAGTTATGACGTAAGCAGTGTGAAAAAGAGGTTTAGGCTAATTCAGTGTCTATATATGTCCATATATGTGTGAGTCGGTGTGATGACGGGTCACTGCCCATCTCATAGGGTCCCCCAGTTTTCTGCAGATGCGCTCTATTGAGGAGGCGACACGCGGCGGGACGCTGCTGGGAGGCAGTTACTATTTCTCCATTACCATAGAAACTAACACACTGGCTTTCAGCTGGTCCAGGCCAGGGGTCCACTGACACCAACTTTCACACAAGTCCTGACAAAACCCCAAATGGATCTCATCACTTTGAATAATACCCATTTGTACGCAGTTCACTGACAAAATGAGCAGCCGGCAAAATGCTATTATGACACCGAAAAATAAAAGAGGCCTCTTTATTTGAATGAAGTTGGAAAACACACAGACACTGATGTGGACTGAAGCAATTAAATCTATTTAGGTTTACATATTATGATTGAATATACACAAGTTATCAGTAGATTAAGGTAATATTATTTTATTTTATCTTGTCCAATAATCTATTTTTTTAATTAAGAGGACTCAGCAAAACCACAAAAATGTGCATGCCCATTTTACATCATGTGAAAGTAGTTTATTCACTTTATTTCCAACAGGAAAGAACATTGCCACTCTTATGTCTGTATGGTACATATGAAGCTACAGGAAGTAGTCATCTTCCATCATCTGTCTTAGCTCGGCAAAATTGAAAACGGGGAAACTGGAGGTAGTACAGGTACGTATTATTGTAAAGCAGTCCCAGATGAAGGTGCACCCACCACAGCCTTAATATAGTTTTAGTGGAATTCTTCCCTTGTCTTTCTCCACACAAACATTCTCTCATCTGAAAATAGCACATGCCTTAAAGGCTGCCATCTTTCTGTTCATGTTCTTGCACAAATGCAATCCTAGCCTGGCCTTTAATCTTATGGCTGGTTTCCACCATATCACTCTCCTTCTGTATTCGTTATGTAAGAGAACCATGCTGCTGTTTCTCACCTGTTCTTCCTGACGTAACTCACAGTTTTGTGCCGCTGTTTGTTCTGGGTCTCCCTGTGTTCTTTCTGTCCACAGCTCCTCATTTTTTTATTTTTTGACAGTACGCCCACCTGTGGAGGATGGAAGACAGATAATATTATTTGCTCAGCTGAATAATGGTCTTTTCTGTGCAAACTAACAGTGTATGACCTTAAACTTTTTTTTAACAAACAAGTTCCAGTGTCATTTATAGTGGACTTATAAAGACAGTCACCTTTAAATGAGCGCCTTGGACTGAACAACCCAGAAAACTCTTCTTTCTCTGTCAATGCAGAATGTAACTGACTTAAATTACCAATAACAATGTTTGGATATCCACATATGAAATTAGAATGCATAGTGTAGGTTGTGGTCTAATTTCCTTTCTTCATTGCATCCTATTTGCTTTCTGCAGTTACACAAATACATGAGGTTAATATCTGAAAATATGCATTTTCTTTTATTAATGTACGATGTATACATTACATGGTATGGGTAATAATTGGGCATTGTGGAAGGTACAAGGTCAGAGTTCACAATTGATCCTCTCACCCCTGGCAGGTGCAGCTCACAGGAGTGAGAGGAGGCGGCCCCTCATCTCTCCCACCTCTTCACGCTGCTCAGCGAGAGAAAGGGAGGAGTGTAAATGAGTGCACTCCAGAAAGCCATCACCTGCTCCCTCCACCCTAAAATCCCCACTAGCTTTGCCAGACAGAGATATTCTACAACCCCAGCTCAAATTTCTCCAACTCGGGTTAATGAGAGAGACGGACAGACAGAAAGAGGGAGGGAAAGAGTGAAGCAGTTAAATATTTCAACAATTACCATGCTGTGATTTAGTTTTTTCATCTGTTTTGTTGTGTTGAGTATGAACACATTCATCTGCAGCAAAATGTACATTTGTCATGCCTATAGAAGGAACTCAATTGGACTGGATGGGGCATTGAGTTTGTGCGCACAGAGAGCCCAAGGGTGAGGTTGTGTATTGATGGGTGCCCCTCCCAGCTTCTCCCAGATTCCCCCTCTATTGTGACTTTGAGTGAATGTATCCTCTTGCTAAGGGCACTGGAATGTGTCTTCTCAACTCATGTGATGGATGGGGCCTTGTTTTGCACTCCTCCGCCCCTCCCTCCGAATCCCTCTTTCTCTCCCTCAGCCTTTGACTCTTTCATTGCATCCTTTTATTCAGCACCAATAAAAGTCAGTGATTCTTCATCAGCTGTTGTGCAGATCTGAGGGCCTCTGTTATTTTTCATCAGGAGTGTGTCACACATCACCATTCAGCCCCTCCACACACAAATTCAGACGTTGGCACAGAGGCAGAAGCAGGTGGAGATACACCATCAATGAATTAGTCAAATGAGATGTTGGGCATATCCTTTAAATTTAATTTAAATACTTGCTTAATGTTGTTTAGTGGGTCTCTACTGCCATTTATGCACATGGGTGATATACTGTTTCAGCTTGAACACATTAGTAGTAAGAAGAGCGCTAAAAAAACAATGAATGAAGAATGAAAAATAAATTCTACTTAATAAAAAACAGATATAGATATATAAAAATAAATGTGAAAAATAATTCCTGAATCTCAAGGATACTTATGAGTACATCAATATCCAAAAATGGGCTTGGGCTTGGGAACAATTCTGTTGTTAAGATGCCGCACACGCTTATGAATCCACTCAATTGACTAACCTGGGAACCCGGTGATCAGCGGACAACCCATCATACTACCTGAGCAACAGACTAATCTCACTTATTTAACGTAAAAACAAACAGTTATAGAATCACTGTGATTTTTATCTGAATAAGTCAAAAGTCAACACTTGATAATCAAAGTGATACTAAATTTAGATTTATTAAAAGAGATCACACTCAGACACAATAAAATACTGTCATGTGAAAAAGTAAGTTCGTAGTTGACTTTGACACATACTTGAACAAGCAAACCTTTGTTACTTTTTCAGACAGTGTCTAATAATAAAGGTTGGCATTTTCTACTCATTTTCCTCATATAAATAATTCAAAAATAATTAGACAAAGGGAAAAAAATAAGTAAACATCTAATGTTATCACACGTTCATAATCGATAAAATCTGAATCAAGACTCCAGAATCTGATGATGATTAGAAGCCCTTTATGAAGGGTCAGGTGGAAGCTGTCTTATTAAACATTTTACATCTAGGGTATTCTGTTCTCTTGATGTGTTTGGTATTCATAAAGCCTTCAGAGAGTCTGGAAAGGCATTTAAAAAGACCTGTAAATCTGAAAATCATCTTAAAGTGATTAACAGGAACACGGCCCTTAACAGGAACAAGCGGTTACAGAAGATGAATGACTGAATGAATGAATGAATGAATGAATCTTAAAGTGGTGTAGATGTTAAATGCCAGCTTGTCCAGGATTGGCTGTCTCTGCAAATTTAGAGAAGTCTTCAAATCACAAAATTTTAACATGGATCTTGTTGTCAAAGTGCATTAATCTACAAATTTGACATGCATGAGTAGTGTGTCAGAAAATAATCTTTGCTGTCCAAAGATGACATCACAGCAATACTAATTAACTAAGCAACATATTGGCGAAGATAAGATCTTTTGGAATTATGTGCATCAAAGATACAGTTAACCAATTATAACCAATTATTGTAATGGTAACCAAACACAGCTTTTCCAAGGCGATCTTCATACCACTGTGAAGCATGTTAGGAAAACGTTCTGGTTTGGGGTTGCTTCACTGCTGCAGGGACTGGGAAGCTTGTAGTCAGTGATTCAATTATGAATCCTGCATCATATGAAAGAGTGCTTGAAGATGTTGTGAGACTGTGAGACAGTCTGAAAGTTGAACCGGAAGTGGTCCCTTTCAACAATATAATGATCCTAAGCACACAAGAAAATCCGCCAAGGAATGGCTCAGACTGAAGCAATGGAGGGTTATGGAATGGTGTGGTCAAAGCCCAGATTTGAATCCCATTAAAATGTTTTGGGGGGATTTGAAAAGAGGAGGAAGGGAAGGAATTTTGCATGAGAGAGTGGTCAAAAAGAAGTTATTGGTACGGAAGGCAGCGTCTGGGGCCAAGGGTGTACTTACTTTTTAGTTGAATAAATGACTGAAAAGGCTAATTTTCTTTGGGTTGTGTTCCAAGCTTGTCAAAACATGTCAAATATGCCAGCATATTCCATAGGACACACTTAGTTCTTCACATTTGCAGTATGTGGACTGTGTGGCCATGGAGTTTAAGTCGTCAGCCACTTTATTCATTTTTGTATGGTGGTATTTGTATTCCAATCTAGGGCAAATTCACCAAATGCCTTGAGAAAGAAACCTCCAATACATACACTACATAGAACCCAGTTGTGTATTTTGCATCCCTCATTCTAGTTATGTTCCTGTTTTGTTTAGGTTTTTTTTCTTGTTTGCACCGTAACATCGCAAGGTACCTCACACTCAGACATCATTTCCCATCAGTGGCCTTGTGAAAAGTAAGAGTGTCTCTATTTAAAAAAGTATTATCCAACAAAGCGTTACATAAGACGCTCCAAACAGAAGTCAGGCCTCCCAAATGAATCATCAGCTCAGTCATCATGTCAAACAATGATCCTCTGGCTCTCACAGCACTTTATGGCATTTTACACAATGTAAAAAGACTCATACACAGTTAAATACAGGCACAAGTATCACTTAGATGCACATTAATATTTTCAGCATTCCACTTGGAGAAGCAGAAATGTTTACATCAATAGAAGTAATTGAATGGAGGTTTCTGTAGTCATATTTAAATAAAGAATAATAGGTTTTATCATTACGTTATTACTGTTAGTATTAAATATGATTATTCACAGGAAATCAAAACAGTGAATAGTGAAAACAGTGTGTTAGCTGGAATCATTTACTGACAAGACATTCATTGATTCCCTTAGCATAAATCTAAATTACAGATTGCATTTTATTTTGTTATTTTTAAAAGTAACTGATAAAGTAAGATACAATCAGACAGATTTGTGGGTTTGTAAACTTTTTCATGGCTCCATTTTGAAAAAAAAATAAAAATAATTCTGCCTCTGAAGACAGTGTTTGACTTCTGTAATTTTTGGATTCTGGATGTACACATCTGGCCAGCTGTTTGGTAAGATCACTCCCAAGTTCTGCTTTTGTTAAGTTCATAATGTTCTGATGAATACACTTATTTTATTGACTTGTTTTAGACTGAAACCTGCAGAGCAAGCATTAAGGTGATGGTGGCAAGAAGGCAAGGAAAAACTCAGAAGAACCCAGCACATATGGGAGGACGCACATGCTAGGGGCCAGCCAGGTAAAATGATTTAAACACATTATCATAAAAATATACAGTGGTAAATATCAAGTCTGCTTCTACTGTGAAAGGTTATACTGTGAGTTGTAAAGCAGCCAGATTAAGTAAAACCTAGGCCTGCGGACACAGCTGGCTTAAATCTGTATCATTTATTAGCATCTCATTTTATTTTTATTAGCACCCCCTGTGGGATGTTGGGAATTTACATAAACAACACTCATCAAATATTCCCCAAATACAAACAGTGAACACCTATAAATATAAGTGACAGTTGCATTTAAGTCGGAATTTAATACAATTCAAATATACTGTTTAGAGAAACATTTTTAATACTGTCAGAAATGTAAAACTGTGTATGATCAGTTGGAGGGAAGGACAGTTAAACCAAGGATCACATTCATAAATTTTAAGGGGCTACAGCCTTAATAAAATGTATTAAATTCTAAGTTAATTGCATTAGGGTCGAGGAAAAAAAAAAAAAAAAAACTGTAATTCTAAAATTCTTTTTGTATTTGTTTTTCTATTGTTTTCATGAGATTTTTCCAATGTGTTAATTTGTTGTGAAGATTATAACAGGTATGGGGCATTATAAATTTCCTCAAGTAAGTTTTCTAAATGGACGGCACAGTGGTGTGGTGGTTAGCACTGATGCCTCACAGCAAGAAGGTTCTGGGTTTGAATCCAGGCCGACTGGGCCTTTCTGTGTGCAGTTTGCATGTGCTCCCTGCATCTGCGTGGGTTCTCTCTTGGTATTCCGGCGGGGTATTGAAATGTTTGTGCACAATGGGCTTCCTCCCCCTTTCATACTTCTAACTGCAAATGAAAAAATAGGAGAAATTACTTGTCTTGCGGTCTTGACTTACTGTGAGCACAAGTTTGGGATACTTTGTATAGTTTTTCCAATGTGACGGGGAAGCGAGCCATCATTGCCAGCAGCCGCCTGATCTACAGCACAGCCATACTCCTCAAACTATAAACACTTTTATTTGCTGTTTTATTTGTATTTTGTCAGTATTTTATTTAGTTCACGGGTGGAAGATAAATTGCCACATCTTTTCATCATTTTTATAACTCTAATTTATGTTAGAAAATGGAGTAGGACAGCATGCAACTTCAATTTTTAATTTACTGCCTTCAGTTGTTTTTACGTTTGTTTTATAGTCTTTAAATTACTAGTGACTATCCAGTCACAAATTTTATTAATATGTTAAGTACACAACTCTAAGTGTGTTTATACTAGTTTTAAAGAAGAGAGCAACATTCAAATAAAATACATGAATGGTATAATAACAATAATAATAATGTGCTTTAGCTGTTGCTGATTACAGTAAATACATTTGTGACTGCTCTTTAATTATTTCTGTGATTCTTTCACTTATATGCACTGTTGCACATACATTTGTAATAAAATATTTTTTACCTCTTTTCATGAAGTGATTGTGACAATGTGATTTATACAAATAGGAATAAAAAGAGGAATGTGTCTGAAAACAAAATTATTCTAACTTTAAGGGCAACAGTGTATATTATCCCACATTCATTCATTCATCTTCTGTAACCGCTTGTCCT
The DNA here is from genome assembly GCF_963514085.1 of Chelon labrosus. Classification (NCBI taxonomy): domain Eukaryota; kingdom Metazoa; phylum Chordata; class Actinopteri; order Mugiliformes; family Mugilidae; genus Chelon; species Chelon labrosus. The sequence continues at coordinate 1,982,940 of NC_140350.1, read as the reverse complement.
GTGAAAGGTCGCTGGGATAGGACTGGAGCCTATCCCGGCTGTAATCGGACCAGAGGCGGGGTACACCCTGTACAGGTCTCCAGTCTATCGCAGGGCTAACACAGAGAGACAGACAACCATTCACACTCACATGCACACCTACGGCCAATTTAGAATCACCAGTTAACCTAATGAGCATGTCTTTGGACAGTGGGAGGAAGCTGGAGTACTTGGAGAGCACCCACGCAGACACAGGGAGAACATGCAAACTCCACACAGAAAGGCCCCAGTCGGCCAGGATTCAAACCCAGAACCTTCTTGCTGTGATGCAGCAGTGCTAACCACCACGCCCATCCCACATTCAATTTTTAGCAATTAATATAAATAATTTACAAGAAATATTTTAGCTGGGTTCGGGTTTGTTTTAACTTCCAACGTTTTATCTTCCATATCCTGTCTCCACTGTTAAGAATTTGTTTACATATATTGTCAGATATGTACTTGAAAACATGTATTTTCATGTTTTCAATATTAAATTAAAACACTAAAGACTGAAATATATAAGGGTTATTTAAAGGCAATGGCTGTATGACAGCAGTATGAATATGAGTCCGTGAGATTACTCATGTCCATATCAAACGTACTTCAACATCACACAAAATCAAATGTGTGAATATCATAAAACTTTCATCTAAATGTTGCCCTCATAGCCATGTTAAATGGAACATGATTAGCTACAATTTTATAAATTAAAGCTGATATTGCTTTTGTTTTGTATTAACCTTTGTCTCACAAACTAAAATGATATTTCCATTGTTTAAGGTGAAGATTGATGGCGGGCATATCTTTAAATGATGTGTTTGCATCTGTGTGTGCATGAGGCAAAAGTCTAAATGTGCATGTTTTTAATCAGTCCTGATATAACCTCTTAAAGCGCAGAAAAATGGCAGAGGCATTAAAAACATAAAAGGGAAAAAGGGCAGTAATGAATTTAGAGGAAAATGGACATTAATGGTATTAGCATTACTCATGTTCCATATAACAAATTATTGGAAATTTGACAAGCACACCAAATTATCTCCTCATGCCTGACGGGAGTGTGGTGAAGTCCTCTCTACCTGCTGAGGAAAGACAATTTCTGCTCATTTTACTATTTTTAACAATAGAACCAACCCATTAAGACAAATTAATGTCATTATCAAGTCTCTATGAAAATGACAAATACCACCGTTTCGAGCAGCTTTAGAGGCTATTGACAATAATGAAATTCGCTGTACAGGTACTGAAAAGAAACACTCCAAGTAATTATTTTCTAGTAGCTTGTTTGTCTGCCATCCGTTCATTTGCTTTCAGCTCAATTATCTGACTCTGTGAGCATGTGGAGGCGCATAGTGCTCTGCGGCCCACAGAGCGAGGGCCCTAATTGGGCAATTACCGTTCTGTTTCGGGGCTTTTAGCTCCAGTGGAGAGTGGAGGGAGACCACAGTGTGTAAAACCATAAGGACCTTACATGCACAAAACCACACATATACACAGTTTAAACAAAAACAAAACCCCGCATCCTCTATACACACAACACAGACCTATACGGTGCAGCTTTTGTGCGGCTCGCGGTGCAACAAACACTAAAAACCTAAAAAGTGACAGGCCAAAACACAGTCCTTTCACATAATGCAACCCTGAATTATGTGCGCTGTAACTTTTCAAACATGTGATTATATCGTTGCATGCTAAGCTACCTCATGTAGATGCATCCTTCCAGTTTTCCCTTTGAAAACCGCCAGCTATAAATAACTGAGAGTGCTTATTGTATAACATTTTTTTTTTTTGGGGGGGGGGGGTTGCAGTTGTTGTATAGTAACTCCAGGGTCAACAGTAGGCACCACTTAAAAGTGCGGTGTATCACCAGAAAGCTGGAAACTAGGAGATTCATTTCAACACAGGCTGCAGTAATACTTTTGCTATTTGCGATAATTTCAGATGGAGGTGAAAAGTCAAGAAAGTTTGTGATGGATTCCTCTGTCCCCACAGAACTGTAAGTAGGGGAGGAACATTTTAAAAAGAAAAAAACTGAATAAATGACATGAGAATCATTTAGCTTTCCATACAGAGTATGAGGGGTCAATTTGATGGTTTGATTATGAAAATAATGTGGATGCTTAATGGAAGATTTAACCCAGTTTTACACATGTGGTATCATTCTCTACTAACATTATCAACCAAAAAATTAGAGAATATCTTTCAGAAGAATCAAAAAACAGCGAGATCTCCTTTTATCTTTCACCCATCAGTATATGAATATATTCACTGACACTGATTTATGTGGACTGGAGAAATAATATTTCCAACTGTATCCCAGATCTCTGAATTACTCTAAAATGTTTGTGCAAAAACTACCAAGTCAATCAAAGCCTTCTAGGCATTAAGAATCACAGAATTTTTCTGTCTCAGCGAGAAAATCTTGTCATCATGTGTTAATATCAGGCTTGAGAGATGCTGTTGTTCAGAAATATAAAGTTATCTGTTGCTCGGAAGATCTTTTGGAAGGCAATATACTGACTTTAATAGCTTCATTTAGGTTTGATTTATGTTTATTATCAAGTCAAATACTGTTTGTAGTAATATGAAACAATCAAACTACATTCTGATCTGGCTGGCCTCTTTCCGTACACTTATATGTCATAAATCTATTTATAGATTGTTGATGTTTGTGTTTGCTTCTACTTCTGTAGTAATGTGCAAACTTATGGGCAGACTTCAAACCTGTGAAATAAAAGTTGGCTTGATCACCCACAATTACCCACAATCCCTTCCCTCCCTCCTCCTCCTCCTAACTAATTTTCATACTATCCCTATGCTGTACACTCTCCCCCTCACTTTAACATTCTGTCACGCGCTCCCTGGATCATGTAGCTTGTGTTAATTAAACCCTCTTTCAGATCATTTTCTTGCTCAAGTGGCCTCAGTGCAGCACCCATTAGGCAGAAAGCTCCGTTATCTGAATTTCTAAATGTAGCTCAACATTTATTAAAGTGAAATTCATCCAGTAATTGCCTGCCTCGGTATGCCCCATGTCTCCCTCTTACCTCCAGGGCCACCTGCTCAGAGACACCTCCAACTATTTACCAGCATGACGCAGGGTAATTAGACCTCTCTGACCCAGTCCACTAAGAGCCCGGTAATTGCGTTAATAAAAAAATTAACAGCAGCAGCATGAGGATCATTATGTAAAAATACCCAGTAATGAAGCATTAGCCTTGATTTTATTTGGATTAAAAACAGCTATAGGTATTTAAAGGTTACAGTGTCTGCCAAAAAAACAATGAACGAGGAGAAAGTTTTTTCTTTTCCTCACATGCCTGTTTCAATGTTTAAGAGATTTTAGCACAAACATTTAAAGTTCTCACACAACTCTGACATGTTGGTACAATTCAAGGTGAAAGCCTTGTTTTTCAGAATCTGTAATGACACTTGAGTTGCATGTTGTCACTTTGCTGCAACCTGCAGTATATTCCGTATTAAACTGGGCAACAACACATCCCTTATCATCCCTGTAAACTCTTAGTTGCTGCACTGAAGTCTATGGACAATGTGGCTTTCAATAACGTGCTATTTATTTTCCTTGAGATCTAACAATGTATCACAAATCCTCAAGATGGGTGCACGTTTGACTAAGTAAAGTAAAATTTATGTTATGAGCATTTCCAGTGCTAAATAGTGAAACCAGATTAAAGTCTACTAACACCTGTGACAATCAATATTGAGTTTAAGTTTCATAAACTCATAGATAGATGTTTTCCTGCTTAATCAAAAAAGGAGTGTAAAGTGATATTGGGTTTTGTTTTGGGGTTTTGGTGTATTTTGATAATTGCACTTTTGTTCTATTGATTTATAATTTTGGTCTGAATTAAAACAATATGTATAAGGCATCTATATACATATAAATCTATAATAAATTCATCCTGGACATTTATTAGTCTCCTCATGAATTTTGTTCCAGAAACACAAGTTTCTCATTAGCTGTATTAGACTGAACAGTGCATGAAAGTGAGAAACAAATCAGTTTTGTCTGCACCTTATTAACTTGCCAGACAGAGACACTGTATGCTAAGAGATGCATTAAGATAATCATTTAAACGGTGACACCTGATGGGCAAATAGTGCAACTGCAGCTACTCCGTGACAAACATGAGCTGCCAGCCTATTTTACCATTAACCTAATAACTCTGGTACTGGTTGACTGTTTTATTGTGAAAATAGTTGCCTTAAATGTTTCAATTTCAGCTGCTCTTTAAATCTGTTTTAGAGTCTTTGGAATTTTAGAGAAAATACAGAGCTCCGTCCAACCTCCTGCACTACAGTGTTGCAAAAAGATTGACCTTTGCCAGCATTCTTAAAATAAGCTGTTGATCATCGACCCATCTGAACACAATGAGGTATAAATCTTCTCTTAGAATATGTGCTTGCAACATTAACCATGGTTTTGACAAGACTAAGCTGCATGCCCTGCTGGTTAAATCCTGTTGTCCGCATGACAATCTAAAGCTCACTGCGAGGCTCAGCTGGGACATGACTGCTTTAAGTCCTGATAATGAAGCACAGCTATGGAATAATACAGTATACATGTTTATTTGATCTATATAAAGTCTGCTCAAGATTAATGGTACATTATTATAGTATATGAAGGTATTTAGTTATTCTTAAGGCTCATCAGCCCTGTTTATCTGCACTGCAGAGCAAGGAGACACTACTATCTACTTACTTTTAATTTATTTATGTACATTTGTTTTAATAAATAATTGTTGTGAAATAAGGGACAATTGTGTTGCCCCTTTTGCTTGAATTTTGTAACGTATTCTCTGCCATCATGGGAAAGCAAACTGCTATCAGTAATTTGATAGCTCGTAAACAGTGTGTTTTACTAATCCCAATTACAAATTTAGGTTTTTACTTTTTATGGTTTAAAAATATCTTTATTAAAATATGTTTAGATAATAGAGATTTTTTTAGCATAATCCAAAGAGAGGCTTTTATTGCTGAAAACATAATCTGTATAGATTTGAGCATTTGTAATATTTATCTGTGATAGTCAGTTTAATCCAACAAAATGCTGGCAGCTGACATTAAAGACATGAATAATTTGAGATCAAATACAATTAGTATCTCATTTTGTCTGTTGTAACTGTATCTAGTTTTAGGTTTATCCTTGTTTAGGAAACGCACGGTTCCCTGTTCAGTTTCTTTGGTCCAAGGTTTTGAATAGAACGCTAGCCTGTGGCTCATTACCAACTGTCCCTGTTAGTATTTACAGCATCACGGTGGGTTGACCTCACAGTATTCATAGCTTCACACCTCACACCCATTCACTCTTAGAAAATAAACACGGCTGCACTGGCCCCCGAAAAGGGAACATTTTGCTCTGAAAAGATACAGAAGGTTTTGTGAAGGTTTTGGGTGGTGTTGGGTTGTTGCAACAATGTGGGATGCTGCACAAGGGAGCAGAATCCAAACGCTAATTAGGAAGTGAGGAACATTGCCTTTCCCATGTTGAATGCTTTTTCGGGCATCTTTTTATTTCTGACCGGTCAACCATGCACAATCATCCACCTGCTACCTCAAAATGATGGATGAGTTTTTGTTCAGATTCTTCCTAAAAGAATTTAAATGGGTTTTCAAACATTTGCACTTTGTGCCCAACAACATGGAAAGCACTGCCAGGTCGCTGGGGGTCTGGATTCATGTGTTTGGCAGCCAACAAAAACTCAGCAGTGGAAATACTTCAGACTGTTTTTTCTGTTTGTTTTTTTTGTCATCATAAAGTCACTTTACTGACCAGAATAAAAGTGTAATTATGCTTTAAGTCTAACACAACAGAAAACCTGGTAAGCCTGATACTGGTTAGCCTGATACTGCACAAAATTAAATAGGTCACTTATGGTGATTTGTCTGTAAATTTTTTGCTGCACTGAGAGCAAATTAAAGCCTGATCTGAGCCTCAAACCAAACCAATCACTTATTCTTTCTTTTTTTATATGTGAAGAAAACACATGAGAAACTAAGTGAGAAAACACCTGTGTGTTGAACAGGTGGAAAAAAAGATTAAGACCAACACCCTGCCTCATGCTATGCTTAAAGCCACAGAAGAAAGCAAAGATTAGATTCTTTTTGTGTTGAGCAGCATTAAACATATTACTCTTTTGCTGTTCATTTGACGGTGAAATCCTTGAAACCACTGCTTCAAAACACCAATGAGTAAAGCTTATCATTTAACCCGCCTCACGGCAAATTTACCAATAGTTGGAGTTCCATATGAGAAAAATGTGCGCGTTAGAGACAACTTTAAATGATTAAATAAGATACAGTTTTAAATGTTATGTATTCTGTAACATCTAAGTTAAGCTAACAACAATAGCCTCTTCATTCAAGCCACTAAAGAGGCTTTTCCTTTGAAGGTCAGGCCAAAAGAAACAATTCTGTCAGAAGGCCTACAAAGAGCCATTTCTGAAAGGACGAGAAGCTCTCAGTAATAATAGAAAAGCAAATGTTGAGAAATGAGAGCTTAGAAGAATAAAAAATTTATAGAATGTGTTAGAGTAGTATTAAATGCAGTTCCCAGGGGAGAAGGTGAAAACAAAGGCCAGAAGAGAGGGGTATCGGCTGAGGTCAAATTGTGTCAACCTGAGTTATGTTCAGATGAGCGCACTGAAGTTGACCTGTGTACCAAGTGTAAGCTTGCACCGGCCTGTTTAAAAAGCTTGCTTTCATTTCAATGCCTTGATGGCATTATATCTCCAGTGGGCCATGTGCCTTCAGTTGACAGCCTCCTGGTTGGACGACTTTATTTTTTAACAGCCATCCATCAGTGAAAGCGTCCCAGGATCTGCAGCATTTGTGAAGTGGCACATTTGAGACAAATTAGACTATTCATAAATTCAGAACAATGACAAGAATTGCAGTATTCAAATTGGTCTGTTTTGATGACATCTGAATACATACATCTGAACCTTAGCCAGGCAGTTTAAGAGAATTTTATTGTTTGGTCATTTTGGGGGAAATCAAAGTGTTTCAAAGGTTTGCCACTGGAAGTGAGTCCATTTTGTCCACAGTAAATTAGTCTTAAAATGTGGTCTAACGGGTTGAATGCAACAGTATTAGAGGTATGGGTTACAGCTATTTTTCACTTCAGATGATATGGATGTCAGAAGACGTACTTAGTGTTGGTTAGCATATTTTTGATAACAGTTATTTATATTTTCAGGGACACAGCTTGACACTGTCTTCTACCACATTACAAAAACTTTGGCACTTTGACATTACAGGTAAAATGTTATTGTTTTGGTTGAATGAAAAAATAACAAATGAATAACTCATCCCACTTCCTGTTTCACCAGAATTAAGGCATCACCCACAGCATACAACTGTAATGATGACTGTTTGACCAAATATTTGATACTAACGATATTCAGTCCCAACTTCTGCTGTTTTCAGGACATTTCTATTTTATTTTATTCAAAGAAACAAAGGTTTATATGATTGACTTGAGCACAATTAAAGCCTTGAATTCTACATGACCTGTATGTAATTTACACGCACTACATTTTATGAAATTTGTGTCATGTTTACGCTGCCACGTTAAGCCAGTTAATGTCCTACTGGATAATAGAGGCCTTGTATTGAGAAAGAGTGGTTTTCAGTGTCTGTTGTCTGTCAGAACCTTTTTCCCACTGTACAACAGCTATCACAACACTGCTTTTGGAGCCATGCGCTACTGTGGTGCTGTTTAGTGTGGTAGGTAAAAAGAAGCATGTTTACATGTTTACAAACAACAGATCATTTTAGTATAATAAACAGTAAAAGACGTTTAGAACTGAATGTACAGTGGGGATGCCTCTTCACCCAGTAATGATGCCCAATTAATTTACTTAGATATCCACCTTGTGGTTAGTAGGTAGTACTGCACTGTTTGTTTAGGCTGAACGTGAACATATACATTCTGGCTATATTGTGTATTCTGTGGACCTAAATCATTTAAATACAGCCTTAAAAACTAATATATTGATATAAAGACATTTGTAAATGATGCTTACAATTTGAGTTGTAGAGCTCAGAGAGGTAGCACCATAATTTCATACTCAGCCTGAAGAGGGAGAAGCAACTGCTTTACCCTTCTTAAGTTGATACTTGATCCAGCAAAGTTTTATCCTGAAATTACATGTTTGTTTGATGACTACACAAATACAGTTGAAGTTGGAAAGCTTATGTTAAATCTGGAATGAACATCAAATAAAGCTGGCTTCTCATTTTCTCCTCTTTATATCTCTATTAGAATTCAAGTGCACGCACCTCTCAGAGGCCTCGCGTGCCTCCTGAGATCTGTGGTGATGCTGGTGGGCGTTTTTCTTTTTTAGGCTGCACTTCATGGCCTCCTCTACTTTGCACAGATATTGTCCTTTCTTCCTGCCACCCAACACACACGATGAGATTCCTCGGCGCACACAGTCACACAGGCTTTTAGACACTCATTAGCACCTACTAATACAATAAGTGTCACCTTCCATTACATGGTGCTGGGTTGGATATCAGGATTGGAAACCCACCAAATCTCCACACAAGGGGTGCTACCCCCTCATGCATGGTATTGTCTTTCAATCACAATGTCGAATTGTTTTCTTTTCTCTTAGACTAATTTTTAAACTCTAAACATATACACTTACTATAGATAAATGCACATACTGAAACCTTTCTCTGACCTATGAACCATCTGACTATCTTTGAAGAAATGACTTAAGTGACACACATTCCTTCATCGTGTGGTTCTTCATGTTAACTTCGGGCTTTGTTTCAGAGCAGGCAGCTGTTTAGAAATCCACCGTACCCCACCCTATTCAAGCCCATTGTCTTGCATAAAACAGCACATGCAGAGTTGTAAAAAATCTTAATTAAGACTCCTAATTCTCCGTGCCGTCGCCTGACATGGCTGTGGGCTCACGTGAAGTGCTCCTGAACACAGCATGAGGAATAGACAGCAGGTTTTTTTTTTTTTTTGGCTTTCACATGGCGAGTTGTGAGGAAAATCTTAAAATGATTAAGATTAAGTCTTCAGGATTTAAAAAACAACTAAACTAATATTTAATTATCTGCACAGTCATTTGAGTTTATATGCAAGTGTTGTTAGCGCTGTGAGCAAACAAGATTAACGGATGAGTAAAATGGTGCTGGTTTCTGCCAACTTCACAGTTTAAACCCTCTTTTTCAGCAGCTCAAGTTAATTTACATTTTCAAGGAAATGTCAGAAAAGTCACCAAATATCACTGGAGTGATATTTTTGTAAACAAGGAACCTCTCTTTCACTTATAAAGTATAGTCCTGCCAACAGAAATATCCTGATGATTACATGCACATGTTAATGAATTTTCAACATGAGCTACAGTATGCTGTATGTCACCACACAGATAAAATGTGACGTGCCAAGTGCTCACCACTGTAAAGGTGATATCAGCTTTTGGTTTTGTATGTAGCCCTTTTATTATAGGTCTTCTCCCTCTGAGCAGTGGCAAATGGCATATGGTCCTCTGCGTGCAGCAGGTGCCCTGAAGACAACTCGCAACAGATGAGACGAAAATGAGCGTGACGTGTGTTAAACAGGCAAAGCCCCACAATACTGACGTTTGACAAGATGATGGGCGTAGGCGGTCATTATTGTCTCCACTTAAGCAAGCAGTAAATATTCAGTGCTGATGTCTTTGAAAGCAAAAGCCATAATACAAATCAGCTTGACCAGATTTTCATCACTGATTGGGGTGTTTGAATAGATTGTGATCAGACTCAAACACTGCCAGTAAAGTAAGACCCAGCTTTCAAAATGGGGCCCATATGAAAAATATTTAAGACAAGGACAAATCTAATGTTAAAACAGTTTAAATAATAACTTCAATGTCCATGAATTCTTTCCACAGACACTTGTTGTCACCTCCACACTTAAACAGACCTTCGACCTCAGTCCTTCCTGCCTGACAGAAGTACCAGTTATGGCGAGTGAGGCATGGGGAGGAACATGCCAAGGAGGTGCCCCCCTCCTCCCCCTATCCTTCTACCCACCCTCCAGAACCATTTGGACCACAGGGAATGGGTTAATCACATTAGAGGCCCAGAAGAGAGATGGGAAGTAGACAGTACCGTGACAGCCGGGGTAGCACTGGCACGACTAATCCCGTTAGGCCGAGGAAAAAGGGGGACGCCATCGCGCCTACAAGGCTGAGAAAGAAAAAAACATTTTCCCAGGAATGAGTTCACCTGTATGGTAACACAGAGAAGTTGGCCTGTTGATGCCTATTAGAAGAAACAATGACAAACACGAGATCCTCTTTCATGCCACGGTGAAACAGCCCCTTTCAACCCAGTACTATCAGTCTCCCAAACAGTGAGAAGATGGGGAGGGGTGCTGTAAGAAGGATAGAGCTTATTTCATCTGCCATTGTAAGTGCACCCGAGTTCAACCTTAATGTAAACCTTTGCAGGCAGGATATGAATAGGATGCTCTCTATAAAAATATATCCTGCTGGGTAATCCGGCAGATGGCCACAGCAGCGGACACTACAAGCGAGGCTGGCCACTGCAGGGGTAATAGGGAACGTCCGATCAGCAGCCACTCTACAGCCTGAGAGATGTGGAATCAAGATTCTTAACTCCCCTTAGCAACGCTGGGAAACAGAGCCGTCAGTTTAGATCCATCAAGTTTCTACTTAATCTCACCCACCATTTTTTCTCTCCATTTTCTCTTTTTTGTATCTTCCCCTTTTGTTGTGGGGATTAAGCCAAGTGGTAAAACAGTGATTTAATGATCTTTCCATGGCTATGTGCACCACTTAAACCATGAGACAAACAAGCTGAGGCATTCTAAGAGTCACCCCCTCTAAAGGCTGCCGCTCAGGAACTGTGAGGCTTTTGATACAGCCTTAAGCACTGGCTGATTATTTATCCCACTGCCGTGTGATGTGCTGTCCTCTGCTATGGGAAAATTTAAGGTTTTATGCTTTGTAAAGGCCCATTGTAAACAGGATGAGAAAAAAACAGTTGCGTAATTTGATGATAGCTTTATAATGATAAGATGAATTTTAGTGATTCGTTAATGCAGAAAAGAAGCAGTACTGATAAATTTAGCCATCACTGATGTAAATAATTTGAAAATCACACTCAAGCTGCATGTGTTATTTTCTTTAGACTTCGCTTCAAAACTAAAATTAAACCAACCACCAAATTATACATGAGATGTAATCGAAAGCGTGAAAAAAAAAAAAAGCTAGTAAGTGGCCTTTTAGTTGGGTTAAGATGTTCAGACAATTTTTATATATAAGATCAAGTCTAAACGTAAGTTTCAGATTTAAGGTCTGACTTACACATGTTAAGTTTGTATAACAGAAAATGTGTCTTCTTTGCCTTTCGGTTGACCTAAAAATTTAAATATAATAACGGCATTTATCAGTTATTTTGGAAATGAATCTCCTACCTGGGGTTGCTGATTGTCTAAGGAATTCCTCTGCTCAGGGAAAGATTAGGTCCGCTTGAGTGCTGCTGCTTAACTTTGTCTTCATTGGCCATACAGGTGTTTGGCAGAGGGATCTAGATGAAGGCATATATTTGTTTAAGCTGTACTGTCTTTGTGTCTTTTATCATCTTTACTTAAGCGTTAATAACAATTCAATGAAATACACAAATCAAATAGCCAGACAGAGCAGCTGCTGAAAAAAAAATATTTATAGAAATTAATATAAATTTGAATGTTATTGGACTGCAGACCAAGAAGATTGGTATTAACTTTTTTAATTCTGTTTCAACGTACATTTAAACTCATCTGAAAGAATAGAGTTATAATGCGCATATTAATGCTTCTTTCCCTTGTACTACCCAAAATAACCAACAGATGGCGCCAAGAGAAAAGTGAAAGGCGAGCATGAGATTTCATGTATTCCTTAAATTTACCACCACTCTGAAAACATTGTACGTTGTAAGGTGTACCTGGACAGAACCCACGCAGACACAGGGAGAACATGCAAACTCCACACAGAAAGTGATAACCACCACAACACTGTGCCGCCACACAAGTTAATTTTTATTTTTTTTGTTGTTGCTTGTCTTCAACTTAGAACTTCATAAATGAACAATCTGCAATTTCAATAATGTAACTTGATGGCATATTTGATCAAGTTGGTTTCATCTGGATTAATTTAAAAATTTTGGATTGCGCTCTTCAGAAACAAAACTCATGCATTTATTTTTTTCTCCTGTGATGAACAAACTAAACTTTTTGTGTGAAATTTGCAGACAGTAGCTAAACAGACCGACAGTCTGGATTAACCAAGAGTAAAACAAGAAAGCAGAACCTGAATGTGAAATTATACACTGAGACTCAAACCACAGCTTGCTGTTACTGGCTCTGACTGGGTAATAACTGTCAAGGCATTGGCAGTAATCAATATAGAGCAGGACTAGAAAGCCATAATAAAGGGACAAATATCAGAGGAGATGCATTCTGTGTCTAATGGATGATAGAGGTGTTAGTGTTTGGGCCAGTGTGCATTAAGTGGCTAAGCTGGTGGTTGGCTACATTGTGGGAGACCGGCAGGGTCAATGATGTTGATAATGGGGAGGGTTAGCTCTGTACTGGGGTTAATGCTTCCGAGCTGGCTAAGAGATTATGGTACTGTCTAAAATATGGAGGACCCCTCAGTGAAATGTTTTGCTCCCAGGTTGAACACAACTAAGACAAACAAATGCAGAGAATTGCTCTCAACACCATTAACTCGACATAAAAATGCCTGATAGGAAATTGTAAATGTGGTAGGGATTCTGAACAATGAAGAGTATTTTTGATATTAAACATGGCCTCTTGATAGTCATTATCCAACAGATTATCCAACAGATTTTAATAATATATATATATATACACACACACACACACACACACACACACATATTCTGGATATTTTACCTGCTATTTTACCTGCTATGATGTCTTCAGTATAGTGATGTCACTGGACCAGCTCTCGTTCAAACCTCACTCACTATCTGAGTGTAGGAAGTGCCTTCTGGTGTGACTGATCCTAGAGACACACCAAGAGACAGATGGATCATCAGCCTTATCTTATAATAAAATGGAAAAGAGGAACTGCTACATTCAGTCCACACTAGGTTTGAACTAATTTATCCATTTAATAATGATAATGAACAAATTGTTAGACAAAAATGTTCTGTCTTAGAGATATAAGTACAGTAGTAGTGATATAATTATGGTTATGACAGCCTGTTATTGAGAAATCATTATGATCTCAATTTCTGTATATTATCTTCATTCATGCATCTTCTGTAACCGCTTGTCCTGTGAAGGGTTTGCGAGGTGCTATCCCAGCTGTCACCGGACGAGAGGCGGACAGGTCCTGGACAGGTCGCCAGTCTATCGCTAACACAGAGAAACAGACAACCATTCACACTCTCTCACTTTAGAATCACCAATGAACCTAACGAGCATGTCTTTGGACAGTGGGAGAGAACCCACGCAGAAACAGGGAGAACATGCAAACTCCACACAGAAAGGCCCAGTCGGCCCATGGATTTGAACCCAGAACCTTCTTGCTGTGCCACACCACTGTGCCGCCCGTATATATTATCTGTTCCACACATAATAAAGTCTAATGGTTTATACACTAAAAGAAACTGTCCAGATTTTGAGGTACAGTGAATAAAAGATAAACATTAACATGTAAATTTGCAGCTATTTGCTGATAACGTGTTACTCAAAGCTACTTTTTAGTTAGAATTGTTGGGATTGTTTAATATTAGCACAATGTCTTGCATGTCCAGGATGGAGAACCTTAGTATCATTACATTTACTGGTATTTACTGGTATATGGCGTTGTCATTGAAGTGTGGTGACACTGAAAACCCAGTGGAGCACAGTGTAGCACATAATAATAAAGGTAGCATACAGGAACATGTATAGAATTATATTGCCTATCTATTGATCTATTTTCCCAGGGAAGGCTGGGAGGTTTCAGAACACACCCACCTCATCATGCTCTATAAGTGCAATCACAGGTTTAAACACTCAGCCAGTAAGAGACTGCAGACAGTAGGTAAAAAAAAAATAAATTGGTAGAAGTGCCAACAAAACTAAATGTAGAGATTGGAAACCCTAAGAGACAAAGGGCTAAATTGTGTAATCATATCACATCACATACTGTATGTAATCAAACTGCTTTACTATTACCGCATGTTTGCAGTGAAAACATCACATGCAAGTACTGGTATTTTATTTTTAGTCAGCGCCATCTTTGAAGAGGTAGTCATGGAGGTCCTCCTCTTTGTCCTCAACGGTGGCCTCCTCAGAGGCTTGGATCTTCTGTATCACAGGGATGCATCTGGGCATGAGCTTTCTTCCATGCTAAAAGAAAAGGAGGAGGATTTTTTAGCGATTAATTCAAATACTAAAAAAAATTAATTCTTAATTTCCTTTACGATTTGAGGACCTTGGTGTCTTTTTTTTTTTTTTTTTTGGTGTATTGAGCCGTATTCCAACGGATAACTCCCAAATCCAGTGACCCACATTATACATGCAGTACAGAGCCCTATCCCATCAGTCTCATCATAATTGGAGAGGTTACAGATTATGAGTGACTTGGAGTACCCTTCATACTTTCAGCATCTAGTTGACTTAATGTATGTCTGTGAACATCAGTATTGGCTGATGTTGATAGTTAAAAGCTTAGATGTCTTAGATAAGTCAGTTAGGCTGTTCTTTTTAATTCAGAGGCAGCGATTCCTCAGGCCTTGTATTGTTACATTATTTTGTTTGTTTGACACAACCACATGGCCCCATCCTCCTCCACAATATGTCTGGAGAACCTATAAGTAACTACTGAAACCAACATAAACAGTTTTCCTTATACTTTGACTCCCTCAACTTATTTGGTTGTTGCGTTACTGCCCTTATTTTCCCCTAGTTCCAGCAAGGGGCCATAACAAGTGACTCACAGTTTTCTTGGTATGTTCGTGCGATCTTCTGATACACTTTTTCCTCCTTTCCGCTTGTTTCTCCATCTCCAGTCTTAGCTCTTCCTCACGCAGCCTGCAACAGGAAATCACATGAATAAAGGAAATTTTTCCTTTGACAAAAATTTATACTGTGCCTGAAAAGTCTGAGAAACCGTTTGATTTACTGTCAACTGCAAGAACTAAGCTAATACATTACATTCATAATCATTTTATAATCTTTGTATGACAAAATATTCACACCATCTAATTGCTAATATAGCATCTATAGTATTTGTTGTTCATCAGTCAAACAAACCTGCTCCTCCTCTCCATGTCCTTGATACGCCTCAGAGTCTTCAATGTTTCTTCAGGGATGCTCTCAATTTGCTGGAGCAGCAAAGATGATCGATACTCAATACTGGACAGCTTTTCCAAGGTGCTGAGGATTGTCAACCGTTTATCCACATTGCCGGCATATACTTTTGAAACTTTCTGAGCCAGAGTATGCAACATAATATCCTGAAATTAAAAACATTGATGGATGAAGAGGAAAAATGGGGGACCCACGTTACATCTGGCATCAAAATTAGCATGCTGTGTGTAGTAGCCATCTAAGATGATATCTCGGTGTAATCAAACGGGTCTAGTTTCAATCTACAAGTGCAACTTCTTGATTTCAAATTGGGTGACGCAGAAAAGTGTGATCGTAGACCAGAGTGTTTTTCACTTTTCCTTACCTGGTCTTGTGTTTTTAATGAGTCATAGAGCTGAACTTTCTTTTTGAGAATGACGCATCTCTCTGTTTCTGCATCCAATCTGTCCTTCATGTCATTCGTCTGTAATGTTAGCTTCTTTTCATCCTCTTTCCTTCAAACAGAAAGAAGTTGGCACAGAGTTTTCACAAGTAATGTGTAATTTCATGTGTATTCAGTTCTTTGAATTCTGTTTTCCACATGAACCCTATGTGCTTATAAATACTCATGTGCATATAAATCACTTCTAATTGTCTTGTTAAAAAAGCTTTTTTAATGCTGCACCTTCTCCAAAGCTGTTTGTGCTTGATGTGTTTCGCTGTTAGAATCTACAGGACTACAGTTTAAAATTAGCCTTCAGACAAATGAGATTCTCACATTGTCTTTATGGTGATCTCAATGGTCTGCTCCATCATGTTGTCCATCCCAGTGGAGTTCTGAATCAGAGACAGATTCTGGTCTGTCAGCTTCGACAACAGAACCATTAGCTGCTGAGGTTCAGAGAAGTATAGCTGCAGCTTTTCCTGCAAGAAAAGGTTGAAGTAACACAACACTGTGAGCATCACAAATAAACACTCCTGATGAAAAGAGATGATCTCCGAAGTGATCTGATTACTAATTCAGGAAATCTGACCTCACAGGCTCTGCTGTCATTATCCAGGTTAGAATCTATGACACTGAAATGCCAAAGAGAGCTGAAATTAGTTTTTGGCTGTATCGCTTTCTTAATCGGCAACATGTTCAAAATGATCATAAAACACAAAAAAAAAAAAAAAAAAAAAAAAAATGTACATCAACTACTCAAATAAATTATTTCCATTTTATGCTACTTTATACTTCTGGCTCCACTATAATTTCAGGGAATAATTATAGCTTTTACAGCTGAAGTTACTAGGATATGCCTGATATGTTTATAAAATATGACAATTTGTTATTGAAAAACTACCCATCATTATAGACAAATATTTTTTTAACTGACTGCCTTAAGAAAATTAATTTGCAAATATTTTGATTGCTTAATTTCAGGACTGGCAATTGATTGTGTGGGTGTTTGCTTACAGAGTGTACCTGGGGGCTGAGGACAGCGTGGGCTCTTTGGTTGAAGATGGTGAGGTCTCCAAACCTGTGTAAGCATTATCATTACATCCTATCAATTACACCGTTTATAATTACAGATTAGGACATGTAAGACTCTGCTGCACCAGTTCTGATCATTAAAAAAAAAAGAAAAATCAATCTTAGGGAAATCCTCAGTTTTAAGTTTGAGTGTGTGGGTGAGGTTGCAGGTTACAACCAACTGAATACTTTTCTCCCTTGTCAAGCATGTCAAAAATCAATGCACTTGGTTTGTCTGTTTAAGATTACTGTGGTAACATGGTGGCACAACATGACGGGCTCTGTGGACGAGGTCCTAGTTCCTATGTAGATATTGAAGGACCTGAGCAATGGAAACAGGATTTATATGGGGCGTACACACATAACCAGCAGTAATGCAATGGAGGCAGTGATCGTTTACCTCAAGGAAAGACCACGACCAGGGTTAGAGCACCAGGCGAACCCAGATGGGCCAGCTCTGCTGTCATTGATGGTATTTGATTTTCAAACAGAGAGCATCGACTACAAAAAGATGTAGTTCTTAATGATCTATAACATGAACGGTAAGCTATAAATCTCTCACTGTTGAACTGTAAGATAGCTCTGTCCTAACACTAGCAATACGTTTATATTCTGCTTATTTCTGTGGAAACATTTGGACGGAAAATACAGAAGAGGGTTACCAAGACAACCAGAGCCACTGGAATGTCCACTTGCTATCGTTACCCATGATTATACACTAAAGAAAATTGTTAATACCATATTCCTAATCCGCCATATTAAACACACTGGTCTGTAATGAAGTGATCTTTTCAGGCATTTTCAAGTTGTTAATAAGTTATTGTAATCATTTTGAAGATGTTGTAGCTCCTACCATATCAGGGAATAAACTAGAACCACACTAGCTACTACCCCTAGCTACTATATTTTCTGAGATTGACTGGGTTTAGACACTTACCATTGGTGGTGTTGTGAACCTCAAAGCTCTGCTCATTTTGAGCATCTTTCAAAGTCTCTGCTTCTTGGGCTTCTTGCCTCTCCGTAAGCATCACCTTTAACAGAACGTTCCTGTGACCTTTACATTCATTCAGGAGTTCCTCAACCTTTTCCAATTCACTATGAAGAAGAAAGACCACGATTAGAACCATAAACAGTAGTTTGCCAGTGCATCCTTTTGCAAATGAATCATTGCACATTAATACTTGCAAATCTTTAGTTGACCTTAAGTTAATAGTATCAAATACTTACCTTTTCACTGTCCTTACTTCATCCGTTAATTTCTCAATCATTGCATTCTTCTCCTGTTTGGACTCGCTCAGTTTTTCAAAACTGACAAATGAGACAACATTACAAATATTACAACCCCGAAAAAAGAATGGATAATTCAGGCTTCAGATATAATGACAAGGAATCCACCAGTGCTTACAAGGTTAGGGCATCTGCGTATTTCTCCTCAATCATCTTGATGAAAGCTTCCAAGCATCCATTTTCTCTCTCTTTGAGGAGTTCAAGAGTTTTCACCATTTGGTCCTTTGCAGCAAAGAACTTGTCAAGCTTCCTACTCTCTTTCCTATCTTTATTTACATATATCTGTTGATGGAAGGGTAAAAAGTCAAGAGATTCAAAGTTTTCAAGAGTTTTTACCCTGTACAATGAAATTCTTGTTTTGCCATCAACTGACTAATGACTAATGACAAATGACTAACAACATAAAAAAATCTTTCAAATAGAATATAAAAGACACATATAATACAAAAATATAAGATAACTAGTGCCAAAATCGGGGAAGCAACCCAGTCGTGGGTGAACAGGGTGTATAGGAGATTCCCTGTGGGGTGCCAATGTTAGTGGAGATGCTGGCTGAAGTCCTGTTCCCAATCCTGACAGACTGGGCCTGGCCTGTCGATCAGAAAGTCCTGGAGCCAGCCAGTGTGGGGTGCAGTCTAAGTGTAGAGAGCTTGTGGGTGAGTTTGTGGGGTATGACCGTGTTGAAGGCGGAACTGTGGTCAATAAAGAGCATCCTGATGTAGGAGTCTTTATAGGTGGGAGAGAAAAATATGGATTTATTTAATTTACCTCTTGCAGTGTTCCCTGCACTGTCACGGAGATGAACTTGTATTTGGCGTCTTCCATAGTGCCTAGAGAATGAGGACGGATTTTTTGTGAAATTAATACCTTTGATTTAAGGGGATCCTGTTTAACTCCATACATATTTACATTTACCTTGTGTTTGTTTAAGGAAGTGTTTTAGTCAGGCTTTGCTCCTACTCTTCACAAATTACAAATGAAGAAACGAATGCACGTGGTTTTCTGTCAATGATTCTGTCTTCCCAATAATTATTCCCACTATATCAGGCTCTAGTTTTGTTTAAAATCCATACACACTCATTTCTCACTATTTTCCTCTACTGTAGCTATCAAACCTGAGCAAATATTGGGAAGAGAAAAAGCATTAATATAAAGGGCACTGTCAATTATCCAATTATTACACATAGTACGTCCTTGGTAAGCTCATAGTAGAGCTACCATGATTCGTTAGCATCGATAGTGGCCACCTGTCTAATCAATAACAGATAGCAGAGTTAGCTTAAATATAGCTTCAGTTATCCAGTTATTACACCTAGTACGTTCTTGGCAAGCTCAAAGTAGAGCTAGCTATAGCTAACATAGTTAGCATCGATAGCCGTCACCTCAATAACAGATAGCTAGCGCCATTTAAGTAAATTAGAGTTAGCTTAAAGATAGCTTAAAGATAGCTAGCAGTTAGCTAAAGTTAGCAGCAGCCTACAGCCAACTGTTTTATTTTAGAAATTAAAAAAACAACAACATATATTATTGATTATTATTGAAAATAATAATAATAAAACCTCAACCTGCTGTGCCGCCGGACCTTTACCTCTTCAACTTTATGACAACGGAGAAAAAATTAAACACCAAACTGGGTAATGGTATTTAAATTATTGATGCATGTTGTCGTGGTAACCGTGGTACCGTTTTTTGTTTTTATATTTTCGTAATCGCATCCGGCGGATGTAGATGGAGTGAAATGATTCTATCACAGCTGTTTAAAGAATTGTCGCACTCTTCATTAAAAATAGTTTGTTTTCATTGTGAAAACTATAAAGTCTAGAGTTGTTAAATAATCCTCATCACTGACTATGTTGACAATGACAGAAAGCGTCAGTGTTAATATTGATATTTTTCCATGAGAAATGTTATGTTATGTTCTTTGAATAATAACTTTTATATTTTTAAGTAATTATAAGATCGGACCATTTAAATGCATCTCACTTTGACATTGTGGCTAGAATACAATAGAATTGCTGCTTTTCATTTTGGTGATTTTTGTACATGGGCTTTACTGGAACATCTCAATTGAACAACAGACCAATAATTTTTGTTATTATTGTAGCTACACCTGTGTTAAAATGGTTAAAAAAATAGCTCTGAATGATATTTACTGTACAACTACATTCACAGATCTTTCTTTTTGTTTATTTACCTGGCACAATACTCAACTTCAAGGAAAAATAAAAAGCGAAACAAGTTACCTGTAACCCACTGTTTGCATTTATATATTTCCAAAAAGAAATAGTGCAATTAAATGAGCAGGTCACGATCAGCTGCTTGTTATTATACAAAAAGTGCAATATTACATATTTATACAAAATTTTACATTTTGCACTAGCGGCAAACACAGGTACACTAATTCTGGGAGAAGACAGGGAGAAACATACAACACGACAACAGTTACACAATGCCATGGATTATTCATACTATGAGCCATTATATTAATAGTGAATGATTAATGTAATTCTGATGACACTACATTATTTAAAAGCAAGACATCTGAGGAGAATAACATCTCATTCAACAGGTTTAACTCCAAAACTGGACTGCACTGATGGTGAAATGGGTAAGTACAGGAACATACAGAGACACTTCTCAATTCGATTGGGAAGCTGTTGAAATATATTTTAAGTTTATGTAAGTTATTAAAACATATAATATGATAAACATGTGAATAGCTATTATGCCATGTCTACCGTGGTTTCTTCTTCATTGAAACACTTCCTGTGATTGCAAAGACAATACTTTACTGCCCTCTAGAGGCAAAAACAACATGAACTAAACTATAGTGTATGACACTGAAATCATTTGCAAGACACTGCTCAATTAAATCAAATTACTGTAAGAATTCTGCTTTGATGATATCATTCATATTGTGTTGGACAGATCAAGTGTTGTACCCTATGTACCTAAACAATCTGTCTTCTACTTTCTCTCTCCGTAGCTGGCCTCAAGCAGATCTGCCGCCCCACATGACCTGGGTTCTGCTCAAGGTTTCTTCCTGTTAAAAGGGAGTTTTTCCTTGCCACTGTCGCCTTCAGGCTTGCTCCGGTTTCAGGCCGGGTTTTGTAAAGTGTCTTGGGACAATTTGTATTCTTATTGACGCTATATATATAAAATTGAATTGAATTAAATATTATTATTTTTCTGCTTTTTAAAATTCATACTGGGCACCATCACAAATTACATCAAGATAGCTGGATTAAACAATGTCTCTGTACAACAAGACATTCTCCTGTTAAGTTCTGGTTTTGTGATGTGCTACTAAGGTTTAAACCCCCATATCTGGGTTACACTACTGCCTTCCACAATCCAGATTATCCCATCTGTGATAAAAGAACAGTGTATACATATCTATATATGTATGTGTGCTAGTGTGTGTGTGTGGGGTGGTGGTGGAGGGGTGGGGGGGTAGCTTTCAAATCAAATTCAGAGTCTCATTTCACAATTAATCCAGGTCGTCCCTGCTGAGATGTTAACAGACCGGCCGTGACTGAAATGGTGCAGTTTATGACACACGGGTGATTGGAAACAAGAAGAAACACATATACATTTTCTGATCGCCTAACACATGAGGAATAATTATAATGGGAATGAATGGAGGGGAAAAAAACAGGAGAAACACAAGATGCATTTATCAAATTAAAAATATTTTGCACATAATTAAATGCCCTTAGGTCTTCGATTAATCAGTTAATCAACTACATCATCTGCAGAAAAATAATAAAACTTGTTTCAAAAAGTTAAAATCTATGTTTATGTATTTAGACTGAATCAGTGCATTAAATTATTAAACCAAAATCCTTGTAATTGGATCATGACAGTTACCAAAGCAAGTTCTATCCTTGGCTGGTTCTACCTCCCCCCACAAGATTTTGAGAGGACGAAACGACGAGACACATCACATCTGTACTGGCCTCTGGAACTGGCTTCCACACTATTGTAGGATCCAGTTAAAAATTGTATTACTGTTTTCTAAGAATCTGAATAGCTGGCCACCACCTTACTCGTCCGAGCTCCTACATTTCCACACTCCTGTCAGAGCACAGAGGTCAACAAACCATCTGTTAATGGACTTCCCTAGCTCCAGGCTTAAACACATAGGCAATAAAGTATTTTCTGTAGTTGGCCCCCAAACTATGGAACAGTGTACCCTTGCATGTCAAAGCAAGACTCATTTCTTCTCACTGACTTTCATTCCAGGCTGAGCAGGATATCTTGCTTTTATTGTGCAAACACAGCTTAAACTCTTGTTTTATGAGGGTTTTATTGCTCATTTTGACTCATATTTATTTGCTTTTATATTAATGGGGATTGTTCATTTACTTTTATGTGGTAAGTGTTTTATTTTTATTGACTTTGTTTTACGTGCCTTGTTTTAAAGATTTTTTGAAAAGTGTTGTAGGCTACAAATAAAGATTATAATTATTATATTATTATTAACTGAGGATAAACATGTACCATTGACATTGAATGTATTCAGTCATTCTTAGATGGATATGGAAATATGGAAGTTTCCATATCCATACAACTTAGACAGCTAATGACACAGTCCACACAACTAAGACCAATGCACCCTAATATAAAACGCTGTATGGCGAACGGCTGACAGGACGACTGTGATTGGATGAAAGGAGTAAATCTGCTGGACCAAATCCCCTCTTGGCTCAAGCTGTGATTTGGACCACGGATTTGTTTACAGAATGAAGTCCGCCCTGCAGAGATAGCTGTCACCGTTCAACACAGTGCAGGCTGCAGCAGACAAGCAGACAGTCCTTCTGATTTGGAGAAAACAGCTTGGACTCAACTTTGACAGCTACTCTTCTGCTTGCTGACGTGATAAAAGACATACGTCGACGCTAACCAAACGGCAGCTCTATGGTAGGACGGTGGCGTTTTTAAGATTCTTCTTGGGCCACAGATACGATGTTATGTGTGTCTTGTTTTGTGTGAAAGCATGTAAAATACGTGTTTTTAAATGTACAAACAAAATGTGACCAGGGCGCCTCGGCACACATGCAATGCATGATGGGAAATGATGAAGTATACATACTAGTATACCATTGACTGTATAAAGACAGTAAAACACAGTCAACGGTAAATCCAGTCAATAAGAATACACAGTCTATGGGAAGGACTCACAAAACATACACTGTGTGATTTAGATAGATTTTCCCTTGAATGATGATTTCCTTAATTTGAATCATTCTATTTTGATTCATTGTTACTATTGTTTAAAACACACCAAAGAAGGTGTCCAGTGTACTTGGAGAAACAATTTGGCATCTGAATTTATATAATCATCATATTTTATATGTTACTCATACACTTCTGTGCAAAAGGTAATGATTTATACTCTATCTGGAGCTATGGAGCTATAGGCTATTTCCCTTTTGTGCTTGCTAAGACAATGTTTCCCTGCTGAACTGTGGCAGAGGTATAGCAATACAAAGTGGACACTGGTACTAGCCTTTTAGATTCTTAATATTCATTCATTGATTCTTCTGTAATCGCTTGTCCTGTGAAGGGTCGCGGGGGGGCTGGAGCCTATCTCAGCTGTCATCAGACGAGAGTCGGGGTACACCCTGGACAGGTCTCCAGTCTATCACAGGACTAACACAGAGAGACAGACAACCATTCACTCTCACATGCACACCTACGGCCTATTTAGAATCAGTAATGAACCTAACGAACTTGTCTTTGGACAGCGGGAGTACCCGGAGAGAACCCACGAAAACACAGGGAGAACATGCAAACTCCACACAGAAAGGCCCAGTTGGCCCATGGATTCGAACCCGGTACCTTCTTGCTGTGAGGCATCACATGCTAACCACCAGTGTCGCCCAGATTCTTAATAATTTTTTTGAATAATATTGTAGGTTGATGTAAAGAGGGCTTTTTGGTAATCGGAAGTGTAATAATAGTATAGAGATAAATCAAACACTCTGTCAGACTTGTTTGCCGAGGTGCAAGCAAATTTAATTAAAATATGGTAGTTGTGGTAAGTTGATGTTCTCGCTCCTGCTTGTGATTACAGACAAGTGCTCAGTCCCTTGTTCCAAGTCCATTTGACAAAGTCATGTAAAGTGAATAGCAAATTTGCTTAGAAATGGTCACATCTGTTGTGTTTGCTTTTGTTGTTGCTTTTACATGTTAAACGCTTAACAGAGATGCCCAGTGACATACAATAGGTCTACCACTTTGACAGCAGGTGATAAATCGGGGTATTCAACAGCAAGTGACCCAATGTAGAATGCAGCAAATATAAGAAAACCCTAGAAGGTTTGATTTTGTCTGCCCATTATGCATTTTAAATTATTCAAAACACAAAGGAACATGCATACCCAAAGTTACAGTTGATAAAATAAAAAATGACAGCCGTAGTTTTAAAATATATTACAAGTGTTTTGATGTTAGTGTTTGTTTAGATTTTTGGCCTAGGAAATTAGTAACTTAGAGAAATCAATAGTGTATTTATTGAGAAAATGAAAATAACCTGGAATCTATGCACCATATGCATGTACACACCTTGTTTGATTACCTGATCTGGAGTTGCTGTATGAAAATGGATTTTTGTTCTACCCAGCAGTTTTCCGTATACAGTGAGCTGTCATCTCTGTCCTCTGTCCCCCAGCAGGTACGATGGCGGAGATGTAAGAAGGAGTCATGCCTCTTGTCAAGAGAAACATTGAACCTCGGCACCTGTGCCACGGTGCTGTGCCTGAAGGAATTGGCAGCGAGCTGGAATGTGTAACAAACAACACGTTGTCTGCCATCATCCGACAGCTCAGTAGTTTGAGTAAGATTACATTTACAGAGATGCATAAAATGTTCAGATGCTTCTTTATCCTGAGATCATTACAGGAAGTTTTTCCTCAGCTATAGCACAGCTGTAGACCAGTAGTCAAACATATGTTTAATTAACTTGTTTTATTCTAGTTTGGGCAATTTTGCTCTGGGGTTGGCGCATGTTGTCCTTACAATTTAAAGTCACTTTGATAAATGGGCCATTTATAATAATGGTCAATAATTCTTTGAGCAATAAATGTGTCACAATTTTAAAAGCACATCACAAAATTTGTAAATTGTATTTTGTGCTGTCAAAAAATATGACATTCAAGCACAGATTATTTGACCACACATATTGACATATACTTACTCTGTGCACTCAGGCGCACTTATATATTCTTAATCCTGTACAGGTTATTGCCAGAAAACACTGATTACTTGACTGTTAGGCTTTTAACACAAAACACGACACAAATATAGTATTAAGGTTAGCACATTCATTACCTGAGTCTAATTTGCCAGTAGTTTAAATGTGTCATTTATTGTTGGGAGTATACCTGTGTGCTTTTGCTATGTGGGTTATAGTTGCTATTCTGCAATTAAGTGAGACTGATTTCCTATTTTAGGAAGCAAATTTACTCCTGGACATCTGGCTGCTGGATGCTCCGATTAGTGTGTGTGCGTGTGTGTGTGTGTGTGTGTGTGGATTTAGTGAAGTTACAGAAGCTTAGAGCTTACCGTAACGCTTTGTATCACAGGGACATAAGATGGAGAGTAGGTGGGCGGAGACACAAACACAGGCAGTCTAATGATACCTTCCACATGAGCTGTTTGACATGTGCCCTCGCTTTATGGTGTAATATGCAGCAACTGAGCACTTAACCATAATGTATAATCCAGAGCATGTATACAGCAATAAATGGTTGATGTCACTAATGTGTGTTTAAGGTTGCAATACCTTTTTTTTATTATTATTATTATTATTTTTACTTGAATTTCTTTATGTCAATATGACAATATGCCGCTCATTTTGCATTTTTCTTTATTTAGCAAACATTTATATTTATTAACAGTGCATTCCTCTTCTCTGTGCCTCTGATTCTTTGCTCTGACTCCAGGTAAACAGGCAGAAAATGTTTTTGGGGAGCTTTTTAATGAAGCCAACACCTTTTACGTGCGTGCAAACTCTCTCCAGGACCGAATTGACCGCTTGGCTGTCAAGGTCACCCAGCTGGACTCCAGTGTGGAGGAGGGTCTGTCTGCTAATATAATATCTTCACCTGTTTATTTTTGCATGCTTTGTATTAGACTTTAAATTTCAGCTTTGGTGTTTACAGTCACTCTTCAGGACATAAACATGAGGAAGGCGTTCAAAAGTTCTACTGTCCAGGACCAGCAGGTTTTGTCCAAGGGCAGCACTCCAAACTCTGTTACTGACATGTACAACAGCAGCGACAGGCCTCCTCCTCTCAGTACCCTCACTGCATACAGGTTCTGCACGTGTTATTAAAAAATGCAACATCTAATCAGTTTGCATTTTCATCTAAAGCATCATATTGGAAATTGTTTTTTAAATACAGAGAGGATTCCACTGACGCAATGAAGTTCTACTCTGACCCGTCTTACTTTTTTGAACTGTGGAAAGAAAAAATGCTTCAGGACACAGAGGACAAGAGAAAAGAAAGACGGAAGCAACGAGTGAGAGCTCATCCTTCTGCTTTCTGTTCACATATTTACTCATACACAAGTGGTTGTTCATTCTTTGTCTCTTCATTCACCTTTCCCAGGAACAGAAGCGGTGTGTGGAAAGCAGCACCCTTCAGCGCGAGGTGAAGAAGGTGAGGAAGGCTCGAAACCGCAGACAGGAGTGGAACATGATGGCCTTCGATAAAGAGCTTCGTCCAGATCACCACCACCCACAGATTCTTCGGCGAGGAGCATCTTCTGAGGGATCACTCTCTCCAGATGGCAGGTGAGAATGTTTCCACAGAAAGTAGAGAAGCAACCAAAGTGTGCTTTTGATACATTTTTGCTGTTTTGGCCTTCACTGTAATGTCATATACAACCCCAGCATTGTCCTGCTAGTCCGGTGATGTCACATGTTTTGAGTGTTCCCTGTCACAAGTTTTAAATGTCAAAGAAAGCCATAAATATCTAAGAAAACACACCTTTAAGACGATTATATAACTGTATTTTATGACAATATATGACAATAAGGATGTTGGTTATATTTCTGGAAACGTTAGGGAAATCACACTGATCCGGTATAACATTATGACCACCTGCCTAATTGTGTAGGTATCCCTTGTGCCTCCAAAACAGTTGTGACTCATCAGAGAATGGACATGGGCCTTCTGAGGGTGTCCTGTGGTGTCTGGAATGTTGTTAGTGGGGGCCTTTGGGTCCTATGGGTTGAGGGGAGGGGCCTCTGTGGATCATCCCAGAGATACTTGATCAGTTTGGGATCTAGTGAATTTGGAGACCAGGTCATGTTTTCCATGTTTTTTTAGTTGTTCCTAAACCATTTTTGTGTCTGTGTCTGTGTCAGGCTGCATCCTGCTGGGGATGGCTGCTGCCATCAAGGAGTGTCATTGCTATGGGGTGGGGGTGCCTGGTCTGGTCTAGGTGGTTGGTACATGTTAAGTAATATCCACATGAATACCAGGTCCTAAAGTTTCCCAGTAGAACACTGAATTGTCTCAAGATGGTCAATGTTATTTACGTCTCCTGTCAGTGGTTTTAATGTTGTGGCTGATCGGTGTATCAAGTAAATAGGAATCAAATGTTAAAATTTTAAGTCTGTGTATGTGTGGGTCTGATTTATTCTACTTCAGAGGACGCACACTAAACTCAAAATGAATTAATTGAGGATAGCTGTTGCATTTGGGATAGTAGTGTGTCAGCATTGGAAAATGTTCATTTGTGTATCAGCAGTTAATTTGAAGTTAAGGCTTAGGGTTAGGAAAGTAGTGGCTATGTTTAGGGTCATGATATTTCCAGGAAATTAATGAAAGTCTGTGTAAATTCACAAAAAGAGACGAAAGTAAATGTGTTTGTATGTTGGAAGCGGGTAAGATCTGTTTTCACGAAAAGGACGTTGCGACCCAAATCTAGTACCTTTGTTGTGTAATGCTCCACTTTTGATTTTGTAACACTAAATCTGCCATCTGGATATGTGAAGGAATTTGTGTGAGAATCTGTCTGTCGTTCATTGTTTCTGTACGCAGGCCTGACCTCCTAGACTACCCCATCCCTCCACTGCCTGCCCACGCTGCTTTTAAGCATGCTCATGATTGTGTCCCTGGGAATGCGCAGCCCTCGCCGCCTGTGGAGCATGAGTACCACAGCATTGATGTCAACTACAAGAGAGTAACCTATGCTACAGCAGAGCCTCATGCTGCCAACCGAATGAACGGTCCAGTTTGTCTACCTGCAGATTACAAGTACATTCGTTTGTTGTTTGCATAATTCAAATTCAAATGTAATTTTCCCAGCAGCTGCTACATACAGTAATCCTCCTTCTATTACTGTCAAACAGCTCTGCCCCCCAAACGTCTGCCCCAGGACCACCAATCCCATCACCCCAGACAGCCTTTGGTTTTCCTCCAGGTGCACTACCACCAACGCCATATAATGGAGCTATGCATGCAGGTCCAGGCTACCCCTTACCTCCGTTACCTCCTGCGGGCCCTCGTATGCTCCCTACTCCCCCAGGGCCCCCGCCTCCTCCTCTCCTTCCCCCAGCTCCACCCTCACAACTGGCAGGACACAGTGAAAGCAGCAGAGCAGAGACTAAACCTGTGAGAGATGCAAGAAGTGACCTACTGTCTGCCATCCGCATGGGTGAGTCAGAGGATCTGCAAAATCAGATACATTTTACTTGACACGGATTTCTGCTGAGATGCAGACATAGTTTTCTTAAATTATATCAGCTGTTCTGTGCATGGCCCAGTAGATAACAGGTGTGCAATATTTGATGTTACTTAAATATAGTTGTGTCTTCATTAGGCATCCAGCTGAAGAAAGTCCAAGAGCAGCAGGAGCAGCAGAACAAGCGGGAGCCAGTAGGGAATGATGTGGCCACCATCCTCTCCAGACGTATCGCGGTGGAGTACAGTGACTCTGATGACTCTGAGCTTGATGACAATGAGTGGTCAGACTGACCGGATGCAAAATGTTGCATTGGCTCAAGTTTTGCTTTTGAATCACTCAGTTTGGCTCCATCTAGTGGACCCTACATATGCACAGCCACATGTTGCCAGAATACCATTGACTGTTTTGTATCCCCCTGTCCACGTCTTTAGACCCACCAGTGACCATCAGCAGTCAGTTCCCTGGCACCTGTCCCTCCCTAAACATCAAGTGAAGAGAGAGCTTGGAAGTATTAAGGTCAGGAAAGCTGCAGGTCCGGATGGCGTCAGTGCCATGCTTCTGAAGTCATGTTCCGATTAGCTGTCTGGGATCTTTGGGCACATCTCGAACCTTAGCTTGCGGTTGGGGAAGGTACGTGGAAAACATCCCGTGCGGCCTAAGATCCCACACCCCAAAGATCAGAACAGCTACAGTCTCACCTAATGAAGACACTGGGAAGGCTGATCCTTGCCCATCTGCGTCCTCTGGTGAGCTTATCTATGGACTCTTTTCAGTTTGCCTACCAGCCCATCATCAGAGTGGGTGACTCCGTAATCTACCTCCTGGAAAGCTCTCTCTCACCTGGAGAGGGCTTGGAGCACTGTGAGAATTCTGAGTGTTCTTTGAGTTCTTCAGTGCTTTCAACACCATCCAGCCTGTTATACTGAGGGACAAGCTGGTGCATGCAGGAGTGGACCACCACCTCACAACCTGGATACCTGACCAATAGACCACAGTATGTTAGGACACGGGACTGTGTGTCTGATGTGGTCGTCTGGAGTATGGGAGCCCCTCAGGGAACTGCCCTGGCTCCCCTCCTCTTCTCCCTCTACGCTGCTGACTTTAGACCCCTTTCAAACTGCCATCTACAGAAATTCTCAGATGACTCTGCAGTCCTCGACATCATCCAGGATTTGGAAGATGGAGAATACAGAGGACTCATCCGAGACTCTGTAGTCTGGTGCCAGGAAAACTGCCTCCAGCTGAATGTGGGTAAAACCAAGGAGCTGGTGGTGGATTTCCGCAGGGAAGAACACACATCGCACACGCTGGTAAACATCCAGAGAATGGACAAAGAGATAGTGAATTCTTATAAGTTCCTGGGTGTTCACCTGAACAAAAACCTGGACTTGTCTGATCATGCTAGGGCACTTTATAAGAAAGCCAGATCAGACTATTTTTGCTACACTTCCTTTGGAGCACTGGGAGCACTACTGAGTTCCTTCTATGACTTCGTGGTCGCATCAGCCATCGACTACAGAGCAACAGACAAAAAGAGACTGAACAGACTGGTGAAGAAGGCCAACTCTGGTCTGGAATGCCGTCTTGAGCCTGTGGAGGTCGTGGGTGATCAGAGGATGGAAGCAAAGCTGTTATCCCTGATGGATAACCTGTACCACCCCCTCCATGGCACTATAACAGCACGGGCAGCACCTTCAGCAGCTGACTGCTTCATCCGCGCTGTATGAAGGAGCGTTACCACAGGTCCTTCCTTCCTGCTGTTGTGAGGCTGTACAACAAAGCCTGCTCCCAGCAGACCACAAACATATATCTAGAATTACTGTATTATTGTATTTAATTAGCTATTTTTGTATTTATTTAATGTTTACTTTTCCTTCTCTTGTGTGCGCTGTCCTTAAATTACAAGCTAACTGTCTTATCTTATGTTGTTACTAATCCTGTTCTGCCATCTTAATATTTCACAATGAAATTGGATGACTAGCAGGAAAATGCACAGTTTTTAACATTGTGTTGGAGCAGTTGAATAGTTGTTTACAACTATTTAATAGTTGTTTAGGGCGCAGCATACAGTTTTAAGTGATCAGTTTTAACCAATATTGAAATGTCAGCCCTACGGTTTCTGTGTCATCCTGTAGTAACAAACAGACCCCTGAATACACATTCCGACATCATAAGATAAGCATATGCATAAATTATGCCAAGTCAAATTGTCTGCTCTGATAAAGACCTATTTATTAGGAGTACAGCACTATAAAGAAATATTCTTAAGTGTTTATTTTTTATACATTTTTTCAATTTCATGTTTCTGATCATATTTTGGACAACATGTACAACCTCCTATGTTATGTAAATGTTTTTGAGCACCAGTTCCATCGGATGGTTTGCAATTGCTGCCTCAATATTAAGTGTTATTAATAGCCTGAATACATTTTAGTTAACTTAATAAATTATCATTTGTTTTAATGTGTCTTTAAAACTATTGAAGTATCATTAAATGTGTCCAAATTAGAAAAGTTTATGCTGCAGTTGTCTCCTCTTTTTCCATCTTTCTCTTCCTCCTTGACTTCTTCCTTTTTTAAATCCTCTGGGTACTGGGGGTCTTAACCTTCTATAAATTATAGCATTATGGCATGAGATATAATGAGTTCTTGTGCACATGTGCAGGAACCTTTGATTGTGTATACATGACATTTTATGCATCATGTCAGTCAGCCTCTGGTAACATTATTATCTTGTTTAATTTCTGGTTATTGCTGGTATTATAGTGATGAGACATCAATCAGTGATTATAGAAATCAGATGAAAGCAAGTCCAGTTGTCTTTTCAAAAGCTTTTTGGATATACCATGACCTGGATGACTGAGAACCTTCACAGACAGATAAAAGCACTTTATTTTGCCTTCTGAGTTAGTAAGGAAGGCATATTCATACAATATGTAATTATGAGTTGGTCATGTGCACAAGCTATAAAAAATGAATGTATAAACATAACGAATGGGATGGCTATTTTCAGGTGGCCAAAAAGACGTTTAAATAAATACGTATCGCATCACAGTTCATTAATTGAGGCGAACTTTATCCAGCAGAGGTCAGTAGTGGAAGTGTGTGCTGCAGACAGATGGAACCAATCGACTACGAAACTGTTGACCGTCAGTCGCCATATTGGCTCTGCAGGCAGCCAACTACTTTACAACAGAAGAAGTCAGTTGAGCCATAATGGAGAGGTTTTCTTCCCGTGACAGTCGGGTGATTAGCAGAGAGAAGCTCCTCCTCAGCCTGCTACGGTAGAGACAAGCCTGGACAACTGCGTAACAATATAAGGTCAGCTATTTATATTACCACTGTGAGGTTTTATAATTCGTTTCTGCGAGTCTTAGGGCAAATACTTCTTGGATAAATGCTTATTTAGAATAGCCGCTTTGCGGTAATGATGTTTGCTAGCTAGTCACCTGACTTATACGCGCACACGCACAAATCAGCTTTGCCGTCGTGTGCAGTAACAGATATTACATCAATAAATATCTCACAAAACGTCTTCAGCGATGCTAACAGTGTTAACTTAAATTTATGTCTTCAATTCCTGGTAAAAGGGAAAGTTTTTACAGCTTTAGCATTGTTAGCTTGTAACCTTACACTGTTTAACTTGGCCATTCATTTACAGCAACCTGAACTCAACTGCACGTAATGGTCCTCACCTAAGTCTCCCTTCATCGTAGTGTGTTGTTGACCGTTAAATAAAAAGCAGGATAATACTGTTTGCTGTGTAACATTAGCTCTGCTATTATAAGAGGTACTGCATAAACTGTGTGGTAAATGCTGTCAGTTTTAATGACTTTAACCCATCTCCTATTCGTTGAAGGGATTTGGCAGGACAGAAGCCATCAGGATGGATACTTCAAAACTTCCTAGGATCCAGGATGAGGATAGAGAAAGCCAGTTTGGATATGTCCATGGAGTTTCTGGGCCAGGTCTGGTTTATCATCCTTCTCTTTAAATGGCTAGATTGCTTTAATCACATTATATGTAGGTTAATATTGTATGTTGATATTCTGATATTCTGGATTCTGATATTGTGAATTTCCTGGAAGATCAGTGGAGAAACTGGATGTAAATAAAAAGGCCGGATAGTATTGCTTTTTCGGAGAGTACATGACAAATCAAGCAACCTAATCACGTCATGCCATAATCCTTAACAACCCAGTACTATTCACATTATGTAATCCTTGCTCATTGATTTATATCATTGCCCACGACATCCCAATACACCCTGATGTAAAGGATTTCCGGGTTACATTCAATGTTTGTCTAAGTGTAGGACAGTCTGTAAAGGTTGACCCTACTAAAGCTGTAGAATATATCCATTTTTCTGAAATGCCAACTCATTGTTTGTAAGTATGTTCTTGCTCTTTTGCATGATTTTTAAATGATTAAACTTCTCAATATTGTGTTTATACTGCGTTTTTCAATGCAGTTCGGATACTGTGCCAATGAAAAAATGTCTACAAGAGAAATAAAAGTGTGTTCTTTCTCCAGCAAATGTGTTGATTGTGTCAATCTCTCTGATTTAATCAACAGTGGTGACAGCTACTGCCATGGCAGGAGCAGCTATGTATGAGCTGGTGCGTGTCGGTCACAGTGAGTTAGTGGGAGAAATCATCCGTTTAGAGGGAGACATGGCAACTATCCAGGTCTATGAGGAGACTTGTATCCTTTCTGCTGCTGTATTACCCACGCCTGTAGTAAAACTTGTCTGTTTTCCTTAAAACTGACCAATGTAAGAAATGCTACACAAGGCATCGTTTAAAACTACTTTACTGATAGCGAATGATGTGCCAAAGAGGTCATGGTTTGTTTGGTTTCCCCTAACTTGATTCTTCAGCTGGTGTGTCTGTCGGTGACCCTGTCCTCCGAACAGGAAAACCTCTCTCTGTAGAGCTAGGACCGGGTATCATGGGCTCCATCTTTGACGGTATCCAGCGTCCTCTGAAAGACATCAATGATCTCACTCAGAGTATTTACATCCCAAGAGGAGTAAACATTGGCGCTCTTAACAGAGACCTCAAATGGGAATTTAACCCTGGTCAGAGCCTGCGGGTAAGAAAAGTTCGCTTTCACTGTGACATGGATTATCACTGAATGTCTCTCCTTCAACCGGTCTGATGATTTTTGCACGAACCCCTCTCCAGGCTGGCAGTCACATGACAGGTGGAGATATCTATGGCATGGTGTTTGAAAATTCATTGATCAAGCACAAGCTGATGCTTCCACCTCGCAACAGAGGCACCGTCACCTACTTGGCCCCACCTGGAAGCTATGACATTTCTGTGAGTGTTGCTCCTAAAGCAAAATACTATTCTGTTTGATAAAAACTGATTTTTGGATCTTTCTTTTTTTTTTTTTTTGCATGAAGGACGTGGTCCTCGAGCTTGAATTTGAAGGCGTAAAGGAAAAGTTCACCATGATGCAGGTTTGGCCAGTGCGACAAGTCCGTCCAGTAACAGAGAAACTACCTGCCAATCATCCACTGCTGACTGGTCAGAGGGTTCTGGACGCACTTTTCCCGTGAGCGTTTCACTTAGCAGAAAATCATGCACTCATAAGTTAAACTGCCGGTTTTTAGTTATGGCAGGAAGTAATTATAAATTCATTTTTTTTCCACTTGTTGATATATGTAGAGCTTTTTATTTCATGCTGTGTCTGCAAATCTGTAATTTAGCTACTTACCTTTTTGTTGTCCAGATGTGTGCAGGGTGGCACCACTGCTATACCAGGAGCCTTCGGATGTGGAAAGACTGTGATCTCACAGTCACTGTCCAAGTACTCCAACAGTGACGTCATCATCTATGTGGGTTGCGGAGAGCGTG
The DNA here is from genome assembly GCF_963514085.1 of Chelon labrosus. Classification (NCBI taxonomy): domain Eukaryota; kingdom Metazoa; phylum Chordata; class Actinopteri; order Mugiliformes; family Mugilidae; genus Chelon; species Chelon labrosus. The sequence continues at coordinate 1,948,212 of NC_140350.1, read as the reverse complement.
GAAATGAAATGTCTGAAGTGCTGCGGGATTTCCCAGAGGTCAGTAGAAGAATATGAAGCTTTTGATTTCTGTGGTATCTTCCCAATATGTTGCATACACTACTGCATTCGTTTTGGATCCACTTCAAACTTAAAAAAGAATACAATACAAATTGAATGTAACAAAACTGTTCAGTACAGTGCCACTGTTGACATAGATGATGTTATTTCTGCTCTTACCCGACAGCTTACTATGGAAGTTGATGGTAAAATTGAAAGCATCATGAAGAGAACGGCACTGGTTGCCAACACATCCAACATGCCTGTAGCTGCTAGAGAGGCCTCTATTTATACAGGTACCAGCCATTCACATTACAGAACAGTCCTATTGTTTAGTTCAACTCTTGCTTAATACATTTTTGTTTCGTTTTTTAATAAATAATTCTGTTTCTTTAAAACTAATGGGAAACTTAAAACACTCTGAAATCAGATTATGATTGTAAGTTAGGAGAAAATGTAACAGCTTGCCTTTGCAGGGATCACACTGTCTGAGTACTTCAGAGATATGGGATACAACGTGAGCATGATGGCTGATTCGACGTCTCGATGGGCCGAAGCTCTGAGAGAAATCTCTGGAAGATTGGCTGAAATGCCTGCTGGTGAGTAAACTGGTTACATGTTATTTGTAAACACAGAGTCAGATTAATTCTTGTTCAACCAATTACAGTTGTAAATGTTGTTGGCTGTAGATAGCGGATATCCTGCTTACCTGGGTGCCAGACTCGCCTCATTTTATGAGCGCGCCGGACGTGTGAAGTGCCTGGGAAATCCAGAGAGAGAAGGCAGCGTCAGCATCGTAGGAGCGTGAGTTGAATTAAGCAGATGGGTCTTAAAGCTTAAGTCCTGAGGAAATATAGGATTGATTTACAAAACCTATTGGTAAGATTACCTGGCAAGGTGGTGACCGCTACTGCTATTGCAGCAGCAGCATGTATGAGGTGGTGTGTGTTGGTCAGACATCTATCCTTTCTGCTAGGTAAGGTTACCTGATTAGGTAACCGAAGTCTTCATAGAGCCTCTGTCTGCTTTGTTGGAAAATTCCCTTAAAAGACTAAAACTAAGGATTAGCATGCATTTTAATCCTTTAAGATTTTTATAGAAAAAATGTGCAGCTGTATAGTACAAATCTCTGCAGGTAATGTCTGATAGCTATTGAGCTGGCCTTTCATTTAGTATGTTGAATTCCTCTTAGTGTGTCACCCCCTGGTGGAGACTTCTCAGATCCTGTCACTTCAGCTACACTGGGAATTGTTCAGGTAAATAATAGGTAGCAACTCTTCAGCTCTTGATCCTAACATTTGACTCTTCTGAGCGTATAAGAGTCTTTTTTTGTTTACTTCTCCTTTTGTAGGTGTTCTGGGGTCTGGACAAGAAGCTGGCTCAGAGAAAACACTTCCCCTCTGTAAACTGGTTAATCAGCTACAGCAAGTACACGCGAGCACTGGATGAATATTACGACAAACATTTTCCTGAGTTTGTTCCTCTTCGTACAAAAGCCAAGGAGATACTACAGGAGGAGGAGGACCTGGCTGAAATTGTGCAGCTTGTAGGCAAGGTGAGACAGGTCAAGTTTATATAAATTGGTTTGACAGGTGCTATGACCATGGAAGTATCAGGAGACCTGGGAAATATGGCTCAGATTACAGTTATAAAAGGAGTTGTAGTCCTCATAGGCAGATGTCATGTAATTTTGTATCAATGTCACAGAGGTGCTGCTGGCAAATGGAATATCTTTTTATCTACTCTAATTTGTACATGGCGTTGAGAAGATTTAAACATCTTTTAATAAAGTTCTTACAAGTAACTATGGCTCAAAACAATAGCCAAACAACAAATTTAATTTCACAATTAATTTCCTAAATATTTATTCTAAATGCGCACATCTTTAGTCAGTAAATAGATTTCATGTGTTAAACATGTGGTTTTAATCAACATGCTTCTGTCTGTTATTGAACTGTTATTTATTTTAAAAGTTAGCAGGCTAACCACTGTTCCTGTTTTGTTCACAGGCTTCCCTCGCTGAGAGTGATAAAATTACCTTAGAAGTTGCTAAGCTCCTTAAGGATGACTTCCTGCAGCAGAACGGTTATACACCCTACGACAGGTGAAAACAGCACAACAAACACACATGTGATCTGTTTGTAAGTTTTGAAAGGGCTTTACTACTTGTGTATGTATTATTTTTAAAGTCCCTAAAAGAATTTAATTCCTTTGCCCCACAACAACTGAAGACAAAAACCTTTTTGAAAAGTCTCTAATCTCAAGAATGGCTGTTACGCCACAATTCTAGGAAATCTAACCATGAGGTACAATAAATTCTTGTGGAGATTCCTGTGGAAATAATAAGAAAGTATGCTGATGTGAAAGGACATGTCTGTAAATAATTTGTCTTTGCTTGATTATTCCATAACCTGTAAACTTGCACACCCTTCCCTCCCTATCTTCAGGTTCTGCCCGTTCTACAAAACTGTTGGCATCCTCTCAAACATGATCGCTTTCTACGACATGGCCCGACACGCAGTGGAGTCCACAGCTCAGAGCGACAACAAAATCACTTGGGCCATGATCAGGGAACACATGGGAGAGATCCTGTACAAGATCAGCTCCATGAAGTTCAAGGTGCATGATAGTTTCGTGTGTATGTACGAGAGAGTCTTTTATTGTTTTCTTTCACAACTCAGGTTAAATAACTTCTTTTGCCTACTTTTGTTCAATGAACTCTCCAGGACCCTGTTAAGGATGGCGAGGCTAAGATCAAAGCAGACTACAGCCAGCTGCTGGAGGACATGCAGAACGCCTTCCGGACCTTGGAGGAATGAGTTTCCTACCTCTCAGCTCTTCTCCCAAAATATCCAAACCCCGGTGCAGTGCAACAGAGTGCAGATGAACTGGCCTTTGTTCTTATTGTTGACCTCAATCATGTGAACTCGACCATATAGTCCTCTGTGTTTACGTCCCCTTAAACATTCCATGAGATGCACAAATTTGCATTACATTTAGTTTATTTTGGGCAACTTAACTCCTTGAAAGCACAGTACTGGAATCCTCTAAGACCTGAAAATATTACAGTAACACGTTGTTTTAGCCCTGATACATGGCACTTATAGATCACTACACCACCATGCTGTGGTTGAAATCAGTGGGCCCCAATCAGGTTGCCCACTTGCACTCAGCTAGCTGCAACAAAGAGTGGAAATGTATGTGACGGTAATCAATGTAGATGCATTTGACTGATAACAAATGAGAACATGCACTTCAATAAAAGGGACAGAGACGTTGTGTTGTATCAGGGGCTTAAAGGCGTCGTTCCACCTCTTACCTCTTAAGTTTGATCGTGATGTTGTGGACTATGTACTTGATATTATGTATACAAATGTGAATGAATGGATCTGTTAGTTTGTGTTGAAACAGTCTCAATATTATATTCATCATACTTTACTGTCTGGTAAAATAAATATTTAAAAAAGCTTAATTGTATCAGTATGATTTGATTTACCATATGCCAAGAATTATTTTGTCTTGATTTAGTTCCATTTATGTTTGACCTTGATTGCAACTTCAGGACACAATTGTTCAGTGAGGGACTCTGAACTCTAGGTGGCGTACACGCATGGTTTGAATGATGCAAAAGGCTGTCAATATTGAATAAGGAGCTTTGCAGAAGTTACATTTTACACTCGATATCAATTGAGATAGATAGAAGATATTGTGTATCTTTAAATTTTTTTTCAAGTGAATTATATGATGCACAGTGAGTGATATGCCTAAACCCAAAATACCAGGACTAAAGTTGGCACTTCAATCAAATGCAAATATTCTTAACATTAAGTGCATAATTTTAGACCCATTTCACCTACGTACTTGTAGGTCTGAAAAGTATCCACCTTCTCCACTGAGATCTTTATGGGTCTGGATTTAGTCCTTGTCCTCTTAAAATCCACCACCATCCCCTTGGTCTTCTTAACCTTTAGCAGGTGATTCCTGCTGCACCAGTCCACAAAGTACTCCACCTCTTGTCCATCTCTAATGCACCCCACCACCACAGAGTTATCAGAGAATGTCTGCAGTTGGCGTGATTCTGTGTTGTACTGGAAACAAGCGCTGGTGTGTGCTTGTGTTAGCGCATGGGTAGATGCGTGTGTGACTGTAAAGGCCATTTACCATTTAACAGGAATGGCGACAGGACAGTCCACTGTGGGGCTCCTATCTTACAGGAGTGGTCAACCAATAAAGATCACTCCAATAGTAAGACACATAATAGAGAGGTCACAAAGAAACGCAGGATAATTTCTAACCAACTAAAGGCCTCTCTCACATTGGCTAATGTTAACTTAATTTGGCCACCATCAGGAGAACACTGAACAACCGCTGCTCTCGAAAGAGAACATTTCTGCCCATCTGTATGCTTAGCATCACATGGACAAGAAGACAATTGGGAAAATGTTTTGGACAGATGAGGCTAAATTAGAATTGTTTGATTTAAGTCAGAGGCTCATGTCTAGAGATGGAACAACACTGTATTCCAGCACCAGAACCTCATCCCATCCATTAAACATGGGGGTGGTAATTTCCGTTTTGGGTCCGTTTTGCTGCATATGGGCCAGGACGACTTGCCATCCTGATGGGTCTGAATTATACGAGCAAATTCTAAAAGAAGAAGTCAGGAAATCTGTCCATGAACTGAATCTTAAGAGAAACTGGGTCATGTAGAGAGACAACAACCCCAAAAAGTCATTCTACAGAAGAATGGTTAAAGAAGAACTCAATGAATGTTTTGAAATAGTCAAGTCAAAGTCCTGACCTTAATCAAATAGAAATGTTGTGGAATGACCTGAAGCAAGCAGTTCATGTGAGGAAACCCACCAGCATCTCAGAACTGAAGTGGTTCTGTATTGATTGATGGGCTAAAATTCCTCTGCTGCTCTAGACAATAGACCACAAGTTATTGCAGACGTTTAGTTGCTGTAATTGCTGCACAAGGAGGTCAAACTAGACACTGAAAACAAGAGTCCCCCCCCCCCCCCCTCGCGACCCCTCACAGGACAAGCGGTTACGGAAGATGAATGAATGAATGATTAGATTCTCTTTGTCTACTGTCAGGACTTGTGTGAAAATCTGCTGACGTTTTGAGTCATTTTTATGCAGAAATGTAGACAATTCTGAAAGGTACAAATACTTTTAAGCACCACTGTGTGGACTTCACTGTATGACTACACTGCCAAAGACACAAACTGCACGGTTTCACCATCAATCATGTCACACGAGTTCAGCAATTTAGTGCATTTACTTGTCATGGTTTATTTGCAGGATATAAAGCATTGTAGTAGTTTTGCTGATGTACAATCTTGCGCATGTACAGTACAGTTGGTTCAGTGTGTTGCCCCAGCATTAAATAGATTAGAGCGGGCTATCTGAGGTTCCGGGCTCCATTAAGACTAATGGAAGCAAACCCTTGTGAGTAAGAGCAGCATGTTTTCTCTGCATTGATTCAGTACATCCAGACACAGTAGTGAAGACATTAAGGTTTCTGAACATATCAGCCCATAGCTTAAAATGCACCTGCCCCTCTCTCTGTATCTCTCTGGTTGATAAGCAGTGTGTGTGTTTTTGTTTTTATTAAGTTGTGGGGGGCAAATTCTCGTGGAATACAAATATTTTGGGATCATATTGTAGTTGTGGGCCCCATGACGTTTTGAGTGTTAAAAGACTTGATTTCAGGTTAAAGGTCACTGTTAGGATAGGGTTAGGGTAAGGGTTAGACCAGTGGTTCCCAACCTTTTTTGGGTTGTGACCCCATGTTGACATCGCTAATTTCTGGCGACCCCAGAGACATTTTTTTCCTAGAATTAGTTTTTGATCATGTTTGTGACTAGCCAGATTACTGCACAAAGTGACATTTTATTTTCCCTGATCACATGTACAGTTAGGCGAGCTTGTCTTTACAAGGCTGAAAATTAATACTGAACAAACAATCTCTCAAACAATGAATTATGAGAAAAGAGCTACTGAGCTTAAACTGGCCAAAGTGAAGATTTGGACGATGGAAAGTATTACAGTGCTTCCTTTTCAGTTTGTCATGTCTTCTGTGTATTATTATTGTCTCAACTCACCACATTTAATAAAATAATCTTAATGGGATGGCTGAGCCTGCACACCTCGCTGCAGCATTTCAAAGTCAGGTGCTGTAGACAGAGCGCATCTCAAATCTGACGTAACATCCAGTCGGGAACGGTACTTTGATTTCATACACGCATTCCGTTATCCGGTAATTACCGGCCAAAGTCTGGTAACTGCTGATGTCCGGTATTTTTAACCCCGCCGGTCAAAATGTCCCTCCAAGCAAATTTTTAATTTTATTAATATACGCAATTTTATTGGTCATTTTGGCAAAGAAATTTCAAGTAAGGACGAGTCGGCTCCTGCTACAGCTCCAAGTTAGTTAGGATTCCATCAAGCGCGCAAGGAGACGCCGCCGCTGTAATGACAACGCTCCGTGGTTATGGAGGCTTGAACAGCCAGTGAAGTTCTCATCAGAGATTTCAGCGAAATCTACCCGGAGTGGACTAAACTGGCCAAGATAGTCTGCGTGATCCCCGTCTCCAGTGTGCCAGCAGAGAGAGGTTTCTGCAGAACCGAATCAAAACAGCGCTGCAGCAGAAATTCAGCTGCTGCACACTTAGCGAAAATGCGTAAAAAGTTAATAAAAACGTCTCTTTCAATAAAACGATTATAAACTGACATGCTTTAAAACCATTCTTATATAGCCTGCATATCATTGAGCATTTTAAGCTCAATAAATTCAGATAATATTTGACCGGAATTTCAAACATTTGTCCGGTAAATTGAAAACCTGCCGGTCACGTTGTCCGGTGCTATTGGATACACTGAACTACTCTAGATCCAGCTTCACACAGATATGTGTTTGCAAAAGGAACCGTTTTACAGCACACATTGAGATCTCTGGTTAATTATCTCTTGCTCCAAACCAGAATTCTTCCAGAATGTAATCGCTGATGCGCTTTCGCCTGTGCAGTCACGTGATCGCAGCCGTCAATTAAGATGCGCCAGGTCGGATGTTTTCATATGCTTGATTTGATTTGAACTCGATTTATATTCATGAAAAGTAAAAGAATACAGTTGTTTAAGATTGTGTGTGTGGTGTTTTTAGAATAATAATATAAGTAGTTGAAAAATATTTTTATCAGTAATTTTTTTTATCAATTACTAGACATTTCAGGCGACCCCATTTGAATTCCAGGCGACCCCACGTGGGGTCGCGACCCCAAGGTTGAAAAACACTGGGTTAGACACTTACTAGAGAGGGTTAGGTTTAAAAAGACAATAACAAAACAATGTGGGGGTTTGCTGATGTGATTTCTTTCAGCCATCAAATGCAGAATAATGGTACTTTTATATCGTTTGATCTTTTGTCTGGCCATTGCTAATCAAATCTGTCATTAGTTACAAGTGAAGTTGCATCTCTCAAATTTTAAAGGAAAGGAGGACATGTTACTCTTTTTAGTTCTACTATACACAGATTAACCATAACAATATGACCACCTTCCTAATATTGTGTAGGTCTCCCTTGTGCCTCCAAAACAGTTGACTGATCAGAGAATGGACATGGTCCTTCTGAGGGTGTCCTGTGGTGTCTGGCAACACAGTGTTGTTAGTGGGGGCCTTTGGGTCCTATGGGTTGAGGGGAGGGGCCTCTGTGGATCATCCAACACATACTTGATCAGTTTGGGATCTAGTGAATTTGGAGGCCAGGTCAACACCTTGTGCTGTTCTTCATGTTTTTTGAGTTGTTCCTAAAGTGTTTTTGTGTGTGTGTCTGTGTCAGGCTGCATCCTGCTGGGGATGGCTGCTGCCATCAAGGAGTGTCATTGCTATGGGGTGGGGGTGCCTGGTCTGGTCTAGGTGGGTGCTACATGTCTAAGTAACATCCACATGAATGAAGGTCCAAAAGTTTTCCAGCAGAACATTGGATTGTCACAAGATGGTCAATGTTATTTACTTCTCTTGGTGTTAATGTTGTGGCTGATCAATGTACTTAAGAAAGGTTATTATTCAGAAATGCTCCATCACTTGACTCCTTCAATCCTCATGGCTTCGGAGTGCCTACCATTTCATTGTGTTGTCACTTATGATGCACAGTTTTTAAAAGCTGCCTTTTACCATGATGTTGCCTCAGACAAACACTAATGTTCCGCAATGCTTCCGTTCTGCTGTGTCAGATATTTTAAAATGCTATGATACAGTAAAGAGAGCAGCATGGTGAAATCTAGAGCCAAGCTCTCGTTTCAGTAAATTAACACTCTGCTGAATTGTTTATGTACAAGAACATGTGTTGGGTAGTTGTGCTCTGACTCTCCGCAGGGGTTTGAGAGAAAAGAAAACTTGACCTGCAGAGGTCATTTAAAACTTGTTACTGTCGGTGTCCAGTGTGGTCGCAAATGTCTCACATGGAGGGTAATGCATGGAAGCACAAGCTCGTGTTAAAATCAACACTGTAGCCCACTGGTTTTGCCTCTGATAACACACACATTAACACAAACACTCTTCCAGAGTTTTCTGTTGTGCGAGCATTAAGGTCAGGTTGCTTGTGGGAGGAAATACAATCCCAGAGGGTGGGGCCGCCCAGCGGATCATCGCTCAGTCTCTCATCTATGAGTGCCTGTCATGTTTCTCATATGCACCCTCGCCCAGCTCAGTGTGGATTATCAAGGCTGCTGTTTCTGCTTTTGAACACTTCAACATAGCCCCTCAGCTGTGGAAAGAGGTATGAAAGACTCCTGGATCTCGTGGCTCCCTCAGTCAGTTGATGTAGCGCCTATATTTACCAAGCAAATCTAAAATTGTTACTAATAGAAGCAGCAAAGAAGGAGCAGGCACGAGAATGCAAGAGGACGACCTGTGAACTATTTAATGAAACGTGAGCCGGCAGATGCAACACAATATCAAAACCACTTGTCAGGAGGAATTCAAGATGTTGCCTTCTGTTGGGACACTTCCACCATGGGAATCCAAGAAATGAAAACCATCTCACGGCGCTGATACGGTGTCGCCGCACCACCACCAGAGTAGAAACATGCCAATTTCCATTTTCAGCGCAAATGACTGACGGGAAATAAGGCTGACCTCCCCCTCACACAGACACCCCACCCTCCCAATCACTCACAGAGGGAGCATGGTGACAAAGGGATCCTCTTCTTAATCATTTTGATCTTCATCGCCTGCTGAAGATTGCAGAACTTTTGTATGGAAACTTTATATCTGCCGTTTAAGCCAGCATACTCTATTTCCCTGGCTTTGAGCTTTTGTTTTGGAGATAAAAGGTAAGTCAGTAGACGAAGAGATTTATCCTTGTTTTGTGAAAGTACCTATATGCCAATTAACATCTAGAAAGATATTGTCTGTGATTAACAGAGAACATCATGAGACGCAGTCACTCAGATTCATCATACATTTAGAAAACTATAACAGCACAAACAGACAAACACTAATTCTGATGTGGCGTTTGTCCTCTTGTTTTGAATACTTCTTTGTTACTTGCTGCACTTAGATCTGGTTAAGGTTCTTTTAGACAAAGCTATAACCCAAGCTTTAGTCAGACTAAAGTACTAACTCACACTGACAATAACTCAAGTGCATCTCAGAGTGTTCAAGTCTTGTGTTTGCTGGCCCAGATAGTTAGTCCCTGTGGACACAGTGGCCTTGTTTAAACAAATTACTTTAGAAGCTCTTGAGGATGCAAGAAGACTGAGAATACTCTGATTATGGAAATTAGTCATTTTTATATTAATCTAAAGAACAGATGGCTGTGACTTGTATTGTTACTCTGTGGCTTTATGATTTAGCCACAGAGATGGCTGATTATTTTTTACATCATTACATACAGTAGAATTAATAACAGTCATGTTTCTCTAGTCTATGGATTTATTATGCACACACCATAGCAGTCATTCATGTGTATTTCTCTTTTTGCTGCATCCTGTAATCCTGATCATTGTTCGACTGGAATTATATTTACTCATCGCTTCTCATATGTGGACAGTCAAGGGAGAGCTCAGTCAGTTAAGATCATATCATTGTGTGTGGAGGTGTGTGTTTGTGCGTGTGCGTGTGTGTGTCCTGCATATATAGAGTGCATGTTAACTGGAATCCATTACAGTATAAGATCCATTGTCAGTATAAGAAAAATCTATGAAATGTAATTGTACTGACAGTTTTATCAGTTGTGCTGTATTTTTTTAATTTTTTTGGTAAATCATTTTAACACATTCCCCTCAGAAATATGCTGTAACTGTGTAGTTTCTGAGTACGTACAACGTTTTTAAATGACCGCCCTTTGTGTTGAAATGACAGCCGGTAAAGTCGTCCTTAGCAAGCCATTATGAAATGGGAGAAGTTAAAGCCTCCAGAACCAGATGATCCCATGTGTTGCTGTGAATGTGATATCTACCAGTACGGATGTTGCTGTGACTGTGAAGATCTGGATGAAGCCTTTAACAGGTATGAAGGGTGTGAAGAAAAGGGTCAGCACTGACTACCACTGGAAAGTAGAAAACACACCATCAATAAGAAAGATGCATCATAAGAGAACAGATGACTGTAAATAATTGTGTTTGCTTTCTGGCGGGCATTAGATGAGACTGATACCACAATGTCTGTGACTGAAATATGAAACTGCAGCCTGCAGCTGGTTTACTAGATTAGAATAAAGACTGGAACGTTTCTTGGCAATGTCTCCCAACCAAGAAAATGTGTAATTTTTTCAAAAATCTACATTATCAGGTTATGTTTTCCTATTTTGCAAAATCTTGATGACTATATGTTTTTAGTGAGTTATCACAAATAAAAAAACTTTTTCTACTTAAATTTGTACACAATGCATACAGAGTTAGAGAAAAGGGGGGCGGGCATGGCTCATATTTTGTACTCTATGGGTCGGTCTAGGTCTTATGATAAGAAAATATGAATAGAAAGCCTCATATTTTATATATTATTATTTACACTGATCAGCCACAACACAAAACCACTAACAGGATAAGTAAATAATATGGTAAATGGCCTTGCTTTTATATAGCGCTTTTCTACCTATTGGTACTCAAAGCGCTTTACAGTCACAGACACATCTACCCATTCACTCACACAAGCACTCACACATTCACATGCCAGTGCCACGCACTGGGAGCAACTGGGGGTTCAGTGTCTTGCTCAAGGACACTTCGACATGTGGCACATTCCGGGGATCGACCTGCTAACCCTCTGGTTCGTGGACAACCCGCTCTGCCTAGTGAGCTACATCTTGTGACAATGCAATGTTCTGCTGGGAAACTTCATTCATGTGGATGTTACTTAGACATGTAGCACCCACCTAGACCAGACCAGACACCCCCACCCCATAGCAATGATACTCCTTGATGGCAGCAGCCATCCCCAGCAGGATGCAGCCTGACACAGACACACACACAAAAACGCTTTAGGAACAACTCAAAAAACATGAAGAACAGCACAAGGTGTTGACCTGGCCTCCAAATGCACTCGATCCCAAACTGATCAAATAAATAAATTGAATTGAATTGATCAAGTATGTGTTGGATGATCCACAGAGGCCCCTCCCCTCAACCCATAGGACCCAAAGGACCCCACTAACAACATTCTGTTGCCAGACACCACAGGACACCCTCAGAAGGTTCATGTTCATTCTCTGATGAGTCACAACTGTTTTGGAGGCACAAGGGAGACCTTTTTAGGAAGGTGGACATAATGTTATGCCTGATCGGTGGTAATCTTAATTTGACAATGCAATGCTGAAAATGAGTACAGAATTAAAAAGCAGAATCAATGATTTTAGTCTTCCCTGAAAAATGTATGCAGCATAAACACCTGAAAACTTTCCACCAATGAAAAGAGCAACTGCATTAATGGCATTTGTAATTGTTATATTACATATATAATGTATATTATACATTTTTATAATTCTGACATAATGGCTTGTCTTCTCTATAGGTGGCTGAAAGACAGACCACCCAAGGGTGGAAGTCAGTCTCCCGTGTTCGGGGCCATGCTCAACAATCTGGAGATCTCCATGATCCCAGCCCTGGTGCTACTGCCTCTCCTGCTGAGGGTTGCAGCGCTGCACTACCTGCTGGGTATCACCATCCTCACAGCTCTGCCCGGACTGGTGCTGTGGTACTACTACGCCACGCACCGAAAGAAGAAGCGAACCCTCTTCTTCCTCACACTTGCACTTTACTCTCTGGCCTATATGTATTACCTCTTCATCACAGAGATTTTACCTCGTGGGGATGTCAGCCAGCTGCAGGTGTGTATAGTGACAACTGGGATGATTCTAACTATAGCCTCTCTTATTCGCACCAAGAGGGGCCCAGGATTTGTGACCGCGTCCCTGTATGAAGCACAAAGCAAAAATAAGGCAGCTAACAACGATTCCACACATCTTAATGGATCTAACCAGTCAGCAGCATCTTCCTCTGAAACATCGGCAGAGATAAAGACATGCAAAGAGGGCCTAACAGCAAAATGGAGCAGGTGTCCTGTGTGCAAAATAATGCGCCCCCCACGTGCTGGACACTGCCGGACCTGCGGATCATGCGTGCAACGTCTGGACCACCACTGTATCTGGTGGGTCTGATTTAACACACATATATAAGCAGTGGATTTAATACAAATTTGCTTTTTTACAAATAGAGACACCCTAATGCTCAGCACCAGCCAATATCTGCACCTGCCTTAGTCTGAATGAGATTATTAAATAATATAACCAAAATAGTCAAAAAAATTGGGTATCGCTTCATATTACGTAGAATAACCAGATGTGTAGAGCCAAACTATGAGGCGGTAAGTTGCTGCTATAACTTGGTCTGACTGGTGCATTGTCCTGTTTGTGTGTGTGTGTGTGTGTCGAGGATGTAGGATAAACAGCTGTGTTGGACAGGCAAACCACCGCAGTTTTGTGCTGACCCTCTGTGTGTTCGTGTTGACCTCTCTGTATGGGATCAGTTTGGTGCTTTGCAGCCTCTGTCCTCGACAGTATCTTATGACGGCTCTCTTCTACTGCCCGGGCGTTTACAGTCAGTCTAGGTACAGCGCTCTTTATGTTTTCTGTTTGCAGATAACCAAAATGTAAGAGTAGATCAGAAGTCAACATTGTAAGAATTTGTTAAATAAATAAAGTTTATTCTATTGAGTATTTTTTGGTACACTTTTCTGTTATGTTAGCTGTTCACAAAATCATATTTCAGGCATAGTTATATAATGAATATGGGCTCAGAGTGCAGATACAGCTTTCATTTGAGATGTGTGGTAATTACTTCCATTTTTCCTCATGGTCATCTATTTCCATGGGCTCATATGTCCTTAAGACTATAATAGTAACTTCAGCCTGTTTTGGTAAACAGCTAAAATAACATAAAATGTGTCAGTTACCAAACATACAGCATGTGGACCCAACTGTACTTTGTACAACAAAGCAGTTTCCTGGTTGTTGTAAAGTATGATCAATAAATACTCATCCGTAGCATGTGAAAGAACAAAACCCAACAATCTTTGATTTACCACAGTGTAGTGTATTTTTCATTGATTTTTATGAAGCGTTGTTATTTTGGTTTAAATGATAGACTAACATTTGTTTCCGGAAGACTAATCAAATACTTAAGTCAGTGACACATTTATTCATGTGTTTACTGCCCCATTCTTTTACTTTAGCTTAGAAGGAAAAATGATCCAAATTTCTCCTTTTTTTCTCTTTGGATTTGGATTATGTCATGTTCACAGAATGATGACTGCTTAACCAGCCAGTATTATAATAATCAAATGTACTTTGTAAGTTTATCGTAAGTTCAAATGTCTATATATTTGATGTTGCAGATGTCTTATTTTTCACTCTTTATGTCTACAGCACAGCACTTTGCTTCACCTGTGCTTGGTACAGCAGCATTGTCACAGGCGGCCTGCTATACCTGCTGGTGGCACAGGTCCTGAATATCAGTTTCAACATGACGGAGCGGGAGGCTCAGCTGGCTCTGAGGAACAAAACGGGCCACAGTCGCCTGTGGGGTCTCGTCGTTGACACAGGAGAGTATTCGCGTGGCTTCTATCAGAACTGGGTTGAGTTCTTCAACATGGCAAATGTCTCTGTCTCTCTTCACCCCAGCCTCACAGACGTGGTCTAGTTTATACTTTCTAAGAACACCAAGAAAACAGACTGCTAAAGCGGCATGTGTGAAGAATTTCATCTGACTCCTTAGGATTTATATGGGGGCACTTGAGACTTAAATTTCCATTAGACTTGGTCTCGGACAACAGAGTTGGACATATTTGTCAGCTGTCAGGGGCCTCCTACAATCCTAGAATCCTAGGACGCAAGCATTTACCTGCCTTACCCATTGCAGCTGCGCCTCTGGTTTATGGCATTCCAGCCTCTTCTTAACTGTAAAAAAAAAAAACATGGTGTGAAATAAATGTTTTAGTCCTTGTGTTTTAAGAAGTAAAGTACACAATTATACATGTTTTGGGTTTGAATTGGTTGCACAATTGTCTGCTGAAAGATTTAGCCTGGAAGAAAAAATCTCATTCGCTGGCATGCTAGTTAAAAAAGTAAATAGAAATAGTCAACAAAATGAGGGGTGACATTGGAGAGAGGAGATCAGTCTGTACTGTGTGAAGCAACATTAATTGTTACAAGCCAGGACAAAAAAAGAACGCTGGCTGGACTGAAAATACTGGAGAGACATTTTTGCATCTTTCAAATCCATTAGCAGTGTGAAAAATGTGAAGGTTGGACTTAACATGGAACCAGAGGAATGAGATAACAAATGCTCCCAGTACGTGGCACTGGTATGTGAAAGTGTGCGTGCTTGTGTGAGCGAATGGGTAGATGTGTCACTGTGACTGTAAAGTGTGCGCTATATATAAAAACAAGGCCATCTACCATGAACCATAATACTGAGACAATCAGTGTAATTCACTTTACCTGTCAGTGGTCATAATATTATGCTTGATTGGTGTGTGTCCTATTCTAGACATAAAGTTCATTCATTAAATACAGCAGAGCAGGCACAACAAACTGACAACAAATTCTGACCCGTGTGCCTCAGCTTCAGTTATTTTTACTGAGACTACTGATGCAATTTTTGATTTTTCATGTATTCACTCAGTGTTCTTCCCTACAGTCTTCTGCTTTATTGTTCTAATGATAATTGCTCTTTGCTTTCTCATAGTGCTGTTTAGGCTCCTTTCACAGTGTCAGGTAAGAAGGATTTATTCCATAAAGATATAATTTATTTATATTTAACTGAAGGTAAAAATACTGCCCATTACATAGTACTTAATACTCTCTCACTTATAAAGTATAATGGAAAGGGAAAACCAAGCAGTTTGCAGTCTGTCCTCTTAATGGACAGACTGCAAACTGCAGACGTAATGGTTAGATGATTTGCCATTATCAGTTCTCATAATGCAGGCCTTGGGTGGAGCAAATCAATCAAACTGTTAAAATCACGAGATTGTTTTCCATTTAAAGCACTCTGCTGAGAGGTTCATTTGATGTCTCCACTCCACCAGAAACTTCAGTCAGTATGAATCAAAGACTGATTAGTCTCTTCTCTAGCGCCACCCTCTGGCTGCTGTGTGCATTTTCCTCCACTAATGCTGGACCGGTGGCTCTTGATACTCTACTAAAATTATTCCACTGTTCAATGAAATCTGTGCACAGTAGTGCAGCTCTAGACAATCAAGAATATAAAATCCTCTGATGGGTGTCACATTGAGGCAGAACTCTGTTTGTAGCCTGATTGATAATGCTGTAAAAATATAAAAGTTAGATAAAGTATGTTTATTATTCATCTAGTATGTCACTTTGCTGCATATTGTGATTATGCCAGTGAGGACACTGTCACTACATGGTGAAACATTTTTTTCTTGATGGGTTAAAAATTTTGTGTTGTAAAACACTGTGCAAATAATAATAATAAGAAAAATATCTGTCTTCTTTATTTTATTTTATTTTTCTCATGCCCTCAGTGATGGTACAGCAAGGGTTCCCAACTACTGGGTCATGGACCAGAACTGGGCCGCAAAGCATTAGCTAACAGGCTGTGAGGAAACAGTATAATTGGGTAAACAGTGAATGATAAACATTTAAAGGTGCAGGCTATGTGTTTCGCTGAACTTGCAGTAGTCTGTCTCTCCTCCCCTGTCATGTCCACAACAGATCATTGCCGGTTAACATTGTCATCACCCATTGTCCTGTGGTGGGTTTTACAGCTAGTTACCTGGAGCTGAACTGAAATTGTGCTGACAGCAAGCAGACAGGGACGTGTTTGAAGCCGTCCCCACATTAGCTGTCATTTTGGGAAAGACTGATAATGAATCCATATCTGAGTTGATGTGCAGTCAACTGGCTTCACTGCAGACACAATTTTTACATCAAACAGTGGATGGATCTATGACCCATTGTACGTGTCACTGACGGGTCTGCAAGATTATTGTCAATATTAAACTGTCCCCGCAGTGAAAAGAATGTTGGGGACTCCTGCTGCACAGTATGTACAGTATATATGGTATATATACAGTGTTCCTGTACAGACTCTCTTTGTTTCAGCACAGAGACTATGACTGCTTTGGGCAATGAACTGTTAACTGTTAATATTCTGAGAAAAACAGGTTCATTCATACATCTCTGCGTGCTGACCTAAAGTAACACACGTTAAGATGAATGTTGTGTTGAGTCTAAATCAATCATACTGTAATTACCACAACAAAGACAGGGAGTCCTAGAGAGTAGGAATCTATGAGGAAGTGCAGTAGCTAGTAGATGTGTAGCATCCCTTGTTAGACTTGAAATAAAATCCAATGCTATGCCAATTTAGTTTGTGTAATGGAAGGTTTATATGACAGCGATCCATGTGATATGAAGATGTTCACTTCAACTGGAACACGTGACTCTGTCTCAGTACTTTTCCATTGTGCCACTTTGGCTGAAGTGATGTAACTTTTTGTTGTTTTTTTCTGTCTTATGTAACATGACTGGTTATGTATTTATATGGTGTGCCTTCAGCATCAGCATTGAGGGGCTTTGAATAATGTCTCCAATAGTGAAATAACACACAAATTGCCAGTAACAATGCAGAATTTCATTTTCACCCGACCCGAGCTATAAAGTTTCTGAGGCAGAATCTTTGCATTTGATTTTAGCTGCAGCTCACAGACTGAAGTCGATTTTGGCACCTGAAACCTTTCGTGAGAGTGTGGCTTGATAAATGTGCAAATATGGCACAACAGTAGTTGTGGAATACCTGTTTAAACTGGCAAAGTATGTAGGCCCCAGGAATTGTTGTTCTGTAGCGTGTATGTGCCTGTACCTCACCAGGATGTTCTGTTTCCAACACATTATGTAGGACTCATGTCTGAATCTGTGCAGCAGAGAAAAGATCCTGCAGAAGGTCAGCCGTACAATAGATATCTCTTAATATTATTATTATGCATGTATCCCTCTGTCCACATATCCAGCGAAAAATCTGGTGAATTTTTAGAACTTTATATATTGCCTTGTAGTTTAAGTTTAATAATACAGCTAAGTATGTCATAACACGTTCTTGAAAATAAGTTTAGTTGAGTAAGTAAAATAAAGAAAGAAATATAGTGCAATACACCTCAGTACTGTGCTTAGTTACTTTCACTGCAATATAAACATTTAATATCCTTTATTGTTGTTGTACAATGTAGTATATTAGTATAAGTAGGATTTCACAGGAAATAAATACATTGCTCAGTGTTGTGTGAGGTGGAGCAGCTGTGGCTCAGTAGGTAGAGCAGGTCCCCGGAATGTGCCACATGCCAAAGTGTCCTTGAGCAAGACACCAAACCTCCAGTAAGCTCCCAGTGCATGGCCCTGATGTGTGCTTGTGTGAGCGAATGGGTAGATGTGTCTGTGACTGTAAAGCTCTTTGAGTACCAATAGGTAGAAAAGCGCTATATAAAAACAAGGCCATTTACCATTCATGTTCAGTGTTGAATGTCGTGTTCTGGGTAGTCTCATATTTGGATATGGATACGTTCATCAACCTCATTCTGATGTCTTGTTTAATTAGTTGCATAGAACATAAAATGTGAAAACAACAGGAAATATATTCAAAAGGATTTAGTTTGGGGCAGGATCTGCTCTAAAAGTATTTTATGCTTTAGGGTCATTGCAGCTGACCTGTCCAGCTAAAACTGGTTCCGCAAAACAGATGCTTTCAAGGTTACAGAGCACAACTGCATTCAATTTTGTTACAGAGCCACAGCTAAAAAATAACTTAAGGTCTGCTCAAAGCAAAGGATTTTGAAAAAGAATCTGTCTAGTTACAATATACAGTATAATCACTTCATTACACGTCTCACAGGTCTATCCACATATGCATTTAAACGTGAAGTCAATGCCAATGTATGCGTCAAGAGTGGAACCTGCCTTTGAAGAGTGGGCTTTGAGTGCAGTGTTTAGCACAGTAAAAACTGTTCTTAAATCTAGAGTCTAGATTTATTCTGCAAGGTCAGTGGGTCAAGATTCTAGACCCACCATTATAGGTTATGTAGGAATGGTTATAAGGTTAATCGTAGTAACATAAAGTAGTTAGGACTCATGTATTGTTTGTGTTTAACTCAAGGGGAAAATGTGGTTTCATTTTTCTAGTTAAATGTCTAAGTCAAAAGACTTGAAATCAGTTTACTGTGTCAGTCTTAACGTTTATTTAGTAGCTGCTTTATGCGTTTCACCACATTAAATGTTCTGCGGCAGAATAGTAAGTTTGTTGACATGAAAAAGCAGACAGAAGTTTTCATATAAACGTTAAAGATGTGTTTTGTCCACAATGGCTGGTTTGGCCCAAGGCCCATTTAGTTCTTTCAGTTGATAGAGGGAGTGAGTGCATTATCATTCTGCTGATGAAGATCCTGGGATCCAGTCCAGTGCTCCAGTAAAGCTTTTAGAGGTGAACTATGAGAGGTTGACTTTAAACTTTAAGCTTGAAACCCATAGAAGATACACTTTAGTTTCCCTGATAAACATTTCAGTGCACTGCATGGTGAAGCACGCTTAGGACTCCAATCTGCACAGGCATTCGTGTTGTTTTTTTACTATCACAACTGCTGACAGATGAATTTGATTCTTTACTCCCTGCCAGAGAAAGCACTGGAGGGAATCCACTGCCTTGTTTACCACTTTCTGCCATTGTGTGTGTGTGTGTGTTTTTTTTTTTCCAAAGCTCATACTCAAACATGAAATGGCATTATAATTCCAATAAAAATTTGCAACTCTTAGATCATCTCTCATCACTTGTTTTGCTGGTTATGGTGTTTCTTTGCACGTTTCACCTACTGTCTGTTATTCAACTGTGCCCTAGCAGGGCTAAACCTTGCAGCTGTCTGCTGCAGCTTCACGTGTCTGAGCCCATCCCAGCTCTGGGGTTGTGTGTTTGTGTGGGTGTATATCTCACTCTCCTCTATATAAAGGGTCATCAGAGAGAACTTTTTAACAGCAGACTTCCAGGTCTCCAACCACACTCTGCTCCGTCATCACCTCCTCAGAAGCTATGACTCTTCTGCTGACCCTGCTGGGAGCTGTGCTCTGCTCCCTGACAGTTTCCTCTGAAGTCGTACCTCAGGCCGACTTTGACTCACAGGGGGTAAGAGACATGGCTGGGTGAACTATCAACTATATTTTAATCACAATATAGATTTAAAGTGGCTGTATTTATTTTACTAAATTTCTCAGATTGCTGCAGCTCTGATATCAGGATATAAGATTATCACTTTAAAGAGCACCACATGTTGCAACAGTTATTAGATGGTATTCACATGGTCCATTCTGATTACCAGGATGTATAAGTAATATATGAAATACATTATGTATTGATGGTCTGACTTGTATTTTTGTAAATTGCTGCAATGTTTTCCTTGTGCATGTCCACAGATGACAGGAAAGTGGTACGTGATCGGGTTTGCCACTAATGCCGAGTGGTTTGTCGCCCGCAAAGCGAGCATGAAGATGGGCACAACGATGTTCACCCCAACTGCTGACGGGGACATGGAGATGTCATACTCTTCTGTCAAGTGAGTGTGGGCGGCACAGTGGCGAGGTGGTTAGCACTGATGCCTCACAGCGAGAAGGTCCCGGGTTCCAGTCCATTTCCAGCTTCCTACCACCGTCCAAAGACATGCTCATTAGGTTCATTGGTGATTCTAAATTGGCCATAGGTGTGAGTGTGAATGGTTGTCTGTCTCTCTGTGTTAGCCCTGCGATAGACTGGCGACCTGTCCAGGGTGTACCCCGCCTCTCGCCCGATGACAGCTGGGACAGGCTCCAGTAGACCCGCGACCCTTAACAGGAACAAGCTGTTACAGAATAAATGAATTATGAATAAATGAATGTACAAGAGATGAATGGTAACATCATGTTTCAGTGGTTTCTTTGCAGTTCTGACGGCTCTTGCTGGAGAATGAACAACCTGGGCAAGAAGACCGATACCCCCGGAAGGTTCACATACGTGAGCCAGCGTGAGTGCACCCACCCACACGACTGCATCATTTAACCAGATTTTGGGCTTTCACGTTATCCAACGTTATGTGCTCCTCCCTGTGCCAGGCTGGGGAAACACGAACGACATGAACGTGGTTAGCGTGAAGTATGACGAGTATGCCCTGATTCACACCATCAAGACCAAGAATGGGGAACAAACTACTGTCGTCAAACTCTATGGTACAGTCACCTTTGGCCACGATACCACACTATGCCTAATCTATTTAAACCTGTTCAGCACAGTTATGCAGATTAATATGATGTGTTTCACAGGACGCAGCCAGGACCTGAGTGCTGAGCTGATGGAGAAATTCAGGCAGTACTCTGTGGACACTGGCGTCCTGCCTGAAAATATTGTCTTCCTTCCCAAAAATGGTGCTTTTAATATCAATGACAAGTTTATTTTTTTTTGTGACAAGAGTGACATTAAAGCACTAATCACATATTTTTCTTTGTTTAGCGGAGTGCCCGGCTGCCTAATTCGCTATCCCCAGCCATCGTGTCCTTGAGGCCATCGGAGGAATTCTACATCGATCAACGTTGCTCCCATAAACTCCGATTTTCAGTTTAACTTTGTTCTTTCAAATGTTCACAGCTCTTAATGCCACGAAACATGACTGCTTTCATTTTCCTGCAATAGTAACCAAGTGCTGTCAAATAAAGACATACAGATAAAATAGTTTGCTTTATTATCTTTTTTAACAAATAACGTTGAGGTACATCCATAACAACACAGCTGAGATTTCCTTTTTATCAAGTGTTTACATCTACACGCTTTGTACAGATTTGTATACAAAACAATAATTTACGTCCCATAGAAGTCTAGTTACACTTAACTATACAACAACTTGTAAATGAAATAAATATAAAAACAGAAATAATCACAGGTGATAAAAAAAAAAAAAAAAAAAGTAAAAAGCCATAGTACATACACGCCACCAGCACCGGTCTTCTGAAGCTGCATCTAAAAAGATATACGTTTTCCCTTTCTACTGGTAAAAGTACATCTCCATTGGCAAAAACAAAGAGTTCAGTCCATAGTTCCATAACAGCAGCACCAGATACACTGTATGATTCCCATTTAGACCAGATGGTTATATTGTTTTTCTTTGTTTTGTTTTTTTTAAACCCAGTCTACAATTGGGATCACACTGATGCTTATAGATTGTGTTCTTGGATCAATTGAGAGAAAAATACATCTGTCTGAACATCTTCATCTGATCAAATTAACTGATTTCAAGGTAGAATTGATGGATTAAAAATACTGCCAGTCCGAGCTTCATCTCCACTGATTTGAGCACTTGTTCTGAGCAACTTACAGTACACTTACTGACTCGAAACAGAAATATTGGACATGTGATAATCAAGCGATGGGGCTGATAATCGCATCACGACTTATGTGCATACGTGAACTGATATTCACTACCATGACACATCCACTTTTTTTTATTTAACGGTGTATTTTGTGTTTGTTCCTCTCTGGCAGACGAAGCTCAGAGTGACCGCTTCTTTTATCTGCACACGGTCGACCTTGTGTTTTTGTAAACACAACAAAAAGCATTATGTTACAGAGTGGTGTGGGGTCAGAGCATCAGGAAACAGTTCATTTTTTTTTTTTTTGTCCCTAACACTCCTGCTCACACACACACAGACACACAATTTTACCAAGTGCTACTGGATACAGGCTGCTAAACCATACTGCTGTTTTTAAGTATGACTTAACAAAATGACGCAAATGCTTTGAAAAATCACAAATCAGTTTTAAGACAGATAATTATTAGGACCATTGTGATTGAGGATTGATTGCTGCCTGCACAAATCTAAAGTGTGTATCTACAAAGAGACGTCTGCACAATCTGCCATGCACACTGTCACCAGCAAAGGGACATGCAGTTAAAAGTGCAAGTCTACGGAGGGGCTTGGCTGCTAACGCTGACGGTTAATGTTATGTACATCGTGAATACATTTCTGAACAAACATTACGCTGATAATTAAAAAGAGTGAAAACAACAGAATGGACTAAGTGCGGCACATACCACACTATTTCAGTGTGAATGCAGAGGGTGCAGTGATTGGGGTATGATGGACGCTTCAACATTGTTCTTTATTGTGGCACAGTATTTGGCTCGGTCAGAGTCACTCTGCCTGCACCACGTCCTTGTGGTGACGCATGATATGCTGGTTTTTCTCCGAGGGTCGCCGGAAGCCTTTTGAACAGATCTCACAGCGGTGTGGGTAGTCTTTTGTGTGAATGGATATCACGTGTCTCTTGAAACCTGATGCGTCCCCGGTGCTGTAGTCGCAGTACTGGCACTGGTAAATTCTCCGCTCTTTTTGTCCTTTGCCAATAACTACAGTCACGCTGCTGGCTAAGCTGGCTGCGCTGACTCTAGCAGGCCCACTGGAGCTGCTCGATCCACTAGGTGCAGACTTTTTAGGTGTCACAACAGGAGTGTGCGTCTCTGTCCTCTTTGCCTCACTCTTTTCAGGTGAGGCCTGTTGCTCCTTTGTGTGGACAGACAAGATGTGGCGACTGAGAACGAAGGGGTCTGCAATTTTAAAGTTGCAGTGCCGGCACTGGTGGAGTTTCTTGGTGCGGTGGGACACAGAGTGCTTCTTTAGTTCAGACGGCCGGTGGAAGCCTTTCCCACAGACAGCGCATTTGTGAGGATAGTCCTTAGTATGAACAGATATGATATGGCGTTTCAGGTCACTGGAGTTGGAACTTTTGTGATCACAGTGGGCACAATGGTGGGTTTTATTCTCCTCGTGCGTTAGTCCGTGCTGCATTAACTCCTCCTCCTCTGCAAAGGTCTGAAAACAGCGCTCACATTTGTACGGCATCTCTTTGCTATGCTTAGTCTTGATGTGCGTTTTGAGATTAGAGGAATCAGCTGACTTGTAGTCACAGTACAGGCATGAATAAGGCTTCTCGCCAGTGTGAGTGCGCATGTGTTTCTTCAACTCCGAAGGATGTCGAAAGCCTTTTCCACATTCCACACAGATGTGGGGGAAGCTTTTACTGTGAACGGCCAACAAGTGTCGATTGAGCAGTCCTTGCTCAGCGGTTTCATAGTCACAGAACTTACACTTATGCATCTTGGTGGGCGGCGGAGGTGGCTGGTTCTTGGGCTCACGGTGGTGGTGCTGGAGTCTGTGAGAGAACAGCGCCGCCTGCTGGTGGAACTCCTTGCCGCATATTTCACACTCGAAAGGAGCCTTGCTGCTCAGAGCATGCACCTCCATGTGGTTGTGGAGGCTTGCTTTCTTGTTGGTGGTGAACTCACAGTCTGTGCATTGGTACTTTTTCCTGGTCAGGACATCCTGGTGATGATTCTTAGTGTGGCGTTTCAGGAAGCCTCGTGACTTGAACTTTTTACCACAAAGCATGCAGGGGTAAACTGTCAGCGGCTGACCGTACGGACCGATGATGATGGCTGGAAGAAAGAATGAGGGAAAAAAGAAATGAACGCATGTCTATAATCCTGTTTATCAGGTAAATACTAACATTGTCATGTTGCTCAAGTCCTTCTGTGAAATAATAACTGCAACATATTCTAAAAAGTTGGAAAGTATATTTTAATTACATATTTAGCTTGGACTTTTTATGCAAGATTATTACCATCTGAAACCAGAAAATACTCATTTAGAAAGCATTTACCAGAAAGAGTGCAGCAGCACAAATAAATTAAATGTAGAGGTCCCTCAGTTTTAGAAGCATAGCAAATGTATTTTAATTTTGAAGGAAAAGTTTGTTTTATATTTCTGTCTTTATGGTTTGATTTATCAAATTTGCTCCAAATTCTTAATTTTGAAAATTACAACTTTAGAGCAGGTTTTCCTTTAGTTTTAGTTTTTTTTTTTTTATTATTATGAAAGTGGCTTAACTCCTGTTAAAAGTGATGTAAAGGACACAAATTTACATCAGTTCTATCCTAGAGTCACAGAGAAACTGGTTGACAAGTTGTGCTGATACACAGCCTTACTGATAAAATAGTGCTGACAGTTTGTGCTCAAATTCACAGTCGATAGTGCAACAGGAAATTCTGCGTCATATCGTTACTTCTATGCAGGGGCACCTCCAAATTATTCTGTATGATACTAGAGTAAACTGTGTTAACCTTTAAAAGTTGTTGGTCATAAACGAAAAGAACATCTAAGAGATATTACGGTCAGTGTGGCAAGTTTCATGCTCGTGGTCCTGCTCATACCTGTCTGGACCTGTCGAGGCTCTGATCTCCTCCTGTTCTTGTTGCGCTGTCTATTGATCTCATCGACCCCATCCGATTCATCGATATGGAGCAATGCGCTGGCTGCACCGTTTCGGTTTTCACAACTCTCACTATCTTCTGCACCTGTGAAACAAACAAAATGTCTTTAACGCAAACATAAACCATACCAGCATGCTTAAAGCTTGAGCCACAAGACACTCAGAGACGTGGCTGATGCACACTCTTCCAGTGTTGTTTTAAAAGCAATTTAATAGACAAGGGTGCTGACCATAAGCAGCTGCCCAGGCCACAGGCATGAAGTCCTTGCTTAGAGACACGCTGTCATACGAGCGGTCGTGAGTTACTGGCTCTTCACCTCCTACCACCACCTCCATATAAACCTCATCAGTCACCTTCGACCCACCTGTAGATGAGCCCAACATGTACAAAACCAAAAAACTAGAGACGTTCAGTTTCAAGACAGCCATCCCCGCTAGTTAGATTTACACAACTCACCGTGGTTTCCTTGATTGAGATGAGAATCCCCGACAGACATGTAAACCATCTTCTCTCTGAGTGTTTGGCCTGAAGACTCCCTTAAAGCCACACTCTCTGTGTCTCCGTCACTGATGTCAACCGATTCTCCTGCAGAACACAAACATGTAGGTAAGAAGGGTAAAATGGATGAGTTACCCAACTAAAAATCACGTTTTTCTTAAGATCTTTGCTTGTTCATTATGAGAGAGAGGGCTTCCAAACAACTCTAGTTACCAGTAGTGACTATGCCTGGTATGGGTTCTATGGTACAAACATCACAAACAAGGATTAACCTGCTCCTGTGTCACAACAGCCTCATTTGTAGTTAGTAAGGGTGTAGTAATGGACTGATGGATCAATGTGCTCTTGCCTAACTAATTCAACTACTTTAATCTGTTAATTCAAGTAATTGTTTTATAACTCCTTCCAACAACAGCTACTACATCTCATCATTTTAGTGAAGAAAAAACATTAATTGTTTAGTAAGTAACAAATACAATTTTTATTTATTTCTTTTTAAATGTTTCAATACAGGAAGGAATAAAAGTTATTTAGGGGGAATCACAAGGTCCCTAGTGCTCAGCCTGTCAGGAGGATTGATTTAAATTCCACTCACCCATGTCATCCTCCCCAGAATCAGCCTTGAAGATGTACACCTTTATCACCTCCTGACCGTCCTCATCCTTCTCTACTTCCTGGTCCTCCACAGCTCCCTCCACCGTTACCTCTGTACCATCCTCGGACACCATTTTACCAGCTTCATCCACTACCGAGGACACACACATTGAATGTCTTTAAAGATGTGTAGGGGTCAGGGATAACTAATGTTATTATAAAGTCCCCTGCATCAGCAAGTACTGAGTACTGTATTTGTACTTGGTATAGCAAAAAGTGGAATCTGTGCTAGTGGCAACAAGGATTTAGTGTCAGTGCTTATGACCAAAATATATATTTTAGTTCTTTTGGTCAAGCAGAAAGTCAGTAAATCAAACATGAGCTTACAAGTGTGCTTGAATATTATATGCTCTGTGTCTATAAAAGCACCAAATCCAGGACAGGTTAGGTTCTAACTAATGGTTAATGACAGTCTATTTCATGCCAATACTGTGTGTTACAACACCAAGCATCACTTTATGTTACAACACAAGGACAGTTTACAGTGTGTGTTTACTATGTATCTGCAAATTAGTGTCAATTATTCTGGACGTAAACTGTAGCACTGGCCTCTAATTTAAAAGACTAAAAATCAAATGCACATATCCATTTGACATGGTAGTAATTAGTATTATATTCTGGATACATCAACCAGCTGACAAGATTACAATAGTGCATTTTGTACATTTACATTCCACTGAAGACAATGACTGTTGCCCTTTATAAATGAATATAGTTATGGTACAGGTACTACAGCAACAGTTTTGTACACGAAGGCATCACTGTGTCTTTGTATCCATGGTGCTCTTGTATGTTGAATTACAACAATAAAGTCACACCACCATGTAAATTCTTTGGATAATTTCTGACTTTAACTGTCAGTATCAGGTCAGAGGAAATGAATGACTGATGTACTAAGACCATCAGAATGTGAGTGACCATTTACACAGACACCTGACCAGCATTGTTACTCTTTGATACACACAAAAATGAATGTAACTTGGAGAGATAGCTGTCCAGTGCCATCTTCGAAGGTGGTTTTACCGATCGCATTTCAAATCCATCTCAGATCGGGTGTGAATCTGACCCACAAAAAAACACCTGCACTGAAACTTAAATTTAGCGCAGAGCAGTAAACTTACAGGATATCATTAGATAATCTCCACAGCCGTCTTGGTCATCCTCCTGCTGCTCTGGGTCCAGCCCATCTTCAGGGATGTCTCCCATGGCAACGCCTTCCTCCTCGCCCTCCAGAGCCATCACGCAGGTTTCTACAGCGACATCTTCATCTTCATCGCAGTGCACATACTCAGAAACCACATCCTCAACAGCATCCTGGATGACTAGCTCGTCTGGCGCAAACCTGTGAACCGCCATGCCTTCCCCCTCTCCTTCTGACACCAGCACAGTCTCTTGTAGCTCCACAACAAACTCCTGTCCGCCGGGACCACCCTCATCTGGAAGAAGCAGGATTACTCAGTTAACCAGATAACAGTCAAGAACAATAGTTTATTTATTATGTGAGGATGATTTAAGCTGTACTTTAAATGTTAACATTTTGCCACTGATATCATACAACCACAATATGTATTCATTTGTAATGAATGGCCATAACAACACAAGTTATCAGGCTATCCAAAAAATCCTGCTTCTGGAAATACCTTGGCGCCCACAATCACACATTCCCAGTAGAAATAAAAACACAAATTGACAAAAGCATGGCTAATTACCCGATCCGTGTAATATTATTTTAGGCTCTTCAGAATGTATTGCAAGCCTGGTGACATCCTCATCCATTGTCCTCGCACTGCATTTGTTACTGGAGAGCTGAAATCAAATGATAAAAAGTTTAGATCTCTGGTGACCTAAAGTGTCGAAAACAAATGGAAACAAAGCCAGACAGAGAGCTTCTGTGGACTTGATGTAAACCTAAATATTTTCTATTGGGAATAAAGCTGGGCTTTTGTTTTGACCCAAATGAAATATTTCATAATCTGGTAATACCAAGTATCCATAACTGTCAAGCACCAAAAGCTGGAGTCAAAGGACTGATTGTTAATCCAGAGATCATAGTATTTATTCAATGAATTAACACGGGTATAAAAACTTCTCAAACTGTGCTGTCCTATTTTAGCTGCAGTAAATTAAGAGAGCTTGTTTAATTCTGTATCTTATTCACACACATTTACACACAATCATTTCACCTTAAAAAAAAGCTTTGTCAGTGTCAACTCCCAGCTGTAATTGAAATATGAAATTTTAGATGTTTAGAAACTGAACTGACCAAAGCACAATTAAGGAAATGGACTTGTACAGTGGGTCTTCTAAATGACAGCAAGTGAAATGCCCAGTGGCTTAATTGCCATGTCCGCATCATTACTTGAGATACCAAAATACAACGCAAAATATTTCCCCCAAATAATCCCAACTGATACCCCCTCATAGTGTCGATGAAGGTAAAATAACGCGCAACAATCATTTCAGGAGGAGGACGCAGAGATGTAAACAGAAAACGATGCAGCTTGGGTGCCATTTAATTCCCAGTGAATGTACCATCCCCCACCCCCAGGTGGAAAAAAAGAATGACAACGGTGTGTAGAGATGTGACACCATCAAAAACATACTGGGGTGATCTGACTAACTCGTCCATGCGCGTCTAAACACATACAAAACCCGATGAGAGGACGGTAATGTCTTCAACTGACCACTGGAGTAACGATAGCACTGATTACACATGCAAAGACCGACTGTCATAGCCAAAACACACGTGTATGAAAAGATGATTGCACTCACATACATAGAGTAGCATAAACATTCAAAACAAAGAGGCAAGGTTATGCTGTGTGTGCACTGATATGGCCAGCTAGCGGGAGGAGGGCTAAATACACACACACACACCTTTTCTACAACTAATTTTCATCACACCAGCGTCCGCCATTTTGTTAGCTTTGTGTCTTGGCGAATGCTAATATTAACATTTATTAAAAACCCTTCCGTGAGTCGAGAAACTATTAACTACCGCTCAGCTGGATGTCATACTGGCTATACTGGTTATAATCGAACACAAACGAAAGCCAGCGACAACCTGGGAAATACAGGAAAACTTTATTTTCGGTAGGCTTGCTAGCTAACTGGATAGGCCTGGTTTACCAATTAAGGCCTCTATTGAGGCCCGGGCCTGAGAAGAAAAGGCCCATCCCACTGCGGCCTCTCGGCGAGCATAAAGAAATAAATCAAAATACAGCATGCACGCAAAAAAACAAGCCACGGACACACACACATGCAAACATAGCTCTGAAAACGGGCGCCCCGACAGCAGAAACGACCGGCGTACCAGATATATGCTGCAAGGATGGCCTCTGTCGCTGCTCGGCTTCCCAGGCCGCCTGGTTCCCCCAGACTCGGGCAGGATTCAGTCGGGAATTTCGTGTTATTTGGGCGGGCCGGAGAGGAGCAGAGAAGGAGGGGTTATGGGTTGTTTCTGGAGCACCGCTGAAAGCGAAGCAGGACGTCTGGAGCCAGATCTTGTCATGCTACAGCCCCCCGCTCCTCCAGCTCCGAGGCCGCCGTCAGCACGACACGTCACAGCCCGAGAGCAGCAGGAAAATGCGGAAGGAAATGTGGTGGAAATCACCCGACAGGCACCAAACAGGCCATGATCTGAACACCGTTGTTCACGCGGGTTATGTCAAAACGTGCAGTGTAGTGTTCATTTTAATTAGTTTATAACCCGAGGCTGGTGTAGCTAACACTGGAGCTGAGATCTGCTCCAGTTCCCCCAAAACAGCAGACTGCAGCGGAGAAGTGGACAATAAAAGAGGATCAAACTAAGACCTCCAGACGAAGAGCATGCACCATTTAAAAAAACACCACCCCATCACCGTAGCTCTGCCATCCTCTGAGGGAATAAACACACTGTATACAGTTTACAGAAGACAGGACAAATGTATCCCACATTAAAGTCAAAGAATGTTACAGATTAAATCTTATAAGAATAAGAAAAACCTTCATTTGTTCCACAATGGGGAAATTGACTTTATTGTGCTTTAAATTTAAGAAGGAATTTAATTGTATTTAAGTGACACTTCACAGACTGCATTG
Organism: Chelon labrosus; assembly: GCF_963514085.1. NCBI lineage: Eukaryota > Metazoa > Chordata > Actinopteri > Mugiliformes > Mugilidae > Chelon > Chelon labrosus. The sequence continues at coordinate 1,918,087 of NC_140350.1, read as the reverse complement.
TGATTACTGGCCTAACATTATGTAAACAGACCCAACACTAAAACTCCATTTACATGTTGATAAGTAATAATAATCCAGTAATGTACTATTATCACTATACATTACAGGACCCATTTAGCTACTATTGATACTTTGAGAGTATTTTATTTTATTTTATTTATTTATTTATTTATTCATTTATTTATTCATCCACAGCCCAAAGGTCAGTGGCAAAGGGTTGTGAAAGAAAAAGGGACTAAAAACTGGACTAAAATGTACAGAATACACTTGCCAAAACATTAGGTACACTGGTTAAAACAAAGGCATTCTAATACAACATTGCTGCATGAAGGATATGGTTTTTAGCATTTGTTTCACATAACTAGGAGAGAGCTGCTGACTTGACATCATTTTGGAGGCTGTGCTTTGTGGTGGTATTAAATTGTATACTACCTTTCCTATGCTGTTTCAGCTTAAACTGAACATTATAAGAGTCATAAAGGGGATTTAGTGCAGGACTGTTATATTACAATGCATTTGTTTCACTAGTTTACCTAATGAACTGGCAAGTGGGTGTATGTTTGTGAATCTTTTATTTTTTTTTCCTTTTCCAGCACTGTAAAAAGCAACAAAGGATTACACATTACAAGTTATTACAAAGTTATTCTTGAATCTCAGTGTTCATTCACTGAACAGCGGAAGTCAGCCTAAATTTCAGCATTTCAGACGACTTAAAAGTAGTACACTTTATTATCATCAAACGTAACATTTAAGTGGTGAATGCATTTATTAAGATCGTGGGAAATCCCTGATGAACAGAACATGATTACTGCTATTACCAACTGTCAGTACAAGTCAATGAGAACTATTTATTTATTTGGCAGACATTTTGAGCAGCTCCGCCTTTTCGATCTCAAAAAGACGCCAGCCTTCCTCGAAGGAGAGATCAGCTGCTCCTCTTCTCTTGTAGAACTCAATAGACTTCTTGTTATTCTCTGCTACGATGAAATGCATGCTGCTGCAGCGAGTCTTCACTGCCGTCTAGAAAGATAGAAAGAAAAGTATATATTAATATAAGGACATATAAGGCATTGAATAAAGTTAAGGTGCATCTGTTATAAAGAAAAGCTTTAAGTACACTGACACAGTACCTCACTCAGAACCTTCAGGATTTTTGATCCAATGCCAAGACCTGAAAGATTAAATGTACAGAGAGCAATTAAAGCAGGTCATGACAATCTATGTAAAGCGCCCCACCGTGTTGCAAAACCGCTTCTCTGTAACTTATTAACTTTTAACACAGTGGCATAAAAAGCACTTGTCAACAACCTTACCACGGAACTCTTGCATGACATAAAAGTCTTCCAAATAGAGAAGCTTTCCAATCCAAGGGTCATATGTGAAGTAGTACATGGCAAACGCAATCACAGTGTACCCTGAAAGTAAACATCATGAGTCAGCGTCGAATTCCGATAAGTAATAGGTGTGAGTCACTGTAAGTATTAAACAGATCTTTACCGTCTGAGCTCTGCTCTTTCGGGACTTCAGCAACCAAGCAATGGTAGAATGGATGTTCCCCAAAGCCATCTTCAAGTAGATCTAAAAGTGGGAGACTGACTTTTAAAGACTTTGACATTGACTTTTATTTTTGAAAGATTAAAAGTATTTTCTCAAAACTCAGGTAAATACATGTTTAATAGCATAGTTCAGTGTAGATTAAACTAAACTGCGGCACCTTTCTCGGTCAGCATCACCTTCTCCTCCATCTCTTCAAATTTAGCAAGTTCCTAAATGGTACAAAGTAAAAAAGGCATTGTATTAAGCTTTTAATTGGAAGTATGATTAATAATCAGAGGTAATAAATTAGTAAGTATGAGACTTTAACATCTGGCTTACCTTTATGAGTCGCAGGATATCGGGGACATCCTTTGGTTCAGCTGTCCGTAATATAAAATTGGCCATTTTCTCCTTTTACTCTTTTTTCCTTTCCTTACTAATCCTCTGAATGTGAACAAAAGCAAAATTTGTTTCTTCATCCGCTCCTCAGGAGTTCACCCCCCGACAAAAATTTGGAAACCAGCCTATACTGAAGTGCATTGGCTATGTCAAAGAATGGTATGGCAGTTTCAGAAAGATCTCTTTTATGTATTTCTGGAGGAGGCAGACCTGTTTGTTAATCTATAAATGGACAACCAGCTTTTTACATCCTGTTTCCCTTCCTCCTTATCTCCTTATCTTTGTGTTCATCAGGTACTCCATTTGAATGTTGTTAAAGAGGTAAACATTAACCAGACCACATGACCGAGGCACATATCTGTTGAGTAAAAAAATAACCAACAGCTCAATTGTTTACATACAAATGCAGCTTTTAACATTAAATCGATTGAACTGTTTTTGAGTTGGTCACATTTGCTTCTCCTATGCAACAGACACAAACTGGCTGAGATTTATTGATCTGTACACATTAGTGTACCTAATGTTTTGCCCAGTTATGTTAATGATTTGTGCCTCCAAAAAAGTAGTAAACAAAGGGAATGATCTGGAACATCGCAGGTTATCTAAAGCCTGATACAAGTAACTGATGTGGTAACTTAACTGAGTTTGGCTGACTTGGTTTTAAATATTCCCCCCTAAACATGAACTTTTATGATTTTGCAAGCATTGCATCAGTATCAGTTACAAGGCCAAGCTCCACAAGGTGGGCTGAATATTAATCACATTCTTGTCCAAATGGTTGCTTCATTAGTGCTGAAGTGCTAAGTTAATCCTAACATTTTGCCGAATGTGTGTCCAAATAAGTGCAACTGTACTCCAAGTGCATACTGCTTTTCTCATAGGTAACAAAACAATAAAATCTCTTCCAGTCCTCGGTCAGCTACACATTACCAACTTCCGCATGGGTGTGGTATTTGACACACATTTTCCTCTTTTATTATACATCATAAAAGACTAATGATTGCTTACATGGAAAACGGAAATATAAATATGCACCTTTTTGCATTCCCATTGCAAACATATTTCATTCTTTGAGTAAACACTTTATCTGTCCTGACTTAATATAAAGCTCAAAGCCTGCAGCCAGTTTCTAACACAAACCGCAAAAATAAATCTTGCGTTAATCACACATTTATAATCTTGTGAATTCAAAAGATATGAGAGAGCAAATATTGTTGCACGTCTGGTGGTAATTACACACTTACGTCTCTTTCTCCCCCGATCTTCGTAATCAGTTATTTCGAGAGAGCATCTGGTAGTCACTGGGTGTGTTCACACCAACAATTCCCAGTGATTTGCAGCCCTGTGCTGCATTAAGCTCTGCCGTGTCACACAGTCACTCGGCCAAGTGAGTTTAAAAGAAGACACAGACAGCAGTTTATGAAAACACATTTTATTTGAACTTTCTGTAAGCGCTGGATTTCACGGAATGGGAAAACAGAAACACAGATCATCAGTTCAGTTTATCAAAATACTTCAGCTTGCCTGAAGGGTCGGGAATAATCTGTGGGAGAGAATTTATCAAAATTAGTGCACAGTCAGCAATTTTGAATATGCACATCCTGATAACTAGCCATTAAGCTATCAAGTGTATCCCAACTAATAATAATAATAATAAAACAAAACATTTAGATATTTTCTTTTGTAAATTTTTGGGGTTTTTTTGAACAACAATCTTTACCGTGTGATTTTTCAGTCATTTTTGTTGTATCCATCCATTAAAGCAGTTTATAACTTTGCGGGACATCGCAACAACGTAACCTACGCACGTAGCCCACACCGGAGCGAGCCATTTATACTTGTGCGGTCATCAGTCTGGCTCGCTCTGTAAAAATACCACTCAAACACTAGTCGGCACTGTGTCTTTTTGCCAGTCGGGAACATTTCTGTGTCTACTTCCTGCTTTACTTTCCACTTTTTTCACCTAACACGAGTTACACAAATGTTTGTATCTCGAAACCTCCTCAGTTAACCTTTCTTTGATGTGTTCCATCTTTATTGATCCAAAACAATCAATTTGAAAATTGCAGAGATGGAGAAGCAGCTGGAAATAATAAAGCGGAAACATGCTACTACCAAGTGGACAAATCACAGCTCTTGTGTTCTGCGTAGCCACTGCGCGTAGTTGCATTTCTTGGGAGTTGCACATCAGCTGCGGCGGTAGGGTCTGCGTTGTCGCCTTAGACTCTGCATCAACTTAATGCAGAAGTATAATCCGCCTATAAGAGCCAAGTTTCTTGTTCTATTTCCAAGAAAGGAGAGCCCCACAAAATAATCCCCACCTTCGTCGACTTCATTTTATCTCTTTTTGTGTATTTTCGCAATAAATAGAATAATGAACTTACTACCAGCGTTTTTTTCCACATGGAGAACGAATTAGAGGAGATGCTGACTTGCACAGTTAAATTCTGCATTTTACCATGTGTCTACTGCTTACATGCTCAAGACTGTCATGTAACACATGACAGCCAAAACGATGCAAAAATGCTTGTCTGGAAGGAGAATGTTTGAAAACTAAAGCTTATTAGTAGCGCATCCAAATCCCTCACAATCATACTTACTGTGTCACTGCCTGGCTTCCATCCTGCTGGACACACTGTAAAACAAATGACATATTTCCAGTTAGCACAAAAACAGGTCAAAGAATCCACCGGAAACCTCACATTTGTGTCAAGTCTTCATTGCAATTGAAAAAAAATATGACTGAGTTGCGGCTTTTATTATGAATTGCATTTCTCCCTGTACCTTCTCCGTGTTTGTCTGTGTACTGGAAGGCCTGGACCAGCCGAAGCGTCTCATCCACAGATCTTCCCACAGGGAGATCATTCATGGTGATCTGCCTCAGGACGCCTTTGTCATCAATAATGAAGAGACCTCTGAAAAAGACACGCGTAAGTGAGATCAGAGCATGGGCTTACTGTTGGGTGCTTCCTGTTAACGTCTCCATGGCTGCTGAATGAAACACGTTTCATAACTTTATAAAGCATCAAATGTGATTTGAGCTTTCACGCCTGCTCCTATACTTGATCAGCTTTAGCTACGTCCAGTGACAGTGTTATATAAGAAGGCAAGTTTCTTTAAGTCGATATGTCTGTACAATCTTGATAATGGCCATTAATGTAAATGTGAAACCTCACCTCAATGTGTGTCCCTGATCCTCCAGGTAGACTCCATAGTCTTTTGAAATCTGGTGAGTGACGTCAGACAACAGAGGGATTTTCATTTGTCCAAGTCCACCTTGCTTCCTGGGGGTGTTGATCCTGTTAAAGATTAAAAAAAAAAAAAAAAAAGCATACGGGTAAAGAAAACAACAACAGCGTCTGGATGTCTGCTATCATTATGTCTGGACTGCAGTCATTAAAGTCTGATAGCATTGTGTGGATGTAATAAAGAAGCCAATTTTACCAGGCCAAGTGGGTGAACTGGGAGTCCACTGAGCAGGCGACGACTTCTGTATTGATGGCACGGAACTCATGCACACGATCGCTGAATGCAATGATCTCAGTAGGGCAGACAAATGTGCTGAAAAAGAAACATTAAGAATACACTCTTTGGTGATCATTGTGAAGTGATTATGGAAGGTGAGATAGATCAGGTGATACTTACAAGTCCAGGGGATAGAAGAAGAAAACAAGGTATTTGCCTCTGTAGTCTGACAACTTCAGCTCCTTGAATTCACTGTTGATGACAGCTGTTCCTTCCCAGTGTGGTGCAGGCTTTGAGACTTTAAGTAGAAAGAAAGATACATGGTTTGATGAAACCAGGAGTTTTTTTCTCCATTACTGGAATTCAAAAATACTCATGATGTGCATTTTGTTTCAAATGACTAAGTGTCACGTATGTATTTCAGCGAAATTATGGGAGGAAGAAATAAACATGCTGATCTGTCACCCACATAAGTCCTGTAACCTTGTGCCTTTTACTGATCATTATTTCATACTACATGATACACGTCTTGCTCTTATGACTCCTGCTGCTCTATTCCTGTGTCTGTTTGTCTCTCCTGAACGTATTACATGATCTCCATTACAATAGCTACATTCAGATCAGAGCAAAGACCACTGAAAATACTACAATTAAAAGTCCTGCATTTAAAAACTTAGTAAAGTAAGTTTAATGAAAGGATTAATACTGCATTAAAGTGCATGTTGCATTTAACTGCTGTGGGTTGAACTAATTTCAAGTACTTGTATGGACACTTGAATGCATTCACGTGAATGGAGATTACATTATAAGTTATTGTAACATTTTCCCCACAGGAATGTCGCCACAGACACCCAGCTGATAATAATGCAAATACATAAATTGTGAAATACTTTTAACAGGCTCAGTGACAATTGTGTTAATTCAACCAAGAAAATCTGACACACTTTTATCAGATAGTCCAATTAAAAGAAGCATGCATTTCACTGGATAGGGTTCTATTCATTCATCTTCTGTAACTGCTTGTCCTGTGAAGGGTCACAGGGGGGTGCTGCAGCCTATCCCAGCTGTCATCGGGCGTGAGGCGGGGTACACCCTGGCAGACAACCATTCACACTCACATGCACACCTACTGTCTTTGGACAGTGGGAGGAAGCCAGAGTACCCGGGGAGAACCCACGCAGACACAGGGAGAACGTGCAAACTCATGAACATGATGTGAGGCATCAGTGCTAACCACCACTCCACTGTGCCGCCCGACTACGAAAATTCTTAATCTGAAAAGTTACTGCTAATTTAAGGTGTCAGACAGATGTAGTGCAGTAATAAGGGACAATGTTTGACTTCTGGGAGTGGTTTATAAAGCTGTATTAAAATGGAAAAACTGAAGTAAGGTGCAAGTCCCTCAAATTTAAATGCAAGTGTCCGACTTGAGCACATGTACTTAGTTACACTCCACCACAGCAAACCTACTGTATACTCTTAATGCAACAGACAGAGCCAGTGACTTATGGTGCACAAATACTGCAAACTTGGCGTAAAGTCTAAAAACCAGAGAGGCCATATGGCAGAGGAACACCTGTGGTAGTGAACAGGGACAGAAGTCATAGGTAAAGAATAACTCAAGCACTGGCAGCATATTTAAAGACCACATACTTAATCATATGCGTATAATACACGATGCTTTTGATTGTTTTCAGGAGTTGCTTAGCTAAAGCCCAAACAGGATAAGGTGTTGGTGCCGTGCCATAGTCGTGTCAGTGGGGCGGAGATAGACATGCAATCCAATGAACTTCATAGAATGACGTGTCCTTTAAAATCATCTGACTTGAAATTAGGCATGGAGAAAGTATAATATATAAAAAAAAAATATCACAATTAAACGACAAGGCTCAACCAATCAAACGATAGGCTGCAGACAGTGACATGGTGTTTTTGTTGCACTGACAGCAGCTGAAACTCCAGAAGGAGGAAGTCGGGAGGATCGAAATCTGTGCGCGCTGCTTTTTAGGAATGCAAATACATTTAGGCACCGCCACTTAAGAATCTTAAGAGAAACTCACTCTTTGCTTTGCTGAGGTGCAAGGAATGGTCTGATACGGGCACACGGGAAGCCTCTCCAGGATAGACGTGTCCTCCCGCGTAATTGTGACACTGGGAGTTTTTCACTTCCTCTGCAGATGTGACCGTGGTGAGGAGGAGCAGAGCGCTGCAAAGCGCACAGAAGAGCTCCTTCTTTAAGTTAGTGTGGAAAAGGGACTCCATTATGCTGAGCCTCTGAGAGCACGTAGCTTCTGGCGATGCGTTGCAGGCTGTCAGCAGCAGGATGAAGCCTCCTTCCTATCCTTCTTCTTCTTCCTTCAGGTTTTCCAGCAGTTGGCGTCCTTATTGTTTCATTACCGCCATCTTCTGGGGATAATTAGCTCACGGTGTTCGCCATCTTTCCAGATTCTTCCTTTTACCAAGTCCCTAATTCAAGCAGTGAATAAGTAACATAAAATAAATAAAAATGATAATGTAATATCAGCTTCTGCTTTGGATGCATTAAACATATTATTTCTCTTGTAGGGCATTTCGTCCCCTCCTTTCTTACATGAAAGAAAGAAAGGAAAAGAAATTCTGCTATCCATGCATTTTACTATTCTTCTTGGAACTTCCTTGGAGACACTAACTTCTTCATGTTGTTCTAAGTCAACAGCTTAAATAGAGAGGTGCACCATCAGGTGAATGTTTGGGAGCAACCGAAGAACAGGGACCCCCTGACAACCAGTCATATTGGCAAAATTTGCTATTACAGCTATAAATCCTTAAACTCTTATGCAGGTGCAATGCACCTACGGAATCTAAAAACGTCTCATCTCTCTGATATTTATGCAGCCTCCATCACGGTAAGTAAGCTAACCATAAAGTTAAATTGCAAGTTGCTGTTTTGCACTACATGAAGATACTGCCTTCTGACTTTTTAATGATAGATTTTTAAACAGTGTACAGTAGAATGTATAATGGATGTTCATGTGTATTTAAGTCCAAACACGCAGTAATACAGTGAACCATTCAAGTTGCAAATCTGCAATTTATTGTATACACCCTTAATGGATTCACCTCATTATGTTTGTACTTAAATTATAATAGTTATATAGAAGTACCGTCCTCTTGAATCCACTGGCATACAGGTTATCTCAGGAATATGTGTTCGGCCATTATACTGCTTTTAAATATGTTGTGTTTATTGCACTTTGATTTGAAGTTTCAGAATTTTCTATTTTGTCTAAATATGAAGTATACAATAGCTGCCAAAAATATGTTGTTAGCTGCAGTTTGAATAAATGGAATAACTAAAAGTATGACTGAGAGAAGAACTTTCTCTCAGTAAGATTAGTTCTGTTACTAAAGCAGGACATACATGGAATCCAGGAGCATTCTGTTTTTGTTTGATTCAATCATAAACATTTTCAAAGCAAAATACAGACTTTTTGAAAATAAACATTTGGATATCATCTTAACTACTGATTGGAATGGCCGAATGAAATCACATTAACCACAGTTTAATAGTTTGAATCACACATATATTGCTACTTAAGCTCTCTTACAAACAATCCTGTCATGGTTGCCATGTTGTACAGTATCTGTACAACAATGGGAGCTACCAGACAACAATTTCACTAGTTAAGTTAGTGGGAATTATCCAAGCTTGTCAATTTTTTTATCTATTTAGTCCAAGCTCTACGCTGTGGTGTGCTGGAGAGGCAGCGCTAAGAAGAAGGGAACCTTGCGGCTAGACAAACTGATACATAAGGCAGACTTGCAACACCATGCAGAAATGATATAATAATAGATATATAATAACAGATATATTGCACATATTAGGAGTGCTCGTTGTGGAGCCTAACAGCAGCAGGAAGGAAAGACCTTCTGTATCTTTCCTTCACACATTGAGGGTGAAGCAGTCTGTCACTGAAGCTGCTCCTCAGTCCTGTCAGGTCACCGTGCAGGGGGTGGGACTCATTGTCCAGCATGGAGGACAGTTTAGCCAGAACTCTCCTGTCACCCACCTCCCTCACTGAGTCCAAGGGGCAGCCCAGGACAGAGCTGGACTTCCTGATGATCTTATCCAGCTTCTTCCTCTCCCTCTCTGTGATGCCACTGCTCCAGCAGACCACTCCGTACAGGATGGCTGATACCACTACAGAGTCATAGAAGGTCTTCAGGAGTGCCCCTTTCACTCCAAAAGACCTCAGTCTCCTCAGAAGGTACAGCCTGCTCTGTCCCTTCCTATAGAGTGCATCAGTGTGGTGAGACCAGTCCAGTTTGGTGTTGAGGTGAACACCCAAGTACTTATAAGAGTCCACTTACTCAATGCCCATTCCCTGGATGTTCACTGGTGAGGGGAGGGCAGAACGGCGTCTACGAAAGTCCACCACCACCTCCTTGGTTTTCCCCGCGTTGATAAGGAGGTGGTTTCGCTGACACCAGTCCACAAAGTTCCCCGTCAGTCCTCTGTAGTCTGCGTCATCATCGTCTCTGATGAGGCCGACAATCGCAGAGTCATCAGAGAACATGTTTGATGATTTGTTTTTTTTCCCATCTTTTTCAGAAAAATCATTATGAAATAGTTCACAAGCAAAAACAAGTTTGAGTACTTTCAGTAAGATCAGCGAGTGACTGGCAGGTTCAGGTCCGGTAGTTACTAAAGCAGGACATGGAATCCAGGAGCATTCTCTTTTTATTTGATTCTTTCATAAACATTTTCAAAACAAAACACTGAATTTTTGAACATGAACAATTGTACATCATCTCTACTACTGATTGGAATGACTGAATGAACTGATATCAGCCACAGTTTAATAGTTTGAATTACACACGCTGCACAAATTACTATTACAAACAATCCTGCCATGGTTGCCCATTGTTGTACAGCATCTGTACAACAATGGGTACTACTGGACAACCATTTCACTGGTTAAGTCAGTGGCAGTTATTGAAGCTTGTCTATTTTTGTCTGTATTTATTGTATTTTAAATAAAAACTGCTCCACGCACATTTTTAGACTAGTAGAAAATTAAAGGATGTACATAAGACAAAGACCATTTGGATCAAGTTGCAGAAAAGTCTATTTAGATTATTTGAATAGGTATAATTATAAATGTAAAGTAAATCAGGAGTACATCTGATGAAGCATTTACTGAGTTAACTGACAACAGTCAAGGCTGTGAAGACACAAGTTTTCTCTAGACACAAATGTGATTCTTTGTTAATTATTGATGTACGAGGAGTCATGTGTAGTTAAGTTGCGTATTTCTTCATTTACCATTGTCTTTATTTATCTTTATTACCAGAGATTCCGGTGCGTATGGAAACTTCCAGGGTTGGAGTGATAATCTGAGGTTTGTACAGGTCTAGCCTCCAGTTCTGGAGCAGCAGTACAGATCCATTAGAAACAGTAGCTGTTAAAATATTCTACTGCACCCCAGATGACTTATTTATTTGCATTCAGAGTGCAACACTGAGATCAGATCTGGAGACGCATTTGGAGACGCACGTTAATGCCAGGTCTAAACACACTAAAGCGAGCCACTTGCGATCGGATAGTCCAGATCAGATCTTAATGGAAGGTCTGAATAGGCCTAAAGAGATGTTTCTTTTCTCTGTTTTCACATTGATTCAAGACGGCTTCAGTTGGAAAGGGGAATTATAAACAGGCAATATATCTCATACGGTCACTAATTGAAATGCCAATAAAAATACAACTTTACTGGGATTAATATGAGTTTGTAAAGGGCTGAATCAATGAGGCTCACTAACATTGAATTCACTTTAGACAAAACATTACTAGGACTCTTGCTGGTTGCTTAGAAAGTATTTCCTCCAAGTCTATCAAATACTTTTTGCTATAAGCAGAAGGATGAGGATGGGCCCACTAGGATATCAGGACCTCATGCCCCCCTCATGAAGTTTGTTTCTGATTGTATGGTCAGAGACATTCACACCAGTGGCCTGCTGGAGGTCATTTTGCAGGCCTCTGGCAGTGTTCAGTGTGTTGTATTGACGAGGATCCTTTAATGTCCTTTAATTCGCATATTAAGCAAGTAACCAGGACTGCCTTCTTTCACCTGCGTAATATCATCAAAATTAGGAACATCCTGTCTCAGAGTGATGCTGAAAAACTAGTTCATGCATTAGTGTTGTCCAGACTGGATTACTGTAATTCATTACTGTCTGGCTGTCCAAATAGCTCTTTAAAAAGCCTCCAGTTGATTCAAAATGCCGCAGCAAGAGCATTGACAGGAATTAGAAAGAGAGATCATATTACTCCAGTTTTAGCTTCTCTTCATTGGCTCCCTTTAAAATCGAGAATAGAATTTAAAATCCTCCTCGGTCTCAAAGTGCAGGCCTACTTGTGGTTCCTAGAATTTCAAAAAGTAGAATGGGAGGTAGAGTTTTCAGCTATCAGGCTCCTCTCCTGTGGAACCAGCTCCAAATTTGGGTTCAGGAGGCAGACTCCCTCTCTACTTTTAAAGGTCAGGCTTAAGACTTTCCTTTTTGATCAAGCTTATAATTAGGGCTGGACTGAACCATCCCTTAGTTATGCTGCTATAGGCCTAGGCTGCTGGGGGACGATGCACTGAGCTCCTGTCCACTTCTCTCTTCTCTCTCGCACCAAGCTCCTATCCTCCACTTTCTTTTCTCTGGCACTGAGCTCTTGTCCTCTAATTTCTTATCTAATTCCTTCTCTAGTCATGCAATTCTGTGCTACTACTGTATGTGTGTCCCTCTCTCCCCTTCCCTCCCTACCTCCATCTTCTTGTGAGTGTCTCTGGCCTGGAGTTGTGTGTTTCTGACCTGTGGAGCTCCATTTGTTGTCGTGGTCTCATCAGCCTGCCCAGTCTTCATGGCCTCCTGCAGTTATCCACTCCTACCTGAACGAACAATTCTCCAACCTGCCTATGATACCTCTTATATTCTCAAACTGTCATGTAACATCATCAGCTGTATGTTGTATTTGTATCACCAACTGATTCTACATGTACACTTAAGTCAGGTGTATGTATCTATGACAGATGTATGTTTATCTCATTCCTCCTATTCTCAGTCACCTTATGGGATGATCTCCTCTTTTTCTGTTTGTATGGGAATGAGTTTCTCACCTGAAAACAAATAAGTTAAAAAATCTCCTTTTGTTTGGAACATTTGAAAGAATTATATGACTGATGAAATAAAAGCTCATCTGCTCTGTCATCACCTTATTGCACATAAAAGGGACGATGCAGAATAATAAAAGAACCAACTCCTTTGACTTGTCTGGCATAAAATTTGCTTTCAAAATATAAGCTGTAACTTTAAATTGTCAGAACAGACTCAAAACGACACCGATGGAAAACGACTGGTGACCAACACAAGACTTAGAGGTGCAAGAAGGGGAAAGGATGCTCTCTTGAAAATGAATGAAAATGGCCTATTGTTTTCACTACGCAATACTGAAAAAGTAATATGCATTGCTACTAACCCCATCATCTGTTCATTCAAAGACAAGTACACAAATACACTACTTCACATTCTTTTTTATTTCAATGGCTGACACATAAAACCAGTGATTCTATGGATGTTTCCATCACCTGCCACCCCAAATGTAACAGTTTGCTACCACAAATACTCATAAGGTACAGCTGTTTCCAGGTGTACAAAGAGATGATAACATCTTAAAGTCCGTTTTGACTACATACTTCCCACGTTACTGAGAAAAGGCTTCATCCTCCTGGTCCCCCTTACAAATGATGCAAGTTTTGTTGTGTTTATGGACTTAGCTGAAAATGTCAATGTTCTTTCTGCTAACTGTGCATGTTAAAATAAATAAGGGGTGACTGTAGATATTTTTTTCCATCTCAATAATATGTTGAAGCAGTAAAAGAAAAAACAAACTAAAATAAAAAATCCTCTAGATAAGTTTTAAGTGTGCCATCGCAGATGTGTTAGAATTTCAATATAAACCTGTGGCACATAAAGCTACCGATGCACTGGTAGCTGAACCAATAGAAATGAACTCTCTTAGATTTGGAAAATTAAAGTTTATAGTGAAACTCAATGGATAAATGCACTTAAATGATATAAGCTATTAAATTGATCTTTACCGCTGCTGCACACAGTAGTTCAGCTCTTACTCTGAATTTTAAAATGATAGTCAAAAGAAGAATCGGAGCCTCACCGAGTCATTGTAAGTGAGCTGATCACGAAACTCAAATAAGAACCTGAGTATCTGCAAAACTAATATAAAGACACCCGCTAAGCTTGGAGATAGCTTGACACAAACACGGCACATTGATCTTCCAAACAACACGAGTCAGGCACTTGTTTCGTTTGGCAAGATACACCTAAATATTTCAAATCTTTCCCTTACTTAGACCATATTCAGAGAAAACAGTGTTTTTCCCTGCTGCCTTTTCTGGTGTCTGTTTAACAAGAGGTTAATATAGAAAAAGACAAGAACTGGTTAACTTAAAATGTCTTTATCATGTACACTTCTTGTACAGAGTGCAAAACCATTTTTATAGGTCAGACAGTCTTTCTGAGAAGAATGGGGTCAAATGGGGTTCACATTATCGCACCTCAAAAACAACCAGAGATAAACATCAAACAAGCAAATACCAAATCGATATAGGGGCCAAATTTACAAATCACGGAGGTTATAAGATACTAAGTGCTTCAATTTAGGTAAATAAATAGCTTCAGAAATTTATAGAGGTTCACAAGTATTCATTTAGAATTTCTAGGCTGAATTACTTAGGCCAATTTTAATAACTAAATATATAAATGTTGTAAATTTGGCTTATAGATATAAAACTAAGTAGAAATAAATATGGGTAATAATTTAACCAGGTTGACGAGAAAGGCTGGATTGAACACTTGATGATTTACTTACTTACTTGTTAACACGCTGCACTGTAGCAAGATGGTGGAGGCTGCCTTCAAATTGTAACAATACTTAAGAGGACCACTGTGTAGGATTTAGTAGCACCTACTGATGAGGTCGAAGATTGCACCCAACTGCATCGGCCTATATTACCCCTGAAAACATAGGGGTAATATGGGCACATGTACTAATTTCCCACCCTGCTAATAAATCCTTATAAATCCTACAACCTGGACATTTAAAAGTAGTAAAATGCTATTTTGAAGATAGGAAAATGAGTCCTGAAATCTTAAACTGTTTCTGTAAGGACTAGAAGTTAGAATAAACATTTAGTGTTTTGACTAGTTTAACTCAGATCATCTTTGAGAATATGACCCCTACTGTCAAAATGTAAGTTACTTGCTGATGCTTAAAGCTCTGGGAATGAGACACTAGTTTAAAGAACATAATGTGATGTGTGCGAATAAGCGAGGGCTGGGAGGGTTTTTATATTGTAGAGGGGATGAGGTGGTTCAACAAAGGAATGACAAAAACTTCAGCTAACAGACTTCAGCTTGGCCCACGGGTGTGTGCCGCGCACCTCCAAGGGTGGATTGTTGTGAAAGATGTGGTTGCACAATTCTTCCAGCGGGGGTTCAGGGTCTGTGGTGGCAAACTGAGCAGCATCTTCAATTTCCTTCCTCACCTCCACGTCAATCTCCTTCAGAACACAGGTTAAGACAAAATTACAGTCATTTGATATACATACTGTTCAACTCCACAACCGAGCAAATTTGTTATGCAGGTGCTACCAAATTAAACATACACTCACTTGCCAGTTCATTAGGTACATTAGTGAAGACTAATGCATTCTAATATAACAATCCTGCACTAAACCATAGCTTCATGATGATTATGGTATTCAGCATTTCCATTTGGAGTTCTCACAGCTTGTTCCCGACATATCAACCGGGCAGAACTTTTTTCTTGTGTGGTGTCCAGCTACTATTCTGCAATTGGTCAGAAATTGGAAGTGGCCCTGGTTAATGCAGGAAACAGAAATGCTAGCGGCCACTCTGTGAGCTCCCAGATGCTAATATTCGCAGCGTGACCGCTAATCTTTACTGGGTAGGGATCAGCATGCTGAATGAATGGCTGGCTGACATCCGAAAATAAGAAAAGTGCCTCTCATTGTAGTCTGCCGCATCTCCCACAATGCTTAGAGTGTGTGAGGTTTGTTGCATTGGGAGGGCCTTAGGAGGACTTCCCCGGATTTCGGCACTTGACTTTCTCGTGAAGTATAAATTACCTGGCCAGAAAACTTTTTTTCTTGTTCTTGCAGCTCTAGGAGCAAGAACAAATTTCTCGCTTCTCGCCGGGTATGTAACAAGCTTAGCAGTCATAAAGGAGGATTTAGTACAGGGCTGTTGAATTAGAATGCAGTCATTTTCACTTGTGTACCTAATGGACTGGCATGTGAGTGTACATCAAATCAATACATCCAACAGTGAAAATAGATTTTTTTTTAATCAAAGGATCTTGAATACCGATGAAATTATACATACAGTACACAAAACATACAACAGAGATGTTGTATGTTTTGCCTTCAAATGGTGTTGTGTCTACTTAGTTCACAAGTAAGTTAATATATTGCAATTTTAGCCATATAGTTTTCTTCATAATTTTATATATCTGAAGACAATGCTGATGTTCCCAGTTTCCTCATCCTATACTCCTACATTTCCTACAATAAGTTAGCCTGTCATTAGTTTGCCAAACTACCTCTTTTATAGATGCCTAGCAGTGGGGTTTTCATGAATTAAGAATGATGTTACCAAAACTTCACATAATGTGACCACCAATCATTAGTTCTATTTGAAGGGAGCATTTTTAATTTTTCACTTCAAATGGGAACAAAAGCGTTTTCAAAATGCAGTTGAAAGAGTGCAAGCGGCTGTAACTTATTATCTACAGTTATTTGTGGTGCTGGGGTTGCATGGTTGAATGAGACAAATACTAAAACCAGTCAGACATGCACTCTCCGGTATTTAAATAAAAAAATGTCCCTTTGTATGACAACTAAAACAACATTTGTTACTTTGAGAGAGGACCTACGGCAAAAACGGAACGTTTTTCAGCTACTGCCTCAAAATTGTTTCATTCCTCACTCACAAGTACATCCAAACCATGTTGTGTGACAAAACAATCTTGAGGATGCCATGAAGTATTTAGTAGATTTAGAATTTTAAATTAAAAAATATAACAAATGGCTAAGGATGGCACAGAAATGGTGAGTTCTAACTTGCAGTATTTCTTAATTTTGCAAACTGGAAATATTTGCTACCTTGAGCTCCTCCACGCTGGCCATGTTGTTGCTGAGCATGCGGTCCTTCAGCATGGAGATGGGGTCACTCTTACTGCGGACCTCCTGGATCTCCTCACGTGTGCGGT
Organism: Chelon labrosus; assembly: GCF_963514085.1. Classification (NCBI taxonomy): domain Eukaryota; kingdom Metazoa; phylum Chordata; class Actinopteri; order Mugiliformes; family Mugilidae; genus Chelon; species Chelon labrosus. Next base: position 1,901,355 of record NC_140350.1, on the reverse strand, counting down.
AGCTAAAAGAGCAGAGATTGGTGCAAGGGTGTTGTAGGGATGCGCGAATATAATCATTTTTCTATAGTTGACACTATGTGAAAATCTTGATTACCAGCATTATATTACTTTTGCAAGGTCACTACAGAGGGAAGGAGAGTACACAAAGACTACAGTGGAACAGCAGCAGAAGCAGGGGGCAGCGGGACAGTGAGGACTTGTCAGTTACAGCAGAGACTTGAACTGAAATAAATTCAGATTTACAAAGAACAGTAATCATTTACCTGACACCAGGATCACTCATACTGTGGCCATGATAGCGGTAGGTCTGAAGTTCCATGAGAATGGGACCCTGATAAAATGGATGACATAAATTACTTGATGAGAAAATGGCAATCCAGATTTCCTGCTTACTGTAATCCAGTGATTTAACTCACCTTTCCAGATCTGCAGTGATCAGCCGCAAATCTGGTTGCTTCCCGCACGCACAGGATATCCATTCCATCCACCTGGACACAAAAAGCAAATTTAAATGAAATGTGCTGCTTTTTTAGAAGGATTACACTAATTTATACTAAACTGATCATGAAGACAATTCAGAATGAAGACAACAGCACTCACTGACAAAATTTCTATCTAGTTTCAACAAGAACTGCTGCCTCACACTCAAGAACTTCTTCCTAAAGTCGGTCTTATAAGTGGGGAAACAGGTTTAATGACACCGTACCCTGAGGCCAGGAATGAATTCTCCTCTCTTGAAGTAGTCCGTGCTGGCTGCAGCTCGCTCCACTGAAGTACCCATGCCATATCTGTTGTTCTCACAGATAAAGATGAGTGGCAACTTCCAAAGAGCTGCCATATTGTAGGTTTCAAAGATCTGACCCTGTGAAACACACCAAGGATTGTCAGTGAAGGTTCTCAGTCATCCAGGTCATGATATATCCACAAAAGGTTTAGAGAAGTCAGTTCCTATTTAAACCTCAAACTTCCCACCAGTCCCCTAGAACCTAGAGCTACTCGGATGAGTGGTGAAACATCTTCTCAAAAAACTCTACAAATCCAGTTGCCTTTTCTAAACCTTTTTTGGATACACCAAGGATTCATCTTGTTTAATGTGGCAAAAAATGAAGGCAAATTTTATTTTATTTTAGCTTTTTGAAGAACCTGTTGGGTATATCAAGCCAAGCAGGTCTTACTTTAAAATCAAGACAAGTATTGCCAAGGATTTTTTTGACATACCTGGTTGGCTGCACCATCACCATAGAGACAGACACACAGCTCGTTGTTGCCCTGATATTTGCAGGCTAGTGCCACACCAGCACCCAGGGGAACCTGAGGAAAACAGGTTGATACAGATACCAGACATTATTTCTGTACATGACGGAAGTGTCATGCAGAACCACCTGGCTGGATACTTTTTTTTTTGTAAATCAATCTTTTTTCTATGCCCTAGCTTTTTTTGCTTATCTTAATCTTCTTTAGTTTGCTTGTAAAACCAATTACAGTTAGACAAAAACTGACAATATTAGATTCATGAAATGTGAGTCAAACCTCTTCAACTTCATTATAACCTCTTTCTTAAACAGATGAAATGTCTATAGCATAAGTTCAGAGGCCATAAACACAGAATAAAGGACTAGTTCACTAATTTGGCCTCAAACACTTTGGGCACATACCTGCGCTCCAACAATTCCATTTCCTCCGTAGAAATTCTTACAGTACATGTGCATAGAGCCTCCTTTGCCCTTCGCAATGCCTCCTCTTCTGCCTACATATAAGAAACAAGAACGTGCAGATAAATAATAAGCTTGTATGAAAGAAAGTCAAAGTCAATTATGGTTGCAAAACTAGGTGTTCCGGGTTTCACCATTAGTACAGGTTGACCTGCTTTAACCAGATCATGTCGGTCTCTCTCCTTGTCCTCAGAGCTTAAACTGCTCTGGAGACTAGAGATAAATATCTGTTCATAAAGACTTTTTTTCTTAACCTCTCAGTACCAGCATGACTGTGTTGAGAGTTTAGTCTCCCACTTGTCTACAGTCAGAGCTCAGCCTTATTTCACTGTTTATTCTTTGTTTTCAGTTAGTGCTGTGTCACGCCACTGCTGTAAACTGAACCTTTCCTGCTGTTGTTGCTTGGTGAATCCCGTCAATTATCCAATGAATGACTGTGACGAAGTTATAGGAAATATGTTTATCACAGTCAACAGAGCTTCATTAGAGTCAGAAACTGCTTTACCTTCATGTGTGGCGCAGTGTAAAACCCTACCAGCACAACTAACCCCAGCATAAAAAAGAAAACCTGAAACCTCTTAGGTCTGGATACTCACCAGTGAGCTCTGCCATGATTTCCTTCACAGTCCCACCCCTGGTGTAAGTGTATCCGTGGGCACGATATGCAGTGATCAAGTGGTCTGTCAGATTAATCGCGGCTTCAATACCAACAGCACAGGCTTCCTGTGAAGAGAAAACAAATAGTCTGACATGTCCATGGGCCTACATGTGTGAATATCATCTTTATTTTGGAGTAAAAGATACAGGTTTGATATATTTATTATTCAATATTTAAAGTATTTTAACAGACTCTGCTCAGTGGCAAATCATTACTATGACACTGATACACAATACTAACACACTAAAACTAACACAATATTTTCATCGCACAGAACAGTAAAAAATTAAAAAATAGTTGACCTGGCCATCATACAAGTGGCAGAATCCTCTGATAATCTTCTGCTTATACAGCTGATCTGCCTTCAGCTCCATACGCCTCATGGTCTGCATGGTGCGGTAGTACTGCAGGCCCTCATCCCGAGTCATAACTACTTGAGTGGCGGGGGCCTCGTCCAGTTTGAAGACGTCACTTTTCTAGATGTGAAAGAAACACCCACAGTAACTAACAAACTGACAAACACACTGATCATTTTAAAAGAGATACAACATAGTGTTTGAATTTCACCTTTATTTCAAAGGTAGCCTGGGTCGTAAAGTCAGAATACCTGCGCCCTGATACGACTGCTGCAGCTCCCTGATGTAGGAGAGAAGAAAACACACATAAGAAAGTTTTCAAATCTGCATAGGTTTTAAATTTTTCAATTCAGCTATCAATAGGACACCTGGATTTCCGTCCTAACATCAAGATAATACTTATTTTAATATTACAAAAATTCTACAAAGAATCTGAATCAGAATCACTTTATTGTCATTGTACAGAATACAACGAAATTGAGGTAGCAGTTCTCCACATTCAGTACGATTTAAAAGTGCTGTAGCTATAAAAGTTAAAAAACTATTTATTATTTGACAAAATAAACCATGGTTATTATACATTACTAAATGTGGGATAACATTTAAATATTCCTAAATGTTCAATTTCAAGACTTTGTATTGACTACTGTCTTAGAGTCAAATATATAAAAATATTGATTTATATCAGGAATTATCAGAACAATGAGAACAATTTAACAATAAGAGTCTGAAAGATATTTGATGGCATCTCTCAGTGCTATAACTGTTTTAGGTAGGAATCATTCATTAAGTAGGCTTAGTCTAGTATCACAAATGTTTGAAAAAGTCTTTCTTAGGGAAATAATGTCATCCTGTTTAGTAGGGAAATCATCCGGCTTAATTTAAGTAATGCAAACATGCCTGTGCTAGCTAGTTTTCTAATCATAATCATGGCAGCTGTCGGTTTTCAATAAACAGCAACCACAGTGAAAACACAGCACCGAATTATAATGACAGCTAGTGTTAAATTAGTAAAACTCGGGGTCTCTACTGGCCAAAACATTGAAGCTATAGCACAGAACTCAGGTTAGAAAGCAGACTTGAGCTGCGTTAGCCAAACAAGCTACCCTTCGGCCTCGCAAGGTCAGAAAGGCGCTAACAGTTTTGTGTTAGGTAAACATTTGAGGTTTGGGACAGAGGTTGTGGCGCAGAGCTTAGCTAAGATCGCCCATAACGTAAAATGTGTGTACTTACATTTCTCTGAGCGCAAGCTCTCAGCACATTAGAGATATTGGTCAGCATCTTGCCTAAGTCGCCCACCACAGTCCCTGCACAGCACGGATCCGTCCTTCTGTCAGCCTCTGTCCTTCCGGCTCCGCTCTTTCTTCTTCTCTGATTTCAATTACAGCAGCGAAGCCGCCGACGCTGCCGCTGCTGCCACCGCCTCTTCTCTGTCTATGGTCTGAATGTGACAACATCTTTTATATACAGTCTGTGCTCACAAATATTCAAATCATATCGAATATAATTAAAAACATAAAATCAAATCAAATATTGGTGAGAAGAAGGAAAATAAACATATTCGTCTTTTCTAACTTCTAGTTAAACTCCAGCATAAATTAAGTAATGATCCTTCAATTTGTCACAAACACTGGGTTTGTTTAAATAAATTACAATAAACCATGGTTAGCTTATTGGCCTACAGAAAAGAAGGAAATGTAATGCTTTATAGCTGCTGTATTTACTCTGTATGGGTGGTGTAAGGTGTAGTGTTAGGCCTACTGAATCTAGTAAAATCAAGTTGGGGAAGAGTTATACAGATCGTGTGGGATTAGGGAACATTTTAGCCCAACAATATATTGTTCAGAATCTCTCATTCCATTTATTAAAGTCAGCTGGGTTTGGACCTGGCAGAGCTGTAGGCAGAGAGAAATGCTACATCCACAAAGAGTTAACAGCCAGTGCGCGCTTGCGCTGCGACGCACGGTGCAATCGATCGGAAGCAAACTCGATTGTGTGCGCCTCATCGTTTCTGCTTCAGTCCCAGCAGTACCTCTCTCCTCCATCCGCACCATCGCAGTCCGCATAATGACCTTCACACCGTCCAGCTGAATGGTGCCTGCCTGTGCTTTTGTACGCCGGGGTGGCTGCGCTCATTGCCGTGGAGGGAAACATACCTGTGCTGCATCACTGCAGACTGTTTTGGGGTGACATCGCGTCCACACGCTTGGGTGTATTGTGCCTGTGATAACAACCATGGCGAAAATAGTCACATCATCCGGCACAATAACAGGTGAGCTTGGAGCAGGGCTTGTGAGACTGGTATCATCAACGTTGTTGTGTTTACGCCGGGATTTAAAGCAGACTCATGAATGACGCAACTGACATTTCCACCGCTTTATGTGCCTGACGCTGGATTTGCAGTGATGATCCCGCTTCACGGTTTAGTTTATTCGCTGATACTTACTGTATTCAGATCTGTGTAGTTCATGGTCGAAACTCAGAGTAATAATGGTCATTATATTAGACCTAAATGCCTCTTTGTTTCTATCTTTTCTTATTCAGTTAAATGGATTTTTTTTATATATAGCGTCAATAACGATACAAACGCTTTACAAAACCCGGCCTGGAACCCCCAGACTCCCTTTTAACAGGAAGAAACCTTAAGCAGAACCCACCTCATATGGAGTATTGTGGGGTATCTCAGATGGGTATTGTGAGATTTCTGTTTCTCCTATGAGACATGCCATCAGCATTCAAAGTGAAATGTTGTGACTGTGTTGCTGTTTGGTGATGACGCGATTCAGTCCGATAGAAGGGTTCAAATGGGTGGAGAAAGAAAACCCGGATTGATTGATGCTTATGAAACAGGGCAGACCCGTGGATCAGGCTATAGCCTACATAATCATCTGTGTGATTGTCAAACCATTGTGTGATGAATATGTGGGTTCAAGACTGGGACACTGTCTTTACAGAGCTGGATGACAAAAGATTCATCTTTTGTTTTGTCAGCTTTCGCCAGTTTCACCAGGTTTCATACCGTAAAAGAAGAGAAATCTCCTTGTTGCTTCACAATTAAATCTGATATAACTGGATTTTAGAAAAGATTCGGTCCTCTAGCTCACTGCTGCTTTGGGGATGTACTGGAAATAACTACAGGATGCATTTATTAGGTCCATTTTATGAAGCTCTAAATGTTGAAACACAATGTTCAGTCTTTTGTTTCTTCAGCTCGTATTTGTACAAAAACAGGTTTATATTTCAGGATTTCAGGATATTGCTAGAACAGCTCTGTATTGTCAATTTCCCTGCGGAAATCTCCCAAAGGGATCAATAAAGTTGTCTATCTATCTGTAAATAAGTATGAGCTGTGTGTCCCTCAAAACTATAAACGCTACAGTAAATGCACCCAGGTTCATTAGACTAACCTTGTGACCACCGAAAACATCAATAAAATATATACTCATGGAAAGTGATGTTACAAGTTAAGCGTGACGATGAATGAGCACAGTGACGTGTTTCATTTAGTCAGCTGAGCATTACAGTTTAGGTCCCCTGTCTGACATCAGCCAAACCACATTTATGGGAGAAGTCAGTTTTGTCTGCCAGGTCTCAGTGCACAATAAAGCCCTGACTGAAAAGAGAATTAATTCACTCGATCGAGTGAAGCCATTGAATGTGTGTTGACAGTTTAGCTGACAATGCACATATCGATTTTGTGACGTTGTGGAATTAAATTTCTGTAATTCACTCTTGAGTGGCAAAGCCAAGGTCTTGGGGGCCATCATTATCCTACTATATCCACATCTAATATTTATTTACGTATTTGCTTGTTTACTTCCATTTGTTTAACTATATCTGCTTAAAATTAGTACATAATATAAAAAGAGGTTTTCCAGTTGTTAGTCTAATTTGGGCTTCCATTTGTCAATTTGTTACAGACTCATTTCCACATATGACTTGATATGTGCACTTTCGCTCATCTGCTAGCTGTGGACATATGTTCACATCTTTCACACACACCCACATACGCACAGAGTCACAGTGAGACTATAGTTTATGTGCCAAATACAATTTCTCCATCCACACAGTTTACTGTGATTTAGGATATTTATTTGGGAACAGGAGCTTACGGTTTAGATCAATACTCTGCTAATTCTTTTGTTTTGTGCATTAGGTGAAAAAATGGCACCACCATCCATCACTCTACTTCCTGAAAAGAGATCTCCAACAAATGGTCACAGCTCTCCTGCCCGTAATGGGAAAACTAGTGAGTAACCCTCATTTACCTAAATCACAACCATGTGGTTGCGTGCGGATGTAAAATTCACTGACTGTGCAATGATTTGAGAGACAAGGGCTAGATTGACTTATTTAGGGGCTATTGTTTTTGATTCAGAATATTTCAAAATTACCAGAGATTCCTTATAGACAGCATATCTAGGCCTACCTCTGAAATATACACACACACACACACACACACACACACACACACACACACACACATATATATGCGTATAAAGGATAATGTGCTTCAGGAGCAAGTTGCACCAGTGTCCAAGGTTCGTTAACAGTAACCAAAAGCGACATTCTGCATATGTGGATTGGCCATCAAACGCAGTCTCCTCTCTTCTCCTCTCCTACTTAGTGTTGCAGTTTGCCCTTGGTATGTGGCATCTTGCAACACAATGCATTTAACGCAGAGTAGCCCCACACACAAAGCGGGATAAATGTTCCCCTCTACTGGTAAGAAAGCAGCTCTGCAATGAACTGCCAGGAACTGATGTCATACCCTTTTAGACAAAGCTGACTGTGCTTTCTCTCCTCCGGTCATGATGATTCCAGCTCCATCTAACTCGGAGAAGAAGCCACACATGAATGGCCACGCATCGCCTTCACACTTAGGAGCCAACAATAGTAACAGCCATGGAGGTAAACAAAGTAAGTGTCTGTGTTTGCTTTTACTGAACAACCTTTTCCTCTTTTGTTTGATTGCTCTATGACATGTTCACTCATCTTCCAGTTCTGGAGGGTTACATGAAGACAGATGACAGGATGCGTTTAGCCAAAGAGAGACGTGAGGAGAGGGAGAGAAGCCTGGGTAGGTGATGTTCTGGTTTTGTTTGGCACAAGTGCAAAAAACCTCTGAAATGCCTCCGTGTTTCTGATTCTCTGCACTTTCCCTGAATAGTTTTTTGTCTGCAATAGAAGATTCATCTTGAGTTCACTGGGTTTTTGATAGGATGGGCTGTGTCACTCTGGAGTAATGTGGAATGGTCCACAAAACTAGGTCTCTCATACTTGCTCCATGATGACAAGGATTTCTGTCTTCACAGTTTAATCTTTGGTGGGGACTGACTGAATTCAATGTGACAAATGCATGTTCCCACTATAATGGCAGAGTGTTTAGTTACAAGAAAATAGACAACATACATTACTGAACAGAAAAATATGAACCATTGTCCTTAAAAAAAACTACACAGAAAAACGAAGTATTCTTTTGAAACAAATGAGTCTTAAAAAAAATCTACTACAAGATCTCATTACTGTGGTACCTATTTTTTCCATGGAACCTCTGTCTCTTTCAGCGGCCAGGGAGCAGCTGATCAGAGAGAAGGAGCACAGAGCTCGGCTGCAGTATGAGCGCACAGTGGAGGAGCGCTGGAGGCGGCTGGAGGAGCAAAGGCAGAAAGAGGAGCTCCGCAGAGCTGCAGTGGAGGAGAAGCGGAGGCAGCAGCTCGAGGAGGAGAGGGTCAGCTGAACATTTTGTGTCGTTTTGTTTGCAAGACTGTAATGACAAGTGATGGTTTCGTGTCATCGCTTGATGACTTTACCTGAGCTGTATGAATCAAACAAATGTCTGATGCGTTAGTCCACACAGCCTCTGAGTCTACTAGAGCCTCAAAATACATTACTGTCAAAAAGTACAATGAAACAAAGTCAGTGGTGAAGTGGTATGGTTCAAATAAAAGTCAGTTCTACTGTGGTGTTGCATTCAGGAGCGGCTCGAGGCCTTGATGAAACGCTCCCTGGAGCGAAGCCTTCAGCTGGAGCAGAGGACAAAACGCTGGAGCAGGGGGTGTCCTACAGCAGGTAAGAGCAGAGTTTGCAGAGAGTAAAGAGTGTTGTATATACAAGAAGCATGGAGATCAGGTGGAATGGTCTGAAACAACAGGATGTAGAAGAGAGATGCAGTTACACCAGGAGAGAGCGAGAGAGAGATGTATCTTTTGGCCTGATCATTACCGATGGCTTGGCTGCTGAAGTGCGCATGAAAAAAATGTGTGCCCGTGTTTTTTTTTCCCTACAGAGACAGGATGGAATTACACGTCTGCACGGGTGTCTGTGTTGTTCTAAAAAATAGCTTTCAAACCTCTGTTTACGACAAATATCAGAATAATACATTACTTGTTGTCTTTTTTGACACCATCACTAGAAATGGGAGTAACTGCTATCAAAAACTACACAAAAAACAGACTGTTTCGGTCACACCACAACACAAAATCCGTGCCGGTACGCTAACTCCCACCAGGTCTCTACAGGTGGATGAGGAACTCCCCATATGAACTATTCATAATGATCTGTCTGCTCTGCTCTGCTCCGCCCGCCGCCTTTAGGTGAGAGTGAGAATGCCCCACTCCCTTTCTCTGCTGCCTCCGCCTTTTCCCATGGCATTGCCTCCCCCCTTCCTGCTGTCAGCGAATCTGGTAAAGTTAAGCCCCCTTGCCCTCCCAAATACATCTCCCTCCCTGTTCATGCAACACTGTGTCACCATGTTTGTGTCTTGGCTGAAACGTCAGCTAAATCCAAAGGCAAATGTGTTTGATTTTTTTTTTTCATTCTGCACCGCACGTCCGTTAAGTTGCTCTCTCATTGAACTGCGTGTACTGTTGGCTTCATTATGTTTGCTTTGTTTGTACTCTACTGCAGTGACTTTTAGCTTTGAGTTATCATTTAAAAAAAGACATAGTGGAAGCAAAATAACTGCAGCAAGTTAACAGGCAGTTGTTATTAGTTCAGAAACTGCCCTGCATACAAACATTGATCCTAATGTTTCGGGTTGTTTCACACAAAACCAAGATGAAATTCATCTGGAAGGACTTTTATAAAGAAAAAATATGTGGAGGCGAACTCTGCAGTACAGCTGCAGGTGGATCACCCTTCAGGAAAGAGAGGACCATGAAAAAAGCACCAGCATCAGAATCATCGGAGTATTGTTGGTGGAAACATACTTCCGGTCATTAATTCATCACGCTTAGCCCCTTCCTTAATTATGACCTAAATTCTTCCCAGCCTTTCCCCTGAAGTCAGCCTCCAGACTAGTTAGCAACCTCTCTAATTACAAACAGGTCAAATTTTGACTTGGAAACCTCTATGATCTGAAACACTGGGGGTCATTATTTTGAATTTGTAGATGTGTAAAGAGTGTTCATTCTGATGATCTGAGGTTAGGGGTTTGAAATGAAAGCAGCTAAGTGGTGGTAACTCTGGGTCCATAAAGCAGTTGATTTTGGAGAGTAATCGCACCTGACCCAGAATATAAATACGTGCCCTAAAATAGATACATGGAGTAATGAGATGACTCCACTCCTGAGAGATTGCTCTTTATGATGTGCGACAAATGGATGAGAAGTCAGAAAGGATGGCTGTTTGTAATATTGTACAATGCAGTCGATGTTTTAGGGTCTTTGCTTTTGTGGTTGTGAGTTTGCATAATGTCTATGTTTGCTTTTATTCTCTGACATAGCTTTAGGTGTGGGAACGAGAGCAATGTTGAAACTTGGACTGTTTGCAGCCACCATGCTGTATTGTGTGTACTTGTAGCATACTGCATAGTAGCGAACAGACCCAAAGATATATTTTTACAATAAAACACAAATAAGTTTTTGTTAAAGACTATTTTAAAGACTATTATTACCTCTTTCTTTAAGCAGACAGAAAATATATTTTTCACTGGTCCCTATGTCCCGAATTCTTTCCATTTGAACTTTAACCTTAAAATGCAGACCATCATATTATTATGTATTGCAATATTATCTCTGCCAACTCACTTTGCCTGCAAAAATAAGTCTGTAAACTTTTGTCCAGGCGAACTCCACTCCACTCCCTCTGCCGGTTGTTATTCCCCATTATCTGATTTGATAAGCATTATGTCTGTCATCATGCAGCTCCCTGCAGCCCTCACAGGTCACCTTTCTGCAACTTGCTGAACCCGGCAGATCACAGCAGAGCTGGACTCCAGGGAGGCTCTCAGTCGACTCCCAATACCCCTAAGGTTAGATCTAACAGCTTGTATGTCTACAAAAAACAGGTTTATATGTTTGAGAATATTGCCAGAACAGTACAGAACAGTCTGTAAATAACATAAAGTATGAGCTCTATGCCATAAAAGCTGCAGTAAAACTACAGTAAATCTACAGTAAAACTCGTTCAGTGACAGGCTGCTGTCTCTGTCCTGCACCACAGACAGGTTGAGAGGGTTGTTTGTCCCTCAGGCCATATGACTATACAACGCCTCCCTGTGAGGAACCTACTGGACTTATATTTATATATAGTCATTGCTATTATTATTATTATTATTATTATTATTATTATTATTTCTATCTAAATTACCCATGTGTTTTTTCAAAACATACTTAAGCAGCATCTGTATGAATCAATCTATATAGGATAGATACAATCTATGTTTTAAATGACTCTAACACTGCTTGCAGAAAGAGCGCCTGCGCAGAGACAGAAGAACCGCAGTCCCAGGTTGTGGATCCCCTGTGAGAAGATCTGAGTCCCCTGCAAGTGTCACCAAGCACCACTTGGCCTCCCCTACTTCCTCCAAGTAAGATTATTTGTGGTTGAATTAAAAAAGGTGGGCTAAATGCAGCTGACCGCTGGGTCCATTCTTTGTACAGCATACAATGTGTTTCAGTTGCTCATGAAACACTTCATTCTTAATCTAAAGCAAGATACCTCCACCTGTGTGCAGGCTGGCGTCTAAGATGCGTGCCCAGTCTCCTAGCAGCGCACATCAGTACCATTACTCTCCCACAAGACATCGGCCCAACCTGTCAAGTGACGACAGGAAAGCAGAAGATAAGAAGGTTGAAAAAAACTGTGAACAGTCTAAACCTGAGACGCCGGTGAAAAAGACCATCAACAGCGTGAATTCATCTTTACAAGCTGAGCAAAATGTGGTCGGCGTTGACATTGCTAAAGTCAAAACCTCCAAAGGTGAACATTTTATTAAAGGGGACGCGTCTGAAAAAAGTCAGTCCCCTGACAGAAAGAACCACATGATTGCCAAGGTGGATTCGCCAGAGAAGAAGATGCAGAGCAACATTCAGGAAGAAGAGAAGAAAAAAGGTACATGCATGTTTCTTTGCTTCCATTACTAACATTCAGTTTTCAGGACATTTTTTACGCCATCTTTTCTGTGTTACAGACGCAGCACTGTGCGTGTCCACTGGGAAGGTGGCAGCCGGCACAACAAGTGCAGAAGAGGCTACCAGGTTACTGGCAGATCGTAGGCGTAAGGCTCGAGCTCAGAAAGAAGAGGAGGAAAAAAATCGGGAACAGGAGGAAAGGTGAGTTCGCTGAATACATCAAGATTAAAGACAACGCAAAATAAAAAGAGGCTACATTTAAAAAAAAATATGTATTTAATGAGTCCATGCTCCTGCTAATCAGAATGAAAGAGGAGCGGCTAAGGAAGCAACTCGAAGTAGAGCAACGGCAGAAGGAGGAGAAAGCTCAACAAGTCAAGGAGAATAGGAAAAAGGAAGAAGATCTTCAAAGGTTGAAACAAGAAGAAGACAAACGAAAGAAGGAACAGCAGGAGAAGGAGCTACAGACTCAGGTGGACAGAGAGGTGGGAGGTCATTTTAATGTCCTAGAAAGTTAGTATTGTCTTAACGTTGAACTGAATTTCGATTTTTGATGAGTCCCTGCCTTGCATGTATTCATACATTTTTGGGGGCAAATAAGTATATGTTATGGTTATAAATAGATGTCCTCTTGCTCTAAATAGAAAGAAAATGCTAAAGTCCAGGCTCAGGAGGATGCAGAGCGTCAGCGGCAAGACAGGGAACTGCAGACCCAACAAGAAGAGGAGGAGCGGCAACTAAGAAAAAAGGTTATTGTGAACCAACCACCTGATTGCATTTTGTACTAGAAATATTTGTAAAGTTCACAAAGTGACTGAATGCTGATATGTTTTTGCAGAGAATCGATGAGATCATGAAGAGAACTAGGAAGGGTGAAGCTGACTTGAAGGTACTGTAAGAGACACCCTATGTTCTCGTACAGTAGACCGGCTGCCTTTAAGCACCTCCTGAATATACGAAGATCTTTTTTTCTTTTGTTTTGTTTTAAATTTAATTTATTAAAACTATGACTTTCTGGGTGTTATTATCCTGATTAAATTTTATTGATGGTGATTCTTTGGATTTGTGTCCTGATTACCACAAAACACTGTCTCGGTTGTCTCTGTTCTGCATTGATTCAGAAGGAGGAGCAGGTGGAGACAAAGTCTGTCTCCCCTCCAGGTTAGTATGCTCTTCAGTCATCTTGCAGATACTTTTAAGTTTGCTTGCTTTCTGTGCTTAATATGCCCCCTGCTGTATGCCTTGCAGCTGTAAAAATGCAAACAGGGCATGCGTGGTGAATCATTTAATTGGTGCTTTGGCTAATTTTGAGCATGTGCAGCTAATTTTTATTATAAGTTGGCTTGTATGGAATCTGTTCCAAGATCATTGTCATGTAGTGATTCTGATGCTTTGGTTCTGACTATTCATGGCTATAGGACTGAACAGCAATGAGCTACGTTTTATACTGTTATATTGTTTGCATTTAAAATTGTTTATGGGGTTTGTACAGTATTTGGTGGAATATGAAATGGCAGCCAAGGACTTTCCTCTTGGTGCTGATGGGGCATCTTTGCAGTAGCATGGGAGTTGAGTTGTAAAATTAGCTGCTCTGGAAAATGCCCTTGGATGATTTATTCTGTGCACTCTCTCTAGGGGACTGCTCTGCAGTGTGAGCTAACACTTTAGTTGAGCTGTCCAGTCTTTGTTCTCCACTTTTACAATGGGGATATTTCTGATTATTGTGGTAATATGTGACATCTGTTACTAAGTTGAGTCTTAAATTTGGAAAAATAATAGTTTTCTATTCAAACTCAAACAAAAGTTACTTAACTGGACAGTCCAAACAAAGTGATGTTTTTTTCTTCCCTTCCACAGGGGAAGTAAGGAATAATTCTCAGGTGAACGAGGAAGCAATCAAAAAGGCTGAGTTTCAGGTTAAAGAGCAGCTCACAGTCCAGGTCAAAACAAAGGCATGTGCCCCTGTGAAAAGAGAAGCAGTAGCAGCAGTAGCAGCACAGGTGGACATTCAGAAGAGTATGCAAGTTAAAAACAACACACATCTCATGACACCAACGCACAATGTTCCTGACAAGAGGCTTGGCACAAAACAAACCAGTGAAGAGCGCAGCAGTCAGTTTAACAAAGACGCCAAAGCTTGTGCTCTCAAGCAGCAGGGAAGGGAGGTGGAAATGAATGTAAATAAACAGCACAGAGCAAATGTTAAAGATCAAGAAAACAACGAGTCAACAAAGCCGGCAGCAGATGCCAAAGTTAACCAAAGAGAGGGCATCATAATGAATAGAGCAGTGAAGACGAGCAGCCATCTTACTGCTGAAGTAAGCAAAGAGCTAAGCCTGGAGGTGTCAACAGCTGAGGCTAAAGGAGGGGCCCAGGTGGAGGTTAGTAGGCCCGCTTTGGCACCCCTGGCAGTGCGGCAGTTGTCACCGCCAGTCATCAAGTTGGAGCCTCTAGATGTGGAGAGCACGGGGTCTTGTGATGAGGTGCAGCCAATGGAGGTCAGGTGAGTCATCAGTGAACCTTTTATTATTAAAGTGTAAGCTCAGAAAAACGAAAAAATATGCGCTTATTTCGAAAAAGAAAGTATACAGTAACTATATTTGCAAATATGCAAAGTGAGAATAAGCTGTAATAGATAATGGATGGAATATATAGGCAGTGCTGTTTTTTACAGCTACGTTACACATTTTTAATGTAATTCTTGTCCTTATTATAGCCCCACTTCAAAGGAAGAACTTATCTCAATCCCAGAGTTCTCACCCGTCAATGAAATCCAGCTGTCCGGCACAAGTATGAGTAACACCCGGGCTCTTGAAGATCTGATGGACCTGACAGGAAGTGTCACCTACCCCAAACTGTCTACTGAAAGCAACATAGGCGACTGCAACAAGAACCTCATTGAGGGGGTTGTCAGTCCCATGTCAGACTCAAAGCTCATTGGGTTGTCAATTCAATCCTCAGACAAACTTAGCGTCCAGTAGCTCATTAGTTTCTTTCTCCTCCTCCCTTGCTTGTCTTCTCTCTCTCAATCTGTCCTACACACGCACACATGCACACACATACACACACACATAAAGGATGCCAATTTTAAAACCCCTGTGTCGCAGTTATGGGAGCAAAGCCATAGAAAAAGATTTAAAAAATATAAACTATAACCTGCAATATTAACTAAAATCTCTTATATACTAATCACAGAGCAACTGAAATGATGCATTGATTTTGACTGAGTTCTTATTATCAGTGTGCAACACTAACTTACATTACCTGGTCCTGTTTTCTTCCTACGGAGATTCCTCTCTAAGTATTAAGTCTCCTCGGGTGCACTTACAGTGTCCTGGTACCTTTTCACATGCCCTCTTAAACCTTTAAATTCATTGTGCTGCTGGGAAAGGCACGATTATTTCATTTTAATGATGCCCTAATTTTTAATACTAAGTAATCTTATTCATGCATGTTTTAATGATTGATTTATTCAGTTAGCCAGTCAAACTAATAATGCAGGCAGTCTTACTACTATCACCTTCTCTTCCTAACCCTGTCTCTTTGTGACATTCTTCACATTTTTTCATTTCTTGCCATTGAGTTGATCCTCTTTATTATGTCTGATCTTGACCTGAAACTTTCTAACTGCATGTAACTGAGAAGAATGAGCCGTCATTTGAATGTTAGGAAACATTAAAAAAGATCATGGCATCAGTGCAAATGATGGTACATTACCACATGTAGAATATTTTACTTGGACAATATTGAAATCCAACCAATCAAGGCACACTTTATTTGGGAACTCCACTGTTAAAAACTGATTTACACTGATGAATGTGCCAATAGCTGAGCAACTTTATGTCATTTAAAACATTTTCTGTAGGAGTGCCTTGCTATATCAGTGCCAATAGAGTTAGCTGACACAGGCAAGCACTAGATTTAACTCAATAGATTTCTGGCTGTTAATGTAAGACTGAAGTGTACTGAAGGAAGAGTACTGAAGCAGGAATGTTTGCTTAATGATGAACCTGCAAATGTATCCTGTAGCGATAAAAACTGTGTCTGCTGTTAAACGTTTTCTCTTTCTGTCACGTTATACTCCGTCATCCTGTATGCTGTGCACTTCTTGACAAAATTCAGTGACATTCATTTTCTGTCAAAATGTAATTTAAATGGAGATGTCAACTTAAGAAGGGACTGAGCAGTTACTGTATTTCTGTGTTTATCTGTTTATTTGGCCAGTGGGATAGCTGTGTGTGACCTGTAATACTTGAACCTTAGTTTGAGATGCATCATCTCCGCCATGCTGCAGACAACTGTGCCGACATGTGTACCCCAAACAGCACACGGGAGCAAATGAGAGGCATTTTAATGATCTTGATCTTATCAAAGTAGTCACAATGAAACAAGCAGTATTTGGAAGATAAGAATTGCTTCATAATTTCAAAGTGCTTTTTTGCAAAGAGGAGTGTCTTAAGCTGAAAGCAAAAAAGTATGGATAAAATGATACATACAACCACTTTACACTTTCAAGCCTGCTCATATTCATATAGAAACACTGTATCACAGAAAACGTAAGCCTTTAAGTTATGCAATCACTGGGACATTGTGCATGGTTAGCATGGTCATATCAATATTATCTGAAACAATAAAATATGAAACTGAGAATTCTGTGTTTTGGTTCTGTGGTAAAATATGTTATTAAGCAGATAACATGTGGAAAAGCTGGTGAATTTTGAATCACAAATGCATAGGCTTACTGAATTTTCAACTTCAGATAAGGCTAAATATATAGGCTACACAGGAGGCGAAATCACACAAATATAAATGCAACTGCAAGCAAGCTCTCTTATAAAACTTTATCTATAATTTTGCTTTTGGGTATGGTTGAATCATGTTTAACGACACTGAGAGGCTTTAATCCACATCCGCTAATATAAATACCTGGGACAAATTATTCAGAAAAAGCTATGGTAGGATATAGTTGTTGCAGGATTTGCCCGTTTCCCCGGTAAATTAATTTTGAGCTGGTGTGCCAAACAAGACAGGGGCAGTAGAAGAGAAAACAAACGTGTAGTTTTCACTCCAAGGCGATAGGCGGTGCTACAACTGGGCTCTCAGCCGCTGTGTTGAAGGGCGAGGACGCTGCGACGAGGAAGATTTTAAGAGCTCGACTGGACTGTGTCGCACGTCGCCTTCAGTTCTATCTTCGGTTTGTTTTCGGTAAGTTCTTGTCTAAATTGATGATATACATATACATTTTTTATTAATTTAAATGTAACTTTCTGTCTTTGTTTTGTGTGACTTATTGTCAAGATGTGCAAACGGTTTACGCGAAGGACGCGAATGCCATTTTGTGAGAGCTGCGTCGGGTGTTACAAACTAGCTAACTGCCCATAGCTAACTTGGCGATAAGATACAGCTGTAAACGTTACACTACCTCGAACTGCTTTGCTGTGTTTTTATACATTGGTGTAAACCAAACCGAAACATCAAGATGATATACTCGCAACACCCGAGTTCGTGTTCATTTCCTTAGAGAAAAAGCACAAAAACAAAATGACCGTGTCGTATTATGTTCCCTGGCTTGTGCCAGAGGCTAATCCCAAAAATGGAAGCACGGTCTGATCTGGTTCTTGACCAGGCCTAAAGGTATCAGCAACGAAACTAAAGCTGAGACCACCATGGTGAACGACATAAACATTCCGTTCCAGTCTAAATTTGATTTGCTTTTGGTATCCGAGTGAAGCATATTTGTGACATAAACAGGTTGCGTTATTTCGTTTCGCATATATGATGTGTTGAGTTGCCACAAGGCCAGTCTAAATTAAATATTAGTAGTGGGGCTCTAATCTGTAGCTACGTGCGTCAGTGGCAGTTAAGACGCGTTCAAATGAACATTAATCTTCCTGTATATTGTTTCCTTCATGTGTGCTTCACGGGCAGCTTGAGTTGGCTTCACATATTATCAGTGTAATCACGTTAAGAGAAATAAGCCAACCTAATCAGTCTTGATGAAAAGCAGCTGGTTTTGATAGGAGTTGCGCAATAGGACAAACGGGCACACTCCCTGTTTTGGAGCTTGTTTCTATAATAATAAAAAATTGTCCCGCACAGCACAAAGATTTCATTAATATTTCATTTAAACCTCTGCTGTAAGATTGTAGTTGTTTATATAAATTGAATCTATACTCACTTGCCAGTTCACAGGGTACAGTAGTGTCCTGCCCCATGTCCTAGCTTCATGAAGGTTATGGTATTTCTTTAAAATTACAGAGAGTGCTGTTGACTTTTTATTTTAGAGGTGGTGGGTTTGTAGTACAGTTGTGTTGTATTTTACACATTTCTTAGACCGTTTCGTGAACTGAACATTAAGACAGTCATAATTTGGGATTTAGTTTAGGCCTGTTATATTACAATTTAGCTGTATGAGTAATGTGGCTGATGTAGTTTGTGGTGCTGTTAAACTGAATTAAATTAAATGCAACAGTGTTTCAGTTTTTTTTTTTTTTTTTTTTTTTAGCGTAGCCCACTGAATAAAATGGTGTCAAAATATTAGCAACATTCGTTGGTACAATACAATTTAATAGTACTACAAACCTGACTCAAAAACACAATTTAATCAACAGCTTTAAGTCATTTTAAACAAATGCTGAATACCATAACTTTTGTGAAACTAAGATTTAGTGCAGGAGTGTTTATATTAGAATGTATTATTTTTCACTTGTGTACCTAATAAACCAACAAGTGTGTTGTATCCAACATCGGAGACGGATGTTTTGTTGAAACACTTGAAAGAAGGCAGCTGGGTTGATTAGCCTGACTGCCGATAGTGACACTATTGATAAGACCTCTGATTGATGGTTTACATTGTTGTTGCTTTATCAATGTTAAACA
The DNA here is from genome assembly GCF_963514085.1 of Chelon labrosus. Classification (NCBI taxonomy): domain Eukaryota; kingdom Metazoa; phylum Chordata; class Actinopteri; order Mugiliformes; family Mugilidae; genus Chelon; species Chelon labrosus. The sequence continues at coordinate 1,882,394 of NC_140350.1, read as the reverse complement.
GTAACTGCTTAAGAAACACTGACCTTTGTATCTTTCAGTTGAAATTGTTTGAATTTGCACATGTGTTTTACTCACAATATAACTTAATTCAGCATATGAATTTTAAATTTGAATGCTACATTTGTAAATATACTGAGACATTTGACTTTTATTGCGCTGAAACTGTGACAAACTTCTAAGCAACACTGTTAGTTGAATGTCAGTGTAAAAATGTAGTAGTAGGTTGCAGATACTTTGTGTACTGCACATGTGTCAGACTGATCCGTGAAAGGGCCACTGTGGCTGCAGGTTTTCATTCCAACCATGCAGCAGCACACCTGACTTGGCTTAATCAATCAACTGAACTGCCTTCACACAGTCACTTCAGGTGTCCTCTTGCTTGATTGGAACAAAAACTTGGCAGCCTCACCCACTGCATGGGTGCTGCATGCTTGGAATGAAAACCTGCAGCCACAGCGGCCCTTTCACGGATCAGTTTGACACCCCTGGTGTACTGCATTTTTATAGGCATCTCAGTACTTTTCATTTGACTGACGACCCAACTTGTTTAGAATAGTGTATAAAAGAGAACAAGAAATGGAAGGTGAGTATATGAATATTAATGGAAATACATCAGTTTCAATTTGTTTCCTTTTTGTGTCCATAGATTATTCACTCATTTCCAAACATGGTCCGCACACATTTTGGACCACCACGCTTAAAGCCCAGGTAATGTCTTTCAGTCATGTCCAGATGCACTCATATTTTTTCAGTGTTATGTGTATAGTTGTGAAATGTTTAGTTTTTACTTATATTTACTTATAATATTGATTTAAATTGAATATTGGCTCTGCTTTGTAATTTTAAAATTTTTTGTTTCTGTTACTATCAGACTTCATGGAGACGGTCATGATATGGGACCTAGTGAAGGGAATTACATCCCCAACTCCAAAAGTCGAAGAGACGACCAGGGCTACCCAGCAAAGGGTCCTTTTAACTGGAGAGAATCGAGAGGTAGAGGACGACCCCCTGTGGCCAAAAGAGTTCCTCTCATGGGAGAGCAAAGAGAGCCACGTTTCAATAACTGGAGATCCCAGAATCAGGATTCATTTCAAGTATACTCACCCAAAATGGAACCCCACCATAGCCAGAGGAGGCCTTCTCCATCAAGGCCAAACCGCGCCCCTCATATCCAGCATCAGTCATCCTCCCACAGTCCACAAGGACAGCAGGGTCACAGGGGCACATCTTTCCATGGTCACCCTTCAGGTCACACGTCACCTTCCCCAAGACATTTCCGTAGCCACACAGCTGACAGAAGACCAGGTTCTGCACCCGCCTTTCATGGATCTTTCAGAGGCCCCAAAAAGCAGCCAGGTTTTCCACATCAAGAGCAGCGGAGTCGAGACCCTCGAGAGAATTACAGTTTAAGAGAAAGGCCCTATGAACACACAGGTCATGGCATGAAACGCTGGAACGAGGCTGGATCGTTTTCTCATCCACACAATGGAGAACACAGGCCCTCTGGCTCACAAAGGAGCCCCAGAGAGATGCATGAGAGAGGCTCATGTACAGAGAGGTACAGGAGTGAAGCATCACCCCCAGCTGGGTAAAATTATTAAAGAGGAGGCCTGAAGCTGGCTGGTCCTCCCAGTCACGGGTTGTAATGATTACCTCTACTCTGCCCCAGTCCATATTTATTAGAGGGGGTTAATTGGGGTCTGATGTAAATGTGGTTTCACCAGCCATTGAGAGGAGTGTTGGATCTGTAAATACTCTTTGAAAATGTACTCCTACCTGTTTCATACTGTCATGGCATTATGAAGGGGCTGCATTAAGATAAAAGTTAAAAGTTCCGCCTCCCATTTAAAATGGCAATGGATCTGTCATTGTAATCATGTCTGTATTGTTTGATGGATATGCAGGTGGTCATCTGGGCAAGACTCCAGGCGGCAGCGTGGTCCAGGGGAGAGGCAGGGCAGCCGATCCCACAGTAGAGAGAGGGCAGAAGATGTCCCTCACCTGCCCCCTTACAGATCCGCCTCATGGAAAGGAGGTCCATCACCATCCTCCTTCCATAGAGGGCCTCAGGAGAGGCAAGTGGCAGGATCCCGCAAGAGGAGGATATCGGAGGTCAACATTCCCTCTGCAGACCCTGCATTGGAACATGGCAATATAAAACACCCTAGGAGAGAGAGACCTCAGCTACTTCATATTCCCAGACCATTCGGTGGTAAACCATTGTCCCTTAGGGACCGAAGTTACCTGATTAAAACCCGACAAGTCAGAGCTGAGTCTCTCATGCAGCTCAGAATACCTCCGTCTGTGAAACCCAGGCCTCACCTAGGCGAATTTGCCTCACAGAGAAACACTAGTGCTGTTCTTGCTCTCAGGAAGAAGCGTTTCCAGTTAAATGCAGTTCCTCTCAAAAAGTTGGAAGTAGGAAGGCCAAAACCACAACAGTCACCCCCAAGAGAAGAAAGCAATGCCAGCCAGTCTTCAAGAGGCTCTGATACAGGAAAAGAACAGGTGGAGTCTCGCCGGTCCTTAAGCACACACAGGTACGGTATTTTCCTTGTTGCACTGTTCGCAGGGGCTTGATGATGATTAGGAGGTCGAGAAAGAATGTCTCTGTGTGAAAGGGGTGCCAGCTGTGGAAAATGGAGATATCGTGATGAGCTAAATGTGCAACATTGGTTCAGTTGATGAAAAGCCATAAAGGTTTTCTAATGCCCTCTCTGCGTTCTACGCATGTGTCAAAGTACCTACCTATCAAGTGGAAGGAAGAGAAGGTTTATGCTCAAGTTATACGGCACATCGTTAAACCCAGCCCGTTTTTAAATTCTGACAAAAATTGGAAAAATTGAGCAGTGCTTTTGAAGGAATCTTCGATTTGTCTGCACCAACTGTCTCAAGCTTGAAAGAAGTTCAGCGTGTTAGGATGACCTCTTCATCCTCAATAGTGGAAAGAAAGTGAATTAAAGATGAAGTTACAACGTGCAGTATATGCCTAAATGTGGAAGCTGATGGATGTGAAGAGGACTGCACTTAACAGGATCTATACTAAACTTGCCATTACGAACTCTTGGGCCTTGGGAAACATGACAGAAAAATTATGCCTAGTAATTGATCCCAGGAACTTCCAAGAAGTTAGTCTGAGCTGCAAGTATAATCACAATGTTGAGATGGATGATGGTGAGAGCGACCATTTCAGACGACAGAAGCCCCAAAGTGAAGAACAGAAATTCTGCTCCTGTCATTGTTTGCCAAAATGAATTAGCTGGTGAAGTGCACATGCATTCATTTAACATGACAACATAGATTGTGCATTTCAAATGACCAGTCATATATCAAATTATCCCCAAAAGTGGTTATATTAAAAATAAATGCTTGAAGCACCATAATTGCTGAAGACAAGAATTCAACCAGCATATTCAGAATTGAACTTCAGATCACTTTGCTTGTCTGCATGAATTCAACAGATTTATACATAGACATCTCAGACCAGGAGTAGCAGCCATTTCACATGACACAGAAGAGGAAAATAATTAAATGAATTTATGCCACAAAGATCTGCTCCTCAGAATCAAATGTATGGTCAGCTTATACATGTAAGGAAAGAAGAGGAACGCAACTACTGCAACAGTTTTCTGCTACCACTTCTTGAGGCATGCACATGGCATTAAACGTGAAATGCACCAGTGACGGTCGCATGAACTTTCAGGAGAAAAATCTGCGAAATGGTGCCACTAAACGGACCCAACTGTTGTAATGATATCAACAAGGAGTCATTTTAAATATGAGAAGAGACTAAACTATGTCGGCTTGAAAAAAAGGATGATGATTAGACGAGATGGATCTAAGGGAATGGTCTTAAGTTGTGAACAGGATAAAAAGAGAAAATTTCCAACTCCTTTGACGCACCACCATGTCATGTTCACTTGTGAATTTGGACTGGACCCTCTTGAAAAGCATGTCCTGTTATCTCCCATTTCTTTACTTGATTTGTGACCTGAATCTGATCAGATGAGCCTCATGGAAATCAAAGTATTCATGAATCCCTTCACAAAGCTAATGCAACCAAAAGTCTAACCCACCCTTCACGTCAGCCTGCAAAGATGATCGACAAAAGATGTTTCAATAATCCTTTACTGCAGATCCTTTCAGTTGATCTCAACCATTCCTTCATTCATATCCATTGCAAGAAGAGGTGGAGGACTAGTGGAATGGAAGTCTCCTTCGAAGGCACAGCAAGGCCTTCAGTAAGCTGCTTTGAAACCTGGGCTTTTTCTTGGACAAACATTGGACCATATTATAAGGCTAACGTACAGCTATGGAGAAGAAGCTGCTAGCCTGATGCAACATTTCCCTTGGATGAGCTCATTAATTTGCTTCAGAACAATCCATGTCTTAAACACTCAAATCTCTGGTTCATATGTGTCTCGTGAAACCCTTGGGATGATGACTGTAGACGACAAAGGGAACAACTAGGACTGGCCTAAGAATTAAGTTCAATGTAACCACAAAAACGAAGCGTCTTCCTGTGCTTCTGAGAGTGGGATAATAGAAGATTTGGTGACGTGATCTAGACCAATATCCCAAAGTCCTCCAACATTTGACCGCTCTAACAAATGAAGTAAATGAAGACAGCTCAGATTGATTCAGGGTACAAAAATAGGAGTAAAGAAGGCATGGACATTCCATGGTTTTTGTAAGTACCAAAGCGATGCGTGGCTTTATAATAATCATGTCTTCCTGCAAAACAGTGCTGTTGATTAATAGTTTAAATCGTATCACTTCTTAAATCTGACAAGTCTATAAACCAGCTGTGATGTTGACAGGATTTGAATCTACATGTCTTTAACAGTGCCTCTATGACTCTCTCCTCAGATCTTCTCCCATAGAGAAACGTGATCTTGTTGTTCTGTCCCATTGGCCACCCGGTCCAAGCTCGTCCAAGGGCGGCTCACCTCCAAAGGATCACAGCCCAGATTCAAAAACTGGCAAGCCCTTTTTGTGAACTTATTTCTTCCTCTGTTGTACCCACACTTGTCGACTGTACTCTTTACAGGGTTGAGAAGATCTTCAATATTTTTCTATGGGAATGGACTTTGCAAAAACAAAGTCGCTTGGTCAATGTCTGCCATGCAGTTATTTTTTTACATATTTAATAGTCTGATTTATTTTTGTTTTTCTAGAACACAGTTTAGATGAAGACTCCCCATCGAACAGACGACTCTCAAAGACCAACAATTCCAGATCATTTCCTGAAGACAGAAAACGGGGATATCTGGATAAGAGGATGTTTAGGTACATTAGACACTGGAATAATCCTCGAATTCTACTTGACTGGGAAATCGAGTATTTTTCAAAGGCCAATCTTGCTGCCTAAAAATAAAATTATGGAAACTCTCCTTTACAAACAAAATGGTTGACTGCAAGCTTTATTGAGAAAGTGCTGCTTTTGATCTTTTCTCTTTCTGTAGGCCGTTTCATATGATGCAGGACACCCACAGACCGGGGAGACCCTTCAGGAGACCAGGAGCTGGACCTGGACCCATGCAGGTAAGATTTATTGCATAACACACCATAATAGATTAATCTGTGAAAGTTGACTGCTGTAAATATGCAGTGGTAGCTAGCAACATGAATACATCCATTTTTCATTTTCATTTTTCATTTCATTGATAATGACAAGGTTTTCTAAACCAAATATGTTAGTAACTGAAGGGTGGGTAAGTTGCGGCCAAACTATGTAACAGTATCTTTTAAATGCAGCTCATTAAGGCTTGAAGACCAAGATTTTTAATGTAAACTGCCATTTTTACCTTCATGGATTGTATTGGCCTCATTATTGTAGGCAAACAATTCAAGTACACCAGTTATGTTTTGATATTGATATTGCAGTTGATTGTGGGGAGCATGGTGGTGTTTTAGTTTTAGATGTTTAAGAAATAAACATGGATAAATTGCATGTTGCTTGCACTGTTTTACAGAGGCCAAATTTCCCTGGTGGTCCAAGGAGGACGGACCCTGAAATGGCTGGAAATATTAGAAGACCACTCATGGTATGAAAATAGAGATGACATCCTTCCTCTGGGAGGTGCCACAAGGTTCACACTCTACTATCTTACTAATTACTGCCTAATATTTGAATTTCTTGTTTCTAAAAGGAGAGCTTGGTACCACGTCCCTTCCCCATCCAGAGACCAGTTTTCAGAAAAAGTTACAGTATTATGTCTAAATATCGCAACATGAGAGTGATGCGGCAGCGTGCACCATTCAACCGAGGACTCAACCAACAACGCTGGTGATAACCTGCAGTGAGTTGGTAATTTACTTACTTATAATCACTAAGCAATATATAATTACTTCTTAAGACTTACGCAAAACAGTTGTATTCAAATGAGATTTTCTTTTTTGTGATCTCCAGGTGTTGCATTCTGTGACTAAGAAACTGGAAAAATTGTCATCAAGATCTTCTCTGGGTGGACTGTACAAACCCTCACAAGAATCCCACCCTGCCTGTGTATTGTCAGTGTCATTGCCTACTTTTTCTCTCTGGTACAAGTGTTGCAGTTGCATTTTTGGAGTACTTTTATTTTTAGAATATTTGTAACACATGTCATTATATTATTGTCCTGCTTTTTCACATTGCTGAAGATTTAGGAATTGCTGCTTTTAATCTCTTGAGTCCTTCTTTCACTTAAATGGTGACATGATTTTTGTTGAGCAGCAGCATTCAATTTCTGCTTTGTAAGTGCAAAAAAAAACAAAAAACTTAGCCTGTAAAAACAAATGATGAGATGTTCTGTTTGATTTATCATGGAAGATTTGATTAGAAAACCCTGCTTGTTGGCTAATACTTGTAAAACTTGTAATCATATGTTGAGTTTGACTCTTTAAATAAAATCTGACTTAACACAGTCTGAGCATTGTTTGTTTTGAACAGAGATTTAAAAATAAGGGCCATGATTTCTGTATCAATGCAAATGTTTAATTTTGTCTTCAAATTTTATATCAAACCTGTCAAATCCTTATTGCTTGGAACTTTATTCATGAACTTTGTGAAGAGAAATGGTCATCACACAGATTGAATGATTCTTAGTTTTCCTGTAATAACTCAGGAAAAGATGAATTTCAGCATTATGTTAGGTAATCCCACTAAATTGAGGGACTCTAAATTAGCACAGCAGAGATGTGAAGTGAGTACCTATTTTTTTTTTTTTTGTTTATACGGTTCAAATGGTGAGAACACTTGGTTCGTCTTCTGTACCCGCTTATTCCTGTTAAGGGTCGCGGGGTCTGCTGGAGCCTATCCCAGCTGTCATCGGGTGAGAGGCAGGGGTACACCCTGGACAGGTCGCCAGTCCATTGCAGGGCTAATGCAGAGACACGGACAACCATTCACACACACATGCACACCTACAGCCAATTTAGAATCACCAATTAACCTAATGAGCATGTCTTTGGATGGTGGGAGGAAGCCAGAGTACCTGGAGAGAACACTTGGTTTTATCCTTTCCAAATCAGGAACATATTTAATTAGACACTTCCTGAACATCCCTTTCTTAAAGACCTGAACAGCTGGAGTTTGTAGAACAGCTAACTATTTGGCCAAAGCTACTGTCACCTGTCCTTTTGCTCCGTCCACGGCCACAGATGATCTAATACATAGGTTTGCACATGCTGATAATATGTCCAGTAACAAACTAGAACGGTTATAAAATCAGAGTGGTGTCCTTTCAAAAAGAGCATTTACCTACTAGAAAATAAGTTATGCCATAAGTATATTTCTTCAGGTTGACAGTTAGTCCCCGTCGCTTAAAAACTACTCCAGTGACATCTAATGGAGGGAGACATGAAGTGTGAAATAAACTTTATGTGGAGATTTTATCTCCCATAACAATGGAAAGTCTTCATTACAATTGAAGTCATCTTTTAAATAGTGGTTAGAAGCAAATGAATCAAAACATTACATGAAACTATAAATCCGCACCCTTTCTTTTAGCCCTGTTTGTCCCTATACACATCTTTCAGCCCTTAGTATGACACCCTTCGCTATGCCTCAGTGATATTTGTGTCCAGAGCAGAGCTCCTCTCTGTCCTGCACTAAACTTAGACGTGACAGTACCACTCATAACAGCACGCTCTCCAGTCTGCTTTGGATTACAATGGATGGTGTCTAGTTACCACAGATGCTGCTGTATCTCACTGGTGACGCTGGAAAAACAAGGTGAGCGTACGCACCAGATCCTTTTCCTGTGACTGACAATAATCTGGTAATTGGTTTAGCATGTTTACTAATGACTCAATAATCTGTCTCTTTTTCTGCGTTGGCTCCAGCATGTGTTGAACATTTGTTCACTGCTGTTACATACAAGAAACACCCCACATTTAGTTTGATAGAAAAGGAATGCTTCCAGCTTATTGTATAAACTGAATTTGATTTATTAAGAAGAGCTACTAATTTAACAAGAATAATTACTATTTATAACAAACCATATACTGTCCAGCAGTTTCTGTGGATTTCTGCTTCACTGACTTGCTCCCATCTGTTATTTGTAGATGTAGACTTAAAGGGTTCTGCAGCTTTTTCTGTCTTGTATTCCTCTCTGTCACCATGGGCAGCTATAGCTCAGCCCTCATTCCCGGTAAGCCTTGCAACCATTGTTGTTACATCCTACTGTGGTCAAGTGCAGCATTTTCAAGGCTGAATGTTATTGCAGTAAAATCACACAACAAGATGTAGGTTTATTAGTATAATGGTTGTTGGTCTAAATTAATCCTGGGCTCAGTGAGGTGTCTGTTAACACTTATTCTCCATTTCTCTCGAAGACACTGAAGAGTTTGATTCAATTGTGTCTGTGGCGGAGAAGCTGAATGAGCAGGTAGCTCATGCTGCAGATGAGAGGTTACAGTCAGAGCTTCAGACTCTGGGAAGTATACATTTTTAGTCATCTTGAAGTCAAGCCATTATTATACTGTCCCGTTAAATAATGCTGTTGTGACTTGGTGCCGTGAGTGATAAGTGACTGTGGTCTGGTCTGTTTATGTCCTATCTGTCCTTGGGATAAATTTAACTTTTCTCAGCTGCTTCACGCACACACAGAGACTTACCACAGCTGAAGATATCCACTGCGACTCCTTGTTTAAAACAAGGTTTAAAGGCACTAAAAAATATGACCCGTATTCTCACAGGAGATCCATCATTGCAATGATCTCCTGGGACTCAGTTTTGCTAAAAGATGGAAGATTATTTTGTTCATACTGGATAAAGTAAATGTCTTTTACTTATCAAATGTCTAAAACTAGACTTGACCTACAGGTAATGTTCATGATGGACCAGGAAAGAAACGAAACCCAGAGTGAAGACATAAATTCTTCAACACTGCAAGAAAGCACTCAGGAAACAAGTCAGAATGGGCCCGTAAGTGTAAAAGATAAAGCGTATACACTCTCCATAAGGTACTCTTTTGTGAGATAAATTATTATTCACCATTTTATTATTATTTTTTATTTTTTTCCCACAGACAGCAGAGCAAAAAAGTGTGCCCACAAAGTCTTTCTCCTCTCTGTTGCCAAAGGCTCTATCTGCTGTACTGACCCCGGGACACAACTCTGATCCCCGGCCAAGCAGAAATCCAGATAAACACCCCTCACCAAACCTGGAACAGCTGCAGACGGAATTGAGAGTCCTAAAGGACCAGTTTGAGCAGATGAAGAGTCAGCACAAGTACGGCAGTGTTTCTTTAATCTCTCTTTTGGGGACTATTAGAGGTCACTGGCCCCTGTGTACCTGAACTGTTACCATGTGTCCAGCCATTATTTTCCAAGCCACTGTTAAAAATGAAACATTGTGTTTGGTGCCCCGAGCTCTTATTTTCATAGTGGTTGGAGCACATGTGGCATTCCTGTGATTTCAGGCACGTATTTGACAATATTTTGTGTTCCAGCAAAGAAATTAAACTGCTGATGAATGAGCTGGATGAGGAGAAAAGGATTCGCTTAACTTTACAGGTAAAATATTTATCACACAAATTAAGAAGATTAGCTTAACTTTCTGCCATGGTTTGATTTTAAGTCTTTTTCTGTATTGTTTTGTTTTAGATGGAAATCCAGCGTATGAAGAAGCACATGTCTAAATGAGGAGAAAAGTATGAGATATTTCTTTAAAACACTTCTCTTAGGTGGTTAATGTTATTTTTTGTTGGACTGCTGCGTGGGCTGGCCATGAGGACTGAAAGTTTTTACTGAGTCACTGCCGAATGTGCAAAGATGAGGCACAGTGGGAAAAGACTCAAGTTTAGAGGCTACAACAAACTGTCCTTTCTCACTGGAGCAGAGCAGCGATTAACTCCGTTATGAATGTAATGTGCTGCATTTACTTTTCTGTGCATTTTTGATCACCTTACACCCTGCATCTTCACCATTCCCTGGTGGAGAAACTGTCTTCTTAAGTGTTTTAAGGTTTGTCAAGACATTGGCAAGTGTCAAGTGGCAAGGTTGGAATATGTTTCGGGGATTATCATTTATTTAATGTTTTTCCTGTGAAGAAACGATTGACTCTTGTCACTTAAACTAGGACTGAATTTTAATTTTCTATATAATAATGATGATGTGGAGCATGAAGTCTTGATATTTTAGGTTGAATACAATCCTAGGTTGAATTAATCTTTTAGTCTTTTGATTGTGTAATTTTGTAATGTTAGTTAATTTAATGGATGTGTAGAAGAATTGTGAATTTATTAAAAAAAATAAAAATTAAAGCAGAGGATGAATCTTAGAACAGAATATTATTCCTCAATAAAGAAAGAAAACAAGAACAACCCCAGATTTCTTTTCAGCACTGTAGCCAGGCTGACAAAAAGCCACAGCTCTGCTGAGCCATCTATTCCTTTAGCCCTCAGTAGTAATGACTTCATGAGCTTCTTTACTAACAAAACGGTAGGCAGGAACAATTCAAGGCATCCCTCCACCAGCCGATCTCTATGGAGATGACACCCAGCTATATTTATCCATGAAACCAGATGAAACAAATCAGCTGGTTAAACTCCAAGCATGCCTTAAAGACATAAAAGCTTGGATGATCTGTAATATTCTACTCTTAAACTCATAGAAAACGGAAGGCATTTTATCTGGCCCTAAAGACCTCAGAGATTCATTATCTTATCACTTAGTTTGTCTGGATGGCATTACTTTGGCCTCCAGTACTACTGTGAGAAAACTTGTTATATTTGATGAGGATATGTCCTTTAATTTGCACATGAAGCAAGTAACCAGGACTGCCTTCTTTTATCAAAATCAGGAACATCTCAGAGTGATGCTGAAAAACTAGTTCATGCATTTGTGTCTTCCAGGCTGGATTATTAAAATTCTGTAACAAGAGCACTGACAGGAATTAGCAAGAGAGATCATATTACTCCAGTTTTAGCTTCTCTTCACTGGCTCCCCTTAAAATCTAGAATACAATACAATTTAAAATCCTTCTCCTTACATGCAAGGCCCTAAAAGGCCTAGCTCAATCGTATCTTATAGACGTCATTGTACCATATCATCCTAATAGATCACTTCGATCTCAAAGTCCGGGCTTACTTGCGGTTCTTAGAGTTTCAAAAAGTAGAATGGGAAGTAGAGCCTTCAACTATCAGGCTCCTCTCCTGAGGAACCAGCTCCTGGATTGAGAGGCAGACACACTGTCTTTTAAGCTTAGCCAGAAGACTTTTCTTTCAGATTAAGTATAGTCATGGCTGGCTCAGGTGACACTGAACCATCTCTTAATTATGCTGCTATAGGCCTAGGCTGCTAGGGGACGATGCACTGAGCACCTGTCCTCTACTCTCTCCGCTCTGGCACCGAGCTCCTATCCTCTAATTTATCATCTAATTCCCTGCCTATTACTACTCATGAATTTGTGTGCTACTACAGTATAGCATGTTATCTACATGTACGCTTTAGTCAGATGTACAGTATGTGTCTATGACAGATGTATGTTTATCTTGTTCCTCCTGCTGGTCTCTTCTCTCTCTTTTTCTGTCCCTCCATATGAGCTGGGTTCTGCTCATGGTTTCTTCCTGTTAAACGAGAGTTTTTCCTTGCCACCGTCACCTTCATGCTTGCTCTGAGGGTTTCAGGCCGGGTTTTAGACGGACTTTTGTACAGCATCTTGAGACAATTTGTATTGTTATTGTTATAGACGCTATATAAATAAAACTGAGTTGAATTGAATTGAATTGAAAAAACAGAATGGAATAAGTCACTGATCATCAGGTTATTGGTGAGATTAAGAACTAACTTCATTTCCACCTAAGCCAGTGTTAATATTTTGGCTGGAGGTCGAGAATGAAAATCACAAGAAAAACATTTTGTTGTTGCAGTCCATTACTTAGATATCTGGCCATGACAAGTCCATTGAGATTGATATTTTCTTCCACTGTTTATTTGTGAAATGTAAGTGATTTTTTTTCTATAAACATATACAGGTATGTACAATACTTTTATATATTCTCTTAAAAGCTCAAACATCATATGTTACACATATCACATTTCATTTTAGATCACAGTTCAAACATTGTAAATATTTGGCTTTGCTTTTTTTATGTGCTCTTCTTGTTCTCTTTCTGTACTGGAGAAACAGCAGAGTCAGCTGAATTTCTCTCAGCATGACCAGTAAAATGTTGGACTTGGGAATTGTATGTTAGAAGTTATTGTCTTCACAGGGTAGAAGCTTGAAGGTTACTTCTTTGCTCTCCTCAAGAAGGACATCGTATCGACACAGAGGCCTGCAAGGGACAAAGTTGATACTACTGTAAAACCAGAGCATTGCGATGTCAGGGAAGGTTGAGGACAAGAAAGTAGCTGATGTCATGTCATATAGAGCATTTCTTAAAGGAATTACAAAATGTTGCATACTTCACATTTCCTTCCAGGCGTGTGAGACGGGTGCGGAGAACACGGAGCTTTCGTTTAGGTTCAAAGACATTCCCAGTGGAGAATTCGAGGGACATCTTTTCCACTGATTGAATGTCACTGTCAAACTGTGCCAACAGCTTGGTCTCTGTGAACTTCTTAAACTTTGATGCTTTGCTGATGTGAAGAAGAAAACAGATTACTGACAGAGAAAGCAGTTGCAGAGGGACAAGAGGACTCATGGGTACTTGCAGAGAAGCCTTACTGGTCAATGGTTGCCACCACTTCTTTGCCATTGCCGTGAAGTTTAACAGTCATGTATCCCCACCGCTCTGCCTTGTTCCAGGTCATCACATCCACCAAGTAGTTTGTCTCTGACAGAGGACATTACAGTTTTTATTGAAACATATGTCCACCACTAAAAAAATTTTCATTACTCTTTGTTCAAACATATCTACAAGTAAGACTTAGCATGAGGTTTTGCTCTTAATGTGGGACATATCTGCATTCACTCAAAACACAGTGCAGCCGTCAGATGAGTCTCACATATCTCTCACAATCTCACAGTTATAGTTTCACTATAGAAAGTTCCCTTTAGAAATCAAATTACAGCCTGCTATACCAATACTCAGAGGATAGAAGGCATGTTTAAATATTCAAAACAAAAATTTAAAAGAAAATTGTCTGTAACCTCTGGAAAGGAACCAGTATTTTGAGAATGAAGTAAGACTGTGAAAATGATGATTAGACTAGCGGCTATAGCAAACAATAACAGTCAATATACTGTATACTAAGGACAGTTGTTTTTCTAGGTTAATGTTTTCACATAAAAAGAATATGGCTGTGCTTGTGTTGATTTTATAGGTTTTTATCCCCATAAAGCCACTGATGTGTGCTGCTTTCCAGTGTCATTAGTCATTTTAGGTCGCATGACAAACACTTAGGTGTTGACTACTAAATAATATTAGCTGTCTTATGATGTTGTATTTGCTGGATCCTTTTCTGTGACGGCAAAGTGGCAGAGTTGCTAGTTTTTTTTTAATTTAAACCAAGTCAGCCCATTTGGACAGAGGTTTAGCTGTGAGTGTCTTATGACAGGGTGTGAAAATGAATTCCCGTATAAAACTGTATTGGCACCGAGTCACAAAAACAGCAGTTCTTGCCTAATAGGGCTTCAATGTTTTCCTTCAAACACAGCCTTAGTGTACCAGCACTAAGGCTGTGCTGGTACACGTCCGATTGATAGAGTCAAGGAAGAGCAACACTGATCTCTGGTGGTCACACTTAAAATAGGCTCCTCCTGTTCAGGGGTATGAAAGTGGATGTTTAACTTAGAGTCTAGTTTATTTCCTTATCACAAGTTGCCCTATGTCTTAATGACCTTACCAGAAAAGATGGTCAAGGGACAACCAGGCTGATCTGTTCCTCCATTAGCATAGAAATCAATGTGGCCCAGTGGTTCTCTGAAGCCCAACGCTGTAAACATACACTTGACACATGAATATAATAATAATCATAATTTAACACAAATGCAAAATGTTTATGCCTTTGCACACAGAAAGAATAATTTTAGAATAAAACATATACATACTGACCATCTATGTCTGTGTGAAGTACATCCACAAACTCTGCATCTGTGGGGTCCAGTCGGTCCTTCTCAGAACGGCCAGTGAACAAAGGCCCAGCGGGATCCAGAGCTGCAAATAAAGCAAATCTCAGTATGACTTCCCCAAACCCTCCATTAGCTGACAAAAGCTAGAAATAGCTGGCTTAGGACAAACCAGTGTAGCTTTTTATTTTTGTCATGCAGAAGCACTTTGATACCATCAACTCTTTGTTTTACAGGTGAACTCTTTGCTGTTTTAAAATACTTTAGATGTCTAGACATCTTTTCTTTTTATGCCTGACACTCCTCTGAAACAAAACAGGTCTTTGTTCTGGACTGCGCTGCAAAGATTTTCTGCCTTTTATTATCTCTCCAGGGATTTAATGAAAACTGCCCTGCTTTATTCGTGGTACCAAAAGCAGACAAGACCTGAAGTGTGATATGTTGCTCAATGCTGACCAAATGCAAAGCCTTTGCACACTCTGTATCATTTAATAAACCCTTTGTCAGCAGGACTTCCCCACTCCATGTTCTTAGTTACTTGTAATGTCTGCAAACCAGGAATTAAAGCCAACTCAAGTGTCTATAACTAAAAATTTAACTATCAATATTCTGTTCTCCTTTCACTTCAGGACTATGGGACTTTGCATGTCCTACTTGAGGCTCAGTCAGAGTCATTTTGTTACTGTACTGATTGGCAGTGGATTGAAACGTGTATGAGCTCAGATTCTACAATTTTGAATCAGAAACTAAAACTGTGTGGATTTACCATATGTACCACTTACCTGTAATTCTTCCAATTGATCCATTGAAGTTAGCTCCAACAAAGCCTGATATATGGGCTCCAAGACTGACTCCAATCATGTGGATGGATCTTAAAGACGCACCATTATCCTGAAATGATCAGTCATTAGTCTTGTTATGCACAACACAATGTGTGACATTGCAGGGATGATTGCAGATTATCAGATAGATTTCATACCTGCATCATTTGAATGAAAGCCGTGATGTTGTCTGCAGCCTTCTTCGTGTTCTCCACTGCCTTCATGTAATTCAAATTAGCAGCTCCGAAGTTCCAGTCCACCACTATCACATTAAGGTCAGTCCTCTCCAGCAGCAGCTCCCTAATCGGGTTTATCCACACTGGTGGAGAGCCGGAGGGGCGATACCCATGAATGACGAAAGTGGTAGGTCTGGCCAACTGGAACTGGGGATGAGCAGACAGGTCGCTGTGGGAGAGCAGCGTACCACAGGTGACATTTTCCCTGGTGTACAGCAACAACCTAACTCTAACGCTGGTGCCAGCGATGGCGTGAGCGAGCTTTAGATCCGTGAACTCAGCACATTCTTGAGCTGGGGTTGATAATAAGAAAAAAGAAAAAGTAAAATGGACATTATTATTTCAATCTCATCAAGAAAAGTTGCACAAACCTCTAAATATATTGTTGCATAGCTAAAGTTTCTGAAGTTTTCATGAACAATTGGGAAAAACAGGCAATTGAGCAACACTGAGATTTGTGAATCAGAGTATTACTATATTTATAATACATTTTGAGAATGTGTATCACATTAATGATGACATAAGTATAATCAGAGGGACATGGGAAAAAGCGGAAGATATCAGCACCGTATCATGACTAAAGGTGAGATGGAGACAAGGCTGCGTGCAAGTAATGACTAAATAAAATCTATGACGACTCAAACAAAATATGTCGATACAAGAGGAAGACTGTGACATTTGTTGTTTTATAAATGATTCATTTGTACTTAAACATATTGTTTTTGTCAGTGTTACCAACTAAACTATGTGGTAACTGAAATTCATATATTTTTATCAGCTTCTTTCTGTGACTGTTTCTCCATTTACAAAAAAACGAAAAAACAAACAGCCCTGGGTGTATGCTGCATACTGATCAGCTGTGAGCTCAGTTCAACCCTATTTAGAACCACAGCCAAGGTCATTTACAGAAATGTGTTGCTTTTCTCAAGAAATTTCAGTTCCTCAAATGACTGTGACAAGACCGTACTTCTTATTCACGTCACATCACAACGGACCATGTTGGCGCCTGTCTGTATTCACGCAAATACTGCACACACACAAGCCTAGATGCAAACTGATATATTTACATTTCAAAGTCCTGTGCTTTGGGACATACCTTTGCATATCTGAACAGTTGTCAGCAGCAGCAGTGTCAGATATTGCCACAGGAACATGCTTTATACCAGGATTGTGAGAGTAACCTGTGGACAGAATTTTAATGCATAAAAATACATCAGCCAGACATTATTTAGGTAGGAACTAACACAAATACATTTGTAGGAGATCACTGTGACCCTCAAAATACAGCTGGTTGGAAATAAGTCAAATAAGTCTAGTTGATTTTGCTTTAACAATTAGATATTTCCTCACAGACATTTTATATTCTCAGAAGGCAGCCTACCTCACTGGAACACAGTTAAAAAAAAAAAAACAGATTACTACAGGTTACTTATTTACCTACGTTCTGATGTGATGAGACCAGGGTCATGAACGAGTGGAAAAAGTAATTACCATTTACAGTGTTGGCACCAGTAACTTTGGGGCTGAAAGTCACTTCCCTCCACCCACTGTGAGTAATCTCAACCAATGACTCTGTGATCCTAAGTGAAACTGCAATTCTCGTTCTCGGACAGTCTGGTCTAGTAGGTCTAATTTCTCCTCTATAGTAGACGTTTACTGAGTACATACTCTATGATAACTGTCTTCTCAGCTGAAAAATGACGGAGTATAACATTTCTTACCGTTAATGTTGGATAATATGTCCTGACCTGGTGTGTCAAATGTCGAGAATGTCACAAATTATCCTGTGACTGTAACTCCACATATTTGAGAGGCGTTCACTTCAGGAAGTGAGAAGGACAACAACAGCAGAGCAATACTCCCGCCCTGCCTACTCTCTCAAGGATAACCACACCCCTAACCCCAGGTCGTTCTGATCCCAGGTATGCATTCCTGTGAACTCACTCTTAGTTCCTGTGTACTCAAACCGGTTATGTTACCATTAACGTGTTTTTAATGGGACTTGAATCAGCAAAAACAACCGAATCTCTGCTCATTCAACCCATTCTCATGCATGTCGAGGGAATGAGAATGAAAGCGAAACATGTTATTGGCTTTTCAAAAAAAAACTTGTCACTTCTGCAGAAAATAATGATTCACTTCTACTTAGCTGACCTTCGCGTGTTTCCCCACATTGCACTGTAGTATATGTTGATTACAAGAATGTGTGGAAAATATGAAGGATCTCATATAGCTTTGGAAGTCTAAGGGGATTTTCGAAACCTTTGCTGAGTATCAGTTATCAGTTGTTGCAGGAGTTTCAGGGTGAATCATAGCTTATTTATTTATTTTTCTCCACCAACTTCTGTAGCTCCAACTGAAAAGGGACTTGAGTCGTGTAGCGTTTGTTCCGCAAAATGAGATAACAATGACAATACAATAAAATTAAAAGTATTGAAAAACAACTGCTTCTTGTTTCTGGAAAATGCTTTTGCAGGTCCTAAAAATCTGCACACATTTTTCTGTTAAACACTTAATCAAAGTAAAAGTGATATTTTGCCTAACATCCTACTTACATAAACATTATGAATATATGAACATAAAACACACCCAGAGTGGTAACAAGAAAAACTAGGAAAGACTTTAATGCATTTAGTTTTTTCTAGATTTATTTTTTATTTCAGCGTTCACTTTACCAAAGGAGGTCTTTTGTTGTTCTTTCCCTCCCAGTTTAATTACAATTTCTAACAAGATTCTAACTGCATGTCAGCATTAAGATTTCTGACAATTGACAAGCCAAGGATTACTTTCTCTGGCTGATTTTATTTGCCCTGTATATGCTCCCCCAACCCATAAGGACCCACGGTGACACAGGTGTCAAACACCCTGTAAATACTCTGGAAAGTTCCAGATAGAGCTTTTTTCTTGAATGTAACTCATGAAGTCCCAGAGTGACATCCACTTAACATCCTGGCAAAGTCATGTGACAGTATGTGAATTGTTGTCCTCATGACATCACTTCCAAAATGGTGGCATACCTGGTTAGCACTTGGGAGAGAGCTAGCTAATTTTGAAAAATCTCTTTTTGGACTGTAAAGGTAGGTTTCAGCCCATGTAACAGTTGTAATCCTTTAATAACAAGTCCATGATCACTTTTAAACTGTTCTGACCACATTACTTGCACAAATTTATGCGTAGAAAGCTTAGAAAAATCGCTGTGACATATGTGTCACATCAGGCCTTTAACATAAAAAATGCTGTGGAAATTGCCATGTGACGTATTTGTCACAATAAGAAAAATGGCAATGATTTGCTCAAATAATTAAGCTCCATCAGTTAATTTGTATTAACTGATTGTATTGGTGGTTCATTTGAAAGCATAATGTCAAGTTAAATAAATGATAAGATGTATAATGACACATGTCAGAAGGTGCACATCAGTCCCAAAAGTGCACCTTCTCTTTAGCGGAAACACTTTTCTTGGTAAATAGCTGGACAAACAAACACACAAACAGTTTTTATTAAACTATGCTGGCCCTGGTTCAATTCAATTTAATTCAATTAAATTTTATTTATATAGCGTCAATAACAATACAAATCGTCTCAAGACGCTTTACAAAAACCCGGCCTGAAACCCCCAGAGCAAGCCTGAAGGTGACGGTGGCAGGAAAAACTCCCCTTTAACAGGAAGAAACCTTGAGCAGAACACCGCTCATATGGAAGGACCCATCTACCTAAGGCAGTGTCTCTTTTCTTTATATTGTAGTGTGCATAAGAAAAACCGGTTCAGTGTTGGCATCTTTACATTTCACTGACAACACTGACTCGCCCAACAAGCATGTACAGGACAAGTG
Source organism: Chelon labrosus (assembly GCF_963514085.1). NCBI lineage: Eukaryota > Metazoa > Chordata > Actinopteri > Mugiliformes > Mugilidae > Chelon > Chelon labrosus. The sequence continues at coordinate 1,863,007 of NC_140350.1, read as the reverse complement.
TTGGAAGATCCACCCATGGCTTGATATGTTTCGCAAACAATGCCTGGAAATCACACCAGAGGAGTACCACTCCATTGATGAGCATTCATGGGTGGAGTAGACCTCCATGATGCATGCGTCGCAAGGTACAAGTACGACATAAGGTCACGGAGGTGGTATCTCTACCTGTTCTGGCAAACCATCATGCTAGGCCTAGTCAATACATGGCTGATCTACCGCCGTGACTGTAAACTACTTGGTGTCCAAAAGCCACTGAAACAAAGCCACTGTTGAAAATACCTCTAATATGAGGCTGTTTTATTGTTAAATTAAATTATTTTATTAAATTTGAATAATAATTTGTGGCTAAGGGCGGCACAGTGGAAAGGTGGTTAGCACTGATGCCTCACAGCGAGAAGGTCACCGGTTCGAATCCATGGGCCGGCTGGCCTTTCTGTGTGGAGTTTGCATGTTCTCCCTGTGTCTGCGTGGGTTCTCTCCGGGTTCTCCAGCTTCCTCCCACCGTCCAAAGACATGCTGGTTAGGTTCATTGGTGATTCTAAATTGGCCGTAGTTGTGAGTGTGAATGGTTGTCTGTCTCTCTGTGTTAGCCCTGCGATAGACTGGAGACCTGTCCAGGGTGTACCCTTGCCTCTCACCCGATGACAGCTGGGATAGGCTCCAGCAGACCCCCGCGACCCTTAACAGGACTAAACGGGTATGGAAAATGAATGAATTTGTGGCTAAACCTTATTAAAAAATAAGTCATTTAGATTTATATTGTGGAAATGCAAATAAAATGGCAACTCTGTGTTTCTAAAGAAGAAACTGCCAAGTGGATTTATTTTCAAATAACATATAAAATCTATAATAAATTTCCTTTAAACGCCTGATGTGACATATATGTCACTTTACAGATCTTGGCCACTAGGTGGTGTTTTTCCAAAATAACATGTTCTAGGTGACCCACCTGGTCTGTTTTATATCCAGCATAATTTTCCCTTAAAGAAAAATGGGTCTGGGTTCTTATGGGTTAAGCCACATTCTCAGGAGGTATGGCATCTCTTTTCATTTTCATACAGACGATACTCCTGTCTGCTCCTGGACTCCTGGACTGTCTCAAGGACATTAAAGATTGGATGTCAACATTTTTATTTATTTGTTTTTTTAAATTTCAATGAAAGTAAAACTGAGAATGTTCAGACTTAGTGGTGTGTGCAAGACTCCTCATAGGGACCTGAGTCATGTTTTTATCTCATCTCGTCTTGACTACTGTATTCATTCATTCATTCATTTTCTATACCCGGTTATTCCTGTTAAGGGTGGCGGGGGTCTGCTGGAGCCTATCCCAGCTGCCATCGGGCGAGAGGCAGGGGTACACCCTGGACAGGTCGCCAGTCCATCGCAGGGCTAACACAGAGACAGACAACCATTCACACTCACACTCACACCTACAGCCAATTTAGAATCACCAGTCAACCTAATGAGCATGTCTTTGGATGGTGGGAGGAAGCCGGAGTACCTGGAGAGAACACACGCAGACACAGGGAGAACATGCAAACTCCACACAGGACAATGACCCTAAGCATGCTAAAATAACAAAGGAGTGGTTTCAGAACAATTCTGACTGTTCTAGAATGGCATAGCCAGAGCTGGATTTGAATCAGTGACCTTCTTGCTGTGAGGCATCAGTGCTAATCACCTCGCCACTGTGCCGCCCTTGACTACTGTAATGTTCTCTATACTGGTGTTAACCAGGCCTCTCTGCAGTTGGTGCAGAATGCTGCAGCTTGTCTTTTAACAAGAACATGCAAGCAAGAACACACTTTCCCTTCCTGGCCTGCCTTCACTGGCTCCCAGTACGTTTTAGGATTGATTTTAAGATTTTAGTGTTTGCTTATAAATCACTAAAAGGTCTGGCTCTTACATACAGCGGGTACGGAGTATTCAGACCCCCTTAAAATGTTCACTCTTTGTTATATTGAATCACAAAATCATTTAAGATAATTTTTTTCCTCATCAATACACACAGCACCCCATATTGACTGAAAAACTCAGAATTGTAGACATTATTGCAAATTTATTAAACAATAAAAAACTGAAATATCACGCAGTCACAAGTTTTCAGACTCTTTGCTCAGTATTGAGTAGAAGCACCCATTTGAGCTAATAAAGCCATGAGTCTTCTTAAATGATGCAACCTGGATTTGGGGATTCTCTGCCATTCCTCTTTGCAAATCCTCTCCAGTTCTGTCAGGTTGGATGGTGAACATTGGTGGACAGCCATTTTCAGGTCTCTCCAGAGATGCTTAATCGGATTTAAGTCAGGGCTCTGCCTGGGCCATTCAAGAACAGTCAGAGTTGTTCTGAAACCACTCCTTTGTTATTTTAGCATGCTTAGGGTCATTGTCTTGTTGGAAGGTGAACCTTCAGCCCAGTCTGAGGTTCAGAGCGCTCTGGAAAAGGTTTTCGTCCAGGATATCTCTGTACTTGGCCGTATTCATCTTTCCTTCAATTGCAACCAGTCGTCCTGTCCCTGCAGCTGAAAAAGACCCATAGTCTGGGAGTCCTTCAAGTGTTTTTTTGGCAAACTCTGTGCAGGCTCTAATGTGTCTTGCACTGAGGAGAGGTTTCCGTCGGGCCACTCTGCCATGAAATCGAGATTGGTGGAAGGCTACAGTGAGGGTTGACTTTCTGGAAATTTCCCCCATCTCCCCTCTGCATCTCTGGAGCTCCAGTCACAGTGTTCTTTGGGTTCTTCTTTACCTCTCTCACCAAGGCTCTTCTAGCCTGACAGTTGTCCCAAATGCCTTCCATTTAAAGATTTGGAGGCCACTGTGCTCTTAAGAACCTTAAGTGTAGCAGAAACTATTTTGTAACCTTGACCAGATCTGTGCCTTGCCACAATTCTGTCTCTGAGCTCTTGGGGCATTTCTTTTGACCTCATGATTCTCATTTGCTCTGACATACACTGTGAGCTGTAAGGTCTTATATAGACAGGTGTGTGCCTTTCCTAATCAAATCGAAACAATTTAATACAAATACAGCTGGACTCTAATGAAGGTGAAGAACCATCTCATGGATGATCAGAAGAAATGGACAGCACCTGAGGTAAATATACGAGTGTCACAGCAAAGGGTCTGAATACGTATGGCCATGTGATATTTTAGTTTTTCTTTTTTAATGGATTTGCAAAAAACATTTTTCAGTGTTTTTCTATCAAATTGGGGTGCTGTGTGTACACTGATGAGGAAAACAATGAACTTAAATAACTTTAGCAAATGGCTGCAATATAACAAAGAGTGAAAAAATTCTCCTACAACCACATGTCCCATTAAGATCACTCAGGTCTGCTGACCACTGTCTTCTGGTGATCCCTAGAACAACGCTGAAGCACAGGGGAGATTGTTCTTTCTCAGCTGAAGCCCCCAAACTGGAAAAGTTTACTTCTGCATATTAGACAGGGAAGCGATACTGCCTGTTTTTAAATCCCTTCACATTTTTACTCTTTGGCATTTGATTCAGTTTGAGACCAGACTGTTTGTATGTTTCATATATTGTTACATGCCATGACTACTCTGTTCAGCACTTTGGTCAACATTCCTTGTTTATAAATGTGCTTTATACCTGACATTGATATTGACTTTTTATACTGCAACAGGGTTGATTGAATTCTAATGCTATAATTTAGACAGCCTGTAAATAATGCAGCAGGTGATGTAAAAATTGGATGTGTCTTGCACTTGACAGCATGTCATTCATTTGAATGTTCCCAAACTCCAGTATGGTACCATGGGAAACTGAAGACAGCTTTGTGAAATGCTGGGGCACATCGTCCCTCTGTGTTTGGCTCCAAAGGCTGACAGCGCAAGAGCTTTGGCCACATAGCCTTATAGTTGATCTTCTTTAGTTTCCCACGCATAAAGTGTCCATATATGACTCAATTCTCTATGTGTCACAGCCAGGAGGAAAACGTAAGAAACTTTTTCAAACATGCAGATTCATTAACTAAACTGAAAAATCGCTGGACTTTATAGAGTAACATTGCACACGTAATTCTGCCCTCTGATAGAGATAAAGGAGAAGTCTTCATAGTACAGATTACAAATGCAATCGCCAGCTCTGAAAAACTCTCCCGGAGAGGCCTGAACTTTGCTCTCTATGTTCTCCCGTCATCAGGCTGATGGGATGGATACTTAAAAAGAAACACAAGCTTAGAAATCACCCTTGCACACTGGTTAGCCCACCTGAGAGGAGCCGTACAGTGCTGTTTGTGGCTGACAAGTCAACAGAATATCCAGAATGGCTGGCAGGAGACGAGGCCGAGGAAGCAACGTCCAGCAACAGCAAGCCCCACAGCACAGAAGAAGAGGCCAACACAGGGTAAATCCACTGTCATGTTATTACGAAATGCGGCTACTGTACACTGCACTTATTCACATTAGAGCCACAGAAAGGAGATTGTGCTTGCCTCACTTTTGTTTTTGCATAATTTGTTTGAGAAGACATTGGGAAGTATAACACGGAAGAGAAAAGCATCTGACTTACAGTGTATTATGTTTTTATGAGAAGGGCCTGGACTATTACAGACTGTGTAGTTATTTGACTTGGGAGAGTTTACTGATTAGCAGGGTGGAACAATGTAGCAGTGACTCATATTTATGTGTGTAATATTCTATATTACTACATGATTAATGTCGAATGATTTTAAAAACTTAGTTGGAAAGTCATTCCTTTCGGCAAATAGGTGTGATTGCTGCGAATGTATCAGAATTGGGAGTCATACTGCATAAAGGTTAAGTACAGATGGTGCACAGTGTTATCTAATATTAGTGTCTCCATTGTGGAAACGTGCAGGCTTGTGTGTATTTTTACTCGAAGGCATACAGTGAGAAGTCATTGTTGACAACTGTATATCTACTATAAGACAAAAAAAATATAATTTGTAGCATGTTAAATTATTAGCATTCATGAAGTGGGGAATATTTCAAAAAAACATTTTGCACAGCTAAATTAGAGAAAGAAAAAATGTTTCAAGCAGGGCAAAAGTCCATAGTATATCTTACAAAAGATAAAGGTGCAAAAATGTATCTGCACACAACCCAAAGTCCATGATGTATTAAGACAATCATTACTTGTCTCAAAGAAATTATCAAACTTATCTTGTCTTGACCTGCACATTTGCAGTACCTCATATTAATAATATGAGGTATAATACATGCATTCTCAATTCTGCAGTAATGCTGTTGTTGTATGTTGTCTTCCTGCACTCTGAATCTGATAAGTTATTTAGGGAACATGTGAAATAACACACCAACATTTGTCAACACGTTTTTATTTTCTGTTTCTGTCTTGTCTGTGTGTTCAGACTCTACGGGAGCCTGCAGCTTTTGCCAAGTCTACAGGTTTTGAATCAGAGATCCCCCATGAAAAGTTGACCATTGCTCAAGCACGGAGGGGCACACCAGGTTACACAATATCTTTTTCTTCCCGTAGCTATTTAATGAATTGTATCTGTGGGTCTCTCCAGATTTTGTCAGTCTTAGCTAATGACAGCAAAGAAATAAGGGAAGACAGTAAGGAACAAGATGTTTCAGTATTTTGGTATCAGCTGATATCAGCTGGGTATCAGTATTCTTTAATTGCTTGGCTGTTTGAGGGTTTGGCATTATCGTGATCTTGCTCTACGGGAATGCATCACGTCATATTAATGACACGTTAGCTGAATAAATGCATTAAGATCTTCATCCCCTGATCAGCTATGTTTCGTAATATCTTGATTGTATTTAAAACCCTTGTGTATCTTGTAGCTCATCGCCCAGTGCGAGTCTATGCTGATGGGATCTTTGATCTTTTCCATTCGGGTCATGCTCGGGCTCTGATGCAGGCTAAAAATGTGTTCCCCAACACTCACCTGATTGTGGGAGGTAGGTATGGATCACACTCAGTTTCTTAACAATGTCTTACGAAAACACATTAGGGAGGTAAGATGGGTTTAACTTTGCGCAGAGTGGACTGGAACAACATTTTAATTTATAAATTTAATCTTGAAATGGCCTTAAAAGCAACAGCATTTTAAATACACAGTTCTTTGTTTTCTTTCTTCTTTTTTTTTTAAAGTGGGGTTGCATGAGCTACTTTTCCAAAGTCAGTGTCTTTATCATTTTCATTGTAAGCTACATTTAGAATATCATCATCATCATTATCCTATTCTGAATACATCATTCATAGCACAGTGAAACTAATATGGATTCACAATGACGTATGGTCTTTTTTTAAGGTGGCTATAATACATTCTGCTGCTGACCCGTCCGCAGCTTTTAATTGCTTGGCTTTCGTGCCAAAGGTAATCCTGACCCATTGGTCCACCTTCATTTAATGTATGGGGCCAGGGACACATGTCACATTGATCTTATGTTATTGAACATGCATTTAAATAGTTTAAAAAATAGTTTATTACCACTCTCTGCCTGCACTGTACATTATTTTATTGTCAGTTTACTTGAAAAAGATTGACTTAGTGTTTCAGTATACAATCTGAATTATGTGCAGTAAATGAAGCTTTTTATGCACTAAAATATGGACAGTGAATTAGAGAGATTACCCATATATTACTTTCAAAACATCAAGCTAGAGTCATCAAGCATTGTGACATTGGTCCAGGGACACATTTCCTGTCAGGGATACCCACTTTGGCCACTTTTCTGCTTCTCCAAAATGGTGACACGCCAACCCCAGTCTACAATAGGTAATACAGTGGCTATGAATAAGTAACCAATACAACTCCACAGACTGGACTCAATTTAATTTCACATTAAGTCTCCATATAAATGTAAGGCATCACATGTAAACGCCTGTGTCTGCAGTGTGCAGTGACGAACTCACCCACAAGTACAAGGGCTATACGGTGATGACGGAAGATGAGCGCTATGATGCCCTCAGGCACTGCCGTTATGTTGATGAGGTGGTGCGAGACGCTCCCTGGACCCTTACCACAGAGTTCCTCAAGAAACATAAGGTCAAAGGTCACGTAGTAACTGGATACACAGCCTCTTACAGTGTCAAACCATGACAACAGCAAAGATCTGTGGTATTCCCTCAGTCTGAATACTATCATGTTGCACTCACAGATTGACTTTGTGGCCCATGACGATATTCCTTACACTTCTGCTGGATCAGAGGATGTTTATAAGCACATCAAGGAAGCAGGTAAAGATTTGTATTGTCCACTGGAATTAATTCTACTAATTGAATTTCTCACTTCGGATCTGATCACATGTTGTTAAATAATTTGTGTATTCATGTCAGGAATGTTTGTGGCCACTCAGAGGACAGAGGGCATCTCCACGTCTGATCTCATCACTCGCATCGTCCGAGACTATGACATCTATGTCCGGCGTAACCTGCAAAGAGGCTACACGGCCCGTGAACTAAATGTTGGGTTCATTAATGTAAGAAAATATTTCATGTTTTAAAAATCGAGGTTTAAAAAGAAACAATATTCAAATACTGAAATAAACACAGATTCCACTTACCTCTTCTTTCCTGACAGGAGAAAAAGTACCGGCTCCAGAACCAGGTGGACAAAATGAAAGAGACGGTCCGTACGGTGGAGGAAAAGTCTAAACACTTTGTCTACAGAGTGGAGGAGAAGAGCCAGGACCTCATCCACAAATGGGAAGAGAAGTCCAGAGAATTCATTAGCAGCTTCCTGGAGCTTTTTGGACCAGATGGAGCCTGGGTACAATTACTTTTACATAAAAAGAAAATAGAACACAACAACTAATATAGAAGTTTTAATTTCTAGGTTCTCAATTAAAGCCTTACTTTGTTATTATTTTTTTAATTTGTGAAAAAAATAAATAAATAAATCATAAGACATGTGACAACGGAGGTCAGTCAGCTACATCAGGCTATTGAGAGAGTGATATCTCCATTCAAGATAAATAAAAAAGCTTCTTACAACTGCTGAACTCCAAATACTTGTGTATACACACATGGTCAGTGTAGTTATGACCAGGTACTAAAATGATTTCACATAAGGTCCCAAAATATTAAAGACCATCACTGCTTATACAGTGGATCTCCTGTGCAAATTGAGAACAAATATTTCTGTAAACTGTAAACACAATAAAATGCCACTCTGGGGAATGTAAGAAATCACTAATGTAACGTTGCCATTACAATAAGCAAGCAGATACATATATGATTACATGATCAAATAATTAATTTGAACTACTAAATGATCATCTAAAGCTCTTTTCTATCTCTCTCCCTCTCTGTTTAGCATGCAATTCAGGAGCGAAGTGGTCGTATGCTCCAGGCCCTGTCACCCTACTCCTCACCACGTGGCTCCCCCAGGAGCAGTCCCACCAGAATGCGTTCGGTTTCTCCCGAGTCCCTCTCCTCCTCTGCCTCTGCTTCACCACCTTCCTCCCCAGCCTCTCCGTCCTCGCGCAAAAAGGGGGCACGCTCCTCCCTCAAAGCTGCCTCTTCATACAGCAAAGATGCACAATAAGCTGCCCATGCTTTAATCGTGTTTATTGGTTTGCTCATGAGGCATAACATTTGTTAGAACTAATTTATTGTTCTTTAATTATCTTTAATTATTTTCTGTATTAAGGTACAAGTGATATGTCATAATGTATATAATGGGTCTTCTCAGAAAAAAGGAAAGTAATAATAATACTTGGATGTAATTTAAATTAACTAAAACAACATGAAAGGCAAAGTCAGTGACAATTTAGCGAACATAGCAGAGCACAGATCTGCAACTTATTTTCAATATGTGGTGTGAACTGGCAAGAATCTTTATTTTCTTGCTGTTTTGTTGTTTTCTGTGCTGTTTCCCAGCTAGCACCGAAGAAAAGGGCAGACATATCCATAATGAAAAAAATAAAAAATAAACATTTAGAAAGTAAAAGACCCCAGATGTTTTATTCAAGAGTGGAAGCTAAATTTTAATACTGTGCTTATATTCATTGTGTGGCTGTGAATGAATGCTAATGTGTGTAATGTGTACATTTGTGAAGTTCCCATGGCCCCAACAGGACAAAATAATCATTTAGTGCAGTTTTAAACTAAACTCTATTTATTTCCTGTAGTCTAAATCATCATCTAATAAGTACATTCTGTGTTATCTATAAACTGAGTTGTTTTGGACTCAATATTTAATATACACAAATCAGGCATAACATTATGACCACCTTCCTAATATTGTGTAGGTCTCCCTTGTGCCTCCAAAACAGTTGTGACTCATCAGAGAATGGACATGGGCCTTCTGAGGGTGTCCTGTGGTGTCTGGCAACAGAATGTTGTTAATGGGGGCCTTTGGGTCCTATGGGTTGAAGGGAGAGGCCTCTGTGGATCATCACACAGATACTGGATCAGTTTGGGATCTAGTGAATTTGGAGGCCGGGTCAACACCTTGTGCTGTTTTTTTTTTTTACCGTAACTGTTTTTGTGTGTGTGTCTGTGTCAGGCTGCATCCTGCTGGGGATGGCTGCTGCCATCAAGGAGTGTCATTGCTATTTGGTGGTGGTGTCTGGTCTGGTCTAGGTGGGTGGAACATGTCTAAGTAACATCCACATGAATGCCAGGCCCAAAAGCAGAACAGGTGGTCGATGTTATTTACCTCTCCTGTCAGTGGTTTTAATGTTGTGACTGATCTGTGTATTTTATAATCAAAGGAGGATATGAATGGTACGATGAAGGTAATTAAATAATTATTTTATCTTAATGATAGATATGTACGGTCTTAATGCAGCAAAACATAGTTGAATGCAAGAGAACTGTCTTCAGCTTGATAACAGGTCGCTATGCTTAAAACCACTCATAACAGGGAACTGATTGCCATTGCGTTTTACTCTGCAGTCAGGCCAAAGCATACAGGTGAATGTAATGCATTTTACCCGTGTTAAAGTTACACAAGTTTAAGACTTATGAAGATGTATTACGGTTTTAAGCAATAAACACATCTGCGCATGTTCCGGCTTGTCTGTGTTCCGTGAACTATCTTGGACTTGTATTATCTTTGACTGGATCATTTAAAACCGGTGACGTCAGCTCATGTCCTACACTATACGGATTAAAGATGGCGCCCTCTCCTGCGCTGAGGTGCTGTAAACGGGCTCTTAACTGGGTACCTGTCCTGTTTATTAACCTGGTCGTTGGCTGGTCTTATTACGCTTATGTTGTGGAGCTCTGTGTCTGTAAGTACGCTTACTTTTTCTTTTTCTTTTTTTTTTGAGTATTTAAGCCTTCGCGAGGTGGATGACAGTGTGTTGACAGTTTCGAGGTTGCCAAGTTTGATAAGCTATGAAGTGAGATTTAAAATCCGTCTGCGCAGTCTAAAGGTGACAATAACGCCAAGTCGTTTACTTTCTGATCGTGATATAAATGAATTTCTTTCCGTTACAGTAGCATAAGTAACAACTTTATAAAGGGCAACTTTCTATTATTGTTATCATTTCACGTGGTTGTTAGAGGTTGCACTGTCATCAATTAATGATTAACTTAACTAAGAAAGCCGTCTGGAAAGACGGTGCAAAACATTCTCAAACTTATACTTGATTAAAAATTGTGAATGAATCAAGAAAATTATATCACTCATATTTATACACACATTTACGGGGTTAAACATGTAATTCCATAATAAAATTACATTTTTCATGCTGTTTTTTGTTAACTCATATTAAAAGATTCCGAAGAAACTATATTAAATACGTTTTTAAATAAGCTGTAAAAGATTTTTGTAAATAAATTTGACTTATAACGTGCATTTATATTGAGGATATTGTTCTATATTAGTTTGGGTGATAATCGGTCAAACTTGCTGTTTAGCCCATCCTTTATTGTATGTTAAGGGAGTAATGAGGGTTGGGGAGCAACGGCAATGAAAATACTTTCAAAACTTATTTTTTCAGGATGGGACCATCACATCTTCCCCTAAATGGTTTAGTTTACAGCTGTTGTTGTTACACAGCAATTCATTCAATTAAGAAATGGCGATTAAAAGCTTGAAGCATGTAGCAATGGATTTTGTTTCTACCAACATTAACTTATCTTTTTGAATTACCCAGTCATAAAGCAGCACAAAAATGTGGTTTTAAGTGATTAGGATTAGAGCATTGGCCCTATTTCACCTACTTTCAAAATGTTTAGAGGAGAGAAAAAGAAACAGTTCAAAACTGTGGCCTTCACGAGTGTCATAAACTGATATGTCTTGGTCTAACAAAGTTAGAAACTTTTTTTTTGTCTACCTCTGAAGTAACTAGGATCAGATAGTGCCAGATATGCAAAGCTACAAAATCCTAAAACACTGAGACACATGATTGGATGCAATTTCTCAATTTGATCATTTGTTTATACAGCAGCAAGCATATTCATGATTTCTTACTTTTGTCACATAATCAGATATTACCAATATTTATTTAGAGTAGACTTGGATCAGTGCTTAAACAATATGAGTATTTTGTATTTCTGTTATTTCATATATGCTGTGACATGTGCCACCACCTCACTTTTGTGAGTGTTTGGTTTCAGGCCTTAATTGATGCTATCAGTGCGGGCATAGCCGTACTGTAGTTATGTCTGTAACTCAGCTGCTGTGGTCAGGACAGGGACATCCCTGCTGCTTAAACAAAGCTCTCTGTTATTGGGTGGGTCACTGCTGGCCGTGCCAGGCTGCTGCCACATGGTGTGAGAATGGAGGTGGTGTGTGTTGTGTGGTGGGGGAGGATGTGTAGTCATGCATTCTTGGGATGCGTGAGAGATGCGTTATGCTCACTAATACATATTTTCTTTGCCTCCCTTATGTAGACACAATACCAAATAATGCAGAAAGAAGTAAGTGATACCCGCACACACTGATAATTTTTCCATTCACATTGCTTTTTAATTCATGTTTGATGCTGTTGTTCCATGTTAAAGAATTATTGCATTGTATAAGAGATCCAGTTCAATTGAAAATAAAACCTTTTCTTTTCTCTCAACAGTCAGCTATTTGGTCATCTTTCATATTTTCCTCTTCATGTTTATATGGGCATACTGGAAGACCATTTGCTCCATGCCAGCCAGCCCTTCAAACACAGTAAGTTTGAACAGTTTCTGTCAAAAATAGTGTTTTCCTAAACATCTTTATTTCTTAGTAAAATAGTAAAATCTTGCATACACGTTTACAGTGTATCTTTGGCTTCCTCTGACTTCAGTCCTTTCTCCTTGCATCAGTTCGGTCTTCCCAAAGCAGAGAAGGAGCAATATGAGAGGGAGGAGCGAGCTGAGAGGCAGCAGGAGATTCTGAAAAAAGTGGCAAGGAATTTACCTGTGTATACACGCACTGCTGGAGGAGGTGAGACTTGCACCACAGCAGCCCACTGTGCTTGGCTTTAACTCCCAGTAGCTGCTTTAAAGCAGACCACCAGGGAGAACTCTGCCAACTGACGATTGCACAGCAAACAGAGGAAGAGCACAGTGACGTTCTTCATTGTTCAGTCTTTGTTTGCCACATACACCTAGCGTTACATAAAGCAGCACACATGAAATGTATCTACATTGTGTCTTCTCCTTGAGGTTAGTCATGCTAATTATGTAGATTACAACATGCTGCTTACAGAACAGGATGTAAAAGGAGCATTAATTGGACTCAGGTGCACTGTTGGTGCATTGCTGTCTCTATGGTCTCAACCTGACTCATCTGCTAATTAACAGTTATCTGACCTGCTTAGTTTCACAGAGGGATTTAAAAAAAAAAAAAACATCATAAAACTATACCCTCTAGATTTACAGGATGAATAAAAGATTTAGAGGTGGTTTACAGTGAAAAAATGGACATTTTGGGAGGTCTAGAATGCGCTTAAATATCAGCAACCTCCCATACACTGTGATGGGGCTGTGTTTCATATAAAAGACCATGTGTGGGAAAATGAATAGCTATGTAATTTTGAATGATCCTGATTTTATTTTCTTTAAATAGCCGTCCGTTACTGCAACTACTGCCAGGTGATCAAACCTGACCGCTGCCATCACTGCTCAACCTGCGAAATGTGAGTACTATTTAAGTGTATAATATAAGAGAGAGAGAGAGCCCTGCATTTCATCAGTTGCTTCAATAGCTCATGTATTGTAAGCACCTAACTGGATCAATAAAATTTTGATCATCCATACATGTCCTACACAGCACTGATAGCATGTGTATTTTCCTTATTCCCCAAGGTGTGTGTTGAAAATGGACCATCACTGCCCCTGGTAACATACATTTAAACTCCTTCATTGTGACATAAGTTTTGCTTGCTGTCCTGTCTATGGTTGTATTTACTTCCATAATTATGGCATTGCTATTATAGCTGTTTTACACTCATTTACGAATTTAGGTCTGAGTATGTTTATGTACTTTTCAAAAAAAAAAAAATTCTCATACTGTCCATTCCTGCAGCCAGACTTTTCACTCTCTGTCTGAAATGATTCATTATAGCTCCTGTCTCTTTAAGAGCTTACTTACACAGTAAAAAAATACTGTATAAGACTCAGAGAAAGCATAATCTGATCATAATTTTTATTTTTATTGTATAATGATCAGTTTTAGAATTAAATATAGAAATATAAGCTGTGTGTTTCTGTCTTTGTTTTAATGTTTCAGGGTGAATAACTGTGTCGGATTCTCAAACTACAAATACTTTGTCTTATTCTTGGCCTACGCTTCACTCTACTGTGTAGTCATTTGTGCAACAGTTGTCCAGTATTTCATCAAATTTTGGACAGTAAGTACAGAAAATCTGCCTATTCATGCATGTTTACGCCAGCTGTGGTTGCAGCTTGTTCCCCATATGATTATCCACATGACTGGTGTCAGCCTTGGGGTTAAAACAATTAACATGCTTCTTTCGACCAGCTGGATAGCAAATGTGTCACTGTGGCGCACGGTGTCATGTAATCAGGGGATCTTCTTTAGAATACCAAGACAATACTTCTTGTCACATAGTCCAGCTGTGAGCTAGTCCAGCATATTATAACAAAACATCCCATGACAATAATGGATCGTGTCTCATGACTTCCGCTGTACAGTGCAAAACAGAGATGCACTCTGTCTGAGAGTGTGCAAAGAAAAAATAAAATAAATGTTAGAACCTAATAGGACTTACTGAAAGGTGACATGGGGATACACATGTACTTCCAGACTGACAAGGCTAACACTATTGTTTTTATTTACTTTTGTCCCTCTAAAGAAACAGCTGCCTGACACACACGCCAAATTCCACATCCTGTTTCTCTTTTTCGTGGCTGCGTTGTTCTTTATCAGCATTGTGTCACTTCTCAGCTACCATCTATGGCTTGTGGGAAAGAACAGGACGACTATAGGTGATTATAAATAAACCTGTGATTTCAATCAGTTTCTCATTATATTCTTTGAAAATCATGACTACTTTTTGAAATTTTCTTTTCAGAGGCTTTTAGGGCCCCTGTCTTCACAGATGGTCCAGACAAAAATGGATTTTCTCTGGGCTTTAGCCGAAATGTAGCTGAGGTGTTTGGAGACCAAGGGAAATACTGGGTTTTTCCCATTTTCTCAAGGTGAGTCCATTCTGATGTGATAACTGTAGCTATCAATCCTTTCTGTTAATGAAAAAAATAGAAAGAATAACTCCATAAAGCACCCAAAAAGCACTATTAATCTGTCTGAATCCTCAATTTATTCTTCTTGTTCTTTATCCCTGTTTTCCAGTTTGGGAGATGGACATTCCTTTGACACCAGATTGGTACACATTGATCCTGAACAAGCCAACAGTATCCTCCAGCAGAATGGCAAAAGGTTAGCATTTTTGTTATTTCTCAGATATTTAATTCCAATTCTTTCAGTTATGTTTGCTTTGCAATAATATGTACCGTGACTTTAATCACAGCCCAAGTGATGGAGAGACCAACCCTTGTGCACTTGGTGACAATGTGCAACACACAGAAGATGACATAAAAAAGAAAACTGGTATGTTGCTGATGCTTTTTCTTCATTATTTCATTTTTATGTCTTTTATACAGCTTAAGAGTTTTTGGTTATGAGGTTTCTGGTCAAAAAGGACCTGTTAGAGAGAAAATATGCCTGTGGTGGTAATTCTTGTTAACTGAAGACAGTAAAAAAATATCCTATCTATGACATAATAAAGATGCCCTTTTCCTTTCAAATCTTTTAATTTCAAAGAACTGTACAAGGAATACAGTGCTTCATTGTAAATATATGTATAAAGAGTTAAAGCAGTACATCCAGTCTCCCCATCTTTTTGCACCAGACCATAGCATAGGAAAGTCATGTGTGCTTTTTCACTGTTGAGGTATGACTAGTATAAGAAAAATAAGTATATACTTGAACTGCAAAACAAGCAAGCAAAGGATTTTGAGTGGTGTATAGAGCACCACTTGCCTGGATTCCTAGAGGCAAAGAGAGGCTAGAGAGAGAGAGAGAGAGTGTCTGACTAGAAACAAAGATAAAAGGGCTTGAAGCTTTTCAGAGAGCTGATGGTATCACTGGTTCCTGTAAAGACAATAGATTGTGAAGCTGGGCCATAGAACATTAAGAGATACTTTATCCCTAATGCATTTGAAAAAAAGTACCTTTTTAACGGTTTCCCATATGTCTTCACTGTTTCCTTACAGACGGAAGTCAGATAGTCTCTGTGACAATGGAGAGTGAGCCATAGAGGGTATGTATTTGGCCTTGTTATTGAGTTTTTCTTGGTTCCTTCTTCTCCTCCTCCTGTCTTTATTTATGCTTTGTTGGCTCTTGCTGCAGGTCGCAGGCACATCCCTAAAGATTTCAACTATGATGCCTTAAACAAGGAGTATCAGCACCTTCACAGGAACCATACTTTAAGCTCATTTTGAGTTTCATTGCAGTCAGTGTATTTCATTCATTCATTCATTCATTTTCTATACCCGGTTATTCCTGTTAAGGGTCACGGGGGTCTGCTGGAGTCTATCCCAGCTGTCATCGGGCGAGAGGCAGGGGTACACCCTGGACAGGTCGCCAGTCCATCGCAGGGCGTCAGTGTATTTATGTACATTAAATGGCTGTCTTTCCAGCACCACAACAAAACTGTTATCATGTCAACAGAGACTACAGCGACCTCGTAGACTGTACCAGTTTGAGGCAAAGGGGATTTTGTTTTAGTTATTATACATTCAAATAATGTTGTTATTGCGTTTGAAAAACTCTGGGAGCCAATCTTTACTGTTTGTTCATTTCTATTGATTAATTGCTTTACACATTTCAACCAGAGATTCATCCTACATCAGTATTAATCAAGCATTTAACTAAACCTTGAATCTGGATCTCTTTGTATGGCAGTGGGACAAAATTGTGAGAAATGTCAATACTGTCAGAGTATGTCATATCTGTTTTTAACTCCAAGCACAGTGCAATTATTATTGAGACCTGACAATGATGAGACGATCTCGAATTTAGTTTGCAGTTTACATGTTTGAAGAGATGTTCAGGGTCTTTCTGTTTACACTTTTCAGATATTTATTGTTTTTTGCATTTCGTATTTTGCATACAGATGGCATAGGCGAAAAATGTGAGGACCAAAATTCAGTTCACTCCAAATTTTTTTATTTTTGTTTACAAATAATTATTTATGCAAAAGATTAATGTAAAGGACAGAAAAGTAAAGAAAATATCAGTGAGATTGTAATTGTATATTGCACTATGATTTATAATGTGTTTACATTGTTTTATAAATTGACTTTTTTATATATATATTGATTAGTAATACTACTTTTTGTGTATCTTCATTTCATTAAAAACAAATATTATGTTTGCTCTTTTAGTTTCTCAGATGTTTTCACAGTTTTCAGTCTTTTGCTTTGTGTAATAATATAAATCATTCCTGGTTGACAATGCCTGGGATTGAATCTTTAATTTATTTGAAAGTTTTAAAAGAACACAAAATGAAACCTCATTTAAAAAAGTTCACGGAGGATTTCAGACAAGTCAGGGACGTTTGTGCCACGTTGTCCTTGAGCCTAAACCCTCATAGATAAGGTGGATTTTATGTACCAGTATATACCAAGGATGAAAGAGTGTCATTACACATGCTGTACTGCTGCCACCTCTTTTATTATATTCCTTTTAGTGGCCATGATGCACAGGACAGTGTGGGATTTGCCTGACTGATCGGTGCAGTAGATAACAATTATGTGTGGCTATCACTTAGCTGCTTATTTGTGAATGTACTCACAGTAGTTTAATCACTAACTTCACTGATTGAGCTTGGATTTTTTTTTCCAGCAGGGTGACCATGATCGTTCAGAAACAATAAACGTAATGTAAGGAACTGTAAGGTGTGAGTCTTCATTTTGCACACACTGGTGTGATGAAATATTAACAACTTAGAATAACTCTGCAGAAGAAGGATCTCTTCATAATCAGTTGATTTTAATTTAAGCAGATTCAAGTCAAATGAGATATGTTTGACATGGGTAAAATTACTCTCCTTGAGCAGTGAAATTCTTTACAGAGTTATATCTGTTTTTTTCATGCTATACCTGTCCTGCGTTTGAAGCAAACGTGACAAAATATGAGCAAATCTCTGCATATTTCTTGTCTCAGGAACCAGATGATGCACCATTTTGGACTAGAGTGAATGTTTTGTCCTTCATCTTACTGACACTGATGACCCCTGTGCTGCCATTGCTGAATTTTCATTTTTTATCTTTTAGTGACATTTATTTAATGCATTCCCATATACTTTGGAACAGACAGTCACGTTCCTCTCAAGATAAGTTGTAATTTTTATGGCCTTTCAACACCATCATCTCAGCTGTACTTTGTATTTGGCTCTAAAACCATGTGTTAGCATTCTAAGACGCTGAACTATAGTGACACATTGTAGCCTGCTAACCTTCCATTAACATTTAGCTCAAAACACGAGCACAAACATGGTTGTAAGTCATTGTAACTGTTATATCTCATGAGTTTATTTGGGCTAATAAATATTCTTGGTTGCCACTCACCCCAAATAAACTTTAATAATAAACTAGGCTAGATCAAATTTAGTGGTGGATATATACTGCAATAATTATAGAAGAGATGTATGTACCGTATTTGTGAGAAGTATGCAGGCCTAATGCTTTCTTTTGATTTCACCTAAGTAGTCAGTCAGTAGAGGTAGGTAGAGCAGGTTTTCACCTTAGACGGTTGGCAAAAGTTAAGCCCTTCCTCACACAAAAGCACTTTGAGACAGTAATCCATGCCTTCATCAAATCTCGGCTGGATTACTGTAAACGCACTTTATCTAGGGGTCAGCCAGTCGTCCCTCGCACGTCTCCAGTTGGTCCAGAATGCTGCTGCTCGCCTCTTAACTGGAGGACGTAAGAGGGAGCACATAACTCCCACTCTGGCCTCCCTCCACTGGCTGCCTGTGCACTTTAGAGTTCATTTTAAGATTCTTTTATTTGCTTTTAAATCTTTAAATGGTCTCGCTCCTCCTTACCTCTCTGAGCTTCTCCACCCTTACACCTCTGCTCGGTGTCTCAGGTCAGCTGATCAGCTGCTCCTAGAGGTACCAAGGTCTAAACAGAAGCTCAGAGGGGACAGAGCTTTCTCTGTTGCTGCTCCCAAATTGTGGAATGACCTACCATTCAATATCAGACAAGCCCCCTCACTGTCCATTTTTAAAACTTGTCTTAAAACCCATTTTTATTCCTTGGCCTTTAACCCAGCATGAGACCCTGTTTTTTCTGCTTTTGTTTAGTGCTTTTATTGTTTTAATTGTTTTTATTGTTTTTAGTGTTTTTATTGTTTTTAGTGTTTTTATTGTTTTTAGTGTTTTATTGTTTTTTATTATTTTTATTGTTTTTAATAGTTTGTCTCCCCTATGTACAGCACTTTGTTTCAGCTGTGGTTGTTTTTAAAGTGCTTTATAAATAAAGTTGAGTTGAGTTGAGTTGAGTAGAGGTATTCATCACTAATAAGAAAAAAAGAGTTGGTGATACAGTATGTACAGTGCTCTCTCTCTCCGACTTTATCTGGCAACGGAAATATGACGAGCTGGTAATGAGACTAGATGATTATTAGCCAGGAGAAGTTGAATGACCGTAGGACTGTTAATCTCTCCATAACAGCAGTCGTAAGTGCCTCAACACTCTCACTTCAACCGTTTGAACCCTGTCTGACAACAGATTCATTAAAATGGATTCCTCAGGATTCACTTAGTCCCAAACAAAAGTTATTTTGTCAATCTGTTCCTGCTTCTATTTCATATCAGTACTTCTTGATAGCCTGAGCATTTACTTTGATTATTAGTATATGGACTCTATAAAAGGGTTAGGGATAGAGTTTTGGAAGGACAGTTGAGCTAAACATACTTATTGGTCTTGACTTCATGTCCATTTTATATTAAGAATGCTTCTGACAAATCTATAGGTACTAATAAA
The DNA here is from genome assembly GCF_963514085.1 of Chelon labrosus. Classification (NCBI taxonomy): domain Eukaryota; kingdom Metazoa; phylum Chordata; class Actinopteri; order Mugiliformes; family Mugilidae; genus Chelon; species Chelon labrosus. The sequence continues at coordinate 1,843,606 of NC_140350.1, read as the reverse complement.
TTGTGTGGCAGAATGACTGAAAATATGCTCTTTAAGTTGCTTTGGACAAAATAGTCTGCAGGAATGATAAAATACAGCTTGCGTTTGAAGGACAATCCTATCTCTTTGTGCCAGTTTATGTTCACTGGGAAGGAAACTACACACCCTGTCAAAGTTCACTTCTCTTAACACGCTTGCCCTGTCACCCTTTTTAACGAAAACTCTGACCTTGGTGTTTTTTTAATTATCAATACTTAAGTCTGTGAATGAATGTACAAGTTACTAACACGCTCTCATAAACATGTGAGCCACACCTGCGAGTTAGTGTAAGAGTGACTGGCAGGAGTGTAAAGACATTCACTGCTCAATCTGCTGCTGGATTCAGTGCCATGTAAAGGGGAGGAAGACAGCTTCAGCTGACATTTACAATTACAAACAGCCGACAGTTCTCTTAAACATTTAGGCTACTCGTTTATTTTTTAAGTGGAATATCTGCCTGCCATGGAGGAAGACCTTAACACCACCATTCATCCGGCGTGTTTACAGCTGCCCCCGCTGGCCATGGACGTGATAAAGCGTAAGTGACCCGCTACAACCTTTGCTGATAATGTTTCCTTAATCAGTTTGACAACAACAGCTCACTCCATCTTTGATCATATATGAGCCTCTTGTCCAAAACATAACTTAATGTCCCACAAAAAGAAATTTAATAATCTAATAGTACATGATCTTCAGTCTCCTAGTATAAGAGTAACATAAAAATATTTAAAGCAATGCGACTGGAGGAAACTGAACCGTAAAAGCTGTGCCCTTGTCCATTTTAAGTTCTTAACCAGAATAATATGTAATTTGTGCTTGTGACCTTGTCTCTGTAATCCAAATCTTTCTCTCTCCCTGTTTCCACTCTTATTGTCCTAAATCAGAACTAGATATGTTTGGATTCTGCCTGTACGGCATCCTCACCTTCATGGCCGGTGTGTGCCTGCTGATGTACCTGGAGCTGTGTGTCTATATTTATAAAAATATGCCCTACCCCAAGAAGACCACCATCATTTGGATAAACGGTGCAGCACCAGTAAGCACGCAGGCCAACTTAGATTTTATAATATGCCAGAACTAACCAGAACCAGAAAATGGAACATATAAAGCAAACCATGCTATATTAATATAAGTCTATTAATACTGCCAGTGTTGCAATTGTGTGTTTATTATGGTGTTTTTCTGGTTTAGGTCATTGCCACAATGGCTTGCTTTGGGATGTGGATACCAAGGGCAGTCATGATCACCGACATGACGTCTAACTGGTGTGTTTTCAATAAATCAGTGCAAAGTTATTTTCTCACACATTAAATTGTTTCTTTCTGTGATTGTTCGAAAGAGGTATCACATTGACAATGTTTTGTCCAGATTCCAGGATAAATAGTGATAAATTGTACCAGCTTGTCACTTTTGTGAGGTAAAGCAAAGGCTATTGTTTCTCTCGGGCAGAAGAGTAAAAGCAAAGCCTTGTGGGAGCTGAACAACATTTTTCTATTTTCTATTTTTTATCTTAAAGCTGCCTTGTAAACAGTAGCTAGGTCCCACATTGCTGTGAACTTACTACATCTGTTATCTTGTCTGACAGATCTGCTGTATCTTTTTCTTACTAGGCAGACAATCACTGGAAATAAGCCTAACATGAATGTTAAAAGCCGTGCAGCTATTCTCCTGGAGATCACTGCATAGTTTAACCTCTTGATGAATCATTACACACACATTGCTACACAGAAAACAGACAGTGATGTCATATTTTAACAAGCAAGCACTGATTTGAAACACATAAAGGTTGCACACTTGAAGACCACAGGGAAAATTAGCTTTTTCAGTTTAAGTAACAACAACAACAAAAATCAGTAGATGATATTCTTTTGCGGTGCATGTGAATCCTTAGCATCAGAAACTGCCTCTTTTAGCTTTTTGACAACTCTCTCATGCAAAATTCCTTCAGTGGCAAGATGTTTGAGGGTTTTTTTTGCATGGCTTTTATGTTCCAGTTTAATGCCTTCACAATTTCTTCAAGCACTATTTGAGTTTCAGTGAGTGAAAGCTGCACAGTTCTTGGGGCAGTGCAGCAACCCGAACTAGCACATTTCCATCACCATGCTTTACAGCTGGTATGAGGTTCTCCTGAGCGTTTATTGTCCCATAGCCAACCATCTTTATCTTTGATTTTTCTGTCTTGAGCATATTATTCTAAAAGACTTGTTCTTTTCCCATATGTTCACTGGCAAACTAGTTTTGCTGTAACGTTCTTTTTGGAGAGCAACGGCTTTTATCTGGCTCTCTATTAGGTCAAATTTGTTAAATCTCTTCCTGGCTGCAGGCTCATGCACTGTGACGCCAAGGTTTACCTGCTGAACCGGTGATGGTATTGTGGGGTTTTCGGAGACTTCCATAAACAAATCTGCTCTTGGGCTGAACTTGGTGGGGTGGCCAGTAATGAATAAACTGTCATTTAAGATCTACAGTACCTGTAGGTAATTTTTCTCCCAGTCAAATTATTTCTTTAAACTAATATAGAGATTTTTTAAAAATTTCTTGATGGATTCACAGGCATCCTAATGTTTTATGTATTTATTCATTTATTTATTTTTCTTTTGTTTGGGTATGTCACCTTAATCTGATTAAAAGATAATTAAATATTAGCTTGTCTAGTATAAATAAAATGCACATCTGTATAGGATCTTTTTACCTGCACCTGCTACTATGTTAAATTTGGTATTTGGCTATAAACGCTAAATCTATTTTTGCTGCCTGTAAATACTATGAGGCCTAACCTCTGTTTCTGTCTGTAGCTATTTTGCGATTGTGGTGTACAAGGTCTTGATGCTGATTGTCCAGGAATTTGGGGGCAGCAGTGATTTTGTGGATCGGTTTTCTGGTAAAAAGTTCAAGATCAGCACAGGACCATGCTGCTGCTGCTGCCTCTGTTTACCTCGTGTGCCCATGTCACGGTCAGTATCCCTTTATGTACAAATATGTAAATATTTTTTGTACATAACATATTTGTCTGCCGTATTCTATTTTTTTTGTATCTTTTTGCATCTTGCACTGTTGTTCCCTGCCACTGTAACACCCTAATTTCCCCACGGGGATGAATAAAGTCCTATCTTATCTTATCTTATCTTAAATACAGCCTGGATATTACTTCTGGCTTTAAAAACTGAGCTTTTTAAGTTAACCTAACCCCACTCTTATTCACATTCATTATTTACTTTCTATGTGACCACACATTGTCGTATGACTGCATGCATTTATAACACTGGTCTTTTTTTGCTTTGGGATTATTCAGGCGAATGTTATTCATCCTGAAGTTAGGTGCTCTTCAGTATTCCATCTTGAAAACGGTGCTTTCTGTCGTCTCCGTAATACTGTGGACAAATGGCAATTTTGATCTTTCTGATGTAAGTCTTTCAGATATTTTCAGATATGTGTGTCAAGTGTTAAGGGAACATTGCATCAATTATTTTTTTTTTCTTTACTATTTTCAGCTAGAGATCACTGGTACAGCCATTTGGATTAACCCATTCGTTGGTGTTCTCACCATCGTCTCCCTTTGGCCTGTTGGCATCATCTTTATGAACACTAACAACCTTTTACGCAGCCTCAGTATTGTACCCAAGTATGCTATGTACCAAGTAAGTCATGTAACATCATCAGTTTGTATCATAAGATTCCACATGTACACTTTAGTCAGATATGTGTATCTATGACAGATGTATGTTTATCTTGCTGTTCTCTTCTCTTCTCTCTTTGCTGTTCTCTTCTCTCTTTCTTCTGTCTGTACCCGGCTGGCCTTAGGCAGATGGGTCCCTCCATATGAGCTGGGTTCTGCTTGAGGTTTCTTCCTGTTAAAAGGGAGTTTTTCCTTGCCACCGTTGCCTTCAGGCTTGCTCTGGGGGTTTCAGGCCGGGTTTTTGTAAAGCGTCTTGAGACGATTTGTATTGTTATTGACGCTATATAAATAAAATTGAATTGAATTGAATTGAAAGTCTGCACAATAAGCTTCACTGCGCTGTCAGTTAAAAAATTTAAATGCTTCACGTTACAGTTTAACAGAATAAAACTACATCTGAAATGTAGTCCTAAACCCCCACTCTTCCTAAGTTATCATATTTAGACATGCCATGTGTGCTATGCACTGTGTGACTGATCAAACATTGCGTTTCTTCTTAGCTAGTACTTGTACTGAGTCAGCTGCAGACATCAATCATTAACATCCTGGCCTTGGATGGAACCATCGCCTGCTCGCCTCCCTTCTCTTCTCAGGCTCGTGGATCCAGTAAGAAACGTCTCTGAGTGACTTTTAGCATCCGCAGCTCATGACTAAAATTAAATTAATACTGTGTCTCTTTCCTACAGTGCTGAGTCAGCAGATAATGATCATGGAGATGTTCATCATCACTCTGTTCACTCGGTATTTGTATCGTCGTAGATATGATACAATTCCCAGTGAAGCACAAGACAACGACCAGAACAGGAAAGTTGCCCTGCAGGCTGCTCTCATAGAGCATGATGTCTAAAAAAAGGAAACAGTGAATCAGGGGAAGTCAACACTTAACTGATGCATAAGATCAAAAGTTAGTCATTTTATGGTCAAACTTTAGTTCACCATTTTTTTATTGGATCCATTGACTACTTTGTTGACTTTCAGAGCTGTGTTTTATATTTTTCACAGTGAACTGATATTTAATGTCTTTACTGTGTGGGGGAGACAAATCTACAATCTACTTTCTAGTTTTCAAGAAAATGTTTTTTTTTTCTTTTTTTTTTTTTTTACAGTTACCATTGAACAAGAAATTTATTCTAGACAGAGATTTTGGCTTTTAATGATCTTTCTTTTTTCATGTTTATACTTAGAGTAAGAATTAAAAGTCATGCCTCTCCCTTACACTTGACTGGAGGCTGAGAGTTTACAGTAAATAAAGAACCATGGCCTATTAGCTTAGCGTAAACATTGGAAACACCTAGTTGGTCTCTGTCTGAAGATATTATCATCTAGCTAGCAAATCATGTAAGGCTCACTAATTAACACGTTCCCATTTCTTTAATTTGTACAAAAACCAAAAAAAGTGTTAAAAAATATGCTGTGGCCGTGCAAGACTGATTATACTGTTGATATGCATGTCATACTGGAACAAGTATACAAAGGGTGAATATTTGCAAATTCAGCAAAGGGGTACTTAGGACTGTGAGTATGCAGGATTATGAAAAACCCTTTTACATTTACGTATAGGAAAGTAAATAAAAACACATATTTATTATTATTAATGTGTCATAAGAGAGAGATGCACATACTGTACATATTGCCATTTATGTGTGGGCTATGGCATCTGATGTATTTGTTGTTTTTGGAAAGTAATTACTGACTCAGTATTCAGTTTATTTTTATTTATGCACCCAAGTTGCTTTTGTTCTAAGAAACATACCATAAACACTTAATAAAGAGGCATTTATACTTTTATTATTATGATTATTAATTGATTACACTTTTAGCTTCAATGCATTTATTACTGAAGATCACATACATTTTCTATCCCTGCTGCAGTAATGTAAGCCCCCTCTAAAAACAGACCAGTGCTTACATAAACATTTTGTTAAAAACTTCAAACCTGGAGAAATAACCAGCCTTGTTCAAAGACTGCTGAAACCACTTGCACAAACACAGACTTACTTGGGCCAGGGAAAATATGTGGATGAGACAGCAGCTTTATTTTCAGACATTGTGCTAAGCTGCACCTCATGTTGATTCTCCAGCAACCACAAGAGGCCGCACTTGTTCCATGGCCACATCTCATTCATTGGCCCATATATATATATGAAATATATTCATATTCATTCATGGCTTGGCTTCATTTTCTTCAGGACTGCTGTTGACTCTGAAGTTCAAAAGGTCATTTCCACAAACAAACTGATTGCTTTAAAGTAAATTACAGCAGAAACATTCTAAACATTATCCTTTACACTTTTTTCTTTGCTATAATATGGAGTACACTCATTTTTAAATAAAAGAAACTGGAAAATAATGTGCATACATGTATATAGGTTGATATGCTAATTATCTCCATAAGCTTGAATTTAACATTGCTTGTTTTCAATAATTTTTTGAAAAGAGTTTTATACAATTTTATCAGATTGGAGTGTGTACGTTGCTGCAATAGAGTAAATGTGAATAAAATACCTGTTTATTTACAATAGTGCTTTGATCTAGACGAGATGTTTATATAAAGACAGAATTCAAAATCTGGCCTTATTAATGGAGCATTTGTCTTTGCTGTTTATGTAAACAGAGTCATCAGACAGAGAGGAAGAGAAAGCTGTGTTCAGGGTGGGTTGATGACAGCCCCTGGCTCTGCAATACTGACGAAAGCTGCTTAGCTCCTCAGTTGCTATGGCAACCAGGGAGTGCAGCCAGACAAAAAAAACGAGGCAAAGGGGAGGGGCTTTCAAGGGAGAAATAGAAGAGAAAGGGCTGGATGGAAGAGAGAGACAGAGGGAGGGATACAGACAACTAATAAAGAAACGCACTGAGAGCAGCAGAGGTAGTGAACGGCTAAGGCTAAGATAAGGGTCTGGATATAAATGCTCCATCCATTGCTCGGGGAATAATAACAGCAGCAAGAGACACAAGGATTTCTTATCCACAGAGAGAAGATGGATGTACAAACGGAGAACATGGACCCTCCGCCTGGTGAATCGCAGTCAAGTGGAAAAATCAGAAAAGGATTCAAGTTGTTTGGCAAACGCAAGACAGGTAACATCTTTTCTATTCGAAGCAAAGGGAGTGGAAACAACAAGTCACCTGTTATTAGGAGCAAAACCCTTGAAGAATTATCAGGGACTCCTGCACCAGATTCAGTGCAGGAGTGGGACATGGAAAAGGGACATGAGGTGAGTCAAGGAGAAAGAGAACAGACAGAGGAGGAGCCAGCGGGTGAAGATGGCGTTCTGGCTGCCGCCCATGCTCGCGCCTCCATTTCTTCAGCCAGCTCAGCCAAGTCCCTCACCTTCCTGTCACTACTGAGGGGTGGCCGAAGAGGAGTGGGGGACCGCAGAGTTCACACTGTGTCCCAGCCCACGAGCAGGCAAAGACGTGGGCTGAAGGGTCTCTTTGGCAATGTTAAGTTCCGATCAAAAGATAAAGAGGACAAGGAGGAAGCCCCTCTAAGCCCACTTCTCACGTCATCCCGTGCCAACAGTGTGGAAATTATCAAAGAGGACCTCACCCTCACACCCAAGTCCCACCCTCGCTCTCTGGAGAGCCCTGAGACAGAAAGGTGCGAGCCAGACAGGACCTCACCAACTCAGGACAGTACGGCTACATCCCCAACAGACACCACACCTCCAAAGGTGACAGCAGACGGCGTGAGTAGAACTAATGAGCATGTACCACCTTTGCTCACCTCTGCACCACCAATGATACCTGGTGAATCCAGCCTGAGCTCCTTGCTGGCAGACATCTCCTCTCTCCTGACCTTTGACTCCATCTCAGGGGGTGGAGATATCATGGCTGATGTGGAGGCAGAATGGGGAAAAGCCAGCAGTACTATCAATGCTGTGGTAACTGAAGTCACGCCATCATCCACATCTCTCTTCTCCAAACCCATCGTCTCCTCTCCTCTGACTTCTACAGCTGTCTGCACTGCTGCTACAGCAAAACCCTCTCCTGTAGCCATCCCCACAACAGCGTTGTCCCAATCCTTGACTTCTCTGACAAAGACAACTTCAACCTCTTACCCCATTTCCAAGCCGAGCACTATCATCACTACTTTGACCAAATCCTCCACTTTGACTACCCATTCAGTCACATTGACCTCAGACTCTAGTCCAGCCCCTGAGCCTTTTACCAGCATTAAAATGAAATCAACTCCTGAACCCACTGGAACGAAAGCTTCAATGCCTCCTGTAACATTAACAAGCTGTTCAGCTCCAATAATGTCTTCCCCTTTGACAACAATGAAACCCGCAGCAACCTCCAGCTTTACAACTACCACAGCTCCTCCGAACACCCCGGCCACTATAGTCAAAGCTCCTTCAGTTAGCCCAAATCTTAACTCTACGGTTTGCAAACTGGCTTCAGAGATTTCTGCATCTCCTCAAACTATTGCTGCTATAAGTAAACCTGATCCTGTAGCTTCTTCACCTCCAGCATTAGTGAAAACTCCATCAGTAACCCATAGCGCCCCCATCCCTGTTGCTGTTACTCAACCTCCATCTGCTAAATTTGATTCAGCTAGCAGTTTGAACATCCAAACGTCCACTTCCTACAAACCCTTTCTAAGCTCGGCTACAGGAGAACCTAAAGCCCAAGTGACTGTATCACCAGCCTGTACAGTGACAACCAAACCATCTCCTCCTGCACCTGTAATTCTCTCCAAGATGACGACCGTTTCCACATCAACTACAACTGCAGGCTTCACTTCAGCAGTAATTAGCAAGCCTGTACTTACCACTACTCCAATGGACCTAAATAACCCCCCTCCCTCACTTGTAACTGTTCCAGATCTTTGTCTTCCTGCTTCCTTGACTGCCACAACTAAAACCCACCCCACCCCTGTATTAGTCCCATCTCCATCTTCAACTTCTTCAGGTACGTTTCCTCCCACACCTAAACCCACTGCACCAGTCTCTTTAGATAAGGTTCCCCTAACTCCCAGACCAAGTCCGGCCCCTGTTGTTTCTACAACATCCCCAACACCTACCACTCTGGGCCAGATCCTAGAACCTCAATCTAAAGCCCCTCCTGCTCTTACTCAAGCACTAATTTCTGTATCTACAAATCCGCCGGTTCAAATGCAAGTTTCTCAATCTAAAGTCCCTCCCATTGTTGATCAGACCCCAGTTTCTGTATCGAAAGCCCCAGCTGCTCCTGCTCAGATCCCAGTTTCTGTATCTAAAACCCCACCTGCTCCAGCTCAGATCCCAGTTTCTGTATCTAAAACCCCACCTGTTCCCGCTCAGATCCCAGTTTCTGTATCTAGTACCCCTAATGCTCCTGCTCAGATCCCAGTTTCTGTATCTAAAACCCCACCTGCTCCCGCTCAGATCCCAGTTTCTGTATCTAGTACCCCTCATGCTCCTGCTCAGATCCCAGTTTCTGTATCTAGTACCCCTCATGCTCCTGCTCAGATCCCAGTTTCTGTATCTAAGACTCCTGCTCCTGTTCACGTTCCAGTTTCTGTATCTACAGACCCTCCTGTCTCTGTTTGTATTCCTACTTCTGTTTCTAAAGACCTTCCTGCACCTAAAACTGACCCTTGCCCCATCATCTCTCATTCTCCTATACCTGCACCTTGCCCAAGTGAAGCTCCACCCACTGCCAAGATGAGGGGAAGTGGACTGACAACAGTGAACTGGCAACAAGCTAATCCAAATAGCACAAGTGGGCAGGGAGTTCAAGCAGAGTTATCCAAAACAGAACTGCCAGAATCACAAACAAGCCTCCAGGGCCACTCCAGAGAAAAGAGGACACCACAAGTAAAGGCATCAGGACTTAGCAAAATACCTGTAGTAGGAGGAAGCAGAGTGGGCAAGCTACCAGTGCGGGACAGCCAGCACGCTGATGATGAGATGATAAGCAGGGACCCACCTACTCCTGTAGAAGAGAGGGCCCATTTCAACTCACATGATGCCGGGAGCAAAGATAAAATCAGTGCTGTTGAGGCAAATGCACCCACCTCAAAACACACCCAGGAGGAAAGTCAGCAGCTTCAACATCCGAGAGTCCTTACCAGTTTACCGCGTGACTCAAAGATCCCCGTGAAACATGGCGTACAGTCTCACCCTGCCTCCCAAATCCCTCAGACTAAAGAACCCCCTCGCACCAAGATACCTGTGTCCAAGGTTCCTGTCCGCAGGGTTGGTAACAAACCTCCAGCTACAGGTGGCAGCACTCAAATAAGAAAATAAAACAATGGAGTGAATCAGTTATGGATACAGATTAAGGCTCTGACTGCAACATCTTCTTCCAATATTGAAATGTTTTTAAATTCAAATTTTTGGCTTGTCTCTCTGTCATCTCTTCACTACACCATAAGCAACAATAACAGAGTCAAGAAGGCTGACAGCACTCAAGCACAAAACATCTCCGCAGGGAGTCAAGGTAACTGGCTTGGCCCTTTGGTGCCGAGCCAACTGGACATGCACTCAGGAAAGGTTGATGGTCACACTTGAACACACAGATGCATCAGTGACTGTGGATAAGCTAGAAGGAAACGTTCGTCTGGGAAAACAGTCACATACACACAACATGGGCGAGTGCCTTTCTAAGGGTGCTTTTCCTACCAACTGTCAAAATGTATTCAGTCTTTTCTACAGTACTTTTATCTTTTGTTACTCCCACTTTTGTAAGAACTCTCAAGTCTTTTTGTCTTTCTTTCCAGCAAGTCTCTTTGATAACAACCGGTCCCTTTACCTTTTTATTTATGTCAGGAGATGAACCGCAGGAGCTCTATAAATAAATGCAATGACCAAATTTACATTCCACACCTATCTCTGGATGTATGTAGCAGAAAACGTGCCAATAATTTTTGCACAAGATGTTGAACTGTACAGAGCCTGAGTGTCCGCCTGCTCATATGTAACAATATCAGATCTCACTGTGAACTATTGGAGGGACTGTACGTTTTGAAGGGGGGATGGAAATAACAACATGGACGGTGGACAGTAGACAGTAGCCATTTTGAATGGCACTGTGGACATTTGAGCAAGACAGAGCGGTGAGATGAGATCTCCAGCTTGTACACGGCACATCTTTATCCATATCCCAATTATACTCAGATGATAACGTTATCTTTGTGTAGAGATTTGTCTATGTTTTTCTGTTTCATATTTAATCAATAAACAATATGACTACTTAGCAAAACAAGATCTGTTTAAGTTGTGAATTATATCCTGTTCTATATTTTCAGCAAACAGATCAGACAAATAAGGAATAATGTACTGGTTTTCTGTCATCTAGGTTAAAGCTAGATGACAGACAAAGATAAAGAATCAAAGTAAAGAGGATGAAAAAACACCTTATATTGTTACTGTCTAATTGCTACAGTAGCTCACCATCTTACTACAACCCAGGCTCAGATTGTCCTCACAGAAACCTCATTCCAACATCATCCACACTCCAAGCTCACTGACCCGAATAGTGAGCACATGAATGTCAGTAAAGCCCGGCCAATCAGCTGCCAGCGAAAACGCTTAACATGCGTACCTCATTATCAGGAAAAGGGTTTGGGAATGTGTGTCATTGCTATTCTTGGTGTAAAATGCACATCATGGATCTGCTGAATTATTCCCTGAGACTGAGTGGATGATCTGCTTTGAACGCAAATTTAATATCGCTGCAGAAAAGCACAAGCGCATGCTTAACAGAAAAGGCTGGAGTGAAAATAAACGAAAAATAATGCTGGAACGCTATTATTGCTGGGAGGAGAAAGTTTAAAAATGCAAAGCTGATCTGAGTCATGTGGTAATGATAAGAGAAGTCTGGTGTTAGGAATAAGGAGTAAAGGACAAAGGGTGAATGTTTGTTTAGCAAAAAGGATTTTTTTCTGAGGTGACACAAAAAGGTCTCTGTGCGTTTCATGAAGCCAAAGGCTGCAAGCTAAGAAGAGAGGACGATCGTTTACTGGGAAAAACACGAGGATTGCACCGCATCAGGTGCTGATACACACTACAGAGGGCAACACCATTTTTTTCTGGGAAAAGAACAGTTTCCCCCTGAGGCTCGGACACAACACATGGTTGCCCAGTGGTAACACCTGCAATCTGAGATTAAAGCGTTTAAAAAAATCTTAAACAGCTTGTAGGTTTATAATGAGGTTTGCTAGAGCAGAGATCAGGAATAAGGGCTCACATTGTTCCACAGTGTGATAAATTACATTGCGCTCTCCGTTACATTAAAATGCTGATGTGAATATGATTGAGGCCGTTTTATAGAGGGAAACGAAAAGAGACATATTCAGTGAAAGCTGCCTTTTGTCAGCAACCATTCACATGATTACCCAGCAATGTGTCTTTCATGCTTATGGTGACAACAGCCTTGAGAGCAGCACAACCACAGAACGTGGAATAAACTTTTGAGCTATACTGCATAAGCTGTCTGAGAGCACCTTTGTTTAGTGTTTGTGTGTTTCCCTGCAGACAGTCTTGCCATCTTTAAGGCCAGCCCCTCGCCCCAAATATGTTACACAAATTACAGCACCCATAATGAACTGTGGCCACCCTTGCTCTCTTTGGTCTGTATGTGTTTGTGTGTGTTTCAGCCTCTGGAGAGACGATGTGCCTATTTAGAACCTAATTTAGCATGCTTCATTCTGTGTTTCCATGCCAACCCCACTAGGTCAACCAATGAAAGACTGTGAGTGTCTGGAGGAGGAGTTTAAAACATGAGTGCCTTAATGAGCACACATACACTACATAGGAGCAGATTACACAATTTCAAATGTAATTATTGAATTATTTAGTGTTTCACAATAATGCATCACTGTAAATTTGTGGCACATTTTAGAGACCAATCAGTTTGTTTTTAATCCAGATAATTGTCAGAAATTTTGTAATTGTCAGAAAATGCTGCCATGATTTTGGTATTTACTGATCAAAGTTCAAGTCTACGTACATAGGATAATTTGATAAAAGATATTTGATCACACACCTGAATAGGACTACACTGTGGGTCTGGAGCTGCATGTGTCCCTTCAGCTCCCTGTAGATTTAACATCAAATAACGTGGAAATAATGTTATTCATTCATTCAGGAACCGCTTGTTCCTGTTAAGGGTCGCGGGGTCTGCTGGAGCCTATCCCAGCTGTCATCGGGCGAGAGGCGGGGTACACCCTGGACAGGTCTCCAGTCTATCGCAGGGCTAACACAGAGAGACAGACAACCATTCACACTCACAACCACTCACACTCGCATGCACACCTACGGCCAAGTTGGAAATAATGTTATTTTTATTTCATTTAATTGTTGGCTGTGATATTTTTCACAGAGAAGGAACACCTCTTATCTTGGAGTTTGAGGTGATCCTGTGATTCTAGAATAAGATAAAAAGTTTTAATATTTCTTCAATTAAATATGTGTGTTACATTCTATTGCTGCCTGTATCCCCAGCCTTTATGGACACAAAACACATGTAAGAACTGTTATCAAATCATCTGTTCTCTCAAATATGTTTGTGTCTCCAGGTGAATTTTTGTGGTGGGAGAGGGGGAAAAATGACTCCTTTGACAGTAAAGGTTGCAGGCCCCCGCACTATACAACAAGACCAATTTAGGTCTATTTTAATCAATGAATTTCCATGGCAATACGTTCAGGTGAAACATAGTGTTTGTGTCCAAAAGACAAAATAAACATACTGAAGAATATTCATGATCTGAATCATTTATTAATGACACATGTTGAGTATAAAAATCTGCTGTATAGAGTCAACTGGAATCCAAATATGTATATATACAAAATATAAAATACTAAATGTATTCAATATATATAATGCAGACATTTGTTTTGTGTCAAAGCTTATGTCTCATACGGTGCACAACAGCGTGAGGATGAGATGTTTACCTGACAAACAACTCACAGAGAAGCATCCAGCAAATGCACCTACTCATCTGTAACACTGTCAGCTCTGCAGCCTGATCTGCACCCTACAGGAGTAAGCCAACACTCAGCCAGCAAAGGATACACAGCGAGCCCTGCAGTCTCTAAAACAACAGTCACTTACTGTTGATGTAATCTTTCATCAGATACATTCAGGTTGTTGAAAAGAATATACAAATATATGCAGTAGAACACATTTAAAATATAATTATGAAAAATATTAAGTTTTCAAGATTATAAGTGTGTTTAGATTTTTTTCTTTCAAAAGCAAATCTAATACTTAATATACTTGTGCTTATAAACACACACATTTGAAATTTAAGAAATAAAAATGTAGATACTTAATGTAGAGTATCTTTTCTTCTATATTTTTAAGCCGATCAGGCATAACATTATGACCACCTGCCTATTATTGTGAATGTCTCCCTCGTGTCTCCAAAACAGTTCTCATCAGAGAATGGACATGGGCCTTCTGAGGTTGTCCTGTGGTGTCTGGCAACAGAATGTTGTTAGTGGATGCTTATGGGTTGAGGGGAGGGGCCTCTGTTGATCATCCCACAGATACTTGATCAGTTTGGGATCTAGTGAATTTAGAGGCCAGGTCAACACCTTGTGCTGTTCTTCATGTTTTTTGAGTTGTTCCTAAACCATTTTTGTGTGTGTGTGTGTGTCAGGCTGCATCCTGCTGGGGATGGCTTCTGCCATCAAGGAGTGTCATTGCTATGTGGTGGTGGTGTCTGGTCTGGTCTAGGTGGGTGATACATGTCTAAGTAACATCCACATAAATGCCAGGTCCAAAAGTTTCAGAACATCGCATTGTCACAAGATGGTCAATGGGTTTTATTTCTCCTGTCAGTGGTTTTAATGTTATGCCTGATCTGTGAATACTGTGCGTGTGTACGTGCCAAACAGACAGCATTACGTCATTCCAATGTATTAACTGTGCACTGAGGACCTCTGCTGGTGAATACACAAAATGAAATGCTTTAGTGTTATGGAACATGTGGGTTATGCGGTACATACTGCACAGCATCACTGCTGCACAACATGGCCTCATCAGAGCAGGCCCGCAGCGTCTACTACAGACAGAGGGAGCTAGCTGCACAGTGGTCGGCATGAAACACAGTACCATTGTGATCTGGGCAATTTTCTAATTCTATGAGCAGAACAGTTCAAAATACATTGTAACAAAATGTAAAAAAATCCTAAAAGTGCCTGTAATAACGTCCCTTTGTTAATTAAATAAGCATGTGTGAGGAAATTTAATTTCCCTGCAATGAAAGTGATAGAAATGTATCGTATCTGGTTTGAAGGAATACAAATGGCAGCCATTCAGCCCTGCTTTAGATAAGCAGACAATCTCAGCTTATGCTGGTAGTCTGGCAGCAGCAATCAAATTGAATTAAATCATATAGAATTTAAAGCACTACTTTCATTTGAATATTATGAATAGTTAGTGACAATATTGAAATATAAAATCTCAGCTAAACTAAAAAAGAGGCCAGCAAAAGAGATTATCTTATCAGGGTAAAAGGGCAGTCATAATTACATTCAGAGGAAATACATTTTAATGAGATAAAGAAAGACTAAGAGATGCAGTCCAACTGGAAGAGGACGGAGGCGGAAGAAGATGAAGGCATATAAAGAGGTGGACATGTCAAATTGAAACATTATAAAAAGGCTAGAGTTTGTAAAAAGCTGCAAGACAGATATTCATCTGTTTGAGAGAAGCATCATCAGTCTGTAGCGTAGGTTAGAAAATAGCAGATGCTACATTTTTGATCATATAGAATCTTCCCTGATTCAGTTTTCACAGAACACAGCCACACATGACAGGAAGAGGTTGTGCATTGATTTTATATTGGGATGGAAAACGTGACCACCAAAACCGCTAAATAGCTTAATTTTGAAATCTGTATATCCATTTTTTAATCTGTTTATACATGATTACATTATACACGTATAGTGTGCATTTGAGCACGTCATCTTGATGCTACAAATGTAAACAGAAGCTAATCTTTGTTGACCTGATCCATCTTGGCCCTACACGACATGTGTATGCTGTCACATGTGTTTGCTGTTATACCATGAAATGCATGTGTCCTTCGGCACCCGTTACAATAACATCCATCCAGATACGCATGGCCTCAGGAGAAGGAGCCACCATGTAGTACACCCGATCGTGGGTCTTCACACTAAAGGTCAGTGATGGGTTGGGGCTCTTGTGTGAGGAGGGGTGTAATTTTGAGGAAAAAAAGAAAAATATTTGTGAGTAACTGAGAGGGAAGCAGGATAAAGAGATGCAGTGTGGGAGAGAGAAAAGCAGAGACAAACATAGGTAAATATTTAAAAAAAAGTTGAGCCACATGTTAAAAGACACAGACCCATGACTTACTTTGTGTGCATTCTTTAAATGGTCATAGTACACCTCCTCTATGGCTTGGAAATAAATGACGCCTTTCATCTTGGTCTCATGCTTGTCTGCAGCGGAGAATATAAACAGAGCTCTGATCAAAGCTCCTTCTCAGCGTCCAAAGTATTCTGGCATATTCTTCAAAGTGACCTCACTGTTGCAGTCGCTTTGTCTCATATGTGAAGCTGCACATCAACAACTCAACCGAGAGAAGGAAGGACTCACCTGCGTAATATGTGAGGGTCCTGCGATTCTGGTCGAACACAAACCAGCGTTTCTTCCACGTCTTGATTTTGCCTCCCATTTTGACCAGGAATCCTCGACAGGTTTTATCAGTGATGGCCAGGTGGAAGCAGGCATCAGGGTTGTGTCCAGCCGCCTCGATGTGGCCATGAAGATCAAAGTCGTCTTTTCTTACAGGGAGGTAGCGAGTCAACAGCCGGGACTATGGAAAAAGCAATGAAATGAAAAGAAAGATGTCAGCGTTTTAGTGCTCTGTTTATTTACACAAACTTAATAGGGAAGACAACCATCACCGTTATCATGAGTTTAAATACCTGGGATCTCTGTTTCTCTCTGAGCTTCACTTCTCTCTCTACGAGTTTCTGTCTCCTACTTGTCTCCTCCTGCAGCCGTTTCTCCAGGTCCTCCCTTCTTCTTCGCTCATCCTCCAGAGCCTGCCTACGTATCTCCATCTCCCGCTCCTGCACATGTGAATTACATCCGCTGTCAAACCCACACAGCCATATGCGCAGTAAATTGTTTAGGTTGGGCTCATTACACGATGCTCAAGGAGTCTTTGTTTCTCAGCCTGTGCCTCCCGGAGTAAACGCTCCATCTCCTCAATCTTGGCCATGTTGGATGTGCTGGCGCTGATCAAAAATGGAAATAGTTGTCAAGCACATGAAGAACTTGATTTCTCCAGTTGGTTGAGTATGTATCATAACCTACTACAGCAAATAAATCTAGCTGACAAAAATAATTGCATGTACTGCATGTAATTTTGCAAGAAATAAGTTGACTCAAATAACACTAAGGTGGGCATGGACATGACAAGTGTCAGTGCCATAAACATGACATGACATCATTTGTATGTAATTGTCAATATGAAAACAACTAAATACCATGTAAATATATGTGTCTCTCATCTAACAAAGAACATTACAGACTCATTAAACAGCTCTTCAGAAAAAACTTCTGCAACTGCTATTTTACTTGTTCTTCAAAACTCTTCGTCATCGTGGTTCCTCTCTAACCTGGAGATGTTATCTGGAGAGCAGGCAGAAAAGCTGGTCTCCAGGCTGTCAGAGCTGTCCACACTGACGGTGTCCGAGGCCTGGCTGTTGTCCGGGTATGAGAACATAGAGCCCATGAACACGTTGGGCTCGGAGACCATTCTGCTGCAAAAATCACTTTGTCTCTGCCTGTCTTCGTTCATGTGTGCATGGCTGTTACCTGCTGACAGAGTAAAATATTACAAATACAAACTGGGAACACTCTCAGCATGAATGATCTAGTGTCCCAGTACCAAAGCACAAGAACAAAACTGCAATTTATTAAGTAGCTGGCCAAAAAATATAGCACATTGTAATGATAATTCGATAAAAAATAGTGATCCAGCGATCTAGAGAAAGAAAAGGGTATTCAATCTGAGCCAACACAATAGGAATGGTGTTTAGATTTAATAACTTAGATTACTAAAATGTTGAATTTCAGTCTACTGTATGATGCTGTGTTATTTTCATGTTAGTTTGCATTTTGCAAGAAAAAGCATAAATATGCAAAACATGTACTGACATATACTGCTTCAGGAAAATGTTACTGTCTAACAAACATTCCCATCTAAAGACATTTCCCACTGGACCTATGAAATGAAACACATACAGCTCACAAATTAAGGATTAAGTAACGCCTTTTCCAGTATTGAAGTTTACATTTTTTCATCATGCAGTTCAAACAGTTCATTTGTCTCAAAGTAACAAAATTCCAATCTTGCACAATGTACCACACTTCTGGCAAGACAAACCCTCAGAGCCTGGTATCAGATTTGGACTAAATGTAGGTTCCTTTGTGCATAACCATAGATAATTCCATCACTACAGCTTTTCCTGCCTTCAAACAGGCACACAGCCTGAGGTTTAGAGCTGCTCACGCTACTACTACCGTCACTCAATTTGATGCAGACAAGATGCGAAAGTCTGGTACTCTGACTCACTCTTGGGCGGGCGGCGGGTGTTGATCTCCCGAGGGGAAAATGTGAAGCTTTGTGGGATAACACTGCCACAGCTGGAACTTTGGGACAAAGGCAGGTGAGCCTGGGAAAGAGACAACAGCACATACAGTATGCTGTTCAGGACTAGGTTCTGCAACCGTCATGAGCTGGATGGGTGTTGCAAGCCAGACTGAAACTAAGAATTCTTGTGTGGGTGAGTCATTCTCAAGAGGCAAAATGTTTTTTAGGCACTTATAGGGCAATGAAATTCCCACTTACGCAAGCCAGAATATGAAAAACGTAGTGGCTTTATAGCATCATTTATATAAGATACTAGTTACTAGCTTTACTTGTAGCATTTCTATTAGCAGGTTGGCTACATAGCATCCAGCCATTGTTTCTGAACAAGATTACCGCTCCTACTGTGTTTATAGACCCACAAAATATGAGAAAAGACCCCACTCCTTTTTTTTTCATGTGGCATCAGATCCTTTTTTAATAAAAAGTAGTGACCTTTGGAGGAAGCGTGCGTCCCAGAGATCTGCCGTAAGAGGTGAGGAGCTGCTGGCTCCTCTTATGGGACAGGCTGTCACTTGGGTGGGAAGAGTTTTCTTTGCTGCTTCTTCTCCTTTCCTTGAGGGAATGCAAGTGCTGCAGTGATCCCAGAAATCAAAAGACCCATATGCTCAGACTTTGGCCATTCATAATGATGAACTTTGTTTACAGACAGAGGGGAACTCTACTGGTGGATATGTAAAGTATGACTGCACTCTTACAGCTGCTGATTCCTACCTCTTTTATGGTGACAGGGTTGTTAGTAAAGGTTTGCCCCTCAGACAGCTCTGCATACTTTCCTTCCAACGACACCAGTTTCTCTCTCTCCTGCAGACATCAGACACACTTTAAGTAAATAAAATGAAATATTTTTTAAATATCAGAATGCAGATAGTTTTCTTACCTTTTGGAGCATAATGAGCAAATTGTTTTTCTCTTTTTGGAAATTCTCTCGTTCTTGCTGAGCCTGTAAAGTGATCTGTGAGGACTGTTTCTTCAGTGTCATGAGTCTTTCCTATGAGAAAAAAACAGTGCTACATCAGTATACAATATTGGTTAACTTTGACAATGTGCAAGACAAAATGATTGTGTCAAGTTAGATACAGGAGAGATGTGTGGTATTTTTAAGCAGTGGCAGAGTGAACAAGATTGTAATTTAAATAATAGGGAAAATTACATTTTTTTGTGTGTGATTTGAGATGACATCTTCTTTATACATAAATCTAATACAGTCCCCTCTCTGGTTTTACACTCAAGTGAAAAATCAATTAATGTGTTAGATCCGTGTCACATGCTTACCATTGTGGAATTCCTGTAATTAGTTCATGCTTTGTGCTGCAAATCTCATAATTGTGCAGCTTTATTTTCATGCACAACCTGCAGTAAGATTAATGACACAAACCACAATTGAAAAAAAGACAACAAAAATATTTTAAAGTAGTGTTAGTACTTGTTTTTAATGTTTTGTACCCTAAGACAACTAGGTGTAATACATGTTCTCAATGTTGCTTTTTACATGAACAGTTGAGTTCAACTGAGTATTCCTGTTACTCTCATTTTATTGTTATCCAAATATATTCCATTACTGTAGCATTATTATGTAACATAACTTTAACTAAAGTATACAGTATACACATAAAATTTATGTGTTGAACGTGTCTCTGAAGAGCCCAGATGAATATCTAGGCTGAGCTATAAAAAGGCACACACTTAAAATCGTTGTCAAATTTTTTCTTGACACCTTGTTAAGATTCATTCTGTTACAGTGCTCTAAAAATAACCACAGTGGTATTCGTACTGTAGATACTTCTGGCACGTGTTAGAGTGATGCCAAGCCAGCACTAAAAGTGATGTTATACATGCACTGCAAGCCACAGGCACACTCACAAATCTCACCTTACGTGTGACAGTAAGACGCTGACACTCTGCGATCTCTCGCAGCAGCTCTTGGCTCTGATTCTCCTTTTCCTCATCCTGCTTAATTTCTCTTTCCAGCTTCTGAAACTCAAAATCCTCCAAACTTTTTGACTGTTCCCCTACTATCTGAGAGACAACAAAGAAACACCCAAATTACAGTACATTAAAAGTACACAAATAAAAAAGAATAATGTGTTAACCAGTTTTTAATTAAATTTTACTGACAGTCTGCCTCACAGAAGTAAAAAACAGAAGCATTTTAAAAGTGTTTCAAGGGATGGTATGATTTAGCTGATATTAGTTTCCTTCCAAAATGGAATGATTTGCTCGCATTTTTTTTAACACATGGTAATTATATGGGCATCTTCCGAAATGTGGCTCTAAGGTATACAGGAGCAAAAACAGAAGCTGAAACTAATAGGTAATAAGAGGAATGCCAGACAGTGAAGGTGATAAATTAATGTTTTTTCTGTGACTGTTGGAGCAACATGAGCTTATTCTGGAGAACAATACAACTAATCACCATCTTTTGTCCACTGCAGGTGCCTTAACTTGCTGCCTGATCAGGAGAATGCATCAGTTTATGTGGTTTTAAAGGACATGTAACTGCTTAATTGTTTAGAAATTTCCCGCCAAACGTTTGAACTGAACTGATCTGAAATAGTTTGATTGTGTGGTGGCTTTTCTTTCTAAGGGTCCTTGTCCATCTAGTAAGTCCTGATGCCAGCATACCCTATTCACCTCCGACTACTGTTTTCTGAGTTCCTACTGAAGGACAGACTAGAAAAGATGCAAACTCATGTTAGATTGCGAACTAGAACTCATCTCTGATTATTGGGATGCATAAAGGATTATTTTATCTTATCTTATCTTGTGTTTTGACGTTTTTTACCTGTGACTTCTCTGCATCGCTCGTCTTCTCAATGTTATGGATTTTTCCTTTGAGTTCATCCAGAAGCTCCTTTTCCTTCTGCAGCTGAGCCATCTCAGACTCTTGTTCTCCTTCCAGCAGAGCACACTCCACCTCCATCTGCAGGAAACCATAAAGTAGTACCATGAAGTAAAACCTGCCTCTGGAGTGATTTTAATTCAATGCACTTCTGATTCCTAATGCTCCCCTCAATCGACACCAACACTGCACAATAGGCAGCTCCTCTCGTCAGCTTTGTTTAAGATGAGCTTCAGCGATAAAATGTTGCACATGGCTTTTTGCACCTCATCCAGAAGTCATCAGTTTATCTCATACCAGGTAAGAATGAGAACTTTTCAGGTGTCAGTTGGGTTTATACACTGATCAGCCACAACATGAAAACCACCAGGAGAAGTGAATAACACTGAGCATCTTGTAACAATACAATGTTCTGCTGGGGAATTTATGTGGATGTTACTTAGACACGTACCACCCACCTAGGCCAGCCAAGGCACCCCCACCCCATAGCAATGACACTCCCTGATGGCAGCAGCCATCCCCAGCAGGATGCAGCCTGACACAGGCACACACACAAAAATGGTTAAGGAACGACACAAAAAACATGAAAAACACTACAAGGTGTTGACCTGGCCTCTAAATTCACTAGACCCCAAACTGATCAAGTATGTGTGGGATGATCCACAGACGCCCCTCCCCTCAACCCATAGGACCCAAAGGCCCCCACTAACCCCAACAGGCTGTTGCCAGACCACAGGACACCCTCAGAAGGCCCATGTCCATTCTCTGATGAGTCACAACTGTTCTGGAGGCACAAGGGAGACCTACACAATATTAGGCGGGTGGTCATAATGTTATGCCTGATCGGTGTATACTGCACTGTGCTACCTACCTCTCGAAGAGACTCCTCCATCTGGTTGTCCAGGTCCTTGATCTTTTGCTCAAGCTCCTCTATGTTGTTCAGAACTTGAATTCTTTCTTCCTCTATATGCGTTACTTCCTGTTTCAGCTGCACACTCTCCAAGGCCTAGAACGACATCAGGAACACATATAAATACTTGGCTCTGCAGAAAACTTTAAATGTTGTGAATACATACATTCAGCGAAAAGTTATTGTCCAATTTTTTGGCAGGAAGACAATGTGCACATTCAAACGTTATAGAGTTTTCATAACATAAGAAATTACTTTTTCATGGTGTAATTAGAATCAGCTTTTATTGAATTGGATCACAGCAGCTGCTGCATTAATTCATCCGAAGCTGGATCACTGACAACAGGGAAGGGATTCTTTTCCACTTGGTGTAATGGAAATCTCTATCGCTGCACTCAACTGCAGTCATGCCAAAGAAGTCCCACATGTTGCATCGTCTTCATGCATACCCAAGTGTGGGTATATTAAAGACAATATCAGATATTCTGCCTTAAAGAAGCTAGGTGGGATTTTATTTGTAATCATGAGGCTAATTTGATCAGTGGTTCTAGGATTTATAGTCTCCTAGATGGGTCGTGAGCATTCTTTCTTCCTGCACACACACTGGTCTGAGGAATGCAAGGAGAGGGTATTTAGAGTCTGTAACCCTCTGTCGCAACTGAGAGATTGTAGAAATGGCCTTAACTTGGTCTCTTGAAAAAGTAATAGACTTTTTGGAATACCTGTTAACTACATTTTCCTTTTGCAGGGTCTTCCACCCACTTAGCCTGGGTTTAAAGTTCAAAACATCTGGAAAAGTGCATGTCTTTGCATATACACTAGCATTCCTCCGCTCACACACTCCTGCATGCACACACACACACACACACACACACACATGCGTACACTAATTCTCCATGGGATAAAGCCATTTCCTGTTCCTTCCTCCTTGAAGAGTTTCAGAGTGCTGCAAGAAAACGAGGACCTCTTCATTAAAACCAGGCACAACGGTGACGAGTTACAGCTCTGGAGTGGTAAAACAGCTGGGCTGGAGGAGCTGCCTGTCTGTGAGCTAAAATCAGAGTGTGTGATATATTTGGTGTATCTTCTATTTATAAATTAAACAGGCACATTAATGCAGGATGTGCTTGTGCTTCAAGAAGGTCTTGCAACTGTGATTTCTCGGTTTATGCGTCTGAGAAACCCACATAAACAGGAAACGTACAAACTGCTAACAGCACATACTTACAGTTCTTGTGAGTAAGTGGGATAGTTGTTAGGAATCTACCCCAAAGCTAGTTATTGTAGAATATTGTATGAGTTTCTTGCTACATTTCTTCCACTCTAACTTCAGGATGAGGAACGATACATAAATTGTAAAAACACTTGAGGCATGTTTTATGACTTTATCTTTTCTCTGGAAACTTTGTAATTGGCAGTAGGTTTTAAATGGATATCTGCGGAAATGTGTAACAGGAAACACAAATTAACTAGAAATGGAAAAACATCTCTGATATTACAATAGGTAAACAAACACAGATAAACTAAATAACCCCAGTCTGCATAAGTGCATTCCACAGGACTGGTGTGTCACCCATTAGTCACTCAGTTTACTCATTCTGTGGCAGGATGTAACAGGGCACAGAACAGACCAGCTTCATATGCTGCCTTGTGTTTACTATGTCCATGAGCAAACTCCATATGAATGGCGCCCACTTCCACTTAATTTCACTCTTCTGTCATTGTCAAAGGGCATGAGATTGATGAAACTTACTTTGGCTCTGTGGTGTGTAGAGGGTGATGGAGCACTGCTGTTCACGCTGATAGCTGGTGAGAGGGATCTAGCCTCTCTGTAGCTGCTTTGCTGACGCTGGCTGCCCTGCTGTTCCTCAGAGAGCTGGAAGTCTCTGGTTTTAGCCCCAAAGCAGCTCTCAGGAGCAGTGCAACTGGGGGAGTCAGAGAACACTGACTCATCATCTGACACTTGCAGCTTTTCCAACTCCTTATTGATCTTCTGCAGGTCAGTAACAGCTGAGCCCGTTGGCTCTCTTGCTACCTGGCCCAGCTCAGTGCACAGGTTTAAGATGGTCTCCAGACGCTGGCATTCCTGCATACAGTCATTCATGACTGATTATTTAACTAGTTAAACTGTTTTCAAACAGTGTGTTAATAAACTGTGATATAAAAGTGGAGAAATTGGGGATAAAAAGAGACTTACCAGTCTCTGCACTTTCTGCTCCCTGAGTCTCTCATCTCTTTGGTGCTGGTGGTAATCTCTCAGCTCCTCTTTACCATTCAAAGAGCTGATGCTGCCTACTCTCTGTGCTGGACTCAACCCACCCTTCCCAAAGGACAACCTCCTCTCTCCAAAGCCCAGATCTAAGCCTGCTCCTTCAATGTCAACACCCAGAGAGCTCAGAGAGGCCAGACTGGCCCTCCTGGGCGTGCTGGGCATGCTGGCTGGCACTGTCACATCTGGTGGCTGCTCTAAGGAGGAGAGACTGCGACGCTGTCCTGCTGAGACAACTCCTCTGTTGGAACCCATTGAGTGGCGTGATGGCAGCGACAGGACCGGGGGTTCTGCTGCATTGTGAAGCCGTGGCAGTGAACGGCTGTGCGTGCCCAGGTTGTTGAGTGAGCCAGTAGAGTATTTCCTCTGTCTAGACTCTCCCCCTGCTTTGCTCTGGGAGTATAGCCTGCGGCCCATTCGAGGACTGGACGGCATACTGGCTGCTCCACTTTTGACCCTGGGAGAACGAGGCATGGGCTCACCATAGGAAGAGAGCAGAGAGCTTCCATCTGCAGCATTAGAGAGAAACAGACTGTCTTGTGACTGGTGATGAGAGTGGGAATGACGGAGCAAGCCATTAGAGCTCAGCTGGCGTTCGCCCTGACGAGGTGATGGAGGGACGCTGCTGCTGGTCATGAAAGAGAAGTTTCGAGGGGCAGATGGAGGGCGCTCAGTGTTACTGAGGATTGACAGCGGCCTTGAGGACTGGGTTCCAACAGGTGAAGGCATGTTGAGGTACTTGCGGCTGCACTCTGCTGCTCTCAAGCTGGCCTCCAAAGCACTCTTCCTGCGCTGCAGTGTCTCCATCAGTTCCTGTAGCTCTGCCTTAGAGCGTGAGCCCCTCAGCAGCGTCCCACCCACTGAGCTGCCGCTGCTGTGCTCAGTCTTCATACAGTCTGTAGCAAAGAGAAAATTAACAAACCATGAAGTCCTGTCTTCTTTTGGACAACATAAACAGTCAGGTTTCATGTAACTTCTCTAATGTAATAAGTAGTAGCTCTGCTGATTTCGGGGGTGTGGGGTGGGGGGAAGGCAAAGAATGTACGCTGGTACAGTTCAAGCCAATATTTGTATTGGGCTCAATCAGTGGTTTTAGTTTCTTCTAAAAATGGAAGAATGCTGGTGGACCAAGACAAGCCAGAATATAGTACATCATTATCTCGACTGCAAGACAAATCCTCAAATATCTAAGCAAGAGTAAGGGCCGTGCCCTGAGTCGTAGTTGGCTGGATACTGAATACACACAAATCTCCTTTACAAATATAGGTTTTATTTATTAGTTTAATTATGGGACTTCAAAGTGATATTGGTGAATGATGAAGTTTGCTGTCCCATTTAAATTTAGATCACGACAAGCATAAGCTACTAGACTAGCACTAGATACCAACTAAAATCAAGAAGAAAAAATGCACTAATGAAAAAAGCTGTCCAGACAAACTTGCATGAGGCTATTCCTGTTCATAGTCATTCAGCTGACTCTGTTTTGGAAAACAGAGCAGATTACATGAATGTGTAAACACATTTTAGTTGTGAAGTGTATACTGAAAATATTGTCACTGCTGAACGACAGAATCTTGAGGGGAGACATGTTTTCAGTGAGCAGTGGAAAGAGATGGACATCGTGCATCTGCCTACTTTGGCATCCTCATTCTTGCTGGTGTCTACAGATCAAGACGTGAGTTGACTAAAAGTCACCAAACGAATCATACTTTCTTTGTTAATTGTGTTGTAAGTAGAGACTGATTGCATCATTAAATATATATATGTATGTACGTATGTAAGACAATGTATGTTAATGGTTTATGAAGTACAATTTTATTTCAGAATTGTTTTTAAAACCCTAAATATGTCCCAAGTCAGTTTGACCCGAAGGATATCAGAAGGTCCCAAAAGTGAAGAGAATACAGGTGTTAAAGTGGTCAAGGATTCATCCAAGTAGAAAAACGAATGTTGTCTCACCTGAAGCATAGCCCAGTGTGGAGACAGCACTCCTTTGAGGAAGCATGCTGTTCATCTCACTGACCTCCTTTTGGTGATTTAGTCTGAGGATGCGGGATTAAGCCGGGCAATTTGTTCCCTGAGTTGAAGTAAAGGAAAAGAAGCAGTCTGAAACTCTCAAGCCTGTACAAAATAGTAACTTCAGTTATTATAACTGATTCATGATGATTAACTTTTTTACTGGAATATAAATGAATGTTACACATACACATTACCATCGTTGGAACATGAAGTAACAGCATAGTTTAAGCTAGAGACGATTGAGACTTAGTATGTGGTCCTTTAATATCTACACAACAATGTCTCAATTCAAGCGCATATTTCAGATGTGCATATTTTAAGGGAAAGAAAAAAATTCCTAAAGAAGACTGAGTATTAAAACAGACCCAGAGGAAAGAGTCTATGCATGGCCCTGTGCTACCAATAAAACCAGAGAGTGAAATGCTGCAGTCTAAACCTAAATCAACGTTTTAGCACCAGACTCATGACCAGTCCTTGAAAGTATTCCCTCAGAGCCCCAGACTCACTGAGGCAGCAGCCACAGTTAAAAGTTCAGGATGGGTAAACCATCGACTGAACATTGATTCATTTAATTATACTGAATTAAAAACTTTACAATATTCATAATTTCTGTAATTTTGTTGAATAAATGTTTAAACCAGTAGAGGATTATGAAAAAAGTGATTGTCTAGTATCACAAAAGGGAAAGACTAAGAGAAACAAATACATCAAATGAAACAAAGACATTTGCCTTCAAATCCCAAGATTCCAGGTTGTAGCCTACAAAAGACCACAATGAATAAGGATACATAAGAGGGATTTTAAAATTCAGACGTGACTGTTTCCTGAATCCACAGACAGCACACACACGCACTCATACACTCGCAGACGGAGATGGTCGATCCAAGAATCTCTGGTACTGCTGTCTGGAGAGAGGGCCTACAGGAAGCAGGGTATCCTTTTACACAGTCACACAATCAATCAGCATGAGTTCATTCTCCAGACCTCCAGAAAAAAAGAAGGGGGGAAAAAAACCCAGCCTCATGTCAAGAGCAGGCAGGAGTTTTTCTTACTGCATCACCCAGACTACAGGTCAGCAGGGAGGTGCTGATTATAAACACACACTGACATGTAAACACTTAGAGGAATGGCTCCTGATAAACTGGCTTTCATCTAACGTGTGGAAACACTGTGGAGATAAATAGTTTCACAATGCATAAGGCCCAAACTGTTGCTTATCACTCTAGACAAAGAGCAATTTTGATTTCCATGCGATAAGAAAATACATTCTCAGATGTTTGCAAAGGATAATAGCTCAGAAATTAAACCAGAGTGACAGTTAATATGAATTTTGTGTCAGAAAGCGAATACCTGCTTTTAGAAAACTTCAACAGTTTGCTTCTTTGCTTAAATAATTACATTTGGATTTAATGTTTGGTTTAACAACTCATGCATCCATACAAACAATGTAGACCCCCCCCCCCCCCCCCCGCCACACACACACACACACACACCAACACACACACACACACACACACACACACACATACAAGACTTTAATTAATAAAGACTTTCTAATAACAGTTGTAATAGTTGTAATAGTTGTAATAATAGTTTTAAATCATATTCTGGAAAGTTCATTTATGAAGCCTATGAAAGCCTTTAAACCTCTTAACAAAGTCAGATAAGGAGCTGGACATGTTTATGTTTCTTTTAAACATCGGTCATTTTTAGAAAACTCTGCAACAGTGCCTGCAGCAGCATTACAGTGAAGTTCGACAATCTACGTGATTTTCCAGGAGCATCGCTGGTCCACATAATAAAAGCCTATTTAGGAATACACAAGTGTAGTTTTACATGAAAGAAATGCAACTAACCTTTGTTTTCTGTTCCAGTTACATAGTTAGAAGTTCTCTGGAGAGTGTCTGGTGGTGTGGAAGTTCCCTCTCTCTTCCTCTCTCTCCCTCTCTCCCTGTAAGAAACAGCAGAGTGAAGCCTTCCCATGACAAAGGATCAGACAGAGGACCCTCTCCCCTCCCACTCTCTCAACTCTCTACTGCTAGTGTGTGTGTTTACTACTCTGCATCAGACTCTGTTACTGCCCCTCTCTGGTTAGGTAGAGAATTGCTGAGATGTGAAGGAACATAAAAGAAAGAGAAATGAATTAAGAAAGCACTATCACCATATATTCTTTAAGTTCTTCAACAAGAATCCATCTGTTCAGACCCTTCTGTTGAGAATCGTTTTATTCTTTCTCTTGATGATTCCGACCTATGACCCCACACCAATCAATATCATGTTATCATTAGATCATATTCCAACATGGAGACCGAGTGTGACTGTGCTTATACATGCAAACTAGATCCACTACCAACTGGGTCTGGTTAAATGGCCACTTTGTTCACATCAAGAACTGCCACATGGTCACATAGAGGAGTCTTCCCATAACATGTTCTTTTACACAAAAGTAAAAGCAAGAGTAGGCGCTCAAAGCCTTAAAATATGTTGACTTTCAGATTGTTGTTTCAGCAGTATGTGGAGGCGGGAGGAGGCCCCTTTGCTATGTCTGAAAGGAGGCCAAACTCACTCCCCCTTGACAACTAAACATGCAGGCAAAGAGTAAAATCCCCCTACAGTCAGAAGCATTACCCTTACGGCAGCATGGAGCATATCTATTGACCTGATGACTGATTTTATCATCTCTGTTTGAAAAATAAAAGGTTATACATTTAAACTTCATGGTATAATGCAAACAGACAGAAGAATGAATGAAAGGTAACTTTTGGAAAAATCCCCATAAAACCAGCCTGAACCATCATGCAAAAAAACTCCAATTACATCATGGGGAGGGAACAGTGGAGCACAGCCTGAAATGAGATGATTACTTCCAGATATAGCGCCGGAGTCTTTGTCATTAAGGCACACACACACACACACACACACACACACAC
Organism: Chelon labrosus; assembly: GCF_963514085.1. NCBI lineage: Eukaryota > Metazoa > Chordata > Actinopteri > Mugiliformes > Mugilidae > Chelon > Chelon labrosus. The sequence continues at coordinate 1,814,322 of NC_140350.1, read as the reverse complement.
ACACACACACACACACACACCCAAGTCTGTCTGCCTCGCTCTCACTCACATACTTTCAGGAAAGTAAAATGACACATATAAACCCTCAGGAGGGTCTTATTTGAAAACTGGAACACTTCAAATGCATTACCAGCACAAAAATCTAATTGTCACGGCGCGCTGGAATGTCATGCCACTTCCCCTTCCAAAAGAAACAAAAAAAAAAGGTAGGACTTTAAAGCAACCACACAAACATTCCCTGCAAACTGTTTGGTGTGTTTGCATTTTTTGAAAGTAAAGACTGAAACCATATGTGGAGCAACTCTGAGTGGAAACAGTTAAAAAAAAAAAAAAAAAAAAAAAAAGTAGAGGAGAGGGGAGGGGAGAAAGATGGAAGAAAAACTGGTGTCAGATTGTGGGACTGGGTGTATGATCATCTCTGGTAATTTGTTGGGAGGTCTGAGTCATAGCATGACAAGTCTCTCCAAATTACAAGAAAGCAGAGTTGATAGGAAAGTTTTTTCTTTAGAGTGGACTTTAGCCTTGTCGACTTATCTTTTACTTTGTTCTGCAGAGTTCATAGAAAGAACAAGAAATGCACAGAAGTTGATTCTGGTGGTCACTAACGATTGCAATCTTTTGGTCCATTGGCAAAGTTCATCACCAGTTCCCAACATTAACACACCTGAGCTGTTTCACTTGAAAGATGTGTATTTACTCAGCAGTTCCTGTAACCACTAATAACAAAACGAGCCATTCCTGAAGCCATTCCGTGGAGTCACCAAGAAAACCTAATTAGCAGGATGTGGGCCGTAATATGACCCACATCACAGGGTTTATCTAAATGATTAAAATGGAGTTTAATTTGAAAATTGGCTTAAGGTCCACTTGAAAAACCTAAAACATGATGTTTGTTAAGCCACTGAGCTTGTAATTATATGGCTGTGCTGACATGTTTATACAGACTATTTGATCGCGTCCCTTTCTACACTGGTAATTTGTCCATAGTTCAAATCAGATTCAAGATCGACACAGACTTTTATTGATTTTGTTCTTGGTTATTTAAGAAATCGTGGCTCATGCTAACTGTGTTGCTCTAGTGAATTACCTTAGAATTACCTTAGACCCAGGAGTAAGTAGGTATTTGCTGAACAAATACCTACTTACTTACAGTAAACAAAACCTGTCAGCGTTGACATGCAAATGTCTTTAATAGCTAAGAAATAGAATAAATCAATAAGTCAACCACAAAACAGGCAAACAGGATCACAGTGTAAGTAACATCAGTTTTATTTTGAAGGCAGGGGATAAAGAACAATCTCAATCAAAGTTTTTACAGGACAAAATGTAGGTAGTGTATGCTGACAATGACATGCTTTAAATAAACTATGCCAGACACATCTGTTTCATGTGGCTGGATTTATTTTCAGCTAGGTATCTTATGATTCACTGTTTATTGCTCTTCTATTGACAGATACATGAGTCCCACTTCATCGTGTAAGTTTATGGTAAATAATTCCGAGGCTCAGCGTTTTTAAATTCATCTCTATCCAGGTTGCCTGATTGAGACACATCCTTTATTTCTACAGGCGGTTCAACTAGTTTTTCTTCTCCTATTTAAGTATCTGGTGCTGAAGTCACACACAAGTCTTCTGTTGCTGTTGTGATGCTGCCTGTCAGTTCATCCTCTGCTTCAGACTGTGGCGGTTGTTGGTTGCATTCATCACCGTGTTGTCCGATTGTGTATGAGGCCATGTGGTTTAGATCTTTGTGAAATCCACCTTCAACATGTCCTGCTCCATTGTGTCCACATGAGGCTTTCCTGCTGTCCGTTGCTGTACCAGAGAGAAAAGAAATGGCTCGACAGTTGAAATATCACTCTGATTTATGTACTCTGTCAATCCTTAAGCCAAGTTGTGCTTCTGAATTCATATTATTTGGGCTCTGCCATTTTGGTTTCCATTCATTTGTCTGTTAGTTAGCAAGGTATGTGTTTTGTTTTGTTTTATTTATTTATTTTCAAATTTAGTTCAGGCATTTGTGCAAACAGTGCCACCCTGTGGTCATTTATCAAGCAGTTTTCGATTAGTATATTCAGTGATATACATAAGTGTCAACTTCAGAGAGATTTGTTGTATTCGATACTCCACAAGTCAATCTGACTCATTTAGGAAATTGTACAAGTACTCCTTGAAAGTCCAAATATGTGTCATAAAACTTGACAGAGAATGCTTTAAAGCATATTCTATCATGCTTTAAAACATAAGCATGATAGAAAATGATTAGACAAATGTTTTCAGTGAATTACTTCATGGATTTATACCATGCAGTTGTATATTAGAATTCATTTGCAACCTAAATATTGGAATTTCTTCAAATATTAGATCAAATATCTCACATACCTCTTTGCCTTATACACTGAGGGAGAGATACAATAATGGTGAACAAGACAAAAGCTACAGAAGCTGCAGTGCTCCACCATGACCTCTGCACGCTCTGTTCATCCACACCTGTAGAGCATATTTCTTTTAGTCAAAAGCTTTTCTTTTTTCCTCCTGCACTCATTACACATAACACATCTCCAGTTACAGGGCAAACCAATACTCACTTATTGATGCAACAGTGATGTTTACTCTGGTTTGAACTATGTGTCTACTCTGCTGGCCTGAGAAGGTGCAGGTATATGTGCCAGAGTGTTCTTCAGTGTCTGGTTTGTGAAGCAGAAGAGATCCATCTCCCAGCAGAAGCAGGTCCTGGTCCAGTTCGGCTTGGCCCTCCCACAGGTTTAAGATGTGTCTTGTTCTGTTGTCGTATCTCAAGATAACTGTGGGCTCACTGGACAAGACGAAGGTCCAGGTAAGGGAGAAATTCTGGAGACTGTGTGGAGCGATGCACGGGATGGACAGTGCCTGACCTTCTTCTTGTGTTATATCCTCTGAAATATAATTTGCACACATTATTTGAAACATTTCATTCGCCAGAATCCTCCTCTATATAAAAACTTTATTATGATGTAAACAAAACGCACCTTGGTTCTTCCTAGAGGCAGTCCACACCTGGGTTTTGTCGGCTGATATGAAAGAGCAGAAGTAGGTATGGGTGGAGAGATTACCCAGAATCCTTAGTATACTCTCCACTGTGAACAGACCCTTGTGGTCTGTGGTTTTGAAGATGGAATTTTCCAGAGCTCCTTGAGCAGACGGAGGATCTGTGGCCCATGTTACCTGAGGGACGGGGTAGATGTTGTGAGAGGAGCAGGTGACCGTCTCATGGGTTATCTCCATGATTACTGACTGGATAAGAGCTGGAGGAAAAGCAGAAAAGACACAAAAGCAGGAGGATTTAACGGAGATATGATTCAGTTTGTAGCAGAAATAGAGACCAAAAATAAAGAACTTGTCAACTACCCTGACACTGTTTTAAAAGGAGTATTTGTGCAGTAGCATGTACTGGGTCTCTTCAGCAGTACAAGCCTGTAAGCACAGCTGCTGTTTAAAACAAATCTCCTTTTCTGCTGCACTTCAGTGTCCCGGTTCACTGGTTTTACTGCAGGTTAGTAGGGCAGACAGTTAACGTGAGCTCAGTTAGTAGTACACAGTCTCATGTGAGGATTTGTTAGAAACACTACTAAAGTACTGTCCTTAAAAAGTCCCATGCAACACAATTCAACAGCACAACAAACAACATCTTCCAAAATGACTGTTCAACAATATTGCATATTATAACCTTCATACATATATTTATTGCAATTTTGTTTTATTTGACAACATAGTTTAAGTGTATCCAATAAGCTAGGGAGTGATCTATAGTATTTCCATTTTAAAATATAAGCAAGCAATACCTTTGTTTGAACCTCTTCTATATAATAAGGTGATAATTAACCATTAACTGGTGTTTTCTTTCAAACTGCTGTGCCAGTTAGGCACAAGCTAAAGCCAGTCTGCTGGGCAGTAGTGGAAAGAAAGTGCAAAATGTTCCACTTTGTTGTCACGGGCAGGGGGGTAATTTATGAATGGAGGCTCTTACCTCCTCTTTACCACTCCATCTCATCTGTGCTAAACACCGTACGTAATGAAATTGGCAAAAATGTTTGCTGAACATAATGCTGTACTGACCTTTCACCTCCAAGTTGACAAACATCTCCTGGTTGCCCTTTCGTGTGCTTGTGTAGCATTTGTACCTGCCCTTGTCTTGAACTTTGACCCTCCTGAGGAGCAGGGAGGCATTGCCATGAGGGATGTGGGAGTTGAACAAGCAGGTCCTTCCACTGAAGTGCTTGTTCTGGAGCCCAAACTGATCTTTGTTGTAGTAGTAGCTGTGGACAGGGATTTGCTGCTTGTACCAGTGGATTACTACAGTACCAGTGGGTCTGAAGCTACAGGGCAAGATGCAGTCATCATGGATGATACAGGTGACATTGGCATCTGGTAATAAAACTTTGAGATGGAAAAGATATAGTCAAGATTGAAGGGCATTACATATTTGATATATTTGTCATGTAACTTGACAATTTAGGGTTGCACCATAATGACACTGTTTGTTTGTTTTTTAATTAGATTTCTGCTGCTGCAGTAACTCAGAGTTTCACAATTAGGAACCCTCGACTTGTGCATCATTTCACTGACCTGATCGTTTATTTTTGACATTTCACGACCCAGGAAACTGGATCCATTGTTCTTACCAAAGAGCTTAACTGATTTCCATTCTATTGTCTGATAAACGTGTCAGCCTTTTGTTTTTATTAAAAGATTTTTTGTAACACAAGTCACACCTCCCCCCTAATGAGTGATGAGAATTTTCCCCAGATGTGTGCAGCTGTCACAGCTTGCAGGACACTGAGGTGGCAGTGCAGCTGTGTTTGCAGCTGCCGTGGAAATATGAAGCAAAAATAATGTCATGTGTTTGAAGCCTTAGTCATGTATCACACACTATTGTTTAAAAAGAACACCAATGGCATGATCTGCTGAGCTGTAAATTAAGTTAAAATGTAAATAATGAAATGATGATCTGTTCTGTTTATCTGATCTGTTGTCTTACTAGTTTTCCTTGAAAGTGATCGATATGGGTGCAGCTTATTTTAAAATGCACAGAGGCCTGAGATTTTGACATAGAGAGTAACCTTAGCCAAATGACAATTCTGGGTTTTCTAGCTGAGCTGCTGAGCTGCTAGCCTTCTGGTTACTTGTCAGTGAATGCATTTAATTACCGTTTACAACAGTTTGCAATGGAACCCAATCTTACCATTGGATTGTTGCAAAGATTTGTGAATGAATGAGTTTTTTTCTTTGACTGTCTTAAATTAAAATTAACTGACAATTTACTACTACAGTTTACCATTTGAATATATACTGCATAAAGATTTTACAAAACACATTAAAATATATTTGTACAAAGGGATGTTAAGTACAATACCTTTTGAGCTTGTCAGTAACAATTTCTCCAACAAAAAGAGCAGCGAGATCGTGAGTCGATGTGCCTCTGCCATATCAGAAGACCTGTGCAGAGGTGTTGAAGCTGTAACTGTTATTTGCCGTGTGTGTGAGTGTGAAAGCACAGAGGCGTGCAGTGAACTGTTTCTGTGTGATTCCACTTTACATCCTGCCTAACACTAATGAAACACTGACTAATTAACCATTCAGGTAAAAGTTTAACCAGCCCACATGTGAACACACCACCACACCGCAGCTTCACTGAAACACCTTGCTAAAACACCTATAGCACCTTTTTTATACACTATATTCACAACATTGGTACATGGCTTCTCTACTGACTGACTTAAAAAACTTAACTGAAAATGTATGCTCAGTGTGACAGAAAACACAGTAATGTGTCATGTAGCATGAATGGAATAAACAAAATACATTTCTTTTACATAAAAATTAAGGTCCCTGTGTCTGCGTGGGTTCTCTCCAGGTACTCCAGTTCATTGGTGATTCTAAATTGGCCGTAGGTGTGCATATGAGTGTGAATGGTTGTCTGTCTCTCTGTGTTAGCCCTGCAATAGACTGGAGACCTGTCCAGGGTGTACCCCACCTCTTGCCCGATGACAGCTGGGATAGGCTCCAGCCTCCCCGTGACCCTACACAGGACAAGCGGTTACAGAAGATGAATGAATGAATGAATGAAAAAGGAAGGTGATCTGTTTATTTCACAGTAATGTGATACAACCATTCTGAAAAAATATTGTGTATTTTTCTGGATGCCTTCTGTTAAAACATGCACCTATTAGATGCCTATAAATAGATGCAGTTTCATTCTTTTATCAATACAATGCTGCACTTTAATGCTTAATGCCTCAACATTTATCACAAACAGAATACAGTCCCTCTTGTTGTTCATTAAGAATTTCAAAGTACAAAAAAATGTGTTGATTTATTTCAATTTAGCAGAACTGTTTGGAATATATTCCTACTATATATGCATTGATTTGATAGTGGGTCACTGGGTCATTAACACAAAGCATGGCACATGACTGCGTCTGTTCTTACCAAAGTTTGAAAGAAGATGACCTCTAGAGGGCACAGATGGGACGTCACTCCCACAAGCGAATGGCTGTGTAGCAGCTGTGGCTTCTCACATGTGCAAGTGAACTGAGGTCCACGTGCATGATTCTTTAAGATGGCATTGCTCATGTCTGCCCTCATTCAACTTTAATCCCAGATTAAAGGGAGCATGCCACTAGAGTCGTGCTGTCCATGTTTTGATTATTTCAATGATTCTGCAAAAGTTTCTTCATCTGTGTTCTGGGTGTGGATTTCTTCCTTACAGACATAGTATCATTATTTTTTTTCCCTCAAATGTTCTTAATTTTATTTCAAATGGCTTTTTAATCTTAATCATGTCAAAGGATAATTTGTATGTATTCAAACTCATGTGGATATACAAAGGCCATCAGCATATTAAATATCCAGCATGCACCTTGAAAATGGGTTTTATATATAGTATATGGTGACCCCATCATCAGTAAAAAATATGTATATCTGTACAATGATCCATGGTTATTATGTTAGTGATTCACAATGAGTAATGCAATATAAAAAACACAGACTATCTGACTGAGAGAAAAAGATGCTGAAACAATGAGAGATTAATAACTTGTGACAAATGGCCTGGAACTTAAAAGAAAAGAAAAGAAAAGAAGATTACATGAGCCAAACAAGAATTTGTTTTGTTTGTCAAATGCTCTCTGATTAGCTGCTGTGTAATTCTTCTTCCTCATCATTGTTCAGTGTCCATTCAGAAAAAAAGGCTAGATGCTACATGACTCCTCTCTCGTTTGGATAGACCTATTTCACAGTAGATATTTTGACTTGTCACGGTAGGGAAAGCTCTGTTAATGATGGCTTAATTCCATTATAAGTGTTTCAGTAAGCCATGACAGTGACATAGCATACAGAAAAACAGGGCCGCCCTTAAATGGAATGTAGCTGTCATTAATGCACGTGACAATGACTATTGTGACAAGACAACATGTCTACCAAGACAAAGCTCTATTGTATCAGAATGGTGTTCATTCTTTTTTTCTTTTTTCTTTTTTTTTTTTTTGGTTTGTCCCTCCATCTGCGTTTCTATCCTATTTTTAAACAAAAGTTAAACCACAAAGCTGGACCACAGTGGGATCTATGCCACCAGGGAGGTTCAGCTGTTTCTAAACCTTTGTCTGAAATGTGTACTGCTGTACTGTTATTCCTTTTTGCAAGACTCAGTGAGGTAAGGTCAGTTCAGGAATCGTATCATCTGCCTCGAAAGCTAAACGTTCAGGAGCCATAAGTGCAACGTTGCCCCTGACATATGCTTGCATCTGTCTCCTCTCCATTTGATCATTTGCGTCCTCCCACCAGCACAGAGTGCAACTGCAGGGAAAATCCTACATTGTATAAAAGTAGGCTACAGGCTTTTTATTTTTATCTGGCCAGAATGATGATGAAACTGCTGGTTGTATTATCCCCCTGTCCCCGCCCTCTGCTGCCTACAGTTTGTAGGTTACTGAAAGATTTCACCAACCACAGAAAAGAAGATTAGAGAGGAATTAATGCTATTCCTTTGTCATTATAGGAATAAATTGATATTTGGTTTTAAATCAGAGGGTGGGGACAGTGAGTCGGAGCAACATGTTGTGTCAGGAGACGTAAGCAGAGGGATGGCACAGTGACAAACTCAGCCAAGGGGATGCAACTGGAGCTAAGCACTGGATCTCTCAGCTGATGTTCACCATGTTACAGGAGATGAGAGAGCAGGATAACGCGGAAGCAGCTGGGTGTGCGCGCGGTGGGGCAGAATTATGAGCGCGCTTGGGACATGGACATGCCAGTGGTAGAGTACGGGGACAGCTGTCGCATTCCCTGGGTGAGACACTGAGGCAGTGGGAGGGACATTTAGGTTCCTCTCATCTTTCCAGCTCCAGCTTAACCATGAGAGTGGCCCTCCTGGCCTTAAGACTGATGTGCTTGGCCTGGTTGTGGCCTGTCACTCAGCTCAACAGCAGCCAGTTCCCGAACAAGAGGAGACAGAAGGAGGTGTACGTTGGAGAGAACACGAAACAAAAGCATGGAGGGTGAGCCAAAGTCAGATTTCTTGTATGTTTGCTTGATGTTCTGTAATAATGGACCTACCTCCCCAGATAAAGCTGACTGTTTGACACCTGATATCTAGTTTTTTGGATGCTATTCTGCACACTATGGTGCCTTCACAAATATATGGTTGCATAATGCATAATTAATCCCAATGTTTTGCATTAATGGCATGCTTGATCAAGGCAAGTGCAGGCCTTGGATAGGATCATGGGCTGTGTACTGTACAGAAATTTGGTGTAGATTGTAGCTAATTGAAAACAATGGTTTATTTCTACGAATACAGTAAAAAAAAGTCAGTCGAAAAACTAATCCAGTACCAACCCAGTGTGCTATCTCTGTGTCAATGTGCTTAAAGCAAAATAACTCATTTTCTTTGGGTTCAAGGCCTTTGGTTTTAATCAGAGCGCTAAAGTCCAATTAACCGCCACTAACTCCATTGACCAGATGTCATTTCTGTTCCAAGTGTGTGTCAGAGAAAGAAAGACAGACAGAAAAGAGATTTTACACAGGCTGTGTTTTTTGTGTGTTTTCCAGGCGAGTGGATCTTAAGATTAAAAAGCTCGACAGCACCAAGTCTCTGCTAATTAAATCGGAGCAACTGCTTCGCATAGAAGACCATGACTTTGCTATGCGTCCCGGCTTTGGAGGTGAGACGTTCCCTTCACCAATCCATCTGTTTAATTTGACTGCTATTTTACATTCTAATTATTTGTCCAGTTATTAATAAAAGACCACATGCTTTCCTAGCAACTCACTCGGGTTAATGTGGGTTACCGTGCTGTCTTTGGTATTATGCCTCCCAAAAAAACCCTTGGTGACCTAGATTATCTGCTGCATGAGACAATGACTGCAGACTGTAGTTAGGATAAAATAATCTGAACTGTGTTCCTAATTCTGTGCCTGTGTGTGCATCTAAGCACAGGTCTGGATTTTGTTTCTAATTTGATTTTGCTATTATATCAAATAACCTCCCCTGACAATAATAAAAATCATTTAATATTTCCTTTATTTTTAAACAGCCTTTTCTTGTACTTGAGGCACTTCATTAACATTTTCACACGGCTCTCTAATTACACAATAACTGAACTCTGAAGGCTCATTTCATCAGTCAGGAAGTTTTGTAGGTTCAATCTCAGCCATCTTAATGGAAGTTTTCTCAGTAGTTTGATTCACATTCACCCCCTTCAAGTTATTGGTTATTGCAGCAGAATCTCCCAAAATATTAATTTTAAGATCACAACAAATGTAAATATGGGGATGTTGTCATGTGACCAGTTTACATGACTGTAACATACTTCCACCTTGATTTTTCTTTATGTCTGGATTGAACCGAATTGAATGTCTGCTTTTGCAAACAATAGTTCAGCAAAGGTCACAAACAGCTAAAGAACTTAAACTAACAAACAAAGAACTGTATATGGGGAGGAGTCTTTACCATTTCTGCCTTTAAATGGGGTACTGTTTACTGTGTTCATGAGAAAAGTCCACATATGTATGCTGCTAGAGTACCGCCACTTCCAGTATACAGGTGTTTTCCCAATACTATAATGTGGCAGTTCTACAATACGGTGACGTCTTCACCCAGACCTCTCTGGATTAAATAAGAATAGGATTTATTGTGTTGGCTCTCTGAGTTAACCACTCTTTTGGATTAAACAGTGCACATATGTTGTTCTCAATATTTATGCAGTCCACTTCATTTTCCTGCTGTTTCCAATATTTAGCAATTTTGGCAAGTTCAAATGAGACAATATAGTCACAGGTCTGGGAGTCAAAATCCACCTTTGTCTTTGAGGGCATATAGTTTACTTTATTTAATCTTGGCACTATTCCCTCTCCATAAAAACTGTCTGATTACATTTTTGTATCTTTTAAAAATAGTAGGTAGTGGTAGACACATAGTTAAATTGGAGGGCTTTGATAATTTTCATAATGTTAACCTTTCCCCAGAGTTGAAGGTTCAACCTCTCCCATTTTTCTAAACTTGTCTGGATATTTTGTAACACTGGAAAAGTTCTCTGAAGGCATCTCTGCAAATTCTCGGCTAAGTCTGATTCACTTCAAACCTTTAGGGATCCACTTCAGTTTAGATTTTCCCACCATATATGAGTAGCATACGGCACATTGTGGCACATATACTATATATCCCAATTTATAGTATAGCCTGAAAAATTTGAATATGACTGGATAGTTTCCAACAAGTGTGGTAATGAACTCAGTGGATTTGTCACCACTGCAACAATGTCATCTGCATAAAGCAGTAATTTATGTTCCTGACCTCCACCTTCAACCCCCAAAAGTTTCGATATGGTTCATGTTCTCAAGTTTGTTTTCATTTTCAGAAGTGATGTTACCATTTGAATGCCAGATGGTTTTTGCACACAACTTCCTATGCCAGAACCACAAGTTCACGGGCTTTATCTGAACTTAGCATAAATGTATACAAAAACTAATGGGGGAAACATGACACAATAGAAACTAGTGAGAAGCCACTGTCACCAGATAAAGCTGATGGTTTCCAACCCAAAAGCTGTTCAAAGAACTCCAGCAAATTCGCACAAAAGCACCCAAAATATTGGATCGATATTTTGTTTTGTACCTTTACCCACCAGATTTGTCACTCTAGTGTTTTCTATCATAAAAATCAATGTAGTCCAAGCATATAAATCATACAGCAACAAACTGCAGCAGCCAGCTACCACAATTACGCACATGTAGCTACTACCATGTACTCCACGGATAGGCCTATTCAGCAATTTCTCCTTTAATATTACTGTTTTAAGTGATGCTTTGAATTATTGTGTCTGATTTCATTGTAGACTGAGTTCTAAATAAAGTTTGAAAAAATTAACTTCTCTACTCACAGTTGTTCAAGCAACAGCTCGAACAACTGTGCCAAACACTGCTTGTCATGAAGACAACACAATGGGCACCTTCCTCTTTGCACAAGCAGAGCACATTCAGTGTGCTCATAAACACTTTTGAAAGAAGTAAATGCACTTTGGTTGTGTGACAATTTAGCATTCAAAAATTATTAGAAAAAAACACCAACAAAATGATCCCAAACCAGCCTAAATTTAGTTTGCTTTACTCAACTCTGTTTTTACCCACAAATAAAAATCATAACCACTCAAGTGGCCATGACACTGCTTGATCTGGCAACACTGGCAGGGGCAAACAATCATATAGGCAGGAAAAACAAAAGAGCAGAAAGTAAAGCTATCTGAAACACAAAATAAAGTGGGAAAAGGACAACTCAAGAACAAAACAAAACCCAAAATGATGACAAGACATCTCTCATTCCTAAACCCAGCAGCATCAGGGACGTTACAATCAACTATTCGTTAGTCTCATTAAAATATCATGAACATTCTTCAACTTGTGAATTTTAATCAACAAATTTGAGCTTTATCTTTGTTGACACCGAGAGATAGCTGAAAGAGTGTCAGCGATTTAACACTGTAAAAAAAGAAAATAAATACATTTCTTCCAGGAACCCCACAAAACACAATATAATCCCTCCCACTTCACTACTCTATTGTGATCCTGCACTGATGGTTTGAGTGCCAGCCTTCATTAGGTAATAGCACAGAGGGAGCTGGATGTTTACAGTACACTTCATACGTTAACCTGATTCTGAAACTGGATGATGACATAAGACCCATTCCACTTCATATTTATTACAGTGGATATTTATGTGGTAGTGCAATATGACTGTCTTTCACATTGCGTTGCAATGTATTCAGTATATGTTTTAAGCAGTACAGCACTTTTAAGACAGTCAGTCAAACACCATGGATCAGTACTCGGGTTCAGTGTCTTGCATAAGGATTTTATTTAGGAACCTTTCAAAATGCTCAAGGACACCGTACAAAGTAAGACAGGGTTTAATATACATAGCAGACATCGAAAGCATTTAAAAACTACAGAAAAGATAAAAGATTTGGTTAAAAAATAATAAAAAATCTGGAGAGTGCGACAGTCAGGGTGGGTAGGCTTGTATGGGCAGGTGGATTTTGGGATGGGATTTGAAAATTGTCAATGTGTCAGTGTTACGGATGTTGGGTGGAAGGGAATTCCAGAGGCGGGGGGCGGCTGAAGGCTCTGGACCCTATCGTGGTCCTGTGGGCAGGAGGGATGGTGAAGTTGATGGATGATGATGATCTGAGAGTCCGGCTGGGTGTGTTGATGTGGAGAAGTTCGTAAGGAGGGACAAGGTTGTGGAGGGCTTTGGATGTTAGGAGGAGGATTTTATAGATGATGCCGTGTGTGATAGGGAGCCAGTGAAGCTGCTGGAGAACAGATAAGGTAGAAATGCTGAATACCATTAAGTTTAAGAATGTTCACATACATACTAATTTTACCCAGTTACATTTAGACCATGCAGGCTGCTACATGTAAGCTTCCAGCTGAATCTCATTCATTAATGCCGATGACGTTTTTACAAAAATAAACTCACCACATTGTTTGCCTTTGTGTTTTTCTCTGTCATGTTCTAAATAAGTCTGTTTACTGGCCTTATTATATGACCTACTCTCGTCCTAATGTGACTCACTGCATAACCTGGTCTGTCTAGCCTCTAGATAGCATCTGTTGCCACTGTTCCAGCTGCCACGGTCACTGGAAGACTGTGGCCCAGCCCAGGCTCCTTTTTGTTGATCTCATGATCGCAGGATACTATAGTACAGATATCGGGGTCCCATCTGTCAGTAAGTTTTCTGCTGCCATGTTCACCCTTTTTGCCAAGGGAACCTGGTTCCTGTCTTCAGTATCTTTGCCCTTTGTTCTCATATTGTACAGTTTGGTTTGAACGCTGTTGGCTGGACACCACATTAGCCTGAGCCACTTTGAGAGCTTCCTTGAGGTCATCCCTCATCCTTTTGACGTAGCTGTCATAGTGTGTGATGTCATTGTCCAGCTCCACAGTGTGGAACACAACATCCACTGGTACAAAAGGGCATAGTCAGTTGACTCATGGGCCATACAGGCAAAGTCAGTGTCTGCAACTGTGGCCTGGCCACCAGTGCTTGGCCAGAGGTGGTAGGGCCATGATTGTGTTTTCCAAGGTTCTATACAACCTTTCGGTGTGGCCATCGCCCATGGGATGGTAAGGCATTGTCCCTGACGTCCTGACAGCAGCAATTTACAAAACACAAGAATACCAGAAAGAAAATAAAGGTATATGCAAATCACACGGAAATGTCTAAAACGTATATCAACAACGATGCAGCACATGCATTCCAGGGATGCCTAACTAATTAAAGCCCCCTTCACAACATCAGCAACATAGGAACTATACACATACCACATTTAGCCCAAAATTAAAATGTACAATGAGTAACACAAATGATAAGGTTGAAATATTGAGGAGTACCATCTAGTATTGTTCACATACGTACTAAATTTATTCAGTTACATTTAGACCATGCAGGCTGCTACATGTAAGCTTGCAGCTGAATCTCATTACATGGCTTCCTCATTTGTTATTTTTGTTAGAGGTAGCATAGGCTTACTGTATGTAGAACGAAGTTTATTTTCTCGCTCTAACCCAATCTGAACAGTTTCCATTCACTCTAAGTATTCTTCCAGGTTTTCTTCAGGTTAAGTGAACAAAAGTTCTTAGAGCAGTGATTTGTTTTGGAGCAAGCTGAGATAGGCTTCAAATTCAGAATGAAACAGGAAGTTAAAGAATATAAATGAATGAGTAAAGTGTTATTACTAGGCTGTCAACAGTGTAACGCTGGATATTTTTTTATCCATGCAGGTTGTTTTAGTAAGCCTTTTATTACCACAGGCCAGATTAGATTTTAACAGATTTGCTGGTTTTCCCAACAAATTAAATCTACATTATGTGGCCTCATGACGAGAGGTAGTGACAGCGGCTTTGGGAAGTTATATTCAAAAATGTCCAGCCAAGTATTTCATATTGTGGTTTCACCACTAATTCATCCATAAAGATGAATATATAACACCTTCAGATATTTTTTAGCATCCTATTTATGCTCGTTGGGTGAGCAGCAAACTGAGAAGATGAGGATGAGCATTACTTCTTCATCCCTAGAGAACCACTTGTGAATTGCTCATAATTTTTGCAACTCCACGGCATTTGGTAAAAGATTATATCAATGTCTGAGCTGATGCATCATGCTTGAGGCATAATGCCATCCTGCATTTTGTCAAGTGTGGCTTATGTCTTGACTTATGGCTAAACTGCAGGATTTACACATACATAAGATCTGGCCGATTTGCAGAGGATGTGATCCAACTGTTGCTTAAAGCTGATGTATTACAAAGTCTGAACTTTTGCAGGTTCAGCTATTCCCGTCGGCATTGACGTCCAGGTGGAGAGCATTGACAGCATATCTGAAGTTAACATGGTAAGTGTAGCTCATCTTATCGAAAACAAACAGTCTCCTTTTCACGCTTGGACTTGGAGAGCAGTGTTTCTCTTCTTTTAGGACTTCACCATGACTCTCTACCTGAGGCATTACTGGCAGGATGATCGCCTGGCCTTTCCCTCCAGCAACAACAAGAGTCGAACTTTCGATGCTCGTCTTGTGAAGAAGATTTGGGTTCCAGACGTGTTCTTTGTCCACTCTAAACGTTCTTTTATCCATGATACAACCATGGAGAACATCATGCTGAGGGTTTATCCTGATGGCAACATCCTCTACAGTGTCAGGTAAAAAGAAAAGAAAAATATGATCTTGTTGAAGAGATCATCATCAAGCAGCTACAGCAGCCAAAGGCAGTCAGAACATTGAATTTGCATTTGAATATTTTGTAAAGTTAGTTAAACCCCTAGTTTAGTCTTAGGTTGTTGTTGTTGTTGTTTTAAATTTCCACCTGAAAAACATCTTCAAACCTGAAAGGACAAAATGGGCAACTTTTGGCTCTATGGAGAAGAGGCACTGTGAAAGAGTGAGATTCGGAAAAACTCCAGCAGATACCCACATAATCCAAACCGTAACTTAGAGAGTAAATAGGACCTGTGTTGTAATGAGTCAGTGACACCGTTGTTAAACCAGTACAGTTCTGTGGAATTTGATATGCAGTGCATTTGCCGCTCTTGGTAACATTCCAAAAATTGCACCTGGTCCACATGTACTGTAACCTATAGGGTGGAAATGTGATGGGAACATAAGTATACTGAATTCTCTCATTCTGATCAGTTGTACAAGGCAACAATGTTTGCTAAGTTTGAGTAGCATTGGCCCCAACAAGCTGTTGGTCATATAAGCTCTGGCGCAGCTGTTTAAATGGACAAGGACTGTATTACTTCTTTCAAGTCCCACTTTATCCTTATACGCACATTTAAATGTAATTTAGTGAGTCACAACTTAAATGTCATTTTTGAAACAGATGTCTGTCCGGAGTTTTAGGGTTTAGCAAGCAGAGTTCGAAAGGAAGAAGAGGAGTTGGGCTGTAAGCTGTCAGTCCGCATTCATCATATCCATTTCAGCCACAGCTGTCAACAGTATGGTGTCATCCCTAGTGCATTGCTGTGTCAAACACAGAAGCAGTTATTGAATGAACAAATCGGTTCATGTCGCCATCCACATCTTAACTATTCAAATGCAGTCCAGTAGTTTTGTTTTCTAACTATTTTGACATCCTGAAATGCAGCAAATGAACTCTGAAAGTCACATGTTTTTGCAAACACAGTTGCAGTTATTTAATAATGCTTTGTTGCTGTAGTCATTTCTCTAATTGCGAGCTGTGTTTTAGGATCACTGTGACCGCACTTTGCTCGATGGACTTCAGCAGTTTCCCTCTGGATACACAGAACTGCTCTCTGGAGCTGGAGAGCTGTGAGTATCAGACTAGACTACAGCTGGGGCATGGCCGCTCATGAATGCCAGATAGGATAAAATAGCGTTAATTCCTGCATTAAATGTGCTTGCCCAATGTTTTTTTTTTTTTTTTTTTTGTAGTAAACATGTTACACAACCTGTGGTACACTGTTTTATAATTTAAAGATGGTGGCCAAAGAATGCGTTTAGCTTGTTGAATTATTGAACAGCATCCACGCTGCTGTTGAAAGACACAGCTGGATATCTATTAGCAAATCACAGTCGGGGCAGGCACATTCACTGTGCAGCTCAGAGTGCATCATCATATTTGACACACACACAGTAATCATCAACATCTACTTTTTGCATGAAGTAAATAAATCTACAGTCGGTCAGCGTGTCCATTATAAAATACATGTTGGGAATTACTAGAGATCACATTTTTTTTTTTTTTTTTGTGTGTTTCTGGCGTTTTACTGTCATCTCTCTATCTGTCTGTCTCAAATGATTATATAGATGAAACATGGATCTGATCTCAGAGGAGAGCCGGGAGTCCTCTTTCTGCAAGCTCTCTCCTCCCCTCTGAGAAAAACGTCCATGACTTTACTAAGAGAGGCCACATGTGAAGGTGTCCACCTCCCCCACATTCCCCGGTCCCCCCTTCTCTCCTCTCTTGAAGATGCTTACAATGAGAACGACCTAATGCTCTACTGGAAGAACGGGAACGATTCATTAAGGACTGACGAGATCGTGCTCTCTCAGTTTTTTATTGAAGACTTCCAGCCTTCCTTTGGGCTTGCCTTCTACAGCAGCACTGGTATGTGAGGGCTGAGTCTTGGGGCCCTCTGAGTGGTATCCATTTTGGAAACAACCAGAGAGCTCCAGACCCCTACTGTTTATTTTAATAAAAGTCAAGTTTAAGATGTTTATACCTACACAAAGTATTTAGCTTCTTCACATTTACACTTATGGTGACCTATGGCAGTTACAGATTCATGTTAACATTAAACAAATAATAAATAAATTGCACTATAAATAAAGAATCAAATGTGCTGTAGGTTTAAACATCCTGAGCTTTCATTTTTGACTCACTAATAAATCATATTTAAAGACATTTATCATTTTAACATCTGTTGCGGTCAAAGTTTAACAACCAAAACCGAATTTTTGCAAATTTTACATCGCTTTTTTTCATTCGATTTTTTATTTATATAATATTGCCTCTGAAGGATTATGTGTTTTGTCAATTTAAGCATTTCAGAGTTATATGACCGCTAAGCCCACTTTTTGAAATGCTGCCTGCTTCTACTGCCACATTCTCAGTGTGAAAAAGAAAGCTAGAAATGAAGCCTGAGAGATTCTCTTCTCAGAAATCTCTGAAATAATCTTGTGGGGACCTATCTGCTCTGACCTATGTGACATTATATAACAGCTCTGACCCAGAAAAGAATTACTCTCTCGTCTGAGTTCTAGGTTCCTCTGTAGGTTCATCTTGTTCTTTCTCAGATTCACAACTCAAACAGTCCTTTGCAGATAATGTTTCCTACTTCCTGTACTCCACTCTCTGTGCCTTTGTCTCTGTTTCAGGTTGGTACAATCGGCTCTACATAAACTTCATTCTAAGGAGGCATATCTTCTTCTTCATGCTTCAGACATACTTCCCCACCATGCTAATGGTGATGCTGTCCTGGGTGTCTTTCTGGATAGACAGGAGGGCTGTCCCTGCCCGTGTCTCTCTGGGTACTCAGACAATGTTATGCATGTTATGCAGACATTTTTCTATTTTACTTACTTTACTCACTTACTTACTTGTTAAGATTCAAATGGGAAAACATATACCATTCACATGTCCATGTTCTAAACATTAAGAAGCAGCTGTTTAGTTTAGCTCAACATTAAGACTGTGCAAAGTAACAAAAACAAATAATGCAAAAATGCTGTAAAACAAACCACTAAATAGTCTAGCATAGTACTGCTGGCAGATAGCAAAAGTGACTATCAAACAGTTATTGTGAAAGACTTGGCAACTTATCTTATCTGTTCTGTTATGTACTCCATCTGAAGTGATTATGCCGCAAAAATCTCCCAAACCAATCACACGTTATCTGAGCACTGTGGAGCTGAATTTGTTAACAAGGAAATGACTATTCAATTGCGTGCAGAGGTATTTCTTTTCTCTGTATCAGCTGAAACACAGCCCGTAATGAAACCCAGTTGGTTCATATTCTGATAAGAATTTAATCTGGCTACAACAGGCTAATTTCCTCTAAGTGCTGCATGGGGAAAACCCAGTGGATTTCAAGTCCATCGCCTTAACTAATCAGCCACGACAAGTGACCCATGATGTGTGAATCGATGTTTTAAATGCTCATGCAGTGTTGTACTGGTGGTTTCTGTTCCCAGGCATCACCACGGTTCTAACAATGTCCACCATCATCACTGGAGTCTCAGCATCCATGCCTCAGGTGTCTTACGTCAAAGCAGTGGACATCTACTTGTGGTCAAGCTTCCTGTTCGTCTTTCTGTCAGTCATTGAGTATGCTGCAGTCAACTACTTCACCACAGTGGAAGAGATGAAGAAGCTCAAGCAGACAAAGGTCATTCATATTCCCTTTTCCATGACCTTTAATATCTTCTTAAATCTCATGTGACTTATTTGACCCACAGAAACCACTATGCTGCCATCTGCCAGTCCTCAAATCCTAACATTCTCTGTTCTCGTCCCTCTGTCTCTGTAGAACCCCAGCTCCTTCAATGCCACGCAGGCTATGGTCTTTGATGGGTGTTTCCATGACAATGACATTGACCTGACTTCTTTCCCAGAGGTTGCAAGCACCCCAAACACAGAGAGGAACACCCAGTCTCGAAACTCTACTGTCTCTGGACCCACAGAAGGCACCAGGCTACGGCGCAGGCACCCTTTAAAACAAAACCTCAACTTCATAATGAGCAACAGCTACATGATTGACTCGTACTCCAGAGTCATATTTCCCCTGGCCTACTTGCTCTTCAACATAATTTACTGGAGTTTGTATGCATAATATATGAATACCAGCAGAATAAACAGTGTAACCATCAAACAGGCTCAAAAAAACTATGATGTACATAAACGTAAATACTGTTCTGTTATGGGATATGACCTCCTATTTGCACGGTGTCTGTTGCTGAGCACAGACATCTTTCATGATGTGTGACTTGGAGAAAGGTGCAGTGAATGGCTATTATTTTCATGAATGTTAAAGAGTGTTTTTGGCATGTCTGTTTTGTAAGAGAAAATATTTTATTTAAACAATTTACCTCGGGGCCGACCCAGGACACGATGGAGGGATTATATCTCTCGTCTGGCCTGGGAACACCTGGGGATTAATCCAGAGGAGCTGGTGGAAGTGGCTGGGGAGAGGGATGTCTGGACTTCCCTACTGAGGCTGCTGCCCCCCCCACCCGGTTGTGGGGGCAGTGAGAGAATACCAGATGAGATGAGATGAATTTACATTTGTAAGATTTTTATTTCATTGCTTGATAAGATGCAAAACATGAAATGTTTTGAATACTGTACATGTATTGAAAAATAAAAGAAGAGGGCAGACATTTTCTGACAAAGACCTTATTTTACTTAATTTTGAATCTTGACTAGGAGGCTATGGAAACACGTTTGCATACCGCCATCCAACAACTATTCTTACATGATAATATGTTAATATTTTTGTCAGATCACCAGGTCTCTGTCTCTTTAACTGCATAAATACAGAAAACTGCTTCTTGTGTTACAGGCAACCATTAATAGGTGGGTCCAAGAGATAATGCAACTATCACCAGACATAAGTCACAATGACAACAGCAGTCACATTAGGATGCTAAGAAAGCAGGGGGGAGGAACCAAATGCAGACTGAGAAGAGATTTATGGTGGTATACTGATGAATGCAAAACAAGAGCCTACAGTGAAGCATGGCAGGTTGGTCAGCAACAAAAGCAGAGGGCAAGCAAAGATCAAACACTAAAAGACAGGTAGTTAGAAGACAGGCAAGACAAAACAAAGCTTCAGTTAAACGTACACAGACGATCTGGCACAAAGTGAGCCTAGAGAGCTGGCTATAGGGCCGATGTGTAGTGTGAACAGGTGAGCTGATTGGGGAGTCTGGACACAGACTAAAGAATTTGGGGACATCTGGTGGATGCAAGGGGTAATGCATGAAAGACAACACCTAGGACTATACTATGACATAGGACTGTCTGCACACACCTGGGTGACTTTAGATATATAACCAATAGTGTTTAGTAATCTGTTCATCATTTCATTTTTGCTGCAACTGAAGCGACATGAGACGAAAATATCACGTAAAGGACAAGCAGGTTAGCCTGGTGCCAAACAGAAAGGATACCCCATTAAAGGACCATAAGATTAACTGTGTGGATTTACTTAATTTATTTGGTACAAGGAAATAATTAGGTTTAATGGGAAGTTGACACTAGTTACTGTTTCAGTATTATTGATTCTCTGTGGTTTGGGCATTATTGACAAGAACTTCTTGAGTTGCCAGATTATAAAGGATTAATTCCTTTTTTGGTCAAGCTTTTTATTCATTAATGTAAACCACTGACATCCTGAAAGAGGACTGTAGAAAATAAGGAAGATTAATGACATGAATTGAAAACACCAGGAACGGGCTCTTTGAACTCTGTAGTGTTACCCTGGAAACACTTGTTCCAGTCATGTCAGTAACAGAAAACACCCACAGAGTTAGGACACACCCTGAGGCGCACCTTAATAGCCAAACAAAAACAGAAACTCACAAATCTCTACACTTCCAAAGAACTAGACAGAACTAAGTGCCGGAATTTGTATGCTTGTGATGGAGCCCAGTAAGCTTTTTCTGGCCATGGTGTACGATAAAACAATTTCCTTTACAGGCGGTGGGTGAGATATGCGTGAACTGAAGTGAATGTGTATGTGACATCCGCCCACTTACTTTGACGTTAGTTTCAGGGGCGTGCCACATGTGTCAGCTATTGATCCTGCATGAATGTCACAGTGAACACAACCAACAGCACAAGCCGAGTTTGTGTCAGTTTAGGAACTAGTTTCGGAGCTAGCTTTCTTTGTATTTTGCCCATGGGAAGTTATGTTACATGAAAATGAAGTCATGGAAGCTGTTGGAGTTTGTTCAAGCGGATCAAGTGGCCCCTCTCTCAGGTAAAATTGTGGTGGTGGTGAAATGACAGCTGATCATTTGATCCAGAAATCACATCTGGATAAGGATTATTCATCAAGCAAAAAACTAAGAAAATCTAGACCATGTTTTTGTCATTTTAATTTTACTTTTTCCTTCCTCACTTTTTGTGTAAAAATATACAGTTTAATCTTAACCTGTGTTACGGTTGTTAGTCTTAGGTTACAGTAGATGATGCACATGATGAACCACTGCCAACAACTGTTTCAGTGATGTTCCAACTTTTGCTGACAGGTTGCGTCCACGAATTTGTGCTGTACGTGACACTGTAAACTAAACTTTTTTTCATTTGAAGAATCAGTCCATTACCCGTTGCTTATGTTCGGACTGTGCCGCTGAATTATATGTATGAGTTTCATGACTTCTTCAACAACACTTATTTGTAATTCACCTCATGATAACTGCAAAATTTCTAAAAACCTGACCAGTTGTTCATGGGAACCATTGTGTAATGTGTTCCATAGAGTGTGACTATTTGCAGAGCTGAGATAAGCTAATGCTTTAACTTTTGTTCTCTTATATTGTACTCATAATCTTAAATGCTTTCAAGTGTTTGATTTGGCATTTTTCCTCTGTTCAGGATAGATAAGACTGATGAATGTTCAGAACTAAAGATAAAAGCGTCAAGAGATATAATTATAGGCTTTCACCAGCATGGGTGTGACGGGAAAGCGTTATTAACCTGGGAAGCTTTTTTTTGTGTAACTCATTCACACTATTCTTCTGTAGAATGTACCAAATGTCAATAGCATATTAAAAAATGGCATGACTACTGTATGTGTTGTGTTACAGAGTGAAGAAGCCAGTCACATGTGGTAGACACTGGCTGCTGATTCACCTGCTAGTTGTCCTCCTGGCAGGTAAAGTCTGACATTAGCTATGACAGATAAGATTTGAAGAAAGGCTGCTGGCACACAATGGAGCATAGGCGTCTGTCAAATGGTTACCAAACTCTGCACCTCTATTTATAGACTGCAATGTCTGGCATGCACACACTTACGCACTGAATGAATGCGTTAAACTGCTTCCTATTTTCTTTCCTCCCTCTGTTTTGTTTTTTTCACTGTAACCTGTTAATCTAGTCTGATTGTTGTCTGTGTTGTACAGAGTATGGTGGCAAATATAGGTGGAAGAGGAAATTTAAATTTTCTTTAACAGCTTTTGGCAACTCCTACTTATAACTGAGCTTTGATTTTTGAACCAAAGCTGCCAAAATACAGACTTGTTATATAGGTTAAGATCCACAGAGGAGAGGGATTCACTATGTCTGAGGTTTGAGTGTCATCTTTATTCTCTGCAGACTGATCACAGTTATTTTTTCCATCAATCAGGTCAAGCTTCTTCTGATCAGAACACTACTGCCTTTTCCCCTCTTTCGACTCCTTCAGCATCTGCACAGACATCAGGTAAACAAAACCCAGAATTATCTCATTAATTTGTCTCATCCAAGCCTGTGTTACCAGCTGCTCACTGATTTTGACCATTTTTTAAAAGAACGTCCTCTTCTTCCGGCAGCAAGTTACTTTGTTGAAGTCTCTGTGGATTTCGTTGGACAAAGGAGGAATGAATCTGAAATTATTGCGTGGGTATGTAGCAAGACAGGTTATAGAAAAGTATCTCGCTTGAATGGCATATGTATGATAGTTACAGAGAGTGACAACACTAAATGAGAATCCTGTTTTTCTGTTTGTTTGTTTTTTCTCAGCTTAACCAGGTGTTCCAAGACAACCTGGGGAACTGTGTGTCTGCTATGCCCCAAACAACTGCAGCACCCTCCTCTCCACAGACTACAACTGCAGCCACAACAACACTGCAAATTTATAACACAACGACAACGGCGGTCATCACGATATTCCAAAACATTACTTTAACAACATTAGAAGGCAACAGCACAACCGCAGCCACAGCTTCAACAACATTAGAAGGCAACAGCACAACCGCAGCCACAGCTTCAACAACATTAGGAGGCAACAGCACAACCGCAGCCACAGCTTCAACATTACAAGGCAACAGTACAACCGCAGCCACAGCTTCAACAACATTAGAAGGCAACAGCACAACCGCAGCCACAGCTTCAACATTACAAGGCAACAGTACAACTGCAGCCACAGCTTTAACAACATTAGGAGGCAACAGCACAACAACAGCAACAACTTCAACAACATTAGAAGGCGACAGCGCAACCGCAGCCACGGCTTCAACAACATTCGAAGGTGAAAGAACAATCACAACCACAGCTTCAACAACATTAGAAGGCGACAGCACAACCACAGCGACAACAAATCCCATAATCACAGCAGCTACGACTCAGAACGACAGGACAACAACTTCTCCAACCACCACAGAGACATCTGACAATAATAGGAGGACGCCATCAAGGAACTCCAATGCAAACAGATCCAATCAACGGAGAGCTCGAGAAATTAGTGTAGCACAAAGGTAACTCTGAAAGGATTTCTGTGAAGTAAATGAATGAATGGTGGATCAACACTAAATGTTTTTTTGTTTTTTTTTGTGCCATCCTACATTTACTGTTGTTGCAGTTACACCAGAAAAAACATTCAAATGTTAATCATCAACATGAGTGGCTGTGCACCAGTCAATTTCGTTATTCATTAATGTTCCATCAATTTACTTTTCAGTGACTTCATCAATAACAACACAACTGGCCTACTTCAAGTAAGTCAACACTTAAATGTGTCTGTGGGTTACACTATGTGAATACAGGCATCCTGATTGATTTGTGTTTCGACAGAAAATGGAAGTGTCATGTGGAACAAAGACTCACATAAGGTAAGCAAAATAATGATTTTCAATTGAGTGATACCGTGTAATCTGTTTGTCGTTAACACTGATCTTGATCCTCAGGAACACCACGTGCCATGTGACGCTGTTCCTGACTCAGAGAGTTTCTTCATGTTGTATCCTCCGTACGCTCTGTGAGGCCAGTAGAAATTCTTCAAACATCTATGTGGTGGGAAAGAATGCAGACAGAGTGGGTGAGTGTTGCAAACTCTGAAACACATATTTACTCACTTAATGATAAGTTCCCATAATGCAATCAGTCTTCTGTGAGCAGGCCAGCTTCAAAAGGAGGCCAGCAGCAATCCAGATGAGGAAGACAGTTGTGTTTATTCTGGTCCAACCGGTCCATCGTGGTAAGATGTTTGCGGATTCATTTTACTCGCCAATGTCTTTCTTAAACATAAAAAAGCAATTACACAGTGACATTCTGCCATATGCTGAGTGTGATATTTTAAACGTAATTCTATGTGCCATGGAAATGTAATTTTATGACTTTGTTGGGGGCATGGTCTTAATTTATATCAAATGGGTTTCAACAGTGAACTGGCTGGGGCTGCATATACAATTCCACAAAGCAATTCAACTAACTGTGGCACAGGTAAGCTCTCAACATTTAATTGATTAAACTTGCAAAAATGAAAGAAAGTATTCTCCTCTGTCCTTTGTTGATGTTTCTCATTTAAAAATGAGTTTTGTGTCTTATTATGGTTCATGCCAACACAGAAACAAAAGAGCACGCCATTTTGACTTATTATGACTCATTCCCACCCATAGACTGTATAACTAAAACGAAACTTATCAGAAATATCTACACTCGAACATGCATCAGTGTAGATGTTGATATAATGCATCAGCATTATATCAACTATATATATATATAGATATATATATAATCCATCAGCATTGTATCAACTACCTAAAATGAGAGAAACTATTCTTTTTTTTTTTTTGACGTGTATTTTAGTGTTTTAGGGGGAGCTCTACTCGATTTGGTTTCACTTTGAGGAGCAGTTGCGCCTTCCATCTTTACACCCTCCTGAACAAAATCTTAAGACTGGGGGGAAATTATATTATATTAAATTATTACATTATATAAAAGTATTTGTATTTTGTGCTGGTGGATCGTAACTGGGTTGTAAGTCAAAATGCAAAAAGAAGAAACTGGAGCAAGAGACAATAAGAGTAGGCAATTCATTAAAAACTGAATTTAAAGTCAAATAGGCTGTTCATCAGCATAAGACATAGTCTTAAAAAGGCAAAATCTGCATTCACACTGTCATGACCTCCTGATGGCAAAAGCAAAAACGCTTTCTGTCTTTGAACGTGGCAGGATTAATGACCTGCACAAGCAAGGCCTCTCGCAATGTGCCATCACTGCCGAGGTTGGCTGCAAAAAAACAGTCATTTAAAATTTCTTAAAAGATCCTGAGGGCTATGGGACCAAAAAATAAATAAATAAATAAATAAATAAAAATTCATGTGGTAGACCCTAAAACATTTCACCTACGCTGAGCTGGAAGATCCGACGGGCTGTCCATGGAGACACAGGCGGATCCTCGACCCAAATGAAGGCCCTTACTGATGCTGACTACAGCCCAATAACCATAAGACGGCATCTGTGAGAGAAGGCTTAAAGAACAAAAAACATCTTCAAAGGCTATGAACCCTCCCACGTCACAAACCTGACTCTTTGGACCTTGCAAGGGAACACCAAACATGGGACTTTGAAAGGTGGAAGAAAGTTTTATTCTCTGACTAGAAACAATTTAACCTGGACAGTCCTATGTGGCCCAGTGGAGGAGGTGTCATGATGATCTGGCTTCAATGGAACAATGGAGCTTCAGGTTGTGCAGGGGGCGTCAAATGGCAGCTGGCTAAGAGGAGATAAGCAGGCACCCCTCTTGGCTGAGGACCCTCATCTGGACGGTTATGACTGGGTCTTTCACACTGCAGCTTACAATGCCCACCTAACGAGGACTTCATCAACATCACTCCTTTGGACCATCCTGCGCATTCCCCTGGTCTAAATTCCACAGAGAACGTTTGGGGATGGACAGCAAGAGACGTTTACAAAAATGGACAGACCGTGGATGCCCTTTATGAAGACATCTTCACCTCATGGAGCAATGTTCCCAGCAGCCTCCTGGAAACACTCACATCAAGCATGCCTAAACAAATTTCAGCAAGAAATGTGATCAGCAAGAAATGTGGGGCTACTCACTACTGAGTCTTTTTTTGACACCTTTAGTTCTATTTTTGGACGTTTTTTTTGGGCTATGGTCTTTAACTTTTGATCATCTGATGGACAGCCTGTTTGAGTTTAGATGCAGCTTTTGAAAAACTGCCTACTATTTGTTTTTTATCTCTTGCTCCAAAAAAAAAAAAAATAAATGGATGGAAAGAATATGGACAGAGATACAAACCACAAAACTCATAAAAGAAATCTGGCCTGTATATCAGAATCATCGCCCCAAGCTGAAAGGAATGAGGAATGAATACACTCAAAGCTTGCAAAGGCTGCATGAACAATACTCATGTAAAAGTCTTTTGGTTTATGCTGCAAACCTGTTCACATCTAAATGCACATTTGATCAAACAGGAAGTTGCACTCCTCTACAGTTTGTCACACACAACTAAAATGACAAAAAGATCCATGAAAACTAATTCTATATAACAATAAAGAGAGAGGTGTAGATCTGTGGCAGATTTTTAATTTATATTCATTTCTCCTCATTATTGTATGAAGAACTTGGAATTGTCTTGATTCTGTCTACACCGATGTTTTCAAGTTTCTGATTTTGTTTCAGACCGCAACATCTGCGACTGCTCCGCTTACTGCAACAGATCTGGTGAGTATTTTATCACCTAACAAAACCACCACAATGCTAATTTAATAAATACTGTCTGAGATATTTTTGTTTCTTCATTTTCAGATGTGTACTACACTTTCAATATTTCCATGCAAGAGCCCATGATGAACTCGTCGTCATATGTCTCTTCTCTGGTAACTTCCAGTTTGCACACAGAACACCCGCACAAGCTTCTCTTTGGTAAATCTTGAAGCCTCAAACAATGATGTCTTAAATATTCGCAGATCTCTAAGCTGCAGCAACGGCCATCCTGCTCTGAGAAGTAAGTTCAAATGTTGTACAGTAAAAATCTAATTTTATATCAGTTAAAACGTTTTAACCCAATTAACAATAAATCACATTTTTTGTAACGTTGCTTTGCAGTGTTTCATGTACACTGGCCCTCATTGCAGCTGAATACAAGGTAATCAGCCTCCAAAGAAGGATACGGTCACCTAAACATTTAAATTTTTTTGCTGATGCGTTTTAATTTTTAATAAGAGGAAAATCTAATTAAATCCTTTCAGCTATTTTATCTAAAAATAACAAGTAATGAACTGTAGCGTACGGCTGATTAAAATGTTTTCACAGTGTTTAATTATTCTGAGAGAGATGAAACAGAAACAAAGAATTTAAATATCTCATAACAAAATGTGAGTAAAGCTCATGTTGTTGGCCAGATCCCTCAGGATCCATAGTGTACTTTTAGCACAAGCATATGATGGGATGAATGCACTGGTCCACCTTGTGTCTTTGTAGTCCAGGAAAGATATTTTGAATTATAACCTTAAGTTACGGGACACTTGTCACAGAAATACACAAAGTGCAAAATTAGAACTTTAAAATTTTACATTTCGGAAACATTTGTTTTCATTATCCAGTACACAGAAGTACATATCGTACAACATAATTACTTGAATTACCTTGACTAAAACGAAAATTTCTTCCCAGGATGTCATTGTAATCTGTGGAAGCATGACAACAAAGTAAGTTTAAATGTGTTATCTCGGTACATTTATCAAGAATATAATTTGTACACTTGAATACTAATACAAATCTGTGCACTTTTTTCAGTTTTACTCTTCAAAACTGCAGTGTGATTTTAGCCTTTTCCCACAAGGTTCCCATCTGCTCAGTGGCAAAAGCCATGCTGGAAATTTTTCAGACTGAGAAGCAAATCACTTTTAATGGGCGAGTGATCCGAGTAGGTGTGTATATTAGCCACAGAAAAAGTTAAAGTATGGGGTCATACAACTGTGTCCTTTAAAAAGTCTTTTTGTGTCTTGCATTATATTTCACACAGCAATTTGTGGAAATTCATCAGTCAACTGCAATCCACTGCAATCCCAGTTCATATGGGTTGACATGAACCTGAAGCCTGATGACTTTTGTCCTGTGATACAAAAGTCTGACATCCTCACTTGGTGTGTATGATTGCCCTAACACAATACCCTCTTCAAAACATCAAACCTGATATAAAATTTCTACATATACTGTCAGCTAAGATCTTAATTTATACACTTGTTCTTTGTAGTCAAGCTGGAAAGTCTGTGGCTGTTCAGCTGGAGGAGCAGTGTGCTGAAGCAGTGTTTACCACAATCGGGCCAAATGTGACAACCATGCAGCCAAACAGCACCACCGTGTCTGTAAATGTAACTGTAAATGTAACTTCACAACCACTGAACACAACAACACACCAGAACACAACAGGAGACCTGACTACCAGCACTACTGCTGCTAACATTACAGTGACAACAACACTCAGCACAAACACGAACACTACAGAAGAATCTGCATCTGTGACAAGTTCCGCTCCGACATCCGCTCCGACATCCACTGAATCAGGTGTGCTGTCACTTAAGCACTGTGTCCAACTGTGATGCAGCCTTTGCCTGTCATAGCATCACTGCAACATCATTTAAACATGTGTTCTCTGCAGCTGCAAGCCAAGCCAATGCACTGCTGGAGCTGACGAGAGACGTGTCCAGCCTGAACTCCAGTCAGGTGAATGAGCTGGTGTCTCAACTGGAGAGACTTTTGTCAGGCCCAACTGTCAGCCTGGAGCTGGGAAACATCTCAGTCAACATCGTAAGCAACCTGCTGGGTGCTTCTACTGAGGTGCTGTCAGAGTCCTCCAACAGGTTAAGTTTAATGTTTAAGTAATCTATTTTATGTTATATTAGCAATATTATCACAGTGAAGGGAGAGGCAGAAAGCTTATTTGATACTAGTGTGGCAAGGAGTGGGGGGACGTTTGCAACATTTAATAAGGAGGAATCGACAGCGGCACCTGGGGACTTGCACCCCGAATATAAAGAGCAGAAAACTAAACTAGTGTGATGCAATGATAAGGGTACAGGGTCGTGACTGATGAGACAGTAGATAAAGCAAATATTTTTATTGAATTTAAATAAATCAGGGATAAACCTAAAAAGAGAACGGGAACCACTGAACACAACACCGGGCAAGTATGAGAAAAATTTCATTAATCTAAAAGGCCAGCTACAACAAGGCTAAAACTCTAACTGTAACCTAAGTCTAAAATCAGTGGGCTGGGGCCTCAGTGGGAGGTAGACTACTGGTTATGTGCTCCTTCCCACTGGCCTGGGGTACAACACTAAAACAATCACTACAAAACATGCACTACAAATGCCCCAGTGCTTACATGCATGCAAAGGGAGTGAGGTCCTCATCACGGTGCCGAGCCTCCCACCTGACGACACCCAGGGCGCACTGAAAATCATAAGGAACAAAAACTCCCTGAAACAGAGCAAAAGAAAAAAAAGGGGGGTAAACAACAACCCAATTGATAATTAAACAATATCTCAAAACCAGGAAACAAACTTAATAAACCCGGACCAACAATGTAAAAACAAATTAAAAGACTGGTCCAAAGAGAAAAGCAAACCTAACAAAAAAAAATACAGGAAGCTACAGGGAGCTAAGGGAGGAGACTACCTGGGTTGCATTCACAGCTCTTCACTGAGGTTCACTACACTTCCATGTTAAGAAATGAAAGATTTCAGTGTTCTACACAACAATATAGCTGCATAAGACAAAAATAGAGCAAAGTGCACATGTCAGGAGTCTATATACCTGTATTTTCTCTTGAACAAAAGAAATAAAACATAACTCTGTGAATGAAACAAACAGAACATGGATATACAAGCTAAAGCAGGTACAGTAGAGCAGATCAATTATTTTGTTGCATTTTATAGAGGAACAGACAAATTCATCGTGGGCTCTTGCATGGAAATATTAAAAGTGTAGTATGCATCCGAAAATTAAGAAATAACCAATACAAGAGTAAAGCAATGTAATTATTCAGATTTTTTCTGCCTTGCTTCTTGCTGCCTTGTTGCAAATGCTCTAAGACTAGGATTTCCTGGTACAACTAGAAAGGCTCAGTAATACTAAATTTATTGTTTTTTTGCACATTACAAATTGCTTGTCTTTTTTTCATCAGGATTATCAGGATCGTTGATACAGTAGGATTAAAGCTTGTCATTGGAGATGTGGCAGAGACTCTGTTGGCTCCGGCTCTGGCTCTCTCTGTGAATCCAGCAGATGGCACTAACTTTCAGGAAACCTTTTTCTCCATCTCAGACCCCAGTAATGTTCAGGTATGACATGAATATTATGGTTTAAAATCAAAATATCCAAAAAGCATTTAAAAAAAGGCAACTAGACTTTTTTGAGAAGTCATCACTCATATGTGTAGCTTCTTCATTTCTGAAGTGAAGACATGCAGTGAAGCTGACATACTTCCTGTCTTCAACTTAATATGACCTTTAGTATGATTTCCATGAGTACATCCCTGATTACTATTATCATTGGGCACCCAACAATGTTAAGACTAGCACATATTCATTCATTCATTCATCTTCTGTAACCGCTTGTCCTCTGGAGGGTCGCGGGGGGCTGGAGCCTATTCCAGCTGTCATTGGGCGAGAGGCAGGGTACACCATGGACAGGTCTCCAGTCTATCGCAGGGCTAACACAGAGAGACAGACAACCATTGACACTCACATGCACACCTACGGCCAATTTAGAATCACCAATGAACCTAACCAGCATGTCTTTGGACGGTGGGAGGAAGCCAGAGTACCCGGAGAGAACCCATGCAGACACAGGGAGAACATGCAAACTCTACAAAGAAAGGCCTCCTGCGAACCCGGAACCTTTTTGCTGTGAGGCATCATTGCTAACCACTGCGTCATCCCAGAATAGCACATATTAAAAGAAATAGCTATGTTTAGAAGTAGAAATGAGTGGAGGCGCTGCAGCTCTATTGCTAACAATGACCACTAACACATGGCAGTTTCCCCAAAGAAGTGAGTACAAAAATTCCGTTAAGCGTTTCTTTCTGTCCATGTCCCATGTGTGCTGCAGGTCCGCGGGGATTCAAGACTGAGACGGAGTGTGAAAACAGACTCCTCCACCCCTCAGGGCTCCATCAGGCTGCCCCCCTCTCTCACTCAGGACCTAACCACGGAGGAACAACAGCTGATCTCCAGAGTCCAGTTCAATTTCTACCAGAAGAGCACAGTATTCCAGGTCTTTACATTCCTCCTTTACATTAACAGGAAAAACAGCACCGTCAGTTTTTTAATACAAGCCCATGTCTGTGAAGGTTCTCATTCACAGTTCCATAATGTAACACCGTGTTTACAAACTAACAGCTTTTTTTGTTTCTCTGGTTGTGTCTAAATGGCCACGCAGGACCAATCCCTGGGAGAGCGCAGACTTAATAGTGGGATCATTGGAGCAAGTGTAGCCAACCTGTCAATCAGGGGACTGCAAGACGATGTTGAAATCCGTCTGAGAAATACAGAGCCTGTTCCAGTAAGTCTAGTTTCCTAGTTTCTGTTTCCTTAAATATATAGACTTTTCATCTTGGCAAAACACTCATTTGATGCTGTTACCTGAGGCCCAAGGCTGCAAATTTCAAACAGCTCATATGCTGAAAAAACAATACTCTCAAAGTGTGTGCTGCTTTTTCAATAAATTCTTAGGTTTAGAGACTAATATAAACTTTTGTCCTTTACCCACCACACAGGCTAATTTTGTGGCAACATGTGTTTTCTGGGACTTCACATTTAATAGTAAGTTTTTCAACAACCAAGAATTCATTGAATGCAAACAACCAAATATAGGATTTTATGGCTCATGTCTTGTGTTTTCAGACGGATCAGGTGGCTGGAATTCAAACGGCTGTTTGGTCCAAAATAGCACAGACAATGAGACGATTTGTGCCTGCAACCATTTAACCAGTTTTGCCATTCTCTTGGTAAGAGTATCAACATTTTTTCATTGACCTTTATTTTTGGTTTTAATAATTAGAACAAGTAATTAGAACATTACTCCAATCTCTCTCTTTTTTTTACAGAACCTCTCCAGACAGCCCATAACAAGTCGTCTCCAGGCAACTATCCTCACCTTCATCACATATATTGGCTGTGGCATCTCTGCCATCTTCCTGTCCATTACACTTCTCACCTACTTGGCGTTTGGGTAAGTACTGAAAGTCATTAGATTACATGAACCTTTGTCTGCCAATGTAACTTTTTAATTCTGTCACTAAGAACTGAAACACCTTGGTTTGAGTTAAAACACATTCACATTGTGTCCGATTCCTTTTGAATCCTGTAGGAAGTTGCGTAAGGACATACCTTCTAAAATCCTGATCCATTTGTGCCTGGCTCTGCTGCTGCTCAACCTGGTCTTCTTGGTGGACGCGTGGCTGGCACTCTATCCAGATGCTGTGGGCCTTTGCATTTCCACGGCCTGGTTCCTTCACTACTTCCTGCTGGTCTCCTTCACCTGGATGGGACTGGAGGCCGTCCACATGTACCTGGCTCTTGTGAAAGTCTTTAACAGCTACATATCACGCTACATGCTGAAGTTCTCGCTGGTCGGCTGGGGCGTCCCGATGATCGTGGTCATTATTGTCATTGCAGTTGACAAAAATAACTACGGCCTTGTCTCCTATGGGAGGTTTACTGATGGCACTAGTGATGATTTGTGAGTCTTCTTTCATATGATTTATTTCAACATGCACATTATAATAATAAAAAAAAAGTTTTAAAACACCAAGACACATCGACAAAAGTACAAGACACATACCATTTAATTATCTTGCATCTTTGTTCTTTCCAACAGCTGCTGGCTGAAAAACGACATTGCCTTCTACGTGGCGGTAGTGGCCTATTTCTGTGTCATTTTTCTTTTCAACCTCATCATGTTCATTGTAGTACTGGTCCAGCTGCACCGGATAAAAAAGCAGAATCCTCAGAGTTCTCAGCACCGAACCACAATACAGGATGTGCGCAGCGTGGTTGGGATAACCATCCTCCTGGGCCTCACTTGGGGCTTTGCCTTTTTTGCCTGGGGACCTCTGAACCTGCCATTCATGTACCTGTTTGCCATCTTTAACTCCCTGCAAGGTGAGCGTCCGTATTTGGCCACATTGTGGGTCAAATAAAACACAAGTAAGGGTAAAATTCACTGAGTGATGGCAATTTAAATCAAACTACTTTCAGGGTTAACCCAGTACTGTTACTGTTGTTACTTAACTAAATTTATGGTAAACTCAGCATATGTCATATATGTTGAGATGGTTAGTGTTTAGATAAGGGGCTAAGAAATGCAAATATGAGTTTGTGTCATGTGTTATTTAGCTGTGTACATGTTTAGAAGGAAGACATAAACTAAATGGTAAAGAGTTTTACTTTTATATAGCGCATTTCAACCTATTGGTACTCAATGCACTTTTACATCTACCCATTTGCTCATACAAGGACACACCAGTGCCAAGCACTGGGAGCAACTGGGGGTTCAGTGTCTTCCTAAAGGACACTTTAGCATGTAGCATGTTCCAACCCGCTCTACCTACTGAGCTAAACTATAATTGTCAATAAAATGTTTTCAGTAGACATTATGTGTAGTAATTTTAGCATTACTGCAAATCATGTTTCTTTTTTTGCAGGTTTCTTCATCTTTGTATTCCACTGTGCGGTAAAGGAAAACGTGAGGAGGCAGTGGAGGACCTACCTGTGCTGTGGCAGGATGAGACTAGCAGAGAACTCAGGTTAGAGATCAACACAGTTCACAGAGTTCACAGCTGTTCTTGTCTTGTTGGAAACCTGCGAATGGTTACGACACATGCATTTTTGATTCATTTGAATGTTTTCCTTCAAAGTAAAAGATTTCTGTCTATGTAATGCATGCTGGTTGGTCTTAATTACATATGATCACACATATCACATATTTATCTTGTGGACTTTTATTTCACAGAATGGAGTCGCACTGCAACTCAGAAGACTGTGAAGAAGGGTTCACTTACCAATCTCACATCTCTTAATTCCTCAACATCCTCCAACGGCAACAACTCGTCCAGCTCGTCTTCATTCCTTGTCAGTGACTCTTCAAATCAAATGAATGGCATTGGTAAGAGTCAACTTCTTTCCACTTGGCTGTGAGGTGTTTGAGTCCATAATGAGTGAATGCAAAAAGGCTTTAGGACGTACTAAGTCTACCTATTATGTTTAATTAAATCCCCAGCAAAGAGCTGATGTGATGTGAAAAAAAGTGTTCCCTATAAATGTTATTTATTGGAGACGGTGACAGTAGCACTGTGTTACAGGCAGTCCATTTGAAGACAGAACAATCACAGCTGATGAAGATTCAAGTATGGATGTGGTCCTCAACGAGATCAACAGACAGTACAGAAACCCACAAGCATCCTGATCCAAAAAAGGACCAAGCAGTCTGTACAGACTCTTGTTTTGAAATACTTGTATATGATGTAAAAGAACTACTGAATACTGAGTGATTTATGTACCATCCATCTACCAACGCATAACTAATTACATGTAGTAGGGAACAGGAAGCCTACATTACACTTTATTTTAAACCTGAACGCGCTTTATTCTTTGTATAGAAATGTTTATATAATTTCTTTTATTGCAAATGTTATTAATTTAATGTTAGACAACTAAATTGCTTTCGCTTTCAAACAGGAAGATAATCTTTAGTCTAAAAAGCCCAATGTATGTATGCTGTACATAAATCTACATTTCTAAAAGTTAATAAAATGTATTTTATAAGCACATTCTTGAATTATCATCATATTGCCATGTCATATATGTAACAAAAAGTGTAAAAACTACTTATGAGGTTTCAAATGCAAATAAATAGAGGGCTAATGCTCATATTTTATTCTCAGCTATTTCCAGAGTTTGAATTTTGCTGTGAATTAAAACTTATTAGATCAGCACAGTATCAGAATGCTAACCTTACAGTATTGTGCATTACCATTCTTCTTAGCTGACATCGAGTAATTAAGGGTTCATCCTAATATTGTGCTGCTCAAATTCTTAAGGGAATATGATTTAATCCCTCTGCAACTATATTCATTTTGTCACACTAGCAACAGAATGTCAGCCTGTCACTATGTTGGTAAGACCTGTGGTCTAGAATGAAATACATCAACAACTACACTAACAGTCAAAAGTTTGGACACACCCTCTCATTTAATGTTTTTTCTTTATTTTCATGACTATTTACATTGTAGATTCTCACTGAAGGCATCAAAACTATGAATCAACACATATGGAATTATGTAGTAAACAAAAAAAGTGTGAAATAACTCTAAATATGATTCATATTTTAGATTCTTCAAAATAGCCACCCTTTGCTTTGATTACTGCTTTGCACACTCTTGGCATTCTCTCGATGAGCTTCATGAAGTAGTCACCCGAAATGGTTTTCCAACAGTCTTGAAGGAGTTCCCAGAGATGCTGAGCATTTGTTGGCCCTTTTGCCTTCACTCTGCGGTGCATTTCATCCCAAACCATCTGGATTGGGTTTAGGTCAGGTGACTGGGGAGGCCAGGTCGTCTGGCGCAGCACTCCATCACTCTCCCTTCTTGGTCAAATAGCCCTTACACAGCCTGGAGGTGTGTTTGGGGTCATTGTCCTGTTGAAAAAATAAATGATGGTCCAACTAAATGCAAACCGGATGGGATAGCATGCCGCTGCAGGATGCTGTGGTAGCCATGCTGTGCCTTCAATTTTGAATAAATCCCCAACAGTGTCACCAGCAAAGTACCCCCACACCATCACACCTCCTCCCCCTCCATGCTTCACTGTTGAACCATGCATGTAGAGACCATCCGTTCACTTTTTCTGCGTCGCACAAAGACACGGCAGTTGGAACCAAAAATCTCGTTTGTACTCAGACCAAAGCACAGATTTCCACTGGTCTCATGTCCATTCATTGTGTTTCTTGGCCCAAACAAATCTCTTCTGTTTGTTCCTTTTCCTTAGTACTGGTTTTTTAACAGCTATTTGACCATTAAGGCCTGATTGATGCAGTCTCCTCTGAACAGTTGATGTAGAGATGTGTCTGCTATTAGAACTCTGTGTGCCATTGATCTGGACTCTAATCTGAGGTGCTGTTAACTGCAATTTCTGAGGCTGGTGACTCGGATGAATTTATCCTCAGCAGCAGAGGTGACTCTTGGTCTTCCTTTCCTGGCGGTCCTCATGTGAGCCAGTTTCGTCGTAGCGCTTGATGGTTTTTCCAACTGCACATTTAAAGTTTTTGCAATTTTCCAGACTGACTGACCTTCAGTTCTTAAAGTAATGATGGACTGTCGTTTCTCTTTACTTAGCTGATTGGTTCTTGCCATAATATGAATTCTAACAGTTGTCAAATAGGGCTGTCAGTTTACCAACCTGACTTCTGTACAACACAACTGATGGTCCCAACCCCATTAAGAAGGCAAGAAATTCCACAGATGAACCCTGACAAGGCACACCTGTGAAGTGAAAACCATTTCAGGTGACTACATCATGAAGCTCATTGAGAGAAGTCCAAGGGTTTGCAGCGCTGTCAACAAAGCAAAGGGTGGCTACTTTGAGGACTCATATCATGAATCATATTTGGAGTTATTTCACACTTTTTTGTTTACTACATAATTCCATATGTGTTGATTCATAGTTTTGATGCCTTCAGTGAGAATCTACAATGTAAATAGTCATGAAAATAAAGAAAAACCATTAAATGAGAGGGTGTGTCCAAACTTTTGACTGGTAGTGTACATGCTTTGATATTCTGACATTCAGGGTCTCTTTACATAACAATTATCTTTCTTCTAGTTGTCAATTTTTTTTATTTGTCCAATACTTGATCAGCAAAGATGATGACATCCCTATAGCTTCAGCAGTGGTTAGTGCTCGTTATCAATAAAGACAAATGCTAGAATGCCAAAGACATGTTACCTTCTTAGACTAAATGTACAGTGTATGGTTAGCATTTAGCTTGCTGAACCATTGTGCATGTGTGGGCCACTAGCATGGCTGCAGTCATGTTGGAGCGGGCTCAAAAACCTTACTACAGAGGTCTAAGGAAAGCTAAACTATAATACCTATTACTTAAGTGCTAATCTAAACAACACAACAGCACTTAATACTACTGTCATTTAGATTTTTAACAGCTACTACTGAAACACAACCCAGAGTCAAATCAAATCAAATTAGTCCTGAAACACACACAATCATTACACATGCTGTATAAACCAGTGTGCAAAGCAATCAACTATTAAACCATCATCATATTAACAACCAGGTGAAGTGACCTGAGAAAGCATCTTTCATTTAAATCAACCGGCTGATTATTTTCCTTATTAAACATTTGGCCTATAAAAAGTCCAAGGTGATCTTTAAAATTTCTCCAGAATCCAAAGGTATCGAATAACCATCAGATAAGAAAGAAAAGCACTAAACGCTCTCATTTCAGAGGCTCAAACCAGTGTATTTTAGCATTTATGTTGAAAGAAACTGATCAGTCCAACAATCAAGACATGTTTCCCCCACAACACTTTAATTGCAGATGGCCACAGACTTTTCTCAAGTAGGACAGAACAGCATTTGGTGAACTTAGAATGAATAAATAAATGTCCCACAGGGCTGGTCAAATGTGCTGTGTACTGTATATGCAAGCTACATTCACCGTCCTTTACATGCACCTAATATAGTCTTAAAAAACTTAAAATTTATCAGGAGAAACCAAAGGTGCTAATAAAACATGACATAAAAACAGCACGAGCACAAGGGTGGCATTAACGTGGAGGAATCATTTCCCTTTCAAAACACATTCAGACTTAAACCAGTCTCACTGGGCATGATCACATTGCCTCAGATCACATTTGCGTGGCAGTAACAAAAACGAAGCATAAAAGCATCAGGTAGGCTGAGCCTAGCTATTGGCCTATCACACAATCTGAGGTCGTTACTCAGAATTAAAGAAAGAAAAAAAAATGAGAACACGCGCTTATGGTAATATGAGTTACACCACATTATCAGTGTATCAAATCAGTGTTTCAACAACGAACAATTCCTTCAGAGCACATGCAAATGGACATTTCAAATTATGTAACATAAACCAAACACAACTAAATCAGGAAGAAAGAGAAAGGAAGAATGGGGATAATAGGCGGTGATAAAACTGTCACTGTGCCTCTTAAGATGTGTTCAGACTGAATTTCCTGACCAACATGACTGAATTAAGTTGGGAGTGTTTTGCAGTTAATGCTTGTTAAGCAAAGGCAGATGATTACAGTGCCGTAGTCCATCAACTGTGGCTCACCAATAATGAGCGCCCTATGTGACTGGAGTGTGCCTATGCAAGTATTAACAACTAAGGAGCTATTTTATTCCATTTTTTCTTATTTAAAACTCACAGTGCATTTCTCCAGACTCTGTTCTGCCTCAAATGATTTTTATGTCACATTTAGTCTGAGCACACCTCAGCTTAAGGCTACAGAAAGAATGAGGACCATTCACATTCCAGCTGCTGTGAATTCAGAAGTAGAAGTTTTACTTCTTCCATGCAGTGTAGAAAACCCATCTGATACAGTACAATTAAGGAGCACACACAAGAAATGTAAAATACACCACGTTTTGTCTACATTCAATAATTTAGGAACAAATTACTTTTATAGATGAACACTAATTTTCAGTTTTGTCCATAATTTCTATTGCCTCCGATAACACTGTGCTCAGAAATTATTTAGCGGATACTGGGTAATACTTACCAAGGAAAGATTGAACAAAAAAATGTAATTGTAGAGATCACAGAATTTCACTTGTTGTGTACATAGGTGATATTAGCAATATAATAGGTCCAAAATATACAAACATATGATCCAAGGTGAATTTAGACAGTCAAGTGAAACAATATAAAACATTTTTTTAGTTATTTTTTACAGGAGAATTCAGTCACTGCGCTGCAGGATTTCATTAACAACTAAACCTGACAAAAGGATACTGCTCCAAGTAGGAGGGCACGCACACCACCTCTTTGCGGAAGTCCACAGGACACGACAGTTTTCCCAGCTGTTCCTCATACAAACTCAGTGCTTCCGTCAGGTTTGTGCTGTTACCCTGGCAACCAGCAGCAGAAAAAGTAATATCATGAAACATGTACATGTTAATGAGTGCTGGGTCTTAAAGCAGTAAAAATTACTTCATATCCTTACGTAGGCATACTACGTTCTTATCAGAATTTGTGTCTGGTAACACTATTTGGGGCGCATTCAGATTGATACAGAGGAAAATATACCTCTGCACAGAATTCAATTGGCCTGCCAGATCTTTGCCAGGCATAATCAATTCTGAACTGAGAAACTCCAGACAATTAATTAAAAGAAATGAAGAAAAAAAAAAAAACATCTATTTGATACCAAAGATTCATCTCAGCTGATCGTCACTGAGCATAAACATGTGCTTATATAATGACAACATTTACTCTAAAAAGAAGCAAACTGACCTGTGTGAAATATTTCCCAGCAGGATGCAGGACTTGAATTGACAGATCTAAGATGAGACGCAGGAACTCCCATGTTGAGTCTATAAAAAGCACCCAGACAGAAATTCTTGATGAAGTACTTATGTAACACCTTGATGGATCAATAGATAGACGTATAGAGACCTTCTTCTGGTGCGGTGGATATTGGGATTGCAGTGAGGTCATTTATTACGTAATCAAACATCCTTCCTTCCTGGACATACTTCTTCAGCAAGGGAACACAGTCCTCAATTAGTACCTGTGATCCACGAGACCAAGAGATTATTCAGGATTTTCAAGTTAAACCACACAGCGGTAATTAGATTTTATACATTAAGAAATATATAATCATGTTCACATTTGTTTATAGTTCTTTTCATATTTGAAAATTAGTGAATAGAGAAAAAAAATCCACTGTTTACAGAGCAAGTTAACATGCAACATGGTTATTCTGAAACACAAACGTTAGCCTCAGTAAAGAGGCACAGTACGTATCCTGGCAGTTACACATGAACATTTATTTAGCACTCACTTGGTAACAGTCTCCCTTCAGGTTGTCCAGGATATTGCCACAAGTTTTTCTCATGTACATTTTGCACCCATCTATCACCTTCTGGTCAATGTAAATGCTTTGTTAAGGAAAGAGCACTAAGAGGCAGGTATGGAATTGTGAGAGAATTACCTTATGAAAATAGTTAAAGTCACAATACACAAAAAACTAGAATTACTGCAGAGGAATAGTCATGGTGCAACAGCAACGACTGAAGCAAATATCAACAAACCAATAACTGTTGGACAAAATGGGACGGCAAGAGAACACAAACATGATGCCTCAAATCAAAGCCTTTGCCGTCATGAAGACAGAACACAAAAGAACTCATAAAGGATATCTCCACCATGGTGATCATCTTTGGCTTTTGTTTCACCAACTCAGCAAGGATGCCTCCATCACCTCCTCCTAATATCAGCACCTCTTTTCCAGCATAATCCTCTTTGCCGTTTCCTGTGATTGCTCGAGTGTAGGCAAAATCACTCTCTGCCAGGTCTGCAACATAAATGTACCATTTAGAAAACAAAACATTTAATTAATTCTTATAAATAACACACAATAACCACCAGCGAATGTGTCCAATAAAATATACAGTTAGGTCCATATACACTGCTTGGCCAAAAAAAAAAGTCGCCACCTGGATTTAACTAAGCAAACAGATACGAGCCCCAAATGATGCAATGAGTAGCTTCTCATTTCAACAACCATGTCTAAAGACACAACCTGTGGTCGTGGAAAAGATGTTAGTCTGTTTGAGAAGGGTCAAGTCATTGGCATGCATAAAGCAGAGAAAACATCTAAGGAGATTGTAGAAACTACTAAAATTGGGTTAAGAACTGTCCAACGCATTATTAAAAACTGGAAGGATAGTGGGGAACCATCATCTTCGAGGAAGAAATGTGGTCGGAAAAAAATCCTGATCGATCGTGATCGGCGACCACTTAAATGTTTGGTAAAATCAAATTGAAGAAAAAACAATAGTAGAACTCAGGGCTATGTTTAATAGTGAAAGGAAGAGCATTTCCACACGTATAATGTGAATGGAACTCAAGGAATTGGGACTGAACAGCTGTGTAGTCTTAGATTGGACTCTGGAGCAATGGAAGAAGGTCATGTGGTCTGATGAGTCCAGATTTACCCTTTTCCACAGTGATGGGCGCATCAGGGTAAGAAGAGAGGCAGATGAAGTGATGCACCCATCATGCCTTGTGCCTACTGTATAAGCCTGTGGGGGCAGTGCTATGATCTGGGGTTGCTGCAGTTGGTCAGGTCTAGGTTCACCAGCATTATGTGCCCAGAGAATGAGGTCAGCTGACTACCTGAATATACTGAATGACCAGGTTATTCCATCAATGGATTTTTCTTCCCTGATGGCATGGGCTTATTCCAAGATGACAATGCCAGGATTCATGGGGCTGAAATTGTGAAAGAGTGGTTCAGGGAGCATGATTTCAAACATGGATTGGCCACCACAGAGTCCAGACCTTAACCCAATTGAGAATCTTT
Source organism: Chelon labrosus (assembly GCF_963514085.1). NCBI lineage: Eukaryota > Metazoa > Chordata > Actinopteri > Mugiliformes > Mugilidae > Chelon > Chelon labrosus. The sequence continues at coordinate 1,772,186 of NC_140350.1, read as the reverse complement.
GGGATGTGCTGGAGAAGGCTTTGCGCAGTGGTCAGACTCTCCCATCATCAATACAAGATCTTGGTGAAAAATTAATGCAACACTGGATGGAAATAAATCTGGTGACACTGCAGAAGCTTTTTGAAACAATGCCACAGCGAATGCGTGCTGTAATGAAAGGTAAAGGCAGTCCAACGTAATATTAGAGTGTGTGACCTTTTATTTTGGTGGCAATTTTTTTTTGGCCAGGCAGTCTATATTTGGACATGTTATCCTTATTTTAGCTGTTTACCAAATCATGTTCAAGATACAGTTATAAACTCAATGTGGGCTAAAAGTGCAGACTCTCAGCTGTAATTTGAGGGTATTCACATCCAAATTGGAGGAAGGACTTAGGAATTACAGCTCTTTAATATATAGCCGCCTCTTCTGCAAGGGACCAAAGGTAATTGGACAATTGACTCAAAAGCTGTTTCATGGGCTGCATGGGCTATTCCCTCATCACTTGAGCAGGTAAAAGGTCTGGAGTTGTTTCCAGGTGTGGCATTTGCATTTGGAAGCTGTTGCTGTGAACCCACAACATGCGGTCAAAGGAGATCTCAATGAAAGTACAACAGTACAACAGACCATCCTTAGGCTGAAAAACATAAGAAATCCATCAGAGAGATAAATGTTAGGAGTGGCCAAATCAACATTTTGGTACATTCTGAGAAAAAAAAAAAGAGCGCACTGGTGAGCTCGGAAATTCAAAAAGGTCTGAACGTCCACAGAAGACGACAGTGGTGGATGATTGCAGGATCCTGTCCACAGTGAAGAAAAACCCCTCCTTTCATAACATCCACCAAAGTGAAGAACACGTCAAGTTTACCATAAAGAGAAGACTTCATGAGAGCAAATACCAGACCAGATTAGACTATACCAAAAAAAAGAATTTAAAAATGGAACGGCTCATGTTCCAAAGCACACCACATCTTCTGACAAACATGGTGGATGCAGTGTCATGGCATGGGCATGCAGAGCTTCCAATGGGACTGGGTCACTAGGTTTCTTGATGCTGTGATAGAAGCAGCCTAAAGTGTATAGGGATATACTTTCTGCTCAGATTCAGCCAAATGCAGGAAATTGTTTTGGATGGCGCTTCACAGCACAGATGGACAATGACCCAAAGCATATTGCAGAAGCAACCCAGGAGTTTTTTATGGCAAGGAAATGGAAAATTCTGCAATGGTTGAGTCAGTCACCAGATGTCAGCCCGATCGAGCATGCGTTTCACTTGCTTAAGACAAAACTTAAGCCAGAAAAACCAACAAACAAGCTGCAACTGAAGATAGCTGCAGTAAAGGCCTGGCAAAGCATCACAAAGGAGGAAACACTGTGTTTGGTGATGTTCATGGGTTCCAGACGTCAGGCAGTAATTGCCAAGGATTCTCAACAAAGTATTAAAAATGAACATTTTATTTATGGTAATGTTAATTTGTCCAACTACTTTTGAGCCCCTGAAATGAGGAGACTTTATAAGGAGGAGACTGTATAATAATGGCTGCAATTCCTAAACATTTCATTGGATATTTTTGTTCAACCCCTTGAATTAAAACTGAAAGTCTGCCCTTCCATTGCATCTCAATTGTTTAATTTCAAATCCGAAGTGGTGGCATGCAGGGTCCAGAAGATGGTCATGTAGTGTTACATTGTTTTGTAGTGTGTACACTTACTAACATCTCCATCGAGCACTAGGATATTTCCATACTGCGGCGAGTGCAATATTTTTATGTTTTGGTATGCAGAATCTTCTTCGTACACCACCCTGTCAATGTCGTACTCAACCAGTCTGCCATCAGCTGTGGGCCAGTATCGATCCACTTTAGCCCCTCGCACGATGGCTGGGAGCCTTGGGGGAAGGGGTTGGCGAACAATACGGTTAATCAATATTTCAGCAACATTCAGTAATATGAGCCACACGGAACACTGCAGTGGTCTTTCCAAAACAAGAGCAAAGCCACAAACTTACTTTTTAATCCGTGTAATATTGCCATTTAAGAGAACTTTGAGCTTCTTTTCCAGTGCATTTAAAAGCTGTGGAAAAAAGAAGAGACACTAAAATATCTTAAGAGCTTACATATGCAACAATTGTTGTTTGCAGGACTGCACTGCTGATGAAGAAACGCTGTAAAACGAAAACATGTTGAGCATGTGTGTACTTGATCAACCACAGCAATGTGGGACTTGAAAGTGCATGTTTTGCCAAGCAAGAAGAAATTATATCAGATACTGGTCTGCATCTGTTGTAATTGTCAAACAGTAAAAGTTGTTTTTATTCAGCAGTCTTTCACATCTCCATTAAATGTGTACAGCCGTTCAGTTGTATGTTTTATTACACAAGTGTTTATTATTTCCTTAGATCTTCTAACTTTAAAGATTTATAACCTCACACTGCCCTGCGGCGCCGTATGTGTGTTTTATGTGTTGTGTATTTTGAATGGCTTACATTGTCTAGTTGTGCAATGTTATCCTCTTCATAACACTGCAGATCAATGGTGACCAACCCATGGGAGTGCACACGCAGAATCACAAGCCTGAGAAATGAAGTGGTTTAAATTAATAAGAGAGAAAGCAATTACTTGAGAAGTTTTGACTATACCACCTCTGCAGAATAGTTGAACTGTCTTCTGAATAGAAGTATACTCTGAATGCACCAGGAAGTCTTACTTTCACTCTGAAATATATTTAACTTTTTAACATTTTAACTATTAATAGCACCCAGGGTTTCCCATGCAATGTTAATACTATGGCGGCCTGCCAGGGTCTAATTTACTCCGCCATGGTCTCATAACGAACCGGCCACATATCAATACCTTATGCTTAGTATTTTTGTATATGAACTGCACCGGCTGCTGCTGTATGTCAATATCCGCATTATTATGGTAATTGAAACACGGGGTGATACAAATGCATGATCTTACTTTGTAGGAAACACTGAGCACCTCACCATCACCTCCACCTCCACCTTCCACAGTCACTGCTGCAGACAACTGGCTTGTGGCCACCCTTCACACCAACACCATCACTTTGGCTTAGGTGAGCAGATAGCTAAGGACATGCTTCAGCATGAATTTAACCTGATCCTACACCTTAGGAGGGTCCCTCTGCAGTGGAAGACATCATGCATCATCCCTGTCTCTAAGAAGCAACACCCGAGGGAGATGAAGACTACAGACCACTCGGACTCTCTCCCACTTGGACAAGGGGATGCTGCTGTGAGGATCATGTTTTTTGACGTTTCCAGCGCATTTAACACCATCCAGCCCCTGCTGCTGAGGGACAAGCTAATAGAGATGGGAGTGGGCTCACAACTCACTTCCTGGATAGCAGACTATCTCACTAGGAGACCTCAGTATGTCAGTTTGGGGAAATGCATATCCGGAACTATCGTCAGCAGCACTGGACTTCAAGTACAACACAGAGACATGTCATATGCAGAAGTTCTCAGATGACACTGCAATTGTGGGGTGTGTCAGGGATAGACAAGAGCAGGAGTACAAGAACCTGGTGAACAACTTCGTTGAAGCGAACCACCTTCTGAGCGATACAGCTAAAACCAAGGAGATGGTAGTGGATTTCCAGAGGTCCAGGCCCCACCTCTACACATTCCCCATAATGGGGACTGTGTAGAGGTGGTTCAGACCTATAAGTGCATGGGTCTACAGTTGGATCACAAACTGGATTGGTCAGCTAACATAGACTCAGTATACAAAAAAGAGCCATCTCGTTTTCCTCAGGAGGCTAAGTTAGTTTAATATGTGCCGGAAGCTGATAGACATGTTCAAACAGACTATCGTTGCCAGTGCCCTATTCTACAGTGTGGTGTGATGGGGTGGCTAAACGATGCAGAAGGCGGGCTCTGTGGTCGGTGGTTACAGAAACAAGTCAAGCAAGATTTTTATGATGGGCTACACCCACAGATGTTCCACTTTAAATCTCAACTTCACATCCTAGAACTGAAGAAGCTATTCGAATGAGTGGCATGACCTGTAAATAAATGGGTCATAAATGGGTTTATGGTAAATGGTTGGAAAAAAGGCAATGATACACAGGACTGATGAAGGATAATGAATGCTCTGAAATTTCTTTTTCTCAGACCAGAGAGGGCCCATTGTACTGCTAAACTGTTTAATGAACACCTCTCAAACCAAAACATTAGATGAAAACAGAAAGACATTCTTACCGGCCATTTTTCCCTACAAACGTAGCAAGGTATCCATGTCCATTTGTATCATGAACAGTCTCTGTCAGTTCCTGCTCATGAAATATGGACAGCAGACCAGGAACTGTTGAGGCGGCGTCAACTGGGAACAGACAGAGGATGAACCAATGAACGATAATCAGCCAGCTTCACATATTCTCAACATCAGTGGAAAAAAAGACGAGTTATTTCAATAATATAAAAGTAGTAATGTGAAAATTTAAAATGAGTGCACATTATGCAGGTAAAATGACAAGTCAAGTGTAATTACATTTCATACTGCTGGATTATCACTATATTACTCCATATGAATTAACATATAAACAGCATTTTAATATACTGATATACTAATGCTAATCTATTTAGGATGCCCACTAAGAAGTATCACATTTCTGTCCAAAATGTAGTCGAATAAATCCACAGAAACTGACGTTTACTACAGTACATTAATGCATGTATGCATTAGAAAATAATATTTAACTTTCATGGCCCCCTGTTTTTTACCACATGAGTAGGATTTCAAATTTTCCTCAGCTACGGGACTCTTACTTTTCACATAAACATTTACTGAACAAAATAAATGTAAATGTATGTGCTATGTAATCAATTGTTATATACCGTTCATTATAAACTACCTGAAAGCATTTAGCGACATATTTTATTATCGAAGCGTCACGTTCTTTAGCGTTTGTGAAACACACTTGCACCCGTCACTCGCCTTCACAGTTCGTCAGGATTCGACACAAGAAACTACAAAAATGGCCGAAAATGCGCCACTTCCCGTGCGACAACGCTGGATTGAACTAACAATGTGAACATTTATTCACATTGTTAGCCAGAAAGGTAATGCGCCGCTGTCCAGTAACGGGACTAATAATGTAACGCTAACGTCTTTACAACACACGACCGTGAAAAGTACATTAAAAAAGATTTACCTTCACTAACTGTCAGCTTTACATCTCCGTCTATCAAAAATATATGTATAGGCTATGCTTCCGCCAAATCAAAGTAACATTTACTGTTCTGAAGGACAATTACAGCCTAGCAGGTTAATATTAGCAGGCTAGCCAGCTAGCTAGCATGCAGCCCTGATACAGTGACTGTCACCTGAACGTACTGACTGTATTCAGATCCTCGCCGCACTCATCTTACCTGCCGTAGAGAGGCTAAAGTCGAGAGTATAATGTCGCACTGCCATGTCTCGCTGCAACCGTCATCCATGCCTGGAATAGCAGGCTGCGAATATTTATCTGCAGAGACAGAGGGAGGGCCCTGCTACCACTGCTGCTACCACTACTACGCTTGTAAAAGTAGGCGGGGCTACCGTACGGCGTATTTGACTTAAGTGCAAAAATGGAACGTTACCGCTGCTCTAATGGCAAGCAATAGTACACAGGCATTGTGGGGGTAGATTAAGATTAAGATATTTAAGATTAACCTACAGAAAAATAATGTTATGTTCTACTTTAAAAAAAGGATATGGACAGAAGTCATGTATCTTCTGAAATCTTCTCATTTAATATGGAAAGTTTTATATTTTTAAATGCAAATAAGATGAAATAGCCACCGGTTTTACCTTCCTGTTATGTTATGGGTTAAATTTAAAAATTTAAAAAAAATATATATATTAATATTTTTTTTTAGAATTTAAACTTCTTCTGCTTGGCTTAATTAGTGAAATCAACATCAAATGAACATCATTGCTGTTCCTGAGAAACAGACATAACAGGAGGATTAAGAATACCTTGAGAATATATTTTGAAAAATTAAAATGACTTGCCCCTGTTATGGATCAGAATCAGAATCAGAATCAAAATACTTTATTAATCCTTCAAGGAAATTGTTTTGTTGCTGTTTCTCCCCTAAAGTGACAGTTGCTAGTTGACAGAGCAAATACAATAGAATAAAAGTAATACAAAAATATATAAAAAATAAAGTAAGATGCATTTAAAGTAAAAGAAACAATATTGCACAAGTATTCACAATATACAGAGGTAAAAGGTTGCAAATAAATTAACAGCGTCTGAAGTGTTGAGAGTGTTAAGAGTGTTAAGAGTGACCAACACTCAGCGGGAGGAGTTATAAAGTTTCATGGCCACAGGCAGGAATGACCTCCTGTGGCGTTCTGTGGTGCATTTGGGTAGGATGAGTCTGTTACTAAAGGTACTCCTAAGACTGGCCAGTGTGTTGTGAAGTGGATGAGATGAGTTGTCCAAGATGGTGTCCACTCTTGCCAACATCCTCCTCTCTGACAATGTGTTCAAAGAGTCCAGCTTCACCCCTACAACATCACTGGCCTTGCGGATCAGTTTGTTGAGTCTATTTGCGTATGCCACTCGCAGCCTGCTGCCCCAGCATGCAAAGGGGCAGGTACCCTCTGTAGACTCAGGCTCATGTTGAAGACTAGTTGAAAGACTCCATATAGCTGGTTGGCACAGGCCCTAAGCACTCTGGGACAGACGCCATCCGGGCCTGCAGCCTTTCCTACATGGAGTGTCCTCAGCCGTCTCCTCACCTGGTCAGCTGTGAAGCAGGTCGTCGTTGTTGTCCTTGGTGGGGGGAGCAGGGCCATCAATAGGAGCAGGAGAGCTGCGAGGTAGAGGAGGGTATGGTGATGCCATCGTTGGTGTTGATGATGGGCAGCTCACAAAGGGGTCTGTGGGGGGTTGGGTGGGGTCCACTGTGTCAAATCTGTTGAAAAACAGCCCTGTCCACGCCTCCCTCTGCTCCACTTCCAGCTGGTTTGAAACCAGTGATGTTTCGCATGCCTCTCCATACCTCCCTCACATTGTTCTGCTGGAGTTTCCCCTCCAGCTTCCGCCTGTATGACTCCTTAGCCTGTCTGATCTTTGCCTTCAGGTCCCTCTGTATCACTTTCAGCTCCTCACGGTTACTGGTTCTAAAAGTCCTTGAGCATCTTAGCTGTTTTTCGAGTTTGATCTGTTTCTAAACGTGTCATATAGTTGTTTGTATAAGACTTGTTTGCAGACTCATGGTGTCAAAACCTCAAGTGTCTTTGTTATAGGCTAAAAGGACATCGCTGACTCATACATGATATTTATTTTACCACTCCCACTAAACACAAGTTATGGAACCTAGTAATGGTCATGGACTGTTTTTGTGTGCTTGGTTGCAGTATTTGTTTTTTGTATTTCTTTGCATTCTTCCAATTCATTAAAATATTTGAGTGAGTGCTGCAGCATGCATGGATATGCTGGGTGAAGCTCGTGATATGGCTACAGGACTTTGACTGCATTTATATCTGCTATGCGTCCATAATTATACAACAATTTACAATAATACAATAATAACAGAGGTAAATATTCATTCTTTCATTCATTCATTCATTCATCTTCTGTAACAGCTTTTTCCTGTGAAGGGTCGAGGGGGGTGCTGGAGCCTATCCCAGCTGTCATCGGGGCGAGAGGCGGGGTACACCCTGGACAGGTCTATCGTAGGGCCAGAGATAATTGTAATTTAAGGACTGAGTGAACATAAAAAAGACAAAACGGTGTAGAAACATACTAAATACAAGTTTAAATATACAGGACAGGACACAAGATTTAATGAACATGGATATAATTATTAATTACACTGTATGGTGCAACCCTCCAAACTACCAGCAGTACATACTTACAGTATGTAAGTGCACTCCTTAAGTAAAAGTTGCCACTTTAAGTCTCAAAGACAGTTTTCACTCATTGTGGTAGATATTGCATAATATGCAATTATCTCACTCATCTCAATAAGGGGAAGATGGGGCCATATTTTGTGTGTATCTGTTTCCTGCTTCAAGTATTTACTCTTGAAGCAGGAAACAGAGACACACGAGAATACTCACTTCCATGTCTTGTCTCAACCCAACCATCAACCAGATGTTCTCTGACTGTCCTTCTGTCTGCAATTCACCTGACTGCCAAACCCAAGTAATGTCACCTGTTCCCAGTTATGGTTCCATTCAATACCTTGTTCCACTAAAGGCCACTGCATGAAGAACAGGTTATTATTAATTGATTTAACATAAACATATATAGTGGTAAAACATATTTCCACACATCAGTTTTATTCATAACTCAAAATTATTACAAACAAATATATGCCTTTTATCTGACAAAGATCTAAAGAGAAAACCAGGGTGTAAAAAAAAACTTTTTAAAAAAAACAACAACATAAGAGGAGCTAATTTGTTCATGGTCACAAGTTAAACACATGAAAAATCAAATAACAATCTATTTAGTACATTTAAGATTGCAAAACATGTATAATACTAAAACATTGCACAGAAATGCTACAGAGATGTTTCCAGTCTCCCATTAACATCTGTGTGACGTTCCCAGAAACATATATACTGCACAACATACAAGATGTCTATGAATGAGATTACTGCATATTTCAGATAGACAATGTGTGGAATTGTATCATCCATATTAGAATATATATATATGTTCAAAAACAACCACAACAATGCACATTTTTGTTTCTCTGTATGGTGTCTGTAATTTTACAGCTGCTATAATCTCCATATAATAACAACAATAAACGACAATGAAAACCTAACCCTAATCCTCAGGGGCTGCTCATAGAGATAAATCTAAGAAATATCAGCCAAATCTGCCAATCCCTTGTATTTACATAGTGATATGGAAATCTTCTGTTTACACTTAATGAAATATATTAATGCAGGTTTAAAGTACTGACTGACATTTATAGCAACCCCAATAAAACATCCTGAACTGAAAGCTGGTTTTGATAAATCAGTCGGAGACAACAGGTTATTTTTTCAGCAGCCTTAAAGCTGCCCATATACATCCAACAATCTCCAAGTTTTAGAAAGTAAATCCACCACAATCAAAAGCATCAAAATCAGAGTCTGCCACTTCAAAGTCGAAGCTGTTAAAATGAGGGGAGTTGAGTGCAGGGCTGTCCGTGTGGTATGCTCCTGCTGGTCCCACACCAGAGAAATCTGTGCTGAGTGGCATGTCAGGAGTTTTGACTTCCAGATTAGCAGGCGAGCATGCGCCCAGGTAACCCATGGCGGAGGTAGCAGCAGCCCCTCCCATCAGCAGATAAACTGCCCTCATTGCTTGGGCATTACTGATAGTGCCATGACGCAGGCACCCTATTGAGGGTGCACCTCCTTTGTAATACGTTGTGCGGGGAGAATTCCTAACTGTTGGAGTGAGTGGGGTTTCAAAAATTAAACATTTTAAAGCAACTCAGCTTGAGCAGAACATATTATCCTTGTAATTTATTTAAAAATAATAAAATAAGCTCACCTTTCTCCCTTGGGGAAGCACAGATCATAGGCCCTTGTGTGGATGAGTCTGTGTCACTGACAGATGGATTTGGTGGTTCTTTGTCTAGGATTTGTTCAGGCACCAGATCTCTGAGAGTAATGCATGGTGGCAGCACCATATGCCGTTTGCAAGGACTTAAAGGTGAAGAGAGACTCTATGGAAAATAAAATAAGAATAAGAAAACTATGTGTTTGCCAAGAATTAACAATGAATTAAAATTCCTTCTAAATATGTGTAGTAAACTAACCATAAAGGGTTTTAATGATTTTACATCCAGTGATGATTATTCTTATCATGTCCATGTTTTTCGTCATAGTGAATGTTGATTGCCTTCCACAACAACTATTTACCACATATAATAACTGTTAATCAGTAGCTCCTGAACAACTCAAAACTTAAGACTATCCAGCAGATAATGTAGAGAGCAGTGTGGAGCTGATTGGCAAGTTACTGTGGCAACATTAAATCAAGAGAGTAGACAGTAAAATAATAATACACTTGTTACCACTGTTGTTTGCATTACTGTAGATCAAGGCTACAAATATTGAAGACTCTTTGGCTTGTACCATATACACACTTTCCAGAAGAATTAGTTCAATAATAATAAAATGACCGATTCTTAGCTTACCTTTTTCACCTTTTTCAGCACATTCAGCCACTGACTAAAATGAGATAGAAGTGATTATGTTATTACCTGCATGCAAATCATTCAAAAATCATCAAAATAAAATTATGTCTTTTGATGATTTGATGTTGCGTGAGATGTTTGACCGACACAAAAGGTAGACATGAAGGGAAAGTGGGATTAGCTCCCAGTTTTGATTCTACTTTAAGATTAGCCTTAAAGCCTTCCTTTTGGACAAAGCTTGTGGTAAGGCCTAGTTTAAGTGACCTTGAACCATCCCTTAGTTATAAAGCTATAGCTTTAGACTGCTGAGAGACTTGCCATGATACACCTATGATGCAAGTTCATGCTTTTTCCTCTCTGTCCACACTCTGCATGTGTCTCTGCTTCTGGAGCTGCATGTATCTAATCTGTGTTGACTGTCTTCACCAACCTGCCTAGTGCTTCTTGTCTGTCATTTCTCCATGCTCATCTTTTCGCTCTCTGCTCTCTTTTTACCCCCGCTACCCTCTGTTGGCTTCTCCCAGTTAAGTGAAAAGGTATATTTCCCAAAATGTTGAATCTTTAACACCAACACTGTAATGTGTGTAGTATGGTGACTGGTAATGAGGAAATGCGGTCTGCATAGAAAGCACAGTGACCACCAGACCTGCATTCTGCAGTGGTTTCAGCCAGCAGCAGCAGGTATTTATTCTGGGGGAGGATCAGAGCGAAGCAGCAATCCCTGCCTCCACCTGAGGGTAATTTAGGCAGGTCTAGGATCTCCTTGCCTTCCACAATTGCCTCACAACTGCTCTGTAGCAGTACCAGCTGATCAGGGGAAGATGAAGCATCATGGCAAACCAGGAGGCTGCCTTCAGCTGTTAGAAGCAGAAACCTCTTCTTCCACTGTTTGAAAATAAATCCTCCTGGATAAGAGAAGCAAAGCAGAAACAACAAGACATGTTGGATAAATGATGTGATTGTGAGAAACAGTTATAATCATAACCACAGACAAGCATGTTGGCAGCGTTAGGCATGGTCATGGCGATCACGATGGTGGGAGCAGTGGATTAAAGAATGAACACTGTGTCTCTCTATCGTCCCTGCAGATTAGAGGAGGTCATATGGTTGGAGGATCAAGAGGCTGTGCCTGCGGGCCTTGACCAATCACATGATGTTGACTAAAGTGCACATCATCTTGCACAATCACACACACGCACCTGGATCTGCTCATTCTATATACATTGTAGTAGCATATGGGCACATATTAGGGCACATTAGTAAACTTTTTTGTATTTTTGAAAAGAATAATATCCTCCATGTATTGAAAAAAAGAAATCCTAAATTTGCCAATTTTGTAGACCATTAAATTTATTTTTTCCTCAGTCAGACTCAACAGCCTTAACCCGTATCACCAATTATCATGTTAATCACCAACAAGATCAGCATTTATAAAAGACTGATTGTACCCAGACATGAAATTTGGAAGTTACCATAAAATCTACAAAGAACGACAACACTACACTATAGTTCAATGTGAGCCATTGTTGCACTGAAAAAATGTCACCAAATCTGTAATGAGGATCCAACTTACCATACATCCTAAGCATCCCTTGATGTATCCCCGAGATGTTCATGTTAACAGCCGATGTATCCCGTCCGAGAGAGATGTTTGAGATCAGGATGAAAAGCACACGAGGCTCAATACGACTTTTAATGCTCAGCCTTAATCCCCAGTCAGCTGGGACCCGCCGCAGAGCTGCAGTTTAGTATGAAAATGGATTGTGATGAAATGTTTTACATAAATGCTGCAGTGTGTACAGAGGTACTGTGTAAAATGACTTTGAATGATTCAGCTGCTTTTCAGTGTTTCTGTTTAATATCAGTTGGTAAATGTACACCACAAATAATAAGCCAGCAGCAGCAGCAGCAGCAGCAGCCAGAAAACCGCTATGGCATTCCTTTTACAACAATTTCACAGCAGTTGCGAAAACACGATAACACCGTGTAGGCACTTGTAATAATGCATAGTTAGCTGGCTGACATCCAGTCACACTACCAGACAGTTAACACAAACATTTTTATTGTAACGTACTTGAAAAGAAATTTAATTGTAAAAATTGCAACCTTATTTAAATCTATCAGGGATATAAATGCAGCTCAAATGTAGATAAATCTAAAGTGGCTTTGCATAGGTGCCCACTGACAATCTAAATCTAAGTCAATACTTCATCATACAAGTGGATAATATATATTTCCTGAGCAATAATTGAAGGACACACATTTAAGGATTTGAAGACAGCAAATAAATACTGAGTTCATGTCTAAAGGGAATCACTGCTAGCTGAAAGGTTGTGTGCCCCCCCCAAAAAAAGAACCTTACACTTAAAAATAGTTCAGTATTGTTAAATGAACCTTATTGTACTTTGCTTACAGTCATTCAACCTACTTTATTTTAATTATTTTCTTGTTTCCCCATTCTTTTTGGGTTGTATTGCAGCTTTCGCTTATATTGTCTTTTGTGTTAAAAACAATAAAAAAGGTAGCCACGTCACTACTGATCACATACATACATATAGTTTATTGCTTAGTATGAGATCAACTTATAGTTATAGTCCTATTACAGTCACATTTATCTCGATACACAATTTATTCACTATACCAAACATTAAGTTGACAAAAAATAATTATAAATAATTTCAAATCAAACTGGAGTATCTGAAGAAAACAGAAAATAATACTCACTATGACAAATAAATGTTGTGCTAAAGTGACAATGAAACAATAATCACTAAAGAAATATGAATGAATATGAACATTGATTAAATATATAAAGACAGAAAGGGAAAGTTGACTTCTTGGTAACTACATTCTGTTACATGCTAACACGTAGAAACACCAAATGTCCCTAAATTGATGAAAGCTGTAATATATTTATATCACTTCATAGAGGAGTCTTCACTTAGTGGCGGTTTCTTTCTTTTTCCTGGCATCTGACAAACATGATGTGAGTGTAAATTACCAAAGTTTCTAGTAATGGCTGTGCTGGCACTTTTCATCACAAAATCAATTTGTTGTGAGTTTTATCAAGAATGACGACTACAAGTAGCAGTTCAAAGTCCAAATATGTTTGCATATCTAAAGTACTTGTTGGTTAAGAAAGCTGATCCTCATATTGTTTTCTGAAGCAGTCTCCAGCAGGGAAGAAGTCCCAGCAACGCTCCTGGTACATCTTCCACACATAAGACTCCTAAAACAGATTATGCAGCATGAGACAAGAAATGGAAAGGACTCTGATTCAAAAAGAAGCAATACAAGCCTCCAGACTGACCTGTCCAGTGTGCTCTGTCTCATCCTTGTTGATAAGGTACATTAAGAAGAACCTGAAAGAGGGTTAGGGTTAGTAATTTCTCATTTTAACATGCACATACATCCACACCCAAACACAGTGGAGGTACTCTCACATGTAATTGGCCAGGTTGTGTTCATCGAAAGTGTGGGTCTCAAAGCCATGCGGCGTTGTATCAAAGTAGTCACTTCCAATGCCACAGATGAAGCATTTTGTCTGCACAAAAATCAGTGATGAGGATTAAAGCTATGACGCAATTGAGACATTACATAAAAGAGTCAGGTTTAAAGTATTATACCTCCATGTCTTCCTTGACCTGTTCTTGTTGGTCTCTGAGTTCTCCAAAAGCATCAATGATCAGACCTATAGTATTTATACAATAACATTGTAATTATAGATGTTTCAAAAACCTTGCCAAACATATCTAAAAACTACGACATCAATTTCAATTAAGTCTCCAAAGATTCTCTGCTTAGTTCCTTTTTTCTGACTTTTAGTTTGTGTCATTGATAACTGTGTGCCATCAGTGACATACGTGACATTTGACAAGAATTTTTCTAGGACAATGCTGTATAGTCTTTACCCTGAATAATGGCCAATAGAATGACGATGACAAAGAAGAAGAAAGTTATGTCAAAGACTACTCGATAAAGCTCATATTCATCTCCAGCAGGATCCTCAATCTCATCTCCAATGCCTCCGCCAGCACGGACACCCACGTACATGTGGAACAGGTAACACTGCAACATAGAGAACATTTGTGTAGGGACATAGGCATGAACGTGAAACGGTGCGCATTTTTCTTTTAATCAGTAGTGACGTACAGTCATCATGTCATCACATTTCATATCCGGTTCATCTTCATCCTCACTCTTGTTGTAAAACTTGCGGAAGAAATTGAAGGCAACTACGGTGTAAAGGTACACCACCACAGCCAGCAAGCCTACTGTCATCATGAGCTAGCAGAGACAAGAAGGAAACGCAGTTAGCGCATTCAAACTGAAACAACATCAGTACTATTGAGTTTCCTTCTGCTCTTGCCTGTTTGCCATTGTGTGTGACAGAGGACAGGATAGTGCGAAGAGTCTTGACACCCATGGCAATATCCAGCAAGTGACACGCGAAGAAGAAGTTGTTGTAATGCCCGAGCAAAGACATCACCAGGTACCAACAGAGATAAAGGAAAGTCTACAAAAAGATAAAGTATACCAAGTTTTGTGTAGTATGGTATGGTACAGTGTAGTGTATCACAATATATCATAGTACTGTATAATATGTATTTTGGCATTGCACAAGATAGTAGAAGATGTTTGAGTTTAGTTTGGTATAATATTACTGTATCTAGTATATTACAACATAACTGTTTATGTCTAAACACAACAGTATAGTCTACTATAGCATATATTATAGAATATCATAGTTTAGTGAATTATACCGTAGCATAGTATAGTATAGTATAGTATAGTATAGTATAGTATAGTATAGTATAGTACATTATGATATGGTGTCATATGTAATAGTACTGTATATAGTATTATTTAGTCTGCAATATTCAAAAAAATATGTGTGCTCTTACACCGTCTGTGAACACAACACCAAATTTCCAGATCTGGTATTTGATGTCAATGGAGGTCGCCCTAAAAGACAAAATATTGGTTAATACCCTTGGTTTGGGGGAATAATGTCTTCTACGCCTCACTGTACATCTCTGTTAAACATTTACCATGCAAACACAGAGTTGTCTGGTTCTTCTTGTTTCTTCTCATGTTGTTGACTCACATCCAGGGATGCTAAATCAACGCCAAGGAGTTCAGCAATTCTCTCTCTTCCATAAATGTCTCCGTATTTATCCAGAACCTGGACATTAACAATATGTTACACATTAAAGTGCTCTAATACGTCCATTATAAAACCATCAAAATTAAACCTAACTCACCTTTCGTTTGACAAATTTATCCCAATAGTTGTTTGGGAAAGAGCTGCGAAGAAAAGGGAAATGATTCATTAATTACATTAAGAAAAGCCTACTCATCTTAAAATATTATTTCAAAGCATCTGTTAGGAGAAAACTGTTTTCATTATCCACATACGGTGTATTCAGAACCAGTCTGTCCCACTGTCCCTTAATGTCATCATCCTCAGGCTGCTCAGTGATGTAGAGGCCATCAAACTCCAGCTTTCTTGCAAGTTCTTTTTCCCTTTTAAAGATCACCAGTGGAATCTGATCGAGACAATTGGAAATGCTGTTTACCGCTGTTCACTACATGTTAATGGAATACTGCATAATGCATTTTTTTTAATGTACTGGGATAAATGTGAAAAAAAGCACAAAATCGACAAAGTTATTTACCTTCAGACAGTTATAGCCTATGATACAGATGAATGAAATAACTGTGTGCAGTATGGCAATGAAGGCCATGGTGGGTTGCATGTATCCAGTGCTTTCCTCTAAATAGAAATAAACTTGAACATCTTCCTCATCCTCATCTCCTTCTTCATTCATGCCAGACCCCTCAGGTTCTTCCCCTGAGCCTTCAAACAATCCGGAGCCTTCAAACAGTCCGCTTCCTTCGGACAGTTCAGACCCTCCCATGTCATCGCCCTCAGGCGGGATTTCAGACACCTAAACAGACAAAACAACTCAGTACAGTGGAACTTAACAGAATACAAATGGTCAAATACAATACAAACAACAAAATAATACACCACCAGGTTAACACTGACTAATTGTTCAAACACATTTTACAAAGACTTTACCTTGTAGAACAGCAGAATGAAGTTCAGGGCAAATGCCAGGAACAGAGCCAGAAAACGCAGGTTGTAGAAGTTTCTGGAGAGGTAGTTCTAAAGAAGAATATCAAATGAATATTTTTCAGCTGATTTGTGAAGGTGTAGAGTGACACTAAAAAGCTAGCTAATCAGTTAGTTCAATAAGCTGTTAGGAAATAAATGCCATAGAGTACTTCACCATAAATTTATTTCTTTGGGTTTCCAGCTCTGTCCAGATTTGAAAACCTCTCCTTTTCAGCTTCTTTTCTTTTTTTGCCACTGATTTCCTTGGTTCACGAGTCTCTTCGTGCTCTTTGCTCTGGGATTCCTTCTCTGCTTTCTCTCCAGATTCAACACTGAAAACCAAACACAGTAGGGTTATTGTTATACATTAGCATTCACCAACATCAAAATCATGGTGTGTCAAGAATGTCGTCCATCTCGACTAGACAAGCCTCAAAAGTCTATGCAAATACAAATGTGATAAAGAGAAGACATGATGAGAGCTATTTAATGTAAACAAGAAAACAAATCAAGACTCTTACTCAGCCTTTTCAGGCTCTGGAGGAGGTTCCTCTACAGGAACAGGTTCAGGTGGTTTCTGGCTAGTATCAGCCTCTTCGGGGGGCTGTAATAAAATAAATAAATAATAAAAAAAACATCTACTGTCTTGATAAATTTGCTGTCTGGATAAAAAAAGGGGAAAAAATTCACCATTTTTCTCTTTGTTATGGGAGTTCCTTCAGGAGTTGGAGGTTCAACGGGTGCCTCTACACCCATGTCTCCAAGTCCACCTGGAGCATCAATACCTGGTATCCTCCCACCCTCTTTTTCCTGGCTATCCTCCTCTTCTTCTTCTCCACTCCCAGTCTCGCCAGTGTCTGTAACCCCTCCAGTGTCTTGTTCTTCCCCTGCCCTCTGTTCCCCTGGTCCGTCTCCATGTACATCATCTTGCGTTGGATCTGGCATGCTTGCCAGAATCTCAGTCACTGTGATATTTTTAGCTCCCTCCACCAAGCCACCTCCGAACAATGTTTGCCAGATGATCATAAAGAAGCCTTTGCACACATTGTAAATAAAGTGCAGTATACTCATAAGGATGGTCCAGACAAATGTGGACAGAGCAACTACAATCTCTTTGAATGTCATCCTCCTCACTCTGCGATACTGTCTGCGAAGATTACGGAATGTGAAAATGCCGAGGAAGCCTACCATGCTGTTTATAAACTCTGCAAAGGCAGAGGCTGATTCAGGCTGCCCTTCCTCCCCGTTAATGTCCTCATCTCCTCCGCTTGCTCCCCCACCTGGACCTCCTTCACCTCCACCTTCATCTACTTCGTCATCTTCTTCTCCCTTCTCCTCTTCCTCTTGCTCTGAAATTTGTGAGGCTATGTTCATCTCAAAAATGGTGTCCTCACAGAAGTTGACAAACATTTCCATTTTCTCAGATTCACCGCCCTCGTTGACAACATCGAAGATAAACTGTCGTTTGGACTCTCGTACTTGTGGCATCTCCCACTGTCTGCGGTTTACTTCACTGATCTCAAAGTAGATGCGTTCAATCTTTCTGCTGGCACCCATTATTTCAATACGGCCCAGGAATGGACGGAAATAGTTCAGCACACTTTCTGCTTGTTCCAGGAAGTTTTGTAGCCTGGTGTCATGTGGGACGTGTTCAGACAAGTTAGTGAGCAACACGGCGATGTTGAAGCCGATGTCTTTGGCAGGTTCCTGAAAGCGACTGGCAAACTCCTCATAGTTGATCATGTCATTCTCATCAGCTTCCGAGCAGGACAAAAGAAACTGGATCTCAGAAGGGGAGTACTGTTTCTGACTATCCATGGCCTTCTGGAAGTCCTTCTTAGAGATCAGCCCTCGAGGATCCGTGACGTAATCACGGAAAGCATCTGAAGCCACAATGTCTTTCAGTTTAAGGAACATGTCAAAGAACTTGAGTATCATCTCCACATTGCTAGAGGACTCTACCAACATGTCTACCATCTGGCGGGCAATGGTGCCATTAACCACGTTTCCTGAATAAAACAAAATTAAAATAAAAGGTTCTGAAAAGGATAAACAGATGAAAACTGTTGAAAACTACAACAATCAAAGTTCAATTTTACCCTCTAGTAGTGAAAGCAACATAACCACCATGTCTTTCTGTAGGTCAAGAAGCTCCTTCAGCAGACCAATCTGGCTGGAGTCCTACCATGAGAAGATGTAAAAGACCTTACAGTGATGACATCAGATTATTTAAAACACTAGAGAGACAGATCAAGTTTTATAGTGGCACAATAGTCACTGGTGAAGTTGAAAACTCAAATGAAACGTGTCAACCCAATTGTTATAATATGTAGTGTACATTCAAAATACTGTGTTTTGCATACAATCACATTCACAACAAAGATAGTGCTGCGAAAAGACGTTAATGAATCAAAACTTCATGCCGCTGAGAGAAAATATCTGTCCCAGCTTTACTGTGCTTTCAACATTTTTGTAATTTATTTATTTATTTATTTATTTATTATAATATTTTTTGATGTAAAGCATAGTCCTAGCTTAATGTCATGATGGATTTTTGGATATTGACTGAATCTTCATGACAGTGTGTATTAGCATTAATAGCTGAAGCTTCTATATACTATACATATAAAACATGTTATTAATGTTATGTTAATTCAAGCAACACAGATGCCACAAAAACAACACACCACAAATGAATAAATGACTGCAACAGAATCTGTGTCTCTGTTAAATGTGTGCACACAAAGTGGATGTCACATTAAAATGTAACACCAAATAATTTCATATTAAAGTGTGTAGTGTATACAGTGGATGTTAAAAGTCAGTCTCTCTCTCAGGAAGTTTTGTAGTCACCTGCTTGTTCTTACTGTCTGTACGGTCTAAACTTCTAATGCTGCATAGGAGAAGACTGGTGATTGCTTGGACGAGGCACAATACTTTTTAATCAGGAGGATATAATGACAGGATGAGGAGGATATAAAATGGTCCAACATGCATGAACAGGTGTGGGGAAAGGTTTAGATAATCTATATGTTGAAAAAATAATCATTTTTATAGATGAAAATAGGCTATGTCATATGTATGGCATATAAAATGTATTTAGATCGGTTATTGTATCACATTTTACTGAATACAGATAATGAAAGCAGTTAACTGTCTTTTCAGAACTGACATCATGTACTATAGCTACTCTAAAATAAAGCCTCTTGAGACAATATGGCTGTCCATAAATAATTTCTTAATTTGGTCAGATGACTTGGAGACATATGTGACTTCAAGGACTGAATAAGGTGCTAAAGTAACGGCTGTTTAAATCTGAACTTCTACCCTTTAGGAGCTTTGTTGAGGAAGATATTAAGCACAGCATCTCTAAAGGATTACCGGCTGTCACTAAGTCTTCTAGCTCTTATAGTTCTCTCTAAATAAAAACTCTAACTGTGACATTTTAAATCAGGTGTTCCAAACCTCATCTTTAAAAGTAGGTGAGTACAAAACAACCTGATAAGAGAAACCAACACTGAATAAAATAAAAACTAGTAAACACAATATCACATCAATAAATAAATAAATAAAATGGATACATACTTTACCCTGCATAGATCATGTGGAAGACAGTTTAAATAATAAATTATTCAGTTGTTAAACAGTTAAAACATTATTACATTTTCAAGTATATAATTGTGGATGACAAGACTTTCCTTTCAGTAAAACAATGTATGAATTTACTCACTAAATATCACTTGTTAACCGCTCTACTATGTCTAAAATATAATGCCGCATTAGCAGCACACAGGAAATGATTTTTTTTTGTTAGCCGCATCATATGTGTTAGAGTACATTAAACTGGGAATTTATGGATGTAATTATGGCTCGTCTCTTATCGCGAACGTATGATTAAAAGGGTTATGCATGCAAATACTGTGCTAATAATAAAGGTGCGTTATTAGCATCAGTCATCCACAGAGGATGATTGCACTATAGAGTGCAGAAAAGTCGTGTGAGTTCCCTCACAGTATTTTGACCTTTCATTTGCAGCACCTGTAGAACAAGTTGCACCCTGTAGTTCAAAATCAACGTGATTCGACAGTTTCAATCAGGTTGATTTGTTAATGCATTTTAAATTTTAATAATTATTTGTGTATATTTAACGCACAAAATGCAAATTGTATAGAAAAGTCTAGAAAGGGTTGTTTGATAATGTGTGTTTCATAAAATGCATAAAATACATGTTGAAGTTTTTTTTATTTATTTTAAAGTGTAGACAATCTGACTTGACACAGAAAGAAAAGTACTGTAGCAAGCGATACTATTTTGCCTGGCATAACCAGGCTCAGTTCTTATAAGGATATGAGAAGTATTGTGTTTTAACAGCTGGCTGACTTCCAGGCTAAACAATATTAACAATGAATCTAAACTATTTAAGTTTCCCTGAAAGGCATGACAGTGTCATGACATTCCTAACTTGACATGTTAAAATACCTTTTGTGGAAAAGATGACCACTAAAAAATAAAGCCCAATTTTGAGTTACAAATAGTGGAAATACTTGTCACTTTACACTAAATGTTATCATATCCATTAATGGATAATGTGGGCAGAGTCTTGACATCTATGAAATAAAAACATTTCAAGCTTGTTCACTATAGGCTTGGAAGCTTTTTATTTAATAGATGACTATAGGTTTTTATCACACACATGTAAGGAGCCATTGTATGTTATGTACCCAGTAGAGGTGAACTCCACAAAAATCTTTCTTAGTGCTTGATAATAATGGGGTGACTCTAAGTAAGTGCAAAATTTTCCATTACTTCAGATACCCATAAATATAACCACTGGAATCCAAAATGAAACATAAAATGAGCACCAATCTACAGATGGGGAAAAATTTCTTTAAAAGTTCAAACACCTTTTACTATACATTCTGCGAAGTATACACCTGGTGACCTGAGATAAAATTGACTTTGTGCCAATGGCAAATCAATAATTTCCATTTGGATGTGATGGGAGTTTATGAAATTATATGTGCGTACCTGTGCCAGCTTCATCATCATGTGGGCAAAGACGTGAAGAAACCCGACAATAGCATCCCATAGCCTGCTGTGAGCCAGAGACTGCTGGTTGCCAGTACATGGCCCCTGAAGAGAGAGTTGGTAGGTCACACATGATCAAACAAACAACCGACCTGCATGAAATGCATGGTTTGTTCAAGTTCTACCTGAATATATTCAGTTAGACTGTTGAAGATCTGTTTTGCCACTGTCATAGCTTTGGAGAAATTCTTTTTGCCTGGGTCATCGATGACGTCCTTGCCAGAGTAATACCAGTAGAAGTCACTGATCGACTCCTTGAGTGGGAAAAAAAGAGAGGAAAGTAGAGTATTTCTGTACCATACTGTGAATATACATTATGGTTGAAACAAGAGTTTTATTAGTGTAAAGAATATCTTCTTAATCAGTAAAAAATACTTTACAAAAGGGGTCTGAATCAGAGCATTTGGGAACCATTAGATGGCTAAAAACTGAAGGTAAATTTGGATGTGCACAATCAACCTGCTACACATTCAATAGCACATCCAATTACACATAGAGTTTTGGACATGATTATTATAATTTTACATTATAATATTATTATATTTTCTTAAGATAAACTACATGCATCTCCGGACTGAGTTACTGTCAAACTGCACCTGGAGTCGGAGAAGGTAATCTACAGTACAGATGATGATGTTGATGGTAGTTGTGCTGCCTGTCTGTGTCCGTAAGTAGTTCTGAAAATCTGGAGCAAAAATCAACATTTACAATTGACAGAGTTTGCTTTCAATGGAATTTATGACTGGTATGAATTCAATATTACTTTTGTTTCTCACCATTGTTGTGACCTTCACAAAGCAGCTGCAAGAAACGGAACAGGTCACAGGTAAACTCATCATCTGCCATCACTTTCTCATCTAAAAAAAAAAAAAACAAATAGATAAAATGAATCTAAGTGCTACATTAAAGCTCAGATCAGACTACACATTATGATAAAATTCCATACAGTACTGTAATTACAGTTCACCTGAGTATAAGTAGTTTGAGGATAATAAATTATATTATTCTCTCGACTTACCATCATCTCTAAATTAATTTTAGTATCAGTCACTGCAATAACCACCTCTCTGACCGAGTGTCACTTGTTAGAATAAATTATATTGTATAAATATTAATTGAAGAAATACATGTGATTGTGGTCTGACATACAATCTCACAAAAATCAAACAACATGAGACATCAGAATCACATGCATACACTTGATGTGAAAACGAGTTGCAGCGAACACCTGACATGGTAACAAACAGACATACAGTCACATTACCAACATGTATAAACTGAGCAGACAGTAATAATGCACTGCTGTACAGATAGAAACACAGAAATAAAGTTAAGTCATTGCAATAGTCAGGGGTGAACTGATTATCTGGAGTTTTATGCTGGAGTTTTCTAGTTGATGATCAATTGACCTTTGACCTTGTTTTATAAATTAAATAAACAGCTTAATGAGTACACAAGAGAAAATTTGGGATTTTTAAGTCTGTCATTCCATTTATAAAACTACTACACCACTTTAAAAATGTATACTGTTATACTAATATACTATCATTAGATGAGTTATGATTTTATTTTATACCATTATTATTATTATTATTATTTTTATATATATATATAATTACTTGATTTTCTTTTGGGGTTGTTTTTTAGCTCCCAGTCCATCACTGGCTGCAATTAATACACAACCACAGCACAGGCTCATGCAGCACATACCAAAGTTGCTCTAATGCAGCAGAGTTAAATGTCAGAGAGGTTGGGACATTGTCCATCAAAATGCCGAAGGGAATCCAACTCATAATAGAGTACATCAGAGAAGGGGACCACACATTCTTTAGTCATAGGAAAATTACAGTTTGATAAGCTCTGAGCTAATGACTTGTGCTTGGATGTGCGATGTATCCATTTCATCTTGTGAGGTGAAGAGTTTCTACACTCAAAGTTCTAGGAATATTCTTTCTAACCTGTGTCCTGTATACCTAGTGGTTTCAAACATTATGTGCATTAGTTATTAAGTTTAAAGGCCTATGCATAGGACTTAGTGATAACTACTGGTGAGGTAGCAGATTGTAACCAACTGAATGCACCTCCCTTCTTGCACCCTTTCCAAGTATGTAAGGTCATGCTGGCAGTGGCCTCTTGGTGAGTCTGTTCTGGGCTACTATAGAAAGACAGGTTAAACATGGCGGGCTCTGTGGAAGAGGATCAGCTTCCTATGTAGATAGCAAAGATTCATTCTAAGCTCAAATACACAACAATTCAAGATTACAGGAGAATGTATACTAATGAAAACATGATTAGGAATATTTGTGCTAATCGATCTCGATCTAAATCCTAGACCCTGGACTTTTAAGTTACAACACTTGTGACCATATTTCAAGATAACAAAAGATAGTCACATCTCAATAAATCATGTGACTAAAAAATGTGCAAGAAGTTATTAGGGTTGAGAAATGAGGAACTCTAATGTTTCACTCGCAGATTTAGTAGTTTTTCATGAACAGAAAAGACCAGATTCCATTCACAGCATTTTGAAATGAACAAGACATGTGATGAAGGGCAACAGCTATGAACGTGAAAGATGGACAGAGGCATCCAATCCTCTCTTGGAAGAACTTCAATGTTAGAGAAAGAAGTGATGGAGCAAGAGGGACAGGGGAGAAAAAGAGGAATGAGAGAACAGAAAGGCAGATGGAGAGAAACATGATTTACCCCGATCTAGGTTCAAGTCTGAGGACCATGAAAGGAGGGACAAGGGAGAGGTGGCAGTGATCGTGGGGAAGGGAGAGAGGATCAGTGTGTTGACAACAGAAGAGGACTAAGAGATGAGGAGGGGGAGATTAACAACATTCCATGGCAAATTCATTCAGGAAGAATTTCAAATTAACCTCAAGAATTAGGTGAAGTCCATTATGCATGTCAAACTACTAGACATACAAAGGTAAAAACCTGAACTAAACTAAGTTAAATTTCAATTCCTTACATTGAATTGTTAATAATACTTCATGTTAGGAAACTAAACATTCAATTAAATTAAAAATTTGAACAGTAATGTCTCAGTTGGACAGCCTTTAAAAGAAGATGATTTGATGAATAAATGTTCATTCATTAATTCACCTGGTAATGGTATAATTTGATACTAACTTATGTTTGAGTTGAATTGTTTCTGTAAATAACTTCAGCTTTGAATATATTTACTTCCTTGCCATACCATCTTCATTTATATTCCATCGTCAGAGATGCATTGTTGTGTTATCAGGTGGGTGAGGTAGGTATATTCAGCAATATAATCTGTACCTTTGGATGATGCAGATAATCTATAATAATATGCAGATAATCTATTAAATGATTAGGTTAAACACTGGATGCAATGTGATGCTTCCCTTACAGATGTTGGGTGTGAAAAGGTGAGGCAAAAAAGAACATTATGGAGACTTACTAGTGCCTTCCTCTGATACCATGCCCAGGCCCTCTGCCTTGTTCTGCCTCTCAAAGGCATTCAGATCCAGGACACTGCAAAGAATATAAAGACGTTTATTCTGCCACACTCCCCACTCTGCTATATTATACACGCCAAAGTTACTTTCTTATCAAAAGTAATTAATTGAAAACTGACCAGCAAGTCTGCATTAATGCCTGGACACTTAAAAAAAAGCCTACGTCCTTTTTGTCCTTCAAGTACTCCAACATTTTCTGACAAGAAAGAGGAAGTAATTCATAAAAAGTGTTCCTTTAAATTAAACTTAAATTCAATAGAATATAATGTAAATGGTTTGTTTGTGTCCACATACCCGCTGAACCTCACAGTTTCCACCATTAAGGATAGAAATACCCAGCTTGAGGGTTGTAGACACCATTGGGCCAGTCTCGCCTACAGAAAATAGGAAGGCATAAACACAGTGCAGGCAGGTTTGCAGGCAAAAGGTGTTGATAAAAGCTACGGAGCAAGACTACCTTTGCAGGCACTGATCATTTGCAGAACCATCTCTGCAGCGCCACGGTTATGCAGTCTGGACTGTTGGTACAGGAGCCTCTGTTTCTCCATTTCCTTTTCCTGTGATAGATGCAAACATTATGAGTATTTCATGGCGTTATATTTCACAAAGAGAACCTAAATTGATAGTATGGACTCTGTCAGGACAGATTTTTCAGGAAATATTCTGTTGATGTCCTGGAAAATACATGTTTAACATTCAAACGTCCATACTATCAATTTATACTCGCAGTTTCCATTTACATTCACTCATCTTTCACACGAGTCTCCTCAGTACTAACTAACTTACATTTTTTAACAGAAATGGTAACTGTACAATTATAATATACACATAATGAAATGAAAAGTCTGTTAATTGATTAATAATTACATATATCAACTATATTCTCGCATTTATATTATGGTTTGTTGCTGTTGATACAAAATCTGACTCTTGCACACATTCTGTCATTTCACTTTATTAGTCATGGAGTTGTTACACTACTTCTTCACGTTTGCTGGCTGAAGCAAGCGTTTGACTACAGGAAACAGCCCCATTGGCTTAGACTTTTAGCTGTACAGCTTACCAAAATATCTTTGTGCAGCAGCCCTGCAAAAATGATGCTTTGGACAAAAGCTGTAATCCCTCTCCATCAGAGATATTTTGCTGCTCACAGTAGTCTCCATTTGCTTCAGGAAATGCAGACTACTATGCTGTTGTTTGGCTCTAAATGTCATTTGTACCAATTTGTACTAACGCACAGTTATTTATTTATTGATAGTATTGAGCCAATTGGGAATTAAATGAAATTCAAGATGACAACAGATCTCATATGATTATCTCTGATCTCTGAATTTAGAGGATAAGTTGGCATTCCTCTGGCATTCTTCTGTTCGGACCGATATCACAAATGATCTTGTAGCATCCCGCATAAGTCTAGCCCCCCCTCCCATCCACAACCTCCCACCCACAGGCCCACAAGCTCCCGCCCACAAGCTCCCGCCCACAAGCTCCCACCCACAAGCTCCCACCCACAAGCTCCCACCCACCCCATATGCCTGGCCTTGCTCTACCCGCTATGTGTCATGCGGCTGGACCTCAAACTTACACTGTAGTCCCTGTCTGTCTAATAAGACCTTCATCTGCGTTTGTGCCCTATTTGAAGTATGTGGATTGTCTTTTAAATCTCCGACTATGTGTTTGAATACATAGCTTTTAATGTTCTACGCTGGCCTTCACTGTAGTCTGTCAGTATGCTATGTCAGTGGGGGAAGGAAACATTGATCAGTAGCATTCTGTTAATAAAGGCTGATGTTATGAAGGTGAGAAGAGTTACATGGAGAGATGGAAAAAAAGACAGAGAAAGACAGAGAAAGACAGAGAAAGACAGAAGAGACAGCTATATAAACTGGGAGGAATGACATCAATACTGGCTGAATCATATTTTCAACAGAAACTGGAATTTGCATGGCCTTTAAAAAAACATTGAATGTAATATTCATTGTTGTACCATGTCTAACACCCCAGTTTGATATGAGCCCTAGCGCATGTCTTAAAGGCATTTTTGCATTTATATTTTTTAGTAGTTTAAAGTGATAAGGCATGTTGACAAAGCACAAAAATGGTCTTGCTCAAACAAACTAAAATTGCACTTAAGTTATTTAGACCCAGTTGCTTCTAACAGTAAAGTCAGCACAAGGTATATCAATGAGTTCGTTGTCTGAGACTCGTAAACTGGACATGAGGAGTGTAGTAAAGATTCCTGCACAGAGACAGCTGGTGTTGTTCATCATAGTGACCCATAAAGTATAAAAAGCCCTGTGAGTCCGCCAGTAGAACGAGAGGAAATGCTTTGTGCTACATTTTTTACACCTCATTTGATTTGCTAACTTCGACCAAAAATGATTTGAATTGTCCATTAATATGACAATGTTAAAATGAAGATTATTAGATTATTATTAATGTCATGATTATTATTATCATTATTAGTGTTGATGTTAATATTATATTAATTTAATCTTGTTAGACCCAATCCAGATTTCAAGCAGTACAAGTGCCAACATTACCATCTTTTTTGTATGTAGCATCAACATTAAAGGCTGCATTGAATTGATTGCAGTGCTGTTTAAAATTCACTTTTTGTTGTATTGGAATATACATAGGATTAGCGTTATCATATAGTCATTTAGCCAATAAGAAAACATCTGGATTGGACCTTTGAGTTTCTAATTCAAGAAACTCTCGATGGATGAAGCATAACATACAAACACAGAGAGACAGCAGAGACAGAGCAGGGGTAATGAGACAAAACAAAGACAGAAAGAGAGATGTGGTTGTGAAATAATGTTCCGATGATGTGGTCACTCAATGCGTCGAGAGCTACCGCTCCACTGTGTTCCTGGTCCCTAGCCCCTGGCCGCCCATTACCAGTTCTGACTGTCGCACCTCAAAGGACATCTCATCCTCAGCCTTCTCCCCCATTTCCTCTCCTCCTTCTTCTTCCTCACCAATATGGCAACTCTAAAAAAATAAAGAGGAAATGATAAATACACTGCTTCAGAGTTTATGATACATATATGAAACCTCATCTCTTGGGCCTTTGTGATGGCTCACCTTTGCCATAATATCTGCATATGCCATATAAAGATGATCTGTGTCGAGTTTACTGAAATGGGAAGAAGAGAAGACAGTTGGTGGATTATGAATGACTTTCTGCATTACTCTGTAGCATCAGCTATATCTAACCTCTTTTCTGTTAGAGCTGTACGACTGAAATGCAGAATGAGCTGGTGGAGGGGATCTGGCTTTGTTTCCTTCTCCTCTTCTTCGTCTCCTTCCTCTTGCTCCATTGCTTTCTGGGATGTACAAAAAGTGGAAGAGTGAGTAGCTACTGGCAAAGGAAAAAAATCAGATTAAACAGATGTCACGCACGGATAAGTCATCAATCATCCTGTCTTCAAATGAGTAACCCTCGCTGTGAAGCCAGTTCCGTTTGTATCCTTCAAGGAACATGTTTGAAGCTCTGTGCCTGCAAAGAAAAAACAAGACAGGTTTATCTCACCTTTCACTGTCACATGACAGTTTTGCTATAGATCTCTCACCTTGGAATGTTGTACAGTGGTGTCATCCTAAAGCAAGCAACCACAGCCCTGCGTCTCTGTTTGGATAACAGTTTGTGCCACACCATTTTTTTGGATTTAAATGGATGCTCCGTCTATAAGAGAAGACATGGAGCTTATTGTATACAGCAGGAAAAGCTGTTTTTTTACAGTATGAGTTCTTTCAGCTTTTTAATTATAGGATTTTAACTTCAGCATCTCAGTCAGTGAACAGCAGTCAGTTGGACAGCATCAGTTTTAAGTACACTTAGTGTAACCAATTGCAGGTGGTTCATGCCCATAGCCAGCTAATGTCAGCAACTGTGCCTATTATTACTAGTCTTTTCACCAGCTTTCAGTTTTTTAGACTTTACAACCATTGAATGCATCCAAAATGTTTGTTTCACTCCAGCAGATGTCAGAGCTGGTTGAGCTTTTGATAATGTTTCTTGACATTACTTTCCAAGTATAACAAAATGTGTCTCATTGCACCTTTCTTTCAAGTACCCAGTGATATAAATTAGCAATGTTCATTTCAGACTACCATTTACTTTTCTTTGTAAACAGGTAACATGTACCATATGCAGTAAATCATTTCTGTTAGTGTTTCTCATACTTGAGGGTGGGAATTACCACCAGTACTTACCACTTCAAGGTGGTAAAGAACAGCAGAAACTTCCTGCACTCTCTTGACAACTTTCGATGGAGCATCAGCATCTTCAGCCTTCCCTGCCATCTCCTTGTACAGGGCCATCTGCCAGCGCATCGACGGGTTGTCCACCTTTCCACAACACATGGGATCACAGAGCTCTCTGATATGAGCTGTTACTGAATATATCTAACCCTTAATCACACTTCAGAAATAATACCTTGCCCTGAAGATGTAGGTTGTTCTGCAGGAACTCTCTTACTTCTTCGTCTGTGTCTCTCTGTAAAGTCAATACTGAGTTTTTCTCTTCTCTGTATTACAGTATTTAACATAACACAATTTGTGCAAAATTTAATTTACCACAATCAAAATCAAAGTCAGATTTAAAACAATACCAAAGAGTATCGAATCTTTGCCAAGTTGATAAGCTCCTGGTCAGCAGGAGAGCACATGTTGAGTCCTATGGGGAGCATCTTTTTCAAGGCAGCCACAATAAGTGAAGTCTGGACAGAGTAACGATCTCCTCGCTTCTTCTTCTTGGTACGTTCGGCATCGGAGCCTCCACCCTGCAAGAAGAGACAATAAACCAAAGAGCATTCACAGTATTTCGTAAAATGCTAGAGTTACGAAACCGTGGATAGAGACCCTTATTATCATTCTTTTGCTTGCAATGATACTGACAACACAAACTGTGTTTTACATAAACACCCGATATTGCAAAAATAAATCAGATACTAATAGTAAATAGTACGTAAAACCATAAGATGTGTGTGGATTCATTAAAATTCAAGATGTAACTGTATAATTACTTGCTATGGAGCACCGTCCTACCTTAGTGATAGCTGAGCATTATTAAGTGCTAAAAGCTGATTATTATGCAATAACAGCAGATTTCTCCATGTACAAATACACAGCTACATTCACTTCTTATTAAACATGTTACCAAATGTAGAATAAAAAGTTAAGTGCTTACCATTTAAACGTTAATTTCTGGTCACGGGTCCCTAAATATAAGTCATATACTGTATAAAGTCACTGTTTCTCTGAGCTCAGACTGGTAAGTAGAGGTGTAGTGAAAATATGAGGGCAAAGAGGAGGTAGAGCTGCCTTTGGGAAAGGAAGGCTGAAAGGGTCTTATAGAAAAGTAAAGTGAAATTGCATTTACAACATGCAACAGAATTTCTTTCATTCAAGTGAGTATTCATTCCATGAACAGGACAATTAGCTTAAACAAACTAGTTTTGTAAAAATGCAGCCCTTGGTGAAAGATTAAAATATTAGATGAAGTTAGAGAACAAAACGCTTGAAATAAGAGTTAGATCTAGTAGTTGTAGGATGTAAAATTCACACATCTACAGTAAAACCGTCTATGGGACATGTCCTTATTTGCATCCTGAACTCCTATTTTATCCTCCTAGAGTTCAGTCCTTCTGTTATCTGCTCTTTCTGGAGTCCTCCAAAATGTGCAAATGGATTTGAGAGCAAATACTTTAAATGCATTTTGTAACACAGTATGAATGTTTAGTCTATTAAATGCATGCTCTATGAATAGGTACTGTAACAGGGTGTTTCTATTTGAGTTATATAGGTGGAGACAGTAGGGGTTGATAGTAATGGACACCTCACAAAAACTGTTGACTGTGAAGTTACTGCACAAAAAAAAGTAACTCTAAGTAAACTCTTTGAAGTAAGATATACGGTATACATATTGCTGCTGGGAAGTACCTAAATGCAGTCCACTGCGGCTCAGCTTTATTTTGCAAAAATATTGACTAGATTTTAAAGTTAGGTCTGGTCGTTTATTGCCTGTATCAGAATAATTCAGACATAGATTTAGGTAACATAAGAATGAAATGGGAAAATAAATGATCTATATCCAATTAAATAACAAACACTATACAGTATGTGTGTATGTTATGGAAGAGTAGTTTAGAGGAAACAGGGTGCAAAGCATTTTGGGTAATATTACAGATAATAAGTGTGAATTAATGTATTGGTTAGGTTCATGAGCATTTCTAAAGAGAGAACCCAACGAATGTTTAAAGAAATCTGCTTTAATGACATTAAGCATCAAGCCATGTGTTAGTGTGGATACTCAGGACTACTAGTCGGACTAGAGGAACTATTATGTACCATAGCATTTTACGGGAGGAGAGAAGAAAGAGCACAGAGAAGACTAACGTCGTCGCCTACTAGCAAAAAGCTACATTACAAAAACCTACAGGTCAACCATTCTTCCACCAAAAGAAACAAAAGGCATACTAGAAGACTCCACTATGATCAAAAAGAGCAAACAGGATGATGGCACTGTGCTCTCACTGCCACCTTGGGCTTCGTGTAAAACCCAGTGCCATGAGCCCAACTCTATAGCTGAGTACTTTCATCAAGCGCCTCCAGACTCCCCCCCTCACACACTGGCAGGACTGGGGATGACCTGCAGATGCGGCCTCCACGTCTGTCCATTGATCCTTCATGAGTATAATGTGTGTATTATTCCCTAAACCCTATTTAAAACAACTGAACATATGTGTAATTTTGCACTGGTTAACAGCAATGTTGACCTAAAGTGAACAAATGCAGAAATTCTTATATTTTGGTATAGCAATATAAATAGATCAAACATCCTTCTCTTGTTCCATTGAAGAAGCTTCTGGCTAACAATTTTGAATTCTATTAATATGTACAGTATACATATTTACACCATAAACAAATTTGCAGCCGAGATCAACTGTTCTGAAAAGACAGAAACAAAGTGGTAGAAAATTAGCTCAGCATGTCCAGTTTCTTAGAGACTCATTAAGCCTGATTGAAAGGACTCTTCTCCGTTTACATGTGATAGAATGTAAAGTATTTATGTATAAACTGATACAACAGAAAAGGATCTGTTACCGGAATTAAGTACATTGTCTTGGGTCATGCCACTCTGAATAAAATGTGCAGGTCTTTCTCTGTGAGTTTTTGTGTGAATGATTGAGTGAGTGTGCGTATTTGTATGTGTAGGATCAGATGTGCCAGTGTGCTGGAGAGGTTGATGAAAAGCTCCCCCAAAGTGAGGTGCCATGCGGTCAGCACAGCGGTCGTGCAGAAACAAAGTCTAACCTCAGTGTCCCCGCCCTGGATACCCAGCCGCAACCCAACAGAAGAGGACAGTGGACAGCCAAAGAGAGAATATTGTTAACACAACTGCCTTCCTTCTTTCAGCGAGTTAAAAATCAAACCTCAACAAGTTATAGCAGGCTTCGCTATCTTTAACCAAGCCCAGTAAACAAAAATATGAAAAGAATTCTTGCCTCAAGCTGTACCTGAATGCACAAGTGCATTGCTGTCTTAGACAACTTTACTCAACTATAATCACATAGTTCTGTTAGTTTCTATAGCCATTATTCTAAGAATAACAGAGATTGTCAAATAATTGAGTAGCGTAGGAATGTGACAAAATTTTGAAATCATACCAAAAACAACGGGACAAAAAAGGAATATGAACAGTTGAGATCTGAGGGCACCAGACTGCTGCACTCGCTCTGCCCTTCACTATCTCACCTTGCTCATTTTGCTCTTGCTGTCAGCAGTGAGGAATGACATGTTATTGATCTCATTCATCACCACAAAGTTCTGCTCCTCTCGCTTGAAGTTCTACAAAAGAGAGAAGAAATGGGAAACATAAAGAAAAGGAAGGGGCCTTTTGCTAATGTATGTATTCACAAGGATAAATACTCACATGAGATTTGGACCAGAAAATAAAAACCTCTCCAACCATACGGAAGAGCTCTTCTGCATCTGGGTCAGGGCATGTCAGCCATCTTGCCCTGTAGAAGAACACATTATTTGAATTTGAATAAGTCAGTACAAAGCAGGATATGTGGTTTAAGACATTTATAATAATGGTGATTGCAACGTTACTGTACCTGTTGTTGTCCACATAGCGAATAAGTAGCGGGTAGAGAGCATACAAGTCTCTACAAAGTACAGCAAACTCATCACGTATAGTGCCATCTTCCTCATCCCCCTCTGACTTCCCCTCCATCCGCAAATGGTCCTCCTCGGCCACCACCTTTGAAGTGCGTTTCTTCAGCTTCTCCATTGTTGGGATGAAGTGGGATTTAAGCATTTCTGGCTTTGCCCTGCTGACAATGGGCTGGGAAAACACTAGCAGAGAAAACAAAAGTTGTCAAAACACTTGGTCACAAACTCCCTCAAATGTACAAGATGACGCTTTAAGTTTAGGAGTGCTCACCAGCCAACCTCTTCATCCAGGAGGCTTCATCAATACCAAGGTTGTTGACTACAATTCTCATGATGCTACCTAGCAGCTGATTAAGGTGTTCTGAAGTGACCTCAGTGCAGAGTCTGCCCTCCATCTCAGGAGAGTTTTCAGGTCCTCTCTCCCACCAGCGAGGCAGGTAGTTACACAGCATGGGCAAAGTGATTTCAATCACATGAGGCATCTCAGTATAACGAGCACCTGACTCTGCCAAGTCTCCAATCTCCTTTAGCAGAGCATCCAGCTCTGGAATGTCTGGGCATAACTCCTGGACCTCGCTGGGAAGGCCCAAGACTTTGGCATTCACAAGACAAGTAGTGAAAGAAAATTCAGAAACAAAACTTTTCTAGATAGAAAACAAATATGAGGAAAGGGTATCACACTCACTGGCTCTCTCCCTGGGTGTCTTTGTTGTATATACGGAGAAAGCGTTGAATTCATTTAGTTGAGGTTCTACGTAGGCCACTGGCATAGCTGCTGCAAGGTGAGCCAAACACTCTCCAAGAGCTGGCCTCTGTCTGTAAATATAAAGGACAGATGCAACAACAGCTACCATGTGCTAAGTTCTAAATTAATTTATATCTCATAATGTGTTTGAATCTAGAGTTACCGCTCCACATGTGGATTCTTGACAGTTCCTAGAGAGTAGATGCTACACATGATGCGGTAGCATGACATCTGTAGATCATCCACTGTATGTGAGCAACAGAAACAGATTGAGCAGTGTCAGGTAAATTAATAATAAAACACTGCAAATATAACACATGAGAGAACTTACAAATGACATCATCTCCAAACTGGTGCTGAGCGATGTGATCAAACAGGGAGGTGAGCACTGGGAGCAGGGCAATGGTAGTGTAGTTAATGTTCTGGGAAACGCCTTTCACTTGCTTGAAAGAAAAGAGGGAGCACATGATTGGGAACTTGCGCAGGATAAACAGTAGGTGTATAGGTGTTTAATTATTGGCAACTGTCTGCAACAGAAATATGTGAAAGGCCATTTCAAATATTATATACCTGGTTGCCTTTGGATACTTTCCCCAGTTTGAGATTCTCTACCATCTTCTCTATATCATCAGCAGCACTCTCAAAGAATGAGCGCAGCCCTGCTTTCACAATTTCAGGCCCAGACTTCATGACTGTCCTAATAAAGCAAAGGACGATGGTGATAATGAAAAAAACAACACATTCATTTTTATAGTGTTATTAAAAGATACTAAACCTTGCATCCAATGACCGTGCCAGAATGTGAAGACAGTTTACAATTGCCGAAGCATCCGTTCCTGCACACACACATACAGCTTTCATAGAACTCTGTGTATATACATATAAAACAAGAGAACTGCACTTGCTCTAATCCGGGTGTCTTGGAAAATACAGGAACATATAAGAAACACAGAAAAGAGTGAAAAGATTCAGAAAGAATGGTTGATACGAAACTAATGTCTTACCAAACAGAGAAACTCTGTGCCTCACCAAAGCAGACATTTTACAGAAGATACTACGATGAGAAGGAAAGGAAAAGGATAGAAAAGAAGATGTGGGAAAAAGAAAATGCTGATAAAACATGAAGCATGAAACATAAAAAGAATACACAACAAAAGATCTGTATGCTATTTCTATATAAGTAATAGATTACCTTGCAATCATCTCCTTCTCTTTATTGGAAGAATGTCCACCACTGCCCAGAACTTTTGCAGGTGTTGATAAGAAGTAGAGGCAGTGATTTTTGAAATACTGGTTGATTAGAGGCATCAAGATCTAAGAGAGGCAGTGTTTCTACAGTTAGTACATTGATGAAGACAAGTCGGGTGTAAAAGTTGTTCCCACATAAGCGTTAC
Organism: Chelon labrosus; assembly: GCF_963514085.1. NCBI lineage: Eukaryota > Metazoa > Chordata > Actinopteri > Mugiliformes > Mugilidae > Chelon > Chelon labrosus. Next base: position 1,737,016 of record NC_140350.1, on the reverse strand, counting down.
ATAATAGTCTCACCTTGGCAAAGAATTTGATTTCTTGCTCGTGAGGAGACTTTTCCACTCTTCCGCTGCTCACCACAGCCTCTGTAAAACACATTGCACAATATGGTAATAAAGATGCACTTAAGTTACACAAACACAATTCTATCAGATTTGGTTTGCATCTTTGCTGCTCCGTACCAAGATGAGCAATGAACTCCTGGGCAATTTCCATCCATTTCAGCAGCTTCTGCAGGAAACCGTATGCGAATCTCTTCTCAATGGATGATATGTCAGACTCCATGTCTTTCAGGCCCCTAAGGTCATACAGAGGTTAAATCTTCAATCTTGATTCAAAGGAATCCAACATTAGTATTTGTTGGTCACCATGAAACAGAATTTTAGGAGGAATCTATAATGACAATTAAAAATTAGTTCCCTTATAGTCAAAGATTCCATGATAATGAAAAGTAATTACAAATGCTGCTTTGTTTCTGCTTTTCTTTGTTTCTTGGTTTATTTTTGTAGCTCTGTAAGTACAGTGTGGTACCTTGAACAAGTCAGTCTATGTTGAATCAGCTTATTTTGCTGGATCTCAGCTTGGTCATTATAGAAGACACCTGCTGTTCTCTAACCATTTAAATACATTTGTGTAATTTAAACAAGTGAAACAGGTGACCTGAGAAATTCTCCTTTGGCCATACCATTACAGTAAACAAAAACAAACAATATATAAAAACACTATATAAATAATTTTCCTGCATTATTACCTTGTGACAGCATATCCATTAAGCTGCAGAAACTTAAGCAGCTCATAGGCCTTCTCTCTGTCTCGAGCCTTTTCTTTTGCTGTCAGAGTATCATAGGGCACTAGCAGAGGATGCGTTCCGCCTCCTACATGAACAGAAGCACAACCAAAGCTGTTGGTAAAAGCCTAATTTTGCATACTCCATATTCCTTCCTCTAAAAAAAAATTACCTTTAACTTGCAGCTCCATCTTTTTCTTTCGTCCCCAGGTGTTATGGTAATTTTCTGCCAGTTGCTCTGCCATTGACTGTGAACACATATGATATATGAATATTAGTCACATGCTAGGAGTGTAGTCGAGAAGTGTCAAATATTTACTGCCATACCTGGAGATCTCTTGAAAGAGCCATATGTGAGACATCAATGGGCTGTGGGCTGTAGCCGTGGCTCGGGTCATAGGTTGCCTTAAAAAGAAAGATCATTTTATAAAATACGATAAATAACATTGTTGTGACAATGTTATTTACTACGTCATACCTGAGCAGTCTGTGAGATCTTTCTTGATGTTGCCTTCTTCTTCTCTGACTCCTCTTCCTCTCTAGCTTTCTCTATGTTCCATTCCCATGCAATCATGGCTTTGATTGACTCTTTGATTGGCCAACGGTAGATCTCTTTGTCCTGAAAAAAAAAAAAAAAAAAAAACATCAGTGTGATAGTGTGTGTAGAAGCAGAAACAGATGATGTAAAAGTTTACTGTACAGTGAAGCTGGGAACCTACCTTCTCCGAGAAGGTTTTGTATGGTCTGAGCATGGGATGGGATTTTGCATTTTCATCCAACACCTCACCGTATGACCAGTTATTCTGGATCTGAAACATACATACGTATGGGCTGTCATTTCCAGCGGATGTGTAGCTGTGTCAAACTAACCCAACATGTCGCTCCTAAATTATCAATTTGTTTTCAATTTTTCTGAGATTACAGTGAGGGGAAGCAAAAGTTCTACCTTTTCAAAGGCCCATTTATCGTGTGTATATTCAGCATATCTGTTGATAAAGGGATCCAGTCTCTCTGGGATGATAGTGCTATGGTTGGGGAAAGAAGTGGAGTACATTTAGCTTCAATAATTGAACCCCAAAAATAGTTCATTTCTTGATATACATTATGATAATAATCTTCTCACTTTGTAGTCTCTACTGGTTTAGGATCAAAGTTTCCTTCTGCATCTACCGATGCCTTCTTCTCTGTTTTAGATGAGTAGCTGGCATCTACATAGTCAGGAGGAATGGCTCCAGCAATGGAACAGATGCATGGCATTGAAATTTTGAAAATTTCAGCATCAAATTTCTGGAATCACAATGGCAAAACATTAAAATGTGCCCATACAGCATCTAATAAATAGGAAAAATATAAACAATGTAAGCATCCCACCTTGTGTGCTAGTGATTCAAAGATCCCCCAAAACAGTTTGCGGGTCAGATGCAGTTCCTCTTCTGATGCAACGCCAAAGTTGGCCCAACCATTAGGAAGGCAATAATATTTCCAACAACGTTCATAGTGATTGGTCAAAAGCTGAAGGATGCAGGGGGAAAAAAAATGAAAATAAAGATTGATCCCAGAAGCACAACAGAAATCAAAGGAAAGTTTGACTTAGTTATGTTTGAAGGTTGTCATACCTTCAGTGGCATTTTTGCATACTCATTGAGAATGGGCACGTCAAACACCAGACGTCTGAGCAGGTGTTGCAGCATTGATGGTCGTAGATGCCTGAAAGGAGAAGAAGTTAACAAAGGCTGCGTACCTGACGATGTTAAATGACACGAAAGGCTTTCTAAAGTGATGTTGAACTCACTTGCACAAAGCCATAAGACACTCTTCAATAATGTCTCTTTGGGCCTTAGTGAAGGCTCTTCCACGAGACAGCCGGTAGATTGTGTGCAGCATAGAGTCGATCATTATAGCTCTGTGGTCACTGCCGGCAAAGAGTGGTGCACACTTGGTGATGAGTGGTAATACAGCAGAACACAGGTAGCGGTTCAAAGCGAGAGCCATCTCTGTTGTGCTGAAAGCAACCTGTTGGCAACAAAATGCAGCAGTTAATCAATATGTTGCGCACTTCACCATAAGCAGGCTGTGTAAACAGTTTGTGGTTCACCGTGTCCAGAGATGCCGCAGCCCTCATATCAGGCAGAAAGCCCACCTCCAGCACATGGAGAAGGAAATCCTGGTTGTCAATACCGTAAACTCTGTCGAGGAACAGCACCATAGGAGCCTTGTGATCTGGCACAAAACTAGCTGACATCTTTGGCTCTATGATGCTGTTGTCTAAGCACAACATCAAGAAAACACATAGCATAAAAAATCATTAACAACATGTAACTCAGGACAGAAGCAATCTATAACCATAGAGTTTTGCAGAGTGTACAGAAAGAATATATGTTGATTACATGAATAAACAGTGATTAAAGATGCCTAACAATTTCCATATAACCTCTCAAATGTTTACCTTTTCCAAAAGTGGGAATCTGGACAGGAAGACTGATGACTCCCACCAGATCCTCAATAGGGACCAGAGACCTCAGAATGGCCCTGATCCTCAGAGCCTCACCCTTACCAGCCTGTATCAACTGTAAGATGAAAAAATTGTGTATTTCTGTACAACCAAATCTGTTAGATAAGTCTAATATAGAAGCTAGAAAACAACTTACATGCATCTCTGGAGCACAGCGTCCCAGCAGGTCAATAAGAGCAGAGTAGAAGGACATGATGGCATTTCCCAGGTGCACCCTGTTCTCCTCATGCTGCTCCTCTCCTCCAAACCTACCAAAAACTGTGGCTATAAACTTTTCTGCTTCAGCAATATTGGAGCAAATGAGTTGTGGTAAATATAATCATAAGACCTTTGAACCAAAGCCATGGAGTCTTACATGGGAAAACGTCTGTCTTTCTTAACACTAGGTCCATCCCTCGCAGGGTCTTCTGATATTTTGATGGCCTCCTCTATTGCAGCCAGAAGGCCATTACCACCCTCTCCTCTCAGGGCTGGACCAAAGCACTCAGGTCTACGAATGAGGAGACGTACCACAACATTGGCATTCTCTTCTACACTTTCTCCTGAAGGAGAGAAAGAAAAAAGTTACTTATTTAATAAACAATGTTAGCATTAGAAGGAAATGTTGTTCTGTGTAGCAAATAAAAAAATCTGACCATTCACAAATACAGCAAAACGCAGAAAGTCAAGGTATTTCTCTCCACCACAAGGATTCCAGCCAATGTCAGGGTAGCCTTTAGCCAGTAGCATTGGACAACTCTGAAGTCCACATCCAGCTAAATACTTCACCACCTGGAGAGATATCAGTGTAGTCAAGTTTTGTATAAATGTGTACCATGTTTACGAACGTGTAAAACTGTGTTTTACCATTTCTAGATCCTGTTCTTGAAGAGCCAATGCCAGCTCGTTATTGTCAATACAAGAGGCTGCAGCCACATCCAAGGGGGTGGAGCCACGCATTCCTAAATAATACCACACAATGTCACAGGTAAATATTTTCATCTAGATATATAACACCAAGAAAAATGCTGGATCTCAGCGAAGACAACCACCTAGGCCAATGCCACTGTTTTGGAGAAGGTAGCTGAGATGGTCAAACATGGAGCGTTGATTTTGGCGACTGATGCGACAAAAATAGCAGAGAAAACGGCAACAGTTTGTCACCACTCGAGGAAATCTGATCTCCTGTTGGAAAAAGGCATATTCCAAATGTAAAGATATTTGATTTGTCTTATTATCACCATTTGTCTATTCCCTGATGGAAATATAACATACCATTGTTAAGTAAACTCATCATACTTCCAATGGTGGATTAAAACAAATATACCTTTGAATCTCCGCCACCCAGTACATTAACCATGACCTCCATGACAGTTTCATGCATGCCCAGAGCTCGCATCAAGTTTGGGTGCTGATAGAAAACTTTGTTACTCATGATGTTCCTAAGGATGACAAAAATTAAGTTTAGCTCCTGTCAACTTTAATTATCAAAGATTTTTTCTCAATGCAGGATTGTCAGAATAACTTTATTTTTACACTAACCCAATGCTTTGGATCATAAGCCTCTCCTCTTCTGGACCCATCTGGACAATAAGCAGAGAGCGGATCTGACCCAAGCACTCCAGGAGGTCCATAGTGTCTTGAATTGACACTGCATTAATGGTGTAGGCCTTGGGAAGGGCACGCATGAGCTCACCCAGTCCATCATACTGCCTGTGAAGAAGGCTGAACATCATCCGTACAAGCTCAGGATTCTGGATGAATGACTCCTGGGCCCAGTGGATCATAGTATGGGAAATCAGCTCTTGCAATGTGCCTAGTAAGCAGAATAAAAATGGTTAAGTAAGATTACTTAGGATGCTGTATTAAAGTGATTTTGCTTTAATAAAACAATGATAATACTCACATAAATGCTTTTACTAAACAGTAAGACAGATAAGCACCATTGTTGTGTCATATGGTGCTTTACTTTAAGAGTTGTATGTGAGGTGAAATTCAATTTATTTAACTGTATATGACTCACTTGGTTTTTTATCTTCTTGTGGTTCAATCTCCACCTCGACCTTCTTCTCACGGAATTTTTTCACCTTTTCCAGCATACGGAGCAGTCGTCCACGGAGAGAATTATCCACTTCTTCTTCTTGTTCTTCTTCTTCAATATGGACACCTGAGAGTGGAGTAATAAAAAAGCATTGCAACTTGTATTTTACCGGGCCATCTGTAGTATGTGTTTTAAAAGCTGATGTTTAGGTAAGCCAGGGGAAAACTGACCACAGTGAGCAAGCAGAGCATTGTGAAACATCAGCAGAGATTCACGAACTTCATCAGGAATAGGGCACTCTTCATCCTCAGTACAGTTCTTGAAGTTCATGAGCATGTTCACCTACACAACAGTGAGAGGAGATACAAGCTAGTAACACCATTTTTATGTTCAGGAATTTTTATTTGTATTGCTTACACACAGTTTACCAGTCAACAAATAGTGTATAATCTATTCTCTTTGTATGCATTTACTTGCTCCTGCGGAGGGGAACGAAATTCACGTGTCTTGCGTGCAGTCTCTGCAGCACTCATGGTGAAGGCCAGCATAAGCTCATTGTAGCGTTGCCTCTGGTTGGACTGTATCTGACAGACAAACTTATCTGAAAATGCTGTGATGGCCTCCACCCTGTGACGTAGCTCACAGTCACAGAAATATTGCAGAAGAGTACACATCTGAAAAAGAAAAGCAAACATTAATAAATGGAGACACTGAGCATATAATTAGAAAAAAACATTTTTTGAAGATAATTCATTCATTCAGTACCTGCAGTTTCACAGACTCAGGTAGTTTCATCTGGAACAGCCCTTGCTCTAGAAGCTCTTCTTTAGCCTCCCCGACTGTTTCCACAAGTTTCATCTCCTTCTCTGTTTCCTCAGCTCCTTTCTCACCATTTATTTGGTCTGTCTCCTCCACCATTTCATTTTGTGGCATGACTGATTCCGTCCCTTCTAATCCTTGCTCTTCCTCCATTTCTTCCTGTATTTCTTCTTCTTCTTCCTCCTCCTCCTCCTCCTCACCCAACCCATCATCGTCAAATTCCTCTTCTTCTTCTGCTCCTTCTTCTGCCACAGCTCCCTGCTCTTCTTTGACTGCTGCTACTTTTGGGGGTGCTTTTTGGTCCATCTCTTCCTTTATCTTACCATTTTCTTCAGTTGGTTCTTCTGCCTTCTTGCCACTAAAGACTGTGGGCTCTATCATCTTTAGGATGTGTGTGACATCTTCATCGTCAAATACACCCATTATGAGAAGGGTACTGATGAGCTTTAGGATTGGAACAAAATGAAACTCAACACTGCCTCCCACAGGATCTCTCATGGCTTGACCTCCATCTTGTACTGCTTCAATCAGCATGTTCAGTGCCTTGGTCTTTAACACCTGGAAATACAAGCAAATATGTGATTACTGTACTAGTGAACTAATGGGTTCACGTTAAGCACTAAAATAGTTCAATCCCACCTGTAAGGGAATGACTGGACTCAGAGTGTAAATGTCTGGATCCGTTCCCACAAACCCAGTCGAGGAGAAATGGAGTTTGGGACGCAGACATGTGGTGAGGCCTACACCGGGTAAAGCATGAGATTTGTCAGAGTACAGAGTGATGCTGCGAGTTTCGTCTGTCATTGGAACTATAAATTCCTTGTTGGTTCCCAGGCGATTCCTTTTAGCAGATTCCAGGTGCATGCTAATGAGCAGGTCATAGAAGCCACTCCTCATTGGTCCAGGTAGGTAGGTGTTCTCTATGGCGTAGAAGAGCTGGGATTCATCCACGTGGCTACACAAAGCATGTGCAACGCGGTTGTTTCCAAGGGCACACACTGAGCCATACAGCTTCAGAGTATGGTAGTGGAACTTCAGTAAGTCCATTCGTTCAGACAGTTCCAGGATGTCAATACACCTAGGTAAAAACAACGATTCATTAAGCAAGAAAATCAAGAAGTCTCCTTTCTAACAATCCAAAATATAAATGCAGAGTGACATAGCTCTGACCTGTTCTCCTCTGGGATGTGAAGAGCCATCATAGTGAGTGGCTCCTGGCACTGCACAAGCCAGCCCAGTCTCTCACTAATTCGCCCCGTCTCTGGAGCCAGGAAGTGGTTGGGCATCCGGCTCCAGATGACTGGAGTTAACATCTGGACATCCAGTCTAGGGGGGCACTGGGGGACAGGGTTTTTGCGTTCACTCCGGAACATGGCAGCTGAGATTGGCTTGATGTTCTAGCAAGACAAGGAAAGCAGGAGAGGACAAGTTATACATGAGAAAACGGTTACAAAACAATGTGTCTTGATTTTGAGAATGAGTGTGAATTCTTCTTGGTGACTGACCTTAAGCTTTCCTAGTTCAAATTGAATCATATTCTGACTAGTGGGCAGAACAAATGCTGCAGGAAACAGTTTTGTGTTTGGCTCCACCTGAAACAGAGTCAAGAAAGCATCAATAACCAGGACTTTATGAGGAGTATGAGAAGATCAGACTGAATCTTATCTAACCTGGTAAAATGTATTGATCTCTTTTCCATTTGCAGTGAAAGTCATTAGGCCTGTATCCAAATCAATAAGGCAGCCAATCACAAAGTCCTCCTGGCTGACTCGGGTCTGTTGGGAGCTGCTAAATTCCCCTCCACATACCATGTAGCAGTTGCTGCGTTTTATACTAAAAACACAGAAGAACCAAGAAACCAATTCTTAAAGCATTTTATTCTATTTTAAACGAAATCCCACATTACCAAGAGTAACGTACCTGTCGTGAATGTTGCCTTTATCATCACCTACAGTGACGGTTACATTTCTCACTTTGCTGATGTCAAAATGAGGATCATACTGGTGATAGTCAGGTGTTAGCCAACCCACCCACACACTACCTGGCTCCTGTCCTGCAAACACTCGCACTGAGTAATAGTACTGGAAAAGGAAAGAGGTGGGTGTGAAATAAACATCAGTATGAATAATACTGTAATAAAGGCAATAGTATTATATATTGGATGCTTGTTATTGGATCTTAACAGTGTGAGCACAAATGAGTAAATCATGCATGAATCTGATATGGTTATGAATACGATAACCATATAAATATGAGTAACAGTCATACTGTAGTGGTATTGAGAATGATGTCGATGTCATCCCTGTCATCTGGTACTACATCTTCCATTAAACGGGGCATGGTGGGAACAACAGGTGGTGGAGTTATTAACGCAGCCTTCTTAGCCTTGAAAAGGAAACTGTAAATAACAGCAGCAGTTACTCACGATGTATATGTTAACATAGTATCCCAGCTATAGCCTTCTAAAATCCCATAGCCCTGTTCTCAAGTCACATTACTCACCCTTTCTTCTTGCTTTTCTCAGTGGAGGCATCCTTCTCATTCTCTCCATTTTTGTTTGTGGGTGTCTCTTTGGGCACTGACGGTTCTTTCTTCTCCTCCTCCTGTTCTTTGCGAGTAGCTGACTTCTTGAGTATTTCAAAGTCAGAGTCTGGGTCCACCTCCACCACCTCATCCTCAGGGATGGTGAGAGCACGAGTAAGAAGAGTGGTGCCCGCTGGGACTTTGAAAGTCTCATGAAATTCAACCGGCATGCTGAGTCTGAAGAACAGCAGGTCTGTGTTGGCATTCTGAGATCCATATGTCTTGTGGGTCACTTTGAGACAAGGGGCAGATTCCACGGTCCCATCAACCCGTGACACCTAGAGCATGAATGGAAGGGGTCAGGTGGTAATCTAGAAAATATTTATTAATAATATTTTGATGAAACATAATGACTTGTGATGCACAATACCTCAATGTGAGGATGGTCAGTAGGCGCTATGATGAACTGAGGAAGGCTCTTGCTGAACCACATTGTAATGTCTCTTTTCATATTGATAGCAAAGGGCTCAAATCCTTCCTGCAGACCACAGATGGTAAAGTAGCGAAGACTGCTGACATTCTGGCCCAGGTTGATCCTGCCAATCTGGGACAGTCCCAGACTGCACACAGGTATGAAACCTAGGGGTTTTCGATACATGAATGAACACTGAGAAACCCAAATCTATGTATTGAACTTCACTTACTCCCACTTATAAGTGTACTTACCCTCTCCTATCTCAATATCCTTAAAGGCCATCTCTGAGCCTGAGTCACTGATCAGCATTTCTCCATTGAGTGTAAACATGATGTTCATCTCTGTGAGGTCAATCATACAACCGACTACATCACCAGATTGCCACTGACGGCCAAATGGCTCGTTTCCCACATGCCAACGTTGGGCCTAAAAAGAATTATTTTTAGACTTCATTGTTACAGCTTAATCATTCTGCACAAGGATTATTAACTAGGTCTGTCTCCCACCTTGAAGCCATTGAAGACGTAGGCCAAGTCATCTGCACCAAGTTCAGTATCTGCATGAACACTGGGCCTGGCCCAGCCCACCCTCATCTCTCCAACTGTCACAGCCTCAAACTCAAAGTACCACTTCCCCTGAGTTACAGCATAAGATTTCTCTGCTCTGAATACTCTGATTTTATCTCCACGGGAGCAGCCGGGTCCATGCCCACCTATACACAAACACAATTATACAGTATAATATATAATAAGAACTTGACTCTGTGAAAAGTTCATAGATTAAATAGCTTTTATATAAATCTTCTCAAATTAATGAAAATACTGTACATTTTACAACATTCCTGTTTATAGATAGCAGGTGACAACTTACTGCTCTCCTGATCAGGTGGTTCTATGTTGTAACCATATCCGATGAGAGTGCGAACAGCAGCACAAACTGTGTCTCTGTTGGTCTTTTTAGTCTTTTCATCCAGCAAGTTGTAAGGAACCAAACGGGGATTGCGCTTGTTCATTATATCCTATATAATAAAATGATATCAAATGTCAAAATGTAATCATATAAACATTGTTTTTATTATCATCATATCAACCTCACCATGAAATATTATGATACCTGTACAATACTGTATGTCCAGCCCTGCCGAACCCGGTCTCTTGCCCACACATTGTGTCCGTTTTCTGCTAGTCTCTCCACTAGAGTGTTCTGATTAGGAGTGAGCTTGACATGATTGAGATCCAGAGGAGCTGGCTTGTATCCATTACTCTGCATGTACCTAATGAAAATGATTTGTGATCAGAATGGGTCTGTCGGCACAGGTTGTAGAGTACACGATAAAAGAAAAATCATCTAAAGGATCAAGGAAATGTTTTGCAGCTCACGTTTTGGGGAGCTTGGTCCTTTTCAGATTTTCTTCTGCTTTCTCGTCTCCCATTCCTACATGACAGCCTAGTGCCAGCAGAGTCCTTTGAAATGAATCCCATGAAGCATTAGAAAATCAAACAGACAAAAGCCCAAAGCTTTTAATTAAATGAAGACTCTGACGTACTTTAGTGTCTCTCCTGACATTGCTAAATTGTAGTTCTTCTCTGGTTCTGGCAGACTCTGGAAATCCACCAGGCAGGGATGCAGCTTCTTATTGTCATCACGAAACTTAAAAAACAAAATGCAAAGAAAATTGTTAGTGAGCACAGTAAGATTGTCTGAGGAAAAGAAAACCAACGCTGAGAACACTCACTGGTCCATACGTCCATCCTTGTTCAATGCGAGTAACAGCCCACAACTCATGGCTGTTTTCCGCAAGCTTCTCTCGAATGCGCTCCAAATGAGGAGGAAGCACAATCTAAAAAAAATAATAATAATAATTAGTGCAATATAGAAGATAGAAGGGAAAGCAGATGGAACAGGTGTTTACCTGTATAGTGTCCACAGGGCAAGGAGTGAAGGCTGTATGTGAAAGGGACTGGGTTGGACCCAGCAGATTTCGGATGCCATCAAAATCCTGCTTATATTCCTTGATGGGCTCAATCCGCAGACGGTCTCTAGGCAGCACTGCTTCATAGCATGGAGCATAGCCTGGAGGTGGGAGGAACTTGAAATCCCCATGACGCCCCCCGAGAAGAAATCGCAACCTTGCATTTGAAACAGAAATTTGACGTAAGTCTACTTTTCAAAACATTTTGCCAAAAATCTCCTGCACATGTTGAAACAAAATATGAATTTATGATATCTGATTTCTTAATTCACAATGACCTACCGAACGCCAGCAGAGAAACTGACAACTGGAAAGAATAGGCCATCCAGGTTGAAGTTCTCAAACATTCCCTGAACTGGATGGCCATTGATACGAAAGGAAATGCTCGGCACACTGAGATCCAAACAGCAGCTGATCACATCCTCTGCGGCCAAGATGTGCTGATTGGGTGCAGCAACATGACGTGGGACACGTCCTACAGACATATAGAATACTTTCAGGATCATAAAATCTTAAAGGCCTGTCAATTTATGTAAAATCTACTCCAAGTGGAAAGATACAATTTTCTAAACCTGAGCTGGTTTGCAAAAGACCATACCATGACTTGGAATTGGAATTTACCTGACCAGAGGTAAAGCCCGTCAAAACCGTAAGAGTAGAGGTCATCGCCGACCCCGTTACACCCCCATCCTTCCCCTCCACCAGGGTAAGGACTGTAGCCCTCTGTCAGAGCCCAACCTACACGCAGGTGATATGGCTGAGCTGTAAGGAATGGCTCCACGTGGTCCACCATCACCTCAAAATACCACTTCTTATACTGAGTGGATCCCTCACAAGTTCCAAGGAAAATGTTGGGTCTCATGCTAAAAAGGATAAAAAACAAAAACCCAACACAGAGGAGCTGTTTAGCTCACTGGCCTTCATGACAGATGAAAAACTGAGACAAATCGACCCACCTGGTTACATAGTTGATGATGTTGGTTTGAAGTAGGAGGTCACGACCTGGGAGTAGATTCTCTGTGATGAGATTCTGATTTGACCTTACAGCCACTCCGTTACACACACACAGAGAACAGAGTACATCCAAGACCTGACAGGAAAAAGGGGAAAAGAATCCACAAAGATTGATGTATGTTGGGTATAAAACATATCTACTACAATCATCTCAGGCAGATTTTTACAACGTGCTCAGCAAACAGTATCACATGTTCCTGACCTTATGATTGCGTCCATGTTTATCCAGCAGGGAGATGATTGATTTGATGTGATTCTCCTGGATTATGTTCAGCACCTCTGGACTCTCAATCAGAACACAATACAGTACCTCCAGGATTCCTGTCATAAAAATGTGACAAGAAAAATATAATATACATCCTGGGAAACAACAACCGGGACACATTAGAAATATAGTAAAACCGAATGCTAAACAACAGTCTACATTAAAAAGACAGTCTTTACAAAGTATTTGTTGCAGGAATATTATGCACTGCATTTTCCAGATGCTCCTGTTATTTTGACTGCCCATGTATGCCGTTTTTAACACATGGGGTTACTGACGCTATTAACTGATACTAGTGAGAAACACACATTTGGAGTTATGTATTTACAGTCAGTCCAGTTTACAGTATATTGCCTTTTAGAAAGAGCAGGCAGTTGTGCACTGTATATTTAAAAGAGCTTCTTGAATTGTGAGATACCTGAAGATGCTTCCAAACGGTCCAGTTTACTGACCAACCAGTCAAGGTTATCACAGAACAGGGCACAGTTAGCACGATTACCTCTGATGAGAGAAGCTTCACAAAAGAAGACAAGCAGAAAAGATCGGTAATGAAGCATACTCCAGAAAGCTAAGGCCAGCTAAATGTGGGGAACATACAGGATTGCATAGAATAAATCACTGAATGAACATACCTAGCAATTCATACAGTAAATTTACTATCTCCTTCCATGACTCTGCAGCTTCTTCCCCAGCATACTCTGAGAAGTGGGCTGCTGTGTTGTACACATTAAGCCGATCAACGCAATCCAGAACAAGAGTAATCATTCCCTAAAAAACAACAGATTACAAAAATTCAACCCAATAAAATTTCCAGACTTAAGCTGTTTTCAGAAACAGTCATAGTAACCAACCTCTTCCTGGAAGAGGTTCTGCCTGTTCTTGAGGGAGCGCAGCTTGAACTGCTTGTCCTCATGCTCCAGTTCCTCCTCAGGGGGTCGGAAGTAGAAGATGAGGTCCTGCAGGGAGAGCACCACTGCATCCATAGGCAGAGTTGGGGGATTGGCAGATTTGTTTTTTCCACTTAAAGCATCAAGACCTCTGTTATACGGAAATTAAAACATGAGAATACCACATCAATTATGATGCACAGAAAAAAAGACATGGCATATTAGGAAAGATTTCAGTAAAATCTAAATGGGCTACTTGATGAACTGGCTGAAGAGGCCTGTTGTGCTGTAAATCATTCTGGCAGCTTGAGACTCTTCTGTTTGAGATCGAGCAACTGTGAGTGCATCGTCCATGTGACCTTCTTTATGAAGTATGGCCTAAGAATCAAACACAAGGGCTCTTTAATCATAATCCATACTTTTGCATACATACAATACACACTATCTTAAATATGTTGTTATATTTGCTTCAACACTCATTGAGGATTCATATTTTGCGGTAATCCATATGTATAATTTTGCATTACCTTTCTCTTTAGAGGACCTAGACGTGCAGATTTGGCATCAACAGCAGCATATGTCAGCCAGAGGCCATTTGAAGCATGCTGAACGAAGCACATAGACTCTCCATACTTGATCTCAGGTATGCCCATGCCTTCCACATCTCGCTTCTGGGTCACTTCAATTTTTTCCTGTAGTTCAAAAACAAATTGTGCACACCATTACACCTGTTGAGAATATCTCTACTTATGCAAAGAGTCAGGCAGAGTTGTCTTTTCACAACAATCACCTTTGAAATTCTGAAGCAGAAGGCTGACATCTTGGAGTTTGCCTTTTCGGGGTCCACCAACAAAAGTCCTTTCTCCTCATCCAGAAAAAGGTATCTGCCAGTTGTTATGTGTCGTATTCGGAAAGACTGACCCCACTTAATGTGACCTCCACTCCACCTACCAACAAGCAAACATGAATGAACATAAGAACACTGTCAAAGTCACTAAAAGTGATTGAGGAATAATGATACTCACGCAATTCGTAGTGGCTCCAGTCTCCATAAGGATCGTGCGTGACTGCATACTGCCCCACCTTCATAATGAGCAACTCTGGAAAAAAAACATTGTGAGTTAGGAAATCCCAAACTGTTTAATTTTATTTCCTACCTTGTATGCAGCTGATGAATACAAATAACTTGCAGACACTTTAAAGTTCCCATGAAATAGCTTGCAGGGGGCTATTCACTTCAGCATATTTTTATGTTTTCTGTTAAAACAGGATGCTAATGAGTCAGTCCCCTTTTGCTACATTATATACAGTGCATTATAGAAGGGTAAGTGTTATTCACAAAAACAATTGCCACAAGTCTCTCAAAACTTTGATTTAAAACAAATAGAATATATTAGTACAAAGTAAATATCTAATGAATTGTGGTGCAACTGAAAACACTGGTCACCTGCGCTGGTCATCCCCTTGGTCAGCTCCTGGGATTGCCAAACACTCGTCCATGTGACCATGGAACAGCCTGAGCACATACCCTCCAGTCAAAAAACCTAGAAGAAAAATGTTATAAGATAAAATGACAGCATGTCTGGGCATAAATACCTTTTATTAGCAACAAAAAGACAGACCTTCTGCTAGCTCGCATCCTGACATCACAGGGGTCATGGTCCACAGTGTTTGCATGAAGGAAGCATCCACCATCAAGTCACCACTGGCATAGGAGAGGTGCTGAAAAGAGTGCAGGGGATCTTATTGGTGAGATTAATTCACAGTGAACTGTCGCTTATGTTGCAAGTCAGTACAGTAGTGGTTACCAGGTATCTCTCTGAGGAAACACTGACAAGAATGAGGTCATCTCCCACCCTGACCTTCTCGCCTTCAGACCTTTGCTTGGAGGCTGGATGGATGGTCCACCAGCAGGCCTCTCCTGTATTGGACAGATTAACAGATTAAGGATAGAGAAATCCACTATGGTGTGTGTAGGACATGTTGTTGTCTTATGTTGTCACCTGTGGAGTCTTCCTGCAAGCCCACATCAAAAGCCAGTTTGTCTGTCAGTGAGCGGGAAGTAGTTAAACAGCTCAAGTACTGCAGCATAGAGACAGGGATAACAAGTTAGAGTCATGAGATTCACTCCAGACTTTTTCCCTAGACTGCGAGGAGAACTGCTGCTCAAGCAAAGAGAACATGACTGCACAGCAGTGTGCTTACCATGCTGGAGTGTGTGTGTTTCAGGAGGATGGCATGCCCATACAACAGGGTTCGGTGACCTCCACCTTGTGATGACTGGTAGAAAGAGGTACAGTCAGTGAAATAATTTGGATGATAAAACGGGGTTGATCTCCTCAAGCTTACAATGTACTTACAACAGCATAAGGAATAAAAACACAGCCAATGCATTACAATTATAAATTACTACAAAAATTACAAAAGGCAAGATTTAAATGATAGACATGGACATATTTATTTCAGAACAACCTGTGCAACCATAAATGGTTCTACTGTATACAGTAGTGAATATGATGATAAGCTTGGGAAGCTTGAGAAAACATACCCATTTGTCCAAATCGACCGCCTATGGTCAGCAGGTAGGAGAGAGGTGCGTTAAGGCAAAAAAGAAACAGAGAGTTTCAGTTGAATGTACACTACACTGAACTTGTTTAGAGTATTGTAACCAATCCGCACTAATTACTATTGTGTATTACCTCATCCACAGAAGAGTTGGACAGCATCTCCTGCAACGCTCGCACAGACAAGGACTGCTCCAAAATGAAGGTGCAAATAGCAAGGTCTGGAGGGACATTCTGAAAGACATGACAGTAAGAAACATGATGAACAGTAGCAATTCCACTTATTAATTAGAAATAGTGTACTAAGCAATGCATCTTTTATTTACCTGAGCATTCGATGTGGTCTCAAGGAAACACAGTCGATTCCCAAATCCTTCACAGGACAGACACAGCTTGATCTGTTCCTTAAGGATGGATGCAGTGCATTGCAACACCACATGATCATCCTGCAAAGACAAAACTAGAGGTGAAATGCAACAGGGGCTGACATACAACCAATGTCCCCAGCTGGAATAATCTGAGCGAAACTTACTCCCAGCACAGTTCAATTAAAATGTGTCCAATCAAAGAAGTCCACACTGAAAATGCAATTAACTTTGATCTTAATATAATTCTCCACTTTTTTGGTACCACATTTCCACATTCCTTTAACTTTGCCAGGATCATAAAAGCTGACAATAAGATTTAAGCCACTTAAATTTTATTAATAATTCTATTTACTGATTTATGTGAGAACTCAGCATTCAGAACCTTTTCTCCTTAGACCAGGGTTGTCAAACAGACGGCCCGCAGGCCCAAACCAGCCTGCCAGAGGGTATAATCTGGCCCATGGGATTAAACTGCAATTTTTCATTAAAAGCAATTGCTATTCCTAATTTGACAACTGTTAGTAAGTGCAGCGGACAGACCACAACACGCCGAACTAAACAGCAGACAGTGATGTGCTAAAATTGCACTTTATTTTCTTAAGAAATTTCAGATTGTTCATAAAATGTTTTGTAAAAGGATAGTTCATTAAATGTGAACATTTCTATAATGTACTTGTACTTCTTTGCACTAAAACGAAGGGAAAAGTGGGGTTAGGGTTGTTATTTATTACTGTTATTATTATTTATAGGTTAATATGCTATTGAGATACTGGTCTGGCCTGCTTGAAATGAAATTGCACTGTGTCAAAAACTGTGGGCCAAAAACTGAACTAAAATGATTTTGACACTCCTGCCCTAAATATCAAAAAATATCAAAACCACACAGCTAGTGAAGATGTGCTTCTCACTACATTAAAGGGAGTCTGTCTGGCCACAGAACCCGACAACACTGTGGCCAACATGGAAAGTGTAAAACAGCTGTTTCTCTACACACCTCCCTAACCTTCACTTGTATGTCATGTTACTATACTTCTCAGTGCCTGTCACAGGCCCCAGTTTTAATCTCCCCACCCTTCTGGCACCAAGACCCACGGTCAGCTCTCTATTTCAGGCCACTGCACCTGCTGTTCACACATCCCTTTCTGGATTCAACAGATATTTAGGACTTGACAGCCACAGGGGAAAAATTTGCCCCACATTGCACTGATTCAGTAAGACAATTAGTGAGCTTGCTGGCAAAAAAATCACTTTGAGACAGCTCAAAATATCATCCACAGAAGAATGTCTTTATTTGTCACTGTGGTACAACGAAATTACCCCTTTTAGGTGCAGTAGAAAAATAAAAATAAAAATAATAAATAAGGTAAGGAATGTAAGGGATACTAGAATAAAAAAATATGTACAGCTGTTTTTATCTGCAAATGCTTCTTATTCACAGCAAAATGCCAGCAAGTGACACATCTCACTGAAGTAAAATGAGTCCAGCATAGACGAATTTAAAACCAAAAACAAAATAAAAATGGTATGACTATAAGTAAAAAGGAAATCTGTAAACTGGTATGTTTTAACTGACATACATTTGTACTGTTCAGTGGTCTAAGTACTCTGCTGTTAAACCTAGTCACTGGCATAAACATGTTGCAGACAAATTAAACTTTACATCCATCTTCAATCTTGAGCTTCCAAGTTAGATCTGGAAATTGTACAAATTAAGAGTTAAGGAAAGCATGCTAACCCTAACCCTATCCAACCCAGGAATTGTCATTGATTAGCCCTAACCCTAACCTTACCTGATACAGATTTAAGATTAAAAGAATTTACATCATGCCTTGGGAACAGTTTTTGAGTTTTCTAGTGTTGCAGATGGGAAGTAAAACATTCTGTTTTCTCTCCATCAGTCTCTTGTCCTGAACATACGGACTACTCAAATATCTAAAGGAGACTCCATTGTGCTCCATATGCCTTTACAAAGCCAGTACAAATCACATTGCATAGTGTTCCTGAACTGCCTGGAATGCCTATACATTTACATAATGATTGTCTAGTGGCTCTAATTGGCTGACCAAAAAAGAAACTTAGGGCAGACCCTGCTTTTTAGAGGGGGGCTAAAAGGAGATAAAACAAAGCATTCCAGATAAAAGTTGATAAGAAGTGCTGCTGCAACAACATTTTTTTTTTTTTAACATTCAAGCGAAAATCATGTATCTGTAATTGCAGATGATAATTCAACTATGAGAGACCACTAAAGGTACAGACACACCAAACCCACATCAAAGAACTACCAGCAACAATGGACGTCTGTGACATTAAAGGCATCACAATGCCTGTGTCTGGGCCAAAAAAGTTGCACTTGAACACAACACAGAGACTAAAGCCATCGGCCACCTGGCGTTCTGACCCTGCCTGAAAGGTAATAACTCTTCATGGGAACAGGTGGCAGTCGTCTTTACTCGTCAATCAAAACCATAAGAGCTTCTATGAGCTGGGGGGCTAGGAAGCTAGAAAGAGCAACAAACTGTCATGCAGAGCTGGCCTCTCCTGAATCATGCTGCTCAGTTGGTCTACGGACTATTCATTCTAGATGATCATGTTGATGTGAAAACATTCACAATGTTCAGATTAGATAAAGATGTAAAACTTAAGGTACCTCGCTGAGGAGCCGGCAGTTGGTGTCCGACTTGTGCCAATGGTGCAGGACACACCGGAAAAACAAAGGCCACAGACACTCACTGACGACCCGACACCGCAAAAATGACAGACCGTTAGTTTGGTGTGTCACAGCCTTAATAAACTCACAGTCCCACAAAAACCCTAAAGGATTACAGGAGGAATTTCTTTCAGTACAACTATTAAACTCGCAGCATTCTTTGCACTCTTCCTCACCTACATGAACAATTGGCGTGTTGGTTCAGTCCAGTTATAACCCAGTTATAACACACTGCTAGTTAAGGAAATGCTCTCCAGACACTTGAGAAAACAGAGACGATGTGACACTTTACATGATGCATGTATTACTCATTACTCATTTCAAAAGGCTGAGCTGAGACACAGCCAGTGGCTGATACTCCTGCCTGGCTGCGGATGGTTATTGCTTTGGCTTTAATTGAATCCATGCTGCCATAGCTGTCTGAAACTATGTGAACCTGCAGAGCTTCTGTCAGATATCATAGCTGTGTTAGTAATACAGTACAGGAATTTGAGAGTACTGTGACTTCAACACAACACTCAGCTAATTCAAAGCACACACACACACAGGCTGCAAAATCTCAGTGACAGCTAGTATGTCTCAATCAACCCCTGCAGCACTGACAGAGTTGGGTGAGTCAACTTGTTATATTTGTAACTTCAGTAATATACAACAACGCTAACATAAAACTTGATAATGACAATGTTCTGAAACTAGCATCAAATAAGAAACATTATTACATTAATAGTGAAGTCCCCACATGGACTGAAGAAAGCAGGTGCTGAAATGGGCCAAGCTTTGAACCTGTTAATCCTCACACAGTAAATATAGAACTCAGCTGAGTTCAGGGTGAACAACAACAGAGTTACAGCAACTTCATGACATATTGTTAACATATTTTACTCAATGCCATTTTTCAAGCCCAGTTACAATGTTAAATGAAAACGCATGCTTAACACAGGATGAAATATCTAAAGAAGAAACACGTTTAACTTTCACAGGTTTCTGATCATTCAAATATTAGGACTGAGGTCACACTTCAGAATTACACAACTTTCATCAACTGGTTAAAAGGACACAAGTTTCAAGTGATACTCATATTGCAGTCTATAGATAATCAGTGTCTGGCTTATGCTATCATTAGGGCTATAGTTACCGCGGTTTAGAAAAACTTAAGAGACACTGCAGTATGTTGAACATGTGCAGCAGCACCAACACTGATGATCCAAATAAAGAGTGTAACATTACAGCAGCCGACCAGCAAGGCCACAATGCCCTTCTTCAGACTGGCACAGAGATCTAAAAAGGAAATCTGAGTATGGCAGTAAAAATAAACTGATTTAAACAGAATATTTTATAATGTAGAGTCTATACAATTAAAACTAAAACGTCCTAAATGTACTGAAAACCTCCCCTAACATGATATTTAAATAGTAAAATACAACCAAAGACATGTGAATTCATTCAGTTTACACATATTAAATTTTGGGTAGGGACTTGCTGAATACGTGTTAAATGGAGTTTGATAAAAAATAAGACATATATTTTCAATAAAATTCACAAATTCATATTAAATAATACAGTAAACACAAATCTAGCAATTATAGTTTCAAAGATCTGTCAAATGTGTGATTATTCATTATAAGATAAACAAATAGCCTCAGTAACAAAGATTTTTGATACAAAACAGAACCATACAAAAAATAAAACTACAGGCTGAGTACTTAATCTTGAAAATAAATAAAAATAATAAATCTAATAACAAACGTGTTGTTAGTGTATCAGTGGGTAGATGCAAAGTCTTGTGTTTATTGGGATTGTTACTAAAGTTTAACCATCATATTGTCTATTGTAGATTTCCCATATTTCAGTTCATATTTCAGTCACTATTGAGTTATTACTTCTTCAATTTGCAGCTGGAATCATAAATCTAGACAAATGGCTTAGGTAACCTACTCATAGAAATCCAAACTAAACCTCAGGTCAATTTTCACCTCAAATATTTAAGTTGTGAAGCCATTGCTCCAGCATAGGTTTAAAACGTTAAAGTGAACCCAAACACAAACTACAGAAAATTATGCATGCACCTGCTTTTATACAGAATACTTTAACATCACTGAAAGTAAATACTTCCCGCCGAAGTAAATATGATGCATAGTTTTTATTAACTGTCAGTATAGCTATGTGTTCAAGTTTTCTTCTATGTGACAAAGCAGTAGTATACCAAGTACCCTTTGGGATATAAATAGGTAACAATGCCGTCAAAACCATCCAGCTGTCCTTGTCAATCTGTGCCCAGTCAAAGTAAAGAAAGTCACCAAACACACTAAATGTTTGTCTATTACAAAGCTACTATTTCTTAAACAAAAGACCTGTTACTTTCCATCGTCGACCGAATACATTAACTCACAATTGCAAACTATATGAGAAGAGGTAAACAGCATCATTTACCGTACGCAGGAACTGAATCTCTTCCTCTCCATCTGCGCCTTCTGCCATCCTCCCAAGGGTTTAAAACCAAAACCTTGAGAAAAATGGGAAACTGTTCTCACAGTTTTGCGACTCCTGGTGCCTGTTTGTCCACCACATAAGCTGGAGTAATCTTGGTGGCAGTTTCTGAAGGGCAATGTGTGTCTCCTGTCTCTCTCAGGCTGTGTTATGAGGCAGAGGGATTGACTGTTCTTTACAGCTGTTCATTACAGAATCATGGAGAGGTGGAGCAAGCTGACAAAACTGAAGTGTCCATGTGTTCATTTCTTTTAACTGCTGTTACATTATAAATAACACCAAAGTAAAATACTGGATTTCAAATAAGACTTATTATTCTTTATTTTGTTTACTTTTATGTTTCCCTTATGACGAGGGATGATAAATCACCACATCAATGTATGAGACTGCCTTAGCACCCTTGAGCGGTTAAGGTACTTGCTCAAGCATGTGGACATATGGGGACGAACCTGTAAGTTTATTAAGTCTCAACATTGCAGTATAGGAAACCCACTCACACTGATCAGCATTTATTATTTGCTTCCCACCACACCCTGGAACACAAATAGGGGGTCATCGGAACCCTGCAGGACCGAGCGCAGACTGTACCCACAAGGACGGAAAGTAAGGAGAATGAGCAGAAACACATTAAACAAACACTTAGGGCATGTGGATATCTCAACTGTGCCTTTGTCAAAATATCAAAAAGATATTCCAGGAAGGACAGAGAGGAGGAAAACAACAAGAGGAAGAACATTGTCATCCCTTACATGGCAGGAGTATCAAAGAAACTTAGGAGAATTTTCAGGAAACAGGTTCATTTCAAACCTGGTAACACACTGAAGCAGTAACTTGTTCACCCCAAAGACAAAACACACAGGCAAAAACAGAATATCATAGTTCATGCTGTTCAGTGCCGTGAGGAATGTAGAGACTTGTATGCTGGAGAAACAAAACAACCCATCCACAAACGTATGGATCGACACACTCATCAGGAAATGATTCAGCGGTCTACTTACACCTGAAGGACAAAGGAGGAGTGAAGGAAGCCATCTATGTCAAATTGGAAAAAAAAATCTCTGAACGGGAGGTACAGATACAGTTACACATGGGCCCTTAACCTCTGTCCCCAAGACGTTTTACCGCCATTCACACCTTGAGACTGGAGCCTCTGGCCGATAATGGGTCATTAGAGCACAATTCAATGGAGGAAGAGGGCAGGGACAAACAGTCTCCTCCAACGACATGTAAGTATCTAGCCAACAGACACTAGTCATGAAGTATCTGGTCATTAAGACACTACTTAAGTTTCTGATGGACTACACCCACAGGGATTGCTATTTAAACATCAACTCCCCACCAGTCCTTTAGGACTGAAAAAAGTTAAATGGATGAGTCATGAAATGTCTTCAAGAAACTCTAAGTCTAGTTATCCGTCTTTAAAAAAATTGGATACATCTACCCGTATGTCTGAGAAGCTTCACAGACATCACCTTGACAGTTAAGCAGTGTTAGCTAGCTGTTAGCAGACACGACTTGATGAGAAACAAAATTAAATTAAAACATAATTAGGAAGATAATTATTAATAAGATAGATAATACGCATACTACTTAGAAAATATGACGTTCAAAGAAACACAATTATGACCTTCGGTGTAAAATTGTAATTTTAATACCTACTCATTTCCAGGGGGTGGCAGCAAAACACTGGAGGCGAGCGGGATCCACTTATTAGTTTCCGGTAGAAGAAGAAAGCTGTACATTGCTGAAACATTTTATTTCAAAACATAGAGCACTGAAAGGTAAAACCTATTCGCAATTTAAAGAGCTATGTGTACTAGGTCGCTTAATGCTTATTCGCCAGTATCACGTACAGAATAGTATGTTTGCGCTTAAAGTTGAACCAGAAACTGTGCCATATTACTTAGCTTGTCTGGTGGCTAAGCTACTCGCTACATTTGAAAATAGGTAGTCAGAAACAGAATCGGAATCAGAAAAGACTTTATTGCCAAGCATGTTTGTACATACAAGGAATCTGCTTTAGTGTTGTTGCACTCATTACGTGTAAACGTTGTCGCTAGGTTAGCTTAGCTCGTTACTTTAACTCACGACGGAGCGTTACCTTTCTGTGCAGAGTGGCTAACGGTTTGACATAAATTTACTAAGACTAGTCGCTTGTAGCACTGAACCACTGAACTCTTCAATAACAACGCTTGTAAGGTGGCAAACTTTGTGACCGAGACCTATCTCAGTCTAAATCTATCTAAACGAGGAGAACAACACACCAATGGCTTGTGTCTGCTGATTATGAGGTTTATGAGTTTGTAACCATGAGTTTCTCTATGTGAATTACTCAAAAGGTGGAGGAGAGGAGAAGAATGGATGCGCTCACACACATGCTTACAGATCCCCTTGATCCAAAGGAGGAAAACCATGGACAAATCACAGAGGAATGCATGCTGGGGAACTCTAGAGTGAACCTTCCGGAGGACTTACTTGAGGATGTAAGTTGTCTGAGGCTCAGTCATATATTAATGTACTTTCAATCGTTTACAAGGTAAGGCACTGCAGCTCGTACTTTATTTCTTGCTGTTTTTTTTCCCAACAGCCTGACATTTTCTTCTCTGTGATGAGTGAAAGCACCTGGCGTGAAGTACTGTCAGATTCCCAGAGGCGCCACCTTCGCCAGTTTCTACCACAGTTTCCTGACAACAGTGTTGCGGAGCAGGACAGCACCATCACTGACCTGTTCAGCAACAAAAATTTTAACTTTGGAAATCCCCTTCATCTTGCACAAAAACTGTTCAGAGGTGCTTTGCCCATTAACACATAACTGTATCATGCTGAATGAATTTCTGAAGCACTTTCAGATCATGACTGTCATTATTGCAACCCAGATGGTTACTTCAATCCTGAGGTGGTCAAGTACCGACAGCTGTGTGCCAGGTCCCAGAAGAAACGACAGATGTACACCCTTCAGCAGTACTACCACAAACTGCTGAAGCAGATCCTTGTCTCCAGAAAGGTATTTATGGTTGGAAGTGCAAGTCATGCATCCTTTTACCATTATTTGTCGTAATATATCTTCTTGTTGTAGGAGCTGCTGGACTTTGCAGTTCACAATGGCCCTTACTTTCCACCAAAAAGAAAGCTACCAGCCAAGACTCATGCAGAAATGCGAGAGCCAAGAGTGAGAAGAAGACTGAGCCGTATACTGAAAGAGGTCAAACTTGAGTGTGGAGACAGCAATGCTTCTTCTGATGATGACGGTCAGTCTGTTTCTTTGATTAGTGAGTACACAAGCTCATTTAGACAGTTGTAACAACCAGTAGTTGAAGATAAGAAAATTTTTTAAAAAACTTTCAGATGTGGATCGATTCAGACATTAATCAGAAACCTTGAATTTTGTACTGCGCAGTTTAAAGTTATTATTTATTTTTATTGCAAATCCTTGTAGACATATCGTTATGGACTCCTGCACCTCAGTCACCCTCCTCTCCAACAGCCACCGTCTCCCTCAGAGTTCTTCCCAGCCTCTCCACCCAAGACATGAAGACTACAGGTCAGTAATTTATGCTATATCTACATGATGTTGCTCTAATGCTTGGTTACAAGTAGTGTAATGTTTAATTTTTTAACAGAAAAAATAGAATTAGGTGAGCGAGACTTGAAAGTCATGCTGCAAAACCATCGCGAGAAGCGGAAGCGACAGCCAGTAAGTTTTAATTGGAAATAAAAAAAAATATCTATATATTTTGTCTTTACATGAACAGTGTATTAGTGATGAGTTATTTCCTCAGGACCATCCAGACTTGATAACTTCTGACATTCACCTTGGAGACATTCTTTCAAGAGCAAATATTGGCCGTAAGGGGACAATGCGTGAGTTACAATTTAAGTCAAAACCTTGCTTTTATTAATTTTTCAACTGAGAGCTGATATGTTTCTTTTTAATCTCCCAGCTCTGTTTGATCTGGCGTTGCCTAAGAAGAAGATAAGAGATGAAAGAAGGAAGAAGAAATTGAGGACAATAAAAATGGAATCTGAGGATCCTGTTGAAAGTCTTGTACCTTCAGACGACACATCAGCTCCACCTATGAGTATCATCAACTCCCTTCCAGACAAACCATCTACTCCACTAACAAACATCAAGGAGGAGTGAGTCTAGTGCCACGCTGGTGTCAAGAATATTTCAGAGTAGTCTTGATACTGTATATTCAGTGAGTCTTCCGTTCTCTAATGTAAATAAACATTGTTATTACAGAGTTGTGGAGGAGTGTCAAAGTAGCCCGGTTACAGTTGAGGAAATAGCTGTTAGTTTCTTCAGCTTGTTGGAAAACATCTTGAGGGCAGAAAGTCTTGCCAGTACTTCAATGGTATGTACTCATTTCAGAGACTCACGCCATGGTAATATTTCTGTCTCCACATTGTAACACTGCAATTTGGATTCCTCAGTTGGAGGACAAAGTTCAAATGTGGCAGTCATCTCCAGCCAGTTCCCTCAATGTGTGGTTTTCATCTGCCTCATGTTGGTCGGACTTGGTTCTTCAAGCACTGCAGTTTCTTGCAGGAGAGACTAAAGGTAAGTGGCACTGGTCACGCACACTGAAAGATTTTTTTCCCCACTCTGTGCTAATATATTATAAATATCCCCCCCTTCACTCTATATTTTTGTTAATCAGATGGCATGATGGCACTCCCCAGTGGATTTTCTCCGTTTGTGGAATTTGTCGATGAATCTCAGCAGTGGAGGTGGATTGGTAAGAGGGTTCAGCTGACTGATGTAGTGCTTGGTGCTCTGGATGGTTGTGATCATACAGATGATTTCCTTTAGGTCCCACTCAGGATACAGAGAAGGATCTCAGTGCACTCTGTCAGCTGTGGCTGGATTCCAAAGATTTTGTCGTCAAGGTAGTGCAATTATTATGTACAGTTTCAGCACTGACTGCACAATTTGTGCTGTGCTATATCATATGTTATTTAATATTTGGCATGTTCTATTTTCTTCCACAGACAGAAAGTGAAGACATGTTAGAGATGACTCCCACACCAAGGCTGTAAGACACAGTGATTCATAACTTCACACAAATTAGTGCTGCTAATTATGGTTTTGGGATTGCTGGTCAGACATAAACAATTTCTTAATTTCCACTTTAGAAAATCAAGTTACCATTACTTGTGCATTGACTAAAATAATATCAGTTGCCTTATTAGTGTTATTATTGAGTGGTGTAATGTCTCTTTTCACGCAGTTCGACTGATTATGTGGTGCGGCCCAGCACTGGAGATGAGAGACAAGTCTTTCAAGTCCAGGTTGGTTTATGCTGATGGAATAGTTTTAACAGTTGCCTCTTTTGCCTGACTCTCTAAACAGACATTATGTTTATTTTGTGTACCAGGAGCAGCAACGATACAACCAGCCACACAAAGCTTTCACCTTCAGGATGCACGGCTTTGAATCCGTGGTGGGTCCCGTTAAAGGGGTGTTTGATAAGGAGATGTCTCTCAACAAAGCCAGGGAGCACACACTGCTCCGCTCAGACCGTCCACCATATGTCACAATTCTCTCTCTGGGTTAGAACATCTGTTTTACTCTTGACACTTCAGTTGGGATCCAGTGCTTTACATGTGTGCAAAGATATTAACTAACATGAGTCGGATTCCTACTCTTCTTTTTTTTTTTTAGTGCGGGACGCAGCAGCCAGGTTACCCAATGGTGAAGGAACAAGGGCAGAGATCTGCGAACTGTTGAAAGACTCACAATTTCTCGCTCCAGAGGTCACAAGTGCACAGGTATGACAGCGTTTTCAATTTTTTGATTGAATCAACTTATTTTATTAACAGTGTAGGTTTTTTTTTTTTTTTTTTTTTTGCATAACTGGATTATAAAAGGATTATGAAAGATTTAGTTAAACCAGTTTTCAGGTCCTGTGTTACTTCTGTGTAGGCACATGGTAGCTCTGTACCCTGTACTGTAGTCTACGCTGTAGCCTGACACGTACCTCCCAAGAGATGTCACTACTCGTTGCGGCAACACAGAGCACAACAGTTACTATTATTCGAAAATGCATGTCCTTGTTCACGTGTCTTGGCGTCCAGTACACAGAAATTTCTCCTGCCTTCTGTCTTTTGCATGTCATCTGTTCAAAAGTCTTCATTATTTTTTGTTGCAATGATTTCAGTAAATGGTCATTCAACCACTAAATGGTTAATTATTGACTTCAACTCCAACATGAGCCGTTCAATTCAAAGTATGTGGAGAGATCTCAACACAGCTGTCTAGACTCCAACTTCTGTTTTAATGGCATAATTACAGAACAATGGCAGCTCAACAGTCCACAGGTATAAATGTTTTCACCAGCATAGCACTCTATGGCATAGACTTTGCATAGATCCGTTGCAGAATAAAAACAAGCTGAAGTGTGTACCTTATTTTACCACTTTCAGTCAGATGCAGACTTAAGCTGTTGCATTATGGTAACATTGCCTGTTAATAAAAACCTTTGTCTTTCATTTAGGTGAACACGGTTGTCAGTGGGGCTCTGGACAGGCTTCACTATGAGAAAGACCCCTGTGTGAAATACGACATTGGCCGCAAGCTGTGGATTTACCTCCACCGCCATCGCAGTCAAGAGGAGTTTGGTAAGCAACAATGTGCTTGATATAAAAAGAACAGAAAACACTTTGCAGGGTTTAGCTGTTCCCCTATGTTTATATCTCTCAGTCCTTGAGGGAAGTCTGCAAATAAGGAGTCTGTCTGCTTTCACTGAGTATATTTCTGTCAGTTTAAGACATATTCTATTTCTTACAACTTCTTTCAGCTCTGTTAGACACAAATAATAATTACTTGTAGTTTTAATATCCATACTTTATTAAAAACAAGTCCAAATTCCTCTTTGCTTTCTTTGTCCAATCCAGAGAGGATCCACCAGGCTCAAGCTGCTGCTGCAAAAGCAAGAAAAGCTCTACAACAGAAACCCAAACCAGCATCTAAGCCTGTGAGTCCACTGGCTTCACTTTAAGCATAATTTATAGCTCTGTTAGACACATGTGCACCTCCCCAAATATGTAACTATGCGTTGCGGCGACGCAGACTGTATGGCTAAAATGCATTTTCTTGTTCATGTGACACAGTGCTTGAACAAGCACAGAACGTTCTCCGTATATGAGCCTTGTTCAGGCTCATGCACACCCGTCTACTCTGATGTCTTGTCTATGTTCTGTTCTGCAGTAATTTTAGTAAAACTAACTGTTGATCCACATTTATGTACTTCAACTCCAACATGAGCCGCTCAGTTCCACTCGCCATTGTGTGAAGTGCAGAGTGAAACTCAACACACCTGGCCAGTTGATGCTTAGTGTTTCAGTGGTGTAATTACATAACAATACGAAATACCAGCGCACAGGTATAAATGCTTTTGACTATAGACTGTAAACAAAGGTGGACAGCAGAACAGCTCCTCAAAAGTGAAGCCAAAGCAAGTCTCCACCAAAAAAAAGGTCACACACTCTAATATTTCATTGGACCGCCTTTAGCTTTGATTACAGCACGCATTTGCTGTGGCATTGTTTCGATAAGCTTCTCCAATGTCACCAGATTTATTTCCATTCACTGTTGCATTCATTTTTCACCAAGATCTTGTATAGATGATGGGAGAGTCTGACCACTGCTCAAAGCCTTCTCCAGCACATCCCAGTGAATCCTAGTATTGTCATCTTGGAATATGCCCGTGCCACCAGGAAAGAAAAAAATCCATTGATGGAATAACCTGGTCATTCAGTATATTCAGGTAGTCAGCTGACCTCATTCTTTGGGCACATAATGTTGCTGAACCTAGACCTGACCAACTGCAGCAACCCCAGATCATAGCACTGCCCCCACAGGCTTGTACAGTAGGCACTAGACATGATGGGTGCATCACTTCATCTGCCTCTCTTCTTACCTTGATGTACCCATCACTCTGGAACAGGGTAAATCTGGACTCATCAGACCACATGACCTTCTTCCATTGCTCCAGAGTCCAATCTTTATGCTCCCTAGCAAATTGAAGCCTTTTTTCCAGTTAGCCTCACTGATTAGTGGTTTTCTTAAGGCTACACAGCTGTTCAGTCCCAATCCCTTGAGTTTCCTTCACATTGTACGTGTGGAAATGCTCTTACTTTCACTATTAAACATAGCCAAGTTCTACTGTTGTTTTTCTTCGATTTGATTTCACCAAATGTTTAAGTGATTGCCGATAACGATCAATCAGGGTTTTTTCGACCACATTTCTTCCTGGAAGACAATGGTTCCCCACTATCCTTCCAGTTTTTAATAATGCGTTGGACAGTTCTTAACCCAATTTTAGTAATTTCTGCAATCTCCTTAGATGTTTTCTCTGCTTGATGCATGCCAATGATTTGACCTTTCTCAAACAGACTAACATCTTTTCCACGACCACAGGATGTGTCTTTCGACGTGGTTGTTTAAGAAATGAGAAGCTACTCATTCCATCAGTTGGGGTTAAATGACTTGATACCAGCTGAAAGATAATCACCCACGCAGTAATTATCCAATAGGAGGCTCGTACCTATTTGCTTAGTTAAATCCAGGTGGCCAGGCAGTGTATTAACCAAATGAAAACGCATGTGAGTCCAAAGGAAGTGTGGGCGGGTCATCAATAATGTGGCCCATGCATGACTCCACTCTTGGACCATACTGCACAGACTCTGGTTTCAGACTCACAAGATTGCATCACCCTTATTTCTGGGAAATTAGTGTCAGTTTGGCCAATGCAAGGGAGTGGGGACGTGTTGTCTATATTTTTATACAGTCTATGCTTTCGACGGTAGCTACACCACCAACGTGCCGCAGTACTTCAAATTATGCTTTACACCTAGCTACATTTGCTTTTTTACTATTTATAAAACACTTGACACTTGGGAGTTTGAAGTGTATTGTTTATTTATCTAAATCTGCATTTATGTTTCAGAAGTCTGGAAGTAAAGATGGAGGTAGCAAAACCCCTGGATGTCTGGAGCCAGGGCAGGATATAGGTTCTAATCCTATGTCACCAACCCCTACAACACCCACCCCAAACACACCTGGAACCCCCAAGTCACCCCTACATTGCACGGCCACAACGCCAACAAAGACTGGAGTACCAGATACAATCAAAACCAATCCTGGGTTAGTGTGATATAAGATTTTTTTTCTGTTTTATTTTGTAAAATACATGAATCTATGACTTTGTCTGTGCAATTTGAAATTGACTCTTGTTTACCTCTCTTCCTTCTTACTCTCTCAGCGTTCTTCTTGTGTCACCCCCATCGTTGCCCCAGCTGGGAACCATTTTACCCACCAGTCAGGCTTGTCCACCAGTATCACAGCCAGTTACATCCCAACACGCGGCTCGAATAGTGAGTCACCTGACGACAGGCTCCCTCCCTCAGGTTCGGGTTGTCTCTGCTCAGCCTGGTCTTGGTTCTTCAGCAGGAAGTCAGCAGGCCACACTAGTACATCAGACCCCTCACCAGATCAGGATGCCCGTGTCAGTGGCAGCCAAAAGCATTTCACAGGTAATAAAAATAGCTAACATTTAAGCACACAACTTATATCTGCGTC
This sequence comes from Chelon labrosus, assembly GCF_963514085.1. Taxonomy (NCBI): domain Eukaryota; kingdom Metazoa; phylum Chordata; class Actinopteri; order Mugiliformes; family Mugilidae; genus Chelon; species Chelon labrosus. The sequence goes on along the minus strand of NC_140350.1, from coordinate 1,706,038 downwards.
TGTCTTGTATATTGCAACTGTCCAGTTAATTTTCTTTGTTTATTATCTCAATAGGCAGTGGTTTCTGTGCCTCTAAGGACTCAGTCTGGTAGTAGTCCAGTCCAGGTTCCAACCACACTGTCTGTCTCAGCTGTAACTGTGGCCAAACCTCAAACTGGATCACCTGGTAGTCCGGCTAACAACCCTCCTTCTCCAGCTTTGCTGCAAGGAGTCACAAGTCCAAACATCAAACAGGTGAAGCATTATGTGTTACTTGGTCAGTAAGGTTGACTGCCAGTGGGGCTTTTTCCACCAGTCTGAAAGTTAGCTCTCAAATTGGAAGACACGACAAGCAGGTGGTCCATAGTGGATCATATCAGTAGTGGACCGTAGCAGAAAAAAAAATCCATATCCTTAAAAAAAAGTAACAAACGCATTTTACCACGTTATTGGTCACGCAATATATCTATTTGTGTGTCGTATGTTTTTTTTAACAGGTATCCATCACAGGACAGCTGGGAATGAAGACTCCAGGAGGAGCAGGAATTCCCATAACTGCTACAAACCTACGCATCCAGGGTAAAGATGTCCTACGTCTTCCTCCATCCTCCATCACCACAGACGCTAAAGGCCAGACAGTGCTGCGGATCACCCCAGACATGATGGCAACTCTCGCCAAATCCCCAGTCGCAACTGTCAAACTTTCCTCTGACTTTTTGGGCACCGCCACCACAGGCAGCAAGAGCATATCGGCCACTCTCCATGTGACACCACCCCACCATTCACCTTCTTCTGTCTCCAGTGCTACATCCTGCACAGGGGAAGTGCAGACCACTAAAGCAGGACCTGTCACCTCCACCTTGTTGAAGGCTGCAGGAGACACAGCTATACGCTTGATGCCGACTTTGGCTGTCACTGTGGCTGACCAAAAACCTAGGACCTTCTCCACCATCAGCTCCCCTGACAAGAGTGCCGCCACCATTCGGATAATGCCGGGCCTTGGCGTCATTCCACAGAAGCAGGGTCAGACGATCACAGTGACAACCACTGCTGGCAACAAAACACTCAGTGCGTCTACATGTGCTAATGTAGTGACCATGGCCGCCAGTGTTGTGGCTGGTGCTAAGGGGATTGCAGTGGCTCCTGGTGTCTCTGGCTCACCATTATCACTAGGAACAGGAACAGCTACTGTGCGGCAGGTCCCTGCTACAGTCGTTACTACGCAAACGGTAAGAAAACTATTCACTGTCTGTACGTGTCGTAAGAAAAGCGATACAAATCATTTCCATCATATGAGGTTTAAACTTTAACAGAAATTGACACTTAATGCTTTTGACTACAAATATCAGTTTAAACCAGTTTCTGGATGTACATTTAAGAAACAGATTCATACTTTATTATATCAAGTTGAAGGATATCAAACAGAAGTCCAAATCACCACTACCCAAAGTAAGGGGGTGCGTGCAACAGATGTGATACCAGAAATAAATCACTTTAGTTGCAGTTGGATGTCAGCTGGCTATAGACGTATTCTGAATTTAAATAGCTGAATGCAGTCTGTTGAACAGGGACTCACTCACTCACTCACTCACTCACAAACATTGGACTTTCCTGCCAAATACCTCTCTGGATTTTTAACTTATTGATCTGCATAGTTTCTGCAAGAGTTCATCAGAAAAGAATGCATTCTTACTCTATTTTACTAAATACAAAGTCTGCTTTCACAGACATTCATGCTCGATACTGATAGATACTGTGTATTATTTTGACTTTACAGTTATATAACTTGTTGCTCTGGTACATTTATTGAGCCCTCTCAGCAACCATCTTGTACTCAACCACACGTTCTGAAAGTCACGAGACCCAGAAATTACCATCTTTTTTTTGACAACTCTAGGGGAAGTTACCTGCACGGATCACTGTGCCCCTCTCTGTCCTCAACCAACCAATGAAGAGCAAGAGTGTTGTGACAACGCCAATAGTAAAGGGAAGCCTAAATACAAAGTAAGTCTGCACTCATGTTGAATGAATTTGATTGGAAAGGTTAGGTTTTACCTGTCTTTGTTAGATGACAGCAACTATTCTATTATTTGTATGTTCTTTAGTGGCAAAATGATCACTTTTGGGACCTCTTCAATATATATATATATGTCTTTATTGATTTTTTTTTTTCTACTGTTAATTCGTTCTAGTCCACTGAATTGTTTCTATCTGTTTCTGAGCAGTATCAGCAGCCTGGGCAGGAACATCATTCTGACCACTATGCCAGCTGGCACCAAACTGATAGCCGGGAACAAACCTGTCAGTTTTGTCACGGCACAACAGTTCCAGCAGCTTCAGCAGCAAGGACAAGCCACACAGGTGAGTGTACATGTCTTTTTGTTTGTTTGTTTGTTTTAAAACACATTTCTTCACAAGACAAAGAACCTCTTTTAACCTGTAAATAAGCTCATTTGCTGCTTTTTGGTCAACCTTCAGGTCCGGATCCAGACCGTTCAGGCACAACAGCTCCAGCAGCACATGGCAACAGGCTCCCCTAAATCTGTTTCAACAGTTGTAGTCACAACAGCACCTTCACCCAAATGTGCACCTGAACCTCCACCTGCTCCACCGCAGTGATCTCATCCCATCAGCCCGCAATAGACCATTGGTCCAGTGCATTATACATGTGCCAGTATTTCACGGTTTCAGTCTGTTTGCGTCCTAATTTTATCAGGTTTATGTCCTTATAGTCTTAGAAGTTGGATAATATCCACAACAGCCAGAAACTTAATTCTTGCAAAGTTAACAATCACACATCATGAAGAAAATTGTCATCGACAGCATTTTATTGTCCACATTGTTATTGCCAAAATGCATTATAAACATAGGTCAGATACAGTACTTTCATAAAAATTCTACAGACAACAAATGCATTTTGTTCCTTCAGTGGTTGATAGACTTTAAAAGACTAGTTACTTTGTCACATCCATTTTTGTTTCATATGTTGCAATATGTGCAGTGAGTGGGACTGAATTATTTCAGTGTTGTGACTTAATATATTATTTGTTTTTTTTACAAGGTGTTGTATTTTATTTGGTAGGCCATACACTTACATAATACATTTTTGGTTATAATTCGAACTTCTGTTTTTAAAATACACTAGCATACGGTGATAACAGAAAACAAATAGATGTGTGTTTTTAGTTTTTGTCTTTTTAAAAAAAACAAATCTAAAGCATTACTGTACAAAACTGGTTTTGGTCTCACACACTGACTATAGTTTCTTTATTAACATAGAAAATGAAATCAAATTCCTGTGAGATTTCAAATCATCATCAACATGCCATCACTCTTCATCTGACTCTTCAAGCAAACCTTTCTGAGAGCTTGCGTCAGGGGATGTAATTCGCATTCCAATCTCAACGTCCCGTACCCTTCCTGGGTATCGCGCCACGATCCTATGAGTGAGACAGAAATGCTTATGGTAAAAAAAGAGGATGTACATAAAGATCACACGACTTTTTGAGTATTTGCTCCCACTTGCTCAAGCACGGAAAGGCAAATGTAGTCATTCTTTATGAGTAACAAAAGTTTTGAATTGTGTCATACTGTTGCATCTCATTTTTTCACATCTTGTACACAAGAATGCAAAAATGTGTGATGGCATAAATATTTCTGGTGAGTGGACCAGAAAATATAAAAGAGGAAGAACGATGAAAGCTAAACAGATATCCTTAAAGCCCTAAAATATTTTAGGCTCATTCGAAATATTAAAAAGTAAGCATGTGCTCACAAGTAGACTGTGTATTTTGCCAAGAATTGCTGAGTGTAAACAAAACCATGTTCACTGCAAAAATCTACTCAACCATTTCAAAATGAAACAAAAAAGGACTGGTATGTTCAGTTCATAGCAAGGTGTCTTTATTTATATCGACACTGGCATGCTCATGTTACTGCAGCATTCCAGTAGTGGTTAAACATGCTATTGTTTGCTTTCCCTTGAAGCCTTCTCTTAGCAAGTTGCTGTCCTAAAAATTTTGTGTGTCTGATGATCTGATGTAAACGTCTGATGATCCACACATTTGTTCAGCACAAGAATCATAATGATAGAGCATATACAGGTTAAAATGGAAAGGGAATGATAACCTGAGTATATGTATTGTCTTTAAGTTCATTTGGGTATATAATAAAGGAAGTTATTTAATCACTGATTTTAGTTCGAAAACTTGTATGAGTAAAATATGGGATACTTACATCCAAACCAGAGAAGACATGCAAGTGACTAAGAGTATGGCCACAGCTAAATGCCAGCAGAAGCACATGGTGATGAACATGATGTTGTTGTGCTGTTTCAGGTCCCACTCTGGTCCACTTAAGGGGTAAAGTACAAATCCAATCTGAAACAGCACAGAGTGATGAAGAAACAAGATGTTAAGTAATATATTCTGTTACAGATCTTAAGATGTTTAACCACCCATTCAAGTGGTGTCCTGATGAGTTTAGGTTTTTATTTTACAACATCTGTAGGTGGTGCCCACTTGAAACTTGCACAGCCTGTTATTCAGCCAGCACTCAACCCGAGCGACAGGATTGTATTCAGATTAACATGGGTAGTTTCTTCTTTGCAGGATTAATAGTTCTCTAACAACCAGAAACTCTTAAGGTGTCAAAATTCTTTGGGAGAGATGTTAAGACTAAATTTTAAGTGGCTAATAGGTCCATCTCTCCTGTTTAGAGAGGGGTTTTCCAGTTTTACAGATGGCTACATAGGTGGACATCCCATCTATCACATTACATTTTCGGCATTGTATTTTGTTGGTCACCTGGTAAAACCACGTGCCCTGTAGGATGAACATGCATGCCCCGAGCAGCTCCAAAACAATGTTGTCTTTTATAAACATCTCCAACATGATGCTGGCTGAGCCACAGAACACGGCCACTAGCAGAAGGGAGTGGATGTGAGCATCCAGCGGGAGCCGATTGTGTACATGGTAATAGAACAAAAACCCTGGAGGATAATGGGAGAACACAAAAGATCAGCTTTTATACAAATTAGAGGTCAAAGCATCATCTACAAGGGAGAAATATTAAAATCCACCTTCCTTAGCGCTTACCTTCAACAAAGAGAGCAATGGAGAGCGCGAGGCGGTCAGCTCGTGCTGGCAACAGTTTTAGTTTTGTACTGGTGACCAGTGCTATTCCAGAAATCCCAAAGAACAGGTACATGGTGCTGTGCTGCCAGTTCATTAGCTTGACCCATGAATCACTGTTGTAGAGGTGGGCGTGCGGCCCGTCCACCACAAACTGCTCAACCATAATACCTTTGACAGGACAACGTCAAACAGATGAGATGAGATGAAAACATTTTTATGTGATGAAGATGGATCTAAAGGACAACTCACCAACAAACGAAGCAAATATTTTCAGCCCCCCTTCAAAGTAGTTCATCTTATTAAAGAAAGGCGGCATCATCTTTCGTCCTTTGGGTTGACTAGTCCTCCAGTAGTGTTTGAGAACATATTTCACTGTTAGCCAAAAGCCATAGATAAAGAAGAAAGTGCCAGGAATGGCATGTCCTCCAAAATTAGCCATCTTTGGGTCTGAAAACACAAGAAATATCTGTTTGAAATCTTTTACACACACATTGTTAAGTATTTTAACTCTGCTGCCTTGTTTATTTCCTTGTGAAAGGACTGAACGTTGAGGTTAAAGTGCAGGCTCTTAGCATTATTTTATGGTCTTTTGAGCCTTGTAATTGATAACAAGCAGTCAAGAGTCAAAGGACTAAAATAGAGGAACTGACAATGAGATAAAGATGTCAGATGTCTGCATAAAAAAGGCTATTTTTAAATGGAATATCACAATACAGCAACATAACCAATTCATACACAGTGGAAAGGAAAACACTGAAGCGTATCTTCTTCAACACTGATGATTCAGTCACTCATTTGTCTTGCAAAATTGAAATTCAAATTATCCTGGCTATTTGTCATAATGAATATACTACTGGTCTGTGAAAGGTGTCACGTACTACTGGTATGTGAAAAACAAAGCAAAACGGCAAAGCCATGTCAATTAATTTTAACAATACTGGTTTCTGCAGGCTTCAGGTAAAATGTACTGACCTATTTATGTGAAATGTATAATTAGATTAATACATTTGATACACATATTTTTGTTATTGAGACCAATTGGGTAAATACTATACCTTCGTGTTGCTGCCCTCAGCCTGACTGACGAGGTTGGCCACCATGAGGCACGGGTGTGTTTCTGATCTACACTTTCAGTCAGGCAAGTTTTTCTTGACCTGTCTTGTTTTACTTGATGCAGCCAAACATTCATTTTTTCCTTTTACATTTCATATGTTCTCACACATTTACACATACTTTTTGATGTTTCAATTTTTCACAATGAGTGAATACAAATTCCATTTCTAGACTGTTAATGCTCATTCATCCAAATAATCAATAAGCTGTTGCATACAAATCCCTCAGGAGATCCTTAATGTAAAAAAAAAAAAAAACACATTGGTGAAAAAAAGTACATACCTTATTTTCTATTGAAAATTCCAGTGGAAATCGAATAATCTTGGGAGCTGTCAGAGAGAGCTCTCTCTTGTTGCTGTAAACTGTGCACACCTGTTGCCTGCACCTCTAACCACTGACGATCACATAGCCCCACCCATTATTTGCATTGGTTTCAGGCACATCCTCCTTGGAGACGGGCAGAACAACAATATATGATTGATAACCAAGATTTTTATTCAGGTTTCTATTACAGAACGAAAAACATGTATTTCAACATGTGTCACAGCAATGTATTTTGTTATTCTTTGAAAATATGAGGGAAACTGTGTGAACAACAAATTTAAAATACACTTTTTGGACACTGTCCCTTTAAGTGTTTGAGGGTTTGGCTGCTGTAAGCTGTTGTTGTGTAGTAGTGTTGGAATCGCACGCTTGCTCTGGAGAATTCAACAACACACATCCATAGCTGCTTTTCTGTAATTACTGCAATTTTCCTGTTAATTTAATATTCTGAAATGATTCTGAAACAAGATTTAATCATGTAATGATTTTCAATGTGTTTGGAAACTTTGGACCTCAAAAGACATACAGTAGAACTTAGATATGCTCTTTGGTTAATATATAAGCTGTGTGCACAAGGAAAGACAGCACTGCTGTCCTGTTCCAGTGAACTTTGCACCCACTTACAATAAATCTTTATTGCCATGTCAAAAAGCTATTTAAATTAAAATGTTAATGTAAAAAAAAAGTCACCAAAGCTGACCCTGAATTCCACATCAAAACAACAGTGTGTAGCTGTTACACAGTTATAGAATTACACAGAATAATTTCTTCTCCCGGAACGGATTCTCAGACGAGGGCACTGGTGTCACCAGGGGGTCCTCTTTGGCATGAGCTTCACAGTAGGCCATCAGTTCAGCTGCTGCTTTAGATACCTGCGCAAAAGGGATGCGTTAAAGTTAAATTTGAGCTTATCTTTTAACATTGATTCAAGAAACCAAACTGCACGTCATACAAATGTGAGAAGAGCATTTCTCAAACGTGTCGCCACATTTAACGTGAACACTAAACTTTCCCATAGTCTTTTGTGCTCCCATTATGTGCTCACTCACCATCATCCTCTCTATGTTGACCTCCAATTTCAACTGTTCCACTGTCTTTCGAGCATCTGCAATCTTGGCCATGTTGTTTGACATCCTGTCCACTATAGTCAGCCTGCATGCAGCAATCTATAAAACAACACATAACAGTATAAATCCCTACTAAAGAAATCAATTACATGTACAGCAATCTTAGTAAGTGGCATTATTGAGGGCATCTGCGCCAGTCGTTAGAGTCTGTTTCAAATTGCTTTGTTAATTCTGCTCCCTGGGTCTCAGCTGCAAGTGGTGCAGGGAGGGTCTCAAAGGAGGAGGGCAGGGGAGCGGAGGCAGAGCAGCCCTCCCCTGGGGGAGGCATCCGCTAGCTGACAGTGAATACACCTAACATTAACATGTTGCTTTTGCAGAATATGTTTGTCACAAACTACAGATTTAAAGTTGATATTGGTGCTTTCTTTCCACTTTTCTTTAATAAACGCTTCTGTAATCAATTGCACAATTTATTTTGATGGACATTTTACAGGAAAGTAAATTAAAAGTAAATGACAACACAATTTATCAACGACAAACTATTTATTTTTTCTAGGTCTATGACATTTTGATATAAATCTCAATTCATTTTTCATTCTAATATAAGTCACAATGTAAAATATACTCCTAATATCATTACACACATAGAGCTATGTAGCGATATACAGTTTAATTTAATCTGTGCGGAAGCAGGTATATAATAACTCATAAAAATTCTCAATAAACTCACCACCAAGACCGACAGCAACTGATGGGCTCCTGCAATAAAAGCACACCAGTCTTCAGCAGCTATCGCCACACCAACTTACAGTAGCAAATGAAGGGAGATTAATGGAAAAGATGAGGAGGAAGGCTTCAATAGGCTCCCTCCTTCAAATAATTAGCAGCGACTCTGCCTCAAGAATGGGCTCGGAGCAGCAGTGCAGCAGTTAAAGGCAACATGTGGTGTGACCTTCATCTCCTGGGTCTCTATCACTCGCTCACCTGACATAATAACAAAAACTCACGCTCTGAGACAGCACATTAAACGCAGCATTTTCAAAATGCTAAGCAGAATTTTGTGATTGAAATAATTAATAGTACATTTAGAATAAAGATGTGAACACTGAAAGACACTGTAATGAAGAAAGTCTCGAGAGAATAAGCACTGTTGTTTTCCAATGACTTTAATTAATTTTCCTCTTAGTAATTCACTCAGAGCAGCAATTATGTTTAAATAGATTTACCAAGTACATCAAGTGCTTTGGACTTGCAACGTGGTAGGAGCAATCAGGAATAATCAGTTTAAAAGAAATTTACTATGTGGAACAAATGAGTGTTATCATTCAAATTAAAAGTTCTAGAAATGACATCAAGAGAATTTTCTGTTCAATGTGCTTGATTTAACCTGTTGGGGTTTTCTGCAGTTACATGGTGCAAATCTACAGTGAAACAGGAGTAAGAAGTAAGTATGTTGGTGTGTTTCAAGAAGAAAATCCCTTATTAGGTTCCAAACAAATACTTTAAGAACCTTCTTACTGTGTAGCCTACAAAAAATCAACAAAGATACTGACAGCAGTGTATTGAAGGTGACTAAAGGTGTGAGTTTTCTTAGACAACAGAAGTATTTTTCTCATGCCATAGGTATCCACTACAAAGCTGACGATCTTTCCTGTAGAGATGGCTGTTATTCCACAAAGCAGCAGGGGGCAAAGTGGCTGTGCTGTGGAGTTAAATGTCAAGTGCCTCATTAACATTTGTTTCCCCTTAGTAACTGGCCTCTCTTTATGGTCGATACCTTATATCTAAAGAGCTCCCGCTTCACTTAGCCAACCTCTGTCACCAAACGCCAAAAATAGAATTTGACCAGTTGTGTTGCATAATTAAAATGTTCAGGTTATGTGATAAAAGCTTAAAGCTGATTGCTACATTTACAAACTTTAGCCTTACAGCCAAACAAACAGCAAACCTCATATCATATTGCTTCTTTCTATTGCTTGAAAGATCCACATGCTCCATGAACAGTAATTCAAACAAGATTTTCAGTTAATTTCAAGTTAACATTTACTCTACAGAATTATGTTGATATTCGAAAGTATAACAAGTTTAAACATCTGCATAATCACTGAGTTAATACTAAGTAGTGAGTTGTGGCCTGTAACTCACATTGGCTCCATCTCCTTTCCACAATGGTGGCAACTGTACATAAAGTCAAAATATTCACTCCAAGAGTGTCTGGTTCTCCTGGATGTCTTACATGATTTATTTCCACACTGAACACAAACCGGTTTTTCTAGTTTGTGACTCACAGTGTGCAACACACATACTCAACCATCATTTACAGGAAATATTTATTTTCATGACTGCTTTTTCATGTTGCATTAAAATGTCTCAAGGAAATTTGGATTCTTAATCCTTAAAAGTTAAATAAACATAAATTTTGACTAAAAACATTTAATTTTTATTTTTTATTGTTTATTTTATTATTATATAGTATGTATGGTATACTGAGTGCCTGTACATTGTTGCTGCAACAGTGAAATTTGGGATTAATAATCTATCTATCTATCTATCTAGCTATCTAGCTATCTGTCTATCTGTCTCTCTGTCTATCGATCTTTAACTTCCGTAATGCATAAAAAAGTGCGTGTTGCATTTTATTTTCTTTGTTTGACATTTTAAATAATATTCCATATCAATGTAGGCAACATGCATTTAGCATGGTGAGTTTATTACATCTGAACAGCATTTTAGGGACGAGTTATAATTTAGCTGGGGGACAAACAGCATCTAGTTCACCACAAAGCAAATACATAGTTGATAAAAAGTATGTGCGTTGAGCTAATATTTTTACACATATTATTATAATTCTATGAAGAGGACATCTTTGCATAAAACCAAAACAGGCTAGTAAGTTAGCTAAGTTTTGAAAATGCAGCTGCCTCTAGTGCATCATAACCGTGGTGGGCGTGTACGATCAGTTCACTGCTAGCTGGACTGATAAATTACATGGGTGACTACAGTAAGCTCAATGTTCTAGTCTCCTCTGTCTCTTGGTAGCACAAACTCTGTCGAGTGTGAGGTGACATGAAACCTTTTATTTGCAGACAAAGTCCCGTTTAGCATTTGAACCAGCTGGTTAATCCTCAAGTTACCAAATAGCTAAAGCGCACGAGACTTTAACCTACGACGGTGATTTAGCTAGCCAGTAAGAACAAATCTTGAAAGGCTCAACATGCATTGGTGTTAAGGTCCATAATTGTATGCACATCATTTTCGCCAAGATGTATGGGATGTCGGGATGACAGGAACATGGCAAACGGGGTTGGAAGTGAGTACCGTCCGTCGCTACATAGCAAATGTCATGCTATCAGTTAGCGGTGTCCTACTGCTGATGTTATCGCCGCTAACTTGCCTCAATGGCAGCATCGGCTTCCTGCAGGACAGCCTGCAAGGATTAATGATTGTCATTAATTGTTTAAACTAGTGGCGGAACAACAACTGTATAAACGACATGCTGTTTGCGTGCTGGCGTGGTGGGCGGTTCAGCCATAAAATGACAATTAAATGAAGCCAAGCTCAAGATTAATAGTCGATACGAGGCCTGACAACGTCAGCAAGAACATATCGTCCGTATTACAATATAAACTGTCATATTATGTTTCATGTTCTGTCCACATCTGCAGAACACAAGCTGCTTGTCATTGGACCAACAGAGCCATGGTCGGTGAGGGAGAAGCTGTGTTTGGCCACATCTGTCATGAAAAGTGGAGACCAGAACTGGTAATGAATTTTCGGAGTGACAGTGATTCATTCAATATAGTTTAAGTGCCATAATCAGAGACAGAGTCATACACCTACTTGTCAGTTTATTTGGTACTAGATAGTAAATCTTATCTTTATGAAGATGATGACATTTAGCATCTGTTTAAAATAACAAAGAGGGCTGTTGTTTCAGCTGTGTTTTTATCTTGGAGGCTGTGGTTTGTAGTACTATTGAATTGTGTTATGTTCTACTGACACATGTTTCTTTTGTTTTGACATATCAGTAGGCTAGGCTAAATAACAGAAACACTTTTGTGTTTAATTCAGTCGAGTTTAACAACATCACAAGCTACATCTTCCAGAATTATGATACAGTTGAATTACCACCTTTCTTGCACTGATTCATCATAAACTGAACATTATAACAGCTATGATTCAGTGCAGGACTGTCATATAAGAATTCCTTAATTTTCACTAGTGTACATCATGAACGGTCTAGTGAGTGTATACAGTCATTTGAAGTTTTAACATGTGTTACACCTGCTATAGGGCAACATCTTAGATAAGATTGTCTTTAAGATGTTGTTATTGTTGTTTGAAAAGTTGTTCTTCTTAGTGGTTAAAAGTGGGGATGTTGTGGTTTCCTCTCACACTACATGCAAATCAGATGTTTTAACCATAGGTAGCCATGCAGTTGTCCATCTATCTTGCATGCTATCCCTAATTTTGCATGAATTAACAAGAAAAAGACTGTCAAAAATAATTTGGAAACAAGTAAAATAAAACATTAGGTGCACTAGTGTAAAGAAATGCGTCCTACGGTCCTGCACTAAATGCCTGTTCATGTTTACAATGTTTACTTTATGTTGAAATATTCACATGTAGTTTCATTTTGGAGGATGTAGTTTGTGGTGCTATTAAACTGGATTGAATTATCCCAAAAGTGTTTCGCTTATTTAGGCTAAACCACTGACTAAAATCGGGTTGTCAAAATAGTAGGAAACTACACTATATTACCAAAAGTATTCGCTCACCCATTCAAATGATCAGAATCAGGTGTTCTAATCACTTGGCCTGGCCCCAGGTGTATGAATTCAAGCACTCAGGCATGCAGACTGTGAAACAAGACATTTGTGAAAGAATGGGCCGCTCTCAGGAGCTCAGTGAATTCCAGCGTGGAACTGTCATAGGATGCCACTTGTGCAACAAATCCAGTCGTGAAATTTCCTCGCTCCTAAATATTCCACAGTCAACTGTCAGCTCTATTATAACAAAATGGAAGCGTTTGGGAAAAACAGCAACTCAGCCACGAAGTGGTAGGCCACGTAAAGTGACGGAGAGGGGTCAGCGGATGCTGAAGCGCATAGTGCAAAGAGGTCGCCGACTTTCTGCACAGTCAATTGCTACAGAGCTACAAACTTCATGTGACCTTCAGATTAGCCCAAGTACAGTACGCAGAGAGCTTCATGGAATGGGTTTCCATGGCCGAGCAGCTGCAGCCAAGCCACACATCACCAAGTGCAATGCAAGGCGTCGGATGCAATGGTGTAAAGCACGCCGCCACTGGCCTCTAGAGCAGTGGAGACGCGTTCTCTGGAGTGATGAATCACGCTTTACCATCTGGCAATCTGATGGACGAGTCTGGGTTTGGAGGTTACCAGGAGAACGGTACATTTCAGATTGCATTGTGCCAACTGTGAAATTTGGTGGAGGAGGAATTATGGTATGGGGTTGTTTTTCAGGAGCTGGGCTTGGCCCCTTAGTTCCAGTGAAAGGAACATTGAATGCTTCAGGATACCAAAACATTTTGGACAATTCCATGCTCCCAACCTTGTGGGAACAGTTTGGAGCGGGCCCCTTCCTCTTCCAACATGACTGTGCACCAGTGCACAAAGCAAGGTCCATAAAGACGTGGATGACAGAGTCTGGTGTGGATGAACTTGACTGGCCTGCACAGAGTCCTGACCTGAACCCGATAGAACACCTTTGGGATGAATTAGAGCGGAGACTGAGAGCCAGGCCTTCTCGACCAACATCAGTGTGTGACCTCACCAATGCGCTTTTGGAAGAATGGTCAAAAATTCCTATAAACACTCTCCTCAACCTTGTGGACAGTCTTCCCAGAAGAGTTGAAGCTGTAATAGCTGCAAAAGGTGGACCGACATCATATTGAATTCTATGAGTTAGGAATGGGATGGCACTTCAGTTCATAGAATGAGTAAAGGCAGGTGAGCGAATACTTTTGGTAATATAGTGTATGTCAGTACAACACAATACACTTCAATAGTAGTTTTTCACATTTTCACTTACAAACACTTTAAGGTCTTTGTATATGTATTACATCTTAAATTTTTTTATTCTCAATAGGGTATCTGTCAGTCGAGCGATCAAACCATTTGCAGAACCTGGGCGGCCACCTGACTGGTTCTCTCAAAAGGTATGACAAAATCTGAGCTCACTCCCTGGACACTTCATTTCATGATCTATGCAGTATGTTGGACTCTATATTATATTTGGTTGTGGTCATTAAGTTGTTCTTGATTCTTCTTTTGGTCTCCACAGCACTGTGCCTCCAAGTACTCTGAGCTCCTGGAAACAACAGAGGCCCCAAAGTGAGCGCATAAGTGACTTTAACCTCAAATATGCTTTTGCTATTTTGCATGCCTGAAAAATAGATGATGTAGCAGTGTATGCTGGAAAACACTACCATGAACTAATGCATTGTTGTCACTAGGCGGAAGCGTGGTGAGAAAGGTGAAGTGGTCGAGACAGTGGAGGATGTGATAGTCCGCAAGCTGACAGCTGAGAGGGTTGATGAACTAAAGAAGTTGATCAAAGAAACACAGGAAAAGCACAGGTAGCACATCTTCATACCACCCAAAAAAACAAAGCTGTGTCAATGAACTCAGCTGACAAGGTGCTGTTTTTAATAGGAAGCTGAAGAGAGAGGCTGCACTGATTCAAGCAGGACATCTAGATTCCAAACTGGAAGAGTTGTGGGAAGAAATTCTGCTGTAAGAATCAAAAAACGTCTAAAATCTTTTATTCATTGTAAAGCTTAGCCATTGAACACTCTATAATATAATAACTTAAAATGATTTTCTATGTATTTGTCAGGAAGAAGAAACTGGAGGAGGAGGAAGCAGAGCTGAAAAGAAAAAACACCGATGCTGCTTTTCAGGGTATCTCCATCACTTTTAACAAGCAGTTTTTGCGAAGATATCAATCTGTTTTTCAGTAACTCCATTGATGCTCCATAAAAAGTATATTTACTTCTGATAAACAACAGAGACTGCTCACTGACAATTTCATGTCCAGTTTCTCTAGACATCATCCCTTATTCAACCTCTGCAGGAAGTGTAACAGATTTTAGAGGCTTTAGATTTATAATATAGTATTGTAAGCTGGCTCACTGTATTACTGTATTATTGCTAGCATTTCTTAGTGAAAATACCTTCAGAGATACATTTTTGCTTATCTTCTCACAAATAAGCACCACTGAAATTAGATTCTTTGTATAATACCCCGCTTTGCACAAGTAATATATGAGCATAGTAACCTGTGACAGAACTTGCAGGCCAATGATGATTTGGTCAGTCAATTTGGAAGTATTCTGTCAAGTGAAATGCTTCCCAAATGGTGAATCTGAGCTGTTGTTAGTATTATAAAACCTGGGAATCACCAAAGTCAGTAGCAATCAACCAAAAGGGTGTCCAGATGTCCAGCAGTTTTTGACATATTTCACTCAACTTTTGGACTGGTAGATCACTAGAGCCATGCTGCTAGTATGGATGAAAGTAGAATAATTTAGGCACATTTTTCTAGTTTTAAAAGGGCCTGTTGAGACCTTGCATTAATATCCTATCTGCACTATCCAGTCGCAAGTGGCCAATGTAAAACACATGTGAACACCCCCAGGGTGCACTGAGATCACATTTGAGAGATCCAGGTCTGGGTCGCATGTGTCCGCATTTGTCCTCATTCTTTTGGTAGGATGAATGCAGTGCTTCCTGAGCCACATTAAAGACTGCCTGTACTCAACAGGGGTGCTCCTGCATCAGCCCCATTCATTCAGAAAAAAAAGAAACTGCTATAATAATTGATCACCTAAATGGGAAATAGCAGAATAAGTGATGTTGGTTCATTAGTAATGAGAGACATTTAAAATATTATGTTCTTGTAGCTGTTAACTAACTAAATATGAAATAAATCAAACAAGAATTAACAAATTAAAGTATTTAATATGAGTACATGAGTGTGGTTTTGTCATTAAATAAGGTATCAACATGTGGTCAATTATTAATATGATCATGCTGATGTATAAGGAGCCGTGTGGGATTAAGTTAAAGGGGAACTACTGTTTTTTACAACCTGGACCTCATTTCTAGCATAAAATACGATCGTTTACTCACCCATATAACTTTTGTGTAATTTATATTCCTTCGGGAGATAATTACATCAGCGTATATCCATGTAGTGGGAGTGACTGGGGCACTGAAACGCAGCCTCTAAATAACACATTATCTGCCGCGAAACTTGTTCATTTCACCAATATTTTGTTATGATACGCTAATGCTATTCCCCGTTGAGTAAGGAGTTACCTGTTATCATCATCTGGGTGTCTGTAGACACGGATGATGTCTTCTGACCTGGATGATGTCATCTCTGAGCGGCGCACGCACCCGCAACGGTCGACTTGTTTACAAAGTAGCAAATTACATGTAAACAAGCCGACCGTCGTGGGTGCGCGCTCCGCTCAGAGATGATATCGCAGGTCAGAAGACATCAGCTGGGGTCTGTAGGTCAATCTACAGACCCCGGATGATGATAACAGGCAACTCCGGACTCAACGTGTTCACAGAGGCTGTGTCTCGGTGCCCTATCACTCCCACTATATGGATGTACGCTGATCCAATTATCTCCTGAACGAGTGCAAATGACACAAAAATGATATTGGTGAGTAAACGATCGTATTTTATGCCAGAAATAAGGTCCAGGTTGTAAAAAACAGTAGTTCCCCTTTAAGTATTTCCTCAATCACCAATATCTTTATTTCCTCAGTCACCGGTTTCTGGAGACTGTGGTGTGTGTAAACTTTCATGGTTGAAGTTCAAGCTGGTCACTTGCATTCAGATAGCCCAGATCGGATCTTAAAGGGGAACTACTGTTTTTTACAACCTGGACCTTATTTCTGGCATAAAATACGATTGTTTACTCACCCATATAACTTGTGTGTAATTTGTATTCCTTCGGGAGATAATTAGATCAGCGTATACCCATGTAGTGGGAGTGACTGGGGCACCGAAACGCAGCCTCTAAATAACGCATTATCTGCAGCAAAACTCTGTAATTTCACCAATATTTTGTTATCGTACCCTAGTGCTATTCCCAGCGGCAGTTCAGCGGCACACATCCACAGCCACGCACAACTTCAACAACAACTCAAGACTACTGTCTTTCTTAAAGAGACAGTGCTATTTTTCTAAAGGTGCAGTGCATCAATTTTTCTTGATAAAAATAACAACAAAGATGGATAGAGCTTTTAACACTGTAGCAACGATTAATATGACTTAGGATATATATATATATATATATATATAGAGAGAGAGATGACATCATCCAGGTCAGAAGACATCATGATGATAACAGGTAACTCCGGACTCAACAAGGAATAGCATTAGCGTATGATAACAAAATATTGGTGAAATCAACAAGTTTCGCGGCAGATAATGCCGCTACATGGATACTCCCATTACATGGATATATGCTGATCTAATTATCTCGCGAAGGAATACAAATTACACAAAAGTTATATGGGTGAGTAAACGATCGTATTTTATGCCAGAAATAAGTTGTAAAAAACAGTAGTTCCCCTTTCATGAAAGGTCTGAACAGGCCCAAAAGTTGTTGTCAATCAGTTGTTAAAGTTGATCATCAGCTTTTGTATGACAGATAGGAACAGCCTCTCTGTGCTGCTTCTCCCTCTTTCAGCCAGACAGGTGGCAAAGAACACACCAAAGCGGATGCCCAGTGTCTCCATGCATTCGCCCTCTGACTGTAACTCCCCAACCCAGGAATTCTCACCCGGTGACCCACTCGAGTGCTTGACCCTGGATCTTGCATCCACAAAGAATGTAAGTCATCCGAAACTTAATAATATTCACTTCTTGAAGTCCTAACTTCAACTCCAGTTGCATACAGTTCATAAAATTGGATTAGAATATGGCTTTGATAATTATTTCTGAAGGGGTTCAGTTATAGCTGACCATTTTATTAAAATAAACATACAGTCACAAAAGAGATTAGCGTGGTGTTGCCACAATCAATTCTTATCAGAAAGAATCTGGCAAAAATCCATTTGAATTTCATTATGAGGCATGTTTCAATCAATTCAGAGTAAAAAAAACACCTCAGCGTGCAATTGGATAGTGCTACAACCAATCAGAGCCATGTTGTTGTATTCAAATTTAACTCCAAGGCACTCAGATGACAAGTATGAGTATGTCGCTGTTACTCTTCTGTTTATCACTGCATAAAACCTGCCCAAATAATTTGACTGGTCTGGCAGATCTTTGCCAGAGCATGATCAGCTCCCAACGGAGCCACTCCAGACCAATTTTGTGCTGCAAAGATTTTGTGGCGGGGTAAGTCAGACTGGCTTCCAAGCTAGACAGAGAGTTGATAACAAGTACATCGGCGGAATCTTTTCTGGTCTTTCATGGCAGTATGAGTTCATGTTTCTCTCTGTGTATCTCTAGGCTTCAGGAACAGCCAGGTTAATGACATTTGCTGAGACTTATGGATCCAGTACTGATGACATCAGCCATGGATCACTTCTAGATGACCAAACCCAAAAGAAACTGCTGGGCCAGAAAGCCACACCGCCACCGTCTCCACTCCTGTCAGAGTTACTGAAGAAAGGCAGTATCTTGGCCACAAATTCCCGGCTGGTATGTTGGGTGACTCACATTATGTGCGAATAATTAACATCACTATAGGGCTTACTATGTTTTATATGAGCTTTTTGGTTACTTCGTATTTAAAAGTATTTAATAATTCTGTTCTGTTCAGTATTTTTAATACTTTTATGTTAAAAAACAACTTTTGCAGTTTCTTAGGACAAATGGGGAAATCCTAAGCTGTATGAGAATACAGTATCACGTATTATAGTAGACATTTGCTTGTTGTGACTACAGTGAGAGTCACTGTCACTGCGCTGTGACTGCATAGGCAGTTAGTTCCTAAGTCTGAGGAACTAGTTCACCAGTTTCCACCACTGTAAAAGCTTCTATATTATTATGACTGTAGCTTTAGTAGACATGCTATTATTGTGGTTGTAACCATGGCTGTGCTTGTCACATTTGTTACAAAAATGGCTTTGTTTTGAGTGGTTGTAACACTATAGCCTAGTTACTGTGGTGCAGAATAGGTTGTTGTATACCTTCAGAGTGTCTTCTCCTTCGGAGAATGAGCATATAGATGCTCAGTCATACACAGAATACTAGAACATTAACCAAAGATTACATGCTGCAGATGATTTTTGATTTCTTGTATGTACTCCTTACAAGAAATTCTTGTATGTACAAACATACTTGGCAATAAAGTCTTTCTGATTCTGATTCTGTTTCTGATTTAATCATTCTCTGAAATCCAGTTTTGCCGTAAAATTACATCCGCTAACTAAACTGTTTGCAAACATGTGGTGGTGTCTCGTTTGCCCTGTGAACATAAACCAAACAATGGTTAAATAATCAACATATTGTACATCAATTACTCCATGAATTGTAATGAAATATGGGTGTGAAAGCACCCTTACTGCAAGGTATTGCCGTAGTATCCCCCCAAAGAAATTCTAGCCATGACCGTTCCATAGTTTTGTAGTTTTCATGGCTGTAGTTGGTTTTGTTGCTGAGGAGCCCTGAGCTTTTATTTATTTTTATAAATGTATTTAATTAGAAACACAATACCTTCTTGAGTGACTGCTGGACAGTTACCTCTTAGTTACAGCCTTTCTTTTCCATTTGATGAAGCCTGCTGTGCTATTGTGAAACCTTGTACTGTATGTGTAACCTTTATTAGATCATTGTCTCCTTATGTATAAGTAATATGTAAACATACATACAGGGACTCTAGTCAAACTGTAACTTATCATTTAGATATTCAGCCTTACATTTGTATTAATTTAATTCATTTATTTAATTTAAAATAATTGATACATACTGTGAATACAAAATCTACATTGATGTTAAGAATTTATATGTGTGAAACAGAAATCAAATTTTGTATTTAACGCATTTTACAAACTAGAACATTACTAGAATATAATAATAACTCAAGTGCTCTTTAACATAATAAATGAGGTGTGTATTCCTTTGTATCTCAGATTGCAGAGGGTGACGTATCCACTGGTAATGTGACAGGAGCTCATGACTTGCAGCTCGCCACATCATGTCAACCTCTCTCTCAGGCAACAGGTACGGATATTGTGTTTGACTGTTTTTTATTAATGACTGATAAAATGTATTCATCCCACATTTAAGGAGTATTCAGTTAATTTTCTTGATACTCATAGAAATACTGATTACATGAGATTATATTCCAATGCAGATAATATTTAATAGACTCTGACATAAAAAAGAGTTCAGGAGAGTTTAATTCTGTTTACAGACATCCGATCTTTCTCTGTAGGAACCTATTTAATATTGATTAGCTTTACTCTTGAATTCTGAATGTACATTTACTTTCTGTAGTCTATATAAGTCCTACTAAATGTTTGCTCGGACAGTTACCAGCCGAGCAAAGTAAGCAGTTTTGTTAGCCATCCGTGTGCTAATGTGTGTGCTTATGTGTATGAATGCCTGCATGCACAGGTGCCCCGATGTTGTCCCGGCTGCTGGAGGCAGGTCCCACCCAGTTTTCTCCTCCACTTGGTTTCATGGTCAGTGCAGACTCTGCCTCGAGTGTTCCCTTCTCTGCTGCCACTCCTGTTCCTGCTGACTCCGCTCTTTCAACAAGCACAGGTCTGTCTGCTTTTCACCTGCATAATTCACTGACCAAGCCTCCTCACATTGTTTATGCCCTCCCCCACACACAGTTTTTATAAATAATGGTTGTTTTTTTTTTTTCATTCAGTTTATAATTAATAACATTCATTTTGAAGAATGTGCTTTATTTACCAATAGTCCAAAAATCTACCTATTGTTAAACAAGTTCATATGTTGGAGGGAAGTGAATATACAATATACTTGTTATACTAAATTGTAAATTAAGGCTTAATAGTTAAGGCTACAGTTGACGATCAGCATTACCTGTGTGCAGAGGTGGATATGATGGTGCCATCAGTGCCCCCTGGATGCCAGACTGTCTCTGTGAATGATAAGTTGTCAGAGCTCAGCGAAGAGGATGTGACTGTGTCCTACATGGGAGATGAACTAGACCTTAAGACTGTGGGGGACATTATCGCCATCATTGAAGACAAGGTAAAAAAAAAAATACAACAAATACTATGTTTTCACAGAACTAAGATCAGCTGTCAATAAACTAAAGCATTTATAAAACCTGATCTTGTACTCCCAATAGTGTTCAACATGTAAAGTCATATTTCTTCTTCTACAGGCGGATGAGGCTGCAGAGGCTTTGGATGCAGCTGCAGTTGAGGCGGCTCTGTCCTTGTGTGAGGAGAATGGCCACACTCTGTCTGGTGCCTGGGATGCCGGGCCTTTCCAGCCCCATGAGCCTCACCCCACTGTGCCCACAGCAGCTCCACAGTCATCTTCTCTTCACATTAGCCTGGAGGGGAGGACAGAAGCTTCCCTTTCTTCTCTGTGCAGCAGTCAAGATAACTGTATTGCAAAATTTCCTATGGACCTGAGGAGTCCCCCTCCCACTGCCTCATCCTTATGCAACTCAGAGTGTTTGGAGAACTGCCACAGTGTAGCACCTCCACAGTCGGAGGCAATGAGAGAGACTGGAGAGATTATGCGGCCCAAAAAACACATTTCATTAAATGCTACCATAAAATGTGAAAGTGAGAAGCAAGCACAGCAAAGACAAACCCATACTGGTATGCACATTCATTTTTAAATTATGTTTAATAACATGCAGTTTGCATGCAACTATGCATTTTGCATAACTATTTCCTTCTTATTATTCATCTTTACTATCTTGGCAGACTCAGTATTAGAAGATAGCCCTCTGACAGAAAGGCATCCCAAGGTATAGCACCCAACGAGGACAAAGCGACATGATGCTTTTAATTGCTGTTTTGAAATGCAGAGTGTGTAGCTCCACAGTGCATGTGCACTGTAATCTGTGCTTGAATCTCTTTGCATCTTTCTCTCACTTTGCAGGAGACAAAGGTGGAGGGTGGACTAAGTGCTGGGAAAGGAGAGAATGCCTTGGGGACGAAAGTGGATAACGAAGTCAACGGGCCAGAAGTGTGTCGAGAAGAAGAGGGTGATGGAGTGGAGGAGTTTTCATCAGAACTGGACGGGGAAACAGAACTAGAACCTGCAGCAAGTGAGAGTGAGGATGGATACAGCCTCCACACGGCTTCCTCATCACTGCAATTCCACACAACTGCAGACTCAATCCCCAGTAGCCCTGCTTCATCACAGTTGTGAGTGAAACACATTCAGACATACCCAGTACAGAAAGAGTTAGTTGTGTGAGATGGTGTGGGTGCATCCTTGATTGTGCTAATGATGTTGTATAAGCATATTATCGTTGTGTCATACTGCTTGGTAATAGCTTCTTTACTGTATATAAAATGATATGCTTGCATTCTTATCTACTGTGATTCTGCAGTTCTGTGTGCAGTGAGGACCTGGAGGCACTACAGGCTCACAAGATCTGGAAGAAAGCCATTATGCTAGTGTGGCGTGCAGCGGCCAATCACAGGTCAGACTCTTAACAGTAATAGTGATGCTCAGCCTCTGATATATTTCCATGTTTTAATTTTTACTGGAGCAGATTTTATGTGAATCTGTTGTAGGTATGCAAACGTCTTCCTTCAGCCAGTAACGGATGAAATTGCACCTGGATACCATGGTATTGTGCACAGGTAAGCTGTGTCTTACTTTATGTTATTTTGTATATCACAAAAATGGCAACTTTGAAGGACCTTAGGACAAACAACATTAGATAACACAGACCGTTTTTAGACCTGGTAGAGACTTGAGTGATCCAGTCACAAGTGGGCAGCTTAAATTGCTGGGGTGGGAATCAAAAACTGGTACCAACTTCTACAACCCATCGGAATTGTGTCTTCCAATGTAATCAGTTGCTGTTAATAGTGCTCCTGCTCTCAGCATGATATTTTCTCACATTTCTGCATTGCATGACTGACATCACACTTTAACAAGGAATCATGGAGAAGAAGATGGTCTCTAAGGCTTGGCCGCATTTCACTAAACAAGACGAAAATTATGCTGTTGGCAGGGATTTTATGCAAGGCTGCAAATATAGGCAACATAGTGAAACACCTATCTGCCCAAGTTTCTAGAATGTTTCTAGAACGAGCAGCTCTTTGACGAGGGTAATGTTAAATAGCCTGCATTGGCACACAGGTGCCTTACAAACACCGGTAACATTTTGACTAAGAAAACAGAGCAGAAAACCGATTACGTGCAAATATTCCCTTGTTCCATCCATTGTAGTTGCTGATGAATACCTTAGCTCTAAGGCAGCAGGCTGCGTGACTCAACACATGTAATTTATTGGTCAACATGTTCAAGTCAAGTGTCAAGGGGAGATTGTGTTTTAATGAAACAACCATGTAGGACTCCTTTTTTCTAACAAAGAAAACTAATCAGGAGTCAACAAGGGGACCAATAAAGAATTGGACCGATAAACAGAACTGACAATGGCAGTGATATGGATAAAAGCGAATCAGTTCCCATCCCTAGGAACACACCCAAGAGGCATTGAGGATGCATCTGAGATCCGATCACCTCGTGACCACTTTCCTTGAAGAGTGTGAAGGCACATGCATCCTGGCTGCATTGATGGGTCACCTTCTCAACTGATGTTTTGCCTCAGTCAGAAAAAAATACACACATCACTGCCATTTTGAATAAACTCCTAAAAAGATGTTTGTTCATTAGTAGAGAGCCTTTTAAAATATCTGTCTTTGTAGCTGTTAACTAACAGAATATTATATTAATCTTAACAAGAATTAACAAATGCAATTATTGAATGTGAGTAGTCTGTGTGTGATGTGAGGTAATTTAGATTTCATGTTGATGCACATGTGTTCATGTTGATGTATGCAAAGTAGCCACATGGAGTTACCATATTTTCTCAATAATGACCAGTGTCTTTATTTATTTATTTCACTGCTGCAAACAATGTAGCTGTGACATTACTCTGCATATGGGCGCTTCCAGGGTTCGAGCTTTGTGCTGGTCTCTAAAGTAACTACCATCAGGATGGACAGAAATAAATATGGTTTTTCAGTGAGTTAGAAAGACTTCACAGCTACATTCCACAATTTGTATCATATCGATCCATTAGAGACAGTACTTGCTTGCACAATAGAATGCAAAACTGGATCTCAGATGCTTTTCAGTGCCAGGTGTGAGCGCATCACTTGTGATCGGATAATCAGGGATTCATGTTATTATCAGGTCCAAACAGGACCACACACTCAACTGCAGATCTTTTACAGGCCCATGGACCTCGCCACCATAAAAAAGAACATTGAGACTGGTTTGTTACGGACCACTGCTGAGTTCCAGAGGGACATCATGCTGATGTTTCAGAATGCGGTCATGTACAACAGCCTGGACCATGACGTGTACCACATGGCTCTTGAGATGCAGCGTGATGTGCTGGAGCAGATCCAGCAGTTTCTAGCAACCCAGCTCATCATGGAGACGTCAGAATCTGGTATCAGCACCAAAAGCCTGAGGGGTCGCGAGAGTGCACGCAAACAGGACTCTACTGACAAGGTGCTTCACTAGAATTTTGACAAAAGCAGAGAGTACAGAAGAAGAGACAAGGGTGAGACAACAGGCTGACTTGAAGGTAGAAGAAAGTGATGCCAAACTATATCTGCTGGCCATTTTCCAAAGCATGACATTTGATTTTAGACTGAGTTCCTGTATGTATGTAGGAATTTGTTTGTGTCCTATAAAAATCCCCTTGCTGGAATTTGAAACCTTTGCCATACATTGATATTCTTAAAACTATGCTATTGTATCACACATTAGTATTGCCACAGAATGAAAATGCACTGCTAGATAATTGGCCCAATGAACTACAATTAATATCAATTAATACAAAATAGTTTCTTTCCACACACTGAAAATCCTTTTCCCAGCCATTTCTCAATTTTCCTAAGTATTCAGATGACAAATTACGCATCTGAATCAATTTTTAATTGCTGAATGTTGATATTTCTAGCATCATGATGTTAACTGAAATCAGAAGTTGACTAGAGAGTAGGAGATACTTGTAAAACTTCATGCTATGCCTTGAAAAATGGTTGACAAGAAAATATGTCCATCGTAAATATTGTATATAGTTCCTGAGCTAATCCTGCTGGCATGTTCTTTAAAAAAATGACTGGTATAGAAAAGTAGTGCAGTGACAAGACAGCTCTAGGCAAATGTTTTTGCAATGTTTTATCAGAGCTTGTAGAAATGTGCTCTCAAAATAGTTCTCTTAAACCTTGTTTCAACATTTCCCTTTGCTGAAATTGTTTTTCTTCCTTGCATTATTTTGCTTCTTCTTGAGACTTTTGGGCACTTTTGAGTTACAGCTCTGATGTGCATCATTTTCCTCTTACAGGACTCTGTCTCCATGTCTTCTCCTGCCTTCCTCCTTTCTCTTTTTGTAAGTACCCATCCTATAACTTTTCAAACTTTCCCTTTCATTCTTTTTCTTGAATGGAACAAAATACAAACTACAGTTGTGTGCATCAAAACAAAGAAAAAAAAATGTGTATATAGAACTAAACTTGAATAAATATGTTAAGTCACACTTGACTTGACTTTATTATTTTTAATCGAACATTAGTGTAATTTCAGTCACATATTTTAAAAGTTGATGTGGACTAATAGATTGTTTCCTTTAATTTCACTGTAGGATGGAGGCACCAGGGGGCGCCGTAGTGCCATAGAAGCTGACCTCAAGATGAAGAAATGAAATTCACAGCATGAAAATCTTGTCCAGTGGTGTCCCTGAGAAACAGTGAAAAGACGGATTTAATTGTTGCACAGATTCTGACTCTGCATAAATGTGCAGTGTGACCTTTACTTGCACTCTAAACTAAATGGGTAGACTGTGATGTGGAGGAGCTCATTGCTTCCGAGACAGCCATACGTACAGACATGGATTACATACTGTATAATCCCAGATTACAATGGGACATTCTGAAAGACTAGGACAAATCTTCCATAGACGTAACCGAAGATTTGGATTTAACCGGCTCTGAAGTTTGTCAGGTTGTCAAATGAACTTACTGCTAGCCTACATGTGGTCTGAAATTTAGTTTACTGAGCCTCCATGTTGAATTCCAGATTAGTGTGGATGATTTTAAGAAATTTACCATGTCAGTGATAATGTGTGAGACCAAAGAGTCTGATTATCCTACAGTTTCATTGCCAGAAAGGTGGTAATCAGAGGGGCACATAGTAATTTTAAACAGGTTCATTTTCGTTACTGGTACAGAACTATTCATTTAAAAAATCAAAAGACTTTCAGCTCATTTTAAATATCATTGTATTGCTTGTGTTGAATTGACTTTATCGATGCAACCCTTCCTGTGAAATGGAACGTACATGCATATTCATTGACATAGTCATTTTCAGTAGTTTTGAGAAAATGTCATATTTCTAAACTGTTTTGTGGACTTCAAAGTGTTAAAACAATAATAAAAAAAAAAAACTTCAATCTATGTTAAGTGTAAATTTACACAAAATGTTTCCAGTCACAATTGGTCAGATCAGATCTGTCTGTGGGGAATTTAAATAGGTTAAATTTCATATCCTTAGTGTGCATCAAATTGATATTTGAAACCTGTGCATCAAATTGATATTTGATGCACTGTATTTCCTGGACTGGGTTTAAGAGCCAGTATCCACATGGAACAAAGCTGGGAAAAGATATACAAGTTGTTACAAAACTGTTGTTTTTTTGTTCTATAAAAACCCACTTGCTTTGTCATACATGGATATTCTCCCTGAAAGAATGCGTGTGATACACACATTAGTATCGCCACAGAATGAAAAAGCGTCTCCACTGTTGTTACACAGATCTGTTTTCACACAAATGGGACCAACACAATATTTACTCTGGTGTAGAACCAGTGATTACTTTATTAGTTCAGCCATGTTCAGTATTATGTAATTTGGGAATGAATAAAACTTCACAGCTTTTATTAAACAGGAGCCTAGACATTACCAGGTTTACCAGCCATGACGCCACTTTGTTGCTTTTTTCAGCTACCACTTTGTCCTCATGTATTTCTGCAGAATGGGCAAATACATTGTGTTAAAACTGACCAACAGATTGATGTTGCACCAGATTGTGCATCTATTCAACTGAATAAGTTATGTTAGAGCAAAACTTAGTGTTTTCCAGAAGTGTTTAGATTCACTTTTTTCTTTTTGTATTATAGATTTCATTTCATGGAGATTAAAGTGTCTTTTCCCTCCACTAATCTACACTCAGTTTTACCTAAGGGGGAAAATGTGTTTTACTTATGGAAGTATTCAGATCCTTAATTCTGTCCTTCTGGGAGTTGCTTTGGAAGTTGCTAGTCTTCTTTCTTCAAGCTTTGCACATGGGCAGTTATCTTATTATTCCTGGCAGATCCTTTGTCTAATTGAATGGGAAGCGTTTGTGAATGGCTGTCTTCAAGTCTCAACACAGATGTTCTATGGGGGACTTTGGCTGACTCACTCAAAGACAGAGGCTTGTCCTGAAGCCTCCTATCTGAACATAAACTCTGTTGGGTTCTTGGTCACCTCCAGGCCTTCTTGCTGGCCAAGTTTGCCAGTTTGGCCAAATGTAATGTAGGAAGACTCTTGCTTTTTCTGAACTTCTCCAGTCCTCTCCAGTAGAATGATCACTTCTGGATCATGGTTCATGGATCACTCAATATGCATAACTTTTTTTTTTCCTTTCTGTAGGAATGTCTCATATGGGATAATTTCCTAAAAGGAATGGTTAGTCAGTCAAACCCAGTAAACGATGAGACTTAAACTCACTGTGTGACATTTTACATGAATTAGCTGAGTTACCAAAACACAACTAATAACATAAGGCATTTAAAAATCTAAACAATATAACAAATCAGACGGGCAAGTATATAGAGTGGTTACGTCTTTAATTTTCTGTTATTTTTGGCTGAAAGCTTAAGTCTGAAGTGTTACTCAAGAGTACTTCCACACTGATCCAAAACATGACGTGTATCACATTAAAAAGTATTTTGTGAATTACAGTATGGACCTGAATATTCAATCAACATTTATAGTGTCAGTAGCCGTGGCAATAAATAAAATAAATATGCAACTAGTAAAAGCACTCTCACTAGGATGCATGCAGTTGTAACGATATGGAACACAGGAGTAAGTGTTAACTTAAAAAGTGCTTGAGATGAACCTGAATATTTCACAAGAATGAGAACAGCTAAGGCAGACCAGTTTGGTCTTAGTGCACAACCACAAGTATTGATGTCTGTACGGGGTTTTCAGGATCTGGGGTTGGTATAAAATAAACCAAAAAAAACAAGAGCAACTACAAAGTTAGCATCCTATTCATGGTGACCTAAAAAGAACATGACACGTTCAAGTTACAATTCAGGTTCCTACCTGGAGCTGCGGAGAAAAAGAATTTGATTAAAATGGTAACTTCGGTTTAAATTTTCAAAACAAAATGTGCCTTCTTTATAAAAACGCGTAGAAATGAAGGGAACAGGATTTTGAAAACATTTATAAATTTGGGCTGGACACAAAAGCGTGTGCATGGTTTATGAAAATCTGGTATTGCATGCCATTTAACCCCCCATAAGCATCCGTTATCTAGCAGGGAACATTGTGAATGGGATATTTGGTAGAACTTCCCTCCCTACTTATGACAATAAAATCACTTCCTCATAACATGACCTCCTTTTGCAAAGAACAGTCATTCCTCATGCTTAAACTGCAGCTAAAACACGCTTCCTGAACGGCACAAGCTAATCATAAACGCCTACGCAAGCAATAGCACAGGGAGATGGAAGCTTTGTTGCGGTAGGCAGCTCATTTTTTGGCAGGTTTTACAATGAGCCCATTAATCAGAAAACTGTGGTCATGTTTTAAATATTTTACTTGAGTATACTTCCTATTACAATAATATCAGAGGGCAAACTGCCTGATTTGAAGTTTTAATCATAAATAGAATGTCCTCTGTCATCCACAGTACTCTCTGATTTCTCCAAATAAACAGTAGTATTTGTATTATTATCTGTATTTGATTATTTCCGACAGAAAAAACAATGAGCCAAGATGCTCACTATGACTAATAACTAAATAAATACACCTAAAATTTCAGCACAAAACATCCAAAATAAATACAGTTTAACTACAAAACCTAAACAGATACATGTATGTGTGAACATACAACTGCCTTCATTGCCCCAAAGGGAGACCCCATATTTCATGCCATTTCTATAAGAAAGTTTAAAGGCTCTGAGACATCATACACACAGTGAGTTTGGACTTGATGCAGCTGCCACCACAGCCAAGGTTAGCAGCTAACATGCAACTCAACTATATTCTACCATCAAAGAGGAGAGAAGGCACATTGTTTCCAGTGGCATAGTCTCCCACTGACTGCGCTGTACCTGACGAGGTTTCTTTACAAAGTGGCCAGATTGGGTAAGTTACACACTTCTCTAAAACGCAGTAAAGTCTGTAAAGAAACATTTTCTCCTCTCACACGGTCTTCATTTGCCTCTCTGACGCCCAACCAATCGGTGCAGCTTCTCACAGTTGTCCAGCCTCATTGACTCTGCCTTTTGCTTTAACCGTTCGTCTCGGTAGAGTTGCCCGAGGTTTGCCAAGTCCGACTCTAGAAAAGAAAACAAAAAAAGAAAAGATGGGTCATTGGTTGATTTATTAGCTTTCTCCACACTCATTCGTTTTTGTGCAGAGAGTTAAGATGAAAAGATCAATATAGCTCTCACAGCTCTACAATAAAAAGAAGTTACAGTTAGCACCCTGCCAGCTTGTCTGAGCATAAAGAAAGTGGAAACAGCTAGGTTGGCTCTATTCATTGGTCACAACCATAGACTATAAATACGTGACAACGTGTCCCCACTTCCTTGCATTGGCCAAACTGACGCTATTTTCCCGGGGATACAAGGAAATGTTGGCTTATTTGTACTTATTTTTAAAATTGGTTTTAAAATTTTAAGGTCCCACAAGACTATTTTACAGAGTGGTTGGCATCTTTACATTGTCTATGGTCACAACATATTAGATTTGTTAAATACAGTTAAATTTGAATTAATATTACAGTAGACTGTAAATAAAGATCGACTGCAGACCAGCTCCTCAAAGGTGAAGCCAAAACATGTAGAGCTCCCCCTGGTGTCTGGCTCCAGTGCAGGTCATAATCTCCACCCCACCATGTCAGTGGATGGGACTTGGGCAAAATTAAAACACTAACATACACGTCAAATATTTCTTTTCAAGGATAGTTTCTCTCATTTTAGGTAGGTAATGTTTCGTTTCGTTTTAGTTAGTTATTCGATGCTATAGAAACGGAATGTGGCTTCATGATGACAACCACTTGCCATGCCAACCGCTCTGTAAAACGGTCAGTAGGGTCGTGAGAGTTGGGGGAAAAAAAAAAAAAATAAGTACAGTCCTCGGTGGAACTTTTTTATTCATTAGAATGAATTCATTAAATTCCTGTACCTCCAAAGGTTCATAGTCCCTGAGGTTCCTGCAGTGGAAATATTGCTAATGGACAACTAAATGCAATGTAAAGTTGCGGGCCTCTTTATATCACAAGAAATAATATAAAATGTAGCATACAGATCAAGAATACTGTTCTTAAAACAGACTCCCCAAATAAGATGCACACTCACTTTGCTGTTTCTCTTTCCAGCAGCTGGTCTGCAGGTGTTCAATATAGTCGCTCTCAATGGTTTTCTCTAGTTCCTCCAACGCAGCACCACGATATTCCTTCTCAAAGCTTTTATCTACATAGTATGTTATACCCATGTGCTGCGTTTCCCTGGACACCACTAGTCCCATCGCCCTGAAACCAAATGACAGAATGGAGATGCATGCAGTTGATCTATGCTGTAAACTGTGCTAGAACCCAAGGACTAGTTAAAATGTCACAGTACTAAGACTGATCGTTCCACAGACTCACGGCTTATAGAAGAGACTGTAGGGCGGGTTAGTGGCCATCATCTGGGTAAACACTGATATAAGGATTAGCACCAGCACAGGGAGAAGCTGCAGCAACGCTGTGAAGGTGTTCTGTGGGAAGATAAAATCAGCACAGATTACAAAGCATGTAATACTGTATGCAAGCCCCACTGATTATACTGTACTCATGCCTCTATAGTACTGCCACGAGATGAAATATCATCTTCTAGAGAAATAACAAATGAGAAGAAACATGAAGTCACATAAAGACTGCAAACATGTTATCCTCAAACTTGACTGTTCTCCAGCGAGTGTCAAACTCCACAATAAGTGCTATTATTTATCAGGCTTTTGTCCCTATGTTTAGTGAGTCACTGACCTGACTCTGGTTTTCCTCCACCACCTCCTCGCGCCTTTCATAAGCACGCCGACGACGAGGCTGGTAAAACTGAGCGTAGGAGGCTCCTTGGTTGGTGTACACGTGGACATTTCCTGGAGAGAGAGAGACACAGTTCTACAGCATATTCCCCAACCGAATAGAAGATAATATTCCTATCGAAAAATACAGTGGCAGCTGTGTTGGGATATTCAAACCATTGACGAATTACTCTCCGAAAACCACATTAAACTGTGACTTTGCAGTGGCCCTTTTGATCATAGCTCTTCTTTTAACATACCTGTGGGAAACCTTCCTCCAAAGAAAATGTTGAAGAGTTCCTCGGGAGAAATGTCGGCCTCAAAGTCTCTGTGGAAGCTCCGGTAGTGCCCATGACGACTGTGGGTGGACTGTTGAGGTGCATTCGATGTTGCAGACTGATCTCCATATTGATCATACTGCTGCCTCTTCTCTGGATTGCACAGCACTGCATATGCATTGCCTATTGCTGTTCGGAAAGAAGGGAAACAGTTTGATGTTGGGAGTCCATTATATCTACTGAGTCAGCCATGTACAGACTACAGTACATTAGTTGATTACTTTGACACTGAAGAACACTCGTAGTGTGAGTGGTCTGCTAGAGCGGCAACATTTAAGCAGAAGACAAAAAGAGAGTGAACAGACTGGTGAAGAAGGCCAGCTCTGATCTGGGCTGAAACTTATCAGAATGCATTAGTATAATATTAACTACCTAAAATAACAGAAACAATCCTTGGTCCAAAATTTATTTGAAGCGTGTTAGTTTGGCCCAAGTCCCATCCACTAACATGGAGGGGGTGGAGCTTATGACCTATACTGTCTTCAATTGTATTTACGATCATCTATTCTTATACCAAGTCGAACAAATTCGGCTTCATGGTTGCAATTTGGGGCAACAACCAGTTTCACCAACTGATATGATTGGTTGACAAATTACACAAAAACAGAACAATACGTAACTCACATGACTCCACATACATCAACATGACCGCATCAATAATTAACACACAATCACACACGTGGACCCTTATTAAATACTTTCATTATTTACAGGGCTTTCAGGCAGTCATTTACAATAGCAGTTGTATGTTTTTTATCAATGAATGAGGTAAAACTCCACTGACACAGGAGCACCCCTGTTGAGCACAGGCAATCTTTATCGTTCACACTACCAAAGGAATGTGTAACACATGCGACCCAGAC
The DNA here is from genome assembly GCF_963514085.1 of Chelon labrosus. Classification (NCBI taxonomy): domain Eukaryota; kingdom Metazoa; phylum Chordata; class Actinopteri; order Mugiliformes; family Mugilidae; genus Chelon; species Chelon labrosus. The sequence continues at coordinate 1,673,688 of NC_140350.1, read as the reverse complement.
CACCTGCAAATGTGGTCAGAGATCATATCGCTCAAATGTGATCGAAATGGGTCCTGGGGGTGTTCACACCTGTCTTTTACGTGATAGGATCACCCAGATCGTATCTTAATTCAAAGCCTGAATAGGCCCATATCCTAATCCAGTTCACCGTGCCATTTAACCTTACCTAGAGGCAGCTTGCCAGTGGGTGGTGTAATGTACAACTTTAAACAAAGAATAACATAATGTCAACAAGCGCTCGAGCAACACCTTAACCCATTCAGACCGGATCACGCATCTATGCGTAGTTACCATTAAGGCCGGCAAACGCGTCTGTGTCATTTTGAGCGTTGTCCTCTTTTTCGAGGCACATGGCCAATTATATGCACTGTGATTGGCTGAAATATTCTTGGGGTGAGTGACAGAGATGCTTAGGGATTTTTTTTAAACTCATGTGACTAATAAAACGCTTTGTGATTGGTCGAAATAAGCCTACACGTGGAGTATGTTTTGGTCGAAAATTTTAAACACCGTGCTAGCGATCCGTCATGGCTGACTCAAGTGAAGGAAGTGATATTGACGAAGTAATTGAAAAAATAGATCTTTACTGATTTTCAAAATTTTAAAAATGTTTGGCGTTTATTGATTTTTAAAAAAAATGCATTTGAAGATTATGCCCTAGCAAGTCAGTCAAGTTGAAAGCCAAAGAAGTAAGCTGTCAAATGCTTTTTATCTCATGTTTTTATCTGCTACATAGTCTGAGAAATTAAGGTTTTAGTAAGCATTGACATATTTTGAAAAACCTCAGGTTTTGAGAGGGGGTTTACAGAAGAGTATTTAGGCCTAAATGGGTTAACCATGGCTCATGGTCAGTCTAATTGGCCATGCCTGGCTGTTCTGACACTCGTGGTGTCAGCACAGGTTCAGCCTCTCTCTATGTACTCCCTGTGGCTCCTGTAAAGGAAGTGCACTTTACAGTTTGAAACCTCTGCCATAAATGAATACAAACACAGACTTTATGACCTTGATAAAAACTGCTAAAACCGGTCGTCCAGGTTTAAAGCCTCTGCCCTACTAAAGATTGTTTACAAGACAGTACCAGCAGGTTCTTTAACTAACCGTGACCTCTGATGTTGCTAAGAGGTGGTTATTGAAAAATAATTTCCTTTGTGTAATCACTACAGGCTCATCACTATGCAAAAGTACACTTCAACAGTATTTTTTTTTTTTTTAGATACTATGAAAATAGTCACTATTTTTTCTAAAGAAAAAGACTGCTTCCCTATCACTTCTGCAAAACCTGTACCTTTGAAAGCATCTGTGGCTCCAGGAGCAAAGTTCTTGTCAGGGTGAAACTTCAGGGCCAACTTCCTATAAGCCTTCTTCAAGTCTTCATCGCTGGCATTTTTGTTAACACCAAGGATTTCATAGAAGTCCTTGCAATTCTTTATCCTGCAAAAGACAAAGAATGATGAATGTTAAAACACAAGGCTGTACAGATGTACTCTCTCTCAAACATGTACGAAGTTAGTGAGTGTGCATGTCTTTCATACAGTCCATGGTATATATACAGGTGTATACACGTGTAAATGTCTTTTGTAGTCCATGTCAGAAGTTTTAAGGTACGGGCACACAGAACCCACATCAAAGAACTACCAAAGGACAACTGTGTTATCGCTTCATGTCGCCTGTATTTGGACCATAAAGTTGCACTCAAACAATAGAATAGAGTAGAACAGAATAGGTCTTTATTGTCATTGTCACAAGTACAACGTAATGAAAAGTGCTCTCCTATCAGTGCATCAAGGCCTAAAGGCCCCCACTAACAACGTTCTTCTGCCAGCCACCACAGGACACCGTCAGAAGGCCCATGTTCATTCTCTGATGAGTCACAACTCTTTTGGAGACACAGGGGAGACCTACACAATATTAGGAAGATGGTCATAATGTTATGCCTAATCTGTGTATGTTCTGCACCTGTGTGAAAGAAACTAACTTTTCTTGCCTGAAGGCGGCAGTAGTCCGTATATGCCATTTAAAAATGGAGAGCGTTAGAGTTACTATTAGCTTTACGTAGTTTTGAAAAAAATCATATCTGAATAGATTACATAAGGGTGTTAAACGAGGAACACAGATGCACTCTGACAGCTCAACACTGGAAAACATGGATGGCCATAGACCGTATAAAACATGGACGTCAGGACAGTTCCTCAACACAGCTCTGTGCGACTCCACTCTCGGACAGTACTGCACAGACTCTGGCTCCAAGCTCGCAAGATGGCACCGCCCATACAGTACTAATTATTTTTACTATCATTTTGGTCGCCCTTTTTTAAGTAAAACACATTTCTCAGTCAAAGAAGTGTTTTTTTCTGGCAAACATTTTAGTTGTTTCCTTCTGGGCGCAAGAGATGCTCTTGGGGCATCAACAGCACATGTAAAACAGCTTGGATTAAGTTTAAACACAAACCAGATTCCAAAGGGCATGTAACACAGCTCCAGGTGTGTGGTGAGGAATAATTGCAGCAGACAGTCTGAAAGTGTGAAAGACCCATGTAAAAGAGCAACTGTGCACCTGAGAACACCCTGGCGCTGATCCTCGGTGTATGTCTTCTTTTCGTCACCTCTTGCATTGCTTGGTTCATGGTTTCCAATGTCCTCGTCTCTCCAGCCTGTGGGCGGGGGCACGTGGTTCGATTCTGGAGCAGCACTGCCTCCATTCCTCAGTATGGCATCTATCAGCACTACAAACCGCAACAACAATGTCTGTGGTCAACTGGTGCATGTGTGGAAAGTAGGTGAAAAATGTCTAAATAAGAATGGCATCAGTCAAAATCACCACAAATGATGGTGACATGTTCCAGCATTAGGTCCTGCACATACAGATAGACTATGCGATGAGTGCCTTTCTTTTAATACTACACGCACAAGTTAATTGGTTAAGTATAAATACAATTACACTATAGAATCTTTTTGCCTTGACTGAAAACATGTCTGTATGTATTAACACCCATCTGTATATGAGCAGAGTGATACGGTTTCTCCTTGTAATTTATGTGCACTGAAATACAGTACAACATGCTGCAGAGATGGAACATGGTGCATTCAAGTGCTTTATGTTGAAAGAGCACATCTCAATCTGTGACAGTTTAATTATGTCGTTTAAGAGGCTTTTTTTTTTTTGAAAAACTAAAGCAATCAGATTTGCTGACAGCGCTGCCACACGGTGTGTGGCTCACTCTGTGAATTGCAAGGGGGAAGGGAGCCCTAACAGCCCTAAATTTCAGCAAGCAGTCCGGGTAGAAAAGAAGTATTAAAGCCAGACGTCTGCTTGTGCTGAAAATAGCGATTCTGTGAAGCCATCCTTGAAACATGAGTACTCATTTCCCTAAGTTAATAAGCTGAAATAAATTGACCAAAGTTAGCTAGTCCAGACTACCATTGCAGAATGTGCGTCGGCTAATTTTACCTCTGGCCCTGGTGCTGGGATAAATATTCTGCGCTTCATTTAGCAGCTGCAACGCCCGATCTTTCCGTCCTGACCGTAAACACAGCTTCGCCTTCTCTATCAGCCGGTCTGCCTCGTCTTTGTCCATTTCAGCGGTACGCGGCGGTTTAGCGGATCCAGTCGCTGTCTGTGGAGGTCTGTCTATGTATAACGTGCGTCAATATCATGTGGCAAAACGAGCTGCTTCAGCTAACGTTAGATAGCCGATTAGCTTTGGTAACAGACAGCTGCGTAACGTTAGCTTGGTGCAAGGCTGCAGTCACTCACAGTCCTGGGAGCTATCCGCTTAGGACGCGGCTGTTGCCAGGCTGCAAACAGTCTGCAGCTAGGTCAAAAGTCGTAAAAATTGTCTCTTATTGTTGTCTGTTTCTTGGCGGCGTTTAAAGGCCCACGATGTTAAATTAAATTGAAGTGGTCCTGTTCTCTAGTGATGGACAAGAGAAGGAGGTAAGACCATCGTGACGCTATATCCGGTTGAAATTAGCTCTCAAATTCATAGAAAAATCCCTGATATTTAGTCTAAATGCTATCGTCTTGTCTGTTTTTGTATCCCAAATATTTTTATTATTCTATATTTATATCTCCCATTGCTTTTCCTGTCTTTTACATAACGGCACTCAAAACCTAGAGAACTAAGTAATATCTACCGTTAATGAGTAAAATCAGCAGGTGTTGGTCTACAGTGATGCTAGCTTCAATGTTTTGCTTGTGGTCATAGATAGTTTTGTTTTGTTTTTTTGACTGCGGCCTTTATTTATCTATCTGAAAGGTTGTATCTACACGGGTGAAATATGAAATTAGCAATGTCACACCTTTTGTTCATGCATATTTTATTCAAGAGTAAAAAAATGTGAATTGTCCCATAGGGCATGCTTACAATGTGTGTATTATTTAGGAATTCAAATGCCAAAACATATTTCCATAGATCATTAAAAAAGTTTGCGAGATAAAATCCGTTATAATATTGGTTTGAAATATGCATGTAGACCATACAAGAACCAGAAACAGAGGAAGGAAAATAACCATAAGCTAAACTGTAACAATAATAATATCAGCAGTAAATATAACCAGAGTACAATGTTTCCTGTTTAATGTAAGAGTGACACATGATTTTTACTGTGTCCAGTTCATTTACATCTGAAAACCATGCTATCATGCTTTGGCAGCCTGAAAGTTGCTTTTCACTGAGATTATATTCATTCACACCATAGAACATTTTCTGTACATCAGTACAACAGAAGAAGAAAAAAATAATAGAACACAAGGCTTAACACCTTAGAAGAGTATCTCTGCATTCAATAAATAAATATAAAATTAAAAGCAGTGGTAATAAATAACAGAATGAAAAATATGGACCAAAACAATTAAAGGAAGCCTATTTATAAAATTTATAAAACAAGACAAATGAAACTACAAATATATTTCAAAAATAAAATAATTCAAGTTTACTATTTGAAACACAACTATCACAATTATAATCTCACATAACAATTAGGAACTTAATTGCATGCATTGATGCGTTCCATACCATAGATGCTGTGTTAAAAATCACTTTTTGTCCATTCTTAATTCACATACCTTTGTTATTAAATAGAAAGATGGAATATATTGTAGAAAAAATATTAATGTATGAAAGGAAATTCTATAATTTTAAAGTACGTGTCACTTGTGATTGGGGCACTGTAGACATCTACCTTCCGAAATGATTTCTTTTGAAAGACTGTTAAAGATTGTTAAATTTGTATTTATTTTCTCTTCTTCCATTTGTCAAAAAGTTTTCATCAATGCAACATGGCACTATATTATACTGTTAAGCTCTATGTAATAGTATTTATTTTGACACTATATTTGGACAAGGGAATTGATTTTATTTGAATCACAGTGTGGGTGCATCTGTCAGTGAAGTTTTTCCTAGCCGGTTTCTCCACTGACTACAGTAAAATTTGATTAGATCAAAACAATTGATTTCAAAAACACTGGTAGATTAACGCATTTAGAAACAACATCGATGTATTCATAAACTAATTGCCTGGTCTACACTGGGCTCAGTTTTAAAGATGTACATTTTTAGTGAAAATTAAAACATGTTTAAGCATTCTGTAAAGAATGAAATTTTTGTAAAGATATTTGAATTTTGGGAATTCACACATTTGTACAATTTCCTTTTCAGTCTGATATCGTACTTTTTGTAGCTCTTGAAGTCTCAATGTATTTGCAGCATGGCAAAAACTGAAAAAAACTCAAAGGGTGCTAATGTACTCTTGAGTGGCTGCAAGAATTCTTTTGCTTTCACTTTAGTAACACGCACATGAGAAATAATCAAGTAGGGTCCTAAAAGCAGAGCATGTCCCAAAATTCAAAATCGCTTCTTCTCTTCTTCTCAGAAACTGGTGTTAATGCCGCTTTGTCATCTGTCCAGCAGTGCAAAAGATATGAGAACGATCTTGGAACCTCCTTCAGCATAGGACACTCAACTTTTCAAAGAGTAAACCATATAGTCACAAGGTAAAGCTTGATCAAATGCCATGCTTTTCTCATGTGTAAAGCTTAAAATGCCAGTGAAGAGGAAGTAAATAATGATGATCTGGGGATAAGTATCGTCCTTTGAAATTCATGTACAAATGTTCATGAGCTTGCATCCATCTTCATATGGGGTAGTGTGACATTTTTAGATATCTTGGTGATGCTGAGGTATCTACAGTAAGCAGTGGACCCAAAACGTCAAGATACTCGTTTCATCTCCTCCCTTTCTTCCCTCAACCCAACAGGTTAGTGGGAGATGAAGAAGATGGGGAATGGAGCAGGATTTGGTGTTCAGGCCAGTGATGTGAGCACATGTGGACACCCAGCCCTCCTCCCCTTTCAGGTTGACAGCACCTTACAACAAGGTAAATCAATAAATTTAAGTCCACCAGTAAGATAGCGCTGCAAGTTGTAAGAGGTACATTTTGCTTCCTTCCCTTTTTGCTTTCTTCCTTACAAAGTGGTGTGATTTAATACTAGCAAAACATGTAAACAACAGTATTTTCCTCATGAAGTGAATTTGTGAGTGAGTCATAATAAACACTTTATAAAACAGTAAAATGATTTGTGTGACATGGATACTGCAATTATGTCTTCTGTCAGGCCCTGTAATGAAGGAGCAGACATGTGTCAGCACTCACAACAACACAATCCCCAGCAATTCAGTCTGTAATTGAATTGAGAAAGGGAACAACAGGCAGACACAACTTTCGACTGCATTTCTTTTCAGTCAAGCTTAGGCCTCTCCTCATCCCTGCCTTTTGCTGTGAAGCCTAGCTCCCCCCCTCCCACGACTGTGCAATGACAAACTGTCATGAAATAAATGATCATTTCGCCCACTTTAGATTAGCTGCAGATTTCATGTTCTTTCTGTGGGCCTTTTTTATTTCTATGTTCTGAGGCCTGAATTTCCGATTTAGCAAAGTCTTGCTGCGTAGCGCAACAGCGGCATGGTTCCGAGGCTCAGACAGCATCATCACTGGATGTTGCTGTTGTCTTCTGTGCCGTTTGCCTCTGACATATTCATCTTTCCCATGGAGTGACCCACATGGTTCACCACATCCTTGCGTGGTGGCATGCGCTCGTTGATGCGGTCCAGACCTTTAGCCTCCTCAAAACTGGTGATCTTGTGCTGGGGTGAGAACCCCCGGATAGCTGAAAAGAGAAAACGCATAGAAAGGGATAAGCATCGCTATGTAGTTGCACAATCTTAGAATATTTCTAATATCACGTTGTTTATTTTCCCGTTTATATGAAATGTTTCTAGGAGTTCCATGGCATTAGAACCAAAAAAGACACATGTACAGTGTATCTTCATTAGGAATAAAGGACCCTGTTCCAATAATGGAAGCACAACAAAAACACATCACTGATATGTTCTATTTACTTATATCAAAGAAGAAGCTGCTACAATTTGACAATTTAAAGAATCAATTTCTAAGACCACAAATTGGCTCCTACGAGTCCATATCGATACCCCAAATGCCTGTATGAACTCTGTACTGCTTACTTTCCTATAGGTGGGGCTGGTTGACATGGTTTGGTCAAATAAAAACCTCCCCTCAACTGATATCCCTTACTGTACCTGTTGCACCTCAGCATCCAGTTTCAACCAAAAACAGATTAAACAATAGAAGAAATAGGTCCACAAAATGCTGTCTCATTGTAATTATTATTGAAACATGTATGCTAGCGAAAATGCAGTCAACCATGACACTGTGAGCATACCCTTATTGTGAAAAACAGAAACATTTTTCTAAATTATGAATACAAATTCCCCTTTCAACCCACTGCTTATTTCCAATAGGATTTACATATAAAAAGTGCTTCCGCTGTAGGCTGTTGTCTCATACTGCAGCTCCATGGTTAGTGAGAAAAAATTACCTCAGGAACTCGGAAATCAGGATGCATATGTCATTTTGATGCTCTGGTCTGTTTCTCGTTCTCGTGCATGCAACACTTTTAAGAACCAGATGGAGGCCATTTACAAGCAAAACCTAAAACAATGTGCTTTAGTCATGCGTCTCTTAGCAGCACTTGACTTTGCAGGGTTTAAATTTATCAGGAGCGTTCCTTGATACCTTAAAAGAGTATCTATCTATCTATCTATCTATCTATCTATCTTGAATTTACCTTTTAGTCTTCTGCAAAGTAAAGTGCCAGACATACCACCATCCCCATGTCAAAACGTGGAGTTATTATTGTATTAGCCAGAGGCCTTTATGACACGAGACCCTGACAACATATTGAGAGAGGGTGGGAGAAGGAGCACCGGTTTACCTTCTCCGTCCTCATCATGCGTCTCGATGGCTTCAATGGCTTCAATGGTGGCTGAGGGGGGAGGAGGAGAGCAGGTTACTCCTGATAAAGCCATGCAAATGTTAAAAATGCAGCCTCAGTGGAAAAAAAGGCAACTCATGTTAGGCCGGGTGAGGTATTCATTGGCAGTGCAGCCCAATTTAGAAGAGCGTTAATACTGAAAGAATCAGCATCAATCTGGAAAAAAATCTCTATGAAAAATTGACAAAGATTGATCTATGGAGAAAAAGAGTTGACAGACAAGCTGAGATGGAAGGAGTAGTAGGCGGAGGTAAGGGACAGACACATTTTAGGTAAGAATTTTATTGTAAAATATATTTAATATTAGACTCTTAATGTCTTTTAATCTTGTAAGACGGAAAGACTAGGAGTGTAATTTGTAATCACACTGTCAAAAATCAAAGAGCGTTTTAGCTGTTACTTTGATGGATTTGAGAAACTGAGAATAAGTTATTTATTTCCATATGTGTAGCTAAACAATAGTTTGCTAATACATTATTTGTAACGACTTGCTAAGCTGACATCTCTGTCTGGTACTATAATAGAATCAACACAGTAGCCACAACTTACTATAAAGCAGGTGTCATTTAGAGAAAGAGAAGAGCAATAGTAGGACTGAGAATGGTGATGAAGAAAGGAAACAAATAAAACACAAGGAGTAAATTAAGAGAGAAATGGCTGAGCCTTGTACTCACCACTCTGCACTGACTGTCTGCCTCCAGAAAGAACACCACTTGGCAGCATGCCAGTGGGCGTCAAGCCCTTAAGCGTCAACACATTTTCACTCTCCTCTCTGCACAGAAGACAGGCAGGCAAAAAAGGGTCATTACATTTTGCCGAACCTTGATCAGACTAGAAAAAAAAAACTTTATACCCGCTCTGACAAGATACATATGCTGAGTGCACATGGACGCACTCTTACCTACGTTCACACACCAATAAACAAAAAGTCTACCTGAGAACTGAGAACATTTTGGCCATTTTCCCGATAGCACGGATTTTGTTTTTGATGACCTCCTTGCGTTGTGCTGCTGCGTTGGCTGCAAAGAAATATGGTGACTGTCATTACAGGCTTCACATGCATGCACTAACAGCTGCACAAACCTTTACAAGGCATGAGAAATTGTCTTTAGCGTTTAACAGCACATAAATGCTGCAATACTAATATATATGCTCATATATATACTCACTTGCCAAAACATTAGTTACCCAAGTGAAAATGCATTCTAATATAACAGTCCTGCACTATATCTGAGCTTTGGGACTGTTATAATGTTCAGTTTATGTTGAAATTTCTTATTCTTTGATTACGAAAATGGTAATTCAACTGTATGATCATTTTGAAGGTTTAGTTTGTGGTGCTGTTAAACTGGCTTAAATGAAACACTAAAGTGTGTCTGTTCTTTAGCCCAGCACACTGACTACAATGGGTTGTCAAAATAATAGAAAACAACACAATTCAACAGTACTACAAACCACAGCCTCCAAAATGAAAACACAGTTGAATCAACTGCTCTCTCATTCATTCATTCATCTTCTGTAACCGCTTGTCCTGTGAAGGGTCGGAGGGGGTGCTGGAGCCAATCCCAGCACTATATGTTATAAAGAATATATGGGATACCATTATAGTAAGATGTTTTGCAGTATATAGTTAATAGAGGCCATTGTAATTCACCAGAAACAACTTCTTTGAAAGTTTAAAACTTTCAAAGAAATTTGGCACATGAAATTAAAATCCTTAATGTTGAATTATGTAGATGTGGGAGGAGTGTGCTATCACTACTTCACTGGCACTGACAGTAATGTAAATAGAAGCTTTGTTTTCCGTCTATAACTGAAATCACCCAGATGCCAAAACACGCATCTTCCGTTTGATTAACTAGTGTTTCTGAACAGCTGTGTGTGCAGATTTCATTGGTAGATGTAGTTTAGTGTACAGCGCGAGAACTGAACCCACAATGCGCCATGATAAATATATATAATGAATTATAAAATTATTGTTTACACGACATCTCACCATCAAAAATCTCATCTTCATCATTCATGAGTTCATCGTCAGAGCAGATGCTCAGCACATTCACCAGCATTTCTGTGACTGTGGGAAAAATAGTGCATGGGAAAGAGGTAATATTATTGAGCAATAAGCCATGGAGATAATAGATTAGGAAGTAGAAAGTATTCAAATAATTGAATACCCTTCTCTCCAACAAACGGCAGAGACCAGGTGAAGACATCCATGAAGTTGGGGAGCCAGTAGGGATGAGGTGAGCAGTTGAACTGTCGGATGTTCATGACATTATTTTCATATTTCAGTACAGCAGCTGTTGGGGAAGCAGAAGAGAAGAGAAAAGGAGGAGTCTTGTAAGTTATAAGTCTTAAGTCTTGTTGAAATGTAGATTACAGCATCCAGAGAATCATCGTTGCCTCAGACAAACTGAAGGATTAGAGATTTCCAGAGTCTGTGTGTGTGTGTGTGTGTGTGAGAGTCTGTGTTGTTCCTTCTTGACCATGAAGTGTACAGTGTGGTGCATTTCTTTAAAGTAAATTTTGTATGATTTAGCAGGAGGGTGCAGAATGCACCCAAATGAATACTCTCCTCACAAGTTCCTTTCTGCATGCAGGAGACTGTGTGGTGGCTGCTAAAAATGGGGGAAAAAAATGCAAAAGCTCTAGTCTACGTCCAGTGTTTGATTTGTCCTAGGCTACTGTAGAAACATGGCAGCACAACATGACTGCATCTTGCAGGTAGGGCTTGCTTCCAATAAACATATAAACATAACTGACCCTTTGTTGGTCTCCTGATTGGTCTGCTAACCACCAACCTGAGGGCTTCTACATTCGTTAAGTCCTGACCCCCTATGTTACTGTTGCTCGGCAAGAAATATCGATGTAGGGGTCCATTCCCATAGAAGAATATAAAGAACCTATAGACTTACTGTAGTTAGCACAGAAACTCATAATTGTTTATTGATTTATTCTACAAAAATGTGAAAAACAAATGTGGGTATAGTGGAGTAAATAACCATACTTAAAAACTGAAAACTGGTGAAAGAACATTAAGTCATCTTTCCAGTGTCTGCCAATGTTAATGTGGCTGCTAATTACTTAGACTTAGACTTAGATAAATTTTATTGATCCACATGGGGAATTGCTTGGTCACAGTAGCTTAGTAGCACATAAAGAAACACTGTTAAGAACCACAAGTAAAAGAAAGATTAAATAAAATAAAATATAAGTAAAATCTAGTAAAATAAAATACAAATAGTATCAGCAAAAAATGAACAGAACTAGCATATGTACAAATGTACATTGTACATTTGTACATGCACAAGATGAGATGGAGGAATACATATTATATACGTAGGAAGGATTAATAAGGTGCAATAGGGACCATTAACGTAAATAACATGGAGTTAATTTTTAGCTGTTTTTAGCCCATTGTACCTAGACTCTGTATTACAGGTTTTCAACCTTTTTCTATTGGAATGGCATTGCTATTGTTTTTCTAACCTAGAGACAGTAACATAGGAAGTCAGGACATGACAAAGAGTAAGAGCCCTCTGGTTTGTGGTTAGCAGACTAATCGGAAGGCCAGCAATGGGTCACTTAGGAATATTTGTTTCCACTTTTGCCAATAGGTTCCCATTGAACCTACAAACTGACAAGAGCGTGTAATGATGCATTGTATAGAGACAAAGTGCTTATATACGATAGCTAGCGTTGCAAAGGGGAGTCCTTTATTGGTGTATTCTGCAGAGGCACAAGTAAATCCAGTATCTTTAGAATATCACAGGAACTTGTGATGGCAATGATTAAATTATAACAAACTATAACTAACTGTCAAAGAATATCTACAATTTAAACAAATAATCACTGTTGTGGTTCAGTAAAATAAGCATGACTATGACTACGATTGTTGCCTATTTTTTTCTTATTCCATCTGACCTAAATAAACCTCGATTACTGAATAACCACAACCAGTGCATTTTAAACAGCTGCTCTGCAATTAATATACTTGTGTCAGAAATATTGAATATAATTTAACGTTTCTATCCTCAAAAGAAAAATGAGAAAAGTTGGACCTCACAAATATGTCCGTGAAGGTTCTCAGTCATCCAGGTCATGGTATATCCAAAAAAGGTTCAAAAAAGGCAACCTTTTTTTTTTGGGATACCTCACAAATATGTATTTGTACTGCTTTTTTCTTGCAGAGTCTATTGTGTGCTATAGCCTTATGCACAACAGTGTTTCATATATGTTCTCTTCCTTGACATTACACATTTCAGACAAGCAGAAAAAGAAAAAAATCAGATATTCAGCCACTAGATGGCCTAGCTGAGACCTGGGATTGCTGACACTGTTACATCAAGAGGGATAAAGCCACAAGGAGATAGTCAGCAATGCCGACAGTCCCTCCCACGCTCCCCATCTCCCATAGCCTATGGCAACCAAGACACAGATCTGAGAACACAAACAAACGGGGGCTCCCTGATGCATTCCTGTGCCTGCTCACAGCTAAATGCATTTATATTAACCCATACACTCCAGTTTGTGCTGTTTAAATCATTTTAATACAGATGAGTCCATAACAGTCATTTTATGAGATGTATGGCTGCTTTTCAACAGTTCTAAATGTCAAATTCCCCTTTAGTGATATAATGCGCTATTATATTATACCAGCCATATGGAAAAATTGACAAATTCCCTCCCAGATCTTGTTAGAAGGCCAGGGATACATTAATGGCATTGGAAAAAAAAAAGACGAATATCATTGCAACCTTCTTCAATACAAATGTCCATACCAATATTAGATATTACAATTAGCCCCATATTTTCACTCTCCAAACACAACAATTCATTGCTTTGATTGTTTTTGTAGATCTATCCAATTATTACTATCCATACAAAGATATTTTCTCAAGGTAACGTTAGCTATGGCTTCATATCATTCAGGCACATTTCTGTGATTCAAAAAACAAAAACAAAAAACAAAATAACACCACTATTACAGATGAAAGGCAAACTGAAACAAAGACATGTATAACATAAACCGATGAGCCAAGGAGATTTTCCTGACCTTTGTTGTTGTAAACATCCAAGTAGTTTGGTGCTGAGAAGATGGTAATGAGGGATGGGAATCCAGTGGTCTGACTTTTACGGTACATCCGGTAGCTTCAGGGTGGTCAGGTGGAGGCGAAGACAAAAATAAAAGCAGAGCTAGTTCTTATATATGGAAATATGAATCTGTTTTTGTTTGTGGGTCTTTTTAGGGGTGTTGCAGTAATAACATACCCGGCATCTTGTGCTTCATGCGCTCGGATGATTGATAATAGGTTATTGCTCTGCAGGAACTCGCATACAGCTGGATAACTAGAAAAGAAGAAATAAAAACTGGGTTTAGAGATATCACAGAAGATGTTTTGTCCTGTAACATATAAGGGTGGGGCTAGCAGCAAAGTGCAAGAGTACAAATCTTAGCTTAACTTTGACTGAAATAATAATTTCATGTACAGTTTCACTAACAAGAAGTGAAACTACAAAACTTTACTGCTCATAAATGTATTTATGAAAGCCTTGCTTAAGGTGATGCAAGGGTGTGAAAAACCACCCCAACAGCTACCTGTTGCAGTAGAAAATAAGCAAACCCAGTAAGTAGCAGTCAGAGCTTCCTGCCCCACAACTCTAACCTGACAGGAAATGTGCTTCAAATAAAATGAGAACTGCAAACTAGTTTAGACAGATAATCTGAATACGATGCCACACTTAAAGTTGCCATAAAATAGCTGTTCTGTATTCAAAGTACATCAAGTGCATATTTTGTAATAAGCCAATCTAGTAAGCAGACAGTGCTTTTCCTATGTAAATGCTGACAGAAACACATGCTGCAGGCTTTCTTTAAGTTGCCTTATTTTGCTTCCGTAAGACAATGATTTTAAAATGAAAGGCATCAATTTAACACCACCTCAATCTGTCACTTCCCTACAAAAGATCCTCTGTATTTCCTTTATTTATTCCCACTGCTGTATGACTAAAAATATATCCTTTAATCCATCAGTCGCATGCACCCACCTATTTACAAGTTACATTTTCTTTATTGGTATTCACTCTTTACTTGATATCCTGTCTCTGTCAGTGGAAATGTATTCGATACTTATTGATGAGGTCAAATGATAATGTGCCATAATGTGCATTTCACACACCAGCATTAACCTATTAGAGTTCAACAGGATGGATGTTGGTTTATTATTATGATAGTTTGCTCTAGAAGTTCACTTTCAATTTCAACCAACAATTTCAAATGGTTATGCAGTGAAAGACAAAAATACACTGTGAGTAATCTATTAGCACTGATTTCTAAAAGCCCAGCAGTCAGTGTAAACCTATAAACCACTGAGCCTGGCATTTATGATCATTGCAGTACCACTTTTGCCACTGTGAAGGACACCACCCAGGTTAATGTGAACATTCTATAATTTCTTATGAAATATCTAATTATTAACATACCCTAGTCATGTGAGATGTGAGCACCACCCATAAGTAAGAACCTAAACTCCTCACGAGTCCTGAAACCTCGTGTCTAGATGTCTTTCTTTTAACTTTGGTTTTTACATCTACCATGACCTGGTTGACTGAGAAACTAAGTGACCAATAATAACTGATAATGCGACCAAAAAATAATCAGTAAAGCATTGGCCAACAGATTAGAAACAGTCATATCCACACTCATCCACCCAGACCAAACAGGATTTATAAAAGACAGGCACTCATCCACAAACATGCGCAGACTATTCAGTCTCATCAGTTTATCACAAAGGAATCATCTTAACACCATAATTGGATCATTAGACGCAGAAAAAGCATTTGATAAAGTCAACTGGAGTTTCCTCCTTACCGGCATTAAAAAATTTGGTTTTGGGGAGTCGTTCACCCAATGGATTAAGATTCTGTACAACTCACCTTCAGCATCAGTAATAACAAATAATTATACATCACAGCACTTCATATTACAATGGGGCACGAGACAAGGATGTCCACTCTCTCCGCTACTATTCGCTATTTTCATTGAACCTCTTGCAGCTGCCATTCGTCAGGCCACAAACATTACAGGAATACAAACTCACCCTTCCCACCACAAAATCAGTTTATATGCAGATGACATCCTATTATATCTAACAGACCCCATAACTTCCCTTCCCAAAGCTATAAATATTATATCGTCATTCTCAAGAATCTCTGATTATTCTATAAACTGGTCAAAATCTAAAATCCTTCCAATCTGTCAGGAAGGCTGGAATTCTGCGACTAGAAAGCTCCCCTTGACAGTAACTTGTAACATCAGGTATCTTGGCATCAACGTTTCCACCAAGCTGCCAGAGTTGTTCTCCCTGAATTTCACACCACTACTAAAAAGTATAGAAGAAGATCTCACTCGCTGGAACAATCTACCCATTTCACTAATTGGAAGAATAGCAGCAGTAAAAATGTCCATTTTACCTAAAATAATAATAATAATCTTTTTGCAATGACCCCAGTCCAGCCCACATCTCAATGGTTTAATGCAGTAGACTCTGTCATAAATAAATTCACACAAAAAAACTGGAATCAAACTTTCCACCCTGCAGAAACCAAGAGACTATGGAGGATTGCTTGCCCCGACTTTCAAACTATATCACCTATCAAATCACCTACAATATATACCCAAATGGTTACAATATCCACAACTATCACAGCAACCCTGGGTAGACATAGAACAATACGACTGTCAAGAAGTATCAATATCAGATCTCCCCTTTCTTACACAATCAGTCAAAAAACACAACTGTTTCAAAAACCCATATATAGCAGTGACTCTGACAGCTTGGTGGAAATCCAACCAAATCTTAGGACATCCCATGTCCCCCAATAAACTCACTCCACTGTGGCACAATCCGGATTTCCAAATGACAAACAAGCCCTTAAGTTTTCAGTCATGGATAACAGCAGGAATAACACATTTGGAGCATATATTCGATTACAACACACTCATACCCCATGACATACTAAAACAACATTATAACATTGGCAATAACAGTTTCTTACAATATTCACAACTAAAAAGAGAAAATTAATATAATAAACAACACTCTGCAAATACCCCCATTGCTTAATCAAATAAAACTACTATCCACCCAGAAGAAAACATTTTCAAAAATATACAAACACCTAATACACATAGACAATAACCTCCCGCCAACCATAAAAGACTGGGAAAGGGACCTTGGAACCACCAACGATATCACAACCTGGATACACATTTACAATAACACCTTCTCAATGTCACAAAACTCCAAACTACAACTTATCCAATACAAAATTTTTGAGTGCAATTCACCCAAAACATATTATATAAAATGGGAATGGTAGAAAATAACATCCGTTTACACTGTACAACAAACACTATAGATGATTACTTTCACGCCATCTGGCTCTGCCCACCAATTCAGAAACTTTGGACAAACGTTATCAATACACTTTCGCTAGTTATAGGTCGCAGTATTCCAGCCTCCCCATCTATATGTCTGCTAGGAGACCTTTCGGTAGTTGAACCGCCACTGAAATATGAACAACCAATATTGATCGCTCTAACAGTTGATAAAAAGACCATCCTCCTAAACTGGAAGGACAGAACAAAAATCACAATATCTCAGTGGCTCCTCCTATTATCCAACCACATCTCAACAGAAAAACAAATAGCATTAAAAAACAATCAGAGTGACTCGTTTTATACATACTGGTCCCAACTCAAAAATATGTGCTTAGGTGTCTATAGTGTCCCGGATGTTCCCAAAAACCCAGCCAGCACCCCACAAAGGAATGACTGAGCTGTTTGTTGTTATTTCTGTTACGTTTTTTTTTTTTTTTTTTTTTAAACTGTTATTTATTGATTTATTTTTTTTATTTTATTTTTTCACATTCTCCTCCCTCTTTAAACAAAACTGTCTCAATAGGTAAAGGTTCTGTCAGTTGTGTTTTATTTCTTTCGAAAAAAATAAAAATAAATCCTTTTACACTGCTATACTAAACCGTCTATAATTCTTATCATTGAAAATATGATTTATGTTATTGTAATTAAGCAAAATATAATGTAACAGGTAGCAATGATTTCTTGTCATCCTCTCCCCTCTTTGTATACTGGTATTGCAATTTTTTTTTTTTTTTACGTATTTATTTATTTGATTTTCTTTATCTCTTTTTTTAATTATTATTATTATTTTTTTATATATATTTTCCACTCACCCACACAACACAACACGCACACAACTAGCAGTTTATCTTGTTCAATGTTCTGCACTGTTTTGTCCTTGTCCTGTTTTTCTTTATCAATAAAAAGAAATAAAAATTAAAATAAAAAGAATTTGTATGTCTGAAACAGAAAGATATTCCATTAACTTTAATAAACATAAAAATAGCATCAGCTTTGGAAAGCTTTTTAAATGTATACCAAACCTACCACAACATAGAGTAAATCCTCCCCAGCAACAATCCTTTCTCCCTCCACTTCCTTACAGTCACTGCCGTCCATGCTCCCATCAAACTTTCAGAAGTGTTTAAAATATTTAAGTGCTCAAAGGTTTGTGCCGGAAGAAAAACAAGGAGTCTACTGTGCCCAGAGCACCTGGCGAAAACCACCTTCCCCGTTTATCTAGGTCACATGGTCAACCTTTTTTTCGGTGGCCAATATATAAAATACACAGATGTCACACACTAACATAATTATGTTGTAAGTCTTTCCAGTATGGCTGACAGTGTACCCTAATAGACCTGCTACATGCTAGGTAAAAACGGCGCCAGTTTCTATTAAAAACACATCTACATTGCATTACTGCAGAAGCAGTAAGGGCATCCCTTTTAATAAAAAAATGAAGTTTGTCCAAGATTATTTTTGGTTTCACTGTACTAATTTATTTTTTCTCTGCTCCAACGCTATCTATTGATTACTGCAAGAGAACACAGTACACACGCAGTTGTTGCCTGCGGCTCACTTTCCTTCTCTCCCCTTTGTGAAAACACACAATAATGTGTCGGTGAGCCTGTGAGTGTGTGTGTGTGTGTGTGTGTGTGTGTGTGTGTGTGTGTGTGTGAGAGAGAGAGGGAAAGAGAGAGAAATCTGGCAAGTGAGTATGAGTGAAAGAGACAGAGAGAGATGGACATGCTGTTTTGTGAGTGTGAAACTGAGAGTTTTTTTTCCTTTCAGATAAGAAAATCCATCTGTCATGATGGGGGCCATCACATTCATTTATCCCAATATCAAAAAATGAATGTTAATAACCACTCAATCAGCGAGCTGAATTTTGTAATTACAACCACTGTGCAATAAACTAATTAGAAAAATGATTCTGTTAAGATGCAGTGCAGCCAGTATTAAGTGACAACAGACTTTTAATAGTCATACAACATTACTATTACACATTATTTGAAAGCATGTGCCTTAAGTAATGCTAGGCCCGCACATAAATAATATAGCTCACATATAAAAGCCTTATGCGAAAACTTAACTGGAGAATTTGTGATGAATATTTTATAGGCAGTAATGTCATTATTTCATCAGAAGAGTGGAAGGGTAATCAGTCCTCCATAATGCATCTGTTTGGTCATTGTTACAAATTTGAAGAGACATTTTTAATTTATGTCTAATTTATAAACAATTTCATAAATTCTCCTCAGCTCTGACAAACAAGCAGTTTTACTACTTGTGAAACGCTCAGTATTGATTTCAAGAAATCTGTGTTTAGGGAGGCAAATGCTGTCCACTGCAGTAGTGTGTGTGTTTGCGGTTCAGTCTTTGTCAGCTTTACTTAAATAACTGATTTGTATTTGATTGAAATTGTAATATCTTTTTTCCTCTCAACCTTCTGTATCTATGTTAGATTTTATTGCATGCCCCCCCTCCCAAAAAATCCCCAGGAGTACATGGTTCGCTGTGCTGCATTATACATGCTGTATGTTGGCAAAAGTCATAATGATGGAGAGGTTAGTTTGAGAATGAAGGCAGAACAAAGTCACAAGGAGATAGATGACAATTATAGCAGCATCCTCCACACATGTACAGAATAATCCTCACTGAGTTCCTGTCTCACAATGGATCACTACTGGTGACCATTCTGATCTGTCATTTGTCAAGCATGTGTTTTGCTTGTTTTTAATACTTAAGTGCTGCTGGCCGTCTTCCAAAGAATAAAATGCTGATTTTTCAACAACCACTGCTTCAGTTTGGTATTAAATCTACTGTTACTGCCATATACTTGAAGATTATCTAACAAGACACTTCCACAGCAATCAACATGTGTTGCTTTTATTGCTGCAAATATATCTCAGATGTCATATGTCAGATGTCAGATGGCTCTCAGAGAAGAGGAATTTTCAAATGAGCGGCACAAAAACGATGCAGCTTTGTTAAAACTAAAGTTTTCAACTTTCACCCTAAATGCCACTTAATCACGTCTCCTCACCACCACCTATTTCCACAACTCTCTTCCGTCTCTCAACAACGTTAGGACAGTGCCCACTGCTCCTTCTTTTGCATGCTCTGTCACCGGTTGAGTAGTTGTGTAACAAACCCATTCCTAATTTGTCATGCTATTTTATTTTATATTTTATTCTCTCTTCAACCAGCTAATCATTAGCCTGTAACAATCTGTTGTGTTAGTCAAAAAGAATACCTCCTATCAACCATTTTAACACAAGGAGGTATTATCTCCTAACCTACCTACTAACAGGCACAAACACTATCTATAAGCTTTAAGAATATCATTAAACTGATTTTATTTCAAGCATTAAACAATATTTCTGTTGTAAAGTTGGCCATTTTAACATGAGGATTGACCCACTTTTGGAGCCAGCCTAAAGTTGCCATCTTAGGAATTGCAATTGTTGGTACTACTACTGGAATCAGTAGTAGTACCAACAGGTCCAAGGGTTATTTTGCTATTTATGTTGCTCACAATACAAGATAAACAAAGTTAGATGCATTAAAGCGTCCAAGTAAAAAAGCAGTTTATGTATGAATAACAATCCAGAGAGCTTAAATTGTTGTAGGAAGAAAAAGAAACAGCTCACCTGTAGAAGTAGGAGCAACCTCGCACTGTGTTGTGGCTGAAATATTCCTGGGTTTTTTCATTGCCAAAGTCTTCCAGAGGATCGGACCACAGCAGGTCACACATGGGCCCAAACGCTGGTGGCTCCTTGAATCGATCCAACTTAACGTGCATAAATGTATGTTACACACACACACAGATAACTATACTGTATGTCTGGTAGTGCTGAGTGCTGGTCATTACCTTTTTGATGTCATCTAAAGTGTGTATTTCAGGTGAGAGTCCACCATGGACACACAGAAATTGTTGGTTCATGAGTGCAGCCAGCGGAAGGCAGTCAAATGCATCCATACATGAGTCATAAACCTGCTCTGAGTACTTGATTTTACCTAACAGAAGACAGAAGTGCAACAGAAATTAACATAACTTGGGAAGGGGTACTTTATCTTGTGCATGAATGTGATTTGCTGTTAACTCTGCGTTTTCAATATCTGACAAACGGTTCCGTCCTCTTTCGTACTGTCATACAGAATTAACTTCAAAACCAACAAACAGGTGCATTACCACCAAAAGTGCTTAAGGCTATGCATGACATTAGCAA
The DNA here is from genome assembly GCF_963514085.1 of Chelon labrosus. NCBI lineage: Eukaryota > Metazoa > Chordata > Actinopteri > Mugiliformes > Mugilidae > Chelon > Chelon labrosus. Next base: position 1,652,684 of record NC_140350.1, on the reverse strand, counting down.
AGATAAGAAGAGAAAAAAATAAAAACAATGTGCTAAACACTGAGAAGTACTCACATTCTTGTTTGAAGGTGAAATATTCTGTCAAATGTCTACATTCATGATTTCCACGAAGTAAAAATAGAGTCTTTGGATAGAGGATTTTCAGCGACCAAAGGTATAAAACACACTGTGAAAAACAAATACACAAAGAGTTACTGATGTGACAGTGAATATATGGACCTTTTTGCAGTTTGTGCCCCTGGTAGATGATATTCTCATGATCTTACCTCAATACTGAAGTAGCCACGGTCAACGTAGTCCCCAAGGAACAAGTACCGTGTTGTGGCTGGTGATCCTCCCACTTCAAAGAGCTTCATAAGATCAAAGAATTGCCCATGGATGTCCCCACAGACTGCAAAATGACAAGGACGTCAAAGAAGTCTAACTGAATATCTTTTTTCTGTTAGGGTTAGGGTTCATCTTAGTACTTCGCACATACTGTACATGTTAATATGAGTCTTTGCATGTTTGATGAGACAAAATACAATGTTAATTTTTTTTAAAAAAAATGTCCTGATAAAACCCTTGGACCTGTTGTAGCTTCTGAAACCACATACAGTCGTAAATATACTGCCATAAAACGAAACATGTAGAACGTGTGTTTCTTCTTCTTCTTTCTTTACACACAACAGTGACAGCAGTGTATGAGTACACTTAGATGTGTAAAATCTGCATTTGTAATAAGAGCAGGAGGATGTTGTGGCTGTAGCAAATAGCATACGTTGTACCAAAGCAAAAACACATTTCTAGGGTTTTTCCACTGGTTAGCTTTATAGTAAATGGCCTTGCTTTTATATAGCGCTTTTCTACCTATTGGTCCTCAAAGCACTTCACAGTCATGGACACATCTACCCATTCGCTCGCACACACACATTCACGCACCAGTGCCACACACTGGGAGCAACTGGGGGTTCAGTGTCTTGCTCAAGGACACTTCAGCATGTGGCCCATTCCAGGAATTGAACCACTAACTCTCTGGTTCTTGGACAACCCGCTCTACCTACTGAGCCACAGCCGGCCCGAATATACAAACAGACAAAGAGGGTTTCCTTTTTTTATATAAAGCATTCATTTTATTAGGTCTCTGTTTAAAGAATTCACACACTTCTGACAATCTTTTCGGTCATTTTCTAATGTGCTTGGTAGTGGGACGTTAAACATCTTCAAAGGAGAAGAGTTAAATATACACATTGTCTTTATTTTATCAATGGCTTAGTTTCAAATTACTTTAAAAAAAAATAGATGGCTTTTATCTTTAACAGTCAGCAAAGCAATAGAAGAGGCTTTAATATGTGAGTATTCCTGCATGTATTCCTGCAACAACAATATGTATTTTACCAGCATTCTTCTTCATATTCTGTAATTACAACAATTTATAAGGCAGTATTAAAAAAGTATTAAATGAATCAGAGAATATAAACTGTTGTGACCTTATCGGTTGTCATCTTACTGAGATATTTCTGTGGTCTTTGGCTGATAGGCCTCTGTCCTCTAGAGATGGGATTTATGGCTCTTTGACATGAGCTGGATCTTGTGACTCCGTTCCTTTAAAGAGCCGTTCAAAAGACTGGCTCATTTTGCTATTTGTTTGGTTTTAAGATGTCAGCCTGGGTGTAACTCATTTTATCAAGGAAGTAATCACTGGAATGACAAGGTAAGATCTGGATCAGAATCATTCAAACATTCAACAAACATCCCATCAATATATATTCTATTGGTGGGCTACCTGAGTTTGAATTATTCTGGAATATTGATTCTAGATTGATAGGTACTCTATTTATCCCGTGGGAAATTCAGTAAAGACCTTTGCACTGACTGGGAATCGACCTGGATCAACTGCTTGGAAGGTAGCTATACTCACCATTATAACGCTATAATATTCTGGCAACTATTACACTTGGTTTCACTGTTTTTGTCATCACAAATGTGCATCCAGATGCTGTTGCAATTTCTTTGACTCATTTTGTCTCTTTTAGTCGCCAGCCATTCACTTCAAATGAATCATGAACTCCCCTTTCTTGAGACCGCCACGTACTGAGGCACTAACTGAAGTAGTCCACACTGAAGGCAGTGTGGACTACTCAGATGACGTCATGCGATATTTTCATATCAAATAAGAACCACTACTCTACTCCTTCCCTTGTGCCTGTTCTCCTTCTTGTGTGTGCATCTGTGTGAACCACAGCAAAAAAAAAACAACAAAAAAAAACAGTGTTGAATACCGAAACTTCGATTCGGTTCCCAACGTTCATCTTAAAGAGCCTGTGAATAGATTCGGTTGATTCATGAACGTCACATCGCTACAGTCCTCTGCTTCTGAGAAATGAGGAGCTCTCACCTCAAAGAGGTAGTAAAGTCGCCAGCCTCTGGGGAGATATATACTTCTTCACTACTCCTAGTGAACACTATGGCTCTGGAGTGCAAACCTACATCTCATTTCCTCACTGCCTTCAATTTTTCATTATCATCTTTCTCTGTCTCCTTCTCTCCTACTCATCCTCCATCTCCTCTCGCTTTTCCGTCTCCCCTATCAGCTCCACAGTGGCCTTCGCCCACTCAAAGCTTAGAGCAATGTGAGTGGGAGACTGCCTGTGTGACTAAAGCAATCAAACACACACATGCACACATACATTACATACAAGCACACACAAAGAATGTGGAACGGTAGAACGTATGCATGTAAGTAAAGATTCACGTACAGTGACAGAGACATTCAAACACCACTCAGGCTCACAAAGATGCAATACAACTGTTCAAGCTCCCGTACACAATGCTGAGCTCACCATGCATATTTCATGCTTAAAACATAAAACCTCCATTTTCCTGATCGACATGAAGAACCTGAGACTTCGCTTCAATGTGCATTTCATCCATTTGTCACCTCTCTGTTTTGGCTGCTTACTTTCAGTTATGACAGTAAAGCTAATTAAATGCATAATTACATGTATATCTAATATCACACCATTTGTGACATTAAATATAGATGCCAAAGTAAGGAGACTGTAAGAATGTAGCCTTATAATGCACCAAATCAAATGGCCTACTTAGTGTCTTCCTTGAGATATATGGCCATACAATTGGGAAAGGAGTTGGTTTACTACAAATATATATTTATTTAACATAGCAACCACAGTTATAAAACTTTGAGCCACCTATTGTTCAAACTAGTGTTATTCCAGATTAGATTTGTGAATCAGAATTACTTAGTCAGAACACAACTGATATAATAAAGACTGAATAATTCTGCCATCAGAGGTAAAGCATCACAGCAGCATCACAAGATGTGGATAATTCTGCTATACTACAGTAAATATACAATATACATAGCATAGTATAACCTCACACAGCTGTTTATATTGTGTCTATATTACTTATATTATTTGCAGTAAAACAAATTACATTCACTTACTATATATGATTGTTTTCTCAGAGCATCCCACTTTGTGCATTAACACCTGTAATCACCATATGATTTACTAAAAGATACATTTCGTCAACTATATCCAACAAAGGTTCAAAAAAGGCAACTGGACTTGTAGAGTTTTTTCTCAAAAAACTCTACGAGTCCAGTTGCCTTTTTTGAACCTTTGTTGGATATACCATGACCTGGATGACTGAGAACCTTCACAGACATTTCGTCAACTAAACTATTATTTTAAAATGAAAAAGATATAATATAAAATATAACATTTATTATTGTATAATACTTTTTAGGCACCAGGACCCTGAAAAAAAATCCAAAAAAAGCTCCCAAACACTTTGTTTAACAGATTATCAAATAAAGGCACTAACTTTAGCTTGAAGTTGCTTTGTTACACATCTGGGAGACATTCATTTTTGAGTAATTTTTCTTTTCACTTTGTGGATATAAGTAGTCTGGAAGCTAACCCAAAATTCCCCCAACCACCACAGTGGAAAGTTGGTCTAGCCCTGTGGTGCATAGTGGCCACTGCAGTGGACAGCTACTAAAAAGTCATTTTTTCTTTAATGCAGTGGTTTCTACGGTGGAACTGCATATCAGCCTCTAGAGTGCTCTCTGCTGCCCTACTCCATTGAGGTCTATTCAGTGGTCAGTCGGTGGAACTGCAAGTAAACTTCCTCTGAATCCAAGGTGGCCGCTAAAGAGCCACCCGTGCCGACCACTGCTGGTATATCCTGTCAAAGCTTCTATTCTAGAAGAACCCCATAAGTAAAAAAATATGATGATATACAGTAACAGCTAAGGAAGCATATTATCCGTTTGGAATATTAAATTTTTACTTCCAATATGTAGAAAAATACGATTAACCATGTGTCCACTGAAGTGGACATCATGCATCACCCAGTATTTTTTTAACACAAGTCATGTAATTGCTTCACTGTTTCTTGTGACTGTTTTGGTTATAAGTCAGTGTATAACTGTTATATTTATAAGCTGTTCATTTAAAATATAATTTTTTGTGCAGATTAGCTGTAGTTTGTGTTACTATAATAATTATTTTATCATATTTTGTAGACTTCAAACGCAGCAAAGAATAAGGCAACCTACAGAATAGTTGCTGCATCCTGCCCCTCATCTTGACTATAGGCACCCTCACTTTCTGCATCTGGACTGTCTGTAATTAATTTTAACAATAAGTTCACAATGTTTTATGTTGAGTTCTCAGGTGCATGTAGTCCACTGGAGTGGACATCTCTGGAACTCTATGAATAAACCATATTTTTGGGATTTTTTTTTTCCTGATATTTGTTTTCATGTCCTGAGAAGAATAAAGACACTTCATAAAAAAATCTTGACAAAGGCTTTCATAATTCATGCATCAGAGGGCTAGAGATGCTCATTTGTACCCCAGCAAAGATCTGCCAGCCCAATCAAATTGTCTGAGGAGACTTTATGCGGTGAGGAACAGGAGAGTAGTCATATCTAGTCATATCTGAGCGCCGCTGAGTTTTTAAAAATACCTGAACAGTTTGGGATCTAGTGAATTTGGAGGCCAGGTCAACACCTTGTGCTATTCTTCATGTTTTTTGAGTTGTTCCTAAACCGATTTTGTTAGTGTGTCTGTGTCAGGCTGCATCCTGCTGGGGATGGCTGCTGCCAGTGTCATTGCTATGGGGTGGGGGTGCCTTGTCTGGTCTAGGTGGGTGGAACATGTCTAACATCCACATGAACGCCAGGTCCAAATGTTTACCAGCAGAACATTGCATTGTCACAAGATGGTCAATGTTATTTACTTCTCCTGTCAGTGATTTTAATGCTGATAGGTGTATATAAAAATGGCTGCATGTCACTTTAGTGAGCTTTAGTGAACTCTCGAGTCCTAGTACGTTGCATGCTGTCTTACTGCCATGGTTTACTGGGGCATTCATTAGACCTGTCCAGACATTAAAAAAAATAACTTTTACCATTCTTTCCTACTGTGAAAAATAAAAATATCTGTCATGAAAAACATCTATTCCTTTAACTGTAACACTGAATAATCTCTAAGTGTGTCATGCTGCAGGGTGGCTGTGGCTCAGTAGGTAGAGCGGGTTGTCCACGAACCAGAGGGTTAGCGGTTAGATCTTTACCATTAAGTCCCAAGTAAATATGTCTACGACGTTTGATACCTGTAACTGGGGCCTCGATGTCTAGTATAGTTTTTTCCTGGCGCAGGATAGCTGCTCCCTCATTGATGATTCGAAGTGCCACGGCTTCCTCTACACGACCCTCCTTGGTGAGGTGGGCCTTCAGGAGATCCACACGAGGTTTCCCTTCGCAGTCAAACACTTCCTTCATTGTAAGGCGGTGGCTCAATGGGAAGGGGACAGCTGAGGATAGAACACAAGCGCATAAAATCATTTGAGCACAGATGATATTTTCACTGTAACTATACCTACTGGTAATGTCATCAATAACACAAATTTATTTTTACCACCCTGGTAAGGTAGTATAGAAAGCAGCACTCAGGAGTGATACAAACAACATATCGTCAAGGAATTCATGCAGAAATCTTACATGAGAAACTCCATCCATGGTTTGCCTGCAGGCAGTGTTGTGCTGCTGTTGCTACATCCATCTTTTATATATATATATATATATATATATGTATATACACACATACAGCTGAATAGTCGAGTGGTTAGTGACGTGGACTACGGGAGGTCGGGGTTCGAATCCCGGTTGGGGCAAATATAATATATATAATGGCTGCCAGTGAGGGGAAAGTACAACTGCATCCAGTGAGGATCCTTGGGCAAGATCCTTAATGTACCTACCTCAGGAACATGAGGTAACGAACAGACAAATGACAGAGTCATACCGGCTCGGACGTCGCCCGGGTCAACAAGGTCCGTGTCAGGTGCAAGGGAACCAGGGCAACCTGAAAAATGGGCTACTGGAACAAGACATAGATGGACAAGGGCGGAAAACACGGAACTGTTGGAATGCTACTATATGAGCAACTCCAGAGAGAAGGGATACATGCAGTGAATGTGGGACCAATGGTCACTTCGAAAACCCACAATCAAGGCTAACAACGAAACAGCTGTTAGCCCAGTGTTCCAACGTCCGCAATCAAAAACTCCTATCACGACTAGAAATCAAAGAGATACAACAACAATGCTACAGCAAGGGGCGCCAGGATGACAGGTCAGCAGGGAGATTCCACCATCACCCCCACAATCAGAGATTGGGTACCAAGCCCCAACAAATACCAACAGCCTCAGTACAAGAGCTGCTGACCTGAGAATGAAGATCATGGCACAATTAGAAGTCTGGAACCCCCGACGAATACCGAAGCTGACTTGTAAAGTACCTTCAGAAAATCTGCTAGTGGATGTGATGCTGCACTAACAACAATACCTACGGGAACCATCACTGAGACCAATAAGCTGATACACAGTACAGCAACAGTAATCCTAGAAATGCTTGGCTACAAGATGGGCTCAAACCATGACAGACAGCATCCACCATGGAGAATACGGTTAGAGGCCAAGATAAGGGCAACACGGGTCTCAAAGAGAGGCAAGATGATCAGAACTGAAGGGGTTGACCTACCAGAGGGCAACATAGGTGATATCCAAGACAGCTACAAGTACCTTGGTATCCCACAGGCTAACAGAAACCACGAGGAAGCCGCAAGGAAGTCAACCACAACCAAATACTTCCAGAGAGTGAGGCAGGTCCTGAAAAGTCAGCTGAATGGCAGGAACAAGATCCAAGCCATCAACATGTACGCAATACCAGTCATCAGATACCCCGCTGGGATCATAAGCTGGCCAAAGGAGGAGATAGAAGCCACAGACATTAAGACAAGGAAGCTCCTCACAATGCATGGAGGGTTTCACCCCAAATCCAGCACCCTGAGACTGTACACTAAGCGGAAAGAGAGAGGTCGAGGACGAGTGAGCATCAAGGCCACTATCCAGGATGAAACATCAAAAATTAGAGTACATCAGAAAAATGGCCACAAAGGATGAACTGCTAAGTGAATGTCTCAGGCAACAGAAACCCGATAAGAGTGCAGAGGAAGAGGAGCAGGCAACCTGGAGGGACAAGCCCCTACATGGCATGTACCACCGCCAAATTGAAGAAGTTGCTGATATCAAGACCTACCAATGGCTGGAAAAGGCTGGACTCAGAGACAGCACAGAGGCACTGATCATGGCAGCACAAGATAAGGCCCTAGGTACAAGAGCCATAGAGGCCAAGATCTACAAGAGTAGATCAGACCCAAGGTGCAGACTATGCAAAGATGCCCCTGAGACAGTCCAGCACATAATAGCAGGGTGTAAGATGCTAGCCGGGTCAGCGTACATGGAGAGACACAACCAAGTGGCTGGAATAGTGTACAGGAACATCTGTACCCAGTATGGAATAGATGTACCCAAATCCCAATGGGCCGCACCACAGAAGGTGGCAGAGAACAACAGGGCCAAGGTGCTGTGGGACTTCAGCTTCCAGACTGACAAACAGGTCAGCTAACCTAGTGGTGGTAGACAAAGAGCAGAAGAAGGCGGTGGTGATAGATGTGGCACCCCCATCCCATAGCAATGACGCTCCTTGATGACAGCAGCTAACCCACCAGGATGCAGCCTGACACAGGAACACACAGAAAAATGGTTTAGGAACAACTTAAAAAAAACAGCACAAGGTGTTGACCTGGCCTCCCAAACTGATCAAGTATCTGTGGGATGCACTGGAACAAGCCTGATCCACAGAGGCCCCTCCCCTCAACCTATAGGACCCAAAGGCCATCCATTAACCACGTTCTGTTGCCAGACAGAACATGGGAAGACACAAGGAAAAGCACTAGCATAATAAAAAGATAAGACCATTTGTAATTTAAACAGTTTACATTGGCCTAGTTTCAAATTCCAATGAAAAGACAATATATTACTATTCACACCCGTCTATCTATCTATCTAGATATCTAGATATCTAGATATCTATCTATCTATCTATCTATCTATCTACAAACACCAAAGAAGTACCATTTAACAGTTATTCCAGTACAGATATGTGGCTACTTGCTAAGTATTTTCTGAGAGCAGGATAAAACATCCAAGGGCTCTATTCACCCAGCACTCTCCCTGGATTGCCAAAGCCTGCGGTCATTAAAATGCACCAGTCATCTACCCAACAGACAGCCTGTGAAACTGTGAAATCCAACCAGAGATCATTACTTCTGTGGCAGCAAAGGTTAGTCAGATTAGATATTAGATTAGATTCAGTGCGGATCTCTGTGTGCTGTGACTACCAGCTTTTAAGGCCCATGTATTGACATTAATCTACAGATCATCTGGCTTAACACAGAAAACTCTTTCTAAGTGTCTGAGCTGTAAATAATTCACATGGAAAGAAAAATAAGTCAAATGAAGCCCTGTTGCGGCACTCATTAGGAAAGCTAGATCCATACACACTCATATATGTATGTACACATATCACAAGCCATAAGCATTAGTATGTTCTGAAGTAAGGCGGACACTTGCCAGATTTGTGCAATAAAGTTTTCTGAATCTGAATCTGAATCTAAAGTGACCATGATCAGCATGCTCTTTAATAATGAATGCTTGACCAGAGAAATCTTAAAAGTCAACGCTCCTTGGATAATGAGGCAAGCCCCGGCGAGTGAATTTAATGGGACTAACATTTTCCAAAATGTGCAGTGTGTATCTGTGATGGCGATGTGTGCTTTGACACTTCATCATCAAGTACAAACTGCACAGTCAGAATAGGGAGGAAGTGAATGGGCCCATGAGGTATAGCAACACAGATTGAACTAAATTTGCCAAAATGCAATGTAGGATATCGAACAAATGTATGTAGAGGGATGAAAACATGGCATACGTATGTTGAAATACATTGATGTAGAAGATTAATGATATAGGCACTCTTTTCACAGTCTTTTAGCTAATGTTAACAGTAAAGGACATTACACTTAGGATTTTTAGACAGAATGGAGCAACAAAGGAATGAAACATTCTAATAACTAAGAAATAAAAATAGAATCCAGATTCTGAACCAATGATCTCCTGCAACACATTTCACATAGACACACATATACTGACACACATATACTGACACACACACACACACACACACATATATATACATATATATAAATATATAAATGTATGTGTGTGTGGGGTGTGTGTGTGTATGATATACAGTAATTGTACAGTGGAGAGATGAAACACTGACTTCTGCTCGGCAGAGTTGAACTATGAAATACTGTATGTTGCCGAGCAACAGCAGCAGCAGCAGCTGACTGTTGGAGTACAACCAGTACCACCACAGAAAACTGCAATTTGCATTGGAGGTTTGCGTAATGCTCATAACAGTAGACGCGGCAGATTTTCATATCACTCTTAGCGGCATAGGTATGAGGTTGTGACGTTTGTATGCCGAAGCAAATTTTTGTAAGGTGTAAAAAATAAGGTGCGTGCTAGGTTTTTGTTGCTAATTAGCAACCCTGGATGGCTTCATCTGATTGGACAAACTGGACAGTGTCTATTTATAAGTGGTTCAATGAACAGACCGAGCAACTCCCTTTGTTAAACCGCTTCCTCCACATCTCCACCTGCTATGTATGACATTTAGGGAGTTACTGTATATTTATATGCTCTGCCAAGAAGAGTTAAAACATGCAAGAGAAAAGAGAACCAGTGAGAAATGTGCTGTGGTTTAAGTTAGAGCTATGTACACAGGGGATAAATATAGATTGGAGTAGAATGTAGTGTGAGTGCTTGGTTGTTTGCAACATCCACCATACACAGCAGCTGCAGGAAATGTCAGTCTCAGCACCAAACTTGCAACAGTCCTGGTAGCTTCCTTTGATCACCTGATGGATGCATGACTGAGTTTCCTTTTTTTCTTCAACCTTTTGGGGATTGTAAAGAAATACTTTGGAAACACAAGAATAGAGGAACAGATAAAAGTAACAGTCGTATGTCTGTCAATCAGTAATGAATGATTTTAGGATATTAAGACCATCTGAAAAAGGAGACAAATAAGGATTTAGGAGAAGAGATCATCTATTTTCCATAGCCCGGAGCTAGGTGAATAGCAAAAATAGATGCTACTCTGAGCGTTTCAAACTCCTAAATCTTAAGTGTTACATGAGCATGTTACAAAAGCAAAAACCTGAGTCAGAATTCTTGGCTGCGCTGCATTTGCTGATATAAACCTTCTGTTTGACATATTTTTGAATCTCTGTATGTCACTAAAGCTTTGCCAAGAAACAACACAATAGGTTTGTCTTGGTTGTGCTCAAACAAATAATAGCAACTTCTTTCTTTCATTGCAGACATATTTGCTGTAATAGTGCAGAAACTAGAAGGCTCTGTTAATAAAATAAAATAAAATAAAATAAAATACAGTATTAGCAGAGAATAGAGAAAGTATTGGCAGTGTCCCTGGTGTCCCTGGTCTGTGATATCACACTGATGCTCCTCTATATGCGATTGAAGTAAAAGCGCACTCGGAAGGAATCTTCTAATGTTCTAACAACATATAAGGGTTCAGGCCTGTCTATCTAATTATTAAGTAAAGCTTAATCAATTGGAACAGTCAACAGAGGGAGTACACTGGCTGTGCCTGCAGTCATTGTCAACAACTCTGGAGCCTAAAAGACAAAGTTGTTAATGCTGACTAAGCTGCCATTATGGTAATATACTGTGAATATATTCAGGCACAGAACTGTCTGTGAGCTGATCCATCCTCAAAATCAGCAGGGCTGACTGAGTTATGGCAACTGTGAGCACTTCATCATCCAACATCGATCCATCTACTGATCCAGCGTTTGGATTTCCTTATAGACTTTTTTTCTTCCTAATCAGCTTAAAACATGACTCACTGTTGGTAAAATATATCCCCATTAAATGTCAATTCCATGCCGTCTTCCTCTTCTGCTGGCCCTGTCAAAGCTCGTGAAATCCTGCTGCATCACTGCCCCAGCTTCTACCACAAGCTCGGCAATTCAGCTGTTTTTTTTTTTTGTTTGTTTTTTTTTTTTCTTCAACTCGTTCCATGCCAGAACCAAAGTCAAAGGCATACTCTGTTTGTATATATATCTATCTATCTATATATAGAGATAGATAGATATAGAGAGATATATATGCAACGAGGCCTGAGAAAGTTATAAATATATATATCTTGTTACACCGCTGCTGCTGCTGCTGCAGCTGCTGCCCCTGTGCTCGCTCTTCGTGTGGGCTTTGCAGCAAAGAAACCCGAATTGTTGATCAACATCAAAGCTTCAGTTGCCCACTACCATCACCGTGAGCACAACTTGATGGCCGCACGTACACCATTAATGCACGACAACATAATAAAAAAGGGCCACGTTCTGGTAAAGCGCAGGGAGCTAACCACTTGAGATGTTATGTAATACAGCCATAACCAAACGGAAAATGTGGGGTAACTTACATTTCACCACACGATCGGTGGGGTTTAAGACGATGTCAGCGTTAGACATCTTCATGGACAGTCGCTGTCTCCGAGGCTGAAGCGTTTTCTCTCCCCTTGCTCTAGTGCTTTAGGATGTGCTCTCAGTGGTTGCTGTCGAAATGCGACTGATGCTGTGGCATCACTTAGACGATGCGCCCCCTCCGTGCGTCGGTGCTGCGCCGGGTAGGACTGCTGCTCCCCAGGCAGGGATGGATGCTGGCTGCTGGATGCTGTAGGAGCTGCGTCTGCTGTGCTAAGCTGTTAATGTGGGGGAGGATGCGCAGAGAGGAAGAGGGAGAGAGAGAGAGAGAGAGAGAGAGAGAGAGAGAGACATGCACCCATGGCGGTGGTAGGGAACTCCCACGCAAATGTTTCACGGGACTGCCTGATGCTGCCATCAGATGGAGGCTAAGAAAGGGTTGCCCCCACGCACGCAAGACGCGCCGTGTTTCGGTATTCTCAAAATTTTGTTACGCCCGGTGATGATGAGTGTGGTACCTCTGTATAAAACATCGTTAACATTCATACCAACGAGAAAGATTGGTTTTGATTGCCCCCGCCCGCATGAGTATTAGATGGCTGGATTGCTTTTTGCACTGTTGGCAGAGAAATTTCACTTGGTGGCGACAAACCATCAGGCTTAACGCAAACTATAATCATGTTGTAAAACTCAGTAGAAACTGACTTTTCATCCTTGCCACTGTAAGGTTATTGCCTCACTGCTCCTATATTGACAGCCATGAATACCAGTATCTTGTCAGAACTCAACCTAACACATGTGATCTGATGAGGTTTGACAGAAACTGTAATCATTTATTTATTTTTTATTTTTTTAATGATGGGTTTATAGTTGGTAAACTTATTGGTTTATGGGTTTATAAAATATCAGAGCCACAGTTTGATTCAGTATCAATAAAATCACACTGTATTTCCTACGAACACCCAGTAACCATTTGCTTGGCTTTATACTCAGTCCTTTAGAAAAATATAATATATTAATATTGACACATGCAGTATGTCCACGTAAGTTTGGACACCAGCACATTTATTTCTGTTATTTTAGATGTTTATGAAAGCATATATCTATCTATCTACACCAGTCAGGCATAACATTATGACCACCTTCCTAATATTGTGTAGGTCTCCCTTGTGCCTCCAAAACAGTTGTGACTCATCAGAGAATGGACATGGGCCTTTGGAGAGAGTCCTGTGGTGTCTGGCAACACAGTGTTGTTACTGGGGGCCTTTGGGTCCTTTGGATTGAGGGGAGGGGGCTCTGTGGATCATCCCACAGATACTTGATCAGTTTGGGATATAGTGAATTTGGAGGCCAGGTCAACACCTTGTGCTGTTCTTCATGTCCTACTGGGGATGGCTGCTGCCATCAAGGAGTGTCATTGCTATGGGGTGGGGGTTCCTGGTCTGGTCTAGGAGAGTGGTACATGTCTAAGTAACTTCCACATGAATGAAGGTCCAAACGTTTTCCAGCAGCACATTGTATTGTCACAAGGTGGTCAATGTTATTTACTTCTCCTGTTAGTGGTTTTAATGTTGTGGCTGATCGTTGTACAGTTATATCATGAATATGTGCTTACAGTACAATAATTGTAACATGAGCTTAAATACCAAAAGAAACAATAAATAAATAACACACACACACACACGCACACACACACACATATTGAAACCAGATGTTTACATACACTGTGTTAAAAGACACATAAACATTTTTTCCTCACTGTCTGAAGTTAAATCAGACTAAACCTCTCCTGTTTAGGTCAGTTAGGATTACTAAAATTATTTCTATTTGCTAAATGCCACAATAATGAGAGAGAGAATTTCTAAGATAATTTTTTATTACTTTCTTCAAAGTCAGAAGTTTACATACACAAAGATTACTATGTCTTTAAACAATGAAGGAAAGCCCTGTTGATGGTGTCATGGCTTTGGAAGCTGATAGGTTAACAGACAATCTGAGTTAATTGGAGGCACACCTGTGGATGTATTTTAAGGCTACACCTCAAACACACTGCTTCCTTGTTTGACATCATGGGAAAATCAAAAGAAATCATCCAAGATATCAGGAAGAGAACTCTGGTGCTCCACAAGACTGGTTCATCCTTGGGTACAATTTCCAGATGCTTGAAGGCACCACGTTTATCTGTTCAAACAATTATACGCAATTATAGACACCATGGGAATTTCCAGCCATCATACCGCTCAGGAAGGAGACGGGTTCTGTGTCCCAGAGATGAGTGTGTTTTGGTCCGAAACGTGCGAATCAACCCCAGAACAAAAGCTAAAGACTTTGTCAAGATGATGGCTGAAGCTGGTAAGAGAGTGTCATTCTCCACAGTGAAATGAGTCCTGTACCGACATGGACTGAAAGGCCACTCAGCGAGGAAGAAGCCATTACTCCAAAAGCAACATAAAAAAGCCAGATTACAGTTTGCAAATACACACAGGGACAAAGACCTTAATTTTTGGAGACATGTCCTGTGGTCTGATGAAACTAAAGTGGAACTGTTTGACCATAATGACCATCGTCACATTTGGAGGAAAAAGGGGGAAGCTTGTAAGCCTGAGAACACCGTCCTAACTGTGAAGTATGGGGGTGGTAGCATCATGTTGTGGGGCTGTTTTGCCGCAGGAGGGACTGGTGCACTTCATAAAATAGACAGCATCATGAGGAAAGAACATTATGTGGAAATATTGAAGCAACATCTCAAGACATCAGCCAGGAAGTTAAAGCTTGGGCCCAAATGGGTCTTCCAAATGGACAATGACCCTAAGCATACCACCAAAGTAGTTACAAAGTGGCTTAAGGACAACAAAATCAATGTTTTGGAGTGGCCATCACAAAGCCCCTATCTCAATCCCATAGAAAATTTGTGGGCAGATCTGAAAAGGCGTGTGCGAGCGAGGTGGCCTGCAACCCTGACTCAGTTACACAAGTTCTGTCAAGAGGAATGGACCAGAATTCCAGCAGACTATTGCGAGAAGTTTGTGGAAGGATACCCAAAACGTTTGACCCAAGTCATACAGTTTAAAGGCAATGCTACCAAATACTAAGGAAATGTATGTAAACTTCTGACTTTGAAGAAAGTACTAAAAAATTCTCTAAGAAATTCTCCCTATCATTATTGTGGCATTTAGCAAATAGAAATAATTTTGGTAATCCTAACTAACCTAAAACAGGAGAGGTTTGGTCTGATTTAACTTCAGACAGTGAGAAAAAAAGGTTTATGTGTCTTTTAACACAGTGTATGTAAACATCTGGTTTCAACTGTATATATATATATATATATATATAATAGAGTAGCCTGTGTAGGAAATAACTCTTCTTAAAAAAACTAAGTGAATAAAATTCAATTTCAATTCAATTCAATTCAATTTTATTTATATAGCGTCAATAACAATACAAATCGTCTCAAGACGCTTTACAAAAACCCGGCCTGAAACCCCCAGAGCAAGCCTGAAGGTGACGGTGGCAAGGAAAAACTCCCTTTTACCAGGAAGAAACCTTGAGCAGAACCCAGCTCATATGGAGGGACCCATCTGCCTAAGGCCAGCCGGGTACAGACAGAAGAAAGAGAGAAGAGAACAGCAAGATAAACATACATCTGTCATAGATACACATATCTGACTAAAGCGTACATGTGGAATCTTATGATACAAACTTATGATGTTACATGACAGTTTGAAAATGTAAGAGGAATCATAGGGAGGTCGGAGAATTGTTCATTCAGGTAGGAGTGGATAACTGCAGGATTCCATGAAGACTGGGCAGGCTGATGAGACCACGACAACAGATGTAGTATAGAGCTCCACAGGAAACACAGAATTGCATGACTAGTAGTATATAGGAAATTAGAGGGCAAGAGCTCTGTGCCAGAGAAAAGAAAGTGGAGGATGCGAGAGAGGAGAGCAAAGAAAGGAGGACATGTGTTTGGTGCATCGTCCCCCAGCAGCCTAGGCCTATAGCAGCATAACTAAGGGATGGTTTAGTCCAGCCCTAACTATAAGCTTGATCAAAAAGGAAAGTCTTAAGCCTGACCTTAAAAATAGAGAGAGTGTCTGCCTCCCGAACCCAAACTGGGAGCTGGTTCCACAGGAGAGGAGCCTGATAGCTGAAAGCTCTGCCTCCTATTCTACTTTTTGAAATTCTAGGAACCACAAGTAGGCCTGCACTTTCAGACCGAAGTGATCTGTTGGGATGATATGGTACAATGAGGTCTTTAAGATACGATGGAGCTAGGCCTTTAAGGGCCTTGTATGTAAGGAAGAGGATTTTAAATTCTATTCTAGACTTTAAAGGGAGCCAATGAAGAGAAGCTAAAACTGGAGTAATATGATCTCTCTTGCTAATTCCTGTCAATGCTCTTGCTGCGGCATTTTGAATCAATTGGAGGCTTTTTAAAGAGCTATTTGGACAGCCAGACAGTAATGAGTTACAGTAATCCAGTCTGGACGACACAAATGCATGAACTAGTTTTTCAGCATCACTCTGAGACAGGATATTCCTAATTTTGACGATATTACGCAGGTGAAAGAAGGCAGTCCTGGTCACTTGCTTTATGTGACATTTAAAGGACATATCTTCGTCAAATATAACACCAAGGTTTTTCACAGTAGTAGTGGAGGCCAAGGCAATGCCATCCAAAGAAACCACGTGATTAGATAATGAATCTCTGAGATGCTTAGGACCAAATACAATAACTTCTGTTTTGTCTGAGTTTAAGAGTAGGAAATTACAGGTCATCCAAGACTTTATGTCTTTAAGGCATGCTTGGAGTTTAACCAGCTGATTAGTTTCATCTGGTTTCATAGATAAATATAGCTGGGTGTCGTCTGCATAGCAATGGAAGTTTATGCCATGTTTTCTAATAATCTTGCCTAATGGCAACATGTATAATGTGAAGAGTATTGGTCCTAGCACAGAACCCTGAGGAACTCCGTAACTTACTTTTGTATAAGTAGAGGAATCATTGTTGACATGAACAAACTGGAATCTGTCAGACAGATAGGATTCAAACCAGTCTAATGCAGTTCCTTTAATCTTGATCTCACTTTCAAGTCTCTGTAGTAAAATATTATGATCAATAGTGTCAAATGCAGCACTAAGATCTAGCAGAACAAGTATAGAGACAAGTCCACTGTCTGAAGCCATGAGGAGATCATTGGTAACTTTAACCAGAGCTGTTTCTGTACTGTGATGAACTCTAAAACCTGACTGAAACTCTTCAAACAGACCATTCCTGTTTAAGTGGTCACACAACTGATTAGCAATAACTTTTTCTAGAATTTTGGAAATAAAAGGAAGGTTGGAGATTGGTCTATAGTTGGCTAAAACATCTGGATCTAGAGTGGCTTTCTTGAGTAAGGGCTTAATTACAGCAATCTTAAAAGACTGAGGCACATATCCTGTTAATAAAGATACATTTATCTGGTTCAATATGGAGGTGTTAATTAATGGAAAAACTTCTTGGAGCAATTTAGTTGGGATTGGATCTAGAAGACAGGTTGATGGTTTAGATGCTGTAATTGTTGAAGAGAGCTCAAGAAGATCTACTGGGGAGAAGGATTCCAGGTATTGATAAGGTCTTACAGAAATTTCTAATGTCACTGTGCTTACATCTATGACAGCTGTTGGAAGGATGCCTTGAATGTTTTCTCTAATGCCAACGATTTTCTTAGTAAAGAAGCTGATGAAGTCATTACTACTGAGGGCTAAAGGAATAGATGGCTCAACAGAGCTGTGGCTCTTTGTCAGCCTGGCTACAGTGCTGAAAAGAAATCTGGGGTTGTTCTTGTTTTCTTCTATTAATGATGAATAATATGCTGTTCTAACACTACTGAGAGCTTTTTTATAAGTTGTTAAACTATCTTTCCAGCCTATGTGAGCTTCTTCAGAATTTGTGGAATGCCAAATTCTTTCTAGCTTTCGGACTGCCTGTTTTGAACAGCGCAACTGTGAATTATACCAGGGAGCTAGCCTCCTCCGATTCATGACTTTCTTTTTCAGAGGAGCAACTAAGTTTAGAGTTGAACTAAGCGATGCTGCAGTGCCATCGACAAAATAATCTATTAGTGCAGGAGTTAAATTGTGGTTGCTGTCGTCCACATCATTGGCACATGGCACTGGGGTAAATAGAGAAGGAATTAATTCTTTATATCTAGTTACAGCATCATCAGATAAACATCTACTGTAATGAAATGTCTTTTCAGTTCCTGTGTAATCCATTATTGTAAATTCAAAAGTTATGAGGAAATGATCAGACAAAAGAGGGTTATGAGTAAATACTGTTAAACCTTCAGTTTATATGCCATATGTTAGGACAAGATCTAAGGTGTGATTAAAACTGTGAGTTGATCCATTTACATTCTGAGAAAAGCCAATTGAATCTAATAATGATGTAAATGAGGAGCTAAGGCTGTCACTGACAACATCAACATGGATGTTAAAGTCACCTACTATACAATGAGTATCTATAAGCCAACACCACATCATTGGTCTCAACACACTCTTCCTGTTGCCACCCATGAGACAAACTGTACCTTGTTTATCTATTCTCAGAACCTATCCCCATGCTTGATCTAATGAGCTTTTACACATCCTTTATTTCTCCTCTTTTGTTCGTTGTCATACCGCAGCAAATGGGAGACATGATATTTAATGAAATCAGATATCTATTTATGTCTCAGTCATTTCAGAATTTGAAATCAATTTGATTTTAAATGTCAATACTTTTAAGTCCTGTGCTGTGGCATTAGGAATGATAAGTACACCCAAGCCCTGGCAAATATTCAGTCTAACTATTTTAATAAATATGTTTATTAAATAAACAGCCAGTAGAGGCAGGAGACATTCATTCTGTGCTCTTGTCTTTTTAACAGATATACAGGCTTACTGTTACTTACTCTCCAGATTTTTAATTTTTAATTTTTTAAACCAAGTCTTTTATCTTTTTCTCGTATCTTTTAGTGTCATTTAGTTGTAGTTTGAATGCTTTTGATGTCTGTTATGTATTTTTAACCCTGTTTTACTTGTACGGTGACCTTGGGTGTTTTGAAAGGCGCCTATAAATAAAATGTATTATTATTATTATTAGATATTTATGGCAGAAAAAAAAGATACATAACTGCATTTTCATGACTAATTCATGTCACAACCAGTTTCTTGTTATGTTGTTATTTATAACCAGCCCTTAAAAAATTAGATTAGATTAGCAATAATGCTTGGATGTTCATCAACAGATCAACAGATGTTACATCTGTTAAATGCACCACAGAATCAGAGAAAAACACATATTTATCTTTTGGGTTTGTTTGTTTTTCACATAACAGGACTGTGCACACAAAAGTCTATGTATGGTAAACACTGTACAAGAATGAAAAAAAAATACAAAGAACAAGCAAACGTAAGAATATTTTTCTTTGCATTACATGTGTACCCCTTTCATTAAACACTTTTTTGTCTCCACGGTATATTTCACGGCAAACCAGTCACTGTGTGTGTGGTCCTTAATTCTTTTCCTCATTATTTTATTTTTCATATAAAAATCAGATGATCTACTTCCTTTTATGACTGGATCAGAATTATATAATCGTGCATCCGTATTGACACTACTGCCTATTTGCAACAGGATAGTAGGTCTGACACATGAGAATGACTTGCCTTATTGCTTTTGTTGACTTTTCATATTCACCACTGCTCCAGGCAGTAAACGCTTTGATCACACTGCTTCTCTTGTTAACAGTTCTGAAAAGGCCTGAGAAAGTGTTTTCTGGTCATCCTTGTTCATGCCATCCACTACGTTAAATTAAATGGGTTTGACCTAGTTGCGTGGGTGCGTGCACATACATGTGACACAGGGATCACTGACCTGAAGAGATGTTCATCATACGGATTCAGAAAAAAATTTGGTTAACACCACATATAATGGTGTTAATCTATTGCAGGCCTTTGTCACTGCTGTGTTCAGATTTCATCACGGATGTTCTATTTTAGAGGCACACTCAACAAACAGAAGAAAATAGATCTCAATGGTTACACACAGCTGGGAAGAAACCAGAATAAAGATGCAAACTGTCTGCAAAGGTTTTTATTGAACATACCCTTGGCAATTGGCAGTGGAGCAGCAGAACAGTTGGTTTTGGTATTTGGGAGCTTTGATTTTTGGGAGACTGAAAAACAGACTCATGTCTGGCAGTGCAAAAACCGTAATGTTCACCATAACTCTGAGTATAGCTTTATCACAGTGTGTCTGCCTGACTCTGATGTAGTTACATTAATTGAAGAACTGTCTTTCAGATTCCCTTTGCCATGGTAAATGCTCACTTTTTTTATCTGCAGTTTCAAGATGGGTTACTTAGTGCACACAAAAAATAATGGAAAATGTTTCGTAGCGCAACAATTCTTACTCTTACTTTAGATTTATTTATAAGGCCACTTTCCAGATACCTTCTGTGACGTCTTGCCACTAGATGGGGCTCTAACCTTGATTTTAACTTGAGCTGCAGGAACACCTGGTCTGCTGGAACAGCTACATGAGTAGCAGTGTTTGCTACTTTCTATTATTCTATTATTATGATGACTTGAGAAGGCAGTGATACCACCTATTTAGTGGTGCAAGCTAAGTTGTTGCTGTGCTTTGGTCATATTTGTCCTTACATCATCAAATGAGACAACAGATGAGGCCTAGAATGTAATTAGGATGAGTAATAAATCTCTAGAAATTGAACCAGTGTTGCTCATCAGGCTGTGAGTATCTGCAGCCATGAGGCTTGAACAAGGTGTGACAGACTCATAACACCTCAGAGACTCAATGGATGGCAGAGGGTTGAATACCATGTGCATGATTTGTCCTTGAAGTTGTCAATATTACTGGGGCAGATAAACCAAAGAGTGCTGATGGAAGTCAAGAGAAACTATACTGGAGTTAGTGCAACTGCTCCTGACCAAAATAAACTATATTATGTATTCAATTCAATTCAATTCAATTTTATTTATATAGCGTCAATAACAATACAAATCGTCTCAAGACGCTTTACAAAACCCGGCCTGAAACCCTCAGAGCAAGCCTGAAGGCGACGGTGGCAAGGAAAAACTCCCTTTTAACAGGAAGAAACCTTGAACAGAACCCAGCTCATATGGAGGGACCCATCTGCCTAAGGCCAGCCGGGTACAGACAGAAGAAAGAGAGAAGAGAACAGCAAAGAGAGAAGAGAAGAGAACAGCAAGATAAACATACATCTGTCATAGATACACATATCTGACTAAAGCATACATGTGGAATCTTATGATACAAACTGATGATGTTACATGACAGTTTGAAAATGTAAGAGGAATCATAGGCAGGTTGGAGAATTGTTCATTCAGGTAGGAGTGGATAACTGCAGGATTCCATGAAGACTGGGCAGGCTGATGAGACCACGACAACAGATGTAGTATAGAGCTCCACAGGAAACACACAACTCCAGGCCAGAGATACTCAATTTGTATTATACACAAAAAAAGACTGAATGCCAATTCTGCATAATATTAAACTTTCTTCTGGTCCTCCATTGTAGAACATTTCTATAGTGGCAGTGACCTGTTGGCAGCCATATTTGCTGACCCCTCCTTCAAAATATTGTTTTTGCTGGCATGTTGTCCTGGAACAATGGAAGGAGAAAATGGCACTACAAAAGAACATACTCCAACATTATAGACTGTCGCTTATCCAGCTGTATTTTCCCCTCATAATAATTTGCTCAGCTGTTTACTTGCAGACACGTCACCTTCACAGGCAGTTTGTTAAAACACAAATCATGTTGAATGCATTTTCATTACATTACATGAAAAATGTCTTACTTTATTAATATTATAAGTTCACTAAGATATTAAAGAATAAATGTATCACCCTTTCTTGTCATGACACTCTGACAACCAAAGTTAATTAACCCCATGCTTTGTTTAATCAATTTTGAAACCTGGTGTTGCCCATAACGGACTCACAATTTAAACTTCCTTACTTCATGATTAACTAATTGGTATTTAGCTCATATTCTATAAACCTGAACTCCATGTCTTGTGTTTCTAAAGATTATGGATTCTATAATTTTGTTCAAGAACTACTATAATTTCAGTTTATTGCCAAGAAGTACATGAGTATATTGAGACTGCTGTCATTTGTTTAACCATGGAGCTAGCTTGGAGGCTAGCTTGGAGGCGTTTAGTCGTTTAGCTTAGCTTAACTTAGCTTAGCTTAGTTTAGTTTAGCATGAAGATTAAATGCAAGAAGAAATGAGAAAGGAAAATCTCAAACATGGTTTACCACAAAGCATAAAAATATACCTCGCTGGAGCTCTAAAGCTCGCTAATTAAAACTGAAATATAAAAGCATCACGTGGTTATACGAGGAGTTAGGTGTTCCAAGTCTTTCTCTCCAGTCACTTCATGGCATCCCCAGTGTCAGCCCCAGGCCTGCTGAAGCTAAATGCAGGGATAAAGAGCAGACTGAAACAGATTCTTGAACACCAATAAAGTGTAAAATAAATAAATAAAATCAAAATAACTGATTACACAAGGTTTACTTTTTTTTGTCTTTTAACAGTTGCATGCTTGAGTTTGATCAACAATTCAAAATATTTGTATTTCTTGAGAGGTTGTAAAAAGAAAAATACTCTTTTCCAACAGATGGTTTGATTTGGTGACAGATGATCAATGGTATTCAACATCACCTGGAATCAAAGCACATGAGAAGACAAGTTTGGTGCTTTTGTGTTTGCCAGTGGATGTCATGCTTCATGCATGTTTAGGTTTGGGTTAATGTTTTTTAACTGGGATTGTGTTACTAACTGATGCGATGGCCTGGTGACTTTTATTTATGTGGATACAGGATAGAGGTTAAGGAATGCATGTCTCTGTTTTTGCTGCTGTACAGTGAGAGAACATTTGTAACCAGGGAGAATCGGTGATCATAGAACCAGGACCAGAAAAGTAGGATGCCATGTTACAGTTATTAACTGGAGAGTTTGGACTGCAACATTCCTCAATACTGAAGAAAGCTAATGTTCATATCTCACTCTGCTACCTTCATCCCTTGCGTACCTCTTTTTGGGCCATCTTCAGGGGCTTTCCTGTGGTGCTGGTCACGTGTGCAGCTGGGGATGGAGGCTATGCAACGCTAGTCTTCCTCCTCAGCTCAGGAAAGTACCCTGCGTCCCTCTGCAGAACGAAAACAATAAAGAGCTGAGTGTGGCTGCAGCCTCCGGGGTTCAGTGCACCCCACCAGAACATGTCCAAGAGTCACAGCTTGCTGCTCCCTCCTGCCCATCTACCCATGCATGACTCTCCTTCTCTGTCATGTTTTCTCTCTTTGACCCTCTTTTCAACCTATGAAAGGCACGTATGGAAGAGACAGACGACTTTGGAAGGTTAAAAGGAAGAACACATACAATGCAACATAAAAACAAAATGTGAAAGTGTAACTACACTGAGATTGTCTAAAACCCTCAATGGAAACATAAAGAACATGTAACAATTTAATCATCAAGGTCCCCCAAATTAGTTTAAAAAAAAGAGAGACATACATGAAGCGTTCAAATTAAAGAAAAAAAAAACATATTCTGAGAGTTGCATATGAACCTAATCTAAATAGTCTCATATTCAGACATTTTCACTTGGCCTTGCTTTTATATAGTGCTTTTCTACCTATTGGTACTCAAAGTGCTTTACAGTCACAGACACATCTACCCATTCGTTCACACAAGCACTCACACACCAGTGCCACGCACTGGGAGCAACTGGGGGTTCAGTGTCTTGCTCATGGACACTTCAGCATGTGGCACATTCCGGGGATCAAACCGCTAACTCTCTGGTTCGTGGACAACCCGCTCTACCTACTGAGCCACAGCCGCCCCAGATCCGCTGTTGTTGTTATTGATACCTTTGCATAATGTCCACTTTCCTTTCCTTCACGGTCACAGTCGAGACGAGAGCCTCAGGCCACCTTGAAATGTTCTAATCACTGAAAAACTATTCTAATGAGAATTTAATGACCATCACTTCCCAGCCCAGTGACATGTACTGTATATTTCTACAAAACAGATGTAGACATGATTGGTTTATTACAGTTAGTTTCCCTATTTTTTTGACCCCCACTTACCATCTCATTAAGATATATTTATGTTGCCACATTACCAAGAAAGGACATTTGTTGGACCGAACTAAAGTGTGTCTTTAATGAGATTTGTTCAGTACTTGATAAGAACTCTGCATCCTGTGAAGTGTCTACTGTATATTTTAAATAAGCAAAAGTGGAACATATTAATGTAACTTTCCAGACCACTGATCTTTTTTTCCCTTTAAAGGGTTTTCTTCTATCCTTCGATCACACCGAGGTATTACAGTGCTATGGTGGCTAACTTGTGCCAGTCCCTTCCTGGATGTGATGATGTCAGCACAGCTGGGTGGTGATTTCATAGGGAACACAAATATGTTCAACAGCCAGAATAGGCAATGCAGTGGAAGCAAACTCTTAGTTTCCTTTGCTTAAGAGGGGAAGCTGTGTCATACCCCACACACATTTTACTAAATATTTTCTGAATACATTTTGGGTAAAATTTGAGTTATAAATTTAGTCCCAAATCCAATGAGACACACACTCTTTTATACTGATTCATGACATTTATAAACTCATCATTTCTCTTTATTGTAAAAATAAATACATTTTAATTAATAAACACGTTTCATTTCTTTCAACATTGGTCATAATAACTTCAGCAAAAACACTAACATAAAACGTCTTAATGGAACCACTGGAAATAACTGAATTTACAGCCAGGTTTTTCTAGCTCTTTCTGACTGATGAGATTATTTTCACAAGTTTCCAGTTCAAAGTCTTCTTATCTTGAAATCAGTAGTGTTGAAACCGCACAATCTTCAACAAAGTTTTCATTTTTAAAGCTCCTACACATCAAAATCACTTGTCTGTGACACATTTAGTTGGAGTGCGTCTGGAACACCGACCCCGTGCGTAATTACGCATAATGCGACTTTTTGACTTTCGTATTTACGAAGTGAGTGTCATGTTTATGAGAAGCCGAGCGTTATTTGTTTGCAGCATGGTTGGTTGGCTACGGGCAGAGTTGGTTGAACACCCCCTCCTTTCTCTTGCTCTTTCTCTCGCTCCCTCTCTTCAGCTGCCGCGATATTTTCCAGCTCTGGAGCCTCAACCGCACAGCTCGATCGATTCGCATTGATTGTCCCTGACGAGCTGCTCCACTTTCTAGCCAATGTCAGCCAGTCTGCGATCGGGAAGGAGAGAAATGAAGGAAAATCTCTGCCGCCCTGGCGGTGTCATTTCCACACACTTGGGTTGGCCGCCTGCCAACAGACAGGACAGTCGAAAGAGGTGGAGTGGACTCCGGAGCTGAGCGAGAGGAGGAGCCGGCAGAGATGAGGCTGATATCTGTCAGCTTTTCATAACCCCTGCTCTCCAAATGAACCGACGGGTGAACTGAGTTCATCCACGTTTACTCTCCGCCGCACTGCGTCCCACTTCCCAAAGATCCCATGTGTTATATAAACGCACACAGATAGCTACATGCAGCCTTTCAAGTCAAAACACAGGCAGTTTGTGTCGCGTAAACAAGCATTATAATAAATAGTATAATATATTAATAACTTGTAATATCACTCATGTGGTATCACAATTTCATGGTATCATCCAAAGGCACTGCCAGTAATCAGGCAGGTAGTGAACCTATATATATTTTCTCTCAGTCCATATTTTATTTTGAAGGAGCAGGTCTGAGCCCAGCTGTCCTGACATCAGACTGAACCGTGCTCTCGGTTTGTTATCGCCTCAGCGGAAACGCGCACGCCACAGAAAAAGTCCAGTTCGGTTTTTCCGCGAAGCTCCAAAAATCTATGAAATGTGTTTGCATGTTCCTCTCTGCAAGCGGGGATGTAGAGGTGGGATTGCAAGGACCGAGAAAGCTCGGGGAACCCACGCGTTCAGCCTCTGAGAAAGTACGCTTTACCAGACAAATAACTGACGGTGATCTTTTTTTCTTTTTCTTTTCACATTTGTCATTAACAGACAGGCAACTCTGTAGGATTGTGTGGTTCGGGGAAGAAGCTTTTTTCTCCCCCTGCCCCTTTCTTTTTTTTTTTTTTTGTCACCATTCTGCACGGCAGGCTGAGAAACGGACCGCTCGGACTGTGGGAGCCCTCCCCTCTTCTCGGATCTGCTTTGGTAGGTGCGAATAAAAACGGGCCCGTGTTTGCAAATATGCAGATACATGGAAGAGGAGGGAGGAGGGGTTGGATGGGGGGGGACATACTTTGTTGAAGTCTGCCGAAAGTTGGGATGTCATCTTCTTATAGGATCAAGTTATAGCGGGGTGAACCAGGGTGCTTCTGTACGCTGAAATGTGCGACTGCGGACCATATGTTGGTATCGCATATAGGCAACTGTTCTCGTAGATAGTCCAGACAAAAAGACAGCTATTTTCATCTACTGACTCTTAAAATCACATATTGATCCGCCGATGACGGGACATTGACGCTTTAGCATCGTGCGAGAATAACCGATGCAGTTTATAAGCTGCTCTCAGAATTTAAAGAACAATCTTCATTTGTCTTTATTTAATAACGGATCGGCGCACCAAGTCCGATGGTTTATTGTAAATCAGCTGTTAATGGTGCGCGCTAAACTTGGCGCTTCCATAATGACATAAGACAGAGCCTCTTTCTTTTCCCCTTTAACTGAAACTTTTATTTACCTATTGCTAACAGATATTGAACTGATTCTACACTCACATAATTTAAATGATTTAAGATTGATTTAAGGTGTTTTTTTAGTCACATGTTCTTTTAATCGCTCTTAATATCGTTTCTTTCTCCACCATTAGAAAGTTCCCAGGTAGCTTTCATCGCGCTACCCATTTTACAGCCAACCCCCTCCCCTGCAATCCGCCACCGGTAACGCAGCTCCAAGTGCTCCATATGTTTGTGAATAATTTGGAGCCACAATGTGCGCGGTGTGGTTGTATTTTCCCTCCATAACTTTATGGGTGCATAGCCTAATTAGGGAGAATAAGACGCAGCAGGTTATGGACAATGGATGAAGCCTTGAGTCTAATTATTGTCACCAGGCTTTCTAACTTACTCTGCGTTTGTGCGTGCGTCCGTGTGCACGAGTCAGTCGATGGGAGGTGGGAGGAACGGAGAATGTGCTGCTCGGCGTAGACAGTACAGGGTCCGCAGACAATTGAAGAGGGGGGAGAGAGAGGGAGAGAGAGAGAGAGAGAGGTGTGTGTGTGTGTTGGGGGGGGGGGGGGGGGGACTACGTTTTGCATCGTCTGAACTAATGCATTAAGTCTCCCCTAGTCTCTAGAGGTGTAGTCAGGTGCTCCGGAGTTTGTGACGGATTCAAGAGATTCATAACCATGCCGGAAATCAGACAACATGTTTTCCCCACCTCCATTAAAAAAAATAAAAAAAAGATGACTGCGATAACCTGGCACCTGCGCATGCACTGACGTCAGTGAGGGAAAGTTATTCAAGTGTTCAGACCTATCCTGCCCAGAAATGGACACATGCACTAGATGGTTTAATGCAGGATCAGTGAGAAATGTTTTGTCAAATTTTACACAACTGATGCCCAACTAGTCTGAAAGAGGGCACGTGATCTATGATTTCAGGATATTAAACGCGAGAGTCGTGCGGAGTAATACACGTGGTACCAAATCCCAGATTCATCTTGGCTATTCTGATGTTTAGAAAACAAAGGGAGAGATAAACACATATTGGTCCAAGGATGCATTTCTCCTTATTGATCAAACTAGAAGACTAAACCATTCATGCATCAGTCAGCTGTCACACACTTGCATTAAGATACGAAATTGGCGGTCCGATCACGTAAAAGACAGGTGTGAACACCCTCATGATGGATTGAGATCGCATTTGAGAGATCCGATCTCTGACCACATTTGGATGTGGTCTGGGTCGTATGTGTCTGCATTCTTTTGGTAGTGTGAACGCAATGCGTCCTGAGTCACATTAAAGATTCTATACTCAACAGGGGTGCCCCTGCATCAGTTGAGTTTTGCCTCATTCGTTTGATAAAACACATACATAATATCTGGACTATCCAATTGCAAGTTATGTACGTGTGTTCAGACCTGGCATTAACATGCGTCTCCAGATCCGATCTCAGTTTCGCGCTCTGGGCGCAATATTTTAACAGCTACTGTCTCTAGTGGATCTCTACCGCTGCGGCCAGAACAGGGATCAGCGCTGTTTTGTGTGTGTCATGACTTAAGCACACACGTTAAGTTAGTATTTATTGATCTCCACACTGATATTAGTTAGACCTGCACAAACCTCAGATTATAACTCCAACCCTCGAAGTTTCCATACGCACCGTAATCCCCTGTAATAAAGGTAAATAAAGACATGGTGGTTGAGGAAAAACTTAACCACACGCGGCTCCTTATACTTCAACATGACCGCATCAGTATTTAACACAGCCTCACATTCGTGTACTCATGTTAAATACTTTTATTTCTAAATTCTTACTTAGATTTATTTTTTAGTTAGTTGACATCTACATGGACATAATACTATAAAGGCTCTCATTACCAATGAACAGACATCACTTATAATAGCGGTCGTATGTTTTTTTTTTTTCTAAATCAATGAGGCAAAACTCCGCTGACGCAGGAGCACCCCTGTTGAGTATAGGCAGTCTTTAATGCGACCCAGAACGCATTGCGTTCACACTACCAAAGGAATGTGGACGCATGCGACCCAGACGACCTCCACATTTGACCAGATAACATTGGCCGAAATTGAAACTTTTTTGGATCCTTGCACAGCATCTGCTACAAAATCAAAGAAATCAGATTAAAAATGTCTATTTAGTGTAAGGAGCCAGTTTCAAGTTATAACAAGCTGACATGTGTGAACGTAAAACGAACAGTTCATGTCCTATCGGGCATCACAGCGCTGACAACAATAAACAGTGGCATGGTTGTTAGGAAGCACTCATCCCTTTTCAGTGCAGTGAATGTCAGCGCTACTAAAGCTGAAATTAACATGATTCACAGTTAATTTCAGTGTTTTTCCAAACTAACTTATTTTTTTTTAATGCGACATTCATAGCCCAAACCTCTGGCATTTATGTGGGCCTTTCAATGATTTTAGAGAGCTTTGACACAGTGTTATGACCAACTTTGTATTGGGTGTGAAAATACAAAGCTGCAGTACAATACATTGCACATTTGTGCAATATGGCCTAAAAGAAGTTGTTTAGAATTTTTTGGAAATATGCTTATTTCTTTTCTTACCAAGAGCAATGAAAAGATTAGTAAATCACATGTCTATTAGTCATCCGCCTCTCGCCCCATGACAGCTGGGATAGGCTCCAGCAGACCCCCGCGACCCTTAACAGGAATAAGCGGGTACAGAAGATGAATGAATGAATGAACATGTCTATTAGTATAAGTAAGTAGTTAGTTCTAAAAAGTCAATTTGTCACTTTATTGATGGTTTATATGTCTTGATCATCGCCTGTAACTTTATGAACCGCTGCCTGGCAACAGCAATTTGTTGTGTTTTACAGCAAATAGGATTATAACGTGTTAATTAGTGAGGTTAAGATGTGTCAGCAGGTGACAGGCTAGTCTTTATGCCAACCTAACCACCCCTTGACCCTCATATTTAGCACACAGACATGAGAGTGATATCAATATTCTCTCAGCAAAAAAAAAAAAGCAAATGCACTTATTTCATGATATATTTAATTTGGCTGTCTAACTCAGGTCACTGATACTGAGCTGCAAGTTTAATGCAAATTATTAGATATAAATAAGAAAAAAACTTTATTTGTCCCACAATGGGGAAATTGCAGAAACAAAACAAACCTATACCAGGCCGGTGGGGAAATATTCTCAGTCAGCACGGTCAAGCAGTAGCAAATAGCAAAAACAGAATTTCTCCTTGCAGTATTGCACAGAGCAGAAAATCTGGATAAATACACCAAATCTGAGCCTTATCTGGGTGGAAAACTGTGTGAATTGTGAACACACGCTCATGTATGAGCTATTAATTAATCCAAATCAACCTTTACACTAATTAATACCCATATACCATCACATTATGTGACATTATGCAACAGTATGAAAGTTCAAATCAGCAGATCAGAAGCCTTTGAGAGTGTGCACAGAATGAGCTGACATCTGATGTAACAAAACAGGCTGCTGTCAAGATTTTCACCGGTTGTCTTTATTTAATGTTCAACATTTATAACCGCGTGTTACTTCTCCAACCTAGTCAGAACTGAAGAACATATAAAACAATATTGATCATTTTACTTTCCTTAAAGTGACAAAAAACATTAAAGATCAGGACCAGTTTAGTCTGTAATGATGACCAAGCATCAAAGAAACTGTTCAAAAAATCACGCTATTACACAGTTGTCCTGCTGCAGTTTGAATTTACTTTACCAAGAGGCCACCAATTATTTTGCGGGTGCTTTGATTGCAGGTTCTCGGGATGCACCAGTGCACCACAATCTCCAGCTGAGCCCGCTGGTCAATCTGAAAAAGGCGCGTTGGACCGCATTGATCATGTGGACCATTTATATCCAGATCTTCATCCCTGCCCACTAATCCCGTGCAACATGTTGTGTGCAGATAGGTTGACAAGAAAAGCTCGGGGAAATATCAGAAGACAGCTGATGGTTACTCTTATTTGAATGCTGGAGCAGCTTGAGGTGGGAGAAATGTGGCTCTTGTCAGGTTTAATATGCGACTACTAATTACAGCGCTCTTGTGGGCCAATTCACAGAAACCTGTGGTTTAAGGCTTTAATATGAACCACTGCATTAAGTCTGCAACATCACAGTGAGATTGAGTGAACATGCTTAAACAAGAAAACAGCACCAGTTATCTGGCTTCAGGAGAATGACATCGTCGCTCTAAGTAGAAGACGGTTCACATGAGGACAGTCAACCTTTTCTGTAAATGATGTGGTAAGGGATTGCAAAGCGCAGAAAGTGGAGGAGGGTGATGAGGCAAAGGCTGTATGGCATGTTTAGAGTTCATGATGATGGAAGGAGTGTGACTGCTAGGGTAGTGATTTGGAAGGCAGATGCAAAACACACAGCAGAGGAGAATGAGCGTGAGGTGGATATCACCTGCTTTCATTTCTGCTGTGTGGTATGTATTGAGATTTTGCACATTTGTAAAACAACAAGACATCTTTTACAAAAGTGTCTGCATAACAGTTTTAGTAATAAATAATGTGTTTTATCTTAGGGCAGCTGTTTTCCATTATGCTTTAATTCTGCTTCTATGACTTCGCATTTTGCTGATTATTCTTCCATAAATTTACATCATTTAACAATAAAACTGTGAAGGGAAAATTGATAGCTCATGCTTGTCAAACTGATGGTTTGGCTAAATAAATAAAACCAAAAATCACAGCCGTTTGTCATATAATCAATATTTTACTGAAGAAACAAGTGTGCCACTGCATTATCGTCATGATGTAGGTGTTGGGGCTGACGCAAAGCGAGTCAGAAATATCCCTGAGAAACTGTGGTGGAAATATGTCATTTTTACTTGACAGATTTTTTTTTAACAGCGTCATCAGCAGGCCAGCTGTTGGAGGCGGGCAGGATAATGGTGGCCCAGGTGAATGTTTACAGCCGATCGAAGTCGTATTTTTTAAACAGTTTTTCGTGAGCTGCGATTGTCAACTCTGTCACTTTTTGTCTGACTTGAGATCTCATTCATTGTAACTGCATTGCGCATTGTTGAAGCACTCAGATGAGCAGGATATTATCTTAGGCTGTGATTAAAGAAACGTTTTTATTCTACAAGTTGCTATTCAGATTTAGTTTTCCTAATGTCACTTAAGTTCAGTTGAGACCAATATTAAATTCTCACTGAAAGATCCATGACTGGCCGCTAAAAAATTTTTTTTGGTTCACCATTCCATAAAACCACAAACCTCCCGTGTATCACTCTGATGATTTCCAGTGCTGTTCACACACAACTGAGCAGAGATGCTGTTACATGCTTTTGGGAAACCGGACCCTGGTCAGTGCTGTAGTGGGAGAATCTGAAACTATGGGGCTGAGGGGCTGCAGAGCTGGCTCTGGTTCGCTGGCGCCACATCCCCCTGAGCTGGTGAGAATGTGGGGGCTGTGCTCTTGCCTTTGAAGCTTTACCTCCCACTAATTCTGGCCTTCCAATTTCCACACACTGCAGAGACCCCCCCCCCCCCCCCCAACCCCCATCCTCTTCCCCTCCCTTTCCCTTTGTTTCCCTTATAAGGACTTGCCCGGCCATTTCCTCAGCTTTTCTGTGGGAGGTGGTGTGCTTGTTTGTGAACACGGACAGGTCAGGAGAGTAGTAGCATAGTTTTTCTTTTCAAAGCAGTCGCGGGGATCTAAACGCCACTAGACACATCTCCATCCACTCAGGAGTCTACTGCCACCATCCCAATGAACCCTCCTCAAATCCCTCACCACTCCATGTTGCCAAATATTATTCCTCCACAGGGTTAGTCTTAAAAACTTAAGAAAAGGAAGGAAAATACAACTGACAGACAAACTAAAAGAATGACAGTAAATCAAATTTCTAGGCTTTTGTCCAGATTTTTAGCAGCTTCACAGAGTGCTATGTGAGAAGGGACACATATTTATTTTCTCTCATATTGTATTATACAGTCAGATCAATGAGAATGTAATTGTTTGTCAATAAATGCCACATTTTCTTATGTGACTAAACTGCAGTCAGGTCAATACAACTTATTTGCATTCATGCCATATCTGGTTAGTCTCAAAAGGGAGTTCTACTGGTTGAAATGAGAAATCACAGAGAGATTCACGAATGACGAACGTAAAAGTATAAAATAATGACAAATCACAACTGGGTTGCATCTACTATACTATAGCCCTTCGTACACAAAATATTGATTGGTCAAATAGGTCTATAAAATTTTACCTTGGCACCGTTTGAACTTGGATGTGGAATTTTATTCTGTCATTGTATTGGATGGTTTTACATGACTTTTAAATCTGCCTGTTTCATGATGTTTCATTCGACTACACAGTGGGGAAAGCGCAGGTGTATTAATGTTTGGATAATGGATGGCTCAGTTCCATTAGGTGTCTCGGTAAGCTATGACAGTGAAACAACATGCACAAAAGCAGAATCCCACCCAGCCACAATGTAGCCGTCATTATTACACCTGTGCTTTCCCTACTGTCACAACTCTAAAGGCTGCTGTGCGAAAGGTTTACCGGTTTTTCCAACAGTGACTGCAAATATTGCATTTGTTTGTGAAAATTCTGTCCATAAAATCTCTTACGTTAGCTTGAAATACAAATGCATATGCATATATGTATCTGGAGACCTAATAGTCTATGAAGTCACAAGTACCGCTTAGTTAAGCCATGTTTATCTCCAGTAAAACTTTAAATTTATTTAGACTTTCAGTTTTAAGTCATTTTTTTATATATATGATCATTTACATTATTTGTTAAACTCATTACATTGGTAGCTATGAGCATCACTAACTCAAAATTAGCATCAAAATGAGTGTGCTAACTAGCTACAGGTATTGAAAGAGTAGGCAAACTGAATTTTCATTTCCAGATTTAATTGATTTGTTTACATAATTTTACACTATTAGACAGACCCAGGATGTTGGATTTGTCTGCTAATTTAGGGACTGATCTTGTTTGTTAGTTTCCTCC
The DNA here is from genome assembly GCF_963514085.1 of Chelon labrosus. NCBI lineage: Eukaryota > Metazoa > Chordata > Actinopteri > Mugiliformes > Mugilidae > Chelon > Chelon labrosus. Next base: position 1,618,970 of record NC_140350.1, on the reverse strand, counting down.
AGGCGTCATAACTTAATATCTTCAAAGTGCCTATTTACATGCAGCTTATAAAATTATAACCGTAACACAAAGTGATCATTTAAAAGTCACCCAAATCTGCAGCTCTCCTTGACGTAGTGGAGGTTTCTATCAAGCTTCCGCTCACTGTCTTGCAGTCTCGTCTGTAGTGTCACTCTATGGCTTCATTCTTCGTATGCTGATGATGTCAATTTCGGCCACACAAAGCAGCTGTTTAGCAAAAACTCTCATCGTACACCACCCGCTCAGCACCAGATGGCAGGGAAACACACTTGGCGACGAGCTGGTGAACAGTGGAGAAAAACACTGAGGGAATAGTGGGCTTACGCTCGCCAGGTAACCAGACACATGAGCAAATGATCCTAGTGCTGCAGTGGAAAATAAATTGTTGGTCAACAAATGGCTCCTAAACTGCCAAAATAAATAAGTTATGGTACTTGATTTAGTTTTTATTTGTGTTTTGGTGAAGTGATCATTAATATGTAATATACACACTTCTCTCCCTGTGTTAAGTTTCCAGATGGCCCATGGAAGACTGTGGATGAGGGCTGAGTTGTAGTGGGGGCAGAAGGCTTCGGGGCCTGCCTGTCGTCGACTGGCTGATTGGTCCAGAGAGGTGAGGTACCACTCTCACCGGGCCACGGAACGGACCGAGAAAAGGTCCCACCCGGCTCCCCTTTCCACCCTCACCCCCAACCCAGGCACGTACGCACTGGACCATGTCTAGCGGGCTGTCGGAGGGGGGCCAGACAGAGGACCTGGAGCGGAGTAGCTGCAAACAGGACTCTCCTGTTATAGAGCGCAGGAACCGCAGTGGCATCATCAGTGAGCCCCTCAGTAAGAGCCTTAAGAACTCCCGTACCCTCTCCCAGTATACAGCAGTCTCCTCTGCAACCACCAATGGACACACAGACAATAGCGAGACTAAGAGCCACTCGGCCAAGCCTCAGCCACCCCCGCAGCCGCAGCCCACTGTCTCCGCACTGACAGCAGCCAAGTTGGACCGAACCCTAGAGCAGGTTCTGGAAGGACAGAATGGCCTGCTGCACTTTGCTCAGGCAGCAGCACTGTTAAAGCGAGCCGGTATGGAGCACATGCTCCTGCCTGGGGGCATGGGAGTGGGAGTTGGCGTTGGAGACGCAGGCTCGGGGGCTAGCGACTTGGAGGGTACGTCTGTCACGGACGCCGTAGGTGGTCCTGTTGACTTCCCATATGGAGTAGGGGGTGGCTTCCCTTTCAACCCGGGGCTTTTCATCATGACGCCGGCTGGAGTGTTTCTGGCGGACAGCGCACTACACATGGCTGGCCTGGCCGAGTACCCAGCGCAGAGCGAGCTGGCCTCTGCTATCAACTCCGGTAAAAAGAAGCGAAAACGTTGCGGAATGTGCCCACCTTGCCGGCGGCGGATTAACTGCGAGCAATGCAGCAGCTGCCGGAATCGCAAAACAGGCCACCAGATCTGCAAGTTTCGCAAATGTGAGGAACTGAAGAAGAAGCCCTCTGCTGCTCTGGAGGTAAGAGGGTGGTGTTTATGAAGTGCCATTGCTTTGGGGTTCAGCTCTAAACACTGACTTTTATGTGTCTAAGTGAGAAACTAGTTGCACATTTATAATAACAGTATCTAACATTTGGAGTTCATCCACAGCAAAGAACTACAAAATTATTTAAAAAATACCAGAGAGAGAGGCAGACGTAACGAACAAATTTCAAATTCACGGTTCACGATTCACGATTCAGATTCATAGTACAAAGAATGTATTTTGGCTCATACCTGAATGTCCTTTACCTTTACGGAAAGTAGTACAGGAAGGCTTTTTAGTGGGGTGATTGCTCCGCATGCCGGAAAATGACAGGTGGTGAAGAGTGTGGTGGGTATGTGCAGGGTAAGCTTGCGCCATGGGTTCTCTTTAATCTATCCACCATAACCACACAAGCACCCACATCTTTCAACTGGAAGGCTGATTCACCAGCTAAAATGCAAACAAATTGTTTGTGTTTTTTTTAAAACGAGCTACACAATGTAGTTCCCTTCACTGGAGCATTTTCAGTTTGATCATGCTTAAATCTGCCTTGTGCTTGCTTATGCAAAGATTTTAACTGCAAGGAAATGTAAATAAAGCTGTGTGTGTGTGTGCGGGCAGAGTGGCAGTAATTGTGAATATGTGTACAGTATGTGTTTGTGTGTAAGTATACATGTGTGGTTATGTTAGTGTGTGTGTGTGTGTGTGTGTGTGTGTGTGTGGATGTAACAAGGTCCATCTGGCCACAGAACTGTCATCTGTAGCACCAGGTGTCAGTGTGGCCCATGTGCCCCCCTTTTGCTGCCGCTGTCCTTCTCTCCTGTGACAGTCCTGCTCATCTAAATGGCCCTCCAAACTTCCTGTCCGTTGTGTCCATCACGCTCAGTGGCCTAACTAACCCCGGGTGCAGTGACAGAACGGCCAATCATGAAATCAATCTCAACAGATGTTCCATCTCAAAGGAAATAAACTTTTGCGATCAATGGATAATAGTGTCACTAACTATATAGATATGTGACTGCCTGAACATGAACCAGTGGAGAGGCGGCTGGTCTAATTGACCCAAACTGGATCTGTTCTTCAAACGGCTAATGGCTTTACTTATTTTTCTCTTTCTGATGCTGATTGAGGGTGACAGCTTGGCCTCTTGCTCGCAGGCTGAAAGGTTGGTTGTTCAATCCCAATGTCCTGACTTTGGTCATCCACAATGAGATGCTTCTCAAACGGATAGTTCGCTTATTGGAGAACTCTGAGTAATGGAACCTTTTATATTCAGACTTGTAAGCTTTAGTGGCAAGTTAGTTTAGTTAAGATTAATTAATGAAGGTTAATGGAGCTCTTTAAAAATGTACTATTGGCTGGGTAACTCTGTCTTTACAGTCAGTTAAACAACAAACATGATTAAACATATATCTTAACAAGCAATACAAATAATTGTTCCAAGTATTTTTAGCCTATTCATTACAAGTCATGTATTAAGTATATGTGATTTGTGCGCCATTTTTCAAAACCTACTGTGTTTAAAATGTGTATCTAAGCATCCAGCTTGTCCTGACAACAAAAAGGAGCTCAGCAAAGGCCCTAAGTGCCAAATCAATTACATACAAAACACAGATTTGTCTGAAGCAAAAGAAGTCAGGTGTCTTTTTTTCTTGTCCACACTGGACAAGAGTAGTACCCGAGTAGTTCGGGGTGGATGGTCAACAAAACGTCTGGACTTTAACACATACTGTGTTAAAGTCCAAGTTGTTGTTTTTTTTGTTTAGTTTTTGCCCCCTAAAACAACCAAACCTTAGCCACAGTGTTCTCCTACAATAAATGATTTACACTGTATATACAGTATTTAATTGCTATTTGTATTTTTTCAAATTCCACAATGTTGCCCTGCCAAAAAGTGTGTCAGATCAGAAAATCCTTGTTTGTTGTTCTAACAGGTACTATATATTGTAATTTCATTTGGAGTTCTTAGTGCCGATGTCTTAATAGCAATTCTTTTGGCAGTTGTTTTAATACTGTACTTAATACAATCATCACACAATTATATTGTGTAAAAGGGAAGGATTCATAACCTGGTCTTCCCATGCCCACTGTAATTTTTAAAAAAATACTTTCTTTAATTCTGAGAATCAAACTGATATATGTGGGGCATTTTTTTCCAGTATTGTATTGCTCAGTTGCAAATTGATGAGACTATTCATTTGTCTCTGATGACTCACCACAGTGGTGAAATGTGTCACCATTGTTGGATGTAGGTGGTACGACTCAATGTGAATATGTGAAACAGAAAGGAATTTATTTTTAATTTATGATTTATGATTGATGTTGTCATAGCAGGTAGCCTGAAACCAGTTGTTCACATCCGTGACACCAAACCCAAGGGCTCTTGAATATTCATGAGCGTTAATGTTGGCACAGGCTATCCGGGTGCTTGTAAGGTCATAGCCTGCTCATATGAAAGAAACTCCGGGATAAACCTGCCAAGCCTCAGAGCATAATAGCAGTCTGATTATTGACTTTAGTAATTGTATGCCCTGTAATTACCCGGCACATTTCTATTTATTTTTTTTTTTACCCCTCACATCTGAGAATGTCCTCCCTAATTTATCTAATGAGTCTGTCAAGCAATTTCCTCTGTTTCAGACCACAAGTGAGAAGGCTAATCATATTGCAACTTAGTTTAACATGTTAGGCAGTGTAACAATAGAGTAGTGATTATAGTTAAAGGATAATACCAATGCTTTATTTTCTTTGTTCCTTCATAGTGTCAGCACAAAACCAGTATAGCAGACATTAAGAAGAAGAATGAAAAAAAAAAAAACGCTTTTAGCAGTAAACACTGCCTGAAAGTATATTTAACATCAGAGAAAACTTAAAGTTTCATAATTAATTAATTCATCTTCTGTAACTGCTAGTTCCTGTGAAGGGTTGCAGAGGGTGCTGAAGCCTATCCCAGCTGTCATTGGGCGAAAGGCGGGGTACACCCTGGACAGGGCGCCAGTCTAACGCAGGGCTAACACACAGAGAGATAGACAACCATTCACACTCACATGCACACCTACGGCCAATTTAGAATCACCAATTAACCTAATGAGCACGTCTTTGGACGGTGGGAGGAAACCAGGGTACCCGGAGAGAACCCACGCAGACACAGGGAGAACATGCAAACTCCACACAGAAAGGCCCAGTCGACCCATGGATTCGAACCCGGGACCTTCTTGCTGTGAGGCATCAGTGCTAACCACCTCGCTAAAGTTTCATAATTTTTTATTAAAAAAAGAAATGGAATATATTCAGTAAAAGTTAGTCAGATAAGTTACTGCCAAAGCAGCAGAAAAGATGTAGTTGAGGAGCAGATGAAACGTGGCATTATATTGACAATGATTCAGTGCAGTTTTGGATGTGTAAATGTTTCTGCAATGCTGAAGATACAACTACTGCTCATACACCGACTCTGAAAGCATGAACTCTTAAAGGAAATCTTTATTTTTGTTTCCTGATACTGTTAATTTCACATTAAAAGTTTATATTGAAGGATGGACTTTAAGCAGTTAATCATGAATATATTATGACACAACTGTATAAAATATACCTCAAAAGATGGTCTGTAACTCAACATGAATCAGGTATTCTCAGTGAGACTGAAGTCCAATGAAGAGGTCTGCAACCTGTTACTTCTTTGCCTCAAACATGACTTGACACAGCCACCGTATCAACTTTTTCTCCCTTCTACAGAGCTGTGACAGCAGCACAGCATTTTCAATTTTGACCAGTTTTTTTCTTTGTCTTCACACACTCATACATTACCCATTAGCAGTCTAGCAGCTATCTCTGAAGACTTTGTTATTAAGTCAACAGCTCTTGTTCAGCAGGTGATTAGATCAGAGAATACAGGCTGGGCCGTGCTGTCAGTGTGTGCGCAACGTCACTGGTGCAAGCTAAATGTCAGAGGGTGAGACTCAAGGAGAAAGAGCAGAGAGTCAGCAGTATATCACAAATGTCAGTACTGACTGGATAACATAAGATTGTTGTTTCGTTTTTGACGTAGCTTCTGTAAAGACAGATTTCTGGTTCCTATCAATGGCCTTAATGCATATTCTGGGCGACTTGGGCAGCACCTTTGCCAGAACAGAAGATCCTCTTGGCTCTCATAGTCAACAGTGAATGGTGGTGAGTGGTGGTGAGTGGTGAGTGAGCCTCAGCTGTAGCTCAGACAGCCACTGAGTGTCACATTCCTCTCCAATCAAAGATAGTGTGACACATCTCCTTTTGCTATTATACTTGGTGTGCGGTTTCTAAAGGGGCATGATGTCTTACTTAACGTGCTGGTTTCTCGGGTAGTTCAGACTTCCTTCCGGCACAGTTTCGAGTGAAACTACTGAAAGAAGCACCTTGGCTTTGTTTTACTGCATTTGCATTGAAGGGTTTTTCCCGTGTGTTTGTGCAAGCCTATGAGCGTATACGCGTCAGTACACAAGTGCAGTCCAGCAGCAGTGTGCTTATTTTAAGGGTGTTGACGGTTTCCATTGAAAGCTCATGGCAGCTCAAAGAGGAGCGTAAAATTGGCGAGTGAGGGGGAGTTAGCATGCTGAGGCCTTTGCCACCTCATAGCTCACTGGCTGAAGATGTCTGGATTTATTCTGGGAATGCTACATTTGAGAGAAATAAGTGGGAAGGCAGTTCCTTTCTGCTCTGTGTCTGAATACCCTCCAGTGGTGTCAGTCTCCGAGAAGCTGCTTGGCACAGAAAAAGAAGGAACGTCAGGGTTGGGAAGTTGTAGTGTACCTTGTTTATACTTGAATGTCACTGTACGTACAGGATGGTGGTGGGTGGGTAAAATTTAAAAATATTACAAGATAAGACAAGAGCTCAGTTTTCGTCTACTTATAGAATACAATGTATAGAATTTTTTTCCCGCTGGGACTTGCTTTTCCAGTATCAGACGCTGATATGGGCTTAGTGTACTCCCTCATGGTCTTTCCTGCCTCCCAGATACTGTACACCAGACAGTCAGGACAGTGGAGACTCATACAAACTGACAGGCATGCAGACTGACACAGAGACACATGGATGTGTGGGTAAGTTGCTGGGCAGACATGGAGACAAGTTGGAGTGGACAGGCTGAGGAGGCTAAGGAAGACAGAAGAAGAGAAACGCCACTGAGGCAACCGAAGCGTCATACTGTGGACTGACATTCGTATTTATATGAGTGTCTTTTACAGAGAGACACTGTTATATATTTATTCAAACCGATAATTTGGTTGTTAAAAAAAGTTGACTTCAGGACAGACAGTTGGTGTAACAGCATTTTCATGACTATTTTTCAGTTGTATGGACAAGCGTCATACTAGAATGTCATTTGTATGTTTATTTTGAACAAAGAGTATTAAAATGACCTTTATATGTAACTTAGACATTTAAAAAACTTTGTGTCTTTTGATCTGTGATAACTGGGCATGTGTGTTGTATTATAGTACTGTGTTACTGTAAAACATTAGGATAATCAGCTTTAGTATTTATCACATCTATTATTATTATTATCTGGTACAGTATATTTACAAAATAGATGACCTGATCAATCAGTTCCTCCATTCATTATCTGATTAATTGTAAATTTACACCAATCAGCCACAACATTAAAACCACTGACAGGAGAAGTTGGTAACATTCGCCATCTTGTGACAATGCATTGTTCTGTTGGGAAACTTTTGGACCTGGAATTCATGTGGATGTTGCTACCCACCTAGACCAGACCAGGCATCCCCACCCCATAGCAATGACACTCCTTGATGGCAGCAGCCATCCCCAGCAGGATGCAGCCTGACACAGACACACACACAAAAACACTCAAAAACATGAAGAACAGCACAAGGTGTTGACCTGGCCTCCAAATTCACTAGATACCAAACTGATCAAGTATCTGTGGGATGATCCACAGAGGCCCCTCCCCTCAACCCATATGTCCCAGAGACCTCCAATAACAACATTCTGTTGCCAGACACCACAGGACACCCTCAGAAGGCCCATGTCCATTCTCTGATGAATCACAACTGTTTTGAAAGCAGAATATTATGAAGGTGGTCATAATGTTATGCCCGGTAACTGTATCTAACTATTTGGATAAAATATTTTTTGAAAAACACCCTGAAACAAGTTTAGCTGGACTTGTACAGTTTGTGGAAGATGTTTTGCCACTCATTTAAGTAGCTTCTTCAGTCAAATAGGAACATCTGCAGGTGTTGCTCACCAGTTGTTGATAGGTGACATTGGATGAAAAGTGTTCTGATTCCAGCCTCTCAAATGTGACCGTTTGTTTGTTACGTATTACAGTTAACTTCAGTGTTAGTCAGACAAAACATAAGAAACTTTTTAATAAATATTTCATTGACTAAACAATAATTGAGAAAATAACCAGTATATATTCATTCATTCATCTTCTGTAACCGCTTGTTCCTGTTAAGGGTCACAGGGTGTGCTGGAGCCTATCCCAGCTGTACACCCTGGACAGGTCGCCAGTTTATCGCAGGGCTAACCAGGATATAATTGAAATCAATTATTTGCAGCTGTATTGAATATTCATACCAGTAATGTGGAGATAATCACTAAATAAATTACGTATGAGTTGAACAAATGGATCAGACTGTGAGTGGAATAGACTGTTTTAACAGCAGACATCTTGACTTGTCGTAGCAAAAGCACAGGTGTATTAATGAGGAAGAGTCTCAGCAAGATGTGACGAAAGTAAGACCTCCACTAAGTGGAACCCAGCCGTTATTAATACATCTATGCTTCTCTACTCCGACAAGTCAAAATGTCTGCTGTGAAAAAAAGTGTGTTTGTGTAAGAGATGTATTGCCTGTCAATTATTGTATTTACATATCAATCACAATGGACTCTTGGAAGGCAGAGCAAGAGAACATGTCACCCGTTCAGCCAGACTTTTTATGCCGGCTAGAGGTTGCTGTAGCTTTGATTCAGTAGTTTTGAAGGCTTTTTTTTCTGCTCCTTGTGAACAGCAGACAGTGTTACATCCCACATACTCGAGGTTGAGATGTTTTGTGATCATTGTGTCATTTTTTTTTTCTTTTTGTGGGTGTCCATAAGGGAATCCTGACAATTGTTGATGATAAAGCTGTGAAAACAATAACCACACTGGAGCCCCAGGGCCAAAATTGAATTCATGAAGGCTTAAACTGGCTTACAAGAATATGCATCAGTAACACCTAAGAACTGATGCAACGTACTCTGTACTCTGACAGGCTATTATAAGTGATGGTGGACTGAGCTCATTTAAGAAACGGTTAGTCAGAGGGAAAAAAAAACAAAGGAAAGAAACCCTGGTGTTTTGCTCTAGTTTTGTGGTGTATTACACACAAAATGATTGCGCTACGCTAAGACAAATGTATTCGCCTTGTTGGAAAAAAAAAATCCACATCCATCGATTTTAGTGATTTGGCCACTTCACACCCACAGATCCCATCTGTTTGAACCCTTGCAATCAGTGTTGGTGAAGGAAGGTTTTCTATTCCTAAAATGCCACCATTTTACCATTGATTGCACATGTTTGATAATGAGGAAAAACAGCATTTACAGTTCAATCGAGGGATGTGTTGTTTTTCTTCCCACACACTTTGTATCACCGTCAATCCAGCCCTCACTGGGTTTTTGACTTCTGTGGCAGTGCCAGATGTTGCTGTCCTCTGACTGTCTTCTGAACAGCTGAGTGCTGCAGCAGAAAGGTCATCACAGAGATGGATGAGAGGCTACCGACACTTAACACATAGACTATCAAATCTTGTTAGTGCTATGTTGGCTGTTAACCAGTGGGTTTGTGCATTGTATTAATATACATATGAGCCAAAAATAATTCCAAACAAAACCTGCATCCCTCACACATTTTTGAGAAATTATATTAAATCAAGAGACTGATGTGAATGAAAAACATGGTGATATTCTCTGCGCTGCTGTCAGATTATCCCTGATTGAGTCATTTTAACAAATAAAGCACAGTGTGTGCTATATTTGGTTGAGATCACCAGAATAATTAGACCGTTTAAAGTCTTTTAGCCGAGTACGAATGTTTTATTTTTGTCAGCGGGAGATAACTTTGAAAATGAAAGTAAATGAAACCTGTGGAGTGCGAACCCTGCTGTCACTCAGTTTCATGTCCAGATATGAACAATAGCAGTCAAAAGAACATGGCACTGTTGATTCGAGGGTAGAGGAATGGTTGTAGTGGGCCTGAAATGTAATTAGGGCTGCTATTGTTTTTGGTTGCAAACAAAATTCTCCAAACTAATGGGCTATTTGCCTCCGAGCTGGCTTTGTTGAAAAACTCATAATTTCACTGCAGCTGTGCAAGAGAACTGCGCAACAATATACACAAGTCTGATTATGCTCAGTTTACATATAATGTTTCTCTTGAATTTCATTATAATTTAGATTTTAAAGGTATTTTAAAGTTTTAATTCAAATCTTGTGTGACATTTCTTCTTCCTTTCCAATGACTTTATGTGGATGTGTGTATTTGTGTTTGCACTCACAGTATTTATGATTCCTTATTAAACCCTCTGCTGTTGAGTACTGATGGAAAAGTGAATCTGAATCCAGCCTGTATGAGAATTTTAGTATAACAGTCTCACTGTTTGGTGCGAATTCGGGGGTGTATTGTGAGTGTCAGTTAACGTGCCACTGTGTGTGGAGGTGTGTGACTGTACTTGAATACATATTGGTACGGTGTGAGAGTGTGTGTGGGTGCATAAATGTTTGCCGAGCTTCTCCTGCCTCGCTCCAGGCAGAGCTGGCTAACGGAAGAATCCGTGCTGCAGAATCGAGCTGCACTTTGCAGGACGCCAGCCGTGCTGCGGCTCCAGGGACCCGGGCGGCTCTCTATCTCCTGACTGGCAGGCTGCTGCTGAGCCCTGCAGCTGCATGCATGTGTGTCACTCCCGCTCAGTGCAATCAGACACACAGATAACCTTAGCGAGGGAGGAGTGGGGGACGGAAAGCGGCATCATCGTTGATGGTGTGGGAGAGCGGCGTGCACGGTGGCTAAATAATAAATGTGGCATATTGGGTTTTGTGTGAAGCCAGGGCTGAAGCCTGTGGTGCTGCTGAGGGTAAAGATGTAGAGATTCCTCACACACTGCTCATCTGGGGAGAAAGAGTGGAATAGAAGTAGTGCTGAACTGATTAGCTGTTTAATTGATCGGATGATCGACATTAATCATTTAAGTCATTTGTCAATGAAAATTGCTTCACATCTTTAGGTTTTCTGTGTTTGTCTGTTGTGTAACTGTAATATTGCAATGTTGGTTGAACAAAACAAGCAATCAGAAGTCTACACTGTGGGACTTTTTTATATTTCATTCATTAAGCAGACAGCTAATATCAGCAATCATTAGTTGGAAGTAGTAGTAAATGAAGTAGTCGACAGAAGGAACATTATGCATGCACCTATGTCAAATACAAGCACATTTCTTAGTGTGGTTGTAGATTTGGAATTATGTTAACAATTAAAATTTGGTGGTTCTCATTAACAACTCAAACCTCTTCTCCCCTCTTCTCTTCCTCTTCTCCCCTCTCCTCCCCCCTTGTCTTCTGTTTCTCCAAGAAGGTGATGCTTCCTACAGGAGCGGCGTTCCGGTGGTTCCAGTAGGACTCCTGCTCTCCCTACCCAAAGCTCTGCCATCAAGTGCAATGTCAACTCCTGGATTGTCTCCAGAACAGACACTGGCTAATAAACTAGCAACAAATAAAATTAAACAAACAAACAAAAAAAAATAATAACAAAACAAAAACAAAGCAGAACGTTAAAAAAAAGCAAACAAAAACATTTGGATGATGGATGCACCTACTTATTCCTTGAACCAAAAATGAAGCTTAAAGAAAAGCATCTATGGCAACTTTCATTCCCTTTTCTATGTTTCCATTTTGGTACCTTTTGTCCTTTTCCCAGCGGGTTTTTTCTGTCGCTTAAACATGGAACTGTTCATTGCCAGAAACAACAGAAATGACGGACTGAGTGTGGACAATCAACTAATTTCTGTGTTTGGTGTTAATGTTGTTCATGTGTGGAAAGATACAGTACTTGTGTAGAGAATGTAAATTTACAGCTATATTTTAAAACTAGTGGCTAATGGCAAACATTATTGTAATTCTTCACCATTATGTTACTTAAACCCTCGTCTATTTTATGATTCAGTTTTGTTGGAGAGTATAGTTTCCAGACAGATCGCTGGCTATCCTTTAAAAGACAAGAATGTCATTCAGATTGTGATGCTGTCGATTTCGGATTTAAACTAAGAAATAAAAAGTCACATGATTGGCCAAATCTGCAGAGACTCTTCACTGGGTTGAAGATGCTGATCACCAGAGCCGTCACTACTGTAATATCCTCAATTAGCCGTCCTTTGCATTTTCAAACTTTTTCTTTAGTGAAACTGGCAGCCTTATGTTACTGTGGCCCTACTGAGCATGAGCCAATACTGCTCAGGGCGATAGCACTAAGTGACAGCACTTGCTCTGAGTCTACCCTACTGAACGCACTGAAACAAGATTGCATTTTTTTAAAGAAGTTTGTTTGTTTATTTGTTATATTTTCATGGTTTTGTTATGTTGCTGGGTAGCTACAGCTTTTAAAAATAACAAATCTTTGTATTTGTTTAGAAAATTGGACCGGTTTTGTGAATAAAAAAGGAATGCATGTATTTGTGTCAAATTTACAGTTCTGATGTTTGTCTACTTGTCTATTTGCATGTTTTCTAAAAGAATCTGCTGGTTTGACTGACGAGACAAAATATTAATAATACATTTTCCAACAATTAAGAAAAAAAAAAAAAGTTTTCTTTTATAATTGGAAGGTACATATGAGAAAATTCTGACTCTAGTAGAACTCATTAAAAGTCAATCAGGTGGTGGTATGGATCACCGTGATGTCCTTGGTTTGACTGAGATTTATCCCTCTTACTGCCTATGTAATATCTTCCAAAAGTGGAATGATGGAGCCTTGCTATGCTAAAAATGTAACCAAAATGATTTAAAATATGTTTGAATAAGAACCGCTTTGATTGCAGTGTTTCTTCCAAGTGCATGAAACCTCCTGGAAATTCTCCTAAATGTCATATAGTGATTTTTGCTCTCCTTCAAGACCCCTGTGACATTTATAGTCGGAAAAGACAAGCAGAAATGCAGAAAATCACTGATAGTCGCGGATTACTGAACGGAAGTTCTGTCTCAGGGGTCCTGTGGACGCCTGGATGAAGTGTTTGGGGTTGAATGTGTAATGTATTCATGGACGAAAAGGGAGGGAAGTTTGGATAAAGACATGGATCAGTGAAAGCAGTGCAGATTTAAAAACCTCTCCAAAACGTGGTCAATCTCACACGGATCTTAGCGTAATTACAGATTCTAATGCCTCAGGTCTCTGACACTAGAGAGAATTTCCATTTCCTGCTATGTGATGATTCTCAGTGATTTTTTTTCTATAGCTCCAGAGTCACTCTTTCATTTCTAGGTGGGGAAATAGATGCAGATTTCTGCCACAGCCGAAGTGCAGAGTGTTTTTAATTAGCGAATATCCACGGTGGAAGGCCCAGTAGGTGTGGGCTTGTGTACGGGCGTGTGATCAGCTTGGTGAGCAGAGAGTTGGAGAGCGTAGCTATATTCCCCCCCCCCACCCCCCACCCCCCACCCCCGGTGACAGTGCTGGGCTAGTGCCATCGCCATGGCGATGGGGGGAGTGTGCGCACAAGTGTGTGTGTGTGTGTCTGGGGGTGGTGGCTGAGGCCTTTCATTATTAATGTGCACCGCGGCGTCCTTACCTCCTCTGAGCCCGCACAGCTCACTGCCTGACCTGCCATCCAAGGGAGAGGGAGTGGGGAGGGGGAACTGAGGAGGCAGAGATAAAGAAAGAGAAGTGAGTCTGAGAGAAAGAAAGAGACAGCACTACCCGTGAATAGTGCAGGAGCATGCGAGTGTATAGTGGAAATGCTTTTATTTTACATTTAGAATATCTCAGAATAAGATCTTTAGTTTCAATGTGCAGGTTTCGGGTGTGGTTGCAGGTGACTGTGGCTCCTGTTTGCTGAGGTGTAGCAGCCCATGGGGTCGGGGAGGAGGAGGAGGAGGAGGGGAGGGTGTTATGTGGTGGTTGTCTCCATGCAAAGCGGTGTACGGCTGGTGAGCAGGCCTGTCACACTGGGAAAATCCTGGAATCTTATCACTGCCTCACAGACACTGAGCCACACTGATCTACTCACCCTTGTTGCCAGCAGACATGCCCTTCCCCCATCCAAATGCCCCTGCACAGGCTGGCCCCTTCTCAGCTCAGTCGCCACCTTCTTCGAACGGGGAGATAGCAGGAACTGATGCGGTCCAATTGTTGAGGAGGGAGGAATGCTGCTTGTAAAATGTGACTAACAGGAAGAAAAACAAAGCTTTGCAAGTGAGCACACACTCAGCAGAGGACTGAAGAGCCAGGAGTGAAAGTTGTTTTACCAAATGACCACAATGTGAAAGTCAGTGAGGAGCATAATGTGGTTCTTAAAGTCATTTTTAAGTCTGCATTATTATCCCCAAACAACAATGTTTGAGGAGTTATGATCTGTCACAGTTTCACTGCATGCCCAGAGAGCACATTAATATAAATACAACATGATCAAATTAAAAACTATCTAGGAACATTATCATTTTCTAAAACAGGAACATGGATGAAGAAGTTTGTTTCATTAAGACATAATGTCATTTCTCACAACATGTTCTACAAAGTACTTACAGCAAAAACAAAGTTCATGTGTGACTTAAAGATAATATATTAGCTTACTCCAGATATTGATTGCTAGAAAGAAAAGACAGTTATTCTATGTCAGTTACTGTAACAACAAAGGCAATCAGTTTATCATCTTTGCTGTGTGGCTATGTTTAATTTTAAATATGTTCTTTCTACATATTTAATTACATTACATTTTACTGTAGCTGTAAAGATGGATAGCTATACTACATAGATAGTAATGATAACATGTTCTGTTTATATGTAGTTTATAGCTGTAAATCTGTCAGATCTCAAGTTAAACTATACACTTGTAGTAGAAGTAGTTCCTGTTAAATTCACAATATTGATCATTACTTTTCAACGTCAAAGTGATATTGTACTTTTCCCAGAAGGCTTCACTTGCATCAACACAAGTTTGAAACTTTGAACGAAGCCAGTGGAGTATTGAGTTGACTACTTTTGAAATTGTTGCATTCTCTATTATAAACTGATAACAGGTACAATAAGTGTACCTGTTATCAGGTACCAAAGAAGCATGATGACAGATGTCTTTAATTTTACACAATGCTACTTCATAGACAACCAATAGCTTAAGTGATATTGATAAAATATTTCCCTACTCCTTAAACAGAATTATAATCAGGCAACATTTAGTGATAGAGCGGCGCTTGTATAACATCAGTAAATGTCAGCACTATTTAATTAATTAATTATTTATTTATTTATTTGTCTCACTTGATCTATTTTGTTTTTACAAGTTGCAGGTTGAAAAAGTCTTCCCCAACTACAGTTACTAGAGCTTTGTTAAACCTCTAATTGTAAAGACACAATGGACATTGGAGTGGGACACTCAAAGTTGTTCATGGTTTATTTTAATTTGGAAAGTCTTCAACAGAACAATCTACAGCAGGTACAGTATATATACTTATATAAAAAAGTGCCATATGGCCCACACTTGGACTGTTTGATGCTTGTGGTTAAATGTTCCATTTATTGTTTTGGTTCTCTGTGTATATGGAAATGTAGGATGAAAACTGTGGAATGCAACCTTTGGCTTAATCTTACCCCCTTTTGTTACTATTGCTACACCTGTCAAGATTTCTCATCTGACATGTCAGTTTATGGCATTTCAATTAAGCAGCAACAAGATATTCTAAAAAAAAAAAAAACAATGTCTAATTCCTGGAATAATACTTGTGAAATATCAGAGGGAAGTGTAGAGGAAGGACTACAATGTAAAATTGAGAGCCACATTAACAATAAGCCATTAGACCTGAAGGGAAATTTTAAAGCATGCGTTATTCACCATGTCTTGGCAATTCACGTGCATACAAACGCGTACAGGAACAACAGTGTTTTGTACAGTAAAACCTCTTTGTTTGCCAACAATCATGTGTTAAGCTAGCATCAAAACAGTTTGTGCTGGTCTACATTTCTGCAGAAAAATTACTCAAAACATCAGCAGGTTTTTAAGTCCTGTCAGTAGACAAGAACCCAATCAAACAAATGAAAAAGAAATGTTATGCTTTTGTATTTGTTAATTCTGGATAATGAGCCAATAAGTGTTAAGATAACTGTTACCCTCCATAGGAATGGTCGACCAACAAAGTTCACTCCAATAGCAAGATGCTTAATAGTCAGAGAGGACGCAAAGGAACCCGGGGAAATCTTAAGCAACTTAATGAGTGATGTTAATGTTCATCATTGCATCGTCAGGTGAGCACTGAACAACCATGGTGTGTATGGTGTGAGTGGCAAGGACAAAGCCACTGCCTTCCAAAAAATAACTTTTCTGCCCGTCTGTAGTTTAAGCATCACATGGACAAGCCAGATAACTATTGGGAAAATGTTTTGTAGATGGATGAGACCAAAGCAGAATTATTTGGTTCAAATTAGATGCTCATTTTCTGGAGACTAAACAACATTGCGTTCCAGCATCAGAATGTGTGGTAAAAAGAACATGTTTTGGAATGGACAAGTCAAAGTCCTGACCTCACAGGATGTCATTGTTGAAGACAGGATGACATGAGAATGCTTTGGAATCATTTGTTGACAGAGGTAATATAATGCATATTGAACAAAGAAGCACATCCCTGAGAGATCAACATTCATACTGAGGAAAATGTACCAAGTAGCAAAGGATATATTTCACTTCCTCACTCTCACTGGGTATGAATGAATCAAATGTTTACTCCCTCAACCACCACAACAGAACACCCACACAACTCTCCATGTACATTTGGTTTGGGCAAAGTTCCTTTCAGCTGCTATAAAAGCGTTGAAGTCACTCAAACCTAATGTGTTCACCATTTTTTCATATAGTAATTCTAGCTGACCCATATACTACAGGCACACAATCACTGGATGAAGCCAACGTCACAATACACCACTTTGTACCTAAAATATGTAATAGCGTAAAGACTTTTCTTCTGCAGTGTACGTAAAAAATATAAAAGTGAAATGTTGTGTCTAAATACTAAATACTCCTAAAATCAAAATTGATGCTAAACACAGCAGTGGTAGAGGAAGTGTGTAATTTGTTACACTGAGCTCTCAACTGGCAACATGTTGTATCTTTTTAACCTGAAGAGTTGGAAACAAGGAAAGTCTCTTTGTGGGTGTTTTTCCTGAAATGCTGTCAAAATATCCACTGGTGACTGCCTGTATATAGTGAAATGCAGTTTTTTCTGCGTGGGCGTTGGCATGTAAAACTGACTGAACTGTATGACTGAATGGTACGCGTTCCATTGAAATTATTACAGTAAAATGTTTTGCTATAAGGAGCTGACAAATTCCCGGTTTCCTGTTTGCCATATTATAAAAAGAGGGTTGTCTGAGATTTTGTTCATCTTATGATCGTAGGATAATAATAACAGATCCAAATGTCTTTCCAAAAAAAAAAAAAAGAATAAAGTGGCAGTAATAGTTAGATTATTTTAGTTAATACGCTGTCCAATACATTTTTAATTTAAATCTAAAAACCTAGTAAGATCTATCAGTTCTAAAGTGCAGTATATACAAGGCCTGCAAACAGGTGTACTGAGAATAAACTCCGTTCTGAAGGCATACCACCTTGGGGCACCCAGGAGGACAAAGCAATCGCTGAATATGGCTTTAATATGCATTTGTTTGGATGCTTGGGCTGGTTGAAATGTACTGTTGCAATGCACACTGCTAAGATCTGCTCCAGCCTTGGACCAGCCATGGATTTTGAGTCTGCACCTCAAGAGTCTTTCCTAAGAGGCAACAACAAAATGCACACATTAAGTTTTTTATTCAGCTTGTTTTTCCACTGTAGAAACGCTTGAACTAACCAGTATATTATAATATAAAAAATATCAAGACAAAGCAAAAATGAACACCGTATGCATTATATATGGATAATCCTTTGAGTGTGCACAAGATGTGCAGAAAAAAAAAGTGAATTCACTCACTCTCATCCACTAAATCAAATCACAGCATAAATATACAGGCACATAAACGTAGACATATACACTTTTAATCTGACACAAAGACTTACATACTCTCTCTTTCTTTTCTTTTTTTCATACTCTCTCTCTCACCTTCCCACACACATGCTCCCTCATGCACGAACACACTCACGCGGACACGTAGGAACAGATTAAGTCCAAATCAATGGTTGTGGCTGGACTGGGAGAGAGATTTCACCCAGGGTTCTCGTTAAGGTCTGACACATGCGGCAAAGGCTCGAGGGAGTGTTATTACCAGGGTGATGGTTGATAAAACACTCGTTTCTCCACGGTGCGTCCTGCGGGAAAATGCATCGCGCAGCCATGGAAACCATAAGGCTAGGTGTTATGCTATAATTGGGGCAGCGTTTTTAACGGTGCAGCTGCACTGCCAGGTATGCCGCTGTCTTCAAATGAGAAATTATAGTGGAGCCACGGCACAGAAGATGCAACTGATTTTATGAGAACTCCTTTTTTCTTGATTGTCCTTTTTTCTTTAATTAAACACACATACACAGAGATAAATAAAATTCTCTTAGGGGAAAAATACCTCTGTAAAATTAAGTAATAGGCTAAAAAAAAAAAAAAAAGCAAAACATATCCACCTGTTACTGCATGCTTGGGGGAATTAACTGTCAAATTTGTTTTTTATTTGCTATAATTCTGTGTTCAGTCTGGATAACATCTGCATTAGGAAGCAGAGTATAAGATGGTGGAAGGAGACGAGGGAAAAGGAAGAAGAAGAGGAGGAGGGACTAGGAGGAGAAGAGGGGAAAGATGGTTGTCGGCCAATCCCTGCCCAGTCTCTGTAACTTGGCTGATTACGATCAATTTCCCTGGTATCGATGGCCTCCCTGGCCCTGAGCTACGCTCCCTCCTGCACTTTGCATGGTACGTGCTTTGTGTACCATGACATGACTCACACTCCACCACATTTCCCCGAAGCCCCTCAGATTTTGGCCTTGAGAAATATCAACAGCTGGGTAGCCATGTTCTAGAGGACTTTTATGAACAAGCATTTGAGAAAAACAAATGTTTCCACTTTGTCTTCTCAGAGTCAGTTTAAAATCTGGTTTGATGCAGTGCTTGTGAGTGTGATAGGTGTAAAAAGTTTGGGTCGTGCTATTGCAGCAGTAAAAAGGAAGGGATATATTTTTTTTCCTCCATCAGGGTTACAGAAGGATTGAGTGCTCTGCCGAAAAACTCAGAGAGACAAGGTGGAATGATGAGATGAAGTTTGGTCACGACGTGCTGGACCGAAAGCCCCAAATCTGTATTTGTTCTGGGGAATGTGAAACTGTCCTCCCTCCGGCATGTGCGAGGGCGCATCCCGCTCGCTCTATCTCTGCACACTTGGCACGCTCTATCCGAATTAATTGCATCTCTGCGAGGGAGAGAGGGAGATGGATAGAGAGAGGGAGAGAGGTTTAGTCCTTCTGTTGGAATGGTCTTGCTACAAGGGGAGTCATTTAAAATTCTGCCTCCCATGTGGCTCCTGGTTTTCACTTTAATGACCCTCCTCCTCTCCCACTGTTTTTACCCCATGACTTTTCTGGGTTTGGAGCGGTAAGCTCAGTGTCCTAAGGATGCATGGGGCCAATGCACATCTTATACATGCATTTATACAACTAAATCATTCTGCTGTTGTTGAAAGACATCAAGGCCATGACTTAACGGTATACATACTTCTGTTTCTCCGTTTATGCCTTATTATTTCTTCCTCTTTGTCACCAGACAAGAACACCCTCCTCCACCCCACCACAATCAACCATTTCTGCCATCAATGAGGTAACTGTCTGCTACCTATGTTTGCTCACCAGTTACTGGAGAGCACCACATTTTCTCAGGGAAAATGGCTGCTACACCTGTTGTCTAGCTGAAGGATCTTGGAATTAGTCTTTCCACCAGATCATATTTGACTAGAAGTCTGATTTGAAAAATAATATTTAGTTTTTTCCTTTTGTTTACAGTGTGAAAATGTATGAGTTTAGCTAATACACCATCAAAGTATAGTACACCTATTCTGGTGATTTTCATGGTCCAGCTCTATATGTGGAAGTGTCTAAGCGTGTGTGCAGCAGAGGCAGCAGAAGGCCCTGTGGACTGTTGACTGCTGCAGTGAAGCTTCGTAAGAGACACGATAGGAAATGGCTTCAGTAAGATAAAGCTGAGCTTTCTGCATGGATCTCTGCAGGGGGCTCTGCCTCACACACACACGCATATATCTCTGCGTGTGAGGTGGGGGTAGAGTGGTGTTGGCTGTAGGACAGCGACAGCCCACAAGGTCAGAGCAGGCAGTGTATATGGTTGTTTTTCTCTGTTTTTTTTTTTTTTCTCTCTCTCTCTCTCTCAGCGGTGGAGCTGTGTGCTGCCTCCCCGGGTTTCTCCTCTATCTGGTCAATACCACCACGCAGCTTCTGACGATCAATGGAGGGTCAATACCTCTCAGACGCCTGCCTCTTTGTGCTCTCACTGATTTAGCTACCACCTACCCAGGCCATCTTTTTTTTTTTTCTACTTTTTTCTCCCCCTTTCTCCTTCCCCGTTTTTTTTTATGACCCTAGCTCTCACTTAAATACATAAACCTTCTCAAACTGGAGAGACATTGCAGTAAATCTGCAGTGCAGACTTGCCAAATGACATAAACCTTAGTCCCTCATCAGGTATGCACATGACTTAAGTGCCCTTTTGTATGTAGAAATGTCTTTTTCTCATTTTCCTGTGACTGAAAGAAAAAAAAAAGTTCATTCATTTCAGAGAGAAACTATTAATTACAATACTGTGACATACATATCAACTAAACACTATAGTTTGCTACAGTAACAGTGATTGTTATTATTAATGGCAGTCTGGCTCCAGACTGACTATAACTAACTCTGTTGGATTCATCTGTAGGTGGGGCTAGATGAAGTTAAAAGTGTCCAAACCTCATGCAGCAGTTCATACAGGACACTCAGTCATGCATTTTATCATCTGACCCATGAGCAGGCAAATTACAATCAGACTGACAATAAGACGGCCTGTTTAAGCTGGAGTGGCTCACACTCATTCCTGCAGCACATTCACGCTATTGCTGATGGCTGCCTTTGTGAAACTTGCCTGCACCATCCCTCCATCTATCTGCTGTGGTTCTGCTTTTTAATATACAAACACAATACTTCAAACATGTGGTGGAGTCCACTGACTTTTGGAAGGCCAACATTATGTCGCCATGTAAGTCTACATGCTTATTCTATGTAATGTAGAAGGCTTTCTCATCTTTGCTATTTCTGTAAGGAAAGCACAAAATGTGTGGAGTGTGGAGAGCCACTGCGGATATAAATAATTAAAGAATAACTTAATGTACGTGCATGCTTTCAGTAAATCACGGCTTGCTCCAAAATTTGTATCATTGACCCAAGTCTCCATGCCGTGACGCGTGCAAAACAAATTGCTGTGCGTGGTTCTCATACTGTGGTAGGTAAAGATCCATTAGATACAGTAGCTGTTACAACATTCTACTGTGCACCAGATCATACAGGGTCCAAAACTGTGATTGGATATAGAGACGCATTTAATTTGCCAGGTGTGAACATGTATTTTCAGCTTGTTACTTGATCTTATCACTCAGGAAGCATTCAAATAACCAGGTCTGAACAGGATGTGTCCTGATATGTGTGAAATTGCATCAGAGAAAAACAGTAACTGCAATGACTATAACTACTAAATTATGATATGTACAATCAGCAGGATTTGTAAGCACAGAACACAAGATGTTTACTTGATCATTGTACTAATATAAAACCATTTCTACAGCCATAGTTAGTTGAACTTGTCAAAGAATTTCTTGAAAGAAACCGTTATTCCTTGTGATGCATTTGTTATTAGACGAGAAGTGTTGCGGTATAATGGCGGTCTGACATCTGTTGGATGTCCAACATCTGTTGGACACAAAGAGGAGAAAGAGGGGAAAAAAGGGTAAGACCAACGCACAACGGAGTCAAACAGAAAGAAATCACTTAAATATTGGTATTTTAAATTCAATGTATTAAAAACTAAATTTATTTTGCATTTCTTATTAAAAGAGACTTTATGAGCATGATGCATTGTGGAGCTCATTAAACAAAAACAAAAAAAGCAGAAAAATTGATTTTTCAACACTGAAAGCAAACACAAGCCAAACGCAGTAGGCTATTAAAAACACCCACAGAGCCATTTGGCATTGTTCTGCAGGAAACCCAATATTCTTCACTAAAAAATCAAGTGGGAATAAATAAACAAACAACAGTATTAAAAAACCTGTATTTTGACCAAATGTTGACCCCCTCAATGATAATCTTAACTGAAAACTCCTTTCTCAGGCTTCAGAATTCATGAAAACATTCATCAACTTTTTCATTAGAATTACATCAAGTGCGATGAAACAAACAAAAAAAAAAAACATCATGAGAGGAGATGCAGCTGTCTGAAATAATGTGTGATAGTTTCATTGTCAGTTACCTCACTGTCTTAGACAAACATCTTTCCTGATCCACGCTGTCAGTTGTACAACTAACACAGTTCTGGAGACACAATTGAAACAACTGTTTTCAAATCCCTGCATAGCCACCAAAAGTACATCTACAAGCACATATCAGTGTGTCAGGAACAAGGAACTGAGGACCGAGACTCTTGACTGACTCTGGTTTGAATTGCTCATTTTTTTGGCATTTCTTATAATAAATAAATAAATATGAATGTAAAAGTACCTTCTGATTTCAGTCTGGCAACTGCTAATTTTGTTGATTGAACCAGTCACCTGTAGCTGCAGCTGCAGTGTGGCTAATTGGTTGGTAGAAGGCAGATATGCTTGCTTTCCTTTTAATACTTCAGTGCAACCTGTTTTAAAGCTAGCACACTGTGGCAAGCATCAAAAACATGCAGATTAACTCGTAGCTACATACATGATTGTGCTAAAAGACTGAGACTAAAGTGACATGTTGCAAACTTTTAGCATCAGCTGAAGATCCACAAAAGACAAGGAAGTCAAGACATCCACTGTTGGAAAGGGTACGAATGTTTTAGCAGAGTAAAAGCTTTTAGCATGGGATGAGTTTGGTAAACATCTAAATCTAAACATAAACCTAAATCAACGACATAGCAGAATGCTGCCCTAATCTTTAGTAGCGTCCATACTGACACAAAAACTGTTCAAGTTGAAAAAGGGTTTACGGCAAAAGGTGTTTTGGTATTTTTTTTATACAAACATGCGTACAAACCAAAAAGGTTTGCGTGAATTCCTCAGCAGTCAGTAGAACTAATGAAGCCTCTTGGATGAGAAATGGAGTGATTGCTTTTGATGACACTTGTATGTAACGTATCAGCTGGACAAATCTTTATTGACATTATTAGCAAGAGCTTGCTTCAATGCATTGGTAGCCAGTATTTTTAGTTAAAGAGGGGACCTTTTTTGCAAAATTAAAGAGAAGCGTCTCACTAGTGTGTGGTCAGAGTATAACGTTAAATCAAAACACCTGTAAACAAGTGTGATAAGGTTGTTAAAAACAAACAATATGAAAATGACCTTATAAACCCTCTGCTGGTTCGAGTCTTTCACATTGCGATAGGTCAGGTATCTGAAGGAAGGAAAAACTCACAGAGAAGCAAACGAAAGAAAAATAATGGAGAGAGAAAATAATTAGTCCTAACCAATAAAGCAGATAAGATGTCCTTGAGTAGAGCAAGTATTTGTGAATATTCCATAAAGAAGTCTCTTTTGTGGAGCAGTCATGTGCGTGTTTGTGTGGCTGTTATAAAATCAGTTAGAGCACGATGATAAAGAAACAGGTTTCAGTGAGAGGAGGTATCATAATCAAATGCAGTGTTGCAACCTCTGAATCTGTAGCCGCAGTTAACTAACATCCCCTTTCCCAAAATGACGGATGATTGGAAGGCCCCTGTGGAGCCTAGTGACATTATGGTAATTGTCATTACTGGGGTTGGAGTGCGTGCGTGACTGACGCCATTAGAGAAAGTGCAATTACAGTAGGCTTTGGTGACCTTGCTGACTAGTGGAGGTCAGGCCTTCTCATTAGAGTGTGGTGGAAGGCAGCCCAGTGTCTCCACCGTGCCAATCAATACGAGCGTAGCTTGGTCGGCGCTAATCATAGCTTTGACGCAGACTCACGCCCTGCCATCCCCCCATCAGCACACATCGCTTACAGCCTTCCAGTGTTCCACCTTTAGCTCTCATATTCCCTCAAAGCATTAAATGCACAAATCTACTGCATGAAACCTGCAGCAAAGCACATACAAGGAAAATATAGAGGCCAGGATAGTACTGTTATAAGTGATAAATTAACTAGGAAGGATCAACTGTACAGTAAATTAAGTTATTTAACACTTATGATTTACAACAATAGGCACTGCATATAACACTAGTTTATTATATTAAGTTGAATAGATAAATGATTATCTCTTCAGTGTGTGGTTGATACAACCGATGTGCTAGGGAGAAAAAAAAAGGCAGAATGGAGCTTTAACTTCACTGGGTCAGTTCAGGGACAGCTTATCATTTCTTTCTATTCCTCAAGTTTTCATTCATTGGACTGGATTCCATAACTGGTGGGTGGTTTTGAAACCTCTTTTCAGATAAGTCTCAGTGTGCAATGAATGATGTATGATCAGCTGTTTTAAACACAAGGTGCGCTGATATTAAAAAAACTGACAGCAAAGTGTACGATTTTGACGTGTTTCTCTGTCAAGTGATGTAATTTATAGACATCCATTCGTAAAACCCTGGACGCTGTCTGGACTTATTACTGGTGACATCTGCTACACAGAACTTTTTGGTTTGGATAAAAGTGTGGCATCTTGTCTTAACGTGAGAAGAGATTTGTATTGATTTTTCTTTATTTATACATCTAACACTTACCAAACTTGTGTTAGTATGTATGGTCTTTTGGTCTGGTCTTTGTTCACCATAGCCCTTGAATTATTGCATATCATTGATTGGTGCTTGTTGATACTGTTCCCGTCACATAGTGAATCATCATAGTGTCCAGAGTTTTTGTATAATGCGACTGAATTAATTTGCCATGCCAGCTCTTTGATGATAGGGTCAATTTTGTACCAAACCTGGCCTGTAGCCATTGTCTTATTCACAATCTTGACGGGCTTCAGTGTGCTTACAGCATGACATGGACCAATCAAACCTCTTAGGAACTACTGGCAGCTATTGTGTGTATGTGTTTAAGGTGTGATGGTCACTCCTAAGAGTACATTTTATGTGCAGATTGTTCTTGCAAAGATGACAAGACAGCCCTGCTAATGTTGTAGCTGCTTGCTAGTGTTTAAAACTGCTCAAACAGGCTGTGACTGACAGATGTTTTTTGTTTTTTTTCTAAGCAACTGGCCAGTTTCTAAGGATGATGTCCCAAAGTGTTCCGTGTAACAAACAATCTGCCACAAGTTATTATTATAATGTAAACCACAGGCTAAAACCATACAAGAAGATTATGAGATGCTGCTGTTCTCTTGCAAGCTAGGGAGAAGATGATCTTTGGGAGGGACTGTGCATTTCTTACAACAGGAGTGGATATTTTTCAAACTTAATCTACTGCACAGTTGTGAATCCTTTTTTAACCCATAGCTGCATACCAGGTGGTTTCCTTGCTAGTATTCTCTACAAAGCTGCTTTGATGGGGAATGATCATAAGGCTGCTGGTGCCTGGCCTGCAAATAGTAACAGCTGGCATCATGTTCTGGATCTGATGAAGTTTTAAGGGGGATTTATCAAATTCTAGTGTATGCTTGCTGTGGATGATGAAGTCATAGCCCAGAAAAATACAGTAGCCTATATACTTCTGTCTCACCTAGGATCATTAAAGCTGTCAGTTGACCTGCTGCTGCATCGATGAGAGAGAACTTTTATCCGGCAGTTTTCCTACTTGTCAATGAAGGAAATTGGCTCTTAATATGCTGAGGATTTGATAATGCTGCTGTGTTGTGAATGTGTGTAGCAATGTGCACTGACCACAGTGGTGTGAGGTATGCAGTGTGGCTTGGGGGCAAGCAGTCAGGCAAACAGGCTGCGTGCCAGTTGTCGGGTTGTCTACAGAGACAAAGGGGGGAGGGGTGACTGGATAGAAAACTCCAGATCTGCCGCGACTCTTTCTTCCCTGTTTGCACTCCAGTGGTTTAGTCACCAGACCTGCCTATTAAATCAAGGGCCCCCTTCAACAAAGACCGCCAATTGTGTACCGATGAGTTGCCCCCTGTCCTGTCCCACCCAGGTTTTATCTTTCTCTACTCTGTTTTATCTTCCTTCAAACTCTTTTCTCTCTTGCTGTGTCTGACTTATATTTCCAGGTTTTTGTCAAGTGGGAAAACACTGTGTTGGATCTCTGGCCTTCCCCCGGTGTTTGAGCAACTCTCACTAAGCCTCCTCTGAAGAATGGAGAAAGTCCTATAAAGGGTTTTCATTTAGCAATGGCAAAACTAACTGGAACTGGGAGTAAGAATAGAATCCCGTGACTATTGTTACTTCTAGTGTCTTGTTTGCTACGAACCAGGCTCTGTTATTTTGATAACAAGAATAAGATCAGGAGGGACAGGAAGAGAAAGATTTTTAAGAAATGCTTGTGGTGTTGTGCTAGCGATGGCAGTGTCTCTCTGTCTGTTGGCCATGTTAATCCAGAATGAATTTTTATCTAAAACTATTGGATGACTATTTTGCAATAATGGTCCCCAGATAATGAATCCTACTAAGTTTGGTGGAAAACAACAACAGCCAAACGGCCAAAGAGAGGGGGTCATCAATGATATGAAAATGGCCTAAGTGTCGCTAAATAGTGACCCGTATAGAGGATGACCCTGACTATAAGACGCTCCCCATTTTCCAGCTGCTGTTTTGAGAAAGTCTTTTTTGAGAATAGGAAGCATTTTTACACTGATCCCTTTGGGAAAGATATACTGAAATACCATCAATCCAAAGAGAAGTGAAACATGAAACGCACAAATCCCCCATTGGTGTATCTTGTTTCTCCCATCATCGCAATTGATTTCTTGAAGCGGTCAGAATCATTTTCTCTGAAAGTTAGTATTTTTCTGACTGTCCGTGATGGCAGCAATTGTTGGCTGCTTGACGTTCTTTTTCACTGGTACATTTCTTCACTAAGGATGTTGGGTGTCTTGATGAAGTCATATTCAGTCATGAATGTATTTCCTCTTTGGCGGCGAAGACCATCACATGAGCCTTCAGATACTGCAAGTTAAATTAGGATAACACAACACTTACTGGGCTGGCTGACTCTGGCTGAGTCATTTAGAATCAGATATTTATTCCACTTTATCATCCACCACCCGGGCGGCACAGTGACGTGGTGGTTAGCACTTATGCCTCACAGCAAGAAGGCTCCTGGTTCGAATCCATGGGCCAACTGGGCCTTTCTGTGTGGAGTTTGCATGTTCTCCCTGTTTC
Source organism: Chelon labrosus (assembly GCF_963514085.1). Taxonomy (NCBI): domain Eukaryota; kingdom Metazoa; phylum Chordata; class Actinopteri; order Mugiliformes; family Mugilidae; genus Chelon; species Chelon labrosus. The sequence continues at coordinate 1,591,754 of NC_140350.1, read as the reverse complement.
TGCGTGGGTTCTCTCCGGTACTCCGGCTTCCTCCCACTGTCCAAAGACATGCTCATTGGTTAATTGGTCAATTGGTGATTCTAAATTGGCCGTAGGTGTGAATGGTTGTCTGTCTCTCTGTGTTAGCCCTGCGATGGACTGGCAACCTGTCCAGGGTGTACCCCGCCTCTCGCCTCTGTCGATGACAGCTGGGATAGGATCCAGCACCCCCCGCGACCCTTCACAGGACAAGCGGTTACAGAAGATGAATGAATGAAAGGATCCACCACCCACCAACTCTCACACACATTTCCCATTGTTGATGACAACAGAATGTTAATTCTACAAATGAACAGTGATGGGAATAACGGCGTTAAAATAAACGGCGTTACTAACGGTGTTATTTTTTTTCAGTAACGAGTAATCTAACTAATTACTATTTCCTTCAGCAGCAACGCAGCGGCATTGGCTGTGATTGGTCCGCTAACTACATCCGCTGGAGACCGCTTTTCCGGTTTCCACTCATCATTTCCATCGTGCCCTAATTTGCAATAGAAGTATTTCTTCCTCTGCTTGAATAATTTGGAGCTCTAACGCCAGTCTCTCTGTCTCGGTGTCCATCGTTCACTGTGACTACGACAAAAGCCGGAAGGTAAATAACTATACGAGGCGAGATACGTCACAAGAGTCTCGGTCGGCCGGTCACAAAAAATCATAGCGCACCTCTACCGGTGTGGCATTGAATTGCATTTCGACACGTAAACCCCACGCAGAACCATCACGGTCTCACGACTGCGTCCAAGCAACTGCGTGGCCATTGCGTGATCACTACGCGGAAGCATAATCCAGGCTTTAAATGTGGTGCGTCACTTGCGCTGTCAGCCAGCCACAAGAGCTGCGAAGGTGTCCCCCCCCGCCCCCTCTGGGTGGCGTGCGGTGGGGGCGGTAGCTGCATAAGTGATGATGATTGGCTGGTAAGCCAATCAGCGGCAGGGCAGTGTTCAGTTGGGCGGGTGTTGTTTACACACCAACGAGCGCATAGCAGTATTTACCTCATTGAGGTAAAAGGCAAGAACGTACACGTGAAGTGTACATTACGCTAAGAAATTTTTTTTAAATTCTTAGACGTATTTAAACATTTTTAAAAAAAAAAAAGTAACGCAATAGTTACTTTCCCTGGTAACTAGTTACTTTTATAGTGGAATAATTCAGTTACTAACTCAGTTACTTTTTGAGAGGAGTAACTAATAACTATAACTAATTACTTTTTAAAAGTAACGTGCCCAACACTGCAAATGAATAATCATGTAACCCCTCAAATGAGGTCGGGTTTACCATGTTCAGCTTCTAAGTTTTCTGAAAGCTCTGAGTTTCTGAGTTCAGGAAGTCTAACATGTCTGCAGATGTTTTCAGAAATGGTGGAGAAAATGCCATCAAAGCTCATTTCTGTAAATAGTAAGTTATTGTACAGTATTTTAGTGGTATAGTTTCTCTTCTTAATTTTATAATATGTCTGATACATCTTCAAATCTTGATACACCCAAAGGCCTCATCTTTTCATTATGTGTTTACATTGCCAACAGCTCATTACCTGCTTGTGTGGCTTCTAGACTCAGAAAGTTGTCTTGCTACGGTGTTGTCATGGTAGTTTTCTTACTTTCCAGGTTGCCACTTGACTTAGCAAGTATTTCATGTACAAAGCTTTCCAAGTTACAACTTCCATTTGAATGCAGCATGTATTCTTTATCCCCATCCATATCCAATAATTCTTTCTTATTAAAATGATTTGCTTGTCGCCCCTTATCTTTGCAGCTGATATTTTGCCTTAAGTGGATGTTCCATGCTCGGTTTGGCTAGGTAACCCTTATGTACGTATATTTCTCAAATATTTCCGAGTATAACAAGCAAAAGACAACAATATTGCCAGTGTATGGATACTGTTAGCTCCTCTTTCCATCACTGATTCCTAACAATTGGAAAATTATGTTAAGTGAACCATCTAGGTTCACCTGATGCATTGGCATGGTAATCTGGTGTTAGAAATTAAAGTTGTGGACCGTATTTCTTTGCAAAAAATATTTGAGGTACTCAGTTTTTGCATCACATGTCATTCATCATTATCAGCCACTGACCATTGCCCTAATCATGTCTGAAAGATGACAGTTCAGCTTACTCACCAAAGGTTTTTTCACCTGTCATCAGTCCAACTGCCTAAACTTTACCACTTTCTAAGTCTCTTCCTGTGAGTACACCCCGTAAGCCTCTGATGCACTCAAATGTTTTTCACTCACCTAAGTTCAGTAGTAGTAAAGAACGGTTAAAGAATAAGGCAAGGAATGCGCCGACCACAAATCTATGAATAGTCAAAAGCCCACAACACACTATCCCATCTCTCTGTAGTTACACCAGCCACTGTCTCTCTCAGCACAGAGCCTATTAGTTCCTCGTCTAATATAAATCGGGAGACAAATATATAGTATCAGTGTTTTTTAAGCATCATAGACATTCCATACAATAGCCTGACACTGTCTCTTTTAGCAACGCTTACTTGTACTGCAGTGGTAGTGTTTTAATTGGGAGGTATTTTCAGGTGCAGCTTTGGTGCCAGCCTTACTATTTATGGCAGCATAACGGTGTACGTGGGATTTGAATCAAAATAATCTACTCTTCCCATGTTCATATTAATGAAGAGACATATCACTCAATGCAGGTATGTGACTCACTGATGTATGTTCAATATGGAAAGAAATGGAGCTCTCTGGCAACAGGAATATGCAACACTAGTCAGATACACGTGTTGTTTTTCGTCTTCTGGTGGGTTTTCTACACATTAAGAATAATACACAGTATCACCAGACTTATCATATAATGTTTACTTCACTGTGTGTGATATATGAAGGAGAAACGCTTCTCGGAGGGTCAATAACATATTAATGTACAGTGTACTGTATAACAGCATGCTCAAACACAAAACAACATCAACATATTCAGTGTTATCCAGTTCTAGCAATAATACATAACTTGAATAGATTTCACTATTCTTTCACATGTGAAGCAATTTCTACACATCCTTTCCAATGGCTTTATCTTTGGATACATTTTTACGAGGCAAAGCTTGATGAGCATAAAGAAAGAAACCAAAATACAGTCCTGTGTTTTCAATGGAGATACTGTATTTATTTATTTTTTACCAAACTATCTGTCCATTCCTGTTGCAGAAGTAGTCACAGAATTCAAGAAATGCTCAAAATCATTACATTTTATGCTCACGTTTGTGTTGGACCACACAAATCCTGGTCATCCAGCAAATGAATGAACACTTTCTTATGCAACCACATACTTTTACAATAAGTTTTCCATTCATTTGTCAAAGCAGCGGTCTCATGCAGTTTAAAGCTTATTTATAATATCCAAAAGAAGCATAAAACAAAGGTTCAGTGATTGCTATCAGATGTATTTATAAAAGTTATACCTTATTAAAGGGCAAAGAATAAAAGTCATTGTGATATATGCCACTAATTCCAAATAATGGTAATAACTACATTGCTCCGCCCAATAAGATTCTACTCAGCAAACAACATTTTGGTGAAAACCGGCAACCTTGCAGCCTGCTGTGTTGTCGATGTCTGTGCATCGCTGCATCCACTGACTGCCTGTGGTTGTTCGTAATGGATTGTAAACCCTGGTGCAGGCACACAGCACTGCCGAGGTAGCCGCACCCCCATACCTCCAGGCAATGCTCCAGTACTGCACGCTGATCATAGTCCTCGCTCTGCTTCCCTCTCTTGCATTGGCCCTTCCTTCTCTGGTCAAATCTCCACCTAGCCCCTGCTCTTGTAACCTGCTTCCCAAATGCTCAAACGACCTTCCCTCTACTGCCTGAACTTCTGTTGTTACCTGCCTTTGGGTCTCAGCAAAGAGAACCAACATTTACCCTGCAAAGCTTTATATTTTCTATGACCACAGCATCATAGCTCTTACAAGTCACAATACATTTCCATTTATTTTTTCTTAAGATGAACCAGAAGATATACAGAAGAAGACTACTGCAGTTAGAATTAGCAACAAGCTCAGAATATCAGGGCAGGCGCTCAGGAGAGGATATAGAGAGAGCACCACAAAGCCAAAAGCAAGCTCAACAAGGCAATCAGACTGGAGAGTCAGGTTGCCAACAATGACTCATACTACAGGAAAAGACTCAACAGTTCTCCTTATGCTCACTCTTCAACAACTTCAACCTATTTTATTGTCTTATTAAGTGATAAATCTCTGTTTTTCAGCCTCCTCCCTGCCGGTATCGTTCTATTTTTCCCCAGAGGACGTCACTGTGTCATCATCAGTGACACCATTAATCTATATGCAAACCAAGCTCTCTTATACAGTATGTTACCTGCAAAACTGCCTAGGTGCAGCTAAATGAGCTTTTAAAGGAAAACAAACAGCTGTGTGGTCTGCACCGTGGGACGCTTCCCTACACTGGCAACACCTGCCGACAAGATTGGTGAGAATATTACACTGCCTGTTCTTATCGGTTTCTTATAGTCTTGTGAAAAAATTGGGACACCCTATGAAAGCCTGTGTTTTGTTTTTTTAACATACTTGGGCATATGGATCCATATGCATATCCATATGGATCCATATGCATATCCATATGGTGAACTTGGTGGACTGTTAAAATTTGTATTAAATATCCATATTTAATATAAATTTGAACAGTCCACCAAGTTCACCTAAAAAATAATAAATGGAGAGTCCTGGATTGGCAGAGTCAAATCCCAGATCTTAATCCCAGTGAGATGACTTGAAAGGGGCTGTACATGCAAAAAAAAACCAGCAAATATCTCACAGCTGAAAGAATTCCGTGCTGAAGAGTGGGGCAAACACCAGAGACCGGTAGATGGCCACAGGAATCGGTCACTGAAGTTATTTAAAGCAAAGGGCGTAACACTAGCTATTAGGAGGGAGGGTGTCCTAACTTTTTCCTCAGTTAGAATGGGCATTTTTGTTATCTTTTGTTTTATGAGTAAAACCAGGTTAATTTTTGTTGTTTACCTGCAATTAAATCACTTTCTTTACGAGAGATAATTTTTTACATAACTGTATAGGTGAATGAATAATTAATATGAATTCACAAACCATAAATAAATGTTGGGCAAAAGTTTTTGAATCTTAATCAAAAATTAGAACATTAGTGTAAAAATTATGTTATGATGAATACTTTTAATTTGGTCTGCATAGTTGTTCTTTTTTCACAGCTATTTGGCCTTTGTTTTGATAGGTGGTAGTGCAGAGAGACAGGGTGTGATGGGATGAGAGAGAACATCCAGCAAAGGGCGCTGGCTGGAATTGAGCCAACATCACTGCATGGGGTTGTGATTTGTCCTTACTGCAGGACAGTTTCTGTCTTTAAATGGGGTCACGTTTTTCGTGTTCACCTGGAAAATCCATAAGGTATTTACGACATTGTCAGTAGAAATGTTCAAAAGGTCCAAGTTCACAAGTTTTGACTGATGTTGTCAGAAATTACGGAAGTGAATGCTAGGTTAACATATTGCGATCTAATTGTGACTTTTTAATACGTTTGAGTAAATTGCTGATATCAACCTCATCTTTTCATTAGCTTGCTAACTGTTAGCCTCATGTCTTCTAGACACCAACAGCTGGCTTGCAGCGGCCTTCTCATGAGACTCTTTCGATGTTACCAGTTGCATCCCAAGCATTTTATACACACAACTACCTATGGTATAACCACAAGTTCACGTGTTCATTTTGAAGGCAGCATATGACCTCAGTCCATGGGGCGCCCCGCTGAACCAGGTGAGCTCTCTGGCCACCAAAATTTTGAAAGTTTTGTCATTAGTTTTAATGTTGTCAGCATACAATGATACTAGGCCATCATAAAAATCGCTTTTCAATATGCAACTAATGTACAATCCAATGATAAATGTACAATCCATATATCAAAAATGATTCATCCATTTGTTTTGTACTCTTGGGTTTCTTGGGTTATCTGCTGCATTAGCAGTATTTATTCTATTGACAAACCTTAACAGAAACCTTATTTTTTCTTCTTCTTTTTTAATCTCAGATTTGTACATTTTATGTTTAAGTTGCTGCACCGTAGACCTTTGAGGAAAGAAATTTCAATCCTGTGTGTTGCACATATCACAATTGACAATAAAGCTGACTTTGACTTTGACTTTTGACTTTGAAAAGTTGTGTTTTAACAACTGAACGTGTGATAAATATTCCCTGACCATAAACATAATTGTGTACAGCTGAAAAAACAAACACTGAAAATATCTTCATTAATGTAATCACACCGAGAAGGATTCTAAAGCCACTCGAGCTGCTACATAACCTAGTTGGAGTTTATTTTTACGGTCACCAGTTTGACCATTTGCAGCATCTCTGACAATGAGGGAGAAGGGAAAAGAAATGGCCTGGTCTGAGTGGGTTTCCTTTTCAGTCGGGGAGACAGATGCTTGTTTACTGGCCTCATTATGTCAGCAGCTGTCCTGAGCAGGTCACTGTGTGGTCCTATGTCCACCTACTGAGACACATACATCCACCACCTGACAGTGGACACACTGTAAAGGGTTTCAAATATGTGAAAAAGCTTGAAAGGCTCATCTTTAAATTGCTGTCACTTGGGCTCTGTGTGCATAAGCATAATTGCAGCACAAAACCTAGCAATGACCTAATAGTTTAGCTTCTGTTGTAGAAAGAAAATATGCCATTTTTTGGCTGATTGAGAACTATGTTCAAATAATTTAATAACTTCCAATACCCATCTCACTCATCTTTTACTCACACTGTACAGAGAATTTAGTTTATTTGAGAAAATTCATACTGGCTATGTTTACATGGGCACTAGTATTCTTCTAATAATCAGAATAATAGCCAGTCAGAATAAAAAGGTCTCATGTAACCACCTCAATCAGAACAGACTGGCCTCATTGGAAGGAATTTTCAATAAGATTGAGAGGGGTGGAGTAAAAATGTGAGAATCCGTTGAATTTCCTGGAGGCATAGAAACATGCCGGTAGCAAAACAACTAGTTTTTGAACATGTGTTTAAAAAAAAGGACTGATGTCGGAATCAGTGAGGGAAGTGCTGCTGAAAACATGAGTCCAAATGGGTTCAACTTCAACCGTCTTCTTTCTCTTCTTCTCAAAATCACTTTGCACATGTTAAAACGCTACGTTCTGATCATTTTATTTAGTATCCATGTGAATAGTTAAGTTTGAACCCCTCATCAGAATACTTTCAGTAATGTTAAAGAAATATTGTCCATGCAAATTGTAGCCACTGTTCAATCAAACGCCAGGTAATTAGAGAAATTATCTTCAAGCTTGTTTGACAGCTTTAACCATCTTATGTGGCTTTTTATTGCACATTTAACCAAGACTATTTTTTTTTTTAGATACAAATCTGTTCATGATTAAACATTTACTGCATTATCTTTTCTGCACTCTAGCTTAAATCATTTTCATGTAGAATAAAACAAAATACATATAATCTAACACTTCAATGTTTATTTCTATGTGCATACTCTCTATTTCTAGCCATGTTTTTACCCCCAATGCGCACACAAACGTGTTGTTGTTCCTCTCTGCAGTCTCCACATCTATAATCCCTTTTATTGAAATCCATGTCACCTGCCGCCTGCGCAGTCCGGCACCCTGAAGCATTAGACGGCTGGCATAGTGACGGGCACTGCAGTGAGAGGAGACAGGGAGGGAGAAACATGACCATAAAGACTTTCATTTCATCGTGAGGATAGGCTTTTAAAAAACACACAAATTTACTTCAAGCCTAAATTTAAACCAGAAGATTACAACTGGCTCATCAGCAGCATCTACAGCGCAGATATACGAGGCAGTAAAAGCAAGTAAATTCTCACTGACAGTGGACCCAAAATTCACTGTGAGCTTGACATGCCCCTGTTGTTATGGCAGCACGCTGTCACCAGGACTGCCCACGACTCTGGTCAGGACGATGGAGTCATGGTGGGCACCTTGGCTGGACGCTTGTTGCCTGTCTTCCCCTATGAGTGCATTAACATTTCATCTTCTCTGGACACATACACAGCAACACCAGAGCGAGCACTGTGTTTGGGTGAAAGATTGAGATGGAGAGGGTGAGATAGCCCACACCACTGGGGAGGTGAAGAAAGAAGACAGAGTGAACGAGGGAAAGGACAGCCAGAGGGAAAAAAGAAGATGGGAGGATTGAGCGTGGGGACCGTAAGGCAATTTTGCAAACCTGTGACGCATTAATTATTGACAAACTTGGGCTAAATGCGTAAACTCTCCCTCCTTGTTCATTCTCTCTTCTCCTTTCTTCACCATCACCTGCGGAAAATGGTCGCACACAAGACATGTACACACACGCACACATAAAACCCAGCGAAGTGGCATGTGACTCTCATAACATGAAGTGGAGCATGTCAAAGGGCTGGGGAAGGTAGCAGGCATAAGGCCCACAAAGAGTGTGAGACAGGAGGGAAGAAGACAGTGAGAGGCAGAAGACAGAGCTACAAAATAAGAGGAGGAAAAGACAAACAGCAGGGTATGGATAGATTGCAGAGACAGTGAATAAAGCATTTGTTTTTTAAAGTAGGTGTAGGGTGATCTTGTCTTTAAGCACTGATGACCAAACAAATATAGACAGCTGAAACATGTAAACATGTGAAACAGAATGGAAAAATAAAAGTGTTGTCTTGAGCATGTATAAAAACCACGCTAAATTCATTCTTCGTTTGGAGAGCAGGATATCTTCCACACACACCTCGGCTTTGCTGCTAATCATTAATAGGTGGCCCGTCTATTTGGCATTCAGTATTCTCTAATCAATTGGCTAGAGTGTTGCAACAGCAAAGCATGAACATGCCTCTGTCTGTGTGTGTGTGTTGAAGCAGGCGCTGCTTGAGCGGTCACTCTGCCCCTCAGGCGATGGTGTGTGTTTGGAAGGGAATGGATCCTCCCCCAGGAGTGCAGGGAGGAGATGCGTGTGAATGTCCCTACAATACTTTTGCTGCAGTCTGTCCTCTCCTACCACAGTCAGGCATCCATGTGCCTTCAAGTACAGACACTGCATTCAAAAATGGCCAACATACACATTTTCTGATCATATAGACAACAAAAATTACTCAGAAATTGATTAAAGTAAAATTGTCAATTGCAATGTCTTCATAATGTGATACAATAAATTGGGTACTACAAGAGTATTTTACAGATTTAACATTCTGGGACATTTTTGAAAAAGTACCCAAATCAATGCGTCAGATCCAGAGGTATCATATATTTTTCCACGTTATCTGATCCTTGTCTAGAACCTGAGAACATGAAAACAATTTGACCTCTAACTGATGCAGTATGCTCGTACCAGCTACTGTAGCCTCAAAACCCCAAGTTTCATGCACATAAGAGGAGCAGACTACGGAGGTCTGCCAAGCTCCCTTCTCTCTAACTCTGCGTCCTCTGGATTTTTTTTTTATTAATTAATTTATTTTTTTAGAGAAATTTCAAACCTCTAGTCTTTAGCCCCAAAAGACACTGACTCAAGTGAATCAGTTCATCAGATTTCCTGCAGCTCTCTGGAGTTGCAAATAACTTTTTTCACACATACTCTTGTCTTTCCCAACATCTGTCAACAGACTAATTATATTGAGAACATTATGCATAGGCTACGCTGCTGACAAGAGCTTGGATGGATCGTTCATCCAGTGCTAGAAATATTCCTCAAAACCCTAAAGATCACTACATAGCAGTATACCAATTATCTGAATAAACCTACATTTATATGTACTGATAAATGTTTGTTTGCCTTGTTGACAAGCATTATTGCTACTTAGCTTAGCATGACTGGGAACAGCAGGAAAAAGCTACACTGTATAAGAAAAATTATTCTTTTCTAATTTTGCCTAGTATTATGCCACACTGTTTCCAATCTCTGGGCTAAATGCCATTTAAGTTGAGCCACTTGAGCAAGTGAAATACGCCATCAGTGACATCAACCAGTCTCTGAGTTAAAGTAAATAAATCAAAAATCTTTTCTGACTCGATTACCATTATTTCTGTTTGCATTCTCTTTTTGTGCAGGCCATATTTTATTCTGTCTGAAAATAAAGACAAAGACATTCACTTTTAGCATAATATCCAATATGCTAATGGCCAAGCAAATGGCCATACATCGCTGTATGCACCTCAGTATCACAATGGACAACTTAACATCACAATGGAGCGCCATTAAGTTATGGTGGCTACCTTGATGCTTACAGCAGGGTGTATGACATTTCTGTGATTTCAAGGGGGACGGGCATTTTGATTCCTGTTGAGATTAGCATAAAAACTATTATGCTGGATTACTATTCAGCCACATGGTGTGTAATGCATATTTGGACTTTTGTGCTTTCTGCTTTACTCATGTCATAATTTACATTAAATTTGCATGTCTACTCTCAGCACATTGTACACATGATATATCAGCAGCTCAGCATTATAAGGTAAAATGGTGACGGACAGAATACATATATTCATGTGCATCACGGAATCTTTACTTTTATTTTGAAAGCTTTGACACACAAAAGGGTGGTCTATATTTGTTCACAATTGCTCAGACTTTTAGCTGTCAACACATCTCAGTGAGTCACTGCAATCAATTTGACCACTTAATCATATTCTGTATCAAGAGCTATTAATATAAGTGCTGATATGAAAATGTCTCATTTGGCTTGTCACAAACCTACAAGTTAATAAAAACAGACTGTACCTCATAGCTTTCTTGTTGTTGTTTTTTTTGTTTGTTTGTTTGTTTGTTTGTTTGTTTTTCTGAGACATGTTCCTTCAGTAAAGAAGAGCCTTCAGCCTTTACCTGCTCCCAGTCCAACTGCGCTGCACTGTACGGTTTTGCCAGTGGTAGCAGTAATGCCATGTTGACTTTTACGCATCAGAACACTTGGGTGGTAGCCAGTTGCTAAGGCACTTAACATCACCTCATAGCTTCACATCACAGCTCCAGCTAAATGAATATAGAGATAGAGCATCATGGGTGGATGGTAAATGGTGACCAAAAACAAAAGTGTGGCAGGATGCATGAAATTTCAGGGCAATTATATCAATAGCACCTGCCAAAAATAATTATTAAGTATACTCAGTTCTGTTCTCAGAAACAGTAATAGTAGGTTACATTGATAGTGACTTAGTATGGACAGTAAGGTGTATGTGTGTGTGGCAGTACAAATACATAAGCAAGCTGTCTGCTGTCTTTTTTTTTTTTTCCTGTTTTGACATACTCCCTGCTGTCTCTCAGAGCCACATGTCACAGGTACAGCCGTCCATTAACTGTGGATTACACACATTGTACAAAATCATCAATGAAAACACAGTCTATTTATTCTAACGAACACCATACAAATTTTTCGCATACTTCGAAATCATTGTGATTGTGAGTTCACACACTTGGTAATTACCAATAGTGATGAAATTATTTATTGTTGTATATCAGAATCAGAATCAGAATCAACTTTAATGGCCAAGTATGAACACATACAAGGAATTTGACTCCGGCAACTTTTCTCTCTAGTACAGAAGCATCTTAAATAAGTGAAATAAAATAAAATAAAATAAAATAAAATAAGATAAAAATAAAATAAATCTCAATTTGTACACATATGTACTGGATGTGCTGATTTCCCCTGAAATGTGTAGCAAGAAACCCCATGGTCACTATTGATAGACTAAAAGATTGAATTAGTGGAATGCAAAGTTACATCTCGCGCAATGCAGGGCTCCGATTCTCACTTATTTACTGCACTCAACAAACAAACAAAAAGCCCGTGATGTTTAAAGCTCCACTACTCTTCATGCGACAAAATGACATATGCCACCATATTAAATCAGAGGATTTGAGTCACATTATGAGGTTAGTCAGAATCTAAAATGTACAAATATCTCTAAATCTGCTAATAATACATTAAGAAATGTCTTAATGGAGAAATTTCACTTGAAATTGTGATAATGTCACATACTGAGTTCTCAGCGTTTTTTCCATACCATGCCAGAGTCTGATGCAAATCTTCATACTGTTAGACAACAACTCAGTTTCACTTGCTCATTTAGACTATTAAAGTCTCAAGTAATGGTCATACTCAACATCAATCTCAGTACTTAGTCTAGAAACCACAAATCAGTAATATGATGAAATGACAACTGACTACATTTTGACTAAAATCTTCACCACCAAACTTCAGCAGGGCCCTATAGTTGACACATTTTTAACACAATGGGTCAATGGCATTTAAAGTTGAAACAGACAATAAAAAACTGCATGGGATATCAACAATAGAGTACAGGTTACAGATATCTATCTTTAACCTATGCGTTTCCAAAGTGATGGGAGCTATATGATACACATGTACACACAATTCAACTGATATACTACTGTATATGTACACTGTCATAGCTGTTATTTAAAGTTTTATTTCAGTTGAAGTCCCCCTCCTCCTCCGTCTTCTTGTGAGTGTCTCTGGCCTGGAGTTGTATGTTTCTGACCTGTGGAGCTCCATTTGTTGTCGTGGTCTCATCAGCCTGCCCAGTCTTGGCCTCCTGCAGTTTTCCACTCCTACCTGAATGAACAATTCTCCAACCTACCTATGATTCCTCTTATATTCTCAAACTGTCATGTAACATCATCAGCTATACGTTGTATTTGTATCACCATCCGATTCTACATGTACACTTTAGTCAGATACACTATATTACCAAAAGTATTCGCTCACCCATTCAAATGATCAGAATCAGGTGTTCTAATCACTTGGCCTGGCCCCAGGTGTATAAATTCAAGCACTCAGGCATGCAGACTGTGAAACAAGACATTTGTGAAAGAATGGGCCGCTCTCAGGAGCTCAGTGAATTCCAGCGTGGAACTGTCATAGGATGCCACTTGTGCAACAAATCCAGTCGTGAAATTTCCTCGCTCCTAAATATTCCACAGTCAACTGTCAGCTCTATTATAACAAAATGGAAGCGTTTGGGAAAAACAGCAACTCGGCCACGAAGTGGTAGGCCACGTAAAGTGACGGAGAGGGGTCAGCGGATGCTGAAGCACATAGTGCAAAGAGGTCGCCGACTTTCTGCACAGTCAATTGCTACAGAGCTACAAACTTCATGTGACCTTCAGATTAGCCCAAGTACAGTACGCAGAGAGCTTCATGGAATGGGTTTCCATGGCCGAGCAGCTGCAGCCAAGCCACACATCACCAAGTGCAATGCAAGGCGTCGGATGCAATGGTGTAAAGCATGCCGCCACTGGCCTCTAGAGCAGTGGAGACGCGTTCTCTGGAGTGATGAATCACGCTTTTCCATCTGGCAATCTGATGGACGAGTCTGGGTTTGGAGGTTGCCAGGAGAACGGTACATTTCAGATTGCATTGTGCCAACTGTGAAATTTGGTGGAGGAGGAATTATGGTATGGGGTTGTTTTTCAGGAGCTGGGCTTGGCCCCTTAGTTCCAGTGAAAGGAACATTGAATGCTTCAGGATACCAAAACATTTTGGACAATTCCATGCTCCCAACCTTGTGGGAACAGTTTGGAGCGGGCCCCTTCCTCTTCCAACATGACTGTGCACCAGTGCACAAAGCAAGGTCCATAAAGACGTGGATGACAGAGTCTGGTGTGGATGAACTTGACTGGCCTGCACAGAGTCCTGACCTGAACCCGATAGAACACCTTTGGGATGAATTAGAGCGGAGACTGAGAGCCAGGCCTTCTCGACCAACATCAGTGTGTGACCTCACCAATGCGCTTTTGGAAGAATGGTCAAAAATTCCTATAAACACTCTCCTCAACCTTGTGGACAGTCTTCCCAGAAGAGTTGAAGCTGTAATAGCTGCAAAAGGTGGACCGACATCATATTGAATTCTATGAGTTAGGAATGGGATGGCACTTCAGTTCATAGAATGAGTAAAGGCAGGTGAGCGAATACTTTTGGTAATATAGTGTATATGTATCTATGACAGACATGTTTATCTCATTCCTCCTGCTGTTCTCTTCTCTCTTTCTTCTGTCTCTACCCGGCTGGCCTTAGGCAGATGGGTCCCTCCATATGAGCTGGGTTCTGCTCAAGGTTTCTTCCTGTTAAAAGGGAGTTTTTCCTTGCCACCGTTGCCTTCAGGCTTGCTCTGGAGGTTTCAGGGCGGGTTTTGTGAAGTGTCTTGAGACAATTTGTATTGTTGTTGACGCTATATAAATAAAAATTTAACTGAATTGAAAAGTGTGCTGCTAATAGTAAATTTTGACATTTAAAGTGATGTAAAAATAAACTTCAATGATAATTAATCAAATAAGACATTTGATTATAATTGTTTACTGTACATAATAAACCAAAGCTAGGGCTGGAAAGGGCTTGTGCTAGACAACAAAATCCACCTACCAACAATGGATTTTCATTCATTCATTCATCTTCTGTAACCACTTGTCCTGTGAAGGGTCATTGGGGGGCTGAAGTCTATCCCAGCTGTCATTGGGCGAGAGGCGGGATACACCCTGAACAGGTCTCCAGTCTATCGCAGGGCTAACACAGAGAGACAGACAACCATTCACACTCATATGCACACCTATGGCCAATTTAGAATCACCAATTAACCCTCCAGGTCCCAGTCGGCCTGGATTCGAACCCGGAACATTCTTGCTTTGAGGCATTAATGCTAACTACCACACCATTGTGCCACACTTAACGGATTTTCAAATTTTCAAAAAATTTAATAAATAAAAGTGTTCACTTGTGAGCTCTAAAGGTGCTGGTAGGAAATGTTTGTCACTTTTGGCTGTTTGTGCTTTTTTGTGTCTGTGCTAAGCTAGGTTTACTTCACAGACAACTGGCTCCAACTACATGTATGCCACATACATCGTTAATGAGTTTTGAGCATATTTGCAATACATCCAACTGTTCCTAGTGTTTGCAGATATTTGGCCAGCACCCTGCCTTCTTTGACAACCCTCAGAGAAACAAACACCTCTTAAGATCCCCCTTCCTTAGCCCGTCACACATGGATGACTACAGCAGACACATTGTAGTTGGACACTGTCACTGTGGCTCGCAGTGGGCTCTGCCTCCGCAGTGCTGGTCCCAGTGGACATGATCTCTGAGGATGTCTAACTCTGTCAGCTGCTGTGTTTGAAGAAAGGGGGAAGAAGGAAGCACAGTTTGAGGTAGCCATTGGGCTTGTGCACTACCGCTGCAGCTGTTTCTCTGTTGTAGAGATTTAAACCTTATTGTTGCATATTTGTGCACAATACAAGTCATTTGTACACACCAGTATTTGCATTACCGGCAAAGCCAGCTGCACTGACCATGTGGACCGTGAGGATGGTCTCTCTGGGCCCGATAGACCAGCTCGCCATGGCAACACTTCCCACTGTGCATGCCCTGCAGCTACATTAGTCTTCTCCACGTTGCATGCAAACCAGGTCTCCAGCATCCTTAACACATATACACAGACAAACACATCCTTTCATAGGTATGTAAACACAAAACATCTGTACACTATATTTTTAAGTTCTCTTACACAAGAATGCTAATCACTTACTATATGCAGAAGGCGGTTATTTCTATTAAGAGTTAACAGAAGTAATACAAATTCTTTTAAAGTGTTTTTTGTAGGCATTAAAGCATCTTGTGAATCCCATGCATTTATAAAAATAGAGGATAAAAAGTTGAAAAGGGGATTTGTTCGAAGTTCATCATGTTTTGCCAGGTTAATTATTGTTGTTAGATTACACATTAAGTCTAGATTAAGTGCTGATGGCTCATAGATGCACACGTTTTGCACAATAAATCCATTGACAATAAGGTGTTCACATTCACATTTTTTTCAGCTAATATGTTTTCATGATTTCATTCGTTCATTCATCTTCTGTACCCGCTTGTCCTGTGAAGGTCTCTCTAACACAGAGAGACAAGCAACCATTTACACTCACATGCACACCTACGGCCAATTTAGAATCACCAATGAACTTAAAAAGCATGTGTTTGGACGGTGGGAGGAAGCTGGAGTACCCGGAGAGAACCCACGCAGACACAGGGAGTACATTCACACTCCACACAGAAAGGCCCAGTTTACCCATGGATTCAAACCCTGAACCTTCTTGCTGTGAGGCATCAGTGCTTACCACCACGCCACTGTGTCGCCCGTTTTCGTGATTTAAAGGTTTAAAATTTTGTTCATGTTAATGCTAAAAGGGAATTCTATTGACAAATCATACAAGAAAAATTTAGTTTTTCTCTTTTCATGTCCTGCCTACTCATCTTATTAGGGTTGAAGTCTTTTCTTTGGCTAGGCCACTCCAAAACTTAAATTGTATTCTTTTTAAACCATTCAAAGCAGATTTACTCATCTCCTTGGAATTGTTATCTCGCTGCATAACCCAGTAGCACTTGAGCTTCAATTCACAGACTGATGACCTGATGTTTTCCTTCAGGACTTTCTATCAGAGAGCAGAATTCTTGTTTCAGTTATTGCAAGTTGCAAAAGCACAGCTTCCTCACAACATCACACTGCCACCTTCATGCTTGACAAGGGGTTTAATGTTGTCTTTGTGGGTTTCTGTGTTTGCTTTACACCAGATGTAAGAGAATCTTTCCTGGCATTTGACTGATCAGTCCATAAATCATTCTCTCAAAAGGTTTCAAGGGCATCAGGCTTTGTTAAAGCCTTTTTTGCCCAGTGTCTTTTGGTCATGAACACTGGCCTTTTTGAGGCAATATAGTCTTGTAGTTCCATGGACGTTTTTCTTGGATCTATCTTGGATGAAGCGTTGGCCTGCTGATGGAG
This sequence comes from Chelon labrosus, assembly GCF_963514085.1. Lineage (NCBI taxonomy): Eukaryota > Metazoa > Chordata > Actinopteri > Mugiliformes > Mugilidae > Chelon > Chelon labrosus. The sequence goes on along the minus strand of NC_140350.1, from coordinate 1,574,937 downwards.
GAATTTGGTTTCGTCAGCCACTTCTGGGAAGTTTCACTATTGTTCCAAGTCTTCCCCATTTGTAGATAATGCCTTTCACTGTGGATTGGAGTCCCAGATCCAAACCTTAGAAATAGGTTAGTGAACCCTCTCAGATTGTTTTATTTCAATCGCATGCTTCCTAATTTCTTCTGGACCTTATTTTATTTTTTTATCTTGTGCTACAGGTGAGGCATTTTATCTTCATGGAACGTCATGGTTCTGAAAATATCCTATTTAAGTTGCCATTGGATTGAATAGGGCATTTAGTAGTAAGGCATGAGCGTGTCTGTTCCAGCTGCAAATAGCTGTCAATACAGTTTGTCCACACAGTTATCCTTGGTATTAGATAACCATTTTCTTTAGTACGTACAATTGTCATTCAAAACGTGTATTTTGTATTTACCCAGATTGGCTTTATTTTGTGTAAAGTTTGGCTTTAAGATTTGACACAGTTTAGCACTGTGTGCTAAATCTGCTCTCCTCTGTCCATCTAGAGCAGACAAGTGCAAGCTCAAGGCACGCAAAATAATATTTTATATCTATCAGAATTGGGTTTGGAATAGTCTGCGGGTACTCCGGCTTCCTCCCACCGTCCAAAGACATGCTTGTTAGGTTAATTGGTGATTCTAAATTGGCCGTAGGTGTGAGTGTGAGTGTGAATGGTTGTCTGTCTCTCTGTGTTAGCCCTGCGATAGACTGGCGACCTGTCCAGGGTGTACCCCGCCTCTCGCCCGATGACAGCTGGGATAGGCTCCAGCAGACCCCACGACCCTTAACAGGAACAAGCGGTTATAGAAGATGAATGAATGAATGAATCTATCAGAATTGGCCTGCAGGTATTTTGCGTTCGCACCATTGATGCTACACCCAAACTACATTGCAATAGCTGAACTTTTGGCATCAGGCAGATACATCAGGCAGCGCCCTCTCTCAACTTTATTGACAAACTCATCAGAGTCTCATGGTTAGCCTGTCGGTAGAGTGCGGCAGCGTGGCACTCGGAAGTCACATCAGTCCATATGGTTGACCCCATAAAGTTCAGGCCACAAGCACTAGAGCACTAAATACTGAAATATGTTAACGGAAATTCTTACACAAAGATCTATTAATGCTGTAACTGTTAGCAGATAACGGGCTGAATCGGTTTGCCTACTGTTCCATGGTAGCACACACAGCAAACAGAAAACTTGACAGCACAACTACAGCTAAACACCAGTCAGTTAACTTATTTACTAACTAACAGACACACTAAAAGTCAGCCAAATATCAGCAGCATGTTTAACATGGCCTTAGCATGCTAATTTAGCCCCGTGGTTAGCTCCGCTCTAATAACCACCATGTTAGCATTGTTTTATTCTGGCATCAATTCAAAGTGTCGATAACAGCAAATTCATACAGACAACCTTAGGAAACCATAACCTTAACCAGCTGTTAAGGATGTCAATGTCTTATGAAAAGTATTGTTGTATTGTCCCCAGTTGGTAAAACAGTCTGGAGAAAAGTATTTGGAACACAACTGCAAGTTTTTGCTTGTGAGACTTTACAGCTAAACACAGAGCAGTTTACATGCCAGGACCACTTCATTGTTGATGTGTATATGATGCTTACTGAAACGAAATGGCTGCTTCGCTAGCGTCGTGGCTCCCTGTGTACATGGAAGGAAGAAGCTGTCTGAAGCAGTGTAGGCACTATTGATTGTCAGGGCAGAGCGAGCTAGCTATGTCACAAATGAGTCAAATTTGAAACGGCTCACTGAAGGACACATTTTCACTCTCAGACTGCTCATAACAAACTGACTGCATGGCTTTTCATCAGCTTTTCTGAGCTGGCAGACGTGCCACACGCCCTACTAAATGTAGAAAAAGCTCAAAAAGTGTGCTTTTCCCCTTTATCCCCCTTCATGTCCCCTTTAAATTTGTTGAATTTGTGAGAAAAAATATTTGAAATAAGTGAGTGGAAATCTCCCAATAGAGTCACACACAAAAATGGCCACAGTTGTGTCTTTTATTTGAAATTACTTGTTTAATCAGTGAGCTTGGTTTTATTCTAAATTTTTTAGTATGGCTTGGAAAAAGTTAATTTCATATTTCTGCAAGAATGATTTCTGATAATATATCTCAAAAGACAAATTTCGTCTCATTTTAAAGAAATATCTATTCTGGTTGGCCCATGATTTGGAGTTAATTCTTAATTTTGGCCCTCTATCTGATTGAGTTTGCTATCACTGATATAGAGTATTTCAAGCAGTCATAGTATATCACATAAATGTGTTCATTATTTTTATTTTTTTTCTTGAACGCATTGCCCATGTTAGTAGCTACTACTTGAAGAAAACATACAAGCATGATAAAGGCCCCTTTTGGTCAAGAGCCAAAGCTGTAATCCAAGCCAGGTGCTGTGACAATGTGTTAACGCAGGGGGGTTAATGCAAGTTTGGAACTTATCTTTTTTCTTACTGATCTTTCTTTTTATTCTGGAGTATGTACACTTGCAAAAAAGTATTAAAATCTGTCTTTGTCCTTATGAAGTATAGGTTTTGAACAGCAAGTAAGCAGATTACAAATCTGGCCATCATGAACTTTATTATGTCACTACAAAAATAGTATGATCCAACATCAATGATCACAGTAGTGAGATGCAATTTGGAGGACTCATTTAGGGATGAGAACTCCGATGGTGGTTTAAAAGTTTGGCATTGTTTTTATAAAGTTTGAAAAAACGTTTTAATGAAGGACACGCAAGGAATTCAGTGATGACAGCAGATTTTATGGATATTTTTAAACCATTTATTAAGTAAAGATACGGACCCTGACTAATGCTGATATCCCTTTCCTTAAGCCTGACCCTAACCCAGGTTAATTGAATTGTATAGATTGATAGGATCATGATTAAAAAAAGAGACCTGTCTGATTTCTACTTCCAGTTGTGAACAACACTCTTCTCCTCAATTCAAATCTGAGGCTTTTTCTTTTCTATCTAAACCCATGTCAGTTCACACCTGAATGATTAGACAAGAACAGTTTCTGTATCTCAGCTCAATTTCCTAATTCAACACAGAAACAAGTTAACAATGCTTAAAGGATTATCTCATCTCATCTTATCTTGCAACTAAGAATATGGCAGAAAAACCTAGGAAATTTTCAGGAAAATGTTCTGTTGATAAAAAAGAAACTCAGTTCAGTGGGAAAATTCAAGTCTGAAAAAAGTTCAACAGTTCAACATTAGTGTTTTTTTTCGTTTCTGGAATGTGCTAAAAGAGGAGAAGACGAAGGAGAATATACCAAAAGGCACCCTTAATTTTATATATATATATATATATATTGTCACATGTTGCTGTAGGTTGACTGATCTGTGTTCATACACATTAAAAACAGTTGGACTAATATGACGACAGCATGCAGTCAGGCTTCAGTTAATTGCATTTATACACTGCATGTAATGCTCTACTATGGCATATCAGATGTAAATACATACATACATGACCAACTGCCAAGGTCCTAAAGTAGATCAGATACACGGACTCTCTCACACACATGCACACATAGTGAGCCCCTGGTTTGTCCCCCTGCCCACTTCCTCTGCAGCCTATGGTGTTTCCGCTGGGGTGAGACAGTGCCAGCTCCCTCCCTCTGCTTCCCAGTGGGGTCCTGCCTCCCGGCATCTGTCAGGGCAGCTGTCTCTCCTCTCCACTCTGCACTGCACCACACTATGCCAGGCCTCACTCAGGATCGTGAGCTACACACTTTATGCATTAATATAGACCAAGACACGATGGGATGTGTCTTCATAATTCTGAAAAGGTTCTCTTAGAATATTTAATCAGTAGATTTAGAGATTGCAATTGCAGACATCTTCATACAAATGAGGTAAAATTAAATGCACTTTTTCAGGGAGAGGGTTTATTAAATTTTGCACGTGTATGTTTTGTGTTCATTAAAAGCAGAAACAGCAAGGTGGACTCAAATATCAAACTGTTAAACTGACACAGTCCTTTCTTTTTCTTCCAATTAGACTGAAACAACATGAAGAAACTGTTGTTTTGTGGAAACTTACACATGGGCCTAAATCATATTTGATTTGTTAGTCAAATGAATAAACCTGAGACACTGAAACATGAGACATGACAAACAGAGGAGAAGAAAAAAGACTGGAGAGCAGAGATGAAAGAAGGAGGGGTAGCTCAGGTCCAGGTGTACCAGAAGCTCCAGGAAGAAAAGGCACCGAGCAACACAGGTGCTGAAAAATGATCCCTTTCCTAGTGAGGCCCAGCAAAGCCGAGGTGTGTGTGTGTGTGTGTGTACAAACTGGGGGCTTGGAGGTGCAGCTGACACTGAAACCACAAGTATATATAACAAAGTGGAGGACAGTGAACTAGAAAAGGTTGTCCATGACTGTAGTTTTGATTGCAAGACTGGAATAAACCCAGCAACAACTTCCTCCCATCTTTGTTGGCAAATACTCACAAAACACACAATACCCCCTTCACACTGTGCACTCTCACAGGTAACATGCACACACACGCCCACGCACACACCCACCCACACACACACACACACACACACACACTTGTGCTCACGTGAATAGACATAAACTGTGTGCATATACAGACAAAAACACCAGCGTCTCTGCTCCACCCCCTCCCCTTGAGGTAGAGGTCCATCCAACACAGATGTAGCCCTGATTAATTGGGCGCAACGCAGGGAAGTGGGTCTGGAAACTACCTGGCAATTTCCTGCAGCCTATCCTCCCCCACTACCTTCTCCCCACCTAAACACCCCTTCCTCCTCAAATTTGGATCACGTAAGTCAGCAGGTGGGCTGCTGGGAGGAGTGTCTGCCGTGTGGCGTTGATATTCTGCCTGCGTCCAGCTTGCTGGGCGCCCTACATTGCAGGCACTCCCTCTGGCAATGCTTGCCTTGGCTCTGGGCTGTGTGCTGGAAACGCTGAGAGTCTGACAGACTCCATGGGCGCACATTCAGGTACACACACACTCACACACATACATGCATCATAGAAAGAGAGAAAGATGGGGCACTGAAGTGAATGAGATGGCAAAACAGAGGAGTTAGATGTAAAAAAATGGACAGACATATTGTATTTACCTCACACTTTTCCAGTAAAGCATGTGGATTACCCAGCACAGCAAGGCTTTTTAATGAAAGCACAGGAAGGAGGCAGCAGCTGGTGGCATGTGTTTGAGCCGAGAGGATAAGACCCCTTGCACTGGGCTCACCAGCCCCCCTTCCTCTCTCGCTTCCCTCATCTCCTAACGCCCCCTTCATCCTACCACCAACACCACCCCACCCACAGAGAATGAAGTCCTTTGTCCGTTCCACTACTGCCTGTCCTGGAGTTAGGCCTTAGCCGCAGGGACCTGCTGGTCAGCCAGCACCAGAACCAGAAGTGAACCAAGTTGAGCCCTCGTAGCGCTGGCTATAGCTTGCCTCCGCAGACCCACACAAATCCCCAGTCACCCTGTGCTGGAAGAGGAAAAAGAAAAATGAGCTAAACAGAGAGAGACATCCACAGAATGTTTGGACAATACCAATGAGAGAGATGGACAACAGAAAAACACAGACAAGACTAGCCAAAACTACAACAGAAAAACGAGACATTTTCCTCAAAGCCATGCAGCCAACAAGATGTCTTATTTTGACTGAAAAAATATGCCCAGCTAAACAGTAAATTATTGGATTAAAGGCCTATTTCCCGTATTACTAAATCTACTACATGCTCAACAAATAGTAACATACTGTACATATCTGGATTGGATATTCTTGGTCAAGAAAGTGAATACAAATACACCAATCAGCCATAACATTAAAACCACTGACAGGAGAAGTAATAATATTGACCATCTTGTTACAATGCAATGTTCTGCAGAGAAACTTTTGGACCTGGCATTCGTGTGGATGTTACTTAGACATGTATCACCCACCTAGACCAGACCAGGCACCCCCACCCCATAGCAATGACACTCCTTGATGGCAGCAGTTCATGTATGTACTGGAACAAGCCTGATCCACAGAGGCCCCTCCCCTCAACCCATAAGTGACCCAAAGGTCCCCACTAACAACATTCTGTTGCCAGACACCACAGGACACCCTCAGAAGGCCCATGTCCATTCTCCTCAACAGTTACAACAGTTTTGGATGCACAAGGGAGACCTACACAATATTAGGAAGGTGGTCATAATGTTATGCCTGATATGTGAATGTGTGTTCAGTAAGAGTAGATGAGAAGAGGTCCACTTATCAGGAGGGGTCAGTGCACAAAAGAGCTTGTGTGTATTTACTAATTGGATCTTTGTCACCTTGTTGCCCCTGAGACCCCAAACTCGTGTTTCAACCTGCTAAAGCTTTACATATAAATGTGCCATCATTATTTCCTGCTAATATTTCTGTGAAACACTCAGTAAAACTAATAAAAGTTTGTTTCCACAAAGCTTTCAAGGATCTTGTGGTTGATAAGAATATCGTATTTGACCCACAGCAACATTGTTTTTGTTGTATTTTTGTTGATAGAATTTACAGGTAGCCAGTCTGTTCAGTTGTTCAGCCAAGGTGGCTATGAGTGCTCATGCTGAGGTCGTGTATTGATTTCAAACAAACTGATGTTGTTGTTTTTTCGGGTAATGGATAAGTTCCCGCGCACCAGAGAGGATTATTCCCAGGAATAAACATCTACTGTATACGCAGCTGTTCAGAACAACAAAATCAACAACTCCAAGAGCTTCTCTGAGTTGGCTGTTATTGTGTTAAAGCAACAAGTCTATCAAAACTGAAAAACAGAAGAGTATTAGTATTACTTTTATCTTTAGGTAGAAATTTTTATAATTTTGTACTGGTAGTTACAGATACCAATTTACTGAGCAAAGTCTTTGAATATCTCTTAAAAAGAAGAATGTTGAATAGTGAATGATTGAGTTTGGACTGCAGAGTAGGCTGCAGAACAGCATGGATCAGGTTAGTCAAACTAGCTGGTCGGTTGAAGGTCTTACATACAGTCCACTGACTCCCCTGAAAATCTGTTTGCAGTAATGTGCAATATAATTCAGTGCCTGTGAGCCTGGGTGAGTTTAAATATCATTAGAACCCATGCTATATAATCAACTCACTGCTAAAAAGGAGATGGTAGTGTATTTGCATTGCTATGGTGTGGTCCAGTGTTTATTGATATACTTCCAGGCTGAAGCTCTAGAAATAAGATGATTGTAACTTCACACCTTAAAGACTTACAGACTTCTTACATTCATGCCACTGTAGTATATGGTACTACTGCAATATCCCATATATCAACTGTAATCATGATAAAGAGCAAACATAAATAATTGGTAATAGTTGTACTGAAGGCTATTTTATTACCAGATGTCTGTTATTGTATGTGTTTCAAAGGAATTATCAAATTGCAAGCTTAATCTGATGGTTGTAAAAATACACAGAATTCCTTTTTATTTGAAATGTGAAATGTGATCGGACAGGAGTGCATTTACCTTAATCTGAACACCGCAAAGGCCAGTATCAATATGCATGATTTAAAAGCAAGCTCAGTTCATGTAAGTAGTTCAAGTAGGTTAACTGTACAAATTTAAAGTGGTTCAGATGACCCGTCGAGTCACCCAAGTGGCCTTTTTATCAAATGGACATCTTCTTTATCTGCTATTCTGTGACTTGTCTCGCTCTGTGTGTACACTCGTGCACAGGGACAGATGATAACATTATTCTGTAATCTGGATTTCACTAACAAAGACCACACCTTTATTGACACAAGGAAGTTTATTGGTAGACAGGACCTGAGGGAGATGGGTGGATGATTGAAAGGGTCGATGGGACAGATGAAAGGAGTTGAAGTGAAGCGATGAGCGGGGTGAAAGGGAAGGGATTAGAGACTCAGGGAGGGGACACATCTCAGGAAGATTCAGCTCCTTGACCCTCAGGTTCCTATGACGAAGGAGGGATGAGGATATGAAGAAAAAAGAGGGACTGGAAGGGTGGGGGTCGAGAACTAAGATGAACAGAGAGAGGAGGAAACACACACCTTTATGTGTAAGTACAAAAAATAGAATGAAATGAGGTCTAGCTTGTTCCTGTACCTAAGTTATAATAACTTCATAATGACTGAGTTGCTGTTTTATAGATGTTTTATAACTTGGGTATGTTTGACACCAATCAAAAGTTTGCTGATCTAAACCACTGCTGCTGATGGCTGCTTCTACACAAACCAGGCTAGAGTTTTCTTAATTCATGCCACATCCCACTGTCTGGCAAACAACCCCATAGCCATTAGGCAATTTCCGTTGCACCTTGACACCTCATCCTCCAGTCCCCTCATGAACCTCACTCACCTCTAAGGAGGATGAACTGACCACGAACGAGGAGGCTCCAATGATCATGCGCCTGTGACATCTATTCTTGGCAGCCACAATGTTGGATTGGTCACAGATCCAAGGAGCAAAAACTGGCTCTGCTGGTCCTGTGACTCAGGTGCTAAGGGTGCCCCCTAGAGACAGGGGAAGTCATTACTAGTCCCTGATGATGATGATGGTCCACTCATTATTTTTTCTATGGCTCTTGAGGTCCTCTCGCACATGCTCCCTGAAGTGTATTGAATCCTTGTCCTCCTGCTCATCAGAACATGGCAGGCAACAACATCCACGCATGGCAACACCAGCCCAACAACCATCTCCTAGCAACATAGGTCCTCTACCCTGGGAGGAATCTGGAGGTCTCTGCTGTAGTCACACTGTGTATTTCCTGGAGGGCAATCAGCATTTTCTCATCTCTTTCCTGGTGTTCCTCTCACCTCGGTACTTCAATCCAGTGGGTTTAGTTGTTTTGGAAGGAGTCTTTCTTGGGATGAAAATTGTAAGTCAAAGAATTTAAAGAAAATTAGACTCATTTCTTAGAAGCATCCTGAAAAAAGTGAAAAGTATTATCTAAAACACAGCAAATAATACAACTAAAACAAAGCTGGAAAAAAGCTCACCACCCATTTTTTAGTTAGAGTTTTACTTATTTATTTTGTCATCACTTTTTACTACCAGAAACTTTTAACTAATGAATAAAACAGTATTCCGTATTTTGCCAAAAGGGAATGTTCCCCATGACCTTGCATGACCTTTTCAAATTTCACTACCAAAGACCATAACAAAGTCCAGTGAGTCTTGGTGTGACAGAAGGTACCCAATCAAAACAGCCTTTGCATGCATCTGCTAATATGCGTGTGCTTTTCCCTTCGGTGCTAGTCTCCTTCTTCCCAGCCCCAACACCACAAACCACCGTTCCCACAGTATTCCCATGACTCTCTGCTGCTCCCCCTCTCTCCCTCCAAGGGCCCAGACTTTACCAAAAGGCAGGAGGGCTGCGTTGGCGAGCAGCGAGCTGCTCTAGCCCACCTTCCTCACATCTGAGAACCTCCGTGAAATCCTAATCCCCAGAGCAGGGTGAAACGCAGGCCCAGCTTGCCTGACCTCTCCGGTTGCCATGGATACAGCGCACTATAAATAAAACAGAGGGGGCTTTTTTTCAAGCAGTTTGGCAGGGCTGTGTGGCCTGCTCACTGGTGGGGCTTATTTTCTCTCTCCCTCCCTCGTTCTGTCTCTCTTCACTCTCATTCTACTCCCCATTTCACTTATTCTCTCAATCATTGAGCGTCTGTCCTCCTTCTCTGTCTTGCGCTTCCTCCCTTTCGTTGTCTCTGTTGCTCATTCAACACTTTCATTCAGCTCCTTCAAATCAATACACCTGGGTTTGTGTCATACCTGGATAGATATATTTATAACATTATTGCAAAGCACTTCAACAAGTCAATGTTTAAATTAAGGGAGTAAAAACACAGAAAGGCAACATCTGAGTAGTAAACCTACAACGAGGAGCATTCAAGTTGGTAAAAAAGAAGACCTATTTTCTTGGTGCTGGCAGAGAGGCAACACGAGACAAGGGAGGCTGCGTGTGCTTGCACACTGAATCAGGACTGCGTTGCAGATTTTTGTCTGGCAAGGCAAATCTCGGGAGGCTGGAAAATAATTCGGTCATGGCTGTGGGAGGTTGTTGGGAGTGGGGTGGGGGGGGGTGAGGGGTTTGAGGGGTGACTGATTGGTGGGAGGGAGGGGGGTGGGGGGGTTTGACCGTCTCGCTGTGGTGAAAACATGCTTGACACTTCATTCCTTTCCAGTTAATGTGGAGCGGACTGCAGAATGTTAACCCTCTGCCTGCCTTTTGATTCTCTGTTTCCACTGTTGTACAAGAGCTCACAACTCCTCCAGCTTTAGTTCAGGACTATAACATTCCAGGACCGTCCAAGTCATGGAATAAGTGCCTTGGACAGTTATGACGGTATCATGTCTACATTAGCAGAGTCTGGATGCACAATCCTTAGACGCTGTCATAGTTATTTGAAAATTTGACCAGTTCGTCTCAGAGAATGTTGAAGAAAAAGCCCCATTTCCTGGAACATCTGCCTCATGTGAATTACACAAAACACAAGACCCCGCACCAAGAAACATCCACAATGTTGCCTGTGAGACAGGGGTCACATGAGAGGATGAGTCACAGAAACCCAGAACTACCTAGAAACCAGCACTATTGAACGGCCTCACGCGTCATGGCACTCTTTACCATTTTCCGACATGTAGAAGGATCCGCGTTGTGTCAGTGCATAAACAACAAGTTACATGCTGCCCTTGGCAAAAGACAAATATACAGTCAAACTTTCAGAATCTGATACCTCAGTAGGAACAAACTTTAGCGGTTGTTTGTGCTAGTTATACACACACATAGCACCATGTGCTGTGTGTATCAGCCTGTGTCTGACCATAGGTCTACTGCTGGTGTGTGAGTTTGTGTGTGTTCATGTGGACCTGGAGAGTAGGGAGTTAATGCAGGCAGGGCTGTGGCAGTCCTCCTGCCCCTCAGCCAGATTAATCATGCAGGAGAGACACAGCAGGCCCCCGTTCATTCTGCCTGGGGGTGAAGCTGTGCCCGCATGCTCTCTGTATCACATGGCCCTGGCCCCCCTCTCTTCTCTCCTCTCTCCTCGCTCACTCTTTCCCTCTCTACTTGGGGTGCTGTGGGGCTGGTGTTGGAGGAGGGGGAGGTAGGGTGGTTATCGGTGGTGTGGTGGAACGCCACAGCACGCAGTATAGCTTTCTTTCTTTCCTCCACATTGTGTTTTTTTTTGTCCCCCCTCCCCCCCACTTACCCTTCTGTGAGTGTGAAACGAGTGAGGCAAAAAAAAAAAAGGAAGAGGGAAACAGGCGTCCATCTCTCCTGCGTGGAGACAACAACAGCCTCTTTTTTTATCTCCCGTCGGAGGGCCCTGACGACAGCAGTGGCCAGGCTCGGTGGATGAAGAGGAGAAGTGTGTGGGGCGGAGGGGGTGAGTGGTGCTGGGGGACATACCAAGGGACTCGCCACAGATATCTCCTGGAAACTGCTCGACGATGTCTCTGTGCATCAGAGAACAGCCACAGCCATTGTTGGGCTCATTGGGAGATGGAGATCTAGGCAGCATAGCACGGTTGCGTGCTTCAGCATTTTCAGTGTGCTGCACAAGAACCTACAGTGTGCACAAGAGGACCTTATATGTTTCACAAGCAGTTACGTTGTAAATCTTAAGTTACTCTTGGTGAATTTGACTGTAAACAATACATGTGAATGTGAACAAAAATAGTGTCACTGATGTCTACCTCTGTATGGGCCTGCAGAGATATAAGTTCCATGTATGTGCAGACAACAGTGCTTAGTTTGCAGTGCATTCTTTGCCACCTGTTATTACTTTGGTAGTGAAACAACACAGAGAATAGGTCAAAAGTTGCTTTACTGGGCTTTTTCAAGTGCATCAAATGAACATTTGACATGCCAGAATTAAGTACTGTCTCAGGATAAGCATTTTTAATACAAACAGTACTGACCACCCTGACTTTTATTCAACAGTGTGTTGAAACCATATGATCACCGTCTCATCTAGTGATAAACACAACCGTGAAAATGGAAATTGATGGAAAGCTCCAAGTTAACAACTGGTAACGTGTCTGTTGACGTTTTCTGAAAAGGCAAAGGTAAATAGCAAGTTGATATGTTAGTCATATTGAGTTGACATCATAATTTCACAATATGTCTGAGGAAAATACTGATATTCCAAACAGTGTCTTTCTACTTCAAGTTACCTGGTCATTAGCTTGCTAAAAGTCAATGACTGCTAGACACTAACATTTGCCTAGCATTGGTGTTCTCAGGACTTATGGCTGATGTTACCACTCGAATACCAAGCATTTCATGTACACAACTTCCCATGTCGTTCCCACGAGCACACAAGTTCAAAGCGCTTTACAGTCACAGACACATCTACCCATTCGCTCACAACAGGAGCAACAGTGTCTTGCTCAAGGACATTTCGGCACTTTCCGGGGATCGAACCCCCTCTGGTTCGCTCTACCTACTGAGCCACAGCCGCCCGCCCACATATAAAAGCAGCAAAACTTTCTTTCTCATCTATGACATTCTACAAACATGAACAGGCAAAAAAATAAAATAGAAACCATTTTACCTGCATCTAAATATAAGATAATAATAGCTACAGTACCATTTAAAATAACAACATTTACAAAGGATGAAGATGATCTCTGATGGTCAAGTGGAGGCGCACCTGGTTCCAGGGGCCAAACACTACATCAAAACTACCAATACAACATTTGTTAAAGAAAAATACAGTAATGGAGGTATTCCAAGTGTTTGTGTTTGTGAATAAAGCACTTGATGAGTCATTATTCTCTTAACTCTGGAGCGACTTCACCCAACTATACCGCATCAGTTGCATTACAGATCTGCTCATTGTAGTGCAATGAAATATGACCATGGTCCCTGTCTTTCTGAACATCTATGTGTACATGCTTGCACTTGTGTGTGTCCATGTGAGTGTGTGGAAGCTCCATTCTTGATTAATTTAAAAAAAAAAAAAAAAAAAAGCCAGCCCACAGGTAGGAAATACATTTCACAATAACATCAACTCTCTCATCTTAAACTGCCATGCTGCATATCTCACATCTTATAGTTCCAATGACACAGGCACCACTGTTGTTTTAACATCAGTGCCCAATTTTATAAAACGGATTTTATTCTGCCAGACAAAACACAGACACAGACTCCTATCTGTCAAAATTTGTTAACAGTGGTACTGTACCACAACAGAGGGCATTTCTCACTCCATCATTAATCATTAAGAGGTGCATCAACTTAAAACATTTTTGGAATGTTGCTTTTATTCCCTGGTTAGCCAAATTTGTTAAAGTGGAGAGTTTCCTAGAACAGATTAGCCCGCTGCCAAACATTAGCCAAAGTAATAGCAATCTGCTATGGAAATCACACACAATACGCCTCAATTTTAGCTTAGGTAAAGATTTTGATTTCTTCTGGAAGCTTGTAGAGCATTAGTGGAAATTAAGATAGAAATGCTCATGCACAGCAACAACTTGCATGGGGGAGTATCAGCTGTTCTGCGGAAATCCAAATTAAAATTTTACACTGACCCTGGTGAAGCACGCAGGTTTATTTGCTGAGACTGGACATTTAAAAATGCATATATTCTCAATAAACCGGCTGCAACCTGCCTGACATAATAATATTTTTATAGATAATTGATGCTACTAACGTGAAATGAGAAAAAAATGGTCTTTTTTCATTATGGGATTATGAAGATAGACATTTGACACATAAAAAGAATAAGAGTGTAAGAGAGTGAGAGAAATTCAAGAGACTACAAAAAAGACAAGGATATTATGTATAGAAGTTATGTAGTTTTATTCTTTCTTTGACTGCACCATACAACCTTGTCGTTAAAGATCAAGATGACTCTATTATATAAGTGAGCAATGTAGTAATGTAGTTAACTATCCCATTACAAAATGTGGTCCTCCATATAGAAAAATGCAAAAACAACAACAACAAAAAAGTCCAACCACTCAAAAATACGATGGAAAGAAAATAAAGAACAGCAACACAGAGTTGGATTATTTGGCAGCGACTGTCTAACTTGCCAGGATTTGATCCGCTGGGAGTGACAGATGAGTGCATTTGGCACTGTCATTGGTCCACAACAGGTCGCAGTGAGACTCCTGCCAGGTGACAGAGGGAGACATACATTGCACTATAACAAATAAACAACCCTACACTATTCCCTGGGAGGAGACAGCAAAATGAAGGAGGACCCTACTGTACCTTCTTTCACCTCATTATGTCTGCCAATGTCCATTCTTTTGTTTAAGGTGACCGAAAACATAGGAGGAAAAAACTAAACCTGACGTGTGCGCATGAGCTAATATATACTGTCTCATAGGCGGTGACAATTATGGAGCTATTGTGTGCATAGGCTTTGAGAAATGGACTGAAATCTGTGTGTCAGAACAACAATGTATTTTTCCATGTTGCAAAAAGGTAGAAAAACTGTCTGATATACAAAAATAATATTCATATGCAATCAACTGCTTTGGAATTACTACAGTACTGCAGCATCCAAAAAGAAAAGAAAAGCATTACATTCAAGCATTTCCATCACTGTGCTTTGGAAGTGATAGCAACCATGTGAACATTACCATTTCTGAGCCAGCTTTGGACTTCTCCGTCCCGATAACGCACTGGCTCCACATTCTGTGTCTGAAAATGTCCTGTGTGGCTTTATTTGACTCACAGGGATGCATGATGCTGGACTGGAGTCCATCCGAGGATTACCTGACAGTGGGTGTGGGAGTGTGACGTAAGTGGTTAGGCTTGTTGGGAAGAGGTGGCTTGATGCCACGGGGAGGGGTCTGTGCTGGGGTTGTGGTGCTATTAGCATTAAAGGCTTTCGTCAGTTGAGCCACACGGCCACGCCCTTTGCAGGTTGGTGCATTCCCTGGTGTCCCGGCCTCCTCCGAGGCAGCACTCCGAGACATTTCTGAAGCAGCAATATCTGAAATAGAGAGATTGTGACGTCCTTAAGTGCCCCATGGGTAACAACTGCCACATTGAGAGAGATGGAACATCCAGATTGATTTACTTTGTTTGTGTTTAAAACTGTCTGAAAACTAGTTTATTTCAAATTTACAAATGACATACATAACATTTCCTTCTTTTATGCACCAAACTTGCATCTTTCATTAAGTGTATTAAAGTAACCTAACATTTTCAGTATCTTCGTGCAGCAGGAAACATATTGAGAGCATGAACAGATGTGCTCCTTTAAAATATACTTATTAACACTATACAGTATATGTGAATGAAAATGAGAGGTGCACATTCAACAACACATGTATGCTATTGTTGCAAAAGCAGAAATCCAGTGTTCCTATGCTTTCAGAACATTTCTGTTCTCCAAATGCTCTGCCTGGATCTTTCTTCACTCTTTTTCTTTTTTTTCCTTTTCATTCGCCTCACTTTATCCCACTCTGGCTGAGCAGAGGTCATCCTCAGTGGAAGTGTAGTGGGGACACAGCTGGGTGCAGTTTATATGTGTGTGCGTGTGTGTGTGTGTGTGCTTGCCGAGATACTGTGTTTGGAAGAGGGTGTAATTGAGGGAGGAATGGAAGGAACAGGAGTAACGAAGGGGAGGGAGGGCCACAGGGACGGCAATGGAGAGCAGACAGACGCTGCTCAGACACCAGAAGGCTTGAGGAGCCACATATTTTTAGCGTCATCCCGGGGGACAGAGATATGTGAGAGCACCCGCGTGCATGGCTTTAGACACACACAAGCTCACACTCTCACACACACAAGTACACAAAATAAAGTGAAAACATGCAAGAGCGTATACACGGTTTCCAACAGTTAAATTTCAGAAGACGCACACATTCTCATGTTACATTCACGTCCGTGCATGCACAGACACGCACCCTCACACATGCTGCTCATGGATTCAGTCACTCATGCAGCCATCTCTGACTAACACCACAGCACACACACAGAGGTGGGGTACAGCCAAAACCACACAGGCACTCCTGGGGCCAGGAAACCTTTAAAGCTCTTGATGTCTTGCAGGCATGAAAGAGAGAGACCTAAAGTAGCCTTTAAGGTTGTGTTATTGTTTATTGTTGTTTACTCTCCTTTCTCTCCTTGTTCTCACTTTCTCTTGCCCCTCTCCCTGTGGCTCCGCCACCTCCCTCTACCTTCCTCTTCATCTTCCTCTCCCCCTGTCTTGCCCTGGCTTCCTCTGCCCCCTGACCCGCGGTTCCTGTGTTAATGTCCTCTCGCCGCGCTGCGTGGGTTTGCCTCTGATTGTCTCGTTGTGTTGTGTGGTCACCACGGAAACCTTGGATAAGCTCCAGCAATTGAGGCTGACACACATTCAGGCACGAACCAAACACGCACATACAGAGATACGCACAAACACAGACAGGCACATAGACACTCATGGTCAGAGAGTTTTTTAAGCTCAGAGCCTTGGTGAAGGTCTGAGCAGAATGCTTAATATATAGAGAGACAGAGAAACAGAAGGAAAAGGTGAGGAATGGAAGGATGAAAGGTTTGATATGGGCGTCTATCGACAGTACATACGTGTGTGTGTGTGTGTGTGTGTCTGTGTGTGTGTATATATATATATATCTATATATCTATATATCTATATATATATATATATATATATATATATATATATATATATATATACATACACACATATATGTACAGATCAGACATAACATGACCACCTTCCTAATATTGTGTAGGACTCCCCTGTATCTCCAAAAAAGCTTATCAGACAATGGACATGAGTCTTCTGAGGGTGTCCTGTGGTGTCTGGCAACAGAACAACAGAGGGGCCTCTGTGGATCAGGCTTGTTCCAGTTCATCCCACTGATACTTGATCAGTTTAGGATCTAGTGGTCAACACCTTGTGTTGTTTTTCATGTTTTTAGAGTTCTTCCTGAACCATTTTTGTGTGTGTGTGTCGGAGGGGGGGCAGAGGGCAGAATTCCCAAGTAGCATGTCTGCACTGAAGGGCAGGGAGGAGGACAAGTGTAGGAGTGTGCGTTTGTGTGTCTGTTAGTGCGTGTGTACGTGGAAGAGTGGGGCCGGGCTCCTGAGTGGGGGCTGAGGCCCCTGTCACTTATCAGCTCTGGCTGAGCGTCGCCCTGGGCTAGAGTTGGGAAGCAGCGCTGGAATGCGTGTCCTTCCCTCTGAAGGTGAAGAGGGAGGAGAGGAAAGCCAACGAACAGTTTATAAACACAAACACGGACGCATGCATGCGTTAACATACCGACAGCTACTAATGACTCACGCAACTATCCTCAAATCATGACTCACACACATGCTGTAACAGCTTACATTTCTGCATCTCTAAGTTTAGTTACAGAAATCTTTCCACTCTCTCTCCACCCTCCACTCACTATCAAAAACGTCATCCATAATATGGCTTCCACTTTCATTTTTATGCAGATGATACACAACTTTAACATAGTGTTCACGTTATTAGTAATATCTATCACTGCTCACCCAGTTTTCAGTGGAATTGGGGGAGAGTAGCAAAGTAGAGAGTAGTAAATTAATTTACACCCGTGGTTTATCCTCTTGCTTCTAAAAGTTTATTTACTGCAAAAACTAAGTTCTTAACAGCTCATGGTGAGAAAGAGTGATTTGTAATTGACAAATTAATTGCTCAAAGTACATAAATAAACTTAAAATTATTATTATTATTATATTTCACTGATCACTTATTTATTTTTAATTTTATTTTAGCTGGTCTTTCTATATGGCAACATAACAGCTAAGTTGAGATATCCTGAATCCTGTACATCAGACCAAAATACAATCAATTGTTTCTAATTATTCTGCTTATTCTGTCTACTATTTTGCACAATATTGTCAATATCTAGAGCTTGTGTCTATCAGATGTCTATCATGGCATCCAACCTCCATACAAAATCCACAATTGCCTCTCGGGTGTTACTAGATTTGGGAGTTTAGAACGTTTTGGTCCAGCTCAAATGGTTGCTTGTAAACACTACAGCAGATTATCAAGCGATTTTTCTACAAGTGCCTCATGGGCCACAGTCCCTGCTCACAGGACACAGAAATCCTTGTCATTACCCGCATTCAAAAAAGAAAACAGCTGAGGCATGAGCCTTATCCTAGTTGGTCTCCTCCCCTTGGAACAAGCTTCCTGTCATGTCAAGGACAGACACTCCGTCAGTATTTTTTTGTCCAGAGTCAAGACACATTTACTCAGCACTGTGTTTGGCCCACCTCAACTCCCACCATACCAGCTGTTCTTTCTTCTTTCTTTCCTCCTCCCTGCATTCATCTGTTATTCGCTGCCCTGGCATTGTCCAAAAATCTGATATCAGCTGCTCATGTGGGTGCAGCTACACACATACCCACACACACACACACACACATGCACAACATGCCAATGCTACCATAATTTATTGATTGTATATTTTTTTCCTTCTTTGTGTCCAGATTTTAGTCATTTGTGCTCTGTGAAATGGTTCCAGTTTCACGTGATAAATCACCTTAAAAGCTCTGAGCTCATTACATATGCCTCTGCAAATAGATTTCTTACTTGACAGAATTGGAGCCGAAATTACTTGCAATAATCACGTATTGGATTGTAATATTCTGACTTTACTTTAGTCAGTAGCTGTGAATTTCACAAAAGGATTTAACAGTGTGATAGCTCACTTGTATTTTGCTTTCTGGGAGATTTGCCTGGCCTCAAAAGTCTACAATGAAGTGAATGTTGAGAATAAACCAGATACTAAAGAGAGAGGAAAATATCGTATATATATTTTTGTGTGTGTGTGGGTGTGTGTGTCTTTGTAAAGCACCAAAACATGCAAAAGAAAACACAAAAACCCACGGACAAAATCCAAAGAAAATGTTACAGTGACACATTTCCTTGTTAAATATGACGCTAACAAACCTATATACTTTGTATTAAAGCTTCTTTGTTGCTTCCTAACTGAAACAAGCAGTCTGGAACCTCCTGATAGTGTTGCAGCGTGTTTCTGTTGAGAGTGTGTTGCAGGATGAGCATTTTTCCAGCAGAGGGACCTTTATGGAGATGACATATTCTGCCTTACTGAACTATTTTCTACAATATCTTTGATTTCCACTGGATGGTGCTAACTTCACCTGTACACTACCAGTTTTTATACATAACTGGGTCATGGTATGGTGACTGAGTGTTTGGCCAATTCGTGAAATTGGCTCCTGGGTTCAATCAGGAAGAAAGGAATTACAATGGTAATTAAGATAAGATAAGATAAGATAAGATAAGATAATCCTTTAATTTATCCCACGGTGGGGATAAAAAGAGTGGCAGTATATAAAGTTTGGTGCTAGACCTACTGACAATAATAATCATGGCAAGGGCCAGGAATCCTGAAAAAGAAATATCTATACAAAAGTACTGAAACACAAGAGGAACAGACCTTATAAAAGATGTTATAATAAAACCTAAAAGACGGATGTAGTGTGGTGAAAAAAATTAATCAGATGTGAAAATTAATTGATGCCTGTAAGAGGGGCAGTTTTGGGCAACTATTGCCAGCACACTGGCCTTAAAGAGGAACTACTGTTTTATACAACCTGGACCTTATTTCTGGCATAAAATACAGTCGCTTCCTCACCCATATAACTTCTGTGTAATTCGTATTCCTTTGGGAGATAATTAGATCTGCGTATACCCATGTAGTGGGAGTGACTGAGGCACCAAAACGCAGCCTCTAAATAACGCATTATCTGCCGCCAAACTCGTTCATTTCACCAATATTTTGTTATCGTACACTAGTGCTATTTGCGAGTTACCTGTTATCATCATCCGGGGTCTGTAGATTGACCTACAGAACCTGGATGATGTCTTCTGACCTGGATGATGTTCATGGCTGAATATTTTTCCGACTCTGAGGTTGTGGACGAACCATAGCAGTAGCTAGAGTTTCGTGGCAGATAATGCGTTATTTAGAGGCTGCGTTTCGGTGCCCCAGTCACTCCCACTACATGGATTTACGCTGATCTAATTATCTCCTGAAAGAATACAAATTACACAAAAGTTATATGGGTGAGTAAACGACCGTATTTTATGCCAGAAATAAGGTCCAAGTTGTAAAAAAACAGTAGTTCCCCTTTATGTCATTACAGCATTACTTGTTTACTCTGGTTTAATGACTGCAAAGACAGGCCTGACAACATAGTGTGATATATAACATAAGTAACATATAGTTTTATACGCTGCTGAATACCAGGTTTGTAACTGAGCACAAACAATATCATTTTCAAATATTATTTACTAATAAGTAATATATAGGTTTAATTTGGAAAATGGTGCATACTCATTTTTTTATTATATTTTTATACAATATTTTTTATTAAGATTTTAACCTTTACATTATGACTGACACTTTTGGAGTGATTTATGCTGCTAATATTAAAATAATATTTATGTAACATTTCTGAAAGACCAGTGTTTTATGCTATATGTTTCCTATGGCATTAAACTTGATCTGGCTAAACTACCACCGACCTCCTTATCTGGAGACAATCTCACTATTAGCATTCACCAAAGACAAAAAAGAAGCTCCCAGACTGAGCAGGTGTGCAGAAAGCGATGCGGTACCAGGGGACAAATCCCAGTCACGCAAGCTCTTTTTTTCTCCCCTTCTGCACAGGCTACTTTTTCTCTGCCAGTCCATAAAGATTCCAGGGGGCTGAAGCACTATTTGGCGAGTGCATTGGGTTTGGGGAAATAAATCCTTCTTCCTTGCTGCAGCGCTCAGAAGCCTATTTAGTATGAACTTTGCTCAGCCTGCTTCTGCTTAGCTCTACACAGCCATTGCTACTTTCAGAAGAAGCAGTAGTGGCGAAGCTAGCTGCAATATGTGGGCTTTATATTTGTTTCTCTCATTTAGCCAAAGAATAATACATGGCAGGGACATTATTAAAAAAAAAGCACATTTGATGGACATGAGGGGGGGGGGGGGGGGGGGCATTCCATATTAGCTGCTGTGTACATGCTTAGTCCCAGGGGCTCTAGAACCTTTCCTGGCTGACATTGGGCAGAAGGCAGCACCCCAGAAAGTGTGCCAGCCAATCACAAGGCATAAAACAATACATTTTTATTTATTTATTTTGACTTTGGATGAAACATGTGCTCTTATATGCTCACTCACCTTTCCCGCCCTGTGATTCCTGGTGCTTCTGAGGTCCCTGTGAGCACAGGCTACCTTTGGTGGCTGACGACATTCCAGAGTCTGTTTTGACAGTGTTGCTCAGGGAAGAGGATGGTGGGGCAGTGGCCGGCCTCGGGTTTGTGAGGCCGGGTCTTGTATTGACGTAGTCTGGTGCCGCATTTGCAGAAGCTGGTCTCACGTTGACAGGGCTAGTTCTCATGGGAGGCCTGGAGCAGATGGAAGGCTGGGGAGTTGACTTCTCCTCAGTCGCACTGGCTGACTTCAACTCAGGCTGCTGAGTGAAGAGTGACAAAAGAGGACAGAGAAGTGGGATCAGTGTTGACAGCTAATTCTCATACAGTAGAATTACTGTCATGTTTGATTAAATCATTGGATAAATGATTCACCAAATTACAGTTCTCCAGTGACAACACTGCGCCATCATGAAACACACAGAACTATGACCACTGATTAAGAGTTTAAAGACGTGTGGAAAGAAAATTATAAGGTGACTTGAAAATCAAGCTTCCTCACTAATCTTCCTTCCTGATCTCACGCCTTCTTAATCAACAATCTCACTCTCCCCTCCTCTCTCAGAACGATTCTTGCTCTCCTCTCTGAATCAACTGGAGAAAACCTGCGGCAGCGTTAGCAACAGCCACTGCTACGGCACCAAACCAGCCCTTCACTGTTTCCCAGAATAAATCACTCCATCTGCAAACAAGACGTTTAACGAAATAATGACTCTTGTAAGGGGAGGCTTAATGCTGTGAATTCCTGGCTGTCACACTGGTCAAACCTCGTAAGGTGTGTATGCTCATTGCCACATCAGTGTGAGTGGGCCAGGGATGTGTTAGGGCCTGTAATATGGAGTGCCGGGTATAGACATAAGAAGTGAGGCATTTTCTTCTATGGCAAAGAGGAGGGAAAAACTGAGAACAGAGGACAGCTCACACGCCCAAACCTCTGGAGACTATCCCACAATCCCATCCATCTGCGACTGACGCATTCTCTATCTATGGCGTTTTAATTCCCTGATCAAGTTCATCAACCATCTGTTCTAGGGCAGTCCAGAAATCCTGCCTTGCCTCTGTGATTCAGCTGTTCTTGCAGAGCGTGTCACCTGCACACACACACACACACACACACACACTCACACACCCACACACACATTGCACGCACATAAACGCAGAAAGAAAGCAAGAGGAGATAGAGAGCAAACTCTCCAGACAACGCGAGGCTGGGGCGATGGTGGAGCCAGTGGGAGGACAGTTCGGTTCAGCTGTTCCCCAGAGAGAGCTGCGAGGGGTGCGGCAGCTCAGACAAGACCAAACACAGAGAGGGAGAGAAAGCTGGGAGAAAGATGATCTGCAGAGAGGCTGGGAGCGAGGGGACAGCTGGCCTTAACCACCATTTCCTGTTACTCAAAGACGGTGGGGCGGCCATGAAATGACATATAGGACACATTTTAAAGAGCCTATTGTTAATCATAATTTGCTGGAATATGAGAGGTGTTCTTTAGCGCAGACGGCATTCAAAAATAAACTCTCCCTTACTTCATCTTGTAAGCCAAAGTAAAGTGAGCAACATATTTTAAAAGCCGGAATTGGATTACAGCAAATATAAAGGCATTACTCTGATTCACAAATACCTTCTGCGCTGCTGTAGTTGGTAAATGCTCGCTCACTGACACCTGTGGGTTTAACAAAGACATTGCATGAGGCCATGATGCAACCCGAGAGCTCAGCTAAAGAAGACAGTTGCTTCAACTCACCGGCAGAGGGAGCAAAGTGCTTGTCTCCTCACATTTCCCCTGTTGGGAGAGACATGTTAGTCGATACCGGGGAAACGACACGTCACCCTCCACAACTTTTGAGTCAGTTCGCTACTTAGACAGCGCTGGGGGAAACAACTAAACAAAGAGCTTAGTCAAGAGATGGAAAGGCTTTAAAAACTTTAAATCTTTAAAAAAAAAAAGTTGTATGCGCAAAGTCGTCAGGAAAACAGGGACCAGCTGCGGACGCTCGTATTTCCACTGAGTGAGCAGCGAGCAGCTCTAGCTGCTCTAGCTGCGGTCAGGCCAGATGAGACCATCCACGCTGGCTGGCTCTTGCTCAGTGTGTGCACGGTTGCCATGACAACGCAGCAAATCTCTTTTTGAGATAACGTGGAGAAAAGGAGGCAGGCCCCACCACTCCCCAAAATCAACACATAAAGCCCACACACTCAAAATATCCCCAAACCTAGAAATCATCCGAAACTTATTTTGAGACAAGGCTGAGAACTAGTTTAACGGGTGGGGTGTGTGTGGGGGGGGGGGGGGGGGGGGGGGGGGTTCATGGGGAGATTGATTTTCACCAGGTATGCTCGAAAGACTAATTGATAGTTTTATGAGTAGGGCCATAAGTGACAGTTAAGTAATGGAAGCATCAGGTTGGAGGATATTACGGAACCAAAAGATCAGTTAGTCTGACAGACAAGTGATTCTTAATCTCTTTTTATATCATGTCATATTATGTAAACATAACTTTCTTGGTTAGGTGTTAGTTGTTTGGTTAAATGATAATACATTTAGCAATGGAGAATATTTTAAGAAGACAAAAAAAAGGATATAGCTACACACCTTTAAATTCACCGATATGCTCGGTTGTATTTTAGGAGGGAGATTTTCTCTCTCAGTTCTAACGAGGTCAGTGTTTTTTCTGCTCTTCAGGATAGTTGGATGGCTGTAAAACACAATCAGACCATGTTATTTTTCTTCATACATACGAGTACATTTATTTTTTTTTTCCATAAAGTTAAATCATAATTATAAATGTCCTTGACCTACGCTGAAACATATACAGATGTTGTTCACACATTTGGCTCTGCCTCTGCTGCTTCTCCTGCCTCTAATCTAATCAGTCCCTGTGTGTTTTATACTAAAAAGGCTATTACTGTGTGTTGTTCTGAAGGTTGGGCTCCTTCTTTTCTACAATTCCTGAGCAGATGAACTTGGAGCTCAGCTCGTCCACCTCCCCGATCACAATGACAGCCACATCTCCATCCCGGCCGAGGAGCCAGTTCACACTCTTGCTGTTGGCTGTTGAAAACATAAACACAAAATGTAATTTAGCCAGCTGTTGAAAAAATAAATCAAAGTTTAAAAGCATAGAAGAGTGAAAGTGGAATATGGCTCACGGTTGTGATGGAAAATATTAAAATCACACTTAATAAAAACAAAAACAGTTAATAAGAACGTCAAGAAAATATGTGAAGTTATTGATAAATGGCTTTGTTTTTATATAGCGCTTTTCTACCTATTGGGACTCAAAGCACTTTACAGTCATAGATGCATTTCGCACACACAATCACACACCAGTGCCACGTACTGGGAGCAACTGGGCTCAACTGTCTTGCTCAAGGACACTTCAGCATGCGGCATATTCTGGGGATTGAACCACTAACCCCCTTGTTCGTGGACAACCCGCTCTACCTACTAAGCCACAGCCGCCCATTGGTCAACACTTAATGTGAACAGTGTCTTTTATAGTAAGTATTCTGATCTCTGAGATGATCAGTTTTAGCTATGGTCATTTTGAAATGAAAACAGCAGTGCAGCTGATCAGTTCAGTCTGTCATTTTGGTTAGACAGAGTCAACAGCTGTGGGGCCCAAGCAGCGCAACACAAATCTATGAGACAGGACGCACATGCTCATACAGACAACATAAACAGATTAATAGTTATAAATCCCTCTCATCATGAAGTCAACGTTACCAAAACCCAATAAAGTAATGTGATCTTTATCTAATGTGATATTGTGTTACCATGTCCACTTGGCTCCTGCTTATCTGTCTTTGTAAGATCACTGAGTCCTAAGAAGCCTAGAAGCACAAAGTCACACACTCTCACATGCATATAAACATATGTCACAGCCCTATGACTATGTTTGGGAATACAGAGGAGTCCGTTTATAGAGATAGAGAGAAACCCAGCTGACACAGGCTCAGGAGGCGAGCTTGTTGGTCGAAAACAGGATAACATACTTTTGTAGTGAACTGGTTTTGCCAGCCTGCCCTGTGGATCACATTCCAGCAAGGCATACCAGGATGACTATGAAAGCAGCAGTCAGAACATACTGTGATAAACAAGCTAACAACATGATAAACAAGCTAACTACCTGAACCGACAGCTAAAACCACAACCTTTGTCAGGTGCACATGACATAATTCATGTCATCTCAGTGTAGTGTTAAAATACAATTTCCAACCACAATCATGTGGTGCACTTCCTTTTCAAAGCGAACAGAATTATTTCTAAATCAACAAAAGATCATTTTCTACACCTGAAGAATAAGATCAAAGTTTCTAATCGGAGAAAAGTCTTGTCACATATATTGTTTTCTGCCTCATGTGAATGTCACCATGTCTGTCTACACATAAACACACCAGCATTTAGCAACAACCAGCTCAATGACAGCAGAAGTCCCATGATCAGAAAAATCTGAAGGCTAAATGTAAGATCTTGACGCCTGGCAAGTGGGATGTTGACTTCACTCTATGCATAAAAAAAAAAACAAAAAAAAAAACAACCTTAGCATGTGAGCTCTCCCACAAGGCCAACCAGATAAACTCAAAGTTTCTCTTTGTTTTTCAAACACATACATTTCCTGCAAGCTTCCCGTTTTGCCCTCGACTAATTGTTTGAAAGACTGAGTCTTGACTTCCTTCCTTGTTTTTTTTTTCTTTTTTAACACTGAAACATGGACTATCCCCCATTTCCTGTGCACACAAGCCTATGTGGGGAAGTTTCGGCCATGTGATCTTCATGCAGCCTCCTAAGGACAGCTGCATTAGTCATTCAGACATAAAAAGAGCACTGTTCTCTCACTCTGCACTGTAGTTGATATCAAGGGCTTAGTGATTAGAAGACAGATCACATAACAGTGTCAATCAGAGGTAATGCACCAACTGCAATGTGCTGTCAATTAGCTTAATATTTTGATATTATTGAGGTTTCAGCAACTGCTGCGTCCATCTGAATCTGGTTGTTTTTCCATGTGGGAGTTCTTCTTTAGAATCTAAAACTAGAACAATTTGTTATGTCAGAGTCATTACACAATGCATTTTTCATACTACGACTCTCTACTTGAACACACAACAGAAAATGCAGACAGGCCAGATTGTGCATTCGTCAAACCAGTTTCAAGTCAGACCTGTGGTTTCTGGTTGTTATGCTTTGTCTGAATGCTCCATGCATACTGTTAACAACTATTGCTTTTGGAGTAAAAGTCAGGATATCATTCACATTTCCCCCTTGCGAGACTTTTTTGCAGCCATCATATCTGTTACATCAGAGTTTTCATATGCTATCCATCCAACACACATTCCAGACATGAATGAAACCTGTGACCACATTGCATGGGGATGAATGAAATTAAGAGTCTAAAAGTACAAGTCTATAGTCTTGATAGCAGCTCTCGGACGCTATTAGCATGTGTAAATATTAACATCATCTGCGAGTGTGATGTTAACATTAGTTCACCAACATCATTGTTCAGCTGTAATTATTTAGAACTCGAAATGAAACTTTATATTGCGAAGTGAAGTATAAATGCTTCTTCAATGTTTCACTCACTGTACATAAGAAACACTTTAATGAGATGCTTGTATTTCACAGAACTAGCCAAATAGATTTCAGGTAATGAAGAGTGTTTGCTTTGGCAAATAGCTTTAAAGATCACAGGGGACATGCAAAACAGATTCACAATCCAGTTCTTAAAAGAGCAGATGATATTCAGCCAAGAGCTTTGTTAACGTCAGTGTTCTTGAAAAACTTGAAGCTACACCCTGTTGCTCTGGACTGACAGGAAGAAGAAAAGTTAACAAAAGGTGAGGATGTGGAGATGTGTCAGGATGCTTACCTTGTCTTGGCTTTGTTCGCTTGGACTCAGTGTCGCCGCCTTCTCTCTCCAGCTTCTCCTCTCGCTCTTTCCAGCGCCTCACCTGCTCTTGGCGCATTTTCAGGAACAGAGTCTTTTTCTGGTCCTCATTGAGAGCGTCCAGCACATCGGGGTCGATGTACATGTCCTTTAAAATCTGCTGCAGCATGTTGGCGGACGTACGGTTTACTTGCTACCACCTGGAACAGCCGTGGGAGGGAGGTGCCGTTGTCCTTTGGCCAGCAGCTTCTTGAGGTGGACAGTTTATAGTGGTGCTTTATAGCGTCATGTTTTTAGTTGAACACTTTGGCAGTTTTTTGATCCTACTTTTATTTAGATGCCTAAACTTCTCTTCCTGAATCAAGACGTATGCTCGTTCTTGCATTTGTACATACAGCACAATCTCACGTAAACATACATACACTCACACTCATGCCTACACTAACACTCATACTAACACTCACACACACTCTCACACAAACACACACACACAATCCTCTTTCCTTTCTGTGTCGTGCTCAGTCTCCCCTCACCACTAAGCTGTCACTTTTCTTTCACTTTGGAGGTCATCGTTGGGACAATCTGAAAGAAAAACAGAATAGAACATTTTGAAGACTGTGTTGTGCCCTTTTCAGTGATGCAATGTCATACATAGTTCTTAATCACAGAAGCTTCTTTCTTTTAGACACTCTTTTGGAAATTCTTTTTCAGACACGGAAAAGTCCATAGGTTCTGTTTCTACACTGACAGAAAGACTGTAGTCCAGAATGGGAGATTCCAAAGAAATGGGACTGTTTCTGTCATCAGCGGCTCGCCTCGCCCCTTCCACTCCCCTCCCCTCCCCGACCCACATCCCTTTCCAAACCCATGTTCCTCCTTTCTTCCTAAGACTCCCACAAGATAGCGGCTCCATTTTGGTCTGGTTGTAAGCAGAAAAAAAAAAAAACAGGGTCATGGACTTGACAGCGTGCGTCAGTTTCTCTAACAAGGGGATTGAAATGGACTCCTCCAATCATAGTGGGTAGTTAAACAATGGCTACCTCTTCCAAGCAGCACTTGGAGGGAAAGAAAGCTTATCTCAGACTGAGAACTATCTCACTGGTGGAATACAGATTTGTGTCTGCTAAACACATTGAAGAGTGCAGAGAAGGAAAACCAGGAAAGTGAGCCGAGAAAGTGAGTGTTACAGAACAAGCAGGGGTTGTAAAAGAAGGGTAAAATTTGCTGAAGTACTCACAGTGGGATGTAGACAGCCGCTCCACAGCAGTGTGTGCTAACTAAGCTGAGAGAGTCAGAGCGCCTGTGGGTCCTCCTCGTCTTTGTGTGTATGACTGGGCTGATGACATCACAGCATTCCATAATCTCTCTCCCTCCCTCCCTCTCTCTCTCTCTCTCTCTCTCTCTCACTCTCGCTCCTTCTCTCACAGCACACACACACACACACACACTTTCTTTAAAAAAAGGGAAGAGGGTAATACAACACATTGAGTGAGTAGTAAAAGAGAGAAGAAAAAAATTTTAAGGTCCTTTCCCACACTTGCCAAAACATTAGGTCCACGCAAAAAGGAACATATTCTCATATATATATATATATATATATATATATACACACACACTAAATTTTAGATTCATGACTGTTCAAATGTTCATCACAAAGGTGGTAATTTAACTGTAGGATTTTTTTGTAGAATTTTGGAGAATGTAGTTTCTTAAACTGGATTGAACTCTTTTGTCATTCAAAATAATAGAAACACGTTTCGATACAACATGACACAATTCATGTACTACAGACCACAGCCTCCAAAATAAAATGCTATTGAGTCAACAGCTCACAGGTTTTTTTTTTAAACAAAGTCTGAATACCATAATCTTCATGAAGATTTAGAGCACAAGTGTTCTGTTAGAATGCATTTGTTTTCAATAGTGAGTCTAATGAACTGTCAAATGAGTGTGTGTCAACAGTGATGGGACAAAAACTATGTTGGTAGTGCACACAAACTCACATGATGACCCAATACTGAATCAGAAGATGGTGTTCAGATTAAACTGTTTATCTTTTTTTCACAATTAGTTGAACCCCCAACATAAAATGCACTTTTTTTTTTTGTATTTAACTTAATTGTAACTTTTCTTAAGTATCCAAATCATCCAAAAGCAGTGCAAAATTGAGGTCTAGTTTCTTGTATTTTCTTCCTTTAAGCAATGACTGTGTGCTGATGAAATATTAAAGACTGATCTCTTGATATAATGCCAAGTACTGTGGCAAAAACATGAGCTCTACAGTTATATAGTGGTGTAAATGTTGCAAGAACTGTAAAGCAGTAGCAGAAGCCCATATTTATTTAAGCATCTATTTACTACTTTACCTTGTCTGTTGCTTGTCACACACACAAAACTTTCTCTGCTCTCCTCTCTCCCCTGTTTCTGGTCCAATCATTTATGGGTGTAGGGCAGCCTCTAGTGGGTAAACTGAGAGAATCCTGGTATGAATTACGTCACCACTAAAGCCAGAGCTGAAGAGGATCAGACCATAGCGCTGACCTAAAGTTCGGTGGAAAAATGGATGAAACATTAAAGCCAAGAAAACATTTTCAAACATATGCCACCACCATATGGCTCTATAAAGCTATGCACCAATATACTACAAATAAACGTGCATGCGTGCAGGCACTTGTACGCAAAAGGTTAAAAAAAATAAATAAATTGGTGTCAGGATGTTGCACATTGCAGCAAGCTATTACTAATATTCAGAGCTGTCAGACAATGCTCTTGAGCTGATGAGCGATAAAATACGATCAATTACTTCACTTGCAGCTTACAGTGTAGTGGTTTGACCAGACAATACCGTTATGATAAATTAGTACATATCGTGCTTTTACATCTTTAGTGATCAAAACCAATCCTCTATGGCTCTCGGATGAAGTCAGACTCTGAGTTGGCATCTGGGCTGGATTCCATCTCATCCAAGCACATCCCCTTCTGTGTTTTCATCCTTAGTCCTGGCAAACAGGCAGATACGATCAACTTAACAACAGAGGCCCACAACAAATGTCCTGCACCATGAGTTAGAGACTCTGGTGAATGTCTATGGTGTTGGGAGAGACAAATTCAGAATACAATGACACACTGAAATAAGAAAGGACTGTTTAAAGTAATAAAAAAACATCTGAATATTGATGACCCTGGCAGTTTCTCCTTATGTAAGACTACTGAAGATCTGGTAAATAATAATAATAATGTCTAACCTATTTCCAATAATTATCAACATTTTCTATATCATAATTTTATTCAATTTAATTTGTGACACGGAATCCATATTTGAAGTGACAACTTTTAATAAAAATATTAAAAAGTAACTTTTGGATGAAGTCTTTCTTCAGCTCAGCTTGGTTATGTTGATCAACTTAGCAGTGAAACAAAAACCTTGTGTCAGGAAAAAATGCTTATTCACAAATAGGTAACAATTGCTGTTGGGTCATGATCAATAAGCTCGTTTCTTCAGCATTATATGCACAGTAAAGCTCATGGAAAGACAGTCGTTGTATACAGATGATCACAAATTGCATAGTCAGGATGATTAGAGAACAAAGTAATGCTTTATTTTACAGCCCGGTGTTACACAAACAGTACTAATGTATAAACCTCTAAGAAGACATGAGTCATTGAGTACTTGTCATTGCAAAGTTTGCATTTTAAAGGCTGTAAAATTAAGCTTTAGTGATTAGTATCATTGCAAATGTGGAGTCTGACACTGCAGAAACACACTACATCAAAATTGAAACATACTGTTCATTAGTGAATTGTAGACATTTTGGAATTTTTTGTTTTCTTCCAACAAGAAATGAAACATGGAAAAGAAAACACATACATTTTCAAAGTAATTTTCCCTCATGGGTAAATTAAATTTATTTTTTAAATTTGTCAAATGTACATAAATTATATTTGATGCATCAAAACCAAATGAGCAAATCAAAGACCCTCTTTGAAAAAGAAAGAGGCAACATAAGAGAGAACGACATTCTTTGTTGAGATCATTTTAAACAAGTATTGGTCAGGCATTTCATTAACCTGGGAAAGCAAAGTGCTACACACAACAACCACTGAAGACAGGTCACCATACACCTTAATGAGGATTGGACTGAAGCACCTTTTCTTAGCTTAAAGCTAAAATGGAGATTTTTATTTTATTTTTTTAACTTTTCCTTTTCACAAAAACTCCATTGTATGTTTACAGTCTACCTTCAACAAACCATAAGCCAAGTTTACCCTTTGCCTTGAGAGGGGAACACTTGCAGTGACAATGTTCTGTTTCAAGTTAAAGTACATATGTGAACTGCTTGACCCAACAGGCTGCTAAGACCTTGGTTTACTATATTTACCTCCAGAACGGAGACTTGAGTGCAAATAAAGGCGTACAACTCCTTCATAAGAAATAAACATGGAATTCAGCCACATGCTTTCAAATAGTAATCATATATTTAATTGATATACATATATTGCCACCATTGGCACATACGATATTGCACACAGTGATGAAATGTTGCACAGAAAAAAAATAGATATATTATTTGTGGGCGAAAACATTCCAAAATTACAAATAATGTGGAATAACGCTGAAAAGTTGGAACTCCATAAAACAAAAGAAACAAAACAAGACATGCTTGCTACTTCCCATTAATTGAGCGCCTTACAACTTACACATAACAACCAAAGCGAGAGAACGAGCATTTCAAGATGGGGGCTTGGCAATAATTGATCACTTCCAGCCACTGCTGATGTTCCCAATCAGCCCCTGCTCTCCCTGCTAATGTGCTTGGCTAGTACAGAGCCAACTCTTCTGCATCATCTTGCATCTAGGTGACCACCCCCTTCCATGTTTACATGTAGGCCGATACCTGGATGGCTGGGGAATGGGGATGGCAATGAAGTTAGGGAAGAAGAAAGGTAGCAGAAAAAAGTTAAGTATTCTGCTCCTGTTTTTCTTTAAGGGTTCATAACAAACCCTTTTAGCACCACGAGTCGTGCGCTAGCACACAAGGGGGCTGAGACACAAAAATGAAAGAAAAAGGAAAAGATAAGAAAAAAAGAAAGAAGCCAAACTGCGATCCAAAGCACCAGGCCAGCGTGTAAGCATGCGGAGTGTTTAAGGCACCAGGTTGTTTATATGCTGAAGAGGATGCTCCCAATCAGGTATCATATAGGCTATACCAGAGGCTCCAAAAATAGGTGGTCAAGGACAGTCTAGTTTGCTGGTTTCCAGTCAATCTAAACATGGGAGCAATCATTTAATTCAATGCTGAGGTAAATCTGACATTTTCTGATTGTTGCCAGTTTCTCTGGAGTTTACTGACAGAGTTTATAAAACTGCTATCACAACATCTATGAGATGCGACTGAACTGGATTAGAACCAGTTGTTTTCCGTGTGGCAGCCCAAATATTTACAATTAGACCAAAACAGAATCTTATCACCCCCAGGTAGATATTTGGGCTTACAATTCTGAAGTAGAGCTATGAGCGTGTATCCAAAGTAGCCCTACTGAACTTCACATATGGGATGGGCACATCAGAAGTCTCAAGGTGAACTGAACCCTCTTCACCTCAGCTAAGCCAAGCGCATTCCTCAGTGGCCCTTCTCATAGTGTAATGGCGATATTTTGATGACTGTTTACAAGGTCGCTCCTTTTACAATCAAAATAACTTCCACTAGAACTACACCAAGCCTCTGGATGGAAATCACTCAGTACTCAAACTTGAGTTTTGTACAGTATAGGCAGATAAAGATACATATGGAAGGGTCCTTGAGCCAATATTTTGGGAGACCAACGAAATCGATCATAGTGCAGATTTAACATGCAGCAACAGCACTCCTTGGCACCATTTAGAATTTTTTGACTAAACAAGATCACAAAATGTTTCGGTTTCAGATACACTAACCCATAATGCTCTTCTGAACATCACTACGCCAATTGACATGGTATGTGTAGGGTGTTTTGTCTTGATAAATAATCTGCAATTCAGGCCATTTGCTACATGTTGTCACTGCATTTCCTCTATCAAATACACATTTAGTACCTTTAAAATGAACACATTGCATTAACAACGAGACACAAAGGTAGTCTATTATATATCCATCTGCATGGCAACAATTTCAACTGAAACAAAACTTACAATATTAATATTTCTTTGAATGCCTCTGGCAAATGTCATCATGTCAATATCCATTGACCAGTTCAATATATATTTGATTTGTATGCAATGCATATTGCACAACAAATAGCGCACTTCATTTCATGAAGATGCCTATATGTTCCTTTTTGTATACTGCATGACATCTAAACCAGTTTCCGAAACAGGCCTAGCCCTCATATGCTTTATGTGTAAACACATCTGTACTCACAGGTAAAGGTAAATAGGATGGCAAGTACATGTGACAAACTTTTACAAAGTTTTTGAATTTTGGTTTTAAAAATTAAAATCTCTGATTTGTGCTGAAGTCATTAGCTCACATGAGAAGGAACGGGTTTTCCTCGAACTCGGCAATAATCCCATTTGAACATTGCAAACACTTTTTTTTTTTTTTTTTTTTACAATAGCTTTAACTGGTACAAAAGTTTTCTGTTAATAAGGGAAATAAACACTCAGTTCAATATTGTTTGTCAAGTAGGAAAACAATGTTCAAATATAATGTTATTACTTTGTTTAGCAGCCTGTTACTGTATTAATGGTGGATAAGTGGGGTAACATCCAGCGATGAGTGACAACATGTCATAACTGTCAGGTTGTGGAGGTTTCTTAAATTGTGGGTGATGCTCCCTTGGAGTTAAACCGTTACAGTTAAAGATTTCTTTCTTTATACAGTAGAGTTTTAATTATAATTCTCGTTATTTTCATTACTTTTGCATGTTTTTTTGCTCTCTATATCAATCCTCGTCTCCATCGTCCGCCTGCATCTCCTCTTGTTGCTGCAGCTCGCATGCCCTTTTCTCCCGCTGTTTCTCCTGGATCTTCTTCATCTCCTCGGCATATTTACAGAAAGTATTCCCAAATTTGGACCACACTTTGTAGGGCACCGTAATTGAGTTGCGGTACGTTGGCTTCACCTCGCTTACCCTCATAAACACACCGTACTTATTGGATCCGACGTCGAAGAAAAAGCGTTTGTTGTCCACAGTCAATGATGACCCTTCGGGCAACTCTGCAGGTTCGTCTTCTACACCGTAATCGTCAATAAGTTTAGCCAAAGCGTCACGAAACTCAATAAGTCCCTGGGCAGGCAGAGCAATCGTCTGGCCTTGCGTGGATCCTAAACCGGGCCCCCGGTTAACGGTCTGTCGAATCCTCAGAAACCGTCCCCTTTGGTTCTCTTTCAGATCCATGTAGTATTTACGATTTTCTCGTACCAAGAACTCGCTTTTGAGTGCTCGCCTGGGTTCGTCTTGTACCAATCCCGGGTTGCTCGGACCCAGCTGGGCATAATGTTCGATGAAGTCCCCCAAGTAGTCACGGAACTCGACTGCCACGGACATGGAGAGAGTGAGGCGGCTCTTATTTCCACCGGCCCCGACTTCTGCTATCTTTAAGAAGCGGCCTTTCGCGTTCTGCTTAACGTCCAAATAGAAGCGTTTGTTTTGGATGTCAACTCTCTTCGACGCCAGCTCTTGTGTCTCATGCTGGAGCCCGGTAGCCGAACCCGCTCCTCCTGTCGCTAGGTGCATGGAACCGAAGCTTGGGCCCGTGGCTGATCCTCCCTGCTCACTTCCACTGTCTCTGTCCGCCATGATGCTGCCTGCCTGCCTTCTCCCTCTGTCTGCTGCAAAGCCACGGCCAGCCACGCCGGAGCTCTCGCGAGATCTACACAGAGAAGTATATAAAAAAAAGGGGGGGGCGTTAATACAGTTTTCGCTCCCACACGAGGGGTAACGTTAATGTCATTAGCTGTCACTTCCACTAAAAACGAAACCAATGGTTACTCGGAAGTAAAAGCCTCTCCGAAAGTGTTGTTAGTTTAATAATACAGCCTCTGAAAACGATGGGACTTTTCCTACCTGGAAAGAACCTAGCTTGCCCTCTAATTTTAAAGGGAGAAAATAGCCTTACCCTGCAGTAGTATTTCAAAAAGACACGTGTCTCCGTGCACTAATGATCTACAAACGATTTTACAAATTACTAATTGTGGTAAGTTAACCTGAATTTTTAGTCCACTTTTATTTGAAAGGTTTTGTATATATAGCTGTACGGAAAATAATAATACTACTAATAATAAATACTGGGACAAACTCGTTGATTTGCAGTCACACGAAACAAACACATATTCAGGTCTCTAACTGTTTAGTCTTGTGTTTCACGTTCTAAAAAAAAACTCATTAGGCCTCGCCAACACCAAATTCAATACGGCTAGTCTTATTGTATCCTATTTTATTAGCATATTTAAAAACACGAGTAGGGCTAAAATAAAATAGTTTAATAAGACGAATAAACCAGAATCAATCATTTGTTTTTACTTTATTATCCATGTTCAGGCAGTGCCACAGTATCTGTAATATATCACATTTAACTAGTCTACATTCATCCTTTATTAACCTGAAAACCAGTAGAAATCGGACTAGATTGAAACGACACGACATTATAATTACATTATTTTAACCCAAGGCCTTCTTAGGTCATTTAGGTGTCACACCCTATTTATTTTTAATCATTGGCCCACATTACATTTTTTTCTGCAGTTTGAATAAAAATTTCTTTCCTGTCGGATATACCAAAGCGGTTCAATCGTTTGATTATAATTTTAGCACGCATCTTCACAACATCGCGCAGCCGTTGTCAAATTTTCTTTCCCAACGGAATACTTACCTTAAGTTTGAAAACCATAAAAGTTATCATGTTAACTCCTTACAACATGCAGATTCGTCTTCGGGAAACGATGGCTGTGGTCAGCTTGAAGGCGTGTCAGATGCGACATTTTTAGAGGTAAGAATCAAAGATCAAAAATATCCATAGAAACTTCGTCCAGACGCTCTTTGTGCCTTCGCTTGTATGACACGCTCTGTGCGTATAAATATCAGCATATTCCGCCTACAAGCGCCTTGATGATGTCAAGCTTAATTTTTTTTCTTTGACCTTTGGATTATCAAGTCATTTTCACTAGTTATCTTTAAAGTAATCTTATTTTACGACTTTTTCCACATCTTAGTGTTAAAAGTTCATCAAAACCCATATAAACCCACCGCTCACATCGATCTGAATGTTGTGATTCAGTCGAGAGCAGCTCATAGGCCTAGCTATTAATTATTTGACATACACAGACGTAAATCTCGTCATTTGTTCAACCGCACATTATATTTCAGACCAGTGGTTTCAAAGCAAACAAATGTATACAAATTTTGCTTGTAATTAAAGATATTCTATGTCGGATAGACTGCTAATTTGCAGTGCCATTGTAGCTACTGCATATTTCTTAAGTCATGTCAAGTCATAATCAAGTCATGTCCAAGATTAAAAGAGGGATGAGCTATGGCCTATTAGATCACACCGTAGAAAACCATCTATTCTAATGGTTGTTCACTTGAAGCTTAAAAATAGATGATGGACATGTGTCGATTGGAATTGTGAGATATTCTGAATTTCCTTATTATTTCTTGCATTTATTTCATCAATAAATATAATAATATATAATAATATAATAAAAACTACTTTTAATAGGCCACACAACATTTATGAAACTGAAATTGTACGAATGCCAGTATTACTGGTCCACCTATAACATCGACTTTGTACTTGATCTAAAGGTCTAATTCTTTTTTTTTTATTGATTGTTTATTTAAAACAATTTTAACCTGAAATGCTCGTTTTAATATTTTTGCTCAAACAAGTCTGTCATTCCTGGCTTTAAGAAACATGTAAATGCTGTTAATGTTTTAACCTTTTTTTTGGTTTCAAGTCATTCAAACCTCAATGCTTGTAGAACAAAATTGAATATTTTTCTCGGCAGATAAAGTCCGTTCAAAAATTCTGTCAGGGAATTAAAAGTCACACATATGCGTATCTTGTACAACCTTGATGTTTAACCTTCATTTCGCTCTTTTAAGGTTAACATGTCTTGACGACTATATTATAAAAGTGGGATAAACTAGAGGCTGAGCAAGCGTTTAAACTTTCAGATCATATCCGTTATGCACTTGACACATATTAACCCATAAAAAGCGTGAGCACAGATCCTGGATCTTTTATTTAGGAGAAAATATGTCGATTATTCTACAATTAACAGATGGGCCAATTATGTATGTATCTTTTTTCAGGTTTTGTGATCATATTCCTTTGACGTCCATTTTATTTTATATTTCTTCATAAAGAAATGGAAAAAACGCAGACAAAATTATAATGAATATACAAAAAAACAACTTCTTTCAACAAGGCCATTTGACACAGTTTTTACTAGGCTATTTAAAAGCCTGCGTAGAGTTCAGTCATACAAACAGAAGTAATCTAACCCGGAAACTAAAACGCTGTAAATCTCTTTATATTTATGGATGTATTTTTATCTATAGACATTCATAATTCTTGAATTTTGTCTCACTGGTAAAAATTAAGATACTTATCATTTCAACCGTTTAACATTCAAATGCTGCACTTCACTGGTATAAATAATTTAAAAATATATACTGAAATTAATTTATTTATCTTAAATATTAGGACAAAGAAATACAAAAATAACAATAAAGATAAATAAAAGACAAATAAAACCATCAAAGCTTTAAAATGCTGTATTAACATAAACAAGCTAAGTGGTAAGTGGCGTTTATGTGCTGAAAATCAGTAGGCCCTTCACCGTCTGGGCCAGAACATACAGCCTGTTCTGCACAACATTTATGGGGAAAAAAGTGAGTTGCTGTCCACCTACGTGTGAGGACAGAAGAGCATGGCTGTATACAGAGTTTGCAATAGGTTGGGTAACGTTTTAGTTCTTCGTTAACCCCTGTCTACATTCAGATTTGTTATATAAAAGCCTTCAGATACTCTTCCTCGGTGAAAAGGTAATCAGTACTTTGTTGTTTTCGGAAGACCAGTTATGTTTTGGGGCGGGAAAGGGTGAATAATAATGACGGATTTAAATAAAGACTATATAAAAATAAAATAAAATTAAAAAAAATCCGAACAAAAGATGCAGGCCTATGGGATTTTATTTATTATTTATTTTTTTGGCAGTTTAGTAGGTTTATCCTCTCCTTAACAGAAGTAAACTACTCTCACAGCAACATTATTTAATTGTCAGATTAATGACGTTTATTTAGGTCCAAGCTTTAAACTATTTGTACTGATTAATTTCTATTTCCATTAAAACAACGCTGCAGATGACTGTGACACTCTTCGTAAGTGCTCATTCTTGCCTGGTTGAGGAGAAAGCAAGGAATGAAAATATGATGTGATGTCTGGATGCATGTAAAATAGATATGGAACTCCTATAGAACATAATATACTCAGAATGACACAAGATTTACGTATGCTGCCCCTAAAGCCTCAATTGCACATAAAACGATTTGATTTTCAACCGTCCCTTTAATCTCAAGGCGATGCGTTACAGTTTTGTCAGATTAACTGTAAAAAGCCGTAGTCCATGTCTCTGCGCACTAGGTTTACTGCTGCTCCATCAGGCCGTAAGCAGCCTGTCAATTTATCCTAATTAATCTATCGTTAGTCGGTGCTTGGCCTGTTTTTCAAACCAATTTTTAACCATGAAGATACATCTGTAATTGCAGTTTTGTGGTGTCCCGAGGCCACGTCCACCGCAGATTTCAACCAGAAAAGGTGTTGTCGCAGTTTGTAAAAGGCAGAAGCAGTGATCACCTCACAAAGTTTCGCCCTACATCCCAGCACAGGAATTCTGTGGCGTCGATCCAAACGCAGCTCCATTATTATATCAGATCAGCCGTACGTCGCGTGTCATGCCTCTGTAAACTCTGCGAAGCAATGTCATATGCTTGGCTGCACGTTAGGACACTCGCAGGACAGTAAGATTCCGAATGACATGTAAATAAAGCCTCATTCCACCAAGCCAGATCCCATAACCTACCTTCCCTCCGCTCAGTCTGCAGGCGCAGCGCCTTAAAACCTCGATGGCGTGCTGCAGAAGACGAGACGAGGCAAAAGACACATATGAAGGTGCTCGGAGGCTCTGGTGACAGCACGGAGGACTTGCCCCTGCTTGCTTCTCAAGATGGACAAGAAACGGCGAGTCGTGGCACGGAGAGCGACACACGCACAAGTTCAACGCCGCACGTTTCACCTCTGATGTCAACACGCAATGTGGGGAAAGATGGTGCACGAGCGCCTCTCTTTGTTCTAATGGAGGAACTGCAGCTTTGTCTTCTGATGGTAACAGGTAGGGCAAGATTATGAACTACTGTAACGGAAGGCAGTGTCTGAGGGAGTAAATGATCTGAGCAGGATTTCGGGACGATGCAATGTCCTTCGTGTCACTTTACAGCACCCCAGACACTGTTTCAGCCATGCACTCTAGATATAAAGTGCCTACCCGGTGTTAGCTCACTTTCACTTCTCGTTCTCTGTGTTACAAGATGACTTAAACTCACACAGTATTAATTTATATATTATGTAATATCACTTGTAGTGTGTGTGTGACAATAGCACTCCATGGACGCAATGTATACGTCTGGTATCGTTTCAGCACCACGGAGAGCAACCAGGTTAGTGCCAGGTCCAGAGGAGACGGTAATAAATAAAACCACAAGTTAAAATGAGACCCATTTTGTCAATTAAAAATGCAGAAATCCTCGCTTCCCTTTGCATCATCTAATACACATATTTATTGACCTAAGCGGTGTAGCTTAAAATTAACGCAATTATTTCACTCCACATTGTACATATTAAAAGAATTCTAAATTGTGTGCCGTGCTTTTTCCTGAGTTAGGAACGTTGCTGTTTGCTGCATGTAGTACAGCAGCATTTATACTACATGTCAATTTGCTCGTAAATACTCTGTGGTCAGCAGATGTCGCTCTTTGTGAATAATGTCACTTCAACATCCTGTATCCGCATTCTATTTGGCATTGAGCTAACCCAAATCAGCTATTATTCAAGCTACAGTGTCAGTGATGCTAATCACATGTGTATCCCTGTTAATGTGTGTGTCTTATTTCGGTCCTCTTCCCCCAAGTTCACACTCGGGGCTACGTTATCAAGTGAACACGTTAAATCAGATTTGTAAAAACGCAGAGAGGCATGCTTTCACAGAATTCCTCCTCACTAAAATGATTCAAACATATCTATTTAATATTTTTTTTGTCTTCATTGGACAGTTTTTAATCTGCTTCAGCTGTAGAGATTTAATGCGGTTCTTCAACATCAGCTTTTTAGAGCAGTGAATGTGACCTGAATGCAGGGCATGGCTTAATGGGATGAGACGCAAAACTCATTCAAAACAGTCTCTTGGAGATGCTTTCTCAGCCTTAGTCATCGCAGCCGTATGATTTCTCCATGCTCGCCAGATTCTATATGCGGCTGCATTTTTTCACGTGAACCTGTTTCATTTTTTTTTTTTTAGTCATGCCTTGGCTACAGTAAGATGCGATTTTGGTGAGGGGCAGTCATGGACTTAGGATTTGATTCATTATAACGTGAGATCAACGCCGGTAAAACACCATGGAGTGATTGACGTACAGAAACTGGGGTTTAGGGAGTGAGGAGATCGACCCTCTGGTCCATCGGTTGCCTGTATCTGAGTGCTCCAATCCTGCGTTTTTGTTGACGGAGCCCCTTGGCAGTCGGTATTATTTTCTCTCCGTCTGTGGCGAGGGGAGGCGGAGAGAGAGCCGCGGTGGAAGGCGGCGTATTAGCGTTGTAGCCGCCGAACAGAAACGTTTGCTTTATTTCTTTCTTATTTTCTTTGGAATGAAACGTGTCTTTTGTTTTGCGGGCGGGCTACCAAACTTGTGGTTCACTGCAGTATTTTGCGTCTTTTCTCTCTGCTGCAGATGATACAGAAAACCATCATAGCGGTACCCAGCCACTGCAATTTTTGGGCAAAGATAAGAGTGGCGTCGTCTTGCAGTTAAGGCTACTATGGCAGCGTAGGGGGCATCTTCTGGAGGGGAGAATCCGCCAATTCCTTGCTTAGCCTGTCTACAATGCCTTATAGTTAGCAGAAAGAAGTGACCGGATTTGAAACCCAAAGTCATCCCGCGGTTTCCTCATTTCCGAGCTGCTGTTTACCCACTGAAAAACACTCGAAAAGCAGCGGATCCCGATGGCATGGACACTTATGCAAGGTCTGCCGCGCTGCCGTGCTACTGGAGCCTACTTGCTGTCTCTTCATTCAACCCAGCTCCATCGCCATCGCCCCGCAGCCGAGAGAGCCCTGCCGCAACGCGACCAGCGACCACCGAGCCAAAGCAGGCGGCATGAGGCTTGATTCAGTACATTTATCCATGCTGGTCATCGGGGTCTCATTCGCCTGCTACTCCCCGAGTTTGAATTCCCTGCAGGACCAGGCTTACAAATCTGCCGTGGTGATCGAGGGCAAGGTGCAGTCTACGCCTGTGAACGTCTCTGCGGAGCCGTATCGTGTGAATGTCAAAGTGCTGGATGTTTGGCCCCTAAACAGCGGAGGTCTGGAGCGAGAACAGCTCGTCACCGTGGGGGAATTTGGATCTGAGACTCCGTGCACCAAAGTGAAGAGGAACCACAAGTACATTTTTTTCATGGACCCCACTGACGAGCCCTTGGTTTTCAAGGCGTCGTTTGCGCCCCTTGACACGAGTGGAAAGAACCTAAAAAAGGATGTTGGGAAGATATTGTGTGAGGACTGCGGTAAGTAGCCTATTGTGGATTACCGGTGAAGTCCAACCCGGAAGAATGAGCGGTCTGTTAAGAGCACCTGGCTTGGGGGCTTTCGGTAACGGGCATTGTGGTGAATTGTGGTTAATACTGTGGCAAGAGCATGGCTAGGAGTCACTTGGTACCAGATAGGAGCCT
Organism: Chelon labrosus; assembly: GCF_963514085.1. Classification (NCBI taxonomy): domain Eukaryota; kingdom Metazoa; phylum Chordata; class Actinopteri; order Mugiliformes; family Mugilidae; genus Chelon; species Chelon labrosus. The sequence goes on along the minus strand of NC_140350.1, from coordinate 1,532,870 downwards.
AAGGGGCGTCTATGCAGCAATTTTCGACAACTCTCGCAGGCTCCCATAGCCCACATGATCAATCAAACTCTCTTTCTCTCTTTCTCACTCCCTGAACTGCATTAGACATGCGCCTCGCACTGTTGCTTGGGAGGAATTGCAGTTTGTATGTATCGAACTTATCTGCACCCAGCAAACCTAAAAATTAAGCACTATCTAATGTACCTTTTATTTCCCATAGCTCAAATAACGATGTCCTGTTTTCCAGAATCGTTATTTAGTCCTGCTCATCAAGCGCAAATATTTAACGGGCCCAATGTCATTTCAGGACCAAGGACAGCGACCTTTATCACCGGTATCACGTGTGGAAAATCACGCTGCCCCAAGCAAATTAGTTCCTATGCTATATTTAGGCACATGCTCCGCTTTAATGCCTTAATACCCCACAACCTGGCATAGCATATTGAAGTCTAAGTCCTGTTCTCTCGCATGTATGTTCACATGTAGAGGGACAGTAATGTGTGCTGTATTGGTTTAACCTGGAACAGGTGGAGTTTTTGTTGAGACCATCAAATTATCAACTTTACCACATGACACTTTAGGGTCTCATTAGTAGTTCAGGACAGTACTTTGATCAGTAGATGTCGCCCTTAGGGAGTTATCTTAAAGCAACATCAGGTAATATCTTTAATTTATCCTTTTTCAGTGCACACTGATTGCTCTCTCGTGGCTTGTTGAACGATTTCATGAAACCTGCTCAGTTGTTTAGGGAAGTGATTGATAAAGAGCAATAGCACTGACAAACTTTGTGATCTTTATGTCTGCAAACAATGGACAAGCAAATTAGTTTAAACTTTGCACATTCTCTATGTGGTGTTATGTCAATGGATTTGCATGACTGTTAACAGTCAAAATGCCACAGAAAGGGCTTTTCTTGCTTTTTACTGAAAGTCTCTACTATTTTAATTATTATGTAGTGTATATGTCTGTAATGGATATTGAATACCTCTCCGTGCTTGTCACTGAGATACTCCTTTACTTGAGTCTACAGATAATATCCCACGTTCCAAATGTAAATGCTCAATAGTAAATGGCCTTGTTTTTATATAGCGCTTTTCTACCTATTGGTACTCAAAGCGCTTTACAGTCACAGACACATCTACACATTCGCTCATACAAGCACACACACATTCACATAACAGTGCCATGCACTGGGAGCAAGTGGGGGCAACAGTGTCAAGGACACTTTGGCATCAAACCTCTGGTTTGTGGACAACCCGCTCTACCTACTGAGCCACAGCCGCCCCATGTCTCTTCCACAGAGTATGTGCCACAAACACAATCAGGCATAATGTTATGACCACTGCCAGGAGAAGTGAATAACACTGACCATCTTGTGACAATGGAATGTTCTGTTGGGAGGCGTTTGGACATGGCGATTGTGTGAATGTTATTTAGACAGGTACCACCCGCCTAGACCAGACCAGGCCCCCCAGCCTCATAGCAATGAAACACCTTGATGGCAGCAGCCATCCCCAGCAGGATGCACCCTGACATAGGCACACACATAAAACGCTTTAGGAACAACTCAAAAAACATGAAGAACACCAGTGTTGACCTGGCCTCCAAATTCACTGGATCCCAAACTGATCAAGTATCTGTGAGATGATCCACAGAAGCCCCTCCCCTCAACCCATAGAACCCAAAGGCCCCCACTAACAACATTCTGTTGCCAGACACCACAGGACACCCTCAGAAGGTTCATGTTCGTACTCTGGTGAGTCAGAACTGTTTTGGAGGCACAAGGGAGACCTACACAATATTAGGCAGGTGGTCATAATGTTATGCCTGATCGGTGTATATCTCCATTGTACATTACACACATTTGGACTTACACTGAAGTGTCCTGTGCTGCTGCCTTCTTAAATCCTCTTAGCTTGTATGACACAAATTCTCCCCTCTCTTCTTGACTTCGCCCCACTCACTACAGCTTTTGAACTCATCATCCCATTTGAGAAGTAAAACAAAATGGACCCTATTACCTCTTGGGTTTTTTTAAGAGCCAAAACACCTCCCGCATTTACCCACATTCAGCATTTACAGACAAACACTAATCATGCACTGTCTTCAAAGATCAGCTGCTGACTGCTTCTTTCATTTATAATAACTTCCTCAACACCATGGCAATGCATTCATATTATGTGTGTATAGATGTTTGCACTTTATTCATTGACATTGACTCCACACCTATTAGCACACCTCTCCACATTGAATCCCTCTTGTGCAGAACTACTGTTAAACACTCAAGTGTGTGAACCAGGAGACTGAACATACAGAGTACAACTGTCAAGGTGATGTGCAGTTGTTGTCATGAAAATCAGGCTACACATAGTACTCATCACCTGCACCACTTCCTCAGCTTGGATCTCTGGGTTTCCGCCAGAGAAGGAAGAAAACAACAAATACTTTTATTCTGATATAGGTTACAACACACCAAGTAAAGTCATGTAATCTGACCTTCATACTGGCTGTCTCAAGCAGACTGTATTGTATCTGAAACATTGTCTCTGACATAACGGTACCATAAATAAATAAATAAATAAATAAATAATACAGATCTCAGGGACTCTATCTTAGCATTAATGCATGACATCTACGGGACTCCAGTGCTGCTTTGCGACAAGTCACTGACGATGACAACACATTATTGTCTCCTCTAAGATGACGTTTGTAATGCAGGTGTAAATACATTTGACATATTTGTTTTATAGAATAAGACACAGGGGACTGTATTTAGTGTGCATCTGAAATGAAATAGCAAGACCCAAAGTGTACGCCATATTCTCTGGTGTACACTTTGCGTTTGCTCCTCTTTTTAGATTTGTGAGTATATATGTGTAGGCTTGGCATGGAATGAATAAACCGGGAGGCCAAAATCACTACTACATTGTTATCCATTTATCATATGGGATAAATATCATTCAAACACTGAATCTTTCAGATGACAAACAGTTAAATCTAGCATATTATTATTATTATTTGCAAATTCCTGTGTAGTATATGTACTGCTTTTTTATCAACTGAGTATAGCATCAAAAAAGAAAATTCCATCTTCCCTAATAACAGTGGATGTGTTTCATTTGGAATAGAGTATGACATTACTCTAACTGTAATTTTGAATATGCCACATCTGCCTTTTAGCTATTATTATTTAACATAACTATAGCTGTTATGTCCAACATGGTTCGGCTTAAATCAAAAGCCTGTATAATGAAAAAAAAATGTGGTAGGTGAGGCCCCTGGCTTTTTATCCATGCATAGACTCCATGGAGGAGGCCCAGATAATTTAATTTTGTGTGTGCGTATGTGGGGCTGTATTCTGACTGGTGGGAGCGTTGTATCATTAAAAACACAAATCTGTGAAACACTTGTGCACATGAAAAGGTACTCTGAGTTGAGGAGTAGCACACTTCATACTTCACAAACATGCATTGCATTTCTGAGGCAAATCAGCGTAACAATGGTGTTCTCAATGCACACTCATCTGTCACTAATCTGAAGTCTCACTGTATACAGGTCGCAGCTGCTGCATTGACGTGGTAGACAGGCAGAGTTTTGCTCCGAGCCATGCATCTTTCTGTGAATTGGAAGTGTTCCTTTAAAGAGCCAGACATGGAGCATGAATGACAGCTGCTGATGGCTACTGTGTTCTGCTGCTACTCTGTGAGTTTGGCTTGTGGCAGTGTAAATCAGCATGCACCTACAGCTTGGTCATTATACCGTAATAGCGTACTCAAGGACCATTTAGCAAACAGTTGTGACAAAGGTGCTCATTGACTGTATTTCACCACCATCAGAATTATGGCTATGAGGTGTATGTTTGTTTAGATAAAACTGACTGAAGTCTTTGCGGCAGTCAGTGTTGTAGCGTCTCCAGATGGAAGCTTTAGTGTGTTTCAGCTGAGGTTATACTGCATGTTTTGGTGTATTGTCTTCTGTGTTCACCGGGTCCGGGTCATTTATGGCCTTTCAGGCCTTGCCGCATCTCTGCCTGCCTATTCTACACTGACAAGATAGCTTGATGTATATTTACAAGATGTGTGGAAAAAAAGGGCATGGCCATTTCCAGTAATTGGTTGCTCATTTTCTTGTCCATTAGGCAGTTTCTCGCAATCACTCAGCCTTGTGCACTTCATTTCTAAAGACACAAATTTACAACCCATTATTATGACAGTGTGAGCATATTGGGTTGTTATCTTTTGTGTGTGCAAAATGCAGTGGTGAGTTTGACAATGACCAGTTGGTTGATACCTGTTTGCACCACACTCTCATCACACATCCCTTGCATGCTTGAGGCTTTATTGCCCATTAAAAATACCAAATCATTTCGGGCGATTGTTGCTGCCAAGTGTTTTGCGTAGTCTTCCTTGAACTTGCACCGAAGATGTAAATAATCAGCTATATACTTTATACAACAATCAGGAGATAAAAGAATATTCATAGCAGAATGAATTCCTTGTTTTCTCAGACATATGTGCCACGGATTTGTTTATTAGTAGTACTTTGTAAGCTAGTTATTTGTCTGGTTCACAACTGTGTCAGTTGATTAACTTATTCTGGGAACAGTGTGGAGGTCTTAAGAATGATACACGGTTGTTGAGGTTAGATGTCTAACACAGGAATAAGGAATTTAAATTCCTGCTCTGCTTCAGCTTCAGTCTACTCAGCATTTATCTTGAAGTGTCCTCACATTCAGCAGTTTTTTCATCATCACACCTGTCCAGGTAGGCTTTATAAATATTATCTTACAAATATTTCAAATTAAACTAATTTTGATAATACAGGGCTATAATACTGTAGTGATGTGATTGTACAATATTCTCTAAACATAAAACACTTTATGTTTGAAACTGCATGAAAAGTTCACTCACTTTTCTGTGCATAAGCAGATGCACAGACAAGTGCAGATGCTATACAGTTGTGTTGTAGTGAGGTATGTGCGTGTACTTCTGCTTTATAGCTGCAGCTAATCCAGACATGCAATGATCAGGCTAAAGTAATAAATTGCTAAAGGGACAGTCTACTGTAGAGCTATGAGGCTGGATGGTCACAACACATCAAGCAGTAAGCCAAACTACATTGTTTTGCTGACATTGCAGATCCTAAAATCGCTTTAACTACAACACTGTGTAAATGTGTTTTGGCAGTTGTTGAAATGTATTTTACTACATGCGTTGCCTCACAAGGTTTTGGATCTGTACTTGCAAAGCCATGCCATACCACAACATTAGCATTCATCTGAACATGTTTTTCCGGCCAACTTCAATCCGATATTCTCTCACCCTCATATGTGTTTTTGGCCTCCACCAGCTGCAACAAAAACAAAACAAAATGTAGAATTTGGGTATTTAGATAGTTTTGTTAGTATTGTTATAGTTGTGTGTACCAAATGGAATCCAGACATTGTTAAGATTATTAGCTACACAAAATGTCTGCCTTGGTCTAAGCAGCTTGTCTGGAAGTTCACACTAGCAGACCCCTGATAAATATATCCAGAATGTCATAACGTCACAGATGAAATCATAAGCACCTGAGGGTGACAAGATTTCACAATATTCCCTCCAATGCCCTTTATAGAGGAAATTAAATCAAAAGTAAGAAAAAAAGGAGAAATTCATTCAAGAGTATGGTAAGGGGACGGAAATTTGAATGTACTGCTTTACTATTATGTGCATTCTCATTTCTAAATGAGTTTTTTTTGTTCCAAAGTTCATACTCTATTGAGCTAAAGACATGCCAAGAACGGGGATTGTGTGCAGGGAGATTTTCAGGATTACCCTCCTAAAATGCTTTCAAAAATGAGTGAAAAAAGTGAAAATAAAGTTTTGATAGACTGCAGTAAGTCCCTGGATTGCACTGTACATACTACTATCATAACAAAGAGATCTAGCATTGAGGAAATAAGACTCACTCCATACGAAGAGCTAAATCACTGTTTGTGATGCAAAGAAAGCCACGGACATAACTTAAAACTAAGTTGTTATCACTTCCCAAATCTGGTCTAATGCGCTGCACCACAGAAGTACTACCAGTTTAGTTCCACATGAGTAGTTTTACCTCTCCACTATTTATGTCCACACTGTGACATAAATAAAAAGAGTTTTGAACATCTGTTCAATATACCCTTTGCCACACTCCAAAGCAATGCTTTGAATGATTATAGATTTCCACGCAGTACTTCAGAATTATGTCTGGGCTCATGGAGAATAATGGGCTTATTCTAAGTTCAGCTGGATAAGAGCTGCATGAACAAGTCTGCAATGCTGTGCAGTTTAAAGCTTGAGATTTTACATCAAATTAATTTTCTCATAACTGAAAACGCTTTCATGGAGATAGTCGAATAATTTAAAAATATTTACTTGATTGAGAGATTGGGGAGTCTGAGGAACCTGCAAAATGACAGCAATCAAACATGTTTTTTTAAAATCTCCTAACAGCATGTATTAATAATTAATAATAACATCTTTTATATCTATGTCTGGTTAATAATATGTATGTCTTAAAGTTAAGGGTAAAGCAACATGCATTTTGTTGGTTCTTCTACACATTCTGCTGCACAAGAGCACTTTGTAGTTTTATGAACTAAGGATACATGCATTACAATACTCTAAGGTCAAAGAGGTTTGTATTGTCACTACTATATATAGCAGATGCAGTACATCGTGAGATGACTTTTCTTCAGAACCATGGAGCTACTTGTAGATATTGGACTAAGTACATTTTCATTGGAATCAACAAACAGGCTACCTGTTTTTATCATTACAGAAAATATTAATGTTTTACATATAACTAATCTTGTTTGTAAAGCCACTAATACATGTGTCATAACTGCTGTGTTGCTACAGCTGGCTGAAATCATTCATCAGAAGGAGAAGCAGGACAGGGTTGGTGTGAATGCAGAATAGTTTTACAGTTGATACCTAATCTCACAGCCGTTAATCTCCATTAATCTCTGGATTGCTTGAATTCATGTACTTTCATGAAAGCTGCCTTTGAAAAAGCTAAACTATTTAGAGTTGAATTGTAGTATTTTCAACAAGCACAGTTTGCATTTGTTTTATGCTAACAGTTTTAAATCATCAGATTAATCTGGTATTTGTGTGTGATTCCAAAGGTGCATCCACGAGGTCTGAATGAAGAATTTGCCTTATATGAAAGTAATTCACAGTAGGCCTGTAATTAGACAGCAGTCAGTGACTATAGATTCTTTTATGGTCTTTATTATCACGGCTACCGTTATAGAAATGTCAACTTGATGTGTTAAAGGGTTAATAGCTACAAACTGAAATTTTATTGCATACCAACTGCCACGCTGAGTCCAAAAATTTTCAGAAACCTACGACTAAATGCTTCAAAAATTCTTGTTTATGCAGCAACAATAAATAAAACATTGTCTTTTGTAGATTTTGTTACTCCTCTAAAGATTGGTCATGCCCGGCTAATCACAAATTAGCACATTAAATAAGATAACTTCGTGTCTTGTATGACTTCACAAAATGGCATTTGCTAGCTCCCACTAGAAAGGTGGCAAACATTAGAAATGATACACTACTCTGATACTTCAACAGCTTCATTTACTTCATATTTTGCTAAACATAACACAGCTTAAACATTTTGCTATATTTTTAGCCTCTTAGCAGCACAGTGGCCGACAGGGGCCTTTCTGTGTGGAGTTTGCATGTTCTCTCTGTGCCTGCATGGGTTCTCTCCGGGTACTCCGGCTTCCTCCCACTGTCCAAAGACATGCTGGTTAGGTTAACTGGTGATTGGTAAATTGGCCGTAGGTGTGCGTGTGAGTGTGAATGGTTGGCTGTCTCTAAGTGTTAGCCCTGTGATAGACTGTGCAGGGTGTACACCTCTCGCCCGATCACAGCTGGGATAGGCTCCAGCACACCTTGCGACCCTTCACAGGACAAGCGGTTACAGAAGATGAATGAATGAATATTAGCCTCTTAGCTATTAGCCTGTATAATAGCCTCCATTGGCATTATCCCCACTGCAGGATATATAAAGGATTATCTTATCTTATATACTGTATAACACATATGTAGTTAACTTTAAAGTTGACAAATACCAGATGTAGGTAAGACACAAAAGGGCTCTGTTTGTATGATTTTATACTTTGGAGATGTTATGATATGATATAAGAGCTGTATACAGAGAACATATAAAAATCTTCATTCATTTTTATAGGCTACAGTTATTGCCAAGAAATTTAGTAACAAGATATATGCAATGTTTATAGTACAATAACTATAATGCAGGATAAAGAAAGAAAAGAATGTATTGAAAATATTCCACTAAACAGTCTAACAAAAATAGTTTGGCATTAGCCACTGTGATTACAGTTTACACCATGCCTCTGTGCTTTTTTAACAGTTAGGACTATTAGGAATATTTCAACCTATTGAAGAATGTTGCCTTCACCACAATGAGGCAGTATATGATCAGGATCAGGGAGCAGGAGAAACAGAAAAGTTGAAAGGGATGAGTCCGCTGGGAATGTCACAGCACTCTCCCTGCCCCTGCAGCTGGAGCACTGTCAAAAACACTCAAAAGCCCTCAGTTGTCGCACAGTCCGAAAGATATGTGTGTAAAAGATAACTGTGAAAGTCAGTGCCATTTCAATTTCACTTTGATCACAAAAGGAAATAGTCTTTCTAGTGTTAGACCTAGTTGCTGTTAATTCTGCAGTCAGCTTTAAGCGAATGTGTTATTTTGGGTAAACTAACTGTGATGGTGTCCCTCGGGGAGAAGCAGTCATGTACAGTGTTAGACTGTGAACAAAAAATATGCCTAGTAGTAACTCTGTGCAGACAGATGTGTAGACAAACACATCCATGCCCCTAGTGCAGGGTATTCTAAAAATACGAAGAATCAGTAACTTTAAAACAACACTATTACTTAAGATTGAATAACCAACGGGAATACTTAGTTAGTTAGCAATGAAAATTATAAAGCTTGTGCCAAAAGTAAAATATCACTGTACAAAAATCACTTAAAAAACAGAAAGTCTATAACGAAACAAAAAACATAAAATACAATGTAGCCTATTCAATTACCTGACATGTTTGTATTGACCTGCTCTTTATGACTTGTATCCTACTGCTCTGTGAATGCAGTTTAAGTTTACCCAGCCTTTTGAATCATACAGTAATTTGCAGCTATCTTGGGCTGCAATGCTCTTCCTTCAGAGGCCGCAGCCAGTGCATTTAATAAATATTTAAAACGTTGGTTTCATGCTGTGCAAAAATCAACCTTTTAAAGTTGCAGCTTGTATCAGCAGAACCAGAAATCATTAAAATAAATAAATAAATAAATAAATGAATGAAAGGCAAATATGTAATCTGAACATAAACTACAAATGCCCCTCTGTCTTCTGTATTTTACACTGCCTGGCCAAAAAACAGTTGCCACCAAATAAAAGGTCACACACTCTAATATTTCGTTGGACCGCCTTTACCTTTGATTACAGCACGCATTCGCTGTGGCATTGTTTTGATAAGCTTCTGCACAAGATTTATTTCTATCCAGTGTTGCATTCATTTTTCACCAAGATCTTGTACTGATGATGGGAGAGTCTGACCACTGCGCAAAGATTCTCAGTGGGGTTAAGGTCTGGTGGCCAATCCATGTGTGAAAATTTTGTCTCATGCTCCCTGAACCACTCTTTCACAATTTGAGCCTGTTGAATCCTGGCATTGTCATCGTGGAATATGCCAGGAATATTCTTCTAGGGAAGAAAAAATCCATTGATGGAATAACCTGGTCATTCAGTATATTCAGGTAGTCAGCTGACCTCATCTTTTGAGCATAATATTGGAACAGGGTAAATCTGGACCCATTAGACCACATGACCTTCTTCCATTGCTCCCTGAGTTCTTCTGTTGTTTTTCTTCGATTTGATTTCCCCAAACGTTTCAGTGATCACCGATCACAATCACTAGGGATTTTTTTCCGACCACATTTCTTCCTCAAAGACAATGATTCCCCACTATCCTTCCAGTTTTTAATAACGCGTTGGACAGTTCTTAACCCAGTTTCAGTAATTTTTCTACAATCTCCTTAGATGTTTTCTTTGCTTGATGCATGCCAATGATTTGACCCTTCTCAACATCTTTTCCATGACCACAGAATGTGTCTTTTGACATGGTTGATTAACAAATGAGAAGCTACTCATTACATCAGTTGGGGTTAAATAACTTGTTGCCAGCTGAAAGATAATCACCCACGCAGTAATTATCCAATAGGAGGCTCGTACCTATTTGTTTAGTTAAATCCAGCTGGCAAATTTTTTAGGCCAGGCAGTGTATTTCTACATGGAAAAATCAGCAAAGCATTTACCCAACCAGCAGCCAGAGAATGATGACAAAACTGAAAACAGATCAATCCTTTAGCCCATTAATAAAGCATTGTCTCTTGTCTGTTTTGGAACTATGGAATGTGATTTTTTATTTTTATTTTTATTTTTTACCCTACCTTTAAACTACATGCATAGCTCGTACAACAAGTTGACAGACACGAGAAAAAAACCTTGTTTCGTTTTGTGTCTTTCCTTTTTTACATTTATTGGCACAAAATATTAAACCTGCTTATCCTGCTAATGTAGCTCTGCATCACTGTATGTAAATGGATTACATTTTCAACTCATTTTTGGTGACCTGTAACTTTGTTGAGCTGCTTGCCAATATTAACCTGGTTTCTTTGGCTTATAAAATGATTTTATATTCGCTTCTGATGCCTGTTTTTTCTGCAGAGTGAGGCATACTTAGATTCAGATTTGATGGATATTTTTTATGAACACTATAATGCTTGTAACCCAAAGCTTGTAGTCCGAAGTGTCAAGATCACACAAATTACTCTTGAGATCGACATTGTTTTGGCATGTTGTAGAAGTAATCAACTGTTGCTCAGTCCAAGGAAGGAGGGTTAAAGCTGGCACGCACACATTTTCATGTGGATATTTCTAGCTGCGGGCGTAATTCAGAAGAAAACACCTTCCATAAAGTATCATAAACTGGTTCGTGTTAGATGTCAGTAAGATTCTTCAATCACAAGGTATTAAGGGTTTGTGTAAACAGCTTAAGGTCTTCTGTGTCGCCTTTAGCTTTCCTTTGTTTATGGTACAACGCCACACAAAATTAAAAAAGTAAGCACATTATTTTGTTGCCAGTGCCAAGCAATAACTTGCTTGGGAGTTCAGAATTGAGCAATCTTGCATGCTTTTGCAGTTGAGGAGGGATATAATAACGTGGAAAAAAAAAAAAAAAAAAACATATCATATTTCTTGGAAATTATGAGGTAGTGCTTTTGTTCCAGTTACAAGGTTACAACATTTAAGCTGAAGCTAATAGTAAATGCACATCTTTTTTTGTGTTTGTTGCCATGGTGCTTTGTCTGTTTAAAAGTTCATATGTGTCAGTGTTTATGAGCATGTATATTGGTTATTTTATTTATTACAGCAGTGCCATATGTAGATGCAACCTGCTCGTTGGCTGTCCATTTGTAGCCGGAGTGGCTTCTTGGTTGCAGTGTCTCCTCACCAAGCCGTCAGGTGGATTCAGAGGAAGCAACATGACACTGAAGGACAGTGCAGGAGATAACCTTCAACTGCAGACTCTCTCTCTCTCTAGCATTCATTTAGCCACTAAAGCCCCCAGGCCACTGCTTCACTTTCTTTACGCACCAGTTCCTAGTCCTCCTCTGGTTTCATCTGTAGATTTTGTCCACATAATGATTTGATAGCAGAAACAACAATGCTTTGGACATTTGTTAGGCCATGCTTTGTATTAAAGATTGTATTTCTAACACAGAAAATTGAGAGTTGCCTTGAACATGCTGCATTAACGGGAGTTAACGGGACTATGTTTGCGCACATTTTCTCACTAAAAGTTGTAGCTTTACAATTTTTTTAAACACACAGAAACTAAAATTAGTCTTTTCCAACACTATTTATGTACAGCAAGACTAAATTTATCTCTAGAGATTTTGATTAGGAATGCAAACATCTCTAGGTCTCTGTAGATGCTTGCCGCTGCTTGTGCGTGTTATTCTTTGGGTAATTGTCAGAAATTGTCAGAAAAGTACATTTGCTATAAATTTGAGTCGGCAAGCATACACATGTTTTCCTGCATCAGTCGTAAGGGTGGCTAAATTAAGAATTATATGTGTGGTGATTCTTGTGTGATCAGTGACATACAGAATTGATAAAATATCATATGTTAAGATGACTGTTTATCCAAAAATGCAATATAACTGTCAGTTATAAATGACCAAAAAAAGCTGACAGTGTCCATGACAGGAACTCCAACAAAAACAATAGGGAACAAAAGGACCATGGGAAGGGCAACTGTGTTTGTGTTCAGCGTGCCGAAGTGTTGAAAAGAGGGGCTGCCGGCACTCCTGCTGGGCGCCTCCCGGTGTGTTTAAGGGACGTGTCCGGCCATGTTCACCCCACACACACAGTACATATCCTGAGAGAAGGTTTGTTTCCTCAGGTATGTTGTAGGTGTGGATTGATGTGTGTCTTAACATGAAAAGACTTTACACAGAATGGAATGGCTTGTTAGCAGCGTTTGGAAGTGGACCAAGATAAAATCATGTTTACCTCAACAGGGGTCTCCTGCTTTAAGACAGAGGTTTATTTCAACAGTTAGAGAAAACACGCATTTATAGTGGAGAGGAGATGAATTGCTTAATTCTGTGGCCGGTGTTTGGATGAAACACAGAGGAGGAGCTGATAAAAGATTATGACATTGCTGACTCACAGAGGAATAACTTGTCAACAACTCAACACAGTCATTCCTCTGTATTTACAGTAGGAGTGCAGATATTTAAACATATTAAAGTCCGCCATCGTCCGAATATAAGATGACTCGATACTTGACACCCACACACACAGCGGCTCTTGCGTGCTGTCTGTGTTTCTACAAACTGTGACGCCATCAGGTTGTAAATCCTGGAGCTTTTCCAGATTGAATGATATGGAGGGGAAAAAAACTTACGAGATTGTAAATCTAAATAGAGTATTCATTCGTATTTAAAAAGGTTGTGTTCTAATACTACAAATAACTATTCTGAATGGTAAACTTAATGTGCAAAGTAAGTACAAAATGAGGTTAGAATTTTAGACAATGATTAAATATTAAAAGACAACAGCTAAAAGCAGGCATGTCTGTCTGTGATTACTCTTGCATCTGTGATGCGTGTGTGTTTTGGTAGTAGGCTGTTCTTCTGTCCTTTACCCTTGCTTTCTCCTGACCTTCCACCAGTCCTCCTGCTCATTATTGTGTTGCTCTAATCTGGAGGGGACAGGACTGGGTGCAGAAGTGTATTTATCTTCCTGCACAAATAGGACCTCTTTCCGTCTGGTCCCTGCTCAGCTTGTTGTTGAAAGATAGTGAGCAGCGCAGCGCAAGTGCGTGCATGCGTTTGTGTGTGCACGGGAGAACTGAGATGTGTCCCAGCTGGCCCACAGACCAGCACACTAAGCATCACCTCACTGCAGCAAATGCAGACAAAAGAGGAATATATCTCCCTTGTGATATTGATACCCCTTAACTCCGGGGGTGTTTTACCCTAAATGAGAAAGCAACATTCCGCACAGAGGTCTGTTGTACTTTTGAAAACCAGTAAGATCAGTGTTACAGAAAGTCTCTGTAGTGTGAGCTCTGTTGCCCTGTTTCCGCCTTTTCTCCATCACATCTGTTGGATGTGTACTTTTGCTATTCATTGTCTAGGCATGTTTCTTTTCCTTCCCTTGTTGTCTCCATGACATTAGGCTCACAAGCAGGCAGTTATCACACTGCAAATGGCCACAGGCCAGGAAACCACTGCAGGCAAGCCGACATTACAGAACAACACAAAACGAACCATGAAAAATAATACAAAACATGGCCTCTCAACATGGCACAGTGGCGAGGTGGTTAGCACTGATGCCTCACAGCAAGAAGGTTCCGGGTTCGAATCCAGGCCGGCTGGGGCCTTTCTGTGCAGAGTTTGTATATTCTCCCTGTGTCTGCATGGGTTCTCCCTGGGTACTCTGGCTTCCTCCCACTGTCCAAAGACTCGTTAGGTTAATTGGTGATTCTAAATTGTGCATGTGAGTGTGAAAGGTTGTCTGTCTCACTGTGTGACCTGTCCAGAGTGTACCCCGCCTCTTGCCCGATGACAACTGGGATAGGCTCCAGCCCCCCCGCGACCCTTCACGGGACAAGCGGTTACAGAAGATGAATGAATGAATGAATGGCCTCTCTTTTTATCCTGTTGAACCCCTGCAGTGTCATTCTGATAAAACCACTGGTCAGCTTTTTACCACAGATTTAGTCAGTGTAGTCAATGAGACACTAACCTCACGCACACCTACCTCACATGTATTATCTTCATTATTTAAACATGCACTAGTGTGAAATTATTACTACATGGCTTTTTAAGCAACAATTAATACTCCGTTGGCTTAAACTCAACCTTTACATTTTAGGCTAAAGCTTTGGTACTCCACCCCCACTAGTAAGCTGCTCACACTGGCGGTGGCTTGCCTATTTAGAACAATTACAGCTTTAGCTAGCTTTGACCTCCTTCTTAGCACCAGGATGTCAGTCAGTGGTGCACTTGGTGATGGGTTTAATTGCTTCTGGAGCGCCAGAGACGTTTTGTGTGTGTGTGTGGGTGGGTATGTGTGTGTGTGTGTGCAGTCATCTTGCCGCTCTGAGATGACCCATCCACAACCCTGGCTTCCTGTCAGCCATGTCTGGCTTGCCAGAGCACAGTGTGCGGCCATTCTGGCACTGTCAGCTGGGGCCACTCTCTTGCCCACTTATCAAGCTCACTCAATTTGAGACCGCCTTGATCTGGGCTTGTGCCGCCAAAGCATGATCTAAGCTTACACATGCGTAGTGGCATGTTTTCCAGGAAAAGCCTACATTGCCGAAAAACAAACAAAGAGATAAGGACAACTCTTGATAAGCCCGTGCTCGGCCATGAGAGGCAAAAAACAGAAATGTAAATGACCAAGAAGCTGGTTTCACTCTGTGTGAAACTCCTCACAGTGTCCTCATTGTGACATGTTTGTGTTGCTCTAAAAGCACATTCTGGAGATAAAGGACAAGCGAAGAGCGCAAAAGGAATTTGATTTGATGCGAAGAATGCAAAGCAGACAGCGGATGCGTGTATGTTTTTGAAAGGGCGGTTGGTTGCTGATAAGAGCTAAACCTTCCCATGTTTTCCCTCGTGTAAATGTACATTTGTGGGATTTAAACCAAGTCTAAAAAGTTAAGTGATACTTTTATTAAATCCGCAATTTTAATATTTATTCACTGTTGCATTTAGGAAAAGGAATCATTCTGAGGTTAAGATGGAAAATAATTACCAAGACAACAAAAATAATAACAGTTATGTCTGTACGTCACATTTCATTCAGTCAGAACATGATATAACAGCTGTAAAACTCACTAGAATTTGTATTGTTGGTTTAAGACGTAATGGAAAACACAGTATACCGTAAGTGTGGTGTGATGCCGTGATTCAGATGCAGTTTCTTAGAAGTCCATTTCGTAAATGAAGTATGCTTTCAAAGAGGCAAGTAGTTTGTATTCAGTACACCATGAGTGGAAAAAAAGCCCCTTCTGAACGCATCAGTGACACATGTGCTTCTTCTATTTACATATGGATGCACCTGTGTGTTTGTATGCGTATGCGTATGTGCGTGTTTGAGGGGGTCTGTTTGTATTTGAGTGTGACAGTGTATACTTTGTCAGCCTGAGGACACTTAGATTGCGTGTGTGTTGTTCTCACTGGTGAGAGCGCACATATGTGTTTGCGTGAAGACCTGGTTCTATGTGGGTGTGTGTTTGATAAACTGTGAGAGCATGTGGGAGACTGTTTGTCTATTCATCTGGGTGAGAGCAAGAAAGAAAGAGCAGAATGAGGAGGTGGAAGAGATCTGCTTCCAGCCTCTATCTTCAAGTCAATCTGCTCACAGTCACACAAACCTCTTTATCTCTCCCTTAGACCGAAGGGAAGAAGACAGGCAGAGAGAGAGAGACAGAAATCCAAGAGACTCAGAAAATATATATGGTTAAAAGGAGGAAAAATACAGAGATTCAATCAGACAGCCTTAAAAGGATAGAGCTGATTTTTGTTTAAGAGGATCAAAGTCATGCTCAGACAGCATCTGTCATTAAATTTGTGCTATTCCAATAAATCAGTCAATCTCTCTCCTCTTTAAAAGAAAGCAAACATGTAACACATCGACTAATTTTTATCAGAGAGCAGAAAATAGTTTTAATGTTGTTTCCACTTTAGCCATAATGGAAGTTGAGCGGCAGCTGACATCCTTTACTGCTTTATTTTTCGAATACACCACGTACTCTCCTGCACAACACATTTAGTGCACTCACAAACTTTGTCTCTGTCTCTCTCTCACACAAACATCACCTAACACTTCATCACGTAACCACAACCGAAGCCATAGAGAGGCATCAGTTTTCAGTCATAAAGCACATAATTGTGTTTCAGGGTGGGCGGGTGGTGTCTGCCTGCCTGCAGAACAAGAGGAAAGAGAAAAAAAAAAATGAAATAAATCAACAAATACAAGTCCGTAGCTGTCATTCAACGTTCTCTCTCTAGAAACCATTCAGAGTCAGTCAGAGTCAGAGTTTGGTGGCACAGAGATTACATCTGGCGGTGTGAGGCTGCTGTGCTGCTGGCCTGTTAATGCAGTATCATGCCCCATTGGCTGATGAGTTGCTATGCTCATCTCTTGTTCCTCCCCCAATCAAATCTGTCACAAAATGAGTCAGTGTGGCCATAACTGGGAAAGATGCCTCTTACCGTTAGATCAATCAGTCATCAATCAAATTTAATCTGGTGTGCAGCCACGTCTGAGGCAGAGAGAGGCATTGGTGGTGTCATGTGCTCATCAAAGATGACGAGTGACAGATGGAGACTGGAATGGACCTGGAGAACTGAACAAAATGCGAGTCTAAAGAGCTGAAATCCAATTTTCTCAGTGGCCTTGAGAGTGGAGCATGCTCAGTGCTGATGTTTGTCGTCTCTCCCTCTCTGATATGCTACTGCAGTGCATTTCCAGCAAGCTTGGCACAGGCTTACTCATGGACATCTCTCTTATGGAGTGATACAGTGGCCAGGCTGCAGCTGCTCTGTAGATACCTCTACTTTGTTTCACTCTCTCTGGTTTGCCTTGTCTCCTCTCATTGCTCTTCTGTCTTACCTGTCTTTTATTCCTGCTGCTCTCACTCTTCCTCTCATTGTATTTCTTTCACATTATCTCCCACTTTCTCTCTTGCATCCTCTCTTGTTTCTCTCCCCTGTCTCTCATTCTCACTCCGCCCTTCCTCATCTCTCTCACCAACTCTAGTTGCTACCCTTAAGACTGTGGTTACCATGGTGACAGCTATGTGCTGCGGAAACGTCAAAGAGCTTAATCTACACAGGATCATTTGTTTAACGCTTAAATTCTTCCTTACCGCTTCTCTTTGATTTCTCGCAGCTCTTTGTTAACACCAAATATCCATGCTTATGTTTGAACTCACCCATTCATTTTCTACATTGTAAATGACGCAGTGGCTGTGATTTCTGGTCTCTGTTCATGAACCTGATCTCAGCTGTTGCTGAGCACAGTCATTAGTAACACTCAGATTTGGGATATCAGTTGACCTTGGCACAGCCGACCTTGACAAAATAGCCCCTTCCTCAGGCCTCCAGATGCCACTGATATTGATTTGTGTCAGTCGCCCCCCCCCCCCCCCCCCCCCCCCCCCCCACCACCACCTTTAGGGGGCTTCACCAGCCTGCCCAGTGAAATAAATGAAATATTCATTGACAGCTACAGATAATTACGCTAAATAAATTTAAACACAAGTGGAAAGCAGTGAGGCCGTGACCATCAAGCGCACTTTATTTATGCTGAGAAATGTGTGTATATGCAATCTCCTTGGCCTCTTCTACAGCCAGATGAGCAGGTTTTTATCTCAGCAATCGGGCAGTCTGTCTCTGTTGTTCCAACAACACATCGTAGTGCATGGTCAGCTGAGGAGGCAGATGCCTTGTTAAAAGGAGAATATCAGCAGGTGGGGCTGTTTTCTGTCATCTGATCAAGAGGACATTATTTCCACTCCCAAATCCTTCCATCATACTTTTTTGCCTTCCATACTTCCCCTTTCCTCACCCCACTCTTTTTCCATTTATCCTAATGGTTGTTTCGGTTTCTTTCAGAGCTTTTGTCCTCTCTCTCCCTTTGGCCCCTGCCTCACCACTGAGAATCAAACCTACACGTGTGCGTTTAAAGCAAGCACTATACCCTACTTTAAGCTGCCCCGTCCTCATACATCCATAT
Organism: Chelon labrosus; assembly: GCF_963514085.1. NCBI lineage: Eukaryota > Metazoa > Chordata > Actinopteri > Mugiliformes > Mugilidae > Chelon > Chelon labrosus. Next base: position 1,514,476 of record NC_140350.1, on the reverse strand, counting down.
ACCCTTTGTTGGCAAAAAAGCAGACAAACGTAAACAGCATGACCTAATGGCTGTTTAAAGCCATTATGTCTGAAAAGATAAACTCTCTCCTGTGAAAGGGCAGGAGTGCTGTTGAGCAGTATGATGATGTGCAGGTATGCTATTGTTAGGAGGGAGCTGCTCAGCTCCATCATACGGGAAAACTATTTCCTTTTTTCTAAGAGCAGCATGGATGGATTAGGAGACAGGCAGAGATGGGGTCTGTGAAGCGTTTATGAGCAGGGCATACAACCAATCCATGTAAGAACTTTTAGGAGTTGCCTCCAATTTTTTTTTTTCTTTTTTTGTGGATCTGCTCTCTAAGTTGTGCTCCTCCCACACTGGCCCATTGTGCCCCTCCACCTCCGGACCCCGATCCAAGGACAGCCCACAACTGCTGAAAAACAGCAGATGCTTTTGAGTAGTATAGAAAAAATAGAAAGAGGTTTAGATGCACATGTCCATTACTGTATTTGTTTCTGGGTGGGAAATATTTGGGGAATAGTTTGTTTTAGACTCATATTGTACTACACAACTCATATGCAAAAGCTTCAAAGCTTGATCAGATCTAGTCACAGTGGACAAAAAAAAATCCACCCTAATGCTCTTACTGTGTAATGTTCTATAACTTTATTTACCTCTTTGTCGTATATGCAGTTTTTGCTTATTTTCTTTCTTTCTTTCTTTATATTTCACAGTTGTGGCAACTAATGATTATAAAACACTTACACATTTGCATCCACACTGAAATATCCTTCAAAGTTTACAATTTGTGTGCATCTCAGCTCAGTTTGACAACTTTACAGAAACTTTGACATAAAAGCAACATGTTAGTCCAAGGTTATTATGTTCCTGCAGTTATATCCAGTACACGCTTGTAACTCATCTCATATAACATTGCACTTCACTAATTTGCGTCTTGTGCGACTCATATTCATGACAGTTATGGAATCCTGAAGAACCCGGGTGAATAACGCTGTAAGTGGCAAATCTTGTTCTAAATCTACTTCACATGATCTTGAAAGTCACATTTCTTTAGACCTGACGTCATAACTACTCACAATTCTGACACATACATAAACTACATGCCCACCCACAGACACGCAGGCTTGGGAACAAGCCTCATCTTGTCAAATAGTGGTAAAGGAAGTCAGTGCTGAGACTGGTGGGGTTGGGGGGGGGGGGGCATCTTTCTGTCACAGCACTGCCCCTGTCAGCCCTTAGTTACCTTCTTGTGAAGGATTAGATCATCGAGAACAACCATGAGCAGGAGAGGAGTGAGTCATTTTAATCTTGAAGTAGGAGAAGCAATGCATTGGGCCTGGTTGGTGTGTCAAACCTTGGCCCCAATATCACCTCTCCGGGTCGCCCTAGCACAAGTTTCACTGAGAGTTACTCTACTTTTGTGTCAGTGATTCTTTCACTGCTAGTACTAAACCTTTCCCTGATATTACAGTTTAAAATAAAATGGTGTAGTCATCAAATGAAGATGAACAGATTGGCTGCAGCATTGTTGTCAAACTTATATTTGGATTAATCTTTCACCGAAACCTGTGTTACATCCTCTTTTGCCATATTCAAGTCGGACAGGGAGCTCATTTTTTTCTTCCACTCCTGGAGCCACAGATTTTCAACTTTGCCCTGTCCTCCTGTCCTACCTTCATTTCCCATATGACTCTACAAAACTGTGTGAATACCTAGAAAACATCAAAAATACCAAAGATTCTCACTCTACTTCCATACATAAAATATATTAATTTGATTCTTTGTTAAGTCTAACAATCTAAATTCTTGTTACTGCATGGACATTGATGACACCTGGCTATCAGAGCGACAGTGTAAGAGGGAGATGTAACCACAGACATGTTGTGTCTCGCCCGTAGTGCCGACAGAGGTACTGACAGATGAGAGAGGTGAGGAAGAGGAGCAGCCCAGGAAAGCCAAAGATGATTTTGAGAAATTTTGCAAGCAGTCTGTCACAGATCACAATCTGACATTCAGTACCTCACACGCCGCTCTCTTGCACATGTCCGCAGAAGCAGTGCTCAGCAAATGTGAACCAGATGTGAAGTGTTTTGGAACCCCGACATCAACCTGGCAAGGGCAGGTCTCCGTCTGAATTTTCTGGGTGGGGTCAGCAGTGCTAAGGGGACAGCTTTACTGGTCTCGCTTCACTTTTGCACGGTCCATTACGAAGGAGAAGATGCTATTGTGGCGGACGAAAAAAAGTTGGTTACAAGCAGGGCTGTGGAGATTAAATTGGCCAGCTTCAGATTTTTGTGTGGACTCTTTGGGATCTCTCTGTCCTCAGTTGTGGCTGTAGGGCCTGGAAGAGCCACTGCTTATCTGTTAGATCCAGTAAAAGGAACAGTTGATTGCCTTAAAGCAATGGGAAATGCCTTCCACGCTCCCTCCCTCTTTCTTCCCTCCCTCCCCTTATTCTCTCACTTTTCCCGTTTTGCCTTCTCTCTCTACCTTTCTTTCCCTATTTTCCTCCCTCCCTCTCCCTCTCCCTCTCCCTCTCTCTCCTTCTGCCCTGCTGTGAGTAGGTGGTTCCTTGCGGTACTTGATTGGTGCAAGTCTATATAGGAGGAGAGACGCTCTAACAAGCTCAGAGTTTGGTGGTGCCCACTTGCCATACGTTCCCAAAAGGAGTACCTTTTTTTTACTTTGTCTTTTCCTGAGAGGATTTACTTTCTTCTGACAGCATGACGGACAACAGGAGGAAAGATAGGAAAGGGAAAAAGAAGGGAGGAAAAAAAGGACAGAATGAGAACGAGGGCAATCCCATTCCAGGTAAAATTAAATTAAAGGTGGTTTCTGTGTAACATGTGGTGACTTGTGTGTGTGGGAGCGAAGGAGAGAGTGACAGAGAGAAAGAGACTTAAGGGAAAAAGCGTGAGATTAACGATACGGAAGTGTGGGAAAAAGTAAGAATCCTATTGTCAAAGCTTAGTGGAGGGTTGCCACATGGACTGGTCTTTTGGTCAGCATGAAAGAGATGCATCTGGTTTTGGCAGCACTTTACAATTGTATGTAAGCCAAATGATAGGATTTGTATACAAAATCTGATTAATCCTTTAAACAAATTCTGGACCTCACAGAGTACAGTCTTATAATGAGCTCTCTAATAAACTAGTTACTGACTACAACCACATGTTCTGCCACATGCCGCATGCTTGAAAATTGTGTTTTTAGGTGACGTTTGTATGGCAGAAAAAACATATTTGATTACGCGCCCCGACGTGGCTAATAATTTAAGGCACGCTACAGTTTTTTTGGTGCTGATCTTAATTGGTGGTGGTGAGTCATCCAGCGTTAAAGTCTGTCTGTATTTTTGCTAGGATCTACTTTGACATTAGAATAGCTTGGGAGCTGTTTGTCTTTGGCAGTCACAAAGGTAGCTGTGTGGCTGCTCAGTAGTGGATCCTACAAGCCGCAGCATGTCACTGTAGTTTGACCTCAGGTCATGGGAAGCCCAACCCCCATTTCAGTGACACTTTAAGGACAATACCATGATCATGACTGTATGTATGTATGTGTTATTCTTGGTTTGATCAGATACTGTATCTTCTCTAGCATCTCTTCATCTTGATAGTCATTTTTACCTGCTGAAGTCACTCCTGTCAGCCTCCAGAAGATAACCCTCAGTTCGTTTCAACTCATAATTTCCCCAAATTGGGATTTTTAGGTCATTTTGATTATAAGTTGCACAAGTTTCATCTTGAATATGCAAGTCTAAGCTAATTAGCGTCTATTGTTTTGCAACACATCTTAAGTTCAAAATACAGATAATTACTAGTCCTCATTCGAAGTTTGACTGTAATCTATAAACATGTAAGATAAACTACTCCCCAAATGACACTGGACGCAGAGTACTTTCAGAATATGTTTTTGGCATCTTTGTTAATCAACAGCACAGCTGCCATACACACAGAGAACAGCTGCGCGTAATGTGAATATTCTGGTTTATTTTCTGTACTATTCACAAAGTGACACATGAAAATAAACTGTGCTTGCCTATTGTTGCGTTCCATGTTGTTCCTGTATGTTCGCAGCTGCTATCAACTGATACGCAGTGTCATGTGTCATGTTGGTTTTAAATGTATGTTCCAGTTGGATAGTTGGATCTTGAATCATCTTTTTCTTTTGAATTTTTTATTTAGCAAATATGACTGCATAAATTGGTAATCTGTGTGAAATTTTGTGCTCATCCTTTTTAAAATGGAGCTTTAAAAGTAGGTCAAAATGAAGACATGCTCATGGGTGATGCTTGTTGTGTCTGTACTTCTGACTTCAGGTGTGTTTCAGGCCTAAGGCTCCAAAGTGGGTCATTTTAAATAAAAAGGGAGCAATAACAGCACACTTTTAGAGTTAAATCTTACATTATTACTTAAGTCTGATCTGGAACTTAAATACATGTTGGCTTTTAATTACAGCGATATCACTTTGTTGAGGATGTGGTTTATCAGTTATCCAAATGGGAATAATGAGTGGAAATGTCTACACTATCAGAATGGTGCGACAGCTTTTTATATACTATCTGTGTTGTCTGTGGTTAGTTCAAAAATAATCAATATAATATTTCAACTAGCTGATACTCTTTGTGGTACCTGTGTAGCACGCTTGTGAGGTGGTCAGACAAATGTAGATTAGCTGTCTGCTAGCCTAAACATTCACCAAGACATGGATATTTAATGGTCAAAATTGGACTGTGCTATCTCGACATGTTATACACCATACTGTGTGTGGGTGCATTTGTACACATGCTTATGTGGATGGGGTGTGTCAATATATAATTGTACATAATCTAACGTAAGTGCTCTGAGGATGTTAAACTGTCAGTCAGCCATCACAGACTTCACATCAGAACAAGACAGTGTTTCTCTTGTGTTCCTCAAGTTTCCTGGAAATGTAGTTTTTTCTACATATCAATCATAGATTGTCTCACAGCAGGGTTTCCATAATGGCATAATGGCCATTTTATGGCAGTCTGAATTGCAGCTGTAAGTTGGCACACAGTTGTATGACTTCTCTAATGAAGCAGACGCAGGATCAGAAAGGGAGAACTTCTACAGACCCTCACGTTTCTTAGGTCTGAGTAAGACAAGAGAGCCAATGACACGGATTATTAATCAAATTTGCCATCCATTCAACACAACATGTCTTCTTTAAAGTAGTAATTACATATTCCTTTGCTAGAGATGATGATATAATCCATATACTTCCACCTCCTTCTTATCTCATGCCAAGGCAAAACGCAACAAGTTCCTTTCTGTGTGGCTGGGTTTGCGTGCATAGAGAGGGTGGTAATAATTAGTTACGGAAGTGAAAAGTTAACTCCTTCATTTTGCGCCAGATGCTTTTTATCATGTACTAACACCTACCACACCTTCAAACACAACTACTTGTCTTAGTCAGTAACAGAATGTTTTATTTTAAAATTTGTTTTTTAACAAAGCAGTGATGAAGCTTCAGACAACTTAGTTCAAATCTTGTCTCTAAGGATTACTTAGGTTCTTGGTGTGCCAGTCTTAGCAGCTACTGGAAAAAGGAATAATATTCAGAAAGCTAGAGATGCAAAGTCCTGTCTCTTTCCTGACAATAGGACCTTTACTTTGGAAAATAAACTGCATGTAAGGTAGTCAATGGTGGAGACAAATAATTTTCCATCCTGTCTGTATTGCCAATTTAAAAGAAAGGCGAGGAATTTGAAGTTTATCTTGAAATATAATACTGTGAGGACACATTAGAAAGACTACACAGCTCAAACTTGAGTGGTGTCATTATACCTATGTCTCTCCACAAGCTATCTAGAGGTAGCCTGGTAACATATTGTTTCACCCACAAAGGCACATCTGGATTTTTTTGTAAACAGTGTCACTGTTACTCTTCTGTCTGTCACCGCAAAAAGCCCAACCAATCAATTTGATTGGCCCAGCAGATCCGACTCCCTAATACAGTGGTTCCCAAACTTTTTCTGTCAAGACTCCTTTGATGATATGATATGATTATTTGATAACTTAACAACAGGTTTTTCAAACTGAATTAGTGTGCAAGAAAAGTGAAAATCCTACATAAAAAATAATGACTGATCAAAGACAAGATGTTCAAGTGACTCAGTGCTTTAGAGAGAGGAAACAGTGAATACCAATAAAGTAGATGGATTTGGCCTGGGTTGTTCTTACTGTACACTGGGGTCTCTCTTCTTGGCCGACCATTGTGCTTGTAAAGCCTAGGGACAGAAATGCTTTATTATATTTTCTTGCTTTTACCTTTTTTTGTGCCGTTGTTGTGGTGGTCGTGTCGCCTGTTCCGACTGTAACAGACTTGCCATCTGATTTATACTACCAGTCACAAATCTCTCTGGTACATCACTTCCTTCCTATCTTTTCTTTTTATCTGTCCTTTTCTGTGTCTTTCTCATTCTCTTTGTCTCTCTCTCTCTCTCTCACTCCCTCTCTCTCTCTGTTTTTTCTGCTAGTCAGTCTGTAACATGAGCTGCTCTGGGGGGCGTGGTTGGAACAGTGCATGTCAAGTTGGTTCCACTGGATTTCTTTTTATTTCTTAGGTGCAACCATAGGATATAGTGCCATATCCTTACAACTTGTTTTCATTTGTATTTGTTATAATTCTATAATTCTCTATAATTCTGTTATTGTTATAATTCTATAATACTGTGTGTGTGTGTGAACGCATGTGTGTGTGGGTTGGTAATGAAGTTGTTGTTGTTGTTGTTGATGGCGGAGAGCCTTTCCACGCAAATCTTTACAATTTTACAACAAACTATAACTTTCTTGACATCTTAAATTATCTTTTAAATATTATTTATGGTACACTTTCAAAACCATAGTAACTAAAACAACACAAATCGGTAAGCAAGGTGAATCTTTTTGATATTGGCTCTCAAAGGAAGTGCTGAGAGACTAACTGTGCTAAACTTTTATTTGAAACCAATCTTAAGATGAAACATGTGAAATCTCTTTAAATATATATGTCAGTCAGTAGTCCAGTTTAGAAGATGTAGGTTTAACATAACTGACAATGGCTGTCAAACAGAAACAGAGTAACAAGGCTAGCCCATTGATAAGCTCTCTTGCTCTCTACAGCTGTTGCTCAGGTTTGACTAACTCCAGAAAAACATTTCTTTCTTGCTTTCGTGACATGTGTCTTTCTTCAATGGTCCTTTCTAATGTTTATCATCATTTTGGGCATAGATATCAAAAAGGAGTGAATATCCAGTGTGTGTCAGTTGAAGTTATTTTGGTAAAGTAAAGAGCCAGAAGGACCCAACAAACTCTCAACACATTTCCAGAATTTCCAACTTGTTTTTGTCTTCAGTCTGGCATTGCCTCGTACCGTTTCCCATTTACATAAGGGGATTTCCCTAATCAATTACTACATATCAATGTATCCGCCTCAGTCATTTTAAGCCAACAACAGCTTGACAAAGACGTTCTGTCTATGCCACTGATTAGATCATTGGACTGATTGGACCTTTTTTTTTTTTTTAAAGAAGCAGCTTTTCAATGTCGCAGTGCCAGATGAATAAGTGCATTCAGTCAAGCAGACAGATTCAAAGGCCTACTAATGAAGGGACAAAAGTAATCAAATGCTAGGTCGAACTGTACACTGGGGTGCGGATTCTCAGTGGAATCAGAAGTATTAACAGCTCTTTCACAGTACAGGTCTGACTGCCTTATTGAAATAACTTTTGTAACAATATTTTGCTTTGCACATTGTGTGGCTGCAGGCAAATGTCAAGGAAATGATTATTTTTATAGAGTATTTGCATCCAGCTTTTTGAAGCACAGTTGGGACATTCAACACAACAGTGACAGCAGTGTGAAAAGTTCCTGGACAAAAATATCTTTTACTGAGCTGTGAGAACAGAGCATGGGTCTAATATTGTGTTTATCTTCTTATATATGTATAAAATAAATATAGTTTTGCAATTAAATTAAATTAATACATAACTACTATGCAGTTGCAACTAGTTAGAGTATAGTGATACAATGTGATTCATTAAATCAGTTACATCTAAACCATTACTGATTGGGGAAATGCAATAAATTGCTGCAAAATTATAGATTTTGAGGATTATAAACAAACAGGCCGTCTTTTCAACACTTGATAAATTATGACAGTAACACTCTCTGAGTCTGAGCTCAAGATACCTTATGTGTGAACCATAGACATTAGGACAGACAATCTACAAAAAGTTCAACTATTCCAATGTCCTTAATGTTCGAGTACCATTGCAAACAGTTTGCAATACAGTGCTGATTAATAATTGGAGCAATTGTAGACACACTTCTGCAATCACTGGCTGTAGATGTCAACCAATGCAGTGTGGAGAGCAGCATGGTGAAACAGGGATTGCTGAAAATCTTTGCTCCAGTATATTCTCCAGTTCACTCATCACAGAAGCATTAACGATGGGTAACCTCTTCAGTTCTTAGTGGCTGGTTAACCATCACTTTTCTTTACACCTCACCTTCACTTCTGTGTCCTTTGAACTTCAAAACAATATACTCTACTGTATTGTAAAATGTGGGTTTGGTCCACTCATTGTTCAACCAAAGACAATAAATAAGAATCATTATGTGATGGAACCAGTAAACCTGGCTATTTAAATCCGTCAGTGGTGGGAGTAATTTACTAACATTGTGAAATTTGACTTTTAAATAGTGTCAGTAAAATAGAATTTTGGGTAATATCGCTAGTAGCTGAAATCAGTCAGAACAATTAAAGTTTTGACATGCAGTGCTGGTAACATGAGTGTATTGAGTCATATATAAACAATGTGCCAGATAATTATTTGGAAGTGTATTGGTTGTGGTGGGAGACTGTTGAAATGATCTCTTTGAACAGATGCTGTGTTACAGTGGCTAGAGTGTAGTGTCTGAAGACAATTCCCACATGCAAAAGCCATTTCTCTGGTTGTCTCACCATGTAATTTGTCTTTTGCAGGCGTGTAGTGAAGTGACATAACACCAGAGTAATCAGAGATACTTTGTCTAGGGAGGAAGCACAAAGGCATGCCTCAGATTCCTTTTCTAAGCTCCTGGAAGTAAAACAGAAATGTTAACTCAATAATAAGACCAATGCATTGTTAATTCATCAACCAACTTTGTTTTTGAACAACCTTCTGGGCTAAGGTTTCCAACCGTTACCCAAGGCATGAGCTGTTGACACGCCGGATATGCTTCTATTCTCAAATTGGGTTTTTATAGTCCATGTCTGCAGCTGCCCCTGTGCTTCAAAAAGAGAGAATCAGGCTGTTGTTGAGGCAAGGGTTTATCATTACTGCCTGACACTTCTTCCACTGTGGTAATGGAAAATGAGCCTACCACTTGTCTCCAAGAAATTATTTTCAGTGAGATTAACTCGTTATTTTCTTTTTGGAAAACATTAATTTCAATCAGTAAAATTAACATGTGAAGTACACTTTATTGTACTGCACATAAATTGCATCTCTTGATTTCGTTTTCATTTCTCATTCCAAACTTCTTCATCTACAATATATCACTGACCAAGAAGTTTATGAACATTAGAAACAAAGATAAAACAACTGGCAAAACACACATTATTTAATAAGGACCATTATTATTATATGGTTTCATGTTACCATTAAATTTATCTCAACCCTACAACGTCCGATACATTCCTGTGTCTTCACTGAAGCTGTATGTTGTAGATGAGATCTCCTTACACATCTGGCTTTCTGTGTTGACAAGAAGTGCAGTCTTGTGTTTCTGTAACTCCTCCAGTCAAGGACAGGGCTTGTTTAATTTGCTTGGCAAGGACAGACAGAAAACTAAACATTTTTCTATATGGTGCGACCTCATTCTGCTGTTCTCTGACTGTGACTGACAAGACTTTTCCCGGGGCAGAGTGCTGCCCTGAGTCTGCCAGAGACTGTATGTAAATTTTGTACAGTTCTTCAATTATGCAGATGGGACCATGAGCTCATGCAGAGTTCTGTAAGTTTTGTAAGTCATTAGAAACGGCAGAAGGCACTGATTTTGAAATTTGTTTCAAATGGAAGTTTATCAGAATCAGAATCAGAATCAGCTTTAATGGCCAAGTATGTGCACATACAGGGAATTTGACTCGGGTAACTTTGCTCTCTTGTACATAAACACACGGAATTTAAATAAGTGAAAGAAAAATAAAATAAAATAAATCTCAATCTGTACACATAAACTATAGTAGACATTATGACAATGTCTTATGATCAAACAAGATGCATGAGCATGTTGTATTAATCAATCAACCATGTAGTTACAAAGCTCTGTGTTAGTACTTACTGTAAAGCTGATGCACTGTTGGTGATTTTCCATATGGTAGTACTTATTATATTTTCAGTCTATATGACATCATGACTTTCACCAAAAAACAAAACAAAAAAAAAACCCTCAAATTTATACCTGGTCGCATAAATGAGGGTTTTATTTTCCCCAAACTCTTGTGCCTGTAAAATCTTGAAAAAACTGCAATTGCAGCACAGAGATCCATCTTGAGACTAGAAGCTTATTAAAGTGACAAAGTCCCACATTATGACTGCACATCTGCCTCGTTAGAGTCTTTTGTCTTTATTTTCCAAATGCCATGGATATCGTCACTCATGTTTTCCAGCAGGATGATCTGCACAGATAAAAGTCACCTGTCTTACAAGGAGCAGAGTAATTTTAGCATCAAATGGCTGTTATTGAACCAGAAATAGTTGCTTTTCCATTGATCTGATTTCAATTCATGATCAATCAATGCATGCATCAGAAAGACAATTCACTTTATACATTTACAAAAAAATCACTTTTATATATATATATATATATATATATATATATATATATAGTGATTTTTTTTTTGTAAATTGCAAATCAGTGATTACAATGTTTATTATTTCTTAAGAGACAGTGTGAGAAAAGGTGTGTGCATCTTTGCACTGTGTAAATGTCATCAACAGCGCCTGATACCAAAGAGATCCATGACTGGGACTGGAAGCTGTGACCTCTTGCTCCTATCTGGAGGATTAGTGCCAAGTGACCAGAGGAGGCAGAGAAGAGCTTCAGTGTCAGGATGTAGAGTGGCACACTCACAAGCTTGGCGTAGAAAGAGTTCATTAATATTCACATCCACCAGGCTTACACAGCCTAAGAAAGGGCTGCTATTTTTATAGGAATACTTCTGACTTCAACTGTAAGTTGAGCTTGTATCAGTAATAACCATCAGGGCCTTCTGCAGAACTGTTAGGGACAATTTGTCACTATTTAACAATAACCAATGTATATGTTTTTGCAACTGTTATTGGCAGTGTCAAACTTGTGTTGTCATTGATGCAAACCAAACTGTAGCCTGAATCTGTCACCACCGTCTACTTAAGTCCACACACACAAAAAAAGATGAATACTGCAACATCAATAGAGTTTTTCTTTCTGTGCAGATGTGTCGCCTTTGTCAGGTCAGTGAAGTAGGACAGTCTCTCCAAAAAGAGGACGATGGGGGATAATTTTAGTGCACTGCTCTTTTAGTGTTTAATTGATGTCATTACCTGTGTGTACTTCATCTTGCTTGTCATGCTTTCTTTGTCTTCATGACTGTCATCCTTTAGAGGTGATGTGCAGCAAACAGCTGCAATTTGCAGGACAACTCAGTTCAGCATATGCATGAAATTGTAAATGTTACAGATGGGAAAGAAGAGTGTGTTTGTGTGTGTGGGTGTGTGTGTGTGTGTGTGTGTTTGTATGTGTTTACTGAGGGGGGTTGTCTTGGCCAGCCTGTGGCTGACCCTTGTTCACCCCTTCTCTCTTGCTCCTCCCTGAATGAGTCTTTTCCTAAACATGTGTGCAGCTGTCAGCTGGCAAGTGTTTGTGCGAGTGTGTGTTGTGCGTGCATGTATGTCTGGACCGAGATCATTTTCATGTTTCAATTAAAATATATATTTTTTTAAAATGTCAAGAGACAGCACATGATAGCTGGAAAAAGTCAGTAAGTTGTTAGAAATTATAATTTATGAGAGTTATTATTAAAGCATTTTCCTTTTTGTTCTCTTCATCACAACAAACCACTTGTTATGAAATCACAATGTCACCGTCTTTTCTTGTTCACAGTTTGCATTTAATTGTGCATGAGTTTGTGGTTGCAGATTTTCGGCATCAGCTGGTGGATGTTTCCTAATTTTGCTTCAGGTGTTTTTATAGAAGCAAAGCCAGAGTGAAAATCAGCATATTTATTAGTCTGAGGCAAAGCTGATAATGTCCCTAGTGACAACATCTGGAGGTCACATGAGAGACTTGCTGGCTCAGTCCACAGAGATGATGATGCCGCTGCGTTTTTCTTTATTGTCTCCTAAAACACACGACCTTGCAGAAACCAAGCCATAATCAAGTCTGCGTCTGTATACTGACATTGAGTTTTTCTCTTTATCTCTTCTCAGCTGCAGCTCCAAAGTTAAAACCGATGAAGAATCCAATAATAGTGGACGAGGGAGGCAAGCTCACAGTTAAGTGTGAAGCCACAGGAAATCCTCTCCCTACCTACAGATGGTTCAAAGATGGAAACGAGCTGAAGAAAAGCAAAAAAGTCAAAATAAGGAACAGCCAGTGAGTACAAATCACCCATGTCCTAAAAACTTAACTCAAGGAAAATATGATGAAAAGAGCTACTCCAAAGGTGAAGCATGGTTGTTATTATGAGCAGACTGGGCTAATGTAGTCTTTATTTAGTGTCTGAGATTATAAAAAGCTTATTCTTTTCTTACTATAATGACTGTAATGCAAAGATGTGTATATATTATTAATATTACTGTTTTCCCAAGATGGTCAACTTTCATTTGAAATATTAAAACAGATAAAATTATATTCAATATTCTATCCCACAATTGCCATTTATGGCCACAGTGATTAAGTATGAGCAAAAATAATATCTTTGGATAATATCTTTTTGGTAGCAAATAGTCCAAACAGTAAAACATAAATAAAAATTCAAACAGATAGCACAGTTATAGTAGTGATGTAAGTGATGTAGTGATATAAGGAGCTATACAAGTCTATCCTATATTATTATAAGCAGTCCTTCAGAGTAAATCAGACCAGAGTCTGTGCCATGCTGCTGCTTGCCCTGCTGTCTACCTCTCTGTTCCCCATGCTTCCACTGGTTGCTATTTCCTCCCTGCCCTGATTCCCTTGACTCAGCTGTGTGAGTGTTGTCACCCACAGGAAAAACTCCAGAGTCCTGATCAACAGAGCAAAACTGGATGATTCTGGGAATTACACGTGTGTGGTGGAGAACCAACTGGGAAAGGACAACTCCACTGGCACTGTAAACGTCCAAAGCAGTAAGTACCAACTCCTAAGCAACAAGTGAAGTGGCACAGATGTACTTGCATTGTTGTTGTTATGACTGTTCTCTTGCCAGTTCAGAGATCCAAAGGAGCCATCACAAACAGCCATGTCACAGTGCTAACACGCATGAAGAACAACTGTCCACACATGTGGTTTTGGCCCATTTATCAGTGGAACTGTGCATTTTACTTGGAGGTGAATGGAATTGAAATGAAGTGCTTGGCGTGTTATCTCTGTTTGTCATTCATTACAGTTTGATGGCAGAATGAAATTCCACAAAGCGACACTGCACAGTTCCTTTGACCCTTACTACCACATAACAAAAGGCGGACACTGTAAGATCAAAATCTTAAACATAGAGTGGGTGATGGAATCCAACAGGCCTGTTCAGTGGCCGTGTGTGCGCATTGCAGATTTGTGCAAAGTACTGTAGCAGAAGAAAGAGTTTTGATAACAGCTGCTTCCATTTGGCGGGGTGGTGAGTTTGTGTTTGATCCAAGCAGTGTGGGTAGTGGGTTTGTGGCTGCTGTGGGTTGCTTGTTGTCTGAGTGGATGGAGCCAGTGTGAAAAGTTTACAGGACCTTACAGAGCTGATATGATTCATGTGGCCTGAACCCTTTTTAAAGAAAGGACTTGATCTTATCTGATGCTGGCCTGTCAGGGAGCTATACTACAGGTTGTCTGGCACTTAAAAGTCAGAAACTGCTTGATGTGCTTGAGGAAATGCAACTTCATGCTGGTAGAAAATTACCTGGCAGCTCTAAGTGTAGATAACTAAATAATGGCTTTTATATTGTTCAAAGGAAGAGCAGTGATGCAGTTGTAAATGTTCTCTATGTAAACTTTTTGTGTACTTTTTGCATCCATGCTATGGTAATTGAACCATGTCTGAGTTGACACATAGCACTGAGTTGATACATACACTTTTTTTGAGATGAGCAAGTTAAAAAATAATGTGGCACAAACAGAGGAGATCACACTCACAGTCTCATTGTTGACCTTGACAGGAATGTTATTTCTCTGTAGATTCTACACTGGCAGAGGTGTAGCTGCCATAGAAAAGTTGAGGGACTCGGAGCCATCACTCAGTGTCCTCTCTTTTGCATTCAGACATAATAATCACTACCCCTTTCTTTTTTTTACATTTGTCAATGCTATTGTTTACAACAAGCAGTCTTAAGCTGAGCTGCGTTATTAGAGAAGCGTCGTCTTTTTTTCAGATGAAGAAAGGAGCCATTGTGTTTGGAAACACAGAGATTCTCAGGGGTTCCAACATGTTTGATTTTCAGCAAACAATCATGCAGAAAAGAAGTCATCCATCTTGTATTCAAATGGGCCCGCACATTGCCTCGTTTTATTCTCTGACATTCAAAAAGCTTCAGTTGAGTTTTATAGCCAAATTGTTTGACTATAACTGTATGCCTGTTATGACACTTAGCTTTGTTCCACTGCAGTGATATATTTCTTTTTGCTCATGCAATATTTAAGGGGTCAGTGATGCACAATCCCGAGGCATACTGTGCTAACATTTATGAAACATTAATATCATGAACGGTAATCATTGTGTTGGGTTTAATGGAAATTAAAAATAAAACAGGTTAAATTGTGCCCTGCAAAGGTTGAGGAACCCCTGGCAGTAGCACCTGTTTGAGTCTTTAATGTAAGCTTAAGAACATGTGACGGCTGGCCCATGAAACTATATATGATGATCTTAGCAACAATATCAAAGAAAATATAACATTACAAAGCAATGAACATGTGGGCTGAGTCACAATAGATTAACTATGACTCAACAGTGAAACAATACACTGCACAATGTTTTCACTTACAGCACACATTATATTGATAATTAAGTGAGTGATGATATTATGATACCACTACATATGATGATACGAATTGGGTGCCAACTGTTTAAGCTTATGCAAAAGCACATTCATGCATTCATGAAAATGTCTTGGATGTCATCCAATGTTGCACATTTTTGCGTAAATGCATCTGTGTATGTTCTTTGTGAGATTTGTGAGGTTATCTGTCAGCACTGTCATTTCCTTAAATCACTCCTGGATGCTCCAACAATGGCATCACTGTGTGTCCTTTCATGTGACATGATCACTAGATGTCTGTCTCTGTTAGTGTGTTTTTGTTTGTGTATTTGTGAATGTGTTTGTTCGCCGTTCAATAGTAAAGTCCCATTGTGTTACAACAGCAAGCCTAGTTCTCTCATGCTTCAGGGGAGAAGGCAAGACATGGTGAATCAGGGATGATATGTCCATAAGCAGGGGGAGGGCTTCTCTGAAAATACACACGTCAGTAAAAGGAATTGGCAGCAAACAGTGCGTGTGCATGTGATAGCCTGAAATCAGCAGATATTAAGAAAAAAGACACTTTTCCTGTGTATGGAACACTGCCTGGCCAAAAAAATAAGTCGCCAACAAAAAAAGGTCACACACTAATATTTCGCTGGACTGTGTTTAGCTTTGATTACAGCATTGTTTTGATAAGCTTCTGCAATGTCCCAAGATGTATTTCCATTCACTGTTGCATTCATTTTTCACCAAGATCTTGTATTGATGATGGGAGAGTCTGACCACTGCGCAAAGCCTTCTCCAGCACATCCCAAAGATTCTCAGTGGGGTTAAGGTCTGGACTCTGTGGTGGCCAATCCATGTGTGAAAATTATGTCTCATGCTCCCTGAACCACTCTTTCACAATTTGAGCCCAAATCCATTGATGGAATAACCTGGTCATTCAGTATATTCAGGTAGTCAGCTGACCTCATTCTTTGGACACATAATGTTGCTGAACCTAGACCTGAGCAACTGCAGCAACCCCAGATCATAGCACTGCCCCCACAGACTTGTACAGTAGGCACTAGGCATGATGGGTGCATCACTTCATCTGCCTATCTTCTTACCCTGATGCCCCCATCACTCTGGAACAGGGTAAATCTGGACTCATCAGACCACATGACCTTCTTCCATTGCTCCAGAGTCCAATCTTTATGCTCCCTAGCAAAATGAAGCCTTTTTTTCCTGTTAGCCTCACTGATTAGTGGTTTTCTCAAGGCTACACAGCTGTTCAGTCCCAATCCCTTGAGTTCCCTTCTCATTGTACGTGTGGAAATGCTCTTACTTTCAGTATTAAACATAGTCCTGAGTTCTACTGTTGTTTTTCTTCGATTCGATTTCACCAAACGTTTAAGTGATTGCCGATCACGATCAATCTGGATTTGTTTCAGATTTTTTTTTCTTCCTTGAAGATGATTGGACAGTTCTTAACCCAATATTAGTAGTTTCTGTAGTCTCTTTAGATGTTTTCTCTGCTTGATGCATGCCAATGATTTGACCCTTCTCAAACAGACTAACATTTTTTCCATGACCACAGGATGTGTCTTTAGACATGGTTGTTTAAGAAATGAGAAGCTACTCATTGCATCACTTGGGGTTAAATAACTTGTTGCCAGCTGAAAGATAATCACCCATGCAGTAATTATCCAATAGGAGGCTCCTCCCTATTTGCTTAGTTAAATCCAGGTGGCGATTATTTTTATTTTTTTATTTTTTGGCCCGGCAATGTATTTCACTTAAAATAACCAGTTTGAATGAAATGTTGCTCTGTTTTGGATCAAGGGGACATGCCTTTTATTTAGACGCAGCGATGCTTTTCATCCTATTGTCATAAAAGAAATAGCAATTGTGTTAAAAGGCCGCAATGGAGTTTGCCTGCTTGCTATGTTGCAGAAGAAGCACGTAGCCACAGCATTATCTGTGTATGTGTGCCTTCTAGGGAGGGAGAGTGAAAGGAGGGGTGCACATGTAGATGGACAGAGAGAGCAAAGAGAAATAAGAAGAAAATGTGGATAAAAATATAAAAATGTAGGTAAAAGTATGAAGAGGAGGAAGACATGAGCCTGCTGTGTTCCAGAGGAGAGTTTCACACCCATTGTATAACGCAGTTGGTGTTTGCTAGCTTTGTCTAAGGCACTTTCCTGTTCTATCTGATGTCTGCATTCAAGAGCGTGGCCTTCTCTGCCTGTGTGGCACCACTGACAGTATCTTACATGTAAACATGCTAACACGCTTGGCAACGCTTTATCAAAGTGATGTCTCTGAGGAAAACGATCAGCTGTCATACTGACGTGCACAGACAGAAAGTAAAATGTAAGACTGAAGATAGTCAAGTCAAACAGCAGCTCTGTACAGTATCATAATTGCAGCCCTCACATTCAGTGACAGTGTAGCACATGGTTGTAGCTGCTTGCTATCTGTTCTGGTGAATGCAGACTTTGGGAACCGGCACTCAGCTCCACCACATGGTGAATACAGGCCACCACAGCCAAGCTCAGCAGCTCACACAAGATCCTGCATGGTGCCAGTCACTGATTAACTCATTGTTGCGTTTTTGTGCAAGGTGGGGAGTTGCAATAATACATATTTTACAAGTTATTCATTTATTAGATATTTTCTTTCCTGGGGTCAATGGTGGAGTGGGTGTCATTTTTAAATGTGATCAACTCTTGCAATATCCTTTGAATTTCAACTGTTGTGGATTGTTGCTAAGACTGAAAAAGTAGTTTTCTGCTGTTGCAAACAAAACATTTCACCAACCAGCCTCAATAGGTATTTTGATTTATGCATGACATCAATTACACAAGGAGTGCCAGACAAAGCCGACATGTAGCCATGAGGTGTGATTAAATAGGAGTTGCCGAAACATTCCTATTATTTAAAAGTGATAGCTTGTTTAGTGCAAAACCAAGAATCATAGCCCTTGATGTTAAAAACATGAAAACATGTAAGCCCTTTTTGTTGATACTGCACAAATGCTCATTACTCGGGCCAAGACATGTCAGTCTTTGTAGGAGCTACATGGATGTTGCATGCAACTTCGAGTTGTGCAGCATGGTGTACGAATTGCCCCAGGTTAGGAAAAACTAGCAGTATGTTAAGGGCTGAACCTTCCCTCAAAGTAAAGCCGTTTATGCATTCTAAGGCATGCAGTACATTGTGGCTTCACGCCAGCCATGCAGTTTGCCAATAACATTGGCTGATTGGACTTGTGTGAGGATTTTACTTGTGTCTTTCTGTCGGACCAGTAGAAGAGAAACACACACTCAGTGCCAGTTACTGTATAATTATTCGGCACAGATGGTTGGATGTTCTGCTGAGTTGAATGTTTAAGTTGCTTGTTATCAGTGTTTCAGACTTAAGACCCATTTAATACTCTCTCCATTTCTTTGGCTGCTTTGGCTCTGTTTTAGCTGCGTGGGAGTTTTGAAACACAAGATCAATCAGCAGTTTTTACATTCTTTTCCAAGTCCACAAGACTTGCTTCCATGTTTTATTGTTTGTATTTTGCCAACTTCGGCATTGTGACAAAACGCATAACAGTATACAGCATGTGTGGACGTTTGGAATATTGTACGTCTTTAAAGCAGTCTCTGTATGAATTTCTGCCCTTTCAAGAGTAGTTTTTTCAGCCCTATATGCCCAACCCCCAGGGTAGAGGGCCAAGAACCATTTGTTGTCCATGTGGTCTGACCTCTACCCTGTAATCAGTCTGGCATGGTGAGACCTGCTGGCCTTCTGCAGAATGGTGTAGTATATCATTGACTGTTTTCTATAAGGCCAGCATGAAGGAGCAACACTAGTCAAAGTTTGCTTGGCTCCACGTGGCTTCAGATTAAGGCCTCCCATTATCCTACAGGCTGCTGTGTTGTGATAAGCGCTTGTGAGGCAGCCATGTGTCTGCAGGCTGCAGGTCACATCCTTGGGGGGTGCTGTGCACAGCTCCACTGAGAGAGTGTGTGAGCGTCCAGGAATGTGTTGATGGAAATCACAGCTGAACATATGATTGCTCCAACTTCAGCAGTCATGCTGAGGCCCACCAGCAACACTTTTGCACATGCACGCACGCATGCTGTCCCTCCTCCTCCTCTCCTCTTCCCCAACCACGCAGACACATATATGCAAATGTACACCTACATGTTTTCACTCCTTATCCAAAAGTCAAACATGGTCCCACTGTCAAAAAAGGGTTAACTAACTCTAAATATCTGAATCAATCACACTCAAGCATCTCTGCAGTGCCATGGCATGTTCAGTTAGGCGAGACTAAAACTTTAATTCAATTCAGTTCAGTTCAATTCAGTTTTATTTATGTAGCATCTCTTTACAAGAAGTCACACACTGTGACTTCAAGTAGTCTGTTCCGTCACATCCTGCACATCAAGATTCTGACATCAGACCACAGCAGGAGGCTATATTTATTTTTGTGATAATGCACTGTGCTTAATTCATCAGTTATTTGTCGATACATACCTTAAAAAAAAAAATCAAAGGTTGCTTCTGATTAGGTCTAATTTCCAGAAAACAAAACAACGGCAAAAACATAATCAGGACATTTTTCAGTTTTCCTAAACAGATAAGAAGATAACTTGGCACATGCAATTGCAAAAGTACAAGACATGATTCAGTGCTAAATGCTTTGATTCGCGCATTTGTATGCTTTGATTCATGCATTTGTTTGCTATGATTCAGTAACATTTGCCTTGGAATGGAAAGCAATTATTTCACAGGTTTTTAAATCAGTGTTAAATGTTACAGAGGACATGATTTACACAAATAAATAAACACCAGAAAATACTGTCTTTCTTCCAGTAAGTCCTGATATCTATTCTACGTAAGCAAAACATTACAGTAAATACTACTTTGCTCAAGATAAACAATAACATCCTGGTCTCCTTTTATGTCGGTCCTTATTTCACATAGTAAAAACAAAACCTACTCACTCCTACTTTGCAAGCTACAAGATAAACTCATCCCTAATGATGCTAAAGGATGTTAGTTGTGGCCTTGGCTGAATGTGGAGTATCTGTAGGCCATTGATTGCTGTGGCTATGCGGCAGCAGTCATGTCTGAGAGGAACAGACTTTCACATCTGCCGTTTACAAGCCGCTGGAGAACAGCTTGTCAGGTTCCGTGGATCAAGCTGCTTAGTTATGCCCACTTTTTCAAAATACACCAGAGTCCTCAGGTCTGGACAGGCGTTCTTTCAAGGTGGCTGTCTGCACCAGAATTACTGGCATTGTGAGTTTGATGATGAGTTTGACCACAAAACCAAGATCAAGTCCAGGATCTACAGAGCAATACTATAAAAGATACAATAAGCAAGAAACAAATTATTATAAAGAAGGCCACTGTGCTTTTGAAATGTTTCAGAATGTATCCTTTTTCAAATTAGCAAAAAGCTGAACAGCGAAAGTAGCTGTTGTCTTCAAAGTTCTTTGGTGTTGTTCCTGACAGCCTGCAGGCAAATTTACAAAAGATCTTAACCCAGATATTAAAAAGAACTGGATTCATGTAGCTCTTCTTAAGTGTTTTTAAAAAAAACCTGTTTTATCAGCTGAAATGTTTATTTTGTCTGACATTATGTCATGTACCTCATAACAGCGGGAGTGTGTCAGACTTTAGATGTTGTATTCTTGAGGCAGTCATCAACTTGGCTACGCTGCAGTTTGTTTTTGTTTATCGTTAGGGCCTTTCTGTTTTAGTGGGCAGCATCTGGTACATTGCAATGGTTCGGAGCAAACGGAAGGGTTTGCGTCATGAGCAAACAAACTCCCACGGAATCTTCACCGAGCGACCAGGGCACAGCATGCGATGGGTTCCGTGTTTACATTCAGCGGCTTAAGACTTGAAACCTACGTTTAAGGTTTCATTCAAAATCAAAGAGAAGCACTAAATCAATATCAAGAAATTTTCCTTGAGAAATGTTCTTAGAAATTCTGGCACAAGCTAGCAACCACACTACTGTATGCTGGTAATGCCTCGAAGCAAAGAAAACATCTCTGTGTATTAGCTGCTCTTTTGGCATTCTATTGTACATATTTTAATACGAATTAAAGCCTGGGCATGTGTTTTGTAATTATGTTGGTTAACGCTTTATATGTACACCTTATCCATTTTCAGTTGTGCTCACGTGCTTTTCCTTCAACTCCACAACCTGAAGTGAATCCGACAGAAGACGAGTAATGTTTGACTCATAAAACATAAATCAGCACCCTAATATGCAGAGAATGAGTTATTGCCTTTTATATGTGCTAATGTGTCAGAGAAGGAGCAGCTGTTGAATCCTATTATGGTCAGAATCAGAGAAAAACAAGTAAAAGATCTTAGATAAAACTAAAACTTCTCACTGCATTATTATGTTTTGCTTGTTCCTTTAATTCACTTTAATCCCTTCAATCCCATGTGATAAATGGGCGTCCTCAAACAAATATTTGATAACAATTAAGTTATTCAAAATCAAAACACATCTCACTTCTTAGGATA
Organism: Chelon labrosus; assembly: GCF_963514085.1. Taxonomy (NCBI): domain Eukaryota; kingdom Metazoa; phylum Chordata; class Actinopteri; order Mugiliformes; family Mugilidae; genus Chelon; species Chelon labrosus. Next base: position 1,492,776 of record NC_140350.1, on the reverse strand, counting down.
TCCAGTAATCTCGCTGTGTTATGTGGGACAGTTAAGCCATCAGTGTGAATGAGTGACGATATTGCTATGTGAGGAAGGAAGCAGCTGTTACACTTGAAGAGCTGAGTGATGTGAGCAGGAGGTGACACAAAGTTTTGCTGTGTGCAGGGCTTTGTTAACGCTTCCAGGGTCCCGACTATCTCAGCCTTAATTTAATAGCATAATAAATTAATCCCTTTCAGCCCTCCTCAGCTGTCCTGGTGGTCTTTTCATGTGAGGTTGGCCTCTACTGCGGGTGACTGTGCAAAGTTCTGTTTTAACTTGCCAAACAACCAACAAGTACTGCCGTGTTCGTTAATACTTTCAAAGAGGAAAAATTATCGCCTAAAAGTTATTCATTGTAATGTAAAGGCTTATTTGCACTGAGTCAGTAATAATTTGCAGTTAAAGTGCAGTGAACAGAGCGAGAACACTGAAACGGGCTCTGTGAGTAAACCATTGTTCACTCACATCAAACAAAATCCTTGCTCCTCCTGTTACCTTGCATTTTTTTCCAAATAGGCCATGACTAATTCTGGGTGTCTTCAAACTTTTTAAAGTTTCTTTGAGTCCGAGAGGAACGTATACTTACCATTCCATTGCTTAAAGCTCAAGAGAATAGTACTTTGGTTGCCACAGCTGTCTCTCATCCTAAACCTCCCATTACTCTATCATGCTGCTTCCTTTTGTTGGTGATTTAGCAACTGTATTCATTATGTCTCTTAGGTTCTTCCCCATAGATTCTGTAGCCGGTATGGAGTAATCGCCAGCAACGTTAAAGCCATTTCCATGTGGGTGTTTAGGTGTGAATGGTAAATGGAGCAGGCCTCACTTCAGTGAATGATACACTCACAGTAAACTCACCCTTTAGTATACAATGGGCTGGCTGCCTAACAAAACACCCTTGCTTCGTCGCCTGTTTTCAGGACAAGTGTGGGTGGTGTGTGTTTACGAGTGAAGGAGGGCTGCAGCGCACACATACATACCGGCTGTGTGCTTTCTGGCTTTCAGGGAACAGCAGGGGGAAAACCTTTCCTCCTAGCAGCTGGCCACTACTGTAGCTGTGAGCTGCTCAAGACCCAAATATGGAGCTGTGGTATATGTCTTCTGTATCTGGTACAAGGTTGCAAACTCTGTCCTTCCTCCAAAATGAGGGCCAGCTGTTGAAGATGAAGGGCAAGAAACATAAGTGGATACCTCACATGCTCTTCCTTAAAAGTAATTAAATGCTCTAGATCAGGGGTATTCAACTAAGTTTTAAAGAGGCCCAGTTAGAGGATATTTCTTGAGGCAAAGGTCTGTTTAACTAGTTAGTGTGAAGTACATTTAAGTAGCCTAGTAGTTATAGCAACATCTGCATGCAATCAATACCTGCTTGTCAAATCAAATAAATTCAGTGCGACTAAAAAGCGTTAACATGCGCTTACATTAATCCTTTTAAAGAAAAAAAGAAAAGATGGGCACATCAGATTTAGCAGAAGCTAATTTCCATCTGTAGTCCCTTGTCACGTGACCTGAACATATATGTATGACTGCAGATCAGCATAATGTTCTCCTATTAACTGAATAAAAGTGAGAAATAAATACAATGTGAAAATTGTGCATGTTCAAATAAAGTGCTTCAGAAAAATAAAATGGAGAGGTAGAGCTTGAATTTCCCTTTTTCTCTCAACCAATTTTACATATAAATCTCAACACTTCATTAGCTATTGAACACTCGTCTTTTTCTCTCCCTTTCTCCGTTTCACTCCTCTTTCTTTAGCTTTCTCAGTCCGCTATTTCTCTCCCTTTGTTTTTTCTCCAAGTATCGCTATCTTTCTTTTTCTGTCTACCGTCTTATCATGTGTAACTTGCCTCTAACTCTCTCATCTCTCTGTACAGTCCCACCTGGAATGCACAGACTTCATTGGCTGAGTGTTATCACATGGGGTGGCTTATCTCTCACGCAATCGGTCTGTGCGTTTTCTCATCCACCAAACTACTACCGAAAACTGCGCCGGTCAAAATAAATAAAGCGCCCCGTAAGATTTTAAATCGTAAGGTCCGTACTCCGTATCTGTATGGGACGGCTTCTGCGTCTGGACCCGGACCGTGGTCCGCCTGTCCAAAGCAGCTACATTTGCTGTTTCTGTCATTCTAACTTATAATAAACATTTTACCTAGGTGGTGTTTGTTTAATTACATTGATTTGTTTAAAACTACAATTTTTTTTTATCTTTCGTGATATTTAGAATTTTATAAATACTTGCAGTTTCTTAAAATTCATCTTATATTAGTCATTACAAGGAAGTTGTCAAATAAGATCCTCTTATAAAACTCTGAGCTGCTTCGAGGTGTTGAAACATTCTGCTGAATGGCCCTTCATCTGCAACGCTGAAGCAATGTTTCACAGATCACGCCTCTTGGCCCTCTGGTTCAAATGTCTCACCTTCAAGTTGCATATCTGCCTCTTCAACCTTTGCATACTGTAACCATCAGAGCTGCTGCCTGTCAGGTGAGTTTACACCAAAGATGTTGCTGAAGTTTAGTAGCTCTTTAGTGGATGACAGTATGTCCTGGAGACATGTGGTGGATTTCCCTTTTCCCAGTGCAGTGATTCAGCTATTTGAATCTTGGGTCAGTTTACTTTTGCTCCCCATGTGTGACTGCAGTGGCCGCATCTACAAGCTCGAAAAGATTCCAACTTAAAGATGCAGTAAACAACAGTATCTCAGGTCAGAGTGGGAAAACGAAAGAAAGAGACATGATCACGCTGAAAACATGGAAGCGGTGCAGCAACCACACTGCTCCGTGGCTGTTCCTGAAAAGACAGAACAGACTTGTCTGGAACTGTGCTGCAGAGAGCACCATGTGTCACTTTCTTGCCAACTGCACACATACCGGTGCCCATCAGTGGCCATACCAGCACCCGTTTATACACCCGCACTGTGCCCTGGCCTTCCTAAGTGCACTTTGCTCCTTTGCAGTGCACGAGCAGCTGTTGTGCAATCACATATTAGGTTGCTCTTTGATTTGACTTTGGCGCTGAGACGATTGAGGCAGGCAAGACCAGGCATATCAGCTATGTGACTGAAAAATGGTAATAGGAGACAAGAATATAAAAGAAGACACACTAGTTGTGGCTGTGGCAGTCTTGCTGAAGAGTGGGTGGTAGATTAATGTTCCTGGCAGGCTCCATTTTGTTCATTTCTAAACATTCCTGTTTGATTCTGGAGGTGTTTGAATTGTGGATAATTTTCTTTTGAAAAAAAGCTTTAAGTGCTCTCTCATTCATAATGGGCTCGTTTGCACACCATACCTACAGTAAATAGTAATTTAATTCCGCTTTGGGTTTTTGACATGAAATCTTTCTTGCTCATTTTGAACTGGGTGCAAAATGCTCGAAGGCACAGATGCTGTATATTGCCATTGACTGGGTGTGGCAATACTTTTTGTGAGGAAGTAGCATGCTTAGTTCTTGTTGGCTTTGGCAAGCTGAAATATTTTCCAACTTATGATCCTGTCAACAAACTATCTTTTCTGAGCCCTCCTCTTCCTTGTTCTACTGCTGTATCCATCTCTTGTTTTGGCCTTTTTTTCTCATTTGTTTCTGTTTCTTTCATTGCTTCTGTTTGTCTGGACTTGTGCTCCTGTTAGAATACATTTTGATTCTAAATCTGAAAAGGATTCTTGTATGATAAACCTTTTATTCTTTAACTGATTAAATTCTAAAAGCAAATGAATTTGCCTATATGACAGAGCCTTCTTGTGGTTAAGTCATTTCTTTTGCTTTGTTACTGATGCAGTTTCTCTCAGGCTGCATTTCTATAAAACTGTAACACTACTATTCAATATCTCCAACAATTAAAATAGCCAAACCCCTTTTTTTCCCGTCATGCGTCAATTATCTTTAACCTCACTGCACATCCTCTTTCACCACATCAGACCCAGCTGTCAACAACTTTATATTGAACAACCCACACTTCCAAATTTAGTCTTTTGTACCTCTCCTTATCTGTTTCTCATATTTATTCATTCCATTGAGGATAGTCAGTCTTTGCAGAACAGCAGAAAGGAACATAATGCAGCGCACACAAGTGTGGCAAGAACGCCATAGAAATATGAACAGGGCTTTAGTATTGAGATAGAAAATCTTGGTCCCAGCTGTAACAGGAGACATGTCAGACATTAACTGCCAAGAGTCAGGAGGTGAGGGGACGTGGGCTCTCAGGGCTTTTTGCTTTTTTGTCGTACATAAAACTGACTTGTGGAAAAGCATGTCTGGGTGGCAGAGCTATTACAAATACCACCCTCTTTATGTGTCTGCTGGTCTATACTTCAGACATTTATCACATTCACTTCTGATTTTTATGGCCTGACATGAACACTTCTCCTTGTTGGAATCATGATGAAGATTTACATGATCAGATAAAACAAAGAGTTGCCCCTGTGTGATACTGCAGTATGATGCTACTTATTGTAGTACTGTATTATAGTATAGTAGACTCATCAGCATGTGACAGATTTATTTATATATATAAAAGTTCCCTTGCTTAATTAATTGCTCTGTGAGATTTTGAACATTTCTAATCTACTTTGCTTCACTACAGAAGTATACTGTCACAGATGAATGTCTGCAAATTGTTTTCACTCAATGACATACTCCCAAATAGGCTTCATAATTTATGTGTTTTATTCTGATAACATTGGTTTTAAGAGTGAAAACTAAAAGCCATAACAAAGTCCAGATGGATCTGGTCCACCGCTGGTTAAATAACTGCCTTGGCTTCCTCCCTGCATGGAATTAGATTCTTGACTTGTGTTTTGAGATGCCTTTCAGTTCAGATGCACTGCTGAGGTGAAAGAGATTAAGCCAAGCTGAAGTAAATTATCAACATTTGTCATAAATTAGGAGGACATGTGCCAGTTGAAAGTGCATTTCATTGCACAATTCAGTGTGAGTCGGGTTGCGAGGTGCATTGCAGGGCTAGAATTCAGTATGAGCACTTTCTGTTTGCTGCATATTCACCGGGTGCCTCAAGGGGAAAAAACTTTGCAAAAGGGACCTCTCTTTTCATTTTTACGATTTTCCTAGAATCCTTTGGAGAGCGTGGAAAGACAGGCATGTTTATGAAGGTTTCCAGATGGTCCGGCTTGCACCCCCAGCTTTTCTTTTCAGTTCTTGGGCCATGAAGGATTAATCAAAGTCAGTGGCAAGGGCTGATAGCTAAACACTGTGGCTCTTTCGAACCCAGAGGAGACCTCTCCTCAACTTCCCTCAACTCAGATTCAGCCCCTGGGCTACAGTGCCAAGGAAAGTCGAAACCCGAGGTTAAAAAACCATGCAAAGTTAACAAAACCTTGGCTGCATAAGTTTAGATAAACAAACTCTGCCCCCAGCTCTGTTTAGCAGAGCAGCTGATCTGCTCCTTAGGTTAAAGGAATTTGTCTCCAACATCCAGCAAGGAGTCAACCTGAACAATACACCTGAACTCTGATCCCTTTTGTGATGTTGGGGAACAGTGCAGCATGACTGGAGACAGACAGCACCATATGGCACAGCCCAAAAAAATGCACCAGAACAAATCGATGGTAGTTGAGTCACTTAGACTGAGGTATTTATAAATTCACTCTTACATGTAAAAGATTTAATTAATGGAGCTTTTAAAAAAGTAATTCTGACTCAGGACCATTTTTAGTGATTGAATGCATTATCACAAGATGAACTGAAAAGATTTCAGGGGCCGTATTCCTAAAGATTCTTAGCTCAAAGAGTTGCTCCTAGTGGCCAAATTCTAAGAAAATTCTTAGTATCATGGTGTTTTTGATGAATTTCCTCTCAAAGTTAAGAGTAGATCCTGGTAAATATAAAAGGTATTCCTAAAGAATCGTAACTCTTAAGAGTGCTCCTAAGGTGAGATGTGTTAAGAGCAGGGAGGAGGACTTTTAGGAGGCTTAGGAGTTTCTTAAGCAGAGGAGAAAATGGCAGAAAGGAGGCATCTACCTATTGTGCTATATTTTCCCATGCCTGCTTCTTGTCTTGTAGTCTGACATTGGGGCCAAATCTACCTCTCAAAACACTTTTATTCTCATTGACCAATTGAGCCAGAGGCAAACACTGTTCCTTTGTCCAGTTGGGCTTCCTACTTCTTTTCTTCTCCATTGCTGTTTCGGTTTGTGGAATATTTGAATGCCAACCAACACTGCTTCTTACAGGCCGGTTAGCAATCACAGAAACTGATGAAGTGCAAAAATTACCAGCATGGTAAATGAATGTAAGCAAATAAATATAACTCAGCATGTGAATACTGTGCAAGTGGGCTTGAGTTTTACACATATTGTAGGAACATTTTAAAGTATAGCTTACTATTTATTTAACAGAGATTTTCTGTTTATGTAAAATATTATTTAGAACTACACAGTCTTCACAGATTAGATTCTATGATTAAGTCTATTGATTTGACAGTCCATTCTATGCCCATTATCACTAAAAGTGTATTTTTTTCTAGCTTTTAGGATCAACCAATCACACCTTTTGAAATGATGACTCATACCTAGCAACAGGAATAACCACACCTCCTCACTAAGATCAGAGTTTCTGTCCATTCCTTGCTCAGAGTTCTCTGAGAATGTTCTGGAATCACTCCGAAACTAAGACTCCTTGCTAGGAATTTTTAGGCTAAGTTAGGAGCTCTCTGAGAGAATCTTTAAGAATACGGGCCCAGATTGCTATGATCAGTCTCAGGTCTCTCTTTTTGTAACTTTTTTTAGCCTTACCATTAGTGTCTGGCCTTTTGGGGATTGGTGCAAATGAAAGCGCTGTCTCTGGAAAGAAGATGACAACAGAAAATAACTTATTAGACAAAGCTATTTTTGTTAAAAGTGCTGCCCACTGTTGTCTTTCCCTTAATTATAACTTCAAACACTATATCAAGACAACAAGCCTTCAATTTGACAGGACTGACTTGAGCAGGTGGAACAGAGGACAGAATGTACAGTATGTAAAGCAACATATTGTACTGATAAAAATTTCCTTTATCAGACACAAGACAGAAAACACTGCCACCCTGCTGAACAGCTGTTTTGCAAGGTAGTGATGAACATGTACAACTGTCGACAAACATTACTGTGGTCTTTTCACAACAGTCTCACAAGAGTCCATCCTCTTTCATTTGCTCAATATTATTAATATTATTCACATGCAATAACTTACTTTGATATAACAGTAACTTCCAAATATCTATGTTTGCATAGTATTGTAGGGAGAACTCGACAGAAGACACTTCAGAGGATAGCTGACTGATGCGAAATGAATGATTTCATCTAATTAATAAATGAAATTTTAAAAAATGACAAAAAAAAACACCTTATCAACTGAGCATTATAAAACAATACACGCCTCTGTATGAAGCTCTGATTAAGAAAAGAAATACTGCATACCTTACACCCATATCACAATCAGTGGTTATGTATGTAACCCAGGTTCACGCAACTTCAACATCTCGGTAGTCCAACTAAAGCAATTTATTGAAAATAAAAGGGTATCTGTTGCAGTTGATAACACTTGTTTAAACATACAGTGCCCAAGACTAATGACATACTGTCTGAAAGATTGTATGAATCTAATATCTCATCCAGTCAAAGGAATATATTTATTGGCATGCTCGAAGTTGTGTTGTGTTTATTTTAAAACAATGTATTACCTTACTGAGAGTCAACTCAAATTTGCAAAATCGAATTAAATGTTAACACACTGCAGCAATTTCAGTGTAATTTGGTATTATTTTTTTATTCCGAGTCAAACACCCTTAGATTCGGTGCTCGTCTGTTGTTTAAGTGTGTATCTCTAAGTATGTCAATAAATTTTTAGGCCTTGTCATGAGTTTTGATCTCGAGTAAACATGTGGTGCAGCCTGAGTAAACATCGTATTGGCTGAACCATATAACCTCAAAAAGAAAACACTGCTCTTGTTACATCACAGGGTCTGTGTGCACCTCTCCTTGTATGGGTTTCCCAGTAACCAAAGTAACTGATCTACTACCTGCGATGTGTGATGTTTGTGTTGTGACTCTGATATTCTTCTGATTTGTTGGTTTGTCATGTTATAGTTCATTCAGACTCAATGTAAGGGGCCAGGAGGAGCTCTGTGGGTCACTACAGAACTTGCTGTGCGTTATACGGACCACATGTAAAGGGTATGGACGTGGTTGTTGTATGGTATGCATGCAAAGAGCAAATCTTTGACACTAGAAACTGTCTCGAGTCCTTGGTGTATATGTTGAGGGGAACAAAAGCACTCTGGGTAAGCTTATTCCACATTTAACCCAGTCACAAAATGACCCCAACCTAATGTGGGAAATGAAAAAATAATTATACTTTGGTTTAAAGAAACCAAACCCTTTGAGAGAAGCTCAAAAGAAGAGTCACTGATTTTTTTTTCTTTTTGGGTGAGGATTATTTGTTGGCTCCGCTTTCATTTGCACACATTGTGCTCTTTGTCTACGCTTGTAATGCTGAAGTGCATCCAAATGCTGCTGCGTTTCTGAGTCTGGATCACACCACCTGCCTAGCTACTCTAGTCTACCGATGACCTGAAAGTGACACGTTTAGAAAACACCATTAAACTGTAGCTACGTGGGAGGGTTATACTATTTCCCTCTAAACTGCACAAGGCTCTGCATATACATCGGTTACGGTTCGTGCCACCCACCATCACAAGTAAATTCTCAACCTGTGGGAGACACTGCAGTGAAATCTAGCACTGAACAATAAAATCAACAACTCTCACCAAGCATGACTTAGTCACCTTCTTGTGGTTTGCCAATATTACACCACTAAATTAGTTGTTACAGCAGATAATTGAAGGTAAATTCAACATATGCCACTCAATGTTTCCTCAATTGTGTAATTCAAAACTTATTTCACGTGTATTACAATTCTTTATAAAAATATATGCACTTGCAAGAAGAAAAAATATGATGGATATTCCAACAAACTGATCAGTTTGTTATTGCTGATTAAATTATTTATCAAGAGGATGTGTGCACTCAGCCAGAAACCACCTCTGGCTGCGGATGTAGAGAAGAGGTGCTAAAAAAGTCTCATTAAGAAAGACAGGGTCATCTCAGGTCCTGTCCTGATATTTTACTGCAACTCAGCAGATTTTTAGGTACTCTTTGTCAAATTTTAAATGCTTATTATATATCCTGAAGTAGTTGAACATGTGTTATACGGCCATCAAGCATAACATTATGACTGCCTGTCTAATATTGTGCCTCCAAAACAGTATCAGAGAATGGACATGGGCCTTCTGCGGATGTCCTGTGGTGTCTGGCAACAGAATGTTGTTAGTGGGGGCCTCTGGGTCCTATGGGTTGAGGGGAGGGGCCTCTGTGGATCAGGCTTGTTCCAGTGCATTCCACAGATACTTGATCAGTTTGGGATCTAGGGAATTTGGAGGCCAGGTCAACACCTTGTGCTGTTTTTCGTGTGTCAGGCTGCATCTTGCTGGGGATGGCTGTTGCCATCGAGGAACGTCATTGCTATGTACTATGGGTTAGTTATACATGGGCCAGACCCTAGCCACACTATCAGGAATATGATCAATATTCACATAAATACTGTTTTTTATTTTACTTTACTGATTATAGTTATGTCTATTCCCTTTGTACGGTCATATAAATCAGGATGTCTAAATATTCTGCTCAAGATGTAACAAAACCGAATTTCTGCTATGGGGGAATAACTGGAAGACAAGATGAAAAAAAAAAGAGAGGACAGCAGAGAAAAGGAGGCCAGCGGGAGAAAACTGGGACTCTTACTGTGCAGTGTCATAGATTAGATGTCAGATGATGACTGCAGGCCTGTAAATGTTCCCAATTGGATTGTTTTGTTAGTATTGGGATACGTGCCATCTTTGAAGCCACTGAAGGCAGCAGCACTTGTGAAGAAACGTTTTTTTTTTTCTTTATAAAACTACTGCGTGTTTCGAAAGGTTTGGCATTCGTCCATGCTGCTGCGACACAGTTTAGATCTACAATGATTCATGATCATTTATCATAGTTACGTTTGCTACTGTTAACTACATTTAATAGACATCAAGAGTGAAATACAGGTAGAGTTTTTTCTGCAGGACCCTTTAGAACTGAACTTTGGGAGCTCTTTGCCAGCATGTTAAGCCGTTATGTAATAAATTGTTTTGGTATTGTTTAAAGTGCTACTGTATCCTTTCAGAGATATCATTTAAGAAGATTTACAAATGAATAGCTACAGATCCAAGACAAATACAGACTTCCTTTGGTGTGTATTGTCCCAAGAAGGCTTTTATTTTTTGCTGCATTTAGATTAAATTAATCTGCACAGAAAAGTGTTTCTGGTCTTCCCAGAAGCTCTTGAATACAGGCAGGTGGTGTTAAGTCTGGACAGTGTGTGTGTAGGTGGTGGCAGAGTTTGCTGGCACATGCTCCGTAGATGGTCTCATTTCCCAACTTGGGAAGCGTTTTTGTTTGTTTGTTAGTTTTTTTTTTTATTTCGGCGTGTTCGTGTAAATTGCCCTAACCTAAACATTAAATTGAAGAAACATGCCAACAAATGACAAATAACATGTATTATTGTGATTGTTTTGTTTTTTTGCTCCAAGCATTGCACTGGTCAATGTATCGAGATGCTTGCCCATGGAGACATAATGTAAAAAGGAACATATGAAGAGCAGAGAGTATGTTGTTTTTCAATTAGAATTTATTTGAAGTTAGGATTAGCAGTAAGCTAATTTGGGTCTAAGAATAGTTCTAAAAGTACATGTTGGAAATGTTGAAAACAGGACAAAAAAGACTGCAATGAGACAGATCTGGTATGACCAGTAACCAAATAAACTTTGACAGCAGACCTTGTCCGCGGTTCAAATATCAGTCCTGATCCTTTCTGTGTGAAGTTCACATGTCCGCCACCTACCTGTGTGGGTTTTCTCCGGGTCATCTGTTTTCCACCCACATGTAAGCCAGGTGGACAGGAGATGATGTGTTGAGTATGACTGTGGGTGTGTTAACCCGCCCTGTGCAGGACTGATGATCTGTCCGGGATGTTTCCCTCCCTTCCACCAGTGCCTTCTGGGACAGGCTGTCATGGTTCTGGGTTTTTTGATTCCTGTGTTCATGTTTTGAGTTTTGTTCATGTTTCATGTTTTTCAGTTTCCTGTTTTATTTTGTTAAGTTCTTGATTTCCTGCTATGTGTTAACTCCCTGTGTTTTTCGTTTTGATTGGGTCATTGCTTTCTCCTTGTGTTATGTCTTGGATTTGCTTCACCTGTGTCTCGTCACCCCTCTGTTCCCTGTGTGTATATATAGCCCTGCCTTCCCCTTTGTTTCTTGTTGTGTCATACTGTTTTTTTTTTGTTTAGTTTTTTTCCATTTCTCTGTGTTTCCAGTGTTCCCAGTGTTCTTGATCTCTTGTCTTGTGATGTTACGTTTTTTGTCCTTTTGAAAGTTTTGATTTTTGTTTTTGGAATACCTGCTGTCTCAGCAGTGCTTTCTGTTTGGTCTTGTTTCATTTTTGTTTAATTACATTCAGTTTTTGCCTACTCCTGCCTCCTCACCTACTGTCCAGCATTTGGGTCCTACCTCTCCTTGAAAAACCGTGACACAGGCTGCTGTCCTATATAGATGTTGTGTCGCTTTTTTTTGCTGCGTTTTGTTTTTCGTGTTTTACAATGGAGGCCTGCACAAAGCTTTTATTTTGGGCATGGGGTGTTTTATTTTTTTTACAATGTTGTGAGCTTAGTTTTTTTATTGACAGCTTCATCTGATCTTTTCATGAGATGCTTAACATGCCTGCACTAAAAGTAAAGGTCAGGTGATGATAAAGTATTTCTAAATAACTGGTGAACCTGGAAAAGTTATTGGAAAATTGTCACCAATAAGTGTTGCATTTTAAGGAAGCTTTGAAACATTACAGCTTATGATTTGAGGCTAAATGAAATACATTATTACCTCTAAAACATGAAAGGTCATCTAAAAACCACAGCTCAAATTAGCTCATCTTGAGTTTGAGTTTGTCTAGACTTTATTTTTGAATATAATGCAGAGAGATGACATCCTATTCTAGGGCTGACTTACATTTACTAAAACAAAACCTAACATTTCAAGCTTTTCTAATAATATTGTGTTTGGACTTTGCAAAGTGCTGACTAATTCATGTTCGTCACATACCGGAAAGTGAAGTGCAGACTGATCTCATCTGTTTGCTTTGCTAACTAGCATGGGAATTAACCTCTGTTGTTTTAGCCAAACCAGAAGTCTGCCTCTGAACAAAGCTGCACACTTCTCCAGTCAGAAGAAAGTGTTTCTTTTTAACTGTTACTGGAGTTGTGAAATCTTGTTGTGGTGGCAAACAGCCTGCTACATGTCCGAGCCTAGCAGTGTACCGGGTGAATTAAAAACCCTTGTCGCCTTTCTCATCACAGCACTCCGCACCACATGAGCTGCCGAAGCTAACGCACTGTAGCTGTAAAGCACTACCAACTGGAAATTTCTGTTTCCTCACCAACAAATTATCACATTCTGCCAAGGTGCTAATAGTGCCTGACAACAGGTTGCAATCACGTGTCAACGTCTGACATGTGAAGCACACTCCTCCCGCCTCAAGCCCAATCCTGCCACAGTGCACTCCTGCGCTCAGCACTCCTCTTCCTTCGATCGGTCCCACTTCTGATTAGCAGACTTCATCCCAAACACATTATATCTATTCAGCCTAGGGAATAAAGTGCAGAGACATGACATGTTGGGCCATTCCAAGAACCTGAGTCAATGCATAAACAACTCCTACGCTGTGTCAGGGAAATATTTATCTTTGCTCGTAGAACTTCTTGAGATAGTGTCAACACTGCTTAGGGACACAATTACATTTCAGGATGGAAAACTAAGAGTGCTTGTGGAAATACAAGTGTATAATACGAGTAAAGCTCTGAATGCTTGTGTAGATATCATGTGGACAACCAATATCATATTAAATGAAAAAGTCTCATTTATCATGGTGTTTCTACATTTATTCATCTTAGAGTGGCTATTACGGAACTAAAATGGATAGCTTGCTTTTCTTTTTTTTTTTTTTTCTTCTTTCAGTAACCACAACACTGTCTCCAGGCTCAGGCCACGCCAGAAGATGCAACGACACAGAGAAGTCCTACTGTGTGAATGGCGGCGACTGTTACTTCATCCATGGGATAAATCAGCTTTCCTGCAAGTGAGTAATCTCCTCTATTGTTTTTTGCTCTTTGAAAACTTAATTTCCATTCTCAGTGTTTGTTCTTTGACCGTTTTTTTTTTTTGTTCCACTCTCTGAATGAAGTCTTTCTTTGTGACGCCTTCACTATTCTTTAACATTCTAACTAACATTTTTTTTATCTTGCTACTTATTTTCATGAGATCGCTTTATTCCCGTATTCTTTCTTTCAGCAGCAGCAGCAGCAGCAGAAACACATCACAGGAAAACACTGCCTAACTACCCACCTGTTGTGTATTTTAACACTAATAATGGAGGGAGGAGGTGGTGTGCTCATCCTTTTAAGTCATGTTTAGTGTATAGGAGGGCTGCACATTAAAAGCCTTTTTTAAAAATGTCATGAGTCACTGGTTTAGTAGTGAGCAAATATTTATGCCTGTTAGAGGCCCCCAATGAGGTAAATAGAATCATTGCTTACATTTAGCGGAGGGGATCAAGACCTGTGTGTAAAGTGTGCTGGAGGAACCATGTATCTCTGCTTTTCAGGAAGAAAACAGGTTGACATTATCACAGAAACAACCTTTTTTTTTTCTTCTTTGACATTTACATATTAGTTTGTTTAAACTCAAGGTCAAGACACGTTACTTGGGATGATGGTCAAAAGAGATGAACATAAGCAATTGCTTTCTTGCTCTCATTATCAGAAGCCATATTTTTTTTTTATTTAGATGCAATTATGAGTCAGATACTAAATTAGAAAATCATCAGAAAATTGTCGCACTGATTCACCTATATCATTGCTATTCACTATTTTGAAGCAAAACCGTCCAGTGTTCAAAGAAAATAGCCATTAGTGCTAGCTATTTGAAACAGTAATAGAGTTCCAACAACAGAAAATATAAGCAACACATTGTCATGGCTATCAGAAAATATGCTGCATGTATTGTAAGACCATATGTCAACGTAGCATAAGTCCTCTGGCTGGTTTGATATACAGCCGAAACATTGGCTCTTGTGCCCAGTTGGCCAGGGGAAGAATGCTCAACAAGCAATGAGGACATGGCTGTGACAGCCGTTCAATGTGCTCTGTACAAATTGGAGACAGCAGTAACTCAATTGCTGTGGCTAATTCACTCATGGCTGGGGCATGGGTCCAGAAAAGTTGGATAATACAGTGAAGGTCTGCAGCGATGTGTTGCCCCACAGACATCTCATTCCATATAGGCCAGGCTTCAGTGGGTATTACTATTACACCAGCTAAACGAGTCCTGCAGACAGCTAGCCCTACTTTTACAGCCAGATCCTCCACTTTGAGATGTAAACCTTGTGTTAGGGAGGCGTGAGGTTAATAACTGACCAACAGAAAGTAACTCGCTAAACTAAACTAAAATACATTTCATCTGATGATTTCCTACACAACATTGTCATTAACACTAGAAGTCCCAGAGAGCAGCCATTTGGCTTTTCTACCTATAAAACCCAGAGGGCAGCCGATCGGCTGGAAGGCTTTTAGCTAATATCCTAAATCACCTGTGAACCCTCCTTTGGTTATGTAAACGAGGCAATCACTGGGGCACCACAGGAGGGGACATGCTGAGCCACTTCAAGGAAACTTGTGGGGAGGGGAGGGGGAGTGGGCCCAGAGAGCTTATGGGGGACGGGGTTGGTACACAGAGCAGTGTTCACTTCTAACCTGGCAACACCTTGGCTGCGTTCAGACTGCAGACGGATCTGATTCAAATCTGATTCCTTCTCATATCCGATTTTTAGGGCTGACTGTTCACACTGCCTTTAGCAAGTGTCCAAATCGGATATGGTTCTGTTCAGACTGGGCCACATTCTTCACCGGTCTGATAGGTTGCTGTAGCAACGAGCGGAAGCGTCATTCAGCACGTGTATTTGTCAGACGTTATATAATTGCGACAGCGACAAGCAAAACAACAACAAACAACACATGGATGTACGTCACGTCAGTGTAAAGATTTATAAGGCATGCAGTTTCTTCCTCTGTCCAAGGCGAATTGTTTTCAAAGTCCTCCTCCATTGTGATAGCTGTAATATCACTGTCCGTGGCCGTAACGTGGCTCCTCCACAACGGAAATAGGCATCCAGTCTGGCGCATTGGTTCTGGCCTGGCGTCGCGTAAGTGACGTCACGGACAGTCAAAACCCATCTGAGTGTTGGGAGCTGTTCAGACTGAGACGCATCTGTCCATATCCGATACGAATGCGATATGAAACTACCTCTGGATGTGGTTTGCAACCGTTTGGCAAAAATCGGATTTCATGTGATCTGTCACTGTTCAGACTTCAAAATCGAGATCCGATTCAAATCTGAATGGGCTAAAAATCGGATTTTGGCTGGCAGTCTGAACGCAGCCCTTGAGACAGAAACTGGTTCATCCCAAAGACAAAACACCTTGACATAAAATGGGGGAGGGGGGAATCAGAGAGGAGCAGGATTGCTGGGGGTTTGGAGGCCAGAGTGTGTGGGGGAGGGAGGCACACCTGAGGGCTGTGAACTCATTTGCTCTGTCCGGGCTGCTAGTGACTGTCTTTCTTTCACCAGTTTCACCAGGTGGCAGCCTGGGCAGAACAAATGAGCTGAATCAAAATGTAATATATGTAGAAGGATGTAGAAGTTATCAGGACCCTACAACACTGGGCTTCCAACATCCCCACCAGACACATAGGAAAAGTAAAAGAACAGAACCACATCAAAAAAGCGCTCAAAATCTGTGGTTATCCCAACTGGGCCTTCATGATATTTACACATATTTACAAATAATAATTAAAAAAAATGCATTATCAGGATACAGTGTTAGAGAGTGGAAGTGAGTGAGACTTAGACTTAGAACTTAGACTTAAAACTTTATTGATCCCTTTGGGGTGACTCCCTCAGGGAAATTTGAGTTTTCTGCAGCAGCAAGCACGCAGAGCAGTTTGCAGACAAACAACAGCAGTGGTTTGCAAATAGTTATAGAAAAAGTGATTGAATAATAAAATGGTGAACATTAAATAATGAACGGTGAACTTCCTTTGAGTGGGATTAAAATAAGCTGTAGTAAAACTCTAGTAGGGAAAAATAAACAGTAAGTAACAGTAAGCTCGGGTGGGGACTGACCGGACAGAGACGGGCGAAAGATGGCACAGTGTAGTGTGAAGAACAGGTGGGGACAAGTCTCCATTTCACCCCTCCATCTCCATACGACGCAGATGGAGAGCCAACGGCTAAGGCCAGGAGGTCCATCTTGAGTCTTCTTCAGAGCTTCCTGTGTTTTATCACTCTGGAAATGCTTGGTTCCATTCGAGACTGTACTGTTGAACACACACAGCAAACGGAGCATGTGGACTGGTTCATGGCCCTCCTTGAACTAATGGCATTTATTGCTATTGTCATCTTGCGGGGGCTGACCAAGGTTCCATCACTGCGTGACTGCTGGTCAGCAAACCTGGGAAACCCCCAGATCATTGCAACTATGTCCCGAAATCGCTTCCAAGACATCATGCGACACCTACGCTTTGATGACAAGGACACCCGCAGTGAGCGAGCAAAGACAGATAAGTTTGCTGCAATTTCCGGTGTGTGGGGATCGTTTGTCACCAACTGCATCACATCCTACAACCCTGGTCGACACATCACCATTGATGAACAGCTTTTCCCGTCAAAGACTCGCGACAAAACCTGACAAGTTTGGGATCAAGTTTTGGGTGGCTTGTGACTTGAAATCCAAATACATCTGCAATGTCCTCCCATATCTTGGAAAGGACCCCAGTCATCCCAGTGGGGAGAGACTGTCCGAGAATGTAGTTATGAGGCTGATGGAACCATTCCTGGACAAGGGCAGAAATGTAACCACGGACAATTTCTTTACATCGCTGTCACTTGCACAACGACTGCTTAGCCGGAAAACCACCATTATCGGCACAGTCAACAGGATTCGGCGAGAAATTCCACAATCAACAAGACAGAGGGACCGCGATGAATTCACCACTCAGGTATTTTCAACCACTGGTGCCACGCTGATGGTGTATGCGCCCAAACGGAAGAAGACAGTCTACATTCTCAGCAGCATACACAGCGTGGTTCAGACTGAGAATACCACCAAAAGGAAGCCAAACACTGTCACCCTTTACAACACCACAAAGTGCGGCGTTGATGTGATGGACCAGATGGTGCGGGAGTACACTGTCCGCACAGGAACACGGCGCTGGCCAGTCGCTGTGTTCTATAACATGATTGATATGGCAGCACTGAATGCATATGTGCTCTATCAAGCATGCACCGGGAGGCATGCAGAAAGGAGATGGCTTGGCAGTGCTAGCATTGTGCGTGATTATTGAAATGTACTCACCTCACTCACTGTTACTTACTGTTTATTTTTCCCTACTAGAGTTTTACTACAGCTTATTTTAATCCCACTCAAAGGAAGTTCACCGTTCATTAATGTTCACCATTTTATTATACAATCACTTTTTCTATAACTATTTGCAAACCACTGCTGTTGTTTGTCTGCAAACTGCTCTGCGTGCTTGCTGCTGCAGAAAACTCAAATTTCCCTGAGGGAGTCACCCCAAAGGGATCAATAAAGTTTTAAGTCTAAGTCTAAGTCTCACTCACTTCCACTCTCTAACACTGTATCCTGATAATGCATTTTTTTTATTATTATTTGTAAATATGTGTAAATATCATGAAGGCCCAGTTGGGATAACCACAGATTTTGAGTGCTTTTTTGATGTGGTTCTGTTCTTTTACTTTTCCTATGTGTCTGGTGGGGATGTTGGAAGCCCAGTGTTGTAGGGTCCTGATAACTTCTACATCCTTCTACATATATTACATTTTGATTCAGCTCATTTGTTCTGCCCAGGCTGCCACCTGGTGAAACTGGTGAAAGACAGACAGTCACTAGCAGCCCGGACAGAGCAAATGAGTTCACGGCCTTCAGGTGTGCCTCCCTCCCCCACACACTCTGGCCTCCAAACCCCCAGCAATCCTGCTCCTCTCTGATTCCCCCCCTCCCCCATTTTATGTCAAGGTGTTTTGTCTTTGGGATGAACCAGTTTCTGTCTCAAGGTGTTGCCAGGTTAGAAGTGAACAGCCACCCTCTCCCCCATAAACTCTCTGGGCCCACTCCCCCTCCCCTCCCCACGGGTTTCCTTGAAGTGGCTCAGCATGTCCTCTCCTGTGGTGCCCCAGTGATTGCCTCGTTTACATAACTAAAGGAGGGTTCACAGGTGATTAGGATATTAGCTAAAAGCCTTCCAGCCGATCGGCTGCCCTCTGGGTTTTATAGGTAGAGCAAAAAATGCTGGGACTTCTAGTGTTAAGTACACAGAAAGCATAAACAAGAATTTATTTTTTTCTACAATGTAAAATAGCATTTGACAAGTGAAATGATGCCTCCCAATTGCTTCTTTTTGTCTACCAACACTTTAAAACTCAAGGATCTTCAGTTTGGGTGAATTACTTTCCTGTCATGTGACAGTTTTATCACTGGTTAACTGGTTATTTTGTCTTTGTTGAGAGGAGAAAATAAAATAAG